>NC_136067.1:1990443704-1993031900 GCF_964261635.1 Lissotriton helveticus | reverse complement strand
GAGCATGTCTTTTAATTCTCTATGGAACCCTGCTGGATCTTTATCATGACAGGGAATTAATTTCTTCATTTCAAGAAGTTCCATCTTTGATATCGGAGTGTATACAAACACTCGTTGCATTACGCCACCCGCCCCTTGGACTGGGTGGACTTCTCGTAGCGGATTCTGTCTGTCTATGGAGAATGGTTTACTTTCTGGGGGTGAGACATGAACAAAATGCGGGTTCAGGAACGTTCTATACTTGTGGCGCTGTTCTAGAATGACACTAATTAAATCGGTACCTAGACCTCTCCATCTGTACTGGAGTAACTCGTTCAGGATATCATGTAACGGGCCTGGATCAGAATGTTGACCCTCATACAGGGTAATGAGGTGTTGGATCATATACATACCCACCAGTCGTTGCTCGGCTGGTGGCAGTTTCAGGAACATTTGTGCCACTATTTCGTCTGGAAAAGTGGTAGAATCAGTAATCCATCGGACTGCTGATCGGGCTAGTTCTTGTTCGTGCATGGTACTTAATTCGCTATAACCGACTCGTGATTTCAGGATGTGATCGGTAGCTTGAAATACTTGTTCTAGGGAACCTCGTTCTGGTGCTGGATGATGAAAAATAGACTTAGGTTCTGGACGTAAATGGCGATCTGGACATCTGGATTTTCCTACATACGCTATTCTGGCGGGATTCTCGTCTTCCTCTTCAGGATCAGAGATACTTTCTTTCTCGCTTACTTGTGCTGCTTTACGCTGTTCGTGTAACCTTATTATTTCTTTACGAATTTTCTTGTACATACTTTCCATGGCACTAATGGTCTTGTGCTTACCCTCGGCTATATTATCACTCCACCTCGTTAGGATTCTCATTTCGGTGGGATCTTTAGACGGGTAATCTTGTTCTCTTATTAGACAATTGATCAGGAACTTTAATATCATGAGCTGAATCTCGGCTTTCCTTTGAGACATAATCTCGCCAATACTTTCTGGATCATCCCCTGTACGGATGAAACGATATATTCTGTCTAGATCTTCTTTCATATTTGGTAAGGTGACTAGATACTCGGTCACCCTTCTTATGCGTACGGAATATAAAACCATATTATACTCGCCTGGGACTGTGTCATAGACACATTCGGCAAGGGCTTGTCTGATTTCTGTAACAGACTTATTACTTTTAGGAGTACGCTGTGATGCTTGAGCATGTAATTCGAGTGCTGATAAACGCTTGTGTGGCGGTGGGGTTTGAGGAGGACCTCCTCCTGCGGCCCCTAGACTAGAATCGTCGACTGACATTCTTCGTGCTTGCAGGGTCGGTAATTGTAACGTGGGCTGAACTTGTATGACAGGCTGACCCGGAGGTACCGTAACAGGTACTCCGGTGTCTGGAGGAACGGGAAGTGCCTGATTTACAGGGACAGGTGGAGCGCGAACTGGATTTGCATATTCTGGAACTGTGTCGTCCAAATAGGACGAAATAAAAATATCAGCTGCGGTCGGTTTGTGACGTAGCTTGGTCGGAACTAATGGTGGCGGGAAATTACTGGGTGCCTCTGGGGTCGCTTTTGGCAAGCCTTCGGCAAGGAGAGGATACATACCCTTAATAAGGGCATGCCTCTGTCTGTCTGACTGTTCGGCTTTAACTTGTTCACCTATCTCGATTAATTCTCTTTCTTGAGCTCGTTCTTGGGATTCTCTACTTAACTCTGACTTTCTGACTTCCTTTTCCGTTCTTCTATGCGCTTCCTTACGCCATAACTCGATGGCATCTTTCTGTGACTGTCTGGCTTTCTTTTTCCATAATGCTTCTTCTACTCGCATGATACATTCGGCATCCCATGTACCCGATACGGGCCATCTATACTTTTCTTCTAACTGTTTGGTATACTCTACCCATAAATCTAGATACAATATGGCGCTTATGCCATGTTTCTGATACATAAAGTGACCTGGACTGTCCCTAGGCGGAACAGGAACTGCTGCTTCCAGCAGACCCTTTCTAGTTTTTAACTGACGTAACTTGGAAAAGAGCGGCATTCTAAACTTGAATCGGAACACAATACAATACACGAAAAACAATAACAATTGGGAAAACAATTCAGGCATACCACGACGTTGAAAATACATTAAACAACATTATAAATGACAGTTCGAACAGAATACTACCTGAAAATACTGAAAATAGAAACAGAACAGAATTCTCGAGAACGGAACAGACTAGGGTTACTGGATGCACTGCTGTAACAGTACGGAACATACCGGTCCCATAAAGGAACGCATCAAGACCCGTATCCACCTAGGTGAACACTTCGTTTGTGGGCTTGGGTACCACCAACCCACGGACCAGGAGTCAATTTAGACTGACCCTGTCTAGACACTACCCCAGCAATGGTACTCACCGGGCAGCACGGAACGGAAGGCCTCGGACGGGACTGGATTGACGACGACGAACTTCGGACTTCGGACTTTAGTTACGGGTGGGCCTCCGGATACCTCGGACCTTGGACTCTCGGCTTGGGCTCTGGTCGGGACTCGCCGCGTTCCTCCACCGTCTCGTTCGGATGCTGGACCGCCTCCTCCGTCTCCTCCGTGGGCCTGAGGGATACTTGAAGCAGAAATATCTGCACTTGGCCAGTATGGTTCCGTCACGACTGCAGAGGGTCAGGGGGTCGGCGTGGCTTCACCGACGCGTGGGGAAAGGGCAAGTCCCTGTTCGGGCGCCATTATGTGGTAAATAAATAAATAATACCCTATTTTTGACTAGACTTATAGCATAACAGATAGCTCAATAAATAAGAGTCAAGATTCGAGGTAGTAGGAGTTTCTGCAGGTTTATTACAGCATAAGGACAGGATCAGGACAACCTGCATGGGAATAGGACAATAAGGCCCAGCAGGACAACTGGGGCCCAGCAGCTGCCGGGGCTTGGTCTGGGATGAGCGCGCTAACATTTAATAACAAAACATTGACTTATATACATAGCGCAAACACATAGCATTACATTGCAGTAGGCGTAGCAGTAGGTGGAGTAGGAGGCGTGACGCGTAGCAGTCGCGAGAGATAAGAGAAATAAGAGGTGTAACTGGGAGTTTACTTAGACATGTGATGCAAAACGTAACAGAATATGTCATGAATGGGCGGAAACATTGGAGGGGGCTACCTAAGGAGCCGGGACCTCTAACCTAATGGTGCGCGAAAACTAGCAATGACGTGTTACTAGGAGAAGCTGGGGGCTACGAACTCTGTGCTAGGAGCAGAGACTGGAGTCTGGAGGGTCGGAGCGACATGTACCTAAACCCTATCTGGTATCTAATGTTTAGGGAACATGTTGTTATAAACTAGAAGTCATGAGGGGAAAAGCTAACTTGATTCTAAGACTGGACCATGCATTATTCTACATGTAGTACGTGAAGAATATTAAATGACCATTAAATACAGTATTTCTCTAACGTGGAGACGAGAAGGCTAGACAATGACGGAAACTATTGATGCAGTTCAGTAGCTTAGGAATGCAGAAGAGGAGGACTGAACTGATAACTGGAACTATAACATACTTTTGGCAGACTCAGAGGCAGAGCCAAGCTGCACCGGGCACTGCGAGGCAGGAAGTAAGTGAAGGGTCGAGGATACAGGTGGGGGCTGTATCGCTCCTCAGCGAGGCTTTCAGGAGACAGGAGCTGAATCTGTGGTCCGGGCCCTTTTGAGGCCTGGAAACGGAGACTTTATAATTGAATAACGTGCACACTGAGAAACGTGGCAACATTACTTACATAGGCCTGATATTCGTAGTATTCACGAGGACTGGAAACTAACATACTAGAGGTGGACACAACTGTATTTGCGTCTTTAATCAGAAATGGGGAATAACATATGCATATTGATCATGCACACATGACATATGATGGATGAGGCGTAGGGACACAGAACATGGCAAAATTTACTTTTCCACAGGGGGGGGCTCACTGGGACCTCTATCCTATTGGACTCATCTAGCCTATCAGTCCTATCCTTACTGGGCTTTGGCTGGTGCTTGAGAAGGGTCTTTAGGGCAAAGAAATTGTCCCTAGTAGCCTGCTCAAAGCAGTCAAGCCTTTCCCCCAACCTCTTGACCTGGTCTATAAGTGGCAACACAAGAGACTTGACCATCTTCTCGAACGCCTCCATAGAGTGACCCACGTTGTCCTGAACAGGCGTTGGTGGGGCCGACAAGAGAGGTGGTACTGTGTCAATAGCAGCCGGAGCGCAGATGGCTGTCCCTGTGGATATTGGTCCTTGCTTGCTCTGGGGGGGAGGACCCCTCAGGGGCGGGTGCCTAGGATGGTTAGTGATCTTAGATGGGCAACCCTTTCTAGTGTAATTTGCCCTTTTCCCCTTCCTTTTGATAGGCTCCTGGATGGGTTGCTTTTTAGTCGGAGCTTGTGGGACGGGAGCAGGAACCTCAGGGCAGTGTAGGGCCTGTATGCCGGGTGAGCCTACTAAAGAAAGCTCATTGCATGGATCCACAAGCACAGCACATGGACTGGTACTGTGGACACCAATCAGCGAGCTTTCGAACCCCTCTAAGCCACCCATTGGAGGTGCAATAAGGGAATCCCCGGGTAGATCCCCAAGCAAAGGTGCAGGGGAAGTAGGATTTAGATTTAGAGGGGACAACACTATTACTGGCGGTGGACTTTTAGCAAGAGGGAAGTCAAGTGAAAGGCGCCGTTCAGATATGGCAAGTTCATTGTCTATGACAGCCGCCACCCTTGTCAGGAATTTGTCCATAGAGCCAAACATAGCACCCCCGGGGGCACTCTCCCCGCAACCCCTCAAGGCCTTACCGGAGCGTGTTGACATGCTGAGACGCGGCACCACAGGTTGAAACCGGTACGGTAGATGGAAATGGGGTGGCCCTGCCCTGCCTCCTCCGGCCCCGGACGGCCACAGACGGTCCCGCCCTTGTCCCGGGCTTCTCCCGGCGCGCTCCCGCGCGCGCTCCGCGGGGCGGAGGTAGCGCTCCTCCTTTCAAGCGCCTCCGGGCGCTTCCTCGTGACGCTGGTGGTGTGCGCCGCCTGGGGGGTGCTGGGACTTGGAGTCCTACCCCTGGCGGCAGTGCTGGTGTGGCGTCAGCGGGAGCGGGAGCGGGAGCCGTGCAGCAAGAACCCCGGTGCAGCCTCTGCTGAAGATGGGCTGTTTGCGTGGAAGCAGGTAGGCAGGTAACCCTCCAGCAATTTGACCTCGGCCCCGTACAATTCCAGTCTCCCTTCTTGAATATAGGAAGAATTGTTGAAACTCCCCATGACTCTGGGCAGCCTACCCTCTCTGCAGCATTTCCCACCGTGCTCAAGATCCGGGCCCAGAAAGGGGGGTTTGATTTATAAAGGTCCGGTGGAACACCGTCCGGGCCAGGGGCCTTTTTATTAGTAAGATATCTATGCCCTATTCTATTTCATTAGACTTAAACGTCACTACATTCATATCCCTTTGTATATCAGAATCATTCATCACAGTGGGCGTATTTTTAAAAATACTACAAAAATGCTTTACCCATTGCTTTACCCATTCGTCCTCTGGTATGTTAGAGCCCAAAATTTCGAGCTGCTTGCTAGGGTCATTGGATCCAAAAGCTCTCTCCATAATGTTTCTTTAATTTCCGCCTTACGTTTGGGCAGTGCATTTTTATAATTTTTTCTAAGGGTACAGATTAGAGGACCATCCCTGGGTTTCTTTTCAAACCTGCCTTAAGATTTCTTGCTGCCAAAGAGCAGATATGGCAGAACCACCTAGGGTCACTTGGAGTACTAATTCTCCTTTGATCAAGTAATATATTACCCACTTTAGATGCTATCCCCTCAAAAGATTCTAGAATTCCTGTTGGTAGTGAATCAGCATTAAGATAACATGAAAATTCTCCATTACAGGCGGCCTTGAGTGTATCTAAAAAAAGGGACGGAAGTACTTTGCTCCATTTGATTCGCCGACCTCCATCAACAGGTTGCATGCTATTGCTACCTGCTGCGCTTCCCTTTTTCTTCATAAAATTCCCCCGGATGGTCACCCAGACTGGGTTGTGATCACTATACTCACTCAAGGTTATAGAAAAACCCTGTAAAAGTGGTAGGATAGTTCTGGATATCAAAATGTGATCTATAAAAGTTCTGTTACCTCTACCCTTAAAGGTGGGATGTTTTTGTTTACTTAGGGGTGGAGCAAAACCCAAAGCACAAAATAGATCCTGCTCATCAAGCATAGTATTTAGCGCGTTCCCTTGTCTTGTGTGCTCAAAATGAAGCCTCGATATCAATGGGCAACCCAATGACTCCTGCGTGTGTAACTTGGGGTCACCGCATAAATGAACATTGAAATCACCAGCAATGAGCATATTTTTTCTAATGGTACCAAGCCCCTGCTTGACAAAGTTATTCAATTCAGTAATCCCACATACTGCATCTTTGGTGGGAGCGTTATAAAAGTTAATCACAATAAGAGTGCTTTTTTTGTGACCCAGGGAAATGGCCTGTATATTTCTGCTATCTAGGAGAATGTCCCTGATACTACACCTTAGAACTAGGGATACAAATATAGCCAGGCCTCCGGTCGCCCTGCCGCTAGTTGCTCTGTTTGCTGGGACGTAAAAGGCACTATACCCCTCCAAAGAGATATTACAGTTCATGTGCCATGTTTCTTGTAGGCAGATTATAGAATATTTGCTGGCGAACCGCACCCATAAAGGATCTACAACTTTACCCGCCAGCCCTGCAACATTCCAGGAAAGTAGGTCGTGATCTAGGGATGATTCCTCGTAACCAAAATTAACCTCCAATGGGGGGGCAGGCAGGGTCACCTTGGAACAGGTAACCTCCCTAGTTCCTTCAGTTATATGGGATGCATATTTAACAGTATTGGCCGCCTTAGCTGCAGACTCGCACCCTAAGCTGGCTGTTGGGGGGTGAATAGTTTTAGCCATAGTAGTGCTGTCATCATATTTATAAGTAGGGCGATCTTTGCCCAGTCAGTCACAATCGTTGAGCCCAAAAAGGGCTGCATAGCGAATGGATACATCTAGGGGAGAAGGAACCCTGTACCCACTCCACGTTGGTACCCTTAGCAAACTCATCAGTGGTTTTCTCTTTTCAGATGTCCCCTGTTATTAGGTGGCCTATCGTTATATCCCATCCTCCAGCTATTCTGGTGATCCTGTAACACTGACCTATTGAAAAAAACCAAGGGGCAAAATATCTGTACCTGGGCCATTATATCCCCCTACATACTCTGCATCCCTAAGGATCCTTTCTACTATTGATCTACAGTTGAAGTTTATCACAATGCAATCACCATTTCTTGTTTTACAAGAGCTTCCCAACCAAGAAACCTGTTGCACCATGATAATATTGTATCCAAACCCTTGTCCTTCCCTGGTATTATGTGATAACCAATGAGTTACCTTATTTTTTAATTGGCCATAATCTTCTTTCTTTCCTTCAGGGAGTGGTGGAACATTGCCTAATACTACCACCAGCGGTGTTGATTCTGGCGGTAATCAATAACATGCAAATTAGTAATGTATCTTTCGGGAACAACTACATTATGCTTGCCCTTACCCTGTTTTAACAAAGGGGAAGCTGGTTTTACAGACTTGTTATTATTAGCTAAATTAACTAATGAACTTATAGCCCTCTGTTTGTTAATGCTCCCTTCCTTGAACCCCTGAGTTCCAATGGTGTTCCCTACCTTTGTGGTAGTTGGGGCCAGTCAGGGAGGTGGCAATGAGTTAATGTTCTGATTATTCTGGCAGATCCTAGTGGCCCCCATTTGTAAGCTAGCAGGAAGACTTTCCAATAATAAGTTATTTTCTGTGGTTTACCGTTGGATATTACCCAGGTTCTGATTTATAACCTTCAATCTTTCTATGAGGGGCAACATAAGTGATTTTAACAACTGCTCCACTTGTGCTAAAAGCCCTACCGACTCACTAGGGTCTTGTATGGTACAAAATGGGCGTTTGGGAGGATCATTATGAATAGGTTTGAGCTGCTCTTTTACTTGAGCCAATGGTGTATTAACAGGTAGTATATCGTTTCAGGGGGCTGATTTTGCAGGTTTATTAAAGATTTTGGCAATTTTTGATTTGCTCCCTTTTTGGCGGCCCCCCACTCTTTTCCTTTTTCCCTCTTGATTCTTGCATTGTTCTATCGAATTCAGATTCTCAACACCGGTCCCCTTCCTTGAAGATATAACAATCGGTAGGATTACATCTGGTGAAAGGGTACTATCTAAGGAGATAAGGGAGGAGGAAATGGTATTATAGCCTCCCTGTCCTAGGCTTGGGCTTCGCAGGCTAGTCTCGCTGGTTCTTGTTGTGGTGGATTTATCTGGCGTAATGGCATTCTTGATTTTACCTAACAAGGATCGTTTGGAACACAAAAGATCCAAGGATAGTCACTTCTCAGTGAGCGCTATCTCACGCTTTAGTACCATGGGCGCTCGGGTAATAAAGTTATCAAGTGTTCCTGTCAAGCTACCACCTAGCGTGTTATGTGTTGACTTTCTCTCCTTGCCACATAGCAAGGCCATATCCGATGTTATTAACAGGTTTTACTTGATTTAAGCGACCCCAATATTCCACAAACAGAATAAAGCATATAATATAACCATTCCCAATTACTTGATAGTGTTCTGATATAGTTCATGCCTGTCACATTGAAGGGGTGGCCCAGCCCGGCCTCCTTCGGCCTGTGACGGCCTAGGACAGTCCCGCCTTTGTCCCGGGCTTAACTTGGCGCGACCCGCGTGCAATCACGCGGCGCGGGGGGTAGCCGGAAATTTAAGCGCCTCCTGGCGCGGGTGAAGGCAGCTTCCGGCCGCAAACGCTGCTGGCTCTTGTAGTCCCCTGACAGGACTCCCCCCCACTGCGACCGTGCTCGAATGTTGTGGAGCTGCGGCGGCGGGAGGAGACCCCGGACAGCAGTGTAGGCAGTGGCAGCAAGACGGGCTCAAGAACCGGGCTCAAGAGAGCGCCCCAGTAGCATACAGCGTAGTGCTTCCAAACAGGTAAGGCCCAGACATAAATTGATACACAAAATGTGCCATGTCTATGTCCCCATTAATCTCAAACCCACTGTACTGCTTGAACACCTGTAAAATGCGTTCATAGTAGGCATGTACTGACTCATCTTTTTCTTGAGTGCTTCTGTCTATTTTTATCCAATCCGTTTCTTTTGGGGGAATCTTCCCTTTCAGGAAAGTAATTACCTGGTGATAATTTGTCATTACTTCTTCTGATGGGGCCCCTGTTTTGTCATCTCTCGGGTACTCATTGTTGGGCCAATCTATCGTAATTTTACATTCTGTCCACAAATCGCCAGGTACAACTATTTCAAACAGACCATCCAAATCCTTCAACAACACTTTTGAAACCTTTACAAAACTTTCAACTTGCCTGTACCATTCTACTGGTTTTTCTCTCAACTCATTTGTAAAAGATAAAATATCTTGTCGGGTCCATGGGACTTGTACATAACCTCCTCCAGGAACTTCTCTCATTGGGAACAGTCTTTCAAACTTTTCTCTTTCTTTAATTAAATATTCAGATGTCATTCGATTCACCTGTGCTTTGTCCTTTTTCTTTGTCCACATAGTTCCATCTATCTAAATTTCCCCATTTTTGGAACAGTGTCAACAACTCTTTTATCTGTAATTTCCTTTCTGACACATTCATGTGTTCTGAATCCTTATCATAAAATTCTGCTCTATATGGTTTCTGCAATACTTTGGATTTCCCAATGTCAATTCACATTTATGAGGCCAAATTCATTATTTTGTCATTAAATATTTTTGTATTTTGGGTGCTGCTTCTGCATATGAATAACAACTCTTCTTCACTAAAGGTGTTGAATCTATTCACTCCTACATTCATCTCTTCCAATTCAACTCTTAATTTAAAGATATCTAATATTTTGATTTGGGGGTTTGGTCCATCTAATTCCTGTGCCCATCTTTCTATTTCTTCTGTGGTTACCATTGTGGGACTTTTCATTCCTGTAGATGTCTCAATTCGTCCTTTTTGCGAACAACCTGGTGTGACTTTTCTGGGTGAATCATTTATTTGCCCTCTTATTGGCAAATCCAATAATGAAATTATCGATTCACATTCACTGGCTTGATCATCAATGATTATATTTTTTTTCTGAATTGCATGATTGGTGTAGTCATGACAGGTGTATTGGGACAATTTAGCTTATCTCAATTTAAGGGAACAACAGGACCTATAGTCACTGGTATCATCAGTGCTTCAGGATTTGTAATCAGCTGTGTTATTTTCTGAATTAATTCACTTCTATTTTTATTCATTGCTCCCTTTTCTCTTTCTGGAAGTACCCTTTCCATTGTAGTCTTGTGTATAACCTGCAACACTGAAGGTGTTTTCAGAATCGGTGCACTTGGGGTAGTTCTATTTAACTCTTCTTGGTAAGGTGGAGGATTTTTCATTAATAATAATAATAATAATAAAGAGCTTATAGAGCGCTCAGTAACGCCATCGCGGCGTGTCCCCGCGCTAAGCTACCAGTGAAACCAACATAGAAAACCCAGACTCTATGCAGTATATAGGTGTGTTTTGAGCAGAGCCCTGAACCGCAGTTCATTGCCCTCCAGTCTCAACCCCGGAGGTAGTTTGTTCCAATTTTGAGCTGCCAGTAGCGCGAAGGACCGTCCACCTATTCTCGCCTTCCTGATCCTGGGAACTGTCAGCAGACCGGTACCCTCTGAACGGAGGGTCCTGGTAGGAACATATCGGCTGACTAGCTCCTTCAGATATGTCGGTGACTTATCCCAGACAATACGGTGGCAGAAAAGGAGGCACTTAAATAGCACTCGCTTCTTCACTGGCAGCCAATGAAGCGCATCCAGCGCCTGTTTCGAGCTAGCTCTCCTGGGTCTTCTTAGCACCAGTCTAGCAGCGGAGTTCTGAATAACTTGTAGGCGTCCTATGCTGCCCTCGGTTGCCCCAAGAAACAGAATGTTGCCATAATCTAACCGCGAGGTCACTAGTGCCTGCGTTAGTGTTCTTCTGGCCGATAAAGGGAGGAGGTCTAAGGTTTTGTTTAGGGTCTTTAGGACTCCAAAACATTTTCCCACAAGGCGCCTAATGTGGCCTTCATATGAGAGCGAGGGGTTCATCCAAATTCCCAGATTCTTGGCCTCCTGACATGGTATGGGGGTAGGGCCCAGACATGAAGGCCACCACTCATCCGACCATTTTTCGCTCTTTCCCCCTACCACTAGTACCTCTGTTTTAGAGCCATTAAGTTTTAAACAATGGGCATCCATCCACTCTGCTAATGCCTGCATACATGATTTAAAATTTTTTGGGGTGTTGGAGGTATTCTGTGATAGGGAGATCAGCAGCTGAGTGTCGTCAGCATACGACACTAATTCCACCCCAAAGGAGTGTACAACTTTCGCCAGAGAGGCCATGTACAAATTAAAAAGAGTGGGGCTCAAAGCAGAGCCCTGAGGCACTCCTTGGTCTAATGACAACTCCCCTGAGCGGGAAGTCCCCTGCTGAACTTGGAAACATCTCTCCGTAAGGAAAGATTGCAACCAGCCCAGCGCAGAACCAACGACCCCAGCTTCGTTCAGACACCGTAGCAAGATGGAATGCGCCACGGTGTCAAAAGCTGCGCTTAGGTCAAGCATGATCAGGGCCATTGTGTGACCCGTATCTGCCCCTGCTCTTAGAGTCTCTGTGGCTCTTAGGAGGGCCGTCTCCGTAGAGTAGCCCGCCCTGAATCCTGATTGCGAGGGATGGAGTAAGTTCCATTTTTCCAGGTGCTCAGTAAGCTGAGCATTAACCACCTTCTCGGCTACCTTCGCCACGTACGGCAATAAGGAAATGGGAAAATATCTTTAAAATATTCATCTTCAGAATCTCAACTACCAGTCATTAAATGTTTTGTTTTCTCTGTACAGTTACTTCCTGTCTGTTCTTCTGTCATTATTACAGGATATAATCCTTCCTCCACCATGGCTTGCCTCCATTGTTTCATTTGACTATCTCGGGTTTCTTAAGGAAATTTGGGATGAAATTTACTCAGGTTCCTATTACTTCATGATCTAGCACACTCAAATGCTCGAGTCAACCATTCTTCTAAAGCTTCGTACTAAGTCAATCTAGGTCTTGGTTCTAACTCATTCATGCAAGTTCGTAAATTATGTAAAATTCATCCATTCGATGTTCCGAACTCGAGAAATGCTAATATTCCATCATCTTTTGTATATTCTATCCAATTTTCTAGCCATACTAAGGTATGATATCCTCTATTGATCATCATGTATGATGCAGGCATTTTGGGGGGAGGGATACAAATTCCTTCTTTGGTTTCAATGGGTTTATCCTGTTTAAAATAATTTGTAATTTTCTGCATAAATGACATTTTTCTCTTTTCTCCGTACATTTTATGTGAATTTCCCTTAACATACTGTTTGTGGGCAAACCCTATAAATGCTCTATCTGGACAAGTCCCTACTATGGTCGGATTGTGTCTCCACATACAAATCCCACTGTCTATATTTATTACCGGGGCTTCTATTTTGATGACTAATCAAGTGTTCCCTTTTACTCTAATGCTTCTCAAATATCAGAGCGTCTTCTATTCTTGTTACAAATCAACTTCTGATTTGCTTATTCGCTTAACCAATGTTTGCAAAGCTTTTCAGTGACGTCAGTATCGCTCCTCTCTACTGACCCTTACTTTACAATTTCATATCAACTACACACTCGCTGTCTCGACCAATCCCAGCGTGGCTCCTAGTGACGTCAGTGCAGCACCCGCAACTGACCCCTCTTTTTACAAGTTAATGCAAAACGTATTTTTTTACAATTTTACATACACTTCATTAATTACTAACGTAGAAACATTCGCTACTGTGCCTGATTTTCTAAATTTAAAGAAAGTCCATTTCTTCCGCTGCGAGTAAAACCTTCCGCTTACTCTTCACACACTACGAGTAAAACCTCTTTCTCTTACTCTTTACTCAAGCATCAAAGAACCTGCTCTTCCTTCAGTATCACCCTTTCTAGGTGATATTAGACCAAAGTTCCACCAGCAAACTCTTTTGCAATCAACCACTCTCACTTTTATACAAAGAAAATAATCCCTAAATCAGTGCTTCAAGTTCTCCATAACTTTTCACACTTTCTTCTTCATGGCAAGTAACCTCACTGCAGTATGGCCTCCATTTACCACTCCTATTTAATATTCCCAGGAATTTCCAGACAACATAAAACAATACATACCGGTTTTGGTTAATACATAAATCAATAATTCAAGTCAATTCAAGTCAAGGATCTTTATTCGGTGATTAAAAAACACCATAAAAGCACATGTATATACACAAATATAACATGATTACATTTTATCTAGACCCCGGCTCATAATTACACAAATACCAATGGTTTAAAAAAGCTTTACATAGTTCATGATCAGGCCAGACCTCTTGTTTTCCTTGATCTCAGTGAGACCGTTAAAACATTTATTACACTGAACAATGTGCGGGCCGTTCGCCCTTTGTAAAAAAAGTAGAGCAGCTTTAGCTTGTCTCCGCTTGGCTTCTTTTAAAATAGCCACTAAAAACCTACGCCTAGGTGTAGCAGAAATAGAACACAAAAGTACAAAATGGAGGGTGTCCTGTGGAGACCTATTGTCGCAGCTGCAGGCACCCTTCTGCTCAACTGATAATGTGAAACCTGGTGGGTCAGCTAATAAGTTAGGTAAAAGATTGAGCCTAAAACGAGACATTAAAAACCTCTCCTGAGCATTATACATAACGTAACGGTACGGCTCCATTCCCTCCGTGGTCATCACAAGGTCATGGGCGATTACTGAGCATTTGGTCCCATCAAATGCTGCTCTGCAAGTGGTTCTCCAGTCCAGAAACGCTCTCTTAATTTTGGGTTTGTCCCGAGGTAAAATTGCTGTGGGTTTATAAAAAGATCCTTCTGGTCTAGGGCTTCCAAGGTAGTCTTCGCATATTTTAGCCACAATATTTCCAGACCAGTATCCCTGTCCAGGCAGTCTCTTAAGATTAGTCTGCTCAACGCTGCCTCAGGGTTTACCCACATCTTTATCCATGCCATAATTGGTTTGAGCTTGACCAGGTCCTCAATGTATGGCCTCCCTAGTTCCCTGTCAGCAATTACAGCAAGAGTACTCCGTGGTATTTTCAAGATCGATCGCAAGTATTTATTTTCCTCCCGCTGCAATTTGTCAACATTAACAAAGCCCCAAATTCTGAGCCATATGGGGCTTTGGAGCAGCATATAGAACTATACAAGTTCGTAATTTGGTCGGGGGACCAACGACCCAGCCTGCGCCCATAACTGCTATGGCACCATTTGAGGATATCAGTCTGCTGCATTGTTCTTCTATCAGGGAATCAAATTTTAGTGACCCGTCAAATAGCAGGTCACTGTATGAAAAATACTGTACCTTTTGTAATGTGTGGTTCCCTATTCTATAAGAGAACTTTTTGCATGGTTTTGTGCCAGCCAGCATTACGTAGGACTTGCTTAAGTTCACAGAAAGATCTAATGTTTCCATGAATTTTGGCAAATCCGTGAATTAGGGTCTGTATACTCTTCGGAGTACGGGCCAGGAGGACCGTGTCATCTGCGTACAAAAGCACAGGGATATGACGCGTTCCTACTCTCGGTCAATCTGTCTTCAAGGCAACCAAAGCCTGCTCTAGGTTGTTAATATAGAGCGAGAACAGGAAGGGGGCACGAGTACAGCCCTGCCTCACCCCACTAGTACATGGGAAGGGTTCTGTATTCTCCCCCTCCGTGTTATAGCGGACCTTGACAGTGGTTTCCCGATGTAGTTCTCTGAGAATATTAATTAGGCCCAAGTCAATTCCCAAATTGCCCATCAAGGCCCAGAGTTTTTCCCTGTTGACATGATCAAAAGCGGCTGCCAAGTCCATAAACCCCAAGTAGATCTCTTCATTGCTGGTTTTGGTGTATTTTGCTACCAACAGGTAAAGGTTCAAGCATTGATCGCTCTTTGGACCTCCCTGTCCAAAAACCATACTGGGTGTCCGATAGAATACCATGTCCTTCAGTCCACTCCATGAGACGATTAAGAATTACCCGACCAAGAACCTTGGCAGAGACATCAATTAATGAAATGGGCCGGTAGCACAGGGGATTGTCCCTATTAACGTTTTTAAAAATAGGGACAATTATTGCCTTGGACCAAGAGCTGGGTAAACCCCACCTAATAGCCGCATTTAGGACTCTAGTAAGAATAGGGGCCCATAAATCCATGTTACTCAGGTACAAATCTGGGGGTGTACCATCAGGACCTGGGGCTTTATTTTTTGTCAGGCCCTCTATTCCTACAGTGATATTCTCCATCGAAAATTCTACAGCTTGGCCCTCCTGGCCTGCTCTTCCCCCCTCCAGGGCAATTTCCTGACTGTGTTTATACAAGCCCTTAAAGTGTATGAGCCATTGTTCTGGGAGGATGTTTGAACTGATCTCAGGGGCGTTATTATCTAGAATTCTGCCATGTCCCTCCTATCTGCGGTCTCCCTTAGATCTTCCCAGCGTCTGCTTAGAGTGATAGTTTCCTCTTCTTTACTGTGCTCTTATATGCCTGTCTGCACTGCACTACTCTTAGTTTATCCCTGGGATTGTTTTTTAAACTGATTTTTAGCTCCTTCAAGGTGCGCTAACATTCCCTGTCAAACCATCTTGGGTAGGTAGTATTATTCCTAGGGGTGCGTGTCTACATGAGCTCCTCAATCAAACTAGTTACTAGCCCAAATGCCCTGATTACATGTGGGCCCTCGGCCGCAAGATCTAAACATTCACCAATAGGTACTCTCCCAGTGATCATTAATGACTTGTAGAAGGCATCGCCGTCAATTTTTGACCACCTCATCCGTCTTCCCTGGTCCATTACCCTGATGGAAGTCCCGACCGCGGGTCCTGTCTTGGGGCGACTGTCAGAGCTCAGTACCTGAAATTCCTGAATTCCGTAGGGACGTCAGACTGAAGGTTCGAAGCTAATATCCCAACTCCCCTACTCCCCTGAACCAGATCACTCTAGTCTCAGAGGCGAGGGGGAAAGGGGAAGAGGAAGAAAAAACAGAGAGACTGCCCACACTGGTGTCTTCACTTCTTCTTCTTCTGAGAGGAAGGCTACACCTGAAATAATTAACACACAAATACTACATTCTTACAATTGTGACTTCTGGAAACATGCAAATCTCCCTCACTCAGCTCCTTCCTTTACCTGTATGAGTGTGGACATTAGCCTCTCTCTAGATATTTATAAGGATGACTGATCCTGAAGCTGGAACTCACAAGGATTAGGTTAACACTTCTTAAGTAGTTCACTTCAGAAGACTAAAGGTGGTAAGCAAAAATATATATATATATTTCTATCTACTTCTGGAAACAGAATGGCAGTTGTCCTCTGTCACTGCCTGAATATCCAATAGAACAACAAGGAAAACATCTGACGTCAATCCAGGTAGGCGCTAAGGAATAAGTCTGGAATAAAGCGCCAAGAAATCAAAGTCTGATCCTAAATTTAAGTCTCTGCCTCTAAGTCTTCAAAAGAATTGTTCTGGAAAGAGGCTCTGCAATTGCTTGTCTGAAGAATTCAAGAAACACTGCTGGTGTGTTGGTGCTTGTAAATACCCAGTCTCTGCCTCAAAGTCTCAAAAGGAATAGTTCTGGAATGAGGCTCTGAAATTGCCTGACTGAAAAGTTCGAGAACACAGCTGGAGTACAGGTGCTTGTAAATACCTTCCTGCTGCTGACAAACTGTAACTGGAAAGCTCTTTCCGGGGAGAATGACAAGGAGGAACTGGAGCCCATTAATATCTTTCAAAAGCTGACACCTGCTGCATCCGCTGCCGCTGCTTGCAGAGGGGAATTCAAATGGGCTCGAGGGCAAGAGTATCTCGGGCACCGACTTGCTGCGGGGAATTCAATGACACAAGGTTTAAGTGTCACACGGGAGCTGACAGCGAGGCGGGAGGCAAAGCAGTGATAGGGAATACAGGGGGAGGACTAATAGACCAAAATATTAGTTATTATCGCCAAGAAAAGCGATACCTCAAGGAAAGAGAGCACGGAGCTACCGTCTCTCAGAATTACCGGTTGAAGTGCGCAGTAGAACGCTCACTCGCGCTCCACATACACAAGCAGCGCGAGGAGCGAAACACTAGCGTGCTAACCAGCAATGCGTTCTGCAAACCTGGGAATCGCTTCTGCCATCTTGGAGTGGAATCTCGCAACTAACTCCCTCCAACTGGCTGGGAATTCAAGAATTTTGGTAACTTTTTGACTCTTGTTAAAGGATGCTGAGGGCGGGTTTTGGACTGCAAATACGCCATTCCTGACAGTACCCCCCACCAAAACCGCCTCCTTAGGTTTCTGTGGATGAGTTTTATGGAATTCCCTCACCAATATTGGGGCATGAACGTTAGAACTGGGTTCCCAAGACCTTTCCTCAGGACCAAAACCCTTCCAATCAACCAAATAATACACCTGACCTCTCTTAATCTTGGAGTCTAGAATTCTCTTGATTTCAAATTCTTCAGCTGATTGAACCTGAATTGGGGCTGGCGGTAGGACCTTACGTAGATTTGGTGGAGATCGTCGGATCAAAGACACATGAAAGGTTGGGTGGATCCTTAAGGATTTAGGCAAACTTAACCTAAACACTCACTGGATTTATCATTCGAACCACTGGAAATGGACCCACAAATCTAGGTTGAAACTTTCGGTTTCCTCTCAATCGCATATGACGAGTTGAGACCCAAACTTGATCCCCAGGTTCAAAAACTGGTCCCTCCCTACGACTCTTGTCAGCCTGACTCTTGTACGCTGCTTGGTCTTAGCAAGATTTTCAGAAGCTAACTGATATGCTAGTTGTAATTTCTGAACTATCTCCCCTGCTGCCGGAACCTCCACTTCTACTTGACCCACCAACATATTGGGATGCCTGCCATAGTTTACAAAGAATGGGGAGAAACCTGTAGCTGAGTGTACAGAATTATTGTACGCAAACTCTGCAGTACTAAGTAAGGAAGGCCACTCTCCAGCTTGTTCCAATAGGTACAATCGAAGATATTGTTCTAGGTCTTGATTAACTCTCTCAGTCTGCCCATCAGTTTCTGGATGATAACTGGTGGACAAACGAGAATCAATTACCAACCCTCTCAAGAAAGATCTCCAGAAGCGAGACACAAATTGTGGGCCATGATCAGAAATGACCACCTTCGGAATTCCATGTAATTTTACCACATGCTGAATAAACAAGGTAGCCAATTGCGTCGCATCTGGAAGACCTTTAAGGGGGACAAAATGACTCATCTTGGTGAAGAGATCAACCACCACCCAAATGACTGAATTCCCTTGACTAGATGGCAATTCCACAATAAAATCCATGGACACAGTATGCCATGGATAAGGGGGAACTGGCAAAGGCATGAGAAGACCATGAGATGGTTGTCTGAGACTTTTCCCTTTTAAACATAATTCGCAAGTGGCAACATTCTGTCTCACCTGAGCGTCCATGCCTGGCCAATCAAAATTTCGCTTCAATAGCTCCAAAGTCTTAGTTATTCCTTTGTGCCCAGCCAATTGCTGATTGTGAAACAAGCCAATAGTCTCTTCTTGTAACTTCGCTCCAGGAACATATATTTTCCCTTGAATAAACGTTTTCCCATCCTTCACAATTCGATCTGGTCCCTCTGATTCCCAATTCAAATAGTTCTCTTTCTGAAATTCTTCCTTAATTTTTTCTTCCAACTCGCCGACCACGGAAACTGCCACAATCTTTTCTTTCGGAATAATAAACTCCTCTGACTTAGACTCCGGTTTTATTTCTGGATCTTCTTCCGGATTCAAACGAGAAAGTGCATCAGCCTTTCCGTTCACCACCTCAGGCTTATATGTCAAAACAAAATCAAAATCTGCGAAGAAAAGAGACCATCTGAGTTGCCGTGGCGTCAAGGTTCGAGCTGACTTCAAGAACTGCAAATTTCGATGATCAGTAAAGACCGTTACCACATGTCTTGCTCCCAGTAAATAATGTCGCCATTCTTGAAATGCTTCTTTCACCGCTAATAACTCTCTGTCAGCAATTGAATAGTTGATCTCCGCTGGAGATAACTTCAGAGAATGATAAGCCACCGGATGAAGCTGTCCTGTGCTCCTGTGACGCTGTGAGAGTACTCCTCCAATGGCCCAATTTGATGCATCAGCTTCAACAAAAAATGGTTCCTTAGGGTCTGGATGCTGAAGAATTGGAGCTGTGATAAAGGATTTTTTTAGGAATTGAAATGCTTCCTCAGTAATTGGCCCCCACACAAACTTTTCGTTCTTTCTGAGCAAACGTGTGATTGGGCTAACTTTTTCTGAAAAGTTTTGGATGAAACGACGATAGAAATTGGCAAACCCCAAAAAGCTTTGAACTTCTTTTACAGATCTGGGAGTTGGCCAATCCTTGATTGCCTTCAATTTTGAATCGTCCATGTACACTCCTTGGGGAGAAAGGATGAACCCCAAAAATTCTACTCTGGAGGAGTGAAATACACATTTCTCTAACTTGACAAAAAGTTGATTCTCCATCAAACATTTCAGGATGGCTCGTACATGAGAAACATGTTCTTCAGTATTTTTGGAAAAAATCAAAATATCGTCTATGTAGACAACAGCGAACCGATCCAAAAACTCCCGAAGAATGTCGTTTACGAAATGCTGGAAGGCAGCAGGAGCATTGCACAAACCAAAAGGCATCACCTGGTACTCAAATAGTCCAAATCTAGTTCGAAGCGCCGTTTTCCACTCATCGCCTTCCGCCATCCCAACCAAATGATAAGCCCCTCTCAAATCTAGTTTGGTGTAGATGTGGGCATCCTTCACCTGATCCAAAAGCTCAGAAATGAGTGGTAACGGGTAACGATTCTTCTTAGTAACCAGATTTAAAGCCCTATAGTCTATACAAGTTCTCAAACTCTTGTCCTTCTTGGGAATAAAAAATAGAGGAGAGGAGACTGGAGACTGAGATGGTCTGATGAATCCATTGGCCAAATTCTGATCTAAATATTCCTTCAAGTGTAAATTCTCGGACTCAGATAAGGCATAGATCCGACTACATGGCAAAGACGCTCCAGGCTCTAACTCAATCCTGCAATCATACTCCCGATGAGGGGGAAGTTTTTGTGCTTCTTTTTCATCAAAAACCGATTTCAAGTCTTGATATTCTTGCGGAATTTCAGGGATTTCCACAGTACATACCATTTGAGGTTGATTTGCCAAACAATAAGAGTTCAACGATCTTTTCTCCTTAGAGATTGCATGAAAACAACGTTCCAGGCAATAATCTGAACTTAACTCTACTGTACGCCTTGCCCAATCAATCTTGGGATTGTGCTCAGTAAGCCAGGGCAGCCCTAAAATCAGTTGAAATTGCGGGGCATCAATTAGATTGAAACAAATGCTACTACGATGTTCTCCAGGACCCAAAATGGTGATTTCCTCAGTATCAAAAGAAATTGGGCCTGAAGAAAGGGGGGTACCATCAACTGCTCGTACAGGTTCAGGTTTGGACTTCTTTACAAACTGGATGCCCAGACTTCTAGCAAACAAAAGGTCACAAAAGTTACCTGTGGCACCAGAATCGATCATGATTGCCACCGTAGCGAATTTTGCTTCTCCAAAAGAAATTTGACATGAAAGAATGAGATGAGGAGCAGAGGGCTGCAAGGTATTGGCTAAACTTTGCGGATTTGGAGTTGTCTTCAATTCAGCTTCCACCAGAGCAACTCCGTCTACTGGTGGAGCCTGTCTTTTACCCATGGGGCAGTCTTAGGACGTCTTGGACACTCTTTCTAAAAATGGTCGGAACCACCACAATACATGCACAACTTCCCTACACGTCTCTTCTCTCTTTCTTGTTTGCTGAGTGGTCCTCGGACTCTGCCAATCTGCATTGGTTCTTCCACTGAAGCCTCATCCTTGGTCTTTCCAAAATCAGAACGCATTCGATCAAACCTAGGTGGAATTGTTCGGGTTTCCTTCCGACGCTCAGAACGTCTTTCAGATAGTCTCTGATCAATTTGAAGAACTAAATCAATCAATTCCGATACTTCAGTGGCCCTCTTTGGAATTTGAGCTAAACCATCCTTTAATTCATCCCTCAACCCTCGATAGAAAATGGCAGCTCTTTTGGCCTCAGGCCATTTCGTTTCCACAATCAATTTATTATACTGAGCTAAATAGGCCACTAGCTCTCTGTTCCCTTGCTTCAAATCCAACAGCTCATTGTCAGTTGACTGGGCAATTGCTCTTCGATCAAAAATTCGCAAAAATTCAGTTTTGAAATTTTCAAAATTATATAACACAGGATCATTGGTGGACACCAAAGGCATGGACCACGCCGCAGCATCTCCACTCAAGTAAGACAGCATGAACGCCACTTTTGATTGGTCCTCTTTGAAAATTATGGGCTTGCACAGGAAATGTAGGGAACATTGAGTGACAAATACCTGAGCCTTATTCGGATCTCCCAGGAACCTCTCAGGTGGGGCCAACGGAATGGTTGGTGACATGGCATGCACTACCTGAGTGGTAAGTTCAGAAGAAGACGGGGAAGGACTAAAGGTTTGGGATCTCAGACCCCCAAAATTGGGACTAGGACTAGTGGAGAGTTCATTGAGGCGTTGACGCAAATAACTAGTTTCTTGATTGGATTTCCTAACCTCCTCCCTAGTCTCACTCAACTGTTTCTGTAAACCTTCCAAAACTGAACCCAAAGCCTTTAAATCAAAACCTTCAGCCATGACGCCCAGACGGAAGGCAACTGCTGGCACTTCAATCTGTCAGAGCTCAGTACCTGAAATTCCTGAATTCCGTCGGGACGTCAGACTGAAGGTTCGAAGCTAATCTCCCAACTCCCCTACTCCCCTGAACCAGATCACTCTAGTCTCAGAGGCGAGGGGGAAAGGGGAAGTGGAAGAAAAAACAGAGAGACTGCCCACACTGGTGTCTTCACTTCTTCTTCTTCTGAGAGGAAGGCTACACCTGAAATAATTAACACACAATTACTACATTCTTACAATTGTGACTTCTGGAAACATGCAAATCTCCCTCACTCAGCTCCTTCCTTTACCTGTATGAGTGTGGACATTAGCCTCTCTCTAGATATTTATAAGGATGACTGATCCTGAAGCTGGAACTCACAAGGATTAGGTTAACACTTCTTAAGTAGTTCACTTCAGAAGACTAAAGGTGGTAAGCAAAAATATATATATATATATATATATATATATATATATATATATATATATATATTTCTATCTACTTCTGGAAACAGTATGGCAGTTGTCCTCTGTCACTGCCTGAATATCCAATAGAACAACAAGGAAAACATCTGACGTCAATCCAGGTAGGCGCTAAGGAATAAGTCTGGAATAAAGCGCCAAAAAATCAAAGTCTGATCCTAAATTTAAGTCTCTGCCTCTAAGACTTCAAAAGAATTGTTCTGGAAAGAGGCTCTGTAATTGCTTGTCTGAAGAATTCAAGAAACACTGCTGGTGTGTTGGTGCTTGTAAATACCCAGTCTCTGCCTCACAGTCTCAAAAGGAATAGTTCTGGAATGAGGCTCTGAAATTGCCTGACTGAAAAGTTCGAGAACACAGCTGGAGTACAGGTGCTTGTAAATACCTTCCTGCTGCTGACAAACTGGAACTGGAAAGCTCTTACCGGGGAGAATGACAAGGAGGAACTGGAGCCCATTAATATCTTTCAAAAGCTGACACCTGCTGCATCCGCTGGCGCTGCTTGCAGAGGGGAATTCAAATGGGCGCGAGGGCAAGAGTATCTCGGGAACCGACTTGCTGCGGGGAATTCAATGACACAAGGTTTAAGTGTCACACGGGAGCTGACAGCGAGGCGGGAGGCAAAGGAGTGATAGGGAATACAGGGGGAGGACTAATAGACCAAAATATTAGTTATTATCGCCAAGAAAAGCGATACCTCAAGGAAAGAGAGCACGGAGCTACCGTCTCTCAGAATTACCGGTTGAAGTGCGCAGTAGAACGCTCACTCGCGCTCCACATACACAAGCAGCGCGAGGAGCGAAACACTAGCGCGCTAACCAGCAATGCATTCTGCAAACCTGGGATTCGCTTCTGCCATCTTGGAGTGGAATCTCGCAACTAACTCCCTCCAACTGGCTGGGAATTCAAGAATTTTGGTAACTTTTTGACTCTTGTTAAAGGATGCTGAGGGCGGGTTTTGGACTGCAAATACGCCATTCCTGACAGCGACCCAGGTACATGTGCTCTAGAACCAGAGGGTTATGGTCACTAAATGGGCTCCACTCAATCCCCACCGATCTAATACAGTTTTTTAATAACCCGGACGCTAAAATAAAATCAATGTGAGACATGCACCCTTTCCCTTTAAAAGTTGGGGCGAGGGTTCCCTCTTTCTCAAATCTAATCATGTCAATAGTGTGCTCCAAGGCATGTGTTTTAAAAAATCTGCTAAAGACCATTCCCTCTGCTGTGTGTTCAAAATGGGGGCCTTTCTCAACTGAACAACCGGTCCATTCTGCATTCAAGGGAAATAACATTGGGCATAGGTGGCAATTAAAGTCACCCATAACAAGAACAGTAGGTTCCGAGGCCCCTTTCCTTTTAGTTAATTCCTGGGTGAGTCTATGATCTAATTCCTGGGGTGTGGGTTTTTTTCCTCCAACGGCTCCTTCATTATATACGTTAAACAGGATCAACCTTATCCCACTAACCCTAAACCCCAGTGCCTGGAGATTATGAGAGATCCAAGATGGGCTAGTCCAAATTCCTTGCAGATTTAGATCTACATATACGGCCAGTCCTCCCATTGCTCTTCCAGATCTTGGGCGGGCACTAATAAGCATTTATACCCACTCATGTGAAAAAGGCTATTATCCATCACCCAGGTCTCTTGTAAGCTAATTATCTGGAACTTATTTATGTATTGCCGCCATTCGGTGTTGTCAAATTTGCTCGCTAGGCCGGCAACGTTCCATGAGATTATTTTAAACCCCCTTTCAGGTGATTGGTCACAAACTTACCCCTGATATCCTAGGCTTCCAGTATCATGCCCGTCATTCACCCCTAGAGACATTGCTTGGGCCCCTCGACACTGTAGTGCAGGCGGAGACAAATCGTCCCTTAACTCCACCTCACAGCTGGTGACTCCTTCTACAGGTCCGGTCTTGTATTCCATCGTACTCGCTGGTTTATCCCCAGAACCACCTTGTGTTATGAGGGCCTCTACTATAGAGGTAGAATTTGTGGTGACAACCTTTTGTGGCTCCCCCCGCCCCACATCTCGCAATCCCTGCAGATTCATGTTCCTAGCTCCTCTTATTATTACCTTCTTGATTTTAAATGGGAGCCTTAACAGTCAATCATTTTCATCTATGGACATTAAGAGGCTAAATCTATTGATACAATTGGATAGTTCCCAGTTTCTTACCACAGAGCCACACGAGGTGTGGTACCGAGCTTTGTTTGTGTTTGGATCTTCCCTGGATTTCCCAAAATGGTGGGCCTGGTCATAGGGGGCATTTTGTCTCGGATAAAAATAGCCTAAATGCAGGGATCTTATACTTCTTGCCTGGTTGACCATCCCACAGGTTCAAATGTGCTGCACTACGCTTACATCCCTGAAATTCACTATAATACAATTCCCCACTATATCTTTGCTCCTGGTGCCAACCCAGCCCACCCTTCTAACATGGAGAATTTCCCCGTTTTTACTACCTGCGAGGGGCCTGTTCTGGATCAAACAGTGTGTGGTCTTGTTTTTCAGTTCGATATGTGACTCACTCTGCTCTTTCTTTAGGTCTGGGACCCCCGTCAGTACTACAACATAGGGGCTCGCTTCTGGTGGTAAATTTATAGTCGGTAGTGTTTCACCCATTGATGTATTAGCCACCCATCCAGTCTGGTTTGCCCCTACTGCTTCAGGTTTGGAAGGTTGATTGCTTGGCTGTTCTGTTAGTGGCCAAGGAAGTCCCGCCCCTGCCCGTGGCACCCCCTCTCTGGAACCCACACCCCTGTCCATATACAGGGGAATATCTAGTAGACTAGGGGCATGTGTAACCATATGTGGCACATTCGGGATCCTACTAGGTTGCATATTCATCTGTTGATCTGCCCCTATTCTTTAATTCATTTTAGAATCTTGTCCAGTCTGCTCACTAGTGGCGTTATCTGACTCACAATAAATGCTTCTAGATGATTTTGTAGGTCTAGAACTGTTTGGATCATCCAGCTTGGGGGAGCTAACGAATGGGGCACCTGCTCAACCCTAGTTTCTGCCCATGAATTTCCTAATTCAAGTGCGGGAAGTGATGGAAGGCTACTTTTGGTTTTCTTAATTCTTAGTTTCTTGGGGCAAGTTCTTTTTTTCCTACTGGTTACAACTGTTTTGCCGGGCGTGGGATATACCCTATCTTCATCAGTACCCCTCTGCGTACAAGTGATGTCCTGATCAGAATGCTCTGGGGCAATGAGTGGGGAGATAACCATAACCTCCTCCCCTAATTACTGAGGCATAGTTTTGGGAGCAAGTGTTGGGGTAAGTGACAAGCGTCTTTCCGTACGCTCTATTTCATTTCATACTATGCCAATTGCTTTCCTCAACATGTGATCAATTGCAGTGGGCTGTGCAGTGAAAAGGGAGGGTATACTTTTATCATGTGAAACCACCTGAAGGGTGGGAGGGGAGTTCAACTTTGCTTTGGTTGAGCGGGTTTTCACTTTACCGGCCATACTGGGCAAAACCAAAACCGAGTGCCCAGAGGTGAAATTCGTTTTACAGAGGCTTATGCACCCTCAAATTAAGTTTCCCTCCCTGCCAGGATGCATTTCAACTTAAATGAAGAAGATCAAACACACCGTTCAGCCCCCAACACTGTTCTTCTCAAACAACTTGCGTTTTTTTTGGGCCCAGTGTCACTATACTGTCTACCTCTCCTCTGGTTTTTCTTCCTTCTTGATCGATGATAGACTTCCAGCTACGATGCCAGTCACTAAACCACGGGGGTGCCCAGCCCAACCTCCTTCGGCCTCTGACGGGCGCGGACGGGCCCGCCGTTGGCCCGGGCTTCGCCCGCGCGGCCCTCGCTGCGGGGGGGGGGGCCGGGCGGGTTAAATGGGCCTCTGGTGCTTTGTTCACGCGTCAGAGTCAGCGCATCTCGCGGGGCCCTCTGGGGATTGTAGTCCCAGGCCTCCCATCTCTCCTTGCGGGACGGCTCCCCTTCTGTGGGCAGGGAGAAAGTCTGGGCTGCGCTGGTGCAGCGTCGCGCTCCTGTTTCGCGCTATGGCCCCTCTGGGAGAATCACCTGGCCATTCCCCTCACGGCTCGCCTTGGTAGGTTTCGCGTCCCGCGCTGCCGGAGGGCTGGGTGGGTTAAATGGGACTCTGGCGCTTTGTTCACTCGTCAGAGTCAGCGCGTCTCACGGGGCCCTCTGGGGATTGTATTCCCGGGCCTCACGTCTCTCCTTGCGGGACGGCTCCCCTTCTGTGGGTAGGGAGAAAGTCTGGGCTACTCTGGTGCAGCGTCGTGCTTCTGTCTTGTGCTATGTCCCCCCCAGGGAGAATCTCCTGACCGTTCCCCTCACGGCTCGCCTTGGTAGGTTTCGCGTCCCCAATAATTCAATACACAATGTTTCTACCTAACTAACTACAACCTAACCATAACTCTGCTACCAAGAAAAACTGATGCAGCGGGTTTACCAGTTTGAGTTACTTACAAACTACCATACTCACCTGGGCCATTAACATACACACATAAGCCAGTATTTCACCGCTGCGATCAATTTCAATATTTCTGCTTGTTGAATTAACCTTTGCCAATTCCTACCAATCATATAACCTTGGGTCTTAATTTCCTCTGGCCAATAGATCAGGTTGATGGTAGAATAGGTACAAATGTCATTAACTTTATTCTTTGAATGACCACAGACTCTAGAGAGTTTGAAAAGTGTTATCTAATCAATACTTTTGTGAGTCAAATACCAATACATGTCATACACCGTTTTCTTGTGGAAAATAATCAAGTATAGGACAAATAAGTCTTGGTTAAAATCTCATGATGACAGTACCTGGAAAGGGGGGAAACAGAGAGCAGTACAAGGACATACTACACAGAAATGATATTTACCCAGAATGTTGTGAGGACTAACCCCTTGCCAAGGAGATGTATAGGGACCCCTGGGTCAATCAGTACATAAAGTATTAGGACAGGTTCAAGACAGGATAGGTGACTTCTTCTAGATGCAACACCAGCATCGCACCCCTCTCTGGCACAACTCTCTTCGATTGTTCCCCTTCTTCGGATGCTCCTGCTCGAATACCTTCCGCGCTCCCCGTCTAGGTGATCGGATTCTTCTTCAGTAGTGTGTATGTTGTAGTGAAGACAGGGTTCTGCCTGCACAAATTGCTATGTTAGCATAAGCGTTTTAGAAGTTAAAGGCCATCTTGCCACTTTGCTGCTTTTGCACACGACCCAACACATAACTGTTCTTACAAGTAAAACTGCTTGTCTGCTTTTTCTTCACATGAGAACGGTCTGTTGTTCACATCCCTACACTTACACCGCGACCTTAGTCTGAACACTGTGTGCAGAAGCCTTCAAGGTCAAATAACAATGTATGCTGTTGAATGCAGCTTGATAGGCTCACGGTCTTGACCCAACAAGCACCCAGCCACAAATATATAAAACTCGGATGCCTTTAATATTGCATTGCATGCATGATACTGGCACTTGGAGAAAACCTTTCCATCTACTGTGAGCGTTGCTGATCCTGTGATCTGATTCACATACGCTGATCTTGGAGGTATGGGGTTCCCTATTCAAACTTAGAGACCTTCTATTATTATAAAACTAACTTCTAGCCAGGGGAGGATGGTACACAAGGTGCTATATGACCTGTCCCCACTATCAATATAATATGATTTCTCCCTTTGTGTATTATGGAATTATAAAAATGCTGATGGTTTCATTTCTAATTATTTGTCTGCTTATGTTAGCCAAAATACTGTATCTTAGTGCATGTAGTTAAAATAAACATTTCAAACTATTCCGTGTCTCTGATTACTCATGTTGTGGACTAATATGAGAATAAAGAGGAAAAAATATTCTTGATTCCCACCATCCTGGGAGTAACCTAACTCGATTGTTCTGGGTTGTCTAATCATTGGTAGCTTCTCTGTAGTACGGAGAACAAATGAGACACTGATGCTAGTCGGATACAGGTTCTGGGTACTGAGGTGAGTTTTTTGGTACACCACAATTCACTAAGGTCCTGGTTTCTTGCGCATAGTTCTGTGCATGAGCAGAATCCCTGCAACACCATCTCTTTTCTTTCTCTCTTGAATCTTCTATCAGAGTGCTCGGACATCATCTCTGACCTCTGTGGCATCCGCCGTCATCTTCGTCGGTGATGGGTCTGTGACGGGTTTGTGTCATCTGTGTTCTAACTGACTAAGCCCACTTTAGTTATACTATTCTATGTGTATGTACCACCCCCCAATGTTTCAATATTCGTGAATACCCCTACTTCTGATTGGGCAAGGAGATGGGGAGAGGTCATCACAGCACACTAATGTAATGCTTTTTATTCTTTAGTTAATTGTTCAATATTCCCACCCCTTAAGTTACTTTCCCAAGCTTTATTCCCACCCACATTTCAGATTAGGCTCAGATTTTGACTTCTGTCTTCCCCTCTTTGGGTCGAGAGGTGAGGTTCCCAAGCGCTTCTTGCTGGAGTGACTTTGGCTAAGTTTCAACTGATTCATCATGCTTCTGGATGGGTTAGGGTGCGCTTGCGGACAAGTCAGGTGGGATAGGAATTTCAGTCACCCTTCCAGGCCCAAATAAGAACTAATAATAAGGTCGGAGAAAGACATGTTAGTATACAAAAATAAATTAATGCACTGTATACCACTTATTTCTACTCTAATCCCATTAACTTATTTTAACCTTTGCATTAGCAATTTAATAAAACGTGCAAGGTTTAGTTTAAGCATAGCTTGTGCATTAGCATGAGAGTTTCAAGCGGCCGTTTTCCTACCTATTGCGCAGCTGCAAAGGTTTCCCACCAAAACGAAGGACGTCATACTACAAAGATGCAGTAGACGCATGCACAGAAAATTCAAGCATTTTCGGCAGCCATTTTAAGTCACTCGGGTTGCTTATTAGTAATACACATAGGCAAGGCTCCCCTAGATTCTGTATATTGAATCTAATGCAATATTTATATTTACAAAACATGTTGGTTACATTATTACACGTTATTCGAGAGGATTGCATCCGAGCAAGTCTTTCATACGAAACCTTGCTCCATCACTTGCACCGCCAGTAAGTCACTTATTTCCCCACATTAAGTGATGCACCGGTGGCGGAAGGGCCTCGTAAATAAGCCCCTTGTACCACCAGTGCATTACTTTTTGTGACGCTCCAGTGGGGTAGGAGACTGCTTCATATTCACCAGGCAGCACTAAGCCATTGTTTTTTGGATTAATGCTGCCTTGTAAATATTGTTCCCTTTGACGCAGGAGCGTGCATTGAGTGTTGCTGGGGGCGTTCCCAGCAACATCCATGGCTTTTTGACACTTCCCCAGATTTATGAGAAATCCCAAATCAGAGGCAGTGCCACAAACATCACTTCCTGCATAAAAACTATCATCCCCGTAACACCGGCACCCTGGCTTGCACCATGTTGCAAAGGTGCCTGTTGGCGCATGGCAACCCATTGTGAGCTAGCGCTGGGGAAAAGGATAGGAATGCACTGTATCTGCTGTATCAGATAGTGACAACGCATTCCTGTCCTTTTCTTTTGCCATAGGGCAGGGCAGCGGCAAGGCTTGCAACACTGCCCTATGGTAAAAACTCATACATGAGGCCCAAAGTTTTTCATCGCTTCAGAGATTACTCTCAATTTCTGCTGCAGGTATTCCATATGAGTGTGCCGGTTCGATTTATTGTCCCAAGGTATGAATAAATGGACACCTCCTCAGTTTTCATCTGGGCCAAAAACAAAGTTTCAAAGCATGACTTTCGTTTTGTTGATGTTAATCTGTACATCATGTTGTCCACGTTATAGTCATGTAGTCTGGTGATCTGTGTTTGGACGCCGCTATGCAGTAGTTGATAAAATGACTAAGTCCTTGGCGTATGCCAGGAATTCATTTGGTGTTTGCTAGTTTGGGGCCTTCCCACCTAACTAGTTACAGCACCTCTGCAAGATCTGAAATATATAAGATAAGCACTAGAGGGGCTAGAATGCAGGCTTGATTTACTTAGCCCATTGTAGGTGCATCTTAGCAGCTCCCCGTCTGGAAATGGGGACGGGACCTGAGGTGCCCTGTGGCACATTTTAAGTTTGGGAAATGAATCCCCTTCAATCCTGAGGGCCCCTGGGTGCCAACTAGCCCACTAGGTGCTTCCAATAAGCGCCACTGCGCTGCATTGCAGAGAGGTGGTCTAGGCTGTGCCCCTTTTTACACCTCTCTGTTGCGCATACAGGAGGTACCCAGTGAGCTAGTTAGACCCTAGGGACCTTAGGATTGAAGGGGACTTAATCTCCCAACTTAGAACGGCCACAGGGCATGTTTACACAGTGGTGAAGGGAGTGGACGGGGCCTGAGGTGACGTGTGCAAACACGCCCTGTGGTGCATTTTAACTTGGGGAAATAATTCCTCTTCAATCCCGAGGACCCCTTGGAGCTACCTAGCCCACCAGGTGCTTCCAGTAAGTGCCACTGTACTGTGTTGCAGAGAGGTGGTCCAGGCCGTGCCCCTTTTTACACCTCTCTGCAATGCAGCTCTGTGGTGTGTACTGTGGTAAATAAAATATTACCCTGGCAGAATTTCTAGGCATTAACAAAGTATCATGCATCAAATGAGAGACAGGATCCGTGGTGTCCAAGTTAAATGGGCTTTATTCCAATAACTCGAGTCAAAGGGAGAATATGTTCCATCACCTCTGAGGTTCAGGAAGAGTCTTCTAACAATTATTTACTGAACATAGTATATATACATTTCTTGTACATAGGCTAAGCAGAGCAAGAAAGAAAATGAGATAAGAACATGTGGGTGTACATGAGGGTGTGTACTTTGATGAGTCATAGGTAGGTGATAGGTAGGTGTCATAGGTGGGTGGGTACTTAGGAGGAGTTTGCATGACCAGCTGGAACACTGCCCTACTTGTGTGCAACTTGGACATGACGTGCAATTGACGTGTAACTGGGAGGAGAGCTGACTTTCAGTCTAGCAAGAGATCTCTTGTGTCAAGGCGACTTGAGCACGTCTTGTACAATCTCATATGATAGGGGATGTATTATCTGGAGCAAAGGTTGTTCGTCACTAAAAGACAGAGAGGGCATATTTATTCGTTCATTGCATGAGCTTTCTATGGGTGCAAGCACTGTAATTCATTTAGATGGAGACAGAATGGCTAGGCCCTATCTCCCTCGGACGGGTTCTGTTTACTTTTCCTCACCGGGCAGGGATGCCACTCTGTACAGCAAACAGATAACTGTTATTCATAATACTGTCTTGGCAGGCTTCTTGCTGACTTGACTGCAGTTTTCAGTGTCAGGAGTCATGAAAACAATATTTCAGAAAGTGGTTTCAGGCTCAACCACAAAAAAGGGTTCAGTACGATATTTATTTAAATGTGCACAATGCATAATTCAAAAACATGGGCCTACACGTTAGCTTAACGTTTGGGAGACTTGATGACTTGACTTGCAGGACATGTTTGCAGAGGCCTAGTGATTCAGGCCACTACGGGAAATATGCATGGGTGACATGCACATATATGTAACATAGGGTATAAGTAGTGGACATTTTTGGTCAGGCAAAATATCATTTTCCTCATTCCCTCCTTGTCCCCTACATAACCCTTTAGGATACATCTATATTCATGAGACTGTATAGTTCATCATACAGAATCATTTGTTCATCTTTAACTCTTTGTTTACGTGGATGGGGAACACAGGCAGTGGCACACAGGCCGCAAATCGCCGGGCCACACTGCAAACAGAGACAGCAACCAAATATCATAAGTAGGATCATTCCTAGGAAAGACATAACTTTCCATCCCCAAGCAGATATTATACCCCAGAGCCAACTGGACCAGGTCCATGTGCCTGGGTCTTGATGTATGGCATGAGCAATCTTGTGGAGCCTTGTTATTGCTTCGTACACAGATGGTGCATTATCTGGGATGAAAATGCAACAACTAGATCGGATGACTCTACAAGTTCCACCCCTATCCGCCAAGATGACGTCTAGAACGAGGCGGTTTTGAAGAACGACAAGTCTAATAGCAGACTGTTCCTGGGTCAAGTTCGCCAGGGCAGATGCAGTTATATTTACAACTGTTTCAAGAGTCCTTGTTAACCTGCGTATCAGTTTACTGTTTTGGACGGGACCTATGAAGAAAAAGAATCCTTTGTTGAAATCTGTATATTGCTCCCAAGCTGTTTCAGTCTGATCGATCCCTGCGGAATCTGTCTCTCTCTTTTGTCTAACATGTTCTAGTCGTGAATCTCTATGATAATTTGATGGGGCTAGAAAAACGGGTGGCAATAGGAATGCTATATAACAAGTCCCACCCCAGTCTAAGGGCAGATGTACATAGGCTGTCTGACCGCAAATGAAATAGGTATGGCGTGATGTTTTGAAAGAAGAAAGTCCTTTATCGTCAAACTCTACTACAGTGTTACACTCGCTGTGTCCCATATGTACTGAGCCTTTCTTACTAACACATAAATCACCTTTTGCTGGCAGGACTGAAATAAACGGTGGACCTGTGTTTTGCTTGGGCTGAACATTTAACATTATAAACTTAACAGATGCATTTCCCTGCTCGTACTCTTCATTCTCTAAATCGGTTCCCTTTCTTTGGGGGAATCCGTCTTTGTCTGGAAAGCATGCTTCATTCATTACTTTACTCAGGTTTCCATATATCCAGCCACCTGGATAAGCTATGTACCTTCTATCTATTGAGGTCATTAGAGCAAACCATGCTCCACATGAACCATTGTGTGAGAATGGTAAAGGGTAGAAGGGCAGAACTCCCTTCGTTTCTTGATAAGGAGGCAGTTGGCCACATACCCAGCAATCAGTCGCATTGCTGGTCTGGTGAGAATGGTGTAACATTCGAATAAAAGTATTGTTACGTAGTGCAAGTCGATATGACAATTCATGAGGTGGCAGTTCACTAAATGTATGTTCTGCGGTACTAATACTGGAAGAATGTATATGTGAGGAAATGGGAAAGAAAACATGTAGCAATAAACTGATACCAATTATAACGATGCACAGAATAAAAAGAATGATCAAGGTAACTATACATCTACTGCGTAATAGCTTGCAGTATTTTTCCTTCTTATCTCTCTTCTTGCTATTCTCATATGTGATCTTATACATGTCAGAAATCAAGTCTAACCGATTCACCACCGGGTGGGCTTAAACAATTAAACTACGTCTGACTTACTAGATCGCAACTTAATCCTATACTCCTGCTGTGGAGTCTTTTCTAGCAAAGGCGGCGCAAAGTCTGTATTGTCATTAAAGTCAGTGTTTTTTATAAAGTTCCAAATTTCCACAAAAAGTTCCAGTGATGGGTGTGGATCCACCCCTTAAGTCCTTCCACCTTCTTCGGCGTCTTCCAACGAGGCTCGAGGGGGCTTGAATGATCAAAGATCCTGAGGAGTCCAAATTCTCCTGGTGCTATGGCATGTTCCTTGACCTGGGTGTTGTCAGGGAAGGCGGCAGAAACCTGTGAATGAAAAAGAGAGTAGTGCAGACATCAAGGAAGCCAGGTAATCTGTCAGCATATTACTGTCAACATCAGTTAGTTTTTTTTTTTTCAGGCATAGGCGTACCCCACATATATACTTCATAAGGAGATAGGCCTGTTCTGGAATGAGCTACCATACGCATGTAAAAGAGGGCAACCGGCAAGGCCACCATCCAATCCACGCCTTATTCTGTACAGATCTCAGCAACTTTTGTCTTAATTGTCTGATTATGTCTTTCTACAAGGCCTGCTGCTTCTGGGTGTCTTACACAATGGAATTTCCATGTGTAACCTAACAGAAGGGACACTTGTTTCATTAGTTCAGAGGAGAATGGCTGACTGTTATCTGAATAGATCACATGAGGTAATTCATATCTGGGGGAGTACTGCGCACTAATTGTCTGGCTGTTGTAACAGCAGTATAATCTGGAACTGGATATGCTTCTGTCCATCTAGACAGTGCACACACAACTACTAAGACATATTTGTAACCTCTACATCTGTCCATTTGGATATAACCATCTGGAGAACTTCAAAAGGGTGGTCAGGAGGATGAAATCCGCCTTGTTCCACCGGAATGCCTTTAGCTGGATTGAACTAACAACAGATCATACATGTTCACAGATCATACATGTTCGCAGATCATACATGTGCGCACTTTCTGCTTCGCTGCTGCACGCATGTGCTTGTTAAACCAAATGTTCTGTAAGCTGTCTAGCATTGCTTTTTCTCCTAAGTGTGCGGGACTATGTGTTGTGTTTATGAATATTTGTACCATAGAATCTGAAAGAAACCATGTCCTTTTTCCCTTAGTCATCCAACCTTGGTCAGTCTAGACCCCTCCTTGTTCAGTCCAATTCTTTATCTCATCTGTTGTGGCATGTGTCTGTATGTCAAGTACATCTTGTGTGGGATCCCTGACTGTCATGCTTGTTGTCAGTAACGGTACCTCTGTCCTTGTCGTGTCTGTTGGTGTCTGGGCTGTCTGGGCTGTAAGTTTAGCTGTTCGGTCTGCCAGGTCATTACCCTGGGTAATGGTGTCTGTAACTTTGGTGTGAGCTTTATATTTCAGGATAGAAATGGCTGTAGGTAAATGTATGGCTTCTAACAGGGCATATTGTGAATCTGTATAAATGTTTACTTTCAAGTGCTTGGCTCTTATGCAGGCTTGTGTCAGAGCGATGAGCTCTGCTGCTTGAGCAGACAGTGTGTCTATTTTCCGTGTCTCTATGACCTCTGTAGCAGTGGTCACAGCATAGGCTGCTACTAATTCTCCTGCACTCGTTCTCATGCATGAACCATCTACATAGAATGTCAGGTCAGGGTCAAGAAGTGCAATATCTGTCAGGTCTTGTCTTGGTCACTATATTCATAACTTCCACACAGTCATGTGGTGGTGCATTTACTGTACTTGAGGGAAAAAATGTCGCAGGATTCAGAATATTACAACGTCTGATCTCTATGTGTGGTCGAAATAATGTCAATTCATATCTTGTCAGTCTTGCTACAGTCAAGTGTTGAGTCTGTGTCCTGATTAAGAGAATAATAAAAAAAAAAAATAAGATAAAATAATTAAATAAAGTCGCTTAAATTGGCGCTTGACATAAAGCTAAGGTATGTTCTTATGTCCAGGGAGGACAGTTGGAGTAGTTGCCTCCTGTGTAGTTAACTGTATGAGTGGTTTGGCTAGACATGCATATGCATACAGTAAGAAGTAAAGCCAATAAATGGTTATGTTAGCTGTATACCTGGTGTACCCTCCTTGGAAAGCAAGTGTTGTACACCACTTGCTTTTCACAGAAAGTGTAAGACTGTCAGAGATGCAATGTCACAGCCTGGTTCTGATCTTGCTGTAATTAGAATGTCGTTTATGTACTGTATCAGTGCTGTGTTGGTAGGCATGTAAACACTGACTAGCTGTCGCTTTAATGCTTGACTGCAAATGCTAGGACCCTATGTCATCAATCCAGCAAAAATGAATTACATAAAAATAAATAAATAAATAAAAATGAATTTTCAATCCAAAACCACAGTTTTTATTTCGGGGGAACCTCAAACAAACGCCCATGAACCTCTGTTAACCTCTAAGTTAAGTGGAGCCTCGTTCCAAAAGCTCTGCAGTTTATAAAAAAATCCTACTCTAAATCCTGGTAATAGTATGACCATACTACCTACAATATGCTCTCTAAATGTATTTGAATAAAACCAAAGTATTCTTGACATAGACAGAAGGCCTAGAGCCTCGCCACTCCTCACTCCTTTGAGAAACAGCCCCTCCCTCTAGAAAGATGTCCGCGCTCGGAGTTTTGAATCAATTCCAAGCCGGGCTACACTGTTATCTAAAATTGAATGAATGCCAGATGCTGAACCCATCGTAAGAGCAAGACACCTGCCACTTATTCTGTGTACACTATTTTAAACTATACATTTGCAAGCGTGACTTATCTGTAAGGAAGAGCAACTATTTGTACACAAGTCACAGGGGCTGGGGAGGTAACTTCGCTACGAACTCACTCCTTGCTCACCTACCCCTCCCCTCAGAGCCAGGAGCTGGCTCAGTGTCAAACATAACAAATAGGAGACAAGCCTCTCACTCGTCTCTGCTTCACTAAAATTGGGTCGCTGCCAACGCTGAGCTCATTGAAAGAGTCAAGCGTCTGCCAAGTTCCTTAAAGAGTGAGCTGCAAGCCTCCTCCCTCTACATGCGAAGGAAGCTAGTGTCAGTCGGATGAGTAGCCCTCCCTTTACATAAACAAAGGGATCGCGGAAAGAATTGGAGTATGGCCAATATCAACAAGACAGGCACTACTCGCTCCAAGAGGGAAAAGCCCTCCCTTTACATAAACATCTGTCCCTGGGAGTCAGCCAGGAGAAGTTGTTCAGCCACTTCAAGGTTGAAAAACACATTCTAAGTAATTCAAAACATAACTGTTCCCAGGACAGAGAGCTTAACCCACGTTCTCTAACTTAACTGAAGCAAATTTTTAAAACGTTGTAAAAAGTAAATTAATAAAGACATATCTTTTTTTGTAACTAAGTGACATGCTAGTATTTTAAAATAATGCTGTACTGCTACTTAAAAGCTCCACTTTCTAAAAAACACTTTTGTCTAACTAATTCAGCTAGAAGGCAAGACATTTGAAACATGGGCAGTTGTTTAGCATGCAAATTAATACACAAAAAGGGACAGTTTGCTTCTGCACACAAGGCTATGCATTTTGCATTTGAGAAAAAGAAACGAATTATCATGGACTGTTGGGTTGAAGTGTCTCCACTAAATGTTTATCTGAAACCATCTGTGTAAGCATTGCAGCCTAACTGACCTCTGAATCAGACATAATAAATCCTATTTCCAAAGGCTGGTGGACATTTAACAGGCAGCATGTTAAATGAACACTGCTTTTACCGTGCAAGATATTACCTTTCTATCAGCAGCCTGTCAAAGTACATAGGTGAGCCTTGAAACTAAATGAATGCAAATTAAACTAATGTAGGGGACTCTTTGAGGAAGGACTCTTAGCAATGCATTAAGATGGTAGTGTATTATAGCTATCAAAAAGGGCCACGTTCATTAATTTACAAATAGCCATTTTTCCTAAGTAAGTGTGCAAGCTCTTCTATTCTACCTATAAAAAGGGCCAGATTCATAATTTTTCAAACAAATAAAAACCCTTGTTTTCTAATTGAGTCTATTAACTGTCACAACGCTATTCTAAAGGGCAGCTTGCATTGGGAAAAATATTCTGTAGGAACATTCCTATTTAAACAAAAAAACACTGTTGCATTACACTAATTTAAAAGCACATTCTAAGATGGGTCTGTTCTATAATTTCTTCTCAACCGTGAAAACATTAAAGCACTCTCCGACTGGTTTATTTACAACTACCGACCTCTGAGTCAAACACATTAAATCAAGTGTTCCAAGGCAAGGCAAACCCTTTACAAATACACTACTTTACTCTCCATGCAAGATTTTACCATTCAATCTGCATGCTGTCAAAGCACATAGCCAGACCCAGAATGAAAAATCAAAGAAACCTTTATCTCAATTTTCAGAAATACGCCCATTGGATAACATGGCGAGTCGCACCTCCACACAAAACATGCTTTTTCCACCACTTCCACAGCCCAGATCCTTTTCATCACAGTAGTCCAAGCGATTCCCTAAATCCTCACCAAAAAGCAACCAAATCCCTCCACTGGAACGGGTACGAATTTCCGCTCAAAAACACGCCCCCCGCAAACACCAAAAAATGCCAAAATCCCTCAACACCTTGTTAAACAGCATGTTAAAACAAATACTGCCTTCTCAATAAAAGATATTAACTCTTTGGCAGCTGAAGCACAATCATTCCCCAATGACTGCAGTACATGGGAAAGTCATGAACTCATTCCTCCACGTTATCACATAACACGTACGCACATCTTCAAAACGTTTTCTCCAAGTACTTGAAAGAGTTCCAGCTCTCTCCTGCCTAACGTAATGTTAACATGCTCTGCACAAAACATAACCACATGGCGCTATTCACAAGCCATATTTACAAGAAACTCAACAAGTCACAGAAATGACACGCTATTCACAAGGCATATTTTACAAGGTGCTATTTACAAGGAACTCCACAGTAAACTTATAGCTCTAACTCTAACTCTAGCGTGTTCTTCTGCGAGGACGTGATTCTACTTTGTTGAATTCTTTCTCTGTTCTCCTATGTGACTCTTTGCGCCATAACTCAATGGCATCTTTCTGAGAGGGTCTTGACTTTCTTTTTCAAATGGCGTCTAGCCCATACTTATTATACATAAAATGACCACGTGTGTCTCTAGGCCGGATATTAACTGTCTATTCTAGTATACCTTTTCTGGTCCCTATCTGACGCAACTTTGAAAACAGTGGCATGTTGAAATCAACACAATGGAAACACAATACACAAAAAATAGACTGTAACAATCAACAATCATTCACACTAAACAATTTAAACACTGAAACAGATACAGATACAACCTAAACTGATACAGAGAGTTAAACATGTACTTGAAAAACAGTTTGTGCACTGAAAATACAGTACAACCATACCGGTCTCAGAAATTAGACACGTCTTTACCGGGCCCACGTTTAACCGTGGACCCGTCTTGACCGTTCCCACGTTTTACCGTGGGCCCGTCTTGACCGTTCCCACGTTTTACCGTGGGCCCGTCTTGACCGTTCTCATTTAAAATGAGCCCGTCTTGAAACTTGATGCATTCCCCATAGTGGTACTCACCGGGAAAGCAGAACTTGAAACTTGAAGGCCTCGGAAACTTGACTTGACTATGATTGCGCCTTGGAACAGGTGGACCTCTGGAGACCTCGGACCTTGCTCTCTCACGGGCTGGGCTCTGGTTGAGACGATCCGCGTTCCTCACCGCCTCGCATGGATGCCTGGTCGCAGTCCGTCCTCCTCCTGGGCCTGAGGGAGTAGCGGGAAATCCCGATCACGTGTGCACTTGAAGTCCGTCACGGCTGTAGAAGGGGGCAAAGACTAGACCGACAACTCCGGCAAGTGGGGAAAGGGATATGTCCCTGTAAGGGCGCCAAATTATGTGGTAAATAAAATATTACCCTGGCAGAATTTCTAGGCATTAACAAAGTATCATGCATCAAATGAGAGACAGGATCCGTGGTGTCCAATTTAAATGGGCTTTATTCCAATAACTCGAGTCAAAGGGAGAATATGTTCCATCACCTCTGAGGTTCAGGAAGAGTCTTCTAACAATTATTTACTGAACATAGTATATATACATTTCTTGTACATAGGCTAAGCAGAGAAAGAAAGAAAATGAGATAAGAACATGTGGGTGTACATGAGGGTGTGTACTTTGATGAGTCATAGGTAGGTGATAGGTAGGTGTCATAGGTGGGTGGGTACTTAGGAGGAGTTTGCATGACCAGCTGGAACTCTGCCCTACTTGTGTGCAACTTGGACATGACGTGCAATTGACGTGTAACTGGGAGGAGAGCTGACTTTCAGTCTAGCAAGAGATCTCTTGTGTCAAGGCGACTTGAGCACGTCTTGTACAATCTGATATGATAGGGGATGTATTATCTGGAGCAAAGGTTGTTTGTCACTGAAAGACAGAGACGGCATATTTATTCGTTCATTGCATGAGCTTTCTATGGGTGCAAGCACTGTAATTCACTTAGATGGAGACAGAATGGCTAGGCCCTATCTCCCTCGGACCAGGTTCTGTTTACTTTTCCTCACCGGGCAGGGATGCCACTCTGTACAGCAAACAGATAACTGTTATTCATAATACTGTCTTGGCAGGCTTCTTGCTGACTTGACTGCAGTTTTCAGTGTCAGGAGTCATGAAAACAATATTTCAGAAAGTGGTTTCAGGCTCAACCACAAAAAAGGGTTCAGTACGATATTTATTTAAATGTGCACAATGCATAATGCAAAAAACATGGGCCTACACGTTAGCTTATTGTTTGGGAGACTTGATGACTTGACTTGCAGGACATGTTTGCAGAGGCCTAGTGATTCAGGCCACTACGGGAAATATGCATGGGTGACATGCACATATATGTAACATAGGGTATATGTAGTGAACATTTTTGGTCAGGCAAAATATCATTTTCCTCAGTACTGGAGATAACTGCTGGGCTTGTTGGAACCAAGGGTCACTCAGGATTCAAGGGGACTTTATCTCCGAAATTAAAAAGGCCACCGAGCATGTTTGCACACATGTCACCTAAGGCACGTGGCATGTTTTAAGAGGTAGTTTTAATCCCCAGCCGGATTATGTACTAGGGTCTTAAAGAGGAGGTCATGGTAATCACAGGGATACACCAACACAATATGTTCCCTAGTGTATGTAGGTGTTTTAACTGTATTCTAAGTGTCTTTTAGCATAGCACTGGCTCTAGGCCTGGTTACTCAGATTCAGTTACCATCCGTACCCGTCAGAAAAAGTTGTGGTTATAGGAGGACTTTCGGCTCTTCAGTTGGTTCTGTACATCTCTTCTACTTCCTGCACTTTTCTTCCTTTTTCTGGACTTCTGTTGCTTTTTCTGCATTTCTATTTTTTCTTTCAATGCGTTTTTACTTCTTTCTTCATATGTCCTACCTTTGTAGGCATAGTTAGAAATTAGCTTTTAAAAACCTTTGAAATTTATTGAGAAAACCATAGGTTTCAGGCACCTTATAGTTAAAAATTAGCATTTAAAAAACCTTTGAAATTCCCTGAAAAAAACATAGGTTTAAGGGGAGTTACATTTAGTTGGACATTTCACTCATACAAAACCACAGAAATTCCCCTGTTATAGTTAGTTCAGTAAACTATAACTCACACGCCCGCAATTCACTGCTGATGATGTCACATATTACATCACTGATGACATCTCAAATGACATGACTGATTACATCACTCATGAAATCATCCTCGTGATAGAGTTGCAGATCTCTTCTCACCCTAATATAACCTTTGATACACATACACACAAAAATAGAAACTAACATTTTCAAAACAATGGACATACCAATACCAGTTACAACACACCTATTGAGTAATTTCAATATCTACACACACATCTACTCATTCAGCAACAGTCCTATACAGTTACTCATACATGTTCTCACTCATGATATGTACTCATACACTCATCCATAGAGTTTCTAACACACATAGTTACACATGCAAACAAAGTATAAAACATCCATTTACTTGCATATACAGTTACACACACACCACCACACTTACTTCTAAAGAAACTTACACATACTTACTATCTTAAACCATCTTTTAAAGAAATACATACTTATTTATACAGGGACTCTTCCAATCTCTCACTCTCACATATACTCACGTATATGAATTAATTACACCAATACTTACATATACTAGTTTAAAACATGTAGTTACTCATAAAGACCCTATTGAGACAGTCATTCACTCACTAAGACACCAATAGACACACTCCTCCACCCATACAGTCCTGCACACATGCTGTCTTCAACACATACAAACAGTGAGTCACTCATTCATAACCTCCACCGAACCATACAGACACTCAGAAATTCATACTGATACTCAAAAAAATACCTAACCCGCAAAAACTATGCAAACACCACTGCACTACTCTGAACCCTAAAACACTACCCCCATAACAATCCCCTACACTACCCAAACACTACTGTGCTACCCTAAACCCTAAGATAATACCCCCGGCATGACCCCCTACACGACCCAAACACCACTGCGCTAACCTAAACCCTAAAACATTACCCCCAGCATGAACCCGCAAACACTGCACAACCCTAAACCTAAATCTATCCCAACACGACCCCCTACACTACCCATTTACTACTGCACTACCCTAAACCCCTAAACACTACACCAGCATAAACCCCTACAGTACCCAAACACCACTGCACTACCCTAAACCCTAAAGCACTACCCCCGACACAACCCCCTACACTACCCAAATACCACTGCGCTACCCTAAACCCTAAAACACTACTCTCAGCACGATCCCCTACACTACCCAAACACTACTGCACTACCCTAATCCCTAAAACACTACCCCCGGCCCGACCCCCTACACTACCCAAACACCACTGCGCTACCCTAAACCCTAAAACACTACCCCCGCATGATCCTCTACACTACCCAAACACTACTGCACTAACCTAAACCCTAAAGCACTACCCCATACACTACATAAAAACCACTGCACTACCCTAAACCTTAAAACACTACTCTCAGCACGATCCCCTACACTACCCAAACACTACTGCACTACCCTAATCCCTAAAACACTACCCCCAGCACGACCCCTAAACTACACAAACACCACTGCACCACCCTAAACTCTAAATCTACCCCTACCATGACCGCCTACACTACACAAACACCACTGTACTACCCTAAACCCTAAATCTACCCCCAGCATGAACCCCTACACTACACAAACAATGCTGCACTACCCTAAAACCTAAAGCACTACCCCAGCACGACACCTACACTACACAAACACCACTGCATGACCCTAAAACATTACCCCCAGCACGACCCCCTACAGTACCAGAACACCACTGCGCTATCGTAAACCCTAAATCTACCCCCAGCATGATCACCTAAACTACCCAAACACCACTGCACTACCATAAACCCTACAACACAACCCATATACTACAAAAACACCAATGCACTACCCTAAACCCTAAAACACTACCCCCAGCATGGCCCCTAAACTACACAAACACCACTACACTACCTTAAACCTTAATTCTACCCCCAGCATGACCCCCTACCCATTCATGACTACACTACTCCAAAACTCTAAAACACTACCCCGCTCGACCCACTACACTACCCTAAACACCATTGCACTACCCTAAACCTTACATCTACCCCAGCATGACCCCTACACTAACCAAACAACACTGCACTACCCTAAAACACTACCCCAGCATGACCCCCTACACTACACACATACCACTACACTACCCTAAACCCTAAATCTACCCCCGCACGACTACTACATTACACAAACACCACTGCACTTCCTTAAACTTCAAAACACTACCCCTGCGCGACCCCCTACACTACCAAAACACCACTGCACTACCCTAAACCCCAAAACACTAACCCCAGCATGACCCCTACACAAACAACACTGTACTACCCTAAACCCTAAAACACTACCCCAGCACGAACACGCAAACACTACACAAACACCACTGCACTACCCTAAACCCTAGAACACTACCCCAGGCACAATCCCCTACACTACCCAAACACCACTGTGCTAACCTAAACCAAAAATAGCAACTCCCGCAACGAACCCGCAAACACTACACAAACACCACTGCACTACCCTAAACCCTAAATCTACCCTAAGAACGACACCCTACCTTACCCAAACACCACTGCACTACCCTAAACTTTAAAACAACCCCAGCAGGAACCCCTACCCTACCCAAACACCTCTGCACTACCATAAACCATAAAACACTACCCCATACACTACACAAATACCACAGCTACGTACTCCTGAGGCGGAAGCCGGGAGTGACGATTGTTTTTAAAACTGTATTCCTTCTGTGTTTTTATCATTTACCTTGCTCCCTGCACCTTGACATCCTCACTTTCAGCACTTCTCCCCGCGCAGCTGATTTTGACGCTGCCGCGGGTCGCAGAAGGATTGCCGCCATTCTGGGTAAGCCCTCAGCCCAGGCCACGCCCACTTACGCCAGGACACGCCCTTCACCCCTATTTAAAGCGTGCTCTCCTCAACGCGCGGCTTAGACAGCTACGAACTCCTGAGGTAGAAGCCGGGAGCGACGATTGTTTTTAAAATTGTATTCCTTCTGTGTTTTTATCATTTACCTTGCTCCCTGCACCTTGACATCCTCACTTTCAGCACTTCTCCCCCCGCAGCCGATTTTGACGCTGCTGCGGGTCGCAGAAGGATTGCCGCCATTCTGGGGAAACCCTCAGCCCAGGCCACGCCCACTTACGCCAGGACACACCCCTCGCCCCTATTTAAAGCGCGCTCTCCTCAACGCGCGGCTTAGACAGCTGCGAACTCCTGAGGCGGAAGCCGGGACCGACGATTGTTTTTAAAACTGTATTCCTTCTGTGTTTTTATCATTTACCTTGCTCCCTGCACCTTGACATCCTCACTTTCAGCACTTCTCCCCGCGCAGCCGATTTTGACGCTGCCGCGGGTCGCAGAAGGATTGCCACCATTCTGGGGAAGCCCTCAGCCAAGGCCACGCCCACTTACGCCAGGACACACCCCTCTTTTTCCTCTATTTAACTATGTGCCTTTCCCAGCCGCGCAGCGGGTGCGCCGGCGGTGCGCCAAAGGCGAGCCAAAGGCAAGCCCGTCCGATCGAGGCCGGGCCCCGGGGCCCTCCACCCTGCCTGTCCCCTCTCTTACCTACCTAACCAACTCCTGTCATACCATGACAACTGGCCCATTAGCCCCTCAACACTGACCCGGATTAATTCTCTTGAAATCGCCCGTTATGAATACTCTAATCCCACACGTTGTCATCCTAGCCTCCACAAGGAGCTGCCACGCTCGGCTTCTCCTCATTCTTGCTCCAAACTCACGGCTGACCTTCCTCCCATGGCCTCAGTCTCCCTTCTTAATACCCGGTCTGCGGTCAAGCATCAATTGGAACTCTTTGACCTTCATGACACCTTCAAACCCGAGATTCTATGTCTCACTGAAAATTGGTACACGGCCGCTTCCCTGCCCGATATCCTCACTTCCCTTCCTGACGCTTACTACATCCTTCGCGCCGACCGCCCAGAGGGGAAGATCGGCGGTGGAGTAGCAATGATGTTACGTTCGAATCTTCAATTTCAAACTCCCACTCACCATCCTATTATCTCAACTGACTTTCAAGTGGTACGTTCCACAAATCTTGCGTCCCCTCTCACTATTGTGCTCTTCTATCGTCCCCCTCAACCCATGCCCCACTTCATCCCAGCCATACAGGATCTACTGGCCACACTGGTAGTTAACAACTCTGCTGTCTTCCTGTTGGGTGACTTCAATTTTTGGCCAGGTGATCCACATGAGAACACCATGTCCAAAGATGTTTCCGATACCCTTCATTGCCTTAATTTCACGCCAGATATAACTACTCCCACCCATACTCATGGGCACATCCTCGACCAGGTTTGGTCTGCCAATCTGTTAATTTCCACACCTACCATATCTCCCTGCGCCTGGTCCGATCATTCCCTGATCACATTCTCCGCCCCCTTGAGGGAGACCAACACCCTTCCTCTTCCCAAAAACATATATGCCCGCAATTGGAACAGGGTAGACCTGGCTGGTCTAGGCCATTCCTTAGCCTCCTCCACCCCTACTTGACAGACTTGTCCCCTAATAGGCAGGTAGAAACCCTTGATAACTGTCTCTCAGAGGCCTGTGATCCAGTTGGGCCACTCAGACTAATCCGAACGCGTCGTCCTCACGACGCCAATAGGTGGTTCACCAATGCCCTGAAAAACCAGAAGCTGGCTGACAGACTGAGCGCCACTGGCATCACAGATACTGCCCTGACCTCAAGATTTCTTATCTGATCCCCCTTTGGGCCTACAAAAAAGCGATACTCACCGCCAAGCTAGAGTATTTCTCTCAGAAAATAAATCAGGCAGCAAACAAATCCAAAGAGATCTTTACGATCGTGCATGAGCTTGCTGCCTTTAACAGAGTTGTGTCCAGACCCATTCCTTCCCAATCCCTCTGTAATACTCTCAATGATTATTTCATTGAGAAAATCATTACCATAAAACAGAATATCCCTTCAGCACCCTCTCTGTTCGTCTGTCCTCCACTCCCCCCACCCCCTTCCTTTTTTGACCAATTCCCGCTGATTTCAGAAGAAGCCTTTCATACCCTCCTGGGCAAAGTTAAGACGGGTTCCCCCGCTGACATTTGGCACATATCCTGAGGGAGATCTTCTCTTGCTGCCCAGTCCCCCCTATTACACTGCTCAACACCTCTATCACTTCAGGAATTGTACCAGATGCTTTTAAATCAGCCACGGTTATCCCCATTATAAAGAAACCTGGTGCCGACCCTACTGTTTCTTCCAACTTTCGACCTATTTCGCTCCTTCCACTCTTGAGCAAGATCCTAGAGAGCCATATCACCTATTCACTCTCTACCTACGTTGAAGCTCATCACCTCCTGGCTGACCACCAGGCCGATTTCCGTCCTGTACACTCTACGGAATCTGTGGTCCTCTCAGTGGTTGATGAACTCAGACGTAGTGCAGACACCAATTCCCCCCAGTCCTTAGTTCTACTCGATCTATCCGCGGCCTTTGACACTGTCGACCATTCCATCTTACTCGACCGTGTCAGAGGTGCCGGCCTACGGGGGCCAGCCTTGTCTTGGCTCACCTGCTTTTTAGCAGGCCGTACTCAGGCTGTTCGGCTGGAAGGTTTTCTTGCACCCATCTGCCCCGTTTGCTGTGGGGTACCCCAAGACTCTTCTCTTTCCCCTCTTTTGTTTAACCATTACATACACCCCCTTATTGTTGCGTTACAGGACATGGAGGTCACGGCGTTCAATTACGCCGATGACCTCCAGCTCATCTTCAAACTCTCCTCTTCTCCCGACTCAGTTTCCAGGGTTCATTCCACTCTTACTTTCATCTATAATTGGATGAGCCTCAATCATCTCAAATCGAACCCCGATAAGACGAAGTTGGTTCTTATCGGTGGTCCCTCTATCCCTTGGTCCCCTACTTTTTGGCCCCCCCATCCTCGGTTCCCCCCGTCCCCCTCTGCCTCTGTAAGAACCCTCGGCATCAAGGTCAGCCAGGACCTTTCTCTGCGCCCCCAGATAAGCGCAGTAGTCTCCTCTTGCTTCCTCTCCCTCAGAATCATCCGGAAAGTCTCACGTTACTTCTCAGCTGAAGCTCTCAAACTCGTTGTTTCGGCAATGATCCTTTCCCGACTAGATTATGGTAATGCCCTATATGTGGGCATTCCAGCCTATGAATGTCGTCGTTTGCAGCTTATTCAAAACCAAGCAGCGCACCTCATTTTTAGGCTCCCCAAATCTAGTCACATCACCCCTCTGCTCAAAACTCTTCATTGGCTCCCTATAAAGGAGCGCTTACTCCTTAAGCTGGGCTGTTTGACCTATATGTTGTTAGCTGGCACTGCCCCTGCCTTCATCAGACCAAAGATCACTGCATATGTTCCTGCTAGACATCTGCGGTCACCACCCAGTTCCTCCTTCTCGTCCCCAGATTTCGTAAGAAGAAATCGGGTGGCTCCAGATTCTCGACACTTGCCCCCCTTTTCTGGAACTCACTTCCTCTGATAATTAGATCCATCCCTTCCTATCTGGACTTTCGGGCTGCTCTGAAAACGTATCTTTTTTCTTCTGCTTACACTCTTTAAATCTCCCCCCCTTCCCCCCCTCAGTCTTAGTTTCTGTCTACAGCGCCAAGAAACCATTTGGTAGTAGAGCGCTATACAAAACCCTTCCAACTTCAACTTCAACACTGTAATACCCTAAAACACTACCCCCAGCACGACCCCCTACACTACAGAAATACCACTGCACTACCCTAAACCCTAAATCTACCCCCAGCACGACCCCTACACTGCCCATTCACCACTGCACTACCCCAAACCGCGAAATACTACCCCATCACTACACCCTACACTACCCAAACACCTTTGCACTACCTAAAACTTAAATCTAACCAAGCAAAACCCATTACACTACCCAAACACCACTGTACTACCCTAAAAGACTACCTCATCACGATCCCCTACACTACAAAAATACCACTGCACTACCCTAAACTCTAAATCTACTCCCAGCGCGACCCCCTACAGTACGTAAAAACCACTGAACTATCCCCGGCATTAAGTATGGGCGAAATGCACGAATTCACGTTCTGCATAATCCGCGAATTCGTGCGAAATTGCTGAATTTTTTTGGGCGTGTTTGCGGGGCTTTTTCCGTGTTCGTGGGCCGCTTGCAGTGCATCGACCGCGAAGTTACCCATGCGGTCGTACATGGAAATGGCCATCTTGTCCGCATTGCATATTTTCGTTTCCGGGCGCTATTTGCAAACTCGCGTTGTGCGCGGGGCGAGATTACGTTTTTGCGTGCTCGCTGGGAAATATTGGCTGTACTTACCCACGCGGTCCTCAAGGGCACGGCCATCTTGTTTTTCATTCATTGCTAAGGTTCTGGCCATGCTTTTTCAATCCTCCCCTAATCTTTGCAATCCTTTGTTTCTTTGAACTTTTTTTAAATCTTTTTTACTCATTATTTATCCCTCTCATTTTCTACATCTATATTTTGTGTGTTTTTTCTACTTTTGGTTACATTAAAGCTACTTTTTTAACTCTTTTCTTTTCTTTCCTTTTTCCCTATTCTTTCCTATTTTTTTTTCCAAATGACCAGAACCATGGCAAAGGGAGCCGGGAAGAGCAGGGGGAAGGGTCCCGCACCCCGTTCCCAGCTCAAGCAGTAATAGCCCGGGAGATTTTCAGCGCGGTGGAGGTGGCCGCACTGATGTTCTTCGTTCAGCGCCACCTCCCCAAAACCGTTGCGGCAGGCGGCAGGCTCGGTGCCGGGTACGGGCTCTGGGAGCATCGCTAGGTATGGGGGAAGGTGTGCCGGGCCATGTATCGTGAGTCTGCGGTCCGGCGCACCTACAACCAGGCGACGCACCGGTGGTCCGATATCCTGGACCGGGAACACGACCTGCTTGACCTGCTAGGCATCGAGATCCCTGGGCTTGGTGAGTAGTAGCAGCTAATTAATCACTACTCTGTTTTCTCCTGCTCTATGTTATCATATTGCAAATGTTTGTTTTTTCCAAAGAGCAAGAATGCTGCCAATTACATTGCAGGTAAATTATGTTTCAAAACCTTCTGTGATTGCAGGTACTGGCCTGCTCACTGGCGGTGCTACTATGCTTACTTGTTTTCAATTTTGTGTTAATTTGGCGTGGGTGATGATTATGTATCAGTGTACTTTACAGAACTGCGTAATGCTAGACATTAGAGACTCAAGTCCAGTCCTTCCTTTGTACACCTGCCACTAAGAAAAGATCGTGGTGGTGATCATGACAGACTGTGTCTGTCACTTCGCGTGCTGCGGAGTGCTGCCTGCCAGTCCTAGTAGAACCTTTTTGTAGTTGGTTTAGTGAGTAACATAACTTTCCAAGTAGACGGTCCGCGAATCCTGCAATATCCTAGTAGACCACATCAGATAGGTCAATAAATTTTGTGCAATTGTTGTCTATTTCCCGGAAATAATTTGCATGTTTGTGTCTTTCTTTCATGTTGTACATCAGCTTCCCCCAGGGGCAAGGGGACAAAGGAGGAGAATAGCGGGAAAGAACATACGTGCTCTTCAAGTACTGGAGCCTCTAGCATCATCAGAGGACAACTCGTGGGTTCTCAATAAAGCTGTGTGCCAAGAAATCTTGCGCCGCTGCAAGTATGTTCCATTAGTACATGCATCGCTGTCAAGGCCAGAATCCTTTCGCCAGAACAAACCAACTCTTGAGTAACTATGGGACTTATCAGTCGATTAAAATCCACATTAGGAGACACCGTCTTGCAGAGACACAAATCAAGGGCCCACTCAAAATCGCAGCTCAGGCAATAAAACACAGGCTGGACACATGTGAAATAGGAAAATCGAATCGATAATCCATATGCTGCGCTTAAGGTGGCACGCGGAAGCGTGCCATAGTAATCAAGCATCCTGTTGCGAAACAGTGCAAGGTGGGGCTGCGCGTCGTGTAACACAGGAAGGACATCCATTTTTAATAAAACAAAATATCACCAGAATGCCTGCAGCTAGCTCCAGCAAAACAGGAAAGCCACCAAATAAGCTTGAAAATATCGAATGGAAGAAAGCAGGAATGACTCCAAATATTTTTTCAAAGGAAGTCACAAGACCACGGCTAAATATTTTTAAAAAGTGAGCGAGGCCAGAAGTGGAGGACGCGTTAAAGATTGAATGAATCAGCTCGCTGAAATGCAATGGCAAGTCAGTATTTAATAGCCCCTGCACCTCTGTGCGGGTGTTGGCGACGTGAAGGACAAATGTTTCACGAGCCGAACTCAGGGCCACAACTTTTTGAGACAAAAGGGCTCTTATTCTACTCATTCCATTGAACTCTGCCGTCAAGGTTGGAATCCGCGGCCAGATGGAAACATCCGAATTCCCATGTGGAGGAGGATACAGAACGTTTTTGCAACACACTACCCGTTCAGATACAGTGACCACATAAGCAATACCGCTAATTAACCCACAACAATCTTCATTATTTAAAAGTAAATAACTACCATTTGCCAGTAATGTGAAAGTGGGTATGATTGCGGGAACTGGAGTACCTTTCAAAACACAGGCTAAATTGGGCCGTTCTTGGTTGCAAGAACCATGTAATTGAATATGTCTACACATTAATGAATGATCTGGTGTTTCTGTGCACTAGCCACCTTTAAGATATTGTTATTGTTATTGTTATTGTTATTGTTAACTGGGTTTTGTATAGCGCCGAATCACCGGCAGGTGTCTAGGCGCTCTTGACAAGATACAGTAACAACAAGTGAGTATATATGCAGAAAGGTGCCAGCGAAGCACCGGCTCAGATAGAACAGAAGGCTTCCCTAAATAAGAACGTTTTCAAGGATTTCCTGAAGGGAAGAAGGTTGGCTTCTCTGCGAAGAATCTCCGGCAATTTATTCCACAACTGTGGTAGTTGGATAGAGAAGGATCTCCCGCCCTTTGTTGCCATTTTAAAACGCGGGCATGACAGTAGTTGGGCGTTAGAGGATCTCAGTACCCGATTGGGTTTATAGATGTTGAGTTGTTCCTTTATGTAGACAGGCACATTCCCATAGATTGCCTTATGGGCAATACATAGGATCTTGAATTCCACCCTTTGCTTTACAGGGAGCAAGTGTAATCTCTGTAGCAGTGGGGAGGCATGGGTCTGTCTGGGTGATCTAAAGATTAGCCGTGCTGCGTCGTTCAAGACAACCTGTAGACGGTTGATCAAGTTTTTTGGCAGACCTAAATATAGTGCGTTTCCGTAATCGATCCTTGAGATTATTGTTGCCGAACCAATGGTTTCGGAGCATATTCAAGGAAAGCAGGGGAACTAATTTGCGCAATTGCCTAATTAGATTAATACAGGTTCCGACAACAGAGGATACTTGGCTATTCATCGTCAATTTGTGGTCAATTTTTATACCGAGGCTCTTTACATTAGGGCAAGGTTTTGGGGTAGGGCCAAGTTCTTTGGGCCTGAACAAATCGCACCAAGGCGAACTAGCGGTTGAGACCACCAGGATCTCCGTTTTTTCAGGGTTTATTTTCAGTGAGTTTGCTGTCATCCAACTCACAGTAAACCTCAGTATATTCTGAGCCTGGGCCTGAGCCGATGTCGTATTATCTATACTCAGCAGCAGCTGAGTATCGTCAGCATAATTGAAAATCCTACAGCCCATATTTGCCAGGGTGTCTTTCAGTGGTTGCAGGTAGAGATTAAATAAGAGTGGTGATAGTGCCGACCCCTGCGGACTCCACACTCAAGGACACCCACTTCCGATATATCATCCATTAGTTGAATTCTCTGGGTCCTCCCTGATAAAAAAGATTTTAGCCATTGAAAGGCCAGGTCTTCTATCCCACTTGCGGCCAGTCTGTCCAAAAGTAGAGCATGGCTGACAGTATCAAATGCCGCTGAAAGATCTAAAAGTATCAGGGCACTTGGTTTTTTACTGTCAGCCATGCATCTAAGTTCATCCAGCACCGAGAGCATTACTAACTCGGTACTGTGATGTGCCCGAAACCCCGCGTGACGCTCCTGGAGAAGATGATGTGACTCCAGGAATGAAGACAGGGATTTCTGCACATGTTGTTCCAAAATTTTGGACAAAAAAGGCAGCTGGGATATTGGCCTATAGTTCTTCAAACAGGCCGGGTCCACCCCTGGCTTCTTTATCAGGGGCTTGACGCGGGCCTCCTTGAAACTAGCTGGTAGGAGACCTGTGTCTATGGAGTTGTTTAAGAGACAGATAATATGCTCCTCTAGAACGGGAAGCGCCAAGCAGAAAATTCAGGGGGAGCAGGGGTCTGCAGGGGAACCTGACTTAGTTGTGTTCATGAGCTTGCCCAGGATTTTGGCGTCTATAGCTGGAAACCTAGAAATAGTAAATTGTGGAGGAACTCGGGGGGCCTGAGATGTCCTGGGAGTGTTAAGAGCGTTCTTCTCGATGTCTGACAGAATAGCTGTCACTTTCTCCAGAGAGTAGCCTTGGAAGGTGTTACAGTCTATCGTTATGTCCACCTTTCCATCTTTCTTGCTCAGTTCTTTTAAGATTTTAAATGTTTCTTTCTGTACATTGGTTGCCTTGTTTATACGTGTTTCATAGTGTTCCCCTTTCGCTGATATTATAAGTTTTTTGTAGACATTCAGCGATATTTTATAGTGTTCTCGATCCCTACTATCTTTTGTCTTCCTCCAGCATCTCTCAAGATGGCGAAGTTTTCTTTTATGATCCCTTAGCAGTGGGGTGAACCAAAGGGCCCTTTTCCCAGCATCCTTTATTTTCTGTACCCTTTCCGGGGCTATCTGGTCGATAGCTTGTTTAAGGCTCCCCACTATAGAGTTATAGTCCTGGTCTAAATTTCCATAGGAGTTCCATGGTTGAGTATATGTGGGGAGAACATCTGATAAAATTTTTGAATCTATTTTTTTCCAGGAACGCACTTTTTTGGTTTTAAGAGGTGGTTTCATCAAGGTGGTTTCCAAAGTAATATCACACAGAAGTAAGTAATGATCGGACCAGATACAAGGTATAATGCTCGTAAGGGCTACCTCTGACGTAGAAGTCCAAATCAGATCAAGGGTATGACCCTTGATATGTGTTGGGGCCTCCACAAGTTGTTCCAGACCTAACGAGGTCATAGAGGTCTGTAGCTGGCGAGTTAATGAATCTTTGTCTGTACTATCCCAGTGGACATTAAAATCTCCTGTCACCAAGACTTTTTTATAACGTGTGCAGATTTCAGAAACAATAGGGGAGAAGAGTTCATTAAACAATGAAGTACATTGTGGTGGACGATAGACCGCAAGGACGATAAGGCAGGAGTTATTCAAGGTGATTTTTACTCCAAGTATATCAGCGGAGTTTATTGTTTCTGCTAAGGTTTTAACCACAGTTAGATGTTTTTTGAAGATAATCGCTACTCCCCCACCTCGGACATTATCCGGACGGTTGTGCCAAATCATGTCATAGCTATTTGGGAGGGCGGCTATAATGTCGGGGGAAGAGTTGTTGCCTAACCACGTTTCAGTAAGGGTTAATATGTCGATAGATTCATCCTGGAGGAGAGTAAAAATTTCTAGGTGGTGTTTCTGAAGTGACCTTGTATTCAAGCTAGCAAGCTTTAAGAGGGGCGGGTGAGGCAAATCCTTACAACAAGGGGATCGTAAGATATTAGTTTCCTTCAGTATAGACAGCGTCATAGGGTCTAGAGGCTGCTCACCTAAGTCAAGTGAAAGTAATTCTCCAATAGAGTATAGCAGCCGCCTACCAGGAGTCCTGGCCCCTGGGCCCGTTCGTGCACGGACGGGCACAGATGGGCATGACTCTGGCATGACTCCGGCGCAGGTCCGGCGCGTCCTCTGTACGCGTCCGCTGCGCGGAGTCATACCCGTCTTATGTATGCGCTGCTAGAGCGCGTCACCCGCCTGATCCTCACCCAATATGGCCACCAAAGAACCGGGAACCAGCCCTCGGCGTCGATACTCGACCGAGAGCGGTCCCGAGGCAGAGGGAGGGGGGAAAGGGGCACAGAGCGCAGGGAAGCGCTAAAGGAAGTCTCCAAGCTTATTAAATCAAGCAGTTTTAAAATACAAGTAGAAATGCACTTCAATGCAGAACTAGCAAAGTAAAGGAGAGAGACCTCCCGGCTTCCGCCTCAGGAGGGGAAAAGTTGCTGCTGTTAGTTCTCACTCAAGCACACGAAGCTGTTCCCTTTTTATGCGCTGCTAGAGCGCGTCACCCGCCTGATCCTCACCCAATATGGCCGCAAAAGAACCGGGAACCAGCCTTCGGCGTCGATACTCGGCCGAGAGCGGTCCCGAGGCAGAGGGAGTGGGGAAAGGGGCACAGAGCGAGGGAAGCGCTAAAGGAAGTCTCCAAGCTTATTAAATCAAGCAGTTTTAAAATACAAGTAAAAATGCACTTCAATGCAGAACTAGCAAAGTAAAGGAGAGAGACCTTCGGCTTCCGCCTCAGGAGGGGAAAAGTTTCTGCTGTTATTTGTCACTTGAGCACACAAAGCTGTTCCCTTTTTATGCGCTGCTAGAGCGCTTCACCCGCCTGATCCTCACCCAATATGGCCGCCAAAGAACCGGGTACCAGCCCTCGGCGTCGATACTCGGCCGAGAGCGGTCCCGAGACAGAGGGAGGTGGGAAAGGGGCACAGAGCGCAGGGAAGCGCTAAAGGAAGTCTCCAAGCTTATTAAATCAAGCAGTTTTAAATACGAGTAAAAATGCACTTCAATGCAGAACTAGCAAAGTAAAGGAGAGAGACCTCCCGGCTTCCGCCTCAGGAGGGGAAGGGTTGCTGCTGTTAGTTGTCACTCGAGAACACAAAGCTGTTCCGTTTTTATGCGCTGCTAGAGCGCGTCAGCCGCCCGATCCTCACCCCATATGGCCGCCAAAGAACCGGGAACCAGCCCTCGGCGTCGATACTCGGCCGAGAGCGGTCCCGAGGCAGAGGGAGGGGGGAAAGGGGCACAGAGCGCAGGGAAGCGCTAAAGGAAGTCTCCAAGCTTATTAAATCAAGCAATTTTAAAATACGAGTAAAAATGCACTTCAATGCAGAACTAGCAAAGTAAAGGAGAGAGACCTCCCGGCTTCCACCTCAGGAGGGGAAAAGTTGCTGCTGTTAGATATACTTCTTTCCCATCCTTGAGGCATCTATAAGTAAAGGGAAGTGACCAGGCTTCATGTAGAAAAGAACTACCAAGCGGCTCATATCGGCCTATCGCAATATATCGCATACAATTTGTAAATTTAAATAGAGAAAATGGTAGTGTGATTAACCCGTGGATAAGCCACGTTGCAGCAGTGGCTTCTGCCACAGAAAACGGTAAAGACTCTAACCTTTCAATGTGTAACATAGAAAAAGATGCATCTCTCATTGAAAGCAAGCGTTGCTTTTCAGTCAAATTAAAAGGGGTAATTCTAAGGCACCTTCCCAGACTTAAGCGTCTGCAGGGTCCACGCAAAATGCATAATGGAACGCAATTGATTTTGACCATGGTACAACACAGACACTTCATCTAGAACAATATCAACAACAAAAGACACAATATTATCTAGCGTGTAAATGCGGGAAGAAAGCATGTTAATGCTATTATCTACAACTGCAAGCACTTTTTCTAAATTTGCTTGATCTATAGCTTTAAGGCGTTTAGCCGCCTCAATCTGTGACTTTTTCCAGATTTCATTGTAAATAGCATATATCCATCTTTTTGATCTTCCACTAGCCGGGCCTTTTATGAAATCATTGACATCCACATTATCTGTCAGCCTGGATAGATGCAGTTTAACTGATGCCAAGGTAGAGTGTTTGAGCCAATTCTGACATAATTTGCCTACTGAATAGGTGGTGACAGAATGGTCAGTTTCAAAACATGGATCGGACCTAACCTGAGTAAAGCCATCAGCTAAAGCCAGAAAATGACGTTGGCAGGAATCTGCACTTCTGTGCCACACTAGCCGACCTTTTGGGTTAAAACTGGATATATTAAATGATGAATTTTGCAAAAGAGTTTGTTACTCTCTAATTGAAAAGTCAGTAGTATTTCCCCAACCGGAATAGTCTTCTAAATCAGGTACGGCAGGAGAATGTAATTTTTTAGAAGTAGCCAATCCAAAGCATGTGGTTTGAAAAATGGTAGAATTTAAAAACAACATATGATTTGGGATGAGACATGCACGGTGCAAAGCCTCAGTGCCTTGTACCTGCCAACTTTTAGAACCCCAAACAGATTTAAGGTCAATGGTTTCCTTCCATAACTCGTAGCCTTCTACAGCCAACTTGTCTAGAAAGGACTTTGAGTACAACAACTTAGTATCGGTAAGTCTAACCTTGGACATGGACTTCTCTGTCATTTTAAAATAAAAAGACGCGGGATTTGACTGATTAAAGTCGGTAAAATATGTGTACTTTTTCAAAAAAAGTAATCAAACTGCCTTGTAAAGGAGCCGGGCAATGCTCCCACTGTGTATAATTTATAGCACTCCTTTTGGAATTAGTTTTATGCAGATAATGGTTGCCAAAATGTTGGAAGCAAAATAATTCACCATAATTAGCAGATTATAAATACAAATCTTCAGCATCAAAGGCAGCATAATATTTCAAAAAGAAAACAATGCATCTATGGCCTGAATATCCCAATCATCAGAACGTATGTTTTGTTTCACCACATCCCCCATGTTTACCCTGAGCACATTAGGGACATTAACAACCTCAGTAGGGCCATGGATTTGAAATGTAACCGCATCCCACACAATCCCATCAAGGACAGGCCAAGCAGCGATGTTAACAAATGTCAAGTCTCTCTCCAGTCTGTGTGCTGAATGCGATGCGGAAAGGGGTGCCAAAGTACCATTTAGATGTTGAATGCATGTTCTCTCCTCGACATAATGTCCATTGACGATTCGAAAAAAATAAAACACAAAACCAATTGACATAAAAAGGTAAATTGAAAAAAGTACCAGCCAAATATACGTCCAAGGGGGAATCAAAAAATGTTTTTTAAATAAACTGGCATAAATTGCAAAACGTGAGGGCTTTTTTTGAGTTATGTGAAACCGTGTCAAAAGAAAATCTGGATTCTGTGGCCAAACGAGTCTGGAAATTAGGCATCAATAAGTCAGTCGGGTAAGTGTAATCAAGTTCATCAACGTCAGTACCAGGCAAAGTACTTAATAAAGGGCTGGAAATTGTAGGCATCTCGATGGCCACCTCTGGCTCAGGATTAGAAGCAGTGGCCAAAACAGAATTTCTCATAATCGAAGGACAGGAGACAGCCGGTGTCATACTAAGAAGAATCGGCCACTCTGTGTATCTTGACATTGTCAATTGAGATAAACCTGTTTTCCTTACGACCTGGAAGTGGTGGTAAAATGACTGTTCTTGTGCCCTTCACGCCAAGCACAGGAACCGGAGTTCGATAGGAAGGACCAAATTATTTCTTATTTTCGATCTTCTCTCGAACCAGTTCTCCAACTTGGGGTAGCCAGCCAACTACCGGGATCTGCAACGCATCATCCGATGTGGAGGGCAAATGTTCCTTTGCAAGACTGTCTCTGGTCTTTTGTAGATCCTGTAAAACATTGTAATGTTCATCTACGTCAAAGGATGTGCCTTGGGCCATGCAGTATAGACCGTCAAGGTCCGGGACATACATCTTGATACCAAAGAGCATTTCGTATGGGGTCCGCCCACCCAGAGACCTTCTAGGGAGATTATTAAGAGCATGCTGCACGCCAATGAGATGGGCCAGCGAGTTTCTGCCAGTGCCTATAACTCAAGCTGTCAATGATTGCTTTAATTCACAGTTCATTCGTTCCACTACACTATTACCCTCAGGTCTGAATGGAGACAAAAACTTGACTTGGACCCCCAACGAAATCATGGCATCCTTGTACGCCTTAGAGGCGAAAGCCGGACCCTGATCCGAATGGAAGGTACCACAGGCAAAAATCCCTACAAAGACACGCAAATCTCTTATGAAAGTCTGTGAATCAGCGCTGCGATGGGGCCAGACCCACACAAAGCGTGTGCATGAATCAACTGCTACTAAGATGTACGTATACGCAGTATCAGAAGAAAAAGGACCGCAGTGATCTTAATAAACGCATCCTAGTGGTTTATTAGATATGTACAACTGTGTCTGTGGCAGACGCGCAGCAGTCGAAGGTTTAATCTGCTGGCAAATGTCACATTGAAGGACATAATCGCCCGTCTGTTTGTACAGTCCCCGCCACCAAAAACGAGTTACCCACAGCGTGAACTCCAAGACGCTGAAGGCCAAGAGTATGAATTACAAAAACAAGTGGCAACTGCTCTTTAAGCTCAGCCACCCGGACCCGGATCATTTTATGTTTTGTTGTGCTACCTTTGGAATCACGAAAGTCATTTTGAATCCAAAAGAGCAAGTTTTCATTGTAAGACTGGACACAGTAATAGGAATCACTCACAATTAGAGTCGTCACACTAGGATCAGCGTACTCCAATGCAAGCATCAGAGCACGAAGCTCTGCCAACTGTGCGGTGCAGTCCCCTAGAGTCTGCGTGTGCACGACTCTGGACTTGAACTCATCGTTCACCATGGCACCGACCACAATGGTGCATGCGGAAACGTAGGCGTGTTTAGAGCCATGCGCAACCTGCGCCGACCCATCAGTGTAAATGATGCAATGGAAATCCTCCAAAGGTCGCATAGCTAAAGGAGCTGGATGAACAAATTCTTACTGTAGGTACTCCTGCGACCGTAAGGAGGCGTCAAAAACAAATGTGACATCCGGGGACGTCAATGACGCAGCCCATTGTATCCACCGAGGGTGCAAAGCTTTAGAATTTGGTACACTGGCTTTCGTAACTACCTCCAAGGCAGGACACAGGGTCACAACCAACATGCGTTTTCCCTGTTACAGAGCACGTTCCTTAAGAATCGCCATCTGTACTGTCGTCACAACTTTCTCAGCTGTGGAAAATCGCGTTTCAGCCGAAGTGTACAAGTGTGACTTGTAAGCAATAGGTACTGTGTCTCCTTCATTAAAAGTCAGGTAAGTGAAACCCACCGTCCCAGGGATGAATCTTATCACCAGGTTGGTGTGGTTGTCACGTGTCAGTAAGAATTTAGAAGCGAGCAGATCAGCTTGCAAGGACTGCAGGATAGCTGAGTGCTCAGGCAGCCAGCATGATTTGGAAAAAGTTGATTGTATCAAAGCATACAAAGGCTTGGTACGCTGGGCATATTCCGGAATGTATGTCCTCCCGAAATTTAAAAAACCCAGTAAAGACTGTAATTTTTTCAGAGTTGTCGGAGCGCGCAGTTGTGCGCATTTCTCCAGGAAGTGAGGAGCCAAACCTCTGCCTTCATTGCTGAGCTCGTAGCCCAGGAACAACACTGTATATTCTGCAATGTGCGATTTTGCAAAAATTAAATTTGTAACCCATGTCTGCAAAGCTACAAATTAAGCGGTCAACTCGACACAAATGCTCCCAAAGTTCGTCGTCTGTAAGATAAATGTCATCCACATACGAGCATGCATCCGGGTCGACTCTCTCCAGAAGAGAGACAATGCGGGCAGTAAAAATCCCAGGACTATTCTGATAGCCCATAGGCAAACGTCGAAATTGTTTTTGCACACCGCCACAAGTAAAGGAGGTCCATTGGGAACTCAGAACATCCAGGTGGTGGGCATAAACACCGTTGGATATGTCAAGCGTGGTTTTAAACCACTTTCGCACAAGACTATCCACCAAGGCAGAGCCGTGAGTATTCTGTACTGCACAGGTACTGCAATGCGAGTTTAAATGCCGGTAATCCAATACCAAACAATATGAACCGCCTGGCTTGGTCACAGTGAAAAGAGGATTATTCATCGGTGACACACACGTTTCAATCACTCCTTGATATTCCAATTGCTCAAGGATTTTCGCAACGGACGCCTTAGCTTCACGTCGAATGGGATATTGAGGTTGAGGCTGAGGCTGAGACCGCAAATGAATCTAGTGGTGTGGGGAAAATTTATCCCAACCACAGTGTGTATGGTACAGAGCCGACGCTAGAGCCTTAGCCCACTCTTCAGCAAAATTCAGCACATGCTCCTTCGAGACTGTGTGCGTGAAACTGGGGAGGATCACCTCCTCCCCTCGCGGAGCTGCGAGAACAAAAGGTGGGGGCCAGTCAGCCTCCGAAAGCAAAATGTCATACATGGACGAAATATTTTCCCAAAACACCCCTTTTATGGTACATTGTATGTCACCTTCGATTAACAGGACAATTTCATAAAGTGTGTCTGGGGGAGCAACTCTAGTATCAGCTGTTTCTATTACAACATATTGGTCAGTCGCTGTTACCTTCAGTAGTGGACGGAGGACCTCCCGTATTATGGTAATCTCTGCCACACTGTCCAGCAAGGTCAGAGCCCATGTCAGATTCCGAAGCCGCGGTCTCACTATCTGTGGCATATCTCGCTGTTAAAGCGGCGACTTTCTTCTTTTGAAACTGGGGTCTTTTCGGTGTAGTGCCATCCTGCTGTCCTGCACCATCTTTTGGCTGGTCACATCCTTGCTGGCCACCCCGACTCCTTCCGCCTCCTCCACCACCGGTCGATGAGGCCGAGGACTCCTGAAAAGAACGAGGAGGGCATTGATCAGAAACCTGAAAACAATCAGGTAATTTAATCTTCGCGCGATCACGCAAGTCATAAATACGTTCTGTGGGCGCAGGCACTAGAGATGCAGGACGAGACTCCTGTTTCTGTTGCTGTTGTTTTCCCTGATTTTATTTTTCAGGCCAGTTTTGTTTTTTGGACTTGGGCTGAACGTCAGTTACAGACTTCTGCCCTTGGGGTTGCGTTTTCTCTTTAGTCAAACGGTTTGAGACCCCTACTATTGCGGCCCACGGTTTTATAAGACGCCACAATAATCCTCGCTAACTGTTGGGGTTTCTCGGCATCGGGAAGCGCCCCCAAAGCATTAGCCACCTGAAACTTCACTGCATCCCCTTTGACATTAGCAAGAATGAGATCGCAAACCACATCAACGGAGCCACACAGGCGCATACCCAATTCAACCGCAGACTCCGGTCCGTGCTCATCCTGAACACGCTTAAGGTCCGTTGGCAGGACAGTCCTGGACGGAGTGCCGTAACACCTCGCATACCAGGAGACGTGTTAGGAAATACCGCCTCAAGCTGGTCAAACTTCTCGGCAAGCCAGAAAGGAAAATCATCCACATACTGGGGACGCCTGCCCATTACAGCATTGACCGTCATGGGACTGAACTTCTTACCGCCCTGTCCTGCTTGAGGTGCCGCAGCACCCGGGGTCCCACCTGGAAAATTGAGGGTTATGTACTGCACTAACGCTCGAATAACGCTAATAGAGACTACATGTAGCCTGCGTAGCTCAGCAAGGGTACAATTACCGTGCTGAGGATGAGGAGTAAATCCAGCCAAAACAGGCCAATTTGCGCCTGGAATGGACAAAGGACCTAACCTCGGAGCGGTTAAAGAATGGGGGAGGGCACCACCAAACCAAACGCGATGCTCCCAAGTATCAACAGGTACCTCCTGTGCCCTATATATAATCCTTTGGCACAGGGGTGGGAGTGTATGTATGGAACACACCTGAAGTCGCGTCCACAGCCGGAAATGTCACCCACGAATAAAAAGTGTTGAATCACTTTACAAAACACACCGGGGCGAACTTCACAGAGGAAACTTTGGAACTCACTAGATATCTACTTCAAAACCCACAAACCACCGTGAATCTTCATGCTCCCCACTTCTTCCTACAGCTCCCGGGGGGCCACTTATACTTTCGCACAGCTTAAATAACCAGTCACTCGTAACCGGGACTGCTAAGCCGCATCGTGGTGGACATCTAACATCCAACTTCTTACATCTTACATCAAGCTTCTTACCTCTTACATCTCATCTCTAACCTTTATTCTCTCTTTCCATTTTCTCCTTCTTCCTCTTATCTACTCCGTTCCTTTCCTTTCCATCTCCAATTCATTTGTTTTGTAGCCCGACAGGTGCCCAGCCTAGGAAGGCTACATGGTGGTTCCCCACATTGTCTTCAAGATCGTCCCGAATGACCACCACCATGGGTCATAATGCATTTTTATGCTGAATGATATGTAATTACAGGTATCGATCGTATGTACTTTGCAATTTATGATTTGTATGATATATAACCCTGAAACGTCAAATAAAAACTTTTGAAATAAAAAAAAAGTGTTGTATGGGTAAGCTGTTTCTGCACTCACCACCATTATCACGGCCATGCCATCCACTGGGACATTGTAATTCAGCAAATTATTGCGCACCGCAATGTGACTATGCTGCGGAATGTCCACGGCAGCGGCCATGACAATACAGAAAGGTAAAAGAACAAAGTAAACTTTGTAGCACAACTGGGTAGTAATTCAAGGAAACCGTTTAGAAAGATTCAAGCTTGAAAAGACCTATTTCAAAAATAGGTAGGTTTTTTCCGACACCACCGTTTTCCGGAAACAACAGTGAAGGGGTTAAGGAACGAATGATTTACTACTCAAGTGTCATGATATAAGACCACCAACGTCATGTAGCAGGGATTCCGTTCTCCTACAGAACTGTACATAGAGATTTGGAACCTCAGTGAATTAGGGTGCCCCAAAACTCACCTTAGTACCCAAAATCCCCTTACCGAGCTAGCTACAGTGTCTCATTGGTCCTTACGAACTCCCAATGTTTAGACAAACCAGAACATGAACATAGAATACCTCAGGTCACGTGGAACATAAGAACGCTCTTTCATTATACAATCATTTCAGACCAGAACGTGGAGTAAATAAGGACGCGTGCACATTTGAAATATTTATTTACTAATGCAGTGTTCTCAAACGCAGTATCTTAGATAATACAAGCAAACATATTATAAGAAGCAAAGTTATCAGCATAGTTACTAGTCCATAGAATGCAAAAGGTGACAACATACTAACATGCTGAAATGAATAGGGGTTAACAACACCTAATTCTCACCCTCCCTATCTAGTATATTATATTATATCTAAGAAGGTCTCTTTGGGCTTTACCAGGGCGACCCCATACCTCAAGATCCTAGTGGTAATGGATCACATCATCTTCCACCAGCTCTCTGCATGCGAAGCACCATCAAGTGTGTCTCGTGTGCTCTGTGTGGCGCAATATCAATCGTGCCTAAAGCCAGAACTTGGCTGCTTGCATGTTTGTTATGTCTAGGAAGGTGCGAAGATCAGACCTCACAACAACACTGTGTCGAGTTATCCTTGAATGTTTCAGCATTCACTGTACAGACACAGTTTACAAAGCAAAGCTGATATCAGGGCAATAACATATTATTCTCGAGTAGATCACAACGCTCTACTAGGCTGAAAGCTAAAACAACAATTATGTGTTGTGTGCAGAAGCAGCAAAAGGAAAAAATGGCGTTTAAACATTTAATAAGCTCATGCTAACTTAACACAGTATATAGGTACAAGTATCTATATGACAGATCATGGTACTATCTTACTCTGAGATAGCATAGGTGTATGTACACAGAGTAGACGGTCACTGGATGAAGTAAGTGTTACTTTGAAGAGCATTTAAAACCACACCCGCAAGTACGTTCCAGTGTAGCAAAGGCGAAGAAAAGTAGTTGTAATTTTTCAGAATACTACCATGACTAGTAACAGTAGTTTGAAAGCACAGCATATATCCTACCATTACAGGGGCCACTCACTACCTCTGTTAATAATTGTATTACAACTCTGTCATTCATGTGTGGCCTATCAGTGTTCACTCAAAAAAAACAAAGCATCCCATATGTAAGCAAATATCCTGTGAAGGGATAGATAATCATATTATTTATCTTCTTCATTTTCCTTTTCTAGTAGTCATTGGCACTGCAGTGTGAAAGTTAAATTAATTAAGCAGTAGCCCTTGTAACAGAGTATGGTCAGTGCCAGCCGTAATAGAAAAGTAAGAGCTTCACCACCTGCATGTACTAGAGTAATACAGTAACGCAAGTCTGTGTCTGTGTCTTGCATTTCTCGGGTGCAAGTTGACTGTGCTGGCATTATGCTGGCTTCCAGAAGTTTACGTATCAATTTCGCTAAACAAGAGAGAAGAAGAAGAAGAAGAAGAAGACTAGTGTACTGTCTGAGTCAAATGTAGTGAGTCCATATAGTGCTAGTAGAATTGATTCCTGAAACTCCCACTAATGTTAGAGCAGAGGCCGACGCAGTGGGAGGTTAGATAGATACAGGCCACAAATGTTATGTACTGTGCTTGCAAGTTGCTAATGCTACTGTGACACAACTTTCTGCTAAATTATATTGTGTAAATCATAAAGAGCAATGGATACAGTATGTTTTTTCTTTCTTCATATAGATGCTCCTTCCAAACCAACACGGAGGGAGCTGGCTAGACGGGCCCTGCAAAGGAAGCTGGAGGCGATTGTCACCGAATATCGGCGGCTGGTGGCCTAGGAAGAGGAGGACACGCAGTCTCAGTCCACAACATCCACCACGACAGCTGCATCCTCCTCCGCGCACCCTGGGTCAGCCAGTCAGCGCAAGCCTCCAGCGATACGGAGCCGTGGTACCGCAGCCACCAGCCACCGCCAAGCAGCCAAAAAATCAGCTGCCCCCCTATAGCAGGTGCAAGGCACACATCCACCGCTCAAGAACCTCCGCAGGGAGCAACGGGACCACCTCGCCAGTAAAGGAGGAGAGACTGTCCCTTGCCCCTATTTTAAAGATTTTTGAGGGGGTGGGAATTGGGAGTTGTTGTTTTTTTACTTTGGGGACTTTTTTATTTCACTGACATTCTTTGGGGTTAGGGAGTGGGGGGTGGGTCGGGTCTTGTGGAATAGTTTATTTTTGTTAGGGATAAAAGTAATTATTTTACTTTTCAACTTAAACATAGCATACGCGTTTTTACTGTTTTGTGGGGAGGCGGGGGTTAACTGTACGTTTGTTTTCCTGAAACTTAACTGGCTGCTTGATTCAAATTGTCTAAGTAATCTAAGTGTCTAAGTAATCGCCCAAATGTTTACAAAAGTAAGTGCCATTCACAGAGTGAGTGAATTCAATTGTCCTACTACTTTACTAGTACTACCGTCAGTCTTTCCTCTCTCCTCCTACTCCATTATTCTTCCTCCCCCAAAACGCTTATCTTTCCTGTGATTCGTGTTTGAGAATAGGGCTAGGCACAGGGCTGGCTGCATGTCAAATGGCGATTAAGGTTGGCAACCCTAGGCAGATGAAATGGCATTGTTGTGGTGGTGGTACACAGTGGCAGTAGCAGCATATGAAAAAAAAGAAAATGAAAGCTTGAGTGGCTTGAGCAGAGCATTAGAACAGTACAATAGATAGCACAGTACACAAGAACAGTGTCATAATTTAGCCTAACAAATGCTAAAGTATCAAAGTATACCTACTAGTTGCGTGGTGTTTGGCTTTGGCTACTTCAAGAAATAGTACTGAAGGTGAAGGACACAGCAGCGTAATCATTCGCCACGTGTAGGAGGAGGATGTTCTTGATGATCAATCCAGTTGATGGCGCCCATGAAAATCAGATTTGATATGCAAATAGTCATGGGTCTGTGTCAAGCTGAGTAAGAATATATCCTCGGACTCCTTCACCAGCCTTGAAATCAATTGTCTGTTGCTTTGACCTTATCCTCCCTAGCAAGTGTGTGGAATTATTGTTGTCATTTAGTCACACCTCAATGAAAACCACTCAGCCCGGGGGAAGAGGGGTAGGGTTTGAAAATTGGATGGGAATGGGGATTTTGGGGAAAGTTTTGTGGAGAGAGGAAAAAAAACACAGCATGGACAAACAACAAATGAAGATAAACAAATCTTTGGATACGAAGTGATATCCATAAATCTTTTACGGGACATAAACGAAGTGCATGCACTACTGCATGCATGAAGTTGATTGCTAAATGGATGGTTATGTTACTTAAACTAAGTAGTTATTTCTAAAACTTACTAACTATGAAGAAACAATGTGACAGTACAGGGCTGCAGTAATTACGCAATTTCACTTGTCTATCTGCACTCAGAGGGAATAAACAACACTTAGTACATTAAATTAGTTTTAAAAATAGCAAACAAAAACTTATACAATGGCTGGAGGGATGAATTTGAAGCAGAGAGCAAACAAATGCACAGAGTCACACTCATAGAAGTTCACAGCAATAACATTATTTAAAAGATAAGGAGGAGTGAAGAAGATACTGTAATTGTATGTTGTAGTTGTCCTGTTGAATTTGGGAAGTTGCGTGTATCCAGCCATTCCTCTTATTCGTGGTACTCCTCCATTCCATCTGACGCACCGTCGATCAATCTTGGTGACCAGACACACTGTCCACTGCCTGCCTGGCGGATGCATAATTGCGGATTGCTAATGGTAAGCCTGAGGTAATCGTTTTTCCAATCGCACAGGGTAAAAGCCGGCCTGTAATTGTTGATAGAAAAACAGGAAATGATATTAAAACACCACGGAGAAAAAAACATAAGGTATGCTATGTAGTGCAAAAATAACCCTTTCAGTTTCAGAGGCGACAGTATTACATACAAGCATCATTTCGAAAGTGCGTACTCTGAGTCTCCTTTTCAAGGATAGTAATTAGTAAGTATGGGGGAATTGTGCAGATCTGCGGTCCGCGAATTTGTGGGAAATCGGAAAAAACGCTAATTCGCGGATTTTCCCGCAAACTCGCTGATTATATGCGATTTGCATAACTATTACTGAAGTACTTTCTACTGGCTAATCCAGTAAGTGCTATCTCGTTGGGTAAATGTATAGTGCTTTTACTACACTACAGCTGCGTAAAGTGCCAGAAGAGTTGTCTCCTGTGACATCTGCAATAACGCTTTACCGGCAATGTTAGCCTATGGGCCGAAATGCACCTTAGAAACAGGGCCAATTCACCTTTCCCCTCAACCTACGACCAAACTGCTGTTTGGTAACAAAATTAAACCTTCCCAGCAGTGCTCTCAGACCCCTCAACTCACCCCCACAAATGTAGAACACCCCCAAACAGCCACCCAAATACATGCAATACTGCTATCCCCAAGGAGGCCTAAGTAAAAATCGTGTCAAAACGCTCTCTGCATCTAGGCCCAACACACCCCTTTTCCACCATGAATTTTCTTCAAAGCACTTGCAATCAAAATTAGACCTTCCCAGCAGTGCTCCCAGACCCCTCAACCAACCCCCAGCAATCTAGAACACCCCCAAACAGCCCCCCAAAAACATGCAGTACTGCAAGGCCTAAGTTTAAATCGTGCCAAAACGTTCTGTGCAACTAGGCCCAAACCCCCCTTTTCCAACATGGATTTTCTTCAAACCACTTGCAATCAAAATTAAACCTTCCCAGCAGTGCTCCCAGACCCCTCAACCCACCCCCAGATATCTAGAACACCCCCAAACACCCTCCCAAAAACATGCAGTACTGCTAGGCCTAAGATTAAATCGTGCCAAAACGCTCTCTGCAACTAGGCCCACACCCCCCTTTTACACCATGTATATACTTGTAACCATTTGCAATTGAAATTAGACCTTCCCAGCAGTACTCCCAGACCCCTTAACCCAGCCCCTGAAATTAAGAACACCCCCAAACAGCCCCCCAAAAACATACAGTACTGCTAGGCCTAAGTTTAAATCGTGCCAAAACGGTCTCTTCAACTAGGCACACACCCCCCTTTCCACCATGAATTTTCTTCAAAGCACTTGCAATCAAAATTAGACCTTCCCAGCAGTGCTCCCAGGCCCCTCAACCCACCACCAAAAATCTAGAACACCCCAAAACAGCCCCCCAAAACATGGAATACTGCTAAAAAACAACATTTCCACCATGGAATTTCTTCAAAGCACTTGCAATCAAAATGAGAATTTCCCAGCAGTGATCCCAGACCCCTCAACCCACCCCCAGAAATGTAGAACACCCCCAAACAGCCCCCCAAAAACATGCAGTACTGCTAGGCCTAAGTTTAAATCGTGCCAAAACGCTATCTGCAACTAGACCCAAACCCCCCTTTTCCACCTTGGATATTCTTCAAACCACTTGTAATCAAAATTAGACCTTCCCAGCAGTGCTCCCAGACCCCTCAACCCACCCCCAATAATCTAGTACACCCCTAAAACAGACCCCAAAAACATGCAATACTGCTATCCCCAAAGAGGCCTAAGTTAAAATTGTGCCAAAACGCTCTCTGCCACTAGGCCCAAAACCCCCCTTTTTCACCATGGATTTTCTTCAACGCACTTGCAATCATAATTAGACCTTCCCAGCAGTGCTCCTAGACCCCTCAACCCACCCCCAGAAATCTAGAACACCCCCAAACAGCCCCCCAAAAACATGCACCACTGCTAGGCCTAATTTTAAATCGTGCCAAAACGTTCTGTGCAACTAGGCCCAAACCCCCATTTTCCACCATTGATTTTCTTCAAACCACTTGCAATCAAAATTAGACCTTCCAGGCAGTGCTCCCAGACCCCTCACCCACCCCCAGAAATCTAGAACACCCCCAAACACCCCCCCAAAAACATGCAACACTGCTAGGCCTAAGTTTAAATCGCGCCAAAACGCTCTCTGCAACGAGGCCCACACCCCCCTTTTCCACCATGGATTTTCTTCAATCCACTTGGAATTGAAATTAAACCTTCCCAGCAGTGCTCCCAGACCCCTCAACCCACCCCCAGAAATCTAGAACACCCCCAAGCAGCCCCCCAAAAACATGCATTACTGCTATGCCTAATTTTAAATCGTGCCAAAACGTTCTGTGCAACTAGGCCCAAACCCCCCTTTTCCACCATGGATTTTCTTCAAACCACTTGCAATCAAAATTAGACCTTACACCATTCCAGCAGTGCTCCCAGACCCCTCAACCCACCCCCAAAAATCTAGAACACCCCCAAACAGCCCCTCAAACACATGCAGTACTACTAGGCCTAAGTTAGAATCGTGCCAAAACGCTCTCTGCAACTAGGCCCAAACCCCCCTTTTCCAGCATGTATTTACTTCAAACCACTTGCAATCAAAATTAGACCTTTCCAGCAGTACTCCCGGACCCCTCAACCCACCCCAAGAAATCTAGAGCACCCCCAAACAGCCCCCCAAAAACATGCAGTACTGCTAGTCCTAAGTTTAAATTGTGCCAAAACGCTCTTTGCAACTAGACCCAAACCCCCCTTTTCCAACATGGATTTTCTTCAAACCACATGCAATCAAAATTAGACCTTCAAAGCAGTGCTCCCAGACCCCTCAACCCACCCCCAGATATCTAGAACACCCCCAAACATCCTCCCAAAAACATGCAGTACTGCTAGGCCTAAGATTAAATCGTGCTAAAACGCTCTCTGCAACTAGGCACACACCCCCCTTTTCCACCATGTATATACTTGTAACCATTTGCAATCGAAATTAGACCTTCCCAGCAGTACTCCCAGACCCCTTAACCCAGCCCCTGAAATTAAGAACACCCCCAAACAGCCCCCAAAAAACATACAGTACTGCTAGGCCTAAGTTTAAATCGTGCCAAAACGGTCTCTTCAACTAGGCACACACCCCCCTTTCCACCATGAATTTTCTTCAAAGCACTTGCAATCAAAATTAGACATTCCCAGCAGTGCTCCCAGATGCCTCAACCAACCCCCAAAAATCTAGAACACCCCCAAACAGCCCCCAACAACATGGAATACTGCTACAAAAAAACATGCAGTACTGCAAGGCCTAAGTTTAAATCGTGCCAAAACGTTCTGTGCAACTAGGCCCAAACCCCCTTTTCCACTATGGATTTTCTTCAAACCACTTGCAAATAAAATTAAACCTTCCCAGCAGTGCTCCCAGACCCCTCAACCCACCCCCAAAAATCTAGAACACCCCCCCAAAAACATGCAGTACTGCTAGGCCTAAGTTTAAATCGTGCCAAAACGCTCTCTGCAACTAGACCCAAACCCCCCTTTTCCACCATGGATATTCTTCAAACCACTTGTAATCAAAATAAGATCTTCCCAGCAGTGCTCCCAGACCCCTCAACCCACCCCCAATAATCTAGTACACCCCCAAAACAACCCCCCAAAAACATGCAATACTGCTATACCCAAAGAGGCCTAAGTTAAAATTGTGCCAAAACACTGTCTGCCACTTTTCCCAAAACCCCCCTTTTTCACCATGGATTTTCATCAAAGCACTTGCAATCAAAATTAGACCTTCCCAGCAGTGCTCCTAGACCCCTCAACCCACCCCCAGAAACCTAGAACACCCCCAAACAGCCCCTCAAACACATGCAGTACTGCTAGGGCTAATTTTAAATCGTGCCAAATTGTTCTGTGCAACTAGGCCCAACTCCCCCTTTTCCAACATTGATTTTCTTCAAACCACTTGCAATCAAAATTAGACCTTCCCAGCAGTGCTCCCAGGCCCCTCAACCCACCCCCAGAAATCTAGAACACCCCCCAAAAACATGCAGTACTGCTAGGCCTAAGTTTAAATCATGCCAAAATGCTCTCTGCAACTAGGCCCACACTCCCCTTTTCCACCATGAATTTTCTTCAAACCACTTGCAATTAAAATTAAACATTCCCAGCAGTGCTCCCAGACCCATCAACCCACCCCCAAAAATCTAGAACACCCCCAAAAGCCCCTCAAACACATGCAGTACTACTAGGCCTAAGTTAAAATTGTGCCAAAATGCTCTCTGCAACTAGGCCCAAACCCTCCTTTTCCGCTATGTATTTACTTCAAACCACTTGCAATCACAATTAGACTTTCCCAACAGTACTCTCAGACCCGTCTACCCACCCCCAGAAATCTAGAACACCCCCAAACAGCCCCCAAAAAACATGCAGTACTGCTAGGCCTAAGTTTAAATCGTGCCAAAAAGCTCTCTGCAACTAGGCACACACACCCCTTCTCCACCATGGATTTTCTTCAAACCACTTGCAATCAAAATTAGACCTTCCCAGCAGTGCTCCCAGACCCCTCAACCCACCCCCAAAAATCTATAACACCCCCAAACACCCCCCCCAAAACATGCAGTACTGCTAGGCCTAAGTTTAAATCATGCCAAAACGCTCTCTGCAACTAGGCCCACACCCCCCTTTTCCATCATGAATTTTCTTCAAACCACTTGCAAATAAAATTAAACCTTCCCAGCAGTGCTGGGAAACGTAGAAACGCTATCTCTCTCCTAACTAATGCCATCACCTCCACGCATACCTACTCTCCGACTCCCTCACAATTCACCATATCCCCACTCATTAACAACAATCTCAATCCCAACCCTTCAACCGTCTTCCCCCCTAACATGATTACTAACATCAACAACACTCACCCGCTCACTAACAGCTCCTCCACAAATTCCACACCCGATCAACCTTCGTCAATCATTCCAATCCATAATACCATTACGCCCCACTATCCTCAACTGGATACGTACCTTATAACCTCAGAACTTATAACTCCCACAAACTTACCTTCCGCTCCCTGCTCACCCCCAGCCACTAAGCCACTTCCACTTCAATCTACTTCCACTATGCACCCCACCTATCAATCTACTATCCCTGTTCTCTTAGGTACAAGCAGATTCCCCCTTCTTACAAAATCCCCTAGACCTCCCCAACATCTGAGACCTATCCCCACTCATCAATCTTCTATCCCAGTTCTCCTAGGTACAAGCAGACTCCCCCCTCTTAAGAAATCCCCTAGACCTCCCCAGCATCTGAGAACTATTCCCCCCTGTCCCTCAACTCAACAACCTGACCCCTCTCCCCTACATTGCATGTTGATCAACTGCCGATCCGCCTCCCGCCACGCCACTGAGATTGCAGAAACGATCCTCAGCGAAAACATCGACATAGCATTCCTAACCGAAACCTGGCTCACCGCCCACTCCACTCCGATCCTCGACCTGCTCATTCCCCCAGGTTACTCAATCATCAAGAAAGACAGAATCAAGCAAACAGGAGGAGGACTTGCTCTAATTTTTAAAACTGAACATAACATCACGCTTGTTGAGTCTCAAGACCCTTCATCCTTTGAATACCTTTGTGCAGATCTCTGTATTCACGACTCCCCCACCACTCGGCTGCACACCATCTACCATCCCCCTGGAAATTGTATCTCTTTTACTGAAGAGATGTCTGACCTCATTATCCAATCCTCTCTATCACACTCTAAGAATATCTTCCTTGGTGACTACAACGTCCACTGGAATAAAATTGATGACCCTGCTATTATCACTTTTAAGAATACCATGGAAATCACCAACATGACCCAACTCTGCCATTCTCCCACTCATAATAAAGGTTCCACCCTAGATGCTATCATAACTAGCAATGATCTAGCCTCCCTCTCTAGTATACTTCCTATCGACTGGTCTGACCATTACCTCATCCTCTTCTACGTGAAGAGACCCACGAATCACCCCGCCCCCATCAGCACCCTACCGATGAAATCTACACGCAACCTTCACCTTATCCCTCTTGATGAACTGGAATCCACAATTAAAACCTGCTTACTTCGCCTCCCTCTCTCTGACAGTACTAATGACCTAACCAACCATTATAATAACTCCATTCTCCAAGCCCTTGACGAAATTGCCCCAATTAAACTCAAACAACAAAAAAACAACCCTCCCAAATCCTGGTTCAACTCTGAACTCAATAATGAAAGACGATCCCTAAGACAATCTGAACGTGTTTGGAGAAATCATCCCACCGATGACAATCTTACCCTCCTCAGAACTGCCAGAGTCCAATACAAAAAACACATCTACAATAAAAAAGCCTCCTTTCTCCGGTCACAACTTGACCAAGCTAAAAACCGACCTAAAGAACTCTTTAGCATTGTTAAAAAACAAACCTCCACTGGCACTCCTAAAATATCTGCCTCTATTGACAAATGTGAAGAAATCGCCAGCTTTTTTAGCAACAAAGTCAATAAGATAGAACTATCCTTCTCCTCCCTCCCCCCCTCTTTCCAACCCTCCCACACTCTACACACCCTCCCCAACACCCCTTTATCTCTTTCGTCAACTCTTCCCACTCTCCTCGACCCATCTCTTACCCTTCCTGCTCGCGCGCATTCAGACCTCTCTACTAATAGACTCATAACAAAAAATAATGCTTCTTGGAGTGAATTTAGTCCAGTTTCAGTGTCATCGATCACTAACATCATGACTAAACTCAAACCTTCCTCCCATTCCAAAGATCCTCTCCCCGCCCACTTGGTCCAAGACCTCAAATCTACCATTGCCCCTATTTGGACCAATATCATCAACTCCTCCCTTGCCACTGGTTGCGTCCCAGCCTCCCTTCAGCTTGGTCAAATCTCTCCCATCCTGAAAAACACCTCTGCCGACCCAAATGACCTTAACAACTTACGCCCTATCTCTAACCTTCCTTTTCTCTCTAAAGCCCTAGAAAAATGTGTCCTATCACAACTTGAGAACCATATCCTCGACTTCAATCTCCTTGATGTTTTTCAATCCGGTTTCAGAAAAGGCTGTAGTACAGAAACTGCAATGTTAAATATCACAGATGACATTCATCGCTCCCTTGACAATGGTGAATCCTCTCTACTGATCCTCCTTGACCTCTCGGCGGCATTTGATACTGTCCATCATCCCACCCTTCTAAACACCCTCAAAGATCGATTTGGCTTGGAAGGCACTGTACACAAATGGTTCTGCTCATTCCTTCAAAACAGATCACAGCAAATCAAACTTAGCCACTTCCTCTCTAATCCTCAACCTGTCTCACTCGGGGTCCCTCAAGGATCCATCCTCTCCCCAACCCTTTTCAACCTTTTCATGGAACCACTCACCCTCATTCTCAAAGAAGCTAAAATTAGTTACCACCTCTACGCCGACGATACACAATTATACTACAAGATCAAATCCCACAACGACATCCTTCACCTCAACGACACCCTAACTAAAGTTCAAGCCTGGTTCCATCTAAACCATCTCAAACTGAACCCCAAAAAAACAGAATTCATTCTTTTCACCCCCAAAAACAATACCCTTCCCATCCAAATCTGGATCAATGATATCAAAGCTCTCAATTGCTCCCTCTCCACCTCTAACTCTGTTAAATCACTTGGCATCAGCATCGACCATAATCTTAACCTCATTCCCCACATCAGTAATGCCGCCAAAAGTGCTCTTTTCACCCTTCTCCACCTCAAGAAACTCAAACCTTTCATTCCAGCTGATGATTTCAAAATCGTTGTCCAATCGCTAGTCCTCTCCAGGATTGACTATGCTAACGCCACCCTTGCCGGCACCCCTAAAACCCATCTTGCACCAATTAAATCTGTCCTCAATCTAGCTGCCCGACTCATCTCTGACTGTAAAAGGTTTGACCACATATCGCCCGTCCTCAAAAATCTTAATTGGCTCCCAATTGAAGGAAGATCCTCTTACAAGATTGCCTGTATCACCCACAAAGCTCTTCATCAAAACACCCCCGCCTACCTTGCAACTAAACTAAAAAAAGCAGGCTGCACCAGGTCCCTGAGAAGCACCGACTCCCTTCTCCTGATCCCACCTAGACTTAATTGTCAAAAAACTCAATCCCGTGCATTCTCTGGTAATGCTCCTACCATTTGGAACTCACTCCCCAAAAACCTTCGCTGCAACCCCTCTTACTCTCTTTTCAAAAAAGAACTCAAACTACTTCTCCACAACTTATATTGGGGTACCTAACATGTCCACTCTCTCTACTCTTATACCCTCCTCCCACCTTGTCTGAATTCAACATCTTCTCCCCTGTTAACTGTTTCGCCTATTTTTAATTTGTACCTGTCTCTTACTCCCCCACCTTATCATATACTTTTTGCAAACTGTATCCCGTTGCTAATTCCGCATATATTTCTATTCTATCCTATTGTGTCTAACTCTGTTGTAAAGCGCTCTGATACTCCAGGGTCCAGCAGCGCTATATAAAACCCTTGAAATAAATAAGTGCTCCCAGACCCCTCAACCCACCCCCAAAAATCTAGAACACCCCCAAACAGCCCCTCAAACACATGCAGTACTTCTAGGCCTAAGTTAAAATTGTGCCAAAATGCTCTCTGCAACTAGGCCCAAACCCTCCTTTTCCACCATGTATTTACTTCAAACCACTTGCAATCAAAATTAGACCTTCCCAACAGTACTCTCAGACCCGTCTACCCACCCCCAGAAATCTAGAACACCCCCAAACAGCCCTCCAAAAACATGCAGTACTGCTAGGCCTAAGTTTAAATCGTGCCAATACGCTCTCTGCAACTAGGCACACACACCCCTTTTCCACCATGGATTTTCTTCAAACCACTTGCAATCAAAATTAGACCATCCCAGCAGTGCTCCCAGACCCCTCAACCAACCCCCAGAAATCTAGAACACCCCCTAACAGCCCTTCAAACACATGCAGTACTACTAGGCCTAAGTTAGAATCGTGCCAAAACGCTCTCTGCAACTAGGCCCAAACCACCCTTTTCCACCAAGTATTTACTTCAAACCACTTGCAATCAAAATTAGACCTTCCCAGCAGTACTCCCGGACCCCTCAACCCACCCCAAGAAATCTAGAACACCCCCAAAAAGCCCCCAAAAAATATGCAGTACTGCTAGGCCTAAGTTTAAATTGTGCCAAAACGCTCTCTGCAACTAGACCCAAACCCCCCTTTTCCACCATGGATATTCTTCAAAACACTTGCAATCAAAATTAGACCTTCCCAGCAGTGCTCCCAGACGCCTCAACCCACCCCCAGAAATCTGGAACACCCCCTAACAGCCCCCCAAAAACATGGAATACTGCTAAAAAAAAACTTTTCCACCATGGATTTTCTTCAAAGCACTTGCAATCAAAATTATACCTTCCCAGCAGTACTCCGGGACCCCTCAACCCACCCCAGGAAATCTAGAACACCCCCAAACAGCCCCCCAAAAACATGCAGTACTGCTAGGCCTAAGTTTAAATTGTGCCAAAACGCTCTCTGCAACTAGACCCAAACCCCCCTTTTCCATCATGGATATTCTTCAAAACACTTGCAATCAAAATTAGACCCTCCCAGCAGTGCTCCCAGACCCGTCAACCCACCCCAGAAATCTAGAACACCCATAAACAGCCCCCCAAAAACATGCAGTACTGCTAGGCCTAAGTTTAAATCGTGCCTAAAAACTCTCTGCTACTAGGCCCACACCCCCCTTTTCCACCATGGATTTTCTTCAAACCGCTTGCAATCAAAATTAGACCTTCCCAGCAGTGCTCCCAGACCCCTCAACCCTACCCCCTGAAATCTAGAACACCCCCAAATAGCTCCCCAAAAAAATGCAGTACTGCTAGGCCTAAGTTTAAATCGTGCCAAGACGCTCCCTGCAACTAGGCCCAAACCCCCCTTTTCCACCATGGATTTTCTTCAAACAACTTTCAATCAAAATTAAACCTTCCCAGCAGTGCTCCCAGCCCCCTCAACCCACCCCCAAAAATCTAGAACACCCCCAAACAGCCCCCCAAATATATGGACTACTGCTAAAAAAAAACTTTTCCACTATGCATTTTCTTCAAAGCACTTAAAATCAAAATTAGACCTTCCCAGCAGTGCTCCCAGACCCGTCAACCCACCCCCAGAAATCTAGAACACCCCCAAACAGCCCCCCAAAAACATGCAGTACTGCTAGCCCTAAGTTTAAATCGTGCCAACACGCTCTCTGCAACTAGGCCCACACCCCCCTTTTCCACTATGGATTTTCTTCAAAGCACTTGCAATCAAAATTAGACCTTCCCAGCAGTGCTCCCAGCCCCGTCAACCCACCCCCAGAAATCTAGAACACCCATAAACAGCCCCCCAAAAACATGCAGTACTGCTAGGCCTAAGTTTAAATCGTGCCTAAAAGCTCTCTGCAACTAGGCCCACACCCCCCTTTTCCACCATGGATTTTCTTCAAACCGCTTGCAATCAAAATTAGACCTTCCCAGCAGTGCTCCCAGACCCCTCAACCTACCCCCTGAAATCTAGAACACCCCCAAATAGCTCCCCAAAAACATGCAGTACTGCGAGGCCTAAGTTTAAACCGTGCCTAAAAGCTCTCTGCAACTAGGCCCACACCCCCCTTTTCCACCATGGATTTTCTTCAACCCGCTTGCAATCAAAATTAGACCTTCCCAGCAGTGCTCCTAGACCCCTCAACCCACCCCCAGAAATGTAGAACACCCCAAACACCCCCCCCCCAAAAACATGCAGTTCTGCTAGGGCTAATTTTAAATTGTGCCAAAACGTTCTGTGCAACTAGGCCCAACCCCCCTTTTCCACCATTGATTTTCTTCAAACCACTTGAATTCAAAATTATACCTTCCCAGCAGTGCTCCCAGACCCCTCAACCCACCCCCAGAAATCTATAACACCCCCAAACACCCCCCCAAAAACATGCAGTACTGCTAGGCCTAAGTTTAAATCATGCCAAAACGCTCTCTGCAACTAGGCCCACACCCCCCTTTTCCATCATGACTTTTCTTCAAACCACTTGCAAATAAAATTAAACCTTCCCAGCAGTGCTCCCAGACCCCTCAACCCACCCCCAAAAATCTAGAACACCCCCAAACAGCCCCTCAAACACATGCAGTACTACTAGGCCTAAGTTAAATTGTGCCAAAACGCTCTCTGCAACTATGCCCAAACCCTCCTTTTCCACCATGTATTGACTTCAAACCGCTTGCAATCAAAATTAGACCTTCCCAGCAGTGCTCCCAGACCCGTCAACCCACCCCCAGAAATCTAGAACACCCCCAAACACCCCCCCAAAAACATGCAGTACTGCTAGGCCTAAATTTAAATCGTGCCAACACGCTCTCTGTAACTAGGCCCACACCCCACTTTTCCACCATGGATTTTCTTCAAAGCACTTGCAATCAAAATTAGACCTTCCCAGCAGTGCTCCCAGATCCCTCAACCCACCCCCAGAAATCTGGAACACCCCCAAACAGCCCCCCAAAAACATGCAGTACTGCTAGGCCTAAGTTTAAATCGTGCCTAAAAGCTCTCTGCAACTAGGCCCACACCCCCCTTTTCCACCATTGATATTCTTCAAAACACTTCCAATCAAAATTAGACCTTCCCAGCAGTGCTCCCAGACGCTTCAACCCACCCCCAAAAATGTAGAAAACCCTCAAACAGCCCCCCAAAAACATGGAATTCTGCTAAAAAAAAACTTTTCCACCATGAATTTTCTTCAAAGCACTTGCAATCACAATTAGACCTTCCCAGCAGTGCTCCCAGACCCCTCAACCCACCCCCAAACATCTAGAACACCCCCAAACAGCCCCCCAAAAATGTGCAGTACTTCTAGGCCTATGTTAAAATCATGCCTAGATGCTCTCTACAACTAGGCCCGAAACACCCCTTTTCCACCATGGATTTTCTTCAAAGCACTTGCAATAAAAATTAGACCTTCCCAACAGTGCTCCCAGACCCGTCAACCCACCCCCAGAAATCTATAACACCCCCAAACAGCCCCCCAAAAACATGCAGTACTGCTAGGCCTAAGTTTAAATCGTGCCAAAATGCTCTCTGCAACTAGGCCAAAACCCCCTTTTTCCACCATGGAATTTCTTCAAACCATTTGCAATCAAAATTAGACCTTCCCAGCAGTGCTCCCAGACCCCTCAACCCACCCCCAGAAATCTATAACACCCCCAAACACCCCCCCCAAAAACATGCAGTACTGCTAGGCCTAAGTTTAAATTGTGCCAAAACGCTCTCTGCAACTAGGCCCACACCCCCCTTTCCCATCATGAATTTTCTTCAAACCACTTGCACATAAAATTAAACCTTCCCAGCAGTGCTTCCAGACCCCTCAACCCACCCCCAAAAATCTAGAACACCCCCAAACAGCCCCTCAAACACATGCAGTACTTCTAGGCCTAAGTTAAAATTGTGCCAAAACGCTCTCTGCAACTAGGCCCAAACCCTCCTTTTCCACCATGTATTTACTTCAAACCACTTGCAATCAAAATTAGACCTTCCCAACAGTACTCTCACACCCGTCTACCCACCCCCATACATCTAGAACACCCCCAAACAGCCCTCCAAAAACATGCAGTACTGCTAGGCCTAAGTTTAAATCGTGCCAATACGCTCTCTGCAACTAGGCACACACACCCCTTTTCCACCATGGATTTTCTTCAAACCACTTGCAATCAAAATTAGACCTTCCCAGCAGTGCTCCCAGACCCCTCAACCAACCCCCAGAAATCTAGAACACCCCCTAACAGCCCCTCAAACACATGCAGTACTACTAGGCCTAAGTTACAATCGTGCCAAAACGCTCTCTGCAACTAGGCCCAAACCCCCCTTTTCCACCATGTATTTACTTCAAACCACTTGCAATCAAAATTAGACCTTCCCAGCAGTAGTCCCGGAACCCTCAACCCACCCCAAGAAATCTAGAACACCCCCAAACAGCCCCCCAAAAACATGCAGTACTGCTAGGCCTAAGTTTAAATTGTGCCAAAATGCTCTCTGCAACTAGACCCAAACCCCCCTTTTCCACCATGGATATTCTTCAAAACACTTGCAATCAAAATTAGACCTTCCCAGCAGTGCTCCCAGACGTCTCAACCCACCCCCAGAAATCTGGAACACCCCCTAACAGCCCCCCAAAAACATGGAATACTGCTAAAAAAAAGTTTCCACCATGGATTTTCTTCAAAGCACTTGCAATCAAAATTATACCTTCCCAGAAGTACTCCCGGACCCCTCAACCCACCCCAAGAAATCTAGAACACCCCCAAACAGCCCCCCAAAAACATGCAGTACTGCTAGGCCTAAGTTTAAATTGTGCCAAAACGCTCTCTGCAACTAGACCCAAACCCCCCTTTTCCACCATGGATATTCTTCAAAACACTTGCAATCAAAATTAGACCCTCCCAGCAGTGCTCCCAGACCCCTAAACCCACCCCCAAATATCTAGAACACCCCCTAACAGCCCCCCAAAAATGTGCAGTACTACTAGGCCTATGTTAAAATCATGCCTAGACGCTCTCCGCAACTAGGCCCGAAACACCCCTTTTCCACCATGGATTTTCTTCAAAGCACTTGAAATCTAAATTAGACCTTCCCAGCAGTGCTCCCAGATCCCTCAACCCACCCCCAGAAATCTGGAACACCCCCAAACAGCCCCCCAAAAACATGCAGTACTGCTAGGCCTAAGTTTAAATCGTGCCTAAAAGCTCTCTGCAACTAGGCCCACACCCCCCTTTTCCACCATTGATATTCTTCAAAACACTTCCAATCAAAATTATACCTTCCCAGTAGTGCTCCCAGACGCCTCAACCCACCCCCAAAAATGTAGAAAACCCCCAAACAGCCCCCCAAAAACATGGAATTCTGCTAAAAAAAAACCTTTCCACCATGAATTTTCTTCAAAGCACTTGCAATCACAATTAGACCTTCCCAGCAGTGCTCCCAGACCCCTCAACCCACCCCCAAACATCTAGAACACCCCCAAACAGCCCCCCAAAAATGTGCAGTACTACTAGGCCTATGTTAAAATCATGCCTAGATGCTCTCTACAACTAGGCCCGAAACACCCCTTTTCCACCATGGATTTTCTTCAAAGCACTTGCAATAAAAATTAGACCTTCCCAACAGTGCTCCCAGACCCGTCAACCCACCCCCAGAAATCTATAACACCCCCAAACAGCCCCCCAAAAACATGCAGTACTGCTAGGCCTAAGTTTAAATCGTGCCAAAACGCTCGCTGCAACTAGGCCCACACCCCCCTTTTCCATCATGAATTTTCTTCAAACCACTTGCAAATAAAATTAAACCTTCCCAGCAGTGCTTCCAGACCCCTCAACCCACCCCCAAAAATCTAGAACACCCCCAAACAGCCCCTCAAACACATGCAGTACTTCTAGGCCTAAGTTAAAATTGTGCCAAAACGCTCTCTGCAACTAGGCCCAAACCCTCCTTTTCCACCATGTATTTACTTCAAACCACTTGCAATCAAAATTAGACCTTCCCAACAGTACTCTCAGACCCGTCTACCCACCCCCAGAAATCTAGAACACCCCCAAACAGCCCTCCAAAAACATGCAGTACTGCTAGGCCTAAGTTTAAATCGTGCCAATACGCTCTCTGCAACTAGGCACACACACCCCTTTTCCACCATGGATTTTCTTCAAACCACTTGCAATCAAAATTAGACCTTCCCAGCAGTGCTCCCAGACCCCTCAACCAACCCCCAGAAATCTAGAACACCCCCTAACAGCCCCTCAAACACATGCAGTACTACTAGGCCTAAGTTACAATCGTGCCAAAACGCTCTCTGCAACTAGGCCCAAACCCCTCTTTTCCACCATGTATTTACTTCAAACCACTTGCAATCAAAATTAGACCTTCCCAGCAGTAGTCCCGGAACCCTCAACCCACCCCAAGAAATCTAGAACACCCCCAAACAGCCCCCCAAAAACATGCAGTACTGCTAGGCCTAAGTTTAAATTGTGCCAAAATGCTCTCTGCAACTAGACCCAAACCCCCCTTTTCCACCATGGATATTCTTCAAAACACTTGCAATCAAAATTAGACCTTCCCAGCAGTGCTCCCAGACGCCTCAACCCACCCCCAGAAATCTGGAACACCCCCTAACAGCCCCCCAAAAACATGGAATACTGCTAAAAAAAAGTTTCCACCATGAATTTTCTTCAAAGCACTTGCAATCACAATTAGACCTTCCCAGCAGTGCTCCCAGACCCCTCAACCCACCCCCAAACATCTAGAACACCCCCAAACAGCCCCCCAAAAATGTGCAGTACTACTAGGCCTATGTTAAAATCATGCCTAGATGCTCTCTACAACTAGGCCCGAAACACCCCTTTTCCACCATGGATTTTCTTCAAAGCACTTGCAATAAAAATTAGACCTTCCCAACAGTGCTCCCAGACCCGTCAACCCACCCCCAGAAATCTATAACACCCCCAAACAGCCCCACAAAAACATGCAGTACTGCTAGGCCTAAGTTTAAATCGTGCCAAAACGCTCGCTGCAACTAGGCCCACACCCCCCTTTTCCATCATGAATTTTCTTCAAACCACTTGCAAATAAAATTAAACCTTCCCAGCAGTGCTTCCAGACCCCTCAACCCACCCCCAAAAATCTAGAACACCCCCAAACAGCCCCTCAAACACATGCAGTACTTCTAGGCCTAAGTTAAAATTGTGCCAAAACGCTCTCTGCAACTAGGCCCAAACCCTCCTTTTCCACCATGTATTTACTTCAAACCACTTGCAATCAAAATTAGACCTTCCCAACAGTACTCTCAGACCCGTCTACCCACCCCCAGAAATCTAGAACACCCCCAAACAGCCCTCCAAAAACATGCAGTACTGCTAGGCCTAAGTTTAAATCGTGCCAATACGCTCTCTGCAACTAGGCACACACACCCCTTTTCCACCATGGATTTTCTTCAAACCACTTGCAATCAAAATTAGACCTTCCCAGCAGTGCTCCCAGACCCCTCAACCAACCCCCAGAAATCTAGAACACCCCCTAACAGCCCCTCAAACACATGCAGTACTACTAGGCCTAAGTTACAATCGTGCCAAAACGCTCTCTGCAACTAGGCCCAAACCCCTCTTTTCCACCATGTATTTACTTCAAACCACTTGCAATCAAAATTAGACCTTCCCAGCAGTAGTCCCGGAACCCTCAACCCACCCCAAGAAATCTAGAACACCCCCAAACAGCCCCCCAAAAACATGCAGTACTGCTAGGCCTAAGTTTAAATTGTGCCAAAATGCTCTCTGCAACTAGACCCAAACCCCCCTTTTCCACCATGGATATTCTTCAAAACACTTGCAATCAAAATTAGACCTTCCCAGCAGTGCTCCCAGACGCCTCAACCCACCCCCAGAAATCTGGAACACCCCCTAACAGCCCCCCAAAAACATGGAATACTGCTAAAAAAAAGTTTCCACCATGAATTTTCTTCAAAGCACTTGCAATCACAATTAGACCTTCCCAGCAGTGCTCCCAGACCCCTCAACCCACCCCCAAACATCTAGAACACCCCCAAACAGCCCCCCAAAAATGTGCAGTACTACTAGGCCTATGTTAAAATCATGCCTAGATGCTCTCTACAACTAGGCCCGAAACACCCCTTTTCCACCATGGATTTTCTTCAAAGCACTTGCAATAAAAATTAGACCTTCCCAACAGTGCTCCCAGACCCGTCAACCCACCCCCAGAAATCTATAACACCCCCAAACAGCCCCCCAAAAACATGCAGTACTGCTAGGCCTAAGTTTAAATCGTGCCAAAACGCTCGCTGCAACTAGGCCCACACCCCCCTTTTCCATCATGAATTTTCTTCAAACCACTTGCAAATAAAATTAAACCTTCCCAGCAGTGCTTCCAGACCCCTCAACCCACCCCCAAAAATCTAGAACACCCCCAAACAGCCCCCCAAAAACATGCAGTACTGCTAGGCCTAAGTTTAAATTGTGCCAAAATGCTCTCTGCAACTAGACCCAAACCCCCCTTTTCCACCATGGATATTCTTCAAAACACTTGCAATCAAAATTAGACCTTCCCAGCAGTGCTCCCAGACGCCTCAACCCACCCCCAGAAATCTGGAACACCCCCTAACAGCCCCCCAAAAACATGGAATACTGCTAAAAAAAAGTTTCCACCATGAATTTTCTTCAAAGCACTTGCAATCACAATTAGACCTTCCCAGCAGTGCTCCCAGACCCCTCAACCCACCCCCAAACATCTAGAACACCCCCAAACAGCCCCCCAAAAATGTGCAGTACTACTAGGCCTATGTTAAAATCATGCCTAGATGCTCTCTACAACTAGGCCCGAAACACCCCTTTTCCACCATGGATTTTCTTCAAAGCACTTGCAATAAAAATTAGACCTTCCCAACAGTGCTCCCAGACCCGTCAACCCACCCCCAGAAATCTATAACACCCCCAAACAGCCCCCCAAAAACATGCAGTACTGCTAGGCCTAAGTTTAAATCGTGCCAAAACGCTCGCTGCAACTAGGCCCACACCCCCCTTTTCCATCATGAATTTTCTTCAAACCACTTGCAAATAAAATTAAACCTTCCCAGCAGTGCTTCCAGACCCCTCAACCCACCCCCAAAAATCTAGAACACCCCCAAACAGCCCCTCAAACACATGCAGTACTTCTAGGCCTAAGTTAAAATTGTGCCAAAACGCTCTCTGCAACTAGGCCCAAACCCTCCTTTTCCACCATGTATTTACTTCAAACCACTTGCAATCAAAATTAGACCTTCCCAACAGTACTCTCAGACCCGTCTACCCACCCCCAGAAATCTAGAACACCCCCAAACAGCCCTCCAAAAACATGCAGTACTGCTAGGCCTAAGTTTAAATCGTGCCAATACGCTCTCTGCAACTAGGCACACACACCCCTTTTCCACCATGGATTTTCTTCAAACCACTTGCAATCAAAATTAGACCTTCCCAGCAGTGCTCCCAGACCCCTCAACCAACCCCCGGAAATCTAGAACACCCCCTAACAGCCCCTCAAACACATGCAGTACTACTAGGCCTAAGTTAGAATCGTGCCAAAACGCTCTCTGCAACTAGGCCCAAACCCCCCTTTTCCACCATGTATTTACTTCAAACCACTTGCAATCAAAATTAGACCTTCCCAGCAGTAGTCCTGGAACCCTCAACCCACCTCAAGAAATCTAGAACACCCCCAAACAGCCCCCCAAAAACATGCAGTACTGCTAGGCCTAAGTTTAAATTGTGCCAAAACGCTCTCTGCAACTAGACCCAAACCCCCCTTTTCCACCATGGACATTCTTCAAAACACTTGCAATCAAAATTAGACCTTCCCAGCAGTGCTCCCAGACGCCTCAACCCACCCCCAGAAATCTGGAACACCCCCTAACAGCCCCCCAAAAACATGGAATACTGCTAAAAAAAAGTTTCCACCATGGATTTTCTTCAAAGCACTTGCAATCAAAATTATACCTTCCCAGAAGTACTCCCGGACCCCTCAACCCACCCCAAGAAATCTAGAACACCCCCAAACAGCCCCCCAAAAACATGCAGTACTGCTAGGCCTAAGTTTAAATTGTGCCAAAACGCTCTCTGCAACTAGACCCAAACCCCCCTTTTCCACCATGGATATTCTTCAAAACACTTGCAATCAAAATTAGACCCTCCCAGCAGTGCTCCCAGACCCCTAAACCCACCCCCAAATATCTAGAACACCCCCAAACAGCCCCCCAAAAATGTGCAGTACTACTAGGCCTATGTTAAAATCATGCCTAGACGCTCTCCGCAACTAGGCCCGAAACACCCCTTTTCCACCATGGATTTTCTTCAAAGCACTTGAAATCTAAATTAGACCTTCCCAGCAGTGCTCCCAGACCCCTCAAACCTACCCCCTGAAATCTAGAACACCCCCAAATAGCTCCCCAAAAAAATGCAGTACTGCTAGGCCTAAGTTTAAATCGTGCCAAACGCTCTCTGCAACTAGACCCAAACCTCCCTTTTCCACCATGGATATTCTTCAAACCACTTGTAATCAAAATAGGATCTTCCCAGCAGTGCTCCCAGACCCCTCAACCCACCCCAATAATCTAGTACACCCCAAAAACAGCCCCCCAAAAACATGCAATACTGCTATATCCAAAGAGGCCTAAGTTAAAATTGTGCCAAAACACTGTCTGCCACTTTTCCCAAAACCCCCCTTTTTCACCATTGATTTTCTTCAAACCACTTGCAATCAAAATTAGACCTTCCCAGCAGTACTCCCAGACCCCTCAACCCACCCCCAGAAATCTAGAACACCCCCCTAAAAACATGCAGTACTGCTAGGCCTAAGTTTAAATCATGCCAAAACGCTCTCTGCAACTAGGCCCACACACCCCTTTTCCACCATGAATTTTCTTCAAACCACTTGCAATTAAAATTAAACCTTCCCAGCAGTGCTCCCAGACCCCTCAACCCACCCCCAAAAATCTAGAACACCCCAAAATGCCCCTCAAACACATGCAGTACTACTAGGCCTAAGTTAAAATTGTGCCAAAATGCTCTCTGCAACTAGGCCCAAACTCTCCTTTTCCACCATGTATTTACTTCAAACCACTTGCAATCAAAATTATATCTTCCCAACAGTACTCTCAGACCCGTCTACCCACCCCCAGAAATCTAGAACACCCCCAAACAGCCCCCCAAAAACATGCAGTACTGCTAGGCCTAGGTTTAAATCGTGCCAAAACGCTCTCTGCAACTAGGCACACACACCCCTTTTCCACCATGGATTTTCTTCAAACCACTTGCAATCAAAATTAGACCTTCCCAGCAGTGCTCCCAGACCCCTCAACCCACCCCCAGAAATCTAAAACACCCCCAAGCAGCCCCCCAAAAACATGCAGTACTGCTATGCCTAATTTTAAATTGTGCCAAAACGTTCTGTGCAACTAGGCCCAAGCCCCCCTGTTCCACCATGGATTTTCTTCAAACCACTTGCAATCAAAATTAGACCGTCCCATCAGTGCTCCCAGACCCCTCAACCCATCCCCAAAAATCTAGAACACCCCCAAACAGCCCCTCAAACACATGCAGTACTACTAGGCCTAAGTTAGAATCGTGCCAAAACGCTCTCTGCAACTAGGCCCAAACCCCCCTTTTCCACCATGTATTTACTTCAAACCACTTGCAATCAAAATTAGACCTTCCCAGCAGTACTCCCGGACCCCTCAACCCACCCCAAGAAATCTAGAACACCCCCAAACAGCCCCCCAAAAACATGCAGTACTGCTAGGCCTAAGTTTAAATTGTGCCAAAACGCTCTCTGCAACTAGACCCAAACCCCCCTTTTCCACCATGGATATTCTTCAAAACACTTGCAATCAAAATTAGACCTTCCCAGCAGTGCTCCCAGATGCCTCAACCCACCCCCAAAAATCTAGAACACCCCCAAACAGCCCCCCAAAAACATGGAATACTGCTAAAAAAAAACTTTGCCACCATGGATTTTCTTCAAAGCACTTGCAATCAAAATTAGACCTTCCCAGCAGTGCTCCCAGACCCCTCAACCTACCCCAAGAAATCTAGAACACCCCCAAACAGCCCCCCAAAAACATGCAGTACTGCTAGGCCTAAGTTTAAATTGTGCCAAAACGCTCTCTGCAACTAGACCCAAACCCCCCTTTTCCACCATGGATATTCTTCAAAACACTTGCAATCAAAATTAGACCTTCCCAGCAGTGCTCCCAGATGCCTCAACCTACCCCCTGAAATCTAGAACACCCCCAAATAGCTCCCCAAAAACATGCAGTACTGCTAGGCCTAAGTTTAAATCGTGCCAAAACGCTCCCTGCAACTAGGCCCAAACCCCCCTTTTCCACCATGGATTTTCTTCAAACCACTTTCAATCAAAATTAGACCTTCCCAGCAGTGCTCCCAGACCCCTCAACCCACCCCCAAAAATCTAGAACACCCCCAAACAGCCCCCCAAATATATGAAATACTGCTAAAAAAAAAACTTTTCTACCATGGATTTTCTTCAAAGCACTTGAAATCAAAATTAGACCTTCCCAGCAGTGCTCCCAGACCCGTCAACCCACCCCCAGATATCTAGAACACCCCCAAACACCCCCCCAAAAACATGCAGTACTGCTAGGCCTAAGTTTAAATCGTGCCAACACGCTCTCTGTAACTAGGCCCACACCCCCTTTTTCCACCATGGATTTTCTTCAAAATTAGACCTTCCCAGCAGTGCTCCCAGACCCCTCAACCCACCCCCAGAAATCTGGAACACCCCCAAACAGCCCCCCAAAAACATGCAGTACTGCTAGGCCTAAGTTTAAATCGTGCCTAAAAGCTCTCTGCAACTAGGCCCACACCCCCCTTTTCCACCATGGATTTTCTTCAAAGCACTTGCAATAAAAATTAGACCTTCCCAACAGTGCTCCCAGACCCGTCAACCCACCCCCAGAAATCTATAACACCCCCAAACAGCCCCCCAAAAACATGCAGTACTGCTAGGCCTAAGTTTAAATCGTGCCAAAATGCTCTCTGCAACTAGGCCAAAACCCCCTTTTTCCACCATGGAATTTCTTCAAACCATTTGCAATCAAAATTAGACCTTCCCAGCAGTGCTCCCAGACCCCTCAACCCACCCCCAGGAACCTAGAACACCCCTAAAAAGCCCCACAAAAACATGCGGTACTGCAAGGCCTAAGTTTAAATCGTGCCAAAACGCACTCTGCAACGAGGCCCAACCCCCCCTTTTCCACCATGGATTTTTTTCAAAGCACTTGCAATCAAAATTAGACCTTCCCAGCAGTTCTCCCAGACCCCTCAACCCACCCCCAAAAATCTATAACACCCCCAAACACCCCCCCCAAAAACATGCAGTACTGCTAGGCCTAAGTTTAAATCATGCCAAAACGCTCTCTGCAACTAGGCCCACACCCCCCTTTTCCATCATGAATTTTCTTCAAACCACTTGCAAATAAAATTAGACCTTCCCAGCAGTGCTCCCAGACCCCTCAACCCACCCCCAAAAATCTAGAACACCCCCAAACAGCCCCTCAAACACATGCAGTACTCCTAGGCCTAAGTTAAAATTGTGCCAAAACGCTCTCTGCAACTAGGCCCAAACCCTCCTTTTCCACCATGTATTTACTTCAAACCACTTGCAATCAAAATTAGACCTTCCCAACAGTACTCTCAGACCCGTCTACCCACCCCCAGAAATCTAGAACACCCCCAAACAGACCTCCAAAAACATGCAGTACTGCTAGGCCTAAGTTTAAATCGTGCCAATACGCTCTCTGCAACTAGGCACACACACCGCTTTTCCACCATGGATTTTCTTCAAACCACTTGCAATCAAAATTAGACCTTCCCAGCAGTGCTCCCAGACCCCTCAACCAACCCCCAGAAATCTAGAACACCCCCTAACAGACCTTCAAACACATGCAGTACTACTAGGCCTAAGTTAGAATCGTGCCAAAACGCTCTCTGCAACTAGGCCCAAACCCCCCTTTTCCACCATGTATTTACTTCAAACCACTTGCAATCAAAATTAGACCTTCCCAGCAGTACTCCCGGACCCCTCAACCCACCCCCAAAAATTTAGAACACCCCCAAACAGCCCCCCAAAAAAATGGAATTCTGCTAAAAAAAAAAACTTTCCCACCATGAATTTTCTTCAAAGCACTTGCAATCACAATTAGACCGTCCCAGCAGTGCTCCCAGACCCCTCAACCCACCCCCAAACATCTAGAACACCCCCAAACAGCCTCCCAAAAATGTGCAGTACTACTAGGCCTATGTTAAAATCATGCCTAGACGCTCCCTGCAACTAGGCCCGAAACACCCCTTTTCCACCATGGATTTTCTTCAAAGCACTTGCAATAAAAATTAGACCTTCCCAACAGTGCTCCCAGACCCGTCAACCCACCCCCAGAAATCTATAACACCCCCAAACAGCCCCCCAAAAACATGCAGTACTGCTAGGCCTAAGTTTAAATCGTGCCAAAATGCTCTCTGCAACTAGGCCAAAACCCCCTTTTTCCACCATGGAATTTCTTCAAACCATTTGCAATCAAAATTAGACCTTCCCAGCAGTGCTCCCAGACCCCTCAACCCACCCCCAGGAACCTAGAACACCATTAAAAAGCCCCACAAAAACATGCGGTACTGCAAGGCCTAAGTTTAAATCGTGCCAAAACGCACTCTGCAACGAGGCCCAAACCCCCCTTTTCCACCATGGATTTTTTTCAAAGCACTTGCAATCAAAATTAGACCTTCCCAGCAGTGCTCCCAGACCCCTCAACCCACCCCCAAAAATCTATAACACCCCCAAACACCCCCCCCAAAACATGCAGTACTGCTAGGCCTAAGTTTAAATCATGCCAAAACGCTCTCTGCAACTAGGCCCACACCCCCCTTTTCCATCATGAATTTTCTTCAAACCACTTGCAAATAAAATTAAACCTTCCCAGCAGTGCTGGGAAACGTAGAAACGCTATCTCTCTCCTAACTAATGCCATCACCTCCACGCATACCTACTCTCCGACTCCCTCACAATTCACCATATCCCCACTCATTAACAACAATCTCAATCCCAACCCTTCAACCGTCTTCCCCCCTAACATGATTACTAACATCAACAACACTCACCCGCTCACTAACAGCTCCTCCACAAATTCCACACCCGATCAACCTTCGTCAATCATTCCAATCCATAATACCATTACGCCCCACTATCCTCAACTGGATACGTACCTTATAACCTCAGAACTTATAACTCCCACAAACTTACCTTCCGCTCCCTGCTCACCCCCAGCCACTAAGCCACTTCCACTTCAATCTACTTCCACTATGCACCCCACCTATCAATCTACTATCCCTGTTCTCTTAGGTACAAGCAGATTCCCCCTTCTTACAAAATCCCCTAGACCTCCCCAACATCTGAGACCTATCCCCACTCATCAATCTTCTATCCCAGTTCTCCTAGGTACAAGCAGACTCCCCCCTCTTAAGAAATCCCCTAGACCTCCCCAGCATCTGAGAACTATTCCCCCCTGTCCCTCAACTCAACAACCTGACCCCTCTCCCCTACATTGCATGTTGATCAACTGCCGATCCGCCTCCCGCCACGCCACTGAGATTGCAGAAACGATCCTCAGCGAAAACATCGACATAGCATTCCTAACCGAAACCTGGCTCACCGCCCACTCCACTCCGATCCTCGACCTGCTCATTCCCCCAGGTTACTCAATCATCAAGAAAGACAGAATCAAGCAAACAGGAGGAGGACTTGCTCTAATTTTTAAAACTGAACATAACATCACGCTTGTTGAGTCTCAAGACCCTTCATCCTTTGAATACCTTTGTGCAGATCTCTGTATTCACGACTCCCCCACCACTCGGCTGCACACCATCTACCATCCCCCTGGAAATTGTATCTCTTTTACTGAAGAGATGTCTGACCTCATTATCCAATCCTCTCTATCACACTCTAAGAATATCTTCCTTGGTGACTACAACGTCCACTGGAATAAAATTGATGACCCTGCTATTATCACTTTTAAGAATACCATGGAAATCACCAACATGACCCAACTCTGCCATTCTCCCACTCATAATAAAGGTTCCACCCTAGATGCTATCATAACTAGCAATGATCTAGCCTCCCTCTCTAGTATACTTCCTATCGACTGGTCTGACCATTACCTCATCCTCTTCTACGTGAAGAGACCCACGAATCACCCCGCCCCCATCAGCACCCTACCGATGAAATCTACACGCAACCTTCACCTTATCCCTCTTGATGAACTGGAATCCACAATTAAAACCTGCTTACTTCGCCTCCCTCTCTCTGACAGTACTAATGACCTAACCAACCATTATAATAACTCCATTCTCCAAGCCCTTGACGAAATTGCCCCAATTAAACTCAAACAACAAAAAAACAACCCTCCCAAATCCTGGTTCAACTCTGAACTCAATAATGAAAGACGATCCCTAAGACAATCTGAACGTGTTTGGAGAAATCATCCCACCGATGACAATCTTACCCTCCTCAGAACTGCCAGAGTCCAATACAAAAAACACATCTACAATAAAAAAGCCTCCTTTCTCCGGTCACAACTTGACCAAGCTAAAAACCGACCTAAAGAACTCTTTAGCATTGTTAAAAAACAAACCTCCACTGGCACTCCTAAAATATCTGCCTCTATTGACAAATGTGAAGAAATCGCCAGCTTTTTTAGCAACAAAGTCAATAAGATAGAACTATCCTTCTCCTCCCTCCCCCCCTCTTTCCAACCCTCCCACACTCTACACACCCTCCCCAACACCCCTTTATCTCTTTCGTCAACTCTTCCCACTCTCCTCGACCCATCTCTTACCCTTCCTGCTCGCGCGCATTCAGACCTCTCTACTAATAGACTCATAACAAAAAATAATGCTTCTTGGAGTGAATTTAGTCCAGTTTCAGTGTCATCGATCACTAACATCATGACTAAACTCAAACCTTCCTCCCATTCCAAAGATCCTCTCCCCGCCCACTTGGTCCAAGACCTCAAATCTACCATTGCCCCTATTTGGACCAATATCATCAACTCCTCCCTTGCCACTGGTTGCGTCCCAGCCTCCCTTCAGCTTGGTCAAATCTCTCCCATCCTGAAAAACACCTCTGCCGACCCAAATGACCTTAACAACTTACGCCCTATCTCTAACCTTCCTTTTCTCTCTAAAGCCCTAGAAAAATGTGTCCTATCACAACTTGAGAACCATATCCTCGACTTCAATCTCCTTGATGTTTTTCAATCCGGTTTCAGAAAAGGCTGTAGTACAGAAACTGCAATGTTAAATATCACAGATGACATTCATCGCTCCCTTGACAATGGTGAATCCTCTCTACTGATCCTCCTTGACCTCTCGGCGGCATTTGATACTGTCCATCATCCCACCCTTCTAAACACCCTCAAAGATCGATTTGGCTTGGAAGGCACTGTACACAAATGGTTCTGCTCATTCCTTCAAAACAGATCACAGCAAATCAAACTTAGCCACTTCCTCTCTAATCCTCAACCTGTCTCACTCGGGGTCCCTCAAGGATCCATCCTCTCCCCAACCCTTTTCAACCTTTTCATGGAACCACTCACCCTCATTCTCAAAGAAGCTAAAATTAGTTACCACCTCTACGCCGACGATACACAATTATACTACAAGATCAAATCCCACAACGACATCCTTCACCTCAACGACACCCTAACTAAAGTTCAAGCCTGGTTCCATCTAAACCATCTCAAACTGAACCCCAAAAAAACAGAATTCATTCTTTTCACCCCCAAAAACAATACCCTTCCCATCCAAATCTGGATCAATGATATCAAAGCTCTCAATTGCTCCCTCTCCACCTCTAACTCTGTTAAATCACTTGGCATCAGCATCGACCATAATCTTAACCTCATTCCCCACATCAGTAATGCCGCCAAAAGTGCTCTTTTCACCCTTCTCCACCTCAAGAAACTCAAACCTTTCATTCCAGCTGATGATTTCAAAATCGTTGTCCAATCGCTAGTCCTCTCCAGGATTGACTATGCTAACGCCACCCTTGCCGGCACCCCTAAAACCCATCTTGCACCAATTAAATCTGTCCTCAATCTAGCTGCCCGACTCATCTCTGACTGTAAAAGGTTTGACCACATATCGCCCGTCCTCAAAAATCTTAATTGGCTCCCAATTGAAGGAAGATCCTCTTACAAGATTGCCTGTATCACCCACAAAGCTCTTCATCAAAACACCCCCGCCTACCTTGCAACTAAACTAAAAAAAGCAGGCTGCACCAGGTCCCTGAGAAGCACCGACTCCCTTCTCCTGATCCCACCTAGACTTAATTGTCAAAAAACTCAATCCCGTGCATTCTCTGGTAATGCTCCTACCATTTGGAACTCACTCCCCAAAAACCTTCGCTGCAACCCCTCTTACTCTCTTTTCAAAAAAGAACTCAAACTACTTCTCCACAACTTATATTGGGGTACCTAACATGTCCACTCTCTCTACTCTTATACCCTCCTCCCACCTTGTCTGAATTCAACATCTTCTCCCCTGTTAACTGTTTCGCCTATTTTTAATTTGTACCTGTCTCTTACTCCCCCACCTTATCATATACTTTTTGCAAACTGTATCCCGTTGCTAATTCCGCATATATTTCTATTCTATCCTATTGTGTCTAACTCTGTTGTAAAGCGCTCTGATACTCCAGGGTCCAGCAGCGCTATATAAAACCCTTGAAATAAATAAGTGCTCCCAGACCCCTCAACCCACCCCCAAAAATCTAGAACACCCCCAAACAGCCCCTCAAACACATGCAGTACTTCTAGGCCTAAGTTAAAATTGTGCCAAAATGCTCTCTGCAACTAGGCCCAAACCCCTCTTTTCCACCATGTATTTACTTCAAACCACTTGCAATCAAAATTAGACCTTCCCAGCAGTAGTCCCGGAACCCTCAACCCACCCCAAGAAATCTAGAACACCCCCAAACAGCCCCCCAAAAACATGCAGTACTGCTAGGCCTAAGTTTAAATTGTGCCAAAATGCTCTCTGCAACTAGACCCAAACCCCCCTTTTCCACCATGGATATTCTTCAAAACACTTGCAATCAAAATTAGACCTTCCCAGCAGTGCTCCCAGACGCCTCAACCCACCCCCAGAAATCTGGAACACCCCCTAACAGCCCCCCAAAAACATGGAATACTGCTAAAAAAAAGTTTCCACCATGAATTTTCTTCAAAGCACTTGCAATCACAATTAGACCTTCCCAGCAGTGCTCCCAGACCCCTCAACCCACCCCCAAACATCTAGAACACCCCCAAACAGCCCCCCAAAAATGTGCAGTACTACTAGGCCTATGTTAAAATCATGCCTAGATGCTCTCTACAACTAGGCCCGAAACACCCCTTTTCCACCATGGATTTTCTTCAAAGCACTTGCAATAAAAATTAGACCTTCCCAACAGTGCTCCCAGACCCGTCAACCCACCCCCAGAAATCTATAACACCCCCAAACAGCCCCCCAAAAACATGCAGTACTGCTAGGCCTAAGTTTAAATCGTGCCAAAACGCTCGCTGCAACTAGGCCCACACCCCCCTTTTCCATCATGAATTTTCTTCAAACCACTTGCAAATAAAATTAAACCTTCCCAGCAGTGCTTCCAGACCCCTCAACCCACCCCCAAAAATCTAGAACACCCCCAAACAGCCCCCCAAAAACATGCAGTACTGCTAGGCCTAAGTTTAAATTGTGCCAAAATGCTCTCTGCAACTAGACCCAAACCCCCCTTTTCCACCATGGATATTCTTCAAAACACTTGCAATCAAAATTAGACCTTCCCAGCAGTGCTCCCAGACGCCTCAACCCACCCCCAGAAATCTGGAACACCCCCTAACAGCCCCCCAAAAACATGGAATACTGCTAAAAAAAAGTTTCCACCATGAATTTTCTTCAAAGCACTTGCAATCACAATTAGACCTTCCCAGCAGTGCTCCCAGACCCCTCAACCCACCCCCAAACATCTAGAACACCCCCAAACAGCCCCCCAAAAATGTGCAGTACTACTAGGCCTATGTTAAAATCATGCCTAGATGCTCTCTACAACTAGGCCCGAAACACCCCTTTTCCACCATGGATTTTCTTCAAAGCACTTGCAATAAAAATTAGACCTTCCCAACAGTGCTCCCAGACCCGTCAACCCACCCCCAGAAATCTATAACACCCCCAAACAGCCCCCCAAAAACATGCAGTACTGCTAGGCCTAAGTTTAAATCGTGCCAAAACGCTCGCTGCAACTAGGCCCACACCCCCCTTTTCCATCATGAATTTTCTTCAAACCACTTGCAAATAAAATTAAACCTTCCCAGCAGTGCTTCCAGACCCCTCAACCCACCCCCAAAAATCTAGAACACCCCCAAACAGCCCCTCAAACACATGCAGTACTTCTAGGCCTAAGTTAAAATTGTGCCAAAACGCTCTCTGCAACTAGGCCCAAACCCTCCTTTTCCACCATGTATTTACTTCAAACCACTTGCAATCAAAATTAGACCTTCCCAACAGTACTCTCAGACCCGTCTACCCACCCCCAGAAATCTAGAACACCCCCAAACAGCCCTCCAAAAACATGCAGTACTGCTAGGCCTAAGTTTAAATCGTGCCAATACGCTCTCTGCAACTAGGCACACACACCCCTTTTCCACCATGGATTTTCTTCAAACCACTTGCAATCAAAATTAGACCTTCCCAGCAGTGCTCCCAGACCCCTCAACCAACCCCCGGAAATCTAGAACACCCCCTAACAGCCCCTCAAACACATGCAGTACTACTAGGCCTAAGTTAGAATCGTGCCAAAACGCTCTCTGCAACTAGGCCCAAACCCCCCTTTTCCACCATGTATTTACTTCAAACCACTTGCAATCAAAATTAGACCTTCCCAGCAGTAGTCCTGGAACCCTCAACCCACCTCAAGAAATCTAGAACACCCCCAAACAGCCCCCCAAAAACATGCAGTACTGCTAGGCCTAAGTTTAAATTGTGCCAAAACGCTCTCTGCAACTAGGCCAAAACCCCCTTTTTCCACCATGGAATTTCTTCAAACCATTTGCAATCAAAATTAGACCTTCCCAGCAGTGCTCCCAGACCCCTCAACCCACCCCCAGGAACCTAGAACACCCCTAAAAAGCCCCACAAAAACATGCGGTACTGCAAGGCCTAAGTTTAAATCGTGCCAAAACGCACTCTGCAACGAGGCCCAACCCCCCCTTTTCCACCATGGATTTTTTTCAAAGCACTTGCAATCAAAATTAGACCTTCCCAGCAGTTCTCCCAGACCCCTCAACCCACCCCCAAAAATCTATAACACCCCCAAACACCCCCCCCAAAAACATGCAGTACTGCTAGGCCTAAGTTTAAATCATGCCAAAACGCTCTCTGCAACTAGGCCCACACCCCCCTTTTCCATCATGAATTTTCTTCAAACCACTTGCAAATAAAATTAGACCTTCCCAGCAGTGCTCCCAGACCCCTCAACCCACCCCCAAAAATCTAGAACACCCCCAAACAGCCCCTCAAACACATGCAGTACTCCTAGGCCTAAGTTAAAATTGTGCCAAAACGCTCTCTGCAACTAGGCCCAAACCCTCCTTTTCCACCATGTATTTACTTCAAACCACTTGCAATCAAAATTAGACCTTCCCAACAGTACTCTCAGACCCGTCTACCCACCCCCAGAAATCTAGAACACCCCCAAACAGACCTCCAAAAACATGCAGTACTGCTAGGCCTAAGTTTAAATCGTGCCAATACGCTCTCTGCAACTAGGCACACACACCGCTTTTCCACCATGGATTTTCTTCAAACCACTTGCAATCAAAATTAGACCTTCCCAGCAGTGCTCCCAGACCCCTCAACCAACCCCCAGAAATCTAGAACACCCCCTAACAGACCTTCAAACACATGCAGTACTACTAGGCCTAAGTTAGAATCGTGCCAAAACGCTCTCTGCAACTAGGCCCAAACCCCCCTTTTCCACCATGTATTTACTTCAAACCACTTGCAATCAAAATTAGACCTTCCCAGCAGTACTCCCGGACCCCTCAACCCACCCCCAAAAATCTAGAACACCCCCAAACAGCCCCCCAAAAAAATGGAATTCTGCTAAAAAAAAAAACTTTCCCACCATGAATTTTCTTCAAAGCACTTGCAATCACAATTAGACCGTCCCAGCAGTGCTCCCAGACCCCTCAACCCACCCCCAAACATCTAGAACACCCCCAAACAGCCTCCCAAAAATGTGCAGTACTACTAGGCCTATGTTAAAATCATGCCTAGACGCTCCCTGCAACTAGGCCCGAAACACCCCTTTTCCACCATGGATTTTCTTCAAAGCACTTGCAATAAAAATTAGACCTTCCCAACAGTGCTCCCAGACCCGTCAACCCACCCCCAGAAATCTATAACACCCCCAAACAGCCCCCCAAAAACATGCAGTACTGCTAGGCCTAAGTTTAAATCGTGCCAAAATGCTCTCTGCAACTAGGCCAAAACCCCCTTTTTCCACCATGGAATTTCTTCAAACCATTTGCAATCAAAATTAGACCTTCCCAGCAGTGCTCCCAGACCCCTCAACCCACCCCCAGGAACCTAGAACACCATTAAAAAGCCCCACAAAAACATGCGGTACTGCAAGGCCTAAGTTTAAATCGTGCCAAAACGCACTCTGCAACGAGGCCCAAACCCCCCTTTTCCACCATGGATTTTTTTCAAAGCACTTGCAATCAAAATTAGACCTTCCCAGCAGTGCTCCCAGACCCCTCAACCCACCCCCAAAAATCTATAACACCCCCAAACACCCCCCCCAAAACATGCAGTACTGCTAGGCCTAAGTTTAAATCATGCCAAAACGCTCTCTGCAACTAGGCCCACACCCCCCTTTTCCATCATGAATTTTCTTCAAACCACTTGCAAATAAAATTAAACCTTCCCAGCAGTGCTGGGAAACGTAGAAACGCTATCTCTCTCCTAACTAATGCCATCACCTCCACGCATACCTACTCTCCGACTCCCTCACAATTCACCATATCCCCACTCATTAACAACAATCTCAATCCCAACCCTTCAACCGTCTTCCCCCCTAACATGATTACTAACATCAACAACACTCACCCGCTCACTAACAGCTCCTCCACAAATTCCACACCCGATCAACCTTCGTCAATCATTCCAATCCATAATACCATTACGCCCCACTATCCTCAACTGGATACGTACCTTATAACCTCAGAACTTATAACTCCCACAAACTTACCTTCCGCTCCCTGCTCACCCCCAGCCACTAAGCCACTTCCACTTCAATCTACTTCCACTATGCACCCCACCTATCAATCTACTATCCCTGTTCTCTTAGGTACAAGCAGATTCCCCCTTCTTACAAAATCCCCTAGACCTCCCCAACATCTGAGACCTATCCCCACTCATCAATCTTCTATCCCAGTTCTCCTAGGTACAAGCAGACTCCCCCCTCTTAAGAAATCCCCTAGACCTCCCCAGCATCTGAGAACTATTCCCCCCTGTCCCTCAACTCAACAACCTGACCCCTCTCCCCTACATTGCATGTTGATCAACTGCCGATCCGCCTCCCGCCACGCCACTGAGATTGCAGAAACGATCCTCAGCGAAAACATCGACATAGCATTCCTAACCGAAACCTGGCTCACCGCCCACTCCACTCCGATCCTCGACCTGCTCATTCCCCCAGGTTACTCAATCATCAAGAAAGACAGAATCAAGCAAACAGGAGGAGGACTTGCTCTAATTTTTAAAACTGAACATAACATCACGCTTGTTGAGTCTCAAGACCCTTCATCCTTTGAATACCTTTGTGCAGATCTCTGTATTCACGACTCCCCCACCACTCGGCTGCACACCATCTACCATCCCCCTGGAAATTGTATCTCTTTTACTGAAGAGATGTCTGACCTCATTATCCAATCCTCTCTATCACACTCTAAGAATATCTTCCTTGGTGACTACAACGTCCACTGGAATAAAATTGATGACCCTGCTATTATCACTTTTAAGAATACCATGGAAATCACCAACATGACCCAACTCTGCCATTCTCCCACTCATAATAAAGGTTCCACCCTAGATGCTATCATAACTAGCAATGATCTAGCCTCCCTCTCTAGTATACTTCCTATCGACTGGTCTGACCATTACCTCATCCTCTTCTACGTGAAGAGACCCACGAATCACCCCGCCCCCATCAGCACCCTACCGATGAAATCTACACGCAACCTTCACCTTATCCCTCTTGATGAACTGGAATCCACAATTAAAACCTGCTTACTTCGCCTCCCTCTCTCTGACAGTACTAATGACCTAACCAACCATTATAATAACTCCATTCTCCAAGCCCTTGACGAAATTGCCCCAATTAAACTCAAACAACAAAAAAACAACCCTCCCAAATCCTGGTTCAACTCTGAACTCAATAATGAAAGACGATCCCTAAGACAATCTGAACGTGTTTGGAGAAATCATCCCACCGATGACAATCTTACCCTCCTCAGAACTGCCAGAGTCCAATACAAAAAACACATCTACAATAAAAAAGCCTCCTTTCTCCGGTCACAACTTGACCAAGCTAAAAACCGACCTAAAGAACTCTTTAGCATTGTTAAAAAACAAACCTCCACTGGCACTCCTAAAATATCTGCCTCTATTGACAAATGTGAAGAAATCGCCAGCTTTTTTAGCAACAAAGTCAATAAGATAGAACTATCCTTCTCCTCCCTCCCCCCCTCTTTCCAACCCTCCCACACTCTACACACCCTCCCCAACACCCCTTTATCTCTTTCGTCAACTCTTCCCACTCTCCTCGACCCATCTCTTACCCTTCCTGCTCGCGCGCATTCAGACCTCTCTACTAATAGACTCATAACAAAAAATAATGCTTCTTGGAGTGAATTTAGTCCAGTTTCAGTGTCATCGATCACTAACATCATGACTAAACTCAAACCTTCCTCCCATTCCAAAGATCCTCTCCCCGCCCACTTGGTCCAAGACCTCAAATCTACCATTGCCCCTATTTGGACCAATATCATCAACTCCTCCCTTGCCACTGGTTGCGTCCCAGCCTCCCTTCAGCTTGGTCAAATCTCTCCCATCCTGAAAAACACCTCTGCCGACCCAAATGACCTTAACAACTTACGCCCTATCTCTAACCTTCCTTTTCTCTCTAAAGCCCTAGAAAAATGTGTCCTATCACAACTTGAGAACCATATCCTCGACTTCAATCTCCTTGATGTTTTTCAATCCGGTTTCAGAAAAGGCTGTAGTACAGAAACTGCAATGTTAAATATCACAGATGACATTCATCGCTCCCTTGACAATGGTGAATCCTCTCTACTGATCCTCCTTGACCTCTCGGCGGCATTTGATACTGTCCATCATCCCACCCTTCTAAACACCCTCAAAGATCGATTTGGCTTGGAAGGCACTGTACACAAATGGTTCTGCTCATTCCTTCAAAACAGATCACAGCAAATCAAACTTAGCCACTTCCTCTCTAATCCTCAACCTGTCTCACTCGGGGTCCCTCAAGGATCCATCCTCTCCCCAACCCTTTTCAACCTTTTCATGGAACCACTCACCCTCATTCTCAAAGAAGCTAAAATTAGTTACCACCTCTACGCCGACGATACACAATTATACTACAAGATCAAATCCCACAACGACATCCTTCACCTCAACGACACCCTAACTAAAGTTCAAGCCTGGTTCCATCTAAACCATCTCAAACTGAACCCCAAAAAAACAGAATTCATTCTTTTCACCCCCAAAAACAATACCCTTCCCATCCAAATCTGGATCAATGATATCAAAGCTCTCAATTGCTCCCTCTCCACCTCTAACTCTGTTAAATCACTTGGCATCAGCATCGACCATAATCTTAACCTCATTCCCCACATCAGTAATGCCGCCAAAAGTGCTCTTTTCACCCTTCTCCACCTCAAGAAACTCAAACCTTTCATTCCAGCTGATGATTTCAAAATCGTTGTCCAATCGCTAGTCCTCTCCAGGATTGACTATGCTAACGCCACCCTTGCCGGCACCCCTAAAACCCATCTTGCACCAATTAAATCTGTCCTCAATCTAGCTGCCCGACTCATCTCTGACTGTAAAAGGTTTGACCACATATCGCCCGTCCTCAAAAATCTTAATTGGCTCCCAATTGAAGGAAGATCCTCTTACAAGATTGCCTGTATCACCCACAAAGCTCTTCATCAAAACACCCCCGCCTACCTTGCAACTAAACTAAAAAAAGCAGGCTGCACCAGGTCCCTGAGAAGCACCGACTCCCTTCTCCTGATCCCACCTAGACTTAATTGTCAAAAAACTCAATCCCGTGCATTCTCTGGTAATGCTCCTACCATTTGGAACTCACTCCCCAAAAACCTTCGCTGCAACCCCTCTTACTCTCTTTTCAAAAAAGAACTCAAACTACTTCTCCACAACTTATATTGGGGTACCTAACATGTCCACTCTCTCTACTCTTATACCCTCCTCCCACCTTGTCTGAATTCAACATCTTCTCCCCTGTTAACTGTTTCGCCTATTTTTAATTTGTACCTGTCTCTTACTCCCCCACCTTATCATATACTTTTTGCAAACTGTATCCCGTTGCTAATTCCGCATATATTTCTATTCTATCCTATTGTGTCTAACTCTGTTGTAAAGCGCTCTGATACTCCAGGGTCCAGCAGCGCTATATAAAACCCTTGAAATAAATAAGTGCTCCCAGACCCCTCAACCCACCCCCAAAAATCTAGAACACCCCCAAACAGCCCCTCAAACACATGCAGTACTTCTAGGCCTAAGTTAAAATTGTGCCAAAATGCTCTCTGCAACTAGGCCCAAACCCCTCTTTTCCACCATGTATTTACTTCAAACCACTTGCAATCAAAATTAGACCTTCCCAGCAGTAGTCCCGGAACCCTCAACCCACCCCAAGAAATCTAGAACACCCCCAAACAGCCCCCCAAAAACATGCAGTACTGCTAGGCCTAAGTTTAAATTGTGCCAAAATGCTCTCTGCAACTAGACCCAAACCCCCCTTTTCCACCATGGATATTCTTCAAAACACTTGCAATCAAAATTAGACCTTCCCAGCAGTGCTCCCAGACGCCTCAACCCACCCCCAGAAATCTGGAACACCCCCTAACAGCCCCCCAAAAACATGGAATACTGCTAAAAAAAAGTTTCCACCATGAATTTTCTTCAAAGCACTTGCAATCACAATTAGACCTTCCCAGCAGTGCTCCCAGACCCCTCAACCCACCCCCAAACATCTAGAACACCCCCAAACAGCCCCCCAAAAATGTGCAGTACTACTAGGCCTATGTTAAAATCATGCCAAGATGCTCTCTACAACTAGGCCCGAAACACCCCTTTTCCACCATGGATTTTCTTCAAAGCACTTGCAATAAAAATTAGACCTTCCCAACAGTGCTCCCAGACCCGTCAACCCACCCCCAGAAATCTATAACACCCCCAAACAGCCCCCCAAAAACATGCAGTACTGCTAGGCCTAAGTTTAAATCGTGCCAAAACGCTCGCTGCAACTAGGCCCACACCCCCCTTTTCCATCATGAATTTTCTTCAAACCACTTGCAAATAAAATTAAACCTTCCCAGCAGTGCTTCCAGACCCCTCAACCCACCCCCAAAAATCTAGAACACCCCCAAACAGCCCCCCAAAAATGTGCAGTACTACTAGGCCTATGTTAAAATCATGCCTAGACGCTCTCCGCAACTAGGCCCGAAACACCCCTTTTCCACCATGGATTTTCTTCAAAGCACTTGAAATCTAAATTAGACCTTCCCAGCAGTGCTCCCAGACCCCTCAAACCTACCCCCTGAAATCTAGAACACCCCCAAATAGCTCCCCAAAAAAATGCAGTACTGCTAGGCCTAAGTTTAAATCGTGCCAAAACGCTCTCTGCAACTAGACCCAAACCCCCCTTTTCCACCATGGATATTCTTCAAACCACTTGTAATCAAAATAGGATCTTCCCAGCAGTACTCCCAGACCCCTCAACCCACCCCCAGAAATCTAGAACACCCCCCTAAAAACATGCAGTACTGCTAGGCCTAAGTTTAAATCATGCCAAAACGCTCTCTGCAACTAGGCCCACACACCCCTTTTCCACCATGAATTTTCTTCAAACCACTTGCAATTAAAATTAAACCTTCCCAGCAGTGCTCCCAGACCCCTCAACCCACCCCCAAAAATCTAGAACACCCCAAAATGCCCCTCAAACACATGCAGTACTACTAGGCCTAAGTTAAAATTGTGCCAAAATGCTCTCTGCAACTAGGCCCAAACTCTCCTTTTCCACCATGTATTTACTTCAAACCACTTGCAATCAAAATTATATCTTCCCAACAGTACTCTCAGACCCGTCTACCCACCCCCAGAAATCTAGAACACCCCCAAACAGCCCCCCAAAAACATGCAGTACTGCTAGGCCTAGGTTTAAATCGTGCCAAAACGCTCTCTGCAACTAGGCACACACACCCCTTTTCCACCATGGATTTTCTTCAAACCACTTGCAATCAAAATTAGACCTTCCCAGCAGTGCTCCCAGACCCCTCAACCCACCCCCAGAAATCTAAAACACCCCCAAGCAGCCCCCCAAAAACATGCAGTACTGCTATGCCTAATTTTAAATTGTGCCAAAACGTTCTGTGCAACTAGGCCCAAGCCCCCCTGTTCCACCATGGATTTTCTTCAAACCACTTGCAATCAAAATTAGACCGTCCCATCAGTGCTCCCAGACCCCTCAACCCATCCCCAAAAATCTAGAACACCCCCAAACAGCCCCTCAAACACATGCAGTACTACTAGGCCTAAGTTAGAATCGTGCCAAAACGCTCTCTGCAACTAGGCCCAAACCCCCCTTTTCCACCATGTATTTACTTCAAACCACTTGCAATCAAAATTAGACCTTCCCAGCAGTACTCCCGGACCCCTCAACCCACCCCAAGAAATCTAGAACACCCCCAAACAGCCCCCCAAAAACATGCAGTACTGCTAGGCCTAAGTTTAAATTGTGCCAAAACGCTCTCTGCAACTAGACCCAAACCCCCCTTTTCCACCATGGATATTCTTCAAAACACTTGCAATCAAAATTAGACCTTCCCAGCAGTGCTCCCAGATGCCTCAACCCACCCCCAAAAATCTAGAACACCCCCAAAGAGCCCCCCAAAAACATGGAATACTGCTAAAAAAAAACTTTGCCACCATGGATTTTCTTCAAAGCACTTGCAATCAAAATTAGACCTTCCCAGCAGTGCTCCCAGACCCCTCAACCTACCCCAAGAAATCTAGAACACCCCCAAACAGCCCCCCAAAAACATGCAGTACTGCTAGGCCTAAGTTTAAATTGTGCCAAAACGCTCTCTGCAACTAGACCCAAACCCCCCTTTTCCACCATGGATATTCTTCAAAACACTTGCAATCAAAATTAGACCTTCCCAGCAGTGCTCCCAGATGCCTCAACCTACCCCCTGAAATCTAGAACACCCCCAAATAGCTCCCCAAAAACATGCAGTACTGCTAGGCCTAAGTTTAAATCGTGCCAAAACGCTCCCTGCAACTAGGCCCAAACCCCCCTTTTCCACCATGGATTTTCTTCAAACCACTTTCAATCAAAATTAGACCTTCCCAGCAGTGCTCCCAGACCCCTCAACCCACCCCCAAAAATCTAGAACACCCCCAAACAGCCCCCCAAATATATGAAATACTGCTAAAAAAAAAACTTTTCTACCATGGATTTTCTTCAAAGCACTTGAAATCAAAATTAGACCTTCCCAGCAGTGCTCCCAGACCCGTCAACCCACCCCCAGATATCTAGAACACCCCCAAACACCCCCCCAAAAACATGCAGTACTGCTAGGCCTAAGTTTAAATCGTGCCAACACGCTCTCTGTAACTAGGCCCACACCCCCTTTTTCCACCATGGATTTTCTTCAAAATTAGACCTTCCCAGCAGTGCTCCCAGACCCCTCAACCCACCCCCAGAAATCTGGAACACCCCCAAACAGCCCCCCAAAAACATGCAGTACTGCTAGGCCTAAGTTTAAATCGTGCCTAAAAGCTCTCTGCAACTAGGCCCACACCCCCCTTTTCCACCATGGATTTTCTTCAAAGCACTTGCAATAAAAATTAGACCTTCCCAACAGTGCTCCCAGACCCGTCAACCCACCCCCAGAAATCTATAACACCCCCAAACAGCCCCCCAAAAACATGCAGTACTGCTAGGCCTAAGTTTAAATCGTGCCAAAATGCTCTCTGCAACTAGGCCAAAACCCCCTTTTTCCACCATGGAATTTCTTCAAACCATTTGCAATCAAAATTAGACCTTCCCAGCAGTGCTCCCAGACCCCTCAACCCACCCCCAGGAACCTAGAACACCCCTAAAAAGCCCCACAAAAACATGCGGTACTGCAAGGCCTAAGTTTAAATCGTGCCAAAACGCACTCTGCAACGAGGCCCAACCCCCCCTTTTCCACCATGGATTTTTTTCAAAGCACTTGCAATCAAAATTAGACCTTCCCAGCAGTTCTCCCAGACCCCTCAACCCACCCCCAAAAATCTATAACACCCCCAAACACCCCCCCCAAAAACATGCAGTACTGCTAGGCCTAAGTTTAAATCATGCCAAAACGCTCTCTGCAACTAGGCCCACACCCCCCTTTTCCATCATGAATTTTCTTCAAACCACTTGCAAATAAAATTAGACCTTCCCAGCAGTGCTCCCAGACCCCTCAACCCACCCCCAAAAATCTAGAACACCCCCAAACAGCCCCTCAAACACATGCAGTACTCCTAGGCCTAAGTTAAAATTGTGCCAAAACGCTCTCTGCAACTAGGCCCAAACCCTCCTTTTCCACCATGTATTTACTTCAAACCACTTGCAATCAAAATTAGACCTTCCCAACAGTACTCTCAGACCCGTCTACCCACCCCCAGAAATCTAGAACACCCCCAAACAGACCTCCAAAAACATGCAGTACTGCTAGGCCTAAGTTTAAATCGTGCCAATACGCTCTCTGCAACTAGGCACACACACCGCTTTTCCTCCATGGATTTTCTTCAAACCACTTGCAATCAAAATTAGACCTTCCCAGCAGTGCTCCCAGACCCCTCAACCAACCCCCAGAAATCTAGAACACCCCCTAACAGACCTTCAAACACATGCAGTACTACTAGGCCTAAGTTAGAATCGTGCCAAAACGCTCTCTGCAACTAGGCCCAAACCCCCCTTTTCCACCATGTATTTACTTCAAACCACTTGCAATCAAAATTAGACCTTCCCAGCAGTACTCCCGGACCCCTCAACCCACCCCCAAAAATCTAGAACACCCCCAAACAGCCCCCCAAAAAAATGGAATTCTGCTAAAAAAAAAAACTTTCCCACCATGAATTTTCTTCAAAGCACTTGCAATCACAATTAGACCGTCCCAGCAGTGCTCCCAGACCCCTCAACCCACCCCCAAACATCTAGAACACCCCCAAACAGCCTCCCAAAAATGTGCAGTACTACTAGGCCTATGTTAAAATCATGCCTAGACGCTCCCTGCAACTAGGCCCGAAACACCCCTTTTCCACCATGGATTTTCTTCAAAGCACTTGCAATAAAAATTAGACCTTCCCAACAGTGCTCCCAGACCCGTCAACCCACCCCCAGAAATCTATAACACCCCCAAACAGCCCCCCAAAAACATGCAGTACTGCTAGGCCTAAGTTTAAATCGTGCCAAAATGCTCTCTGCAACTAGGCCAAAACCCCCTTTTTCCACCATGGAATTTCTTCAAACCATTTGCAATCAAAATTAGACCTTCCCAGCAGTGCTCCCAGACCCCTCAACCCACCCCCAGGAACCTAGAACACCATTAAAAAGCCCCACAAAAACATGCGGTACTGCAAGGCCTAAGTTTAAATCGTGCCAAAACGCACTCTGCAACGAGGCCCAAACCCCCCTTTTCCACCATGGATTTTTTTCAAAGCACTTGCAATCAAAATTAGACCTTCCCAGCAGTGCTCCCAGACCCCTCAACCCACCCCCAAAAATCTATAACACCCCCAAACCCCCCCCCCAAAACATGCAGTACTGCTAGGCCTAAGTTTAAATCATGCCAAAACGCTCTCTGCAACTAGGCCCACACCCCCCTTTTCCATCATGAATTTTCTTCAAACCACTTGCAAATAAAATTAAACCTTCCCAGCAGTGCTGGGAAACGTAGAAACGCTATCTCTCTCCTAACTAATGCCATCACCTCCACGCATACCTACTCTCCGACTCCCTCACAATTCACCATATCCCCACTCATTAACAACAATCTCAATCCCAACCCTTCAACCGTCTTCCCCCCTAACATGATTACTAACATCAACAACACTCACCCGCTCACTAACAGCTCCTCCACAAATTCCACACCCGATCAACCTTCGTCAATCATTCCAATCCATAATACCATTACGCCCCACTATCCTCAACTGGATACGTACCTTATAACCTCAGAACTTATAACTCCCACAAACTTACCTTCCGCTCCCTGCTCACCCCCAGCCACTAAGCCACTTCCACTTCAATCTACTTCCACTATGCACCCCACCTATCAATCTACTATCCCTGTTCTCTTAGGTACAAGCAGATTCCCCCTTCTTACAAAATCCCCTAGACCTCCCCAACATCTGAGACCTATCCCCACTCATCAATCTTCTATCCCAGTTCTCCTAGGTACAAGCAGACTCCCCCCTCTTAAGAAATCCCCTAGACCTCCCCAGCATCTGAGAACTATTCCCCCCTGTCCCTCAACTCAACAACCTGACCCCTCTCCCCTACATTGCATGTTGATCAACTGCCGATCCGCCTCCCGCCACGCCACTGAGATTGCAGAAACGATCCTCAGCGAAAACATCGACATAGCATTCCTAACCGAAACCTGGCTCACCGCCCACTCCACTCCGATCCTCGACCTGCTCATTCCCCCAGGTTACTCAATCATCAAGAAAGACAGAATCAAGCAAACAGGAGGAGGACTTGCTCTAATTTTTAAAACTGAACATAACATCACGCTTGTTGAGTCTCAAGACCCTTCATCCTTTGAATACCTTTGTGCAGATCTCTGTATTCACGACTCCCCCACCACTCGGCTGCACACCATCTACCATCCCCCTGGAAATTGTATCTCTTTTACTGAAGAGATGTCTGACCTCATTATCCAATCCTCTCTATCACACTCTAAGAATATCTTCCTTGGTGACTACAACGTCCACTGGAATAAAATTGATGACCCTGCTATTATCACTTTTAAGAATACCATGGAAATCACCAACATGACCCAACTCTGCCATTCTCCCACTCATAATAAAGGTTCCACCCTAGATGCTATCATAACTAGCAATGATCTAGCCTCCCTCTCTAGTATACTTCCTATCGACTGGTCTGACCATTACCTCATCCTCTTCTACGTGAAGAGACCCACGAATCACCCCGCCCCCATCAGCACCCTACCGATGAAATCTACACGCAACCTTCACCTTATCCCTCTTGATGAACTGGAATCCACAATTAAAACCTGCTTACTTCGCCTCCCTCTCTCTGACAGTACTAATGACCTAACCAACCATTATAATAACTCCATTCTCCAAGCCCTTGACGAAATTGCCCCAATTAAACTCAAACAACAAAAAAACAACCCTCCCAAATCCTGGTTCAACTCTGAACTCAATAATGAAAGACGATCCCTAAGACAATCTGAACGTGTTTGGAGAAATCATCCCACCGATGACAATCTTACCCTCCTCAGAACTGCCAGAGTCCAATACAAAAAACACATCTACAATAAAAAAGCCTCCTTTCTCCGGTCACAACTTGACCAAGCTAAAAACCGACCTAAAGAACTCTTTAGCATTGTTAAAAAACAAACCTCCACTGGCACTCCTAAAATATCTGCCTCTATTGACAAATGTGAAGAAATCGCCAGCTTTTTTAGCAACAAAGTCAATAAGATAGAACTATCCTTCTCCTCCCTCCCCCCCTCTTTCCAACCCTCCCACACTCTACACACCCTCCCCAACACCCCTTTATCTCTTTCGTCAACTCTTCCCACTCTCCTCGACCCATCTCTTACCCTTCCTGCTCGCGCGCATTCAGACCTCTCTACTAATAGACTCATAACAAAAAATAATGCTTCTTGGAGTGAATTTAGTCCAGTTTCAGTGTCATCGATCACTAACATCATGACTAAACTCAAACCTTCCTCCCATTCCAAAGATCCTCTCCCCGCCCACTTGGTCCAAGACCTCAAATCTACCATTGCCCCTATTTGGACCAATATCATCAACTCCTCCCTTGCCACTGGTTGCGTCCCAGCCTCCCTTCAGCTTGGTCAAATCTCTCCCATCCTGAAAAACACCTCTGCCGACCCAAATGACCTTAACAACTTACGCCCTATCTCTAACCTTCCTTTTCTCTCTAAAGCCCTAGAAAAATGTGTCCTATCACAACTTGAGAACCATATCCTCGACTTCAATCTCCTTGATGTTTTTCAATCCGGTTTCAGAAAAGGCTGTAGTACAGAAACTGCAATGTTAAATATCACAGATGACATTCATCGCTCCCTTGACAATGGTGAATCCTCTCTACTGATCCTCCTTGACCTCTCGGCGGCATTTGATACTGTCCATCATCCCACCCTTCTAAACACCCTCAAAGATCGATTTGGCTTGGAAGGCACTGTACACAAATGGTTCTGCTCATTCCTTCAAAACAGATCACAGCAAATCAAACTTAGCCACTTCCTCTCTAATCCTCAACCTGTCTCACTCGGGGTCCCTCAAGGATCCATCCTCTCCCCAACCCTTTTCAACCTTTTCATGGAACCACTCACCCTCATTCTCAAAGAAGCTAAAATTAGTTACCACCTCTACGCCGACGATACACAATTATACTACAAGATCAAATCCCACAACGACATCCTTCACCTCAACGACACCCTAACTAAAGTTCAAGCCTGGTTCCATCTAAACCATCTCAAACTGAACCCCAAAAAAACAGAATTCATTCTTTTCACCCCCAAAAACAATACCCTTCCCATCCAAATCTGGATCAATGATATCAAAGCTCTCAATTGCTCCCTCTCCACCTCTAACTCTGTTAAATCACTTGGCATCAGCATCGACCATAATCTTAACCTCATTCCCCACATCAGTAATGCCGCCAAAAGTGCTCTTTTCACCCTTCTCCACCTCAAGAAACTCAAACCTTTCATTCCAGCTGATGATTTCAAAATCGTTGTCCAATCGCTAGTCCTCTCCAGGATTGACTATGCTAACGCCACCCTTGCCGGCACCCCTAAAACCCATCTTGCACCAATTAAATCTGTCCTCAATCTAGCTGCCCGACTCATCTCTGACTGTAAAAGGTTTGACCACATATCGCCCGTCCTCAAAAATCTTAATTGGCTCCCAATTGAAGGAAGATCCTCTTACAAGATTGCCTGTATCACCCACAAAGCTCTTCATCAAAACACCCCCGCCTACCTTGCAACTAAACTAAAAAAAGCAGGCTGCACCAGGTCCCTGAGAAGCACCGACTCCCTTCTCCTGATCCCACCTAGACTTAATTGTCAAAAAACTCAATCCCGTGCATTCTCTGGTAATGCTCCTACCATTTGGAACTCACTCCCCAAAAACCTTCGCTGCAACCCCTCTTACTCTCTTTTCAAAAAAGAACTCAAACTACTTCTCCACAACTTATATTGGGGTACCTAACATGTCCACTCTCTCTACTCTTATACCCTCCTCCCACCTTGTCTGAATTCAACATCTTCTCCCCTGTTAACTGTTTCGCCTATTTTTAATTTGTACCTGTCTCTTACTCCCCCACCTTATCATATACTTTTTGCAAACTGTATCCCGTTGCTAATTCCGCATATATTTCTATTCTATCCTATTGTGTCTAACTCTGTTGTAAAGCGCTCTGATACTCCAGGGTCCAGCAGCGCTATATAAAACCCTTGAAATAAATAAGTGCTCCCAGACCCCTCAACCCACCCCCAAAAATCTAGAACACCCCCAAACAGCCCCTCAAACACATGCAGTACTTCTAGGCCTAAGTTAAAATTGTGCCAAAATGCTCTCTGCAACTAGGCCCAAACCCTCCTTTTCCACCATGTATTTACTTCAAACCACTTGCAATCAAAATTAGACCTTCCCAACAGTACTCTCAGACCCGTCTACCCACCCCCAGAAATCTAGAACACCCCCAAACAGCCCTCCAAAAACATGCAGTACTGCTAGGCCTAAGTTTAAATCGTGCCAATACGCTCTCTGCAACTAGGCACACACACCCCTTTTCCACCATGGATTTTCTTCAAACCACTTGCAATCAAAATTAGACCATCCCAGCAGTGCTCCCAGACCCCTCAACCAACCCCCAGAAATCTAGAACACCCCCTAACAGCCCTTCAAACACATGCAGTACTACTAGGCCTAAGTTAGAATCGTGCCAAAACGCTCTCTGCAACTAGGCCCAAACCACCCTTTTCCACCAAGTATTTACTTCAAACCACTTGCAATCAAAATTAGACCTTCCCAGCAGTACTCCCGGACCCCTCAACCCACCCCAAGAAATCTAGAACACCCCCAAAAAGCCCCCAAAAAATATGCAGTACTGCTAGGCCTAAGTTTAAATTGTGCCAAAACGCTCTCTGCAACTAGACCCAAACCCCCCTTTTCCACCATGGATATTCTTCAAAACACTTGCAATCAAAATTAGACCTTCCCAGCAGTGCTCCCAGACGCCTCAACCCACCCCCAGAAATCTGGAACACCCCCTAACAGCCCCCCAAAAACATGGAATACTGCTAAAAAAAAACTTTTCCACCATGGATTTTCTTCAAAGCACTTGCAATCAAAATTATACCTTCCCAGCAGTACTCCGGGACCCCTCAACCCACCCCAGGAAATCTAGAACACCCCCAAACAGCCCCCCAAAAACATGCAGTACTGCTAGGCCTAAGTTTAAATTGTGCCAAAACGCTCTCTGCAACTAGACCCAAACCCCCCTTTTCCATCATGGATATTCTTCAAAACACTTGCAATCAAAATTAGACCCTCCCAGCAGTGCTCCCAGACCCGTCAACCCACCCCAGAAATCTAGAACACCCATAAACAGCCCCCCAAAAACATGCAGTACTGCTAGGCCTAAGTTTAAATCGTGCCTAAAAACTCTCTGCTACTAGGCCCACACCCCCCTTTTCCACCATGGATTTTCTTCAAACCGCTTGCAATCAAAATTAGACCTTCCCAGCAGTGCTCCCAGACCCCTCAACCCTACCCCCTGAAATCTAGAACACCCCCAAATAGCTCCCCAAAAAAATGCAGTACTGCTAGGCCTAAGTTTAAATCGTGCCAAGACGCTCCCTGCAACTAGGCCCAAACCCCCCTTTTCCACCATGGATTTTCTTCAAACAACTTTCAATCAAAATTAAACCTTCCCAGCAGTGCTCCCAGCCCCCTCAACCCACCCCCAAAAATCTAGAACACCCCCAAACAGCCCCCCAAATATATGGACTACTGCTAAAAAAAAACTTTTCCACTATGCATTTTCTTCAAAGCACTTAAAATCAAAATTAGACCTTCCCAGCAGTGCTCCCAGACCCGTCAACCCATCCCCAGAAATCTAGAACACCCCCAAACAGCCCCCCAAAAACATGCAGTACTGCTAGCCCTAAGTTTAAATCGTGCCAACACGCTCTCTGCAACTAGGCCCACACCCCCCTTTTCCACTATGGATTTTCTTCAAAGCACTTGCAATCAAAATTAGACCTTCCCAGCAGTGCTCCCAGCCCGTCAACCCACCCCCAGAAATCTAGAACACCCATAAACAGCCCCCCAAAAACATGCAGTACTGCTAGGCCTAAGTTTAAATCGTGCCTAAAAGCTCTCTGCAACTAGGCCCACACCCCCCTTTTCCACCATGGATTTTCTTCAAACCGCTTGCAATCAAAATTAGACCTTCCCAGCAGTGCTCCCAGACCCCTCAACCTACCCCCTGAAATCTAGAACACCCCCAAATAGCTCCCCAAAAACATGCAGTACTGCGAGGCCTAAGTTTAAACCGTGCCTAAAAGCTCTCTGCAACTAGGCCCACACCCCCCTTTTCCACCATGGATTTTCTTCAACCCGCTTGCAATCAAAATTAGACCTTCCCAGCAGTGCTCCTAGACCCCTCAACCCACCCCCAGAAATGTAGAACACCCCAAACACCCCCCCCCCAAAAACATGCAGTTCTGCTAAGGCTAATTTTAAATTGTGCCAAAACGTTCTGTGCAACTAGGCCCAACCCCCCTTTTCCACCATTGATTTTCTTCAAACCACTTGAATTCAAAATTATACCTTCCCAGGAGTGCTCCCAGACCCCTCAACCCACCCCCAGAAATCTATAACACCCCCAAACACCCCCCAAAAACATGCAGTACTGCTAGGCCTAAGTTTAAATCATGCCAAAACGCTCTCTGCAACTAGGCCCACACCCCCCTTTTCCATCATGACTTTTCTTCAAACCACTTGCAAATAAAATTAAACCTTCCCAGCAGTGCTCCCAGACCCCTCAACCAACCCCCAAAAATCTAGAACACCCCCAAACAGCCCCTCAAACACATGCAGTACTACTAGGCCTAAGTTAAATTGTGCCAAAACGCTCTCTGCAACTATGCCCAAACCCTCCTTTTCCACCATGTATTGACTTCAAACCGCTTGCAATCAAAATTAGACCTTCCCAGCAGTGCTCCCAGACCCGTCAACCCACCCCCAGAAATCTAGAACACCCCCAAACACCCCCCCAAAAACATGCAGTACTGCTAGGCCTAAATTTAAATCGTGCCAACACGCTCTCTGTAACTAGGCCCACACCCCACTTTTCCACCATGGATTTTCTTCAAAGCACTTGCAATCAAAATTAGACCTTCCCAGCAGTGCTCCCAGATCCCTCAACCCACCCCCAGAAATCTGGAACACCCCCAAACAGCCCCCCAAAAACATGCAGTACTGCTAGGCCTAAGTTTAAATCGTGCCTAAAAGCTCTCTGCAACTAGGCCCACACCCCCCTTTTCCACCATTGATATTCTTCAAAACACTTCCAATCAAAATTAGACCTTCCCAGCAGTGCTCCCAGACGCCTCAACCCACCCCCAAAAATGTAGAAAACCCTCAAACAGCCCCCCAAAAACATGGAATTCTGCTAAAAAAAAACTTTTCCACCATGAATTTTCTTCAAAGCACTTGCAATCACAATTAGACCTTCCCAGCAGTGCTCCCAGACCCCTCAACCCACCCCCAAACATCTAGAACACCCCCAAACAGCCCCCCAAAAATGTGCAGTACTTCTAGGCCTATGTTAAAATCATGCCTAGATGCTCTCTACAACTAGGCCCGAAACACCCCTTTTCCACCATGGATTTTCTTCAAAGCACTTGCAATAAAAATTAGACCTTCCCAACAGTGCTCCCAGACCCGTCAACCCACCCCCAGAAATCTATAACACCCCCAAACAGCCCCCCAAAAACATGCAGTACTGCTAGGCCTAAGTTTAAATCGTGCCAAAATGCTCTCTGCAACTAGGCCAAAACCCCCTTTTTCCACCATGGAATTTCTTCAAACCATTTGCAATCAAAATTAGACCTTCCCAGCAGTGCTCCCAGACCCCTCAACCCACCCCCAGAAATCTATAACACCCCCAAACACCCCCCCCAAAAACATGCAGTACTGCTAGGCCTAAGTTTAAATTGTGCCAAAACGCTCTCTGCAACTAGGCCCACACCCCCCTTTCCCATCATGAATTTTCTTCAAACCACTTGCACATAAAATTAAACCTTCCCAGCAGTGCTTCCAGACCCCTCAACCCACCCCCAAAAATCTAGAACACCCCCAAACAGCCCCTCAAACACATGCAGTACTTCTAGGCCTAAGTTAAAATTGTGCCAAAACGCTCTCTGCAACTAGGCCCAAACCCTCCTTTTCCACCATGTATTTACTTCAAACCACTTGCAATCAAAATTAGACCTTCCCAACAGTACTCTCACACCCGTCTACCCACCCCCATACATCTAGAACACCCCCAAACAGCCCTCCAAAAACATGCAGTACTGCTAGGCCTAAGTTTAAATCGTGCCAATACGCTCTCTGCAACTAGGCACACACACCCCTTTTCCACCATGGATTTTCTTCAAACCACTTGCAATCAAAATTAGACCTTCCCAGCAGTGCTCCCAGACCCCTCAACCAACCCCCAGAAATCTAGAACACCCCCTAACAGCCCCTCAAACACATGCAGTACTACTAGGCCTAAGTTACAATCGTGCCAAAACGCTCTCTGCAACTAGGCCCAAACCCCCCTTTTCCACCATGTATTTACTTCAAACCACTTGCAATCAAAATTAGACCTTCCCAGCAGTAGTCCCGGAACCCTCAACCCACCCCAAGAAATCTAGAACACCCCCAAACAGCCCCCCAAAAACATGCAGTACTGCTAGGCCTAAGTTTAAATTGTGCCAAAATGCTCTCTGCAACTAGACCCAAACCCCCCTTTTCCACCATGGATATTCTTCAAAACACTTGCAATCAAAATTAGACCTTCCCAGCAGTGCTCCCAGACGTCTCAACCCACCCCCAGAAATCTGGAACACCCCCTAACAGCCCCCCAAAAACATGGAATACTGCTAAAAAAAAGTTTCCACCATGGATTTTCTTCAAAGCACTTGCAATCAAAATTATACCTTCCCAGAAGTACTCCCGGACCCCTCAACCCACCCCAAGAAATCTAGAACACCCCCAAACAGCCCCCCAAAAACATGCAGTACTGCTAGGCCTAAGTTTAAATTGTGCCAAAACGCTCTCTGCAACTAGACCCAAACCCCCCTTTTCCACCATGGATATTCTTCAAAACACTTGCAATCAAAATTAGACCCTCCCAGCAGTGCTCCCAGACCCCTAAACCCACCCCCAAATATCTAGAACACCCCCTAACAGCCCCCCAAAAATGTGCAGTACTACTAGGCCTATGTTAAAATCATGCCTAGACGCTCTCCGCAACTAGGCCCGAAACACCCCTTTTCCACCATGGATTTTCTTCAAAGCACTTGAAATCTAAATTAGACCTTCCCAGCAGTGCTCCCAGATCCCTCAACCCACCCCCAGAAATCTGGAACACCCCCAAACAGCCCCCCAAAAACATGCAGTACTGCTAGGCCTAAGTTTAAATCGTGCCTAAAAGCTCTCTGCAACTAGGCCCACACCCCCCTTTTCCACCATTGATATTCTTCAAAACACTTCCAATCAAAATTATACCTTCCCAGCAGTGCTCCCAGACGCCTCAACCCACCCCCAAAAATGTAGAAAACCCCCAAACAGCCCCCCAAAAACATGGAATTCTGCTAAAAAAAAACCTTTCCACCATGAATTTTCTTCAAAGCACTTGCAATCACAATTAGACCTTCCCAGCAGTGCTCCCAGACCCCTCAACCCACCCCCAAACATCTAGAACACCCCCAAACAGCCCCCCAAAAATGTGCAGTACTACTAGGCCTATGTTAAAATCATGCCTAGATGCTCTCTACAACTAGGCCCGAAACACCCCTTTTCCACCATGGATTTTCTTCAAAGCACTTGCAATAAAAATTAGACCTTCCCAACAGTGCTCCCAGACCCGTCAACCCACCCCCAGAAATCTATAACACCCCCAAACAGCCCCCCAAAAACATGCAGTACTGCTAGGCCTAAGTTTAAATCGTGCCAAAACGCTCGCTGCAACTAGGCCCACACCCCCCTTTTCCATCATGAATTTTCTTCAAACCACTTGCAAATAAAATTAAACCTTCCCAGCAGTGCTTCCAGACCCCTCAACCCACCCCCAAAAATCTAGAACACCCCCAAACAGCCCCTCAAACACATGCAGTACTTCTAGGCCTAAGTTAAAATTGTGCCAAAACGCTCTCTGCAACTAGGCCCAAACCCTCCTTTTCCACCATGTATTTACTTCAAACCACTTGCAATCAAAATTAGACCTTCCCAACAGTACTCTCAGACCCGTCTACCCACCCCCAGAAATCTAGAACACCCCCAAACAGCCCTCCAAAAACATGCAGTACTGCTAGGCCTAAGTTTAAATCGTGCCAATACGCTCTCTGCAACTAGGCACACACACCCCTTTTCCACCATGGATTTTCTTCAAACCACTTGCAATCAAAATTAGACCTTCCCAGCAGTGCTCCCAGACCCCTCAACCAACCCCCGGAAATCTAGAACACCCCCTAACAGCCCCTCAAACACATGCAGTACTACTAGGCCTAAGTTAGAATCGTGCCAAAACGCTCTCTGCAACTAGGCCCAAACCCCCCTTTTCCACCATGTATTTACTTCAAACCACTTGCAATCAAAATTAGACCTTCCCAGCAGTAGTCCTGGAACCCTCAACCCACCTCAAGAAATCTAGAACACCCCCAAACAGCCCCCCAAAAACATGCAGTACTGCTAGGCCTAAGTTTAAATTGTGCCAAAACGCTCTCTGCAACTAGACCCAAACCCCCCTTTTCCACCATGGACATTCTTCAAAACACTTGCAATCAAAATTAGACCTTCCCAGCAGTGCTCCCAGACGCCTCAACCCACCCCCAGAAATCTGGAACACCCCCTAACAGCCCCCCAAAAACATGGAATACTGCTAAAAAAAAGTTTCCACCATGGATTTTCTTCAAAGCACTTGCAATCAAAATTATACCTTCCCAGAAGTACTCCCGGACCCCTCAACCCACCCCAAGAAATCTAGAACACCCCCAAACAGCCCCCCAAAAACATGCAGTACTGCTAGGCCTAAGTTTAAATTGTGCCAAAACGCTCTCTGCAACTAGACCCAAACCCCCCTTTTCCACCATGGATATTCTTCAAAACACTTGCAATCAAAATTAGACCCTCCCAGCAGTGCTCCCAGACCCCTAAACCCACCCCCAAATATCTAGAACACCCCCAAACAGCCCCCCAAAAATGTGCAGTACTACTAGGCCTATGTTAAAATCATGCCTAGACGCTCTCCGCAACTAGGCCCGAAACACCCCTTTTCCACCATGGATTTTCTTCAAAGCACTTGAAATCTAAATTAGACCTTCCCAGCAGTGCTCCCAGATCCCTCAACCCACTCCCGGAAATCTGGAACACCCCCAAACAGCCCCCCAAAAACATGCAGTACTGCTAGGCCTAAGTTTAAATCGTGCCTAAAAGCTCTCTGCAACTAGGCCCACACCCCCCTTTTCCACCATGATATTCTTCAAAGCACTTCCAATCAAAATTATACCTTCCCAGCAGTGCTCCCAGACGCCTCAACCCACCCCCAAAAATGTAGAAAACCCCCAAACAGCCCCCCAAAAACATGGAATTCTGCTAAAAAAAACTTTTCCACCATGAATTTTCTTCAAAGCACTTGCAATCACAATTAGACCTTCCCAGCAGTGCTCCCAGACCCCTCAACCCACCCCCAAACATCTAGAACACCCCCAAACAGCCCCCCAAAAATGTGCAGTACTACTAGGCCTATGTTAAAATCATGCCTAGATGCTCTCTACAACTAGGCCCGAAACACCCCTTTTCCACCATGGATTTTCTTCAAAGCACTTGCAATAAAAATTAGACCTTCCCAACAGTGCTCCCAGACCCGTCAACCCACCCCCAGGAATCTATAACACCCCCAAACAGCCCCCCAAAAACATGCAGTACTGCTAGGCCTAAGTTTAAATCGTGCCAAAACGCTCGCTGCAACTAGGCCCACACCCCCCTTTTCCATCATGAATTTTTTTTAAACCACTTGCAAATAAAATTAAACCTTCCCAGCAGTGCTTCCAGACCCCTCAACCCACCCCCAAAAATCTAGAACACCCCCAAACAGCCCCTCAAACACATGCAGTACTTCTAGGCCTAAGTTAAAATTGTGCCAAAACGCTCTCTGCAACTAGGCCCAAACCCTCCTTTTCCACCATGTATTTACTTCAAACCACTTGCAATCAAAATTAGACCTTCCCAACAGTACTCTCAGACCCGTCTACCCACCCCCAGAAATCTAGAACACCCCCAAACAGCCCTCCAAAAACATGCAGTACTGCTAGGCCTAAGTTTAAATCGTGCCAATACGCTCTCTGCAACTAGGCACACACACCCCTTTTCCACCATGGATTTTCTTCAAACCACTTGCAATCAAAATTAGACCTTCCCAGCAGTGCTCCCAGACCCCTCAACCAACCCCCGGAAATCTAGAACACCCCCTAACAGCCCCTCAAACACATGCAGTACTACTAGGCCTAAGTTAGAATCGTGCCAAAACGCTCTCTGCAACTAGGCCCAAACCCCCCTTTTCCACCATGTATTTACTTCAAACCACTTGCAATCAAAATTAGACCTTCCCAGCAGTAGTCCTGGAACCCTCAACCCACCTCAAGAAATCTAGAACACCCCCAAACAGCCCCCCAAAAACATGCAGTACTGCTAGGCCTAAGTTTAAATTGTGCCAAAACGCTCTCTGCAACTAGACCCAAACCCCCCTTTTCCACCATGGACATTCTTCAAAACACTTGCAATCAAAATTAGACCTTCCCAGCAGTGCTCCCAGACGCCTCAACCCACCCCCAGAAATCTGGAACACCCCCTAACATTCCCCCAAAAACATGGAATACTGCAAAAAAAAACGTTTCCACCATGGATTTTCTTCAAAGCACTTGCAATCAAAATTATACCTTCCCAGAAGTACTCCCGGACCCCTCAACCCACCCCAAGAAATCTAGAACACCCCCAAACAGCCCCCCAAAAACATGCAGTACTGCTAGGCCTAAGTTTAAATTGTGCCAAAACGCTCTCTGCAACTAGACCCAAACCCCCCTTTTCCACCATGGATATTCTTCAAAACACTTGCAATCAAAATTAGACCCTCCCAGCAGTGCTCCCAGACCCCTAAACCCACCCCCAAATATCTAGAACACCCCCAAACAGCCCCCCAAAAATGTGCAGTACTACTAGGCCTATGTTAAAATCATGCCTAGACGCTCTCCGCAACTAGGCCCGAAACACCCCTTTTCCACCATGGATTTTCTTCAAAGCACTTGAAATCTAAATTAGACCTTCCCAGCAGTGCTCCCAGATCCCTCAACCCACCCCCAGAAATCTGGAACACCCCCAAACAGCCCCCCAAAAACATGCAGTACTGCTAGGCCTAAGTTTAAATCGTGCCTAAAAGCTCTCTGCAACTAGGCCCACACCCCCCTTTTCCACCATTGATATTCTTCAAAACACTTCCAATCAAAATTATACCTTCCCAGCAGTGCTCCAGACGCCTCAACCCACCCCCAAAAATGTAGAAAACCCCCAAACAGCCCCCCAAAAACATGGAATTCTGCTAAAAAAAAACTTTTCCACCATGAATTTTCTTCAAAGCACTTGCAATCACAATTAGACCTTCCCAGCAGTGCTCCCAGACCCCTCAACCCACCCCCAAACATCTAGAACACCCCCAAACAGCCCCCCAAAAATGTGCAGTACTACTAGGCCTATGTTAAAATCATGCCTAGATGCTCTCTACAACTAGGCCCGAAACACCCCTTTTCCACCATGGATTTTCTTCAAAGCACTTGCAATAAAAATTAGACCTTCCCAACAGTGCTCCCAGACCCGTCAACCCACCCCCAGAAATCTATAACACCCCCAAACAGCCCCCCAAAAACATGCAGTACTGCTAGGCCTAAGTTTAAATCGTGCCAAAACGCTCGCTGCAACTAGGCCCACACCCCCCTTTTCCATCATGAATTTTCTTCAAACCACTTGCAAATAAAATTAAACCTTCCCAGCAGTGCTTCCAGACCCCTCAACCCACCCCCAAAAATCTAGAACACCCCCAAACAGCCCCTCAAACACATGCAGTACTTCTAGGCCTAAGTTAAAATTGTGCCAAAACGCTCTCTGCAACTAGGCCCAAACCCTCCTTTTCCACCATGTATTTACTTCAAACCACTTGCAATCAAAATTAGACCTTCCCAACAGTACTCTCAGACCCGTCTACCCACCCCCAGAAATCTAGAACACCCCCAAACAGCCCTCCAAAAACATGCAGTACTGCTAGGCCTAAGTTTAAATTGTGCCAATACGCTCTCTGCAACTAGGCACACACACCCCTTTTCCACCATGGATTTTCTTCAAACCACTTGCAATCAAAATTAGACCTTCCCAGCAGTGCTCCCAGACCCCTCAACCAACCCCCGGAAATCTAGAACACCCCCTAACAGCCCCTCAAACACATGCAGTACTACTAGGCCTAAGTTAGAATCGTGCCAAAACGCTCTCTGCAACTAGGCCCAAACCCCCCTTTTCCACCATGTATTTACTTCAAACCACTTGCAATCAAAATTAGACCTTCCCAGCAGTAGTCCTGGAACCCTCAACCCACCTCAAGAAATCTAGAACACCCCCAAACAGCCCCCCAAAAACATGCAGTACTGCTAGGCCTAAGTTTAAATTGTGCCAAAACGCTCTCTGCAACTAGACCCAAACCCCCCTTTTCCACCATGGACATTCTTCAAAACACTTGCAATCAAAATTAGACCTTCCCAGCAGTGCTCCCAGACGCCTCAACCCACCCCCAGAAATCTGGAACACCCCCTAACATTCCCCCAAAAACATGGAATACTGCTAAAAAAAACGTTTCCACCATGGATTTTCTTCAAAGCACTTGCAATCAAAATTATACCTTCCCAGAAGTACTCCCGGACCCCTCAACCCACCCCAAGAAATCTAGAACACCCCCAAACAGCCCCCCAAAAACATGCAGTACTGCTAGGCCTAAGTTTAAATTGTGCCAAAACGCTCTCTGCAACTAGACCCAAACCCCCCTTTTCCACCATGGATATTCTTCAAAACACTTGCAATCAAATTTAGACCCTCCCAGCAGTGCTCCCAGACCCCTCAACCCACCCCCAAATATCTAGAACACCCCCAAACAGCCCCCCAAAAATGTGCAGTACTACTAGGCCTATGTTAAAATCATGCCTAGACGCTCTCCGCAACTAGGCCCGAAACACCCCTTTTCCACCATGGATTTTCTTCAAAGCACTTGAAATCAAAATTAGACCTTCTCAGCAGTGCTCCCAGACCCGTCAACCCACCCCCAGAAATCTAGAACACCCATAAACAGCCCCTCTAAAACATGCAGTACTGCTAGGCATAAGTTTAAATCGTGCCTAAAAACTCTCTGCTACTGGGCCCACACCCCCCTTTTCCACCATGGATTTTCTTCAAACCGCTTGCAATCAAAATTAGACCTTCCCAGCAGTGCTCCCAGACCCCTCAAACCTACCCCCTGAAATCTAGAACACCCCCAAATAGCTCCCCAAAAAAATGCAGTACTGCTAGGCCTAAGTTTAAATCGTGCCAAAACGCTCCCTGCAACTAGGCCCAAACCCCCCTTTTCCACCATGGATTTTCTTCAAACAACTTTCAATCAAAATTAGACCTTCCCAGCAGTGCTCCCAGACCCCTCAACCCACCCCCAAAAATCTAGAACACCCCCAAACAGCCCCCCAAATATATGGAATACTGCTAAAAAAAAAACTTTTCCACCATGGATTTTCTTCAAAGCACTTGAAATCAAAATTATACCTTCCCAGCAGTACTCCCGGACCCCTCAACCCACCCCAAGAAATCTAGAACACCCCCAAACAGCCCCCCCAAAAAACATGCAGTACTGCTAGGCCTAAGTTTAAATTGTGCCAAAACGCTTTCTGCAACTAGACCCAAACCCCCCTTTTCCACCATGGATATTCTTCAAAACACTTGCAATCAAAATTAGACCCTCCCAGCAGTGCTCCCAGACCCCTCAACCCACCCCCAAATATCTAGAACACCCCCAAACAGCCCCCCAAAAATGTGCAGTACTACTAGGTCTATGTTAAAATCATGCCTAGACGCTCTCCGCAACTGGGCCCGAAACACCCCTTTTCCACCATGGATTTTCTTCAAAGCACTTGAAATAAAAATTAGACCTTCCCAGCAGTGCTCCCAGACCCGTCAACCCACCCCCAGAAATCTAGAACACCCATAAACAGCCCCCCAAAAACATGCAGTACTGCTAGGCCTAAGTTTAAATCGTGCCTAAAAACTCTCTGCTACTGGGCCCACACCCCCCTTTTCCACCATGGATTTTCTTCAAACCGCTTGCAATCAAAATTAGACCTTCCCAGCAGTGCTCCCAGACCCCTCAAACCTACCCCCTGAAATCTAGAACACCCCCAAATAGCTCCCCAAAAAAATGCAGTACTGCTAGGCCTAAGTTTAAATCGTGCCAAAACGCTCTCTGCAACTAGGCCCAAACCCCCCTTTTCCACCATGGATTTTCTTTAAACAACTTTCAATCAAAATTAGACCTTCCCAGCAGTGCTCCCAGACCCCTCAACCTACCCCCTGAAATCTAGGACACCCCCAAATAGCTCCGCAAAAAAATGCAGTACTGCTAGGCCTAAGTTTAAATCGTGCCAAAACGCTTTCTGCAACTAGACCCAAACCCCCCTTTTCCACCATGGATATTCTTCAAAACACTTGCAATCAAAATTAGACCCTCCCAGCAGTGCTCCCAGACCCCTCAACCCACCCCAAATATCTAGAACACCCCCAAACAGCCCGCCAAAAATGTGCAGTACTACTAGGCCTATGTGAAAATTATGCCTAGACGCTCTCCGCAACTGGGCCCGAAACAAGCCTTTTCCAACATGGATTTTCTTCAAAGCACTTGAAATCAAAATTAGACCTTCCCAGCAGTGCTCCCAGACCCGTCAACCCACCCCCAGAAATCTAGAACACCCATAAACAGCCCCCCAAAAACATGCAGTACTGCTAGGCCTAAGTTTAAATCGTGCCTAAAAACTCTCTGCTACTGGGCCCACACCCCCCTTTTCCACCATGGATTTTCTTCAAACCGCTTGCAATCAAAATTAGACCTTCCCAGCAGTGCTCCCAGACCCCTCAAACCTACCCCCTGAAATCTAGAACACCCCCAAATAGCTCCCCAAAAAAATGCAGTACTGCTAGGCCTACGTTTAAATCGTGCCAAAACGCTCTCTGCAACTAAAACCAAACCCCCCTTTTCCACCATGGATTTTCTTCAAACAACTTTCAATCAAAATTAGACCTTCCCAGCAGTGCTCCCAGACCCGTCAACCCACCCCCAGAAATCTAGAACACCCCCAAACAGCCCCCCAAAAACATGCAGTACTGCTAGCCCTAAGTTTAAATCGTGCCAACACGCTCTCTGCAACTAGGCCCACACCCCCCTTTTCCACCATGGATTTTCTTCAAAGCACTTGCAATCAAAATTAGACCTTCCCAGCAGTGCTCCCAGACCCGTCAACCCACCCCCAGAAATCTAGAACACCCATAAACAGCCCCCCAAAAACATGCAGTACTGCTAGGCCTAAGTTTAAATCGTGCCTAAAAGCTCTCTGCAACTAGGCCCACATCCCCCTTTTCCACCATGGATTTTCTTCAAACCGCTTGCAATCAAAATTAGACCTTCCCAGCAGTGCTCCCAGACCCCTCAACCTACCCCCTGAAATCTAGAACACCCCCAAATAGCTCCCTAAAAACATGCAGTACTGCGAGGCCTAAGTTTAAATCGTGCCTAAAAGCTCTCTGCAACTAGGCCCACACCCCCCTTTTCCACCATGGATTTTCTTCAAACCGCTTGCAATCAAAATTAGACCTTCCCAGCTGTGATCCTAGACCCCTCAACCCACCCCCAGAAATTAGAACACCCCAAACACCCCCCCAAAAACATGCAGTACTGCTAGGGCTAATTATATATTGTGCCAAAACGTTCTGTGCAACTAGGCCCAACCCCCCTTTTCCACCATTGATTTTCTTCAAACCACTTGCAATCAAAATTAGACCTTCCCAGCAGTGCTCCCAGACCCCTCAACCCACCCCCAGAAATCTATAACACCCCCAAACACCCCCCCAAAACATGCAGTACTGCTAGGCCTAAGTTTAAATCGTGCCAAAACGCTCTCTGCAACTAGGCCCACACCCCCCTTTTCCATCATGAATTTTCTTCAAACCACTTGCAAATAAAATTAAACGTTCCCAGCAGTGCTCCCAGACCCCTCAACCCACCCCCAAAAATCTAGAACACCCCCAAACAGCCCCTCAAACACATGCAGTACTACTAGGCCTAAGTTAAAATTGTGCCAAAACGCTCTCTGCAACTAGGCCCAAACCCTCCTTTTCCACCATGTATTGACTTCAAACCACTTGCAATCAAAATTAGACCTTCCCAGCAGTGCTCCCAGACCCCTCAACCTACCCCCTGAAATCTAGAACACCCCCAAATAGCTCCCTAAAAACATGCAGTACTGCTAGGCCTAAGTTTAAATCATGCCTAAAAGCTCTCTGCAACTAGGCCCACATCCCCCTTTTCCGCCATGGATTTTCTTCAAACCGCTTGCAATCAAAATTAGACCTTCCCAGCAGTGCTCCCAGACCCCTCAACCTACCCCCTGAAATCTAGAACACCCCCAAATAGCTCCCTAAAAACATGCAGTACTGCTAGGCCTAAGTTTAAATCGTGCCTAAAAACTCTCTGCTACTGGGCCCACACCCCCCTTTTCCACCATGGATTTTCTTCAAACAACTTTCAATCAAAATTATACCTTCCCAGCAGTGCTCCCAGACCACTCAACCCACCCCCAAAAATCTAGAACACCCCCAAACAGCCCCCCAAATATATGGAATACTGCTAAAAAAAAAACTTTTCCACCATGGATTTTCTTCAAAGCACTTGAAATCAAAATTATACCTTCCCAGCAGTACTCCCGGACCCCTCAACCCGCCCCAAGAAATCTAGAACACCCCCAAACAGCCCCCCAAAAACATGCAGTACTGCTAGGCCTAAGTTTAAATTGTGCCAAAACGATTTCTGCAACTAGACCCAAACCCCCCTTTTCCACCATGGATATTCTTCAAAACACTTGCAATCAAAATTAGACCCTCCCAGCAGTGCTCCCAGACCCCTCAACCCACCCCAAATATCTAGAACACCCCCAAACAGCCCGCCAAAAATGTGCAGTACTACTAGGCCTATGTGAAAATTATGCCTAGACGCTCTCCGCAACTGGGCCCGAAACAAGCCTTTTCCAACATGGATTTTCTTCAAAGCACTTGAAATCAAAATTAGACCTTCCCAGCAGTGCTCCCAGACCCGTCAACCCACCCCCAGAAATCTAGAACACCCATAAACAGCCCCCCAAAAACATGCAGTACTGCTAGGCCTAAGTTTAAATCGTGCCTAAAAACTCTCTGCTACTGGGCCCACACCCCCCTTTTCCACCATGGATTTTCTTCAAACCGCTTGCAATCAAAATTAGACCTTCCCAGCAGTGCTCCCAGACCCCTCAAACCTACCCCCTGAAATCTAGAACACCCCCAAATAGCTCCCCAAAAAAATGCAGTACTGCTAGGCCTACGTTTAAATCGTGCCAAAACGCTCTCTGCAACTAAAACCAAACCCCCCTTTTCCACCATGGATTTTCTTCAAACAACTTTCAATCAAAATTAGACCTTCCCAGCAGTGCTCCCAGACCCGTCAACCCACCCCCAGAAATCTAGAACACCCCCAAACAGCCCCCCAAAAACATGCAGTACTGCTAGCCCTAAGTTTAAATCGTGCCAACACGCTCTCTGCAACTAGGCCCACACCCCCCTTTTCCACCATGGATTTTCTTCAAAGCACTTGCAATCAAAATTAGACCTTCCCAGCAGTGCTCCCAGACCCGTCAACCCACCCCCAGAAATCTAGAACACCCATAAACAGCCCCCCAAAAACATGCAGTACTGCTAGGCCTAAGTTTAAATCGTGCCTAAAAGCTCTCTGCAACTAGGCCCACATCCCCCTTTTCCACCATGGATTTTCTTCAAACCGCTTGCAATCAAAATTAGACCTTCCCAGCAGTGCTCCCAGACCCCTCAACCTACCCCCTGAAATCTAGAACACCCCCAAATAGCTCCCTAAAAACATGCAGTACTGCGAGGCCTAAGTTTAAATCGTGCCTAAAAGCTCTCTGCAACTAGGCCCACACCCCCCTTTTCCACCATGGATTTTCTTCAAACCGCTTGCAATCAAAATTAGACCTTTCCAGCTGTGATCCTAGACCCCTCAACCCACCCCCAGAAATGTAGAACACCCCAAACACCCCCCCAAAAACATGCAGTACTGCTAGGGCTAATTATATATTGTGCCAAAACGTTTTGTGCAACTAGGCCCAACCCCCCTTTTCCACCATTGATTTTCTTCAAACCACTTGCAATCAAAATTAGACCTTCCCAGCAGTGCTCCCAGACCCCTCAACCCACCCCCAGAAATCTATAACACCCCCAAACACCCCCCCAAAACATGCAGTACTGCTAGGCCTAAGTTTAAATCGTGCCAAAACGCTCTCTGCAACTAGGCCCACACCCCCCTTTTCCATCATGAATTTTCTTCAAACCACTTGCAAATAAAATTAAACGTTCCCAGCAGTGCTCCCAGACCCCTCAACCCACCCCCAAAAATCTAGAACACCCCCAAACAGCCCCTCAAACACATGCAGTACTACTAGGCCTAAGTTAAAATTGTGCCAAAACGCTCTCTGCAACTAGGCCCAAACCCTCCTTTTCCACCATGTATTGACTTCAAACCACTTGCAATCAAAATTAGACCTTCCCAACAGTACTCTCAGACCTGTCTACCCACCCCCAGAAATCTAGAACACCCCCAAACAGCCCTCCAAAAACATGCAGTACTGCTAGGCCTAAGTTTAAATCGTGCCAATACGCTCTCTGCAACTAGGCACACTGAGGAAAATTGAATTTTGCCCTGTCATGTGTCCCTACGTGTTCCCCATTATATGTTATATGTGCATGATCGATATGCATATGTTCCCCCTTGCCCAAATAAAGACGCAATTATAGTTGTGTCCAATGTTAGTATGCCAGTTATCCAGTCCTCGTGAAAGCAACGAGTATTAGGCCTATGTTGCCAACGTTTTACATTTTGCACGTTAATTCATCGAGTTGTCCCCGTTTCTAGGCCTCATGGGGCCCGGACACCAGATTCAAGCTCCAGTCTCCTGAAACCACTCCGAGGAGCGATACAGCCCCTCCCGCATCCCTGACCCTTCACTTACTCTCTGCCAAGCCGCGCGGTGCCCGGCCTGGCCTGCCTGCCTGTCTGCCAAGAATATGTTATGCCTCTAGTTATCAGTTCAGCTTCCCGGCTTCACATTCCTAAGCTAACGAACCGCATAAACATCTTCAGCTATAGTCTAGTCTTCCTGTCTCCATGCAAGAGAATTACTGAATTAGTATCCATAGAAGATTCATAGCACACGCAATACATGTAGAATATATGCATGCACCAGCCTTAGTGTCAAGTAGCCTTTGCCCTGATGACTTTTAGATTCTATCAACATGTACTCCAAATACAAGATATCAGATATGCTATAGGTACATGTCGTCCTGACATCCCAGACTTTAGTCTCCTCTTCTGGTGCAGAAGTCAGAGCCCCCAGCTCTCCCTAGTTACACGTCATGGCCCGTTTGCGCGCACCAGTAGGTTAAAGGTTCCAGCTGCCCAGGTAGCCCCCTCCATGTATCCACCCATTTATGACACTTCTGTGATGTTTACATCACATGTCTCCGTGCACGCCTTGTGCACGCATTCTTTGTACGCCCATATGTTCTTATCTTACGTTTGTCACTTGTTACGCCTACTGTATTCGATGCAATTATACTGTTTTTCTATATATACTGTATGATGTTAATATGATATTAGGCTTTACTTCCCTTTGTCCTGTCCTGTGTCTGTCCCTTCCTGAACCTTTGCAGGTGATGGAACCCGATGGTCCATTGGCTCGAGCCATCTGATTAAAGCCCATTCTGACTCAGATATCACGGATCCTGCCTCTTATTTATTGAGCTATCTGTTTTAGTTAATGCATAGAAAAATAGTACCGGTAATTAATTATTTATTTACCACAACACACACCCCTTTTCCACCATGGATTTTCTTCAAACCACTTGCAATCAAAATTAGACCTTCCCAGCAGTGCTCCCAGACCCCTCAACCAACCCCCAGAAATCTAGAACACCCCTTAACAGCCCCTCAAACACATGCAGTACTACTAGGCCTAAGTTAGAATCGTGCCAAAACGCTCTCTGCAACTAGGCCCAAACCCTCCTTTTCCACCATGTATTTACTTCAAACCACTTGCAATCAAAATTAAACCTTCCCAGCAGTACTCCCGGACCCCTCAACCCACCCCAAGAAATCTAGAACACCCCCAAACAGACCCCCAAAAACATGCAGTACTGCTAGGCCTAAGTTTAAATTGTGCCAAAACGCTCTCTGCAACTAGACCCAAACCCCCCTTTTCCACCATGGATATTCTTCAAAACACTTGCAATCAAAATTAGACCTTCCCAGCAGTGCTCCCAGACGCCTCAACCCACCCCCAGAAATCTGGAACACCCCCTAACAGCCCCCCAAAAACATGGAATACTGCTAAAAAAAAACTTTTCCACCATGAATTTTCTTCAAAGCACTTGCAATCATAATTATACCTTCCCAGCAGTACTCCCGGACCCCTCAACCCACCCCAAGAAATCTAGAACACCCCCAAACAGCCCCCCAAAAACATGCAGTACTGCTAGGCCTTAGTTTAAATTGTGCCAAAACGCTCTTTGCAACTAGACCCAAACCCCCCTTTTCCACCATGGATATTCTTCAAAACACTTGCAATCAAAATTAGACCTTCCCAGCAGTGCTCCCAGACCCGTCAACCCACCCCCAGAAATCTAGAACACCCATAAACAGCCCCCCAAAAACATGCAGTACTGCTAGGCCTAAGTTTAAATCGTGCCTAAAAGCTCTCTGCTACTAGGCCCACACCCCCCTTTTCCACCATGGATTTTCTTCAAACCGCTTGCAATCAAAATTAGACCTTCCCAGCAGTGCTCCCAGACCCCTCAACCTACCCCCTGAAATCTAGAACACCCCCAAATAGCTCCCCAAAAACATGCAGTACTACTAGGCCTAAGTTTAAACCGTGCCAAAACGCTCCCTGCAACTAGGCCCAAACCTCCCCTTTTCCAACATGGATTTTCTTCAAACCACTTTCAATCAAAATTATACCATCCCAGCAGTGCTCCCAGACCCCTCAACCCACCCCCAAAAATCTAGAACACCCATAAACAGCCCCCCAAAAACATGCAGCACTGCTAGGCCTAAGTTTAAATCGTGCCTAAAAGCTCTATGCTACTAGGCCCACACACCCCTTTTCCATCATGGATTTTCTTCAAACCGCTTGCAATCAAAATTAGACCTTCCCAGCAGTGTTCCCAGACGCCTCAACCCACCCCCAGAAATCTGGAACACCCCCTAACAGCCCCCCAAAAACATGGAATACTGCTAAAAAAATACTTTTCCACCATGAATTTTCTTCAAAGCACTTGCAATCAAAATTATACCTTCTCAGCAGTACTCCCGGACCCCTCAACCCACCCCAAGAAATCTAGAACACCCCCAAACAGCCCCCCAAAAACATGCAGTACTGCTAGGCCTAAGTTTAAATTGTGCCAAAACGCTCTCTGCAACTAGACCCAAACCCCCCTTTTCCACCATGGATATTCTTCAAAACACTTGCAATCAAAATTAGACCTTCCCAGCAGTGCTCCCAGACCCCTCAACCCACCCCCAAATATCTAGAACACCCTCAAACAGCCCCCCAAAAATGTGCAGTACTACTAGGCCTATGTTAAAATCATGCCTAGACGCTCTCTGCAACTAGGCCCGAAACACCCCTTTTCCACCATGGATTTTCTTCAAAGCACTTGCAATCAAAATTAGACCTTCCCAGCAGTGCTCCCAGACCCGTCAACCCACCCCCAGAAATCTAGAACACCCATAAACAGCCCCCCAAAAACATGCAGTACTGCTAGGCCTAAGTTTAAATCGTGCCTAAAAGCTCTCTGCTACTAGGCCCACACCCCCCTTTTCCACCATGGATTTTCTTCAAACCGCTTGCAATCAAAATTAGACCTTCCCAGCAGTGCTCCCAGACCCCTCAACCTACCCCCTGAAATCTAGAACACCCCCAAATAGCTCCCCAAAAACATGCAGTACTGCTAGGCCTAAGTTTAAATCGTGCCAAAACGCTCCCTGCAACTAGGCCCAAACCCCCCTTTTCCACCATGGATATTCTTCAAAACACTAACAATCAAAATTAGACCTTCCCAGCAGTGCTCCCAGACGCCTCAACCCACCCCCAGAAATCTGGAACACCCCCTAACAGCCCTCCAAAAACATGGAATACTGCTAAAAAAAAACGTTTCCACCATGGATTTTCTTCAAAGCACTTGCAATCAAAATTATACCTTCCCAGCAGTACTCCCGGACCCCTCAACCCACCCCAAGAAATCTAGAACACCCCCAAACAGCCCCCCAAAAACATGCAGTACTGCTATGCCTAAGTTTAAATTGTGCCAAAACGCTCTCTGCAACTAGACCCAAACCCCCCTTTTCCACCATGGATATTCTTCAAAACGCTTGCAATCAAAATTAGACCTTCCCAGCAGTGCTCCCAGACCCCTCAACCTACCCCCTGAAATCTAGAACACCCCCAAATAGCTCCCCAAAAACATGCAGTACTACTAGGCCTAAGTTTAAACCGTGACAAAACGCTCCCTGCAACTAGGCCCAAACCCCCCTTTTCCACCATGGATTTTCTTCAAACCACTTTCAATCAAAATTATACCATCCCAGCAGTGCTCCCAGACCCCTCAACCCACCCCCAAAAATCTAGAACACCCATAAACAGCCCCCCAAAAACATGCAGTACTGCTAGGCCTAAGTTTAAATCGTGCCTAAAAGCTCTATGCTACTAGGACCACACACCCCTTTTCCACCATGGATTTTCTTCAAACCGCTTGCAATCAAAATTAGACCTTCCCAGCAGTGCTCCCAGACCCCTCAAACCTACCCCCTGAAATCTAGAACACCCCAAATTGCTCCCAAAAAAAATGCAGTACTGCTAGGCCTAAGTTTAAATCGTGCTAAAACGCTCCCTGCAACTAGGCCCAAACCCCCCTTTTCCACCATGGATTTTCTTCAAACAACTTTCAATCAAAATTAGACCTTCCAAGCAGTGCTCCCAGACCCCTCAACCCTCCCCCAAAAATCTAGAACACCCCCAAACAGCCCCCCAAATATATGGAATACTGCTAAGAAAAAAACTTTTCCACCATGGATTTTCTTCAAAGCACTTGAAATCAAAATTATACCTTCCCTGCAGTACTCCCGGACCCCTCAACCCACCCCAAGAAATCTAGAACACCCCCAAACAGCCCCCCAAAAACATGCAGTACTGCTAGGCCTAAGTTTAAATTGTGCCAAAACGCTTTCTGCAACTAGACCCAAACCCCCCTTTTCCACCATGGATTTTCTTCAAACCGCTTGCAATCAAAATTAGACCCTCCCAGCAGTGCTCCCAGACCCCTCAACCCACCCCCAAATATCTAGAACACCCCCAAACAGCCCCCAAAAAATGTGCAGTACTACTAGGCCTATGTCAAAATCATGCCTAGACGCTCTCCGCAACTGGGCCCGAAACACCCCTTTTCCGCCATGGATTTTCTTCAAAGCACTTGAAATCAAAATTAGACCTTCCCAGCAGTGCTCCCAGACCCGTCAACCCACCCCCAGCAATCTAGAACACCCATAAACAGCCCCCCAAAAACATGCAGTACTGCTAGGCCTAAGTTTAAATCGTGCCTAAAAGCTCTATGCTACTAGGCCCACACACCCCTTTTCCACCATGGATTTTCTTCAAACCGCTTGCAATCAAAATTAGACCTTCCCAGCAGTGCTCCCAGACGCCTCAACCCACCCCCAGAAATCTGGAACACCCCCTAGCAGCCCCCCAAAAACATGGAATACTGCTAAAAAAAAACTTTTCCACCATGGATTTTCTTCAAAGCACTTGCAATCAAAATTATACCTTCCCAGCAGTACTCCCGGACCCCTCAACCCACCCCAAGAAATCTAGAACACCCCCAAACAGCCCCCCAAAAACATGCAGTACTGCTAGGCCTAAGTTTAAATTGTGCCAAAACGCTCTCTGCAACTAGACCCAAACCCCCCTTTTCCACCATGGATATTCTTCAAAACACTTGCAATCAAAATTAGACCTTCCCAGTAGTGCTCCCAGACCCCTCAACCCACCCCCAAATATCTAGAACACCCCCAAACAGCCCCCTAAAAATGTGCAGTACTACTAGGCCTATGTTAAAATCATGCCTAGACTCTCTCTGCAACTAGGCCCGAAACACCCCTTTTCCACCATGGAATTTCTTCAAAGCACTTGCAATCAAAATTAGACCTTCCCAGCAGTGCTCCCAGACCCGTCAACCCACCCCCAGAAATCTAGAACACCCATAAACAGCCCCCCAAAAACATGCAGTACTGCTAGGCCTAAGTTTAAATCGTGCCTAAAAGCTCTCTGCTACTAGGCCCACACCCCCCTTTTCCACCATGGATTTTCTTCAAACCGCTTGCAATCAAAATAAGACCTTCCCAGCAGTGCTCCCAGACCCCTCAACCTACCCCCTGAAATCTAGAACACCCCCAAATAGCTCCCCAAAAACATGAAGTACTGCTAGGCCTAAGTTTAAATCGTGCCAAAACGCTCCCTGCAACTAGGCCCAAACCCCCCTTTTCCACCATGGATATTCTTCAAAACACTAACAATCAAAATTAGACCTTCCCAGCAGTGCTCCCAGACGCCTCAACCCACCCCCAGAAATCTGGAACACCCCCTAACAGCCCTCCAAAAACATGGAATACTGCTAAAAAAAAAACGTTTCCACCATGGATTTTCTTCAAAGCACTTGCACTCAAAATTATACCTTCCCAGCAGTACTCCCGGACCCCTCAACCCACCCCAAGAAATCTAGAACACCCCCAAACAGCCCCCCAAAAACATGCAGTACTGCTAGGCCTAAGTTTAAATTGTGCCAAAACGCTCTCTGCAACTAGACCCAAACCCCCCTTTTCCACCATGGATATTCTTCAAAACGCTTGCAATCAAAATTAGACCTTCCCAGCAGTGCTCCCAGACCCCTCAACCCACCCCCAAATATCTAGAACACCCCCAAACAGCCCCCCAAAAATGTGCAGTACTACTAGGCCTATGTTAAAATCATGCCTAGACGCTCTCTGCAACTAGGCCCGAAACACCCCTTTTCCACCATGGATTTTCTTCAAAGCACTTGCAATCAAAATTAGACCTTCCCAGCAGTGCTCCCAGACCCGTCAACCCACCCCCAGAAATCTAGAACACCCATAAACAGCCCCCCAAAAACATGCAGTACTGCTAGGCCTAAGTTTAAATCGTGCCTAAAAGCTCTCTGCTACTAGGCCCACACCCCCCTTTTCCACCATGGATTTTCTTCAAACCGCTTGCAATCAAAATTAGACCTTCCCAGCAGTGCTCCCAGACCCCTCAACCTACCCCCTGAAATCTAGAACACCCCCAAATAGCTCCCCAAAAACATGCAGTACTGCTAGGCCTAAGTTTAAATCGTGCCAAAACGCTCCCTGCAACTAGGCCCAAACCCCCCTTTTCCACCATGGATTTTCTTCAAACCAATTTCAATCAAAATTATACCTTCCCAGCAGTGCTCCCAGACACCTCAACCCACCCCCAAAAATCTAGAACACCCCCAAACAGCCCCCAAAATATATGGAATACTGCTACAAAAAAACTTTTCCACCATGGATTTTCTTCAACGCACTTGAAATCAAAATTAGACCTTCCCAGCAGTGCTCCCAGACCCCTCAACCCACCCCCAGAAATCTGGAACACCCCCAAACAGCCCCCCAAAAACATGCAGTACTGCTAGGCCTAAGTTTAAATCGTGCCAAAACGTTCTGTGCAACTAGGCCCAAGCCCCCCTTTTCCACCATGGATTTTCTTCAAACCACTTGCAATCAGAATTAGACCATCCCAGCAGTGCTCCCAGACCCCTCATCCCACCCCCAAAAATCTAGAACACCCCCAAACAGCCCCTCAAACACATGCAGTACTACTAGGCCTAAGTTAGAATCGTGCCTAAACGCTCTCTGCAACGCTGCCAAAAACACCCCTTTTCCACCATTGATTTTCTTCAAAGCACTTGCAATCAAAATTAGACCTTCCCAGCAATGCTCCCAGACCCCTCAACCCACCCCCAGAAATCTGGCACACCCCCAAACTGCCCCCCAAAAACATGCAGTACTGCTAGGCCTAAGTTTAACTTGTGCCAAAACGCTCTCTGCAACTAGACCCAAACCCCCCTTTTCGACCATGGATATTCTTCAAAACGCTTGCAATCAAAATTAGACCTTCCCAGGAGTGCTCCCAGACCCCTCAACCCACCCCCAAATATCTAGAACACCCCCAAACAGCCCCTCAAAAACATGGAATACTGCTAAAAAAAAACTTTTCCACCATGGATTTTCTTCAAAGCACTTGCAATCAAAATTATACCTTCCCAGCAGTACTCCCGGACCCCTCAACCCACCCCAAGAAATCTAGAACACCCCCAAACAGCCCCCCAAAAACATGCAGTACTGCTAGGCCTAAGTTTAACTTGTGCCAAAACGCTCTCTGCAACTAGACCCAAACCCCCCTTTTCCACCATGGATATTCTTCAAAACGCTTGCAATCAAAATTAGACCTTCCCAGCAGTGCTCCCAGACCCCTCAACCCACCCCCAAATATCTAGAACACCCCCAAACAGCCCCCCAAAAAATGTGCAGTACTACTAGGCCTATGTTAAAATCATGCCTAGACGCTCTCTGCAACTAGGCCCGAAACACCCCTTTTCCACCATGGATTTTCTTCAAAGCACTTGCAATCAAAATTAGACCTTCCCAGCAGTGCTCCCAGACCTGTCAACCCACCCCCAGAAATCTAGAACACCCATAAACAGCCCCCCAAAAACATGCAGTACTGCTAGGCCTAAGTTTAAATCATGCCTAAAAGCTCTCTGCTACTAGGCCCACACCCCCCTTTTCCACCATGGATTTTCTTCAAACCGCTTGCAATCAAAATTAGACCTTCCCAGCAGTGCTCCCAGACCCCTCAACCCACCCCCAGAAATCTCGAACACCCCCAAACAGCCCCCCAAAAACATGCAGTACTGCTAGGCCTAAGTTTAAATCATGCCAAAACGTTCTGTGCAACTAGGCCCAAGCCCCCCTTTTCTACCATGGATTTTCTTCAAACCACTTGCAATCAAAATTAGACCGTCCCAGCAGTGCTCCCAGACCCCTCAACCCACCCCCAAAAATCTAGAACACCCCCAAACAGCCCCTCAAACACATGCAGTACTACTAGGCCTAAGTTAGAATCGTGCCAAAACGCTCTCTGCAACTAGGCCCAAACCCCCCTTTTCCACCATGTTTTTACTTCAAACCACTTGCAATCAAAATTAGACCTTCCCAGCAGTACTCCCGGACCCCTCAACCCACCCCAAGAAATCTAGAACACCCCCAAACAGCCCCCCAAAAACATGCAGTACTGCTAGGCCTAAGTTTAAATCGTGCCTAAAAGCTCTCTGCTACTATGCCCACACCCCCCTTTTCCACCATGGATTTTCTTCAAACCGCTTGCAATCAAAATTAGACCTTCCCAGCAGTGCTCCCAGACCCCTCAACCTACCCCCTAAAATCTAGAACACCCCCAAATAGCTCCCCAAAAACATGCAGTACTGCTAGGCCTAAGTTTAAATCGTGCCAAAACGCTCCTTGCAACTAGGCCCAAACCCCCCTTTTCCACCATGGATTTTCTTCAAACCACTTTCAATCAAAATTATACCTTCCCTGAGGGAGGAGCCAAGCTCGCGTCCGAGATGGCCGCGCTTTAGCTCGGCTCCGTTCGCCTGCCTGCTTATATCGTCTATCCTGCTGTTATCCTGCCCCGGGAAGTCCTCTTTGCTATGCTGCAGTGCTACGAAACCTTGCAGGCACTCACCTTTTGCTCTGGTTGTCCTTGGGTGCCGTGGATCCTGCACATCGCTCCCGCTCGCTTCGGGGCCTCCGGAGCGGGCTGGCCTGGATCTTCTCGGCGGCGCCCGGACGGGGCGGAGCGCGATGGTCGGCCCTTGATGGCGCTGTGGACGCGGTCATAGAGGCCGTTGTGCGTATAGGCCGGCTGTGACTTGCTGGCCGGCTCCGGTGGGCCGGTGGCCTTGGGTGGAGGCGCTGCCTTCCATTGACGGGGCTGATCGTACATTCGGCTTGCTCCCCCTTTTGTTCTCCGGTCCGGCCATTTTGATTTCCTCCGCCCGGACTCGGAGAACGGGCCCGGCGGCACTGGGGAGCCGGCGATCCCCCTTCTTCTGGTGGCCCCCCCTTCCTGCTCTGGAGGTGCCCTGTTGCCGGTCGGCTGGTCTTCATTTGCCTCGCTGCTGTCCGGACGGGGGTTGACGGACGCCGCGGCCCCGACGGGCTTTCAAGATGGCGGCCGACCCTGGATGTCTCAGCCGGGCCTGGACGAGCGCTGGAGGCCCGCCGCATGGCCCGGATGCCGGATACTGTAAAGGTTTTCCTACACTTAAGTGCATCCTGGACGCCCTACACTCCTGGCGAGCTTCGGTGGCCGCACCCGTTGTCATCCTGGAGGTGGATCCTCTCTTCGGGCAGTTTGGGCCCCCTAAACTGGGTGCGGCTTCGTCGCCGTTGCAGGGTCCGGCTGGAACTATCCTGGGAAGCATGGGCCCGGCGACGGCCGCGTCTGTGGCTGTGCGGAGTTCTGTTGCCCTTCATCGTACTGTGCTATCTCCAGCGCCACCGATCCGGGGACCGGATCCCGTCTGGGCTGGCCTCAATGGGTTTTTCTGCCTTTCTTCGCCTCGAATGATCGACCCTGGCTCCTGTGCCGGCCCAGCTGAGTCGGCTTTTCTTAAACTGTCCCTGAAACTGTGCCTGCATTGCGTGAGATGTTCTCTGACTTTTCCGGATCATCCGGGTTTTCCTCCACGTATCTTATCTGGACTGCCGTTTGATCTCCCTGTTCTTTGCCTTCTGTTCTTCGTGGTCTGGTTCTTGGTGAATCGGACGGCTACAAGTTTGGACAAACAAGGACAGGGCTGAGACGAATTTGCCTCTGTGTACGGAAGTCTTGTACTGGTTGGATGATCGGCATGTAACGGTATGACTATGTGTGAATTTGTGTTGCTCCTGGAGTACATCCTGATATTTTTTTGACTTCCCAAGGGCTCTGCCTTTTTCTCAGGCGGGTGGGTGGGTGCTGATAATTCTGTTCCTTGGCCCTCTCCCGCGTGTTTTCCTCCATTTTTCCTTCCCCCCCCCTTCTTTTGTCTTAGATTTCTGTCTTGTCTTTGCTCTTCTATATTTCGGGTTCTAATTAGGGCGACAGGCACGCTGCCGGGGGTAGGCCATAGCCTTCTGCAGGGGTGCAGGGTGGGCTTGTGGGGTGGGTCTGTCATTTTGGGGGGTCTTTTTCCCCCCTTTTTTTTCTCCCCTTTTTTGTTCTATGGCTCTTGCGTATTCTCTTTTTCGGGACTCCGTTTCGTCACGTGTCCCCCTGGGGTGTTCCTGATGCACTGGCCTGCCGGTTTTATTGTGCTTAGGGCTCATTGTGTCTTATGCCACTAATTTTCAATGTATGCCGTGTACTGGTTTATGTTTTCCTGCTTCGCCGCCGGGGGGCGCGGGTTTGAGGAGGAGTCCCTTCTTTTTTCTTTTTTCTTCCTTCCCCTCCCTCTTTCGTGGGGGATTTCCTTCCTTTTATTGGGGTGTGTACCATGTTGATTGATACGGTGGGATCTTCTTTACATCCGTTTGATGAGTCTGGTTGTGGCTGTGGTGGGTGAGCACTGGACGGCGTGCGTACTCGCCTCTCCTTGATGTACTTCCGTTGGGGTGGTAGTTACAGCTATGTTTCGTCCTTGTTGGATTTATCCTGTGCTTTCTATGATCGCCTGTTCGCGGCTCACCACGGCCCCTCCCTATTTGCTTGAGTCACTGCCCGTCCTGATCCTGTGCTCCCCGTTCCCATATTAGAAAATCAACCTTCGCATATCCTGTTATATTGGTTGCTCTATGGCTTTTGGCCTATGTCTCCTGTGTTCTTGTTGTCGTCTCCTGTGGATACTTTTGTATTGCTGACTATGCTCCTGCTATGTGGTGGCCAGCCCGCTGGGTTGTAGGCCCGTATTTGTGAGCACTTTCTGTACAATAAAGGTTTTTAAAAAAAAATTAAAAAAATTATGCCTTCCCAGCAGTGCTCCCAGACACCTCAACCCACCCCCAAAAATCTAGAACACCCCCAAACAGCCCCCAAAATATATGGAATACTGCTAAAAAAAACTTTTCCACTATGGATTTTCTTCAACGCACTTGAAATCAAAATTAGGCCTTCCCAGCAGTGCTCCCAGACCCCTCAACCCACCCCCAGAAATCTGGAACACCCACAAACAGCCCCCCAAAAACATGCAGTACTGCTAGGCCTAAGTTTAAATCGTGCCAAAACGTTCTGTGCAACTAGGCCCAAGCCCCCCTTTTCCACCATGGATTTTCTTCAAACCACTTGCAATCAGAATTAGACCGTCCCAGCAGTGCTCCCAGACCCCTCAACCCACCCCCAAATATCTAGAACACCCCCAAACAGCCCCCCAAAAACATGGAATACTGCTAAAAAAAAAACTTTTCCACCATGGATTTTCTTCAAAGCACTTGCAATCAGAATTAGACCGTCCCAGCAGTGCTCCCAGACCCCTCAACCCACCCCCAAAAATCTAGAACACCCCCAAACAGCCCCTCAAACACATGCAGTACTACTAGGCCTAAGTTAGAATCGTGCCTAAACGCTCTCTGCAACGCTGCCAAAAACACCCCTTTTCCACCATGGATTTTCTTCAAAGCACTTGCAATCAAAATTAGACCTTCCCAGCAGTGCTCCCAGACCCCTCAACCCACCCCCAGAAATCTGGCACACCCCCAAACTGCCCCCCAAAAACATGCAGTACTGCTAGGCCTAAGTTTAACTTGTGCCAAAACGCTCTCTGCAACTAGACCCAAACCCCCATTTTCGACCATGGATATTCTTCAAAACGCTTGCAATCAAAATTAGACCTTCCCAGCAGTGCTCCCAGACCCCTCAACCCACCCCCAAATATCTAGAACACCCCCAAACAGCCCCCCAAAAACATGGAATACTGCTAAAAAAAAAACTTTTCCACCATGGATTTTCTTCAAAGCACTTGCAATCAAAATTATACCTTCCCAGCAGTACTCCCGGACCCCTCAACCCACCCCAAGAAATCTAGAACACCCCCAAACAGCCCCCCAAAAACATGCAGTACTGCTAGGCTTAAGTTTAACTTGTGCCAAAACGCTCTCTGCAACTAGACCCAAACCCCCCTTTTCCACCATGGATATTCTTCAAAACGCTTGCAATCAAAATTAGACCTTCCCAGCAGTGCTCCCAGACCCCCTCAACCCACCCCCAAATATCTAGAACACCCCCAAACAGCCCCCCAAAAAATGTGCAGTACTACTAGGCCTATGTTAAAATCATGCCTAGACGCTCTCTGCAACTAGGCCCGAAACACCCCTTTTCCACCATGGATTTTCTTCAAAGCACTTGCAATCAAAAATAGACCTTCCCAGCAGTGCTCCCAGACCTGTCAACCCACCCCCAGAAATCTAGAACACCCATAAACAGCCCCCCAAAAACATGCAGTACTGCTAGGCCTAAGTTTAAATCGTGCCTAAAAGCTCTCTGCTACTAGGCCCACACCCCCCTTTTCCACCATGGATTTTCTTCAAACCGCTTGCAATCAAAATTAGACCTTCCCAGCAGTGCTCCCAGACCCCTCAACCTACCCCCTGAAATCTAGAACACCCCCAAATAGCTCCCCAAAAACATGCAGTACTGCTAGGCCTAAGTTTAAATCGTGCCAAAACGCTCCCTGCAACTAGGCCCAAACCCCCCTTTTCCACCATGGATTTTCTTCAAACCACTTTCAATCAAAATTATACCTTCCCAACAGTGCTCCCAAACCCCTCAACCCACCCCCAAAAATCTAGAACACCCCCAAACAGCCCCCCAAATATATGGAATACTGCTAAAAAAAAAACTTTTCCACCATGGATTTTCTTCAACGCACTTGAAATCAAAATTAGACCTTCCCAGCAGTGCTCCCAGACCCCTCAACCCACCCCCAGAAATCTCGAACACCCCCAAACAGCCCCCCAAAAACATGCAGTACTGCTAGGCCTAAGTTTAAATCGTGCCAAAACGTTCTGTGCAACTAGGCCCAAGCCCCCTTTTTCCACCATGGATTTTCTTCAAACCACTTGCAATCAAAATTAGACGGTCCCAGCAGTGCTCCCAGACCCCTCAACCCACCCCCAAAAATCTAGAACACCCCCAAACAGCCCCTCAAACACATGCAGTACTACTAGGCCTAAGTTAGAATCGTGCCAAAACGCTCTCTGCAACTAGGCCCAAACCCCCCTTTTCCACCATGTTTTTACTTCAAACCACTTGCAATCAAAATTAGACCTTCCCAGCAGTACTCCCGGACCCCTCAACCCACCCCAAGAAATCTAGAACACCCCCAAACAGCCCCCCAAAAACATGCAGTACTGCTAGGCCTAAGTTTAAATTGTGCCAAAACGCTCTCTGCAACTAGACCCAAACCCCCCTTTTCCACCATGGATATTCTTCAAAACGCTTGCAATCAAAATTAGACCTTCCCAGCAGTGCTTCCAGATGCCTCAACCCACCCCCAAAAATCTAGAACACCCCCAAACAACCCCCCAAAAACATGGAATACTGCTTAAAAAAACTTTTTCACCATGGATTTTCTTCAAAGCACTTTCAATCAAAATGATATCTTCCCAGCAGTGCTCCCAGGCCCCTCAACCCACCCCAAACATCTAAAACACCCCCAAACAGCCCCCCAAAAATGTGCAGTACTACTAGGCCTATCTTAAAATCATGCCTAGACGCTCTCTGCAACTAGGCCCGAAACACCCCTTTTCTACCATGGATTTTCTTCAAAGCACTTGCAATTAAAATTAGACTTTCCCAGCAGTGCTCCCAGACCCGTCAACCCACCCCCAGAAATCTAGAACACCCCCAAACAGCCCCTGAAAAACATGCAATACTGCTAGGCCTAAGTTTAAATCGTGCCTAAACGCTCTCTGCAACTACGCCCACACCCCCCTTTTCCACCATGGATTTTCTTCAAACCGCTTGCAATCAAAATTAGACCTTCCCAGCAGTGCTCCTAGACCCCTCAACCCAACCTCAACCATCTAGAACACCCCCAAACAGCCCCTCAAAAACATGCAGTACTACTAGGCCTAAGTTAAAAACGTGCCTAAACGCTCTCTGCAACGCTGCCAGAAACACCCCTTTTCCACCATGGATTTCCTTCAAAGCACTTGCAATCAAAATTAGACCTTCCCAGCAGTGCTCCCAGACCCCTCAACCCACCCCCAGAAATCTGGCACACCCCCAAACTGCCCCCCAAAAACATGCAGTACTGCTAGGCCTAAGTTTAAATCGTGCCAAAATGCTCTCTGCAACTAGGCCCAAACCCTCCTTTTCCACCATGGATTTTCTTCAAAGCACTTGCAATCAAAATTAGACCTTCCCAGCAGTGCTCCCAGACCCCTCAACCCACCCCCAAAAATCTAGAACACCCCTAAACATCCCCCCAAAAACATGGAATACTGCTTAAAAAAAAAACTTTTCCTCCATGGATTTTCTTCAAAGCACTTGCAATCAAAATTAGACCTTCCCAGCAGTGCCCCCAGACCCCTCAACCCACCGCCAAAAATCTAGAACACCCTCAAATAGCCCCCCAAAAACATGCAGTACTGCTAGGCCTAAGTTTAAATCATGCCAAAACGCTCTCTGCAACTAGGCCCAAACACCCCTTTTCCACCAGGGATTTTCTTCAAACCACTTTCAATCAAAATTAGACCTTCCCAGGAACATAGAATACTGCTAAAAAAAACCTTTTCCACCATGGATTTTCTTCAAAGCACTTGCAATGAAACTTAGACCTTCCCAGCAGTGCTCCCAGACCCCTCAACCCACCCCAAACATCTAGAACACCCCCAAACAGCCCCCCAAATATGTGCAGTACTACTAGGCCTATGTTAAAATCATGCCTAGACGCTCTCTGCAACTAGGCCCGAAACACCCCTTTTCCACCATGGATTTTCTTCAAAGCACTTGCAATCAAAATTAGACCTTCCCAGCAGTGCTCCCAGACCTGTCAACCCACCCCCATAAATCTAGAACACCCATAAACAGCCCCCCAAAAACATGCAGTACTGCTAGGCCTAAGTTTAAATCGTGCCTAAAAGCTCTCTGCTACTAGGCCCACACCCCCCTTTTCCACCATGGATTTTCTTCAAACCGCTTGCAATCAAAATTAGACCTTCCCAGCAGTGCTCCCAGACCCCTCAACCTACCCCCTGAAATCTAGAACACCCCCAAATAGCTCCCCAAAAACATGCAGTACTGCTAGGCCTAAGTTTAAATCGTGCCAAAACGCTCCCTGCAACTAGGCCCAAACCCCCCTTTTCCACCATGGATTTTCTTCAAACCACTTTCAATCAAAATTATACCTTCCCAACAGTGCTCCCAAACCCCTCAACCCACCCCCAAAAATCTAGAACACCCCCAAACAGCCCCCCAAATATATGGAATACTGCTAAAAAAAAAACTTTTCCACCATGGATTTTCTTCAACGCACTTGAAATCAAAATTAGACCTTCCCAGCAGTGCTCCCAGACCCCTCAACCCACCCCCAGAAATCTCGATCACCCCCAAACAGCCCCCCAAAAACATGCAGTACTGCTAGGCCTAAGTTTAAATCGTGCCAAAACGTTCTGTGCAACTAGGCCCAAGCCCCCTTTTTCCACCATGGATTTTCTTCAAACCACTTGCAATCAAAATTAGACCGTCCCAGCAGTGCTCCCAGACCCCTCAACCCACCCCCAAAAATCTAGAACACCCCCAAACAGCCCCTCAAACACATGCAGTACTACTAGGCCTAAGTTAGAATCGTGCCAAAACGCTCTCTGCAACTAGGCCCAACCCCCCTTTTCCACCATGTTTTTACTTCAAACCACTTGCAATCAAAATTAGACCTTCCCAGCAGTACTCCCGGACCCCTCAACCCACCCCAAGGAATCTAGAACACCCCCAAACAGCCCCCCAAAAACATGCAGTACTGCTAGGCCTAAGTTTAAATTGTGCCAAAACGCTCTCTGCAACTAGACCCAAACCCCCCTTTTCCACCATGGATATTCTTCAAAACGCTTGCAATCAAAATTAGACCTTCCCAGCAGTGCTTCCAGATGCCTCAACCCACCCCCAAAAATCTAGAACACCCCCAAACAACCCCCCAAAAACATGGAATACTGCTTAAAAAAACTTTTTCACCATGGATTTTCTTCAAAGCACTTTCAATCAAAATGATATCTTCCCAGCAGTGCTCCCAGACCCCTCAACCCACCCCAAACATCTAGAACACCCCCAAACAGCCCCCCAAAAATGTGCAGTACTACTAGGCCTATCTTAAAATCATGCCTAGACGCTCTCTGCAACTAGGCCCGAAACACCCCTTTTCTACCATGGATTTTCTTCAAAGCACTTGCAATTAAAATTAGACTTTCCCAGCAGTGCTCCCAGACCCGTCAACCCACCCCCAGAAATCTAGAACACCCCCAAACAGCCCCCGAAAAACATGCAATACTGCTAGGCCTAAGTTTAAATCGTGCCAAAACGCTCTCTGCAACTACGACCACACCCCCCTTTTCCACCATGGATTTTCTTCAAACCGCTTGCAATCAAAATTAGACCTTCCCAGCAGTGCTCCTAGACCCCTCAACCCAACCTCAACCATCTAGAACACCCCCAAACAGCCCCTCAAAAACATGCAGTACTACTAGGCCTAAGTTAAAAACGTGCCTAAACGCTCTCTGCAACGCTGCCAAAAACACCCCTTTTCCACCATGGATTTCCTTCAAAGCACTTGCAATCAAAATTAGACCTTCCCAGCAGTGCTCCCAGACCCCTCAACCCACCCCCAGAAATCTGGCACACCCCCAAACTGCCCCCCAAAAACATGCAGTACTGCTAGGCCTAAGTTTAAATCGTGCCAAAATGCTCTCTGCAACTAGGCCCAAACCCCCCTTTTCCACCATGGATTTTCTTCAAAGCACTTGCAATCAAAATTAGACCTTCCCAGCAGTGCTCCCAGACCCCTCAACCCACCCCCAAAAATCTAGAACACCCCCAAACATCCCCCCAAAAACATGGAATACTGCTTAAAAAAAAACTTTTCCTCCATGGATTTTCTTCAAAGCACTTGCAATCAAAATTAGACCTTCCCAGCAGTGCCCCCAGACCCCTCAACCCACCGCCAAAAATCTAGAACACCCTCAAACAGCCCCCCAAAAACATGCAGTACTGCTAGGCCTAAGTTTAAATCATGCCAAAACGCTCTCTGCAACTAGGCCCAAACACCCCTTTTCCACCAGGGATTTTCTTCAAACCACTTTCAATCAAAATTAGACCTTCCCAGGAACATAGAATACTGCTAAAAAAAACCTTTTCCACCATGGATTTTCTTCAAAGCACTTGCAATGAAACTTAGACCTTCCCAGCAGTGCTCCCAGACCCCTCAACCCACCCCAAACATCTAGAACACCCCCAAACAGCCCCCCAAATATGTGCAGTACTACTAGGCCTATGTTAAAATCATGCCTAAACGCTCTCTGCAACTAGGCCCACACACCCCTTTTCCACCATGGATTTTCTTCAAACCGCTTGCAATCAAAATTAGACCTTCCCAGCAGTGCTCCCAGACCCCTCAACCCACCCCCAAAAATCTAGAACATCCCAAACAGCCCCAAAAAACATGCAGTACTGGCAGGCCTAAGTTTAAATCGTGCCAAAACGCTCTCTGAAACTAGGCCCAAATCCCCCTTTTCCACCATGGATTTTCTTCAAACCACTTGCAACCAAGATTAGACCGTCCCAGCAGTGCTCCCAGACCCCTCAACCCACCCCCAAAAATCAAGAACACCCCCAAACAGCCCCCCAAAAACATGCAGTACTGCTGGGCCTAAGTTTAAATCGTGCCTAAACGCTCTCTGCAACTAGGCCCACACACCCCTTTTCCAGCATGGATTTTCTACAAACCGCTTGCAATCAAAATTAGACCTTCCCAGCAGTGCTCCCAGACCCCTCAACCTACCCCTGAAATCTAGAACACCCCCAAAATAGCTCCCCAAAAACATGCAGTACTGCTAGGCCTAAGTTTATATCGTGCCAAAACGCTCTCTGAAACTAGGCCCAAATCCCCCTTTTCCACCATGGATTTTATTCAAACCACTTGCAATGAAACTTAGACCTTCCCAGCAGTGTTCCCAGACCCCTGAACCCACCCCCAAAAATCTAGAACATCTCAAACAGCCCCAAAAAACATGCACTACTGGTAGGCCTAAGTTTAAATCGTGCCAAAACGCTTGCTGAAACTAGGCCCAAATCCCCCTTTTCCACCATGTATTTTCTTCAAACCACTTGCAACCAAGATTAGACCATCCCAGCAGTGCTCCCAGACCCCTCAACCCACCCCAAAAAATCAAGAACACCCCCAAACAGCCCCCCAAAAACATAGAATACTGCTAAAAAAAATTTCCACCATGGATTTTCTTCAAAGCACTTGCAATGAAACTTAGACCATCCCAGCAGTGCTCCCAGACCCCTCAACCCACCCCAAACGTCTAGAACACCCCCAAACAGCCCCCCAAAAACATGCAGTACTGCTGGGCCTAAGTTTAAATCGTGCCTAAACGCTCTCTGCAACTAGGCCCACACACCCCTTTTCCACCATGGATTTTCTTCAGACCGCTTGCATTCAAAATTAGACCTTCCCAGCAGTGCTCCCAGACGCCTCAAACCACCCCCAGAAATCTAGAACACCCCCAAACAGCCCCTCAAAAACATGCAGTACTACTAGGCCTAAGTTAAAAACGTGCCTAAACGCTCTCTGCAACGCTGCCAAAAACACCCCTTTTCCACCATGGATTTCCTTCAAAGCACTTGCAATCAAAATTAGACCTTCCCAGCAGTGCTCCCAGACCCCTCAACCCACCCCCAGAAATCTGGCACACCCCCAAACTGCCCCCCAAAAACATGCAGTACTGCTAGGCCTAAGTTTAAATCGTGCCAAAATGCTCTCTGCAACTAGGCCCAAACCCCCCTTTTCCACCATGGATTTTCTTCAAAGCACTTGCAATCAAAATTAGACCTTCCCAGCAGTGCTCCCAGACCCCTCAACCCACCCCCAAAAATCTAGAACACCCCCAAACATCCCCCCAAAAACATGGAATACTGCTTAAAAAAAACACTTTTCCTCCATGGATTTTCTTCAAAGCACTTGCAATCAAAATTAGACCTTCCCAGCAGTGCCCCCAGACCCCTCAACCCACCGCCAAAAATCTAGAACACCCTCAAACAGCCCCCCAAAAACATGCAGTACTGCTAGGCCTAAGTTTAAATCATGCCAAAACGCTCTCTGCAACTAGGCCCAAACACCCCTTTTCCACCAGGGATTTTCTTCAAACCACTTTCAATCAAAATTAGACCTTCCCAGGAACATAGAATACTGCTAAAAAAAACCTTTTCCACCATGGATTTTCTTCAAAGCACTTGCAATGAAACTTAGACCTTCCCAGCAGTGCTCCCAGACCCCTCAACCCACCCCAAACATCTAGAACACCCCCAAACAGCCCCCCAAATATGTGCAGTACTACTAGGCCTATGTTAAAATCATGCCTAAACGCTCTCTGCAACTAGGCCCACACACCCCTTTTCCACCATGGATTTTCTTCAAACCGCTTGCAATCAAAATTAGACCTTCCCAGCAGTGCTCCCAGACCCCTCAACCCACCCCCAAAAATCAAGAACACCCCCAAACAGCCCCCCAAAAACATGCAGTACTGCTGGGCCTAAGTTTAAATCGTGCCAAAACGCTCTCTGAAACTAGGCCCAAATCCCCCTTTTCCACCATGGATTTTCTTCAAACCACTTGCAACCAAGATTAGACCGTCCCAGCAGTGCTCCCAGACCCCTCAACCCACCCCCAAAAATCAAGAACACCCCCAAACAGCCCCCCAAAAACATGCAGTACTGCTGGGCCTAAGTTTAAATCGTGCCTAAACGCTCTCTGCAACTAGGCCCACACACCCCTTTTCCAGCATGGATTTTCTACAAACCGCTTGCAATCAAAATTAGACCTTCCCAGCAGTGCTCCCAGACCCCTCAACCTACCCCTGAAATCTAGAACACCCCCAAAATAGCTCGCCAAAAACATGCAGTACTGCTAGGCCTAAGTTTATATCGTGCCAAAACGCTCTCTGAAACTAGGCCCAAATCCCCCTTTTCCACCATGGATTTTATTCAAACCACTTGCAATGAAACTTAGACCTTCCCAGCAGTGTTCCCAGACCCCTGAACCCACCCCCAAAAATCTAGAACATCCCAAACAGCCCCAAAAAACATGCACTACTGGTAGGCCTAAGTTTAAATCGTGCCAAAACGCTTGCTGAAACTAGGCCCATATCCCCCTTTTCCACCATGTATTTTCTTCAAACCACTTGCAACCAAGATTAGACCATCCCAGCAGTGCTCCCAGACCCCTCAACCCACCCCAAAAAATCAAGAACACCCCCAAACAGCCCCCCAAAAACATAGAATACTGCTAAAAAAAACTTTTCCACCATGGATTTTCTTCAAAGCACTTGCAATGAAACTTAGACCATCCCAGCAGTGCTCCCAGACCCCTCAACCCACCCCAAACGTCTAGAACACCCCCAAACAGCCCCCCAAAAACATGCAGTAGTGAGGGGCCTAAGTTTAAATCGTGCCTAAACGCTCTCTGCAACTAGGCCCACACACCCCTTTTCCACCATGGATTTTCTTCAGACCGCTTGCATTCAAAATTAGACCTTCCCAGCAGTGCTCCCAGACGCCTCAAACCACCCCCAGAAATCTAGAACACCCCCAAACAGCCCCCCAAAAACATGGAATACTGCTAAAAAAAACTTTTCCCCCATGGATTTTCTTCAAAGCATTTGCAATGAAAATTAGACCATCCCAGCAGTGCTCCCAGACCCCTCAACCCACCCCCAAACATCTAGAACACCCCCAAACAGCCCCCCAAAAATGTGCAGTACTACTAGGCCTATGTTAAAATCATGCCTAGACGCTCTCTGCAACTAGGCCCGTAACACCCCTTTTCCACCATGGATTTTCTTCAATGCACTTGCAATCAAAATTAGACCTTCCCAGCAGTGCTCCCAGACCCCTCAACCTACCCCCTGAAATCTAGAACACCCCCAAATAGCTCCCCAAAAAACATGCAGTACTGCTAGGCCTAAGTTTAAATCGTGACAAAACGCTCTCTGAAACTAGGCCCAAATCCCCCTTTTCCACGATGGATTTTCTTCAAACCACTTGCAACCAAGATTAGACCGTCCCAGCAGTGCTCCCAGACCCCTCAACCCACCCCCAAAAATCTAGAAAACCCCCAAACAGCCCCCCAAAACAGAATACTGCTAAAAAAAACTTTTCCACCATGGATTTTCTTCAAAGCACTTGCAATGAAACTTAAACCTTCAAAGCAGTGCTCCCAGACCCCTCAACCCACCCCCGAAAATCTAGAACATCCCAAACAGCCCACAAAAACATGCACTACTGGTAGGCATAAGTTTAAATCGTGCCAAAAAACGCTCTCTGAAACTAGGCCCAAATCCCCCTTTTCCACGATGGATTTTCTTCAAACCACTTGCAACCAAGATTAGACCGTGCCAGCAGTGCTCCCAGACCCCTCAACCCACCCCCAAAAATCTAGATAACCTCCAAACAGCCCCCCAAAAACATAGAATACTGCTAAAAAAAACTTTTCCACCATGGATTTTCTTCAAAGCACTTGCAATGAAACTTAGACCTTCCCAGCAGTGCTCCCAGACCCCTCAACCCACCCCCAGGAGCCTAGAACACCCCTAAATAGCCCCACAAAAACATGCAGTACTACTAGGCCTATGTTAAAATCATGCCTAGACGCTCTCTGCAACTAGGCCCGAAACACCCCTTTTCCACCATGGATTTTCTTCAAAGCACTTGCAATCAAAATTAGACCGTCCCAGCAGTGGTCCCAGACCCGTCAACCCACCCCCAGAGATCTAGAACACCCCCAAACAGCCCCCCAAAAACATGCAGTACTGCTAGGCCTAAGTTTAAATCGTGCCTAAACCCTCTCTGCAACTAGGCCCACACCCCCCTTTTCCACCATGGATTTTCTTCAAACCACTTGCAATCAAAATTAGACCTTCCCAGCAGTGCTCCCAGACCTCTCAACCTACCCCCTGAAATCTAGAAAACCCCCAAATAGCCCCCCAAAAACATGCAGTACTGCTAGGCCTAAGTTTAAATCGTGCCAAAACGCTCTCTGCAAATCGGCCCAAACCCCCCTTTTCCACCATGGATTTTCTTCAAACCACTTTCAATCAAAATTAGACCTTCCCAGCAGTGCTCACAGATCCCTCAACCCACCCCCAAAAATCTAGAACACCCCCAAACAGCCCCCCAAATATATGGAATACTGTTAAAAAAAAACTTTTCCACCATGGATTTTCTTCAAAGCACTTGCAATCAAAATTAGACCTTCTCAGCAGTGCTCCCAGACCCCTCAACCCACCCCCAAACATCTAGAACACCCCCAAACAGCCCCCCAAATATGTGCAGCACTACTAGGCCTATGTTAAAATCATGCCTAGACGCTCTCTGCAACTAAGCCCGAAACACCCCTTTTCCACCATGGATTTTCTTCAAAGAACTTGCAATCAAAATTAGACCTTCCCAGCAGTGCACCCACACCCGTCAACCCACCCCCAGTAATCGAGAACACCCCCAAACAGCCCCCCAAAAACATGCAGTACTGCTAGGCCTAAGTTTAAATCGTGCCTAAACGCTCTCTGCAACTAAGCCCACACCCCCCTTTTCCACCATGGATTTTCTTCAAACCGCTTGCAATTAAATTAGACCTTCCCAGCAGTGCTCCCAGACCCCTCAACCAAACCTCAAACATCTAGAACACCCCCAAACAGCCCCTCAAAAACATGCAGTACTACTATGCCTACGTTTAAATCGTGCCTAAACGCTCTCTGCAACGAGGCCCAAAACACCCCTTTTGCAAAATGGATTTTCTTCAAAGCACTTGCAATCAAAATTAGACCTTCCCAGCAGTGCTCCCAGACCTCTCAACCTACCCCCTGAAATCTAGAAAACCCCCAAATAGCCCCCCAAAAACATGCAGTACTGCTAGGCCTAAGTTTAAATCATGCCAAAACGCTCTCTGCAACTAGGCCCAAACCCCCCTTTTCCACCATGGATTTTCTTTAAACCACTTTCAATCAAAATTAGACCTTCCCAGCAGTGCTCACAGATCCCTCAACCCACCCCAAAAAATCTAGAACACCCCCAAACAGCCCCCAAATATATGGAAGACTGCTAAAAAAAAACTTTTCCACCATGGATTTTCTTCAAAGCACTTGCAATAAAAATTAGACCTTCTCAGCATTGCTCCCAGACCCCTCAACCCACCCCCAAACATCTAGAACACCCCCAAACAGCCCCCCAAATATGTGCAGCACTACTAGGCCTATGTTAAAATCATGCCTAGACGCTCTCTGCAACTAAGCCCGAAACACCCCTTTTCCACCATGGATTTTCTTCAAAGCACTTGCAATCAAAATTAGACCTTCCCAGCAGTGCACCCACACCCGTAAACCCACCCCCAGTAATCTAGAACACCCCCAAACAGCCCCCCAAAAACATGCAGTACTGCTAGGCCTAAGTTTAAATCGTGCCTAAACGCTCTCTGCAACTAAGCCCACACCCCACTTTTCCACCATGGATTTTCTTCAAACCGCTTGCAATTAAATTAGACCTTCCCAGCAGTGCTCCCAGACCCCTCAACCAAACCTCAAACATCTAGATCACCCCCAAACAGCCCCTTCAAAAACATGCAGTACTACTAGGCCTAAGTTTAAATCGTGCCTAAACGCTCTCTGCAACGAGGCCCAAAACACCCCTTTTCCGAAATGGATTTTCTTCAAAGCACTTGCAAACAAAATTAGACCTTCCCAGCAGTGCTCCCAGATGCCTCGACCCACCCCCAAAAATCTAGAACACCCCCAAACAGCCCCCCAAAAACATGGAATACTGCTAAAAAAAAACTTTTCCACAATGGATTTTCTTCAAAGCACTTGCAATCAAAATTAGACCTCGCCAGCAGTGCTCCCAGACCCCTCAACCCACCCCAAAACATCTAGAACACCACCAAACAGCCCCCCAAATATGTGCAGCACTACAAGGCCTATGTTAAAATCATGCCTAGACGCTCTCTGCAACTAGGCATGAAACACCCCTTTTCCACCATGGATTTTCTACAAATCACTTGCAATCAAAATTAGACCTTCCCAGCAGTGCTCCCAGATCCGTAAACCCACCCCCAGAAATCTAGAGCACCCCTAAATAGCCCCCTAAAAACATGCAGTACTGCTAGGCCTAAGTTTAAATCGTGCCAAAACGCTCTCTGCAACTAGGCCAAAACCCCCCTTTTCCACCATGGATTTTCTTCAATGCACTTGCAATCAAAAGTAGACCTTCCCAGCAGCGCTCCCAGAACCGTCAACCCACCCCAAACATCTAGAACACCCCCAAACAGCCCCCCAAAAACATGCAGTACTGCTGGGCCTAAGTGTTTAAATCGTGCCTAAACGCTCTCTGCAACTAGGCCCACACCCCCCTTTTCCACCACGAATTTTCTTCAGACCGCTTGCAATCAAAATTAGACCTTCCCAGCAGTGCTCCCAGGCCCCTCAACCGACCCCCTGAAATCTAGAACACCCCCAAACAGCCCCCCAAAAACATGCAGTACTGCTGGGCCTAAGTTTAAATCGTGCCTAAACGCTCTCTGCAACTAGGCCCACACCCCCCTTTTCCACCATGAATTTTCTTCAGACCGCTTGCAATCAAAATTAGACCTTCCCAGCAGTGCAGCAGTGCTCCCAGACCCGTCAACCCACCCCCAGAAATCTAGAACACCCCCAAACAGCCCCCCAAAAACATGCAGTACTGCTAGGCCTAAGTTTAAATCGTGCCTAAACGCTCTCTGCAACTAGGCCCACACCCTCTTTTCCACCATGGATTTTATTCAAACCGCTTGCAATAAAAATTAGACCTTCCCAGCAGTGCTCCCAGACCCCTCAACCCAACCTCAAATATCTAGAACACCCCCAAACAGCCCCTCAAAAACATGCAGTTATACTAGGCCTAAGTTAAAATCGTGCCTAAACGCTCTCTGCAACGAGGCCCAAACCCCACTTTTCCACCATGGATTTTGTTCAAACCATTTGCAATCAAAATTAGACCTTCCCAGCAGTGCTACCAGACCCCTCAACCCACCCCCAGGAACCTATAACACCCCTAAATAGCCCCCTAAAAACATGCAGTACTGCTAGGCCTAAGTTTAAATCGTGCCAAAACGCTCCCTGCAACTAGGCCCAAACCCCCCTTTTCCACCATGGATTTTCTTCAAAGCACTTGCAATCAAGTCCCAGCACTGCTCCCAGACCACTGAACCCACCGTCAAAAATCTAGAACACCCCCAAACAGCCCGCCAAAAATGTGCAGTACTACTAGGCCTATGTTAAAATCATGCCCAGACGCTCTCTGCAACTAGGCCCGACACACCCCTTTTCCACCATGGATTTTCTTCAAAGCACTTGCAATCAAAATTAGACCTTCCCAGCAGTGCTCCCAGACCCCTCAACCCAACCTCAAATATCTAGAACACCCCCAAACAGCCCCTCAAAAACATGCAGTTATACTAGGCCTAAGTTAAAATCGTGCCTAAACGCTCTCTGCAACGAGGCCCAAACCCCACTTTTCCACCATGGATTTTGTTCAAACCATTTGCAATCAAAATTAGACCTTCCCAGCAGTGCTACCAGACCCCTCAACCCACCCCCAGGAACCTATAACACCCCTAAATAGCCCCCTAAAAACATGCAGTACTGCTAGGCCTAAGTTTAAATCGTGCCAAAACGCTCCCTGCAACTAGGCCCAAACCCCCCTTTTCCACCATGGATTTTCTTCAAAGCACTTGCAATCAAGTCCCAGCACTGCTCCCAGACCCCTCAACCCACCGTCAAAAATCTAGAACACCCCCAAACAGCCCGCCAAAAATGTGCAGTACTACTAGGCCTATGTTAAAATCATGCCCAGACGCTCTCTGCAACTAGGCCCGACACACCCCTTTTCCACCATGGATTTTCTTCAAAGCACTTGCAATCAAAATTAGACCTTCCCAGCAGTGCTCCCAGACCCGTCAACCCACCCCCAGAGATCTAGAACACCCCCAAACAGCCCCCAAAACACGCAGTACTGCTAGGCCTAAGTTTAAATGGTGCCTAAACGCTCTCTGCAACTAGGCCCACACCCCCCTTTTCCACCATGGATTTTCTTCAAACCACTTTAAATCAAAATTAGACCTTCCCAGCAGTGCTCCCAGATCCCTCAACCCACCCCAAAAAATCTAGAACACCCCCAAACAGCCCCCCAAAAACATGCAGTACTGCTAGGCATAAGTTTAAATCGTGCCTAAACGCTCTCTGCAACTAAGCCCACACCCCCCTTTTCCACCATGGATCTTCTTCAAACCGCTTGCAATAAAAATTAGACCTTCCCAGCAGTGCTCCCATACCCCTCAACCAAACCTCAAACATCTAGAACTCCCCCAAACAGCCCCTCAAAAACATGCAGTACTACTAGGCCTAAGTTTAAATCGTGCCTAAACGCTCTCTGCAAAGAGGCCCAAAACACCCCTTTTCCAAAATGGATTTTCTTCAAAGCACTTGTAAAGAAAATTAGACCTTCCCAGCAGGGCTCCCAGATGCCTCGACCCACCCCCAAAAATCTAGAACAGCCCCAAACAGCCCCCCAAAAACATGGAATACTGCTAAAAAAAAACTTTTCCACCATGGATTTTCTTCAAAGCACTTGCAATCAAAATTAGACCTTCCCAGCAGTGCTCCCAGACCCCTCAACACAACCCCAAACATCTAGAACACCCCCAAACAGCCCCCCAAATATGTGCAGTACTACTAGGCCTATGTTAAAATCATGCCTAGACGCTCTCTGTAACTGGGCCCGAAACACCCCTTTTCCACCATGGATTTTCTTCTAAGCACTTGCAATCAAAATTAGACCATCCCAGCAGTGCTCCCAGACCTGTCAACCCACCCCCAGAAATCTGTAACACCCCCAAACAGCCCCCCAAAAACATGCAGTACTGCTAGGCCTAAGTTTAAATCGTGCCTAAACGCTCTGTGCAACTAGGCCCACACCCCCCTTTTCCACCATGGATTTTCTTCAGACCGCTTTCAATCAAAACTAGACCTTCCCAGCATTGCTCCCAGACCCCTCAACCTACCCCCTGAAATCTAGAACACCCCCAAATAGCCCCCCAAAAACATGCACTACTTCTAGGCCTAAGTTTAAATCGTGCCAAAACGCTCTCTGCAATTAGGCCCAAACCCCCCATTTCCACCATGGATTTTCTTCAAACAACTTTCAATCAAAATTAGACCTTCCTAGCAGTGCTCCCAGACCCCTCAACCTACCCCCAAAAATCTAGAACACCCCCAAACAGCCCCCCAAATATATGGAATACTGCTAAAAAAATCTTTTCCACCATGGATTTTCTTCAAAGCCCTTGCAATCAAAATTAGACCTTCCCAGCAGTGCTCCCAGACCCGTCAACCCACCCCCAGAAATCTAGAACACCCCCAAACAGCCTCCCAAAAACATGCAGCACTTGCAATCAAAATTAGACCATCCCAGCAGTGCTCCCAGACCTGTCAACCCACCCCCAGAAATCTGTAACACCCCCAAACAGCCCCTCAAAAACATGCAGTACTACTAGGCCTAAGTTAAAATCGTGCCTAAACGCTCTATGCAACGAAGTCCAAACCCCACTTTTCCACCATGGATTTTTTTCAAAGGACTTGTAATCGAAATTAGTCCTTCCCAGCAGTGCTCCCATACCCCTCAACCCACCCCCAGAAATCTGGAACACCCCTAAATAGCCCCCTAAAAACATGCTAGGCCTAAGTTTAAATCGTGCCAAAATGCTCTCTGCAACTAGGCCAAAACCCCCTTTTTCCACCATGGAATTTCTTCAAACCATTTGCAATCAAAATTAGACCTTCCCAGCAGTGCTCCCAGACCCCCAGGAACCCAGATCACCCCTAAATAGCCCGACAAAAACATGCAGTACTGCAAGGCCTAAGTTTAAATCGTGCCAAAACGCACTCTGCAGCTAGGCCCAAACCCCCTTTTCCACTATGGATTTTCTTCAAACCACTTGCAAATAAAATTAAACCTTCCCAGCAGTGCTCCCAGACCCCTCAACCCACCCCCAGGAACCTAGAACACCCCTAAATAGCCCCCATAAAAACATGCAGTACTGCTAGGCCTAAGTTTAAATCGTGCCAAAACGCTCTCTGCAACTAGGCCCAAACACCCCTTTTCCACTGTGGATTTTCTTCAAAGCACTTGCAATCAATATTAGACCTTCCCAGCAGTGCTCCCAGACCCATCAACCCACCCCCAGAATTCTAAAACACCCCCAAACAGCCCCCCAAAAACATGCAGTACTGCTAGGCCTAAGTTTAAATCGTGCCAAAACGCTCTCAGCAACTATGCCCAAACCCCCCTTTTCCACCATGGATTTTCGTAAAACCACTTGCAATCAAAAGTAGACCTTCCCAGCATTGCTCCGAGACTACTCAACCTACCCCCAAAAATCTAGAACACCCCCAAACAGCCCCCCAAATATCTGGAATACTGCTAAAAAAATCTTTTCCACCATGGATTTTCTTCAAAGCCCTTGCAATCAAAATTAGACCTTCCCAGCAGTGCTCCCAGACCCCTCAACCTACCCCCAAAAATCTAGAACACCCCCAAACAGCCCCCCAAATATATGGAATACTGCTAAAAAAATCTTTTCCACCATGGATTTTCTTCAAAGCCCTTGCAATCAAAATTAGACCTTCCCAGCAGTGCTCCCAGACCCGTCAACCCACCCCCAGAAATCTAGAACACCCCCAAACAGCCCCCCAAAAACATGCAGTACTGCTAGGCCTAAGTTTAAATCGTGCCTAAAGGCTCTCTGCAACTAGGCCCATACCCCCCTTTTCCACTAAGGATTTTCTTCAAACCGCTTGCAATAAAAATTAGACATTCCCAGCAGTGCTCCCAGACCCCTCAACCCAACCTCAAATATCTAGAACACCCCCAAACAGCCCCTCAAAAACATGCAGTACTGCTAGTCCTAAGTTTAAATCGTGCCAAAATGCTCTCTGCAACTAGGCCCAAACCCCACTTTTCCACCATGGATTTTCTTCAAACCATTTTCAATCAAAATTAGACCTTCCCAGCAGTGCTCCCAGACCCCTCAACCCACCCCCAGGAACCTAGAACACCCCTAAATAGCCCCCTAAAAACATGCAGTACTGCTAGGACTAAGTTTAAATCGTGCCAAAACGCTCTCTGCAACTAGGCCCAAATCCCCCTTTTCCACCGTGGATTTTCTTCAAAGCACTTGCAATCAATATTAGACCTTCCCAGCAGTGCTCCCAGACCCGTCAACCCACCCCCAGAAATCTAAAACACCCCCAAACAGCCCCCCAAAAACATGCAGTACTGCTAGGCCTAAGTTTAAATCGTGCCAAAACGCTCTCTGAAACTAGGCCCAAACCCCCCTTTTCCACCATGGATTTTCTTCAAACCACTTGCAATCAAAAGTAGACCTTCCCAGCAGTACTCCCAAACCCCTCAACCCACCCCCAAAAATATAGAACACCCCAAACAGCCCCCAAAAACATGGAGTACTGCTAGGCCTAAGTTTAAATCGTGCCTAAACACTCTCTGCAACTAGGCCCAAACCCCCCTTTTCCACCATGGATTTTCTTCAAAGCATTGCAATCAAAATTAGACCTTCTCAGCAGTGCGTGCTTTCAGACCCCTCAACCCACCCCCAAAAATCTAGAACACCACCAAACAGCCCCCAAAAACATGGAATACTGCTGAAAAAAACCCTTTGCCACCATGGATTTTCTTCAAACCACTTGAAATCAAAGTTAGACCTTCCCAGCAGTGCTCCCAGATGCCTCGACCCACCCCCAAAAATCTAGAACACCCACAAACAGCCCCCCAAAAACATGCAGTACTGCTAGGCCTAAGTTTAAATCGTGCCAAAACGCTCTCAGCAACTATGCCCAAACCCCCCTTTTCCACCATGGATTTTCTTAAAACCACTTGCAATCAAAAGTAGAACTTCCCAGCATTGCTCCGAGACTACTCAACCCACCGCCAAAAATCCAGAACACCCCCAAACAGCCACCAAAACATGCAGTACTTCTAGGCCTGAGTTAAAATCGTGCCAAGACGCTCTCTGCAACTAGGCCTAAACCCCCCTTTTCCACCATGTATATTCTTAAAACCACTTGCAATCAAAATCAGACCTTCCCAGCAGTGCTCCCAGACCCTTAAACCCACCCCCAAAAATCAAGAACACCCCCAAATAGACCCCCCAAAACATGAAATACTGCTTAAAAAAACTTTTCAACAATGGATTTTCTTCAAAGCACTTGAAATCAAAATTAGCCCTTCCAAGCAGTGCTCCCAGACCCCTCAACCCACCGCCAAAAGTCTAGAACACCCCCAAACAGCCCCCCAAACCATGCAGTACTGCTAGGCCTAAGTTTAAATTGTGCCAACACGCTCTCTGAAACTAGGCCCAAACCCCCCTTTTCCACCATGGATTTTCTTCAAACCACTTGCAATCAAAATTAGACCTTCCCAGCAGTGCTCCCAGACCCCTCAACCCACCCCCAAAAATCTAGAACACCCCAAACAGCCCCCAAAAACATAGGGTACAGCTAGGCCTAAGTTTAAATCGTGCTTAAACGCTCTCTGCAACTAGGCCCAAACCCCCCTTTTCCACCATGGATTTTCTTCAAAGCATTGCAATCAAAATTAGACCTTCTCAGCAGTGCGTGCTTTCAGAACCCTCAACTCACCCCCAAAAATCTAGAACACCCCCAAACAGCCCCCCAAAAACATGGGATACTGCTGAAAAAAACCCTTTTCCACCATGGATTTTCTTCAAACCACTTGAAATCAAAATTAGACCTTTGCAGCAGTGCTCCCAGACCCCTCAACCCACCCCCAAAAATCTAGAACACCCCCAAACAGCCCCCCAAAAGCATGGAGTACTGCTAGGCCTAAATTTTAATCGTGCCAAAACGCTCTCTGCAACTGGGCCCAAACCCCCCTTTTCCACCATGGATTTTCTTAAAACCAATTGCAATCAAAATCAGCCCTTCCCAGCAGTGCTCCCAGACCCCTCAACCCACCCCCAAAATTCTAGAACACCCCCAAATAGCCCCCCCTAAACATGGAATACTGCCTAAAAAAACTTTCCACCATGGATTTTCTTCAAAGCACTTGAAATCAAAATTAGCCCTTACCAGCAGTGCTCCCAGACCCCTCAACCCACCCCCAAAAGTCTAGAACACCCCCAAACAGCCCCCCAAAAACATGCAGTACTGCTATGCCTAAGTTTAAATCGTGCCAAAACGCTCTCTGCAACTAGGCCCACAACCCCCTTTTCCACCATGAATTTTCTTCAGACCGCTTGCAATCAAAATTAGACCTTCCCAGCAGTGCTCCCAGATCCCTCAACCTACCCCCTGAAATATAGAACACCCCCAAACAGCCCCCCAAATATGTGCAGCACTACTAGGCCTATGTTAAAATCATGCCTAGACGCTCTCTGCAACTAAGCCCGAAACACCCCTTTTCCACCATGGATTTTCTTCAAAGAACTTGCAATCAAAATTAGACCTTCCCAGCAGTGCACCCACACCCGTCAACCCACCCCCAGTAATCGAGAACACCCCCAAACAGCCCCCCAAAAACATGCAGTACTGCTAGGCCTAAGTATAAATCGTGCCTAAACGCTCTCTGCAACTAAGCCCACACCCCCCTTTTCCACCATGGATTTTCTTCAAACCGCTTGCAATTAAATTAGACCTTCCCAGCAGTGCTCCCAGACCCCTCAACCAAACCTCAAACATCTAGAACACCCCCAAACAGCCCCTCAAAAACATGCAGTACTACTATGCCTACGTTTAAATCGTGCCTAAACGCTCTCTGCAACGAGGCCCAAAACACCCCTTTTGCAAAATGGATTTTCTTCAAAGCACTTGCAATCAAAATTAGACCTTCCCAGCAGTGCTCCCAGACCTCTCAACCTACCCCCTGAAATCTAGAAAACCCCCAAATAGCCCCCCAAAAACATGCAGTACTGCTAGGCCTAAGTTTAAATCATGCCAAAACGCTCTCTGCAACTAGGCCCAAACCCCCCTTTTCCACCATGGATTTTCTTTAAACCACTTTCAATCAAAATTAGACCTTCCCAGCAGTGCTCACAGATCCCTCAACCCACCCCAAAAAATCTAGAACACCCCCAAACAGCCCCCAAATATATGGAAGACTGCTAAAAAAAAACTTTTCCACCATGGATTTTCTTCAAAGCACTTGCAATAAAAATTAGACCTTCTCAGCATTGCTCCCAGACCCCTCAACCCACCCCCAAACATCTAGAACACCCCCAAACAGCCCCCCAAATATGTGCAGCACTACTAGGCCTATGTTAAAATCATGCCTAGACGCTCTCTGCAACTAAGCCCGAAACACCCCTTTTCCACCATGGATTTTCTTCAAAGCACTTGCAATCAAAATTAGACCTTCCCAGCAGTGCACCCACACCCGTAAACCCACCCCCAGTAATCTAGAACACCCCCAAACAGCCCCCCAAAAACATGCAGTACTGCTAGGCCTAAGTTTAAATCGTGCCTAAACGCTCTCTGCAACTAAGCCCACACCCCACTTTTCCACCATGGATTTTCTTCAAACCGCTTGCAATTAAATTAGACCTTCCCAGCAGTGCTCCCAGACCCCTCAACCAAACCTCAAACATCTAGATCACCCCCAAACAGCCCCTTCAAAAACATGCAGTACTACTAGGCCTAAGTTTAAATCGTGCCTAAACGCTCTCTGCAACGAGGCCCAAAACACCCCTTTTCCGAAATGGATTTTCTTCAAAGCACTTGCAAACAAAATTAGACCTTCCCAGCAGTGCTCCCAGATGCCTCGACCCACCCCCAAAAATCTAGAACACCCCCAAACAGCCCCCCAAAAACATGGAATACTGCTAAAAAAAAACTTTTCCACAATGGATTTTCTTCAAAGCACTTGCAATCAAAATTAGACCTCGCCAGCAGTGCTCCCAGACCCCTCAACCCACCCCAAAACATCTAGAACACCACCAAACAGCCCCCCAAATATGTGCAGCACTACAAGGCCTATGTTAAAATCATGCCTAGACGCTCTCTGCAACTAGGCATGAAACACCCCTTTTCCACCATGGATTTTCTACAAATCACTTGCAATCAAAATTAGACCTTCCCAGCAGTGCTCCCAGATCCGTAAACCCACCCCCAGAAATCTAGAGCACCCCTAAATAGCCCCCTAAAAACATGCAGTACTGCTAGGCCTAAGTTTAAATCGTGCCAAAACGCTCTCTGCAACTAGGCCAAAACCCCCCTTTTCCACCAAGGATTTTCTTCAATGCACTTGCAATCAAAAGTAGACCTTCCCAGCAGCGCTCCCAGAACCGTCAACCCACCCCAAACATCTAGAACACCCCCAAACAGCCCCCCAAAAACATGCAGTACTGCTGGGCCTAAGTGTTTAAATCGTGCCTAAACGCTCTCTGCAACTAGGCCCACACCCCCCTTTTCCACCACGAATTTTCTTCAGACCGCTTGCAATCAAAATTAGACCTTCCCAGCAGTGCTCCCAGGCCCCTCAACCGACCCCCTGAAATCTAGAACACCCCCAAACAGCCCCCCAAAAACATGCAGTACTGCTGGGCCTAAGTTTAAATCGTGCCTAAACGCTCTCTGCAACTAGGCCCACACCCCCCTTTTCCACCATGAATTTTCTTCAGACCGCTTGCAATCAAAATTAGACCTTCCCAGCAGTGCAGCAGTGCTCCCAGACCCGTCAACCCACCCCCAGAAATCTAGAACACCCCCAAACAGCCCCCCAAAAACATGCAGTACTGCTAGGCCTAAGTTTAAATCGTGCCTAAACGCTCTCTGCAACTAGGCCCACACCCTCTTTTCCACCATGGATTTTATTCAAACCGCTTGCAATAAAAATTAGACCTTCCCAGCAGTGCTCCCAGACCCCTCAACCCAACCTCAAATATCTAGAACACCCCCAAACAGCCCCTCAAAAACATGCAGTTATACTAGGCCTAAGTTAAAATCGTGCCTAAACGCTCTCTGCAACGAGGCCCAAACCCCACTTTTCCACCATGGATTTTGTTCAAACCATTTGCAATCAAAATTAGACCTTCCCAGCAGTGCTACCAGACCCCTCAACCCACCCCCAGGAACCTATAACACCCCTAAATAGCCCCCTAAAAACATGCAGTACTGCTAGGCCTAAGTTTAAATCGTGCCAAAACGCTCCCTGCAACTAGGCCCAAACCCCCCTTTTCCACCATGGATTTTCTTCAAAGCACTTGCAATCAAGTCCCAGCACTGCTCCCAGACCCCTCAACCCACCGTCAAAAATCTAGAACACCCCCAAACAGCCCGCCAAAAATGTGCAGTACTACTAGGCCTATGTTAAAATCATGCCCAGACGCTCTCTGCAACTAGGCCCGACACACCCCTTTTCCACCATGGATTTTCTTCAAAGCACTTGCAATCAAAATTAGACCTTCCCAGCAGTGCTCCCAGACCCGTCAACCCACCCCCAGAGATCTAGAACACCCCCAAACAGCCCCCAAAACACGCAGTACTGCTAGGCCTAAGTTTAAATGGTGCCTAAACGCTCTCTGCAACTAGGCCCACACCCCCCTTTTCCACCATGGATTTTCTTCAAACCACTTTAAATCAAAATTAGACCTTCCCAGCAGTGCTCCCAGATCCCTCAACCCACCCCAAAAAATCTAGAACACCCCCAAACAGCCCCCCAAAAACATGCAGTACTGCTAGGCATAAGTTTAAATCGTGCCTAAACGCTCTCTGCAACTAAGCCCACACCCCCCTTTTCCACCATGGATCTTCTTCAAACCGCTTGCAATAAAAATTAGACCTTCCCAGCAGTGCTCCCATACCCCTCAACCAAACCTCAAACATCTAGAACTCCCCCAAACAGCCCCTCAAAAACATGCAGTACTACTAGGCCTAAGTTTAAATCGTGCCTAAACGCTCTCTGCAAAGAGGCCCAAAACACCCCTTTTCCAAAATGGATTTTCTTCAAAGCACTTGTAAACAAAATTAGACCTTCCCAGCAGGGCTCCCAGATGCCTCGACCCACCCCCAAAAATCTAGAACAGCCCCAAACAGCCCCCCAAAAACATGGAATACTGCTAAAAAAAAACTTTTCCACCATGGATTTTCTTCAAAGCACTTGCAATCAAAATTAGACCTTCCCAGCAGTGCTCCCAGACCCCTCAACACAACCCCAAACATCTAGAACACCCCCAAACAGCCCCCCAAATATGTGCAGTACTACTAGGCCTATGTTAAAATCATGCCTAGACGCTCTCTGTAACTGGGCCCGAAACACCCCTTTTCCACCATGGATTTTCTTCTAAGCACTTGCAATCAAAATTAGACCATCCCAGCAGTGCTCCCAGACCTGTCAACCCACCCCCAGAAATCTGTAACACCCCCAAACAGCCCCCCAAAAACATGCAGTACTGCTAGGCCTAAGTTTAAATCGTGCCTAAACGCTCTGTGCAACTAGGCCCACACCCCCCTTTTCCACCATGGATTTTCTTCAGACCGCTTTCAATCAAAACTAGACCTTCCCAGCATTGCTCCCAGACCCCTCAACCTACCCCCTGAAATCTAGAACACCCCCAAATAGCCCCCCAAAAACATGCACTACTTCTAGGCCTAAGTTTAAATCGTGCCAAAACGCTCTCTGCAATTAGGCCCAAACCCCCCATTTCCACCATGGATTTTCTTCAAACAACTTTCAATCAAAATTAGACCTTCCTAGCAGTGCTCCCAGACCCCTCAACCTACCCCCAAAAATCTAGAACACCCCCAAACAGCCCCCCAAATATATGGAATACTGCTAAAAAAATCTTTTCCACCATGGATTTTCTTCAAAGCCCTTGCAATCAAAATTAGACCTTCCCAGCAGTGCTCCCAGACCCGTCAACCCACCCCCAGAAATCTAGAACACCCCCAAACAGCCTCCCAAAAACATGCAGCACTTGCAATCAAAATTAGACCATCCCAGCAGTGCTCCCAGACCTGTCAACCCACCCCCAGAAATCTGTAACACCCCCAAACAGCCCCTCAAAAACATGCAGTACTACTAGGCCTAAGTTAAAATCGTGCCTAAACGCTCTATGCAACGAAGTCCAAACCCCACTTTTCCACCATGGATTTTTTTCAAAGGACTTGTAATCGAAATTAGTCCTTCCCAGCAGTGCTCCCATACCCCTCAACCCACCCCCAGAAATCTGGAACACCCCTAAATAGCCCCCTAAAAACATGCTAGGCCTAAGTTTAAATCGTGCCAAAATGCTCTCTGCAACTAGGCCAAAACCCCCTTTTTCCACCATGGAATTTCTTCAAACCATTTGCAATCAAAATTAGACCTTCCCAGCAGTGCTCCCAGACCCCCAGGAACCCAGATCACCCCTAAATAGCCCGACAAAAACATGCAGTACTGCAAGGCCTAAGTTTAAATCGTGCCAAAACGCACTCTGCAGCTAGGCCCAAACCCCCTTTTCCACTATGGATTTTCTTCAAACCACTTGCAAATAAAATTAAACCTTCGCAGCAGTGCTCCCAGACCCCTCAACCCACCCCCAGGAACCTAGAACACCCCTAAATAGCCCCCATAAAAACATGCAGTACTGCTAGGCCTAAGTTTAAATCGTGCCAAAACGCTCTCTGCAACTAGGCCCAAACACCCCTTTTCCACTGTGGATTTTCTTCAAAGCACTTGCAATCAATATTAGACCTTCCCAGCAGTGCTCCCAGACCCATCAACCCACCCCCAGAATTCTAAAACACCCCCAAACAGCCCCCCAAAAACATGCAGTACTGCTAGGCCTAAGTTTAAATCGTGCCAAAACGCTCTCAGCAACTATGCCCAAACCCCCCTTTTCCACCATGGATTTTCGTAAAACCACTTGCAATCAAAAGTAGACCTTCCCAGCATTGCTCCGAGACTACTCAACCTACCCCCAAAAATCTAGAACACCCCCAAACAGCCCCCCAAATATCTGGAATACTGCTAAAAAAATCTTTTCCACCATGGATTTTCTTCAAAGCCCTTGCAATCAAAATTAGACCTTCCCAGCAGTGCTCCCAGACCCCTCAACCTACCCCCAAAAATCTAGAACACCCCCAAACAGCCCCCCAAATATATGGAATACTGCTAAAAAAATCTTTTCCACCATGGATTTTCTTCAAAGCCCTTGCAATCAAAATTAGACCTTCCCAGCAGTGCTCCCAGACCCGTCAACCCACCCCCAGAAATCTAGAACACCCCCAAAGAGCCCCCCAAAAACATGCAGTACTGCTAGGCCTAAGTTTAAATCGTGCCTAAAGGCTCTCTGCAACTAGGCCCATACCCCCCTTTTCCACTAAGGATTTTCTTCAAACCGCTTGCAATAAAAATTAGACATTCCCAGCAGTGCTCCCAGACCCCTCAACCCAACCTCAAATATCTAGAACACCCCCAAACAGCCCCTCAAAAACATGCAGTACTGCTAGTCCTAAGTTTAAATCGTGCCAAAATGCTCTCTGCAACTAGGCCCAAACCCCACTTTTCCACCATGGATTTTCTTCAAACCATTTTCAATCAAAATTAGACCTTCCCAGCAGTGCTCCCAGACCCCTCAACCCACCCCCAGGAACCTAGAACACCCCTAAATAGCCCCCTAAAAACATGCAGTACTGCTAGGACTAAGTTTAAATCGTGCCAAAACGCTCTCTGCAACTAGGCCCAAATCCCCCTTTTCCACCGTGGATTTTCTTCAAAGCACTTGCAATCAATATTAGACCTTCCCAGCAGTGCTCCCAGACCCGTCAACCCACCCCCAGAAATCTAAAACACCCCCAAACAGCCCCCCAAAAACATGCAGTACTGCTAGGCCTAAGTTTAAATCGTGCCAAAACGCTCTCTGAAACTAGGCCCAAACCCCCCTTTTCCACCATGGATTTTCTTCAAACCACTTGCAATCAAAAGTAGACCTTCCCAGCAGTACTCCCAAACCCCTCAACCCACCCCCAAAAATATAGAACACCCCAAACAGCCCCCAAAAACATGGAGTACTGCTAGGCCTAAGTTTAAATCGTGCCTAAACACTCTCTGCAACTAGGCCCAAACCCCCCTTTTCCACCATGGATTTTCTTCAAAGCATTGCAATCAAAATTAGACCTTCTCAGCAGTGCGTGCTTTCAGACCCCTCAACCCACCCCCAAAAATCTAGAACACCACCAAACAGCCCCCAAAAACATGGAATACTGCTGAAAAAAACCCTTTGCCACCATGGATTTTCTTCAAACCACTTGAAATCAAAGTTAGACCTTCCCAGCAGTGCTCCCAGATGCCTCGACCCACCCCCAAAAATCTAGAACACCCACAAACAGCCCCCCAAAAACATGCAGTACTGCTAGGCCTAAGTTTAAATCGTGCCAAAACGCTCTCAGCAACTATGCCCAAACCCCCCTTTTCCACCATGGATTTTCTTAAAACCACTTGCAATCAAAAGTAGAACTTCCCAGCATTGCTCCGAGACTACTCAACCCACCGCCAAAAATCCAGAACACCCCCAAACAGCCACCAAAACATGCAGTACTTCTAGGCCTGAGTTAAAATCGTGCCAAGACGCTCTCTGCAACTAGGCCTAAACCCCCCTTTTCCACCATGTATATTCTTAAAACCACTTGCAATCAAAATCAGACCTTCCCAGCAGTGCTCCCAGACCCTTAAACCCACCCCCAAAAATCAAGAACACCCCCAAATAGACCCCCCAAAACATGAAATACTGCTTAAAAAAACTTTTCAACAATGGATTTTCTTCAAAGCACTTGAAATCAAAATTAGCCCTTCCAAGCAGTGCTCCCAGACCCCTCAACCCACCGCCAAAAGTCTAGAACACCCCCAAACAGCCCCCCAAACCATGCAGTACTGCTAGGCCTAAGTTTAAATTGTGCCAACACGCTCTCTGAAACTAGGCCCAAACCCCCCTTTTCCACCATGGATTTTCTTCAAACCACTTGCAATCAAAATTAGACCTTCCCAGCAGTGCTCCCAGACCCCTCAACCCACCCCCAAAAATCTAGAACACCCCAAACAGCCCCCAAAAACATAGGGTACAGCTAGGCCTAAGTTTAAATCGTGCTTAAACGCTCTCTGCAACTAGGCCCAAACCCCCCTTTTCCACCATGGATTTTCTTCAAAGCATTGCAATCAAAATTAGACCTTCTCAGCAGTGCGTGCTTTCAGAACCCTCAACTCACCCCCAAAAATCTAGAACACCCCCAAACAGCCCCCCAAAAACATGGGATACTGCTGAAAAAAACCCTTTTCCACCATGGATTTTCTTCAAACCACTTGAAATCAAAATTAGACCTTCGCAGCAGTGCTCCCAGACCCCTCAACCCACCCCCAAAAATCTAGAACACCCCCAAACAGCCCCCCAAAAGCATGGAGTACTGCTAGGCCTAAATTTTAATCGTGCCAAAACGCTCTCTGCAACTGGGCCCAAACCCCCCTTTTCCACCATGGATTTTCTTAAAACCAATTGCAATCAAAATCAGCCCTTCCCAGCAGTGCTCCCAGACCCCTCAACCCACCCCCAAAATTCTAGAACACCCCCAAATAGCCCCCCCTAAACATGGAATACTGCCTAAAAAAACTTTCCACCATGGATTTTCTTCAAAGCACTTGAAATCAAAATTAGCCCTTACCAGCAGTGCTCCAAGACCCCTCAACCCACCCCCAAAAGTCTAGAACACCCCCAAACAGCCCCCCAAAAACATGCAGTACTGCTATGCCTAAGTTTAAATCGTGCCAAAACGCTCTCTGCAACTAGGCCCACAACCCCCTTTTCCACCATGAATTTTCTTCAGACCGCTTGCAATCAAAATTAGACCTTCCCAGCAGTGCTCCCAGATCCCTCAACCTACCCCCTGAAATATAGAACACCCCCAAACAGCCCCCCAAAAACATGCAGTACTGCTGGCCCTAAGTTTAAATCGTGCCTAAACGCTCTCTGCAACTAGGCCCACACCCCCCTTTTCCACCATGAATTTTCTTCAGACCGCTTGCAATCAAAATTAGACCTTCCCAGCAGTGCTCCCAGACCCCTCAACCTAGGCCCTGAAATCTAGAACACCCCCGAATAGCCCCCCAAAAACATGCAGTACTGCTAGGCCTAAGTTTAAATCGTGCCAAAACGCTCTCTGCAACCAGGCCCAAACCCCCCATTTCCACCATGGATTTTCTTCAAATAACTTTCAATCAAAATTAGACCTTCCCAGCAGTGCTCCCAGACCCCTCAACCCACCCCCAAAAATCTACAACACCCCCTAACAGCCCCCCCAAATATATGGAACACTGCTAAAAAAAAACTTTTCCACCATGTATTTTCTTCAAAGCCCTTGCAATCAAAATTAGACCTTCCCAGCAGTGCTACCAGACCCGTCAACCCACCCCCAGTAATCTAGAACACCCCCAAACAGCCCCTCAAAAACATGCAGTACTGCTAGGCCTAAGTTTAATTCGTGCCTAAACGCTTTCTGCAACTAGGCCCACACCCTCTTTTCCACCATGGATTTTCTTCAAAGCACTTGCAATCAATATTAGACCTTCCCAGCAGTGCTCCCAGACCCCTCAACCCACCGTCAAACATCTAGACACCCTCAAACAGCCCCCCCAAAAACGTGCAGTACTACAAGGCCTAATTTAAAATCCTGCCAAAACGCTCTCTGCAACTGGGCCCAAACCCTCCTTTTCCACCATGGATTTTCTTCAATGCACTTGAAATCAAAAGAAGACCTTCCCAGCAGTGCTCCCAGACCCGTCAACCCACCCCCAGAAATCTAGATCACCCCCAAACAGCCCCCCAAAAACATGCAGTACTGCTAGGCCTAAGTTTAAATTGTGCCTAAACGCTCTCTGCAACTAGGCCCAACCCCCATTTTCCACCATGGATTTTCTTCAAAGCATTGCAATCAAAATTAGACCTTCTCAGCAGTGCTTTCAGACCCCTCAACCCACCCCCAAAAATCTAGAACACCCCCAAACAGCCCCCTAAAAACATGGAATACTGCTGAAAAAAAACCTTTTGCACCATGGATTTTCTTCAAAGCACTTGCTATCAAAATTAGACCTTCCCAGCAGTGCTCCCAGACCCGTCAACCCACCCCCAGAGATCTAGAACACCCCCAAACAGCCCCCAAAAACACGCAGTACTGCTAGGCCTAAGTTTAAATGGTGCCTAAACGCTCTCTGCAACTAGGCCCACCCCCCACTTTTCCACCATGGATTTTCTTCAAACCACTTTAAATCTAAATTAGACCTTCCCAGCAGTGCTCCCAGATCCCTCAACCCACCCCCAAAAATCTAGAACAACCCCAAACAGCCCCCCAAATATATGGAATACTGCTAAAAAAACAACTTTTCCACCATGGATTTTCTTCAAAGCACTTGCAATCAAAATTAGACCTTCCCAGCAGTGCTCCAAGACCCGTCAACCAACCCCCAGAAATCTAGAACAGCCCCAAACAGCCCCCCAAAAACATGCAGTACTGCTAGGCCTAAGTTTAAATCGTGCCTAAACGCTCTCTGCAACTAAGCCCACACCCCCCTTTTCCACCATGGATCTTCTTCAAACCGTTTGCAATAAAAATTAGACCTTCCCAGCAGTTCTCCCAGACCCCTCAACCAAACCTCAAACATCTAGAACTCCCCCAAACAGCCCCTCAAAAACATGCGGTACTACTAGGCCTAAGTTTAAGTCGTGCCTAAACGCTCTCTGCAAAGAGGCCCAAAACACCCCTTTTCCAAAATGGATTTTCTTCAAAGCACTTGTAAACAAAATTAGACCTTCCCAGCAGTGCTCCCAGATGCCTCGACCCACCCCCAAAAATCTAGAACACCCCCAAACAGCCCCCCAAAAACATGGAATACTGCTAAAAAAAAACTTTTCCACCATGGATTTTCTTCAAAGCACTTGCAATCAAAATTAGACCTTCCCAGCAGGGCTCCCAGACCCCTCAACCCACCCCCAAACATCTAGAACACCCACAAACAGCCCCCCAAATATGTGCAGTACTACTAGGCCTATGTTAAAATCATGCCTAGACGCTCTCTGCAACAAGGCCCGAAACACCCCTTTTCCACCATGGATTTTCTTCTAAGCACTTACAATCAAAATTAGACCATCCCAGCAGTGCTCCCAGACCTGTCAACCCACCCCCAGAAATCTAGAACACCCCCAAACAGCCCCCCAGAAACATGCAGTACTGCTAGGCCTAAGTTTAAATCGTGCCTAAACGCTCTCTGCAACTAGGCCCACACCCCCCTTTTCCACCATGGATTTTCTTCAGACCGCTTTCAATCAAAACTAGACCTTCCCGGCATTGCTCCCAGACCCCTCAACCTACCCCCTGAAATCTAGAAGACCCCCAAATAGCCCCCCAAAAACATGCAGTACTTCTAGGCCTAAGTTTAAATCGTTCCAAAACACTCTCTGCAACTAGGCCCAAACCCCCCATTTCCACCATGGATTTTTTTCAAACAACTTTCAATCAAAATTAGACCTTCCCAGCAGTGCTCCCAGGCCCCTCAACCCACCCCCAAAAATCTAGAACACCCCCAAACAGCCCCCCAGATATATGGAATACTGCTAATAAAATCTTTTCCACCATGGATTTTCTTCAAAGCCCTTGCAATCAAAATTAGACCTTCCCAGCAGTGCTCCCAGACCCGTCAACCCACCCCCAGAAATCTAGAACACCCCCAAACAGCCCCCCAAAAACATGCAGTACTGCTAGGCCTAAGTTTAAATCGTGCCTAAACGCTCTCTGCAACTAGGCCAACCCCCCTTTTCCACCATGGATTTTCTTCAAACCGCTTGCAATAAAAATTAGACCTTCCCAGCAGTGCTCCCAGACCCCTCATCCCAACCTCAAATATCTGGAAAAAAAACCCAAACAGCCCCTCAAAAACATGCAGTACTACTAGGCCTAAGTTAAAATCGTGCCTAAACGCTCTATGCAACGAGGCCCAAACCCCACTTTTCCACCATGGATTTTTTTCAAAGCACTTGCAATCAAAATTAGTGATTCCCAGCAGTGCTCCCAGACCCCTCAACCCACCCCCAGAAATCTGGAACACCCCCAAACAGCCCGCCAAAAACATGCAGTGCTGCTAGTCCTAAGTTTAAATCGTGCCAAAATGCTCTCTGCAACTAGGCCCAAACCCCACTTTTCCACCGTGGATTTTCTTCAAAGCACTTGCAATCAATATAAGACCTTCCCAGCAGTGCTCCCAGACCCATCAACCCACCCCCAGAAATCTAGAACACCCCCAAACAGCCCCCCAAAAACATGGAGTACTGATAGGCCTAAGATTAAATCGTGCCTAAACGGTCACTGCAACTAGGCCCAAACCCCCCTTTTCCACCTTTTATTTTCTTCAAACCACTTGCAATCAAAATTAGACCTTCCCAGCAGTGCTCCCAGACCCCTCAACCCACCCCAAAAAATCTAGAACACTCCCAAACATCCCCCCAAAAACATGGAATATTGCTTTCCAAAAAACTTTTCCACCATGGATTTTCTTCAAAGCACTTGCATTCCAAATTAGACATTCCCAGCAGTGCTACCAGACCCCTCAACCCACCGACAGAAATGTAGAACACCCCCAATCAGCCCCCCAAAAACATGGAATACTGCTAAAAAATAAAACTTTTCCACCATGGATTTTCTTCAAAGGACTTGTAATCACAATTAGACCTTACCAGCAGTGCTCCCAGACCCCTCAACCCACCCTCTAAAATATAGAACATCCCCAAACAGCCCCCCAAAAACAAGTAGTACTACTAGGCCTAATTTAAAAATCGTGCCAAAACGCTCTCTGCACCTAGGCCCAAAACCCTGTTTCCACAATGGATTTTCCTCAAACCACTTGGAATCAAAATTAGACCTTCCCAGCAGTGCTCCCAGACCCCTCAACCCACCCCAGAAATGTAGAACACCCCCAAAAAGCCCCCCAAAATCATGCAGTGCTGCTATGCCTAAGTTTAAATTGTGCCAAAATGCTCTCTGCAACTAGGGCCAAACCTCCCTTTTCTACCATGGATATTCTTCATACCAATTGCAATCAAAATTAGACCTTCCCAGCAGTGCTCCCAGACCCCTCAACCCACCCCCAAAAATCTAGAACACCCCCAAACAGCCCCCAAAAAGTATGCAGTACTGATAGGCCTAAGTTTTAATCGTTCCAAAACGCTCTCTGCAACTAGACCCAAACCCCCCTTTTCCACCATGGATTTTCTTCAAACCACTTGCAATCAAAATTAGCCCTTCCCAGCAGTGCTCCCAGACCCCTCAACCCACCCCCAAAAATTTTGAACCCCCCAAACAGCCCCCCAAAAACATGCAGTACTGCTAGGCCTAAGTTTAAATCGTGCAAAAACGCTCTCTGCAACGAGGCCCAAACCCCCTTTTCCACCATGGATTTTCTTCAAACCACTTGCAATCAAAATTAGCCCTTGCCAGCAGTGCTCCCAGACCCCTCAGCTGACTCCCAGAAATCTAGAACACCCCCAAACAGCCCCCCAAAGACATGGAGTACTGCTAGGCCTAAGATTAGATCGTGCCTAAACGCTCTCTGCAACTAGGCCCAAACCCCCCTTTTCCACCTTTTATTTTCTTCAAACCACTTGCAATCAAAATTAGACCTTCCCAGCAGTGCTCCCAGACCCCTCAACCCACCCCCAAAAATCTAGAACACTTCCAAACATCCCCCAAAAACATGGAATATTGCTTTCCCAAAAACTTTTCCACCATGGATTTTCTTCAAAGCACTTGCATTCCAAATTAGACATTCCCAGCAGTGCTCCCAGACCACTCAACCCACCCACAGAAATGTAGAACACCCCCAATCAGCCCCCCAAAAACATGGAATACTGCTAAAAAATAAATATTTCCACCATGAATTTTCTTCAAAGGACTTGTAATCACAATTAGACCTTCCCAGCAGTGCTCCCAGACCCCTAAACCCACCCTCTAAAATCTAGAACACCCCCAAACAGCCCCCCAAAAACAAGTAGTACTACTAGGCCTAATTTAAAATCGTGCCAAAACGCTCTCTGCACCTAGGCCCAAAACCCTGTTTCCACCATGGATTTTCCTCAAACCACTTACAATCAAAATGAGACCTTCCCAGCAGTGTTTCCAGACCCCTCAACCCACCCCCAAAAATCTAGGACACCCCCAAACATTCCCCCAAAAATATGGAATAATGCTTAAAAAAACTTTTCCACCATGGATTTTCTTCAAAGCACTTGCAATCAAAATAGACCTTCCCAGCTGTGCTCCCAGACCCCTCAACCCACACCAGAAATCTAGAATACCCACAAACAGCCCCCCAAAAACATGCAGTACTGCTAGGCCTAAGTTTAAATCGTGCCAAAACGCTCTCTGCAACTATACCCAAATCCCCCTTTTCCACATTGGATTTTCTTAAAACACTTGCAATAAAAAGTAGACCTTCCCAGCATTGCTCCGAGACTACTCAACCCACCCCCATAAATCGAGAACACCCTCAAACAGCCCCCCAAAAGCATGCAGTTCTGCTAGGCCTAAGTTTAAATCGTGCCAAAACGCTCTCTGCAACTATACCCAAACCCCCCTTTTCCACCTTGGATTTTCTTAAAACACTTGCAATAAAAAGTAGACCTTCCCAGCATTGCTCCGAGACTACTCAACCCAACCCCCATAAATCGAGAACACCCTCAAACAGCCCCCCAAAAGCATGCAGTACTGCTAGGCCAAAGTTTAAATCGTGCCAAAACGCTCTCTGCAACTAGGCCCAAACCCCTCTTTTCCACCATGGATTTTCTTCAAACCACTTGCAATCAAAATCAGACCTTCCCAGCAGTGCTCCCAGACCCTTAAACCCACCCCCAAAAATCTAGAACACCCCCAAATAGACCCCCCCCAAAACATGGAATACTGCTTAAAAAAAACTTTTCCACCATGGATTTTCTTCAAAGCACTTGAAATCAAAATTAGCCCTTCCAAGCAGTGCTCCCAGACCCCTCAACCCACCGTCAAAAGTCTAGAACACCCCCCCAAAACATGCAGTACCGCTAGGCCTAAGTTTAAATCGTGCCAACACGCTCTCTGAAACTAGGCCCAAACCCCCCTTTTCCACCATGTATTTTCTTCAAACCACTTGCAATCAAAATCAGACCTTCCCAGCAGTGCTCCCAGACCCCTCAACCCACCCCCAAAAATCTAGAACACCCCAAACAGCCACCAAAAACATGGAGTACTGCTAGGCCTAAGTTTAAATCGTGCCTAAACGCTCTCTGCAACTAGGCCAAAACCCCCCTTTTCCACCATGGATTTTCTTCAAAGCATTGCAATCAAAATTAGACCTTCTCAGCAGTGTGTGCTTTCAGACCCCTCAACCCACCCCCAAAAATCTAGAACACCCCCAAACAGCCCCCCAAAAACATGCAGGACTGCTAGGCCAAAGTTTAAATCGTGCCAACACGTTCTCTGAAACTAGGCCCAAACCCCCCTTTTCCACCATGGATTTTCTTCAAACCACTTGAAATCAAAATTAGACCTTCCCAGCCGTGCTCCCAGATGCCTCGCCCCACCCCCAAAAATCTAGAACACCCACAAACAGCCCCCCAAAAACACGCAGTACTGCTAGGCCTAAGTTTTAATCGTGCCAAAACGCTCTCTGCAACTATGCCCAAACTCCCCTTTTCCACCATGGATTTTCTTAAAACCACTTGCAATCAAAAGTAGACCTTCCCAGCATTGCTCCGAGACTACTCAACCCACCGCCAAAAATCCAGAGCACCCCCAAACAGCCCCCCAAAAACATGCAGTACTGCTAGGCCTAAGTTTAAATCGTGCCAACACGCTCTCTGAAACTATGCCCAAACCCCCCTTTTCCACCATGGATTTTCTTCAAACCACTTGAAATCAAAATAAGACCTTCCCAGCCGTGCTCCCAGATGCCTCGACCCACCCCCAAAAATCTAGAACACCCACAAACAGCCCCCCAAAAACATGCAGTACTGCTAGGCCTAAGTTTTAATCGTGCCAAAACGCTCTCTGCAACTATGCCCAAACCCCCCTTTTCCACGATGGATTTTCTTAAAACCACTTGCAATCAAAAGTAGACCTTCCCAGCATTCCTCCGAGACTACTCACCCCACCGCCAAAAATCCAGAGCACCCCCAAACAGCCCCCAAAACATGCAGTACTACTAGGCCTAAGTTAAAATCGTGCCAAAACGCTCTCTTCAACTAGGCCTAAACCCCCCATTTCCACCATGTATATTCTTAAAACCACTTGCAATCAAAATGAGACCTTCTCAGCAGTGCTGCCAGACCCCTTAACCCACCCCCATAAATCGAGAACACCCTCAAACAGCCCCCCAAAAGCATGCAGTACTGCTAGGCCAAAGTTTCAATTGTGCCAAAACGCTCTGTGCAACTAGGCCCAAACCCCTCGTTTCCACCATGGATTTTCTTCAAAGCACTTGAGATCAAAATTAGCCCTTCCAAGCAGTGCTCCCAGACCCCTCAACCCACCGCCAAAAGTCTAGAACACCCCCAAACAACCCCCCAAACCATGCAGTACTGCTAGGCCTAAGTTTAAATCGTGCCAACAGGCTCTCTGAAACTAGGCCCAAACCCCCCTTTTCCACCATTGATTTTCTTCAAACCACTTGTAATCAAAATTAGACCTTCCCAGCAGTGCTCCCAGACCCCTCAACCCACTCCCAAAAATCTAGAACACCCCAAACAGCCCCCAAAAACATGGGGTACTGCTAGGCCTAAGTTTAAATCGTGCCTAAACGCTCTCTGCAACTAGGCCCAACCCCCCCTTTTCCACCATGGATTTTCTTCAAAGCATTGCAATCAAAATTAGACCACCTTCAGTTGGTGCTCTAGCATGCGCAACAATGGGATAGCTTTGCCCAAAGAACAGTCCTCCCTGCTGACTTCTTGTGTGAAGACCTCAAAAGGACGAAGTATGTCTGTCAGGCTTGTAACTAGCTTCCATTCCTCCAACTCTAGCCTCATGTCTTTCGTAGTAGAACCCAGAGCAAACACATACTCATTGCTTACCCCCACTGCTCAGACAGACGCTCAAGCATGGCAACACGTTGTTTTCCAACGTGTTGCCACCTCCTGGATCAGTTCTTTGACTGGCAGTCAACGTTCATGTTGCATGCTCCTCAGCTTCTTCCGGGCCTCAAAAGAATGGCTGAAATGTGTGCAGATTCTTCGGCAGGTGGTCAGTAACTTGCTGACTGCGATTTTTTTCTTCAAGAAATCTTGCACAACAATGTTAATACTGTGCGCCAAACACGGCACTCTGAAATTGCCACCTTGCTGCATGGCCTTAACTATATTACTGCCATTATCCGTGGAAACATAACCAATCATGCGATTTCTTGGATGCAGCCATTCATAGACCTTCCTGTCAAACTCCTCCAAAAGGATAGGTGCAGTATGAGATTTTTCCATGGCAAACACGGCTACTGTTGCATGTTTCCGAGTACCTTGAAAAACTGTCCGTGTCAACAGCTGCTTTTTACTTGTCTTTAACCCCTGCAAAAGAGACTCAGTGTGCAGTGATGCACATGTAATCAAGGGCTTGTCAAATTGTCCACATGCCTGTTGTCAGGTGGATAGTGTGAACAGAACTCTTCTGAATAGCTGTGCCAATCACCTGCAGCACATCTTGATGTAGTGCTGGAACAGTAACTCTGGCAAAATAGGACCAGCTAGGAAAGTTCCATTTAGGGCAGACTGTTGCCACAAATTCTAGAAAACCCACCCCTTCCATGAAAAAAAAGGGAGAAGGTCCAGCACTAGCATTTTAGCCAGCTTTGCATTACACAGACGTGCCGTTGGGTGGTTGCGTTCAAATGGCGCGTCCGACCAAAACATGCTTCTAATGGTGGTCTGGACCGGTTTACGTGATGATTATGATGAAGACTTCTTCAAACCAGTTAGGCTCATTGATGTACATTTTCGCATTGGTGTCTCTCCCAGACTCTTAGTGTGTCTCATAGATGTTGCTGGGGTAGAGGGTGTGGATGCTACCACTGCAGTGCTGCTGCCAGGGGTACTGGATGTACCAGAAAAAATGTCTGTCGCTTCTTCACTTCCGCCCTGCACGATCAGCCCCTCGTCATCGTCAGATGCAATATGAATGGATACATTTGGATTTGTTGTATGTGTGGTTTCCCGGATCTTGCTCATGTGCGCCACCCAAATGATAATGTGGTGTTTTTGGAGATGACCTCTCTGGCCTCCGGTACCATAGCTGGTACCAAGCTTACCCCGACTAACTACAGCTTTACAAATCGAACAAACGACCATGTTTTTTGCATTTTTGCTAACACTAAAGAAGTCCGAAACTGGGGACTGGAGATGTCTGCTGGTGGTGGAGGTGCTACTTTCAATGCCAGATGTAGTGGAGGATGGGCGTGGCTGAATTTGACTCTGTTGTGCACTTACAGCACCACTACTTGAGGTAATGGAGGTCGTGCTGGATGGAGGTCCCTGCCAGCCCTTCTGACGAGAAAATATGGAAGCTGTAGGTCGTGTTGGTATAGTAGTTAACTGCATTGGTGGTGGTACCAGGGCCACGCCACCCACATCACGCTCAGCAGCAATTCGGGATATGGTAAAAATGTCTGTCTGCTGCATGCTCGCTGGGCCTGGAGTGACGACTGTGATGACTGGGTCGTCGTCAGACTGTTCATCAGCAGTAGAATACAACACTTCTTGTTCGTCGTCATCACCCATAAGTGGAAGCCTTGCGAGAACCTTCCTTTTAGGCTTAGCTACCTTTGTTGGCTCATGGCGTGCCTCACTCTCAGACTGCATTGGTGGGTTCCAATCAACATCAAGATCATCAGAAGGAAGGTGGCTTGAAGAAGAACTTGTAGTAGCCCTCCTTGACCTTTTTCTTGCTGGGGATCTGGAAGACAATGGATCACCATAGGAGCAGTAGCTTCCCGGATGATACCTTCGCTTTAATCTCGATTTCCGATGTGCCCCTACTTCTGGAGAAACAAGCATTGTGGGCAGTTGTACCGCTCCAATGACCTCTAGTTGTGCCTCTCGATGCGCCTCTCAATGCGCCTCTCCTTGCACCTCCACTTATGCCTCTACTTGCGTCTCTCCTTACACATGTACTTGCGCCTCTCCTTGCGCATGTACCTGCACCTCTCCTTGCCCATGTACTTGCGCTTGTACTAGTTGCACCTGTGGTTGTCGCTGAGTTACACCCGGCGTTGATTGGATGCTACTTTCTTGCGATGAGCCAACATCACTGGTCGATGGTGATTGAACAATTAAAGTGGCTGCCTCTGCACACTCATGGGCTTGGGCCTAACTCGGCGTGGTGGCACTGAGCCGAATGAAGTGGAGGTGCTGCTCCCAGCTTGGTCCCCGCCAGACACCGCTGCTGCTGCAGGTGTAGTTTTTATTTCCCAAAAAAGGTGTCTGTGGGCACACCAGTCTCCTTGGTAGGTGGTGCCACTTGCTTCTTCTGCTCCTTCTTACTGGCAATGGCACCTTTTTTCGTAGAGGCGCTACGGCCACCTATCTTTGGGCCCATCTTCTTCAGAAATCAGAACAGCAGACCACTGTTGCATGAGTTGCAGATTTGTCTGTGGCCACACGTAACGTAACGTGATGTTGTGCTGCACACACTGCTGCAGGACTTCTTCATGGCACTGGTGGTTCTCTTGTGCACCTAAAAGCAAAGGAAGCCAGAGGAACATCAGTTAAACACCCCAAAAAGTCGAAAAACACACAGAAATCACCCAAATCCAATGCCATCCATGCCCTCAATGATGCTTAAATTCAAGACACCCCACAGAAAGACTTGGTCCATGCACCACGCACTGCCACTGGGCATAATGGATGAAAGCAAGGCAAACTGGGTGCAGGCCTGAGCACACTGCCTGGCTTCAAAATGGCCCCTTGACCCCCACCCACATGGCCAGGCCATGCCTGGACCAGGCCTTAAAATGGCCCCCACCCACATGGCCAGGCCCCACCAACACCCCAAAAAGTCAAAAAACATACAAAAATCACCCCTAATCCAATGGCATCCATGCCCTAAATGATGTTTAAAATCAAGAGAACACACGGAAAGACTTGGTCCATGCACCACTCACTGCCCCTGGGCATAATGGATGAAAGCAGGGCAGACTGGGTGCAGGCCTATGGCACAGAGCACACTGCCTGGCTTCAAAATGGCCCCTTGACCACCACCACACACATGGCCAGGCCCTGCCTGGACCAGGCCCCAACAACAACACCCCAAAAAGTAAAAAAACACACAAAAATCACCCCAATCCAATGGCATCCATGCCCTAAATGATGTTTAAAATCAAGAGAATACACAGAAAGACTTGGTCCATGCACCACTCATTACCGCTGGGCATAATGGATGAAAGCAGGGCAGACTGGGTGCAGGCCTATGGCACAAAGCACACTGCCTGGCTTCAAAATGGCCCCTTGACCCCCACATCATGGCCAGGCCCTGCCTGGACGAGGCCTCAAAATGTCCCCCACCCACATGGCCAGGCCCCAACAACAACACCCCGAAAAGTAGAAAAACACACAAAAATCACCACAATCCAATGGCATCCATGCCCTAAATGATGTTTAAAATCATGAGAACACACAGAAAGACTTGGTCCATGCACCACTCACTAGCCCTCGGCATAAATGATGAAAGCAGGGCAGACTGGGTGCAGGCCTATGGCACAAAGCACACTGCCTGGCTTCAAAGTGGAAATGGCCCCTTGACCCCCACCACATGGCCAGGCCCTGCCTGGACCAGGCCTCAAAATGGCCCCCACCCACATGACCAGGCCCCAACAACACTCCAAAAAGTCAAAAAAACACTCACAAATTACCACAATCCAATGCCATCCATGCCCTCAATGATTTTTAAATTCAAGACACCCCACAGAACGACTTGGTACATGCACCACTCACTACCCCTGGGCATCATGGATGAAAGCAAGGCAAACTGGTTGCAGGCCTGAGCACACTGCCTGGCTTCAAAATGGCCCCTTGACCCCCACCACATGGCCAGGCCCTACCTGGACCAGGCATCAAAATGGCCCCCACCCACATGGTGAGGCCCCAACAGCACCCACAAAGTCGAAAAACACATACAAACACCACAATCCAATGCCAGCCATGCCCTAAATGATGTTTAAATTTAGGATACCCCACAGAAAGACTTGGTCCATGGACCACTGAGTACCCCTGGGCATAATGGATGAAAGCAAGGCACACTGGGTGTAGGCCTGAGCACACTGCCTGGCTTCAAAATGGCCCCTTGACCACCACCACATGGCCAGGCCCTGCCTGGACCCTTATGATGTGCTCACGTTGCAAGATGGCGGGCCGCGATAACGTAATCGCTGTCGGAAAACTCTCGCGCGATCACGCAGCAAGATCCAAAATGGCGCAGCACATGCAAACTGCGAGAAAAACAACTCGGCGTACACAGAAAACGGTAAGTCAACGCCGCGCGCGCGATTTTGTATTTTTCAAGCGCGACTAAGCAAAAACAATCCGCCAGCTTGCGAATTTACGGATTTCTGGACAAATTCTCGGGATTCACGGACCGCGAAATTGCCAAAGAGCCGCAACTTTCACAAACGGAATGGATTTTGCTCCCACGGTTACCCAGCATGACCCCTAAATTACACAAACACCACTGCACTTCCCAAAACCTTAAAAAACTACCCCCTGCATGACCCCATAAACTACCCAAACACCACTGCACTACCCTACACCCCAAAACACTACTCCCCGGCATGACCCCCTACACTACCCATACACAACTGCGGTACCCTAAACCCTAAAACACTACTCCCGGCACAGTCCCTTACACTACCCAAACACCACGGCGCTAACCTAAACCCTAAAACACAATCCCCCGCACGAACCCGCAAACACTACACAAACGCCACTGCACTACCCTAAACCCTTAATCTACCCCCAGCACGACCCCCTACCTTACCCAAACATGATTGCACAACCCTAAACCTAAAATCAAACCTCAGCACAAATCTCTACACTACAGAAACACCTCTGCACTACCATGAACCCTAAAGCACTACCCCATACACTACACAAACACCTCTGCACTACCCTAAACCCTAAAAAACTACCCCAACACGACTCTTACACTACACAAATACCACTGCACCATCCTATACCCTAAATCTACCCCAGCATGACCCCCACACTACCCATTCACCACTGCACTGCCCTAAACCCTAAAACACTACCCCAGCATAACCCCCTACACTACCCAAACACCATTGCACTACCCTAAATCTACCACAGCGCGACCCCTTACACTACCCAAACACCACTGTACTACCATAAAAGTCTACCTCAGCACGACCACCTACACTACAGAAGCACCACTGCACTACCCTAAACTCGAAATCTACCACCAGCACGACCCCCTACACTACCCATTCACGACTATACTACTCCAAAACTCTAAAACACTAATCCCACTCAACCCCCTATACTACCCAAACATCATTGCACTACCCTAAACCTTAAAGCTACCCCAGCATGACCCCCTACACTACTCAAACACCACTGCACTACCCTAAAACCCTAAAACACTAAAGCCATTACAACCCCCTACACAAATAAAACTCTACTACCCTAAACCCTAAAACACTACCCCAGCACAAACCCACAAGCACTACATACCGATTTACTCACCTGTTATCAGGAAAGAACCTTGTGCTGCATCTTTTAGCCCAGCACTGAACCTGAAAAGTAATTATAACCATACTTACCAGTAACTTGTATTTCCTTCCATAGCAATCCATTATCTGGTTTTCACCAGAAAAGTTTCTAAGTGTTGATTTTCACAAACTACAAATATTCCTTAAAAATCGCCTGTATGACTTAAACGCATTCTTTCAACTGTTTACAGGAGATGCATCAGTGCTGGATCCAGGATCCACAACTGAGTAGGAAAAAGTAACAATAACACTACTTACCTGCTAAGTGATTTTCCTCCCTTCGGATAACATTGGTAATTCTATGTGAAAAAGTGTCAGATTTTAAAATACAATAATATTCCTTAAAAATCACTACTGTAACCAAAACGCTTTTACTCAACTTTTTACAGGAGATGTTCAAGGTCTGAATCTAGGATCCTGTCCTGTGGTTAGAAAAGTAATCCATAAAGTAACTAATTGCATTTAACTAGAAATTCACTTTGAGCTCAATGTTGCATTGTATTTGAAATTGTGTTACTCATTGCAACAACTGTAAGTACTGTAGTTAAAAGTCTATTGCCTATTTCCAAAGTATTTAAACTAAAGTAATTCATTCTGGGAAGGTATACTTTGTAATGTAATGTATAATGTAATTATAAGGTAATTTAAAAAATAAAATACCGAAAAAAGAAATAGTGTAAAAAATGTAGTAAATCAGTATCAAAAAAATAAATATAACACTTAATATATTTAAAATTAGTCATTTACAAAACCTTTGAAATTCACTGAAAAAAACATAGGTTTTAGGGGTGTTATAGTTAGCTGGACATTTCACTCGTACAAAACCATCAACATTTTCGTATATAGTTAGTTGTACTATACTCGCGCGCCCCACAATCCACTGCTGATGATGTGTCATGTTACATCATTCATGACATGGTCAGTGACATCATTGATGACATCACTGATGAAATCTCAAATGACATCACTGATGACATGACATCCCCGATGACATCATTCATGTGACAATCTGATACATCTCATCATACACTAGTATAACCTTTCAACACTCATTATAAAATATGGAGTACCATATTTGAAACCATTGTCACACCAATACAAGTTTCAAAAAACCCACTCAGTGATTACTACATCTGCATACACATCTAAACACCTACCTACAGATTCACTCATACATGCTAACAAAGATCAATAGAACACTATGAAATACACTTATACACCTACAATAATTGATCATACTTACATTTACTCAGCTACACACTTATACAAACACCACTTTAATTATTCATATAGTAACTCAGATAGTGACTCATACGTAGTGTGTTATAAAATCACTATTGCATGTTTAATGTTTTCGATACAGTCCTGCATACAATCACTGAGTCTTACGTATACATATTTATATACAATACTGTCACATACACTGGGTTTTATATTTCTAGTTTGTTGGACATGTATCATTGAGAAATACATTTACTCATCACCACACCCATAAGGACATTCAATCATCCAAACAACTGTTTCCACATACAGTCTTAACCTCATATACCTACTAAATCAACTATTTCCACATCTTTGGACAGTCACAAACCTCCCACCCAACTACACACACATTCAAGAGCCCTTACTTGTACTCACTTAACTAATTAATAAGTAATATAGACTTTCAAATAGCTGGTAACCAACGTATGTAGTAGTTTACGCAACAAGAGATATAGTGATATAGATACTCACACTGTTAGATCACTATCCCATATATTTAGAGAAACACTTTAAATTTGTCACTTAGATAGGGAATCACAGTGCTACTAAATCCTCCATCTAGAGACATGTGATGTCATTTGAGATGTCATCAATGATGTCAGCAGTGATGTCACTGACCATGTCATGATTGATGTAATATGTGACATCATCAGCTGTGGACTACGGGCGCGCGAGTTAAAGTTAATACAACAAACTATATCGGAGGAATTTCAATGGCTTTGTACGAGTGAAATGTCCAGCTAACTATAACACCCCTAAAACCTATGGTTTTATCAGTGAATATATATATATATTCACTGAAAAAACCATAGGTTATAGACCATATGTAGTTAAGAATTAGCATTTAAAAACCTTATTTTACTCACACAAAACCATTGAAATTCCATATATAGTTAGTTGCACTAACTATATATCGCGCACCCGCAATCCACTGCTGATGATGTCACATATTACATCATTCATGACATGGTCAGTGACATCACTGATGACATCACTGATGACATCTCAAATGACATCACTGATGACATCACTGATGACAACATCCAGTGACTGTATGTTTCTGTAAAGTTAAAATATGTCTTACATATTGAAGAATGAGTGGAAGAATAAGTGTCTGGACGAAGGATTTAGTAGGTGCATGACTGAATGCATGAGTGAGTGATTAAATGTGTCTCACTGAGTGCATGGGTTAGTGACTAAACTGTCTTAATTTGTGCATCATTATGTCTGTTGTTCTGTAAACTGCTGAATGTGTTGATCAGTAGCTATATGATTAACTATATGGGTTATTGATTGATTGTCCAAGTATTTGTATGGGAGACTGAGTGTGTGTGTGGCTGGCTGGGAGGTGTGTGACTCTGTGCAGATCAATGTGTACTTGTATCAATGATTGTATAAGAGAGTAAGTATGTGTTAGTATATGTTTGAAAATGTAAGGTGCTCTATGTTTAACTGTATAGACAAGAAAATGGAAGTGTGATTGATTCTTTACAGGACTGACTAGGTGTGTGAGTAACTCCATGGATGAGTGGCAGAGTGTGAGTGTCTGTATAGGTGTATGAGTGCATATGATAGTGTTGTAAAGATGAGTGATTGTATGTATGAATGATTGTATGGGTGAATGGGTGAATGTGTGTGTAGACGTAGGAATCAGTGAGTGCGTATGTAGTAACTAGTATTGGTGTGTCAATGGTTTCAAAAATTATACTCTGTATTTAACACTGGGTGTAACAGAGGTTATATTAAAATGTGAGGAGATGCATTGTATTGTCACATGAATGATATCATCAGTGATGTGGTCATTGATGTCAAATGAGATGTCATCAGTGATGTCATCAGTGATGTCATTTGAGATGTCATCAGTGATGTCATCAGTGATGTCACTGACCATGTCATGAATGATGTAATATGTGACATCATCAGCAGTGGATTGCGGTGCGCGATATATAGTTAGTGCAACTAACTATATATGGAATTTCAATGGTTTTGTGTGAGTAAAATAAGGTTTTTTAAATGCTAATTCCTAACTACATATGGTCTATAACCTATGGTTTTTTCAGTGAATTTTCAAGGTTTTGTAAATGCTAATTCCTAACTATATATGGTCTATAACCTATGGTTTTTTCAGTGAATTTTCAAGGTTTTGTAAATGCTAATTCCTAACTATATATGGTCTATAACCTATGGTTTTTTCAGTGAATTTCAATGGTTTTTTAATAGCAAATATCAAAAACTTTAAAATGTATTCTTCTTTAAATCGAAAAATATATTTTAAATATAATTTTTTTATGTATATATATATACATTTTTTTTATTTTATTTTTGTTTCGCTACCGGTCCGCGCACCGGGTAGCTTCCCGTTAGCTCAGTTTGGTGCCGCGACCCGGTCCGCGAACCGGTAAACGTTCCATTAGCGCAACTGCCGCGTTAGAAAGCAACATCGTGACGCGTCGCGTAAGCGCGACGTATCGCGTTGCCGCGTAATGCTTCTTATGACGCGCTGCGTTAGCGCACCCGGAAGTGTTCCGGAGCGCGAACCAAGGCGCGAAGCGCAGCTCCCTGGAAGCGATCCGGGGCGCGTCGTGTAAGCGCGACGTATCGCGTTGCCGCGTAATGCGTCTTATGACACGCCGCGTTAGCGCACCCGGAAGTGCTCCGGAGCGCGTACCGAGGCGCAAAGCGCAGCTCCCCGGAAGCGATCCGGGGCGCGGCGCGGAGCTCGTAACGTAAGCGTAACAGGTCATGTGACTTGTTAATAAAACTTTCTATTGGTTCATTTCACTTTTGGTTTTCTAATGATGTACGGCTAGGTCATGTGACCTAAAAATAACACTTTTCATTGGTTTAGAAATTTTTTTTTCCCAAATGATGAAAGCCCCTACCTTCTTTCCTCACTCTGACTTTCATCTTTGTGAGAGGAAGACCTGTTTTTGCTTATTAAAATAATGGCATCTGTAGTAGCTGCAGCTGGTGGACCCCCACCACCACCACAACCACCTAGGAAGGAAGGACCACCTCCAGAGTTCCTTCCCAACCCAGAGGAGGAAGAGGACGAAGAAGAGGAAGAGGAAGTACAGCCAAGACCACAAAGATAGTTTTATTTGGCAGTTTTTTTTCTTTTCCTCAAGGCCAAAAAAAAGTGAATGCTCGCCACGTGACATGCCTCATATGTAAAGATGTTTTATCTAGAGGCACAGATAAAAAGTATAGTTACGGCAACTATACTATGCACCGTCATATGCAGAGGTGGCATCCACTGAATTACAGCGTTGCAGAGATGCGTCACCTCCAAGACAACCCACCAACTCCTGTGGCCAGTTCATCGGCACAGGTAACTCTGTCGGGGCCAGAGGCGCGGGAAACGGTGCCAAACATTCAACAGAATTTTGTGCACATGAAGATAGTGTGCCTTTATTGTGGTAACCTACTCTCATGTGCAAATATGAGTATCAATTTGATAAACAGAGCATTTGAAAACCACAAGTGCTCAAAACGCCCCAAAAAATAAAAAAAATTTTTGCTCCTGTTGAGCTCTTTCTAATGCCTGTTTTTCGTTTTTCCCCCTCAAAAACAAACAAAAAAAATATAAAACCGTTCAAAAAATACAAAAAAAGTAAAAAAATGTTCAGAAAAATAATAAAAAAAATATAAAACAACAAAAATAATAAAAAAAAAAGTTCTTTTCAGAACTACCTCCCCTTTATAAAAAAATTGCTAGAATGTTTAGCACTCTGGCAACCTCTATTTCTTTTGGTTCGCTTCCCGGTTCGCTCGCCGGTACGCGAACCGGGAGCGAACCCAAAAACTTAAAAAAAAAAAAAGAAGAGTAAGTATAAGGGAAGGAAACAGAGAGTAATGTTAAAAGAAAGACAGCTATAGGGAGTAACACAGAGATACTGTTTAATAGATCTATTTACCGAAGAAAAGATGGAAGAGGGTATAATTGTGAAAAACAAAATAGATAAGGAAGTGGAAGAAAAAAAGGAGAGTAGAAGAATAATAAACAAGAGTTTCTTAGAAAATGTGAGTGAATGTTCAAAATAAGATTAAAACATGTGGAATAACAGAGAGAAAAAACAGAAAGCAGAAAAGAAGAAGTAACAGAAAAGGAATGATTGAAACAGCAAAGAAATGTAAATAACATAGGGGCATATTATCAACATAGGTGATAAAATTATCGCTGCTTTTATCGGCAGAAATCTGCCGCTAAAGCCGCTTTTGCGGCAGAAAACTGCCGCTAAAGCCGCTTTTGCGGCAGTTTACTGCCGATAATGACTGCTTTTATCGGCAGAAATCTGCCGCTAAAGCCACTTTTGCGGCAGAAAACTGCCGCTAAAGCCGCTTTTGCGGCAGTTTTCTGCCAATAAAAGCAGCGATAATTTTATTGCCTGTGTTGATAATATGCCCCTTAGTGTGCTTGAACTACAGGGAGAAAGCATAATGAACTATTAGTGAAAGAGTGATCAGTCAGAGACAGTGAGAGTAATAGAGAAGGAGTGAGTGAACAGGAGTGAGGAACTATGAGAAGAAAGGGACTGAGAAAAGAAGTGGAAGGAGTAGAGTAAGTAAGTAATAGAGAAAGGAATGAGAGAAGTAGCAAAGGCAGGAAACTGAGGGTTAAAGAAATGAAGCAGTGGAACTAATAGAAGTTAAATGTGATAGAAATGTAACGAAAAGAGTACAAAACATTTACCTTATAATTGTCGTTAACTTAGTCACTTGTTATTTTTATACTTTCAATCTGTGAAAGAAAGAACAAAAATTTTAAAAATATTAAAACATGTATTTAAAAATTAGAAAAGACAAGGGAAAAGATTGAAGGACAAACAGTTTTTCAACAACTTTGACACTTACAGAAGCCTCTGCTTCTCCATGCCCCCTACACAGTCCTAAATATATACATTTTAAACTAACAGTATCTTGTTGCAGATGAAGTGAGGCCTATCTTTTAACATGGTGCATCTTTTGTATCACTGCTGCATCACATAAGTGATGCATCAGCGGCACAAAAGAGGCACATGGCCATCATAAATCTGCCCCTAACATTTTAAATGATTGATTCAGGATGCCGATAGGGTGTGGCCTATCCAGGGTTTTTTTTGAGGTGAGGCCTACAGAGGGTTACGGATTTCTGGACAAATTCTCGGGATTCACGGACCGCGAAATTGCCAAAGAGCCGCAACTTTCACAAACGGAATGGATTTTGCACCCACGGTTACCCAGCAAGACCCCTAAATTACACAAACACCACTGCACTTCCCGAAACCTTAAAAAACTACCCCCTGCATGACCCCTAAAACTACCCAAACACCACTGCACTACCCTAAACCCAAAAACACTACTCCCCGGCATGACCCCCTACACTACCCAAACACAACTGCGGTACCCTAAACCCTAAAACACTACTCCCGGCACAGTCCCTTACACTACCCAAACACCACTGCGCTAACCTAAACCCTAAAACACAATCCCCCGCACGAACCCGCAAACACTACACAAACGCCACTGCACTACCCTAAACCCTTAATCTACCCCCAGCACGACCCCCTACCTTACCCAAACAGGATTGCACAACCCTAAACCTAAAATCAAACCTCAGCACAAATCTCTACACTACAGAAACACCTCTGCACTACCATGAACCCTAAAGCACTACCCCATACACTACACAAACACCTCTGCACTACCCTAAACCCTAAAACACTACCCCAACACGACTCTTACACTACACAAATACCACCGCACCATCCTATACCCTAAATCTACCCCAGCATGACCCCCACACTACCCATTCACCACTGCACTGCCCTAAACCCTAAAACACTACCCCAGCATAACCCCCTACACTACCCAAACACCATTGCACTACCCTAAATCTACCACAGCGCGACCCCTTACACTACCCAAACACCACTGTACTACCATAAAAGTCTACCTCAGCACGACCACCTACACTACAGAAGCACCACTGCACTACCCTAAACTCGAAATCTACCACCAGCACGACCCCCTGCACTACCCATTCACGACTATACTACTCCAAAACTCTAAAACACTAATCCCACTCAACCCCCTATACTAACCAAACACCATTGCACTACCCTAAACCTTAAAGCTACCCCAGCATGACCCCCTACACTACTCAAACACCACTGCACTACCCTAACTAAAACCCTAAAACACTAAAGCCATTACAACCCCCTACACAAACAAAACTTTACTACCCTAAACCCTAAAACACTACCCCAGCACAAACCCACAAGCACTACATACCGATTTACTCACCTGTTATCAGGAAAGAACCTTGTGCTGCATCTTTTAGCCCAGCACTGAACCTGAAAAGTAATTATAACCATACTTACCAGTAACTTGTATTTCCTTCCATAGCAATCCATTATCTGGTTTTCACCAGAAAAGTTTCTAAGTGTTGATTTTCACAAACTACAAATATTCCTTAAAAATCGCCTGTATGACTTAAACGCATTCTTTCAACTGTTTACAGGAGATGCATCAGTGCTGGATCCAGGATCCACAACTGAGTAGGAAAAAGTAACGATTACACTACTTACCTGCTAAGTGATTTTCCTCCCTTCGGATAACATTGGTAATTCTATGTGAAAAAGTGTCAGATTTTAAAATACAATAATATTCCTTAAAAATCACTACTGTAACCAAAACGCTTTTACTCAACTTTTTACAGGAGATGTTCAAGGTCTGAATCTAGGATCCTGTCCTGTGGTTAGAAAAGTAATCCATAAAGTAACTAATTGCATTTAACTAGAAATTCACTTTGAGCTCAATGTTGCATTGTATTTGAAATTGTGTTACTCGTTGCAACAACTGTAAGTACTGTAGTTAAAAGTCTATTGCCTATTTCCAAAGTATTGAAACTAAAGTAATTCATTCTGGGAAGGTATACTTTGTAATGTAATGTATAATGTAATTATAAGGTAATTTAAAAAATACAATACCGAAAAAAGAAATAGTGTAAAAAATGTAGTAAATCAGTATCAAAAAAATAAATATAACACTTAATATATTTAAAATTAGTCATTTACAAAACCTTTGAAATTCACTGAAAAAAACATAGGTTTTAGGGGTGTTATAGTTAGCTGGACATTTCACTCGTACAAAACCATCAACATTTTCATATATAGTTAGTTGTACTATACTCGCGCGCCCCACAATCCACTGCTGATGATGTGTCATGTTACATCATTCATGACATGGTCAGTGACATCATTGATGACATCACTGATGACATCTCAAATGACATCACTGATGACATAACATACCCGATGACATCATTCATGTGACAATCTGATACATCTCATCATACACTAGTATAACCTTTCAACACTCATTATAAAATATGGAGTACCATATTTGAAACCATTGTCACACCAATACAAGTTTCAAAAAACCCACTCAGTGATTACTACATCTGCACACACATCTAAACACCTACCTTAAGATTCACTCATACATGCTAACAAAGATCAATAGAACACTATGAAATATACTTATACACCTACATCGACATTATACACCAGCACATGTTGATTTGACTTATGCAGTCATCCTACTCACTTATGCAAATAATTGATCATACTTACATTTACTCAGCTACACACTTATACAAACACCACTTTAATTATTCATATAGTAACTCAGATAGTGACTCATACGTAGTGTGTTATAAAATCACTATTGCATGTTTAATGTTTTCGATACAGTCCTGCATACAATCACTGAGTCTTACGTATACATATTTATATACAATACTGTCACATACACTGGGTTTTATATTTCTAGTTTGTTGGACATGTATCATTGAGAAATACATTTACTCATCACCACACCCATAAGGACATTCAATCATCCAAACAACTGTTTCCACATACAGTCTTAACCTCATATACCTACTAAATCAACTATTTCCACATCTTTGGACAGTCACAAACCTCCCACCCAACTACACACACATTCAAGAGCCCTTACTTGTACTCACTTAACTAATTAATAAGTAATATAGACTTTCAAATAGCTGGTAACCAACGTATGTAGTAGTTTACGCAACAAGAGATATAGTGATATAGATACTCACACTGTTAGATCACTATCCCATATATTTAGAGAAACACTTTAAATTTGTCACTTAGATAGGGAATCACAGTGCTACTAAATCCTCCATCTAGAGACATGTGATGTCATTTGAGATGTCATCAATGATGTCAGCAGTGATGTCACTGACCATGTCATGATTGATGTAATATGTGACATCATCAGCTGTGGACTACGGGCGCGCGAGTTAAAGTTAATACAACAAACTATATCGGAGGAATTTCAATGGCTTTGTACGAGTGAAATGTCCAGCTAACTATAACACCCCTAAAACCTATGGTTTTATCAGTGAATATATATATATATTCACTGAAAAAACCATAGGTTATAGACCATATATAGTTAAGAATTAGCATTTAAAAACCTTATTTTACTCACACAAAACCATTGAAATTCCATATATAGTTAGTTGCACTAACTATATATCGCGCACCCGCAATCCACTGCTGATGATGTCACATATTACATCATTCATGACATGGTCAGTGACATCACTGATGACATCACTGATGACATCTCAAATGACATCACTGATGACATCACTGATGACAACATCCAGTGACTGTATGTTTCTGTAAAGTTAAAATATGTCTTACATATTGAAGAATGAGTGGAAGAATAAGTGTCTGGACGAAGGATTTAGTAGGTGCATGACTGAATGCATGAGTGAGTGATTAAATGTGTCTCACTGAGTGCATGGGTTAGTGACTAAACTGTCTTAATTTGTGCATCATTATGTCTGTTGTTCTGTAAACTGCTGAATGTGTTGATCAGTAGCTATATGATTAACTATATGGGTTATTGATTGATTGTCCAAGTATTTGTATGGGAGACTGAGTGTGTGTGTGGCTGGCTGGGAGGTGTGTGACTCTGTGCAGATCAATGTGTACTTGTATCAATGATTGTATAAGAGAGTAAGTATGTGTTAGTATATGTTTGAAAATGTAAGGTGCTCTATGTTTAACTGTATAGACAAGAAAATGGAAGTGTGATTTATTCTTTACAGGACTGACTAGGTGTGTGAGTAACTCCATGGATGAGTGGCAGAGTGTGAGTGTCTGTATAGGTGTATGAGTGCATATGATAGTGTTGTAAAGATGAGTGATTGTATGTATGAATGATTGTATGGGTGAATGGGTGAATGTGTGTGTAGACGTAGGAATCAGTGAGTGCGTATGTAGTAACTAGTATTGGTGTGTCAATGGTTTCAAAAATTATACTCTGTATTTAACACTGGGTGTAACAGAGGTTATATTAAAATGTGAGGAGATGCATTGTATTGTCACATGAATGATATCATCAGTGATGTGGTCATTGATGTCAAATGAGATGTCATCAGTGATGTCATCAGTGATGTCATTTGAGATGTCATCAGTGATGTCATCAGTGATGTCACTGACCATGTCATGAATGATGTAATATGTGACATCATCAGCAGTGGATTGCGGTGCGCGATATATAGTTAGTGCAACTAACTATATATGGAATTTCAATGGTTTTGTGTGAGTAAAATAAGGTTTTTTAAATGCTAATTCCTAACTACATATGGTCTATAACCTATGGTTTTTTCAGTGAATTTTCAAGGTTTTGTAAATGCTAATTCCTAACTATATATGGTCTATAACCTATGGTTTTTTCAGTGAATTTTCAAGGTTTTGTAAATGCTAATTCCTAACTATATATGGTCTATAACCTATGGTTTTTTCAGTGAATTTCAATCGTTTTTTAATAGCAAATATCAAAAACTTTAAAATGTATTCTTCTTTAAATCGAAAAATATATTTTAAATATATTTTTTTTATGTATATATATATACATTTTTTTTATTTTATTTTTGTTTCGCTACCGGTCCGCGCACCGGGTAGCTTCCCGTTAGCTCAGTTTGGTGCCGCGACCCGGTCCGCGAACCGGTAAACGTTCCATTAGCGCAACTGCCGCGTTAGAAAGCAACATCGTGACGCGTCGCGTAAGCGCGACGTATCGCGTTGCCGCGTAATGCTTCTTATGACGCGCTGCGTTAGCGCACCCGGAAGTGTTCCGGAGCGCGAACCAAGGCGCGAAGCGCAGCTCCCTGGAAGCGATCCGGGGCGCGTCGTGTAAGCGCGACGTATCGCGTTGCCGCGTAATGCGTCTTATGACACGCCGCGTTAGCGCACCCGGAAGTGCTCCGGAGCGCGTACCGAGGCGCAAAGCGCAGCTCCCCGGAAGCGATCCGGGGCGCGGCGCGGAGCTCGTAACGTAAGCGTAACAGGTCATGTGACTTGTTAATAAAACTTTCTATTGGTTCATTTCACTTTTGGTTTTCTAATGATGTACGGCTAGGTCATGTGACCTAAAAATAACACTTTTCATTGGTTTAGAATTTTTTTTTTCCCAAATGATGAAAGCCCCTACCTTCTTTCCTCACTCTGACTTTCATCTTTGTGAGAGGAAGACCTGTTTTTGCTTATTAAAATAATGGCATCTGTAGTAGCTGCAGCTGGTGGACCCCCACCACCACCACAACCACCTAGGAAGGAAGGACCACCTCCAGAGTTCCTTCCCAACCCAGAGGAGGAAGAGGACGAAGAAGAGGAAGAGGAAGTACAGCCAAGACAGTTTTTACGTGAGGAGCCCCGGATATCTCACCACAAAGATAGTTTTATTTGGCAGTTTTTTTCTTTTCCTCAAGGCCAAAAAAAAGTGAATGCTCGCCACGTGACATGCCTCATATGTAAAGATGTTTTATCTAGAGGCACAGATAAAAAGTATAGTTACGGCAACTATACTATGCACCGTCATATGCAGAGGTGGCATCCACTGAATTACAGCGTTGCAGAGATGCGTCACCTCCAAGACAACCCACCAACTCCTGTGGCCAGTTCATCGGCACAGGTAACTCTGTCGGGGCCAGAGGCGCGGGAAACGGTGCCAAACATTCAACAGAATTTTGTGCACATGAAGATAGTGTGCCTTTATTGTGGTAACCTACTCTCATGTGCAAATATGAGTATCAATTTGATAAACAGAGCATTTAAAAACCACAAGTGCTCAAAACGCCCCAAAAAATAAAAAAAATGTTTGCTCCTGTTGAGCCCTTTCTAATGCCTGTTTTTCGTTTTTCCCCCTCAAAAACAAACAAAAAAAATATAAAACCGTTCAAAAAATACAAAAAAAGTAAAAAAATGTTCAGAAAAAAAATAAAAAAAATATAAAACAACAAAAATAATAAAAAAAAAGTTCTTTTCAGAACTACCTCCCCTTTATAAAAAAATTGCTAGAATGTTTAGCACTCTGGCAACCTCTATTTCTTTTGGTTCGCTTCCCGGTTCGCTCGCCGGTACGCGAACCGGGAGCGAACCAAAACATTTTTTTAAAACTAATTAATAAGTAATATAGACTTTCAAATAGCTGGTAACCAACTTATGTAGTAGTTTACGCAACAAGAGATATAGTGATATAGATACTCACACTGTTAGATCTCTATCCCATATATTTAGAGAAACACTTTAAATTTGTCACTTAGATAGGGAATCACAGTGCTACTAAATCCTCCATCTAGACACATGTGATGTCATTTGAGATGTCATCAATGATGTCAGCAGTGATGTCACTGACCATGTCATGATTGATGTAATATGTGACATCATCAGCAGTGGATTGCGGGTGCGCGATATATAGTTAGTGCAACTAACTATATATGGAATTTCAATGGTTTTGTGTGAGTAAAATAAGGTTTTTAAATGCTAATTCCTAACTATATATGGTCTATAACCTATGGTTTTTTCAGTGAATATATATATATATTCACTGATAAAACCATAGGTTTTAGGGGTGTTATAGTTAGCTGGACATTTCACTCGTACAAAGCCATTGAAATTCCTCCGATATAGTTTGTTGTATTAACTATATCGGCAACCTCTATTTCTTTTGGTTCGCTTCCCGGTTCGCTCGCCGGTACGCGAACCGGGAGCGAACCCAAAAACTTTTTTAAAAAAAAAGAAGAGTATGTATAAGGGAAGGAAACAGAGAGTAATGTTAAAAGAAAGACAGCTATAGGGAGTAACACAGAGATACTGTTTAATAGATCTATTTACCGAAGAAAAGATGGAAGAGGGTATAATTGTGAAAAACAAAATAGATAAGGAAGTGGAAGAAAAAAAGGAGAGTAGAAGAATAATAAACAAGAGTTTCTTAGAAAATGTGAGTGAATGTTCAAAATAAGATTAAAACATGTGGAATAACAGAGAGAAAAAACAGAAAGCAGAAGAGAAGAAGTAACAGAAAAGGAATGATTGAAACAGCAAAGAAATGTAAATAACATAGGGGCATATTATCTACATAGGTGATAAAATTATCGCTGCTTTTATCGGCAGAAATCTGCCGCTAAAGCCGCTTTTGCCGCAGTTTTCTGCCGATAATGACTGCTTTTATCGGCAGAAATCTGCCGCTAAAGCCACTTTTGCGGCAGAAAACTGCCGCTAAAGCCGCTTTTGCAGCAGTTTTCTGCCAATAAAAGCAGCGATAATTTTATTGCCTGTGTTGATAATATGCCCCTTAGTGTGCTTGAACTACAGGGAGAAAGCATAATGAACTATTAGTGAAAGAGTGATCAGTCAGAGACAGTGAGAGTAATAGAGACGGAGTGAGTAAACAGGAGTGAGGAACTATGAGAAGAGAGGGACTGAGAAAAGGAGTGGAAGGAGTAGAGTAAGTAAGTAATAGAGAAAGGAATGAGAGAAGTAGCAAAGGCAGGAAACTGAGGGTTAAAGAAATGAAGCAGTGGAACTAATAGAAGTTATATGTGATAGAAATGTAACGAAAAGAGTACAAAACATTTACCTTATAATTGTCGTTAACTTAGTCACTTGTTATTTTTATACTTTCAATCTGTGAAAGAAAGAACAAAAATTTGAAAAATATTAAAACATGTATTTAAAAATTAGAAAAGACAAGGGAAAAGATTGAAGGACAAACAGTTTTTCAACAACTTTGACACTTACAGAAGCCTCTGCTTCTCCATGCCCCCTACACAGTCCTAAATATATACATTTTAAACTAACAGTATCTTGTTGCAGATGAAGTGAGGCCTATCTTTTAACATGGTGCATCTTTTGCATCACTGCTGCATCACATAAGTGATGCAACAGCGGCACAAAAGAGGTGCATGGCCATCATAAATCTGCCCCTAACATTTTAAATGATTGATTCAGGATGCCGATAAGGTGTGGCCTATCCAGGGGTTTGTTTGAGGTGAGGCCTACACAGGGTTACAAATGAAATTTAGACTTGTTGAAGAGTACAGAGGAGATAATATATGTCCATGCCTACCAATGAAGTGAGTCATGTCCACTGCACTCTTTAACAAAGGCCAGACCTCCTCTGTCTCCCTGGACAGGCCTAAACCTGATCTGCACAATGTGATTCGTAAAAAGTGCAATTTCTTTTGCTCATTTCACAATCACATCACTTGTGTTTCCTTTGCTTAGGTATCTCATTGTGCAGATGTAGTCCAGCATATGAAAGAGTACGCAGAAGTGCAGCACTGCATGCAACAACTTTGACACTTACTGAAGCCTCAGCTTCTGCATGCCCCCTACACAGTCCTAATTATATACATTTTAAACTGACAGTATCTTGTTGGAGATGAAGTGAGGCCTATCTTGCAACATGGTGCATCTTTTACACTGCTGCTGCGTCACAAAAGTGACGGAACAGCGGCGCAAAAGAGGCGCACGGCCATCATAAATCTGCCCTTAACATTTTAAATGATTGTTTCTAGATGCTGATAAGGTGTGGCCTATCCACAGATTTGTTTCAGGTGAGTCCTACTTAGGGTTGCAGATGAAATTTAGGCTTGTTGAAGAGTACAGAGAAGATAATACATGTGCAGGCCTACCAACGAAGTGAGTCATGTCCACTGCACTCTTGAACAAATGTCAGACCTCCTCTGTCTCCTGGAACAGGCCTAAACCTCATCTACACAATGTGATGCGTAATGTTAGGAAACACAGGTAATGTAATTGAAAAACGTGCAAATTCTTTTGCTCATTCCATAATCACATCACCTGTGTTTCCTTTGCATAGGTATCTCATTGTGCAGATGTAGTCTATCATATGAAATACTACGCAGAATGTGAGCACTGTATGCAACAACTTTGACACTTACAGAAGCCTCAGCTTCTCCATGCCTCCTACACAGTTCTAAATGTATATCATAAATACAAAAAGTACAGAATTGATTATACATGTTAAATGGTTTATTTTTGCTGTTCTCAGAATTTATCAAATTTCACTAAAAACAGTGACTTGAAGGTATTCATCATATAACAGCGGGGAAAAAAACAACACAATCAAAATGATTGTGTTTAAAAAACCCATATAACATAACCAATCAGAAATCAGAACTCCTGAAAAGTAACTTACTTTCCATGACGTCGAAGGATATCCTATGAACAGCTTACACTCTGTTGTGCTGTTATTATTTTTAGCCCGCCACTTTCTGAAAGAAAAGCTCCATCGTTTTGACAAATATGTTACATACAATAAATGACTTCTCGCTCTCTACCGCACTTTTCCACAAGGCCAAATCGTGTAAGAGCCATTTATAACTCTTGGAATTCTTCTAAGCAAATCCCGTCATTTTGTATTTCCGCAACTTTCAGAAAGAAAACGTTCAAGATCACTTTCACAATCCTGTACTAGTAATATCTCACCCTTCTTGCTCACTCATGTTCCACATTTCCTATGACACTGATACTGCTTACTATGAGGCACATTACACTACCTCTATGACTACTACAATTATTTAATTCTCTTGATCACAGTGGATGTTGTCAAAGGACCATCATGTCATATATTAGCTGCAGTTAGAAATGTTCTTCCTAAAATCAACAACTGTGTAGCCACAACATTTGTAATTAAAGTTGAAAACTTATTTTCATCAGGTTTATATAGTTGAAATTTTTAAATGACATTATAACCAAAAGTTTGTTCAAAATATGTCGACAGCATTGCAGACTTACATTACCTCTACTCCATGTTTTGATTGGCTGCTTGAATTAGCTTATTAAAAGAAACAGTTTTTCTGAACTCATTCAAAGTGCAGTTATTTTTCCATGACATCGAGTGTTATGGTAAGAACACCGTTTGCTTTGGGAAATACTCTGTTGTCCTTTAACTAATCCGTGCCCACCACTTTCTCTAAGAAAACCTTTTTTTTTTTCAGTAACTACTTAAAACTCAAAAATAAATTTTTACTCTGTACTACACTTATCCTCAAGGCCAAATAGTGTAGGAGCCATCAGAACCTCTTGAAATTCCTCAGAGCAAATCCCAAGATTCTTTTCCTAAAATTTTGGTTGTAAAAACACCTGGTAAGAATTTTTAAGGTCAAAAGGCAATTTTTTTTTTAAAGTTAAAACAGAATCATTGCAGAATGACCAGCCGTTTCTAGACTTCAAATAAGCTGTGTAATGTCCTGATGTTGTTGAAGGACCGTCATGATATATAATTGCTGCAGTTACAAAAGTCCTTCCTGATATTGACAACTGCGAAGCCACAACATTTTTAATTAAAGTTGTCCATTTTGTTCCATCAGGCCTACATCGTTGGAACATTAAAATGACATACTGGCCATATGTTCGTATAAATAATGTGGACAACATTTCAGACTTACATTGGCTACACTCCATGTTGTGATCATCTGCTTTTACTAGCTTATTAAAGGACACTGATTTACTGTCTGGCAAAGTTAAATATATACATTTTTCTGAGTCTACACTAGTAGTACTTGATACCCTACGGTTCTCGCAGTCATGCTGCCATTGATAAGAAAGCCCAAACAGGTGATCTACATCTACACCTTCATCTTGCAATACATCAAGCATATACATTAAAAACTCCTGACAATCTTGCTGAATATTTTGAGAGAATTGTGTTTGACCTGAACAGATTTCGAAGTTCAGACACACTTTCTATTTTTGTTCTATCAGTGCTACATTTCTCTAACACAGAATTCAACAAACTGCAAAATCTTTGATCCGAATTGACCACAATCTCTTCTTTTAAATTTTCTAGAGAAAACAAAACATTAACCACTACATTAGCATAGCAGTTGACACCAGAACTGTTTTCAAATTGAAAACCAACAACATCTTCAACAAAATCCTTTTTCTTTCTGCTTATAATTTCTGGTTCATCGACTTTTCGTCTTTTTGCTACAACCTCTCTACTATTGGTCACATTTCTTCGTTTCCGGCCTACCACACTTTCTCAAACAAAGGATATTGAGGCAAATGTGGCGCATACTCTCTTCTTAACCTATTGTATTCCTTAACACAATCTAGATCCGCACAAATGTTTGTGAGATCACACTCAATCAAGTACAATCCCGATAAAGTTCTGACTCGTGACAATGCCACATATGCCATACCCTCCTTGAACACAGAACTGCCAATATTCACCAATGCACTGTCTACACTTAATCCTTGTGATTTATGGATTGTCACCGCATATGCCAAGCAAACAGGAAACTGCTTACGGCGAACATATAAGTCTTTTACAAGCAAAAACCTAGCAGAGCAACAACCAATTAGCTGTACTTCCTCAATGCCATCAAATTTAATTTTTAAAAATTCAATTCCATCTCTATTTCTGTATTTCTCAAAATCAACAACATTACCCATTGATCCATTTACCAGACCTCTTTCAACATGTAAATTCCTTCTTAAAATTATACGGCAATTTAAGCACACATTCAGAGTCTTTTCAAAACCAGCAGTTTTAGATATAGTCTTCTCTAATGAATCCAATTTTGATTTCAAATTCTCAGACAAAATAATTGTTGCTCCCATATGCTCTACTCTGTCAATAGCTTCCATCTTCACAATCTCTTGGTTTTCTAAATGCAACATTTTGTTGTTGAAGATGGCACATTCTGCAAGAGTTGGCATCAAACATATTCCAGATTTCTTCTCAGTAATTTTCTGAAAAATATTCTCAGGCACAACGTCTTCTTCTGGATACAAATTTGACAGTAATCGTGCATGTAAAGCTTCTTTCCCATGCTCGGTCACTTTTCCGATTCTAACATCTTGTAGAATATTCTTATAATCTTCATCCTTCGCTTGACGCATATTTTCACGCAGTTCAGCATAATTGAAGTTTAACCATATATTGACGTTGCCAATACTCCCTAGGCACTTCCTGGTATCTTCATGCGTGAGCATTTTGAACACAGGTTGTCCTTTCACTGGTTTCAGCTGCAGAAGATCACCGAAAACAATGATGTGTTTGCCACCAAATAACACATCATACTCTGTTTTAAGAACTTCTTGCATTCTCAAATGCACAAAGGCAAGCATGACATTGGAAACCATGCTTACTTCGTCAATGATAAGAAGTTTCATTTTCCTCAAGACTCCTGAAACTTCACAACAAGCATCTCCAGATAACTTGTGGTATTGTTATTTGTTATCATGCTCCACTGGCAGCATCAGTAGATGATGCAAAGTAATACCTTTAATGTTATGTGCTGCCAGTCCAGTTGGAGCGGTCACAACACAAGACAGCGATGACTCAGTCCTTTTCTGCAAATAACATGAAATTGCTTTAATGAGGAAACTTTTTCCAGTTCCCGCTTCTCCACTCACGTACAGTCGGACAGGCTTCAACGACGTACATGAGCACTCTTTCTTCTCATGACTTAATCCATGATCAATTTGGTTGGTAACTTCGTCATATATTTTCCTCTGCTCAACGTTGAGTTGTCTTTCCAAGTCTTCTAAGTTAACCGCATCCTCCTGAGCATGTGCCATGGCTCTTTCCACTTCAATAATGGCAGTAGCAGCTTCATTTTCGATAACTGGTCCTCCTAGTGGATCCTGACTCAATGAAACAGAACTCTGACTGTCCTGAGAACTGTCTCTAGCAATCTCGGCTGCAATCGTTGCTTCCTGCTCGATTTCCGCATTCAACATTTCTAGATATTTGGGAAAAACAGGACATTCTATGGTCTCCTTGGCGGCATTGAAAGAGTCTTCGTAACAGAGGAAATCTCCAAGCAGTTCCTCTTCTGCACGCCAAGGCTTGTAAAGTTGCAAAAGTGCTAAATAGAAAAACTCTTTTTTTTTCAGGAGATTCGCCACTCAATTTTCGATGGTTTACCAAGTGGCATTTTCTTTGCTTGACCAGACATCCCTCACTTCCAATTACAGCATACACTCCTTTATCAATATCTTGTTTGATGTTCCTCTTGAATATGTAATTTTGTAGAACCTCATACAGACAAACATTCTCGAGGTGACTGCTTCTATTTGGATAATATGTATCCAACATGTTGGTCTTCAAAATATAGGTACTGTTTGGCTCCTTTTCCGCCAAATACTCAATTTCCCGCACATGTTTCAGAACTCGATTACGCGTTGCAGCAAGACCAAGACTCGCCCAAACGATACTCCTGGATTTGGCATAGAGACTTGCTGAAGACAACCGGTCAGAACATTCGTAAGCTCCGATTTCTCGATGTGACAACATCTTCAGACTGAAACTGTACAACTTCTTACTGAGGCTCTTTTCATGGGAAATGTCCTCCCACATATCCTTCAATTCTGTCTTTTCTTTTTTGGTGATGTAAGATGTCACATACCGAGCCACAGCCATACAGTTATCAGCCACAAACTGTATATCCATGTTAGCATTCCACATGGACAAAATCACTGGGTTGTAGTCGTTGATGTACTTGGACTCTTCGTTCCTTTTCAAATTGTATGTGTTTTTAAGTGATTTCTTCATCACATTATGTCGCAGCGAAGACATCAAACTGTTCACTCTTCCTTTAGAAATCACCTGTCGTGGAAAGGCGAAACGACATTTGGTGTAGAACTTGTCCTTGTTTCTGAATTTACGACGACCGTACTTTCCACAACGATGGCTTTGGAAGCGTAAAACTTGTTCTCTTAGGCTTTTGTCTTCCTTTGCATTTGGAACAGCACATGTAGAATACTGTTCTATGAAACTCATCACTAAGTCTTCTTGATCTGTTCCAAATTTAGGTGCATCCTTGATCCACAGCAGCATATGTATATGAGGAGCACCTCTTGCTTGGTACTCCTTTCTCCAGAAGAAATCCAACACCTCTCCAAGAGGTGGATTTTTCTTGTTCATGATGAAAGACATCATAGCTTCAAATCTATGATTGAAGTACCTGCATACATTCACTGGATCCAAAGAGCACAGTTCTCCGGGTGTCTTGAATTCGATATTTTCAATGTTTCCATTTGCCTCTCGTAGAAATTCAAGTAAGTCTTCCCAGCCATACTCGGCACAGCTGAGAGTGAGGAACCATGTGGGAGTTCCTAAGTTCCTCAGCATACATTTTAAATCACCATGACGACGGTACCAGTACTCATTAGTACCACGCTGACACGCCATGAGATTAATCAGGTAAGAATCCAAAATACTGTCTTGCACATTGACTTTATCCATAAAGTCACTTGCCGAGATGTTTTGCATCTGTACACCACTTTTCAAGATGTGGTTCACTGCATATGACAGTCCAGACAGATCGCTTTCAAACAGGAGATGAAACAAATAGGGAATGCATTGTCGAAACCTAGGATCTTCTGCATACAATCGTAAAGTTCGGTATTCAGAAGCAGGAATTTGATGAGGTCGCTCATCATATCTTCCTCCTTGACCTGTTGGAAATAGCTGTGGGAAACACCGAGCTTCCAAACTTTCCTCCCAAACACTAATGGGACTCCCTTTGGCTTGTTTCATTTGAAACAACTCAATAGCATTCCCCATGACTTCCTGGGAATGCAAAGGATGAACACTATAATGTTCATATATTTCTTCATTTTTAGAGGGTTCTACTTTCTCAATTTGACCAGCACACAAATCGCTATCCTCTTCTTCACTTACTTCCTCTTCTGCAACATATACATTCTTGTAGTACTTATTGTTTTTTTTCAAATACAATGTTGCCTTTTTGACTTTCCTAACATCCACTAAATCTTGCCATATTTTCTTACTCTTTGTCGGAACCCCATTAACTAAGATAACCAGAGGTTCCTCTTCCACTTTTTCTACTCCAATTGTATTAATGTTTTTCTTCAAATCTAGAGGCAAATAAACAACTCTTCCCTTTAATCCTCTCTGTAAATCTGATGGAGGCAATTTCCCTGTCTTTGGCTCCATTCTTACAATAGCCTGAAAGGGATGGATACTTTGAATCAAAATAGATTCATAAGTATTTAAATCCTTCAATTCAGAAGGAATCTCAACCAATTCCAGATTATTATGAACCGCTCTAGCAGGCATCCGGTTTTGATTTAATTTGTTACAACAATAAGTACACACACGTTGATCCAATCCCAAATCAAAACAATTTTCTACCATCAAGTATGTTGCGAAATCCTTCCATTCACTATTATTTTCCCTTTCAGTTTTCGCATATAAATCCACTAACTTAGTCTGATTCTTATAATAAGTGCGTCGACAACACACACAAGTGAAATTAGGCCTCTCACTTGATTTCACCTGAAACGTGGCAATTTCATTCTGAAAATTATCTGTACTGGAAACCTGTACACTATCTTCCACATTACCCTCTTCTTCTGGGTCAATTTCAACATTCTCCTCTTTACTTGCAAAGTAACAAAACTCAATTTCTTCACAAATATTCTTCACATCTATTTCAGAACCATGCAAAAGAGCAGTGCATAATTGTTTAAGCATAATTGCTGGACTCTTAGCATAATACAACATTCTAACTAATTTCCTCACTTTATTATGATGCACTGCTAGCATCCTGAAATGATGAAAAACACTCTGGCATACTCTCCTGGAAAGACAAGCCAGTGAATGACCATGCAAACCTGTCACTTCTCTCACTCTGCACGGATCTAATTCTTGCAACAACTTCATTTTCTGTTTTAAACTTTTCTTATTAAATGTCCGTACAAAATCACAAAGCAAATTGATGGAATCCTGTCGCACACTGCAAATGCTACTACACTTCCAGATATACACTGGTCCCTTAGGGCGTCTTCCTAAAACCTCATTACCTAACACCTCTTCTGCCTCTGTTGTCACAAGTTTTTCTTTTTCAACTGGACAACCATCTTTCACCTCATAAGCTCGACCACTGGTGTCAACTGCATGCACCAAATCATTATCCTGGAAATAACTCTCCTCATTAAAAAATGCCTCACAACTTGAACTATGCATTCATTCTCCTGAAAAAACTTCACAAAAATTACTACGATTAACTGTTCTCTTCCATCTACTATTTCTTTTGAAATCATAAATTGCCTTGTTTAGCTTCCTAATTCTATTGATTATCAAAATAAATAACTTTCGCTTAATTTCAAATGCCTGATCAATAATTTTCTCAACTTTTTTTTTCTCTTATAAAAAACCACTTTCTGTTGACATTTCTTAATATTTTTTAACAAATTGCCAATTATCCTGTTGCGGAACATTCGTCTACGAATGTCCCTAAACTGATTTTTCCTTCTACTACCATGCACAGAGTTATCTCCTGCTCTAGCAGTAACATTTTTGATTGGCCTTTCCTTTCCGTTTAAATTGGTTCTCTTTTTCTGGACTAAAACATTTTCTGTAGTACTACTTTTTTTTCTACAAATGTTTCTGAAGAATGATTTCGTTGTCTTACCCGGAGCTTTCTTGGTGACTTGACGAGTTTTTATTGTAGAGGACTGCTGCAAGAATTTATTAAGCTGCTGTCTTTGACGTTTTGTAGCCTTTCGGTTTCGTTGTTTAGATGGCATTATGTACTTTTGAAATGATCTGCAGTTGAATCTGTGGTAAAATATAATTAAAAATGTTATTAACCACTATTAGCAAACAGTAAATCAATAACAGTCATCAAAAATTTAACACACTACTTGTCATTTTTACATACAATAATTTTTAATGCATTGGCAAATTTAGTAGTCACAAATAGTAGCAAAGAAATGGAATGCTTCTACATTTGACTTGTGCTGTTTTATATGTGAATCTGAACTCATTTTATGAGCATATTTGACTATTTTATTAAAGACACTACACACAACCTGTTTTTGAAGTTGTGTTTAATTTTAAATGAAACGGTTTACATGTTTACTTTTCATTTCCAGTAACTTTTAAAAATAAATGTTTATAGTTCCATAGGCTCAAGCAGGTCAGCTTCCCACCCTATGTCATACAATTCTGACAAATCGGCATCCTCATCATGTTCTTCATCATCCTCAGGATTTAAATCATCCAAGGGATCTACTTCCACTGACGTTTCAATGACAAGTTCAATGATAAGATCGAGATCAACGGATTGCTCATTATCACTCATGGTTGATGTTGTCGTTATCTTTAAAGAAAGAGAACAACAATGAGATGTTGCAGAGTAAGAGACAAATCTTAGAGACTATAATAGTAAAATTGTTTAACAAGAGTAACATTTTGCAGCTATTATTTAGCCATGTCCAGCGATGCTGAGGCGGTGAGGCCTATGTCCAAGTTTTCAGTGAACAGGACTCATCTCTTCTTAACCTTGGATAAGCCTCACCGACTCTGTGTCCCCTGCTCATACTTAAATGTAAAGGGGCAGATTTATGTTAACTGGCGCATCCCCAGGGATGCACCAGTTAACGTGCACCGCTGCTCTGCCACCCATGGTGTGCCGCATTTACAATGTGGTACCTGCAAACACAACAATGATGGACAGAATGTGGATCAATGTCACACATTCACCCCAGTCCAAAGATCTGGGCCCAAATCCATCGTTTTTCCACTCCACACCACCCTGGGTTACACAATGGCGATATGCAAATCAGCGCTGACCCTGTGCCCCATGGGAACAGTCCAGTCCAAACTACAAAAGCCATGTCCTTCCCAGAACGGAAACAAGCATCCGAGGACCGGCCCGGTTTCGAGGTAACACCTCTCATCAGCCCGGCTAGCTTGATTCCAGTGGTGTGGAGTAACTGGGACTCACGTCTGAGCATCCCCAGTACACTTAGAGCGGTAACTGCAAACACAACAAAGATGGACAGAATGTGGATCAATGTCACACATTCACCCCAGTCCAAAGATCTGGGCCCAAATCCATCGTTTTTCCACTCCACACCACCCTGGGTTAGACAATGGCGATATGCAAATCAGCGCTGACCCTGTGCCCCATGGGAACAGTCCAGTCCGAACTACAAAAGCCATGTCCTTCCCAGAACGGAAACAAGCATCCGAGGACCGGCCCGGTTTCGAGGTAACACCTCTCATCAGCCCGGCTAGCTTGATTCCAGTGGTGTGGAGTAACTGGGACTCACGTCTGAGCATCCCCAGTACACTTAGAGCGGTAACTGCAAACACAACAATGATGGACAGAATGTGGATCAATGTCACACATTCACCCCAGTCCAAAGATCTGGGCCCAAATCCATCGTTTTTCCACTCCACACCACCCTGGGTTAGACAATGGCGATATGCAAATCAGCGCTGACCCTGTGCCCCATGGGAACAGTCCAGTCCGAACTACAAAAGCCATGTCCTTCCCAGAACGGAAACAAGCATCCGAGGACCGGCCCGGTTTCGAGGTAACACCTCTCATCAGCCCGGCTAGCTTGATTCCAGTGGTGTGGAGTAACTGGGACTCACGTCTGAGCATCCCCAGTACACTTAGAGCGGTAACTGCAAACACAACAATGATGGACAGAATGTGGATCAATGTCACACATTCACCCCAGTCCAAAGATCTGGGCCCAAATCCATAGTTTTTCCACTCCACACCACCCTGGGTTAGACAATGGCGATATGCAAATCAGCGCTGACCCTGTGCCCCATGGGAACAGTCCAGTCCGAACTACAAAAGCCATGTCCTTCCCAGAACGGAAACAAGCATCCGAGGACCGGCCCGGTTTCGAGGTAACACATTGTGCAGATGAGGTTTAGGTCTGTCCACGGACACAGAAGAGGTCTGGCCTTTGTTCAAGAGTGAAGTGGACATGACTTACTTCATTGGTAGGCCTTCACATGTATTATGTCCTCTGTACTCTTCAACAAGCATACATTTCATCTGCGACCCTGAGTAGGCCTCACCTCAAACAAACCTCTGGATAGGCGACACCTTATCATCATCCTGAATCAATCATTTAAAATGTTAGGGACAGATTTATGATAGGTGTGTGCCTCTTTTGCGCCGCTGTGCGTCACTTTTGTGACGCAGCGGCGGTGCAAAGGTTTTGCTATGTGGCGACATATTTACAACTTGATGCATCTAGGCAGATGTGTTATGCTGCGTCAGGTTTCATATAGGTGTTTTGTTGCAGGGTGGGCATTCATTTGCATGAAAGCCCTGTAAAACTAACACAGTGAAATTTAGAAGATTTCACTGAGTCAGCTTTATAGCATTGCTGAATCAAATCCTTATGCCTGTTTGAAATAGCCTAAGGAGTGATGCACCATGCAATGTGTGGCTTCCTCCTGTGCATTGCAGTAGACATGTCGTGCTTATGACGTGATTCCTGCAATGTGCTGCTTTTGCGGCACAGATGCGTGACGCTTCTGTGCTGTTTTTACTCAATGGTGCTCCACATTGTAAATGCGGCACACCATGGGTGGCAGAGCAGCGGTGCACGTTAACTGGTGCATCCCTGGGGATGTGCCAGTTAACATAAATTTGCCCCTTTACATTTAAGTATGTGCAGGGGACACAGAGTCGGTGAGGCTTATCCAAGGTTAAGAAGAGATGAGTCCTGTTCACTGAAAACTTGGACATAGGCCTCACTTCCTCAGCATCGCTGGACATGGCTAAATAATAGCTGCAAAATGTTACTCTTGTTTAACACATTTACTATTATAGTCTCTGAGATTTGTGTCTTACTCTGCAACATCTCATTGTTGTTCTCTTTTTTTAAAGATAACAACAACATCAAGTATGAGTGATAATGAGCAATTAGTTGATCTGGATCTTATCGTTGAACTTGTGATTGAAACATCAGTGGAAGTAGATCCCTTTCATGATTAAAATCCTGAGGATGATGAAGAACATGATGAGGATGCCGATTTGTCAGAATTGTATGACATAGGGTGGGAAGCTGACCTGCTTGAGCCTATGGAACTATAAACATTTATTTTTAAAATTTAACGGAAATAAAAAGTAAAAATGTTAACCGTTTCATTTAAAATTAAACACACCTTCAAAAAAAGGTTATGTGTAGTGTCTTCAATAAAATATTAAAATATGCTCATAAAATTAGTTCAGATTCACATATAAAACAACACAGGTAAAATGTAGAAGCATTCAATTTCTTTGCTACTATTTGTGATTTCTAAATTTGACAAGGCACTAAAAATTGTTCTATGTAAAAATAACAAGTAGTGTGTTAAGTTTTTGATGACTGTTATTGATTTACTGTTTGGTAATAGTGGTTAATAACATTTTTTATTATATTTTACCACAGATTCAACTGCAGATCATTTCAAAATTTGACAATGCCAACTAAGGATAGAATTAGAAAGGCTACAAAACGTCAAAGACAGCAGGTCCATCAAATATTGAAGCAGTCCTCTACAAAAAAAAATCGTCAAGTCACCAAGAAAGCACCGGGTAAGACAACTAAATCATTCATAAGAAACATTTGTAGAACAAAAAGTATTACTACAGAAAATGTTTCAGTCCAGAAAAAGAGAAGCATTTTAAACGGAAAGGAAAGGCCAATCAAAAATGTTACTGCTAGAGCAAGAGATAACTCTGTGCATGATAGTAGAAGGAAACAACAGTTTAGGGACATTCGTAGACGAATGTTCCGCAACAGGATAATTGGCAATTTGTTAAAAAATATTAAGAAAGGTCAACAGAAAGTGTTTTTTTATAAGAGAAAAAAAAGTTGAGAAAGTTATTGATCAGGCATTTGAAATAAAGCGAAAGTTATTTATTTTGATAATCAATAGAATTAGGAAGCTAAACAAGGCGATGTATGATTTCAAAAGAAATAGTAGATGGAAGAGAATAGTTAATCGTAGTAATTTTTGTGAAGTTTTTTCCGGAGAATGGATGCATAATAGTTCAAGTTGTGAGGCATTTTTCAATGAGGAGAGTTATTTCCAGGATAATGATTTGGTGCATGCAGTTGACACCAGTGGTCGAGCTTATGAGGTGAAAGATGGTTGTCCAGTTGAAAAAGAACAACTTGTGACAACAGAGACAAAAGAGGTGTTAGGTAATGAGGTTTTAGGAAGACGTCCTAAGGGTCCTGTGTACACCTGGAAGTAAAGAGGAGAATGTTGAAATTGACCCAGAAGAAGAGGGTAATGTGGAAGACAGTGTACAGGTTTCCAGTACAGATAATTTTCAGAAGGAAATTGCCTCGTTTCAGGTTAAATCAAGTGAGAGGCCTAATTTCACTAGTGTGTGTTGTCGACGCACTTATTATAAGAATCAGACTGAGTTAGTGGATTTATATGCAAAAAGTGAAAGGGAAAATAATAGTGAATGGAAGGATTTAGCAACATACTTGATGGTAGAATATTGTTTTGATTTGGGATCGGATCAACGTGTGTGTACTTATTGTTGTAACAAATTAAATCAAAACCAGATGCCTGCTAGAGCGGTTCATAATAATCTGGAATTGGTTGAGATTCCTTCTGAATTGAAGGATTTAAATACTTATGAATCTATTTTGATTCAAAGTGTCCATCCCTTTCAGGCTATTGTAAGAATTGAGCCAAAGACAGGGAAATTGCCTCCATCAGATTTACAGAGAGGATTAAAGGGAAGAGTTGTTTATTTGCCTCTAGATTTGAAGAAAAACATTAACACAATTGGAGTAGAAAAAGTGGAAGAGGAACCTCTGGTTATCTTAGTTAATGGGGTTCCGACAAAGAATAAGAAAATATGGCAAGATTTAGTGGATGTTAGGAAAGTCAAAAAGGCAACATTGTATTTGAAAAAAAATAATAAGTACTATAAGAATGTATATGTTGCAGAAGAGGGAGTAAGTGAGGAAGAGGATAGCGATTTGTGTGCTGGTCAAATTGAGAAAGTAGAACCCTCTAAAAGTGAAGAAATATATATTAACATTATAGTGTTCATCCTTTGCATTCCAAGGAAGTCATGGGGAATGCTATTGAGTTGTTTCAAATGAAACAAGCCAAAGGGAGTCCCATTAGTGTTTGGGAGGAAAGTTTGGAAGCTCGGTGTTTCACACAGCTATTTCCAACAGGTCAAGGAGGAAGATATGATGAGCGACCTCATCAAATTCCTGCTTCTGAATACCGGACTTTACGATTGTATGCAGAAGATGCTAGGTTTCGACAATGCATTCCCTATTTGTTTCATCTCCTGTTTGAAAGCGATCTGTCTGCACTGTCATATGCAGTGAACCACATCTTGAAAAGTGGTATACAGATGCAAAACATCTCGGCAAGTGACTTTATGGATAAAGTCAATGTCCAAGACAGTATTTTGGATTGTCACCTGATTAATCTCATGGCGTGTCAGCGTGGTACTAATGAGTACTGGTACCGTCGTCATGGTGATTTAAAATGTATGCTGAGGAACTTAGGAACTCCCACATGGTTCCTCACTCTGAGCTGTGCCGAGTATGGCTGGGAAGACTTACTTGAATTTCTACGAGAGGCAAATGGAAACATTGAAAACATCGAATTCAAGACACCCGGAGAACTGTGCTCTTTGGATCCAGTCAATGTATGCAGGTACTTCAATCATAGATTTGAAGCTATGATGTCTTTCATCATGAATAAGAAGAATCCACCTCTTGGAGAGGTGTTGGATTTCTTCTGGAGAAAGGAGTACCAAGCAAGAGGTGCTCCTCATATACATATGCTGCTGTGGATCAAGGATGCACCTAAATTTGGAACAGATCCAGAAGACTTAGTGATGAGTTTCATACAACAGTATTCTACGTGTGCTGTTCCAAACGCAAAGGAGAAGAAAAGCCTAAGAGAAAAAGTTCTACGTTTCCAAAGCCATTGTTGTGGAAAGTACTGTCGTCGTAAATTCAGAAACAAGGACAAGTTCTACACCAAATGTCGTTTCGGCTTTCCACGACCGGTGATTTCTAAAGGAAGAGTAAACAGTTTGATGTCTTCGCTGCGACATAATGTGATGAAGAAATCACCTAAAAACACATACAATTTGAAGAGGAACGAAGAGTCCAAGTACATCAACGACTACAACCCAGTGATTTTGTCCATGTGGAATGCTAACATGGATATACAGTTTGTGGCTGATAACTGTATGGCTGTGGCTCGGTATGTGACATCTTACATCACCAAAAAAGAAAAGACAGAATTGAAGGATATGTGGGAGGACATTTCCCATGAAAAGAGCCTCAGTAAGAAGTTGTACAGTTTCAGTCTGAAGATGTTGTCACATCGAGAAATCGGAGCTTACGAATGTTCTGACCGGTTGTCTTCAGCAAGTCTCTATGCCAAATCCAGGAGTATCGTTTGGGCGAGTCTTGGTCTTGCTGCAACGCGTAATCGAGTTCTGAAACCTGTGCGGGAAATTGAGTATTTGGCGGAAAAGGAGCCAAACAGTACCGATATTTTGAAGACCAACATGTTGGATACATATTATCCAAATTGAAGCAGTCACCTCGAGAATGTTTGTCTGTATGAGGTTCTACAAAATTACATATTCAAGAGGAACATCAAAGAAGATATTGAGAAAGGAGTGTATGCTGTAATTGGAAGTGAGGGATGTCTGGTCAAGCAAAGAAAATGCCACTTGGTAAACCATCGAAAATTGAGTGGCGAATCTCCTGAAAAAAAGGAGTTTTTCTATTTAGCACTTTTGCAACTTTTCAAGCCTTGGCGTGCAGAAGAGGAACTGCTTGGAGATTTCCTCTGTTACGAAGACTCTTTCACTGCCGCCAAGGAGACCATAGAATGTCCTGCTTTTCCTAAATATCTAGAAATGTTGAATGCGGAAATCGAGCAGGAAGCAACGATTGCAGCCGAGATTGCCAGAGACAGTTCTCAGGACAGTCAGAGTTCTGTTTCATTGAGTCAGGATCCACTAGGAGGACCTGTTATCGAAAATGAAGCTGCCACTGCCATGAATAAAGTGGAAAGAGCCATGGCACATGCTCAGGAGGATGCGGTTAACTTAGAAGACTTGGAAAGACAACTCAACGTTGAGCAGAGGAAAATATATGACGAAGTTACCAAGCAAATTGATCATGGATTAAGTCATGAGAAGAAAGAGTGCTCATGTACGTCATTGAAGCCTGTTCGACTGTACGTGAGTGGAGAAGCGGGAACTGGAAAAAGTTTCCTCATTAAAGCAATTTCATGTGATTTGCAGGAAAGGACTGAGTCATCGCTGTCTTGTGTTGTCACCGCTCCAACTGGACTGGCAGCACATAACATTAAAGGTATTACTTTGCATCGTCTACTGATGCTGCCAGTGGAGCATGACAACAAATTACAATACCACAAGTTATCTGGAGATGCTTGTTGTGAAGTTTCAAGAGTCTTGAGGAAAATTAAACTTCTTATCATTGACGAAGTAAGCATGGTTTCCAATGTCATGCTTGCCTTTGTGCATTTGAGAATGCAAGAAGTTCTCAAAACAGAGTATGATGTGTTATTTGGTGGCAAACACATCATTGTTTTCGGAGATCTTCTGCAGCTGACACCAGTGAAAGGACAACCTGTGTTCAAAATGCTCACGCATGAAGATACCAGGAAGTGCCTAGGGAGCATTGGCAACGTCAATATATGGTTAAACTTCGATTATGCTGAACTGCATGAAAATATGCGTCAGGCGAAGGATGAAGATTACAAGAATATTCTACAAGATGTTAGAATTGGAAAAGTGACCGAGCATGGGAAAGAAGCTTTACATGCACGATTACTGTCAAATTTATATCCAGAACAAGATGTTGTGCCTGAGAATATTTTTCAGAAAATTACTGAGAAGAAATCTGGAATATGTTTGATGCCAACTCTTGCAGAACGTGCCATCTTCAACAACAAAATGTTGCATTTAGAAAACCAAGAGATTGTGAAACTGGAAGCTATTGACAGAGTAGAGCATATGGGATCAACAATTATTTTGTCTGAGAATTTGAAAACAAAATTGGATTCATTAGAGAAGACTATATCTAAAACTGCAGGTTTTGAAAAGACTCTGAATGTGTGCTTAAACTGCCGTATAATTTTAAGAAGGAATTTACATGTTGAAAGAGGTCTGGTAAATGGATCAATGGGTAATGTTGTTGATTTTGTGAAATACAGAAATAGAGATGGAATTGAATTTTTAAAAATTAAATTTGATGGCATTGAGGAAGTACAGCTAATTGGTCGTTGTTCTGCTAGATTTTTGCTTGTAAAAGACTTATATGTTCGCCGTAAGCAGTTTCCTGTTTGCTTGGCATATGCGGTGACAATCCATAAATCGCAAGGTTTAAGTGTAGACAGTGCATTGGTGAATATTGGCAGTTCTGTGTTCAAGGAGGGTATGGCATATGTCGCATTGTCACGAGTTAGAACTTTATCGGGATTGTACTTGATTGAGTGTGATGTCACAAACATTTGTGCGGATCTAGATTGTGTTAAGGAATACAATAGGTTAAGAAGAGAGTATGCGCCACATTTGCCTCAATATCCTTTGTTTGAGAAACGTGTGGTAGGCCGGAAACGAAGAAATGTGACCAATACTAGGGAGGTTGTAGCAAAAAGACGAAAAGTCGATGAACCTGAAATTATAAGCAGAAACAAAAAGGATTCTGTTGAAGATGTTGTTGGTTTTCAATTTGAAAACAGTTCTGGTGTCAACTGCTATGCTAATGTAGTGGTTAATGTTTTGTTTTCTCTAGAAAATGTAAAAGAAGAGATTGTGGTCAATTCTGATCAAAGATTTTGCAGTTTGTTAAATTCTGTGTTAGAGAAATGTAGCACTGATAGAACAAAAATAGAAAGTGTGTCTGAAATTCGAAATCTGTTAGACAGATGTTCAGGTCAAACACAATTCTCTCAAAATATTCAGCAAGATTGTCAGGAGTTTTTAATGTATATGCTTGATGTATTGCATGCTGAAGGTGTAGATGTAGATCACCTGTTTGGGCTTTCTTATCAATGGCAGCATGACTGCGAGAACTGTAGGGTATCAAGTACTACTAGTGTAGACTCAGAAAGATTTATATATTTAACGTTGCCAGACAGTAAATCAGTATCCTTTAATAAGCTAGTAAAAGCAGCTGATCACAACATGGAGTGTAGCCAATGTAAATCTGAAATGATGTCAACATTATTTTTACGAACATATGGCCAGTATGTCATTTTAATGTTCCAACGATGTAGGCCTGATGGAACAAAATTGACAACTTTAATTAAAAATGTTGTGGCTTTGCAGTTGTCAATATCAGGAAGGACTTTTGTAACTGCAGCAATTATATATCATGATGGTCCTTCAATAACATCAGGACATTACACAGCTTATTTAAAGTCTAGAAATGGCTGGTCATTCTGCAACGGTTCTGTTTTAATTTTCAAAAAAAAATTACCTTTTGACCTTAAAAATTCTTACCTGGTGTTTTTAAAACCAAAATTTTAGAGAAGGAATCTCGGGATTTGCTCTGAGGAATTTCAAGAGGTTCTAATGGCTCCTACACGATTTGGCCTTGAGGATAAGTGTAGTACAGAGTCAAAAGTTATTTTTGAGTTTTAAATAGTTCCTGGAAAAAAAGAAGATTTTCTTATAGAAAGTGGTGGGCAGAGATTAGTTGAAGGACAACAGAGTCCATGTCATGAATGATCTAATATGTGACATCATCATCAGCGGATTGCGGGTGCGCAAAATATAGTTAGTCCAACTAACTATATAGGAGCAATTTCAATGGTTTTGTATGAGTAAAATGTCCAGCTAACTATAACTCCACTAAAACTTATAGGGGCAGATTTATGAAGGCCTTGCGCCGCCGGTGCGTCACTTTTTCCCATGTTAAAAGTGACGCACCGGCGGCGCAAGACCTTCATAAATCTGCCCCATAGTTTTTTTGAGTGAATTTCAAAGGTTTTTTAAATGCTAATTCCTAACTATATAAGGCCTGAAACCTATGGTTTTTTCAGTGAATTCGCAAGGTTTTTTAAATGCTAATTCCTAACTATATAAGGCCTGAAACCTATGGTTTTTTCAGTGAATTTCAAAGGTTTTTTAAATGCTAATTCCTAACTTAGGGGTCGATTAGGATGGCGGACGGAAGAGCCACCGCGGCCCGTGAGTAGGCGGAAAAAGCCTTTACCGTGTCCGCCTGCCGCGGATACTCCGTCCGCCATATCAGGATAGGAAAACGTGTCAAATTTCCGTCCGCGACGGAAAAGCACGCTCCGCCGGCCAACTACACACGACCACGCGGCGGACGTAACACATCCGGACGCTCCGCCGTACGCACTGACGTCTAAGACCGTCCCCCCAATCAAGATGGCGGAAAACACACATAAAACCGCAGCGGAAAAACAACCTGTCTGAACACGGCGGAATCCCCACAGCGAACATAGGTGACACAGCCGAGATACCCACCGCAAGCTGACCCCCACCATGGACCCGGCGCTACACGCTTTCCCGATGCTCTTCGCGATCCACCACGTCCTAGTCATGGCCTACTATGGACGACGACGCAGGTAAGGCACAAACCATTGGCTGGCTGGAGGTGAATACCAGCAAGGGACGTGACGTAGGGAGGGGGAGTGTCATGTTACCGAAACCACTGATGAGAAGCAAATACGAATACACATTTGTAGTACGCAAGCAGGAATGACAACGACAGACCACGAGACTTGATAGACTACCTTTATTGTCCAAAATAGGGGTTAAATCACAGTGTATGCGTGAGCATGGGCAAAGTGGGCACCAGAGCAGGTACAACATAGCAGGTAACGAGAGGGCAGCATGCAGTATCAGAGCATCAACAGGGCATTGTGCAGTACAGTGCAGGTACATCATAGCAGGTAACGAGAGGGCAGCATGCAGTATCAGAGCATCAACAGGGCATTGTGCAGTACAGAGCAGGTACATCAGAGCAGGTAACGAGAGGGCAGTATGCAGTATCAGAGCATCAACAGGGCATTGTGCAGTACAGAGCAGGTACATCAGAGCAGGTAACGAGAGGGCAGCATGCAGTATCAGAGCATCAACAGGGCATTGTGCAGTACAGAGCAGGTACATCAGAGGCAGCACGTGAGAGGGGCAAAGTGCATCAACAGTCCATTGCACAGAGCAGGTCCATCAGAGGCAGCACGTGAGAGGGGCTAAGTGCATTAACAGTCCATTGCACAGAACAGGCCCATCAGAGGCAGCACGTGAGAGGGGCTAAGTGCATCAACAGTCCATTGCACAGAACAGGCCCATCAGAGGCAGCACGTGAGAGGGGCTAAGTGCATCAACAGTCCATTGCACAGAACAGATCCATCAGAGGCAGCACGTGAGAGGGGCTAAGTGCATCAACAGTCCATTGCACAGAACAGGCCCATCAGAGGCAGCACGTGAGAGGGGCTAAGTGCATCAACAGTCCATTGCACAGAACAGATCCATCAGAGGCAGCACGTGAGAGGGGCTAAGTGCATCAACAGTCCATTGCACAGAACAGATCCATCAGAGGCAGCACGTGAGAGGGGCTAAGTGCATCAACAGTCCATTGCACAGAACAGGCCCATCAGAGGCAGCACGTGAGAGGGGCAGTATGCAGTATCAGAGCAACAACAGGGCATTGTGCAGTACAGAGCAGGTACATCAGAGCAGGTAACGAGAGGGCAGTATGCAGTATCAGAGCATCAACAGGGCATTGTGCAGTACAGAGCAGGTACATCAGAGCAGGTAACGAGAGGGCAGCATGCAGTATCAGAGCATCAACAGGGCATTGTGCAGTACAGTGCAGGTACATCATAGCAGGTAACGAGAGGGCAGCATGCAGTATCAGAGCATCAACAGGGCATTGTGCAGTACAGAGCAGGTACATCAGAGCAGGTAACGAGAGGGCAGTATGCAGTATCAGAGCATCAACAGGGCATTGTGCAGTACAGAGCAGGTACATCAGAGCAGGTAACGAGAGGGCAGCATGCAGTATCAGAGCATCAACAGGGCATTGTGCAGTACAGAGCAGGTACATCAGAGGCAGCACGTGAGAGGGGCAAAGTGCATCAACAGTCCATTGCACAGAGCAGGTCCATCAGAGGCAGCACGTGAGAGGGGCTAAGTGCATTAACAGTCCATTGCACAGAACAGGCCCATCAGAGGCAGCACGTGAGAGGGGCTAAGTGCATCAACAGTCCATTGCACAGAACAGGCCCATCAGAGGCAGCACGTGAGAGGGGCTAAGTGCATCAACAGTCCATTGCACAGAACAGATCCATCAGAGGCAGCACGTGAGAGGGGCTAAGTGCATCAACAGTCCATTGCACAGAACAGATCCATCAGAGGCAGCACGTGAGAGGGGCTAAGTGCATCAACAGTCCATTGCACAGAACAGATCCATCAGAGGCAGCACGTGAGAGGGGCTAAGTGCATCAACAGTCCATTGCACAGAACAGGCCCATCAGAGGCAGCACGTGAGAGGGGCAGTATGCAGTATCAGAGCAACAACAGGGCATTGTGCAGTACAGAGCAGGTACATCAGAGCAGGTAACGAGAGGGCAGTATGCAGTATCAGAGCATCAACAGGGCATTGTGCAGTACAGAGCAGGTACATCAGAGCAGGTAACGAGAGGGCAGCATGCAGTATCAGAGCATCAACAGGGCATTGTGCAGTACAGTGCAGGTACATCATAGCAGGTAACGAGAGGGCAGCATGCAGTATCAGAGCATCAACAGGGCATTGTGCAGTACAGAGCAGGTACATCAGAGCAGGTAACGAGAGGGCAGTATGCAGTATCAGAGCATCAACAGGGCATTGTGCAGTACAGAGCAGGTACATCAGAGCAGGTAACGAGAGGGCAGCATGCAGTATCAGAGCAACAACAGGGCATTGTGCAGTACAGAGCAGGTACATCAGAGGCAGCACGTGAGAGGGGCAAAGTGCATCAACAGTCCATTGCACAGAGCAGGTCCATCAGAGGCAGCACGTGAGAGGGGCTAAGTGCATTAACAGTCCATTGCACAGAACAGGCCCATCAGAGGCAGCACGTGAGAGGGGCTAAGTGCATCAACAGTCCATTGCACAGAACAGGCCCATCAGAGGCAGCACGTGAGAGGGGCTAAGTGCATCAACAGTCCATTGCACAGAACAGATCCATCAGAGGCAGCACGTGAGAGGGGCTAAGTGCATCAACAGTCCATTGCACAGAACAGATCCATCAGAGGCAGCACGTGAGAGGGGCTAAGTGCATCAACAGTCCATTGCACAGAACAGGCCCATCAGAGGCAGCACGTGAGAGGGGCTAAGTGCATCAACAGTCCATTGCACAGAACAGATCCATCAGAGGCAGCACGTGAGAGGGGCTAAGTGCATCAACAGTCCATTGCACAGAACAGATCCATCAGAGGCAGCACGTGAGAGGGGCTAAGTGCATCAACAGTCCATTGCACAGAACAGGCCCATCAGAGGCAGCACGTGAGAGGGGCAGTATGCAGTATCAGAGCAACAACAGGGCATTGTGCAGTACACAGCAGGTACATCAGAGCAGGTAACGAGAGGGCAGTATGCAGTATCAGAGCATCAACAGGGCATTGTGCAGTACAGAGCAGGTACATCAGAGCAGGTAACGAGAGGGCAGCATGCAGTATCAGAGCATCAACAGGGCATTGTGCAGTACAGTGCAGGTACATCATAGCAGGTAACGAGAGGGCAGCATGCAGTATCAGAGCATCAACAGGGCATTGTGCAGTACAGAGCAGGTACATCAGAGGCTGCACAACTACGTGTCCCTACCAAGCCGTCACAGGGACCACAAGAGTGCCACGCAGTTCTCAATGGACACACCATGTGAAGTAACATTTGAGTGAAGTGTACAGCACCTCACATCACAGAATCAGGGGGACTGCGTGAACTACCTGCCTCGGACATCCTGGCAGCACCAGCAACAGGAGTGTGAGACACAGCCACAGCCCGAGTGACACACACATGGGCCACGGACCCAGACACACTGGCAGCACCAGCAACAGGAGTATGAGACACAGCCACAGTCCGAGTGACACACACATGGGCCACGGACCCAGACACACTGGCAGCACCAGCAACAGGAGTGTGAGACACAGCCACAGCCCGAGTGACACACACATGGGCCACGGACCCAGACACACTGGCAGCACCAGCAACAGGAGTGTGAGACACAGCCACAGCCCGAGTGACACACACATGGGCCACGGACCCAGACACACTGGCAGCACCAGCAACAGGAGTGTGAGACACAGCCACAGATGTAGTCACTGACACGTGAGCCACTGACCCAGACAGACTGCCAGCACCAGAAACAGGAGTGTGCAACACAGCCACAGATCTCCTAACTGACACGTGAGCCATAGACCCAGATACCCTGCCAGGATCTGCAACAGGAGAGGGCACAACTGACACTGTGCCACCATCTGATACATGAGAGTCAACTGCACCAGCGCCACTGGGACAACTGAAATGATGAGCCACAGGGCTGTATGGGCCAGGAGGCAGGGTGGGCCTGGGAGCTGGGGATAGCTCACCTAGAGCCAAATCGGGGTTGGCAGGTGTCAATGGTGTGTGTCTGCGTTTCTTAGGGAGGTGTGAGTGCACCCTGGACAGGACTGGACTGCCAAGTGGTGGGGACTCCAAAGAATCACCACCCAGCATAGGTGGAGCAACTGCTGCCGGGGATCTGGTTTCTGGGGACGTGCTGGAGCCTGCTTGTCGTTTGCTCTGTGACTGCCACCTGGACTCGGAATGATGTGTAATGGGGGATGCAACAACAGGGGACACCCTCCTCTGCTTCTGACTGGCCTGGATGGGAGTGGAGGTATGGGGGGACTCCGCCGCGGAGACATCAGTTTGGCGTTTAGTAGAAAACATCAGCCTCAGTGCAGCCAGGGGTGAAGTATGCCTGTCCTTGATAGGGCCATTGTCCATGCTAGATGCCTTGTCCGTAGGATGTGCCTTATCCTTAGGTGGAGTGTTGTCTCTGGATGTAGCCTGTTCCCTGCTCGCCGCCCTGTTCCTGCCAGCAGGCTTGTCGTCTGTGGTGCACCTGTCTCCAGCAGACACCTGCTCTCTGTGTGTGTCCCTGCCCTTGGGAGTGGTCCTATCCACTGCTGTGGGCCTGCTCTTGGGAGTCTCCCTGCTCTTAGTAGGTGCCTTAGTCTTCTCACTGTCCTTGGGAGTGTCCCTTACCTCTGCTGTGGGCCTGCTCTTGGGAGTCTCCCTGCTCTTAGTAGGTGCCTTAGTCTTCTCACTGTCCTTGGGAGTGTCCCTTACCTCTGCTGTGGGCCTGCTCTTGGGAGTCTCCCTGCTCTTAGTAGGTGCCTTAGTCTTCTCACTGTCCTTGGGAGTGTCCCTTACCTCTGCTGTGGGCCTGCTCTTGGGAGTCTCCCTGCTCTTAGTAGGTGCCTTAGTCTTCTCACTGTCCTTGAGAGTGTCCCTTACCTCTGCTGTGGGCCTGCTCTTGGGAGTCTCCCTGCTCTTAGTAGGTGCCTTAGTCTTCTCACTGTCCTTGGGAGTGTCCCTTACCTCTGCTGTGGGCCTGCTCTTGGGAGTCTCCCTGCTCTTAGTAGGTGCCTTTGTCTTCTGACTGGCCTTGTCCAAGGAACAGTCCATGGACATGTGAGTATCCCTTGCCTTGGGAGTACCTTTCGTGTTGAATGCCTGTGTAGCTCCGGAAGGCATGTCCCCCAACAACACTTGTGGATCCTGTGTGTGTACTCCAGTGCATCTGACGTCGTCTACGTGAACAGATTTAGCTGATCTAGGGGATGGGGTCTGTGCCCTGCGTGCCCTGACGTGCTGTCTGACGCTGCTTCTAGTGCAATAACCTGTATTTGAGTCCTGCTCAGAATAATCACTACCCCCTGAGACATCCAGCGGTGTAGATGGGGAAACAGAAGTAGCACCCTGTTCATTCGACTGTACTATTGCAGACAACACACTGCTTGCCAATGACTGCACTGTCCTGTGTAGACCTGCAAGATCGCCATGCATCCCTTCCATGAATGCCACCACCTGCCCCAACTTCCTATCATGGTCCTGGAAAGCATTTGTCATATTGGTCTGCCCACACACAGCTGTCGCAGCAGATCAACGGCCTCAGCAAACAGTGCATTTTGGCTCACCGTGGCAGGGGCAGCGGTGCCTGCACCGAACGCCACTCTGCTCCCCCTACTCCTCCGGCCACGAACAGTACATGGTGCAGTTGGCGGAAGTGTGGGCCCTGTGTGCTGTCTTCCGACAGAAGGTGATGAGTGCCCACTCCCAGTCTGTGACAACAGTGCAGGCTCACCAAGAGTGTCCGACGAGGAGGACGATGGTGTCTCCACATGCGAGTCCTCAGGGACGGTCCTGTCCCCCTCTCCGGCGCTGGCCTCCTCCGTGTCAGTCTGCGTGTGTGCGAAGTCTGAGCCGGACTCATTTCCTCGGCTACTCTCCACCGTCTGTGGCTGAGTGTCCTCTGTCAAAGCTGAAATGCACAGAAAAGATGTGTGAGTCATGGGCACACTCACGTACAGAAGGAACAGGATAGCCAAATCACATAGCAGACAAAGGTTTAGGAGCCCTCATCCTGCACATGGCCCACCCCTACCAGTCATCCTCACATTTTCTGCCATGGGGCCATGGACCACTAGGGGATGTGCTTTAACACTCAACTACTAAGCAAGTGGCGTGTCAACATGGCGGACCTGGATGTCAAATGAGTACCACCCAATGGGACCAAAATGGCATCACAGGCATACATACGCAACACGGAACTCAATAGTGTGTCTGTGCATCAATACATGCATAGCACTCACAAGTTTCCTACACAGACAGTATGCTCACCGCTAGTTTGCTGTTGATCGGCACTCAGACGTTCGGCCAGTTCAGGATGCGTCACTGCAATGATACGGTGCATGAGAGGGGTCATGGAGCGTCGGGCCAGACGGGGCGTCCTTGGAATCAGGCCCAGTGTTACTTCCGCTACATTCTTGCTCAGCCTGGAAATGTCGTCCCAGCGTTTGTGGCAGTGTGTATGTCGTCTGTTGCACACCCCCAATGCCCGTACTTCCCGTGCTATGCTCCTCCACAGGTCCTTGCGAAGGTGCAGCTTGACCTACCATGATGGGAGACAAAAGGGTTTAAGTCAGTGGACAGGTGGCCTGGCACACACATAGGGGCAAGACGTTACTGTCAGCAGCCATGCACAATCAGGAACATATGTCTAGCCCACACTACACAGCTAAGATAGAAATAGGCCTGATCATTTGGCCCCCTCATGCACACCAACATGTCCCACACTGCACTTACCACCCGTCCCGGTGTGCCGTAGAGGCGTCCATAGTTGCGGAGTACACCGTCCACGAGGACATCAAGCTCCGTGGCGGTGAAGGGTCGAGACCGGATCTCTTTGCCACTCGACATGGCAAGATCACGGAGTATGGCACTAGAGCAGCAGTCGGTGGTCAGCTCAGCAGCAGCAGCAGGTCGAGGTGATGGTCACAGGCAGCAGTCGCTGGTCAGCTCAGCAGCAGCAGCAGCAGGTCGAGGTGATGGTCACAGGCAGCACTGGTCCCCAGGGTAGGAAGTTTCATTTTGGCCAACACACATATATAGGGCCCTCAGCACGTGTCAGTGGCATACGTCGCCAGCAATTGGTCAGCCCTGGAAGCGTGATCGTGAAATGGGCCAATGACTGGCCCTGTTGTTGCGGTGCACAGCTTCCGCTACTTGCGATTGGCCGTATGCGGCCAGCGTCCCTCTTCCCATTGGCTGCATGTGCAGGGACCGTCACGGGCACACATCGGCAACCGCACGTGCAAGCCTCAGGCACGGATGCTTCAGTTGCAACAATGTACTATCACTGGCGCCTCCATGGCGGTGCACGTACACAGCGGGGGAGGTGCAGGCCTATACACCCTGTAGATGTACTCAATGGACATGCCAGTTCATGACCCCCCTTACAGTCACCTTGCATCATCCACCGTACACCGGCCGTAGCGGCCGGGCCATGAACAACCGCCGTGCCCGGCCATGAGCAACCGCCGTGCCCGGCCATGAACAACCGCCGTGCCCGGCCATGAACACAACCGCCATGGCCGGGCACGGCGGTTGTTCATGGCCGGGCACGGCGGTTGCTCATGGCCGGGCACGGCGGTTGCTCATGGCCGGGCACGGCGGTTGCTCATGGCCGGGCACGGCGGTTGTTCATGGCCGGGCACGGCGGTTGTTCACGGCCCGGCCGCTCCGGCCGGTGTACGGTGGATGATGCAAGGTGACTGTAAGGGGGGTCATGAACTGGCATTTCCATTGAGTACATCTACAGGGTGTATAGGCCTGCACCTCCCCCGCTGTGTACGTGCACCGCCATGGAGGCGCCAGTGATAGTACATTGTTGCAACTGAAGCATCCGTGCCTGAGGCTTGCACGTGCGGTTGCCGATGTGTGCCCGTGACGGTCCCTGCACATGCAGCCAATGGGAAGAGGGACGCAGGCCGCATATGGCCTTTGGGAAGTAGCGGAAGTTGAGCACCGCCATGGCGGCGCCAAATATGTGATCTTGTCAGACGCTGCACCGTGATGTGTTGTGTGCAGTTGCGTCATGAGGGATGTGAGCGTGATTGGGAAAGGTCATATGTCATACAATATAGCATGTGTGTCCATACAATGGCCATCGGTCGGCACACAATGGGCAACAGATGTGCATTTGTACGTGTTGACGTCGGGTGTGACCCTACAGACGTTGTTACATCTTCACAACTACACAGTACATCACGGCTGTGTGGCCAATTAATGCATCTGTTGTCAGTTTCTTGTTGTGTCGAGGTGACTACAGTGGTGGTGGTACACATGCATTCCGTGTATGTGATTTCTACGTTGTGTCACCATGCATGTCATTACCGTATGCACATCATTATTGGTGGTGGCATTTGTGCTTGATGACATGGCGTGTGTAAACTTATCGTTTGTGTGCATGCAGTTGCATGAGTGTCTGTGATGTGTCTACGATACATTAGGGTGAAGACTGAAGTTTTGTCAGTAAGGTACACATGTGATGGAGTTGTACACGTATGCGTCGTTTGTTAGTTGGCCAAAGTAACATCTCTCTCCCACACAGGAGGGCTCCAAATGTGCATCGGCCATACACTGTGCTGGAGGATATGGTAGACGAGGAGGTGATTCGGAAATTCAGGCTGGATCGACGTCGGTTGCTGGAGCTTGTGGCTCAATTGTCTCCTCATCTGCAGCCACGTAGAACGTATCCTGGCTCGTTTACACCCACTGCAAAGGTCATGGCGGTACTACATTTCTTCGCTACTGGCACATTTCAGTATACAGTTGGAGGTGCCGGGGGGATGTCACAGGCCATGTTCAGCACGGTTCTTCGGGATGTGTTAACAGCTATGATGCTGTACAAGGATGAGTACATACATTTCCCACGGCCGGAAGAGTTGCCAGCTGTCAAAGCTGGTTTCTATGCACTGGGCCACATACCTCACGTTGTGGGCTCAATTGATGGCACGCACATCGCGCTCATTCCACCACGGGCACGCGAACAAGTGTTCAGGAATCGCAAACACTTTCATTCGCTGAACGTGCAGGTGGTGTGCCTGGCGAGCAACATCATCTCCCATGTGTGTGCAAGATTTCCTGGATCCGCACATGACGCCCACATCATGCGGAGCAGCAATGTCCCACGACTCATGGCAAATCTGCCACCCGGTCAAGCGTGGCTTGTTGGTGAGTGTGCAGTGGGGACTCTTGTGATCTCTGTGTTGCATGGGGTACCCACCATATCTTGTTCTGATGTTTGTCTCTGTCATCCCCCTACATAGGCGACTCGGCTTACCCAAACCGGCCCAGGCTCCTCAGTCCCCTACGTAATCCGAGGACGGCAGGTGAAATGCGGTACAATGAGGCACATGGAAGGACACGGAGAGTCATCGAACGTACCTTTGGACTGCTCAAGTCTAGGTTTCGGTGCCTCGATAAGACCGGAGGGGCCCTGCCTTACTCACCAGGAAAAGTATGCAAGATCGTGATTGCCTGCTGCATGCTCCACAACCTGGCAGTACGCAATGACATTGAACTGCTGTTGGACCCTGAAGACGAAGGAGTTCCTCGGCCTCCCATCCCACCCATGTCGACTGATGAGGATAGTGGTGAGGAGGAAGGTGTGGACCAGAGGCGCCAGCTCATAGATCGCTACTTCCCTTGAATGTGAGTATCTACCTCTAGTGGCGGTTGACAATGCCTCATGTATGTTTGCTGGTGTTGTGTGGATATGGGGTTAATCAGCTGGGTGTGGTTTGTGATGGTTGCACATGTGTGTCTTCATGTCTTTGGACATAGGAGTGTCCATGATGTGTGTGCTCTCATCCCATGCTTGTGTGATGGTTGTCGTTTGTGTAATGTTGCTGTGCATTGTGTTGTGATGTGTGTGAATCTCTTTACTGACGTGTGTTTGCTGTCTCTGGTTTTCTCTAGGTCACTCCCGCAGCGCCATGATCATGTGCGACTATGATCCCTGTACCTGTTTACGTCTGTATCTGATGGCAATCATGTGAATAAACATGGAGGCAAAACATCATTGTGTGAGTAAATGCAATTTATTGACAGGTTGTGCTTTTGTGCTGGTGAATATTTACAAGTAAGTGGGGGGGAGGGAGTTGGAGGTGAAGGTAATGGCAGATGAAATGTCCGTGCTGACACCACATTGGGGGGTGTCAGGCTAGTCCAGCAGACCAGTGGCAATGATTGTCTATGTGGGACAGGATGCTTTGCAGGGTGAATGTCTGGCACAGGCAGTGGCATTGTCATGGTCGTCCCCTCTTGGAGCGTGTGCCTGGCGCTCCAACACTGCTCTCAGCCACTTCCTGCCTCGGCCGGCCCCTCCGTCTCTGAGGTGGAACAGAGTCAGCTGGGAGGGCAGGTTGGTGATGGGCCACATCCGTCGCCAGGGGCTCAGGTGGTGGTGGCGGCGGTGGAGGCGGAGGCGGAGGTGGCGGGGGAGGCGGAAGTGACGGGGGAGGCGGAGGTGACGGTGGCGGTGGCGCTAACACACTTGGTGGAGGGGGGGGGGGTTGTTCCGGGCAACCCATTCCCTCCACATCGTTGCCTGCTGGCCCATGATCAGCAACATCTGGCCAAGGGTGCCAGAGATTTCGCGCTGGATGTTGGTGTTGTCCACTGAGTCCTGGTGTGCACGATCAGCGTTTGCCTGGGACCGGTCGTATGACGCCTGGCACCTGGCAAGAGCTTGTAGGGACTGTGCCACTGGCTCGGGTAGCTGTCCTTCCTCTGCACGGCGGTGTGTGGCTCGCCTGATTGGCTGTTGTCCCGTTGCCTGTGTTTGTGGCCCACTCACCCTGCTTGTGTGTGGGGCCGTTGGACCAGCGTTGCGCGCTGGGTTATGCTGGGTGGCACCGGCAGGAGTCGTGGTGCTGGTGGTAGTGGTGGTACTGGTGGTACTGGTGGTACTGGTGGTGGTGGGGACTGTGCAGATCACAGAGACAGGTGCCGCTGGAGTCACACATGCGACGTTGGTCGGTCCCGGGAGTCCCTGTGAGCCAGATGGCCCTGGCTGCGTGCTTGGTCCCGCTCCATCCTCCTCCCCGGAGCTGACTGTGTCCTCGTCACCAGAGAGTCCTGTAGGTGTGGGAGGCGAGGCTGGCGGCCGGGTACTGGTTTCCCCAGTCAGTTGACGATCACCTGAGGGACAAGATCGAGCTGGTCAGTAATTTGGACAGTACATGGTTACATTGATTTGTAGACATTTCTGTTTCCTGTCGCACACACCCCACCCTCCACCACCACCACCACCACCACCCTCCCCGTGAACATGGGGGCTGTTGGGAGTTGTAGTTTGGGCCTCTCACACACCCCACCCTCCACCACCACCACCACCACCACCCTCCCCGTGAACATGGGGGCCTGTTGGGAGTTGTAGTTTGGCCCTCTCACACACCCCACCCTCCACCACCACCACCACCACCCTCCCCGTGAACATGGGGGCCTGTTGGGAGTTGTAGTTTGGCCCTCTCACACACCCCACCCTCCACCACCACCACCACCACCCTCCCCGTGAACATGGGGGCCTGTTGGGAGCCATGGACATGTTAGTGTGTTGGTGTCCAACGTGCATGGGTTGGGGCGTGGGGGATGTTTCTTCTCAGTTGTGTGAGCCTGACCATGTCGTGCTGATCGTGGTGCTTGGTTTGTACTCACCAGTCTCTTCTCCTTCGTCAAGTCCGTCTAGGCTCTCTGGGTGTAGTATCACCAGCACCTTCTCCTCCCAATCGGTGTAGGGTATGGGCTCCGGGGGTGTGCCACCGCCAGTAAGATTGGCTCTGGCGAAGTTTTTCGCTCGGATGCCCTTGACCCTGGTCTTCAGGTCATGCCACCGCCTCTGAATGTCATGCTTCGTCCTCGGCACAGTCCCAGACGCATTCACCCGAGTGACGATCCTGTCCCACATGTGGTTCTTTTGCGCCACGGTCGTCTGCTGGACTTGGGCCCCGAAGATGTTGGGCTCAACACGGATTATTTCATCTACCATTACCCGCAACTCTGTCTCCGTGAATTTCGGTTTTTTTTGGGTGCCATGGTGTGTGGTGCTCAGTGTTTGAGTTGAGTGAGTTGGGAGGTGCAGGTGTGTGGTGTGTGATGTGTAGGATTTGTGTGGTGGGTGTTTGTGTGGTGGGTGTGGTAGGGTGGTGGGTGGGTGTCTTCTATGTGATTTTATGTGAGTTAGCAGTGTCTCGAATGGCCCTCTTGCTGGCAGCAATGCTGTGGTGCAAAGGATTGTGGTTGTGTGTGGGTGTCTTTTTGTAGTCGTGTCTCAATGGTTGTTGCGAGTCAGGTGGTAGGTGGGCGTGTTGACTTGTGTGCATTATTGGATAATTGGGACGTGTCATGGTGGCTTGTGCTTGGTGTGGGGGGGGGCCTTGTCAATGTTCGTATGTTTGCTTAGGACTTGCGGTGCCCTTTCTGACATTTGTTAGGCGCTAGGGATGTTGTGCGTGTTGGCCTTCGCAAGTGATGCTGTGGTTCTCGTAGCATTGTTTCCGCCGCGGACGTGGATGGCTGTGAGTTCCGTGGTACGGGCGGATTTATCCTAATTGCGGCCACGGAGTATTCTCAGGTATGGCGGTACATGTTTTATTTTCCGCGGTCATTTCCGTCCGCGGCAGTGGTTGTTCATTGGACTCCGTCCGCCGCGGACGGACTTGGTTGTGTTCCGTCCACCGCGGACGGTGTTGGTTGTGATCCGTCCGCCGCGGTCGGAGTTTCGTGACATGAATATCCTAATCCCAACCGCGGTTTCTCCGCGGCACAGCCGGGAGTAAAATTTCCCCCACCATGGCGGACAGTACCCATTTCCGTCCGCCATCCTAATCGGCCCCTATATAAGGCCTGAAACCTATGGTTTTTTCAGTGAATTTCAAAGGTTTTTTAAATGCTAATTCTATTAGCGGATAACGTTTAAATATATTAATATCCTAGTGGGACCACCTGAGCAGCCCTAGGGGGTCAGGGTGTTTCTACCCTGCCCCCTTTTTGTGTTCTACACGTTTGTTTTTCTGCTTTCTTGTGCCTAATTCCCAACTATATAAGGCCTGAAACCTATGGTTTTTTCAGTGAATTTGCAAGGTTTTTTAAATATTAATTCCTAACTATATAAGGCCTGAAACCTATGTCTTTTTCAGTGAATTTGCAAGGTTTTTTAAATGCTAATTCCTAACTATATAAGGCCTGAAACGTATGGTTTTTTCAGTGAATTTGCAAGGTTTTTGTAAATGCTAATTCCTAATTATATAAGGCCTGAAACCTATGGTTTTTTCAGTGAATTTCAAAGGTTTTTTAAATGCTAATTCCTAACTATATAAGGCCTGAAACCTATGTTTTTTTCAGTGAATTTCAAAGTTTTTTTTAATGCTAATTCCTAACTATATAAGACCTGAAAGCCCACCAGGAATTTCCTGTATGCACCAGGGGACTGCATTGCAGAGAGGTGTAATTAAGCCACAGCCATTTTTACACCTCTCGGCAACGCAGCCCCATGCATGTTTGAAGAGGGGAACTCATTCCCCTTGCATACTGGGGGCCCCTGGGGGCCAACTAGCCCACCTGGACCCTCCAGTATGTGCCAGGGGGCTGCATTGCAGAGGTGTAATGAGGCTATGCCCCTTGTAACACCTCTCTGCAACGCAGCCGCCTGGCGCGTTTGCAGAGGGGGAACTAATTCCCCTTGCATAATGGGGGTCCCTGGGGGCCAACTAGCCCACCAGTAGCCTCCAGTATGCGCCAGATGGCTGCATTGCATAGAGGTGTAATGAGGCCACACCCTTTTTTACACCTCTCTGCAACACAGCCCCCGTGCATGTTGGAAGAGGGGGAACTAATTCCCCTTGCATACTGGGGGTCCCTGGCAGCCATCTTCTGCCTTGTTAGAACCAAGGCACAAGAAAGCAGTGAAACAAAGGTGTGAAACTCGCAAAGGGGCCAGAGTAGAAACACCCTGACCCCCTAGACCTGCTCAGGGGGTCTCACAAGGACCCCCAAGGCAAAAAAAAATAATATATATATTTTTTTTTAAGTCGCAGGGTAGGAAAAAGCAATAAAAACAATATAAAACAACAATAAGAATAAAAAACAGTTCTTTTCAGAACTACCTCCAATTTATATAAAAATGCTACATTTTTCAAAAACTCTGTCTTTCTTTTTTTCTCCAGGGTACGCGTACCGGTACATGTACCGATACCTGTACCGAGGCGCGCACCCCCTCAAACATACAAAAAATGAGTGTGTGTGTGTGTGTGGTGTGTGTGTGTGTGGGGGGGTGGGTATGGGGTGTGTGTTTGGGGGGGTATGTGTGTGGGTTGTGTGTGTGTGTGTAGGATGTGTGGGTGTGTGTGTGGGGTGTGTGTGTGGGTATGTGTGTGTGTGGGGGTGTGTGTGGGTGTGTGTGGGGGTGAGGAGTGTGGGTGGGTGTGTGTGTGAGGTGTGTTTTTTCTCCAGGGTACGCGTACCGGTACATGTACCGATACCTGTACCGAGGCGCGCACCCCCTCAAACATAGAAAAAAAAATAATGAGTGTGTGTGTGTGTTTGGTGTGTGTGTGTGTGTGGGGGTGGGTGTGGGGTGTGTGTGGGGGGGGTATGTGTGTGGGGTGTGTGTGTGTGTGTAGGATGTGTGGGTGTGTGTGTGGGGTGTGTGTGTGGGTGTGTGTGTGTGTGGGGGTGTGTGTGGGTGTGTGTGGGGGTGAGGAGTGTGGGTGGGTGTGTGTGTGAGGTGTGTGTGTGGTGTGTGTGTGTGTGGGGGTGTGTGTCAGAGGTGTGGGGGGGTGGGGGGTGAGGTGTGTGTGGGGGATGTGTGGGGTGTGTCTGTGAGGTGTGTGTGTGTGTGGGGGGGGGAGTGAGGTGTGTGTGGGTGGGGGTATGTGGGGTGTGTGGGTGTAAGTGGGGGTGTGGGTGTGTAAGGTGTGTGTGTGGGTGTGTGGGGTGTTTGGGTTTGGATGGAGGTGTGGGTGTATCAGGTATGTGTGGGGGGTGTGTGTGGGGGGGTGGGTGTGGGGGGTGTGTGTGTGGGGGTATGTGTGTGGGGCACCCCCTCAAAAATGAAAAAAAAATAATGAGTGTGTGTGTGTGCGTGGTGTGTGTGTGGGGGGGGGGTGGGTGTGGGGTGTGTGTGTGGGGGGGTATGTGTGTGGGGTGTTTGTGTGTAGGATGTGTGGGGTGTGTGTGTGTGCGCGGGGGGGGCTGTGGGTGTATGTGTGTGTGAGGAGTATGTGCGTGTGTGTGTGTGTGTGAGTGTGGGGGGTGTCAGAGGTGTGTGTGTGGGGGGGAGGGGTGAGGTGTGCGTGGGGGATGTGTGTGGTGTGTCTGTGAGGTGTGTGTGTGTGGGGGGGAGTGAGGTGTGTGTGGGGGTGTGTGGGGTGTGTGGGTGTAGGTGGGGGTGTGGGTGTGTAAGGTGTGTGTGTGGGTGTGGGTGTGTGGGGTGTTTGGGTGTGGGTGGAGGTGTGGGTGTGTGAGGTATGTGTGGGGGGTGTGTGTAGGAAGGGTGGTTGTGGGGTGTGTGTATGGGGGGGTATGTGTGTGGGGTGTGTGTGTATGAGTAAAATGTCCAGCTAACTATAACTGGTGTCAAACATATGGTTTTCTCAGTGAATTTAATAGGTTTTTTAAATGCTAATTCCTAACTATAACTGGTGTGAAACCTATGGTTTTTTCAGAGAATTTCATAGGTTTTTTAAATGCTAATTCCTAACTATAACTGGTGGGAAACCTATGGTTTTTTCAGTGAATTTCAAAGGTTTTTTAAATGCTAATTCCAAACTATATGCCTACCCCTGGGACAATGCTGTTTGCCATGGCAGGGCGGGAGCGTTGCGGCTCCCACTTTACCACAGCAAACCGCTTTTCTATTTGAAAGAGAGAGCAAGTTAATCTGCTCTCTCTTTCAAGTAGGAAAGAAAATTTCTTTCCTCAGAGAGAGCAGCTTATAAGCTGCTCTCTCTGACAAAGCAATGCCGGATCTCGAAGGACGCGGGTAGCCAGCTTGGACCGTGGGGGCATTGGGGTTCCCACCACGGTCCCCAATGTTATATTTGAGCCCCGGGGGATAGGGTCCTCGGGGATTATAAAAAACTATTGTTAGAGGCTATTTTTTTTACTATCTATGTTGAATCTATGAATGTATGTTGGCAGTGTGTGTTGCCTGGGATTCGGCTGCCGTTGATGGGCAACAGATAGTATTTCTTCTCCCCATGGTTTTGTGTACCCCCTAAGTCTAAAGGGAGCTTATACAGGCCGATTCTAGGTTGGCAGTGTGTGTTCACTACGGTGATGGTGTTTGTGTACCTCCTTTGCAGCTCCTTAAACATTAGAACATATCATTTCTCCAAAATCTTTTTTGTGTTTGGCAACAGAGTATTTCCCCAGTGACTTTGTCATCCATGTATCTTTTTTACTTTTTCTTTATTTGAATTCCGCTTTATTTACAGTATCTTTCTACCTCTCATCAGAATGAGTTTTACAGCGTAGTGTCCGTTTCAGTGTTCTTAGTTTTCTTGTTCTTTTGCTGACTCACCAGTTTTAGTTGAAGATTCGCTTTCCTATTTGTGTAGTTTTCCTTTGCGTATCTTTTGTGCAGCCTTCTTTTGTGTATCTTCTTTTGTATCTGACTTCGTTTATTTAGTGCTTGATCCAGTGTCGTGAGCATAGCAGTACATCTGTAGACATGTAGTTTACTCCTTTCTTTTCACTCCCTCCTTCCTAATTGACAACGTAATGGGGGGAGTCAAAGTAAGGCACTCCTGTCATCACTGTTTTAAGCTTGTAACACAATTGGTAGGACACGGGTTAAGAAACCCAGGCTGCACCACTCTTAGACCCTCCTGGCCCTTGTTGCCTCCTCATTTGCTATGTCTTAAGTATTTAATCTCTGCACTTGACCGTGGTCCTCCAACAGTGTATTCTCATCATAGTCAAGCACATACAATCAATCATTTTATCTGCTCTAGGGCATTCTGTGTGGTGGTACCGCCACCACATATTGCACATTATAGAACACCTTGAGTATACCCGCCCTTAAAACGTCTCCCCTGGCGATTGAACATGCAGACCTTGGACCACCCTTTTCATCCATTCTTGCATCCTGAGATGTAACCTCTTACCTCTGTTCTTTACTTCTTAGTTTACCCTTTTAAATTTTCAAATCTTCTTGGAAAGATATTAATAATCCTTATCATCGAAAAAGTAGCAAGTTTCTGAAATCATTTTATATGTGAGTTGTGTATGTTATCCTAATAGCCAACATTCCAATGACATGCTTTGTACCATTATGCAATGTGCTCGAGTTGCAGTGTGCTATCTTGTTTTGGTTTGTATGTCATTACAATCAAAGGTAACATATTCCGGTATATCCTAAATAAAGCACTTGACACAATGCATAGTGACACTGTATTTAGTGCATTTATTTTTTGAATGTTTTCAAAATAATATACACTCAAGTACAACATAATGTTGCTTCATTTCCAAGATAAATATTTAATACATTTTATAAGAATCACCCCACATGCTGATATTACAGTAAGGATAAAATGAAGTGTTTATGTTTTTGTACCTACAACATCAGAAATTCAGTATGGAAAATCCACAAAACAATTTGGAAGACGATTTCGAAATTATTAACAGTGTCATAGAAGAGCTGAACATACTTTTTATAAGTAGAGAGAATGAAGAGGAAGAACTGAATGCTGCAGATATCAGTTGTGATTTCCTAGACGAAACCTTGGATGCTGATTCTGTGGAAGCATTAGATGATATCGAGTATGATCATATGACTTTTGAAATTGATAAACAGGAAAATGAAATACATGATGAAATTGTTTTAGAAGCTCTATTAAATTATGAGATGTTACAAGAATACATTTATTATTATATAATATTAATGGTTTGAGACACTCTTCTTGAAAAATTGTAATCATTCAGCTAGTACTGAGGTACTCATGATGCAAAGTGGGCCTTAGGGCATGTACTGCTTCAAAACCCTGTAGACTATGCATGCACTCTTCCATGCACCAGCAAACTTGTGTTTTATACCTTCAATACCCCAGTCTGTATCCTTACACCTCCAGCAAACACTATCACAATTCTGTTACAATATTGTAGTGAGCCACACAGCACAATGTATCATATTTATTTTCTGTTACCACCTCAGACACTGATATTAGAATAATGAATTTTTTTGAATAGTTGCAATGTATCCAAAAATGTTTTATTAAAGCAGTTCAAACACTGATAATATAGTAAACAGATTTAAAAAATAGTTTCAAATTATCACAAAATATTTTCTGTGAGCACCACCAACCTCAATATTACAGTAATGAAGTTGTGAAAATAGCTGCTTAAAATATTGAACGTGAGGAGCAGAAAAACACTGAAGCAATAAATAACAGTAAAGAAGTTCTGAAAATATATCACAAAAACTAATTTCACTTCACTGAGAACATGTTTCTTTACTATTGACAGATCTTATATATTAGGGATGGAAAATGTCACTTATATAGTTAGCATTTCTTTTTGGCATGTAGTGCTGTAGATTTAGATGCTTTCCATAGTACTGCCATGCCATGTCGCGTTGTGTTTGCCCAACGTAGTAGCTATAACAAAAAGGCTTGATAAAGGGCCTTGACTTTGAATCAGAATATGAAATTCAAGAATAATTGATAACCCAGCCAAAAAAGGCAGCAAGTAGGTGTGTATATGTGTGGATGATGTGTTGATTGAGTGGAAGATGAAAAAGGTGAAAATTAAGAAAGGCAGCAGACGCGCAAACTACTCACTGCTTTGTAAAGGAAGTGGGTGTTTGGTTTACCAGTCCATTACACAGACTGTGGATCGGATTCTGAAGTGGGAGCCTGAGAAATGGGTACCACATCTAAGCAAGCAATGCGAGTGCACAAAGTACACACACTGTGCGGTAGAAAGGACGCAAGAAAGGACGCAAGTGTGCAAGTTACCTACTGCCATTCACGGGAGTAGTTACCAAGAAGGCTCAATAAAGGGCCTGCACTTTGAATTTGAATTACTTTTAGAATAATGGATAACCCCAGCCAAGAAAGGCAGCAAGTGTGCAAATTTCCCACTGCCTTCGGCCGGGGTAGTAGCTACAACAAAAAGGCTTGATAAAGAGCCTTGACTTTGAATCAGAATATGAAATTCAAGAATAATTGATAACCCCAGCCAAGAAAGTAAGCAAGTGTGCACATTTCTTACTGCCTTCGGCCGGGGTAGTTGTTATAACAAAAAGGCTTGATAAAGGGCCTGCACTATGAATACGAATATGAAATAGAAGAATAGTTGATAACCATAGCCAAGAAAGGCAGCAAGTCGGTGTGTGTATGTGTAGATGATGTGTTGATTGAGTGGAAGATGAATAATGTAAAAAATAAGAAAGGCTGCAAGTGTTCAAATTACCCACTGCCTTTAGCCGGGGAAGTAGGTACAACAAAAAGGCTCGATAAAGGGCGTTGACTTTGAATTAGAATATGAAATTGAACAATAATTGATAATCCCAGTCAAGAAAGGCAGCAAGTGCGCAAATTTCTCACTGCCTTCGGCCGGTGTAGTTGATACAACAAAAAGGCTCGATAAATGGCCTGCACTTTGAATAGGAATATGAAATTGAACAATAGTTGATAACCCCTGTGAAGAAAGGCAGCAAGTGCGCTAATTTCCCACTGCCTTCTGCCGGGGTATTATCTACATGATAAAGGCTCGATAAAGGGCATTGACTTTGAATCATAATATGAAATTGCAGAGTAATTGATAACCCCAGCCAAGAAAGGCAGCAAGTAAGTGTGTGTATGCGTGGATCTTGTGTAACTACTGCCTTATCAGGGAAGTAGATCTTTGGATACCCAGCTCATTACACAGACTGTGCGTCACAAGAAAGGATGCAAGTGAGGAAATTACCCATTGCCATTCACGGGAAGAAGTTACCAAGAAGGCTGAATAAAGGGCCTGCATTTTGAATTTGAATTGCTTGAAGGATAATTGATAACCCCAGCCAAGAAAGGCAGCAAGTGTGCAAATTTCCTACTGCCTTTGGCCGGGGTAGTAGCTACAACAAAAAGGTTTGATAAAGGGCCTGTACTTTGAATACGAATATGAAATAGAAGAATAGTTGATAACCATAGCCAAGAAAGGCAGCAAATAGGTGTGTGTATGTGTAGATGATGTGTTGATTGAGTGGAAGATGAATAATGTAAAAAATAAGAAAGGCTGCAAGTGTACAAATTACCCAGTGCCTTTAGCCTGGGAAGTAGTTACAACAAAAAGGCACGATAAAGGGCCTGCACCTTGAATCAGAATATGAAATTGAACAATAGTTGATAACCCCAGCGAAGAAAGGCAACAAGTGTGCAAATTTCCCACTGACTTCTGCCGGGGTAGTATCTTCATGAAAAAGGATTGATAGAGGGCCATGACTTTTAGTCAGAATATGAAATTGAAGAATAAGTGATAACCCCAGCCAAAAAAGGCAGCACGTAAGTGTGTGAATGATGTCTTGAATAAGGGGAAAAATAAGAAAGGCTGCAGACGCGCAAACTACCCACTGCCTTGTCAGGGAAGTGGATCTTTGGATTTCCTTTTCATTATACAGACAGGGTGTCGGATTCCACAGTGGGAGCCTGAGAAATGGCTACCAAATCTAAGCAAGTAATGCAAGTGCACTAAGTTTCCACTCTGGGCGGTAGTGCTGAAAAATAACAATACATGGCCCTTTCCAGTGCCTCTACTTTGAATTAGAATAATTCTTCGCAAAGACAGTCAAGAAAGGCGGCAGGTAGGTGTGTTTCCGCTAGTGGATGCAGAATAAGGTGAAAATTAAGAAAGGCAGCAGACACACAAACTACCCACTGCTTTGTAAAGGAAGTGGGTTTTTGGTTTTCCAGTCCATTACACAGACTGTGCGTCGGATTACGCAGTGGGAGCCTGGGAAATGGGTACCACATCTAAGCAAGCAATGCAAGTGCACAAAGTACATACACTTTGCGGTAGAAAGGACGCAAGAAAGGAGGCAAGTGTGCAAATTATCTACTGCCATTTACGGGTAGTAGTTACCAAGAAGGCTCAATAAAGGCCCTGCACTTTGAATTTGAATTACTTTTGGAATAATTGATAGCCCCAGCCAAGAAAGGCAGCAAGTGTTCAAATTTCCTACTGCCTTTGGCCGGGGTAGTAGCTACAACAAAAAGGCTCGATAAAGGGCCTTGACTTAGAATCAGAATATGAAATTCAAGAATAATTGATAACCCCAGCCAAGAAAGGCAGCAAGTGTGCAAATTTCTTACTGCCTTCGGCTGGGGTAGTTGTTACAACAAAATGGCTCAATAAAGGGCCTGCAGTTTGAATACGAATATGAAATAGAAGAATAGTTGATAACCATTGCCAAGAAAGGCAGCAAGAAGGTGTGTGTATGTGTAAATGATGTGTTGGGATTCCTGTGCTGCGAGTGTGTGTAGCTGTTGACCCTTCAAACGATTCCTGTGCGGAGTGCTGCTTTCTGGACGCTGTGCCCACTTCTCGCGGCCCCCGCTCCGCGGGCGCCGCTCGTGTGTTGAACTATTGGAGGGTAGTGACTGGAGACTTTCCTTGGACCCCGCGGGACTGCGAGGACCAGCGGGCTGTGCGGATTTCAACTTGCCACAGCTGGTCCTCTTCCCGCTCCCACCTCCCAGCGCGATTTAAGGAGCGAGCTGTCCTCTACCTCGTTGGATTCCTGTGCTGCGAGTGTGTGTGGGTGTTGACCCTTCAAACGATTCCTGTGCAGAGTGCTGCTTTCTGGACGCTGTGCCCACTTCTCGCGACCCCCGCTCCGCGGGCGCCGCTCGTGTGTTGAACTATTGGAGGGTTGTGACTCGAGACTTTCCTTGGACCCCGCGGGACTGCGAGGACCAGCGGGCTGTGCGGATTTCAACTTGCCACAGCTGGTCCTTTTCCCGCTCCCACCTCCCAGCGCGATTTAAGGAGTGAGCTGTCCTCTACCTCGTTGGATTCCTGTGCTGCGAGTGTGTGTGGGTGTTGACCCTACAAACGATTCCTGTGCGGAGTGCTGCTTTCTGGACGCTGTGCCCACTTCTCGCGGCCCCCGCTCCGCGGGCGCCGCTCGTGTGTTGAACTATTCGAGCGTAGTGACTCGAGACTTTCTTTGGACCCCGTGGGACTGCGAGGACCAGCGGGCTGTGCGGATTTCAACTTGCCACAGCTGGTCGTCTTCCCGCTCCCACCTCCCAGCGCGATTTAAGGAGAGAGCTGTCCTCTACCTCGTTGGATTCCTATGCTGTGAGTGTGTGTGGGTGTTGACCCTTCAAACGATTCCTGTGCGGAGTGCTGCTTTCTGGACGCTGTGCCCACTTCTTGCGGCCCCCGCTCCGTGGGCGCCACTCGTGTGTTGAACTATTGGAGGGTAGTGACTCGAGACTTTCCTTGGAACCCGTGGGACTGCAAGGACCAGCGGGCTGTGCAGATTTCAACTTGCGACAGCTGGGCCTCTTCCCGCTCCCACCTCCTCTACCTATTTAGAGTAACAGGGACCCGTACAGGCGGGACGCGCACGGGTCGCAGCCCGGGGCGAAGCCCGGGCAAAGGGCGGGCCCTCTGATGCCCTCAGAGGCTGGAGGAGCCCGGTCCGGGCCCCCCCTTACAGTTCCGATAAGTCATATGGAGGTATGATTGGCTATTAAGGTTCCCTTTGTGTCATTGGTATAGTGAGTTCTACCCTGTTGCTTGTCGTTAACTAAAGACATCAGGCAATTATTACTGCGACCCTCTCTCTCACTATCTGTGTTGGTGCATTTATTACATTAAGCGGCCATAATGACCTCACCGGTTCATATTAACCCATGTGTGGTGGGTGGTAGTAAAAAACAGGGAACACTGGATAATTATTTCAAAAAGGCTTCCGTGGGAACGGAGAAAAACATTATCCTAGCTGAACTACGGGCTGAAAGACGTCGCTCAGTCGAATTAATAAAGAATAAACGGTCTTCCTTAGGCTCATTACAACAGGCATTGTCCCCACTACCTACCATCGACTGTGAAAGTGACGGGAACGAAGTTTCACCTAGTAATAGTAATGGCATTCCATTACTCCTTCAAAATACTCCCCCACCCATGGTTACAAATAATGACTTGCTTATAGATCTTTCTTTTTCTCCCGGAACTTGACACAATCGGTTAGGGGCTTGATAGTGTCACCATTCCCAGAGGCTGACACTGCTAATAGTTGTATAAATTTCCCGACAAACCCACGGCCGAAAGGTCCACCCCCTAAAAAAAGGAGGAAAGGGGGTAATAGACCCCGACTTAATAAATTAAATTACACCGACAGCGTCAAATCTAAGAGTCTTACATCCCCTATACCTGTCCCGTTTGTCTCACCCATTGAATCATCCCTCCCAACACTTGATCAATTAGGTGTTAACCTAATGGGTAACATCGAAAAATGTATTAAGTCATTCATGTTACCCTTGGTAGAGAGATTGCAAAAAATAGGCCAACAATTGGGGAATCTGGAACAGGCAATAATTGACATTAAAGGAGGAATGAGGGATTCCGCAACACCACATGCAGTACTCATAACGAAGGAGGCACCTTTTAATGCTGCAGATTTATCAGTTATCAAATCCATAAAGTTACCTACAACGGAAGCCCCAAAATTAACGCCCACCAAAGCATCACAGATAAAGGAAAAAAATAGTCCTAGAGTAGGCGAAGAAAAAGGAAGGCCAAACCCGCTAGTATTTGCTGATAAAATTATTTGCCATGAGACTGTAGTGAGGCCAATCGCCCCCAAGAGGCTTAACGTAGAGCTGCCCCCGGAAGCAGTACTGTTAGTGGTGGTGCTCACTGGAGTCCTGCCCCTGGAGGAAGGTATAGACGGTAAAAAGAACATTAACGAAAATCATAACCAATTAAAGAATAAGGTCATATTTTGGCTAAAGAAAAATCGACCACTTCCTCCACATGTTAACGGCGAAATCTTACATGTGAGACGTCTCCTTTGGTTAGGTCCTAGTATAAAAAATATTATGGGGGTCATTGTCATAATACATTTTAGAGATCCTAGGGCAGTTAGTTACATCCTAGACTGGTCTCCTCCCAATGGTAGTAATGAAATTACAGCCCGAGACCTTACGTATTTCTATTCTAGAAACATGGTATTTCCGACTAACTCTAAAATATCGATTAAATACCAGGCTGACGATATCAGACCTTTATTTGATGAAGCAACTCCTCACAATAGACCACTTTTTGATAAATTTGATGAGTATCCCAGATTTTTATCCCACCCGCAGGTTGTCTCCTTTAGGCCTTCTTATCCACATCAGGCTAACTATCGCCGATCCACCCCCCAGTATTACACTGATCCTGATAGGACCCTTTGGGATCATTATCCCTTATCACGGAATGGCCCACATACATGGGAGGGGAGATACAACTATCCCCCGATAGCAAGACCTTTTATGATCCCTACCCAGAATCACTTTGACATTCTGTCAGGCCTAGACGATAATGAGTGACTAACTATCATCCCAATTTCTTTAAACAACTATAACCCCCCTCTCCTGGATAGGCCAACCACGGCCGTAAAGAACACCCCAATGGTGGATTATCATGGTGTCTTTACTGATAAAATCGTTTCCCTAAATAAGGCCCTGGACAAGCATGCTACGATCTGCGAGCACTGCAGTAAAGTACAGGACCCCCCCCCCCCTGTCATCTCAAGGGTGGATTGCACCTCCTTCCGAAGATCCTTGCGGTAACACCCCACGCAATATTGATCCCCTTAATAAGATCATCCATACTGGTCTCCCGAATGAAGGGCCCACCGACTTATCACAAATCGTGTTTTCGTTGCCGCAGAAGCCAGCTGTGGTTATCGAAACTCAGTCCATACAGCGGCAATCTTCCCCTAAGGCCCTACGGTCGAGTAGTCTGATTCTTTCTATCCTGTTTTGGAATGTCGCAGGTTTGCGGACTAAAATTGAGCAACCCAATTGGTTAGAAATAATCAGAAATCACACTGTAGTATGCTGCCAGGAAACATGGTCGGAAACCGAAATACAACTACAGGGTTATAGATTGTATTTTTCTAGCGCTTGTCCTTCTCCTTCCGGTAGACCTAAGGGAGGCCTATCAGTTTATGTATCTAATACCCTTCCACTAAAGAATATTACAGAAATAGCAACTGAAGGGAACTACCAAATAATTAAATTCTCCGTGGATCAAGGGCACATATATTTACTGGAAATTTTTTATAATAATATGTTACCCTTGGAATTTGTCAAAGTGGTTAATAAGATAACCACCATCTTAGAGGAACATCGGAAACGTTGTCTTTCTCTTCCTTTTAGGTTAATCTGGGGTGGTGATTACAACATTCCTTTATGTAGTGAGGGGAGCCCTTTAACTCATTTTGCTCACTCAAGTGTTGGGAATATCTTAAATGAAAAACTTTTTATGTTAGGACTGGGATTTGCAAACGAGTTAGTTGTACCCCCAATTGATTTTTCACCTACCTTTCATGGCAGGGGATGTAGCACCACAATTGATTTTATTTTGACCTCGAATCATATGAGGGCTGATTTACAAACATTTTGTACTGGAGACGATGCTAGTAGCGATCATTTCCCAAACAGTGTGACTATTACAGTCCCGTTTGGACCCTCTCCAATTGATAATTTGGGCCTGCTGAATCAAAGAGCCCTAAACTTGAATAAAAGTAATGGGTAGTCGGTTAAATGGGCAAAGGTCGACCCAGATGCTATCACACAAAACGTTATTGTTAAATCTCTTCCTATGCTCGAAACATGTTTAAATCCCCTTTCCACCGTAGAGGAAATATTGAATAATTTTATCGATACAACCAAAGTGATTAGTAACGAGCTCGTCCGCAGACAAAAGCAGAATGGCCAACACGAAAAAGGATGGTTTAACTCTGATAGTCGCAAAGCCCTATCCGCCTTAAAATCAGCCCTACATAAGACCAAGAGGGACCAACTAGAAATTAGGAGGCTGAGGAAACTCTATAACAAGGCGAAAAAAGATTGTAAAAAAAAGAGGAAAAAAGATCTATGGGAGAAGCTCCATGAGAGCTGTAAAAAGAAAGATAGCTTACTGTTCTGGAAAGTGGTTAAGTCACCCTTCTTGAACACGGTGAAGAACGGCCCTAGTGTGGAAGTAGCGATCACAGTAGATGGTTGGGTTTCCCACTTTTCACAGATTTTTCTGGGTGAGGACGTACATTATAGTGAAAACCCATACTCATCCCCCTATCCCCTTGATCTATCTTTTAGACACGAGGAAGTAACTAATGCTCTGTCTTCTTCAAAATCTGGCAAAGCTCCAGGGCCAGATGGCGTTCCACTGGACATCTATACGCATACCGTTGGTCGCCAGTATTAACTAGAGTAATCGAAGCGGCATTAAAAGGCGGTCTCATAAAAACTTGGTCTACATCTATCCTGCTCCCCATTTTTAAGAAGGGAGATCGTAACAATCCAGCATGCTACAGGCCGATTTCTCTCCTGGATTCCCTTGGTAAAGTTGCAGGTCGCTTGATCCTGGGGAGATTGCGGGTCTGGTCTGAAGATAACAACATCATGACAGACCTGCAATATGGTTTCCGGGAGGGACTGGGTACTGTGGAGCAAGCTTTGAATCTCTCCCTTCTAATTGGGAAATACGTCCGGGCGAAGAAAGGCAATCTTCACCTGGTTTATGTGGATTTGACCGCAGCCTTTGATTGTGTATCACACTCTAGGCTGTGGTCAATCCTTGCGGAGATGGGAGTGGACCCCCATATAATATCCTTCTTACGTGAGCTGTATTCAGGAGCATCGGCAGGGGTGAGATTTGGGGTGAATGGGGAGTTCACCCATTCATTCGCAGTAACTAAGGGAGTCAGACAAGGGTGCGTCCTGGCTCCTTTTCTATTTAATCTGTATACAAATGGGCTTGAGAAGGCCATGCTAGAAGGGAGTCAGGACCTCCCAACAATTTCTCGTCGTCCGATTCCCGCGTTACTTTATGCGGACGACGCAGTAATTATGGCTCGGACCCCAGTACAACTCCAGAACCAACTAAACTCATACTGTAAATTCATGGCCTCACTAGACTTAATGGTCAATATTAAGAAAACTCTAGTCATGCATTTAGGCAAAAAGTGATCCAAGAAAAAACCGATATATATAGAAAAAGCTAAGTTGGATTGCACTAGGACATACCCATATTTAGGTATATTATTTGACAATACCTCCTCCTGGAAATCGGCCATTGATAGTAGATATCTTTTATTTTTAAGAGCCTCCTCTGCATTGATTGCTTTCTCTCGCAAAATGGGAAAACCACCCCCAAAAGAACTCTTGCAAATATACTACGCTAAGTGCCACAGCGTAGCTGTATATGGCGCCGGGGTGTGGGGCTATGTATCTGTGGTCACTTTGCAAAGGGCAGAGAACAACTTCATCCGCTATCATCTGGCCGTTCCTCAGTGCTCTCCAACTTTCGCTTGTCATATAGAATTAGGCATGGATTATATTGCTGACCATATAAAAATCCAGCCAATATTATTGTGGCACCGCATATGGACGACGGAGCAGTGTAGCTTAACCCATCCACTAATTGCAGATTGCCTGCTCCTAGACATTTGGCTGGATGTCCCATGGTTGTTATATGTACATAATTTTTTTAATGATCTGGGCCTTTCCAAATATTTCAAAGAACCGTCAGTCTTAAACACTATTACTAGAAAGGCCCTGCGATCGCTTTGTTTATCTCACCTGAGAGAACTTCGTATGGCTCAAGAAATTCATAAAGTCACAAATTGCCATATTTTAACTATCCAATGTACTTTGGGCATTCAACCGTATCTTACTTTTGTTTGTCTACCTATGAAAAATACTTGGTAACTCGGTTAAGACTTAATTTGTTTTTCCGTTTGGTCACATTCCCAGTGAGACAGGATTGGTCAAACTCCATCATTCAGTGCCCTTGTGATGGTACCTCTGAACAGTCAAATATCCACGTATTATCCCAATCCTATTGTCCCTGGGACTGAGAAGATGCCGCCCAGCTTTTACGGCGTTACAACTTTTAGATACAGTATCAAATACCAAATGCATAGCTATGTTTCTTAAGACCTGTTTGAAAATCCGAGCCACTCATGGAGATCCATAGTGACTTAAAAATAGACCACTCTTAATTGTTATGCTTGATTTTGCACAGAATCCAAAACTTCTTTTTATATGATTCATTGTACGGTTGAAAGGCTTTACTAAGTGTATATATATATACATTGTTTAATATTATTTTAACTGTGTATTTATGATGCATATGTACCTGTATATTATGACTGTTGCTTTCATGATTGTATATTGTTCTAAACTCGAATAAAGCTTTTCTACTACTACTAGATGATGTGTTGATTGAGTGGAAGATGAATAATGTAAAAAATAAAAAGGCTGCAAGTGTGCAAATAACCCAGTGCCTTTAGCCTGGGAAGTAGTTACAACAAAAAGGCTCGATAAAGGGCCTGCAGCTTGAATCAAAATATGAAATTGAACAATAGTTGATAACCCCAGCGAAGAAAGGCAACAAGTTCCCAAATTTCCCACTGCCTTCGGCCGGGGTAGTTGATACAACATAAAGGCTCGATAAACGGCCTGCACTTAGAATAGGAATATGAAATTGAACAATAGTTGATAACCCCTGCAAAGAAAGGCAGCAAGTACGCACATTTCCCACTGCATTCTGCCAGGGTAGAATCTACATGAAAAAGGCTTGATAAAGGGCCTTGACTTTGAATCAGAATATGAATTTGAAGAGTAATTGATAACCCCAGCCAAAAAAGTCAGCAAGTAAGTGTGTGTATGTGTGGATGATGTGTTATTTGAATGGAAGATGAATAAGGTAAAAAGTTAGAAAGGTGGCAGATGCGCAAAGTAACCACTGCCTTATCAGGGCAGTAGATCTTTGGATACCCAGCTCATTACACAGGCTGAATAAAGGGCCTGCATTTTGAATTTGAATTACTTGAAGAATAATTGATAACCCCAGCCAAGAAAGGCAGAAAGTGTGCAAATTTCCCACTTCCTTCGGTCGGGGTAGTAGCTACAACAAAAAGGCTCGATAAATGGCCTGCACTTTGAATAAGGATATGAAATAGAAGAATAGTTGATAAACATAGCCAAGAAAGGCAGCAAGTAGGTGTGTGTACGTGTAGATGATGTGTTGATTGAGTGGAAGATGAATATGTAAAAAATAAGAAAGGCTGCAAGTGTGCAAATGACCCACTGCCATTGATGAGTAGTAGTTACCAAGAAGGCTCAATAAAGGGCCTGCACTTTGAATTAGAATAACAAACAGAAGAATTGATAAACATAGCCCATCCTGGCTCTTTTTTAATATTGGTAGACTTTTGTTAAGCTTTTCATTGTACATGAACGGCAGGAAGTGCGCAAATTACCCACTGCCATTCACGGGTAATAGTTACCAAGAAGGCTCAATAAAGGGCCTGCACTTTGAATTTATATTACAAGAAGAATAATGGATAACCCCAGCCAAGAAAGGCAGCAAGTGTGCAAATTTCCCACTGCCTTCGGCCGGGGTAGTAGCTGCAACAAAACGGCTCAATAAATGTCTAATGACTAATGTTGAGGACAGCGATGCTCCTGCTTCCTGCATTTTATCAGGTCGATAGACTGTTCCCCCTAACACAAAAGTTTATCGCAATAAATGCATAGAATTTTAACTTCACCAAAATCAGGATCAATATTTGGTTGTGGACTGGTTGCTGAAAATGTTGCTGCAGAAGTTGATGTTCTTGGTGCAGTAGCAGGTGGGTTGTCCTGCAACCTCCGTGTTGCAGCTCTTGCAAAGTTGTTGGGGTGCAAGTTCTTCACGCGTCATACCATATTTGCTGTGCCAAAGGAGTATTTTGTGGATGGATCACCCCTTGAAAGAGTTGTTTGGCAAATTTTACAGGTTGCTAATGGATCATTAACCTTTTTTTGCCCTTCAGGTAAAGTAAAAAACTTCCAAATTAGAGCTTCTTTCTTCTTCTTTGGAGGTTCTTAAGGAATGAAATCTCCCTCTGAAGAAAGGCTAGAAGATGAGTCCATTGCTGTTATTATGGTGATCTTCCTTCTATTTGACAGGATTCTCAGAAGAGATGCTTCTTCTTAGAAAGTCAAAGTTTAATGATTAAAATGGGACGGAAGTGTTATGAACCAATCAAATCTATTCTTTTAAAGTCAAATAGCTTTGCGTACGCTTACGGTGCGATTACGGTGCTCTTACGATGCGAGTACGCATGACGTTCCACTGTGATTTGTATAAGTGCTTTTAAAAGTAATATACGATTGTTAAAAGTTTAAAAAAACTATTTTCATAATTAGCCTAGATAATGTGTTCTGTTAGTATGTACATTAAATACATAAATATATGTTTTTAAACAATTAAAAACATTTGCCCCTTTCGCATACGGAGCTCTGTACATGACGTCACACAGAAGCTTTGCGACGCGTAATGTCAAAGCGTATTCTTAGCGTATGTGCCGCTACGCGCTGAGTATGATTAGCAGTACTAAGTATGGTGCGATCACCGTATGCGTGCGGTACGATTACCAAAAAAAACAATGAAAAAGGAATTATATATAATTCCATTTTAATATATTTGAAACAAATAATTGATAAAAATGCGGTTCTGTTATTATTTGACATTAAGAATATGAAATATAATTTAAAAAATAACTTAAATATAAATATTTATAATAAAAATGTAAGAAATTATTATAAAAAGAAAAAAATATAATACATAATACATGTAATAACTATCATTCACAAAACCTTTGAAATTCACTGAACAAAACATAGGTTTCACTCACGTTTTAGTTAGGAATTAGCATTTAAAAAAAACGTGCAAATTCACTGAAAAAAAACATAGGTTTCACACACGTTATTGTTAGGAGTTAGCATTTAAAAAACCTTGCAAATTCGCTGAAAAAAACATAGGTTTCACACATGTTATATTTAGCTGGACATTTCACTCATACAAAACCTTTGAAATTCCCCCGTTATAGTTAGTTCAGCTAACTATAACTTGCGCGCAAGCAATACACTGCTGATGATGTCACATATTATATCACTCATGACATCACAGATGAAATCTCAAATGACATCACTGATGACATAACAGATGACATCATCCTTGTGAAAGAGTGGCCGACCTCCTCTCACCGTAATATAACCTTTGATACACACATTCAAAAATAGAAACTAACATTTTCAAAAAAATGGAGATACCAATACCAGTTACAACAACCTATTCAGTAATTCCACCATCTACATACACATCCACTCATAACAGTTCTAAATAGTCAGTCAAACATGTACTCACTAATCTTATGTACTCATACACCTATACATCCTGTTACACACCGACACTCATCCATAGAGTTACTCACACACATACTCTCTTAAACAATCACTTCTAGAAACACATACTTATTTATACAGGAACTCTTCCAATCTCTCACTCTCACATATAATCACTTATATACATCAATACTCACATATCCTAGATTAAAACATATGTAGTTGCTCATAAAGATACTTTTGAGACAGTCTTTCACTCACTAACACACCCATACACACACTCATCCACCCATACAGTCCTGCACACATGTTGTCTTCAAAACATGTACAGTGAGTCACTCATTCATGCATCTATGCGCTAAGTAATACCCCCACTGAACCATACAGACACTCATACTGATACTCAAAAAAACAACTAATAACATGTCATATAGATATGCTTTGCCTGCCCACTGTGTGAAGTTAGCATGAGCTTATTAAGAAGTTTAAACGCCATTTTACCTTTCTGCTGCTTTTTGCACACGGCACATATTGTTATTAAAGCTTTGAGCCTAGTAGAATATTTTGCTTCACAAGAGAATAATATGTTTTGCTCTTGTATCAGTGTTGCTTAGTAAGCTATGTCTGAACAGTGAGTGCCGAGGCCTTCAAGGTTATTTCAACACAGTGGTTGTTGTGAGGTCTGATCAGCGCACGTCCTAGACATAACATATATGCAGCTGCGGCCAACTCTGGCTTTAGGCGCGTTTAACAATGCACTGCGCAGAGCATGCACACACACTTGATGAATCTCACATGCAAAGAGCTGGTGGAAGATGATGTGATCCCTTTCCACTAGGATCAGAGATATGGGGCCGCCCTTCTAAAACCCAAAGAGACCTTCTTAGATATAATATAATATACTAGCAAGGGAGGGTAAGGTGCTATTTAGCCTTTTTCCCTTTAGCATTTTGATATGCGTTCTCCCTTTGTATTTTGTGGACTCGTAACTATGCTGATTACTTTGTTTCTTATAATATGTTTGCTTGTATTAGTCAAGATACTGCGCTTGAGAACACTGCATTAGAAATGAACATTTCAAACTTGCATGTGTCTTCATTTACTCCTCGTTCTGGATTTATATGTTGGTATAACGAAAGAGTGTTAATGTGTTCCACGTTGCCTGAGGTGTTCTAAGTCCATGTTCTGGGTTGTCTAAACATTGGGAGTTTGTAAGAACCAATGAGACACTGATTGCTAGTCTGGTAGGGGATTTTGGGTACTAAGTTGAGATTTGGCACACCATAATTCACTGAGGTTCCAAGTCTCTATGCACAGTTCTGGGTAGGAGCAGAATCCCTGCGACAAACCCATATAGACACTCATGTAGCTACTCACCAACCCATGCAGCCACTTATAGACAAAGTGAGACACTGATACAGATATTTACATATGTACACATTACTCGCTAATACATGTATTCACTAAGATACACTTAATAAGTCAGTTATGCAATCATTTTAACAAAAAAAACATCCATTTCGACACTTATTTACCCATTTATTCAGCCATCGACCTTTAGATATACATATATAAAAAATATGTATTTTTCAGAAAGACACACATTCACTGGATGATGTCATCTGTGATGTCATCAGTGATGTCATTTGAGATGTCATCAGTGATGTCATGAGCTCAGCTAACTATAACTTGCGCCCCCTCAATGCACTGCTAATGACGTCACATATTACATCACTCATGACATGGTCAGTGACATCACTCATGACATCACTGCTGTTTGCATAGACCATCTCCTCACTCAATGACGCACCTTTTCGAGCTTCCACACATGACTGCATTTCTGAATACTTTTCCGTCAATGCAACAGTGCATCTTTCCACCAAATCCAAAGGGACGCCTTTAAAGTGACCACACATAGTCTCTGCCTAGGTAATATCCTTAACATCTCACAGCAGCTGACCAAAGAGATCACCAACATTGAACCAGAGTAGCTCCGCCTCAAGGGACGGGTGCAGCTAACCCTTCATGGGAGAGAACAATTAGGTCCGACAATCTCTGTGATGGCGGTTCTCCTGAAGCAATTAAAATACCTCAATAATGCGGCGCTCACTTCCCGAACACACTTCTATTTGGACAGGGGTTGGACTGGTTGCCTGGGTAATCCGCCAAGAGCAGCTGCATCTCCCCATACTTGCCATCCACCTCAAGTCTGGTGATTGTGTACATACCCAGCAGCATATACAGAAAGCATTTGCACGCTACTATACCTTTTAATACCAGTCAACATCAAAGACCACATTGACAGACCTTGCCTCCTTCCTGGCTCCTATGACACTCACCAGTGCTACTTTGGAGCACCAGGAGAAACTCAATGAGGAAATTAACATACATAAGATTAAGGAAATCATCAGTGATTTTGCATCGGCAAGACTCTTGGTCCTGACAGCATCTCACCTGAGTATATACCCCATAACTGGCCCCTCAACAAAAGATACACACAGCATCCTCCCAACACTGTGCAAGGATCTCCTAGTATTCCTGGCAAAGCCAGGTAGGGACCCAGAGATCTTCGCCTCCTATCGACCATTGACACCATACTAAACACTGATAGAATATCAGCCACGATACTCGCAGACCGGCGAGCCACTATAGACCCTCAATTGGTACACATTGGCCACAATGGGTTTATACCCATCATGAACACCACCTTCTTCTGGGGGCTTGAACATGCTCAAACACAGTTACCTCGGTCAGGATGCATGGTTCTTGACCTGCAGAAGGCCTTTGACTGCCTGGAGTAACCCTACCTGTTCGAGGTGCTTCTCGTTATGGCCTAGGCACCAGTTTTTTTTGCCTCTTCAAGCTCTTGTACCCTGGCCCCACAGCCAGGGTCAAGACTGGACAGCTCATTTCGGACATGATCCCTGAAAATAGGGGAACCCAACAAAGCTGTCTGCTGTGTCCGCTCCTAGTCTCCCTTGCAATGTAACAACTGTCTCATGTCCTACATGCGCAGGGTTATCAGTGTCGGATTATGTTAGGGGACGGCTTGGACATGGTATTGTTGTGTGCGGATAACATGCTTTTATATCCCTGTAATGTTGACACCGTCCATGCATCCACAGGGAATGCGCTAGACCAATTTGCATTAGTCTCTGGTCTGAGAGTCAACTGGGCCACATCCTGTCTTTTTCCATTCTCTTTTACCACCCTGGATCCCACTCTGCAGATTGGCAGCATCAAACTACAGTGGCAACATGCCACTGCTGGAAATGGTCCTTTTTGTTGGGTTATCCCCTAACCTTTTGCTTCTTGCTCCTATTTTTACCTGACCTGCTGCTGTTAGCTTTAGGACTCTGGGCATTTTACCACTGCTATTCAGTGCTAAGGTGTGTATGCTCTCTATGTAATTTGTTTAATGGATTGGTGTTTCCATGATTGGCATATTTTATGCACTGGTAAGCCCCTATTAAAGTGCACTGAGTGTGCCAGGGCCTGTAAATCAACTGGTGCTAGTGGGCCTGCAGTACTGATTGTGCCACCCACATGAGTAGTCCTGAAAAGATAACTCTGACCTGCCACTTCTGGGTCTATGCACAGTTTGTAACTTCCATGTTGACTTGGCAAGTGCACCCACTTGTCAGGCTCTAACCTTCCCTTTTTGTATATGTGAGTCATCCCTGAGGAAAGCCCAAGGTACCCCTGTGGGAGGGTGCAGTGTATGTGAAAGGTAGGAAATGCCCTGATGTGTATGGCATGTCCTGATAGTGAAATACTGCCAATTTTGTTTTTTATTGAAAGGTTATCTGGCGCATAGGAAAGCATGGGAGTTAATTTATAACATCTTATAAATAGAACTTCCCAATGGATCCAGATAGGAAAGTAAAGTTTAGTATGCCTGAACTCAGAAACTAAAGATGCATCTTTTAGTAGTGTGATTTTTACATTCTGTGTTTCAAAATACTACTTTTAGAAAGTAGGTATTTTCTGGCTTAGCTATCCTGTGTGCCTCTGCTAGGATATGTATTGACTGTCTGGCATTGGGATGACAGGAGCGGGGAAGAAACAGTGGCTACAGAGAGTCTGGATGGGTCAGGGATGGGCTGAATAGACCTGGGCTGTATTTAGAGCAGGGGCAGGAGATTTCCCTTCACCTGAATGGGCCTGGTCTGCCTTCCACAATGCCATCTCCACCTCCTTACAAGAAGCTGCACCAGAGAGAACAGAACTGATTTGGGCTAGTAAAATACTTCAATATGATCTGTTAAAATCAGAAAAAGAGTGGAACATACCACCATGATGAAAACGTCATAATTCAGATACAGATAAAAATGACAGTAAAACATTTTAAGTTATCGTAACCCTCGTATGGGATGGAACCGCAGATTATCATAACAGCATTGTAAACATGTCCATGCTTTCTGTTGAAATGAAAGTGTTAATGTCAATGGAAAATGGAGTGGGAGCAAACTTCAAAACTGTTATGCATCATTTTCTGTCCAGTTCTTAAGTCACTATAGTTTCATATCCTGTATCGGCATACAGTGGGCCCTCGATATGGGGGCAGAGAGAGGGAAGAGTGGGGAGGACAACATCAGAGGGGTTCCTATAGAGAGCCACCGTGTTGGGAGGGCTGGAATGGAATCCCAACGATGAATAGATATAGTGGTCTTGAGTCAGTTGATTGACTATCACTGGCAGAAGACCATCTGAGGCCAAAGTCAGTGGAGCCGGAGCTTACTTCTGAACTACATACAGGAGATGTTCCCAATGGGGACGCCCACGTTTTGGGCGTTGTTTTTGGGAACATCGCCGGTCTTCGCTCCAAGATTGAAGATGGGAGTGCCATGAGCTTCCTAGGTAGACAACAAATTGTCTGCCTTCAGGAGAGATGGTCACTGACGGAACTTCACCTCCTGGGATTCAGGACGTATTTCTCTCCAGCATTGATAGGAACCATGGGCAGGCCTAAGGGGGGATTAAATATTTACATAGCAAACACTATCCAGCAATTAAAAATAACTATTGTTGAACTGGATGCTAATTTTCAGCTTCTCTCCCTTTCCTTACCCAAAAATGAGACAGTTCTGCTTATTAATTTCTATAACAACTTGGAGGAAGGAGAATTTCTGTGGGTGGTATCAAACCTTAATGAGAAACTCTCTAATCTTAGACAGGCTAAAGGAGGTAAAGGCGCTGTTTTCTTCCTATGGGGGGGGGGGCTTTAATTTACATCCTTGCCTCCATTTCGAAAACAATTGCGCTGGGATGGCGACTGAGCAGGGTAACCCCCTTACCCATTTTCGTCATAACAAACTGGGTACCGCGATGAATGACCTGTTATCAGACCTGGATCTTCAAATAGTTAATAGTCTGAACTGTAACATCAACCAGTTAGAGCCAACATATGTGGGGAGGGGACTCCACTCAACAGTCGACTATATCCTCCTATCGGATGGACTGTTGAATAGAGCCAAGCACTTCGAGGTTATACCTAATACATTAAGTGACCACTCGGCCCTTAGGTTAGAACTGAATCTAATCCATCAACAATCCCTTACCTTAACGATAGTAAAAGCTCTGAGCCAGAATAAATTACATATGGGTCAGCTGAATGGGTACACTTTAAAATGGGGGAAGATAAATCCTGGGCAAATTTCTGAAGAGTTGATTAAATCCGACTCTCCCCACATTATAAAATGCCTAGATCCAACGGTGATAGAGGAGGAAGTTTCAAGCAATTTCTCCATAATTCTAGACACTATCAAGAGCCTTCTCATAGCAAAGCCAAAAGCAGAAAAACCAAATAAGAAAGGTTGGTTTAACCATGACTGCACACTGGCTCACTCTAAATTAAAAGTAGCCCTGAATAACGATAATAGAGATCCTCAGTTAATTGCCACACTCAGAAAAGAATATCTGTTCGCGAGGAATCAGAGAAAGGCCGAACTAAAACAGGCTTTGTGGGACGAACTACACAAAAGTGCCCTTGATAAAAATAGCGAGGCCTTCTGGAGAGTAGTAAGGTCCCCATTCCTGGTTGATGATAACATCCCTAAAATCGAAGTCGCTATAGAAGAAGGTGTTTGGGTATCCCATTTTTCAAAAATCTTCCAAAAAAGGAAAATACATATAGAAAGTGATGATGAAACTTACGCAGCCGCGGTATACCCCATTCCTATAGAGTTTGATATCTCTGAGGTCCTCTTGGCTCTAAAACTAAGTAAAAATGAAAAAGCTCCGGGGCCTGACGGAGTCCCTGTGGATATCTTTAAAGACAATGTAGATCTCTGGGCCCCTATACTTACCAGGGTATGTACGGCAGCTGCAATAAAGGGGCTTTTGGAGTCTTGGACCAAGTCCGTCATGGTCCCAATCTTTAAAAAGGAAGACCGCCAGGACCCTACTTGCTACCGGCCTATTTCACTGCTGGACTCGTTGGGCAAGGTAGCAGGCAGGGTCATCCTTGAGCAACTCCAGCAGTGGGTGGAGGAAAGGGGTGTCCTGTTCGATCTACAATTTGGATTCCGGGAAGGATTCGGGACAGTAGAACAGGCCTTAAATCTATCTATAATTATGGGAAAATATATTCACGCAAAACAGGACAGACTCTACATGGTGTATGTGGACCTGTCCGCAGCTTTCGATTCCGTCTTCCACACAAAGCTCTGGTCTGTACTGTCACAAATGGGAGTGGATCCCCCACTTTTAGATTTCTTGAGGGAATTATATTCCAAGGCTTCCGCGAGAGTCCATTTCGGTACGAAGGGCGAGTTGTCGGCACCTTTTGGAGTAGAGCGCGGAGTCAGGCAAGGATGTGTCCTGGCACCCTTCTTATTCTCCCTCTATACAAACACCTTAGAGGTGGAGCTTTTGAGGGGGGCCCAGGACCTCCCACAAGCAAAGCAACGCCCGATTCCCGCTCTGCTCTATGCAGACGATGCCGTCGTACTGGCACGCACCCCGCCTGAATTACAGAAGGCACTTTCCAGGTACTCGGACTTCATGGGCAGTCTTGACCTCCACATTAATATTAAGAAGACCTTCGTAATGGTGGCAGGTACAGGGAGAAAACGGCCCACGGACATATTCCTTAATAATCAAAAACTTGAAGTGATGGCCCAGTACCCCTATTTAGGCATCACAATAGATGAAAAATTGACCTGGAAAGCGGCAGTCGAGGCTAGGAAGCATTGTTTTAAGAGAGCAATAGCAGCCCTGATGTCCTTCTCACAAAAATTGGGCAAACAGTCCCTTGTGGAACTACTGAAAATTTACATTGCTAAATGCCAGACAATTGCACTGTATGGGGCCGGTGTCTGGGGGCATGCGGATGTTAGTGCTTTACAGGTTGCAGAAAACTCATTCCTAAGATTTCTCCTTGCAGCACCAAGACGATCTTCAACATACGCGTGCCACACAGAACTAGGCATACCATAGTTAGAGGACCTGGCAAAAATCCAACAGTTGCTATTATGGCGGCGTATTTGGACCTCTGATAAAAACACGTTAACCAAAGGGATCGTGGCTGATTCAATGGCACTAGATCATTCAGTAAAAATAAGATGGCTCGCCTATATTAGAAATTTTCTCACAGACCTAGGCCTAGAGACATTTTACACCACACCAGCAAAGATCAGTGAGATACCTAAGAAAGGTATGAAAGCAATGGCCTTGAGCCATTTAGATGGACTAAGGCTTGCCAGCGAAATAGGGAAAGCCTCTGTCCATCACGCAATTATGGTCCAGACTACTATCACCATCCAGCCTTATCTAACGCTTGAAATTGGTATTTTCGATCGACTTCTACTAACCAGATTCAGACTAAACCTTTTCCATCGGCTAGTAGCTTTTCCCACGACGAATGCTTGGGAGCCAATTCTAGGCCTTTGTCCCTGTGATGATAAATCAGTGCAGACTACCATACATACTGTACTGTTCTGCAAATTTTATCATGATCATCGCAAATTTTGGCTGCTATCATTGTTAACATCGTGGGGTCTCAGACAGTGCCGTCCTGCCATGTTGCGCCTTCAGTTTTTAGAGTCTGAAACCATTTGTTATCACGTTGTTAACTTTTTGAAATGTATTTTAAACATAGAAAAAACTTGTAAGTGACACGTCCAAAACAAAGAACAATGATTTTAATGAAATGTGAAGTGATAATCGTTTTTAACTATGTCTTTTTATTCTTATTGTACAACTGATTTTCTGCTTATTATTGTAATAATATGTACAATACTGCTTTTATGGATTTCTATTATGAAATACCGAATAAAGAAACTTAATAATAATAAAAAAAAGAAAGTGAAACCCGACTCTGTCCATGACGCTGCTTCTGACTCCGTGTCCTGAGGCACCACAGAGGCCACCGCCGCACGCCGCACCGCAACCCTGTCTCACCGATGATGCCAGCTGCCACTGCCACTGAGCTACTGCTTGCACCACGACCTGTTTGCACCTGTGTACCACCTCTATACACGATGACGCCCTGGTATCCCTGACGATAACGCTCCACTCCGACATTAATTCTGCTGCGTGCATCGTGGTTCTAGGGCACCCCTTGTAAGTTGCACAATGCACCGTCCTCATCCCGCAGCGCAACCTTGTCCTACTGAAGCCGGCGCCGTCCACTCCAGTTCGTCAGCCGACTACAGCAGTTCGTCAACTACGCTGCCGCTGCTTGCATTGAGACCTGCCGGCACTGCGACGAGCCCCTCATCACTTCGTACTGCAGCTTTGGTCTTACCGAAGCCGCTGGATGACTGTCACTGAGTCGCTTCCTGCATTGTGACCTGAGGGCAACACATGCCATACCGCTGCACTTCACATGCAGCTACGATGCCGGTGCTCCCTACTTCAACTGCAAGGAGTTTGATCTGCAACGCTTGTGACTTCAAGGGGCCGATGACTCCTGCACCGATCTCAGGAAGTGATGCTTATGGATGCTGGGACTTTCGGGGTTCACCTAGAGGTACCCGACACCCTTCATTTCTAAAGGTACTGTTTTGCATGTCTTCCCGACACGTACCTGTGTGGTGTTGGGTTCAAATCAGGCCTACATACTCTGCTAAACTCTCGAACACCTTAGTATAGAAGTTGGCACGGACACTGGAAAAGGTAAAAGACAAGTTTATTAAGACCCCATGGGGTGGTGATACATTCCAACAGCACCCTTCGGTAATGTAAGAAGTAGCACACCGAACATTGGTGCGCGACCTCTTTTATACAGTTTAATAGTAATAAAAAGATAGGCGGTTACAAGTTACACATTTTAGGTACATATAAGGTCATTTTGGAAAACACAGCCAACGTGTGGGAGGAGCTTCAACAGCACTGGTCAGTTAGTATGAACATTCCTGAAGAGTGACCAATTTGGTGCGTAATGCGCATGTGCGCTTGACCAGTACTAAAAATAGCCTGTTGCCGAGCAGACTAGTGACCATGGATATCGAGAAAGGACGAAAGGGCACACTGACCACGAGGCAGCGTGTTCATAGGAAACGGAAGTCGGAGGGATTCAAAAATGGCCCCCGTTCGTTTTGGTCAAGTTAACAGAAAAGACCGTGTAGCTGTGCTAAACGCTAACTCAGGAGCTGCCAAAACACGACAGACGGCCCTTTTAGCGTTTAGCAAAAGCTACCTCATAGTGGGCGTAGTCAGAATGTTCATCCTCAATGTTAATAGCCATTATTTTCAATACTTCATCATTGATCAGTTTCTCTTGTTTGACAATAGCTCGTTTGGACGGAATACAGGCTGTGATACATACAGAACATAATGTAGGGCCACATTGAATACATAGACAATGAAAAAATAATACTCCAATAAAAACACAGAGAATCGTTAATAATTTCCAACCCCAAGTACTAAGCAGGGTCCAGAACCAACCAGAAAAAGTCCATGTTCCATTTTCTGGGTGGATCTCAGCAGCTATCTTATGTAATTTTGTAATCGAATCATATACAGAAGGTGAGTTATCTGGTACGTACACGCAACAACTACTTCCGATGACGCGGCATGCTCCACCCCTATCAGCTAGTATCACATCTAGAACCATTCGATTCTGGAGCGCCACAATTCTGGTAATTTGCAATTCCTCAGTAATATTCCCTAAAGCAGAGGCAGTTTCGTTGGCAACGGCTTCCACCACACGTGTAAGCCGCCTTATTTTTCTGCTATTCAATGCAGCTCCTACGAATGAAAATAACCCCAAATTGAAATCTACATACTGTTGTAAAGTGGTATCAGTCTGGTCTATTTCATCAAGATCTATTGTTCGTTTCACTCTATTCAATATGAAATCATGGTACAAAACATAATCATTGTGATACATGGGAGGAGCAATAAACACAGGTGGTAATACAAATGCTACATAACACGTTCCTAACCATCCCAAAGGTAGACGGTGATATCCCTTATTTCCACAAATAAAATATGTGTTATGCGAAGCTACAAATGCAATTCCAGTTGGTGTATCAAAGGTAAGTGTAATATTACATTCACTGCGACCTACGGGGATTGTACCTTTATTTCTAATACACAAATCTGCTTTTGTATCGATAACGGTTATTATATGCGAGTTCGTCACATTTATAAGTCTTTGATTCGTATATACACGAGGTGTAGAAACATTGTCCGGACGATATTCTTCCCATTCGAATTTAGTTCCTTCAGCATGTGGATAGCCATCTTTATCGTTATAGCATATTTTATTCAACCGAAAAAGTAATCCACCTTTCGTTGGCCATCGCAGAGTAAAAAGAAGAGTGTACCAAGCATGACAAGAACCATTATGAGAAAACGGGAGAGGAATGAGTGGTGTTCCTCCCTTCTTCTGATGTCCGGGCAACATCCCACATACCCAACAATTGGACGTGTTGGTCATGTTATGAGTATGATGCAGAATCTTAATAAAGCTGTTATTCAAATAAGTCTGCCTATGTCTTTCTTCGTGAAAAGGCAGAGTGAAATGAAAATGTTCAGACGGACTTGGAGTGGTGGGCAGTAAATGTTCTCGTGCAGGAAACAACAGTTCTATAGTCCAAGCTAATACTGCGATCACCACTACGGTCAAGACAAATAAAACAGCACCAAGAATTCTCCCTCTTCGTGTCGAAGGAGATGCCATAGTTCACAAAACAATACTCTTCAAAAGCAATACTAAGCGAGAAAAAATTAAAACGATGGTTCTGAACCGAGGCTGCCGTTGATTTGTTCTCCGGGATTCAAGACGGGTGTCGCTACACTGGGCAGAACTGATCCCCCCCCCTTGATATTCCCGGCTTCCGTTTCACAAACCTCAGAGCGGTCACCAACCAGTTTCAAAAAGAGCACAAAAGAAATCTTATTTCCTGGGGCGTAGATTGTACTTCACTTTATCCGAAACAACGTGGTCCGGGAAGGCTCCCTCCAATTCATCAGGCGTGACAGCTGGGCTCTTTTCTGTATCCAAAATCTTTCTGTAGTCGGATAGCACCACAGGGCTCACCAGATCCGGAGAGACACGTCGGCAGTGCGTTGAATGAATCCACCGCTTCTTGTTGGTGACTCTCACAGCAGTTCGCGTGGCCAGCAGCACTTGCTCAGGGCCATGCCATCTTGGTTCCAAACTGCTGGATTGCTCAAATATTTTTACCATCACGTGGTCCCCAGGACGGAGATCGTGAGCCTCACCAGCGGAGTTATCAGGGAGCGCCTCTCGAACCTGTTGATGAATAGAAAGCAAATCATTTGTTAATCGTGCCAGATAATCGTTCATCATTATACAAGGCATATCATGTATCAAACGAGGTTTTGGAACTCCCCAGATATTCATAGGCCTTCCAAACACTACTTCATAGGGTGTGAGGCCAGACCGAGAATGGGGCACTGATCGAATGGACAGCAATGCCAGAGGCAAAGCGTCCGGCCATTTCAGAGATGTCGATGCCACTATCTTTGCTAGCTTCAGCTTCAGAGTTGCATTATATCTCTCCACTAAACCTGCTGATTGCGGATGAAAGACAGCATGGAATCGTTGTTTGATTCCCAATCCTTTCAGGACATATTCCACTACTTTTCCAATGAAATGAGGGCCATTATCACTCCACATAAGTTTACAAACACCATAGCGCGGGAAGTACTCCTTGAGTAGCACCTTAGCTGTTGTCAATGCTGTATTGTCTTTCGTAGGGTAAGCCTCAATCCATTTGCTGAAGGCACACACCACTACTAGGACATACTTGAGATTATTACAGCGCTCCAGCTGGATGTAATCCATTTGTAGTACTTCGAATGGTGCAGTAGGTGGAACAAACCCACCTTTAGGAGTATGAGTCCCTTGTCCGGGATTGTGCTGCAAACATATCAGACAGGTCTGCACTACTCTCTTAGCCGTGCTAGCAATGTCAGCATTTTCCCAAACTCGTGTAAGCAATTTAGTAATTGCGAGAGCTCCAATGTGTGCCAGTCCATGTGTCATTTGCACCATTGTTTGTAAATAGGCCATGGGTAGTTTCCATCTCTCCATATCTTTACTACGCCAGCAACCCTCATCATCCAATATTCCCTCGGTGGCCCATTTCACAAGTTCTGCCTCTGATGCTGACTTCTGTATATCGAGTATTTCTTCTCTAGCATCATGCCACCGCTCAGCTTGTGACTTTACCACATACATGGGGAAATTATTTTGCAGCATAGCGGTCTCTCTCGCAATGCGATCTGCAAAGGCATTGCCCTGTCCTATTTTGTCCGTCACCTTTTTATGTGCACTGCACTTGACTATTGCAACTTTCTTTGGGCATAACAGTGCATTCAGGAGATCGCGTACCAATTCTCCATGCATGATGTGTACTCCGTGTGAAGTCAGGAATCCTCGTTCCTTCCAAAGTAGGCCAAAATCATGCACTACTCCAAAAGCGTAACGACTATCCGTGTAAATGTTCACACACAGTCCAGCACTTAACTCACATGCCTTCGTTAAGGCTATCAACTCAGCCGCTTGAGCTGATTTTTGGGGTATCCGTGCTGCTTCTACCACAGTCTTAAGTGTCGTGATCGCATAAGCTGCGGAAGTCGTACCATCTGGTAACCTCACGCACGATCCATCAACCCACAGTTCCCCATCTACATCTGGAAATGGCGTATCCTGTAAGTCGATACGACCCTTTGTCTGCTCCTCAGTCAGAAAAACACAATCATGTTGTTCTTCCTTCTGGGTCTCAGCAACAGGATCCGGCAATAAAGTAGCAGGATTTAGTGCTGCACATCGCTTTAGTGTGATGTGCGGCGCCAACAATGTTAGCTCATATCCTGTCAGACGGGCACTGGTTAGATGCTGTGTTTTCGTTTGATTCAGTAACGCATCTACCGCATGGGGAACTAGCACCAACAATTTGTGTGACAAAACTATTCCCTCACTTTGTCGTATCGCAACTGCTGTTGCTGCAACTGCTCGAAAACATCCAGGCAATCCTCGAGCCACAGGGTCGAGTACCGCCGAGAAGTATGCACAAGGCCTCTGTTTGTCTCCGTGTGTCTGCACTAACATTGACAATGCGCACCCATCCTTCTCGTGTACATATAATGTAAAGATCTTCGTGTAATCAGGTGTACCCAACACTGGTGCAGAACAAAGAGCTTGTCTCAATTGCTCAAAAGCATTCTGACATTCATCCGTCCATTCAATGCGAATCGGTGTATCTTTAGACAATAATGCCAACAAAGGTTTAACGGTATGTGAAAACCCCAATATCCATTGCCTACAAAAAGACGTCAAACCTATAAAGGCGCGAACATCAAAGTGCGAGGAACTGGGGTATCTAATATTGCTTGAATTCGATCTGGTGTCAACGCACGGCCCTCCTTAGACAAAAGATGACCGAGGTAGGTCACCTTTGGTCTACAATATTGCAGCTTTTTCTTCGAAACTTTATGATTATGTTTGGCCAGGAAGGAAAGCAAGGAAAAGGTACTCTTCTCACATTGTTCTGGCGTGTCTGCAGCAAGTAAGATATCGTCTACATATTGAATGAGAACCACTCCCTCTTGTAAGTCAAAGGAATCAAGCTGTTTTTTTAATGCCTGACTATAAATGCTAGGACTTTCAGTATAGCCTTGAGGAATTCGACAGAATCTGTACGATTTATTATTTAATGTAAAGCCGAATAGATATCGACTGTCAGGATGTACAGGGATCGAAAAGAAGGCGTTCTTCAAATCAATGACTGTAAAAGTAGTCGCCGTCGGTGGAACCAACGTAAGCAATGTGGTGATGTCAGATACCACTGGATACTGAGGCACTACTATCTTGTTTATTTCCCTCAAATCAATAATGAAACGGTAAACTTTAGTATCGGTGTCTCTCTTAAGGATCGGTAAAATTGGACTATTGCAAACATTGTAAGGAACTTCCTCGACTACTCCTGCCGAAATCAAATCATTTACAATGTGTATTAAAGCAAGTTCACCTTCTCTAGAAATCTTATATTGCGGGACACGTGGCAGAGATACTCCCTCCCTTACAGTAATACGCACTGGGGGAATTATCATTCGTCCTACATCCGTGTCAGAAGTGGCCCACAATGTTTTTGGTAAGGAGGCCAGAACTTCAGATTCATGGACAAAACACACTCGCTCAAAGTCTGGGTAATTCTCATTCAGCACAACTCGCACTCCTTCTGGGGCACAGCGAATGGTAGCTCGAAAGTGTTTTAACATATCGAGTCCAATAATATTATCGGGTGTATTTGGAGACAACAAAAAGGGACAAGGGGCAGCAAATTTATCTACATGAAATGCAACTGGTTGAGACAGTGGGCTAGAAGTAGGTGTTCCATCGAACCCTATTGCTGTAATTACCTCGCCAGACAGGGGAGCCCTTGGAACCAAGTGTTTGGAGAAAGCGCTACGAGTAGCTCCTGTATCGACCAGAAATTGATCAGTAGAACCCAAAACATGTGCTTCTATGTATGGACCCCTCTGATCAACTGGTACCTCAACCGATTCCACACCCCATCCTACGCAATCCTACGCGTAATGCTCATCCCGTGGTTCAGCAGGATCACCCTCATTTATCTGATATTGATTGCGGTTATCAAACGTATTATAATCTGACTGACCACGACCCCTTGCTCCATATCCTCCACGATCGTTCGTGCCATAACCTCCTCTTGACCCTCCATAATAATTCCTAGATCTCCCACTTCCTCGTCCCCTCAAATTACGCTGCTCTCGAAACACCGGACAGTCTGCAATCCAATGCCCAAACTGTTTGCAGTATGCACATTGATTCACAGAAATGTCAGAACGAGGGGGAGGAGCATTACTGTACGATCCTCGCCCCCCTCTATTGTTCCCTCTCGTAGCCTGAACCTGAGCTAACATTACCTTCGTTTTCAATTCCTTCGCCTTCTTTTCACTACTTTCTTTCGCCTCCAATTCCTGTCTTTCATAATATTGAGCCATAGTCAATAAAGAGGCAGGGGTTGCTGTGGTCCATGAACTTTCACTCGCTTTTAATCGTTTCGCAATCTCCGGTAGGAGATTAGCTACATACTTATCAACGAATAGATGCCTGCCAGTATCTTCTGTCAATAATTGACCACTGTAATCATGGAACACTTCCTCGAAGCGAGAGAAAAAATCGGAAACTGATTCATCCGCTTTCTGCTTACAAGAGGCTAATATAGTCCAATCAATCTTTTTAGCGGGAGCAAGAGTCTTTAGTTTTGTTAGTATGGCACCTGGAAGGTCTAATATTAATTGACACGGCTTACATGCTGGTTCTCTATCTAAATCAGCCTGAACAAGATCTTTCCAAGTGGCCCCGAGAGTCGTGAGATCATCAAACCTACGAATGGCTCTCCACATATCAGGGGGCAATATCAACCCGAAAAATAGATCAATATCAACTAACGTCATGATACATGAAGAAATTGCACTTTCAACATTTTCATAAAAAAGCCGCAGGGTTTTTACGGGGATCAGGTAAAGCATTCTTAAGCGCCATGACATCTGCTCTATTCCAAGGCGTATAAACCCAATTATATACAAAATACCCTTTCGCGTCTTTGGAGCTTTTATCATCATCTGTGCCATCCCCTTTATGAGGGACATATAAAGGCGCAGCTTCTCGCATAGGTCTAACATTAATCGCAGCGATCTTATCTGTTTCAAAGATAGGGCATTCTTTGGATATCCCCGTCGCTCCGGACGTAGACGAATTCTTCGACTTTTCCAACTCCCGTAGCCGTGTCGTCTCATTACGCAGTTCAAGCAAACGCTTGAAGAAGTCGTCCGCATCTGAAAGAACAAAAAGACCTTTACGAAAATTCTCACGATCCTTGGATATCTCCTTAGGTTCTAACTCGAGAGAATATTTTCTATACCGCTCAACAACTTCATCTCCAAAATGATCTAAAAAATACAGTCGTTCCTTATCAGACCACTGTTCCATTTGTTTAGTAACATCAGAAACAGTAACAGTATTATTATTTAGCTTTCGCGCAATTGAGCGTAATTCCGCAGCTCGTTCCGTATATAACCTGGTACGCTGTGTTCGATCACTATCCTTGTCCGAGTCCTCGTTCGGAGCCGTAGGTACGACGTACGGAGGCGGACAACGATCTAGTAATGAAAAATCATCCGTTTCATTAGTAAGGACTGGATAGAGAGGACGCCTGATAGGGAATTGACCATTAACCTGTAAATTACGTTCTCGTCTCTCCCTCTCTTTCTTTTCCTGTAATTCCTTCTCCTGTAGCTGTAAAGCTTTGTCATGTGCAGCCTTCCGCTGCACTTTCTCCGCCAAGGCTTCCTCACGCTTCGCTCGTTCACGCACCTCTTTCTCCCACATACGCACACAATCAAACATCTCTTGTCTAGACCTTCGCTGAAACAAACACTGCTCTACATACTGTACCTTTCGAAGGTCAAACGACCCATATAGTGGCCACTGTAATTCACGATCAGTCTTAGTATACTTATGCCATAATGTACTATACATTATAGGTGGAATACCGAATTTAATATACATTTCACGATTTGGAGTCCCCTCTGGGGGAGCCGGCTGTTTTTCACTTAATCGATAATTGGTACCATTTTCAGAACAGCACATCCTACGGAGTGTGCTAAAAACAGGCATGTTTCAAAAAGTACCACGAAAACGCGATACTACAAAAATGCCACCTAACACGGTGCACTGTTCAAATCAAATAAATCAGAGAAATATCCCTACATGCCTGCCTATGTGAGGTGCACTTCACATATTCAAATTCAAATTCAAAGATTCAAAACGTTAGCTAACAAATTCAAATTCAAATTCAAAGGTTCAAAAAGCCACAGTAAGTGTCAGTAGACTACCTCACCGCTCAAAAGCTTACCAAATATTTGCAAACGTCCAACGTCCAACTGCCAAATTCTGTGGTCAAATCAGCCAAAACGGCACATCACGACAATCCAAGATCAGAATCTCAGTCGAAGACCGGCGCCACCTGGAAGGTCAGATCGGAAGGAAGGGAAAACACACCGTGGGTGCCGAGACTCGGGTCACTCAATGGCAGCGATCGCGTCCATGGCGAGTTTCCTAACCTTCGTCACGACCTCTCCTTCGGGCCTCCGAGTCGCCGATGAGTCCCTTCGTGGTCGCCAATTGTGGTGTTGGGTTCAAATCAGGCCTACATACTCTGCTAAACTCTCGAACACCTTAGTATAGAAGTTGGCACGGACACTGGAAAAGGTAAAAGACAAGTTTATTAAGACCCCATGGGGTGGTGATACATTCCAACAGCACCCTTCGGTAATGTAAGAAGTAGCACACCGAACATTGGTGCGCGACCTCTTTTATACAGTTTAATAGTAATAAAAAGATAGGCGGTTACAAGTTACACATTTTAGGTACATATAAGGTCATTTTGGAAAACACAGCCAACGTGTGGGAGGAGCTTCAACAGCACTGGTCAGTTAGTATGAACATTCCTGAAGAGTGACCAATTTGGTGCGTAATGCGCATGTGCGCTTGACCAGTACTAAAAATAGCCTGTTGCCGAGCAGACTAGTGACCATGGATATCGAGAAAGGACGAAAGGGCACACTGACCACGAGGCAGCGTGTTCATAGGAAACGGAAGTCGGAGGGATTCAAAAATGGCCCCCGTTCGTTTTGGTCAAGTTAACAGAAAAGACCGTGTAGCTGTGCTAAACGCTAACTCAGGAGCTGCCAAAACACGACACCTGGCCCACGGCGCCGCAGTCAAGCTTGAACTGTTTGGAATTGTTGATCACGACGCCGTGATAGCCCCAGAAAGGCTATCAAGTTTAAGGAACTGTATTTCAAGTCTATTCTTATTACTGAAGATTTCTGAGGACTGTATGGTGGATGTTTATTGCTTTTGGTCTTGTTTTGGATATATAAAAATATTGGATATTTTTCTAAACTGGTGTGGTGTACTTTTATGTAGTGTCATAACTGTATTATTGTTGGTTATGAGCAAATGCTTTACTCACTGCCTCTAAGATAAGCCTGACTGCTTGTGGCAAGGTACCAAGGGGGTGAGCAGGGCTTATTTTAGGAGTGCACACCCTTATCCTGACTAGGAAGAAGGGTCACTACTTGGACAAAGGTTCTTAACTCTGCCAACTAGAGACCCCAATTTCTAACAGGTACTTTCCGCTATTTTTATATACGTATATATATCACATCCCGTCTGACTTACTGAATGCCAATCTGACCTCTACCCCAGACAGATGGGGTGCTGGCACTCTTTAGCACTTTGAATTTCTGGCTGTGTTGCGCTAACCAACATGGTGGTGTTGCCTTGCCTCCTATGTTATTTCACCTACCTGCCTGTTTTACATTGCTAATCCCTTCTTTTGATAACTCAAATAACTCACCAGGGACTTCATATGGCATGCCACAAGGTGCAGAGGTGCCATTGCTAAACTTCACCCGCTGAAAGATCAGGGTGGCCTAAGCATACCGAACTTTGAGCACTACTACCTGGCATCCCAAATGCAGTGGGTGGTGCCGTCAGCTAGAGGACACAACCAATACCTAACTCCTTATGGCACCTTCGCTGACTGCTCCACCTATTCCACCCTCGCGGATGATTATGACAACCTCTTCACTTACGCTACGAGTGGTGCACCACTGCTTCAAGAGGAGCACATTTCTTACTTGAGCTATCCCACTCTATGCTTAGGCCCTGCCGCTTCTTGGTATGCCACGCAGAATGATGGTGACATCAGCTCTGGAGTGGAACTGCTGGCATGAAGAGGGGACATAAACACTGGGAAATCTCTATAGAGACAGGGCATTCCTCACTATGAACGAGCCTATTGCAGACGCCTGTTTCCCCCTGGGCCAGTTCCTGCTTTACACTTCCATCACATGCTCACTGACGGACACTGGGGCAATACCCAACAGGAACCCACACTGCATCACACTGTACAGAATATTCATGTCTTAGGAGATGGCTGTCACCTGAGGAGATAGCTGGCCAGCTCCCTGTGCTCCCATGGCGCTATGCCTCTCACTCCGCTGCATCACCATTGGGATGTAGACAACTGCAGGCCCTTAACCGATAGAGAATGGCAGCGAGCTCTAGAATATCCTGCTTGGATGTCCCATAATGCCCCATCTGCCTGATACTTTACTATGTCCTACACAGAGCATATCTCACTCCTCCAAAGATCAATCGCTGTTTTCAGTGCACTGATGCCATCTGTCCATGATGTAATCAGGAGTTTAAGTGTGATGAGAACAACTGGGGGTCTCTCAAAGGGGTGTGGTCAAATGTAATTAAGGGTGTAGCTTAAAAGCAGTAAGCTAAAAATCCATACTTAGCTTAGTGAGTTGCCTGACTGGTATTTTGCTACTTTTGTTATTGCATCCTGTGGTAAATAAATAAATAATACCTCTCTTTTTGACTAGATATAACAATAACAGATAGCTCAATAAATAAGAGTCAAGATTCGAGGTAGTAGGAGTTTGCATGTTTAATACAGAATAAAGGACAGGAACAGGACAACCTGCACGGACCAGATCTGGGATGAGCGCGCTCGCTCTTTAATAACAGTGCACAAGTATATATACTAAAACAATTGCATTACAGTACATACAATAGGCGGAGCAGTGGGTGTGGTCAATAGCAGTCGCGAAAGATAAGGGTGAAAGTAGGTGTAACAGGAGGCGTGTACATAGACATGTGATGTAAACGTAACAGAATATGTCATAAATGGGGCGGAAACATGGAGGGGGCTACCTAAGGAGCCGGGACCTCTAACCTACTGGTGCACGCAAACTGGCAATGACGTGTTACTAGGGAGAAGCTGGGGGCTATGACTTCTGCGCTAGAAGGAGAGACTGAAGTCTGGAGAGTCAGAGCGACATGTACCTAAACACTATCTAGTATCTGATGTTTAGAGAACATGTTGATAGAATCCAAAAGTTATCGGGGTAAAGGCTAACAGATTCTAAGACTGGTGCATGCATTATTCTTCATGTAGTGCGTGTTGAGGAATATTAAATGACCATTAAATGCAGTATTTCTCTTACATGGAGACGTAAAGGCTAGACCATGACGGAAACTATTGATGCGATTCAGTAGCTTAGGAATGCAGAGAAGGAGGGCTGGCCTGATAACTAGAATCATAACATACTCTTGGCAGACTGGCAGGCAGAGCCAGGCCGAGCCGGGCACTGTGAGACAGGAAGTAAGTGAAGGGTCAGGAATACAGGTGGGGGCTGTATCGCTCCTCGAAGAGGGTTCAGAAGACAGGAGCTGAATCTGGTGTCCGGGCCCTTTTGAGGCCTAGAAACGGGGACTTTTCAATGAAATAACGTGCACACTGTGAAACGTGGCAACGTAACTTTACATAGGCCTAATATTCGTAGTATTCACGAGAACTGGAACTGGCATACTAGAGATGGACACAACTGTAATTGCGTCTTTAATCGATCATGGGGAATATATATGCATATTAATCATGCACATATAACATAAGATGGGGAACACGTAGGGACACAGAACATGGCAAAATTTACTTTTCCACATTCCCTCCTTGTCACTACGTTTCCATCAGGAAACATCAATATTCATGATACCATCTATTATTTCATAAAGTATCATCTGTTCGTCTCGGATTTTCTTGGAACGGGATTTAGAACGGGACTTGGGACTAGGAATACAAGAGGTAGCACAAATGCCGCAAATCGCAGGGCCACATTGTATACAGAGGCAGCAACTGAATATGATCGCTACTGCAATACCTAGAAATGACAATACTTTCCATCCCCAGGCAGAAATTATACTCCAAAACCAACCGGACCATGTCCAGGTGCCTGGATTTTGGTGTAACAGATGGGCAAGAGCAGAAGTAGATTCAGTCACTACTACTTCAAGGGTTCTGGTCAATCTACGTATCAATTTACTATTCACGACAGTACCTAAGTAGGGGAAGAAACCTTTATTGAGATCTATATATTGTTCTAGAGCAGTTTCAGTATAATCGACAATCGGGAGGTCTCTCTTGTGTCTAGTATGTACTAGGTGGGAGTTCCTATGATAGTCAGGTGGGGCTAGAAAAACTGGTGGCAGTAGGAAGGCAATGTAACAGGTTCCCTCCCAGTCGAGGGGCAGACGAACATATGCGGTCTGACCACAAACAAAATAAGAATGACGTGAAGCTTTGAAAATAGATTTCCCACTGTCACTATACTTGACAATAGTAGTACAATCACTATGTCCTACATGTACGGAACCATTATTTCTGACACATAATTCGCCTTTGACTGGTAGTACTGACATAGCAGGTAAGTCTGGAGTAGAATCAGACTGAACATTCAGGACCATGAAATTCGAAGAATAATTACCCAAATTGTAAACTTCATTTTCTAGATCTAACCCTGTTCTGTGGGGAAGACCTTGCTTGTCTGGAAAACATGTACTGTTCAGAAAGGACATATCATTTGAGGATGACGTTAACGTGGACCATGCTCCGCATGAACCGTTATGTGAGAATGGATAAGGAAACAGTGGCAGAACTCCCTTCGGTGTCTGGAAAGGGGGGAGTCGACCACACACCCAACAATTGGTGGCATTGCTGGTCTGGTGTGAATAATGTAACATGCGGATAAAGGAATTGTTTCGCATCGCAAGACGATAAGATAGTTCATGAGGAGGCAGATCACTAAACGTGTGCTCTACTGTAGCATTAGAAGACTTATTTACATGAGGAATTGGAAAACATAAATGAAATGCATAACTCGTGCAGGTAACCATCAGGCTGAAAAATAATATGAAACTTAGAAAAACAATACATCGGATTGAGTTTTGACTAACTCTCTCACTATGGGGGTCTATTTCATACATGTCAGATACCTATTTAACCGTTTCACCTAGGGGAGGACTTAGACAATTAAACTGGCTGACTTAAATTACTAGACCTTAATTTCTTTTTATACTCCTGCTGCGGAGTTTCCTCTAACAGGGGAGGCTTTGAATCAATGTCATTTGCGGGACAGTCCTTAAGAATAGTATCTCGGCAGTCCTTAAAATCCTTGGAAAAGTTCTTGGAAATAGTTCGTGGTCGGAGTCCGTGAAATGTCTTGACATGCGACAGGTGGACCCACCCCTTCCTGCCTTCCAACTTGACGGCAGTACGGGTGGTCAGGAGAACCAACTTTGGTTCCTTCCAGCGAGGCTCCAGCGGACTTGAACGATCAAAATTCCTGACGAGAACAAAAGAGCCTGGAAGGATCTCGTGTGGCTTGACTTCAGTATTGTCGGGAAATGCAGCGGCAACCTGTGAACGACAAGAGTGTAGGGCAGACATCAAGGAAGCTAGGTAATCTGTCAGCATATTACTGGAAACATCTGTAATACTTCGGGGTCTAGGTGTACCCCACATATTCGGGGGGCGGCCGAAGACGACCTCATACGGGGACAGACCTGATCTGGAATGTGCGACCATGCGCATATAAAACAGAGCGACTGGCAGAGCAACTAACCAGTCTACACCTTTTTCTTGACAAATTTTGGCAATACGGATTTTCAAGGTTTGATTATGTCTCTCTACGAGACCGGCTGCTTCAGGATGGCGTACACAATGGAACTTCCACTGGTACCCTAACAAAAGGGAAACGTGTTTCATCAGTTCAGATGAGAATGGCTGGCCGTTATCAGAATATACGACCCTAGGGAGTCCATAACGGGGGAAGAATTCACGAACCAACTGCTTGGCAGTGGTCGCGGCTGTGTAATCTGGAACTGGATATGCTTCTGTCCACCTGGACAAAGCGCATACAACTACAAGGACATACTTGAAACCTTGACATCGCTCCATCTGAATATAATCCATCTGGAGGACTTCAAAAGGGTGGTCAGGGGGCTGGAATCCACCTTGTTCCACCGGGACACTTTTACCTGGATTAAACTGGCAACATATCATACAGGTACGGACTTTCTGCTTGGCTGCAGCTCGTAAATGTTTGTTAAACCAAATGTTCTGGATACTGTCTAACATGGCTTTTTCTCCTAAGTGTGCTGGACTATGTGCGCTATTGATAATGACTTGAACCATGGAGTCGGGGAGAAACCATGTGGCTCTACCCTTCGTCAACCATCCCTGATCTGTCTGGACCCCTCCTTGTTCGGACCATTTCTTGATTTCTTCAGGAGTAGCATGTAACTGGATATCTATGACATCTTGAGTGGGGTCCTTAACTGTCATACAAGTAGTCTGTTCTAGAGTGGATGTCGGTGTCTTGTTAACTGGTATGTCTGGTGTCTGTGCTGTAAGCTTGGCTGTTCGATCTGCTAGATCATTACCTTGAGAAATAATGTCTGTAACTTTAGTATGAGCTTTGCATTTCATGATAGAAATAGATGTCGGTAAATGTATGGCATCTAGCAGAGCTTGAATAAGGAGACCATGCTGAATCTTGGTTCCATGAGAAGTCATGAAACCTCTCTCCTGCCAGAGCACTCCGAAGTCGTGTACAACTCCGAATGCGTAACGTGAATCTGTGTAAATATTAACTTTCAGGTTCTTGGCGTGTATGCAGGCTTGGGTCAGAGCAACTAGCTCTGCTGCTTGAGCAGACAAGGTGTCAATACGGTGTGTTTCAATAACTTCAGTGTCAGTAGTCACTGCATACGCGGCTACTAGTTCTCCTGTACTTGTTCTCATACATGAACCATCCACATAAAGTGTCAGGTCAGGATCTGGTAATGGAACATCTGTCAGATCTTGTCTTGGCTTAGTCATGGTGTTAACAACTTCCACACAGTCATGTGTGGCAGGATTCGAAATAACTGACGGTAACAGTGTAGCAGGATTTAGAACGTTGCAGCGTCTGATTTCTATGTGTGGCTGGAACAGTGTCAGTTCATAACCTGTCAAACGTGGAATTGTCAAGTGCTGAGTCTGTGTTCGGTTTAAAAGAACTTCTACGGAGTGTGGAACTTGTACTGTCAAGGAATGTCCTAATACTATGGAATCACTTTGTCTGATAGCTAGTGCTGTGGCTGCAACCGACTTGAGGCACGCAGGCAGAGCCTGGGCTACAGGATCTAATGTGCTCGAAAAATAAGCACAGGGCTTGTACTGTCCGGCTTGATCTTGTGTGAGAACAGATAATGCTGTACCATCACGTTCTGTGACAAAAAGTGTAAAAGGCTTACTGTAGTTCGGTGTAGCTAGAACAGGAGCTTGGCATAAAGCTTTCTTTAACTCATTGAAACTAAGTGTATGGTCAGATGTCCAAGGGAGAACAGTCGATACGGCTGCCTCCTGTGTCGTTAACTGTATCAGTGGCTTGGCTAGAAATGCATACTGAGGAATCCATTGTCTGCAATAAGAAGTAAGGCCGATAAAAGCACGTACCTCCTTCTGTGTCTTGGGCTGAGGAAGACTCGCTATTAACTGGATACGGTCGGGTGTCAACTGCCTACCCCACTTGGACAGTAAGTGGCCTAAGTAGATCACTTGCTGGACACAGAATTGAAGCTTTGAAGGGGACACCTTGTGCCCCATCTCGGCTAGGAAATACAAGACTGTAAGTGATGCTCGCTCGCAAGCACGTTCAGAACGGGCTGTGATCAGTAGATCATCGACTTACTGGAGCAGGGCAGTGTCAGTTGGCATGTGAATGTTGTCTAGTTGTCTTTTAAGTGCTTGACTGTAAATGCTAGGACTTTCTGTGAAACCTTGAGGAGCTCGTGTGAATTTATAGCTCCTTCCATTTAAACAAAAACCGAAAAGGTACTGGCTGTCTGGATGAATAGGAACACTGAAAAATGCGTTCTTGAGGTCGATTACGGTAAAGAATATTGCCTCAGAATCAATGGCTGTCAATAGGGATGAAATATCTGGGACTACCGGATACTGGGGAATAATACATTTATTAAGTTCTCGAAGGTCAATCACTAATCGATATACTGGGGGTGCATTTGGATCAGTACGCTTCATGACTGGAATGATCGGAGAATTACATACATTGGAGTCAGTTTCTACAACTACTCCTTGAGCCATGAGCTCGTCAATAATTTTGGATAAGGCTGCTACAGCCTCAGGTGGCAATCTGTACTGTCTGATTCGTGGCAAAACAATACCTTGCTTGAGAGTCACACGATGGGGTGTGATTTGCATAAAGCCAACATCAGTTGGACCTTGCGCCCATAGATGCTGCGGAACATTAGACAATCTTGGATCAAAATCTCGTAATACATAGTGACCTTTGAAGTCACGTAAAAACAAACGTATTCCCTCTGGGCAACAGCAAATAACTGCACCTAATTCTTTCAGTGTTTTAATGCCTAACAAATTTTCTGGACATGATTTCGTAAGTAATAGATCAGTAGTTCGGGACAATGGACCTACTTCTAGAGTAACTGGTTTTGAAATCTCGTTTACAATAGGCTTTCCTGAAAATCCAAGGGAAACATTTCTAGAGCCTGAGAGCGGAGCCCCTGGAACCTCGTCGTGACTTATGGTAGTCCTACTTGCCCCTGTATCAATCAGAAACTTTCTGTCTTTCCCTAGTACTTGACTATGAACATAGGGACCTTCTTGATCTACAGGAATCTCGATGAGAGGCAAGCCTACCTCCCTCTCTAGGCTGTTTCATGAATACTGTTGATACTCTGGATACTCTGTCTGTGCATACTGGTACATCTGCTGTGTAACATGCTGTGTTGCAGCAATAGGCTGCGGTGCTGGAACTGTCTGTTGTGCATTCTGTGGCTGAGAAGTCTGTGAAACTTGTTCTTGTCTAGGCGGACGTGGTCTTTCTTTAGTTTTACCGGTGGCTATATTGTGTTTCAGAACTGCACACTCGTTTATGAAATGACCTGGCTGTTTACAATAATTGCATGTCCCTTTAACGGGAGCTGCAGGATGACTGGCTTGATGCGGACCCCTCTTCTGACTGTCTTGAGGAACAGATTGTGCAACTAGTACTTTCATTTTCGTGTCTTTCATACGTTTTCTCTCGTGTTCTTGCTCTTCTCTGATTCTATTCTGGTGATATTGGAGCATCTGTAACATCTGGGACGGAGTACTAGCTTGCCATGTACTTTCGACTTTCAAAACTCGATTCTTAACTTGTGGACTTGAATTCTCGACTAGTTTAGTAACAAAAAGATGAGGGTATGACTCGCTACTCGTCTTCAAGCCACTGTTTATTATGAAACATTTTTCAAATCTAGAATAAAAATCACTAATGTCTTCGTCTTGTTTCTGTTTACAGGCTGAGATTGCATCCCAGTCTTCCTTTTTAGTCGCTAATAATCTAGGCAAAACTTGTATTAACAGTTCTGGTAATTCTTTACATTTCTCCCCAAGACCGGTACCTGGTACTCGTATCTTATCTTCAGCTTCTAGAACTGCCCAATCGATCTTTTTCTCTCCCACCTCCCATTCTTTTTCCTTGAGTTTTTCGTATACCCCTGCGGGCAACAGGACTTTTAACATTTTAATAATATCTGGATACGTGTATTCTCCCATACGGAGCATGTCTTTTAATTCTCGGTGGAACCCTGCTGGATCTTTGTCGTGACAGGGAATTAATTTCTTCATCTCTAAGAGTTCCATCTTGGTAACTGGGGTGTAAACAAATACTCTTTGCATTTCACCATCCGCTGTCCTAACTGGGTGTACTTCTCGTAGCGGATTCTGTCTGTCTATGTAAAACGGTTTACTTTCTGGAGGTGAGACATGAACAAAATGCGGGTTCAAAAACGTTCTATATTTGTGGCGCTGTTCTAGAATGACGCTAATTAAATCGGTACCTAAACCTTTCCATCTATACTGGAGTAACTTGTTCAGGACATCATGTAACGGACCTGGATCAGAATGTTGACCCTCATACAATGTGATGAGGTGCTGGATCATATACATACCCACCAGTCGTTGCTCGGCTGGGGGCAATTTCAGAAACATTTGTGCCACTATTTTATCTGGAAAAGTGGTAGAATCAGTAGTCCATCGGACTGCTGATCGGGCTAGTTCTTGTTCATGCATGGTACTTAATTCACTATAACCGATTCGTGATTTCAGAATGTGATCGGTAGCTTGAAACACTTGTTCTAGAGAGCCTTGTTTTGGTGCTGGATGATGAAAGACTTTCTTGTGTTCTAGGCGTAAATGTCGGTCTGGAAATCTAGATTTACCTACATACGCTATTCTGGCAGTATTCTCGTCCTCTACCTCTTCCGTAGGAGAGTCATTTTCTTTCTCGCTTCCTAGAGCTTCACTGCGTTGTTCGTGTATCCTTATTATTTCTTTACGAATTTTCTTGTACATATGCTCTATACTACTGAGTGTCTTGTGCTTACCCTCGGCTATATTATCACTCCACCTTGTCAGGGTTCTCATTTCGGACGGATCTTTAGTCGGGGAATCTTGTTCCCGTATTAAACAATTGATCAGAAACTTTAATAGCATAAACTGGGTTTCGGATTTCCTGTGAGATATAACGTCAGCAATACTTTCTGGATCTAGTCCTGTACGAATGAAACGATACATTCTGTCTAGATCTTCTTTCATATTCGGTAGGGTGACCAGATACTCGGACACCTGTCTTATACGTATGGAATATAGAACCATACCTTCCTCGCCTGGGACTGGATCATAACAGCATTCAGTAAGAGCTCGCCTGATTTCTGCAACGGACTTAAATTTGGGCGTACGCTGTAACGCACGTTCATGTAACTCGACTGCTCCTAAACGTCTATTTGGCGGCGGGGTACCAGGAGGACCTCCTCCTGCGGCCCCTATACTGGAATCATCGACCGATACTCTTCGTGCTGGCAGAGTGATTGATGTGGCGGGAAGTTGTACTACGGGCTGAACCGGGGGTACCGTAGCAGGTACTGCAAAAGGTGCCCCGGTGTCTGGAGGAACAGGAATTATATGATTTACAGGGACTGGCGGAACAGGATTTGCATATTCTGGGACTGTGTCGTCCAAATAGGATGAGATAAAAATATCAGCTGCGGTCGGTTTGTGACGTAGCTTGGTCGGAACTAAGGGTGGCGGAAAATTACTGGATGCCTCCGGGGTTGCTTTTAGCAAGCCCTCGGCAAGAAGAGGATACATACCCTTAATAAGGGCATTCCTCTGTCTGTCTGACTGTTCGGTTTTAACTCGTTCACCTATCTCGATTAATTCCCTTTCTTGGGCTCTTTCTGTGGATTCTCTACTTAATTCTGACTTTCTGATTTCTTTTTCGGTTCTTTTATGAGATTCTTTGCGCCATAACTCGATGGCATCTTTCTGTGACTGTCTGGCTTTCTTTTTCCATAATGCTTCTTCTACTCGCATGATGCACTCGGCATCCCACGTACCTGATACGGGCCATCTATACTTTTCTTCTAACTGTTTGGTGTACTCCACCCATAAATCTAGATATAATATGGCACTTATGCCATGCTTTTGATACATAAAATGACCTGGACTGTCCCTAGGCGGGACAGGAACTGCTTCTTCTAACAGACCTTTTCTAGTTTTTAACTGACGTAATTTGGAAAACAACGGCATGACTGGACTGTAATCTAGATACAATACAATACACAATAAACACGATAATTACACCACTTTCATACCACGACATTAAAATACATGAATGACATTTTAAAATAACAGTTCTGACAAAATACTACCTGGAATACTGAAAACAGAATACATGAATTTCTCGAGAACAGAACGGACTAGAACAGAAACTAGATGCACTGCTAAAACAGTACGAACTTACCGGTCTCATAAGAGACACGTCAGGACCCGCATCCACCGGAGTGGACACTTCGTGTGGGGTCTGTGTACCACCAAACCCACGGACCAGAGTCAATTAGATTGACCCTGTCTAGATACTACCCCAGCAATGGTACTCACCGGGCAGCAAGAACGGAAGGCCTCGGACTGGACTGGACTGCTTCGACGCCGGACGGACGAACTTCGGACTTCTGTTACGGGTGGGCCTCCGGATACCTCGGACCTTGGACTCTCGGCTTGGGCTCTGGTCGGGACTCGCCGCGTTCCTCCACCGCCTCGTCTGGATGCTGGACCGCAACCTCCGTCTCCTCCGTGGGCCTGAGGGATTCTTGAAGCAGAAATATCTGCCGGTGCGCAGAAGAGTTCCGTCACGGCTGCAGAGGGTCAGGGGGCATACGTGGCTTCACCGGCGCGTGGGGAAAGGGCAAGTCCCTATTCGGGCGCCATTATGTGGTAAATAAATAAATAATACCTCTCTTTTTGACTAGATATAACAATAACAGATAGCTCAATAAATAAGAGTCAAGATTCGAGGTAGTAGGAGTTTGCAGGTTTAATACAGAATAAAGGACAGGAACAGGACCACCTGCACGGACCAGATCTGGGATGAGCGCGCTCGCTCTTTAATAGCAGTGCACAAGTATATATACTAAAACAATTGCATTACAGTACATACAATAGGCGGAGCAGTGGGTGTGGTCAATAGCAGTCGCGAAAGATAAGGGTGAAAGTAGGTGTAACAGGAGGCGTGTACATAGACATGTGATGTAAACGTAACAGAATATGTCATAAATGGGGCGGAAACATGGAGGGGGCTACCTAAGGAGCCGGGACCTCTAACCTACTGGTGCGCGCAAACTGGCAATGACGTGTTACTAGGGAGAAGCTGGGGGCTATGACTTCTGCGCTAGAAGGAGAGACTGAAGTCTGGAGAGACAGAGCGACATGTACCTAAACACTATCTAGTATCTGATGTTTAGAGAACATGTTGATAGAATCCAAAAGTTATCGGGGTAAAGGCTAACAGATTCTAAGACTGGTGCATGCATTATTCTTCATGTAGTGCGTGTTGAGGAATATTAAATGACCATTAAATGCAGTATTTCTCTTACATGGAGACGTAAAGGCTAGACCATGACGGAAACTATTGATGCGATTCAGTAGCTTAGGAATGCAGAGAAGGAGGGCTGGCCTGATAACTAGAATCATAACATACTCTTGGCAGACTGGCAGGCAGAGCCAGGCCGAGCCGGGCACTGTGAGACAGGAAGTAAGTGAAGGGTCAGGAATACAGGTGGGGGCTGTATCGCTCCTCGAAGAGGGTTCAGAAGACAGGAGCTGAATCTGGTGTCCGGGCCCTTTTGAGGCCTAGAAACGGGGACTTTTCAATGAAATAACGTGCACACTGTGAAACGTGGCAACGTAACTTTACATAGGCCTAATATTCGTAGTATTCACGAGAACTGGAACTGGCATACTAGAGATGGACACAACTGTAATTGCGTCTTTAATCGATCATGGGGAATATATATGCATATTAATCATGCACATATAACATAAGATGGGGAACACGTAGGGACACAGAACATGGCAAAATTTACTTTTCCACAATCCAGATATACAATACAGAAAGTAACATTTAACCTACAGCACGCCAGGACGATTGGCTTTGCCAATAGGTAAATAAGCAATAGCTATGGCTTTGTTGTATATAATATTGAGAATGCTTTAGGACTGAAATGATGAGGCTGTGCAAGTCTCTTTGAAGTTCCATCAAAGTCAGTGAAGGGTAGTAATGCTGCAGAGGTAAGATTTTTGTTTTCACCCTTGAGGGTGAGGGCAAAAACAGAGAGCCCAATAGGGACCAATCTTAGCACCTGGGTTTTAGAACTGCCGGTGCTGAGCACCGCCAAGACCCGGCCCACTTAAAGCCCTCCTTGAATATAAGTGAAGCTGACCTATTACACATGTTTTATCTCTGCACATCCCTTGCGCATTACTGAAGCTAAATCACCACCCAGCTGACTTGCTGTACGGGACACGCCAGCCTACACTCTTGGGAGGTGTACCTCCTAGGCTTGTTACCTCACCCTAAAAAATCCAAGGAATCCGCACGCTTTGTAGACTTGGCACCCCTCCTTGCTAAGCGCCAACTTACGCCTAGATAGAACTCTCCCAATCTGTCCACAGTTACTGGATGGGCCCTTTCCATGGAGACTTGGGCCCAAGTCAAAAGCACTGCACATCACCTAGAGGACTCCAGGGGTTTGCATAAATATCCACAGCTTTTGCCTGGGACGGACTCCTGTCGAAGCTACTGGTGACTCTCCTAGCAAGGAACTTTGTATGATTGCCCATTAACGCTGCCCTGGCCTTTCCGCACGCCACACCCTACACGACTTACTCCCCTTATTGTTTGCCAGTCCTTACACTGCCATGAGACTACTCAATTGTTCCTGCCTTATACCGGTAGGTGCAGGCCAGGCAATTCTTAGATGTTACACTTGTTACATTGTTCTCACTATAGCAGGGACCACTACTTACTTGACATTCTACGCGTCCACTGCTTCACTCCAGAAGCAAGCCTCCCCACATTGGCAACGATTGTATCCTTCGCCTTAATGACCTTCTGATAGACCGCACATATGGTGGAATGTATGAATATTATAAATGCAATTTCCTGCATTGTATTATATTATTTGCAATGCATTAAAAAAGTGTTAAAAAAAATCAAGTTACATATTTACAAGACTGTCAAACCAACAGCCAAATGGAGAGTCCCATTTCACCTGATGCCTCTGGTCAATAACTACCTAGAAAGTGTGTAAATATGACATCATTAAAAAGGCTTAAGGGCCACCTCTCCCTGGTCTCCCGCATGGGATTAACCACCAAACCCAAGCAATTTGACATGATAGCCACCAAACAAAACATCAAGCAGGAACAAGACATCACGCTGACCATAGGCAACATTATTGCTGACCTCTATAGGGTGCAATGGTTCTCTAAATGAGATCTGAATGCAGGTTTTCACTGATTACCTCTTCAACCTGCTAGCATCGTCATGATGTTACTTGGCATACCGTTACTCCGCAGGTTTTTACTTCAAAGTTTTTACTTCGCAAATACCTTTACTATGCATGATTTTAGTGTGCATGCTTTTACTTCACAAATATATACAAATAGATAAAAAAATGCTTTTACTCCGCAGTTAATTATTTTGCATACCGTTACAACATGTTATTGGTGCTTTAAAACAAAAAAATAATCGTAATAGTAACCTATCCCCGGCACGCACCTTGTACCCTAAAAATGCCTCGAAAAACCCTATCTCACCCTGACCCCTAAACATATCCCAGTACCCCAAATCCAAAACATACCCTGAACCCTAAAATGACCCTCAACGCCCCAAAAGCCCAACCCACCCTGACACCTAAAATTACCTCAGCACCCCAAACCTAAATGCACCCTAAACCGCAAAAATACCCCAGGATCCCATAACGTAAAAGCACCCTAAACCCTCAAAATATCCCATGCACCCCAAAACCCTAACCAACACTGACCTCTAAAATTACACCAGCACCCCAAAACCTAAAAGAATCCTGAACCCCCAAAATATCCCAGCACCCCTAAACCTTAATCGCACCCTGAACACTCAACCCTCAAAATATCGCATGATACCCCATGCACCCAAAACCCTCACCCGCCCTGACACCTAAAATTACCCCATCACCCCAAAAACTAAATGCACCTTGAACCCCTAAAAAATCCCAGTACCTCAAAACCTGAATGTACCCTGAACCCCAAAATTACCCCCTACGTCTCAAAAGCCTAACCCACCTTGACACCTAAAATTACCCCAGCATGCCAAAACCTAAACCCACCCTGAACCCCAAAAATACCCTAGCATGCCAAAACCTTAAATGCACCCTAAACCGTGAAAATTCCCCCACACCTCAAAACCATAACCAACTCTAACCCCTAAAAATTACCCCAGCACTGCAAAACCTAAATGTACCCGGAACCCCACATATACCCAGTACCACAAAAACTTAAATGCACCCTGAACACCAAAAATACCAACTACACCCTAAAACCCTAACCCACCCTGACCCCTAAAAATATCCATGTACCCCAAAACCTAACCACACCCTGAATCCCAAAATAACCAGCACCCCAAGACCTTAAATGTACCCTAAACCCTCAAAATACCCCATGTACCTTAAAACTGTAACGCACCCTGACCCTTAAAAATATCCCAGTACCCCACAACCTAAACACACCCTGAACCCTAAAATTACCCCCACACCTCAAAACTCTAACCAACCCGACCCCTAAAATTACCCCAGCACACCAATACCTATACACACCCTAAACCCCCAAAATACCCCAGCACCCCAAAACCTTAAATGCACCCTAAACCCTTAAAAATACCCCCTAAACCCCAAAACCCCAACCCACCTTGACCCCTTAAAATACCCCTGTACCCCAAAACTTTAATTTGCACAGTAACTCCATTATGCATAGTAAGTGCATGCTACGTAATGGAACATGCTTAGTAAATGCATGCTAAGTAAGGGCATCTGCCAACTAAAATATGTGTAGTAATCGTAATACGAAATAATTACAGCGTAAAGGTAGAATACCTCTCTAGGTACATCACTACCTGTTCTACACATGTGAGGCATAAGAGATACAAAAGGCTGAATTTCAGCATCTCCTTGGATGCCACTGTATTTCAAGCAAAAAACAAATACCAATTGCACACCAAATTACAGTAAAGACAGAGATGCCTCAATGGACATGAAGGAGCAAATGAAGTGGTCGAAACAGATGAAGAGATGGATGTTGGATGACTCCTCTTTTATTGTATGGATGGCCAGCCATACAATAAAAGAGGAGTCATCCAACATCCATCTCTTCATCTGTTTCGACCACTTCATTTGCTCCTTCATGTCCATTGAGGCATCTCTGTCTTTACTGTAATTTGGTGTGCAATTGGTATTTGTTTTTTGCTTGATATTGCGTGTGCCCTGCACACACTTGGAGGGGTTTAGGGTCTTTGTCCCCTCACCTACTTGCACCCGCACCTACATTTCTGTATACTAACGTGTGCAGTGCGCCCAGTTTTTCCCTGTACCCTAAAAAACCCCTTCTCCTAGGTTTTGCCACTGTATTTCAAGACCATCAGGGAAATACTGTCAGGATTAGAAGGCATTATGAACAACAGTGACGCAATCCTAATCTTTACCAAGACAGTGGAAAACACACCACAGGGTTTGAGCACTCTAAAGAGACACTCAGACCACAGGCTTACTTTTTAAGAAAAAATGCAAATTCTACAAAAATCAGTACCAGTTTTTCAGATATGGCTTCCCAAAAGAAGGTGTCAGTCTCGACTAGAGGAAATCCAAAGATTTTTGAAATGCCCTGGTTCTTACATCTGCAACTGAAGAAGGAGTGTCAAAGACAATAGGGGCTGCTCATGTACCTACATGTAGCCTGCCCAAGTTCAATCAGCATTTCTCTTCCATTACCAGGTAGCATCTAATGCTAACCCCCTCCTATTTACAAGACTCTTATAACTAGTTTTCTTACTGGATACTTCAAGCTACGGTATACGTGACAGAAACTCAGTTAGCAGGTGCACATCTTCCTTAGAGAAGAATAAACAAGCATTTGCAATGCAAATAGTTATCGCATTTGTTTATTGGCATTGTAAGTGACAATGCCATTTACCCTTGTAGTTTGGAGTGGATTGGATGTATGTGGCGTGGAGTTGAATTATGTGAGTCGGATTGGGATTGTATTTGTAGAGTAGTGTGTGGTGTGGAGCGAATTTGAGTAGTGGAATTATGTGGAATGGTCTGTAGTTGAAATATGTGGATAGTAATTGCGTGGTATTGAGTGTACTGGAATTATGAGGAGTGTGATTGTGTGTCATTGAGTGCAATTATGTGGAAAGGCATTTTGTGTTGTGAAATGGTGTGAATTTTAATTATGTGGTGTGCTGTTGAATTTTCTGGCATGATATGGAATTCTGTTGTGTGGTTTGGATGTATGGGGTGTGTTTTGTAAGTGTATTGTTTAGCTGAAATATGTGGTTTGCTGAAGAATTATGTCTTGTGGAATGGAAATGTGTAGAGTTGAATTGCGTGGCATGGAAGCGTGTGGCGTTCAGTGAAATTATGCTGATTGGAATTATGCTGCATGGTGTTGAGTCATCTTGAGCGTCTTGAGACCCTCATGGGTGAGTGGGGCACTTCACAAACCCCTGATTGATTGATTGATTGATTGATTGATTGAGTGTATTTGTGTGGATTGTGCTACCAAGTTTTAAAATAATGAAACATAATTATAAAGAAAGGTGGCCCTACATTGCACACAAAGCTTATAATATGGAAAGACTTGTCCAAATATCTCATTAAAAACATGCAGAGTGAATACCCAGTGAAATGTGTGTTGATAAACAATGTAGGGTACTGTTTGGTTTGCTAATGGTCCTAGGTCTCTGCGCATTTCTTCTTCTAAACTTATTTGGCAATGGGAATCCCACTATCTTTATGCACTATAACAGAACTAGGCCAAGTGCAACCCCAATTAAAAACGAGAGCTTACGCTATTGACATTGTAAATGATTACGCCTTTGTTTTTAAAAACCAAAACAAGTAAAAGGCATTGCCATATACAATGACAATGGTTCAGTGACTTAATATCGAGGGACATAATATAGAATGCTCAAATTATCGACTCAAAAATATCGAACTACAGAATATAGAATCCCTCTCTACAAACAGGTAAGTACTAAAATTTCGAATCCAAAGTATAGAATGTCAAAATATAGTAACTAAAATATCGATTTTTTAAAATGTATTACAAATGATATACAATGAATTACATATAAAAAACAATTAAATAACACATACTTAAAATAATGTAAAAAAGCTTAAAATGTAAAAATAATAAATGTAATGTAAAAAAAAGTAGATAACTTGTTAGATAGTGAGAGGGTAAAAATTACTATTCCCGCTCCAGTGAGTGCAATGGTAGGGAAAGCGTTGGATAGCGTAGGGGTATAAATTATTATTCCCACTCCAAAGAGTGCAACAGTAGGGAAAACATGGGATAGCAGAGGGGTAAACATTACTATTTCCACTCCAGAGAGTGCAACAGTAGGGAAAGCGTTGGATAACGTAGGGGTAAAAACTACTATTCCCGCTCTTGTGAGTGCAACAGTAGGAAAAGCGTTGGATAGCGTAGGGGTAAAAATTACTATTCCCACTCCAGTGAGTGCAATAGTAGGGAAAACGTTGGATAGCGTAGGGGTAAAAATTACTAGTCGCACTCCAAAGAGTGCAACAGTAGGGAAAGCGCTGGATAGCGGTGGGTTAAAAATTACTATTCCCACTCCCGAGAGTGCAACAGTAGGGAAAGCATTGGCTAGTGGGAAGGTAAAAATTACTATTCCCACTCCAGTGAGTTTAACAGTAGGGAAAGCGTTGGATACCTACCGTGGGGATAAAAATTACTATTCCCACTCCTGTGAGTGCAACAGTAGGGAAGCGTTGGATACCGTGAGGGTAAAAATTGCTATTACCACTCCAGAGAGTGCAACAGTTTGGAAAGCGTCAGATAGCGGGAGGGTAAAAATTACTATTCCCACTCCCAAGAGTGCAACAGTAGGGAAAGCGTTGGATAGCTGGGAGGGAGGGTACAAATTACCATTCCCACTCCAGAGATTGCAACAGTAGGGAAAGCGTTGGACAGGGTAGTGGTAAAAATGTGTGTACTAAAATTTCGTATCCAAAATATAGAATGTCAAAATATATAAACAAAAATATCGATTTTTTTAAATGCATTAAAAATATATGAAATGAATTACATATTAAAAACAATTAAATAAAACATACTTGAAATAATATAAAAAAGCTTAAAATGTAAAAATAATAAATGTAATGTAAAAAAAAAGTAGAGATTTTGTTGGATAGTGAGAGGGTAACAATTACTATTCCCACTCCACAGAGTGCAACAGTAGGGAAAGTAATGATTTAATATAAGAAAAATGAAATTAATTAGCAATACGTGTAACAGTTAATAAAAAATAATTACCCATTAATTAAAAAGAATTACCAGTTAAAACAATTAATTACAAATTAATAAAAATGTATTTCCAAATAATAATTCCTTATCAATTAATTATCAATACATATAAATAAAAATACATATTTACTTTATTACAATTAAATTACTCCCCACCCTATTCCCCTATAAACCCAGAACCCACTCAAAAAAATTAAATTATACAATAAACCTAATTATCAATTAATCAATTAATAAAAAATAATTAACAATTAATAACAATTCATTACCAATTAATAATGAATTCTCAATCAATGAATTATGAATACATATAAATAAAAATGTATATTTAATAAAAAATGAGTTACCAATTAAGAAAAATTAATTACCAATTAATACAAATTAATTACCAATTAATAATTAATTATCAAGCAATTAATTATCAATACATATAAATAAAAATAAATATTAACTTTATTACAATTAAATTACTTCCCACCCTATTCCCCTATAAACCCACAACCCGCTCCAAATAAATAATACAATAAAAATAATTATCAATTAATCAATTAATAAAAATTATTTACCAATTAATAATTAATTCTCAATCAATTAATTATCAATACATATAAATAAAAATGTATATTTAATTAACCATAATTAAATTACTTCCTACCCTATTCCCCTATAAACCCACAACCCGCTACAGAATTAAATTACGCATACATTAAATTACATAACATTCATTACTTTAAAAAAATTAAACATATCTTACAAAATTAGTACATAATTTTAACACATATACTACCATACATAACACTAAAAAAAATATGATATATTTTAATTTAAATATTATGGAAATCGATATTTCCTACCTCAAATTCGATATCCTGACTAACTATATTTTGGTAATTCGATATTCTGTCCTACCTATATTTTGGATTCTATATTTTGGTTGTTTATCAATGCGGTTCCAGTAGCTCAAACTCGCTTATATGTGAGACCTATTACATTGCAAATGCTTGTTTTTTACTGCTTCTCAGTACGAAGTGAAGCATTAAATTCAAAGCTTTCACATATTAAAGACATAGGGGCAGATTTATGTTAACTGGCGCATCCCCAGGGATGCGCCAGTTAATGTGCGCCACAGTGCGCCACAGCTCCGCCACCCATGGTGCGCCGCATTTATAATGCGGCGCACCATGGGGCAAAAACGGCACAGATGCGTGACGCATCTGTGCCGTAAAGGTGACGCATTGCTGGAGTTGCGTCGCAAGCGCGACGCAGCTCCAGCAAAGCTCGGGGGGTGCCCCATCTTAACAATGCTGCGTCAAGACCTACGCCTGCTTCAAGCAGGCGCAGGCTTTTGACGCAGCATTGGCCAGAAAGTGACTGAGTGAAATCTTATAGATTTCACTCAGCCACTTTTGCGAGGCGCACCTGCCCCGGAACGCCCACCCTGCGCCGGAACGCCCACAAGCGGCGCAGGGCTTTACAACGTGACGCATCTGCCTAGATGCGTCACATTGTAACTCGTTCATAGGGATGCGCCACGTTTACGCCGCCTTGCGTGACGCAACAGCGGCGTAAACGTGGCGCAAGTGCCTCATAAATCTGCCCCACTGACTTTCTAGAATTTAAAGAGACTTGATCATATTTTACGTGATGTTTGCTGCATGGTTACAAAACCAATATGTGCAGTGCTCGGCTCGTACATGGGCTCTAAGGGCCGAGCTAGAACCTTGGTTTGGCTCTCCATGTTAATTTGTTGGCTCGCGCCCCACATTTCTAAGCCCATACAGGCTGTGTGCACAGGGCCAAGGCAAACACTGCTCTCTCTATAATCAACAGTCTCCGATTCAGCAGAGCCACGAGCTCTAAATTGCAACCAATCATGAAAAGCAATAGGAGGACAGTCATTAAAATTAGAAAACACGTCAGAGTGAGGATTATGGCAAGCCCCTCCTCGGCAACATTAGCAGTGAGTGGTAGCTTGCACTTACCTTTGCTTCAGATAAGTTAATCTTCTGAAAACGGAGGAGGAATTTGACACGCTCGAGCTCTGGGATGCATTTGTCAATCGTCTCAGCAACCAGCCTTCTGCAAAAAAATAAAGACAAACATAGGTATAACATGGCTTGCGACAAAAGAGTTTAACATTTAAGAGATGGAGAGGGAAGTAAGCTGTGAAAAAACGCACTGTACAGACAGCTGCAGCCCTGCTCGAGCTCTTGAGTCACATATGGTAGTACTGCCATTAGTTATTTAAATGATCTCTATTTCATGACATTGGTCCAACCCAAAGAAAACTTATTTTTAGGTTGAACTGAGAGTCAGCGCGCATGAGTTTGACTATGCCCACTGCCTTTTAAAGGTTCCTTCCTGTGCCATTCGAGGTGTCTTTCATGTGGTGCATTGGTGACATTTGTCCCTCATTTGGAGTGTTTGCTACACCCATGGCAACTGGTTATGTTAAGAGGGTCATTACCTCCTCCTCAGATGTATGGGTCACAGTCCTTAATGCGTGAGCAGTAGCTCCTCTCACAGAACGTCCAAGCCAAAAACTCCCTTAGCCCATCCCTACCTTCCTGGCTACTCTCACATCCTGTGGCTCATAACCCCTGACCTACCGTAGCACCTCCTGATTTTTTGTATGAGAACAACTCCTTGCAAGAATCTCTTCTGATTCCAGGTGTGTGTGCAGCGGTTGAGTGGCTTTTAGGGGTCAAGTCTCTCTATACTTTAGCAGGACTGTGCTGTCATTTGCAACTTGCTGCCTCTTTCCCTTGTGGTTCTTTTTGGGTTCCCGGGGTTGTCCTGCATGGGTGGTGTCTGGTTCTCTAGCCATGGTCCTTTTGAGCCTGGGCCTCATTAGAGTTTTTATATGTTGTGGGTATCCTTATTTGGCAGGCTCCTGTGTCAGCATTTATATATAGCTGTGTGTGCTCCTCTCGCCATTATTGATCGTGGGTGGGAAGCGGTTGGAGCTGAGTGGAGTCTCGGTGAAACTATATGTATATATTGGTGGTCTGTTCTCCTTTGGCCATGGCTCATCATGGGTGGGTGCAGGTCAGGGTGGGTAAGACCCTGGAGGAGGGGGTGCCTGTCTTGTCTGTTGTGCTGCTTATTTGTTGTAACCGTGGTGGATGCACCTTTTCTGGCTCGGCATCCCATGGCCTAACCAGAACTTTATTCTATGCCCCAGCAGTACCTGGTGATGTTAAGGGTGGTGTAGGGTCGTTTTGGCCATGGGTTTACGCTTCACAGTATTGTTCATCTTCAACATGTGCGGGACAATTTTGGATTCCCTGAGCCGTCATTTGGTGTTGGTTAGTGGGATTTTTCGCCTGTTGTCAGCGAAGGGAGCCCGAGTGCCTTCCTCTTCATGGGCCAGTAAGATGTGTGCTGGAGTGGAAATAGATGGCTGTTGTCATGCATACCTTACTCATTAACGTCCTTTGCAGGGTTTCTCGTGGAGTTTCCTTTTCTGGGCATCTGCCCCCCCCCCATCCTGAGAGACCGTTGCTAGCACCCAGGCCTCTAGTGCCAACTTTAGAATGCACCTGCCTACTTCTCAGCACATGGGGCACCCTGGGTCGGTGGGGGACCTTGCAAGACTGCATGTAGAACTGTATAGCCCGCTCCTATGGACTGTGGCCAACTCCTGGTATTTCCCTGCTGCCCCCTTTGTGTGCTCCCTTCCCATCCACGCAGCAAGCCCAGAACGTGCACCCGATATGGCCGCTCCTAATCGCAGAAAGGGTCACTCTGTTAAGGACCTCCTGTTCAAGCCCATCCCACAGCCTAGAAGCCAGGCAGACCCGGGACGCATGGATGACCCTGCGGAGAATGAGGGCCCTGGGGCACCGGTAAGCCGGTCATTCCTGGAATCCTTCGTTTCCTCTCTCCACAAAGACTTGGCTGCAATGAAGCATGATCTCCAGGTGGACCTAAAGGATGTCCGCCGCAATGTGGATTCCCTGGGGGAGTGGGTTCATACCCTGGAGGAACATGAAACAGAAGGAGATGAAGAAACTGAGCACCTTCAACAGGAGGTCCTCTGCTTTCAGGAGCAGAACCTGGACTTGCAGGCCCACACCGAAGACTTAGAAAACAGGTCTTATCGAAATAATGTTCTCTTTAGAGGCAGGGCGCACGGAGATGGGCAGTGAAGGCATCGAGGCCATCGTAGTGGGACTTTTCCACTCTATCTTCGAAGAACCTCCAGAATTTCAGATCAAGCTGGATTGCACCCACAGGGTGGGCCAGCGGCGCTCGGCAACCAACCCTCTGATGGACATGTTCACGATTACCAAATGAAGGAGAGGATCCTCAAGGAGGGCCCATGCTGTCCTGACTTCACATTCCAGTGACAGAAGCCTGTGCTCTTTCAGGATCTGGCCGCCTCTACCCTCCTTAAACACAAGTCCTTTTGGCCGATCACGCTTCATCTCCGGGAGGCTGGTATAAGATACTCATGGGGCCACCCGTTTAGACTGATTTTCGTCTACAAAGGAGAACTGCAGCAAATCTGTTCACTTTGTGCAACCTACAAACTCCTGGACATTACTGAGCCAGCTCCGGACCAACCTAGCCAGCACCCGTAACCTCACAGGTGCCGCAGTGGCCATGGCTGGACCACCATTAAGTCTTTGAGCCCAGTGTAATGGCCTGATCCCAGCACAATGGCTAAATTATGACAGGCGGTGCTTTCATCTCTCGCTGGGGCCTCTTTGGAGTAGGATGGTGCCTCCAACTGCGACACAACGTCCTGGCATGCTGCCTGCGGGACCTTCCCCTAGAAGGAAATGCTGATGAAACTTGCATGGGCCCTCTCTCGTGGGAGCGGGGGGCTTTAGGCCACGAATCCCATTCTTCCCTGTTACCAAGGGCACGACGCTCTGGACGTTGACTTTGTTTCATGTACTATTTTTTTTCATTTTTTAAAACTGTTGTATGTTACGGGGTCTTTATTTTTTTCATCGTTGGGACCTGCTCCCCCCTTGTAATACTCCTCCTAATGCACACACAAGTATGCACTGTATGTGATTTCGAGCTTGCACTCGGTCTGCATCTCACATGGAGCATCTAGGTATCGACCAGCTCCTGCACGATTCCAACGCGTCGCTTTCTCCCCTCTTCACTTGTCACACAGATGAGTGTTAAGCTCCTTATGCTTAATGTAAAAAGGATCAACAACCCTCTTAAGCGCGGAGCGCTACAATTCTAGTTGGATAACTCTGAGGCTCATATTTGCTGGCTTCAATAGACCCATCTGCTGGCTAGCGATACACATAGGATGCCCTCTAGAGCCTTTCTGCTTCAGTACTCCTCCTCCCTCCCTACCAAGAAGGCAGAAGTGGCTATCCTGGTTGCGTGCACATTCCCCAGGACTCTGAGGGCTTAGGTTTTAGAGATCAAGGGGAGACTTTTAGCGTACTCCATGAACTTGGGGGGCATACACCGACACTCGCCACAATATACTCCCACAATGAGGGACAGGAGCATTTCCTGCATAGAACCATACTAGAACTGACCTCTACATCTGACTGCCCGGTCCTTATAGGGGGCTACCTGAATATAGTCGTTGACGGGCAGCTGGACTGCTCTGCGAAACAACAGTAACAGACTGAGGCTCTCTCTGCTATGCACTGCTAGTGGCTGCGGGACCAGGGGCTGGTAGACCTGTGGCAACACCTCCACCCTCGCAACCTTGACTTTACCTTTTACTCACACGCCCGGGGAACCTAGGCGCACCTCAACTATGTTATGTTATGTTAAAATCTTTAATATACACCAAACGGTTTCATGGCGCTGTGAACGGAGTGCAACAGTTGAATGGTAACAGAGACTTACTCATATGCCAGCAAGAACAAATGGGTTTTTAGAAAAGTTCTAAACTGAGTGTAGGCAATAACTGATATGAATTCCATAGGGAGGGAGTTCCAAAATTGAGGAGAGAATCTCAGTCCGCTATGCTTCTTTCTTTTAATGGAGGTGAGCAGATTCAAGTGAGAGGAACGAAGTTCGCGAACGGGAGTATAAGAAGAAATAAATGGTGGACAATGGCCTGTCAGAGCTTTAAAGATGGTACATCCCATTTTAAATACGCGACGTTTGTCCACCAGGAGCCAGTGAAGGCTCTTCATCAGTGGGCGAGCATGTTGATTAAGTATGGGTGTAAAATCTGTTCCGCTCGTGAAATTTGCAGATTTTTGGCAATTTCGCGTTCCGCGTATCGCGCAAATTTGTCCAATAAGCTGCAATTTGCAAGCTGGCGGATTTTTTTGCTTGGTCACGCTTGAAAAATATAATATCGCGCAAGCCCAGTTGTTTTTCTCCCTGTTTGCGTGTGCATTTTAGATCTTGCTGCGTGATGGCGCGAAAGTTTTTCGACCGCGAGTAAGTCATCGTGGCCCGCCATTTTACACAGCGAGAGTTTGACAACGCGAGTACGTCATAAGGGCCCGCAATCACGCATCGCTGGAGTAAACAATTACGAACACGTAGATGCGGCCCGCAGCTCACTTCCGACGGGAGATTTGAACAGCTTGCTTTCCCGAACTTGCATAAATTGCAATTCTGCACAAGAAATCCACCGCAGGCAGCATAAACCTTCTGAAAATAATGATTTTGATCAGAATAACTCCTCAGATTGACATTTGGCTGCACTTTTTTGTGCAAGGAGTCCATTTTTTGGGGGTGGAGGAATGAAATGCCCCAGAGTCTCCAACTTCCTGTTCCAGTCCAGCAGGCTCCTCCCAGTGCTTTGCGAATGTTCTTGTCACTTTTCATTTGGATCTGGAGCTGGAAGGATTACTTTTTGTGGCTGCTGCTGGATATTTGTATTTGAGTACTTTTTGGAGTTTGGAGTTTGGATCACTTTTGGATTTGAGATTTTACAAGTAAGTTGGTGTTGTTTGTTTGGGGCATTGCAGTTGCTGCAACTACAATTTTTAAACTTTTTCACAACTTTAAAAAAAATATATTGTGGATAGGCACAGTATCCGGTTGGCGCAGGGTTAGTCATGGGTGCATGATACAACTATTTCTGTGAGTTTTGTTGAACTTACATCTCATTTATGTCATGGAATTGTAGCTCCCTGATATATGTGGATTTGTTTATTTTATTTTGGGGTGCCTGTAAAGCCACACTAGCCAGTAGGCCCAGGGGTAGTGAGTGGTGCATGGACCAAGTCTTTCACTGGGGTGCCTTGAATTTAAACATCATTGAGGGCATGGATGGCATTGGATTTTGGTTATTTATGTGTGTTTTTCGACTTTTTGGGGTGTTGTTGGGGCCTGGCCATGTGGGTGGGGGCCATTTTGAGGCCTGGTCCAGGCAGGGCCTGGCCATGTGGTGGGGGTCAAGGGGCCATTTTGAAGCCAGGAAGTGTGCTCAGGCCTGCACCCACTTTGCCTTGCTTTCATCCAATATGCCCAGGGGTACTTAGTGGTGCATGGACCAAGTCTTTCTGTGTGGTGTCTTGAATTTAAACATCATTGAGGGCATGGATGGCATTGGATTGTGGTGATTTTTGTGAGTTTTTTTACTTTTTGGGGTGTTTTGGGGCCTGTCCATGTGGGTGGGGGCCATTTTGAGGCCTGGTCCAGGCATGGCCTGGCCCTGTGGTGGGGGTCAAGGCTCAAGGGGCCATTTTGAAGCCAGGCAGTATGCTCAGGCCTGCACCCAGCAGTTTGCCTTGCTTTCATTTAATCCATTATGCCCAGGGGTACTCAGTGGTGCATGGACCAAGTCTTTCTGTGTGGTCTGGCTCTCTTCTATTAATGTAACCCTTTCGCTGCGTCGGCAATTCTGCCGCAGCGCTAAGGGGCGGGGGGGGGGCACGCGGCGCTTCGACGCTAGTAACAAAACCGCTCCTTCAGGCCCTTCAGGTGAGCTCTGCTTATGACCGAGCGGTTCCGTCACGGCCCTGCCCACTCAAAAGAACGCGCGGCGCAGGTGCAAAATCAGCGAGCGGGCCGTGAACCACTCCGTCACCAGCTTGGTAGGGGTTAAACATCCATTTTGGATTAGAATTGCAATTTTTATTTTGTGTCTTTCCGTTTTTGGGTGTGTTGTTGTAATAATAATAAATGCAATTCCTAGTTGCAAATATTAATTGAAGCACGACATATGCAACATGTATTTAACTCATATTCCTCTGGCTTACGTTCCTTTTAGGTGCACAAGAGAATCACATAAGTCATTGTTCATCATCATCAGTGCCATGAAAAAGTCCTGCAGCGGTGTGTGCAGCACAACATCACGTGACGTCACGTGTGGCCACAGACAACTCTGCAACTCGTGCAACTGCGGACTGCTGTTCTGACATCTGACGAAGATGGGCCCAAAGAAAGGTGGCCGTAGCTCCGCTACCAAGAAAGTTGCCAGTGCCACTGCCAGTAAGAAGGAGCAGAAGAAGCAAGTGGCGCCACTTACCAAGGAGGCTGGTGTGCCCACAGACACTTTTTTGGGGAAAAAAAAAATTACGCCTGCAGCAGCGGGGTCAGTGCTACCACGCCAAGTTAGGTACAAGGCCATGAGTGCTGCAGAGGCAGCCACTTTAATTGTTCAATCACCATCGAACATGGGATGTTGGCTCATCGCAAGAAAGTAGCATCCAATCAACGCAGGGTGTATTTAATCTGACGAGTGTCCATCAACCACAGCCACAACGACAACCACAGGTTCAACTAGTACAAGCGCAAGTACATGCTCAAGGAGAGGTGCAAGTAGATGCGCAAGGAGAGGCGCAAGGAGAGGCTCAAGGAGAGGCGCAAGTAGAGGTGCAAGGAGAGGCGCATAGAGAGGCGCATAGAGAGGTGAATGGAGAGGCGCAGGGAGAGGCGCATGGAGAGGCGCATGGAGAGGCGCATGGAGAGGCGCAAGGACAGGCACATGGAGAGGTGCATGGAGAGGCACATGGAGAGGCGCATGGAGAGGCGCATGGAGAGGCGCATGGAGAGGTGCATCTAGAGGCGCATGGAGCGGCACAACTGCCCCCAATGCTTGTTCCTCCAGAAGTAGGGGCGCATCAGGAAATCGAGATTTAAGCGGATGAATCATCCGAGGAAGCCACTCCTCCTGATGATGATCCATTGTCGTCCAGATCCCCAGCAAGAACAAGGTCAAGGAGGGATACTACAAGTTCTTCTTCAAGCCCCCTTCCTTCTGATGATCTTGATGTTGATTGGAACCCACCAATGCAGTCTGAGAGGGAGGCACGCCATGAGCCGACAAAGGTAGCTAAGCCTAAAAGGAAGGTTCCCGCAAGGCTTCCACTTATGGGTGATGACAACGAACAAGAAGTGGTGTATTCTGCTGCTGATGACAGTCTGACGATGACCCAGTCATCACAATTGTCACTGCAGCCCCAGCGGACATGCAGCAGGCAGACATTTTGACCCTATCCCAAATTGCTGCTGAGCGGGATGTGGTCGGCGTGGCACTGGTACCACCACCAACGCAGTTAACTACTACACCAATACGACCTACAGCTTCAATATTTTCTCGTCAGAAGAGACCTCCATCCAGCTCGACCTCCATTACCTCAAGTAGTGGTGCTGTAATTGCACAATCGAGTCATCATCAGCCACGCCCATCCTCCACTTCATCTGGCATTGAAAATAGCACCTCCACCAGCAGCAGACATCTCCAGTTCCCAGTTTTGGACTTCTTAATTGTTAGCAAAAAGGCAGAAAACATGGTTGTTTGTTCGATTTGTAAAACTGTAGTTAGTTGGGGTAAGCTTGGTACCAACTATGGTACCGGAGGCCAGAGAGGTCCTCTCCAAAAACACCACACTATCATTTGGGAGGCGCACAAAAGGAAGATCCAAGAAGCCAAAAGTACAACAAATCCAAATGTATCCATTCATATTGCCTCTGATGATTATGAGGGGCTGACTGTGCAGTGGGAAAGTGAAGAAGCAACAGACATTTTTTCTGGTACACCCAGTACCCCTGGCAGCAGCACTGCAGTGGTAGCGCCCACACCCTCTACCTCAGCAACATGTATGATGCACACTAAGAGTGTGGGAGAGACACCAATGCGTAAAAGTACATTAATGTGCCTAACTGAGTTGAAGAAGTCTGGATCATCATCATCACATATGAAAATGGTCCAGACCACCATTAAAAGCATGTTTTGGTCGGAGGCGCCATTTGAACTCAACCACCCAATGGCACGTCTGTACAACGCAAAGCTGGCTAAAATGCTAGCACTGGACTTTCTCCCTTTTTCTTTCGTGGAAGGGGTGGGTTTTTTAGAATTTGTGGCAACAGTCTGCCTTAAATGGAAGGTTCCTAGCCGGTCCTATGTTGCGGTTCCAGCACTACATGAAGATGTGCTGGAAGTGATTGGGTCAGCTTTGCAGAAGAGTGCTGTTCACACTATCCACCTGACAACAGACATGTGGGCCAGTTGCCAAGCCGTGGATTACATGTGCATCACTGCACACTGGGTCTCTTTTGCAGGGGTTAAAGAGAAGCTATCTGCAGGTGTTGACCATGCCACAATTTTTAAAGCGAGTCGGAAACATGCATCAGTAGCCATGTTTGCCATGGAGAAATCTCATACTGCATTAAACATTTTGGATGAGTTTAAGAGTAAGGTCTCTAAATGGCTGGTGCCAAGAAGTCGCATGATTGGTTATGTTTCCATGGATAATGGCAGTAATATAGTTAAGGCCATGCAAGATGGTGGCTACTTCAGAGTGCCGTGTTTGGCGCACAGCTTTAACATTATTGTTCAAGATTTCTTGAAAGGAGAAGACACAGTCAGCAAGTTACTGAACACCTGCCGAAGAATCTGCACACATTTCAGCCATTCTTTTAAGGCCCGGAAGGAGATGAGGATCTTTCAACGTAGCCGTGGAGTGCCAGTGAAAGGACTCATCCAGGAGGTGGCAACACATTGGAACTCAGCCTTCTACATGCTTGAACATCTGTTTGAGCAGTACTTGGTAATCAATGAGTATGCCAATAGCATTAACATACAGTCTGCTGCTGTGAAAGACATGAGAATAGAGCCGGAGAAATGAGACCTAGTTAAAAGCCTGACAGACATCCTTCGTCCTTTTAAGGTCTTCACCCGTGAAGTCAGCAGGGAGGACTGTAGTTTGGGCAAAGCTATCCCATTGTTGTTCATGCTAGAGCAACAACTGAGGGCGGTGTCTTCAACGTTCCGAGCTGATGTTCACAAACAAGACGCATATCGATTGGCGGAGAGCTTATTATGCTGCCTAATTGTCAATGAAAGGCTTAAAAAAATACATTCAGAAAAACATTACATTTGTGCCACTAATCTGGATCCACGGTACAAAAAGGCACTGACTAGCAAAGTATTCATTCCTTTTGATGAAGAAGATGTTTCAAAGTACAAACGTTGGAGAGCTGTGTCAGCCACTCGGTTCGAAAAAGAGTGACAGGAAATTGAAGGAAACACCCCAAGTACTACTGAAGCAGCAGGCCATCCGGCGTCAAGGTCCACTTCTGTGGCCGAAGGCAGTCACTTTCCCTCACAGCCATTACCGACAGAAGCAACAGTATCCTGGTCATCATCACCTGCACCAGGCCCAGCCCTAATATTGTTGGAAGCGGATTGGATAACTCAGCAAGGGTTTGCTCACTCCAGTGTTGATGCAAAGGCAACACATGGTACAAAAAGTGGAGCACCACCCAGGGAGGTCGTTGAGTGAATGGTGCAGGCCTATCTGGATGACCCAACAGAGGTCTACATTGATTGTGACCCATTGGTGTATTGGTATGGGAAAAGGCCTCACTGGCCACTGCTCAGCAGGCTGGCTATAAATTATTTGTCTTACCCACTCGCAAGCGTGTCTTCGGAACGAGTTTTCAGTGTTGCTGGTGCCATTGTCACTTCAAAAAGGACCCGCCTCTCACCCAAAAATGTGGAGAGGTTAACAATGATCAAGACGAATGAGGACGTCGTACCTCTAGATTACAAAATACGTGAATCCACGCAGGAAGAATAGGACACCGACTTAGGTGACGGAAGCACTTCTCTGTTAGCTGACCTACTCCATGTTCAAGAAATCATAGATTTTGAGGACGAGTTCTATTTCCCTGACCACTAGGCTTGAAAAACTTACTTTTTGTTTTCTTCCGTCCTTTTGTATTTTTATTTCTGTGTGTCTTTCTTTGATTTGCAACTTTTAGCACAACAAAACTTTAATCACAACAAATCCTTTAGCAGCACTGTCTTCGTCTTATTTTCCATATTGAAGGTGCCGCTGTCTGCATTCCTGATTTTCACAACTCAGTCATGCTCCTCTAGCCTCCTCCTCCAGACTCCGCCTATCCATTTCCCTCAAGGCAAATGGCCGGATTATGCAGAATCTAGAAACTGTTGCTTCAGTCGGTACACGAGTCCCCTCAAAAGAAGTGGGACTGGAATGACTCACTATGCTGACTGCACCTTCTGAAATTGACACCAAAGGCTGCCCTGTGGCCCTCCACTTAAGATGATGACAAGTGGAACAGGTAATGAATGAGGAGATGGCATGCAGTGGTGACACTGGCTGTTTTGCTCTAATGAAAGCAATTGTTGTTTGTTTTTTGTGCATGGAGTGAATCCTATCTATGTGCCGCTCAGGAAAGAAACTTTGGGGCACTTCTGTGCTTGCCTGCTGCTGGGGGACTCTACGGTCTAAGGACCAGCATTCGGGAAGAACGCGAGGACTCCAGGGACCAGGAGCCTCGTGGTCAGGCACACCTGAGCTGGAGCTGACGGCCACGCCCCCACTCACTTCTTAACGCCTCCCGGCCCCCGCTTCACGGGAGCCGCTCGGGAAACAAACTTTGGGGCATTTCTGTGCGTGCCTGCTGCTGAGGGTCTCTACGCTCTAAGGACCAGCATTCGGGAAGGACGCGAGGATTCCAGGGACAAGGAGCCTCGTGGTCAGGCACACCTGAGCTGGAGCTGATGGCCACGCCCCCACTCATTATTTAACCTGCCATAGTCCCGCTAAGCGGGACGCGGGCGGGCGCCGGGCAAAGCCCGGGCAAAGGAAGGGCTGTCTGTGGCCGTCTGGAGCCGGACCAGGCCGGGCCGGCCTAGCCCCTTGACTTTTTACCCACGGACTGGGACTAAAGCAAAGCTAAGTGAACTGCATGGCTAGATGATTGTTGTTTAAAAAACGATCTATACATTTGCTTCTGTATTAGCATATTGGTTGTGCCGGTTATCTTGCCATTACAAAACGCTTCTCTTGCAATATGAGCAAAACCAGCCGTAAAGGGGGGGCAGGGGTTGGGGGAGTAAGGACACTTGATGCCTATCTCCAACGGGCAGAAGCAGTGGCAAAGGAGATAGAGCTTGTAGAGAGGAGGCTTTCAATCGACCCTCTCTGCACGATTCTAAATCTGGTACCAAATTTTGAAACCAGAGGCAGCAGTGTATTCCAAGATACTTCGCAGCTGCAAACCTCTTCCCCCGACGATGACCTAGCGTCGGTCACTATTTCGACAAACCTCACTTGTCCATCTATAGTGAGCCTTCTACCTTCCCCTCCTATTACCCGTACCAGGCAGTTAAGGGCTCCATCAGGTGCCAAAGGTAGAGACCCTTTAGGGAAAAGAAAGGCTAATAGTGCCCCAAAAGGTATTACACACAATGCTAAACAGGCTAAAAAAGGGAATTCCACTCCTGGGTTGGGCTCTATAAATGAGATAGCAATAAGCCAAGCAAATGCTCCCGTTACACAAGGAGGGAGCAATCTCATTACTTCAGCACACGATGACACCAGGGGGGATTTTACTTCAGAGTTCATTAAACACATGGAGGATAGGCTAAGAGCAATAATCTTTCCCGTTATGGAAAAGTTGGATTTGTTAGATCGCAGACTTGGTGCTCTTGAGAAGTCTTTATCTCAGGACCAACCCTCTTCCAATGGAATTAAAACCTCTAACGATCGCTTAAATCATGACCTACTACCGCTAGGTGCATGTACCTGCGGTTACAGTTTTTCAAGTAATTAATACCCCGGCCCGGTCAGAGTTAGCAAAGCAGGAGCTAAGCCTGGTCCTAGGGGACTAGCTGGGAGACTTCATCTTCTGGCTAGTGGCTCTACTAAAGAAACATCTCTCCACCTTCCACCAGAGGCATGCCCGTATACCATTATTTTGGCAAATGTTCCAAATACCTCCAACGGTGGGGAAGAACATTGGACGGCACTCAAAAACAAAGCTCTCAATTTCTTGAACACCAAAACAGTCTTGGGGGATCATCTTTTTAGGAATTTTAAGATGGTAAGAAGTGTGGCTTGGGTGGGAAAAACGAGGAAAAGTATGGATGGGGATTGTGTTGTGAAATTTCTTCCCCCCAATTGGTGGACCATATCCTGAGACAGGCAGGATCCCACAGGATTCATAATGATTCTGTTAATATTCTACCATAAGGTTTCTTCTACCCCCCTACCACTGCTGTAGATCCGAATAAGAGAGAGATTAACCTTCAGGTAGGTCCCGTTATTAACCCTGTACCATTGAGTAATAGATTTGAGGTTTTTAGCTCACTTGATGCTAATGACTGACTTCATGATTCTGAAGCCCAGGAACTGTGGGCAGGCAGTCTAGTAAATTCATATACAGTAGGTTTTCCTATAGTTTTTGAATCCCAAGGAGATACAATACCTGCCCTAGTAGTCAGTGCAACATCTAGTAGCTCTCCCAATGTTAATACTAACAATTCCATCTCAGGAGGTTACTGAAGGGGGCAAAATAGTATCAGAGGACCAATGGAAGGGATGTCCCCTAGCCCTCAACCATTGGATGATGATCCCAACATGTTATCATTGGTCTCATGGAACGTGGCTGGGCTCAGAAGTAAAGTTATATCATTGGACTGGCTGTCTTTTATAGACAGTCAGGATCTAATCCTTTTACAGGAAACCTGGCTGAATGTACCTGTGTTTAGACCCGGCTATCTTAATTTCTATGTCCCTGCTGTCCCTAGCTCCCGAGGGCGTTCAAAGGGGGGCCTCCTAATTTGGGCTAAACAAGACAGTCGATTCATTATCAGCCAAGTTGAAACAAATAGCAGTGATATTTTACTAATACGAGTCCAGTGCCCTGGATCAAAATTATTATTTATTTTTAATGTTTCTTCCAGGGGAATGCCAGGGGGTAAACCCTCGCATACTATCGACGAGCTAGACGCACTCCTCGATTTTTATAACGATAAAGGTAACACTATAGTAGCAGGTGATTTTAATTGCTGTTTTGAACCTCTGGACACCAATGACATAGACCTCACTCTGGAAGAAGACAGTCCATGGAATATCCCCCAGTTGACCCTACCTATTAAAAAATGGACAGATGTAGCACTGCAGCTCAAAGTCCTTTGTGTTGGACAAGGGCTGCGCGCCCTAAATGGTAGAACTGTTTCTGACAAAAGTGGGGCTTTTACCTTTAACAATGGCAGACGTAAGAGCCGCATCAACTACATACTCACTAACAAAGAGAATGGTCCCAATATTAAGGACATGAAGGTAGTCGAAAGGGTTGAAAGTGACCACGACCCACTCCTCCTGTCATTTAACATATTAAATTCCTGTCCACATGAAATTCTTAGTGGACGAGGCTACGATTGCGACTATGAGGGTTTTGACAATGGAAGTTACAGCCGTACTCCAAAAATGTACCACCCAGGATGAGGTAGTGGCAGATTTTAACACCATTCAAACCACATTTTTTAATCAATTAAAATGTTTTTTTACAAAAAAGAGTTCCAAAAGACAAAACAGGCCTCTAAAAAAGGGAGAACAATGGTATGGTAAGTCCTGTAGGGCTGCTTACAAAGCCCTCGCTGAGGCAGAAAAATCCAAGGATAGAGAAATAATAAAGAGTGCCCGCTCCTACTATAAGAAAGTCCATCAAGATGCAAAACGTGCTTGGGATGAGGACTATTGGAGAGACCTCTACCTAGCTAGTAGGGAACGATCAATGGGAACCTTCTGGGATATGATCAAATGGGGCAGGGGCATACAGAGGGCAGAACCAATACATTATGTTTCTCCCGACCTCTGGGTCACTCATTATGCGTCCCAGTTCTCGTCGGTTGACATAGCTAACAAGACAAATGTGGATCATAGTCCTTTTAATCTGGACCCAGGTCCCTTACACTTTGAGAGGACTGAGGTAGATAAGGTACTAAAAACAATCCCCAAGGGCAGGGTACCAGGATTAGATTCAATCCCAGCTGACTTGTTTGTACATGACAAGGAGGTCTGGGTCCCGTATATTCAATCCTTGATAAATGGTATTGCCTTAGGATCGCCCATACCGGATACCTGGAAGGGCGCCGAGACCAGTCCGATCTACAAGAAGGGGGAGCGCTCATATCCAGGGAATTACAGGCCTATTAGTCTTATAGATTGTATCCAGAAGGTGGTAGTAAGACTTGTTCTGCAGAGAATCGAAGGGTGGATCGAGGAGGATGAAGTTCTTTCACCTCTCCAGGCAGGATTCCGCAGCCATAAAAGTACCATAGACCAGGTTTTTAGATTTGTTTTAATATATTGTCGGGTGGTTGTAATAGGGGGGGGGCACGATTTATGCGGCATTTGTCGACCTTAAATCAGCGTTCGACTTGGTGCTGCGTGCAAAAATGTGGGATGTTTTTGAAGAGCAGGGTATGCCATCAAATATTTTGTCCTTTTTAAAAATATTACATGAGGACAATTTTTCCCAAGTTAGATGGAACCAAAAGGGTGGTGTTACTGACAAATTTCGGATTGCCAGAGGTGTCCGTCAAGGGTGCGTACTTTCTCCGACCCTCTTTTCATTATATGTTATGTTATGTTATGTTACTTCTAAAGCGCAGCATTCATCCTAAGCAGGAAATCACGGCGCTGAGATTGTTGGTGTCTGCGGTGGGCCAGTACATGAGTCTAGAGGAATTAGTCGGATTTGGGGAAAAGTATTGTTTTCAGTTTTTTTCTGAACGTGAGGTGGCAGTCCGTGAGCCTGAGATCAGTGGGCAAGTCATTCCAAATGGTAGCGGCCAGATGGGAAAAGGCACCCCCCCATTTTGGCTCTCTTTACTCGAATGGTGGAAGCTTTTGCTGTAGATTGTGAGCGAAGATTCCGATTAGGTGCATAGAAATTGATCCTGTTTTTTAGGATGTTGGGGCTGGTGTTATGCAATGCCCTATGTGTAATGCATAATATTTTGAAAGAGGCTCTCTGCCTCATTGGGAGCCAATGTAGGGCTCTCAGACAGCTCTTGGCTGAGTCGTACTTTTTCCTATTGCAGATTGCCTTAGCTGCCGCATTCTGAACTAGCTGTAGTTTTGTGAATAATAGTTCCTTGCAGTTGGTGTTGGCTTGGGCGGTGTGCCTAGAGCGGCAGGCCACCAGGTGTTGTCCCAGAGATGTTGAGATCCGCCGAACAAGAGAATTTCCAATTTGTCAGCATTTAGCATCAAACAATGACTATACATCCAGTTGGACAATTCGGTGAGGCAGTTAATCAGCCTGCTTTTCGGGTCCTCCTCGCCGTTTAATGCTACCATTAATTGTGTATCATCTGCGTATGAGCAGATGTTGATGCCCCACTTTTCACCGATGGTTGCCAAGGATGATACATATACATGGAATACTGTCGGACTTAGAGAGGCCCCCTGTGGGACCCCATATTTAATTTTCCAGGGGGTGGACGAGAAGTTTGCCTAAACGTACATATTGTGATCTGTCAGACAGGAAGGATTCAAGCCAACCTAAAGCTTTTGCCTGTCTCCCTTTCGCTGCCATATTTTCTAGTAGGAGGTTGTGGGGTACGGTATCAAACGCCGCTGAAAGGTCTAACAGTATCAGGGCAACCGTTTTGCCCAGATCAACCTGTATTCTGATGTCATCCAGCACTGTCAAGAGTGTTATCCCGGTGCTGTTGTTGGCCCTAAAGCCTGTCTGGGAGACATCCAACAGATTGTTGGTCTCCAAGAAGCTTGACAGCTGTTTATTTACAAGTTTTTCTAGGACTTTTGATAAATATGGTAGCTGTGAGATAGGTCGATAGTTGGCTGGGTTGTTAATGTCTGCACCAGCTTTTTTCACTACTGGGGTGACCACTGCACTCTTCCAGGTAGTTGGGAATTCTGCTAGGTTGAGTGAAAGGTTGAGTGCTTGTGTCACTGCCGGGCAGATAACAGGGGTTAGTTGTGAAAAAATATGATGTGGGCATGGGTCCAGCGGGGAGCCTGATTTAATCTCCAACATAACCTTGCTCACTTCCTCCTCAGAAAAAGGGCCAAAAGTGGAGCAACTTATCAGCGAAGTGGGGTGTATGTGATGCTTAGTTTGTTCCAGGCCATCAATGGAGAAGGAGGTGTACATTTTTTCTATTTTCTCATAGAAGAATTCACTTATTTTGTCACATCCTTCTTGTGAGGGGGTCAGGTTTAACATAATGCTTGTAGGACTGCAGAGTTCCTTAACTATTTTAAAAAGCTCTTTGGATGAGTTTTTGTTATCTGATATCCGACGCGTAAAATAATCTTTTTTTGCTTTCCTGATGGCTGCGTTATAGGTCTTGAGTTCCCTTTTATAGGTGAGTCTATCATAAGGTGTTTTAGTTAGTCTCCATTTGTGTTCCAGTGTTGTGCCTTTTCTCTTTAGGATCTTTAGATCCGGGCCATACCATTTTTCTGACAGCGTTCTTCTGAGTTTATGGTTATGCCATGGCGTTGAACAGTGTTCCAGTGCATTCATGATGTTGTTTTGCAACTGGTGTATTTCATAATCAATGGAGGATCCGGCGATATTTTTGTGGTCAAAATGCTGTTGGAATTTCTCTACAGAGAACTTCTTCCAGCTCCTAGTTGTCGCCGGGGCCTGAAATAGCGATCTCATGTTTTGTATGGGTATATTTATGGTGAATTCAATCTTATAATGGTCAGTCCAAGTCATTGGTTTTATGTCTTTGATGGTGGTGGTTCCTATGTTAGCTCTGTGTGTAGGTAGTTACATTTTCTGTGTCAGTTGCAGTATTTTCATATCATCTGCTAAGTGTTTGGATAATGGGTTTTTTTTATTATCGTAATGTACATTGAAGTCACCTAGGTTTATAACATTTTTATTTTTGAGACAGACAGGAAGAACTTGTGAGAGGAGCTGGGTGCTGAATTCTGCCGTGCTTCCCGGGGGATTGTAGATGATTGCGCCGCCGAGTAATGCATTAGTGTTGATAGTAACAGGGCTTCGTGTTTGCCAACTTGTGTGGTTGCTTCTTGATGACAGGTAAAGGTTTCTTTAAATAGTATGGCCACACCCTCCCCTCTTGTTAGATCTATTCAGGATTAAAATCTTATACCCCGAAGGGAGTGCCGTTGCAATACCCGGGGTACTGTGATTATCAAGCCAAGTCTCGGTAAGGAAGGATAGGTCTGGTTTGGTTTCGTTTAAGGTGTCCCATATTTCGATAGCGTGTTTGGGAAGAGATCTCGCATAGAGATAGATACAGTTGATATCGAGATTTGAGGGATTTCTCTGCATGGAGCGATACATGGAATTGCTGTCCCATCTACAATTCCAACAACAAAAGGGGCCCATGGTGTTTAAAGGTCCCACTTTGGCACATAGAGCATATCCATGTGGAGATTTTGTATTGAGTTTCTTAAGGTCACCACTGGAATATGTAACTCTTGGTGTGTCAGATGAATCGATTGAACGTAGGGCTGGGGTCATGGCCCCTGGTCCCGGCCAGTCACGGACGGGCGCTGACGGGCTTGCCTTTGGCCCGCCCGCTGCGCTCATGCGCTGCGCATCCTTGGTGGGGGAACCATTTTATGCTGGTGATGGCGGGAGGGGCCGAGCACTAGACTGCTCGCCCTTCTCCTCACCCAAGTTGGCGACTGTTGGGCAGTACCCATCAACAGGGTGATCTCCTACTATGAGCATGAGCCTACTGACGCCCCAAAATTGGATGGCAGGTTGATCCCCCTGCTGATGTCTGCCGACGACACCCTGTTGATTTCCAAAACTCAACAGGGTTTACTGAAAGCTATAGACGTGTTTGAGGTCTTTTGTAACGATCACAGACTGGTAATAAATGTGAGTAAGACAAGTTTATGGTCCTCCATAGGTCAAAACACGTAAGAAGGAAGGCGGTCATGAACGGGCCGCATCTTGAACAGACCCAGGTTTTTTCATATTTGGGCATAACCCTAGCCTCAAATTTGGATTGGAAACCCCACACATCCCAGCAGGTCACAAAGCATGCACAGCTAGCTGGAGCCTTAACCAAAGAGTTACTCCTCTCATACACTAGACCAATCACCCCTGAATTGAAAATGTATGATGCTAAGATCGGAGCTGCAGTTCTCTTTGGGGTGGAATTATGGGGTTACAGCAATCTTGCCCCCCTATCAAGGGCACAGAATATATTTTTATGAGTATTCACAGTTCTCCCTGCTTATACCCCTCTTACTCCCCTTTTTTACGATCTGGGGTCTCAGCGTTTGGAGGACAAGGCCCGATACAGACCAGTGGCCTACTGGAGGAGATTGTGGGTCACGCCTGATCTTTCCCAGTATGCTCGGGCATTTCTCGAAGTTAGAGATGCAGATAAAGCTCATCGAATTCCCTTGATGAGGGAGGTAAAGGCTATCTACACAGCAATGGGTCTAGCCTCCTTGTGGGAAGACCCAATAACCCATGCCTTTCCACCCAGGAAAACATTTAGAGCACTCTATTGGAGTATGGTATCCCTAAAAAGATTTGGCAGCTGCGTAGGTCCGTCCCTGACTGCGGACTACTTGGAACTTAAAAGCTCTGCAGCATTTGAGGAATACTGGGATTGTATTACTGTTCCCGAGGATAGAAAGAGATACCACCAATTTAGGGTGGGTACTTTACCCATTAATTCCTTTACAGCCAAATGGAAAAATGGCAATGATTCTAGTTGCCCTTTCTGCCATAACCTATGAGAAAGCATTGGGCACATTTTATTTATTTGTCCTGAATATAAAGCCCCAAGGCAAAAGCTTGCTAAAACCCATTTGTTTGCAGCTGGGACTTAGTACGGGGGCAGAGGCTCTAAGGATCCTCAAAACAAATAGTACGCAACCTGTGGTTATTGCTGTAGACAAATTTATTCATTGGATGTGGATCATATGAGCTCGTAAATTACGTTTTAACTGAGTATTTTTATAGCTTGCTGCCTAAATTCATGTATTACGACACATATTGTATATGGAACTCTGTGTACTTACCCTTGTTAACTTATTTTTTAAAATATGAAATTCTTGACTTATTTTATTTTTTTAACGTAATGGCGGATTGGATTGGAAATAGCCACACTGTTCTGAAGATTATATTGGTCTTGTGTACAGATTTCAAATTGTATTATATGTTGCCCCGTGGGTTTCTTCTATGCTGAAAGAGAAACCTGACATTTCCTTTTAAGTTTGATGTCTTTTATGATTTCTATAATCGAAATACAGACTTTGAAATTGAAATTGACTGCACCTTCTGAAATTGACACGAAAGGCTGCCCTGTGGCCCGCCACTTAAGATGATGACAAGTGGAACAGGTAATGAATGATGAGATGGCATGCAGTGGTGACACTGGCTGTTTTGCTCTAATGAAAGCAATTGTTGTTTGATTGTTGTGCATGGAGTGAATCCTATCTATGTGTTCTGTTATTAATATTTAATCTTGTACACACTAAATGTGACTCAAGTGTACTCTGTTACCTTGTTTAATACAAATTTTACTTCTACTGCAGGGGCCAGCCACTACGTTGCATTTTTCAATATGAAAAATGTCCTTGGACTCAGTGTGTAGACAACATTGAGTTTGCCACTACCATACCATAATGATGATGAGTCTTGATGATTAAAGTTACATAATATCTTTATTCTTTACACAGTGACTCACTGGGATGGATGGATCATCATCATTGTCGGTTTACGGAAGAAATATGCCGCTTCGTGAGTGGCAAACAACAGGTAAACAAGTCAACAACAACCACAGCAGACCTACATGTCTGTCCAGTCGTGGTATGGGAGTGGTCGAGCCAGTGTAGTGTATGCCAGAGACCAGACAGCAGTTCATGTAAAATTGTGGCTATGTGGTTTGCTGCATAAAATTAGATATGCTTTGTCTGTCTGTGTCAAAGAGGTATGCTACATCATCAGGTTGGTTTACTCAGTGGTGCCTGCCTTGACCGTCTGCATGGCCCTGGCCTGCTGTGTGCAATTACTATCCTTGAAAAGGAGACTCAGAGTACGCACTTTAGAAATAATGCCTGTATGTGTCGCCTCTGAAAGTGTTATTTTTGCACTACACACCGTACCTTATATATTTTCTCAGTGCTGTTTTAATATCCCTTCCTGTTTTTCCATCAACATTTGCAGGCCGGCTTTTACCTTGTGCCATGGGAACACCATCAATCTACAGTTCCGCATCCTCCAGGCATCCTCCAGGCAGGCAGTGTGTATGGTCACCAAGATTGATCAACGGAGCGTCAGATGGAATGGAGGAGTACCGTGAAGAAGAGGAATGGCTGGATGCATGCAACTTCCCAAATTGAAGAGGACAACAACATACAGTTACAGTATCCTCTTCAATTCTCCTTATCTTTTAAATAACTTATTGTTGTGAACTTCTATGAGTGCGAATCTCTGCTTCAAATTAATCCCTACAGCTATTTCATAACTTTCTTTGCTATTTTTAAAACTAATGTAATGTACTACTAAGTCATTCTCTCTGAGTTAAATTGCGTAATTACAGCAGCCCTGTACTGTCTAATAGTATAGTACTACTTAGTAAGTTGTAGTTAGTACTACTTTTCAGTACCTGAACCATCCATTTAGCAAACAACTTCATGCATGCACTTCCTTTATGTCCCTTAAAAGATTTATGGATATCTTCGTATCCAAAGATTTGTTTTTCTTCATTTGATGTTTGTCCATGCTGTGGTTTTTTTTCCTCTCTCCACAAAACCTTCCCAAAACAACCCCATTCCCATCCAATTTTCAAACCCTAACCTTCTTCCCCTGGGCTGTGTGGTTTCCATTGAGGTGTGACTAAATTACAACAATAATTCCACACACTTGCAGGAGAGGATAAGGTCAAAGCAACAGAAAATAAATTTCAAGAATGGTAAAGGAATCCGAGGATATGTTCTTACTGTGTATTGTACTAACTATTGTTCTGTTCTAATGCTACGCTCAGGCCACTCAATGTTTAATTTCCTTCTTTTTCATATGCTGCTACTGCCAGTGTCTACCACAACTACTACCACCACAACAATGATATTTCATCTGTCCAGGATTCAACCTTAATCGCCTTTTGCCATGCACCCAGCCCTGTGCCTAGCCCTTTTCTCAAACACGAATAACAGGTAAGATAAGCATTTTGGGGGAGGAAGAATAATGGAGTAGGAGGAGAGGAGAGACTGACGGTAGTACTAGTAAAGTAGTAGGACAATTGAATTCACTAACTCTGTCAGTGGCATTTTTCTAAAAATGTGGGCGATTAGACAATTTGAATCAACCAGCCTATTAAGTTTCAGGAAAACAAACGTACAGTTGAGTTAACCCCCCCTGCCTCCCCACAAAACAGTAAAAATGCGTATGCTATGTTTAAGTTGAAAATAAACAATTATTTACACCCTAACAAAAATAAACTATCTCACAAGACCCGACCCACCCCCCTCCCTAACCCCAACTAATGTCCATGAAATGTCCCGGAGAAAAGTTCCAATACCCCAACGCCCAATTCCCACCCCCCCAAAAATCTTTAAAAAAAGGGGCAAGGGACAGTCTCTCCTCCTCTACTGGCGCCGGTGGTGTCCTTTGGCCAGGTGGTCCTGACGCTCACTGCAGAGGTCCTTGAGCAGGGTTTTTAGCCTCTCCACCTCCTGCTCAAGGTTGGACACCCTGAGGGACAAGCGGTGCAGACAAGCCTTGCACCTGCTGTGAGGGGCAGCTGATTTTTTTGCTTCTTGGCGGTGGCGGGTGGCTGCGGTTCCACGGCTCCATACCGCTGAAGGCTTGCACTGACTGGATGACCCAAGGTGAGCGGAGGAGAATGCATCTGTCATGGATGTTGTAGATGTCGACTGAGACTGCGTGTCCTCCTCCTCCTGGGCCACCAGCCACCGATATTCAGCGGCAATCGCCTCCAGCTTCCGTTGTCGTGCCCATCTAGCCAGCTTCTTCCGTGTTAGTTTGGAAGGAGCATCTATATGAAGAAAGAAACACATACTGTAACCAATGCTCTTTAAGATTAACACAAAATAATTCAGCAGAAAGTTGTGTCACAGTAGCTCTAGCAACTTGCAAGCACAGTACATAACATTTGTGGCCTGTATCTATCTAACCTCCCACTTCATCGGCCTCTGCTCTAACATTAGTGGGAGTTTCAGGAATTCTACTAGCACTATATGGGCTCACTACATTAGACTTAGACAGTACACCAGTCTTCTTCTTCTTCTCTCTTGTTTAGCGAAATTGGTACGTAAACTTGTGGAAGCCGGCATAATGCCAGCGCAGTCAACCTCGCACCTGAGTACCATGATCCAGGCATCCTTCCATTCAAAATAAATGTCTCAACAGGACAAACCTTACTTTTTCTCACGGAAAAACTACCTTTTAATTTTATTTTGGAAACCGCCAGCCATGCATCCATGCTTGACTTGCATTTGAATTTGAACCAAAGGATATATTGCGCTCACATACAGTTTCTGTTTCACCCACCCAGGTAGTCCTCTTTCCTTTCTCCTTCCACCTATCCTTGCTTCAGCCTTCAACTGGCCATGCATCATATTCCCAGCCACCTCGGGCAGCATTCAAAACACGTATCATTCTTTGCCAGTCATTACTTTTAACTCGCTTGTCCTTCCTTACACCCTTCTTTCCCTTTTCGTTCATTCCATCTATCAAGTTCATCTCTGATCTGACTTGGATTCTCGATAAAACTGTCACAGCTGAGTAGTAGTCAAATTTAGAGGAGGCCATTGGTTACTCGTCAACTCCCGCCGCTAATGCTATTGCCAATGAGAAGTCAAGGGTGAATGTCTTCTACCTGGTTGATAAAAACTTAGTTCTAAATTTGTAAGTCTTCTTAACAGTACAGTGTACTTGTACTGTACAACATATACACCCCTGCAGAGAGCCCACTCTGCAGTCTGCAATCTCAGTAAGTAACGGAATATAATAGCTTACCACTGCCCGCCACTCTGTGGCATCCCCCACAGCAGTTCCTGATGGCTGTTGCACCGCATCCGACCCTGGAGTGCCCACCTCCGCGCTGGCCCCGCAACTGGTGCTTGGCTGTGCCGATGTTCCGCCTAGAAAATAAATTTCATATTTTTAGATGCCATATACACCACTCCCTATTTTGTCTAGGAATGAAAAAATGTTACTAGTACTACATAAACAAATTTAATAATTTGTGACTCTAGTCTAAACTACAAATTTCCCTTTCTTCAGGGAAGGGTGTTTTTCATTCATGCTTAGCCATAACATGTGATGCTACACTTTTTGGCACAACTGATGAATGCTTGCTTTTTACACGCACCATTTTTCCCATAACAGACAAGCTTCCCTTCTAAGAACAAGAGCAAGATCATCATCATATCATGTTGTACGGAGTCGTCAACGATTCATCCCCACCAAGACTCTAAGTTCCAACCAGGTGAGGGCTCTCCCACAATTAATGTGTGAAATCAGCCACTTTTCAGTTTTGAATCCTTTACCGTTTATCTTACATGAACTGAAGTTGATTTAATAAATGCTTTTACTTTTAATAAAGCTTCAAAACTTACACAGACTCTGGTTTTTGGTCATGAGTGAGTGAACGAGCGAAAGGGTTTGCAATTTGCAAGCATGAGTTCGTGGCTCTGAGAGGTCTGTACTCTGACTCCGTAGTCTTATGTCCTGGGTTGTATAATCATTGGGGATCATCGCTGCATTCGGGAGCTAAATAATGACTCTGACACACTAGCTAGTCAGTAAGGAGATTGGGGGTTCAACTTCTGTTATGACTGAGGTATGTGGAAAGTCTAACTGCACCTATTATAATTTATAATCATAGCCCTATTTCTTGTCCATAGTTCTGTTTTTGCAGAATAGTCCCTGCAACAGTAGTAGTATGGACTGTCCTCCTATCCAATCAAAAAGTAAACTAGTATCTTATTCTTGGTGGCCATTGACATTTTATTGTTGGGAATTGTCAAAGCATAAACATTTAGAAGACTTCAATAGACATAATGGACAACCCAGAGGACTGCACTCAGTGATAGAGTTCTTGCTGAATAGAGTAGGAGTTTTGTTTAACACCTTTTGCCAACTGTGCAAGCTTTGTTAGCTACACAGACAGACTAATAATAATCTAGTAGTACCACAGGGAGTCATAGTAGAGACAGCATAAGAATTTAGAAACAGTCTACAAGAAGATCAAAGACGATTTAGGAAAAAATAGAATGAGGAATGTTTGGAGAAAATAGGTGCTGTAAAAGAAAGGGAAGTATAATTAATAATATTAACAGGAAAACTTACTGGGGCCAGCAGAGGAGCCTTCGGCGAACCTATCCTGGCCTTCCTGGTGTTGTTCCTGCTCCGCTGGCGCCGCTACCTCCTCCTGTGTCCTCTTGACCCCTGGAGGAAGCTGATGTACAACATGAAAGAAAGACACAAACATGGATTGTTGTCAACCAAATCAAATATTTAAAAAAAACCAATAACAAATAATTTCAGGGAAATAGACAACAATTGCACTAAATGTATTGATCTTTATGATGTGGTCTACTAGGATATTAGTATTGCTGGATTCGCGGACCCTCTACTTGGAAAGTTATGTAACTCACCAAACCAACTACAAAAAGGTTCTACTATAACTGGCAGGCAGCACTCTGCAGCACACAAAGTGACAGACACCGTCCATCATGATCACCACCACTATCTCTTCTTAGTGGCAGGAGTACAAAGGTAGGACTGGATTTGAGTCTCTAATGTCAAGCATTACCCAGTTCTGTAAAGTACACCGATGCATAATCATCACCCAGGCCAAATGAGTACAAAATTGAAAAGAAGGAAGCATAGTAGCACCGCCACTGAGCAGGCGAGCACCTGCAATCACAGAAGATTTTGAAACATAATTTACCTGCAATGTAATCGGTAGCATTATTGCTCTTTGGAAAAAACAAATTGCAATATCATAACACAGAGCAGGAGAAAACAAAGTAGTGATTATATACTAGCTACTACTACTCAACAAGGCCCGGGATCTCGACTCCAAGCAGGTGGAGCAGGTCTTGCTCCCGGTCCAGGATGTCGGACCACTGGTGTGTCGCCTAGTTCTAGGTGCGCCGGACCCCAGACTCCGGATACATGGCTCGGCACACCTTCCCCCATAGGTTGCGACGCTCCCGGAGCCCGTACCTGGAACCGGGCCTGCCGCGACGGTCTTGGGGAGGTGGCGCTGGACATAGAAGATAAGTGCGGCCACCTGTACCATGCTGAAAATATCCCGGGCTGTTACTGCCTCCCCCCTTAAGAGACCACATGGGAGCCGGGTACGGGGTGCGGGATCCTTCCCCTTGCTCTTCCCGGCTCCCTTTGCCATGGTCCTGGACAGGAAAATTAAATAAAAAATAGGAAAGAATAGGGAAAAATAAAATAAAATAAAAGAGGCAAAAAAAGTAGTTTTTAAAGTAACAAAAAGTTGAAAAAAAACACAAAATATAGGTGTAGAAAAATAGAGGAATAGATAATGAGTAAAAAAGATCAAAAACAAGTTCAAAGAAACAAAGGATTGCAAAGATTAGGGGAGGATTGAAAAAGCATGCCCAGAACCATAGCAATGAATGAAAAACAAGATGGCCGCACCCATTGAGGACCGCGTTGGTAAGTTTGCGCCATATTTCCCCCTCGAGCACGCCAAAACGCTTGCGACCACGTAATTGTGCCCCGCGCACAACGTGAGAATGAACTAGCACCTGGAAACGCAAACAAGATGGCCGCGCCCATGTATGACCGCATGGGTAACTTCACGGTCGGGGCATTGAAAGAGGCCGGCGAACACGCAAAGCGCCCCGCAAACACGCAAAAAAAAATCCGCAAATTCGCACAAATTTGCGGATTATCAGGAACGCGAATTTGCTTTCGCATGAATTTGCGTACCGCGAATTCGCAAATTTCGCCCATACTTAATGTTGATATCTGGGTTGACAAAAAATAAGCCTGGCTGCTTCATTTTGTATCAATTGTAAGCGATGAAGTTGGTAGGCAGGAATGCCTACATGAAGTGAGTTGGCATAATCCATGCGGGAAATAACCAGTGCAAGAAGGACCAGAGTTAAGGCTTCAGTGGATTTTGCCTACACGCCACAAATGAAAGAAGCAGGATGATGCTACCGCGCCGATCCGGGATTTCATAGACAGGTCTTTACTTATTATAACCCCAAGACTTTTCACAGATTCGGCTGGGCAAGGGGGGTTGCCTAGACAAAGAGACCAGAAGTTCGAATTCCAAGGATTGGCTGTGCCTCCAGTCAGAATCAGCTCAGTCTGATCAGGGTTAAGCTTATATTGGCTAGCATACATCCAGTCGCTAATGAGGTTCATGGTGGATTGAAAATTAGACATCGAAGAATCAATGTCAAACACCAATTGAAGATCATCAGCATAGTTGAAGGCGACAACTCTGAGGTTACGAAGAGACCGAATCAAAGGTGACATATACAAGATAAAAAGAAGGGGTGAGAGGGAGGACCCCTGAGGGACTCCGCAGGTCAACCTAACCTTCTCAGCTGAGAAGTTACCTAGACGGACTGCCTGACATGGCCATATGCAAATCAGTCTTGACCAAGGGCCTCATGGGAACAGTCCAGCCCGAACTGCAAAGCCATGTCTTTCCTGGACCGGAATCAAGCATCCTAGGAGCGGTTTCTGGCTATCAGCCGTCTTCAGCCAGGATAGCTTGACTCCAGTGGCTTAGTGAGCAAGGGACTCACGTCTGGGCATACTGTTCCCAAATAGGGTGAACAGCAAAACACCCAAGATGATGGACGGAATGTTGCACAATGGCAAAACATTCACCCCCAGTATTAAGATCTGGAATTAATCCATCGTTATTTTGCTCACCAAGCCACCCCAGTTCAGACATGGCCATATGCAAATCAGTCTTGACCATGTGCGTCATGGGAACAGTCCAGCCCGAACTGCCAAGCCATGTCATTCCTGGACCGGAATCAAGCATCCTCGGACTGGTCCAGGAATTGTGAGTTTTCAATAAAAGAGCTGAGACAGTTAGTGACATGGGCCTCTAACATCTTACTGAGGTAAGGAAGTAACGAGATAGGGCGAAAATTGCTCAATATCAAAGGATCAACGTTAGACTTCTTCAAGATGGGAACAATTTCAGCAGATTTAAAAATATCAGGGACAATACCTTGTCTGAGAGAATTATTGAGGAATGCAAGAGGGGGATCTGGACAAGTAAAGAAAGCTTCTCGTAGGATGTGTGGAGTGCAGCAATCTGTTGGAGATCCTGAGCTGACTTTTTTTAATAAAACTAAAAACTGTTCTCTGGAGATCAACGGTATTTGATCCAATATCTGAGGGTTTTTAAACAGAGAAGGAGAAGTCGTCAACAAAGCAGGGGAGGGGATACTGCTTTTTAGGATAGCAATTTTCTCCATGAAATACAAATTTAAAGTGTCACAGAAGATTTGCGAAGGAACAGGTCTAGCTATCACTCTATTTGGATGTGAGAGCTCTTCGACAATAGAAAAGATGTCCTTAGTCTTAAAAGCAGAGTTTGTAATTTTCAGAGAGAAGTAAGATGTCTTTGTCTGAAGAATGGAATTTTTATAGTCTTTTAGCAGGGAGGTATAGGTTACTTTGTTTTCCGGAGCATAGTCTCGTCTCCATCGACGCTCGGTTTAACTAAGTGCAAGTTTCTTAGTTTTCAACTCATCAGAGAACCAACATTGAGCGTCATGGGGGCGTTTATGATTTACTCTCTTGAATGGGGCAACAATGTTGCTAGCTGATTCAACCCAATGCTTGAAGCTAGTTGCCTGACTGCTTACGAAATCCTGTTCGCTGGGCGAGGAAGCTTTTAAAAGAGTACAGAAGTCGCTGAGATTAGCCCAGTTCTAATTCCTGGCAAAATGGTTCTCCAAGAGTGGAAATTTTGTAGGAAGAACACATTCGAGAGAAAATGTAATAACATGGTGGTCTGACCATGGACAAGTGGAAATAAACAGTTGTGTAATGCCCAGATTTAAGGTCCATACATGGTCCAGGATATATCCCTTAATATGAGTAGCAGCCTTTATGTGCTGAATACAATTAAGTCCGGATAGAAGATCCGTAAGTTCTAAAGAGCTGGAGCTTTATTTTACATCCGTAGGCCAATAATTAAAGTCTCCTATAATAATAATCCTAGCATTGTTAATGATTATTTGGGAGATTATTTCACCTAGCAATGGAGGGAACTGGGGCATATGATAAGGGGGTCGATAGAAAAGACCACAAATAAGAGGGAATTGGGGCGAATCACATTTTAAAATGAGACTGTCGACAGAAGGTATACTAGCAATTTTAAGAGCAGTAAACCTGAGCTTGTGACAAATAATAGCTACAACCTGGCCTCTGGGCTTCCCTGGCGGCCTGTTGGCCTGAAGTATGTAGTAGCCCGTGGGTACTGCTGCCAATATATCGGGTACGGACTCAGAATTAAGCCAAGTTTCCAATAAAAGAAGTATATCGGGTTTGGTGGAATTAAGTAATTGAAATATTTCTAATTGGTGCTTCACTAGCGAACAAGTGTTCAAGTAGCAAATTAACAAGGTCTTTTTTTTCCCTGTAGTGGGAGAGATACAGGTACAGATGAAGTTTTAACGCTAACAGGGAGGTTCTGCAGCGAGGGTAGGGCAGAAAGTTCAGGAAAGGAGTTCCTGAGCTTAAAAATACCTGTAGTAAGCAAAAGAGCCTTAATGCAGGGCCTAATAAGCCAGTTATCTTGAAGGCGCCTCATTTCCAAACCCGTGTAGGAGATATATTGGGCAAAATGAGTAGCCCCTGGCCCCGGCTGGACGTGTCCGCTGCGTGTTGCTTGTGTCATCTGATTTAAGTAGGGAGGGTTGGGGCACTAGAGCGACAACCTCCTTCCGCCGAAAGTGAGTGAGTAAAGTTAGGCTAAAACAAAGATCACTGAGCCTCCCTCCACATAAATCGAGTGCAGCTCACGGTGGACCGGGGAGTCAGAGACAGATTAAAATGTAAGCAGCAAAAAGATCTTTAGCGCAACACAAATCCTGCACCAAGAACGTTTTTATTTTAAAAATAGCATGTGCAAATCGCATCAGAGTTACCATACAGTGCGTGCATCCGCTAGCGGGGCCTGTGTCATCTGATTTAAGTAGGGAGGGTTGGGGCACTAGAGCGCCAACCTCCTTACGCCGGAAGTGAGTGAGTGCGATAAAGTTAGGCTAAAAACAAAGATCACAGAGCCTCCCTCCACATCAATCGAGTGCAGCTCACGGTGGACCGGGGAGTCAGAGACAGATTAAAATGTAAGCAGCAAAAAGATCTTTAGCGCAACACAAATCCTGCACCAAGAAAGTTTTTATTTTAAAAATAGCATGTGCAAATCGCATCAGAGTTACCATACAGTGCGTGCATCCGCTAGCGGGGCCTGTGTCATCTGATTTAAGTAGGGAGGGTTGGGGCACTAGAGCGCCAACCTCCCTACGCCGGAAGTGAGTGAGTGCGATAAAGTTAGGCTAAAAACAAAGATCACAGAGCCTCCCTCCACATCAATCGAGCGCCGCTGGCGATGGACCGGGGAGTCAGAGACAGATTTAAAAGTAAGCAGCAAAAAGATCTTTAGAGCAACACAAATCTTGCACCAAGAATGTTTTTATTTTAAAAATAGCATGTGCAAATCGCATTAGATTTACCATACAGTGCGTGCGTCCTATTTTCTAGTGACGCACTCCCTCATCTCGCTCACCAGAGATTTGACGATAACACCCCAGACACTCTCAGACCATGTGGCTCGCACTGTGACGCTGCAATTTCCTCCACCCTTATGCCATCATAATCTTGGAGACTAAGGCAATCATTTCTTCATCGCCCTGATGCGGTTACACGTCTCACAACAAAGTTATTGTACTTCTTAGCTACAGGGCAAAACATGCGGCCCTCTGCTTGAAGCATACCTTCTATGTTGAGGGATACAAATGCGGATGCTTATTAGCCCATAAACTGCGTACTTAGAGACAGGCTTCAACAGTCCCCTCATCTTAACTGATAAAGGTGTCGAGCACACGCGCGGTGAGGTAGTTGTAAAAGCGTTTCGGGACTTTTACGCAGATCTGTACACCGCACAGTCTCTACCTTCACAGAACTCCTTCGAGAACTGCCAAGGTGTGACCCATTCTAACCTCAACACCGATCAGCCATCGACTCTAGATAGTCCCATCAGAATAGAGGAGGTTATCTCAGCCATAGCCTGACTAAAGTTACTCGAGTCCTCTGGCCCGGACGGGTTCACCGCCCTTTTCTATAGAACCTTCTGCTCCCTCCTAGTCTCGCTGCTGACCAGACTCTTTCATGCAATAGTTGTTGCTACTGAGCTACCCCCTACCATGTTATTCGCGTCAGTGGCCATGCTACCCAAACCCAGCAAGGACGCCATACTTTGTGCCTCGTCTTGGCCGATATCTCTTTGGAATATCAATTTCAAAATTTTTACGGGCATTCTCGCATCCCGGTTGGGGTTCATGATGCCGGGACTGATAGACCCCAACCAGGCTGGCTTAGTGGCAATTAGACAATGTAGCGGACGGCTGCTGCCCGTGCTGGACAAATCCCACCGGCAGCAAGAGGAACGTGTCTTTCTGTCAATAGACGCCGAGAAGGCATTTGACAGAGTCCACTGGCCCTTCCTACACACTATCCTTGGGAGGTTTGGCCTTGGACTTCCCTTTTGACAAGGGGTCTTCAGTGGCCATCGTCGCTCCTCGGCCACTGTCCGGGTGAATGGCTTCACCTCAAACCCCTTTCTTATCTCCAGGGGCACGCACCAGGGATGTCCGCTCTCCCCAATGTTGTTTGCCCTATATATTGAACTGCTCGCCCAACGAGTAAGTGATAATCAACAGATCCACGGGGTTCTCTTCGGGGGAGAGTGGCATACTATGAGCCTATATGCTAACGATGTTGTGGCCAAACCTGAGTCCCCCCATACCTCTGCCCCAGCGTTTATTAGCAAAATTGGAGAATCAGCGGCCTCTGGATTCAGAGTTAATGTCACCAAGTGTCAGGCACTGGGCTTCACCCTGTCGTAGGCAACTATCGTTCCGCCATCACAATGAGATCTACCGCCAAATTAGGATGGTGATGGTTATCGCGGTGGACTCCCACTTTTCTGCTGGTGGCAATTGTAACGATTGCATGGTGGGCAGAGCTGGGCCACTGATATGGTTTCGATGCCTAGCAGGCACTGTGCGCCTTATTAGGATGTGGGTATTGGAGGCTGGTGGGGATAGGGTTTGGGGACCCCATGGTACGCCCCGCCATTTCCATGCACTGCATGGCAGGCACTGCATGGTGCCTGCCACGCGGTGCAGGGAAATGCAGTGCATTCACTTCCAACATTGCGGACAGCGCTGCGGCCAGCATCACCGCCTGCAATGTTGAAAGCCCAGTATGCACCCGCCAGTATGACGGGCACATCCTAATTGGGCTGGTGAGACTGCCTGCTAGATGTGCGGTGGTCCCACCAGCCCAATGGCCCCACGCCAATGCCTCTATGATGGTGGACAGACTACATAATGAGCCCATTCCGGCTAGGACACTTGGTGTTTTTTCAGAGATGCATCGATCCAAGGCCTCCCTACAGCACCTGATGACATTAGACTAAAACAAAGGGAGAAGCAGGCAGCAGCGCTCGTCGGGCAGTTTTGGGTAGCGGCACTGCAGGAGAAGCCACAATTCTTTCAGATAGTTGCATAGCCTGAGATTGCCTATATTTGATGGGCCCAGACAGTATTAAAATTAGAGATTTACAGAGCGAAGAGCCTCATGTAGAGAATTTTCTGGCATGCCTGGGATTAAAGTGCTTGTTGAAAATGTGACAGTGCCTTCCCCGGGGTGCAAGATGCATCCAGCTTCTCAGTAGTGGGGATGACAGGCGGTCTTTCAGTTTCCAGCTCAAACAAGGTTATTATCACCTGCCTGTTCACAGCTTTTAGCCAGGCTGAGAATGGGATTTCTTTAGAATGCAGGCTGTCCACCATGATCTTCAATCTGCAAGTTGCTATTGCAAGCCCTGTGTGCCAAGTAGAGCCATCTGCATTAACGATCATTTTCAGGTAGAACAATCAGGTAGATAAGAAACTCAAAGGTGCTCTTAAGAGATGGTATGTAGTAATGAATTTCATTCTGCATGTATCCCTCTAAGCTATATATTCTTCACAGTCCCTACGTAAAGATTTCTAAGCCTTGTTTCATATATTTCAAGAGGGTAATGATGGCCTTCAAGTCATTAGTGACATGAAAAAAGTAGTCTGAGTCTGTCAGATTTCATGTTTGACAATATCTGTTCAGCAATATGTGTGGCAGCGGTGGCTTAATGTCATACATGGTTTCAACCTCAGAAAACAGATAATGCAAAAAAAATATCTGATTATATATTGTCCTTTCACTGGTAGATACCTGTTTAGGAGATGGTGAAGGAAGCAATGGAGTACCGAAATATGCTAATATCCTTCCATAGTGGCTACTTCTCTACATGCTTTCATGTTCATTCCATATCAAGTCTTTGTCCTGACTTTCTTCTTGACGGAAGGCTTGAGGTCAGAGGGCCATATTCTTATATAAGTTCGACTGCTGCTGCCAGATTCATTCACAATCACCCAGCCCCTGTCAGCAGGAGGCCAATTGAAATAATTCATTCAGTAGTGACAGGAGACAATAAGAGACAAGTGGGTTCTGCAAAAACTGAAAAGGGATTACTCAATTGACTTTTAAGAAGTCCTACAGAAAGATGTCTTAAACAAACTCCTTTCCCAAAAATAAAGAGAATTAAGTAGCCCTGCTGACAGGAATGTACACAAGATACAGAAATGTTCAGTGGAAAACGTTCCTTTGGGAGAACAATTCAAGTCTTTCTGATATTGCTGTTTCTCGTACCAAAGCCCTTAAGGAACTTCTGACCAATATCAACTCTGTGAAGTGGCAGCTGGTGACCTTTAAAAGTGGTGAGGCATAAATCTTGGCTCGATTTCCAGTGAGGGAACCTGACTTCTCACAGGGTTCGCTCATACTTGCTTGCACTCAGTCTTATCTCTTCAATCATTTCTCACTCGTTTTGTGTATTTCTTCTTATTTGCTCTTGCACTCACTTTTACTTACTCTGACTCAGTCCGACTGCCTCACGCAGTCGTACTCATTCTTACTCTGACCCACCTAGTCTCACTAATTCTCCCACTGTCCTATTCATTGTGTTTTACTTACTCTCAATGCGAAACACTCAATCTCATTTAGATTTATTCTAGTTCACTCATTCTCACTCAGTTTCCCTAATTCACTTGGTTTCACTGATTTATGCAGTCCACTCATTCTGATTCATCAATATCGCTCTGACTCACCCATATGAACACAGTCACATTCATTGTTACTCATTTTCACTCACTCATTCTGAGTCAATCCTACCCATTCAGTCTCTCCTACTTTGTCTCAATCAGTCTCACTCACACCAACTCCATAAGTGTCACTGATTTTCACTCTGACTCTCTCAGGCTCACTCCAACTCACTCAGTATCACACACAGTTGCACGCATTTACACTCAGTGTCACTCTCATTCACACACCCTTGTTCATTCTTACTCATAAGCACTCTTCTTCTATTCCAACTCACTTGATTCATTCCTGCACTTATTCCTTTACCTTCACTCACTCACATCAACAAGTACACACATACACATTTTCACCCTCATAGAATGACATTCTCACAAATATGCACACAATATTTAAAGCTTTTTTACTTACCTTGCATGAGTGCTTATTCTTTTACAAATTAGGTGCCTGATTTAGATCTCGGTGGACGTGCTACTTTGTCACAACGGTGACGGACAAACGGTTCCGCCGAAATATAAATCCCATAGGATATAATGGGATTTGGATTTTAGCAGATAGGCTACCCTTCACTGCTGTGACTGAGTAACCCATCCGCCAAAACCAAATCAGGCCCTAGTCAATGAATCCGTCATATAGGTAGCCCCAAAATAAGCCTCAAGCCCAGGACCTCAAACATTCTTATGATGGCTCTTAACCGCATGCGTGCTTTACAGATTCTGCTCCTGCGCTGAGAATCTGTAAAGCCCTTTATTCATGACGAGCTGGGCTCGTCATGAGCGTGCGAGGAGGCTACCTCATGACGAGCCCAGCTCGTCATGAGCGTCGAAGGGGTTAAGATGTGGCACCCCAGTATTACATACCTGGACTTACCTGAAGACAAGTGAACCAATTTGAGAGTTATGGAATTTGTTAGCTACAATTAAGACTTCCAGAGAATGTATACATCACGGCTGGTATTGCATCTAAATATTAGATTGTGGGCTTTGAAATTATTATCCTCTTGCAATAGCTAACATGTGCATACCCTCTGTAAATCAAGCGCCTACATCTGTTTCGAAAAATATTTAGATTTCCCAGAGTTCATTTTCTATAAAGTAGTATGGTATCAGCTGATTTTGGGCGCAACTATTAAATACATCAACTAATTTGTACTGCCCAGCTTGTCACCCATGAGGGTATCCAGGCGCTGGCATGGACAAAGAGGTCAGTTGGACAGCCAGGTCTCCAGTGTTCTTCAGAAATCCTGAGTCAGCATGACGGTGGAGGCGCAGAGTTCTATGGTGGGCATGTGGAATTTTAGGCAGTGGTTGATGTAGGTGGGACCAAAGTCATATAGGGCCTTGAATGCCAGTGGAGGTCTCTGAGGAGGGGGATGATGTGTGACGCAGGAGGTCTAAGATGAGTTTTGCATGACGTTCTGGATGGTCTCGAGTCTTTGATGAGGTGTGCGTTGATTTCCTAAGTAGAGTGCATTTCTGTAGTTTAGATGGCTGGTGATGAGAACTTTGGAGATTTATTTATTTATTTATTTATTTATTTTAAAGGTATTATATAGAGCTACTGAACCCAAAAGTATCAGAGCGCTTTACAAGGATGGTGAACATAATGAGATAAAATTTACAATTTAGCGAAAAAGAGTTACAGTATGATAATGCATTCAACAGGGCTAAGGGGGCAAAGAAACAGAGAGATAAAATGAAGTGGAAAATGAATATTAAAAGTTAGGAGACAGAGGGGGTGAAGAGAGGGGGAGTGAGAAAATGAAGGGATTGAGAGGGGGTGGGAAGAGGAGTGAACAAGGGAAGAGAAAGGAGTGAACATGTTCAGAGTCAGTAACATTAGATACCCCAATACTTGTTGAGAAGAAGTACCTTTTTGAAGAGAGGGTAAGAGGGGTTGAAGTGAAGATCCTTAGGGAGAGAGTTCCAATTTGTAGGAGTGTTACCAGAGAACGCACGGGATCGGGTCTTTTGACATTTGAGTCCGGGTGGGATCAAGACAAGGGAGTTTGTGCTCCTCAAGGACCTGGAGCAACCTGCTTTGTGTAGTTTTGTTGTAAGGTAAGAAGGGGTGTTTTGGTGAAGAGCTTTGTGAGTGATGTAGGCAATCTTGTAGTTGGATCTTCCTTCTATTGGGAGCCAATTGAGATTTTTGAGGACGGGGGAGATGTGATCAAATTGTTTACAATCTGAGATGAGTCTCGCAGCTAGATTGAGGACAGATTTAATCGGTGCAAGATGGATTTTAGGGGTGCCAGCCAAAGTGGCGTTGCCATAGTCAATCCTGGAAAGGACAAGCGATTGGACAACAAGTTTGAAATCGTCTGCTGGAATAAATGGTTTAAGTTTCTTGAGGTGGAGAAGGGTGAATAGCGCACTTTTGGATGCATTTTTAATGTGGGGGATGAGATTTAGATTCTGGTCGATACTGATGCCTAGAGATTTGACAGAATTAGAGGTGGAGAGTGGGCAGTTAAGAGCTTTGATGTCATTTATCCAGAGTTGAATGGGAAGGGAGTTGTTTTTGAGGGAGAAAAGGATGATTTCAGTTTTATTCGTTCAGTTTGAGATGGTTCCGATGGTACCAGGTTTGAATTCTGGTCAAGGTCACATTGAGGTGGGGAATGTCTTTATGGGATTTGATCTTGTAATATAATTGGGTGTCATCGGTATAGAAGTGGTAACTGATATTAGCTGGTTTGAGGATGAGGGTGAGTGGTTCCATGAACAGATTGAATAGGGTTGGGGAGAGGATGGATCCTTGAGAAACGCCGAGTGAGACAGGTTGAGGTTTAGAAAGAAAGTGGCTGCGCTTGATATGCTGTGATCTGTTTTGAAGGAATTAGGAGAACCATTTGAATACATTGCCATCTAATCTGAACCGGTCTTTGAGAGTGTTGAGAAGGGTGAGGTGGTGGACGGTATCAAATGCTGCTGAGAGGTTGAGGAGGATTAGTAATGAGGATTCCCCTTTGTCTAAGGAGCGATGAATGTCGTCAGTGATATTTAGCATAGCAAGCTCTGTACTGCCACCCTTTCTAGAGCCGGATTGGAAAACATCAAGGAGATTGAAGGAGACAATATGTTTCTCTAATTGCAATAGGACACATTTTTCAAGGGCTTTAGAGAGAAATGGAAGGTTAGAGATAGGGCGAAGGCTGTTAAGGTCATTGGGGTCAGCAGTGGTGTTTTTGAGAATGGGTGAGATTTGACCAAGCTGAAGGGAGGTGGGGACACACCCACTGGAAAGAGAGGAGTTGATGATTTTGGTCCATATAGGTGTAATGATAAATTTAAGTTCTTGAACCAAATGGGCGGGAAGAGGATCTTTGGAGTGGGAGGAAGGTTTTAGTTTGGTAATGATATTAGTGATCGTAGATTCTGATACTGGACTAAAATCACTGCATGAGGCATTGTTTTTAGCAGTGGGGCTTATTTTCGGAAAGGTATCTTGTTGGGGGAGAGCAGGGAGGGGATGAGAAGGATCGAGAGGTGTGGATAAAGTGGACGGAGGAGAGTTAGGAGTGTTGGGGAGGGTGTATAGGATGGGGGTTGGTTGTAGTGAGCGTGGGAGGGAAGACAATGATAGTTCGATCTTGTTGATTTTGTTGGTAAAGCAACTGGCAATTTCTTCTCATCTGTCAATAGAGGCTAATATTTTAGGAGGGCCAGTGGAGGTTTGTTTTTTAACAATGTTAAAGAGTTCTCTAGGGTGGTTTCTGGCCTGATCAAGTTGTGATCGTAGAAAGGAGGCTTTCTCATTAAAGATATGTTTTTTGTACTGAGCTCTAGCAGTTCTAAGGAGAGCCAGATTGTCAACGGTTGGATGATTCCTCCGAACTCTTTCAGCATGTCTAAGGGTCCGTCTTTCGTTATTAAGTTCAGAATTGAACCAAGACTTAGGAGGGTTGCTTTTTTGTTGTTTGAGTTTGATTGGAGCAATTTGATCGAGGGCTTCAAGACTAGAATTGTTATAATGTTTAGTTTGGTCAGTGATGCTGTCAGAGAGAGGGGGAGAAGTAAGTGGGCCTTAATTGTGGATCCCAATTCGCCAAGAGGAATAAGGTGAAGGTTGAGTGTGGATTTCTTAAGTAAAGAGCTGATGGGGGTGGGGCGAGTCATGGATCTATTCATGGTGAAGAGGATAAGGTAGTGGTCAGACCAGTCTACCGGAAGGATATTTGAGACGAAGGCCAGATCGTTGCTATTCATAATAGCATCAAGGGTGGCACCTTTGTTATGGGTGAGAGAATGGCAGAATTTGGCCATATTGGTGATGTCCATGGTATCATTAAAAAGGATGACAGCAGGAACATCACTTTTCTTCCAATGGATGTTGTAGTCACCGAGGAAGAGATTTTTAGAATGTGAGAGCGATGATTGTATAATAAGATCAGTCAGCTCTTCCGTAAAGGGGATGTTATTTCCAGGGGGATGGTAGGTAGTGTGCAAACGGGTGGTGGGGGAGTCAGGCATAATGAGATCAGCGCAGAGGTATTCAAAGGATGAAGGGTCTTGTAGATGAACAAGCGAGATGTTAAGTTCAACTTTAAAAATTATGGTGAGTCCTCCTCCTGTTTGTTCGATTCTATCTTTTTTAATGATAGAGTAACCAGGGGGGATAAGCAAGTCGAGGATGGGAGTGGAGTGGGAGGTGAGCCAAGTTTCAGTTAGGAATGCAATGTCGATGTTTTCACTAAGAATGGTTTCAGAAATCTCAGTAGCATGGCAGGAGGCGGATCGGCAATTAATCATCATGCAACAAAGGGGAGTGGGGTCGAGCGATTTGGAGGGGGACAAGGGGGGATAGGTCTAAGTTGTTGGGGTGGTCTAGGGGAGGTCGGAGGAAGGGGGAGTCTGCTTATTCCTAAGAGAACTGGGATGGTAGACAGTTGAGTAGGGGGAAGGTTCAGTGGGTAAGGTGCTGGTTGTGTAGTTGCCAGAAATTAAGTTAGTGGAAATGTTAGCTTCAGAGGGTATTGGGCGAGTAGTGGGGGGACAAGGGGGAATAGGTCTAAGTTGTTGGGGTGGCCTAGCGGAGATCAGAGGAAGGGGGAGTCTGCTTGTTCCTAAGAGAACTGGGATGGTAGACAGTTGAGAAGGGGGCATAGTGGACGAGGGTGGTGAGGGAGAGGTAGTTAAGTTAGTGGAACTGTTAGCTTCAGAGGTCATTGGGCGAATACCAAGTTGTGGCGGTGTGGGTATGTTGGTAGTGTAGCGAGGATCGATTAAGGAAGGTTGAGTGGGTAAGGTGCTGGTTGTGTAGTTGCTAGAAGTTTAGTTTGTGGAACTGTTAGCTTCAGAGGTTATTGGGCGAGTACCAAGTTGTGGCGGTGTGGGTATGTTGGTATTGAAGGGTGGGACGATTAAGGAAGGTTGAGTGGGTAAAGTGCTGGCTGTGTAGTTGCTAGAAGGAGGAGTGTTTCTGTTGGTGATAGGGTTTGGTGGACAATATGTGGATGTGTTAAGGAGAGTGTCGCTGTGCGAGGAGATGGTTTAAGTAAGGATTGAGAAATCGCTTCTGAGTGAGGAGAGTTCTTAGATGAGGGACATAGGGACAAGTTCAATGGTAGGGGAAGCCAGTGTGTGTGTTGATGAGTGCTGGGGATACGTATTTTTTGGGCTGTTGGTCGAGTTAGGGTTGTTTAGGGGGATAACGTGTGGAGGATGAGAAGGAAAACTTGGAGGGGGATGGGATTATAATGAGGGGGAGGATCATTTTTGGAGTTCAGAGGTGAACAAGAGGAGGATGTAGGAAAGGTATTTATTTCAGACAGACAGTTCGGAGAAAGTGGCATAGAGAAAGTAGGAGGTGGTGTATTTGTTGGATTGTGAGTTGTTGAAGAAAGCAGGGACTTGTTGGAGGGTGATTGTGGGGGATATGTGGGGGCAGTTAAGGGGGGTGGGGAACTGAGTCAGAGATAGATGTGGTAAGGGAGTCAAGGGGAGGGAGGAGCATGTAAGTGGCAGAGGGAGAATTGATAAGGGAGTCAGGGGGAGGGAGGAGTACATAAGAGAGTGTATTATTAGAACAGGGGGGTATCTGGGGATAAGTGGCAGAGGGGTAAGGGATGTGGGAGTCAAGGGGGGAGGGGCATAGAAGAGAGTATTTTAATGGGACATGGGGGTCCCAGGAGGTAAGAGACAGAGGGAGAAGCGGGAAGGGAGTCGAGTTGAGGCAGGATCATTGAGTTGAGTATGTTTTTGGAAGCGGGGGAGATCATCTGGTAAGTGGGGGATGCAGGGGGTATTGTTCTGTAGATGTATGATGTGGTGTAAGGAGGGGGGATGTTGGAGAGGAGGTTGAAAGGAGAGGCGCATGTAACAGAGCATATCAAATTAGGAAGAGGCGATAAGGGGGAGGGAGAGGTGAAGGGAGTTGAAGACGATAAGAATTGGGGAAGGTCACAGAGATGAGGTAAGGGGGAAGGGGATGATATGGGGATGATGAATAGGGGTAGAGGGGGTGAGAAGGCAGGGTTCGGGGATTGTGGGAGGGTTTGGGATAAAGTGCTAAAGTGTTGTTCATTGGGAGTAGGAGAGGGAGGGGGGAAATCAGGAAGAGGCGATAGGGGGGAGTGAGAGGTGAAGGGAGAAGAAGGCAATAAAAGTTGGGGTAGGTCAGAGAGACGAGGTAATGGTATCAGGGATGAGAGGGGGTGATGAGTCTAGGGGTAGAGGGGGTGAGAGGGCAGGATTCGAAGATATTGTGAGAGTTTGGAATATAGCGCTAAAGTGTTGTTCAAAGATGTCGAGGTGCTTTTCAGATGCTTGGATGAGTATAGTTCCAGATTTCAAGATGGGGATATCTATTTTGCCTGGAAAGGAAGAAGATGGTGTGGTGGAAAGTTTTAGACCGTATGGGATGTTGCGTGAATTAGAGATCAGGAGGTGACGTAGAAATATGCTTTTCCATTTAGATGGTCGTTTGGTGAAGAAGATTTAGTTGGTGATAAGTGAGGAGTTAAGGCTGTTATGGTGATCAGCAAATAGGTTTCTGGGTGGAGACAGAGAAGTTTGTGTTTGAATTATTTTTACCATGTTTAGAGAGATGAGGTGGGTAGAGGATGGTCCAAGAGTTGGGGCCGAGTTTAGAGATGTGTGGTGTTGAGATTGACCCCACCACCGAGTCTTTCCTCACTTTTTATGATCACCAGACACAGACCACATGACTCTTTAAAAAACCATCGACGCCGGCAGTTAAACTGCACCAGCGTCGAAGAATGGAATGCACTCAGGCAGAACCTTTGAACCTCCACTACAGGTTAGTTTTACGGTAGAATCTTGGAAAACGGATTACCGCATGTAAGCATGTACGTGTTATCCGCCGTAGCTTGAAATTAACCCGCGTTACACATTTTTTCCCCTTTAGATTCACAACCGCCACTTCTAAAGACACGTAAGACGGTTTCTTTTTCCCGTTTTTTTACACTTCACTGGCAATATGGTGTTAACAAGGGTGACCCGATAACCACACACCCCGAGTTTAATCCCATGACTTGCACATCCAGCTGATATTCATTACACTCACACGGTATCTTTCTCTTCTTTTTATCATAGTATCCCTGATGAAGGGGCACGTAATAGCCCCGAAATGCATTGGATGTTGATGTATTTGTAACAAGGAACACTGCTATGCTCTGAAAATAAGAGCGAAAATGTGTAAACAGTAGCAAATGATTACTGACTCATGAAATGAAAAGCAAATGAAAAATAAAAAGAACCATTGATGAAAAAGTTTGGAATTCCTGAATATAGGAAAACTTAAAGTGTGCACATAAGGATGAGATCAGTGACCCACTGATCCCACATTACGCTTATGATTATCTAACGCCGAGGGACACCTGACGTCACTTATGTGGCACCTACAAACCTGATTAAACGCAGGTACAAACATTGCTGTGCACCCCAGTACATTACCTTCAGATTGTTACCATTTCGTGTCCAAACCCACTGGGATAGCACGCACAAAATGCAGCACAACTATGAAGAAATTGCGAAGAGCACGGAGGCTCGTGCCTCCACATTTGCATTTAAACCAGATGAAGCGGATCGGATTTACGCATTAATTAGGGAGGAGACCACACAGGAGACCACGACGCGCTCAAAAGAGCAATGTATAAGACAACTCCTATACCTGAGTAAGAGACGTGTCAATCAACAGCTACACGCCAGCACACTGGTTAAATATCATCGTAACCAGCGCATACCTAGGGGCCTCAGAATTGCCTTGAAACCATCACTCTGTAAGAACTCCAAGAAATTTCAGGAAAGATGGTATGAGATCTTAAATAAGTGCTCTCTGGCTTTAATCCTACTTATCATCGAAGAACTATCCGGAATTCTCGAGGAACTTACCACAGAAATTGAAGAAACATCTAATGAACTTTCCAAAATGTTATCCGAGGATGAACTAAAAACAATTCTAGAAGACGTTCAAACACAAATCAATAAACATTCTAATGAGATTAACGAACGTAAAATACGTAAATATAAAAGAGATACCACAGACTATCGATTGGGAGAAGTTTATACCTGGGCGGAGATTTACGCCCAAAAGAGGAGAAATAGACCACCTAACTCCCAAACTGAGACCTCATCCTCTGACAGTGATAGCACACAAAGATCCAGGAAAACCACCACAACCCACCGAGAGGCTGATACCAACACAACACAACAACCCACCACAAGCTTCCAAACAGAACCGAACCCTTTTTTAGAACAGGGCCAGGCACAAAAAGGAGACCCCGGAGAGGACAGAACAAAGGAAAAAGAAAAAGAGAAAGAACCGCCCATCACGAGAAGCACAACGGGTACCATCAAGGACAAGAAGACCACAAAGAAGACGAACTTGTGATTAACATCAGTACACACCACATGACTAACTATGAAAAGAAGTTATTACAGAAAGGCACATCGTTTGTGCCTACAACCAACACAACCAACCTGGAATTGGAAGTCAGTCTGTTCAAACTGATGCGGAAGTTACGCTTACGTAATTTTTTTGAAAACGTCCTACCAGAACAACCTATTAAAGACAAAGACCAACTATTAGGGTTAAGACCACATAGCATATTCCAATCACCAGTAAGTCACAAAACCTTGGACCTATTTGAGAACAGAGTGAAAAAGGACCTAGCGAACATCAAACATGGTCAAAAGCGTCATAGAAACATGACACAAAAAGACAGGGACACCCTTAAAAAACTATCTCGAAATGATCGGATCATATGTACAAAGGCAGACAAAGGGGGTGCGTTAGTTATCATGGACAAGGAAATGTACGAACGGAAGACCATGGAACATATCCTGGACGCGACAACCTATATGAAACTGGATAATAATCCAACAACAGAGTACATGAAAACTCTGCAAAACATTGTGGATAGAGCGCACGAAGCAGGCACAATTAACGACAGAACGAAAAACTTTCTGATCACAACCAACCCTAAAAGCCCGACACTTAGGATGGTACCAAAAATCCACAAAGACCTAAATGACCCCCCCATGAGACCTATAGTCTCCACATGTGGAAGTCTACATGAACCGATTGGCCAACTCCTGGATAAATACCTACAACCAACGGTACAGTCCATGCGGACATATACCAGAGATACTACACATTTCATCTCAAAGCTTAATGACCTTCGGATTGAACCACAGGATCAACTAATTTTATGTACTGCTGATGTCCGAGTCCTATATACTTCTATACCCCATTCCCTGGGGATAGAAGCTATCGAACAAGCGCTTCTTAAAACAGACTTAGAAGCTGACTTTCAAATATTCCTGATGGAACTGATGAAGTTTGTACTATATCAGAGTTACTACAAATATAATGACTGTTGGTACCAACAATTAGTAGGCATGGCAATGGGCAATTCAGCGGCGCCTGTATACGCCAATATCTTCATGCAGCAATATGAGGAAACCCACATTTTTGCTAATGAAGAATGGACAAAAAACCTACTCCTCCTTACCAGATATATTGACGATATTTTTATTGTCTGGAAAGCATCAGAGAATGAACTACAACACCAACTGCAAAAATTCAACCAGATCGATGAAAGGATCCAACTAACATGGCAAATCTCAGAAACCACTGTGAATTTTCTGGATGTTAAGATTACCAGGAGCCAAAACAAATTTGAAACCGACCTTTTCACCAAACCGACGGATCGCAATAATATGTTGCACTACACGAGTTTCCATGAACCTAACCTGAAGCAACACTTACCATATTCTCAAATGGCACGAGCCAAAAGGATTACATCAGACCCTTATAATCGAAAGAACGCATTGAGGAAGTGGCTACCAAATTCGCACAACGAGGATACCCCCAAAATATAATTGAACAGTCCAAAAACAAAATTGCCAAAATTGAACGAACTAAACTCCTTGCAACAACTGAGAAAAAACAACAAACCAGGACAGTGGTAGTCTCTAAATTTTCTACAGCCACCAGAAGATTTAAACAAATCATAAACCAACACTGGTCACTGCTCAATTTAGAACCAGACTTTGGACAAATTTTCAAAGAACCCCCTCTATTCGCTTTCTCCAGGGCCCAAAACCTGGGTGAACTCATTCGATTTAAACCTACCAAAAAACAGAAATTTACAGGGACTAAACCATGCATGAATTGTGGCAACTGCAATTCGATCATTAAAGGTAACGTCATCAACCATCCCATGAAAGGCCACAGTATAAAGCTTAAGGTAAATGCTACATGCGACTCGAATAATGTGATCTACGCTCTAAAGTGCCCCTGTGGGAAACTCTATATCGGTAAAACCGAACGAAAAATCAAAACGAGACTCACAGAGCACAAATCAAACATTCGATTGAAATCACCAAAATCATCTGTAGCCATGCACTTTCTTGAAGCAAACCATAATATCTCACAACTGAAATTTATCGTTCTTGAAACAGTACCAAAAACTGAGGGACGGGACAATACCAAATTTCTTCTCCAATGTGAGAACACTTGGATCTACAAACTTTGCACCCAGAAGCCATTTGGGCTTAATGACAGAATAGAGCTTTCCTGTTACCTTTAAAAAATTGCTTGATTGAGCAAGTACAAATCTCCTGTGATAATGTACTGTGATATATAAAACCACACATCAGCATGTTGATATATGTGCATAATATCGCTTTATTATTTTCCATTTAACTGTTGCTTTATATTTTCTTTTTGCTGTACTTAATTGTTGCCATATTCTTAATTTAATTGTTTAATACCATACATCGCGATCTCCCCATGCCCTATGTACCACATTCATAACATACCCCGTAGCCTAACTATCAACACCGACACCGCTACCCCACCACCGAGTCTTTCCTCACTTTTTATGATCACCAGACACAGACCACATGACTCTTTAAAAAACCATCGACGCCGGCAGTTAAACTGCACCAGCGTCGAAGAATGGAATGCACTCAGGCAGAACCTTTGAACCTCCACTACAGGTTAGTTTTACGGTAGAATCTTGGAAAACGGATTACCGCATGTAAGCATGTACGTGTTATCCGCCGTAGCTTGAAATTAACCCGCGTTACACATTTTTTCCCCTTTAGATTCACAACCGCCACTTCTAAAGACACGTAAGACGGTTTCTTTTTCCCGTTTTTTTACACTTCACTGGCAATATGGTGTTAACAAGGGTGACCCGATAACCACACACCCCGAGTTTAATCCCATGACTTGCACATCCAGCTGATATTCATTACACTCACACGGTATCTTTCTCTTCTTTTTATCATAGTATCCCTGATGAAGGGGCACGTAATAGCCCCGAAATGCATTGGATGTTGATGTATTTGTAACAAGGAACACTGCTATGCTCTGAAAATAAGAGCGAAAATGTGTAAACAGTAGCAAATGATTACTGACTCATGAAATGAAAAGCAAATAAAAAATAAAAAGAACCATTGATGAAAAAGTTTGGAATTCCTGAATATAGGAAAACTTAAAGTGTGCACATAAGGATGAGATCAGTGACCCACTGATCCCACATTACGCTTGTGTTGAGATTGACGGCAGAAGAGTGAGTGGAGGCATGATTTGGAGAGAAGAAGGGGGAGAAAGAGGAAGCACAGTAGATTAGAACGCACTGGTCCTCAAAGTGAGAATAGAAGGTGGTGATAGGGGAAGCAGGGCTCAATTAAGTGAATCCAAAGCAGACTCAGACAGTGAGAGGTGTGGGTGGGGTTTTAATTAAGCACAATAGGTGATGGGGCAACATAATCGTAGGAAATACAATTTCACGATGTAAGGATGTAAACATAAGCACAATAGGTGAGGGGGCGACGTAATCATATAAATTACATTTCACGATATAAGGAAGGGCAGCCAAGATAATTAAAAAGATAGGGTTATATAGCGGGGAAGGAATTAAATATAGCCTGAACAAATTATTAAGATAGGACATAATGGTGAACTACACATAGTAACATCAGCAAACACATTGAAAACAAAATCATAGTGACAAAAGGATATAACATAGAGGGCAATCTGAACAATAGCTTGAAAAAAGTTACAATGATAGGAAATGAGGGTGGTCTAAACAGAGAAACATCAAAATATACAATATAACAAAATACATAACGAAAAGAGAATATACCAAAGTGAACGGTCAAGGAATACGCGAATTAACATTGAAATAGGTTCAAAAGCGCCACAATAGAATAACATATCCAAACGATACAAAGTAAAGTGCAAAAAAAAACAAAAAAACATTATACGCTGTAGGGGATAGGTTAGAGGTTAGTCAGGAGAGGGGTAGAGATAGAAAATAGCAAACAGTGAAGATAATTGGTATAGAGGGGGTATGGATTAGAAGGTAATCTAGAAAAGAGAATCAATGGGATGAATGATAAAAAATGAGGGAATCGGTAAAGGTAGAATAAAATGAAATAAAAGAGTAGAAAAATAACTAAAAAGCGGATTAAAAGAAAGAAAGAGAAAGGGGACAAAGTAGAAGAAGATAGTTATTTAATATAGATAGCAGAGCAGAGGAACAACGAATGGGGAGGAGCAGGTAACTACATAATACATAATAAGACAGAATGCAAAGAGAAAGAGGGAGAATGCAAAGAGAAAGAGGGAGATATCGTCAAAAACAAATTGAAGAAATAAAATTGAAAAGTTAGACAAATAAATAAAAGCACATGATAAAATAAGATACCTAGTGGAAGAAGGACATATCGTTATACACAGTCATATAATAAAAGATTTGAAGATGATGAAAAATATGTGGTGCAAATCAAAACGAACAAGAGTGAAATAACAAATCCAAACGAAAATTAATAAAGTGCACACAATGACATTATAGAGTTTAGTGGGTAGATCAAAGGTCAGTCAGGAAGGGAGTAGAAATAAAATAAATAAAATAAAATAACATTTAGTGAGGATAACTGGGGGTACAGTAGGTGAAAAATGAGGTGAGGAATGGCAAGAAAAGATATAAGGAGATAAGAGGGAGGAGGTCGTGAGAAGAAATTTAAGTCAAAGAGGGCCGCCAAATTAGTGTAGGTGAAACCAGTTCTTTCTCAGTGTCTATGTCACACATAGGCAGGATGAGCTCATTGTCAGCTAAGTAGAGAGTGACAAAATGGTGGCCAAATAAAAGTTATTATTCACTGAGAGTAAAAAAAATGGGCTCAACAAGTTAGTCCTTTCTCCATGTTTTTATCAAATAATGAAATGAAGGAAATGATTAAATACCGAGAGTCAAAGTATGGTGGCCATCTTGGGGAAAGGCAGCACTGGTGCAGGAGCAGCTGCAGTAAAGGAGAAGGCTCAGTGAATTCTGCCCCTTGCTAGGTGGGCAAGACAGTGCATAGGAACCTCGATCTCATCCTACTCCCCCACTGGCATCAAAGCATAATCAGGGCCGGTCCTGGGAGCTCAACAAGGTGCTTTCATATGCAGCAATCAAGAAAAAGAGTTTTGATGAATTAAAGCGTTTACTTAAGACCACACAATTTAAGGGGCAAAGCCACAGTTAATCCAGGTTTTATAAATTCATTTTGTTCAGATCAGCCAGGAAATGACTCTATTTGCCTTTTCTGAGTGGTGCTTTCCCCTTTTTTAGCCTCGGGCGATATCTGGTGTTGTTGGTCTTTTTTTGTTTTTTGTTTTTTTTATTTAGTGCGAAATGGCGGCTTCCTACCCACTTGCAGTTTTGTTGCTTGTCTCGTAGGGACCGGCAGTAGAACAAACTTCTTGCCAGCGGCCTTAGCGCAATCAGTGTCCGCTTCCCTTTGTTTTTGCCGGGCCCTTAGCACAGCTGATTTCGATCTTTGGCTGTTGGCCGATGTCCAGCTCCTCTCGCGGCACCAACCTCAAGATAGCGGCCCCCTCCGATACTTGCAGTTTTGTTTTCTCCGTGCCGAGTCCTGGCCTTAAGATCTCTCTCTCTCAGCTAGATTGCCGATTTTCTCGGGCGGCCACAGTGCAATCCTCGGCCGTGTCACCCCAGCGACTCCCTTTGACCTCACCCTGGTTCTTCTCAGGATCACACCATTTGTGTCAAATGGGGATGCAGGGATTGATAGCCGGGGCTTCCTGGTCCATAGTAAACAATATAGGCGCTAGGCCACACCTTTCCGTCTCCCCTGTCACTACAGCTTGCATTCCATTGACACATATTCCCAGCAACTTTTCCCCAACACCAGGAAGCGAGGGAGGGGGAAGGTTTAAGGGCAGCGCCTCGAAGGAGCAGCGACCGAACAGCAGAGGCTAGCACTCACCAGGATGCGTCCATCTTTCCTGAGCAGTGGTGGAGCCTTTGTAATCCAGTGTACATCCACCTGTGCGTGGATCACTATGCCCCCATGCCTCCGCTGCCTGCTCCGGACCGGCTATTGTTGTTCCCGGTTGGTGGGGCTCGGCGGATCCTCAGGTGCATCTGGTGCTTTGGGGAGACACTTGAAGCAAGCAGAGGCTACGGCTCTGACTTGAGATTTCATGGTGAGTTTGTTGTCCAAGATTATGCAGAGGTTCCTACCCTGTTGGGTTGTCATTGGGGCACGTCTACGTTTTTTATGCCACCATGAGGCGTTCCACTAGGATTCTTTGGTATAGAGGATGAAGATTTCAGTCATGTCCATTTTGAGTTTGAGGCAGTCAGTTCTTATCCAGTCAGTAATTCCTGTCATACAGTTGAGGATGATTGATCTTGTAGAGGTGAAATGGCAGAGAGTATGATCTGTGTGGCATTGGCATATGAGACGGTCTTGAGTCTGTGGGATCTGACAAGGTCTGCAAGGGCTATCATATAGACATTGAAGAGGGTGGGGGCGAAGGATAATCCTTGCAAAATGTTGCAGATGGTAGGTTTGGGATTCGAGGTTTGGGTTGGGATGCGCATTCATTGTGTTCTCTTGGTGAGGTAGGAGGCAATCCATTCGAGGGTCAGTCTTTGTATGCCTCTGTTGTTCAGTATTGCGATTTGCAATGGTGGAAGTTGGTGTCAAAGGCTTCTGAGAGGTCCAGGAGGATGAGCCCTACTGTTTTCCTTTGATAAAGGAGTGTTTGAATGTTGTCAGTGGCTCCATTCAGTGCTGTCTCAGTGCTGCGATTGCTGTGAAGCTAGACTGGGAGCCATCCGGGTGGTGGTGCTGTTCAAGGTGGCTGGATGGTTGTTGGTTGCATGCTTCCTCAATGACTGTGGCTGGGAAGGGGAGCAGTGAGATGAGTCTGTAGTTGCTCAGTTCACTGAGGTTGGCTGTGGGCTTTTTGATTAAGGGCTTGACTTCTGTGTGTTTCCAGTCTTCGGGGAAAGGTGCTGTGTCCATCGAGGTGTTGAGTAGGGTGACGAGTTGGCCAATCAGGGTTGCTCTTAGGTTGAAGATATGGTGGGGGCAGAGGTATAAGGGGGCCCTTAGTAGAATGATTTCATGATAGTGATGGTTTCCTGAGTAGAGACCTGGCTCTAGGTGGTCATATGAGGGTAAGCTGGAGGGGGTTTGTTTGTGTATGTGCAGTACTTGTGATTGGGTCGGATCTCAAATTTGCTGTAGATCCTGGCAATCTTGTCATGGAAGCAGTTTGTGAGGTCGTCACAGGGGTTCTGACATTGGGGTTATGTCGGTAGTTTGGCTGCGGAGTTGTTGAATTCCTTGATGATGCAAAAGAGTTCTATTTTGCTGTTTGACCTTGCTTCTAAGCGTGATATCAGGGCTATCTTTTTGGTCTTACGTATTTTTAGAAGGTCAAGTTTGTGCACCGAGTAGTGTCTTTCGTAGCACAGAATCTTCTTTCAAGAAGATAGCATTAGCGATTGGTGGTTCCGATGTCCTCAGTGTACCAGCTAGCCTGTTGAGGGGATCTTCTTTGTGTAGTTTTCTTGAAGGGGGTGATGATATTTGTGCATTATGTGGTCCAGAAGTTGAAGCTTGTGATGTCTTGGTTCACATCGTGGTGGTGCTTATGTGGGTAGAGGGCAAGGGCATTAGTCAAATTACTTTTGGATGTTTTGTCCAACTGCGGCTTGCAGAGTTGGGTCAGGTGGCAGGTGGAGGCTTGGGGTGGTGTTGGCGAAGTGGACAATGGAGTGAACAGTCCAGGTGAGTTCCGTGGTGGGGCGGTAGTGTACTCTGTCACTGAAAGTGAAGATGGGGTTGAGAGTGTATCCTGCACTGTGGGTTGGGTCCTTGACAATCTGGGTGAGCCCAATGCTGTTGAGACTGTTGAGACTGTTGATGAGGTTATTGGAGTTAGGTTAGTTTTCAGCATCGCAGTGGAAGTTGTGGTCATCTAGGAGGATGTAATGCTTGGAGTCAGTCAGTCAGTCAGTCATTTAGCTTTATTCGATTTTGTAATACAAATCATAAAAGCGTACAATATTAGAAACATACGATAGAAACAAACTTAACAAGGGCTACAAAATATTGACAAAATTAAAAGTAAGGATTTGAATAATTGTTCAAAAGAAAAGAGTCCCTGTCCTAAAATGTGCATACCTAATTCATTCTAAAAACAACTTTACAGAATATGTCGGGATTGAAATATTCTGGCAGTCCTGCTTTTACATAGATGTCGCGCTCCCCATGGGCTACTAATAGAAGCCACTGTAGTATTCCATATCGCGACGATTAGGAGCAGGGAAGTTGCTATTGATCGGTCTCCACACAGATTTACCGATAGCATGGGTGTGGCCTGCCCCTGGTCTAAGTGCGTGGAAATGAGGGTAAAAGTCATAGAGGTCCCCAGTATGTATCGGTCCATCTTCTCCTTGGCAATACCAAGATTGGAGGAATGAAACAATGTTGCTTTTACAAAATTTCACTAAGACCAGATCCCCAGCGATGTCATTTTGTAGGGGACCTAACCAGCCCACCCTTCTGACAGCTAGTATTTTGCCATTAAGTTCAGCAGGCAGGGGTCTATTCCTAGATAACCAGTGGGTAACCTTGTTTTATAGTTCCTGTTGGGTTTCAGTTTTTCCCCGTGTGATTGGTGGTACTCCTGATAGAACATAAACAAAGGGGGCAGCCTCTGGTGGTAAGTGAATATGAGGTGCTATATTTGACCCCGAACTGGCGGTGTTACGCTGTGGAAATATGCGATTTGGCACAGGATAAGGAACCTTTGGATCTAGTATATTAGGCGCTGAGGCCTGAGGCTGGGCATTGGTGCTTAGTTCAGTTCGTTTCAGGGTTCCAGAAACAGCTGATAAAGGGGATTGTCTGGTATATACCTGATTTTTTAAGGAGGCCAGGTTTGTGTTGACCGTCGTCTCTAATTCTGTAAGTCTATCCCCCAGAAGGTCTATTTTTGCCGTCAATGGTGAAATGGCGAAGTTAATTAGCCGTTCAATGAGAGTCAGTAAGGATGACTGTGAGGGCGATGTTGAAAGATCTATTTCGCCCACAGTTTCACCCGGTTCTAAAGTTGGTGGGGAAGTAGTCGCAGACAACAAGGAGTTTTAAGATAATTTAGGATGTTTAGATTGATTCCCATTTTGTAAGACTGTTTCCCACTTCCTTTTGCCAGATGAAGGCCATACAGTTGCTGTACTCTGGGCATCTGCTGGATTGGTGTGAGGTTGTTCGCACGGACTGTTATTCAAGTTTTGTGGATCAGTTGGGGTGCTAATGTAATCAGGACTACTTACTGCATTGGTGTAATTAGTTCCACACAGTCTGTTTAGTTCGTCTAGCCCTGTTAAGCTATTTCCATAGCCAAAGACAGATGCTCGAGGTTGATTAGTAATTAAACACTCAGGTGACAGTGTAGCGTTGTTTATCCCTAGATTTAAGTGAGGTTGCTGAGTGGGCTTATTACCTTGTGCGTCTTGTGTCCCTTTTGGCAAGCCCCTATGTGGGATAGCTGTATTAATTGCCCTCCTTCGTGTCATCGTGATAACAGGGGTATGGTAAATCAGTTATTGGGAATACTCAAACGGATGATGAAAAGTACCTTGGTGAGTTCCAGTAGACGATTATACCATCTTTCTGTTGGAGGTAAGGGGGGTGGCCCGTCCCATCCTTCTCGGTCCTCTGAGGGCCACAGAGGGCCCGCCCTTTGCCCGGGCTTAGCCCGGCGTCCCGCGAGGGAGGGCTATCGCAGTTTTAATGCACCTCCTGGCGCTTGTGGCAGGTCACGTGGTTTTCCCTGGGCTGCTGGGGATTGCAGTCCCTTAACCTGCCCTCCTCCCGATGGCCGGCGCTTCCCCAGATGGAAGTGGGGGCGGGCAGCGGGAGGCAGGCAGCAACCCCAGCAGTTGTAAGGGTCAATGAAGTCAGCAGCCCTCCGCCCGGGCTCCCCAACGGCGATTTCTGGCAGTTCCCGGTAGCGCTGGCAGGTTTGTTTATGTTCCCCCCCGCTCTGCAGGGCTATCGAAGTTTTAATTCGCCTCCTGGCGCTTGTGGCAGGTCACTTGGTTTTCCCTGGGCTGCTGGGGATTGCAGTCCCTTAACTTGCCCTCCTTGCGATGGCCGGCGCTTCCCCAGATGGAAGTGGGGGCGGGCAGCCGGAGGCAGGCAGCAACCCCAGCAGTTGTAAGGGTCAATGAAGTCAGCAGCCCTCCGTCCGGGCTCCCCAACGGCGATTTCTGACAGTTCCCGGTAGCGCTGGCAGGTTCGTTTATGTTCCCCCCCGCTCTGCAGGGCTATCGCAGTTTTAATGCACCTCCTGGCGCTTGTGGCAGGTCACGTGGTTTTCCCTGGGCTGCTGGGGATTGCAGTCCCTTAACCTGCCCTCCTCGCGATGGCCAGCGCTTCCCCAGATGGAAGTGGGGGCGGGCAGCGGGAGGCAGGCAGCAACCCCAGCAGTTGTAAGGGTCAATGAAGTCAGCAGCCCTGCGCCCAGGCTCCCCAACGGCGATTTCTGGCAGTTCCCGGTAGCGCTGGCAGGTTCGTTTATGTTCCCCCTTGGAGTCAATGTTGATAGTTGCGATAAATGTGGTTATGAAACCGCAGAAGATGTTGCGAAGACCCGGCAGGTGGAATGGTAGGGTGCTCCTGATGGTGTTTTTATTGTCTGTTTTGATTCTGAAGATGAGGTGTTTCTTGGAAGGTATGGTGTGGTCATTTGTTTTGCTGCATCTGAAGACACCCCTTTGAATGATGGTGATTCCACCACTGGAGTCTTGACACGATTCGATGGGTGAGCTTGCACCCATTTGGTATGGTGGTGGCATTGTTGGGTGGCTCATGGGTTGAGCCAGGTCTCATGAGGAAATTTTGTCAGGTGCAAGAGAGCTGATCAAGTCCCAGACTTCGGTGGCATGTTTGCACAGCAAGCGGGTGTTGAGGAGAGTGCATGCAAATTGGTTGTGGGAGAGGTATGTGGTAGTTGTGTGAGTGGGTCAGGTGTCACAGGGGAGGCAGCAGCTAGTGCAGGTGAAGCGGGAGTGCTGTGTCACCAATGTTCTGTTGTTAGACCTGGCACCTTGGCGTGAGTCTCCCTTCCACTCTTTGCTGATGTGCCTCAGATGTTTTGCTGGGGTTTGAGGCTCAGGGCACTGTGCCACGGCCAATCTGTGCCGCAGTGCAAGTGCTCCCAGTGTAAAGTGTATGTGTAATTGATTTCCATGATTGGCTTAATTGGTTTACTGTCAGTCCCCAGTAGAGTGCACGAGGAGTGCCGGGGCTTGTACACACAAATGCTGCTAGTGGGCCTGCAGCGCTGGTTGCGCCACCCACAGAAGCGGCTTCGTAAGATATGTCTCGGGTCCGCCATTGCAGACCCCGCGTACAGTCTCGTACTGTCATGCTGACTGCGCAAGTGCCCACACTTGCCAGTCCCTGAACCTTCCCTAACCTTCATATCAGTCACCCCTATGGTAGGCCTACGGGCAGGGTACATTGTAAGTGTAAGGTAGGACAAGACTAGAGTGTGGCATGTCCTAGTAGTGAATTACCGCCCTTTTTCGTTCTTCACTATTGAAAGGCTACCTGTTCTCTTAGGCAAGGATGATCTGTCGGAACTATTACACACTATAGTCCTGGCAGGCTCAGGGAACACGGTAGCACGTCGAGTTTAGTATGCCTGAACTCAGAATAATAAAATACTTCCTTTAGCAAGGTTTATTTTAATATCCTGTGTTTGCAAATGCTACTTTTAGAAAGATAGCCTTGCTGGCCTAACTGTTTCAGGGCGCCTCTGCCAGGATGTGTATCTGCTGTCTGGGTTTGTGTGAGTGACAGGGCTGGGAGATTCCCGGGGACAGTCGGGGCCCCCAGGTAGTGAATAGGGTGCTTACTCCAGGATGGGTGGGCGGAGTAGTCCTTGACTCTGAATAGGGTTGTGCTCCACCGCCACAATGCTGGCTCCACCTCCTGCGGAGCGTCTGATGTCTCTGCCCTGAGCCCTGAAAGAAGACGGCAGCGTCCTGTCAACAGAGTACTCCAAAACCGGGTTGAACTAGGCTCAGGCCCCCTGGCCTGCAAAGACAAAAAAAACGCAGTATAAATATAGGAGCTCCGCTCCTTACAAATCAGATCCAGTTTTGACCACGACGAACCTCTGCCTGACTAGAAGGACCAAGAGAAGCTGAAGGACGGAAACCAGTCTGTATCCTGTAAGACTGGCCTGCAGTGGTGCCTTGCTGAGAACGGAGAGGAAAGGACCAGAAAGGACTTTGTAGACTTGTGCCTGAACTGATCTCCAAGGGCTTGATCGAGAGCTTGCCCCCTGAACGGAACCCCAGGACCATTGGGTTCTATCTGCTTGTGCCCATCTGCTGTTGGGCCTTAGTTCTTATTCCCTCGCCGGAGTTGTGACTCGGGTGCCTTCGCCCCATCCCAGGTCGTGACAGCTCGGAGCCTGGTCGCCCCGCCGTAGAGAGTCCTGCTTGTCCCTGAGCCGTTCTCCGCTTCAGTGCCAGGCCGCCCGCTCTCCTGTCACCTCGCCGCTAACGGAGCGCGTTGTGTACCTTTCATCTTCTCCCGCCGGAATCTGCACGGAGCGCATTCCATAGCCTCGAATGGTCCGTACGTCGTAACGTACCCGACTATCTCGCTTTGCCCTCCTGCATACCAAGACCCGTGCCGCACCTCAAGAAAGGCCTCCCCGTACAGTGGTACCGGAAGCCTGGTGTTGCTCCCGTCTACCGTAGAACGCGACGCCCCTCACAGATCCACAAGTACGACCCAGTGTGCTAAGAAGTAGTACGTCCCGCAGGCCTGAACGGCGCCTCGCCCCGTGAGCTGCATCGACCTCGGATTGCCACAACCCTCCACAGTCCTGTTCCCCCGCCTCGCTCCTCGAGGGGGACCGAGCCGGAGAGATCCTCTGGAGAACCGTTGGCCTCGTCCGGAGTCCGCCTTCACCAGTAGCCGCGCCTTAAACGCCTCGGACTTCCACAAGCAAGGTACACTTAAACTCCGTCCCGAGTTCATATCGGATCCAGGGTCCGCAACGTTCTTATTTCCCTGTCATCGTACCTTGCTGAACAACGAACATTTAAAGACTAAGCTTGCCTATTGTGTTCTGGTGGCCTCAAATCGTTAAACGTTATTTGGTTTTGTGATAATCCTGCTTGAATCTATCTTTTATATAAAGTATACGTATTTTTGATACAACCATACAACTGGTGTCCATTTGTGGTGGGTCAGTGGGTTTACTGTGTGTGATCATAAATGCTTAACTTACTATCGCCCTGAAGATTAGCCTTGTCTGCTCCCGCCACACTACCTAGAGGGTGAGCAGGGGTTATTCAAAGGAGTAGTTCCCTTGCCCTGACGTGGAGCTGAGGGTCCCTGCTTGTCACAAGTGCATACCTGTGCCAACCAGAGACCTCCGGTTGTACCATTGGTACCAGCGGAGAGGATTTCGGATTTGCATTTATGATTTACATACAGTGTATTACTGATCACCACGTAGAGAGAGCAGACCAATAATGAAGCCACAGATTACGTCCTTGCCGCGAGATCTCCAATCTCCAAACCATGCCTGGTTCACTCCCCGTGAGAGCACCCTCTGTTGTCTCTGGAATAGACGAAGTTGACTGGGAAGGGCTTGACTTGATGAAACTTGATCAGTTAAAGGCCCTATGCGAGAAGTTCCGAGTCTCCCAAGCAGGCTGCAAAACCAGAGCCCAGCGCATCAAGGCACTGAAAGCCTGGAAAGAGTCGAGAGAGCCAGAAAATCAGGTGGCAGTGGATCCACCAGAAAGCCTTATCGAGGTGCCGGGAGGGCCATCGTCAGAAGAGCTGGCGGAAAGGGCCGCAACCTGAGCGCATGAAGTAGAGATGGCCAGATTGAAAGGACAGATGGCAATGGAAGAAAAGAGGCTCCAGCTGGAGCACGAGATACGTCTAAAAGAATTGGAGCTGAAAGCAAAGAGCTTGGACGCAGCTCCTGGTGGCAGCACAACGCCAGCCCAGGTAGAGTCAAGGGTCTAAGTACCGAAGGATGTGGTGAAGGAGTTGACATAGGGCAGTGGTTCCGGGCCTACGAGGTAGCCATGTCTTCCCACCGGGTCCCTGAAAGAGATTGGGGAGCGGGGTTGTGGGGACGGTTCCTGACCAAGGGGCGGGATACCCTGCTAGATCTTCCTTCTGAAGAGTCCAACTCCTACCCGCACATGAAAGATGCCCTGTTGAATCGATTTGGGTTAACTCCTGAAATGTACCGACAGCAGTTTAGGAAATGTGTGAAGATTCAAAGGGGTATGTATGTGGAGTATGTGACCTTTTTCTGCAGAGCGCTGGGCGGTTGGGTGAAGGGCAGTAAAGTAACTGATTTTCAAGGGCTGCTTGATTTAATGGCATGGGAGCACTTGTCGGATAATTGTTTTCCTGAGTTACGCCAACACCTGATCGATAGCAAGCTGTCCAACCGGAGTAAGCTTGCTGAGGAAGCGGACCGCTGGCTCAGCACCAGGGTCCACAAGGGTCCAGTGGGAGATTCAGCCAAAGGTGGGCAGGGTCCCCAGCAGAAGAGTGGGGGGACAGGGGAAAACAGAAAGGGTTCCACAAAGGCCCCCAAAGTAATCCCCAAGGGAACCAAGGGAAAGGTTCTCAGCCTCCTCCACCCCCGAAATCAACCGGGGCCCGAAAGGTAAAACTGTTCAAAGAGGGCCCATCACCTGTTTTAGGTGTGGCGACCTGGGTCACGTTGCCTCTGACCCTAAGTGTCGCTTGTTTGCAAAACCCGCACCCACTGGTGCTCCACCCTGGCAACTAGCTAATGTTAATTTTGGGGAGGAAGTAGCCGTCCAAAAGCGTGGGGATCCCGTACAGATGACCCTAGTCTCGCTAGGAGACAGTGAGATGGTCCCCGAGAACTACCTACCCAATAACACTAAGAAATATGGGCAGGTAGTGACCATCAACGGTAAGAAGGTGGAGGCTCTTCGAGATACAGGAGCCAGTGGGACTGCAGTAAGGCAGCACCTGGTGTCTCAAGAGCAGGTAGTGCCGCACGCCTACTGTAGGGTTGTCAATGCTAACAATTCTGAGAGCCAGTGTCCGATGGCTCAGGTTCCCTTTAAGTGGGGGGGTCTCAGGTACTCTGCAAGTCGCTGAGAGGACCTCCATGCCTGTAGATTGTCTGCTAGGAAACGATTTGGAGAACTCCACTTGGGGAAAGGTGGAGAAAATGACTCATCTGTGGATGGTGGGTCTACCCGAGTGGGCGTGCGTGACCACGCGGTCCATGGCAGCCAGTAGGGGTGTTGAAGAAGTCTTGGAGCCTGAAGGAGAGGTCCAGGAACCGGCCTTAGAGAGAATGCGCAGGGGGCGCGGACAACTGGCTCCTGAAGTTTCCACGGCCCAGGAGGAAGCAGACCCCGAGGGGGATGCCCTGGAGCCTACCGGGGAACAGATCGCCGAACTGGGAGACCTGCCTGAGCTGACCCATTGGCAGCAAGAAGGAGGTCCCTCCAGGGAGGAATTCTGCAAGGAGCAGAGAGAGTGCCCTTCTCTCGTGGGTATGCGGCAGCAGGCTGCAGAACAGGCCAATGGTGTTCAGTCCGGAAAACACTTGGTCTACTGGGAGAACGATCTCCTGTATTCAGAGCCTAAGGCTGCTGAACCTGGGTCAGCCCGTGTGCTGGTGGTACCCCAGAAGTTTAGAGCCGTCCTACTAGGTTTGGCTCACGATGTACCGTTAGCAGGACATCTGGGGATGGACAAGACCTATGACAGGCTTGTCACCCACTTTTACTGGCCCCAGATGCACAGGAGCTCAGATGCTCACTGTAGGACCTGCCAGACTTGCCAGGCGAGTGGTAAGTGCGGAGGGAAGAACAAGGCTCCCCTCCAACCATTCCCCGTCATCAGTACCCCATTCCAGCGAGTGGGAATTGACATTGTGGGGCCTCTGGACCCCAAGACAGCCATGGGCAACAGGTTCATCCTGGTCTTGGTGGACCATGCCACCCGGTACCCTGAAGCCATCCCTCTGAGGACAGTGACGGCCCCCGTGATGGGAATTTTCTCACGAGTAGGATTCCCTCTAGAGGTGGTGTCTGACAGGGGCACCAATTTCATATCGAAATATATGAAGTCCCTTTGGCAAGAGTGTGGTGTAACGTACAAGTTCACCACCCCTTACCACCCCCAAGGAAACGGGTTGGTTGAGAGATTCAACCGAACCTTGAAAGGCATGATCATGGGCCTAGAAGGACCAATGAGGCGTAAGTGGGATGTCCTCTTGCCATGCCTACTGTTTGCGTACCGAGAGGTGCCGCAGAAGTCGCTCGGGTTCAGTCTCTTCGAGCTTCTGTACGGTCACCCGGTCCGAGGACCTCGGAGTCTGGTTAGGGAAGGCTGGGAGCGATCTCCCAGGAAACCTCCCCAGAATGTATACAGTTACATGCTGGCCTTCCGAAACCAGACCAGGCGATTAAGGCAACTTGCTGAGGCAAACCTGGAAGCCAGCCAGGAAGAGATGAAGTGGTGGTACGACCAGAATGCCACTCTGGTGGAGCTTCAACCTGTACAAAATGTGTGGGTCTTGGCCCCATTGGAGCCCTGTGCACTTCAGGATAAGTGGACGGGTCCATTTGAGGTTGTGGAGCGCAAGAGTCCTGTCACCTACCTGGTGAACTTGCAAACTCCCAGGAACCCTTTGAGGGTCCTACATGTTAACCGCCTTAAGCCCCACTTGGAGAGGTCTGAAGTGGGCATGCTGTTGGCAACCGATGATGGAATGGAGAAGGAGACCGAGCCTCTTCCGGACCTCTTGGTGGCCTCCTAGCGAGACAGCTCAGTGGATGGAGTTAACCTCTTACCCACCCTGACCCCTGAGCAGCAGGATGATTGCCGCCAGTTTCTGGGGCAATTCTCTGACTTGTTCTCCCTGGTTCCGGGTGTCACAGATTGGTGCGTCCATGATGTGGACACAGGAGACAGTTTGCCTATGAAGCACAAGGCTTACCGTGTGACTGACAGGGTACGAGCCTGCATCAAAGAGGAAGTCTCAAAGATGTTTGCTCTTGGGGTAATTGAGTCCTCCAGCAGTCCTTGGGCCCGCCCAGTGGTCTTGGTCCCGAAGGCTGCGACGCCGGGAGCCACACCCGAACTACGGTTCTGTGTGGACTATCGAGGACTCAATTCAGTCACGAAGACTGACGCGCACCCCATCCCCAGAGCTGATGGATGAGCTTATCGATCGGCTTGGGGGCTGCCCGGTACCTCAGTACGTTTGAATTAACGTCTGGGTACTGGCAAATCGCCTTAACTGATGGGGCCAACGAGAGGTCCGCGTTTTCAACCCCAGATGGGCACTACCAATTCTGGGTCATGCCCTTCGGGATGAAAAAAAACCCTGAAACCTTCCAGAGGTTGGTCAACCAGGTGTTGGTTGGACTGGGCGCATTCAGTGCCGCCTACCTGGATGACATCGCAGTGTTCAGCAGTACGTGGAAAGAACACTTGCAACACCTGTGGGAAGGGTTGACGGCTCTGCGCAAGGCAGGCCTCACGATCAAGGCAAGCAAGTGCCAGATCGGGCAGGGTTCGGTGGTGTATTTGGGACACCAAGTTGGGAGCGGCCAGGTGGCGCCCCTTCAACCCAAAATTCAGACCATCCTGGCTTGGGAAGCCCCCAAGACCCAAACGGTGGTGAGGGCCTTCCTCGGACTCACCGGGTACTACAGGAGGTGTCAAGGGATATGGCACCATCATTGCCCCCTTGACAGAGCTGACTTCGAAGAAGCAGCCCGGAAAGTGATCTGGACTGACGCCTCTCAGGTAGCATTCGACACCCTGAAGACGGCCATGTGCACGGCGCCCGTGCTCCTGGCTCCTGATTTCTCCAAAGACAGATGCTTCAGAGCATGGGATAGGGGCTGTCCTTTCACAGAGCACTGAGGAGGGCTGGGACCACCCTGTGGCCTTCATCAGTCAGAGGTTACTTCCGCGGCAACAGAAGTGGAGTGCGATTGAGCGAGAAGCTTTCGCTGTGGTTGGGCCATGAAGAAGCTAAGACCCTACTTGTTTGGGTCTCACTTCCAAGTTCTGACAGACCACAGGCCCCTCAGATGGTTGATGCAAATGAGGGGTGAGAAACCGAAACTGTTGAGGTGGTCCATTTCTCTACAGAGTATGGACTACACGGTGGAACACCGCCCTGGCATAGACCACGCCAATGCTGACGGTCTGTCAAGGTTTTTACGCCTTAGTGATGAGGAACTCCCTGGGCAAGGGTAGTTCTCCCCACATTTCAGCTGGAGGGGACAAGTGTTAGACCTGGCACCTTGGCGTGAGTCTCCCTTCCACTCTTTGCTGATGTGCCTCAGATGTTTTGCTGGTGTTCGATGCTCAGGGCACTGCGCCACGGCCAATCCCTGCCGCAGTGCAAGTGCTCCCAGTGTAAAGTGTATGTGTAATTGATTTCCACGATTGGCTTATTTGGTTTACTGAAAAAACACACTCTATTGCAGGGCTAGAGGGATGTTTAAAGACCAAGCCTAAGTATTATCCCCCACTGGAAACAACTAATCAACAACAAACTTAGGGGTCTACTTAGAAATCCAATAGTGATCCTGTACTCACTGTCACCAAGTCAATAGTACAAGGGTACAATAACAGAAAGCATAACAAACCAGATCACAAGATGTGAAGCACCAGTAGACGTAAGTCACCCCTGGTTGAGGATTCCCATCAAAGGTCTTATATGAATCAATATTATCATTTGGTAATCCTTATCGGGTATTGTGTCTCTTGATCATTGAGACCGGCATACCCAGATAGCCAGTTCGGGGTAGCGACCCACAATCACTTGGTACTACCACATGATGTTGATATGATGGGAAGTGCAGTGCAACAAAAGATCAGTGGTGATTAAAATAGGATAGGGAGCTTAACCAAAAACTAATTTTAATAAATGTTAGCCCCTTCCTCATTAAAAACAAGAACAGTGTAACATCATCATCGCAGTCCACACAAATAGCTGCGAGGAGACCAACATGTTTCAGCCACCATGGGGTAATTCCCCAGGCTTTCGTTAGGGTCTCTGTTCTAAGAATATGCTACTGCTTATAAGTGAATAAAGTGTGAAAAAATTATACAAAAAACACACAAGTGAAAACCAGTAAAGGATATAGTGTTCCTTCAACTGTATCAACTCCTCTCTTCGGCACCTGGTTGACTTAGTACCAGAATGTCCGGGGAGTGGACCTCACCTCTTCCTGGACCTTGCTCAGGATATGTGAGACCCCGCTCTGTCCGTCATTGTCTCAGGCAGTGACTGAGTCAGGGGGAGGCTTCCCCCTGACTCAGTCACTGCCTGAGACAACGACGGACAGAGAAACATGTTGGTCTCCTCGCAGCTATTTGTGTGGACTGCGATGATGATGTTAATATTAATGATGTTAATAAATGATAATATTGATTCATATAAGACCTTTGATGGGAATCCTCAACCAGGGGTGACTTACGTCTACTGGTGCTTCACATCTTGTGATCTGGTTTGTTATGCTTTCTGTTATTGTACCCTTGTACTATTGACTTGGTGACAGTGAGTATAGGATCACTATTGGATTTCTAAGTAGACCCCTAAGTTTGTTGTTGATTAGTTATTTGGTTTACTGTCAGTCCCCAGAAGAGTGCACGAGGAGTGCCGGGGCTTGTACGCACAAATGCTGCTAGTGGGCCTGCAGCGCTGGTTGCGCCACCCACAGAAGCGGCTTCGTAAGATATGTCTCGGGTCCGCCATTGCAGACCTTGCGTACAGTCTCGTACTGTTACGCTGACTGCGCAAGTGCCCACACTTGCCAGTCCCTGAACCTTCCCTAACCTTCATATCAGTCACCCCTATGGTAGGCCTACGGGCAGGGTGCATTGTAAGTGTAAGGTAGGACAAGCCTAGAGTGTGGCATGTCCTAGTAGTGAATTACCGCCCTTTTTGGTTCTTCACTATTGAAAGGCTACCTGTTCTCTTAGGCCAGGATGAGCTGTCGGAACTATTACACATATAGTCCCGGCAGGCTCAGGGAACACGGTAGCAAGTCGAGTTTAGTATGCCTGAACTCAGAATAATAAAATACTTCCTTTAGCAAGGTTTATTTTAATATCCTGTGTTTGCAAATGCTACTTTTAGAGAGATAGCCTTTGCTGGCCTAACTGTTTCAGGCCGCCTCTGCCAGGATGTGTATCTGCTGTCTGGGTTTGTGTGAGTGACAGGGCTGGGAGACTCCCGGGGACAGTCGGGGCCATCAGGTGGTGAATAGGGTGCTTACTCCAGGATGGGTGGGCGGAGTAGTCCTTGACTCTGAATAGGGTTGTGCTCTACCGCCACAATGCTGGCTCCACCTCCTGCGGAGCGTCTGATGTCTCTGCCCTGTGCTCTGAAAGAAGACGTCAGCGTCCTGTCAACAGAGTACTCCAAAACCGGGTTGAACTAGGCTCAGGCCCCCTGGCCTGCAAAGACAAAAGAAACGCAGTATAAATATAGGAGCTCCGCTCCTTACAAATCAGATCCAGTTTTGACCACGACGAACCTCTGCCTGACTAGAAGGACCAAGAGAAGCTGAAGGACGGAAACCAGTCTGTATCCTGTAGGACTGGCCTGCAGAGGTGCCTTGCTGAGAACGGTGAGGAAAGGACCAGAAAGGACTTTGTAGACTTGTGCCTGAAACGATCTCCAAGGGCTTGATCAAGAGGTTGCCCCCTGAACGGAACCCTAGGACCATTGGGTTCTATCTGCTTGTGCCCGTCTGCTGTTGGGCCTTAGTTCTTATTCCCTCGCCGGAGTTGTGACTCGGGTGCCTTCGCACCCTCCCAGGTCGTGACAGCTCGGAGCCTGGTCGCCCCGCCGTAGAGAGTCCCGCTCATCCCTGAGCCGCTCTCCGCCTCAGTGCCGGGCCGCCCGCTCTCCTGTCACCTCGCGCTAATGGAGTGCGTTGTGTACTTCTCATCTTCTCCCGCCGTAATCTGCACGGAGCGCATTCCATAGCCTCGGACGGTCCGTACGTCGTAACGTACCCGACTGTCTCGCTTTGCCCTCCTGCATACCAAGACCCGTGCCGCACCTCAAGAAAGGCCTCCCCGTACAGTGGTACCGGAAGCCTGGTGTTGCACCCGTCTACCGTAGAACGCGACGCCCCTCGCAGATCCACAAGTACGACCCGGCGTGCTAAGAAGTAGTACGTCCCGCAGGCCTGAAAGGCACCTTGCCCCGTGAGCTGCATCGACCCCGGATCGCCACAACCCTCCACAGTCCTGTTCCCCCACCTCGCTCCTCGAGGTGGACCGAGCCATAGAGATCATCGGGAGAACCGTTGGCCTCGTCTGGAGTCTGCCCTCACCAGTAGCCGCGCCTGAAACACCTCGGACTTCCACAAGCAAGGTACACTAGAACTCCGTCCCGAGTTCATATCAGACCCAGGGTCCGCAACGTTTTTATTTCCCTGTCATCGTACCTTGCTGAACAACGAACATTTAAAGACTAAGCTTGCCTATTGTAATCTGGTGGCCTCCAATCGTTAAACGTTATTTGGTCTTGTGATAATCCTGCTTGAATATATCTTTTACATACTGTATATGTATTTTTGATACCACCATACGACTGGTGTCCATTTGTGGTGGGTCAGTGGGTTTACTGTGTGTGATCATAAATGCTTAACTTACTATCGCCCTGAAGATTAGCCTTGTCTCCTCATGCCACACTACCTAGAGGGTGAGCAGGGGTTATTCAAAGGAGTAGTTCCCTTGCCCTGACGTGGAGCTGAGGGACCCTGCTTGTCACAAGTGCATACCTGTGCCAACCAGAGACCTCCGGTTCAAACATCCGTTCTTTGAGGGGACGCAGTTTGGTGTAACTGTGTGGAGAGGTGAAAGGACTAGGATTCCAGACTTTGAGTGCAATCCAGGAGAGGGTGAGCATAAACGAGTTTGCCTTTGGTGCGACATCTGCATGCCCGCTGTGCATGTCCTCTGTCTAGCCACACTACGCAGATGTCTGTGACTAACCTCTGACTTTGTGTTTCTGTGTTGCCTGAAGTGGGACCACAACTCCATGGCCAGCCCTAAGTTCAAGGCAATGAACCCCAAAGCCATCCCCGAGTGGGCCTTTAAATCTATTGGCCACTCATCACATGACCTTGCTTGACTCCAGGTCCTGTTTGTGAGGGAGGTCTTGGGACTGCTCTGGGAGCTGGATTCTGTATGGTCTCTGACTGGGCACAGCTGTCGGGTCCGCCCTCGGTGCTAGTCAGACCATCAAGATCCATTGGTAGGTCTGAATCAGCACAAGGCGCAACTTTGCAAACTCCTCCTGGGACTATTCCAGTAGCATTGTGTTACCCGACTGATTTGGAGCAATACTGGTGTCCTCTGACATTAGCTCCGGGGTAGATCAGGCCAGCACAGCCTGAACTGGAGATGGATCCCTATTGTCCTTTCATTCCCTCTGAGGAACATGAATATAGGGAATCTGAGGCTCCCCAAACTAGACACTTAGCAGAGTCCATGTTCTATGACACCTAGTATGAGTACCTGGCTGATGCCAGTAGTCTGGACACCTCAGTTGATGCTGACCTTATCTCTCCTCCCACAGTGCCTATGGAGAAAGAGTCTTCTTTTGCAATGGTGGTCTAGATGATGGCTGAGGTCCTGTAGCTAAACCTGCCCATGTTCAAGGTCAAGACCACTGTCTTGACAGATGTGCTTCTGCATGGGAAATCTTCATCAGAACCCTCACTCTCCTTGAGTGAACCCCTCACAGGTTTCCTGCTCAGGGTCTGGGCCAAGCCCTCCACAGGCAATCCTATGCAGAGGACCATCTCTCGCCCCAATCACCCTGCTCCAGGAATCCAGCCTTTCTCTGCCTGCAGGCCACCTCTGAGAGCCTGGTGGTCCAGGCCTTAACCTCCAGGATACATTCTGAAGCATTTCCTACCACAACACTGGATAAAGAATTCAAGAGGCTGGATACGTTTGAAAAGAGAAGTTTCTCTTCCACCAGCTTGGATGAAGTCTGTGAACCCTGCATGCTCAGTGAGCCATTATTCCCACACTGTGTTAAATAAAGTTGAGCAAGTGCTGTCCTTGGTCCCGGAGGAGGCATAGACTATACTCTCCACAACTATTGCTGATGGGAGAGATACGACAAAGTTCACCATCGGATGTGGATTGGATACAACCAACTCGCTGGATAGAGTCGTTGCTTCCATGGTAGTGCTTCAATGTCATGCCTGCTGAACACAACTGGTTACTTGGAGGATGTCTAGGCATCCCTTATGGACATTCCCTTGGATAGGACTATCCTTTATGGTGCTAAGGCGGATTTGGCTCTTGTCGATTTAACAATAGTGAGTGCGACCTCCTAAACACTAGAGGAGACAAACTCAGCTGTCGATGCCTGATGGATAATGAATGACATCTCCATCCTGAGGTGGTTCAAGGTCTCTTTAAAGATTAGAGGACTTTGGATAGATCTGTTTGATACTACTGAGACAATGTAATGTTAGCACGTCTGCGCACTTGAGTTTCCAAGGCGGCTCTTGCAAAGGAGGTGCATTTTGTCTTGCGTGGACCTCAGGACCCTTATTCGTCTTTCCACCTATACCACTCCTATCCAGAGCTCTCAAGAACATCAAAAACAACCGGGCCCAAGTCATCTTAGTGTCCCTGGATTGGGGAAGCATAGTCTGGTAACCCAAACTCCTGAGCATGAGGATCTATCCTTCTCAAGCTGCCCTTTCAGGAGGATCTCCTTTCGCAGGGCTTCAGTGACAGAATATCGACATCAAAAACACATAATAGAGGTAAGAATATAGGACACAAAAATATCAACTGTCTATACTTAAAAAGGTAAGTACACAATTGTTTACAAATATACAGTTGTTTTAAATATCAATTTTTTAATACATATACTTTGAAAATATTAAAATAAACATATATTAAATACTAACATTAATTTATCAGAATAAAATATATTTAAAAGTATATTTTAACACATGTAATAAATAAACTTACGTTTAAAAATGTAAATGCGGGTACGTGGTCTCGACGCGAATGGCATGAGACAAGTGACGAGGGAGCTACCATAAGCCGCCGCCTTTAGCTGTCTGGAAAGCGGTGCTGGGACATGGCCGTTGCCATAGCTCGGGCCGTGGGGGCAGCAGAACTGTTAAGGCACCCCCTGGCGAGCAGACACCGACCGGGGCTGCCTTGGAGCAGAGGCGTGGACCTTTGGACTCTTGTGGCTGTGTTCGGCAGCAGCAGCCACCATTTTGTCTCCCCATGACCCCTGACTGCCGGACGCCCTGCTCGCCGCTGCTAGACCTCTCTGCCCGCACTTGTCCCGCCACAGCCCTGCAGTTGGTGCGGGGCCCTGTGTGGGGGCCCTTAAACCGAGAATGCGGCTGTTTTGGGGGCTGCACCTCTGTCAGCGGAAGCCGTAATTTTGAGCACCCAGCTTCTCTCCGGAGCAGCTTCCACGTCCTGTCCTAACCTGCATGTGGTGTGGACCCCAGCGACCGCGGCTCCTATGCTCTGACTGCGTAGCAGAGGACATTCTTGGTGACAAGACCTCAGTGGTAGCATTGTCCTCTACAATATTGTCTATCCACCTCTCCTTTCCATAGCCAGCGGATTGCTGAGTGCAGTGACATTAGTGGTGAACTGCAACTTTCCACCTGGGGACTTCAGCCCTATCTGGTCGATTTTAAGTTCCTCCGCTTGCTTCCCTTCACTGCTCCATCGGAGCCTAGTGGGTGCACCACCTTGGAGGGAGATGATTCGCACTAAGCCGGGGAAGGAGTTGGAGACATCCCAGAAGGAGAACCTGGTTGCTGCACTTTGGAACAAACCAGGCCCATGTACCTCTGGCGATATGGCAGCACCGGCTGGTGATGACTTGGCGCCAGTCACACAAACCTTCATGGCAAACTTCATGGCGGAGCTCAAGTCCAAAATTAACTCCTTGCGCTCAGAAGTTCACTCCTGTGTGCGGGAACTCAGAAAAGTGGTCACCAACCTAGGAGAGAGTGTAGAGGGCTCTTGAGAGGATGGCGGATTCTCGAACGGAAGACCAAAAACAGTTTTGGCAGTGACTGGCCACTGTGAAAGAGCCTCACATAGACCTGCAATAGAAACAGGAAGATTTAGGAAATAGGAGCCGGCGCAACAACCTCGGCATTAGGGAGATTCCAGTTTGAACACAAGGGTCAGACTTCATGACGTTTGTTGCAAAACTATTACATGAAATCTGGAGCGACGATGACGCCTCCCCGCCGGCCCTATATTGAGCACACTGAGTCTCTGTGTTGTAATTTGGCAGCGATTAGGTTAGCATTAGCGGAAGCCATCCTGCATTTAGAGACTATCTTGTCCGTTTTGTGGAATCCATTTTGTATTTCTGTCAGCCATTTTGTTTGCCATGTGCTACCATGTGCTCGCCATGTGCCTTGTCCTACCTGTTTGTTAACTGCTCTTGAAATCTGCTGAGAGACAAACTATATTTAGCATGTTCCACCTCCGCACATGCTCAGTTGAGCTTGCAGCTGCCCATGCAGCTGCTGTTAGTCGGTAAGTGTCAGGATGTGTTCACCAGAATTAGCAACTGTTAGCACTTGTTGACTGTGCATTTTCTGTATGATCTTATATGTACCTAAAACCAGCATTTTGTACTTGTACCGCCTTCATTTGAGCCCCTGTGTGGGTATAAAAGGACCAAGCTCCTTCCATTCAGTGTGCTACTTCATACACTACCGAAGGGTGTTGTGTGAATGTAGTTCCACCTCATGAGGTTTAATTAATCTTGTATTTTCTATTCCAGTTTCTGTGTGTGAGAAGTTGGCCTGATAGGTGATGTTTCCAATTCTGGAACCACCAGTTATCAGACCAAACAATCCCTTATGGTGTCTGGTTGTAAGTCAACCTTATTAGACAAGCTATCCTAGGGGTAGCATGGACTAAGCAGCCTAAAGGCTTAACTTAAGAGGTCGTGTTAAGCGAGCTGTTTTACCACATACAATCCTGTAATACCAAATGAAAGGACACCACACAAGTATATATTATAAAAATATATGTATTTATTACTAAAAACAATCCCCAGTATTCTTTATGAATAAAGGGGCACAAGCGTTAAATCAAAAGCACTGTTTAAACATACAAAGTTGCACAATTATGGATGAGGGCAGGGGGCCACTCAAACCATATACTAAACAAGTGGTATAAGAGATGCCACTCGAGCAGTGGTTAAGCCTAGGGCCTAGGGAATCGCTGGGAGCAGTCAGGACAAGCAATGCTGAAGTCGGGAATGGCCCTCGGGATTCGGGAGATGTGCGGAAAGCGCACGCACGCACCAATGTTAACCAATGGTGCGTAAAAGTTGTAAAGTTAAAGTTAAAGGACACTTCCGCTGAACCTAGAGGAACAAAACTTAACACACAGACCCTAGAGGTGTGCACCAGTGTGGGAACACCGGCGGAGCAAAGTTACCTCACCCACAGGAAGTGGGTGCACAGGGTCGAAGTGGCGTCGGGTTCTGACTCGCAGGCTCTTGGTGCTTGAAGCTGAAAAGGCTGCAGGCGGGTTAAAGATGAAGTGTCCGGTGGAGTCCAAGGGTGGACTCAAGTCGAAGGGTACCTGAAAGCAGAGGGGACAGAGTCTGGGTCACTCAGCAGTGACCAGGGCGGAACCAGGACGGAACCAGGCAATGTCGGGCGCAATCAGGTGGTCGTCCAGGAGCTTCTCTCCGCTGTCACGTGGGCTCTGGGGCATCTGCGACGTCCAGGAGCAGGTCACGGTCTGTCCCACGCAGGCTCTCACCGTCGGTGCAGTCGGCTTCAAGTTTGGAGCAAACAAGCCTTGGCAAGAGCAATCCACGCGGGATCGGAAGATTGCTTCTCACTCGGACCAGGAAGGTCAGAGTCGGGGCTCCTTTTCAGGGGAGCTGGTGTGGATCTGGAGCAACCAGATTCACGAGTCTTCTTAGTAGTTTCGTCGGCACAGGGACCACTAGCCAGCTGGCTAGTGACTGGGCCAACGCATTGAGCCAAATAGAGCAGAAGGGCCCCACGCAGCACTCGTCGAGTGTGGAGGGCTGAACTTCGGCTCAGGAGTAGCTCAGGGTAGGGGCTTCTCAAACCCCGGTGCACAGCTTCGAGGGTCACTCGTGGGCTGCACGGTCAGCGTCTCGTTGTCAATTCAAGATGGCGTGCCCCACGCTTCCGGTCGCCTCCACGGGTCTCAGCTTTGCAGGGACTGTGGATCGGGCTGTTAGAAGGCAGGCAGGCTTGATCTCGTCGATCTCAGTCGCTCGAGTTCCGGCGGGAACTGCAACTAAGTAGACGTCGAGGGCTGGATGGTGCCTGCTGCTGCAGGGTGGTCACTCCTTGACCACAAGGGAGATTCTTCGGGCTTCCACGTTGAGATGGAGGGCGAAGGGTCCAGAATTTCGTTTCAAATGTTTCTTCCAGGAAATCTGATGTGCATTGGCACTGCTCCCACTCTTATTCGAATCTGGGGGGCGTGATTACCTGCTAGGTCCTCCCCTATGGGTGGGACCCAGGAAGTGGGTGGATACACCCCCTTCCTTTGATCCAGGCCGCCCTGGCACGAGGGCTGGAGTGCCCCAGAACCGGTTTGGCCGGATTATGCAAGGGGCAGCCTTGTGCGCCCCAAGCAGTGTCTGGTTTCTTTCAAACCTCCCTGCTACAATCCACTATCTCCTGTCTGGAGGGCGGTGACACCCTCCTGTGACAGGAAACCCTTTGTCCAGGACCCATTTGGTTGAGTTTCGGTCAACTGCAGGGGTCCAGACATTTGTCTGTGGCAGAGGCATCCATTTTGTGGATCTAAGGTCTTTGGAGAAATCAACCGCATTTAAGCAAAGTAACATGTCTTACCCCTCTAGAGGGGTGGAATGCTATCCCCGTCGCCAGAACTGGCGAGGGGATAGTATTCCAAATCGTATGACACCTTACACGACATGTTTTGATAAAGCCAAACCAGAGTTGCTATATAACCGCGAGGATTATAAGGCACTTAAGAGTATATGGTATGGCATTATCCTGAAACAGCTTAGGGAGTTGTTCCCGACAGCTGCAGACAGGCTCAGCTCATGCTAGAGCTCCATCTCACATGAAACCACGCACTCTGCCTCCAGGATTGATGAGGCCTTCCATAGGAGTGGCTCACAGGTTAATATGTGTCCAGATATAGGTTTAGATATAGGTATACTATACCTAAGCAAGGGGTGATTACACCACCTTACCCCAGCTGAGTGATCAGCCAGTTGTGTCAATTTAAGAACCATCCAGGGGTGGCAAAAGATATGCTGCAGCCCCTGGTAGGCCTTGGTGGCCCCTATGCCCTGGGCACCTATAGTGCATTATACAGGGGCTGACAAGGAGTCCATTTCCAATTGTGGTATGTACCTAGGGTACATGGAATCCATTTTACAGAGAGAGCAGATGGCCTGGGGCCCTGATTAGCAGGGAACCAGGTCAACTAAGTCAAAAAACCAGCTAAACACAGGCAAAAAATCCGGGGTAACCATAGTCAGGTAGCCACCTTCCTACATAACCCCCCCCCAAACGAAAGGAGATAAGGCTATCCTTGGCCAGGTAAGCCTATATTGCCTGAGTGGCCATATAAGGAAGTACCTGCACTGGCATGGGTACCCCCTGTCTCATGGTCCACTAAGCAGTCCCTCACCCTTTGGGTATTAGAGGGTCTCCACCATAGGGAATCACTACCTTGGGTGTGTTTATGCAAAGTTAAAGGCTGGTTTGGATAGGGAGTATTGAAGAGAGGCTCTACTAATTTAGGGCTTAGCTTCCTCCAATTATCTTCCACCATGGGTGCCTTTCTCTCTTTAACTGAGTTGCACTGTGCTCTCAGGGTCAACCTCTGGCTACCTAAAGCTGGAGGCTGGGTCCCTCTGTTTGGCTTGCTGGAGGGACAGTTCAGGTTTGGGCCCCTTGGGTCCCAGGTTTGGCTGTGCCCAACAGAATCTATCTGTGGGAGGTCCCTAACTGTTTTTAAGGGGGCTCCCTCAGGAGTTTTTAAAGTTTTCTCCTTACTAGGGCTACTAGTTTTGGTGCACCTAATCTTTTGATGGGGGTGCTTTATTTGACAGGGGGCCTTCTGGGTCTCACTGTCCTTCTTGTCCTCTGCAGCCCTGGGCTGGCTAAGGCAAGGGAGAGAGGGGCAGGTTACCTGCTCCAGACTGGGTCCCACCTGAGAAGGGTCCACTGACATCAGGGGTTCTGTCAGGCTAGGCCCAACCACCTCTGGGGCAGTTCCTTCATCAGGGGTAAGATCAGTTCCCTGAGGAGGCTGATCCTGTCCTAAAGTCTGGTGAGGGGGAGAGTTCTCTTCCTCCTCCCTGCTCTCAGTTTGTGTGGAGTTATCCATCATTTCAGGTTTCACAACACACATATCAGTTTGAGTTTGGGCTGTGGCCATCACAGCCCCACCAACCTTTTCAGGAGGAGACTCAGTTTGGGTTTCTGCTGTTATCATAACAGCTTTGCTATTCTGTTCAGAAAGAGCTTTTGCTAAAGATGGGGCAGAGAGTCTCTCAGCCCTACCAACCTTTTCAGGAAGGACATCTTGCATTGGGGCTGTAGCCATTACAGCCCCACTAACCTTTCCATTGGAATTTACCATTCTAGAATGGGTTTCCTGTTCAACCTCAGCCCAGGCTGAGATCTCCAAATCATTACCAAGTAGGCAGTCTACAGGCAAGTTTGGTTACACTGCCACTCTCTTTGGGCCAATGACACCTCCCCAGCTGAGACTTACTACTGCCATGGGATGATTTGTTTGGATTCCATCAATGTTTGTAACCTGGTATGTGGCACCAGGTAAAAGTTGCTTAGAGGGGACTATGCCATCAGCCACCATGGTGATGCTAGCCCCTGTGTCTCTAAAAGCTTCAACTTTCAAACCATTGATGATGGGTTCTTGTCTATACTTGCTCAAAGTATTTGGGCAAGCAGAGAAGTTGGCAAACCCCATGCCAGTCTCATAAACAAGACCATTGGGTGATGGGGACCTGGATAGGCCAGGGTCCACCTGAGCTCCAACAGTAAACCCACCCAGATTCCTGGGTGTGCTTCCACTTCCTGGGGGATTACTGCTGACAGTAACAGGAGGTGTTGAAGCTGGCTTTGGAGGTATATTTTCTTTATTGTTATTCTTGGGACAACAGTTGTCTGTTTTGTAATGCCCAACCTGTTTACAGGCATAACAATAAGGCTTTTTCTCAGTTGAAGAAGTGTCTTGGGACCCACCCCCATTCTTGGAGATTTGGGGCCCTGGGGAAGTCTTTTCTTTATTTTTATCCCCACCCTTATCTTGAGGCTTGGTGGACTCCTTCTTCTGGTTACTGTCCTGATTCTTAGGCCTAATCCTGGTTCTGACCCACTTGTCTGCCTTCTTTCCCAATTCTTGGGGAGAGGTCAGATCAGAGTCCACCAGGTGCTGGTGTAAGAGCTGGTTCTGACAATTACTTAGGATCTGCTCCCTCATAATCAAATTATACAATCCTGTAAAGTCATGTACTTTGCTGCCATGTAGCCAACCCTCCAGAGCCTTAGTTGCACAATCAACAAAATCAGTCCAGTCCTGAGTCTGTGTCTTCTGGGTGTCTCTGAACTTCAACCTGTACTGTTCAGTGGTTAAGCCAAACCCATCTATTAGGACACTCTTCAGGACTTTGTAATTGTTTGCATCCTCATGTCTGACAGTGAGGAGCTTATCTCTCCCTTTCTCTGAAAAGGAGTACCATAAGATTGCTGCCCACTGTTCCTCAGGAACCTGCTGTACCATGCAGGCTCTCTCAAGAGCAGTTATCCACTTGTGGATGTCATCCCCTTCCTTGTAGGGGGGCACAATCTTTGTCAGGTTTCTACTATCATAGGACCTGGGTTTCTCTTTAGGAATATTGCTGCCACCAGTGGCATCTAAGCCACACAATTTCTGCTCTCTTGCCAAGGCAAGTTTAGCTTGAGCTAAGGTAAGTCTAGCTTGACTCAGGGCTACCTCCTCTCTCTCTATCTGGAGTTTGACAGCCCTCATTCTAGCCCTCATTCTAGCCCTATGCTCAGCTTTCTGAGAAGTAGTCATGCCTCTCTCTGATTCTCTAGAGGCACTAGAAATATGAGAGTCCCCTGAGGGAGATCTCACTCTTTTGTTGCCTGGGAGAATGCTATGGGATCTGGGGAGGTGCTGGCCCTCTCCATTCCCTAGTAGGTTTAAATTGGCCTGGCTAAGCCTGGCAAATCCAACCTGGCTACCCTCCTGACCCTGGTCTTCTGTGTCCTCAACATCTGAGTCCTCCTCCCCCTCCTCTCCATCTTCCTCCTGAGGGGTGTCAGTTACAGGGGGTTTCTCTCCACTTCCTGACTGTAAGGGAATTCCATTCGCCCTTTCTAAGTCATCCTGTTCTAGAATGGCTATCAGGATTGGACAGGTGGGGCTTCTGCCCCTTTTTAACCCTCTTGATTTGCACAAGGCAACCAAGTCCTTTCGGGTTAGCTTGTCATAGCTGGAAGTTGCCTGGGTAAGGTCAACTGTCACAGGAGTAGACCCTGAGGCTTTTCCTGTGTCAGACATGACTCTAGTGTGGTGTAAGTGATGCACCTACCTACACTAAGTGTTTTCCTACTGTACCTTACTAGTGAGTTGTAGTCAGGGTGTGCTAATCCCTTCAACCTACAACTACTAAGTTCAGTAGAACTTAATATGCTAAGCTTTTGATTTTATATGTACCTAGAGGTACTTGATGTGATCTTTCAATTTGATACAAAGATTGCAATGGTAAAACAACAGCAAGCTCAAATCCGCACCGCTGCTCACCAATGTGAGAAGTTGCCCTGATAGGTGATGTTTCCAATTCTGGAATCACCTGTTATCAGACCAAACAATCCCTTATGGTGTCTGGTTGTAAGTCAACCTTATTAGACAAGCTATCCTAGGGGTAGCATGGACTAAGCAGCCTAAAGGCTTAACTTAAGAGGTCGTGTTAAGCGAGCTGTTTTACCACATACAATCCTGTAATACCAAATGAAAGGACACCACACAAGTATATATTATAAAAATATATGTATTTATTACTAAAAACAATCCCCAGTATTCTTTATGAATAAAGGGGCACAAGCGTTAAATCAAAAGCACTGTTTAAACATACAAAGTTGCACAATTATGGATGAGGGCAGGGGGCCACTCAAACCATATACTAAACAAGTGGTATAAGAGATGCCACTCGAGCAGTGGTTAGGCCTAGGACCTAGGGAATCGCTGGGAGCAGTCAGGACAAGCAATGCTGAAGTCGGGAATGGCCCTCGGGATTCGGGAGATGTGCGGAAAGCGCACGCACGCACCAATGTTAACCTATGCTCTGACTGCGTAGCAGAGGACATTCTTGGTGACAAGACCTCAGTGGTAGCATTGTCCTCTACAATATTGTCTATCCATCTCTCCTTTCCATAGCCAGCGGATTGCTGAGTGCAGTGACATTAGTGGTGAACTGCAACTTTCCACCTGGGGACTTCAGCCCTATCTGGTCGATTTTAAGTTCCTCCGCTTGCTTCCCTTCACTGCTCCATCGGAGCCTAGTGGGTGCACCACCTTGGAGGGAGATGATTCGCACTAAGCCGGGGAAGGAGTTGGAGACATCCCAGAAGGAGAACCTGGTTGCTGCACTTTGGAACAAACCAGGCCCATGTACCTCTGGCGATATGGCAGCACCGGCTGGTGATGACTTGGCGCCAGTCACACAAACCTTCATGGCAAACTTCATGGCGGAGCTCAAGTCCAAAATTAACTCCTTGCGCTCAGAAGTTCACTCCTGTGTGCGGGAACTCAGAAAAGTGGTCACCAACCTAGGAGAGAGTGTAGAGGGCTCTTGAGAGGATGGCGGATTCTCGAACGGAAGACCAAAAACAGTTTTGGCAGTGACTGGCCACTGTGAAAGAGCCTCACATAGACCTGCAATAGAAACAGGAAGATTTAGGAAATAGGAGCCGGCGCAACAACCTCGGCATTAGGGAGATTCCAGTTTGAACACAAGGGTCAGACTTCATGACGTTTGTTGCAAAACTATTACATGAAATCTGGAGCGACGATGACGCCTCCCCGCCGGCCCTATATTGAGCACACTGAGTCTCTGTGTTGTAATTTGGCAGCGATTAGGTTAGCATTAGCGGAAGCCATCCTGCATTTAGAGACTATCTTGTCCGTTTTGTGGAATCCATTTTGTATTTCTGTCAGCCATTTTGTTTGCCATGTGCTACCATGTGCTCGCCATGTGCCTTGTCCTACCTGTTTGTTAACTGCTCTTGAAATCTGCTGAGAGACAAACTATATTTAGCATGTTCCACCTCCGCACATGCTCAGTTGAGCTTGCAGCTGCCCATGCAGCTGCTGTTAGTCGGTAAGTGTCAGGATGTGTTCACCAGAATTAGCAACTGTTAGCACTTGTTGACTGTGCATTTTCTGTATGATCTTATATGTACCTAAAACCAGCATTTTGTACTTGTACCGCCTTCATTTGAGCCCCTGTGTGGGTATAAAATGACCAAGCTCCTTCCATTCAGTGTGCTACTTCATACACTACCGAAGGGTGTTGTGTGAATGTAGTTCCACCTCATGAGGTTTAATTAATCTTGTATTTTCTATTCCAGTTTCTGTGTGTGAGAAGTTGGCCTGATAGGTGATGTTTCCAATTCTGGAACCACCTGTTATCAGACCAAACAATCCCTTATGGTGTCTGGTTGTAAGTCAACCTTATTAGACAAGCTATCCTAGGGGTAGCATGGACGTAGCAGCCTAAAGGCTTAACTTAAGAGGTCGTGTTAAGCGAGCTGTTTTACCACATACAATCCTGTAATACCAAATGAAAGGACACCACACAAGTATATATTATAAAAATATATGTATTTATTACTAAAAACAATCCCCAGTATTCTTTATGAATAAAGGGGCACAAGCGTTAAATCAAAAGCACTGTTTAAACATACAAAGTTGCACAATTATGGATGAGGGCAGGGGGCCACTCAAACCATATACTAAACAAGTGGTATAAGAGATGCCACTCGAGCAGTGGTTAGGCCTAGGACCTAGGGAATCGCTGGGAGCAGTCAGGACAAGCAATGCTGAAGTCGGGAATGGCCCTCGGGATTCGGGAGATGTGCGGAAAGCGCACGCACGCACCAATGTTAACCAATGGTGCGTAAAAGTTGTAAAGTTAAAGTTAAAGGACACTTCCGCTGAACCTAGAGGAACAAAACTTAACACACAGACCCTAGAGGTGTGCACCAGTGTGGGAACACCGGCGGAGCAAAGTTACCTCACCCACAGGAAGTGGGTGCACAGGGTCGAAGTGGCGTCGGATTCTGACTCGCAGGCTCTTGGTGCTTGAAGCTGAAAAGGCTGCAGGCGGGTTAAAGATGAAGTGTCCGGTGGAGTCCAAGGGTGGACTCAAGTCGAAGGGTACCTGAAAGCAGAGGGGACAGAGTCTGGGTCACTCAGCAGTGACCAGGGTGGAACCAGGACGGAACCAGGCAATGTCGGGCGCAATCAGGTGGTCGTCGAGGAGCTTCTCTCCGCTGTCACGTGGGCTCTGGGGCATCTGCGACGTCCAGGAGCAGGTCACGGTCTGTCCCACGCAGGCTCTCACCGTCGGTGCAGTCGGCTTCAAGTTTGGAGCAAACAAGCCTTGGCAAGAGCAATCCACGCGGGATCGGAAGATTGCTTCTCACTCGGACCAGGAAGGTCAGAGTCGGGGCTCCTTTTCAGGGGAGCTGGTGTGGATCTGGAGCAACCAGATTCACGAGTCTTCTTAGTAGTTTCGTCGGCACAAGGACCACTATCCAGCTGGCAATTGACCGGGCCAACGCGTTGAGCCAAATAGAGCAGAAGGGCCCCACGCAGCACTCGTCGAGTGTGGAGGGCTGAACTTCGGCTCAGGAGTAGCTCAGGGTGGGGGCTTGTGGAAAAGAAAATTTTGCCATGTTCTGTGTCCCTACGTGTTCCCCATCTTATGTTATGTGTGCATGATTAATATGCATATGTATTCCCCATGTTCGATTAAAGACGCAATTACAGTTGTGTCCATCTCTAGTATGCCAGTTTCCAGTTCTCGTGAAAGCTACGAGTATTAGGCCTATGTAAAGCTACGTTGCCACGTTTCTCAGTGTGCACGTTATTTGATTGAAAAGTCCCCGTTTCTAGGCCTCAAAAGGGCCCGGACACCAGATTCAGCTCCTGTCTCCTGAAACCTCGCTGAGGAGCGATACAGCCCCCACCTGTGTTCCTGACCCTTCACTTACTTCCTGCCTCACAGTGCCCGGCTCAGCCTGGCTCTGCCTCTGAGTCTGCCAAGAGTATGTTATGATTCTAGTTATCAGTCCAGCCCTCCTTCTCTGCATTCCTAAGCTACTGAATCGCATCAATAGTTTCCGTCACAGTCTAGCCTTTACGTCTCCATGTAAGAGAAATACTGTATTTATGGTCATTTAATATTCTTCAACACGCACTACATGTAGAATAATGCATGCACCAGTCTTAGAGTCTGTTAGCCTTTACCCCGATAACTTTTAGTTTATATCAACATGTTCTCTAAACATCAGATACTAGATAATGTTAGGTACATGTCGCCCTGACTCTCCAGACTTCAGTCTCTGCTCCTAGCGCAGAAGTCATAGCCCCCAGCTTCTCCTAGTAACACGTCATTGTCAGTTTGCGCGCACCATTAGGTTAGAGGTCCCGGCTCCTTAGGTAGCCCCCTCCATGTTTCCGCCCCATTTATGACATATTCTGTTACGTTCACATCACATGTCTATGTATACGCCTCCTGTTACACCTACTTTCACCCTTATCTTTCGCGACTGCTATTGACCACACCTACTGCTCCGCCTATCGTATGTATTATAATGCAACTGTTTTAGTATATATGCTTGTGTACTGTTATTAAATGTTACGCCGATTCCCGATCCTGTCCCTGGCAGCGCTGCCAGGAGCTGCCATCCTATTCCTGTGCAGGTTGTCCTGTTCCTGTCCCTTATGCTGTATTAAACCTGCAAACTCCTACTACCTCGAATCTTGACTCTTATTTTATTGAGCTATCTGTTATTGCTATGTCCAGTCAAACCTAGATCCGGTATTATTTATTTATATACCACATAATGGCGCCCGAATAGGGACTTGCCCTTTCCCCACGCCCCGGTGAAGCCACGTATGCCCCCTGATCCTCTGCAGTCGTGACGGAACTCTTCTGCGCACCGGCAGATATTTCTGCTTCAAGTATCCCTCAGGCCCACGGAGGAGACGGAGGTTGCGGTCCAGCATCCAGACGAGGCGGTGGAGGAACGCGGCGAGTCCCGACCAGAGCCCAAGCCGAGAGTCCAAGGTCCGAGGTATCCGGAGGCCCACCCGTAACAGAAGTCCGAAGTTCGTCCGTCCGGCATCGAAGCAGTCCAGTCCAGTCCGAGGCCTTCCGTTCTTGCTGCCCGGTGAGTACCGTTGCTGGGGTAGTATCTAGACAGGGTCAATCTAATTGACTCTGGTCCGTGGGTTTTGGTGGTACACAGACCCAAAACGAAGTGTCCACTTCGGTGGATGCGGGTCCTGACGTGTCTCTTTATGAGACCGGTAAGTTTCGTACTGTTTCAGCAGTGCATCTAGTCTCTGTTCTAGTCAGTTCTGTTCTCGAGAAAATTCATGTATTCTGTTTTCCGTATTTCAGGTAGTATTCTGTTCAAACTGTTATTTTAAATGTCATTCATGTATTTTAATGTCGTGGTATGAAAGTGGTGTAATTATCGTGTTCATTGTGTATTGTAATTGTGTCTAGATTACAGTCCAGTCATGCCGTGGTTTTCTAAACTACGTCAGTTAAGAACTAGAAAAGGTCTGTTAGAAGAAGCAGTTCCTGTCCCTCCTAGGGACAGTCCAGGTCACTTTATGTATCAGAAGCATGGCATAAGTGCCATATTATATCTAGATTTATGGGTAGAGTATACCAAACAGTTAGAAGAAAAGTATAGATGGCCCGTATCAGGTACGTGGGATGCCGAGTGCATCATGCGAGTAGAAGAAGCATTATGGAAAAAGAAAGCCAGACAGTCACAGAAAGATGCCATCGAGTTATGGCGCAAAGAATCTCATAAAAGAACCGAAAAAGAAATCAGAAAGTCAGAATTAAGTAGAGAATCCTTAGAAAGAGCGCAAGAAAGGGAATTAATCGAGATAGGTGAACGAGTCAAAACCGAACAGGCAGACAGACAAAGGCATGCCCTTATAAAGGGTATGTATCCTCTTCTTGCCGAGGGCTTGCCAAAAGCGACCCCGGAGGCATCCAGTAATTTTCCGCCACCATTAGTTCCGACCAAGCTACGTCACAAACCGACCGCAGCTGATATTTTCATCTCGTCCTACTTGGACGACACAGTCCCAGAATATGCAAATCCTGTTCCGCCAGTCCCTGTAAATCAGGCAATTCCTGCTCCTCCAGACACCGGAGTACCTGCTACGGTACCCCCGGTCCAGCCTGCATTTCAATTTCCCACTCTGCCAGCACGAAGAGTATCAGTCGACGATTCCAGTTTAGGGGCCGCAGGAGGAGGTCCTCCTGGTACCCCGCCACCACACCAACGTATAACGTTAGTCGAGTTACATGAATGTGCGTTACAGCGTACGCCCAAATATAAGTCCGTTGCAGACATCCGACGAGCTCTTACTGAATGCCGTTATGATCCAGTCGCAGGTGATGATAGTACAGTTATATACTCCATATGTGTAAGACGGGTGACCGGGTATTTGGACACCCTACCAGACATGAAAGAAGATCTAGACAGAATATATCGTTTCATCCGTACAGGGGATGATCCAGAAAGTATTGGCGAAGCCATGTCTCAAAGGAAAGCTGAGATCCAGCTCATGTTATTAAAGTTTCTGATTAATTGTTTAATAAGGGAACAAGATTACCCGTCCAAAGATCCAGCCGAAATGAGAACTCTGACAAGGTGGAGTGATAATATAGCCGAGGGTAAGCACAGAACTATCGGTAGTATAGAGAGTATGTACAAGAAAATTCGTAAGGAAATAATAAGGTTACACGAACAACGTAAAGCAGCACAAGTAAGCGAGAAAGAGAATGACTCTCCTACAGAAGAGGTAGAGGACGAGAATCCCGCCAGAATAGCGTATGTAGGTAAATCTAGGTTTCCAGATCGCCATTTACGCCTAGAACACAAGTCAGTTTTTCATCATCCAGCACCAGAACAAGGTTCTCTAGAACAAGTATTTCAAGCTACCGATCATATCCTGAAATCACGAATCGGTTATAGTGAGTTAAGTACCATGCATGAACAAGAACTAGCCCGATCAGCAGTCCGATGGATTACTGATTCTACCACTTTTCCAGACGAAATAGTGGCACAAATGTTTCTGAAATTGCCCCCAGCCGAGCAACGACTGGTGGGTATGTATATGATTCAGCACCTCATTACATTGTATGAGGGTCAACATTCTGATCCAGGTCCGTTACATGATGTCCTGAACGAGTTACTCCAGTATAGATGGAAAGGTTTAGGTACCGATTTAATTAGTGTCATTCTAGAACAGCGCCACAAATATAGTATGTTTCTGAACCCGCATTTTGTTCATGTCTCACCTCCAGAAAGTAAACCGTTTTACATAGATAGACAGAATCCGTTACGAGAAGTACACCCAGTCAGGACAGCAGATGGTGAAATGCAACGAGTATTTGTTTACACCCCGATTACAAAGATGGAACTCTTAGAGATGAAGAAATTAATTCCTTGTCATGACAAAGATCCAGCAGGGTTCCACCGAGAATTAAAGGACATGCTCCGTATGGGAGAATATACGTATCCAGATATTATTAAAATGTTAAAAGTCCTATTGCCCGCAGCGGTATATGAGAAACTCAAGGAAAAAGAATGGGAGGTGGGAGAGAAAAAGATCGATTGGGCAGTTTTAGAAGCTGAAGATAAGATACGAGTACCAGGTACCGGTCTTGGAGAGAAATGTAAAGAATTACCAGAACTGTTAATACAAGTTTTGCCCAGATTATTAGCCACTAAAAAGGAAGACTGGGATGCAATCTCAGCCTGTAAACAGAAACAAGATGAAGACACTAGTGATTTTTATTCTAGATTCGAGAAATGTTTTATTATAAACAGTGGATTGAAGACGAGTAGCGAGTCATACCCTCATCTTTTTGTTACTAAATTAGTCGAGAATTCAAGTCCACAAGTTAAGAATCGAGTTTTGAAAGTCGAAAGTACATGGCAAGCTAGTACCCCGTCCCAGATGTTACAGATGCTCCAGTACCACCAGAATAGAATCAGAGAAGAGCAAGAACACGAGAGAAAACGTATGAAAGACACGAAAATGAAAGTACTAGTTGCACAATCTGTTCCTCAAGACAGTCAGAAGAGGGGTCCGAATCAAGCCAGTCATCCTGCAGCTCCCGTTAAAGGGACATGCAATTATTGTAAACAGCCAGGTCATTTCATAAACGAGTGTGCAGTTCTGAAACACAATATAGCTACTGGTAAAACTAAAGAAAGACCACGTCCGCCTAGACAAGAACAAGTTTCACAGACTTCTCAGCCACAGAATGCACAACAGACAGTTCCAGCACCGCAGCCTATTGCTGCAACACAGCATGTTACACAGCAGATGTACCAGTATGCTCAGACAGAGTATCCAGAGTATCAACAGTACTCATGAAACAGCCTAGAGAGGGAGGTAGGCTTGCCTCTCATCGAGATTCCTGTAGATCAAGAAGGTCCCTATGTTCATAGTCAAGTACTAGGGAAAGACAGAAAGTTTCTGATTGATACAGGGGCAAGTAGGACCACCATCAGTCACGCCGAAGTTCCAGGGGCTCTGCTCTCAGGCTCTAGAAATGTTTCCCTTGGATTTTCAGGAAAGCCTATTGTAAACGAGATATCTAAGCCAGTTACTCTAGACGTAGGTCCATTGTCCCGCACTACTGATTTATTACTTACGAAGTCATGTCCAGAAAATTTGTTAGGCATTAAGACACTGAAAGAATTAGGTGCAGTCATATGTTGCTCCCCAGAAGGAATACGATTGTTTTTACGTGACTTCAAGGGTCACTATGTATTACGAGATTTTGATCCAAGATTGTCTAATGTTCCGCAGCATCTATGGGCGCAAGGTCCAACTGATGTAGGTTTTATGCAAATCACACCCCATCGTGTGACTCTCAAACCAGGTGTAGTGTTACCACGAATCAGACAGTACAGATTACCACCTGAGGCTGTAGCAGCCTTATCCAAAATTATTGACGAGCTCATGGCTCAAGGAGTAGTTGTAGAAACTGACTCCAATGTATGTAATTCTCCGATCATTCCAGTCATGAAACGTACTGATCCTAATGCACCCCCAGTATATCGATTAGTGATTGACCTTCGAGAACTTAATAAATGTATTATTCCCCAGTACCCAGTTGTTCCAGATATTTCTTCCCTATTGACAGCCATTGATTCTGAGGCAATATTTTTTACAGTCATAGACCTCAAGAACGCGTTTTTCAGTGTCCCCATTCATCCCGACAGCCAGTTTCTTTTCGGATTTTGTTTAAATGGAAGGAGCTATAAATTCACACGAGCTCCTCAAGGTTTCACAGAAAGTCCTAGTATTTACAGTCAAGCACTTAAGAGACAACTAGACAACATTCACATGCCAACAGACACTGCCCTGCTCCAGTATGTCGATGATCTACTGATCACAGCCCGTTCTGAACGCGCTTGCGAGCGAGCATCACTTACAGTCTTGTATTTTCTTGCCGAGATGGGGCACAAGGTGTCCCCTTCGAAGCTTCAATTCTGTGTCCAGCAAGTGATCTACTTAGGCCACTTACTGTCCAAGTGGGGTAGGCAGTTGACACCAGACCGTATCCAGTTAATAGCAAGTCTTCCTCAGCCCAAGACCCAGAAGGAGGTACGTGCTTTTATCGGCCTTACTTCTTATTGCAGACAATGGATTCCTCAGTATGCATTTCTAGCTAAACCACTGATACAGTTAACAACACAGGAGGCAGCCGTATCGACTGTCCTCCCTTGGACATCTGAACATACACTTAGTTTCAATGAGTTAAAGAAAGCTTTATGCCAAGCTCCAGTTCTAGCTACACCGAACTACAGTAAGCCTTTTACACTCTTTGTTACAGAACGTGATGGTACAGCATTATCCGTTCTCACACAAGATCAAGCAGGACAGTACAAGCCTTGTGCTTATTTTTCGAGCACATTAGATCCAGTAGCCCAGGCTCTGCCTGCGTGCCTCAAGTCAGTTGCAGCCACAGCACTAGCTATCAGACAAAGTGATTCCATAGTATTAGGACATTCCTTGACAGTACTTTGTGGAAGTTCTTTTAAACCGAACACAGACTCAGCACTTGACGATTGCACGTTTAACAGGTTATGAACTGACACTGTTCCAGCCACACATAGAAATCAGACGCTGCAACGTTCTAAATCCTGCTACACTGTTACCGTCAGTTAATTTGAATCCTGCCACACACGACTGTGTGGAAGTAGTTAACACTATGACTAAGCCAAGACAAGATCTGACAGATATTCCATTACCAGATCCCGACCTGACACTTTATGTGGATGGTTCATGTATGAGAACAAGTACAGGAGAACTAGTAGCCGCGTATGCAGTGACTACTGACACTGAAGTTATTGAAACACACCGTATTGACACCCTGTCTGCTCAAGCAGCAGAGCTAGTTGCTCTGACACAAGCCTGCATACACGCTAAGAACCTGAAAGTTAATGTTTACACAGATTCACGTTACGCATTTGGAGTTTTACACGACTTCGGAGTGCTCTGGCAGGAGAGAGGTTTCATGACTTCTCATGGAACCAAGATTCAGCATGGTCTCCTTATTCAAGCTCTGTTAGATGCCATACATTTACCGACATCTATTGCTATCATGAAGTGCAAAGCACATACGAAAGTTACTGACATTATTTCTCAAGGTAATGATCTAGCAGATCGCACAGCCAAGCTTACAGCACAGACTCCAGACATTCCAGTTAACAAGACACAGACACATACTCCAGATCCGACTACCTGTATGACAGTTAAGGACCCTACTCAAGATGTCATAGATATCCAGTTACATGCTACTCCCGAAGAAATCAAGAAATGGTCCGAACAAGGAGGGGTCCAGACAGATCAGGGATGGGTAACGAAGGGTAGAGCCACATGGTTTCTCCCCGACTCTATGGTTCAAGTCATTATCAATACCGCACATAGTCCAGCACATTTAGGAGAAAAAGCTATGTTAGACAGTATCCAGAACATTTGGTTCAACAAGCATTTACGAGCTGCAGCCAAGCAGAAAGTCCGTACCTGTATGATATGTTGCCAGTTTAATCCAGGTAAAAGTGTCCCGGTGGAACAAGGTGGATTCCAGCCCCCTGACCACCCTTTTGAAGTCCTCCAGATGGATTATATTCAGATGGAGCGATGTCGAGGTTTCAAGTATGTCCTTGTAGTTGTATGCGCTTTGTCCAGGTGGACAGAGGCATATCCAGTCCCAGATTACACAGCCGCGACCACTGCCAAGCAGTTGGTTCGTGAGTTCTTCCCCCGTTATGGACTCCCTAGGGTCGTATATTCTGATAACGGCCAGCCATTCTCATCTGAATTGATGAAACACGTTTCCCTTTTGTTAGGGTACCAGTGGAAGTTCCATTGTGTACGCCATCCTGAAGCAGCCGGTCTCGTAGAGAGACATAACCAAACCCTGAAAATCCGTATTGCTAAAGTCTGTCAAGAAAAAGGTGTAGACTGGCTAGTAGCTCTGCCAGTCGCTCTATTTTATATGCGCATGGTCGCACATTCCAGATCAGGTCTGTCCCCGTACGAGGTCGTTTTCGGCCGCCCCCCTAACATGTGGGGTACACCTAGACCCCGAAGTATTACAGATGTTTCAAGTAATATGCTAACAGATTACCTAGCTTCCTTGATGTCTGCCCTACACTCTTGTCGTTCACAGGTTGCCGCCGCATTTCCAGACAATACCGAGGTGGCACCGCATGAAATCGTTCCCGGAAGTTTGGTTCTTGTAAGGAACTTTGATCGTTCAAGTCCGCTGGAGCCCCGCTGGAAGGAGCCCAAACAAGTACTCTTGGCCACCCGTACTGCCGTCAAGGTGGAAGGCAGGAAGGGCTGGGTCCATCTGTCTCATGTGAAAAAGTTTTATGGACTAAAGACTGTTTCCAAGAACATTTCCCAGGATTTGAAAGACTGCCAAAGTACTATTCTCAAGGACTGTCCCGCAAAAGACAATGATACAAATCCCTCCCTGTTAGAGAAAACTCCGCAACAGGAGTATAAGAGAAAATTAAGGTCTAGTAAAATAAGTCAGCCAGTTTGATTGTCTAAGTCCTCCCCTAGGTGAAACGGTTAGACCGGTTTCTGACATGTATAAAATAGACCCCCATAGTGAGAGAGTTAGGCAAAACTCAATCCGATGTATCGTTTTTCTAAGTTTCATATTGTTTTTCAGCCTTATGACTTCCTGCACAAGTTATGCTTTTTATTTGTGTTTTCCAGTTTCTCATGTAAATAAGTCTTCTAATGTTACAGTAGAGCACACGTTTAGTGATCTGCCTCCTCATGAACTATCTTATCGTCTTGCTATGCGTAATAATGCCTTTATCCGCATGTTACATTATTCACACCAGACCAGCAATGCCACTAATTGTTGGGTGTGTGGTCGACTCCCCCCTTTCCAGACACCGAAGGGAGTTCTGCCACTATTTCCTTATCCATTTTCACATAATGGTTCATGTGGAGCATGGTCCACGTTAACGTCATCCTCAACAGATATGTCTTTTCTTAACAGTACATGTTTTCCAGACAAGCAAGGTCTTCCCCACAGAACCGGGTTAGATCTAGAAAATGAAGTTTATAATTTAGGTAATTATTCTTCGAATTTCATGGTCCTGAATGTTCAGTCTGATACTACTCCAGACTTACCTGCTATGTCAGTACTACCCGTTAAAGGTGAATTATGTGTCCGAAAGAATGGTTCCGTACATGTAGGACATAGTGATTGTACTACTATTGTCAAGTATAGTGACAGTGGGAAATCTATTTTTAAAGCTTCACGTCATTCTTATTTTGTTTGTGGTCAGACCGCATATGTTCGTCTGCCCCTCGATTGGGAGGGAACCTGTTACATTGCATTTCTACTGCCACCAGTTTTTCTAGCCCCACCTGACTATCATAGGAATTCCCACCTAGTACATACTAGACACAAGAGAGACCTCCCGATTGTCGATTATACTGAAACTGCTCTAGAACAATATATAGATATCAATAAAGGTGTCTTCCCCTATCTAGGTACTGTCGTAAATAGTAAACTGATACGTAGATTAACCAGAACACTTGAAGCAGTAGTGATTGAGACTACTTCTGCTCTAGGTAACTTAACCGAAGAGCAATCCTTTATGAGAATTGTCGTGCTCCAGAATCGTCTCGTCCTTGACGTCATACTGGCCGATAGGGGCGGGGCATGTAGAGTCATCGGATCTAGTTGCTGCATTTTCATTCCAAATAACGCGCCGTCTGTTTATTCAGGTATAACCAGACTCCATAAAATTGCCCATATGTTACACCAAGATCCAGGCACCTGGACATGGTCCGGTTGGTTCTGGAATATAATTTCCGCCTGGGGATGGAAAGTATTGTCCTTTCTAGGTATTGCAGTAGCGATCATATTCAGTTGCTGCCTCTGTATACAATGTGGCCCTGCGATTTGCGGCATTAGTGCTACCTCTTGTATTCCTAGTTCCAAGCCCCGTTCTAAATCCCGTTCCAAGACAATTCGAGACGAGCAAATGATACTGTATGAAATGATAGATGGTATCATGAATATTGATGTTTCCTGATGGAAACGTAGTGACAAGGAGGGAATGTGGAAAAGTAAATTTTGCCATGTTCTGTGTCCCTACGTGTTCCCCATCTTATGTTATGTGTGCATGATTAATATGCATATGTATTCCCCATGTTCGATTAAAGACGCAATTACAGTTGTGTCCATCTCTAGTATGCCAGTTTCCAGTTCTCGTGAAAGCTACGAGTATTAGGCCTATGTAAAGCTACGTTGCCACGTTTCTCAGTGTGCACGTTATTTGATTGAAAAGTCCCCGTTTCTAGGCCTCAAAAGGGCCCGGACACCAGATTCAGCTCCTGTCTCCTGAAACCTCGCTGAGGAGCGATACAGCCCCCACCTGTGTTCCTGACCCTTCACTTACTTCCTGCCTCACAGTGCCCGGCTCAGCCTGGCTCTGCCTCTGAGTCTGCCAAGAGTATGTTATGATTCTAGTTATCAGTCCAGCCCTCCTTCTCTGCATTCCTAAGCTACTGAATCGCATCAATAGTTTCCGTCACAGTCTAGCCTTTACGTCTCCATGTAAGAGAAATACTGTATTTATGGTCATTTAATATTCTTCAACACGCACTACATGTAGAATAATGCATGCACCAGTCTTAGAGTCTGTTAGCCTTTACCCCGATAACTTTTAGTTTATATCAACATGTTCTCTAAACATCAGATACTAGATAATGTTAGGTACATGTCGCCCTGACTCTCCAGACTTCAGTCTCTGCTCCTAGCGCAGAAGTCATAGCCCCCAGCTTCTCCTAGTAACACGTCATTGTCAGTTTGCGCGCACCATTAGGTTAGAGGTCCCGGCTCCTTAGGTAGCCCCCTCCATGTTTCCGCCCCATTTATGACATATTCTGTTACGTTCACATCACATGTCTATGTATACGCCTCCTGTTACACCTACTTTCACCCTTATCTTTCGCGACTGCTATTGACCACACCTACTGCTCCGCCTATCGTATGTATTATAATGCAACTGTTTTAGTATATATGCTTGTGTACTGTTATTAAATGTTACGCCGATTCCCGATCCTGTCCCTGGCAGCGCTGCCAGGAGCTGCCATCCTATTCCTGTGCAGGTTGTCCTGTTCCTGTCCCTTATGCTGTATTAAACCTGCAAACTCCTACTACCTCGAATCTTGACTCTTATTTTATTGAGCTATCTGTTATTGCTATGTCCAGTCAAACCTAGATCCGGTATTATTTATTTATATACCACAGGCTTCTCAAACCCCGGTGCACAGCTTCGAGGGTCACTTGTGGGCTGCACGGTCAGCGTCTCGTGGTCAATTCAAGATGGCGTGCCCCACGCTTCCGGTCGCCTCCACGGGTCTCAGCTTTGCAGGGACTGTGGATCGGGCTGTTAGAAGGCAGGCAGGCTTGATCTCGTCGATCTCAGTCGCTCGAGTTCCGGCGGGAACTGCAACTAAGTAGACGTCGAGGGCTGGATGGTGCCTGCTGCTGCAGGGTGGTCACTCCTTGACCACAAGGGAGATTCTTCGGGCTTCCACGTTGAGATGGAGGGCGAAGGGTCCAGAATTTCGTTTCAAATGTTTCTTCCAGGAAATCTGATGTGCATTGGCACTGCTCCCACTCTTATTCGAATCTGGGGGGCGTGATTACCTGCTAGGTCCTCCCCTATGGGTGGGACCCAGGAAGTGGGTGGATACACCCCCTTCCTTTGATCCAGGCCGCCCTGGCACGAGGGCTGGAGTGCCCCAGAACCGGTTTGGCCGGATTATGCAAGGGGCAGCCTTGTGCGCCCCAAGCAGTGTCTGGTTTCTTTCAAACCTTCCTGCTACAATCCACTATCTCCTGTCTGGAGGGCGGTGACACCCTCCTGTGACAGGAAACCCTTTGTCCAGGACCCATTTGGTTTAGTTTCGGTCAACTGCAGGGGTCCAGACATTTGTCTGTGGCAGAGGCATCCATTTTGTGGATCTAAGGTCTTTGGAGAAATCAACCGCATTTAAGCAAAGTAACATGTCTTACCCCTCTAGAGGGGTGGAATGCTATCCCCGTCACCAGAACTGGCGAGGGGATAGTATTCCAAATCGTATGACATCTTACACGACATGTTTTGATAAAGCCAAACCAGAGTTGCTATGTAACCGCGAGGATTATAAGGCACTTAAGAGTATATGGTATGGCATTATCCTGAAACAGCTTAGGCAGTTGTTCCCGACAGCTGCAGACAGGCTCAGCTCATGCTAGAGCTCCATCTCACATGAAACCACGCACTCTGCCTCCAGGATTGATGAGGCCTTCCATAGGAGTGGCTCACAGGTTAATATGTGTCCAGATATAGGTTTAGATATAGGTATACTATACCTAAGCAAGGGGTGATTACACCACCTTACCCTAGCTGAGTGATCAGCCAGTTGTGTCAATTTAAGAACCATCCAGGGGTGGCAAAAGATATGCTGCAGCCCCTGGTAGGCCTTGGTGGCCCCTATGCCCTGGGCACCTATAGTGCATTATACAGGGGCTGACAAGGAGTCCATTTCCAATTGTGGTATGTACCTAGGGTACATGGAATCCATTTTACAGAGAGAGCAGATGGCCTGGGGCCCTGATTAGCAGGGAACCAGGTCAACTAAGTCAAAAAACCAGCTAAACACAGGCAAAAAATCCGGGGTAACCATAGTCAGGTAGCCACCTTCCTACACTGTGCCAACTTCCTCCTATTGGTCTGAGAACTCTGTGCAGAGAAGGGCGAATACCTTGCACTGGTAGGCCTTGCTGAGACTCACCACCACAAATTGGCGCATCCAACGTGGGGCTCATCGGCGACTCGGATGCCTGAAGGAGTGGTCAAGACGAAGGATTGGAATCTCGCTTTGGACGCGATTGCTGCCTGAGGAGACCCAAGTCTTGGCAACCACGGTGTTTTTCCTTTCTTTCTGATCTGACACATCCAGGTGGTGCCGGTCCTCGACTGAGATGTCTTCTGTTGATTCGCTGTGCATTGACCATTTGGTCGATTTGAAAACTTGGCAGTTGGAACCTGGACACCATTTGATTGGTAAGAGTCGTTCTGCGACACTTACTGTTGGTTTTTGATGCCTTGGATTGGTAAGGTAGTTTATTAACACTTACTGCGGCTTTTTGATTTGAAGGATTGGCCAATATTAGTATTTGTTTGTAAGGTATATATGAATTGCAATTTATATAGGCAGGTAATGAGGAGATTTTTTTCTATTTGAATTCGTTTGAACGGCGCAACGTACGAAGAGATTCTAAAGAGATACTTTGATTATAATACTGCATATTCTGCACTATTTTGGCATGCCTGTTTCCAGCACACTTCGTAGGATGTGTTGCTTTTGTAGAGGTGCCAATTTGAGACTCGATGAAGCACAACCGGCCCCCCCGGAGGGGACCCCTAATAGGGACATGTATATAAAGTATGGTATTTCTTCTATAATGTACAGCACGTTATGGAATAAATATACTCGTATAGATCCTGAGTTGCGTTGGCCTATGCATGGGTCATTTGATTTGCGAAAGATTCAGTATGTGGAGCAACAAATGTTTAAGCGAAAGGCTAGGCAAGACATGTTTGACTGTGTGCGAATGTGGGAGAAAGAAGTGCGTGAGTGAATGAAGCGTGAGCAAGACTTGATTGAAAAAGAACAATGTAAGAGCATTCATGCGAAAGCATTGGAAATGAAAAATAGGGAAATGAAAGAAAGTAAAGAGAGGGAAGATAGGGAGCGTCATTTACAGGTATACGCAGTTCGTAGACCTCTTTATCCTATTCTTAATAAACCCCAAGATGATTCTCTTTTATTAGATCGGTGTCCACTTCCGTATACTCTTCCTTCTGCTACTTCTGAGTCTGATGAGGACTCTCCTACAGACCAGGACAAAGCTCGAGAAACTCATTCGATGTTATCTGCTGGGCGTGCGTCTGACATTAGATCTGCTGCACGTAAAGCCGTTCTTACTACTACTACTGCTTCTGAACTTCTAGATGGTATAAAAAGTTGGCTGGAAAGGGAGCAGATATATTTTACTGAGGTATTTGCTGCAGAGGTTATTGAACGGTTTAGGAAATATTCGGTAGAAATGGAGCCCGATGATGTAGCTAATGATTGTAAGGAACTATGTGAAGGTCTTTTGGTCTTCTCCCAGGTGGCTGACACGATCAGACGGTTGGTTAAACTACGTGTTGAAGCAGCCTGTTTGCGAGAGGAGAAAAAGCTAGCAGACACAGCTGCACGAACTTCTACTCCTGAAACAGATAAGAATGTTGTAATTAATGTGAAACCCATGCAGGGGGCCGGGCATTTATATGTTCCTCCTAAAGGAGCGGGTACAAGACAAATGATGATAAGACTTCTACAGATGCAAAGGGTAACTTTTATTTATAATTGGGTTTACACTCCTTGGAATAGAGCAGATGTTATGGCCCGTAAAAATGCATTACCTGAACCGCGCAAAAATCCAGCAGCCTTTTATGAGGAAGTTGAGGGTGCTATTAGCTCTTGTACTATGACATTGCCTGATATTGACCTGTTTTTTGGATTGATATTGCCGCATAATATGTGGAGAACTGTGCGTAAAATTAATGATTGTGTGACATTTGGAGCATTATGGAAAGATTTAGAGCAGTTAGATGAAGACAGAGAACCTGCACAGAAACCATGTCAGTTAATTTTAAATCTTACGGCAGCTATATTAGTTAAGTTAAAGACGAATATTCCTCTTAAAAAGATAGATTGGACAGTGTTAGCTCCTTGCAAGGAAAAGGTAGAATAATCAGTTTCTGATTTGTTCACATGCTTTGAAGAAGCATTCCACGATTTTAGTGGCCAGTCATTGACAGATGACATGGTAGGCATCTGTTTGTCGATAAATATGTTGCAAACCTTTTGCCAGGAAGAGCTAGTCGCCTAAAGGCCAGTGAGAGTTCATGGACTACCTCTTCTCCCGTTTCTCTTTTACCTATGGCTCAGTATTATGAACAACAGGAATTTGAAGCGAAGGGTAATTAGGATAAAAAGACTAGAGAGTTGAAAACAAAGGTTATGTTGGCTCAGGCTTATGGTCCGCCTTCTAGAGGTAATGATAGAGGTGGACATGGATCTTATGGTTCGTCCTTTCCTTTCTATACTCATTCGAATTTGTCTGTTGACCAGTGTGCGTACTGCAAGAAATTTGGACATTGGCTTTCTGATTGTCCAGTACTGCGTGCTCAGCAGAGTCCACGTGGTCTGGGACAAATGAGAAATCGTTCAGGATATTCAGGGCCTAGGGGAAGCACAAATGATCGTGTTAGGTTTGATGCTAATACAGGTGGACAGGATAGATTTAGCACTTTTGATAGAAGGAACCAATATCACATGTCCGACTATGTGCCGTCTGATTTCTAACCTTTTCCATGCTCATGACGAGCTGAGCTCGTCAGGAGGCACGGTGCTCCAGTGCTCATGATGAGCTCAGCTCGTCATGAGCCATGGAACGCTCACACGTGGGGATAATTCCCCTGCTGTGCTGAGCGTTCCACAGGAGCTGGTGCACCTGTGACGAGCTCAGCTCGTCATGAGCACAGGAGCGCCGTGCCTCATGACGAGCTGAGCTCGTCATGAGCAAGCGGGCACTGTGCGCCCCCCCCCCAGCACAGTGGGGGTATTACCCCCGCAGTGAAGGAGATAAGATTCTGCTTCTGCATAGGATTGCCTAGGGTGGTGTAAGAAATCAGTTGAAGTTCCAGTAGATCAGAGACTCTACTGATCAGTTCCTGGTTGACACAGGAGCTACTCGTAGCGCCTTGCCTAAACACTTGGTTCCTAGGGCTCCCCTGTCTGGCTTAACTATTACATCGATAGGTTTCGATGGAACACCTTCACTTAGCCCACTGTCACAACCACTTGCATTCCATGTTGATAAGTTTAGTGCTCCATGTCCGTTTTTGCTCTCTCCAAACACACCAGACAATATTGTGGGTCTTGATATGCTCAAATAGTTCAGGGCTTTGATACGATCTTCTCTGGAAGGAGTACGGGTTATTTTGAATGACAACTACCCTGTGATTGAGAGATCCTGTATTGTTAAAGAGGACATTGCATTAGCTTCACTCCCTAGTACTTTTTTGGCTACCTCAGACACCGATGTAGGGCAAATGGTTATTCCTTCAGTGCACATTAGTGTCAAGGAGGGTGCTTCTTTGCAAGACTGCCTCAGTATAAAATTTCCATACGTCAGAGTGAAGGGATAGTTTTGTCACACAAACTGTTGGTGCTAGTACCCCATACAGTAGAAGACCTTTTGAATCAGACAAAGACACAACACTTTACTAGTGCTTGCCTGACAGGATATGAATTGACACTGTTAGCACCTCATATGACCTTGAGGAGGTGTGCAACACTCAATCCAGCTACTCTGTTGCCATATCCTGTGACTGAATCTCAATCAAAAGAGCCTCATTATTGTATATTCCTTACTGAGGAACAGACAAACGGTCATGTTGATTTGCAAGATACGCCCCTTTTAGATGGGGAACTATGGATTGATGGGTCCTGTCTGAAGTTACCAGATGGCACAACCTCAGCTGCATATGCAATCACGACACTTGAGACAGTAGTAGAAACAGCTCGCATACCACAGAAGTCCATTCAAGCAGCTGAAATAATAGCTTTGACACGAGCGTGTGAACTTAGCACTGACTTCTGTGTGAACATCTACACAGAAATCTTCCTCTGTGAAAGACCTTGAGCAATGGTCTAAAGAAGGAATATTGAACAAAGAAGGTTGTTGGCGCAACAAAGACATGGATAAATGGAAATTGCCTGCAGCCTATTTACAACCTATAGTTCAAATGGCACATGGGCCTGCACATGTTGGAGCTCTAGCAATAACTACATTCCTTACGCAAGTTTGGGAGCATCCTGAAATTGCCAGCACAGCTAAAAGAGTAGTACAGTCCTGTTTGATCCGAAGGCAGTATAATCCTGGAAAAGGGACACGGACTCCCACAGGAGGGTTTGCTACACCAACCGCACCTTTTGAAGTTTTGCAGATGGATTAAATCCAACTGGAACGCTGCAATGATCTCAAATATGTCCTAGTGGTGGTATGTGCCTTCAGTAAATGGATAGAGGCATACCCTACAAAAAATAATAGTGATCTCACCACAGGGAAGGTGCTTCTAAAGAGGTTTTTCCCTAGATATGGTGTTTGTAAGCTTTTATGGAGTCTCAACGGACCTCATTTTATTGGGCAAGTTGTTGAGCATGTCCTGAAAGGATTAGGGATCAAACAGAAATTCCATGCAGTCTTCCACCCGCAATCAGTAGGACTAGTGGAAAGGTACAACGCTACTTTGAAATTGAAGTTGCCAAAAATACTGGCTTCTACGTCTTTGAAGTGGCCAGATGCATTACCCTTGGCATTGCTATCCAGAAGATCGGTGCCTCATTCACGGTCTGGCCTTACCTTGTATGAAATTGTATTTGGAAGGCCAATGAACATTTTCGGAGTTCCTAAGCCATGCCCCATACATGATGTTCCTTATGTTCTGATGAATGATTATTTGGCACAGTTAACCAGTTAGGCTATTCATCAACAGGTTCGAGAAGCGCTTCTTGACAGATCTACAATTGAGGCCCATGATCTCCGTCCTGGCGACCACGTGATAGTCAAGGTCTTCGACACATCGAACAGCTTGGAGCCGAGGTGCTCCTGGCAACAAGGACAGTAGTTCGAGTGACGAACAAGAAGAACTGGGTCGAACCTGCTGTATTGACCGACCATCAAAAGATTCTGGAGACGGAGAAAGGTCAAGCTATCTCACCTGACGAATCTGTGGAAGTCTTCCCGGAACACACGATTCCTGTAGCATCGCGATACCACTTGAGACCTAGGAAAGAATCTGCAGTGCTGAAAAAGACTGGTTGAGCTACCGCCCTGGGTTACTGAAATGTTGAGCCGATGTGTTAAGGGGGCGATCAGTCCTACGTAGAGTAGTGACTCCTGTCTTGGCCCGTGGTGAAGAAATGAACGGATGCCCAGGGATAAGAGCACCAACGATTGTTTCAACAAGTTTTTAGAAAGATCAATTATCGCTGTTGCTAACATGCATAACAAAAGAATAATTTGTGCTGTAGGGTTTGTTGTTGCTCTAGTGGTTATGGCAATAATCACCTGGTTTGTTGAGAAAGTGGCTCCTGTTCAACAGCTTTTTGTTGCCACTACTACAGCGCTAGTGGAACATCATTACTTCTTGCTTCCCTACAATGAGCAGAAGCATCGACAATCCGACCTAAATAATTCATTCATCCAGATTTTGCATCATAAACATAATGCCACGAATACTACCAACTGTTGGGTGTGTGGGATGATACTTGCACACCAAAAGAATGGAGGAACACCTTTTATTCCTCTGCCGTTTTCCCATAATGGTGCATGTCAAGCTTGGTATGCACTTTTGTTTGCTTCCTGAAAGCCTTCAGTAGGTGGGATTAACTTCCGTCTGAATAAAGTATGCTATCAAGATACAGATGGTTATCCTCAAGCTAAAGGGACTAAATGGGAATGGGAAGAGTATCAACCTGATAATATTTCGACACCATATGTCTTCACGAATATGAGAAACATTAAAAACATTGGACGTTTGTAATTTCTGTGACAAGAGCTCAAGCAGATTTATGTATTAGTAGTGTTGGGAGAATTCCAGTAGAAAGGAGTGAGTGCACAGTCATTCTAACCATTGAAGGTGCTAATAACAGCAGTTTTACGTCTTCACATAATACCTATTTTGAGTGTGGTAATAAAGGATATTATTAGTTACCTGTTGGGTGGTCTGGGGTATGTTACATATCATTTTTGTTACCACATGTGTTCTTAGCCCCTCCATCATATCACCGGGATTTAAAATTGTACAACGACATTTCTAAGAACAGATACAAACGAACAATAAGTACAAATGAGGTTGAGCAGACTGATACCACTTTGCAACAATATGTCGATTTCAATTTGGGTTTGTTCTGCTTTGTGGGTGCTGCATTGAATAGCAGAAAGATCAGGTGATTGACTCATGTTGTGGAAGCTGTCACCAATCAAACAGCTATGGCAATTGGGAACATTATGGAGGAGCTGCAAGTTTCGAGGATTGTAGCACTCCAGAGTCGAATGGTATTAGATGTGATTCTGGCTGATCGACGTTGTGCATGCATCATCACTGGAAGCAGCTGTTGTGTCTTCATTCTGGATCACTCGCCTTCAGTATGTGATGCATTCTCTAAACTGCATAAGATTGCTGCAGAAATTCACCCAGAGACATTCTCGAACTGGATATGGACATTCTTTATTACTTGGGGCTGGAAGCTACTGACTATTCTATGTATACTACTTGTGATCCTATTTACATGCTGTCATGTATACAATGTGGTCCTATGCTTTGCTCCATGTGCATCACTGCTTGTACACCTGCCAAAAGAAATATTACAGAAATGAAATCACAACAAATGTTAAATAAAGAGATCACTGAGATTATTAGTATCAATGTACAGGATGCATATCTAGATTACCCCAGATAAACAAATGTCTTCAGCTAATGCTAAAAAAACTGTCTGTTGTAATTTGGCAGCAATTAGGTTAGCATTAGCGAAAGCAATCCTGCATTTAGAGACTATCTTGTCGGTTTTGTGGAATCCATTTTGTATTTCTGTCAGACATTTTGTTTGCCATGTGCTACCATGTGCTTGGCATGTGCTCTGTCCTATCTTTCTGTTAACTGCTCTTGAAATCTGCCTAGAGGTGAACTATATTTAGCATCTTCCACCTTCGCACATACTCAGTTATGCTTGCAGCTGCCCATGCAGATGCAGAAGGACGATTCCCTTGCACTGGTAGGCCTTGTTGAGGCTCACAACCAACTCGGGTCTGTCTGCCGGAGTGGGCCTCCTCCCCATCATACTGAGCAGGGTCCACTTTTTTACAGAGAAGGAGGCGATTCTCAAGGTAGCGCTATAAACTGGAATTCACCCACAAAGGTGCCCCAATACAGCTCTTCCAGGACTTTTACCGTGCCACGCTGCACAGACATCGAGACTTTAAGCCTTTAACAGACAAATTGCGGAGCCTGAACATCCAGTATCAATGGAGCCATCCCTGCACGCTCTTTTTTCAATTGGAGTCTAAACGCCGGATGGCACGATCCCTTCAAGAAGTGGCACAACTCTTGAACATCTCATTACGTCGCCGACCAGCTCAAACTGCATGTCCTCCTATATATGGGAGCCTGCTAAGCCATCTTGGTCCCAGGTACGCCATCACAGGAGAGCGTCACTTTGGGGGGAGCGGTTGGCCAGCCAAGACAAGCAGGAAAGCATCCAGTACATCCACTCCATGGAAGAGAGTCGCTCTTCAACTGTCTCTCGCCCACCTACGGCATGATCGCATGGAAGTGCCTTTCCACCTGTTTTGCTATGATGCACTGTCCACACCTGAGGCCTGGGGCCAAAGACCTGTGACACCACCCCACGACAGGTGAATTCCCAGCCCGTCACTTCAATGGCGGTCGACACGGGCCTGACTCTTTTGCCCTCATTCTTCGAGCCTGAAGGATACAGCCCCCTGCTCCTAGGAGAGTGACTCCAGGATGATCTATGCCCTAGGGCCGTGATTACCCCTGGACTGGAACAGGACACTGTGGCCCTGTTAGCCAATGTTGTATTCTTTAGTGTGTATTGCTATTTTCTCCTCCTTGCGCTTCTGTCTTCTGTCTCTCCTTTTCTGTCTCTCCTCTTTATCTCCTCCTTCTCTCCGTGGTGTGCGGGAAGGCATCTTGTGGTCCTTCTTCTGCTCTTGGGGGGCAGTGGTCCTCTACTCCATCCCTCTCTCACCAATGTCTTGTCCCACCCCCTACTGGGGCGCCATTGCATATGCTATTTTATTTATGTCATTTATAGAGCACCTGAATTACCCCAAATGGGGTATCTCCACGCTAAAGAGGTAGTTGATTCCACAGTTTGGGGGCCAGGTAGGAGAAAGATTTTCTTATGCACGGGATAGTGAGCAGGCCTTTACCTTCGCAGCGAAGGGAGCAAGCGGTATGTGTTTCACTAGCTTATCTGCAAGATAGATAGGGCCCATCTGGTTTATGACTTTAAAAACAATACAACAGATTTTGAAATGTATTCTTTTGCGAACAGGTAGCCAGTGAAGCTTGCGCAAAAGGGAGAGTGAGGGGGCACGGTAGGGAGCACTTGTTACCAGGCGTGCAGCTGCATTCTGGACCACCTGAAGGCCTTGTAAGGCTAATTCCTTAGCGGCGACCAGCAGGGCATTGCTAAAATCCAAATGGCTGAGTACAAGAGCATGAACCAGGGTTTTGCGTGTAGATGCGTGTAAGAAATTAAGAACTTTACAGAGGAGGCTAAGGTCGTGGAAGCATGCTCTTTTTGTTGCAGCTATGTGTTCATCCATGTTTAGATCTTTGTTTACTAGCACCCCAAAGTTTTTAACAACTATCTTTGGCAATTGCGATGATCCCAGATCATCTGGCCACCAACTAGGGGACCAGCTGGTTATCGCATCCTTAAAGAGTATTACTTCAGTCTTTCCTGCGTTCAACTGCAAGAAGTTGCTGCTCATCCAGGATGTTATGGCTCTCATTCCTTCCTTAAACTTGTTTTGTCAGGAGTGTCTTTCTTGTAAGATAGAATAAGTTGCTTGCCCTCACCTTCCACTAGATATGACTGCTAACGCTTGACGCGGCAGTTCCCTCTCTTATCATAGGAGGTGACTTTAATCTGGTGTGGGATGCCGACCTGGATCATAGTGACGGATCTTTCCACGGGGTGTGGGCTATGTCTTCCGACTTGAAAAAGCAATTGGCAAACCTCACTCTACTCGACTCTTGGCGGTATCACCCTCCCAATGCATGCGACTATTCATACTTTTCGCTTGTACATTGTTCGTTCTCACGTATCGACCACGTCTTTATCTCGCACACTCTGATAGGCGAGACGGTATCTGCCTCTATGTCTGACACCTCTGTTTTTGATCATTCTCTCATGCTCAAGTGAAGCTTCTTTTGTGCCATTGTTCTACTCACACTCCCTGCCCGCCTCGCTGGTGCATTCCTCTGCTTGTCCTTCAAAATCTGGTGGATGTGGCAGAAATTAAAAGCAGCCATTGACTCGTACTTTGAGCTTAACGATCTCCCTGAAACCCACTTTCTTGTTGTGTGGGACACCTTTAAGGCCACTATCTGTGGCAATATCACATCCATAGCAATTGCACTGGCACGGGAAGTGCGCCTCTTTGAGGATAATCTCTCTACGGATATCAAGGCCCTTGCAAAAGTCAAACAGGAACGCCCTTTACTGGCCCACAAACGACACCTGGCCTTTCTTCATGGCAGCTGCGGTCCCATAGAGCCAATAAAGCTGAGCGGTCTCTGTTAACGCTGAAGCAGCGTTATTATGAGGGGGAGACAAGGTGAGCATGGTCCTGGCTGGCCGCCTGCAGGCGCGCGCAGCCAAGGCCAACATAGCCCATATTTGAACTGGAGATGGCACATGTGCCACCACAGAAGCTTCCAAATGTGAGACATTTCATGCGTACTATTCCCTCCATACGCCCAAGCAAAGTCCTCCCCGGACCAGATACAGGCTCTGTTGGACATCTGTCCCTGGACACCGCTCAGTCAATACCATGCTTGACAACTGGAAAAACCGATTACACAAGAAGAGCTCGTGGGGCTCTGAAGGACCTTCCTCTCAGAAAGTCCCCGGGACTCGATGGCCTTCTCCTCTCCTTTTATCTCATGTTTTTGCCACAGCTCTGAATCCACTACGTCCGCACTTTCAATTCTTTTGACGCTAACATATGGCCATCTCTGTCCATGGGGCTGGCCGAAATCCGCCTAATCCCTTTGCTGACCCTTCGTTCCGTAGCTCTTTTGAATACGGACCTTAAACTCTACAGCAAATTATTACCTAAAAGGCTTGAGCCACATTTATGCGGCCTCATTGAACCGGATCAGGTTGGTTTCATTCGCCATCATCAAGGCACGAACAATGTGACCCGTATCGCGCAGCTGGTGGGAAAAGCCCCCCACTGGAACATCCCTGCATTCCTTCTGTCGCTCGACGTTGAGAAGGCGTCCAACCGGGGGAACTGGAACTTTCTCTGGGCAGTCTTACTCAAAATTGGGGTGGGCCCTGGATCATGGCCCCTACCTTTCCCCGAAGGCCCCAGTGGGGGTCAATGGTCAACTCTCTGCACCATCTCGATACACAGAGGCACTCAGCAGGAAGGCCCTCTCTCACCCCTGCTATTTGGCCCTGTTGTGGAACCCCTTGGCATCTTTATACGCCAAAACCCCGGACATTCATAGCATCGCTCTTTGAGGTCAGTCTCACAAGCTGGCCCTCTTTGCAGATGATCTTCTCCTCACATTATCACAGCCACACGTCTCTCTTCCGGCCCTTCAGACCCTCCTCCGATCATTTAATTCGGCATCTGGTCTTAAAGTTAACCACAAGAAATCTTGGGCCCTCAACCTTATGATCAATCAGGATGAGATCCCCTTGCTCCAGTCGCTAGTCCCTTATCAGTGGGCTCCCCATTCTGTCCGATACCTCAGACTTCATCTAACACTCACTCTCTCCTCTTGGTCCCAAGCTTTCTGGCAGGATTGTAGGAAGACGGTGCTCGAGGATCTGCGAGCCTGGAAACTCTCTCTTGGTTAGGTTGACTGCATTCAATTAAGATGTCGGAACTCCCCAAAATGTATTTCTCTTTCAGTCCCTTTTGACTCCCATCCCGAACCACCAGATCAGAAGCATTTAACGCTAAATCACCAAGTTCATCTGGGGGCGGAGGCCAAGCTTTTCCAATAAAATCCTCATGTCACCTCGCAATAGAGGCAGTCTGGGTTGCCCCAACTTGTTGGAGTTTTACTGGACCTCTCACCTTTGATTTAGATTGGAGTGGATGGCGTGGGAAAGTGAGATGGTATGGTTCCATATGGACTAGGCGGTGCCTGGGAGCGCCTATATGGTTCTTCCTACTAGGACAGTGCTTGACATCTGGGACAAAGTAGCTATCCCCAAGGGCCTCACTACTTTTCCATCCTCCATACCTCTATCGCTGGAAATCTCCTGTTTCCACCAGCAGCATGCCCTCAGGTGTTTTTGGACTGGTTCGACGGTGGGTGTCAGACCATTCAATAAATCAATCATATCATTTGTAAAGCGCACTACTCACCCGTGAGGGTCTCAAGGCGCTGGGGTGAGGAATGCTGCTACTGCTTGAAAAGCCGGGTCTTGAGGAGTTTTCTGAAGGTCAGCAGGTCTTAGGTCTGCCGTAGGTGGATGGGGAGAGTGTTCCAGGTCTTGGCGGCGAGGTGGGAGAATGATCTGCTGCCTGAGGTCACTCTTCGGAAGTTGGGGACTGTAGCGAGGGCGAGATCGGCGGAGCAGAGCTGGCAGGTTGAGGGTGTAGATGCTGAGTCGTCTGTTGAGGTACGTTGGTCCGGTGTTGTGGAATGCCTTGTGTGCGTGGGTGAGGAGCTTGAAGGTTATCCTCTTGTTGACCGGGAGCCAGTGCAGGTCTCTCAGGTGTGGTGTGATGTGGCTGCGGCGCGGGATGTCGAGGATCAGGGGTGCAGAGGCGTTCTGGATGCGTTGGAGCGGTCTCAGGAGTTTGGCTGAAGCTCCTGCGTCGAGGGCGTTTCCATATTCCAACCTGCTGCTGACAAGGGCCTGGGTGACTGTTCTTCGCTTTTCAGTGGGGATCCGAGTTCAGCTTCAGTCAGCTGTTCTTCATCCATTCAGCCACGGCCTTCATTCCTTCGTGAAGGTTGGTTTTGGTGGTGTGGGGGTCCTTGGTGAGGGAGAGTATCAGCTGGGTGTCATCGGCGTAGGAGAGGATGTTAAGGTCATGCCGATGGGTGACGTGGGCGAGCGGTGCCATGTAGATGTTAAACAGAGTTGGGCTGAGGGATGAGCCCTGGGGTACGCCGCAGATGATCTCTGTGGCTTCCAATAGGGATCTCTTCCTGGGTGATGTACTTAAAAGCTTTGACCAGTGCAAGGCAGACTTCCAGCTTTTGGAGGAGGCCAGATTACAATATATTCAACTCCGACATTGGATACACACGTCCTATCTGGTGCAGGTGGCCACTTGGACACTTTCACCTTTTGAGCGCCTAGTGCGTTCCTTTAACAACTCTAAACGGCTCATATCCCACACCTACCTAGTTCTACAATATCCCCCACTTACCCCTTCCCACAACAAGCGGACACTTACTTGGAAATAACCTCTGCTCAGTGAGATTGCTTGTGGAACAATATTGAGAAAGTCTATAGCTGTATATCTCAGCGGAAAACGACATATACGATTATGACCCAATGGTACTAGGATTGCACAAAGTGTTCCCCACAACCTCCCCTCTTTGTTGGAGGTGTTCGAGTTCCCCAGTCTACTTTCTTAATATGTGTTGGTCCTGCTCCTTCTTTGCTAGAAAGAGATCCTCAGCCATACAAAAGCGGTGCTTGGCTTTCCCCTGCCTGCGACCCCAGTCACAGTCATCCTAGGTCTCAAACCTGCCAACCTGCCAACCTAAGCGCACTCACACACAAAGACTGGCAGATTTCCCTTCACAAGCTAGGTGCTGCTAAATAGCTCTCCTATCTGTCTCTCTCTTACTGTTGGGGACCCCACAAGCCTTACCGTTTGCCTGTAGAGAAGTCTTGCAGGGATGATATGAATAACCTCCACCGTCTCCGCCCTGCTCCATTGTCCCACCTTAATAGTACTAGACCGAGGCATGGGGAAAACCGGGGGAAGGAATCCTGGTAGCAATATGCCTGAAGGTATGGTGAAACAGTACTGGACCCTCCTGGGTGATTGTTGTCTTCCTGCCTTGTAGCCTAAAGGAAGTGAAGATTCCAGGGTACGCAGGATAATAAGGGAGTCCTATCCTGCAATATGGTGTGGTTGCTCCTGGCTGCAGAGTAAGAAGAAAGGAACAACACATTCCAGAGCTTGGAACCAGGAAATAAAGGAAAGGAAGGCTTGGTGAAGCACTCCTGTGCCCACCACGATAATAAGGGGAGGAAGGTAACAAGCACCTGTGTTACCACCAGGGGGAACAAGGTACAGAACCGTGTCGCGCTCCTGCACTCACCGTGATAGTACCAATTAGGGCAAAGGAAAGGTGAAGCGCTCCTGCACTCACCGTGATGAACTTACTAGGCAATGTACGGTGTTGTGCTCCTGCGCTCACAGTAAGGAAACAAATGAGGCAAGGTACGGTGTTGCGCTCCTGTGCTCCCAATAAGGAAACAAATGAGGCAATGTACGGTGTTGCACTCCTGCGCTCACCGTGATACTGGGCAGGAAATGGTAACACACTCCAGCGCTTACCGGGATAAAGAAGGCTATGGCTGGTGACGCGCTCCTGCGCTCACCAATGATAATCAACAAGGCAAGGTATGGTGTTGCACTCCAGCACTCATTGTCATAAACAGCAAGGCAAGGTACAGTGTTGCGCTCACTGTGATAAATAGCAAGGTACGGTGTTGTGCTCCAGCGCTCACCATGATAACTGGGAACAAGAAAAGAATGGTAATGCGCTCATCTCTGCACTTGAAAAGGAGTGTAACACATGAATCTTTTGTATAAGGTTTGTAATTCTCCCCGGTTAAGTGGATCATTCCCTGTAGGAATAGATCAGTGAACTCCAAAGTATGCGGGTGAATCTGCTATTCGTAAGGGGTCGTAAGGGGTCCCGAGTTTTTTTTCCATCGGTTGGGTGGACGCTGGTTGGGAAAATTTATTACAGCTTAAGGAAGTTGAGAAAGTAACTGCCAAAGGATTTAGAGGGTTATTGGTCTCTTATTGTGTGTCAATGCGCTCAGTTATATGCTGATTTAAATGACTTTCCAAACGTTTATCCTGTTCAGATAATTGGAGTTCAGGAGAAGGTTGAGAATTGATTCTAGAATTTTTTGCAGGGAAAAGAAAGAATTTGATACCAGTGTATAACCATTTGAAGATTATAAATGCATTGTGGAAAGAAATGTTGGTAATGGGGAGAAGTTCCCTAGTGAAATTAAATTAGCATTTTTTCGGGGGGTACTATTTGTAATCATCCTGAGATCCTTCATCTCTCTAGGTGCTTGGGTCAAGAGAGTGACGTTGATGTCAGGTAAAGTAAAGTCTGTAGTGAGAACTTGTTGTAAATTGTGCTAAGGAAGGTGATGATGTTGTTCCCTGGTCCTGCAATACTTCTATATTTACCAGTCCTTGAGCGGTGGAGTTACTGTCTTTACTGTCTTAATGCCCCTTAAGGTTATTTTGATCCTCAACAAGGTCAGTCAAAGTTCCTTTATTGAAGTTTCCGACGGTCAGAGCACTTCCTTGGTCATTGGAGTCGATCCTTTGTACTTTATGATATATTTTTGGGAAGAATGCAGTTATTTCAGAAATCTCCGCCATGTGCCCCACATGGACCTTCTTGCATGCATTTTTACATATGGTCTTGCTGTATTCCGATTCTTTTCATAAAAATTGTACAATATCTCAATTTTTTGTAGGCCATTGTAGGATAGGTGATTACAATAATTACTTGTGGGGAGCTTTAGATATTTAGCAGTCTATTTTGGGAGGTCTTTTTGGTAATAGTGAGTGGTGTAATTGAGGTGAAGGTTGGACTTGGCCGTGACAGCTCAGAGGAAGGTAATTCATGGGTTCTATTGACAAAATGTGCTGGGATGGCAAACAACTTCACCGCTTGCTCACCTGGCTCTCAAGCAATAGGTTGTGCTCATTTGCTACAGGCCTACATGGCCATCCTAAGTCTCCCAGAATCAGGCCACTGCAGCAATCCTCGCACAACTTCCTTGCTGACCGAGCCTGTGGCCAGCACGGATGATACCGCAAAGAGACAACAGCAGCCAGGGACAAATCAGCGCTCCCCGCTGCACAGTAAAGCAGTAAATCAGGACACCGTCCCCCGCTCTCCTCTTCTACCAGCACCTCCTCCATTGCCCTCGGGACCCTGGTATCCCAGTTCCATTCCGAGTCCCAGTACCAGGCCCAGGGCCGCCTCTGCCGCCCAAGTGTCCGGCATCATGTGGCCCCCAGGATGTCCTGCAAGGAACAGCCCCCACGAAATTCTTATTTTTTTTTAGATGTCCTCACATGTCGTTGGTAGGTTAGTTAGAGTGTAATTTGCGGTAGCAGTCCCTGGTGCATTAGCGTTCATGGCTCCCAAACTGCACCAGGTGATGGCCTCACAGCTCCCGCCAAACTGGTGTCCGAGCTGCAGGTTCGGGCACGCTCAGCTGGCAGCCCGAGGGTCTCGCTGCACTAGACACCAGACAGTCACTCATGGCCCCTGCCTTGGCTTAGAGAGGCACAGAGATGCTGGTAGCCTTAGAGAGTTGCAGCCCGATTGGGGGGATCAAGTGGGGGCCAAGCCAGTCCCGGCTCTCCGGCAGCGCCTCCAGCTGCAGTGTTTCTGCAGCAGTCGGTGCTAGATACTTGTGGGGGCTTTAGATATTTATCAGTCATTTTTGGGAGGTCTTTTTGGTAATAGTGAGTGGTGTGATTGAGGTGAAGGTTGGACTTGGCCGTGAAAACCCAGAGGAAGGTAATTCATGAGTTTTAATGACAAAATGTGCTGGGATGGCAAACAACGTCACCGCTTGCTCACCTGGCTCTCAAGCAATAGGTTGTGCTCATTTGCTACAGGCCTATCTGGCCATCCTAAATCTTCCAGAATCAGGCCACTGCAGCAATCCTCGCACAACTTCCTTGCCGACCGAGCCTGTGGCCAGCACGGATGATACCGCAAAGAGACAACAGCAGCGAGGGTCAAATCAGCGCTCCACGCTGCACAGTAAATCAGTAAATCAGGAGGCCTCACCATACAGCCCGCAGTATCCTGCACACCGTCCCCCGCTCTCCTCTTCTACCGGCACCTCCTCCACTGCCCTCGGGACCCTGGTATCCCAGTTCCAGTCCCAATATCAGGCCAAGGGCCGCCTCTGCCGCCCAAGTGTCCTGCAACAAGCGGCCCCCAGGATGTCCTGCAAGGAACAGCCCCCACGAAATTCCTGACTTCTTTCAGATGTCCTCACATTTCGTCGGTAGATTAGTTAGAGTGTAATGTGCAGTAGCAGCTCCTGCTGCATTAGTGTTCACGGCTCCCAAACTGCACCAGGTGATGGTCTCGCAGCTCCCGCCAAACTGGAGTCCGAGCTGCAGGTTGGGGCACGCTCAGTTGGCAGCCCGCGGGTCTCACTGACCAGACACCAGACAGTCACTCGTGGACCCTGCCTTGGCTTAGAGAGGCACAGAGTTGCTGGTAGCCTCAGAGAGTTGTAGCCTGATTGGGGGGATCAAGTGGGGGCGAAGTCAGTCCCGGCTCTCTGGCAGCGCCTCCAGCTGCAGTGTTTCTGCAGCGGTCGATGCTAGATGCCCAAAACGCCAACGGCAATGGCAACGCCGCGGGTTCTCGCAGACTCTCGCAGCTCACTCTCCCTTCTCTGCTCCGCTGGGCTCCTCGCAAAATGTCGCACTGGACTCCGTCAGATTCACTGTTGCTCACAAAAAGACGATCGGAACATAACATATGACTCTACCGATCGTTTTTCCCTCCAGTCAGTGCAACAGTAGGGAAGGTGTTGGATTGGGGGAAAACATTTTTATATCCCCACTCCAGTCAGTGCAACAGTAGAGGACTGTTGGATTGTAAAGGGGTAACATTTACAATTACAACTCCAGTCAGTACAACATTAAAAACAATTAAAATATCTTAAACAAAATGAAAATATAAAAAAACAAAATGTATGTTGAAAAAAAGACAAATATATTTAATATAACAATGTAAAATAAATGTACTTCCCAACCTCCCACTACAAAACTCACATCAAAATTAAAAGACTTACTTACACAATTAACAACATTATTTATAAATTAAACAAATATAATTTATGACAAACTAAATATAAATGCATAAAAATTATTCACTTCCCAGACTTTAGCCATATTTTCCCACATACCCCACCTAAAATATAACTTTAAGCTTTGCTGTACATCACCTTCTGCTCACCTCCTGTGACTCTCTGCTACACTGCTGCCCATCCCACAACTCCCCTGATGTATCTTACTTTGTCTCCACTGCCTATCATGCAATGCTTTGCAGATGAACTTTTTTAGCTGCATAGTTATGTAGGTTAATAGGATTACTTATGGCTTTCGGTCTCTTTACATTGACCCCTGTAAAAGTACTTGTGTGTGTGGAATTTCAAATGTATGCCAGTCAGGGTTGTATTGGCCTATAGGGCAACCAGGAAATGCCCAATTTGTTCGTCTGACATGTCAGTGTGTAGGCTGGTTTTTATGGTCTGGCGTGACAATGCTGCTGTCAACAGACAATTATGTGAGAATTACAAGAGAGGGGCTTTGTCTCCTCGCATGTGTTGGGAGCCAAGAGTACATGTTTTGATTGGACAGAAGTTGTGTTCTTCAACCAAAAAGTGCTTGCCCTTAAGATAGCCGTGATCATTTTGTTGATTTATCCAGAAGCTTCAGTTGGACTTTCAGTGGCACACACAACACTGTATTGCTATTAAAGTGTCCTAGATAACTAGATAGTTGATGTTGTGGTACTCTGGCAGCACCACAGATGGGAGGAGAGCAGTCTTTAACTTACATGGATTTTTAAATCTGGCTTGACAATGCAACTTTCACATGACTTTTTAACCAAACTTTTTAATTATTTCACCATCCTTTGCTTCTGCACAAATACATATTAATTACCATGCTATTTACTTGTAATGCGTCACATTACCACATAGCTTTCTTTGAACGCCTTCGCTGCTTGGGTTATTGACCTGCTGTGCTGAGGGGAAGGGGGGTGCGCACAGCGCCCGCATGCTCATGACGAGTTCAGCTCGTCATGGCATACACCTCTCAGGTGCTCATGACGAGCAGAGCTCGTCACAGGTGCATTGGCTCGTGTGGAACGCTCAGCACAGCAGGGGAATTCTCCCAGCACCTGAGTGTTCCACGGGCCATGACGAGCTCAGCTCGTCATGATCACCTGAGAGGTGTATGCCATGACAAGCTGAGCTCGTCATGAGCATAAAAGGGGTAAAGACAGACATTTTGATATTTCCAATGCTTGTTCTTTTGATTGTGGACCTGTTTTGTGGTCTGTTGGGCCGGTTTTTACAGTTATTTCCCTGATGATAAAAGAAACATTGCCTGTAGTAAGCTCAAATCCATGCAATCTTGCACACCTTGCGAAACACTTACACAGCGTGTCTTTACAAGTTAAAAACGGCTCCAATTTACAAACGTGGGCCACATTCTTTACCTCTCTAATTCATTAATGGGGGATCCATTTTATTTTGGTGCCTATGCCTATATATTTCACTGTTTGACCCTGAAGTCACTTGAACTTGAAGAAAATGATTCACATATGTCAGTCTATAGACGTGTGCCTGCTCTATGTGTGCATGTATGCCTTGTGTCTCTCTGTATGAACAATTCAAGAATCAAACCTAAACTCTTTGTCAATGCTTGTCCTCAAACAGCTTTTGAATAAATTGATGAAACACAGGAAGGAAGATTGTTTCAAACATCTATGAGTTAATTCAGATTTGCCTTTTTATTGGTTCCCCAGGTGTGCCTACGTTTCCGGTATCTCAGCTGGTACTACCCAGACCTTTCAATGCAATGGAATGGTGGGCCGCTACGTGAACATTGTTATACCAGGCCGAATGCAGTCCATCTCGCTTTGTGAAGTACAGGTCTTTGGTACACCGGAATCACAAAATCTCGGCAACTAAAGAGATTTCATCAAATTCCAATTAGCTATAGTAAATAAAACTTATACAGAAAATTGCTTATTAGTGAGTTATTGAATCAATGAATTGAATACACATGAGTTGTTATGCTAATTCAAATTACTGCTCTAAAATATTTGTTATTCATTTCCATATTCTTCATTTTTCTTAATGTTATTAAAAAAATATGTTGAAATGTTTCTTTCAGTTTAATTCAATGAATATATAGCTGTAAAGGGTTTTCCATTGTATTAGATGTATTCTGTAATTCATGTATTCATAATGTAACCACAAACTGAATAAGGAAATTAATAGAAGACTGCAACACTAAAACACCACTTTTTTCAGTGGCTATACTAGATGGTAATACATGTTAAAAGAATCACAACCTATTTGTCTTGTCATGTGTGTGAGAAAATGCCCCTTTTAGACTGCCACTCCATTTTATCCTGTTTTATTTCATGGTTCGTTTTTAAATTGGGATACTGCTGTCCAGAGTTCATGGTCTGACCCACAAAAAGTGTTAAATTGGCTAAGCCATCATTGGCATAATGTTAACTCTCCTGAAAGGCAATAGTTTGTGTAGCCCACAATTTTACCATGGCATCCAGTAGTGTGATCATGCAAACATGACTTCAGGCTTACCACTGTAGCCTGGCTACTGACGTTTAAAAAACTGCAGCCCATCCGGACAAAATATCCCTTTTTGAAAGGAGAAACCCTTCTTTTTTAGTATTAATAAGTCACCTTTATGTAGCCATTGTAGCCCACAAGGCAGGTTACACAGTAGTTAAATGTAGGACATGTAGAAATATACCATTATCATGGCCTTACTGTGACAAGCACCCAAAAGCTATTTTCACTGTTTGGAGGTTGGCAGCGTCATAGGGAAAAACTAAGGGCCCTATTACAATGGCTGGCGGACAAAGTCTACCTACCACCGTAACGGAATGCGGGACCGTCCGCACAGGGTCCGGCGGTCCCGCACCTGAAATTAGGATGCCACTGTGGCAACCCCTATTCCCAGCATTGTGGTGGGCAGTGCTCACAGCACCGCCTGCCACAATGCTGGGAATGCATGTTGTGCATTTACATGCACAATGCAACAGGCACCATGCAGTGCCTGCCACATTGTGCATGCAAATGCAGGTGCCTCCCGCGCCCCCAACTGTCTGGGGGCCCACTACGGGCCCCCAAATGCAAAGACCACATGCCTTTCCATGGCGGCAATGCCACCATGGAAAGGCTGGTCTCCGCAGCCATCGTAATATGGATGGCCGTGTCTTGCAGACACCACCACCATTTTAAACCCTGCGAAAAAGCGGCAGATGGTCTTTCCATCCGTCGCTGACACCCAGCCATCCTGATATGGCGGGGGTCTTTGATGTGGGGATGGCGGGCGGTTATCCTTTGCCCGCCCGGCGGGGAAGAACTGCCCGCCATCCTAATGGGGCCCATAGGAAATATTATTAAATATTCATTCTCCTTTCTCCATTTACGGATCAGCTAAATAAATGATTGACCAACTATGTTTAATATTTATTAGAAGTCAGAGTTTAATAAATATTTTGGAAATGTCATATTCCCCCATCCCTACATTTCAGAGATTAAATCTACAGGAGAAACCAAGGTCCCAGTCTACAGTGACCACATATCATTGGTGCGTTGTGCCTCTTGGCACTATTTTTAGTTAAATCTTCTCCAATTCATATCTCTGTTTCACCTGATTGGATGTTTGTCATTTTGGTCATAAAATTAGACACTATTTTTCGTATGTTGTTTTTTTTTACTTTTTAACTGTTTTGGTATTCCTAAACGCTTTACATATTTTATCTAAGTAGAGCATGCCTGCTCTGTGTTATTGCTAATATGGATTGAGTTCAAGTTTAAACTACTGAATCCTTTAACTTGACCTAACAAGACAGAAAAAATATTACTTGTGCTGGACTACCATCAGCCTCAATTAATAAGACCCTTTCTTACTTTTTACACTTTCTTTCACTTTACATGTATGCATTTGTGTGTGTCTGTGTATAACATATACTGATTACAAACAAATATCCTGCCAGAGACAGCAACATATAATGCAACTTATATTTTCCAAGCTCTTGTAGCAGTCCAAAGGTATTGGGCTGACATGAGTAATCCTGCACAGACACTTATATTGATGTCATACCAGACTAAACTCCTGATCAGTGTGACTAATATTAAGGAAAAGTACCTTTTAGAAAGTTACCCTGTCCTGATTCTCCTGGAGGCTAATGTTTATTAGCAGTCCAACTAAAGCCCAGTGTGAAAACTGCCCCCACAACAGAGACAAAGGCTTGGGTGGTGAGGGGTGTTGTGTGCCTCTGGCAGGAAGACCAGTTGGGGTAGCTAGCAGCAATCTAGAGAGGGTTGGCCTGACATGGGTAATCCCGCACCAACTCACCCTCTGGTGCCACATATATTGTCATCATACCTGGCTAAATCCACCTGCCTCATGGTAAATCTGGGCCTGCTCCACAGGACAGCTTGGGACATTTACTCAACATCTGCATGACTCCATATTTGTACAGCTGCTTTTTCTCTCTGCTGACATGCTCCTCACAAATGTGTATGTGACTCTGCCTGAGACCTACTGCTTTGCAGAGACACTTAAATGACTGATTGCACCCTGAGAAAGATGTTGGCAGCCTACTCAGCAAACCCCAAATGTCAAAGACTGTAAACTCTACTGATGACGGTTAAAGAAGCAGAAACACGTGTCTAGAGATAAGCACTATCTGCGCCAACTGTGGCGAAACACTCAAACACTCTTGAAGCAAGCAATTAACTGAAACTGAATTTACTACACTGCCACGGGCAAACATTGCTGGGAGGTGAAGAGGTGTGTTCCCCCCTTTGTTCCTGTTTAATAGTACTCCCGTAAGTCATTGAGTTGACGAGCTCATGGATGAAGCACCACATGCCTGTGAGAGGAACCTGACCTGAGAAAGATGTTGGCAGCCTCCTCAGCAAACCCCACATTTCAAAGACTGTAATCTCTACTGATGGCAGTTAAAGAACCAGACTCACGTGCCTAGAGATCAGCACTATCTGCACCAATTGTGGTGAAAAACTCGAACACTCTTAAAGCAAACAAAGATTGATCGCGCGGAAGACCCAAGAATTTAAGAGGGGTAGTGTAAATTGCACATTAGGATTACATACATCGCATACTTTTTTGGGACTTGCATAACAAGTGTAAAACCAATAAAGCTTGCTACGGGTATTTTACTTACAGCAAAGTTCACAACCTTGCATGGGCTACTGATTGGAGAAAACATAGGAATCATACCAGAACCAACAAAAAGGACAAAAATAAGTTTAATCAATATTGTCCAAGTGTCAAGGTTAAAATAACGCATACTAGTCTGAAAATATAAGTACACAATGGCGCTGTGCAGAGAGGTCAACATGTTTCAGCCAAGCGGAAAACACTGTCCGGCTTTCTTCAGGGCCCATAGGATGGAAAGCTACTGCAAAAGTGAAAAACTGTGCTAAAATGGTGTAGGTGTATATTCACAAAGTTCATATCATCCTACCAGGAACTTGGAGCCCCAATGTGCATGGCTGCATGAATTGACTGATAATACAGAATAATCTGTTCCATAAATGTATCATCATACCATCATTGATGATTCAGATTATTCTGTATTATCAGTCAATTCATGCAGCCATTCAGCTTCTATGGTCAATAGAGAGGTGTCCAGAACAAACGACTAGGTTTCAGTTAATGTAAAAAAAATGTTAGCGATTAGGCTGGGCATGATAACAAGGCGTGTTTACTATGTCCATATATTTTTTATTTTACATAATAGAGCGGGGCCTCATATTCCCAAGCGGTTGCCGGGTGAGGTGAGGCTATCTCCCACAAAAGGCTGGGTGAGTACTTCATTCTACAACAAAATCAAACTGGGATATATACATGCAACTATATATATTATGTATATGTGTATTCTCTCTCCCCCCCCCTTTTTCTACAGGAAAGGAAAACATATTCATCTCCACGAGTGCACATTGGGGCTCCAAGTTCCTGGTAGGATGATATGAACTTTGTGAATATACACCTACACCATTTTAGCACCGTTTTTCACTTTTGCAGTAGCTTTCCATCCTATGGGTCCTGAAGAAAGCCGGACAGTTTTTTCCGCTTGGCTGAACCATGTTGACCTCTCTGCACAGTGCCATTGTCTAGTTGTATTTTCAGACTATTAGGCGCTATTTTAACCTTGACACTTGGACAATATTGATAAAACTTATTTTTGTCCTAGTAGTCATTTTTAAATTTCACTCACATTTTAGCACTGCACCTTATCAGCACCATTTTTTCGAGAAACTCCTTGGGTAGAGTTCACCTTTGGTATCCATCTCCGCACCATCACTTAATGGTGTGGGCGGTGTTTGGATACACTACCAAATCCCACATGATGATGCTCCGCCAGAACGGTGGGCTGATGGGAGGTTCTCAGCCAGGTGATACCCGTTTGGTTGCTGTATGATTCCTAGTTTTCTCTAGCATCTAGTACAGAACACACATTTTTCTTTTGTGACCGGACATCTCTTCTTCGTTTTTGCTATAATCAAGTAGGGGTATTGAGATGCCAGGGTCGGTAAATATATTCCCCTAGCCCCCCATTGCACTTTCTTTTTCGCTAGTGATTGGAGACCCATGCCTCACAGAATACAGTCAGTCTAATATTAATTTTAATATTAATATTTGGCAATAATAAAATTACTGTTTAAAAAGGTGGCAGCCACTCAGAAAATGGCAATTTAAATTGGCAGTTTTATGACCGAGCTGTAATGAACCTATGTAATGGCATTCTTCATCTGGTCAGATCTTCCTACAGCCTGTAGCAGAGGCCAGTTGTCAAGGTCCACAGTCAGTGATATGGAAGTTATATCTCCATAAGATAGGGAATGTATTATGAGCTCATCATGTTTAGGAGAAAGACGGAAAAGTGGAAAGTGGAACAGTTACATACAAACTTACCCACCAATAACCTTTTAGAAATCTTTATGCAAAATAATGTAGAAATGTGTGGCGCACACTTCTCTGGGTTTTGGTGAACTTGTTTTTGTTGTTGGACTCACATGCCTGGGAGGGAATACTATTGGCCTGTTTTAAAGCTTTAAGGACACTACTCCATCAGTATTGGTTAGAGGTGTGTATTTCCTCTGCCGTCCACAGAGTCTGTTGTATCCCAAATGTAGAGATGGCCGTCCACCAATCAGTCACCTCTTTATGTTGAAAGGGACCATCGACAAAGTCAATGTACAAACAGTTTGATGAATGTCCCCCATTGGTTTTGATTACATTCACCAAACTTTAAAAAAGCGGGAATTTGTTTAAAAAAATAATCCCCATATCTTGAGAGTTTGTATTTACTTCCAGGTGTCAATGAGGGGGCAACACTACATATTTTTTACCCATGATAACGAATCAAGGGAGCCTCTCTGAAGAGCTCTGATAGGAGCAAAACACGTCAAGTTCAAAGGTAATACTTTCCTTTTTTTAGCCCACTTGTTCCTGATCAAAGGATTCATTAATCATGGGTAAGAGAAACATCAATTCACTCCCTGAGAACAAAACATCAAGGAATCACACCAACTGAGTCAATTACTAATTATCTGGCTTCTGTGATGTGGACTATTAACACTGAATTCAGCTGGAGGAGGTTATGGTGCACACTGTCAAAAAACAATTGTCTCAAGTGTCTGTCGAGCCACAGCTTAAAACACAAGTCAGCACACGGAGTGCACGGGGATACCAAAAGATCCAGGCATTGATATAGGAAACTCCAGGAATGAAGAAGGGGGAGTCAGGAAAGATCTCAAATAATTAATAGATGGAACCCTTGTCTAATACTTGACCCTCCAGCAGCGATTTCAGCAGCAACCACCACACTACCCAACTCATTTCCACTTAAAAAGAAAAGACTCTCTTCTGCTTCCATGGTGCCAAAACTCATAAATGTTGTAGGCCGATACCAGAAATTGCTGCAAAATGCAAGTTAGAAACTGAGGGAACATTACTTCAAATGATTTGGCAAAAGAATACTGGTACAACTATTTTGAAAAGTGAGAGGAATCCCTCAAAGGGTTTTGCACAGTACTCCTATATAAATTAAAATTGACAGACAATAAATTAAAAAATGATTTAAAGTATTTGGCTGTGATACTAGTAAGCCCTAAGAGAGCAGCCCTATTCAGCCCTTGCACCCAGAGAACTGGGCACCAACTGTGCAAATTGCACCCGAAGCACAAGGTGTAAATGCCATGAATTTGTCATCTCGAGGTAGACATTACCAGGTTGTTATGAGGACTTGTACTGCACTTGATAAGTCCTTAAAATCCAGTTGCCAGCTCCCCCCAAGAATGTACCCCTTATGTTATTGCCTTGGAGGATGTTCCCATGCTAACACAATTACAGAGGAAAGACTACTTTGCTTTAAAAAATAAGTCTGCTTACTGTCTCAAAAAAAACTCGCAGTGGACATACGATCCATCTGCAGGAATCCTCTCGAATAGAAGGACCCCTTGGATTGACAATGGTTCATAGAAATCCCCAGGGGACTGTGTGATAATAAACTTTAAAAATACTTTTGCTTTGAGAATTTCACTTCAACTTCTGTGTACATTAGCCTACAAATTCGGCGTCAACAAATCTCTGCCATAAGGGTATTTTTAAAAGAAAATTAGTATACCCACTCAATATCTTCTTGTTGCTGATGTTAACAATGAACCCAATTCCCCAATTTTATACAAAATACTAACAAGGAACAAATACAAAATTCTCGCTTCAACCCGGTAAAAAGATTGACTGATTCATACTGGTATCCCCAATTCTATGCACCATATGGGAATCCAAGGTGCTTTGCTCGCTGTGTCCAACCTAAGTCCTGATTGTCAATTGCCTCATCACCCTTAATTAGTGTTCCTTTACACCACAGCATTAGGGTGCTTTCATGGGCTGTTGCAGGTATCAGCTCAAAACTGTTAAACCTAGATTGACTGTGCTTTGTGAATGACTATGATATCATTTGTTGTCAAGAGACATGGGACATAGATCATTTCCACCTAAATGGATCCTACTCATTGTGCAGTCCAAAAACTCTTTGAAATGCAGGAAGAACACAATGAAGTTTTGGGCACGTTGATTTCAGTTAAGCTGGCCAAACTTGTTAATCATGTCCAATGCACCCCTTTTTATTAACTGCTGCTATAAATGATTCCCAAAAGGTTTGATCTTATGCTTATTTTTTTAATAATATTTTCAATGTCAGATCTATTTAGGTAATTGAGGGTCTTGATGTTCACCTGGCTAAATTCCAGGATAAGCACAAACAGAGGTCTTATGTTTATGAATAGGAGATTTTAACATTTGCTTATGTAATCAAGGTAACACCATGACTTGTGGTTTATTGGAAAGAGAGGAGCAGAGATGATACTTTTTAGGCATGTCCCATGTGCAGAGGTGTTACATTTCAATGCCTAAGAACTTGCTTTTGAATATCATCCCTCAATTTGCTTACCACATTTTTCAGGCTCATTTTAACCAGTGGTAGTACCAAAGCTGAGGGACACAAAATAAAACACACATGGAATAATGGGGCCACAATTAACTGTTAGTTAACAATGATCAATTCATGTATGAATTCAAAAGAGACAATCAGCACGCAGTCACACCAAGAACAAATCAAGATAAAGATCCGTGCACTGTTGTGGAAGCATTTAATCCATTGTGCTCCTCCATTTCCTAGTTAGTTGTACACAAACCGCTTAAGAGGACAGAGTTGCGTGGTTTGTTTAATCATGGGTGCGCAGCTGCTCATAAAAATCTCAAATTAGACCTAAGTAAATGCCCACGCTCTACGTATGAAATCCTTACTACTAGATGGGTTTATATGTGTTAGAAATGAGGTTTCTAGTTGGCAGAGGGTTGCACCCTGTCCCAGTAGGGACCACCACTCTAGTCTTGGTAAGTTAGATACCCATCCTAAATTTACCTGAGCTCACCCTGTGGTAGCTTGGCACAGATCCGTCAGGCTTAACTTGGGAGGCAATGTTTAAAGCATTTTTACAACAATTAAATTACAGTAACACGGAGAAAACACAAAAAGACTCCACACCAGGTTAGAATATTTATCTTATTAAAACAATACACATACAACAACAATCCAATAAGTAGAAGTCATATATACATGTTTACAGATTAAATGCAAAAACAGTGCATAGAAGTAATGAGCTGTCAGGAGATGACACTTTGTCATTGATCCAATGATGGAGGTGAGCATCTAGGCCAACCTGTGCCAGCAATGGAAGCTTCAGTGCCAAGACCCTTGTGGATACAGATGCTGCATCAATGTCGAGCTGCGCTATCATTGTCAAGCAGCTTCAGTGGTTGTGTCGGTATTGTTGATCCAAGGCTACACTGGAAAACCTGTTGCCTAGGAGACGCTGCATCAGTGCTGCATCAACATCGAGGGATGAAACAGTTGCAAAACCCATTTCTGAGACCCAGAATGGAGGGGACACCGCAGGCACAGTTAGGACACACAATTCGCAGAAGGCAAACAAAGCAGAGCAAGTTGAGAAGTACAGTTCATCCTGTAGCACAGCAATCAGCAGGCCAGCACAGCAGAGCAAGTAGCAAAGCAGCAGTCTCTCCTTCAGCACAACAGCTCTTCCCCCAGGCATAATACCCTTAATTACAGTAGAGTTTTGATTTTGTGGTGTCAGGGGTCCTGTACGTATACCCAAATGTTCCTTTGAAATGGGGGAGATATCAAAGAGGCTTTGAAGATCACAAGGTCCCTTCCTTTCCTTCCCCAGCTCCACACATTTTACAGCGGGTATGCAGCTTTTTGTGTGGGGACAGACAAAGCCATATTCAGGTGCAAGTGTTAGATCCTTTCTCCCAATCAGCCTGGAGATGGGCCATCAGGAGGGAAACATCACACCCCAGCTCCCTCAATGTGACTGTCTAGAGAGAATGCACAAAGCCCAGCTGCCATCCTAACCCAGACGTGTATTGAGAGATGGGCAGAGGTATGGAATGCTTAAAGTAAGAACATTCCATCTTTCCAGAAGTGGCATTTTCAGACTTACAACTTAAAAATCAACTTCACTGTGAGTTGTGTTTTAAATGTGTGTCCAGAGACACCACACTCCAACTCTATCTGCTCCCAATGGGAGTTTACACATACCTGCTCAGGTGTGTTAGTCAATGTTGGCGATCAAGTGATCCAGTGAAGAGTGGAGCAAGGCGAGAGTGGAGAGCAGATTGTGGGCTGCAGCATTTAGCCCCTTACATTCTGCTTCTCTGCCATCTCTGCCGTCAGCTATACATTGATATCTGAAAATATCCTCTTCCTTTTCTCAAAAGAGCTGCTTCAGTTTGCCAGTGATCGAAAGGGATTATCATACCATTATCATATCGCACCATTGCATAGCTCCACAGCTTCAACACTAGATTTGTAGATTGCAGACTCACGCCACCCACACAGCTAAACTGCGGCAGAATGGCTTTCCTTTTTTCTTCCTTTCCTTTGGGTTTAAGGATCCATGTAGCAAACATTTGATTTATAGCACAATAGGAAGGCTGCGATCTCAGTTTGCTAATTAACATTGCCATTGTTACACGGGGCTGAAAGGTGCTGTGAGGCAGTCTGAAGAATCAAGGAGCTACAGTGTCATGTATTTCTGCCCTCTGTCCTTTCTTCTCCTCTGAATTGGAGGCTTTTGCTGAATGAAGCAATAGCCACGAGACCATGAGGCAAGGTAGCTGTCCAATAGGCATAGTACAGCAGCGTCAAGGATCACAGTGTGCTGAAGCGGCTAGCCTAGACACTGGTTGCAGCTTGCTCACCATTGTTCCTCCATTCCACTGTAAAATCCATGCTCTGTAGGAAAATGGGCCACCTCACCAATTTTGTGTGCTCCCCCTCATCTGCATGAGCCATCTTAGAGGTCTTTTGGTCAGTTTGAACTTTGAATTGAGTACCAAACATTTATAGTTTCAACTTTTGGGAACTAAGTGCTAAATATTTTAGTAATTTACCTTGATCGGAATTTCTATAATATCAATAAGGTCAAGCATGAAGAGCAGAGTCCGTGGTGGTTAGAATTCAGGGTCTTTATTCAGTAACTCGAGTTAAGGGAGAGCTCGTCACCTAAGGAGGCTCGGGAATGGTCTCTACTTTAATCACTGAAAACATAGCATTTATATATCGAAAAGAGGAAGGAGCTTCCCCTGAGTAATGTTCAGTTAAAAAATGTGGCAATCATACAGAGCTCATGGCAGTAGCGATGTAACTGTGTCATAATTATGAGGAAGTCATGGCAGAGGCAGAGAGTTGAGAAATAACCCTAGGCTAGTTCCTTAGTTAAGAAATACAGAAATGGTCGTGACAGGATGTCTGGTGTCATGTGTTTAGCAAACAGGAGCTGGTTTCTCGGAATTGGTTGTCGTGTCTTGGCAAACGGGGGCTTAATTCTCCGAATCGGCCTGACCATAAGCGGGGGTGGTTACAACGCGGGCTCGTTTCTCGGAATCGGCTTGACCATAAGAATGTGCAGTTGCAGTTTGAGGAAGAGATGTGTTTGCGTGCAATCTTACGTTTATGTGCCCGGGCTTTTTAGTTACCGTCATGATTAGCTCGGGACAAGAAAGAGGGTGTATAATGGGACATACATAACGACAATATTCTATTTTCCACATTCACTCCTTGTCCCATAATATACCCTTTTAAAATTGTCTTTCTTAATCTACCTCTATGTTCATTAGGTTAACCACTTGTTCCTGTAGCATAATCCTTTCCTTGTTTTTCTTTCTAGTTTGGGGTCTGGGAATGCAGGTAGTAGTACAGAAACTACAGAGTGCTGGGCCACACTGAATACAGAGGCAACAGGTGAAGAAAATGGCCAGAGCAAGACCTATAACTGTAAGTGCCTTCCATCCCCATGAGGACAGGAGGCTCCAGAGCCAACCCGTCAGGGACCAGGCATCGGTGTCTGCATCTAGTTTTCTGGAAAGTACATGAAGGCGGGAAATAGCGGAATACACCGAGGGTGCATTATCTGGAATATATATACAGCAGCTGGACCCGATCAGTTCACATACGCCACCACGGTCGGCCAATATGATGTCTAGAACCATGCGGTTCTGCAACATCATGAGTCTGTCGGCAGCCATCTCAGCGGTGATGTTACTTAATGCACCAGCTGTTTCGTTTATGGCTCCCTGGACTACACGAGTCAGTTGTCTTATGTGGCGGTTGTTGATCATGGGCCCCCAGAAAGGGATGATTCCTTTAAAAAAATAGCCAGCCTCTTGGTCCGCTGTATCTTCAGCATCTATGGCCCCCCTTCGCCGTCTATTAATTACGGTCGGAGGGTCACTTAGATGGTAATCTGCTGGGGCGGTGTAGGTAGGGGGAAGGAGAAATGCAAGATAGCACTTCCCGGACCAGCCTTGGGGTAGCCAAGTACGTGCGTGAGGTCCACAGATGAAATAGGTGTTGGGGGCAGTGGCCATCGTTGGGAAATTTAGGTTAGGTAGGGTGTATGTCTTGTTACACTCACTGTCTCCCATTTTCTGACCCTTGCCCTTGCCTCTTACGCAGAATAGGCCCTTATGGGGTACGGCCCATCCTCCCTGTTCTGTCTGTCTCTTCTGGACTGAAAACCTTTCCCTAAAAGAGGTAGTGTCGTTAAAAAGGGAATAACTGGTATTTTCAATATTGTCTGCTCGTCCCCATGTCGCTGTGAAATTTACCATCTATTCAACAGCTCGTACTGTCTTTGTTTTTATCTCGTTCCAGGTACTAGCGTTCTTGGCCTTGGTCTCAGGAATGTTTCTAACAGAAGCGGAGAATATCATTGAGAGGGCATAGGTAGATCCAGCATAGCCGAAAGGGAGAGGGATCAAAGGCATTCCTCCGTGTACGGAATGTGGCATTAAACCACAGACCCAACAGTTGGTTTTGTTAATAACCATTTGATGTTGGTGGAGCGTGGAGATGAATGTGTTATTGAAAAATATTTTCTTCTATTTTCGAGATGTGGAGGAAGATCCACATGAGAGTGCATAGCTGTGTTGTTCAAAGGCGGTGGAAAAGCTAGATGAAGGAACCAACCTAGGCAAGCCGTGATACAAATGATAGAAATCATAAAGAGTAGGAAGATAGAAACTTTGTTATGCAGTAATTTTATACAAAATGTATTTCCATGTTTTGACGGCTAGTCAATTTTGCATACGTGACCAGACACTTCCCAGCAACCGCTTCACCAAAACTACGTCTTGGACTTAATTAGCCACAGGTAGGTCGAGGTCAGATGCAATGTCTCTAGCTTGTTTTTGATGGGATCGTAGCCGCAATCTGTACTCTTCTTGAGGGGAAAGTTCAGGAAGGGGTGAAATAAAGTCTGTCGTCTCAATGTCCTTGGGGTTAGCAACAATGTCAGTAGGAGTTGGTCCGAAGAATTTCTTGCAGTGGCTGACGTGGAGCCACCCTTTTCGTCCTTCCACTTTGACTGCAGTCCTCGTCGTGAGTAGCACCAGCTTGGAAGACGTCCACCTTCTTTCCAGGGGACTGGTGCGATCAAAGTTCCTTATCAGGACCCAAGTGCCAGGTTGGATGGCATGTTCCTCGGGCGTTGTTTTGTCTGGAAAGGCTGCAGCCACCTGTGAACGACAAGAACGTAGTGCAGACATCAAGGAAGCTAGGTAATCTGTCAGTACATTAGAATCGATGTCAGTTAACTTTTTAGGGGATGGGACACCCCAGATTTCGGAGGTCTCCCAAATGTTATTTCATAAGGTGACAGACCCGTCCGGGAATGTGCCACCATCCGCATGTAGAAAAGAGCAACCGGAAGAGCTGTAACCCAGTCTATTTGCTTGTCAGCACAAATTTCAGCTAACTTGGTCTTTAGAGTCTGATTATGTCGTTCGACTAGACCTGTTGCTTGGGGGTGTCAAACACAGTGGAATTTCCAGGTGTATCCTAACAGTAAGGAAACAGCCTCCATCAGTTTGGAGGAGAATGGTTGTCCGTTGTCAGAGTATGTGACTCTTGGCAACCCATATCGAGGAAAAAATTCCCTCACCAATTGTTTTGCTGTCATCTGGACACCATAGTCTGGGACGGGGTATGCTTCAGTCCATCGTGTTAAGGTACAGACTACTACGAGGACATACTTATGCCCCCGACATCTCTCCATTTGTATGTAGTCCATTTGGAGGACTTCGAAGGGGAAATTTGGAGGATGGAACCCTCCTTGTTCAACAGAGACACTCTTCCCTGGATTGAACTGACAGCAAATCATGCAGGTTCAGACTTTTTGTTTAGCCGCTGAACGTAGGTGTTGGTTATGCCATATCAAATTTGGACTGTCTAACATCCCTTTTTCTCCTAGATGTGCGGGACCGTGAGCAGTTTCTATGATTACAGGAACCATTATGTCAGGGAGAAACCATTTGGACCTATCCTTTGTTACCCAACCCTGATCTGTATGAGAACCTCCCTCTTCTTCCCATTTTCTCTTTTCGGTCTCTGTAGCTTGGTTTTGGATGTCTACTACATCTTTGGTAGGATCGATAACTGGACAAACAGTCTTGATGGAAATTTCAGTGTTCAGTGTTCCTGTCTGAGCAGCGTGTTTAGCTGTGGCATCCGCCAGAGCATTACCTCTAGTGACAGAGTCTATGACCGTTGTGTGTGCTTTGCATTTCAGTATAGCTACTTCTGCGGGCCTGTGTATTGATTCCAGTAGCTGAAGAATAAGATCTCAATGCTGTATCTTAGTTCCATGAGAGGTTAGGAAACCTCTTTCCTTCCATAAAGTTCCAAAATTAGGGACTGCCCTGAACGCGTATTGCAAATTGGTGTAGATATTGATTCGTTTTCCTTTTGACCATTCACATGCTTGTGTAGGAGCTATGAGTTCTGCTGCTTGTGCTGAATGTCTGAGTATTCTAGCTGCCAGGAGGACTGTATTTTCTGTAGTGACAGCATAAGCTGCAGAAAGTTCGCCTGTTTGGAGGCGCATACAGGAACCATCTACGAACAGTGTGTGTTCTGGTGCATTTAAAGGTACATCTACAAGATCAGACCGGGGCTTTGTGACTAGTTCGACTATCTCTAGGCAGTCGTGAGTTTGGTTGTCTACTGGAACAGTGGGCAGTAGTGTAGCTGGGTTGAGGATATTGCATCGTTTGATGATAATGTGGGGTTGGAATAATGTAACTTCATAACCTGTGAGACGAGCTATGGTCAAGTGTTGTGTCTGTGTCCTATTCAAAAGTAATTCTACTGCATGTGGGACTTGTACTTCAAGAGGATGTCCTAACACAATGGAATCACTTTGTCGTATTGCCAGAGCCGTAGCTGCAATGGATATTTTAAACAGGCAGGCAAGCCTTGTGCAACAGGGTTGAGAATACTGGAGAAATGAGCACAGGGGCGATGTTTATTGGCCTGTGTTTGTGTGAGCACTGAAACGGCTGTACCTTCCCGTTCCGTGACAAAGAGGACAAAAGGTTTGGCATAATCTGGTGTAGCTAGGACAGGTGCAGAGCATAATGCTTGTTTAAGGTTGTCAAAAGCAAATGTATGATCAGGTGTCCATGGCAATGGAGAGGAGGTGGCAAAATCGGAGTTCGTTAATTGTATCAGGGGTTTGGCCAAATAGGCGAACTGGGGAATCCACTGCCTACAATAGGAAGTCAGGCCAATAAAAGCACGGACTTCTTTCTGTGTCTTGGGGATAGGAATGTTAAAAATGAGTTGGATTCTTTCAGGTGTGAGTGCCCTACCCTCCTTGGACAGCAGGTGTCCTAAGTATGCCACCTGCTGTAAACACAACTGCAATTTAGAGGGTGACACTTTCTGACCATGTTGTGCAAGGAACATTAGGGCAATTCGTGAGGCCTGTTCACATTCTGGTTCGGAACGTGCAGTGATCAGCAAGTCATCGACATATTGTAACAATGACGTATTGGAGGGCAGAACAATGTCGTCCAACTGTCTTTTAAGTTCCTGACTGTAGATACTGGGACTTTCTGTATACCCTTGAGGAGCTCTTGTAAAACAGAAACTACGACCTTGTAGGGAGAATCCGAATAGATATTGACTGTCTGGGTGAATGGGTATACTGAAGAAGGCATTTTTAAGGTCAATCACGGTAAAATGTGTGGCATCAGGATCTATAGCTGTTAGCAGAGTACTGATGTCTGAGACCACAGGGTATTGTGGTACCACACATTTATTGAGCTCGCGTAAGTAAACCACGAGTCTGTAAACTGGTGGTGCACCGTCATCAGTTTTCTTTCGGACTGGCAGAACTGGCGAATTACATATGTTGGAAGGTACTTCTCTGACTACTCCTTTTTGTATCAAGTCATCGATAATCTGAATAAGGGCTTGTTCCGCATCTGGAGGAAATTTGTATTGGCGGACACGAGGTAGGACAACACCTTCTTTTAACGTGACTAGGTGTGGTGTAATATCCATGAATCCTACGTCAGTTGGATCAGTGGCCCATAATGTAGCAGGAATGTCCCTTAATCTGACATCTAACTCTTGTGTGGTGAAATGACCTTTGAAATCTCAGAGAAATAGTTGTATCCCTTCCGGGGAACAGCATATCACAGCACCCAGTTCCTTTAATGTCTGGATGCCAAGTAGATTTTCGGGACATGACCTAGTAAGTACCAGATCGGTGGAAGTTGTAAGAGGGCCAACCTGAAGTGATACTGGTTCAGAAACTTTGTTGATTACTGGTGTACCTGAAAAACCCAAGGAAATACTATTTGAGCCAGAGAGGGGTACCTTGGGAACTTCGTTGTGTTGCACTGTCGTCCTACTGGCCCCGGTGTCAATCAGAAATTTTGTTTCTTTACCTAGGAGCTTAGCATGTACATAGGGACCCTTTTGGTCGACCGGGACCGGGATCAGTGGACGACTATCGTGTTCCTCCCAGCTGTCTCATGAAATTGTGGGGAATTCAGGATAGGATGACACCGGATACTGATAGGGTTGGGTTGTTATCTTAGAATCAGCTGGGGTAGCTGATGTTAGAGCAGAGGGACGAGTGGTATAGGTGCGAGGTTGTGTCTTTCCAGTAGCAATATTGTGTTGTAAGACTGGACAGTCACGTACAAAGTGACCAGGCTTTTTGCAATAGTTACAGGTAACCCTTTCTTGTAATAATTGAGTTTGCTTATGGGTCTGAGGAATTGTATTAGTCTGCGCTACCAATACCTTCATTTTAGTGTCTTTTGTCCTTCTTTTCTCCTGTTCTTGTTCGTCCCTAATCCTGTTCTGATGATACTGGAGCATCTGAAGTGCTTGTGAAGGGGAACTAGTTTGCCAAATACTTTCGACCTTTAATACTCAATTTTTGATCATAGGTAAAGCATTTTCTACAAATTTTGAGACAAACAATCAACTATAGGCATCTCCACCTGAGGAGAGGCCTCTATTGATAAGAAAACATTTCTCTAATCTTGTATAATAGTCCCCTACATCCTCATCTGGGTTTTGTTTGCATGCATAGATAGCATCCCAATCTTCTTTCTTAGTGGCCAACAACTGAGAGAGTATTTTTGGGAGAAGGCGAGGGAGTTCCAGAACTAGAGGTCCCAGGCCTTGTACAGGATCATGAGTAGTGTCTTCTTTCTCTAAATCTGCCCATGCTACCTTTTTCCCTTCAACCTCCCAATCTTTTCCTTTTAGTTTGTCGTATGTTCCTTGAGGTAGCAGGACATTGAGGAGAATATTGAGGTGCTTATAAGTAAAGGAGCCCATTTGAAGAATATCCTTGAGTTCCCTATAGAATCCTGTAGGATCTTTTTCATGAGAAGGGACCATGTTCTTCATTTCTAATATCTTTAGTTTTGTCAAGGGAGTATAGACAAATGTCTGCTGTAGCTTTCCTGCAGAATCTATGACGGGGTGTACTTCTCGAAGAGGAAATTGACCTTGGCCGTACTGTGGGGGATTTGAGTCATATATATCAGAAATGCATTGGACATAGCATTGTCGCTGGTCCAGGAAAATATTGAGGAATTCTTGTCCCCTTGCCACCCACCTCCCTTCTAGAGAATCCCGTAAGAGAGGACGTAGCATTTTGGGAGGGTAGCCAGTGTCTTCGTACAAGGTAATAAGGTGTTGGACCATATATATGCTGGCTAGTCTTTGAGATGTCATAGGGAGTGATAAAACCATTTGAGCAACTATGTCGGGCCATATATGGAGTATTGAGACACCCAATGAGCGCTTGATCGTCGTCCATCCAATCATCCAAGGCTTCCTGGGTTTGTTGGAACAATTTTTTTGTCTAATTCCTGAGTTGTCCGCTACCTAGGGAGCGAGGGGTACGGGGACGTACTGCTCCGTGAAAAGCAGCTCCTTCTTCCCTGTCTTCATCTGTACCCTCATTCTCGGTCTCCTGGGTAGGGGCATTTTTCTGGTGTGAGTCGGAAACCTTACTAGTAAAGAGAGGAATGAAGAGATCTATTTATTTTATTTTATTATAATTTCCCGTTACTACTGCTTGATCTAGCTGAAATAGGTCATCGGGAACCTTTTTTCCAGCACTTGAGATCATGCGGATGAAACAGGTAATCATAAATCGTGAGAGGCATTTTCTATGAGCAATAGGTCTATTTTTAATAGCCTCTTGTATGACTTCAAAATTTTCTCCTGTTCGGAGAGCCTCCTAAATTTTATTTAGGCAATTTGTGATATTCGGTACTTCCCGTATGCTTTCTAGAGATTCTCGTAAGCGGTAGGAGACATATGCTTGTGGACCTTCCCCGGGAGTAGGGTCATATTCGCATTCTAACATAGGCAGAACACAACCCGAAGTGTCAGGGATGGGTTCCGTCTGGGTAACTACTCGTCTGGCTGCTATTTGATTAGTATAAGCAGGAGGTGGTTCCATTAAATAGGTGGAAATGAAGTCTTCGGGTACGGAAGGAACCTTAGGACGTGAAGGTGCTGTGGGGATGTTAGGGTCTGCACTACCATCGGACCCTGTCTTTTGCGAGAGGACGGGATATATACCCGTCACAGAGGCCGAGACCTCCCTTTTCTTTTGTTCAAAACAAATATCATCCTTCTGATCCTGTAACTTTCTCATCTTACTTTCTTCTGACATTCTCTTTGCTTTCTCCAGTTTCCCTTGCTCTTTCTGTTCCCTTCAATGTGCTTCCTTTCGCCATATTTCGACACTCTCTAACATCAAGGGTCTCTTTTCCCAACATTTCTTTTCAACTGCCATGATACAATTCAAATCCCAGGTGCCGCTCTTTGGCCATCTGGTCGCAATTTCTAAATCTTTAGTGTAGCCTTCCCAAAGATCCAAATACAAGATGCCACCAATTCCATGTTTCGTATAAATGAAGTAACCAGGAGTATCCTTCGGGGGGACTGGTACAGATTGTTCCAGTAACCCTTTCCGGGTACCCAGTTTACACAATTTGGAAAACAAAGGCATTTTCGTCAATAAATAAACAACTTAGACTTGATAACTTGATATACCCTGAGTATCAGAGTACAAACATACCGTTTTCTAGAAACCTAGAACCCGTCTTGACCGTGCTCTGAAAATCAGAACCCGTCATGACCGTGCTCTGAAAAATCAGAACCCGTCTTGATACACCCCCAGCAGTACTCACCGAGGTAGAGAGAACTTGACGACCTTGGAAACCAGTTCACTGGAGTTGTTGCGCTGCGCTCTTGATCAGGTTTTGTCGGGGTTCTGAAGACCTCGGACTCGGCAACTTCACAATGTTCGGGCTCTGGGTCGAGACTTCCGCTGTCGTCCTCACCGCCTCGTGAGGATGGCTAGGCCGCGGCACGGTGCCTCTTCGACACAAAGGAGTTCATGCAGGAACACCCTGCAGTGGGCACTTGGAAGTCCGTCGGTGTCTGGAGAGACAGGTTCTGGTCCGCATCACCGGCGTGTGGGGAGCAAGGGAAGTTCCTGTTCGGGCACCAATTTGCTGTGGTAAATATTTTAGTAATTTACCTTGATCGGAATTTCTATAATATCAATAAGGTCAAGCATGAAGAGCAGAGTCCTTGGTGGTTCGAATTCAGGGTCTTTATTCAGTAACTCGAGTTAAGGGAGAGCTCTGTCACCTAAGGAGGCTCGGGAATGGTCTCTACTTTAATCACAGAAAACATAGCATTTATATATCGAGAAGAGGAATGAGCTTCCCTTGAGTAATGTACAGTTACAAAATGTGGCAATCATACAGAGATCATGGCAGTAGCGACGTAACTGTGTCATAATTATGAGGAAGTCAAGGCAGAGGCAGAGAGTTGAGAAATAACCCTAGGCTGGTTCCTTAGATAAGAAATACAGAAATGGTCGTGACAGGATGTCTGGTGTCATGTGTTTAGCAAACAGGAGCTGGTTTCTCGGAATTGGTTGTCGTGTCTTGGCAAACGGGGGCTTAATTCTCTGAATCGGCCTGACCATAAGCGGGGGTGGTTACAACGGGGGCTCGTTTCTCGGAATCGGCTTGACCATAAGAATGTGCAGTTGCAGTTTGAGGAAGAGATGTGTTTGCGTGCAATCTTACGTTTATGTGCCCGGGCTTTCTAGTTACCGTCGTGATTAGCTCGGGATGAGAAAGAGGGTGTATAATGGGACATACATAACGACAATATCCTATTTTCCACAACTAAATACAGCAAAGGCTTCCCTCTCAATGCCACTTCATATTTGTCTTCTGTGGAGTAGTTGTTTGCTAATGAAGGTACCTGGCTGCTCTAGGTCCCCTTCATTTACTTGTGCCAAACCTGCCCCAATCCCTTGTTCTGAATCCTCTGCCTGAACCACAAATTCCTTTGTGTAGTCAGGGGCAGTAATAATGGTGCTGAACACATAACCTTTCAAAGTGGCAAAGCCCATCTAACACTCTGGAGTCCAATTTACTTTCTTGGGCTGCTTTTTAGAGTGAGTTCTGGCAGGTCGAGTCACAGTGTCACCATGGTTTTGAACACATTTTTTATAGTACCCAGTTAAACCAAGGAATGCCCTGACATGTATCTGGGTTGCTGGGGCTACCCAATCCATAATAGTTTAGATTTTGGGTTTGATGGGTTGTACATGGCCTCAAACTACCAGGTGACCCAGGTACACCTCTACACTCTGCCTTATCTGGCACTTACTGGACTTGATAGTTTGGTCTGCCTGTTGAAGCGGTCTTAATCACTCCATTCAGGTGACCCTCCAAGGTGGAACTGTACACAGCTATATCTTCCAGATAAACTGTACTATACTGTTCCAGCCCAGACAGGACCCTGTTCACCAACCTTTGGAAGGTGGTGGGGCATTATTAAAACCAAAAGGCATTACTTTGAACAGGTAATGTCCCTCTGGTGTCGAGAATGCTGAATTGGTCCTTGAATGAGGAAAATATGTCAGTAGCCTGAGGTCCAACAGTAGGCTTGGGTTGAAAATATCCCATCTCCTCCTGAGTTTGTCAGACAAACCCATGATCATGCCCTTCAGGGTTTTATTGAACCTTTCCACAAGATCATTAGTCTGGGAATGAAATGGGATGGTGAACTTGTACATAGCACCACATTCATCCCACATTGTCAGATGTAATCTTCCTCAGGGTGTGATGCGATGACTCAATGGCTCACCTCTTGATACCTTCAACTCTGATTTCAAGATTCAGAGAGGATCGAAGTGATCAAGCAGGGGGGAGGGAAATTAGGAAGGGGACAGCAGGGAAGGAGATCTATAAAGGAAAGGTTAGTAGAACAATAGTATTTTGTTACATCACAAAATAAGGCTCTGAACCCTGTGATTTACTTATTGCAGTAGTCTTTGAAGACAATTCTTTGAGCAGAATTCTCTTAAGCAATATTAATCAGGCTAATTATTGCTGCTTGGCTTGATTAGGGAATCTGATTGCTGTAGAGTGGAAAGACCTTACACCAAGGTCCTTCTGTTGTCTTAACCATTTAACATGAATGGTTATTCATTACATTCCCAAACTGTTTTACAATGCTGATTAATTATTGCTTTAGTTCTCAGTCTTACAATTTTCTAAACGTTAATGACTTTTCTTTTATCACATCAGATTGCTTTAAACACATCAATCAATCAATCAATCAATCAAAGCATTTATATAGCGCACTACTCACCCGGAGGGTCTCAAGGCGCTAGGGGAGAGGGGTCCGCTACTGCTCGAACAGCCAGGTCTTGAGCTGCTTCCTGAAGGCGAGGTGGTCCTGGGTCAGGCAGAGGTGGGTCGGGAGGGAGTTCCAAGTCTTGGCGGCCAGGTAGGAGAAGGACCTTCCCCCTCTGGTGGCTCTTCGGAAGCGGGGGACGGTGGCGAGGGCGTGGCCGGTCGATCGAAGCTGGCGTGTGGGAGCGTAAAAGTTGAGGCGGCTGTTGAGGTATCCTTGGCCTTGGTTGTGTAGGGCTTTGTGTGCGTGTGTGAGGAGACGGAAGGTGATTCTCTTGTTGACCGGGAGCCAGTGCAGGTCTCTCAGGTGTCCGGAGATGTGGCTGCGACGGGGGATGTCCAGGATGAGTCATGCTGAGGCGTTCTGGATCCGCTGGAGTCTCTTCTGGAGTTTGGCGGTGGTACCGGCGTAGAGGGAGTTGCCGTAGTCCAGACGGCTGGTGACGAGGGCCTGGGTGACCGTCTTCCTGGTCTCGGTGGGGATCCACCGGAAGATCTTACGTAGCATGCGCAGGATGTTGAAGCATGACGAGGAGACAGCGTTGATTTGTCTGGTCATGGAGAGGGAGGAGTCCAGGGTGAAGCCCAGGTTGCGTGCGTGGTCTGTTGGTTTGGGAGCGCTGCCCAGGGCGGGGGGCCACCAGGAGTCGTCCCAGGCGGAGGGTGAGGATCCCAGGATGAGGACTTCCGTCTTGTCCGAGTTCAGTTTCAGGCGGCTGTTCATCATCCACTTGGCTACGTCTGTCATCCCTTCGTGTAGGTTGGCTCTGGTGGCGGCGGGGTCGTTGGTGAGGGAGAGGATCAGCTGGGTGTCGTCGGTGTAGGAGATGATGTTGAGGTTGTGTTGGCGTGCGATGGCTGCGAGGGGGCTCATGTAGACGTTGAAGAGGGTTGGGCTGAGCGAGGAGCCTTGAGGAACGCCGCAGATGACTTCGGTGGCTTCTGACTTGAACGGGGGGAGGCGGACTCTCTGTGTCCTTCAGGCGAGGAAGGAGATGATCCACTCCAGTGCCTTCTCCTGGATTCCGACGTTGCTGAGGCGCTGCACTAGGGTGCGGTGGCAGACAGTGTCGAAAGCCGCGGAGAGGTCTAGGAGGATGAGGGCCGCTGTTTCTCCGTTGTCGAGCAGGGCTCGGATGTCATCGGTGGCTGCGATCAGGGCAGTCTCGGTGCTGTGGTTGGCCCAGAATCCAGACTGCGAGAGGTCGAGGGATCCGTTCGTCTCGAGGAAGGCGGCCAGCTGCTTGTTGACGGTCTTCTCGATGACTTTTGCAGGAAACGGGAGCAGCGAGATGGGGCGGTAGTTCTTGAGGTCGGTGGGGTCGGCTGATGGCTTCTTAAGTAGAGCGCCGAGTTCGGCGTGCTTCCAGCTCTCCGGGAAGGTAACAGTGTCGAAGGAGGTATTGATGATGTCCCGCAGGTGGGGTGCGATGACAGCGTCGGCCTTGTTGAAGACGTGGTGAGGGCAGGGGTCGGTCGGAGATCCGGAGTGGATGGAGTTCATCGTGCGGACGGTGTCTTCGGTGCTGATCGGGGTCCTGACGCAGAGGGCGGTGGTGGGGGGCGGTGGTTCGGTGGTGGCGTGCGTCGGTTGAGTGACTATTGAATGTAGCAAATCAAAAGAACATACTGGACTGAATTCTCTTTTGTATTAATAAAAACCAAACTGGTAGTTTGCAATCAGCAAATAAATGTTGTTCGAGTTTTCTAAATAAATATGCTAATTAGCTTGAAACACTATTTTAAAATCATTCGATTTGCCCAGTTATATGCTAAATAACAACAGAACACGGATCGCACTTGCAATATCCAAAATAGTAAAGGAAATGCGTTTTCCCTACCTGTAGAGCATGACCTACTCTGCAAACTGACACGAAGATTTGTTTCTTTGCTGCGGAAGCCGGCGCTTGTCTCCTACAATCTGCGGGGCACCAGAGATGAACTGCGGGGGCCGGTCTTACAAACATTAGGCTCAGAAGACTTTGGGAAATCACAGGGCTGCTCCTAAGAAAACCCCGAGCCCAAAGGATAAGAACCTGCTCACCAATCGGACGAACAAGCTCCAGAAAGTGAAAGGAAACCGGAGCTCAAGCAGGAAGCTCTTCTCCCAATGACTGCCATAGAATAGTGAACATGAGAGAAAGGGCGTGGCCAATGACAATAACGTGGCCACGCTCTTTGTGGAGAGTACTCTAGGGATTCTAGAAGTTGCAGTCCAAAAGAAGAAAGACTGCCTAAAAAACAATGGAAAGAAATACAAAAGCATTCTAAGTTTTGTTCTTAATATAGTGAATCAAAGTATGAACATGGAATCTGCATTTACGCACACTAATTCTGTACTTCTAAAAGGAATACATTTAAAGTTGCAAATATGCACATAAAAATATACATGATGCTTAAAGTAAGCACATAGATATACATGATGTAAAAGTATACATATGAAAAGCAATAAACTTTCAGTGCACGTGGTAACACAGTAACCACCAACGCCCCCAAGAAGTTGATTCATGAGCTTTGCCACACAAGTGTTTAGGACATAGTGACATACATGCACGCTTGATGAGTGGGGCAGGCCCTAGACCGCGTGGAGCCATCCTAATCCTGACAGTACTTCCCCCTCCCCTGCACAGTCTAGGGCCCAGCTTTAGAGGATGTCAGCCGGTTACATTGCAGGATTCTTTTAAATAAACGTATTTGTAAATTCGACTTTGGAATTAAAGGTACTTCAAAAGTCTTACACTACCTTATTTTACCCATAAGGTATGCACTAGGTGGCCTGGCGGTAGGGAGCCTTGTAACTGAAAGCAGGTACATTATAACAGTTGTTTTATATGCCGTGGTGAAGGAAAACTGCCAAGTTAGTTTTTTTTCCCAATTGTAGTGCTTTAGCTGCATAGGCTAACAAGGGAGGACTTTATTTAACTTTAATACAATCTAACGAATGACAGGAGAGAACGAAAATAATAATTAAAAGTGTCTAAATATTAGTTTAAATAAATCTAACAGCTTGCCAAGATTTGCCATTATAACCATGCAGAAAAGAAGTTACAGAACTTGCTTTTCTAATGTGACTAACTCCACCTCTAGCGTGGTCTCTCCTGATTGGCCAGCCTGTGTCAGGCTAAGCCAAGCTGCTTGATGAGGTGTGAAGTGGCCTAAAAGAAAACAATGAGACAGCCGGTGGGGGGAGATCTACGGTTGTCAAGCACAGGGCAGTAAGGGGGCTTGGTAGCCAAACTGGTCTTCAAAGAGAGAATGACAGTAAGGACACAAACCAGGCCCACCCCAACTTCCTACATTCCCAGCTAGATGGGAGCCCCTGTAATTGAATTAGCAGAGGGGCTGAAAGGGGAGTGTTAGGGAATATTAGCCAGAGCTGTAGCTTTGGTTAGCCAGATCCAATGCTCCAGGAGACATTGTCTCCATTTTCAACTTATGAGAACAGTGGTTTCTGGGACAAGAATTTACCACACTTCACAGGAAGAGTTCATCACAGAGGGTGCCAACTGCACCCCATTGGTCAGGGGAACCCCCCTTATTGCCAGCAAAGAAGCTCACGTAAATATCGGAGAGCTGACAATGAACTTACCTCTCTGCCTGAAGAAACAAGAAGAAGAATGACTGCCCTGCTGGAACCCTGGGTTGCACCAAGAGGACTGCACTTTGAATGACTGCACCTGCTACACACTTTGGAACTACATCAAAAGAAGAACTTTGCTTTGCACAAAGAGTTCAAGGAGTCGACTCTGTCAAAGTAACAGCCTAAAAGAGCTCCACTTGCATTATATCCACCAAGAAGAAAGCAGCTGACCACCTTCAATTGTAATTTAAAGGATTTGGCCAAGTGCATTCTGGGAACTATAGTCCCAACTCTCCAAGGGGGAACTCAGAGCTTCTGGAACCGTAGCTGGTATTGTGGACCCATCAAGAACCCAAAATACCTAGTAGAGGCATCTCGTGAGGTTTGAGATCATTAGGAGCATTCTGACCAAAAAACTCCATGAGTTGACCAACCTGCCATCAAGAGTCAAGCCAGTGACACTGAACCGTGACCCAGACTGAATTTCAGGTTTGTCCCGCTGAAGCTCTGGAGCTTTTTGTCATGGGATAGATTTCCCTTCCAGAAATTGACCTGAGCATCCCGCTGAAGGAAGCCACCATATTCAAACCCAAGGACGGCCTTCCGAAGAGACCTGTTTTACGTTGAGACAAAAAGAACCAAAAAAATTAATAAGTGCAAGGGTAACATTTTGACTGGGCCCTACTGATCATTGTACTAAGCTGCGCTCCATAGCAGTCTATCTGTAACTTTGTCCCGATCAGGCGTGACCAGATGTCCCCAGTTGGCACTTCTGCTTTTAGAAACTAAAAAACACATTTTTATATTTAATCTTTAAAAAAATAATATCTCTGGTTCCCTACATTGGAGTTTGGTTGTTTTGGTGTCATTTTAATTAAAAAATTGTGTTCTATGTTAATACATTGGTGGTGGAATTTCTTTTAGGTTGTGTCTCACCTATTTAATGTATTGGTGTTTCTGAATGCTTTACACACCTGTCTCTTAAGCTAAGCCTGCCCTCTAGCAGTCAGGTACTGAGGGTTTTAGCAAGGGAATAATTTATTGAGAACGTGACTGTGCCTTCTATTGTGACTGTGGTCGTATTACTAGTGGTAGGTATCTAACTAAACCTACTAATAAATCTCCTTCCAACAGTTCTTACATTTAAAAAGGGAAACAGAAAGGACCCCACCTTCTATCGACCTATTTCTTTGGTAGATATTGTGATTAAATTCACAGGTTGGGTGTTACCTGACAACTTACTACCTGGTAAAAATAAATAGAAGGTTTTATCTGAGATTCAATATGGCTGCAGGCCAGGGCAGGGGAACTATTGAACAGAATGTGACTCTACATTGGAAGATATCTAAATAGACAAGGGTGCAATTTACATGGCCTTTATGGACCTCAGCTTGGCATTTTACAGGGTTGATGGAGCTAAGATGTAGATTGTGCTGGGTTCTATGGGGTTGAACCTACTCTTGTTGCCTTCCTGCATGATTTACAGGATGATCTTACTGCTTCAGTTTGATATGATGTAATGAAAGATGTACTCAGCACTAGTTTTAAAAGAGGAGCCAACCAGGGCTGTATCCTGGCCCCCTTTCTTTTTATCCTTTCTAAAAAATTGGCTGGAGTGAGTTTTAACTGAACAAAGGATGGATGTACTGAGTGCAGGTGGCCGCTTGCTGCCTGCCTTTTTATTTGTGGATAACGCAATCCTAGTCAAACGTAATGCCAAGGGTCTGAAGCAACTCCTTGACAAGTTTCATGGATGGTCTTAACCTCACAACAAACTAAACCTAATCGTATGTTATGTTGGATGGCCCTAAAAACACCAGATCTAAAATGTCTCTGGTCAAGGGGCAACTTATCAGTAGGGTTGAGCATTTTACTTATATGGGCATCTTACTTCATTCTCATTTTGATTGGAAACCATTTCTCAATAAAAATATAAAGACATTTAAAGGGCCACTTCTTGTATTAATGAATTTTTGAGAAGGCCTACGCATGCATATATTAAGGCGGTGCTTAATGTTTATAATGTCAAATGAATCCCCATAACAAATTTTGGATGTGAAATTTGGTGATATGTGTACTATGCTTCGTTCCAGATAGTTGACAATATGTTCATGAAAGGCTTTCTAAATGTCCCACAAGGTATTCCTAGTGAGACTGTTCATAAAGAACTGTGAATGATATTACCTACTGACGATTGCCAGTAGGTAGTTATAGTTAGAACCTAGTTATCATAGGAAAAGCATTTTTGATTTGCTAATAACTTTGGTGTTGTTTGACGAATGTTCATAAAATTCTCTCAAAAAAGGGCTATCCAGGTCATTTCCTAACCTGAAAGTTTGGGGGTGATTTGTCCATATGAGGCTGAGAAGAAAGGGGAGTCCCAAAAACTGTTTTCTTCATGTTGATTTCCATAGGAAATGTTATTACAGGCTGCAGCCCGAACTGCTGAACGGAATTACACCAAATTTGGCAAAAAGGAAAAGCTTGGTTCAGAAAGCAACCTTTTTTTAAATGGTGTAAATCTGTTTAGTAGTTCAAAAAATAAAAGTCAAAAAATCAATTTTCCATAGGAAAATTTAGCCAAGGCTACAGCCTGAACTGCTGAACGGAATTACACCACATTTGGCAAAACGGTAGTGCTTGATTCAGAAATTAACTTTTTTTTAAATGGTGTATATCCATTCAGTAGTTGCTGAAAAATTCAAAAAATACAAGTTTCAATATCTGGGGCAGCGATGGATTCGTGCACCCTCCCGACCACGAGCATCACTGTGATTGGCTGCTACAACCACAAGCTTCACTGTGATTGGCTGCCAACACTCCAAACCAGGAAGTTCACACTAGGGGGCCGTGCTGAGTGCCGTGAACTCGCTGGGTGCGCAGCTTTCAGCGTGGCTCCCTAGTGTGAATGCGCTGGACGCGCAGCTCTCAGCGTGGCACCAGAGTACTTCACAGGTCTTTAAAAGACCATTTACCTGTTAATGAGGCTTTGTTGTATTTCCACCCCTTATTAGAGCCCCTGCATCTCTACTCTGCCTATGACTGGAAGAATTAGACCCCCCCAAAATTTTTATCAGCCTTCCCAATATTTGGCTCTAGTTGTGCCCGTGACTGGCGTACTCCAGCTCTGCCCACTACACTTACACTTACAGAATTCCATTAATTCTATCTGCCATATGTCAGTGATCCATCTGTGGGGCTGGTAATATCTTGCAGACAGGATTCTGGGCCTTTTATTACCGGTGTTCCACGGACCCAGCAGCTGTCTTTAGGGGATTCAATGGGGATCCAGCAGTCAGAATTCCTTGATCCAGAGATCAACGACCTGGGAGGGTGTACACTAAATGAGAATGCAGTATACCACAATGAGAATTCCAAACGCCTGGAGTAGTGGGCATTTTGGATGAAAGGCAAGATGGCGTCTGCACGAGTGGATGCGTAAGCTGACCGATCTTGTCTCCTGTCTGACCCTGCAAGTTGTAACGCTGAAAGAACAGGAACAGAGACGACTATTGTGGTCACAGATATTTTTGCTTATGCAGCACAATTGAAGAACTTGGTTCAGCGTAAGAAAAACTGTGAGCCTTGAGCCGGAGATGCTGCCGAAAGTGACTTGAAAAATACCGCAAGCTCAAGAGGAACAGAGTTCAAGCGGCAAGACTGAGGTGAGCGGTAAGAATCTCGACAACCTGCTTAGCAATGCTAAAAACGACTTGGAGTTTATAAAAGCTAAGGCGGGTGGCTATGATAACAGAACTATTCCTGTAACTTTTTCTGTGACAAAAGAAAAGTGGAGGGGGAAAGTTGCACTCTGCTTGAGAAAATGGACTACAAGTACCAGAAGCAATACAAGTACCAGAAGCAATAACGGGATATGTTGAATAATTTATAGACAACGGCTGAGTCGAGTTCACAGGTGCAGCAAGATATTGATTCTGTTACTTCTGAAGGTAATGCTGGAGGTGTACCAAAAGTCCTATAGCCTTGTTAAAGGGGGGAATTGGGGGGATGAGGAGGTGTAGTAGTTGGGTTGGGTGGGGCGAATGGTCACGGAGGTGGGATAAAAAGGGGGAAAAATTCATAGTCTCAAGGAGGGAGAAGAGTAATAAAATAGAAATGCAGCTAAGAGTTTGTCGTTCATTTTGTGTTATAAAAATGGTATAAATATGGTATCAACTACCGAATCTACTCTGGCTCTCTAATGGTTTTTAGAGGGATTCAAATATGTTCTTTAAATGTTTCAGGCCTCAAAAATATTAATAAAAGGAAGAGCTGCCGTAGTATGAAATATTTAGCTGGATTTTGTATGTCTCCAAGAGACGCACCTGCATTGGAGCAAACGTCATCTTTTAACAGATTTAGGGTTGTCAGGAGCTGTGGTCTCTCAGCAATGAGCAATGATTCAGGGGGTTGTGATTTTAGTTAAAACTAATGCTCATACAGTAAGTTGTTGCCTGGCAGATAAGCTAGGACGGTGTAGAGCATTGTTAAAAACAGGCCACAAGGTGGAGCTCCAGGCTAAGGAAGGGAGCAGTTTAAAATTCAAAGGAAAAGAGGCGCTGTTATTCAAATGGCAACACGTCTATCTTGAGGGGCCTAGAAGTCGTCAGATCTCGGGTTTGGCACTATTTTGTAAGGCTAGTTGGATCACGCAATTTCGGTGCAGCAGGCCACTCGTTGCATCGTGTGGGCGCGCTCCGTAGACTCCCTCAGCAATCATAGGCGGGTGCCACAGTGGGGGGCATGGGGGGTCAGAGACAAACAAACACAGAAGAGTAAAAGCAAAAACATGGGACGTTGCGTCGCTGGAGGACCGGCTGCCGGTATTCACCCTCAGACTAGGGATCATCGGTGTCCTGCTCCTGCTGAAGTCCTTCATGAGTGTCTGTTTGTAATGCGCTAAATCGAGGTACACACAGCTCAAGAGACGTGAGGCGGCTAATTCACAGCATATATTCAATCTTCAGTGCGCAGAGCAAACTCTCCTCCATGGAGACGTCACCTTATGTCTGCCGTTTCGGTGCGCTATTCTCCAGGACTAAGCACCACTATGTGGAAAGTCGTGCCGCCATTTATTAGTGCAATGGGCAGCGCGATGTGGGTTTGTCAAGCATTAGGCTCGGCGGTACCTCATTGTCGCGCTTACAGCATAGTTTGTGTAGAAAAGCGTCCGCCCACTATCTCCGGCTATATGCTGCAACAGCACCAACGGTCGTGCTACAGGCACATAATCTTCTCATGCAGCAAGGCATGCTCATTTAGTGGCGTGGCTGCCGCAGCTCAACACACAATAGTGCATTCGCAAGTGCAGGTACTCACGGAAACCAGTCTGATGTCCGATCTCCAGTCCGCTTCAGGCATGGACCCAGTATAATTCTCGTCTCGTCAGGGTGCCGCCATTTTGAGCTCATTAGAGGTAGTGCTCAGTCATTCCGATTTCGGCTGTTTAATATCGTCATTGAGCACTTACCGAATGACTTACAGACTTCGCACCGTACGAGCATGGTAGGCGTACGATAAATGTACCATAAAACAAAAAGTGCCTATCACTAATGTTTTACAATCCCCGAGGAGCCCATCCCCCGGGGCTAAAATACAACGTTGGGGACCATGGGGGGCTCCCCAATGCCCCCACGGTCCCAGCCGGATCCCCACATCCTTTGGGAACCAGCATTACTTTTCGTCAGAGAGAGCAGCTAACATGCTGCTATCTCTGACGAAAAGCAGTTTGCTATGGTAGGGTGGGAGCCGCGAGTCTACCGCCCTACCATTGCAAACAGCAGTGTCCCGGGGGTAGGTACCCCGGGACACTGCAGGAGCTGGCCCTGGGAGGTGGTGGTCCCCAGGGCCACCTCAAGGCTCCAGGAGAGGGGCCGCGCAGCCCCTCTCCTAACATTAAAAAGCCCTGCCGAGGGGTGGTGGTCCCTAGGGCTGGGGGGTCTGTCACAATAATATAGCCCCTGGGAGGTGGCGGTCCCCGTGGCGAGTGGGGGGCAAAGAGCCCCCCCACACAGGATTTTTTTTTTTTAAATCCCTGGGGGTGGTGGTCCACAGGGCTGCGGGGGGGGCATGTGTCTGTACACTTTCAGAATAAGTTAGGCATTCAGAAAAGCAGTGGTACAGTTAAATGTGAATAACGTCCTTATATAATCTCTCTGTTGACACATAACTGCTTATGAATAAAAAAGAAAGGACTGAACCATAACGATGGACCCTTTTTACTAACAGCACCTGAACTCCTGTCCCCCCTAATTCAAATGTATATTTCCCTCAAATTACAATTGAGGTTTATGTGCACACTGTATGGCACCCACCGTTACTGTGCCTATTCCCTAAGGAACTGAATACAAGTGAACAAACGCAAAGATGCACCACAAAATTATTCAAATAACAATCATGTCAATAAATCATGCAGAGGTGATGTCTTTCTTGTGTTTTCAAATTCTTTATTTTTCCAATGTTAGCGCCATACAGCCGACGCGTTTCGTCCTCATGGGACTTCTTCAGGGCTGTTAATTCAGACATATTTACAGTGAAAATCTGTTAAAAACGAGAATTTACACATAATCATTTACATGACATACACATGCTACATAATTGATCAAGACAAATATCCAATGTTAGCGCCATACAGCCGACGCGTTTCGTCCTCATGGGACTTCTTCAGGGGCTGTTAATTCAGACATATTTACAGTGAAAATCTGTTAAAAACGAGAATTTACACATAATCATTTACATGACATACACATGCTACATAATTGATCAAGACAAATATACTACACAGACATCATAAAGAACATTTATAAAAAATGTAGGCTTACATCTTGGAACCAACTAGGAGAAAACATGGACCCTAGTACGCCTAAATTTACATTTAATAAAAACATTGTTGGACAGACGACTGGAGTCTAGCTACAGGTCACCTAATATACAAATAAGAAAGCTTGATCTCAAGGGATAGTTCAAAACAAGTGTAGTTGGTAATTTTTGGTGTTTAAAAGGTTAAGTACCTTGTAAATTGAAAACAATGCTTCCAATTAGAATCCTCAAGGTTGGAATTCTGTGTGGCGCCTTTCCCTATAACAATATTTTCGTAATGATATTGTGGAAGGCCTGGGCTAAATCTTCTAATCTGGATCACCAGGATTACGAGTTGAACAGAAAAAAGGGGGAGAAAAAGGGGAAAATATAAGATGAAATATCCAGTGGCGGACACGCTTAGGGACAAGCTAACTTGATCAGGTTAGATTATTTATAGGGCATAAGGTCTTTTCAGAGCAATACTAGGAACCCCAGAAGGATTGCCTGGGGTAGTTCATAAAGACTTACTTTCTATGTTAGGAATTTCGAATTGAATGATGTGGGTGATACAGACTTCATATAGTTGTGTTTCAGTTCTGCCACATGATGAAGATGAGTGTTCTATCCATCAAGATAACCTGAAAACTGTAATGTGCAATGGAAAGATATAAGGTGAGGGGGCTCAAACACGTGTTAGGGCTAGCATAAGCGGCGTGCTTAAACTCCTGTTTCAAAACACAGATTAGATAGATGAACCCTAAAGGGAATTACTCAGGGGCATAATACACTATTTTAATGTGAGAGGAAAGGCTCTCCAGGATCTTGATAAATATGGAGGACAAAGCGCATCTGAGAGTCTGCTATAACTATTACCTGTTTAGGTTTATAATGTTCTCTGGCTAATCAAATGTATGAATCACCAGGACTTATATGTGGGCACTGGAATACCAGCAGGTCTGAGGAAAAGAAAGGAGAGAAAGAGAAAAGTAGATTGAGACAGGTGAGCGGCATATCAACCACAATGATCAGGTACAACGAACTTTTAAAAGTAAAGAAAATAAGTCTATGACTTGATTTCATATTGCAAATTTTGTCTTCATTATAAAAGTTAGCCTACATATATTACTAAGTATCTTAATTCTCCATACTGTGCCCATAACGTATACCATAACCAAGCCCCTTATCTTATAAAAATCACTCCGCCCATATGTGAGGGAAGGGGGCTTGAAATCATAATTATAAAAAACAACCACCCGTAAACATTGGCCCCATAATCCAAAAGGTAGGAGCTCAGTTGGCTGCCCAGAGTAAAGGCAGCGTGACGCTATTTTTTGCATTCTAAACTCAAAAAGCGGGAATATGCAGCAGTAAGCAGTCAGATTCCTTACTGATCGTATTAAATCGACCTGTGAACATCCACAAAGCCTTCGCCTTCTCCGAAGTATCCGAAATCCGAACAGCCCAGACATGTTGAAAGGGCAGTCCTCTATTTATACTTAAGCCAATGAGGTGTAACCGGCAACACCTGAAATTGACACGCAAAATCCGAGGGAGAGAAGCCTCGCTCTAACATTATGATTCCCTGCAAATGCGGCGGCCATTTTTTAGTGTATCCTGTAAGATGGGGTCTAATGGCAATTTCATCTTCATCAATGTAAACGGGTTTATTATAAGTCTTATAGAATTATATACAAGAAAAAAGGTGAAGAGAATTCAACCACCCTGATATCCGATTGTACGGTGGTATATGCAGGAATAAAAGTAAAGGTGCTTATTTGCACCTAATAATATAAACTGAATGGTTCTAAAGTAATTACGAGCTGGCCACAATAAACGAGAACCTATCAGTTGCCTAAATCGATTATGAAATATTATCAATCAGCTTCTACTCAAATGTATTGACGAAAACATGATTGCCAAACCCCATCACATTTCACTATTGTGAGTGAATGGTAAATAGACGAACCGTACGAAATTGATGTAAAGTATCTGCTTCAGACATGCCCGATATTGTACACCTTTCCAAATGAAGTTTGTTTGTTATTATTAATCAAATCGGGTGGATGACGCAAGTGAGCCAAAGAAAGCGAGAAGGCACATGAAGTCGAATGAATGTCTAAACGAAGATGAGTTAGAACATGTTAAAGAGATCCTGGTGATCCAGTTTTTTATCAATATAAGCCCTTTGATATTTTATGTGAATCCTAACAACAGAGGTAATCTTATTCTATGTTATATTGGCATTGTCTTGGCTGGTGTGACGAGGATATAGATCCATGTTGTACAGTCAAGCATGATAACAATGTATGAGTATTATTCAGCTTGGGGGGTGTAACATCCCATAACAATATATAACTTGTAGACAGATAATGATATTTATACATATGTACTATTCAGAAATTCAAACATTAGATCAAAAACCGCATTTCTATTAGTATTTCCACATCTGTTCCGAGAGATGTTCTAAATGGTGATTAGAGTGGGGATAGCTAGTTATTAATGAGTCCTAGAGACTTATCCGGGACTTATCCCTGACAAGGGGAAGAACTATCTATCAAGGAAAAAGTGCAGTTCATCCTCCGTGTTATGGCCGAGTTCAATGCAGCGCAATCTGCATATCCAGCCTGCCTCTCGTTGTCTTAGTGCAAGTTCCCTATTGCCTCCACTTGGATGAGCAGGCTCGTGATCAATGCCAATGAACCACATATTGTCCGTGTCTTTATGAAATTCACGCATGTGGTGGGTCATAGGATGTCTCAGATCCCCATTGCATCTAGCGCGTACGTGTTCCTGGATTCGGATCTTGAGGGCTCTTTTTGTACTGCCTACATAGATTTTGTTGCAGTCACATCCCAAGATATATATAGCGTACTTGGTATTGCAACTGATCAGTTGATCTATTTTGTAAGTTTTTCTGGTGTTGAAGCAGAACTCTTTGGTTCTGTTTTTCCCCAGTTCACACATGTTACAGTCGCTACATGTGTAAAAGCCTTTCGTCAAGGGCATAAGCCAATTTGTCTGTTTACAGGATTCAATGTAACTCAGACACAGAAGGTTACGAAGGTATTTACACATGTAGCGACGGCAACATGTGTGAACTGGGGAGATGTTATGTTATAAGCTGTTTTGTAACGCGCTCAATTACTACCGGAGTATCCTGGCGCGGTATACCGCTGGGGAACCCGTCCTGGCTTTCCCTGTGGGATGGTCCCTACTGGGAGTCCCCAAGGTGAAGCCAGGCATCCCCGGTGTTGATGGGGACATTGTGGAGATCAGGCAAGCTAATGTCCAGAGTTGCCGAGTGGGACCCCTGGTTAGAGTAGGCACTGAGGCGAGAATTATCGAGTCCCCTGACCCTGGTCCATGACCCTGCCACGTCGGGTATTGAACCCTGGTCCCGGGCCAACTCCTGCTTCCGGGTCTGCCGCCTCTAACCAGTGAGCCACACCACACCCCTAATGTCTTGCAGAATACTGAGTTAGTCTAGTAAAAGTGCAAGGAATAGTCGTGCGTGTCTCGAATCACACTGGGGTTCTGTGTGCACTCCTACAATCATCCTTCCAGAAGTATGTCATTGTGAAATCACTCTGCTGAAACATACGTACTTACAAAGTTACTTCGTTGTGAACTACTAGCACTCTAGGTACCCATTCATAGTCTATGCATTTGTATTGTTCTTATTCATTTTACTAATTACTTAATTAGTAAATGTGTACTTTAGTAAATTACACAGGTTTTTTGGGACCAAAGCATAGATACCCGCACAAGTCCCAACATCCCTATTTAATTCAGTACAAAGAGTCCAAAGGGCTGGAGGCACAATCCCCTATACTTCCAATAATTGGGGAGCTAGTCGTCACCCAACTGGCTTTTCCAATGCAACAACAAACAGAGTTAGCCCAGCACACTTTCACAGTTTAGACAGTTTTCAAAATGCAAATGTATTCCAATGAAGAGTTGATGTTATATGGTCGTAATAAATTTCATCCTTTATTTTTTTATTTTAAAACGTTTTGCAACCACCAACGCATTTTCTTCCACACACGGACTTCTTCAGGGCTACAAAAGTACATAAAAAACATGATTTACAATGTTATCTACAAACATTTAAAACCAAACCCAAAATTATTACTTTCAACAAACATCGACATCATTAGCGTTATGACATTGTTACTATCATAGTCAAACAAATGTTACACAATTGTCTAAATACATACTATATCACATTTCACTATTTATAGAAGAAGACATTTTCTGACCCATAACCAGAACCATACATGACAAAAAGATAATGGATAGGCTTATATAGTGATTGAATTCTGTTTAAAACTAAAATGAATGATTTTCTATTAAATTCAAAAGCCTTCTCAACAATATTTGCAATTTCTTTTTTCGTTTTATAAAATGGTGCTCTCTTTTGTATTTCTTCACATCTTTCAACAAATTCTTCTCATTTCCTGTTACTGTTGAGTTTTTTCAAATAATAGTCCCTTTTTTGTTGTTTCCTCTTTTCTCTTTTTCTAGCCATGATGAGTTTCTTTTAATGATGATGAACAATATCTGAAAAATAGTATGATTTTATTTTAAAAAAATCTATAAAATATACTATTCCATTACTAAACAAACCCATTCTACATAAAAAAACATTTAAACACTCCATTTAGAAATCAGAATTAATATACTAAAGAACAAATTTACCCTTTATTTTTTTTAATGTTTTGCAACCGCCAACGCGTTTCGTCCACACACGGACTTCTTCAGGGCTACAAAAGTACATAAAAAACACTATTTACAATATTATCTACAAACATTTAAAACCAAATCCAAAATCATTACTTTTAACAAACATCAACATCATTAGCGTTATGACATTGTCCTTATCATAGTCAAACAAATGTTACACAAATGTCTAAATATATACTATATCACATTTCAATATTTTTACATTTTCTGACTCCTAACGAGAACCATGCAACGACAAAAAGAAAAAAATGGAGAAGGGAGGAACAACTCCATATACCCGAACAAGGCACATGTCATAATTTAATACCAGATGTAAAGAAGTTTTGTGACGAATTTGAGTTTCTTTACTTTGGTCCTAAACAAGAGAGTGCAGAAACTGACACACTAATAGAAGAAAATGTTGAAGAGAATGTGGAACATACTACTACAAAAAATTTGAAGAACAAATTGCAAAGTTTAAGGTGATATCATGTGAAAGGCCAAATTGCTCTTGTATTTGTTGCCGAGGAGCTCACTATAAAAATCAGACTAGGACTGTTGATCTATATTTAAAAAGTAAAAGAGAAAATAATGATAAGTGGAAGGCTTTTGCAACTTATCTGTTGGTAGAGAATTGCTTCTGATTTGGGTTCTGATCAGCGTATTTGTAAACATGGTTATAACAAATTAGACGAGAATAAATGCCTGCTAGAGCTGTCTATAATAATCTAGTGTTGGTAACTATTCCTCCAGAACTAATAGATTTAAATACGTATGAGTCTATTCTGATTTAATGTGTGCACACATTTCCGGCTATTGTACGTATGGAGCCTAAAACAGGTAAATTGCTTCCTACAGATTTACAAAGAGGATTAAAAGGAAGAGTTGTATATTAACCTCTAAATTTAAAGAAAACTATTGAAACTATTGGTGTAGAGAATGTAGAAATGGAACCACTATTTATTCCAGTTAATGGTGTTCCTACTAAGAGTAAGAAAATGTGGCAAAAATTAGTGGATGTTAGCAAAGTGCAAAAGGCAACATTATATCTTATAAAAACAATGATTACTGAAAAAATGTGTATGTGGAAGAAAATGAAATACTTTTAGGAGATGATAGCGAAAGTCAAGTGGTCAAATTGAAAAATAAATCTATAAACATTATAAGGTAAATCTACTTCATTCAAAAGAAGTGATGGGGAATCTTTTTGAATTATTCCAAAAGAAGACTCCCATGATTGTATGGGAAAAAAGTTTGGAAGCTCGTTGTTTTCCGCAGCTGTTCCCAATTGGAAAATGTTGATGATATGACAAACGATCAGTGCAGATTTCTGCATCAGAATATCGGACAACAAGATTGCATGCAGGAAATCCAAGATTTCGATAATGTATCCCATATATATTTCATCTTTTGTTTGAGAGAGACTTGTCCGAACTTTCATATGCAGTCAGCCACATATTAAAAACAGGAGTACATCTTCAAATTGTTTCTGCAAAGGAATCTATGGATAAAATACATCAGGGAGACGATCATTTAGAATCTCAGCTAATTAATTTGATGGCATATAAGCATGGTACTAATGAGTATTGGTACCGTCGTCATGGAGAACTGAAATGTATGCTAAGGAACTTAGGAACTCCTTCGTGGATGTTACCCTGAGCTGTGCTGAATACGCATGGGATGATTTACTTGAATTTCTTCGAGAAGCAAAGTCAAATATAAAAAATAGTACATGCAACAAGACACCTGGAGAATTGCGCTATTTGAATCCTGTTAATGTGTGCAGATATTTTATTCATAGGTTTGAAGCCATGATGTCTTTTATCTGCAATAAAAATAATCCTTCTCTTGGAGAAGTTGTGAATTTCTTTTGGAGAATGGAGTATCAAGCTAGAGGTGTTCCTCATATACATATGCTCTTATGGATCAAGGATGCCCCCAATTTGTAACTGATTTGGAAGACATTGTTTTATCTTTTATTGAAGAATATCTTACATGTGCTATACCAAAAAGAACAGAAGAAAACACCTCAAGACAACAATTGTTGCGATTCCAAAGTCATCGATGCGGCAAATACTGTAGACGAAAGTACGTCTAAGGAAAATTTTTATACCAAATGTTTTGGATTTCCACATCCAGTAATATCCAAACGAAGAGTAAACAGTTTCATGTCAGCTGTGAGACATACCATTACTAGAAAACCTCGTACAAATACATACAATTTGAGAGGAAGTGAAGAATCAAACTATATCAATCATTATATTCCTGTTATTCTCTCAATGTGGAATGCTAATATGGATATCCAGATAATTCCATTGCTGTTGCCTGGTATGTGACATCTTACATAACAAAATCAGAAAAGACAGAGTTGAAAGAAATGTGGGAAGACATTTTTCATGAGAAGAGTCTTAGTAAGAAATCGTATAGCTTCAGTTTGAAGATGTTATCCCATCGAGAAATTGGAGCGTATGAATGCTCATCATCTGCAAGTTTATACTCAAAATATAGAAAAATAATTTTGGTAAGTCTAGGTCTTGCTGCAACGCAAAATAGAGTACTTTAATGTATACAAGAGATCGAATATTTCACAGAAAAAGAACCGGAAAGTACGGATATTGTCAATACAAACATGTTGGACACATATTATCCAAATAGAAGTCATCATCTTGAGAACATATGTCTCTATGAAGTGCTGCAATATTACACTTTTAAAAGGAATACTACAGAAAACATTAATTAAAGAAAATATGCAGTGGTTGGTTCCGAAGGATGTTTGGTAAAACAAAGAAAAGGAAATTTGATTAATCACAGAAAACTGTGTTGTGATACTCCTGATAAACGGGAATTTTACTATTTAGCACTTTTGCAACTCTTCAAACCGTGGCATACAGAATTGAAATTACTTGGAGATTTTCAGAGCTATGAAGATAGCATAGAATGTATAGTTTTTGTAAATTATCTCAAAATGTTGAATGATGAAATTGATCAAGAAGCTACTTTTGCAGTTGAGATTGCTAGAGACAATTTCAAGGCAGTCAAAGTTCTGAGGCACTGAGTCAAGATCCACTAGGACAACCAATTCTTCAAAATGAAGCAGCAATCGCCATGAACGAAGTGGAAACAGCAATGCATCAAGCTCAAGAAGATATTATGGACTTAGGAAACTTGGAATAACAACTAAATGTTGAACAGAAAGAAATATATCAGCAAGTGAGACAAGAGATTGACCTTGGATTTCTTCATGAAAAGAAAGAATGCACATGAACATCATTTCAACCTATCCAAATGTATGTCAGTGGTCAAGCTGGAACAGGAACATTTTCTTAATTAAAGTATTGACCAGTTATCTACAGAAAACAACTGACTCACATTTGTCTTGTGTTGTAACTGCTCCAACTGGGTTGGTAGAACACAACATTATAGGAATTACACTACATTGTTTACTTATGCTACCTGTAGAGCGTGAAAATAAATAGGAATATAACAAACTAACTGGAGAAGCTTGCTATGAAGTTTTAAGAGTGCAGCAAATTCTTAAAACAGAATGCGATGTCTTATTTGGAGGAAAACATGTGATGGTTTTTGGAGATCTACTGCAACTTACTCCCGTAAAATGACAACCAGTATTTAAAACACTTGTACATTAAGACACCAAAAAGTCTTTGGGAAAGGTTGGAAAAATAAGCGACAAGATAATGATGCTGATTATGTAACCATTCTTTAAGATATAAGAACTAGATTATTGACAGAACATGGCATACAAGCTTAGAAATAATCGAATACTTACAAACTTGTTTCCAATTGAAAATGTAGTTCCTGAATAAAATAGCATATAGCAATAATCTGCTTAGTGCCAACACAGCACGCGAATTCTAAATGCAATGTAGAACATTTTTAAAGCTAGAAAATGAACAAATAATAAAAATGGAAGCCATTTATAAAATAGAGCATGAAGGAATCACTATTATTTTGATGTAAAAATTGAAAACAAAAAATTGGATTCTTTAGAAAAATCCATATCTAAAACTGCTGGTTTACAAAAAAATGTATATATATGTGTAAACTGTTGGGTAATTTTAGAGCGTAATTTGGATGTGGAAAAAGGTTTAGTAAAAGGAACAATGGGTAATGTTGTTGATTTTGTTAAATATCACAATAGAGATTGAAGATGTAAAACAAATTGGTCATTGTTCAGTTTGTTTTTTGCTTATTAAAGATTTATATCTTCGCAGAAAACAGTTTCCTTCTTCTCTGCCAAATACAGTGACTATTGATAAATCTCAAGGTTTAAGTGTAGATAATGCTTTGGTAAACATTGGAAATACCGTGTTTAAAGAGCACCAAATGCAACACAGACTCTATGCAGCTTGAACTTACGGCAATTAGAGCGGATATGAGCACTATGAATAAATATCTTGGTGAAGAGGAGCAGCGCTTAAGTGAGATGGAAGAAAAGACCCTACAATCGTAAAAAATAATAAAGTGCATCGAGAACACCACCGACCAACTTAGGAGACAAAATGCCGAGTTGGAGGACGGCAACAGAAGAGGGAACATCCAAATTTTTGGTGTTCCAGAAAATTCTGAAAAGGACGCAGGATCATGCGTAGCATTCTTAGGGCCAGATGTAGGAGCCCTAATACCGGTCGGAAACGGCTGATTTCGGCCGTTTCTGACCGGTTTTAGGGTTTTCAGATGTAGGGGGCTGAATATTACAGAATCGGTAAATTTACCGATTCGGTAAAATTACTGATTCGGTAAATTACCGAATCGGTAAATATACCGATTCTGTAATTCCAAATGTAGGTGGCACAGTTTACAGTGCCACAGGCGCTTAAGAGTCGGTATTTTACGACCCAATCCTACTGTGTGGTAAAATACCGAATTCAGGTGTGCATGCACATCTGTGCATGCACACCTGTGCAATGTGACACACAGACATGCCCTTAGGGCATGTATTTGTGCCACATGTCATACAAGCCTGTACTTGGGCTGCTAGAGGGTGTCAAAGTGACACCCCCTGCACCCTTGCAGGATTCGGTATTTACCGATTCGGTAAATACCGAATCGGTATTTCCCTTTGATTCCTATGGTCTTCAACGCCCATAGGAATCAAGGAGAAATACCGATTCGGTATTTACCGAATCGGTAAATACGGAATCTTACAGATTCGGTAATTGTGTTTTAAAAAATTACCTACATCTGCCTCCTTCTAATTTACCGCTTCATGAACACCGAATCGGTAAAATTCGGTATTTATGAGTCGGTAAATTAGATTTACCTACATCTGGTCCTTAAAGTCTTGGATCCCAATGGTAACAAAGATCGAATTCCAACATGGCTTTGAAATGCACAGAGCACATAGGATTCCCACCTTCATTGACAAGGGGAGGAAAGGCCCATGTCCCCTGATATGCAAACCTCTTAGATACCAGCACGTCGAGGCCATACTACAGTTCGCAAGGAAGAACCACCTTATCTCTTGGGAAGGCCAACGCATAATCTTCACCCAAGATTTCTCCAAGGATACTGTTGAGATACGGAAAGGGTTCCTTCAACTGAGAGACAAACTGAAAGCGAAAAACATTCCATTTTCCTTTGCAGGCCCATCTAAGTTCCAGATCATTGAAAACGGCAGACCTCATTTCTACTCGGACGCCCAAGACCTAGCTTGCCACCTAGAGGACTGCCCGGTGCACAGTATGGGCCAATCGAGCTGCGCATCCAACAAGAGGAAAACGGATTCCAAAGACTCATCGCATGCCTGAAACTTACATCTATCACCTGCCACTGTTGATATGACAGCTCTGAGTAACCGGACTATGCACAACATTGTGCTAACCTATTGACAGTGGACTGTTATGACTTCTACTGTGCTCATGAGGAACTTAATATGCAATCATCTTCCCGCCAAATCTCGGCCAGTATCGTGAGTAAATCCTACTTCACAACTCACTACTAAACACTGTGATTTAACACTACTAAGGTCAAAACAGGTTCACACTTACTGGTCCTATAGGGCTTAATTTGAACCCATATCGCCATTGTGGTTATGTTGTTCTGAACTTTATCAAGTTAACTGCTGCCATTGGGTGCCTGGTTACCTGCTTTAGGTATGATATATGATACATGATCCAACGCTTTTTACTTGCTTCAGGCCCTAATGTATACAAGCCTTATTCTTAACGCTTAAGTTCTAACGTACTCAAGCCGTACCCTTAACACTTAAGATCTATTGTGTACAGGCCTTAATCGTGTTCATTCTTGTTTAATCTGCCCTAATCTTGTTCTGCCTGAAGAACTGTTGGTCCAGCTATCATCTCTGTTCTGCTCACCGACGGTACTGCCGTTGCACACCCTAAGTACGTATTTTTTTGGGGAAGGGAAGGGAGTTGGGATGGGGTGGGGGACGGTGGGACGAGGGAGGAAGGGAAGGGGACGGGGTGGAATGGGGTTGAAAAGGGAGTTGTATGTTACACTGCTTTTTTCCTTTTGTTTTGCTTTCTGTTTCCCCCAAGATGTGGAAGCCAACGACCATACAGTATCACACAAGTCACACGCCACTCAGAGGCCCTGTACTAGGGACAATTCTAAAATCCCTCTCACAATTCCCACCCATCACGCAGCATACTCGATCTAATGGGTGATCCTATCAGCGACAACATTTCTTTCCGATGAATAATACCAACTCCCTAACAGAAAACCTCAATATAGTCTCTTTGAATGTCAAGGGTCTTAATCACCCAGTGAAAAGATGGAAGATTTTTGAATACCTCTCTAAATCGAAAGGGAATATCATTCTATTACAAGAAACTAAGCTTTCAGAGGAGGACACATGGTTTATTAGCCTTAATTGGATCTCACACACACTCTGCTCCCCTGCTAACCACAAAAAGGAGGGGTGATCACTCTAATTGCAAACAATTCTAACCTCTCTGTTACCTCACACACACATGACACAGAGGGCAGACTATTAGTTACACATCTGCTGAGGGACGATGATCCCATCCACGTTGTAAAAATATACAGTCCCAATTCTGACACTCCAGAGTTCTGGGATTCAGTCTCCCTAGCTGTAGAGAGTATCCCACAAGAAGAACTTTTAGTTGTGGGTGGCTACTTCAATCTTATATTGGACCCTATACGTGACCGACAATCCAAATGCTTGTTTCAATCTTCCCGCTCACACGAGGCGCTTACACGGCTATGTACCAGATTCCTGTTAAAAGACTCCTGCTGACTCCAAAACCCTGATGGAAGGGATTATACCTTCTATTCAGCCCCACACAACTCATACTCCAGAATTGATTTTATTTTCATCTCGATCTCTTTCACTCACTTAATTGAGGAAACAGACATTGTCCCAAAGCTAGTCTCCTATCATTCTTGTATTAGCACCAATCTTGCTGGTTCCTGATCAATCCTACCCCCAAAGCATTGGCGGTTCAATGAGGAAATTCTGTAAGACCCTGCAAACAAGCAACATATGATAAACACCATATCGGAATACATCTCATTGAATGACTCCCAAGACACAGACACCTCTATTATAGTCTGGGACGCACTAAAAGCCGAGATAAGGGGAGTTATCATTGGCATCAGAGCCAAAACCAATAAGGCACTGAGCCAGGATCTTGACAGGCCTGAAAAAGATATCAAGAGCCTGGAAGACACTCATGCAGTCGACCCCGACAACATATCCGCCCAAGAGCAACTGACCAGGAAAAAATATGAATATAACGCAATCGCCAGCAAGCATGCCAGTGTTTGGATTAACAGGTTCAAAGCCCTAAAGCTACGCAATGGAAAGCATCTTGCATCCTACCTCAAGCACAAGCAAAGGTTGCTCACTATATCGTCAATCAAAGATTCCACAAACAAGATACACACAAAACAAGGGAAAATTGTAGACAACTTCAAATCCTTTTATGAGGATCTATACAAAAATGAGACGATACCTGATCCAGTTGCTTGCACCAACTACCTAGATACCTTGAATCTTCCCAGACTCTCAGACGAGGATAGCACTCACATAGGCTCCCCAATTAAGGACACAGAAATGCTGGCCTCCATCAAGTCCCTTAAAAGCTACAAAGCCCCAGGCCCAGATGGGTTTTCTTCAGCCTTCTACAAGGCTTTTGACAAGCTGCTCGCCCCCCTACTCCTGAAACTTTTTAACTCGATTGCCTCCTCTGGCAGCATCTCAAAATCAATGAGCGAAGCCACTATAATTGTTATCCCAAAAGACAGTCAGGACACACTTTTAACTAAAAATTATCGCCCCATTTCGCTAATAAATTTGGACTGCAAAATATATGAAAAAATTATTGCGCCTAGACTCAATGCCATCCTTCCCAAACTCATTAGTACCTCGCAAGTAGGATTTTTAAAACACCGCTTATCAAGCGATAACACCAGGTTATTATGCCACATCCAAGAGAAAGCCAAAATAACCCCAACACAACTGGTTGCTATAACCCTCGATGCTGAAAAAGCATCGATAAAGTATCCTGGTCCTTCTTACAGCACTGTATGAATGCCTTTAACCTAGGCTCCTGCTATATTAATATGGTAATGATCCTCTACTCATCGCCGTCTGCTAGAATCGCCGTTAATGACAATCTCTCAGACTCATTTAGTTTACAACAAGGCACTAGACAAAGCTGCCCCCTCTCCCCTGCGGTGTTCCTCTTAGCCCTCGAACCTCTCCAGTCAGACATAAAGCAAAATGAGGATATAGCGGGTGTGAACTTCGGAGACATACAAGTGAAACTGGCAGCATATACCGACGATATCTTAATCACGACAGAGAATCCAGAGACGACCATAAAAGCCGTCATGTCCACAATTGGAAGATACTCGGCCTTCTCCGGCTACAAATTGAACCGGGATAAATCGGAGGTTAAACCTCTAAATGTCCATACTACCAGGGATGTTCTAGGTGATTCGAGTCTTACCTGGCAAACTAGCTTTATTAAATACCTAGGAATCGAATTTGGTAGCTTCCTCCTCGAAACACTCCACCACAACGAATACATCACCTTAGAGAAAATAAAACTGCTCTTAGATGGATGGTCCCCTCGCTTTATAACCTGGTGGGGAAGGGTTGAAACCGTCAAAATTATGATCTCCCCCCTAGATAACTACATCATCACCATGCTTCCTCTCACCGTCTCCAGGGAATTCCACTACAAATTAGATACTTTAATCTCTAAATTCTTGTGGAGGCAAAAAGAGCTAGGATTAGTCTATAAAAACATCATCTCGACAAAACTCTGGGTGGGGTCAACCTAGCGAATTTCAAACTATATCAGATTGTCTTTCTGGCCAAACAAGGCTCTCATTGGCTGGCACCCCAGCCGGGTTACACACCTGTTTGGCTCAATGTCAAAAAAGCCATTTTCAAGAATCTCGACCCAGCGTCCTTTCTTACTAACAAAATAAATATAGCCAGTTGCCCTATATCCATTTTTAGGAACATAAAACTCGCCCTCCTAAAAATTGATAAACTCCTACCTAACCAGATTAAACGGTCGGAATGGGAATCTCTATGACATGATCATATTCTAATGTATAAAGGGAAACCATTGCACAATGATACCTGGGTTCCTCAAGGTATATTCTTCCCACACCAACTACTTAATGAATATTTACCACTCTCCTCTGCAGAATTACAAAATAAATTTGATTTAGAAGCAATAGAATTGTATAACTTTTTGAACATTAAAGTAGCAATCTCCAAGGCAAGACTAACCAAACAGCTACCCTCCCTCCAAGGCTTCCTAGCTACCCTCAATAGGCTAGGCCACCATGTCTCCAGACTCTACAAACTATTGTGCCCACAACAGTCCAATCTCAACAAAAGATCTACGACAATTTTGGGAATCATACTCCTCAATACCAATCTCAGCTGTGGAATGGGCCAAAACATGGGAATCTACCACAAGAAACAAAATAAGCCCTACTCTCTCCCAGACTAAGTTTTGGCTCCTCCACAAAGCCTTTTGGACTCCAGCACGCCTCTTTTTACATAATATTAGAGACAACGTCACCTGCTGGAATTTCAATGAGGAAAAAGGTGATCTAGAACACTTACTACTCAAATGTGTATGTGTTACAGCCTTCTGGGACAAAATCTTTGCGTTCATCACTAACGTATTCTCCATTTCCCTCTCATGGGAATTTTCAACCCTAGTTCTGGGGTTCACTAAAGCTATTTCGTTATCTGAAGAAGACAAGGCCTTAATTGACCTTCTATTTACAGCGGCTGTGAAAATAATCTTTAAGAATTGGAAGGACACCCGCAAAGCTTCCTTTAAACATTGGCTAAACTGGATCTCCAACCTGAGAGGTGCTGACAATATTTCACTCCTAAACACCCCTTGGCGCCCCCCCATAGAAGAATGTGGTCTTCACTAGACAACTACTTCAGTGCGCATAAACCCCCATGATTCCCCTCCGCACTCCCAGATCCTGGAGCCGAATCTCCACTTGTATATTTGCCTCTGAGCCTACCCCGCAGCTGCTGCTAATATCTGAGACTCTCTCTCTGCGACGGCTTCCACTTGTACACCAATACTCACCACCTCTGTGTAGATACTATAGGTGCTGATTATAAATAATGCCATGTTACTTCCAAGCATTGCTTTTATTTTAGTTTACGGCTAAAATTGCTTTGACCCTATCCTATTGTCAATATCATGTACCTGTTTTTTTCACTATATACCAATTTGAGATATTCACAATGTCGTAATTTGGCAGCAACTGAGTTAGCATTTAGCTCAGCTACACGAACTTTCACCGTTAACTTGACCAAACGTGCGGAGGCCATTTTTTATTTCCTGGCATCCATTTTATATGAACATGCGGCCTCGTGGTCAGCATGCCCTTTTGTCCTTTCTCTGTACCAATGACCATTTACCTTGCCCGGCACCAAGCTATTTTTAGCACTGGTCAAGCTCACGCATGCGTACTTGAACATTTAGATTAATGAGTGGTCACCTCTCAGGAATGTTCTCCAAAACTGACCAGTGGTACTAGACTCCTCCCACATGCTGGCAGTGTTCCAAAATTGCCCTTATATGTACCTAAACTGTGCAAAAGCATACCGCTTACCTTTTTATTACTGTTAAACTTGTATAAAAGAGGTCGCGCACCGATGTTCGGTGTGATACTTCTTGCATTACCGAAGGGTGCTGTAGGAATGTACCACCACCCATTGGGGTCTTAATAAACTTGTCTTTTGCATTTTCCAGTTTCCGTGCCAACTTCTATTCTATGGAGTTCGAGAGTTTTTGCAGAGTATGTAGACTTGACGAAACCCAATACCACAACAACCTTATCTACTGCTCGCTTCATGGTCAATTATTATTTGTTTTTATCAGTCTTGTATGTATATTTTTGATTCTGATGGAAACTTCCAATAAAAAAATTGTGAAATCAAAAAAATATAATAAAGGATGGACAGGGAGAGGTGTGGCGCCGCGGCCAGGGCGACTGACTCCGGAATCTGGGGACCACGGTTCGATCCCCGGCTCCGGCGGCAGGTTAGCCCAACACCATGTGACTCTGGGCAATAGCTCGCTTAATCTTCCCGACGGCCCCCAGCGCCTAGAGACCCTTACGGGTGATTGTGCGCTTTACAAATGTGGACTTTACTTTACTTTACTTTACATATTGTAATGATGCATATTTTGGTTTTTAAACATTGTTTGCCTTATGAATTACCGAATTCCTACCTAATTTTTTAAAGCCAAAGTTTTAAGAACATAATTCTGACTATTAGGAATATAATAAAATTTATTTATACGATTACTATTGGACAATTTCAGTACAAAAGATTTCAGGAATACCATTTGACCTAGAGGAAAGGTATTACTATCAATTAAGCACTTTTTCTTGGACATTCTCACAGCATATATTTTTAAAGAACATCATTTGGAGTATATGAACATTTTAAACAATTGTTCATTGATTTATTGTTTCGGTTCTTTCATATTGCAGTAATAAAATTGTTGTAGAAAGAAGCATTTTATATATGTGTGAGTTGTATTATATGGTATGTTATTGAGGATTTTGTTTTTATGTAATGTGCAGAGATAGTTTTTTTTTTTTTTTTGCCCGCTGGTATGAGATGAGTAATATTGAAAGACTATCTGTATGGAAATTCAATATATTCTGAGAACAGCAAAAAAGTCAAACAAAATAATTCACATAATGTTAAAAGTATGTTGTGTTGTAAAACATGTTATATTATATAACTGTATTTTTTTCTTCTCTTTCACAGATCCTAATTCTAAAGTACAACATTTTACGAAATTTAAATTGTAAAAAACAAGTAACAAATGTTAAGCATTTTTTGATATGTAGTACTGACAAGGTAAGATTAAGTAATGCAAACACTATCAATGCACTACTACATTCGGCTGTGCACTATATATATAAACCTCTAACCAACTACTAAGTAAAGTAGTACCTATGCAAACTAGGAATCCTCCTGTCTGTCCCATGCACTTCTCCAATCACTCATCCAACACTATCTACATATACTATCACTTCACCAATACCTTAGCACTTATAATTTCAGCATACACTGTCTTTGCAGCACTGACATTACTCCAGTTACAAGTCACATACTTAAGAAATAGCCTAGTCACTAACAAAAGTGCAGGTACAATATTTTGTACAGTTTTCATGTAAACCTTGAAACACCTGCATACTATTGATACAGTCTACTAAATACCAAATTAAATACTCAGTTAGTACCTATTCTGTCGAGCAATCCTTCTGTCTGTCCCATGCACGTCTCCATTCACCCATCCAGCACTATCTACGTATCCTATCACTCGGTCAATACCTAAGCACTTGTAAATTCACCATGAACTCTCTTTGCAGCACTGAAATTACTCCAGTTATTAATCATATACTTAAGGAATGGCCTAGCCACTAACACAAGTGAAGGTGCAACATTTTCTACACTATGCATGCAGACCTCTAACCAGCTACATACTAATGATACGCTTTTCTAAATACCCAGTTAGTACCTATGCAGTGTAGCAATACTCCTGCCTGTGCCATGCATTTCTCCAATCACACATCCAGCACAATCTACTTATCCTATTACTTCAGCAATACCTAAGCACTTATAATTCCAGCACACACTGTCTGTGCAGCACTGAAATTACTCTAGTTCCAAGTTATATACTTAAGAAATAGCCTAGTCACTAACACACGTGCAGGTATAATATTTTGTACAGTTTACATGAACACCTCTAAACACCTACATTCTATTGATACACTCTTCTAAATAAACAATTAACATGTATGCAATGTAGGAATATATCTATCAGTCTCATGTAATTCTCCAATCACCCATCCAGCACTATCTATGTAGTCTATCACTCTGCCAATACCTAAGCACTTATAAATTCAGCATGTACTCTCTTTGCAGCACTGAACTTATTTTAGTTATTAGTCATGTACCTAAGGAATAGCCTAGCCAGTAAAACTAGTACAGCTACAATATTCTGTGTACTATGCATGTAGACCTCTAATCAGCTACACAGCATCAATACATGCTTTTAAATACTCATTTAGTACCTATGCAGTCTAGGAATCCTTGCGTCTGTCCCATGCACTTCTCCATTCACCCATCCAGCACTATCTATGTATCCTATCACTCAGCCAATACCTAAGCACTTATAAATTCAGCATTCACTGTCTTTAAAGCACTGGCATTACTCCAGTTATTAATCATATACTTAAAGAATGGCCTAGCCACTAACACAAGTACAGGTACAATATTTTCTACACTATGCATGCAGACCTCTAGCCTACTACATGGTTTGCAGCCATTATCCCGCATTTTTATCCCGTGGACTTTCAGGTCGCATACCATTTACCCGCAAGGACATTGACCTCGCATACCATCATGCCGCATTTTTTCAAAACGCATGTGCATTTATCACGCATGCCTTTACAACGAATTACGTTGTAAAGGCATGTATGGTAAATGCATTTGCGTTTTGAAAACCATGATGACGAGAGAGGTAAGGGGGTCGGGTTAATTTTTTAGGGGTGGGTGTCGTGCTGGGGTAGTTATTGTGTAGTGTAGTGTTGTGTTAGTGTAGTGTAGAGTTGTGGTGGTTGTTTAGTGTAGGGTCGTGCTAGGGGAAGTGTTATAGGGGTTAGGGTAGTGTTGTAGTGTTTGTGTAGTGTAGGGTCATGCTGGGGGTAATGTTTTAGGGTTTAGGGTAGTGTTGTAGTGTTTGTGTAGTGTAGGGTCATGCTGGGGGTAGTGTTTTAGGGTTTAGGGTAGTGTTGTAGTGTTTCTGTAGTGTAGGGTCATGCTGGGAGTAGTGTTTTAGGGTTTAGGGTAAATGTATGTGTCTTGTAAAGCGCACTGCTGCCCTGAGGCGTCGTGGCGCTGTAGACCGCTGGGGAACCCGTCCTGGCTATCCCTGTGAGATGGTCCCTACTGAGTACTGGGTAGTGTTGTAGTGTTTGTGTTGTGTAGTGTAGGGTCATGCAGGGGTAGTGTTTTCGGGTTTAGGGTAGTGTTGTAGTGTTTGTGTATTGTAGGGTCATGCTGGGGGTAGTGTTTTAGGGTTTAGGGAAGGGTTGTAGTGGTTGTGTAGTGTAGGGTTATGCTGGGGGTAGTGTTTTAGGGTTTAGGGTAGTGTTGTAGTGTTTGTGTAGTGTAGGGTCATGCTGGGGGTAGTGTTTTAGGGTTTTGGGTAGTGTTGTAGTGTAGGGTCATGCTGGGGGAAGTGTTATAGGGTTTAGGGTAGTGTTGTAGTGTAGGGTCATGCAGGGGTAGTGTTTTAGGATTTAGGGTAGTATTGTAGTGTTTGTGTAGTGTAGGTTCATGCTGGGGTGTAGTGTTTAGGGTTTAGGGTAGTGTTGTAGTGTTTGTGTAGTGTAGGGTCATGCTGGGTGTAGTGTTTTAGGGGCAGATTTATGAAGGCCCTGCGCCGCCGGTGCGTCATTTTTAACATGGGAAAAAGTGACGCACCGGCGGCGCAAGGCCTTCATAAATCTGCCCCTTAGTGTTTAGGGTAGTGTTGTAGTTTTTGTGTAGTGTTGGGTCATGTAGGGGTAGTGTTTTAGAGTTTAGGGTAGTGTTGTAGTGTTTGTGTAGTGTAGGGTCATGCTGGGGTGTAGTGTTTTAGGGTTTAGGGTAGGGTTGTAGTGTTTGTGTAGTGTAGGGTCATGCTGGGGTGTAGTGGTTTAGGGTAGTATTGTAGTGTTTGTGTAGGGTCATGCTGGGGGTAGTGTATTAAGGTAGTGTTGTAGTGTATGTGTAGGGAAGTAAAGTGCTTTATGGTAGTGTTGGGGGGTCGTGCTGGGTTGTGTAAATGTAGGAAAAGAACTGTGTGTCAAGGGTGGGTGGTGTAGGGGTACTACATTACATTGTAGTGTAGGGTTGGGTAGGGTACTCTTACTTACCTTAACTACTTTAACAACGAGTATACCTTTAATATGCATGCCTTTTTGTTGTAAAGGCATGCGTGTTAAAGGCATATTCGTTTTAAAAGTATTAGTTCTTTTTATTTGGGGCCTAATAGTACGGGATCAAATTTGCGGTATGATGGTATGCAGGATGTTTGTCTGCGGTCTGACATCATATATTCCTACTACATACTAGTGATACTCCCTTTTAAATACCCAGTTTGTACCTATGCAGTGCAGCAAACCTCCTGTCTGTCTCACACATTTTTCAATTCACCCATCCAACCATATCAACTTATCCTATTACTTCACATATATATAAGCACCTGTAAATTCAGCATGTAGTCTCTTTGCAGCACTGAAATTACTCCAGTTACTATTCATATACTTATTAAATGACTTAGCTACTGACACAAGTGCATTTATCACGCATGCCTTTACAACGAATTACGTTGTAAAGGCATGTATGGTAAATGCATTTGCGTTTTGAAAACCATGATGACGAGAGAGGTAAGGGGGTGGGGTTAATTTTTTAGGGGTGGGTGTCGTGCTGGGGTAGTTATTGTGTAGTGTAGTGTTGTGTTGGTGTAGTGTAGAGTTGTGGTGGTTGTTTAGTGTAGGGTCGTGCTAGGGGAAGTGTTATAGGGGTTAGGGTAGTGTTGTAGTGTTTGTGTAGTGTAGGGTCATGCTGGGGGTAATGTTTTAGGGTTTAGGGTAGTGTTGTAGTGTTTGTGTAGTGTAGGGTCATGCTGGGGGTAGTGTTTTAGGGTTTAGGGTAGTGTTGTAGTGTTTCTGTAGTGTAGGGTCATGCTGGGAGTAGTGTTTTAGGGTTTAGGGTAAATGTATGTGTCTTGTAAAGCGCACTGCTGCCCTGAGGCATCGTGGCGCTGTAGACCGCTGGGGAACCCGTCCTGGCTATCCCTGTGAGATGGTCCCTACTGAGTACTGGGTAGTGTTGTAGTGTTTGTGTTGTGTAGTGTAGGGTCATGCAGGGGTAGTGTTTTCGGGTTTAGGGTAGTGTTGTAGTGTTTGTGTAGTGTAGGGTCATGCTGGGGGTAGTGTTTTAGGGTTTAGGGAAGTGTTGTAGTGTTTGTGTAGTGTAGAGTCATGTTGGGGTTAGTGGTTTAGGGTTTAGGGTAGTGTTGTAGTGTTTGTGTAGTGTAGGGTTATGCTGGGGGTAGTGTTTTAGGGTTTAGGGTAGTGTTGTAGTGTTTGTGTAGTGTAGGGTCATGCTGGGGTAGTGTTTTAGGGTTTTGGGTAGTATTGTAGTGTAGGGTCATGCTGGGGGAAGTGTTATAGGGTTTAGGGTAGTGTTGTAGTGTAGGGTCATGCAGGGGTAGTGTTTTAGGATTTCGGGTAGTATTGTAGTGTTTGTGTAGTGTAGGTTCATGCTGGGGTGTAGTGTTTAGGGTTTAGGGTAGTGGTGTAGTGTTTGTGTAGTGTAGGGTCATGATGGGTGTAGTGTTTTAGTGTTTAGGGTAGTGTTGTAGTTTTTGTGTAGTGTTGGGTCATGTAGGGGTAGTGTTTTAGAGTTTAGGGTAGTGTTGTAGTGTTTGTGTAGTGTAGGGTGATGCTGGGGTGTAGTGTTTTCTAGGGTTTAGGGTAGGGTGTAGTGTTTGTGTAGTGTAGGGTCATGCTGGGGTGTAGTGGTTTAGGGTAGTATTGTAGTGTTTGTGTAGGGTCATGCTGGGGGTAGTGTATTAAGGTAGTGTTGTAGTGTATGTGTAGGGAAGTAAAGTGCTTTATGGTAGTGTTGGGGGGTCGTGCTGGGTTGTGTAAATGTAGGAAAAGAACTGTGTGTCAAGGGTGGGTGGTGTAGGGGTACTACATTACATTGTAGTGTAGGGTTGGGTAGGGTACTCTTACTTACCTTAACTACTTTAACAACGAGTATACCTTTAATATGCATGCCTTTTTGTTGTAAAGGCATGCGTGTTAAAGGCATATTCGTTTTAAAAGTATTAGTTCTTTTTATTTGGGGCCTAATAGTACGGGATCAAATTTGCGGTATGATGGTATGCAGGATGTTTGTCTGCGGTCTGACATCATATATTCCTACTACATACTAGTGATACTCCCTTTTAAATACCCAGTTTGTACCTATGCAGTGCAGCAAACCTCCTGTCTGTCCCACACATTTTTCAATTCACCCATCCAACCATATCAACTTATCCTATTACTTCACATATATATAAGCACCTGTAAATTCAGCATGTAGTCTCTTTGCAGCACTGAAATTACTCAAGTTACTATTCATATACTTATTAAATGACTTAGCTACTGACACAAGTGCAGCTACAATATTCTGTGCACTATGCATTCAGACTTCTAACCAGCTACATACTATCCATATACTCTTGTAAATATCCAGTTAATACTGAGGTTCTTTGAAATCTGAACCTGTGTTTAAAATATCATTATTCTGCTATGATTTTGATATCAGAGAAACGAAAATGGCAAGTTTTATATGTGTCTGTATTTTCATCACGATACAATGATGAATGCAGAAGTTATTGACAAATTCATTCTGAGCCCACAGGTCTCCAGGTTGTGAGCAGCGTCCATTTTAGTTGTTGCCCTTTACATAGGCATATACATGAGCCAATGATTCTTAAAGGACACGTATTCCTTAGCTTGAGTTCTTCCTGACTCCCATTTGACCTGAACAGGCTGAATCTGCCTACGTGATGTTGGCCTCACCAAACCAGTCCATGCCCTCTAGTCAATCTATATTAAAGATCTGAGCAACTTGTTGTGTACATTGGCCTGAGCAAGATTAGAAGGCCGAATACAGTAGCCATGCCTGTTTATGACCCACAAGCATCCCTTATCCTACATTTCTATCTTCCACACCTGGCTCTGTTTCTCTGCTTCTGGGCTTTTACAATGGGGAGGTGACTGTTTATATGATGGGGAGGAAACCAGTTCTATTGTGAGCTTCTCCGGCCTGCACAGGAAAATATGTGAAGTTTGACATATGTTCATGATGGAAGATGGGTTGGTCAGTTTGGGCAAGTAGAATGGAATTCATAATTATAGCCTGCTTTGTTATGGTACCATGGGAGCGACCTACAATGATGTGTGTCACAGCAAGAATGTGAGCCTAGGGGCAAACTTTTTGTATAAAAAGCCTGCCTGAGAAAGCTCAGGCAGGCTCCCTCTTTCAATTGTAAAACTACGGTTGAACGACGAAGCCTCATAATTAATTATAATAAAGATGTCTTTTAATTTTACAGATTGGCTGTCAATTCCTTTGCTGCTTTATTATGCAAACTGCTGGATAGATCCCTGATGGGGAGTGAGTCATTTTCTACTTTTCCTCAAATGGCGCATCCAACTGTGGGCCTTATCATGGAGTGGTTATCTTCAGTAGTGTTTTGTCAAAGGATGGAAAAACTGCTGGGGAAGACAAGACAGAATTCTACCAAAAAGAGGTACTCTGGGCACAGGGTTTTCTGGGGGATTATCTGTCTCTGTGGCCCAGTATGTTTTTTGATTTTTCTGACTTAAAACTCTCCTGAAGTTGCCACTCCTGACTAAGGAACCCATTCTTTTTTTGCTGTAAGTATTTTTTAACAGACTGTTAGTGCAGTGGGGAATTGACAGTTACAATTTGGATGAATATTTGTGTATATGCAAATTGCAATTTGTATAGGCAGTTAATGAAGAGATATTTTCTCCATCTGCTTTAGTTGAAGAATAAAAGTGGGTCGCTCCCAGTCCTTTTTGGTTCTGAGTCCTTAGTTATTTATTGGTCGCGGAAATGTGCCTGTTTCGATAATCCTTTTAGTTCTTGGTTTCGGTTCGGTTTCATTAGTTCTTGGTTTCGGTTCGGTTTCATAAGATTATCACTGGTTACGATAATCATTCAGTTCAGTTCGGGTATCGATACATTTGTCTGTTCTGGTAGGCCTAAGTTCTTGGTTCGAGTGGTGTTTCCCGGTTGGAGGATTCGCGTCTGATACCTCCGGTTGGAACTCCAATTTATGAGCTCTCTTTAAAGGTCTGTGAGGCTGTCCCTTTTGCAGCCTTCTGGAAATCTGTTGAAGAATTTAACAAAAAAAAAACAAAAAAATAGGAACTAAAACGTTTTTGTTGTAAATATGGTTTACAGCTAGTATTGGCAGGTTATTTTTGAGCACAGTCTGTAGGCTGCTCCTTGTTTCTGTCCTAAGTGTTGACCTATGGGTTAAAATGTGTGTTTAAATGTCTATGTTGTTTGTGGGTTTTGTTGTAAATTGCGACGGCGCTATGTACAAGAACGGCGCTATGTACAAGAAATGGTTAGAGCGCGCTGTTTTGTGTGTCCTGAGTGTTTGACTCCCCTTCTGTTTTGTGTCTGGAATGAGCTCAATGTATGTATGTGTATGGGTCACGTTCAATAGATGTAAATAAGGCTCCAAAGAAAAAAAAATGAAAAAACGAAATTGCCTGTTCTTTAGACGCACGGTGTTAGATGTTCACAGCCAAGTCTTTTCAGCTGCAGTATATCTAATAAGAATGTTCATTCAGCCAGCACCTCTTTAGTTAAACACGGGTGGTGGAATTTTGCAAACAGTCCTTTTTAAATAAATATGGCGCGGTAATCTCACGCATTCCCAGTTAGGCAGCTGCGCATAAGCTTGTGTGTTAATATGTATCTAAATAATAGGCTAGGGATATAGTGAGCGTTTTACATGTAGAACAGTCACAAATAGCAATAATTAGGTTTCATTAGGAGAAAATAATTGTTAATTATGAAAAATAATTATTAAAAACAAGTACTACAAAAATCGTTTTTTAATATTTGTGAAGCTTAACACTCATACTATGACCCCCTAGCATTAAAATGTTTGATTTAAGTTATGTTGTACCACAAAAATGACCAAACACTTCTGTGCGCAATTTCCCTTACCCTAGGCGCAAACAAGCTCATTTCTATAAGGTATAACGTAGTATTTTCAAATGTATGACTCATAAATTAGGTAGTAGACATTCTAGTAATACCCACTATGCAATAAAATTGTAGGATATTTATTTCTTAGTATCTAGAATACCAAAGTCGATTTTCAGATAAATAGACTGTTTAAATGGTTTCAGGGCCCCTTTTTAAAGTGTCTCTTTAGTAAATACATACATTTAGATCTTAATATATATGTTTGCAGGTTGTGCCTTCTTATGATTCAGCGAGTCAATGTGTCATAGAATTACAAGAAGCTTTTATTCTAAAAAGACTAGTATGTGTGTTATTAGGTTTGGTGATTTATTCAGTAAATCTAGGTTAATAATATAAGAGTAGGGAGATGAATTTTAGCGCAAAAGAAAAAAAAGAGAGAGAAATTATTGTTTTAAATAGAGTGAAATATTGCAGGTGTTTAAACTTACTGGCTTTCGTCAGCTTCAGTTACCATGAGCAGGGGACTGGCAGAACCTGTATAACGTGTTCCAGCAGTAGCGGCCGAGATGTTATCTTGTAAGGCTGTCTTGTTGACATTTGTGACCTTTTAATTAGGGCCTCGCCTGTGGAATGCAGCATGACACGGTTAAACATGCATCTGATGCTAACTTCAGCTGCCTCTTTGTATTTAAATCACTGCCCCTGCCACGGTCCTGACCTGAGGTCACTTGAATAGCCTGACTTGCTCCGATAAATTTAATTCCTGCGCATGTCCATAATTTAAAAGTGTCTTCTTAAAGCGTTACAAATTTGACATTAGCTGGGATGGGGTTTTTGTTTTTAAACTAAAATGAGCAGAGGATGCAGGGATATTGGAAATCGCAGGGTGCACTACTTGAAGGGTAGGTCAATTGTTCAATACAGTGCTACTGAATTCTGGGTGCACTCGTAGGGTGGTGTTATCCGTCTGAAACACCTTCACATATCGAGAGTGTTGTGTATGCGGAGCTCCGCAGGGTCATCCCCTAATGAGGCACACCAATTGGGATCACTCAAAGGTGCTTCAAAGTTTTTTAATTGTTATGAATTTTCATGTCTGTGATTATTTACAGGCAATCCCTTTAAGGGTGGTTAGCATTCGATATTTAACAGCATATCGTTAGATGACCAGAGTTGTAATCCATGTACATTTAAACATTGAACTCCAATGCATTTCGGGCTTAGGCGCCCTTGATCACGGAGAGCTGGGGAGGAAGCGAAAAGGGGTAACAGTGAGAGAAAAATATCAAGTTTTTGTATGTCACATTGTGTCATGTTTTATAAAAAGGGTTATAATTGATGTTGTATTATGAGAAATGTGTGTGTTGTGTATCTTTTCTGCTTCTTCCTACAGATAATTCAGATAATTCATGGATTAATTCACAAGACACGTGAGTTGGCTGGTTGAAGAGAATGTTTTTTTTTGCGTAATTTCTTTAAGAAAAAATGTGTGTGTTTATGTTTTCATTTGTACATTTGGCCCACTGAAACGCATTATTTGATACAGCGACATTATATTTGACTGCAGAGTATCAATTACCTGATGCCCTGCTGTCAAAAGGAGGGTTAGACTTGACAATTGAGATTGGGCTGCAGGTTTATAGTATAGTATGGTATTATGCATGACCGCTTATTCATATATGCTGTTTGTTTGTCTGGGCTGTTTTTTCCTTGTGCTTGACATACAGCAAGTATATCTTATGGCTTGAGATGGCTTGATATGTGTATTTTTTTTAATCCCCTGTGTTAGGAACACATATGACGATATGTGTTATTTCACAATAAATTGGATGAATATTGTATTAAGATAAATTTCACAGATATGGACCTCATACTGTGAGCGAGTAAGGCAGCAGTTTTTCCAGTGCATGCCTAAATTTGGCTGTAATGATATTTAAGAAAACTAAAATGATATACTGGATCAAAGTGTGCCACCCGTTGTTAGTCACTTACTGCCCTTTTCCCTTAAGGACAGGCAGCTCTGCATTTATGTATCCTTGATTGGGCCTAAGGATGGAATTATAGATCCGTGACTAAAGGTGGCCTAATTTCGATATCGCATTTTTTGATCGCATTTTTTTGATTAGCCTATGGATTCATTTTTTTCTTTCCCTGAAGAGACAACTGAACATTAGTTAGAATTACCGTGTAGGGTATAGATTGTCAGCGGTAGAGTTAAATTTCTGTAACATTGGTCTTTCATGTATCCCCGTGCTCTTGGTGCTGCGTCACACGCCTTAGGCCACCCAAGCCCTCTTGTCCTTCCTATAGATTTTTCTTTTTGCTTCTTACCTGACCAATGTTGCATCATGTTTAGTTATTGAAGATTTTAGTTGTGTTCTACTTCCATTTTCCCTTCTCCATCTTCCTTTCACCAGTCAGCCCATTTATTATTATGGGTGTATTGTTCATGTTCACACTTTTAGACTGCAGTGATGTGGTAGCAACCCCCCTTATGCCACATACATTCCCTTTTGATTGATCAGACTAGTTTTCAAGAATTTTCTTTAGGCCCACTTCAAATGTCTTTTCAGACTGACTGTCAGGATAGTGATAGCCTGGTTAATTGACCCAATACAAGTTTTCCATCTCAATAGGAGATATCTCAAGTTTACATTCTTTTTAGTACGACATATTTTTAATGTCTATTTTTAATTTTTCAGTTCTCTTCTGTTTCTGCTGTTTCAATTTTTTTTAATTAGATGTGTTCTAATCATGCAAATACCAGGACTTTCTAGTGTTTGTTCTTTGTCTTCACATTTGATCATTAGCCTTTGTGTTGCATAGTGCACTTAGTGCACATTTTTAAGGGACTTTTCTTCATGTCCTTGATAATCTGAATCATGTTATTTTTCTATTCGAGATGTTCTAGATAAGGAATTTAGGAACACCTAGGCTTAGTCATTGAGGGAACACATGTATTTACCCCATTAGACAATGCCACTGTGTGAGGAAATTCATTTGGATAGAATTCCTGTGTAGCTATAGATGACAGAGAATAATGAAAAGAACATAACTGAAGATTCTAAAGATACTGTTTTGCCCTTTTGCCTTTGCTCTTGTATTTTATGCCAATGGCACATTGTCACTCCCTTGCAGAATTACAGGCCACATGCTTACCAGTCCCCTTGTTAAAACACATGAACTGCTTCTTGTGCTTGATTTGGAGGAAACTAACAATTGTGTTACATTCCCTGCATCACTAGGCTCTGCTAGACCTTCCAGAGTTAAAGGAAGACTGATTCCCTGTAGACCTGTGATCAACACTAAGCTCACTCCCCATCAGTGACCGCTCTGAGATGAATAGATTTCCTGGCTCTACAATTCGTGCAACAAGAAAGTCGCGAAGCTTAACAGCGATCATCAGCGCGACATCAGTGGTACCTCCAAAGCAAGGCATTTGATTTGCGAAAGGCGTTGCAGAAGAAAGGAGGAGCTGATTCTTTTATTTGTTGTTTGGGCTCTGTACCTGTTATGTGCTGGAAACCTCTGTCAGTGTACATTCCCTTGAGCCCTTGGCCTGAGTTTTGGCCACATTCACACCTCATTTGCTTTGCACCAGTGGAACGACAGTACACCCAAGCATCCACGGAAAAAGGCACTACATTTTGGTGCCCATGAGAGAGCAGCTTGAGCGTCCTCTGACACTAAATGATGAGTGTTGGAGTCTGAAGATGCTGCTGATCTTGCTAAGTAGTGCTTGGATCTGCACGAGATGCTTTGTGCCCTTGATCAATGAACAGCACATCATTTGTAGCGTCTGCCACAAAGAACAGACACTGGTGCATTGTTTTGAGACATTGAGACTTTCGAGTGAGCTGTGAGTGTTTTGCCCGGAGAGCACTCCAACTAAACAGTATTGTTTTCTCATGAAAAGCCTGACTTGAAGAGGCCCAACGCGAAGAAATCACTGGAAGCGGATTTGATGGATAATAGAAGCCTGCCAGGAGAGGCTTTGACGGACTTTGGGTATTTTCTGTGAGCTTGTATAGACTTGAAGTTTGGAAACTAATTTTTGCTGCTTTTCTGGCATTGTTTTAAAGTACTATTCTGTTTAGTAGAAGCCGAATAAAGTCCACTCTCTGTGGAACAGTATCCCTTTTCATCTGAGAGCATTGATCAGGAACACCATTGTTTCACTTAAACATATAATGAATTACTGAAATGCATAGGAAGCTATATAAAATGTTATTAGATAATTCTAGGATTTGCTTTCTGTTTAGGATTGTGCAAGTATTTTGCATTTGACTTTTGTTTTTATTTTTCTCTTGCTTTTTCTGAAATTGTATTATGTTTTTTTTTTTGTTAAATTTTTGATTGGTTACCATTTGCCAGTTGCAGGGTCACGTAGGAGTACAAACGGTTCAGTTTGTGACCTGAGTAGTGGCAGTAGGCCTGCAGGACTTGCAGTGTCCCTATGACCTGCTAATAATCACAGCTGAAGTACTCTACCAAGATTGCGTGAGCGACATTAGAAAATGGAGATTGTATTGAGGAATGACGATAAAAAGCAAGAGATGAAAAACAGACATTATAGAATATTGTTCTCTAAGTGCGGTATAGCTCTATCTATTTTAATACTTTTATGTATTTTATTGGCTACTATATTTTGGTTTGTTTCTTCTACACAATTGACGTCTGCACCCACCTCCCACACCTATGTCTTTCTTCTACTTCTTTGCATCTTTCCAGATGTTACCCGAACACGGATAGTTAGGAGATCAGAGTTTACTGATAATTCCTTTTGTATCGTTTTCATCAACACCAGTTAGTAGTTGGACATCACTTATTGTTGGGTATGTGGCCGTGTACCACATACTACAGATAGAGGCACTCCCTATTTTTGTCCTGCCATATATGGCCTTTGTTCTACCGCGTGTGTAGGGAGACCTGTCCCGAGAGAGAGACGCTAGGTAATAGGATTATGCTTCAGTAACATCTTGAGGATTTTTATAAAATATAGATCTGGACCCAGACTAGCGTGAGTATAGGTTATTGCCTATGTAAGGGCAAAAGGGGCGTCTGAGGTTCTTTGAAATCTGAACCTGTGTTTAAAATATCATTATTCTGCTATGATTTTGATATCAGAGAAACGAAAATGGCAAGTTTTATATGTGTGTGTATTTTCATCACGATACAATGATGAATGCAGAAGTTATTGACAAATTCATTCTGAGCCCACAGGTCTCCAGGTTGTGAGCAGCGTCCATTTTAGTTGTTGCCCTTTACATAGGCATATACATGAGCCAATGATTCTTAAAGGACACGTATTCCTTACCTTGAGTTCTTCCTGACTCCCATTTGACCTGAACAGGCTGAATCTGCCTACGTGATGTTGGCCTCACCAACCCAGTCCATGCCCTCTAGTCAATCTATATTAAAGATCTGAGCAACTTGTTGTGTACATTGGCCTGAGCAAGATTAGAAGGCCGAATACAGTAGCCATGCCTGTTTATGACCCACAAGCATCCCTTATCCTACATTTCTATCTTCCACACCTGGCTCTGTTTCTCTGCTTCTGGGCTTTTACAATGGGGAGGTGACTGTTTATATGATGGGGAGGAAACCAGTTCTATTGTGAGCTTCTCCGGCCTGCACAGGAAAATATGTGAAGTTTGACATATGTTCATGATGGAAGATGGGTTGGTCAGTTTGGGCAAGTAGAATGGAATTCATAATTATAGCCTGCTTTGTTATGGTACCATGGGAGCGACCTACAATGATGTGTGTCACAGCAAGAATGTGAGCCTAGGGGCAAACTTTTTGTATAAAAAGCCTGCCTGAGAAAGCTCAGGCAGGCTCCCTCTTTCAATTGTAAAACTACGGTTGGACGACGAAGCCTCATAATTAATTATAATTAAGATGTCTTTTAATTTTACTGATTGGCTGTCAATTCCTTTGCTGCTTTATTATGCAAACTGCTGGATAGATCCCTGATGGGGAGTGAGTCATTTTCTACTTTTCCTCAATACCCATGCAATGCAGAAATCCTTCAGTCAGCCTCATGCACTTTTCAAATCAGTCATACAGCACTATCTATTTATCCTATTACTCCACCAAAACCTAAGCACGTATAAATTCACTATGCACTCTGTTTGCAATACTCTAATTATTCTAGTTACTAGTCATGAACTTATGGAATGGCCTAGCTACTAACACAAGTACAGGTACAATATTTTGGGCACTATCCAGGCAGACCTCTTACTAGCTACATACTATTGATACACTGTTGTAAGTACCCAGTTAGTACTCATACAGTGTAGGAATCATCCAGTCTGTCCCATCATTCTAATTACTAGTGGTGTGCTTATGGAGTTGCCTAGCCACCATCATAAGTACATGTACAATATTCTGTGGACAATCCTTATAAACATCTAAGCACATACATACTATTGGTACACTCTACTAAATATTGAAGCAGTACCCATGCAGCCTGGGATACCTCCTGTCAGTGTCATATACTTTGTCAATCACACATTCAGTACGATGTTCTTAGTGTATCACTCCGCCAATAGCTAAGCACTTATGGAGCAGATTTACAAGCCCCAGCACTACCAGTACATCACGTTCTGTGACGTAGTAATGGCGCCAGGGACTCTTACATATTTACAAGTAGAGCAAAGGCCACCTTGCGTGGCTTTTCCTCTCCTTTAAAATACAGCTCATTCAAATGCAACACTTTGCGTTGAAGGGGCGTTCCATGAGTGTTGCTGTGTATGTTCCCACAACACCCATGGAAGTCCAAACATCTCAAGATTTACAAGAAATCGTAAATCTGGTAATATGTGGGAATTCTGCGTCGCCCTAGTGGTGGTGTAGCGAGATGCAATGAGGAGAAATATTTTAAATTCTCCTAATGTTTTCCTCTTTCAATGCTTGCTGCATACCACATCACAAATTGAAAGAGGAAAATGCCTTTAGTGATTATTTTTATGCAGGAATGTGCACCTTCCTTCACAAAAAAATCTCCCTATGAAATAGACATCCTTGCACCATGATGAAAGGGTGCATGTGCCGGCACTTGCCAGCTGTTTGTGCGCGAGTGCAGGGAGAAGCACAGAGTTTCAACATATTTATGTAAATATATCACATCTCTGTGCTTTTGAAGTGCTGCAGCGCGGTGCTGCTAAAGAGCTTGCAGTGTCACGCTGCAGCACTTCCTTATAGATCTGCACTTATACATTCACCATATACTTCTAATGCATTCTTTAAGTTAATCATGCTCTACACATATATTCAATTAATCTTTAACACTTTACCATTCAATTATAGTCCTTTCTTTAACCAGATAAGGTAGTTCTGATAAGAACGTTTTTTTTCTTTTTTCTTTTATATTTTCTTTTTTCTTTTTTTTTAACAATTTTGTATTTTTTGGGTGTTTTTTCAAAAAAAGAACAAAAAAACAATGAATACAACAGGAAACTTCTGGAATTATTTATCATTCCCCCCAAAAAAAGGAAAAAAAAGAATTAACAACGATGGTTGTGTTGCCCAGCACAAACTGCATTCACTGACTGCTCTCCAGAGCATATGAGTTTTTTGTACTTCACACAGTGCTGTTCTAGGAAGGCAAACTCTGGCCTATTTCAGCAGGAGTAACTGATTGCAGTGGTTCATAAAGGTAGTCAGCACCTCCGTTATGTTTGCATAAAGATCACATAATCACTATCCTACTTTAGGGCGTGCTCAATGTCTTTGCACAGTGCCATCCACAGTCCTACAAAATATACATAGAATCCTCCATATATATCTATACAAAATAAAAATGTAGACAGAGCACAGCACAAATATGTAAACTGTGGCCTAATGTCTGGTGCATGTTAGGCTGATGATGCTCCCGATGTGCTTGTAACAGTAGTTGAAGAGTTCACTGCAGCTCACCTACATTTCTCCTGAGCCAAATTCAGAGGATGTATTGTTTTATGATGTTTCTACATGGAGGCAGTTCCACAAGAATATTTCTTCTCACTACCTCGTGATAGCACTCTTTGACAAATTCTGAATGTCACCTTGCTAGCGTTCACCTTTTTTTCCCCAGGTGGAAAAGTGAAGAACTTCCACACTATGGACCTTTGAGGATGTGGTGCCTCCTGCAAAAATTCTACATCTGAAGATCCTTACTCCTGCTGATGTCCAGAAGCCATGTTTTTGATTTTTTTTTATAAACACCCAAAAAATAAGCAAAAAACTGTTCTTGAAGGAAAAGAGATGTCTCTCTAAAGATGCTTCAACAAGAATGATTAAAATGTGTGGGGTCCTTTAATAGTTACAATGAAAAATGTTATTAACCAATCAAAGCTTTTTTTTTAAGGTCACATGGTATCCGCGCACTGTGCTCTCATGAAGCACGCACCCAATGCGACTTCACGAATATATATTTGAAAGTAATATAAGTTTATTTTGAGTACAAATATATTATTTATATACGTATCTTAGATAATCACTTGCCCTAATATGTATATTAAAGATACATATATATAATTCTAGACATTAACAAATTTCGCGGGAGTCACGCATCCTGCACGCCCTAGCACGTATATGACGTCACACAGGACCCGTCAGTAACCTGATGCACACCCTGCATTTTTGCTCTTAATGTTCCATTTAACTTTTTATCAAATTTGGCGTGCATGCACCCGACAGTGCTCCATTCCTTTAGCACTGGAATATTTAACAACAGCCAAGTGATGACTTGCAGTGATGCAAATCATAAACGGGTTGCACAGCCTTATGCACATATGTATTCATTTAGTACACTTAAACCACAGTAATCCAATTTTGTCCTTTTTATTCCACAAAGTATTTTCAAGTTCATCTGTCACGTCAAAGGTATGAAACTTCTTTTAACTTTTCTGCGTTTTATAATTCTAGAATTGCCTATCCAGGCCTATTCATGAACTTTAGAGGTTTCAGATCCATCCAAATTACGAACGTGTAGCACCCAATGCATTTCGGTTTCTATTGAACCGTCCTCAGGGGTATCTGAAATTTTTCATAAAAATACATATATCAGTCCTATGTTTTATTGTAATTAATCCACCCACACTGCAACACAAATATTAAATGCTGAACCGTGCTCCCTCCTCTCTTATAAACATCCCGAGTGCCCATACCAATCAACATGAAACTTCCTTACGTGCCCCCTGTTAATCTGTCCCGAATGCTTCTAAACCCAACCCAACAATCCTCAATTTGTCAACCTACACTTCGTTCTGTAATTGTTACAAAATATGTGAACTACCCAACCTCTCTGTGTTCGAAACGATGGGAAATCATACTCCCTGCATCCCTGCATTAACAAAACTAACTCGTGCTCGTGAACTGCCCAGCCTCTCTGTATTCCAAACAATATGAAGTCATTCTCCCCGCAGCCCTCCCGTCACAAAACTAACCCGTGCTCCCCCAACTACCCATGCCTTTCTACAAATTCTCCCGTATGTCGGCGTATCTCCCCAGTTTGCATACCTGCTCAGTTCGTTCCCATCCACTTTCCTCCTCTCACAGTATGCACTCGATCGTCAATGCTTCCCGCCTTCACTAAACCCGATCTATTTAAATCTGGCTGACCCACCCCACCTGTTGTGCATCACGTGTTTTAAATAAACCACCCCTACTCAAACCTACTTCCCTGTTGAAACTTAAAAACAAAACGCCTTCTTCAAACATCTCCCGAATTTCACATGTATATACCCGTGAGTGAAACACATTCAATGAAAAACATTCAATGAATATGACTAAAAGATCATTGAAAAAGAAACTATTGATGCTTTAAATAAGTCCTGTTGATGGTATATGTACTAATGATCTTCCTTGTCTGTAACTCGAGTGAACAGCCTTTGACGTGAAATCCAAATCGTTAATTCGTGTCTTCTGCTTGTTTCAGTGGGGTGCTTCCAGGGTTGGAATGAAGTGTTATAATATAATCTGTTAGTAGCCTGGTGCACACCCTGCATTTTTACTCTTAATGTTCCATTTAACTATAGTTACTCTTTCAATCACTGACTTTTACGTATACTTTTTTATATACACCAACTCTCAGATACAATGTCTTTTATTTTTTTTTACTTTGTTGGAGATGTGCCACTGAGACATGCATTTGCTCACCAACATACAAATTAACACAGTGAGTCCATAGGTTTCAGGGCTATTATAGTTAGCTGGATATTTCACTCATACAAAACCATTGAAATTCCTCTGTTATAATTAGTTCTGCTAACTATAACTCACGCACCCGTAATGCACTGCTGATGATGTCACATATTACATCATTCATTACATGTTCAGTGACATCACTAATGACATCACTGATGACATCTCAAATGACATCACTGATGACATCATCCAGCGAATGTTGTTTGGTTGGATATTGAAATATGTGTTATATATATAGCAATCTGCACTAAAGAATGAGTGGATGTGTAAGTGTCTGGATGGAGGATTAGTAGCTGTGTGATTGACTGTTTAAGTGACTAATTAAAAGTATCTCACTAAATACATGGGTTAGTGACTAAACTGTGTGGATGTCTGTATCACTCTGACTGTTGTTGAAACTGCTGCATCAGTTGGTCACCAGCTACATGAAAGTCTACATTAGTTATTTATTAGTTGGCTGAGTATTTGTATAGGAGAGTGAATGTGTGTTTGGTTGGGTGGGGGTGTGTGACTGTGCAAAGATGTGTTAATAGTTGATTCACTAGATATATGAGGTTAATACTGCATGTGGAAACAGTTGTTTGGGTGAGTGAGTGTGTTTATGGGTGTGTTGATGAGCAAATATATCTCTCAGTGGTACATGTCCAACGAAGTAGAAAAATAAAAGGCAGTGTATGCGACAGTTGTTGTATCTAAATAACTATACATATGAGTCAGTGAGTGACTGCATGGATGACTGCATGGATGACGGTATACGTATAATAAATTTATAAGACACTAAGTATGAGTTACTATCTGTATGAATAAATGAAGTGGTGTTTGTATAAGTGTGCAGCTGAGTAAATGTAAGTTGATTGTTTGCATAAGTAAGTAGGATGACTGCATAACTGAGTAGGTTGTGTGCTGATGTGTCAATGTCAATATAGGTGTATAAGTGCATTTAATAGTGTTCTATTGATCAGTGACAACAGGTCTGAGTGATTCTATAGGTGAGTGATTGGATGTGTGTGTAGACCTAGGAATCAGTAAAGGGGCTTTTAGAAACTTGTATTGGAGTGTCAATGGTTTCAAAAATGTTAGTTTCTATTTTACAGTGAGTGATCAAATACTACTGTGTGATGAGGTGTATCAGATTGTCACATGGATGATGTCATCAGTGATGTCATTTGAGATGTCATCAATGAAGTCACTGACCATGTCATGAATGATGTAATATGTGACATCATCAGCATTGCATTGTGGGTGCGTGAGATATAGTTAGCAGAACTAACTAAAACAGAGGAATTTTAATGGTTTTGTACGAGTGAAATATCCGTCTAACTATAAGAGCCCTGAAACCTATGATTTTTTCAGTGAATTTGTAAGGTTTTTTAAATGCTAATTCTTAACTATAACGTGTCTGAAACCTATGGTTTTTTCAGTGCATTTCAAAGGTTTTTTAAATGATAATTTTTAAATGTAATAGTACTTAAATGTATTTCTTGGTACTAATTTTCTACAGTTTTTTAACTGTTCATTTTTAAATATGTTATTTAATAAATAACAATATATATTTTTAATAAAAAACTGGATTTTTTTTTTAATAGTGAAACTGAAATAATATTGTCTTTATTATTTCTCCCCAATATTTTTTTGATGTCACACACCCAAAGCGTACCCATCACGATCGATACGTGGATTCTAGCTGCCATTTTAGAAATGTTGTGAAGGATCTCCATATGATGTGCGATGGGTGCGTATTTTCAGAGATGTGCGCGATTGCTTTGTGACTGGTCCATGACCCCTGCTCCTTCACATTCGCGACACATGCACATTACTGTACGCGATGCTTGCACGGTGACGGGCTCCGAGTGATGTCATATACGTGTTGGGTGTGGTGGGTCCACGACTCCCGTGAATTTTTTTACATCTAAAATTATATATATGTCTTTAATATACATATTGGGACAAGAGGTTATCCAAGGTATTCATAAAAATAATATATTTTTACTTGTAATAAACTTATATTACTTTTAAATGTACTTTCGCAAATTTACGTAGGGTGTGTGCTGCATCTGCGCACGGTCCGCGGATCCCATGTGACCTGAAAAAAAAAGATTTGATTGGTTCATAACATTTCCCATTGTAACTATTGAAGGACCCCACCCATTCATCTTTGGAGAGTCATCTCTGTGCTGAACCCTTATTTCACCATTTTTTTAGTGGTGTTTTTAAAAAAAAGTGGAACATGGCTTCAGGACAGCAGCAACAGGAGGAGGAATATTCTTCAGAAAAAAAATGTTTGCAGGAGGCTCCACGTCCTAAAAGGCCAGCATTAGTGCGGTTTAGTGAGAGAGTATTATCTAGAGGTAGTAGTGAGAAGAAGTATTCCTGTGGTACTGCTTCGATGTATAAACATCTGAAAACCATACATCCGGTGAATTTGGCTTGGGAAGAGAGTAGATGAGCGGAATTAACCCTCCAGCTGCAGTTTCAAGGACTTCTGGGACATAAATTGCTACATCTGCACACGACAATCGACCTGAGTTTGCTTTCCTAGTGCAGCACTGCGTGAAGTACAAGAAACTGATTTGTTTTTTTGGGAGCAGTCTGTAGAAGCAGTATGTGCTGTGCCACGGAACCATTGTTGCTATTTTTTTGTTTGCTTTGTTTTTTTGGAATGCAAAATAATTCCCGAAGTTTTCTGTTTTTTTATTTATTTTTTGTTTTTGAAAATCACCCAAAAAAACAAAATTGTTCAGAAAAAGAAAAAAGAATATATAAAAGAAAAAAGAAGGAAAAAAGTTCTCATCAGAACTAACTTTTCTGGTTAAAGAAAGAACTATATTTGTATGATAATGTGTGAAAGGTTGGTTGAATATATGTGTAGAGCACAATTGACTGAAGGAATGCATTAGTAGTGTATGGTGAATGTATAAGTGCAGAAGTATAAGGAAGTGCTGCAACGTGACACTGTAAGCTCTATAGCTGCACTGTGCTGCGGTACTTCCGAAGCAGAGGGATGTGACATATGTACATAAATATGTTGCAACTCTATCCTTCCTTCTGCACTCCTGCACAAACTGCAGACATGCAATGACACAGACATCCTTGCACCATGTTTGTGTTTTTGGTAGGAAGGACACCTTCCTGCACAAAAAACAATCAGTAAAGGCATTTTCCTCTTTAATGTATGCTGTGCAATGCAGCATACATTGAAAGTGGAAAAAATGAGGAGAAATGAAAACAATTCTCCTTGTTTTGCCTTGCTACACCAACTGGAGGATGGTGCAGCATTCACACACATCTTCAGATTTCCAATTTCCGATAAGTGTTCTATAAGTGTTTTGCATGGGAACACAAACAGCAACACCTATGGAACACCCTTTCAATGCAAAGAGCTGTGCATAAAGAGGCTGTATTTACAAGGAGAAGAAAAGCTATGCAGGATGCCTTTTCCTCTCCTTCAAATATGAAGGAGTGTCTGGCGCCATCAGTATGTTACAAAAAGTGATGAATTGGTGGTACAGGATACTTCTACATCTGCCCCATACGTGCTTAGGTATTGGCAGACTGATACAATAAGAACATATTTCTGGTTGGTTGATTGGAGAATTGCGTGAGAGTGACAGGAGGTATCCTACACTGTATAGGTAGTACTTCAGTATTTCATTAAGTGGATCAATAGTATGTATCTACTTGGAGATTTGAAGGAATTATGCACATTATAATGTATGTGTACATGTGTTTGTGCCTAAGTCATTTTATAGCAATACCACTAGTAATTGGAATTATGATAGTGCTGCAAACAGAGTGAATATTTCATTTATAAGTGCTTACGTATTGGTGGAGTGATAGGATAAGTAGATACTGGGAGATAAGTGATTAAAGAAGTGCATAGGGTTGACTGGAAGATTCCTATAATATATAAGTACTAAATGGATATTTGGAAGAGTGTATTGATAATATCTACCTAGTAAGAGGTCTGCTTGGATAGTGCACACAATATTATAGCTGCACTTGGGTTACTAGCTAGACCATTCCATAAGATCCTAACAAGTAACTACAATAATTACAGTATTACAAAGGGAGTGCATAGTGAATTTAAAAGTGCTTGGTTATTGATGGAGTAATAGAATAAATAGTTAGAGGAGGATGGGTGAATAGTGCGTGGAATAAAGAGATGGCTTCCTAGTCAACAAAACACCAAACAAATGATGAAATAAGGGTTCTCGAAAGCACAGAGATAGCTCTCCAAAGATGCTCCAACAAGAATTATTGAAATGGGTGGGGTCCTCCAATAGTTACAATGGGAAATGTTATGAACCAATCAAATCTTTTTTTTCAGGTCACATGGGATCCTAAAAGAGGGATTCCAACACTAAATAGGTATTAAATGAGTATTTATAAGAGTGTATTATTAGTATGTAGCTTGTTGCAGTTCTCCATGCATAGTATATCAACTTTTTGTAGCTGATTAGAAGTCTGCATACATACTGCACAGAATATTGTAGCTGTACTAGTTTTTCTGTTATGCCATTCATTTGATACCTATTAAAATAATGTCACTGTTGTAAAAAGAATACATGATTGCAATAAGCACCACTGCACTGCGTTGCAGAGAGGTGGTCTAGGCCGTGCCCCTTTTTACATCTCTCAGCCACAAAGCTGTGTGGCACTTAATGGACATACCTAGTGGGCTAGTTGGACCCTCGGGACCCTCGGGATTCAAGGGTACTTAATCTACCAACATAAAAAGTTATAGGGCATGTTTACAAGTGCTGAAGGGAGGGGATGGGGCCTGAAGTGACATGTGCAAACACACTCTGTGGCACGTTTTAGGTTGAGGAATTAAGTCTCCTTTAATCCTGAAAGTCCCTGGGTCCAACTAGCCCACCATGTACCTCTAGTAAACACCACAGAGCTGCGTGGCAGAGAAGAGGTCCGAAGCCATGCCTCCTTTTACACCTCTCTGCAATGCAACTCTGGGGCACTTACTTGACATACCTGGCCCCCAGGGATCCTCAGGATTCAAGGGGACTTTATCCCCCAACTTAAAATGCCCACAGAGTAAGTTTGCACGCATGTCATCTCAGGCACCCCCTCCCTTCACCAGTGTGCAAACCCACCCCATTCTGCATTTTAATAGGTACCTTTAATCATTCTGCCCTATTATGTACTAGGGGCTTACAGAGGAGGTCATGCTAATTACAGGGGTAGCCCAATGCATAGTGTTCCGTAGTGTATCTAGGTGGTTTCATTGTATTCTAAGTGTCTTTTAGAATGCCACTTGCTCTAGGCCTGGTTAGTCAGAGTGGAATAATGAGAAGCATTTCTAGACTGTATAGGTACTAACTGAATATTTAAAAGACTATATCAATGCTATGTAGCTGATTATAGGTATGCATAGATAGTGCACAGAATATTAAAGCTGTACTAGTTATTCTGATTAGGCTATTCCTTAGATACTTGACTAGTAACTAGAATAATTTCAGACCTGCAAAGACCGTATATGATGAATTTAGAAGTGATTAGGTATTAGTAAAGTGATATGATACATAGATTGTGCTGGATGGGGGATTGCGAAAAAACATGGCACAGACAGAAGGATTCCAACATTGCATAGGCATTAACTGGGTATTTAGAGGAGTGTATTAATAGTATGTAGCTTGTGAAAGGTCTGCGTGTGTAGTATATAAAGACATTCACCTGTACTTGGCCAATGCTTAAGTATATGACTAATAACTAGAGCAATTTCAGTACTACAAAGAGAGTGCAAGCTAAATTTATAAGTGCTTAGGTTTTGACAAACTGATAGGATACATACATAGTGCTGGATTGGTGGTGGAGAAGTGCATGGGACAGGCGGAAGGTCTCCTGGACTGCATAGGTACTAACTGAGTATTTTTTATTTAGGTTGAGAAACCTTTATTGAATAACATATACATCGTAAAACATCAGTACAACAAAATATTAGTGGTAACTTGCAAAGCATAATGTATGAGAGATTAGAGTTAAGCAATAAAATAAAGACTATACATACTGCAAAGAGTATTTTTGGGGGGGGATTTTCATTTGAAAAAAGAGAAGGATAAAGAGAAAGAAAGAAAAAAAAGAATAGAAAGTGAAAGTGAAAGTGAAAGTGAAAGAGAAAGAGAAAGAGAGAAGAAGGAAGGAAGCAACATATCATCAACAAACAAGTGTAACATTTGAAATATAATACATTCATCAAACAGCATGTCTGGAAAGAAAATCAGTAAGTGGTAACCATAGCAAGTCCTTTTTGATTAATAAGGGTAAGGTTGTGGTGCATGATCAAGTCTGTGATGATGACATAGTAAATTCCATGAGCAGGACATGAAATTTTAGAATTATCCTTCCAGTTAGTTGTGATGATCTGAAAGAACATGGGTATAAACAAATCTATAAACTTTCGTACATTACAAGAAACATTCCAAAGAGGACAGGACCCACCCAAAAAAATATGCACAATGCCAAAAGATATATCTGTATTTAAAACATCATTAAGGATAGACCATGTATGAGACCAAAGGGATTTAACTAGGTGGCAATAAAAACACATATGAAGGAAATCACTATTATCATGTGGGCAGGACCAACAAGTCTTGGAATCAATTAGTTTAAATTTGTAAAGATTAGAAGGGGTGAGAAAGAGTATATTATAGAGGAAATACAATGTCTGTGTAGTGTTCGCAGAACTGGAAACTGTATGAATTTTTAACCAGATAGAGTCTCAGGTTGGAATGGAGCCAAATCTCGTTCCCATATGAGTTCTAGTTTGGATTTGACCCTAACAACCTGAGAAGAAGGAAGTAGCTTGCCTATAGCAGCAGCTTTCAGAGGAGTAGAAAAGTCTGGTGAAGGAGAGATGGTCGAATCAGAGGAGGACAAAGGGGTGTGTTGAGAGAGCACTGAGGCAAGGGCCTTTTTTAACAAGGGGTATTTGGAGGCGTATGTATCCATGAGCTGAAAGGAGTCGCGAAGGATTGGAAAATCTATCAGTGAATTATTCACAATATAGTGGTCAAAAAAAATAATTCCTTTGTCAATCCACTCCTTCCACAATAACGCTGTGTTGTTGATTTTTAGAGAGTTGCTATACCAAATTGGTATCTGCAAATAAGAGTCAGTATGTAAAGTGAAGAAGCAGGATAGTGAGAGAGCAAGTGCTTTAGAATGTTTAAATAAGGGGGTAATAAAACCTTTCTGTGGCTGGGATAGATGAGTGGCCGTGAGAAATGAAAAGGGTGATAATTGTGCTAGTTCAATTGAACTCCAAGCGGTTGAGGTAAGACAAGGGGAGTCTGAAAAAAAGGGCCAGATCTGTTTTAATGTAAAAGGAGAATGATATCGACTAATATTGGGAAAGTTAATTCCACCTAGATCCTTGTGTTGTTGAAGACGGATTGTTCCACAAAAACTTTTTTAAAATGTGGTTGATGGTTTGGAAAAAAAGAGAGATGGGGAGCATGGACAGATAAAAGTTGACGATGGGGAGAAGCATCATTTTAATAGTTGAGTGTCGTTCCCACCAGTATAGAAAGAGGGGGGACCAACCATGAATAAGATTAGAGAGCTTTTTCAGTATGTCTGTGTGATTTATGTTAATAGTTTCTCTAATGGTGTTGGCATAGAGGATAGCTAGACATTTGATGTTTTTAGGGTTCCATTGACAACCAGAACCTTGAAACATGTGAGGGAGGCAACATTTATTTAAATGTAAAACTTCAGACTTATCAATATTCAATTTTTAACCAGAAACTAAAGAGTATTTATTTAATAAGGAAAAGAGGGAAGGCAGGGAAGGAGAAGGATTGGAAATATGAAGAAGAATATCGTCAGCGTAGGCAGTATATTTAATATCAATAGTCTGAAATTTAAAACCAGTGTAAGAAGAGGAGCGCTTAATTTTTTCCAGGAAAGGTTCCAATGCAAGGATGAAGAGAAGAGGGTACCAGACAGGGAGGGACATCCCTGTCTGGTACCTCTGTGGAGAGAAAAGTAATTAGATTGAGAACTGTTGACCCAAATGGAAGTAGAATGGGCAGAATATAATAGTTGAATAAATTGAATAATATGGGGACTAAAACCATGCCATCTTAGTGCACCAAACATAAAATCCCAGCTCACCCTATCAAATGCTTTCTCACCATCTAATGTGATAGTTGCAATCGTAGAATCCAACTTTGAAGCAAGGTGAATGATATTAAGAAAAGTTCTTGATTTGATTTGATTTGATTTGATTTATCCACTTATAAAGCGCGCGATTGCCCGAAGGCGTCTTGGCGTCTCAGCGATTGATCTACCCTTAACGAACCCCGATTAATAAATATTGATAAGATCAGGATTAACTTTATTTATACGAATGGTGAGAATTTTAGCATACATTTTACAGTCAGTGTTAATTAAGGAGATGGGTCTATAATTTTTACACATGGAAGGATCTTTGTCTTTTTTAGGGCTCAATCATAGCATTACTTGAATGAAAGAGCCAACAGATGTACCAGTAGTTACAAGATAACAATCAATGAGAGTAGATGGGGAATTAGAGTTAATTTAAAGTGAAGGTGAAAGCAAACAGTAAAACCATTGGGGCCAGGGGAATTTTATTCTTGGGCAACTGAGTAATAGCATTGAGTATTTCTTTATCTGAAATAGGAGTATCTAGAGATGGAAAATCTATAGAAGTTTCGGGAGATATAGGAATGGTCTGTAAAAAGGAACCAATTTGCGCAGATGGCGGAGTACTTTCTGGGGTATATAGGGAGGTGTAGTATTGAACAAAACAATCAAGTATTAATCATTTGAAGAGTGACAAGCTCCCAGATTGTCTTTAATAGCTATAATTTTGGATTTTTGTTTCTTAATTGTAAGATAATTTGCAAGATATTAACCCGCCTTATTCCGTCCACCATACATCTTTGCATTACATCTAAGAAGATTATTACTGGCAGAATCCCATGAGGGTTTATTATATTGCATTTTAGCTTTAATAAGAACAGAAAGTGTGACAGCGGAGTTTGCTGGGAAATATTGATGCTCAAGGTCTTTAATCTGTTTAAGAATATGGGAAGACTGCGAGAGTGCTTTCTTCTTTTTCTGGTAAACATAAGCAATAACAAATCCTCGTGCGACAGCCTTAAAAGCATCCCAAACAGAGTGAAAGTGGGGAGTAGAATGAAGGTTGTTGGGGAAAAACTCATTCATAAAGAGAGTAAATTGATCAACAAATTGGGAGTCTAAGAGGAGGGAGTTATTAAAACGCCAGCGACAGGAGGTTGGGGGGGTAAGGGATAGTCCATATCTGAAATGATGGGGGCGTTGTCAGAGATAAAAATAGAACCTATTTCTGAATTAGTCATGAATTTCACAGTGTGTTGTGTAAGAAAAATGTAATCAATTCGGGAAAAAGATTTATGAACAGGGGAAAAGAAGGAGAATTCCAATGTGTCGGGATGGGAAAGTCTCCATGTGTCTATAAGTCCTCCAGAGGAAATGGTTCTATAAAAGGATTTTTGCATTTTATTAGGAACATATTTGGTTTGTGATTTCGGACCTAAAAAGGGGTCCATGATTTGGTTACAACCCTCACCTACAATTAGACTGTCAGCTGGATGCAAAGAGAGAACAGTAGAAAAATTGTTCCAAAAAGTTAAATCCGTACCAGTGGGGCCATAGACATTACAAAAGGAAAATTCTATATCATTACTAGAAGTATTTAAAAACAACCATCTACCATTATTATCATGAAACTCATCTTGCAGTTGAACATTTAACTATTTGTGAAACATAATAACCACACCATTTTTATTATTCACTTGTCAGAGAACAAAAGATTTCTCCTACCAAATTCTTATGCAATGAAGACAAATCTTGTAGTTTGAGATGTGTTTCTTGCAATAAAGCAATCTGACATTTCAATCTTGCTAAATTAAATAAAACTTGCTGCTTTTTAATAGGGTTGCGATTCCTCTAACATTCCAGGAAATAATGCGAAGTCCCTTCATAAGTATAAATTAATAAAAGGTAAACATAAGAAAGAGGAGAGATGAACTAGAGAAGAAAGTAGGGAATGAAATAGCAAAGAAAGGGTGGAGAAACAAAAGTGTTAAAGAACAACCCAGTGACAGGTAGTCGTAAGAAATCATTGTAGCGGGAATAAAATAGGAGAAAAGTACGAAAACAAAGGATGAAGTAAAAGAGAAGGATAAAAATTGAAGGTAAGTGAAGAAAAGGATAAAGTTGCAAGGAAAATATAAAGAGAGAGAAAAAAGAAAGGAATAGCGTAAGAGGACAAAGCTGTCCTAGAAAAGTTAGGAAAGAAGAGATGACGAAAAGCCGGTAACAGTACGGGGTAGAGGGGATGGCAAGAACCAAAACAACCAAACCACTCGGGGAAGCACTGAGTGAAAAAAATTAAATATACAACATCAGATGAAGAGGAAGGGATTAATTACTCTAATTAGAAAAAAAATTTGCAAATGAAAAAACTAGGAGGGGAGCTTACTAGACACTAGGGAACAGGGCAACTGGATACATCAAACAAGAGAGACAAACACATGACACAAGCAGGAGTCTTCAACCATCACATAGGAAGGACCTAAAAACAGACAGATAAAAAAGAGAAAACCATTACAATACCATGCAACTTATGCAAGACAAAAATAAACAGAGCAATTAGAAGGCAATCAGTGTTTTCCAAGTTCCATATTTTCTTCACGGTGACAGTGAATGAACTTCCGAAGATCAACTGGATCGTCAAATGAAAATGTTCTGTCTTTATAGGTCACTTTGAAGAAACAGGGATGTATGAGGCCATATCGGGCGTTCATGGATTTTAAGGATGGTCTGAGACCCAGAAATTCCTTGCATCTACTAGCAGTTGGTATGGATACATCCTGACTGAAAAAAACCTTGTGACCAGACCAAAACATCTGCTTATGTTGTTTGGCAGCTTGAAGAATTGCCATAAGGTCGGAGTATAACAGAAAATAAGTAATGATACCTCTTAGCTTAGTGGGAGAGGACACATTTTGAGGCCCCAGTCTATGCGCTCTTTGAATATAAATGTCCATTGGTTTTGGGAGGCCAACAATCTGCAAGACCTGGGATTTCAAGAAGGAGATCATGTCAGAGCCTTCGGATCCCTCCAGAATTCAATAAATGCATAAATTATTATGCCAATTGTGATTTTCTAATTCCTCTGTACATTTTTTAAGTTGGTTAACTTCCTTGGTGAGGCATTCAACTTTGGCAATAACATCCTGTGTATTGCTGACCTTCTGCTCAACATCGGATAATCTCATATCAAGGCCACACCATTTTTCCTCAATTCTTTGGAGAGTGGTAGTAGAGTCTGACATAAAGGGGCTAAAAAGGCTAAACTCATCAATAATGTCCTCTAACGTATTGGGAAGACGTGATTTAGTTGGGGAAACGGGTCTTTTTTATGGAGCTTACTGTTATTGCCTGTAGAGTCTTTGCGACTTCCAGAGGATGCCCCAGTAGTCACGTTAGATTTGTTGGACTGTGTAAAATCCATGTTGAGATAATAAATCCAATCATAAGATAGAGTCAGAGGCAAGACTTAAAACAATCAGGACTGGGATTACTGAAAAGAATACAGTCCTCAAAGAGAAATATCAGGAAGCACAGAGCCAGTATTCCAGGAAGACAAATACTATAAAATACATAGGTAACGGTAGTTAAGAAACCAAAAGCCATATTACAATGCACAATACATGCTATAGCTGTTGTCAGGAAAAGGATTAATGAAGAAAAATTGCAACTATCATAGCAAACAAAAACAAGTTCCAAGGTCCAAGTGATGAAACAGGCTATCATAATGCTATGTGCCCGCACAAAATAAAAGCATACTGAGTGAAGTTGTTTATAAAGCACAACACATATGTGGTGAAGAAGAGAATTGCATGGCTCCTTAGAAGTACCCACAGACTGATAATGTGTGGTTTGAGGCAAAATTGTATGTCAGTCCAAAGCAAGTCCTCAATAAGGGAGAAGAGGCAGTTGTAAACTCTGTCACATTAGAATGCAAAGTGACTGTGAGGGAGCCGTGGCAAGATCAAATGCGCCGTTCCTAGCACGCACAAAATGGTGGCTGCATTGCCGAGTGATATGAGGCAAAGACAAGTGCGCAGTAAAAAAAAAGTCGAAGAGAGCATACCGTTCGACGCCTCCGACGCACACACACACGTTCTTGTGAATAGAAACCGTGCCGGCGAGAGGTCCCTTCAGGCAGAAGCAGAGCTTGGTGCCTCGGAACCTCCTCAGGGTGCGGCCATCTTGCCGCCGCGACTCCCCACTAACTGAGTATTTAAAATACTGTATCAATACCATGTAGCTGATTAGAGGTCTGCATACATAGTGCACAGAATATTGCAGCTGTACTAGTTTTTCTGATTACGTAATTCCTTAGGTGCTTGACTATTTACTAGAACAATTTCACTCTTGTAAAGAGATTACATGCTGAATTTATAAGTGCTTAGGTTTTGGCAGACTGATAGGATACATAGATAGTGCTGGTTGGTTAATTGAAGAAGTGCATGGGATAGACAGGAGGATTCCTAGATTGCATAGGTACTACTTTATATAGTAGTAAGTGGAGTTTTATATACATAGTGCAGAGCTGAATGTAGTAGTGTATTGATACTGTTTGCAATACTTAATCTTACCTTGACAGTAGTACATATCAAAAAAATGCTTAACAAATTTTTTACTTGTTTTTTTATAATTTACATTTCTGAAAATGTTGTACTTTACAATTCAAATCTGAGAAAGAAAGAAAAAACACAGTTATGATATATAACAGTATACTTTTTATAACACGACATCATTTTAACATTTAACATATATGAATTACTTTGTTTGCCTTTTTTGCTGTTCTCAGTATATATTGAATTTCACTACAATCAGATATTTCAGTGTTACTCATCACAAAACAGCGTGCAAAAAAAAACAACCAATAAGATTGTTTAAAAAAAACTAATTTTAAATATACTCAACTATTTCTCAACATTCCATAAAAACAACATCCTCAATAACATAGCATATTATACAAATCACATATATATAACATGATTCTTTTTTAGAGAATGTTCTTACTTCAATATGAAAGAACTGAAATGATAATTCAATGAACAATTCTTTATACCTTCCATATACTTTAAATGATGTTCTTTAAAAATATATGGTGTGAGAATGTCCAAGAAAAAGTCCTTAATTCAAATGAATACCTTTCCTCTAGGCCAAATGGAATTCCTGAAATCTTTTATACTGATATTGTCCAATAGTAATCGTATTAATGCATGTTAACATTCCTAATAAACCAAATTATATTCTTAAAACTTTGGCTTTAAGAATATTTGGTAAGACAGAGGTGATGACATTCGGGAAACTGGAACCTACCTGGTCCCCCCAATGGTGGCCACCTGAGATGGGAATGCCTCCTCAACCTGTGTCTAAGGTACGTAATTTGGGAGTCATATTTGACAACAAAATGACTTTCCATCAACATGCCAACTCAGTGGTCTCCTCATCTTTCCACATCCTCCTCATCTTTCCACATCCTAAAGATTCCTATTTCAGGAAAAAAGCTTAAAACATGGTTGTTTTCAACATAAATCTTTTTTAATACAATGAGATTTCTTTTAAGTTAGCGCGGAGACACCCCTAGGGGTATTTGCGCGCTTTAAAAATCTCATAAATAAATAAAATAAATAAATAAATAAATTTGGTAATTTATTAGGCAAACATTGTCTAAAAACCAATTGAGCATCATTACAATATGTCCATCCTTTATTACATTTCAATTAGTCAATGTAATGTCCAGATGTTGTAGAAGGACCATCATGGAAAATAATTGCTACTGCTACAAAAGTTATTCCTGATATTAATAGTTGACTTGCTTCAAAATGTTTAAATACAGTTTCTAATTTACTTCCATCAGCTGTGCAACGTTGTATCATTAAAATTATGTATTGTCCAAATCTTTCTATAAATAATGTTGATAACATTTCAAATATGCATTGGCTACACTCCATGTTTTGATTTGCTGCTTTAACTAGTTTGTTGAAAGACACTGTTTTACAGTCAGGTAATATCAAAAATACAAATCTTTTAGTGTCTATGTTAGATTTTCAGTTTCTATTCCTTCATTTTCCAATACAGCAAGCATATACATTAAAAATTCCTGAGCATCTTGTTGAATATTCTGCATAAATTGTGTAGAATCAGAACATATATCCAAAAGATTACGAATATCAGAAACACTTTGTATTTTCCTTTTTTCACGATTCTCCATAATTGGCTGTTGCAAACTTTCTCTTTTTGCTTGCAATCTCAACATTATCTTGATTTGTTTCTTCTCTATAACTTTACTACATATATTCCCATATCTTCGTTTTTTTACCTACTACACACTTTTCATAAACACGATATTCACCTAAATTGTGAGCATACACTCTTCTTAACCGATTATACTTGTTTACACAGTTTGCATCTGTACTAATCTTTACCCCATCAAAATAAATCAAATACCATCCAGATAATGTTCTGACTCGGGACAAAGCAACATATCCCATACCCTCTTTAAACCAGGTATTTCCAATGTTTACCAAAGCATTATCTACCCTTAAACATTGAGATTTATGAATAGTCACTGCATATGCCAGAGAAAGAGGAAACTGTTTTCTACGAACATATAAATCGTTAACAAGAAGAAAAAAAAACTGAACAACGACCAATTTGTTTTACTTCTTCAATCTGATCAAATTTGATTTAAAAAAATTGAATTCCATCTCTATTTTGATAATTAAAAAAATCAACAACTTTACCCCTTGGTCCATTTACTAAACCTTATTCGACATCCAAATTACGCTGTAAAATTACCCAACAGTTTACACATACATATAAATTATTTTCTAAACCAGCAGTTTTCAATATAGTTTTTTTTGAAGAATCCAATTTTGTTTTCAATAGTGATTCCTTCATGCTCTTTTTTATTAATGGCTTCCATTTTTATTATTTCTTCATTTTCTAGCTTCATATGTTGTTCATTCATAATAGAACACTCGCGCAGTGTTGGCATTAACCAGATTATAGATTTATTTTCTGCAATTTTTATTTACATTTTTTCAGGAACTATATTTTCATTTGGAAAAAAGTTTTCAAGTAGTCAGCTTTGCAAAGCTTGTTTGACATGTTCTGTCAGAACTCCAATTCTTATATTTTGAAGAACAGTTCCATAATTACCATCATTTGCCTGTCGCATATTTGTAATGAGCTCTTTGTTTTCAAAATATGACCAAATGCTAACTTTTCCAACACTTCCCAAAGACTTTCTGGTGTCTTCATGCACAAGCGTTTTAAATACTGGTTGTCCTTTTATGGAAATAGTTGCAGTAGATCTCCAAAAACTACCACATGTTTCCTCCAAATAAAACATCGTACTCTGTTTTAGGAATTTGTTGCATTCTTAAATGCACAAAAGCAAGCACTAAGTTTGACACCATGTTACCTCATCCATATTTAGATGTTTGATTTTATTTAGCACTCTTGAAACTTCATAGCAAGCTTCTCCAGATAGTTTGTTATATTCCAATTTATCTTCATGCTTTACAGATAGCATAAGTAAACAGTGTATAGTAATTCCTTTAACGTTGTGTGCTGCCAACCCAGTTGGAGCAGTTACAACCCTAGACAAATGTGAGTCAGTTGTTTTTTGTAAATAACTGGTTAATACCTTAATTATGGAACTTTTTCCTGTTCCAGGTTGATCACTGACATACATTCGGATATGTTGAAATGATGTGCATGTGCATTCTTTCTTTTCATGGAGAAATCCGTGGTCAATCTGTTGTTTTACTTGCTGATATATTTCTTTCTGTTCAACATTTAGTTGTTCTTCCAAGTTTCTTAAGACCATATATCTTCTTGAGCTTGATGCATTGCTGTTTCCACTTCATTCATGGTGATTGCCACTTCATTTTCAAGAATTGGTTGTCCCAGTGGATCTTGACTCAGTGGAGCAGAACCTTGACTGTCTTGAGAACTGTCTCTAGCAAACTCAGCTGCAATAGTAGCTTCTTAATCAATTTAATTGTTCAACATTTTGAGATAATTTGCAAAAACTGTACATTCTATGGTATCTTTACAAGCATTGAAGGAATCTTCATAGCTCTGAAAATCTCCAAGTAATTTCAATTCTGTACGCCACAGTTTGACGAGTTGCAAAAGTGATAAATAGTAAAAATACCATTTATCAGGAGTATAACGACTCAGTTTTCTGTGATTAATCAAATTTCCTTTCCTTTGTTTTACGAAACATCCTTCTGAAACAATCACTGCATATGTTCCTTAATTTATGTTTTCTGTAGTATTCCTTGTAAAAGTGTAATATTGCAGCACTTTATAGAGACATATGTTCTCAAGATGATGGCTTCTATTTGGATAATATGTGTCCAACATGTTTGCTTTGACAATATCTGAACTTACCGGTTCTTTTTCTGATAAATATTCAATTTCTTGTATAGGTTCAAGTACTCGATTTCGTGTTGCAGCAAGACCTGAACTCACCCAAATGATTCTTCTAGAATTTTAGTATAAACTTGCAGATGATAACCGATCTGAGCATTCATACACTACAATTTCTCGATAAGATGACATCTTCCAACTGAAACTGTACAATTTCTTACTAAGACTCGTCTCATGAGAAATTTCTTCCCACATTTCCTTCAACTCTGTCTTTTCTGATTTTGTTATATAAGATGTCACATACAGGGCAACAGCAATGGAATTATCTGCAACATACTGAATATCCATGTTAGCATTCGACATTGAGAGAATAACTGGCTGGGGAGAGGCAAGATGGCGGCCGCAGCAGTGGCCGTGTGAGGTGCTCAAACCTGAGGCGATAGTAGTCTGCGGGGGAAGAGCGCGGGTACTTACCGTGCAATCCGATTCATGGTGACCCTTAGCGGTGGCGTTCTGTGGCCGTTGGTTGGCCGGCTGGCTCCTCACACTGACTTGTTCGCTGGAAAACTGCAAACAAGATACAGCTGTGGCGGTTGAGGCGCACTGAGGCACGGCGGTGTTTCACGCAGGGAGAGCCTGACTCGACACGTTCAGCAGTATCGGGACCTGGTTGTGGAGGCTCGTGGAGTGCCCGGAGACGAGATTGAGAGTAGCTTGGATGTGATTATTTCCTTTCCTCTGGTCCACGCTCGGAATTAAGTATTTGCTGCCGGCAGACTTTTCGACAATGGCATTGGGGAGAGGAGCCTCGAGAAGCCACGGTGGAGCAGCTGTGTCTGCTCTGTGAGTACTCCCGCTGAGGGGATTGCAACGACTGTTATAGCGGAGCATGAGAGTGCTGGGGGTGGTGAGGGCACTGATTTCGGGAGTGCTCCCCCGGACAGTACTGCAAGTGCTGATAGGAGCTGTAAAGTATCGCAACCAGCTGAAACGCTGAATTCTAAAGAGCGGAGCGAGCATCAGGTTTAGAAGGGGGGCCAGATACAACCACCTCAAGAAGGTATATTGAAACAATGGGTCGTACCAGAAATATTTAATAAAAAGGAATTAAAGTTAAGCCCGGAGCTAGTGCGGAGACCCAAAATGTTCAAGTGACAATGGATGTCCAGCGTGCACTGTCAATAGTTGAGAGTGCGAACCCCTCTACCGAACGCTTAATCCAAACAGTAAGAGTCAGGGGAGAGAACTCTCTAAGTGATCTCTAGTGGAAATTAATGAAGTTATAACGGGAGAGGCTGGTAATATAGAACTCGCTAACTGTCCTGCAACCGAGATATGTAGTGATTCTGAGTATACTGGCTCAGACGGCAAGTTTTATTCCATGTCGAATTTGACAACGGCATCTGATAAAGAAAATGATGAAGACTGGCTTAGCAATCCAGGCGATTTGGGGGACACGCCTGGTCAGGAGGATCAGGAGGAGTTTGGATATACATTGTCTCAAGGAACAGTAAGGAAAGCCGCAGAGACGGAAGGGACTGTATAAAACTCAGGGCAGGATCAAGGCCCATCAGTGGCCCAGCTTAACTTGGATGACGAAGATTTGGAGGAGGACTCAATAACTCTAGGAAAGGTCTATAAAAGTATAATGGCGCAATGGAATGAGACTAGAGCTGGGGGCTTGCGCACACAAGGACAGTGAGAAAGCTCCAGAACACCATTAGACGTCTGGTGAAAACTTGTACGGAGGTTACTACATGGGTGGTAGAAGTTGAAGAACGAATTTCCACAGCAGAAGACACCTTGGTTAAACAACAGACAGATATTGAGAACCTGCAACAATCCAAGTCAGATGTAGACTGGAAGCTCACGGATTTAGAGAACCGGGCAAGGCGCAATAATTTGCGCGTATTGGGTAGTGCTGAAGGAAAGGAAGGCTCAGACCCACACAAATTTATCATCCAGTTATTTAAAGAAGCCTTCCCGGAACTTAATGCCTGGAACTGGGATATTGAAGTCATTAGGGCACACAGGTTCACATTTGTGATACAGCAACTGGGTAATGATCAGAATATATATATCCTAGGGCGATCTTAATCTGCCTTATAACTATCTACTGAGAGAGGCATTATATGATTTGGCCCGACCTGAGCGCAGACGGAAAGGTGCTGGATGTGAATTCTTTGAGCGCCCTGATTTTTGCCCCACGACGGTGCACGAGCGATGGAAATTGCGGAAGTTAATCGCACCCTTTCAAGCAAAGGGGCTCAATGTTTCTTGCTTAATCCTGCAAAACTGAAGACGATTTGTAAAGGCAAAACTCGATACTTCACTTCCAGCTCAGCGGCCCAAGCGTATTTAAAAGAAATGGATAAACAATCAAAAAGTCCAAACTTGAGTACTACAAAGAATAGTTAATGGAAAGGGTGTTAAAATAGAGTGGCTTTATTTAGATTTGAAAATGTTTTTTGGGTTATTGGGTACTATATGTACCGGGATTGTAATGTGATGATATAAATATATTACCCAGACTCTCCCTATCTTTCCCACAGGACTTATTTTTCTGTTTTCCCAAAAAGTTTTTTTTTCGTGTTTTGGGTATTTATTAGGGTGTGTTTTGTTTTGTTATTGTTTTTTTATGGGAGAGTGTTCGAGGTTGATAATTTGTAAAGGAAAACAGAGTTTCTAAGCGATAGTGTGGCTGATGTAAGGCTTATGTTTGGGAAGAGTTGGGAGAGAGCCAGAGGGTGGGGGTCTGGGCAGTCAAACAGAGGGGCATGGGTTTAGGCACGTCCACATCACAGAGGACATGGTCCTTAAGCCTCATTCAGGGTGGTGGAGGGGTGGGGGGAAGGTGAAGGGCTGGAGGGGTAGGAGAGTAGGGGGTAGTGCGAGGGAATTGGGTAGGAAAAAGAAAATAATGCATGAAGTTAGGTTGGGAAAGAGTCTTTTTGATAGAGCAGTCAGCAATGTTTTTTTTATCAAATTGTGGGAAAATGGAAAAAAATCAGCTAGAGCTAGATGGCAGGCAGGGTGATTAGGGTAGGTACGTTGAACATGAGGGGGTTGAACTCACTAGAGAAACAACGACGGGTCGCACAGGAATTACGAGCTCTTCAATGTGACATAGTACGTCTGCAAGAGACTCATGTAGTATGGTCATAGAGACAAATGCTAGAAGAACTAGGATTTAATTTAATTACCTGAACTAAATATTCGGGTGCCACAAGAGGAGTAGCAATCCTTGCCAAAAACATATTGCTAATACTGGCAGGATCTTATCTGATGGATTAGGTCGATGGGCAATCGCAGAATGTTTTGTGGGCCACATTAAATTTACGATTTGTGTAGTATATGGGGCAAATTTAGATGAAGCAACTACTCTTGACTTTTTGAACGTTGAATTAGCAACTTGGCCCACACCATTGATCCTATGTGGGGATTTTAATATAAATTTAGCACCTAATATCCTAAATAATTAACAGATGAGGTATACTGGCAGGAAACCGCGTGTGTTTAAGGCATTACGGGCATTAACGGGTGATCATGGGCTAGTGGATGCCTGGGCCTTTTTAAGGCGGAGGGGGGCACCAGGATACACTTTTTTCTCTTTTCCACACCAGACGCTCGTCCATTTACATTTTTTTTTTACTTCTCAATCATTGCTAAATCAGGCAATGATTCAAGTATATCCGAGAATTACCTCAGATCATGGGCCAGTAGTGCTGTCTATTGCAAGTATAATATCAATTATGCGACCAAGGGGCTTATCTTTTGACCGTACATTATTATTGGAACAGCAATTTATTGACCATATGAAACAATGGATAATATTCTTTTTCAATACTAACCGAGGGAGTAGTAGTGTGGGAGGAGTGTGGGACTGCTTTAAGGCCGCCTTTCGTGGAGAGGCGCTGAGTTTCGGTCTATATAACCAAAAAAAGCAGGCCGCCAAAACAAATGAGTTATATCAGGAGTTGATAACAGCTGAGGAAGACCTTATGCAAAGTGTACAGGCTGGGATAGATTCAACGGATCAGGTTAAGGCAGTGGTACGGCTTAAGGCAAGGTTAAATTTGAGTTGGTCAAAAGAGTTAGCAAAAAAGTTTTTTATTAAAAAACAAATCCATTATGAGTACGGCGAGGCAAGTGGCAGATGTCTCGCCCAAAAAGTAAGATTAAGGGAAACAGCCCAGCGCATAGATGAAGTATTAGATGTGAATGGTGACTCAGTTAAGGATGATCAGGGAATCTTGGAGGTATTTAGACAATTCTACGAAACTCTGTATCAAAATGAAACATACAATGAGGTTGGTGCTGCCACTTTAATCACTCAATATTGCAGATGGGATCTTCTAGCGGATGAGATCGAACTATTAGAGGCACCCATTTCATTAGAAGAACTTGAAAAAGCAGTAAATGAGCTAGCGTTAGGGAAGGCGCCGGGGCCAGATAAGTTGCCGTTGGAAATATATAAAATCTTTTTCCCTGCTATAAAGACAGATCTCTTATTAACAATGTTAGAGGCACAGAAAGCTGCAGCCCCTAAAACATGGAATGAGGCATCTATAGTAGTGTTTCACAAAAAGGGCAAGCCGGCGAATATTCCTGGATCATATCGGCCAATCTCGCTTTTAAATGCAGATGGGAAAATATAATCAAAGATTTTAGCCAATAGACTCTTCCTCGTCATTTCAGGATTAGTTTCAACAACACAGCATGGGTTTATTCCTCAACGCGGTACAACAAACCACGTAAATCGTGTGATTACTTTTCTTGATTATGTGAAAGTTACTCGAGAACCATTTTGTTTAATTTAATTAGATGCCGAAAAGGCTTTTGACCGTGTTACATGGTGTTTTTTATGGGATGTTATGAGGAGTCGAGGCTTTGGACCGCTTTTTATTAAATCCTTGCAGACACTTTATTATCGACCTGTTGCTCGTATCAATGCTATGGGACTTGAGTCGGCAGAGGTAGAAATTTACAGAGGTACTAGGCAGGTCCCTAAGGTTAGCCTGGCACAATTGCAAGCAACTTGTATGAGTGTCATGTGGTCAGGGCGTAAAGCACGACGAGCTAAGCACTTTATGATATTACCAAAAGAGTTAGGAGGATGGTCGGTACCGGACTTTGTACTATACTATTACGCATGTAGGTTACAATGGATGGGCATTTTACTAACAGGGGCAGCACCGTTGCAACTTGCGGAACGTTCCTCAATATATCAAATGTTATTGGGGACAAAAGCAAAAAATTACTTATTTCTATATCTGGAATGGAGTTATTACAAGCGAACGCGGTTCAAGACCCTGGAAGCAGCGTATTAGATCTGGCGAGCAGTCAGGGATATGTTTGGTTTTGAGAAAATTTCATACTACACACCGCTGGTATCGACAATATTCCTACCAGTAGACTTATGGGACAGAGTGGTGTATTACTGGACGGGGAGAGGAATAAGAGTGGTGGGAGATCTGTATTCTGATGGTTCTCTCAAATCTTTTGAACAACTACGGATACAATATCAGCTTCCTAAAGAGAACGTCTCTAAATATCTGCAGATTAGGGAATATTTGGAGAACAGTGGTATATCTTTTCAACCAAATCCCCTGATTGAGGGCAATACAAGAGGGGCAAAGATTGGCATGCTATATAACCTTATGTTAAGTACTAAAGCTAATGATATTGAGTTGCAGAACCTTAAATGGAGGGTTAAATTAGACCGACAGGATATTCAAATTGAGACCTCTTTGGGAATGGTGAGAGATTTATTCTTGTCTGCAAAACTCTCTTCGCAACATTTTAAATCACTTTTCAATTTATATTATACACCTGACAAGGTGTCAAAATGGCCTGGTGATTCGATAGGGAAATGCTTTCACTGCGGTTATATTTCCGCAGATGATGTACATATTTTTTTGCGTGCCCATCTTTGGCTCTCCTCTTGTCGAAGATAGAAAGATGTCTATCGGAAATTGCAGGTAACCAAATTCAGTTGTTTGCAACACAGATCCTTTTAGGTGTAGAAATGGGTCTATTGGATATTGGAACTTCTAAGTTGCATGCGAAAATAATATTTCTAGCGATAGCTGTCTACAGACTATGTATTGCATCGGCCTAGTTACAACAGGAACCACCCTCACTTGAGGAATGGCGGTCTAGGTTTTTCGCAATTCATAACATGGAATATAGTCTGTATGCTCACAAGGGTATACGGAAAAAGAAACTTGGAGAACAAATATGGGGCTTAGACACAGTATCTAGAGTTTTAAATAGGGGTTCATCCCTTCTCCTGTGTCATCTGGTAGAATCTAGCTATTTGCTTTCATTTCTATTGTTCGTAGATTAATGTGTTATGCTCTTCTTTTTGACTGCTCACAACATACAGTGATAGGACGTTTTGTGAAGAATGTTTAGCTCTGATTTGTGTTTTTGAGAATTTATATTGTATGAGAAGGACTCTTACCAACCGATTCATGTATTTGGCAAAAAGAAATTAAAAAAAAAGGGAGAATGACTGGATTAGAATCATTTATATACTTTTATTCATCAATTCTTCTTAAATTGTAGGTATTTTTGGGAGATTTTCTATTGATGGTATGTCTCACAGCTGACTTGAAACTATTTACTCTTCCTTTGGATATTACAGGACATGGAAACCCAAAACGACATTTGGTATGAAACTTTTCCTTATACTTTCGTCGACAGTATTTGCCACATCGATGACTTTGAAAATATTTTCTTCTGTTCTTTCTGGTATAGCACATGTGGCATATTCTTCAATAAAAGACAAAACAGTTCTGAATTTGGGTGCATCCTTGATCAATAACAGCATATGTATATGAGGAGCACCTCTAGCTTGACACTCCTTTCTCCAAAAGAAATCCACAACTTCCCCAAGAGGAGGATTCATTGTATTGCAGATAGAAGACATCATAGCTTCAAACCTATGATTGAAATACCTGAATACATTAACATGATCCAAAGAGCACAATTCTCCAACTGTCTTGTATTCGATATTTTCTAGATGCAAATTTGCCTCTCGATGAAATTCAAGCAAATCATCCCAGGCATAGTCAGCACAGCTTAAGGTAACAAACCATGTAGGAGTTCCTAAGTTCCTTAGCATACATTTAAGTTCTCCATGACAATGGTACCAACGTCATGCCATCAAATTAATCAGCTGAGATTCTAAATGATCGTCTCTCTGATGTACTTTTTCCATAAATTCCTTTGCAGAAACATTTGAAGATGTACTCCTGTTTTTAATATATGGTTAACTGCATAAGGAAGTGCAGACAAGTCACTCTCAAACAAAAGATGAAATATATATGGGATACATTGTCGAAATCTTGGATTTCCTGCATACAATCTTGTTGTTCGATATTCTGATACAGGAACGTGCACTGATCGTTTGTCATATCGTCCAACTTTTCCAGCTGGAAACAGCTGTGGAAAGCAAGGTGCTTCCAAACTTTTTTCCCATAAACTCATGGTAGTCCCCTTTGCTTTCTTCATTTGGAATAATTCCATAGTATTCCCTATCACTTCTTTTGAATGAGGTGGATGTACACTCTAATGTTCATAGATTTTTTCACTTTTGGACATGTCCACTTTTTCAATTTGACCACTTGAGGTTTCCCTATCATCTTCTAAAAGTATTTCTTCTTCTTCCACATACACATTTTTGTAGTAATCATTGTTTTTTTTAAAATCAAATATAATGTTGCCTTTTGCACTTTCCTAACATCCACTAATTCTTGCCCGATTTTCTTACTCTTATTAGGAAAACCAATAACTAGAATACCTAGTGGTTCACTTTCTACATTCTCTACACCAATAGTTTCAATATTTTCCTTTAAATCTAGAGGTAAACATACAACTCTTCCTTTTAATCCTCTCTGTAAATCTCTAGGAGGCAATTTACCTGTTTTTGGCTCCATACGAACAATAGCATGAAATATAAACATATTTAAATCTATCAGTTCTGGAGGAATAGTTACCAACTCTAGAATATTATGGACAGCTCTAGCAGGCATTTTATTCTTGCCTAAGTTGTTAACACAATATTTACAAATTCACTGATCAGAACCCCAATCAAAGCAATTCTCTACCAACAAATAAGTTGCAAATTCCTTCCATTTCTCCTTATTTCCTCCTTCACGTTTTAAATATAGATCAACAGTCCTAGTCTGATTTTTATAGTGAGTTTGTCAGCAACAAATAAATGAAAAAGATGGCCTTTCACCTGAAATCACCTTAAAATTTGTAATTTGTTCTTCAAAATTGTTTGTAGTAGTAAGTTTCATATTCTGTTCAATTTCTTCTTCTATTAATGTGTCAGTTTCTACACTCTCTTGTTGAGGACCAAAGTAATGAAACTCAATTTCATCACAAACATTCTTCACATCTGATACTGAGCCATGCAAAAGAGTACTGTTCAACTCATTAAACATTAGTGCTGGACTGTTTGCGTTATACAATTTTCTGACTAACTTCAGCATTTGAGAATGATGTACTGCTAACATTCTGAAATGATGAAAAATACTTTGACATACTTTCCTAGAAAATCAAGCCAGAGAATGACCTTGCAAACCAGTATTTGTTCTCACTCTGCAAGGATCTAGTCCTTGCAAAATCTTAATCTTTTGTTTAACACATATTTTCTATATTGTCATAAGAAATTGCATAAAATATCAATAGATTCCTGTTGTATACTACAAATACTACTGCAATCTCAAGTATACACTGGGGCTTTAGGTTATCTCCCTAGAACTTCATCAGCTATTAGTTATTCTACATTTCTAGAAACCATCTTTTCTTTCTCAAAAGGACAACCATTTTTAACCTCATAAGCTCGACCTTTGGTATCAACTGCAAGCAACAAAGTATTGGTCTGAAAATAACTCTCGTCGTTAAAGAAAGGCTCTGAACTTGAACTGTGTTTCCATTCATCCAAAAAAATATCAATAGCGATCGAATTCTGTTTAAAACCAAAATGAATAATTACCTTTTTAATTCAAAAGCCTTCTCAACAATAATTTCAAATTCCTTCTTCTTTTTAATAAAATCGTGCTCTTCTTTTGTATTTTTTCACGTCTTTCAACAAATTAAAGACAACTCTATAGAAAAAAATCTTTTTTCTTTTTTCTTTATACTGACTCTGCATTTTTGAACCATATATTGTGTCTTTTGAATGTATTTTCCCAATTTTTATTATTTGTATTCTTTTTTCTGGTTAAGGCATTCCTTTTACTTTCCACAATCTGCACAATGTTTCTAGGCTTTGAAGGTTTTTTCTCTGACCGGAAGACTAATTCTTTTTCCCCACAATTTGTTGGTCATTCAATACTTTTTGTTGAATTTTTTTCAAATAATACTCCTTTTTCTGTTCTTTTCTTTTTTTTAGTCATGATAAGTTTATTTTAATGATGGTTAACAATATCTGTAAAAAATAAATATATATAAAATTATTTCAATAAAACTATAAAATATACTTTTCTATTACTAAACAAACACATTGTATATAAAAACCATTTAAACACTACCTTTTGTAATCACAATTAATTTACTTAAGTACACAGGTACTAATTGAATAATTATTATAATGAATATGTTTTTTACAAATGAACACACAGTAAATGAGTACCTAGAGTACTATTAGTTCACAGCAAAGTGTACCATTGCTTGTGTGAATGCCTGACTCATTCTCCAAGAGCATAGACAGTGATTGGGTTCATAGGCTGCTACTTGTTGAGAGCCTAAGAAATGTATAAGTGCTTATGTTTCAGCTTAGAATTCACAGTGTGTTTCCAGAGAACCATGACTATTCCCTGGACTTTTTCAAGACTGACTCAATAGTCTGCAAGGGATTAGGTGACCGTATATATTGCACACATTTGATTGTACCACTGCTTTTCTGAAAGCCTAACTCATACTCCTAGTATATACACAGTGACTGGGACCTCAGCCTGCTAGTAGTTGATAGCAAGATACGTTGATAAGCGCTTATGTATCAGCAGAGAAATTATATAGGGACATGCTTCTGTCAGGATTATTCTAAGACTGGACAAAGACTCACAGTGTGATTCCAGACAGGCAAGACTATTCCCTGGACTATAGCAGGAGAGACTCAGTAGTCTGGAAGGGGTTACGGGACCTCATGCATTGTACTCATTTGACTGTTCCACTGCTTTTCTGAAAGCCTGACTCATTCCCCAAGTGCATACACAGTGACTGGGTTCTCATAGCGCTAATAGTTATCATCACAATACGTTTATAACCACTTATATGTCTGCAGAGAGATTAAATAAGCACATTCACTGTACTAATTTGACTTTTCCACTGTTATTCTGAATGCCTGACTCATTCTCCAAGTGCATACACAGTGACTCGGTGCTCATAGTGCTAATAGTTATCACGATAAGTTTATAAACACTTATATCTCTAGTCTTGAAAGGGTTAGGGGACCACATACATTGTGCTCCTTTGACATCACCACGGCCTCTCTGAATGCCTGGCTCATTCTCCAAGTGCATACACAGTGACTGGGTTCTCATAGTGCTAATAGTTATCATCACAATAAATTCATAAACTCTTATATCTCTAGTCTAGAAGGGGTTAGGGGACCACATACATTGTGCTCATTTGACTGCACCACTGCTTCTCTGAATGCCTGACTAATTCCCCAAGTGCATACATAGTGACTGGGTTCTCATACTGCTAATCGTTATCATCACAATACGTTTATAAGCACTTATTTCTTAGCAGAGAGATTAAATGAGGACATGCTTCTATCAGGATTAGTATAAGACCTAACACAGACTCACAGTGCGATTCCAGACATTCAACACCATTTCCTGGACTATACTAGGACACACTCAGTAGTTTGGAAGGGGTTGGGGGACCCCTTTCATTGTGCTCATTTGACTGTTCCGCTGATTTTCTGTATGCCTGACCCATTCTCCAAGTGCATACACAGTGACTGGGTTCTCATACTGCTAATAGTTATCATCACTATAAGTTTATAAACACTTATATGTCCCCAGAGAGTTTAAATAAGCACATGCTTCTGTCACGATGATTCCAAGACTGGACACAGACTCACAGCGTGATTCCAGATAGGCAAGACTGTTCCCTGGACTTTTGCATGAGAGACACAATAGTCAGGAAGGTGTTAGGGGACCGCATACATTGTACTCATTTGACTGTATCATTGGCTTTCTGAATGCCTGACTCATTCCACAAGTGCATACACAGTGACTGGGTTCTCATAGTGCTAATAGTTATCATCACAATACGTTTATAAGCATTTAAATGTCTGCAGTGAGATTAAATAGGCACATGCTTCTGTCAGGATTATTCTAAGACTGGACGCAGACACACAGTGTGATTCCAGACAGGCAAGAATATTCCATGGACTTTAATAGGAGAGACACAATAGTCTGGAAAGGGTTATGGGACCGCATACAATGTGCTCGTTTGAATGTACCATTTCTTTTCTGAATGCCTGACACATTCTTCAAGTGCATAAACAGTGACTGGGTTCTCATACTGCTATAATACAAATGTACATATCCGTACATTAAAACAATCAGTCATAATCGGCAATCCCTAATCCAAAAAACACATAATACTATGTAGAGTGTATGTTACACAACATCTAAACGCATTACAAAAAACTGCAATAAATATTTCTTCATTAGAAAATATATCACTAACTGCACATTTTATGAATTATATTTTATGATTTCCTGCCCCACCTGAATCACATTGCAACAGGCACACCTCCATCGATTTCACAAACCACAATGGGCCACCAGCAGCTGACTCCAGTTTCTACAGCTATTCCATCTAACAACAAACCCAAGATCAATGTCTTATCCTGGGACATTGCAGGCTTGACTTCCAAACAGGGCAACCCGGAGTGGGGGTCCCTATTGATGCACACAAGATCTGCTTGTTCCAGGAGACCTGGGCCAGAGAAGACTCCCATAGACTGGGTTATGCAACTTTTTGTTTAGCAGCCACAAGTGGGGGAGGGGAAGAGCTTTGTGTCTGGGTTGCTGTGCACTTAGGATACACTGCAAAACAGATTGACACGTCCTCACACGACATACTCTGTGTCATCCTGAGTTTCTCCACCAAGACTAGAATAGCCCTAATCAATGTCTACTCCCGTTGGTCACCTATGGTCAGGAGTCATCAACTCTTGAGCATTTGTCAAGCTTTTTACATACCATCACAGATGGCACCGTGGTGGTACTTGCTGGCGATTTTAATTGTCAGTATGAGCCACTGATGGACTTAATTGGGGTCAATCCCCGAATTGAATGCCCAACCGACCTGAGCCTGGACACCGTTGGTGCTTCAAATAAACACTCTCACAATGACCCATTCCTTCAGGGCGTGTAACGGCTGAACCAAATCTGATTCACCAGCTAACCACACCTTTAATAGACCTGGAGGTTTGTCCATTTTAGATTATATCCTGTTGGCTACTGAATCCTGGTGTTGGGTGATCAATTTTAAGGTCATACCTAGGCATGACATCGACCATAATGCCCCGGTCTTAGAGTAATATCACCTTGCCCTGAGTGTGTCCAAGTAGGCAATCATCATTTAAATAGGCCCAGGTTAACCCTGACCGGTTGTAGGAGGCGAGTGAGGTGGGTCACATTTGTAATTCCCAGGACAAGTTGGCCTCCCTTTACAAAATTGTCACTCCATACCTTGAAGTTGCTAATCAACTTACTTATGCAACAGTCCATACTACAGTTATAGCAGAAATTGGGAGAAATCACAAATACCTAGTGCGTGACCTTGCAAGCATCTTTTTTCCCATTGTAAAATTGAAACAAAATGTGTCTATTGGCCACTCTTGGTATAATTAAAGCAAAGGGAAAATTAATGATGAAAGATAAGTAAATAGCCCTAGAAATACAATCAATGCTGCAAAAAAACACTGGGAGAGTGACAGTGAGGGCAAGTACATTGAGCTTTATGCTCAAGGGTCATGTGAACCTTTTGGAACCTAGTAAACACCGATTCCAAAGAGGGTAAATATGCAATAGAGCCAAATCTTGGGGCAGAATCCTGGAGGTCCCACTTCAAATCGCTATATGCAGAGCGAGAGGAAGAACCCGACCAATCCATGGGCATACCAACCTGCTTTCAGCAGTCTCCCCCCATTGCCCCAGAAATCACTTTAAAAGAGATAATAACCGATTTCAACAGAGTGACTCCCGCTAAAGCGCTTGACTTAAATAAGATCCCAGGCGATGTCTTTGGGAACAAACCTATTATCTGGGCCCCATATTTCTGGAGCCTATTTAATGTTATTTTTCAAGGGATTTCAATTCCAATGACCTGGTTAGGGGCAGAGGTCATTCAATTTCCAAGAAGGGCTCTCCACTTCCCCCCACCAACTATTGTCCAATTAGCCTCATAGATGTCGCGCAAAAAATATATGCATGTGTGCTTTTGGATCAACTAGAGAGGTGGATGGAGGAGCACTCCAGACGTAGTCCTTACCAGGCCGGCTTAAGAGCAAGACTGTCTACAATAGATCAGATTTTAAGGCTGCCAATCCTCTATTGGATGACAGGGCTCCTGGATTGCGGCAGCCTTTATCTGATCTTTATGGACCTAAAATCAGCATTCGACCTGGTCCCCAGGGAGAAACTATGGTCCATTTTTATTGAATATGGGGGTTCCTCCGTACATCTATCACCAGATGAAGCGGCTCCATGAATCAAACTTTGCATAAGTCAGACACGGGAAAAATGATGAGCCGACAGATCCTATTGCTAAATACAGAGGGGTAAGGCAGGGGTGTGTTTTGGCCCCAACCATCTTCTGTCTTTTTATCAATGGTCTTGTGGAAGACTTGATCCGTGGGAGGGATGTAGATTCCCCAAGGTTGGCGAAATGCAGGGTTCCGTCCCTGATGTTCGCCGATGATACTTTGCTTTTTCTAAATCCCCGATGAGAATTCAGCAGGCCCTAGATATTTTGCCAGTCCTTCTATAAAAGCAGGGGCTTGGAGATAAACTCCTTAAAGACCAAATACATGATTTGTAATGCAGGTGACTCCACACACTCTAATCCCTGCTTAGATGAGAAACCATTCGAAAAAGAAAGAGTTTTGGATTATCTAGGATTAACCCTTACCGATAAAATGCAGTGGCACACTCAAATTAAGAAGGCTAGTTTAAGATTAGCCCAAACTTCGGGGGGACTGGCCAAGATGTTTAAGAAAAATACCCATAAAATGGTCAGCCCGGTTAGGGAAATTTATAAGATACAAGCAAGGGGGGCGGCTCTAAATGCGGCAGAAATCTGGGGCCATCAATCACCTGATTCCCTCTCTAAGAATGAAAATTTCTTTAAAAGGCAAATCTTAGGCCTCCCAAAATGTACACCCCTGATGCCACTCCGCCTGGACCCCACGGTTGGTCCAATTGCTGATGAAGTTGCCCTCAGGCCCCTTCTTTACTGGAGACGTTTATGGTGCACACCAGAATTAGTGGCTTTTAAGGATGAGATGAAGGAAGATATGAATCTGGTGGGGGTGGGCAAAATCCCATGGTTAGCCAATATTAAAAATACATTAGTTGCTCTAAGGATGGATGACCTATGGTCTAATCCTGAATCATCTTGCCCGACAATTCCCAGAAAGGCTCTTTTAAAGCTTTTTAGAAAATTCAAGCTAAATCAGATGAAGGGGAATTCCACCACCGGTATTCTGACTGCACAATTTTTAGAAGTCAAGGACCAATACAGGATAGAACCTGTCCTTGACATTATCCAGCCTCCACAAGCCAAAACACTCTATCTGCAATTTAGACACGGGGTACTACCACTCCCTGCCTTCACAAATAACAGGGTGTGCACAGTCAAAGGGGTGTCCGGCTTGCGAGAGCATCTCTGAATCAGACTAACATGTACTATTTCTTTGTTCTCTAAACAAGAAGATCAGGCACCGATGGCTGCAACAGGTCTGCCTGAATCTCGGGACAACTCATTGTGGGGAGGCATACAGAATATTAAAATAAGATACCAGCCTCCCGATCATGCATTCAGTTTCCTGATATTTATTCTCTATGTGGTGTGTTCGTTCAACTGTACTAAAATCTAGTCTGGCATAATCGGATCATTTTAAACTTTTAAGCAGTTTTTATCCTTCTTTTATCGTATGAAATGAGAAGTTTTTAAAGATTTATTGAAATCTTTTAATATTCCAATGTTCAACATCTTATTACATTCTGTATATCAAAACTGTATTTAATGTACTTTTATGGCCGGACTGGCCGAAATAAAGATATTTTGAAATTGACTTTGATTAAAAAAAGGCACCACATAGAACACCTCACAAATTAATAACTCACCTTTCAAATTGATTTGTAGATTATGAAATATCCGAATCACACACCAGATTTTCTTATGCACACAATGAATGTACCTCACTACTCTTTGCAACACCAACAAATGGCAAACTTTCGCTCTCATTCTGCACACATATACCTGTAAATATCAAATCACATTGCTTTCCACATTATTTCAAAAGCTAACACACATTTCTAATGGTTACACATTTCAACCCTTGCCAATTGACATAACTTTCAACCCTACCCCATCCTGCTTAATGCCTGGTACCATAGTAACAGTTCATGGAACACTCAACTGAACACACAGGTCACAAGTTCAGCACACCATGTTACGAATTTAAACAGAAAGTGTGCTTGACTTTCCAAAGCACAAGCTTATCTTATCTAATGTACCTTTTAAAACCGTTTTACTAACCAATAAGTAACATGCTTTTTAAACTCAAAAAGATGAACCATATTTTTCAGTGTATAATGTTCTCAATCAGCCAATCATTTATCTTCTTTTTTAAGACTGCATCCTGTCCATCATTTTGGAAATATCTTATTTTACAAACTGCCTACTTCACGAACAGACATCTTCTGAGTGAATCCAGATTTCCCTTCAAATTGCTTAGAGTGTGGATTGTGGGACACCGCTATATTTTCTGGTGCAAAAGGTATGCTGAAAGCAAAGGTATTGCCAAATACCTAGGTCTGCCAAATGTAGACTTGAAATGGATTGGACAGAGAGAATTAAAGTGGCACCAATTAATGCCATTGGTGAAATCTTTTTGCATCTCAAACACTCTGACCTCATAATTGTGCACTGTGGTGGCAATGACCTAGGCACATTGACTAGGGTAGGTCTGGAAATTCTAATGATTTACACCTTCGCAGAATTGATGTTACTTTTCCCCCAAACTGCCTTTGCCAAAGACATAAATGGAACTGCTCCAATCAATTTTGTTTACAGATTGAGAAAGCTAGGAAACATGTAAATAAAGCTGTTTCTGCGTATCTCAAAGATTATAGGATGGGGTCTATTTACAAAAACAATCAGTATTTTAATGTGTGGCATCTATAGGAGAGATGGGGTACATTTCACAGATGATGGTAACAAAGTATTTCTCAACAACTTTAGACTATGCATAGGTACTTATTTGTAGGTACCAACATCTCCCAATAAACACAAGGGCTCTCTTTAGAGCCACCCAAGATCTAAAGATATAAGCTAGATTTATATTTAAAAAATATATTATTTTTTTTGTTTGGAGTCGCGCACCCAGCACGTTTTGGAGTCACACACCCAACGCCTTCACACCAGGGGGCCGCGCTGGGAGTCAAGCACACATCAGATTCAAACCAGGGGGCCATGCTGGGAGTCGCACACCCAGTGTGTTCATACCAGGGGGCCATGCTGGGAGTTGCGCACCCAGCGCGTTCACACCAGAGGGCCATGCTGGAGTCGCGACTCCACATTTTTTCATTAAAAAATTAGCACCTACCACTAATTTTTTTTCTCCCCGGGGACCCCATTCCCTGGATCCTATAGACAATGGTGGGGACCGTGAGGGGATCCCCAATGCCCCCAACATCCCACCAGCTCCCTAAGTCCTTTGGGAGCAGACATTGCTTTTCCACATGGAGAGCTTCTAACATACAGCTTCCCATGTGGAAAAGCAATCTGGTTTGCATTTTGGAAGTGAGAGCAGGTTTCCTGCTCTCACTTCTAAAATGCAAACCAAGTTTGCTATGCTCCCGCCCTGCCATAGCAAACAGCAGTGTCCTGGGTGTGGGCAACTGGAGACATTGCAGGAGCCAGCCATGGGGCGTGGCGGTCCCCAGGGCCATCAAGGGCTCCAGGATGAGGGCCACACAGCCTCTTAACATTTACAAAGCCCCGGGGCAAGTGGTCCCCAGGGCTTGGAGGTTCATCACTGACCCCCATTATTTAATAATTAGAGCCTTGTGGAGGTGGTGGTCCCCAGGGCATGTGGGGGGCCATGTGCTCCCCACAAATATGTTAATAAAAGCCCCGGGGATGGCAGTCCCTGGAGCTCAGGCGGGGGCTTGAATGCCCCCAACGCTAAACATCAAAGTCCCAGGGGGTGCCGGTCCCTGAGGCAGTGCTTTTCTGCCCCTGGGACCTGGCCCACATGGGGACTTTATTTAAACAAAGCGTGGGAGCTCGTACTTCTTTTTTTCATGTTTGCGGCTGGATCTGCGCACCCAGCGCGGATCCGTGCAACAAGCTCGTATCTTCTCATTATTTTTTTTAATGCTTTTTTATAGCCCTGGAAGTCCTTGTAGGTCCCCTAAACCGGCCTACGGGGTCAGGGTGTTACAGCCATGCCCCCTCTTCTTGTTTTCTGCCTTCATTTTACTTCCATCTTGTGCCTTGCTTCTACCGAGGCACACGATGGGTGCCAACAGTTCCTGGTTTGGAGTGTTCCCAGCCAATTAAAATGCTGCTTGTGATCGGCAGGGTGCAGGGATCCTAATCTATAGGGTGCGCGGATCCTCCACAGCCATAGATATCAAAACTTCTTTAATTTTGATATCCTCAGCAAGTACTGAATGGATTTACACAATCTAACAAAAAGGGATCTTTCTGAACCAAGGGCTACCACATTTGGTGTAATTCTGTTCAGCAGTTCGGGTTGTAGCTGTGTCTAAAGTTTCCTATGGAAAATTGCAAGAGGAAAACACATTTTCAGACACCCCTTTTTTCTCGGACCCCACTTGCCGAGTCACCCCGAAACTTTCAAGATAGGAGCAAACCGGAGCGGGCCATACGTTTTAAAAATTTCACGAAGATTCATCAATTGGCGCCAAAGTTACATATGTTTCATGTGCTTTCATTTTTTAGGAAAATTTATTTTCTTTATTCCCAAGCAAAACAAGTTGATTGCACATTTTGCCGTTATGTGTATTCATCTTTGCTTTGCACTTGCACTGAATATATGTGTGGAGATTTACCAGACATGGCCTGTATGCACAGTCCATTTTCTATGTCTACCGGTGTTTTAAGGAATGGGGGGTTATATATATCTTAAAATGCATTGCACCAATTAGATTGATAAACACGTCTCTCTTTCTTTGCGGGGTCATGGGAGCCCTGACAAATATTAAATAAGCCATATACCTACACGCCTCGAGTAGGTGCCTCTTCTTTGTGGAGGAGGAGTATATATATATATATATATATATAGATGGCCGACTAATAAACCTGTGATTTGAGCACCTGAAAACGGGTCCGTGTCTGCTTGCTAAAGGACTATAATGCGGGAGCAGCTTTGAAGCAGTTTAGCAGTTTCGTGGAGATATATATATATATATATTCACTGAAAAAACCATAGGTTATAGACCATATATAGTTAGGAATTAGCATTTACAAAACCTTGCAAATTCACTGAAAAAACCATAGGTTATAGACCATATATAGTTAGGAATTAGCATTTAAAAAACCTTATTTTACTCACACAAAACCATTGAAATTCCATATATAGTTAGTTGCACTAACTATATATCGCGCACCCGCAATCCACTGCTGATGATGTCACATATTACATCATTCATGACATGGTCAGTGACATCACTGATGACATCACTGATGACATCTCAAATGACATCACTGATGACATCACTGATGACATCATCCAGTGACTGTGTGTTTCTGTAAAGTTTAAATATGTTTTACATATTGAAGAATGAGTAGATGTATAAGTGTCTGGACAAAGGATTTAGTAGGTGCATGACTGAATGTATGAGTGAGTGATTAAATGTGTCTCACTGAGTGCATGGGTTAGTGACTAAACTGTCTTAATTTGTGCATCATTATGTCTGTTGTTCTGTAAACTGCTGCATGTGTTGATCAGTAGCTATATGATTAACTATATGGGTTATTGATTAATTGTCCAAGTATTTGTATGGGAGACTGAGTGTGTGTGTGGCTGGCTGGGAGGTGTGTGACTCTGTGCAGATCAATGTGTACTTGTATCAATGATTGTATAAGAAAGTAAGTATGTGTTAGTATATGTTTGAAAATGTAAGGTGCTCTATGTTTAACTGTATAGACAAGAAAATGGAAGTGTGATTGATTCTTTACAGGACTGACTAGGTGTGTGAGTAACTCCATGGATGAGTGGCAGAGTGTGAGTGTCTGTATAGGTGTATGAGTGCATATGATAGTGTTGTAAAGATGAGTGATTGTATGTATGAATGATTGTATGGGTGAATGAGTGAAGGTGTGTGTAGACGTAGGAATCAGTGAGTGCGTATGTAGTAACTTCTATTGGTGTGTCAATGGTTTCAAAAATTATACTCTGTATTTAACACTGGGTGAAACAGAGGTTATATTAAAATGTGAGGAGATGCATTGTATTGTCACATGAATGATATCATCAGTGATGTGGTCATTGATGTTAAATGAGATGTCATCAGTGATGTCATCAGTGATGTCATTTGAGATGTCATCAGTGATGTCATCAGTGATGTCACTGACCATGTCATGAATGATGTAATATGTGACATCATCAGCAGTGGATTGCGGGTGCGCGATATATAGTTAGTGCAACTAACTATATATGGAATTTCAATGGTTTTGTGTGAGTAAAATAAGGTTTTTTAAATGCTAATTCCTAACTATATATGGTCTATAACCTATGGTTTTTTCAGTGAATTTTCAAGGCTTTGTAAATGCTAATTCCTAACTATATATGGTCTATAACCTATGGTTTTTTCAGTGAATTTCATTGGTTTTTTAACAGCTAATATCTGTAGCTGTAAAATGTATTCTTCTTTAAATCCAAAAATATATTTTATATGTTTATTAATAACTTTTTTTTTAAATATTTTTTTTTCTTCGTTCCCGCTTCGCGAATCGGGAAGCTTCCCGTTAGCTGACCTTGATGCCGCGAAATAGACCGCGAGCCGGTAAACGTTTCTTTACCGCAACTGCCGCGTTAGAAAACAACATCGTGACGCCTCCCGTCCGCATGACGTTTCGCGTTGTCGCGTGATACGTCATATGACGTGCTACGTTAGCGAACTCGTACGCTTACCGAGTCGCAAAGCACAGGTTTCTGGAAGCAAACCGGGAGGCCCTGCAAAGCGCGTAACGAAAACACAGCAGGTCATGTGACTTGGTAATAACACTTTTCATTGGTTCATTTCACTTTCGGTTTCCTAATGATGTAAGACTAGGTCATATGATCTAAAATGAACACTTTTCATTGGTTGAGAACTATTTTTTTTCCCAAATGGTGAAAATCCCTCCTTCTTTCCTCACTCTGACTTTCATCATTGTGAGAGAAAGACCCTTTGTTACCAGTGAGCAATGGCTTCTTTACTAGCTTCAGCTGGTGCTTCCCCACCACCTCCACCACATCCAAGGAAGAGTGGACCACCTGCTAAAGTTATAATTCAGCAAGAAGAGGAAGAAGAGGAACAGGAAGACCTAGATAATCTCCCTATTATGGCCAGAAGATCTGTTGTACCGGAAGTAACGGGACCAGAGGGCAGGGAGATGGTGCCAAATATACAAACGAGATTTCGTGAAGTAAAACAAGTCTGCGTACATTGCAGTGGATTCATTTCCTACGGAGAAAGTAGCATCACTCTGATCAACAGAGCTATTGACAATCATGCTCATGTTTGTCCGAAACTCCCCAAACAATAAATTCTTTTTTTTTGTTTTCTTGCTCCTGTTGAGCCCTTTACAATGAATCGTTTTCGTTGCCCCCTCCGAAAAAAAACCAAAAAAAATATAAAACTCTTCAGAAAAATTCAAAAAAAGTAAAAAAATGTTCAGAAAAATAATAAAAAAAATATAAAACAAGAAAAACAATAAAAAAAAAAGTTCTTTTCAGAACTACCTCCCCGTTATTAAAAAATTGGTACAATATTTGCAACTGTGCCAACCTCTATTTCTCTTAGTTCGCTTCCCAGTTCGCTCCCCGGTACGCGAACCGGAAGCGAACCAAATTTTTTTTTTTTAAAAAGAACAGTAAGTATAAGGGAAAGAAACAGACAGTTATGTTAAAAGAAAGACAGCTATAGGGGAGTAAACTAGAGATACTATTACCCGTAATCCACTGCTGATGATGTCACATATTACATCATTCATGACATGCTCAGTGACATCATCAGCAGAGGATTGCGGGTAACAGTATCCCTAGTTTATTCCCTATAGCTGTGTTTCTTTTAACATAACTGTCTGTTTCCTTCCCTTATACTTACTGTTCTTTTAAAAAAAATTTTTTTAGATCAGTCAGAAACAGTGAAAGTAATGAAATATAAAAGACTACGTAGAATATGAGCACTGTATGCAACAACCTTGACACTTACAGAAGCCTCACCTTCTCCATGCCTCCTACACAGTTCTACATGTACATCATAAATGCAAACAGAACAGAATTAATTATACATGTTAAATGGTTTATTTTTGCTGTTCTCAGAATGTATCAAATTTCACTAAAACAGTGACTTGAAGGTATTCATCATATAACAGCGGGGAAAAAAAAACACAATCAAAATGATTGTGTTTAAAAAACCCATACAACATTACAAATCAGAATTCAGAACTCCTTAAAGTTAACTTACTTTCCATGACGGCCAAGGATGTCCTATGAACAGCTTACACTCTGTTGTGCTGTTATTACTTTCAACCCGCCACTTTCTGAAAGAAAACCTCCATCGTTTTCAAAAACATGTTACATACAATAAATGACTTCTTGCTCTCTACCACAATTTTCCACAAGGCCAAATCTTGTCAGAGCCATGTATAACTCTTGGATTTCTTGTTAGCCAATCCCGTCTTTTCGCATTTCGGCAACTTTCAGAATTAAAATGTTGAAGATCATTTACACAATCCTGGACTAGTAATATCTTCCCCTTCTTGCTCAATCATGATCTACATTTCCTATCACACTGATACTGCTTACTATGAAGCAGACTTACACTACCTTTATGACTAGTACAATTATTTAATTCTCTACATCACTTTTAATCACAAAGCAATGTAAAACAGTAGACAGCATTGCAGACTTACATTCCCTCTACTCCATGTTTTGATTGGCTGCTTCAATTAGCTTATAAAAAGAAACAGTTTTTCTGAACTCATTCAAAGTGCACGTATTTCTCCATAAAGTCCAGTGTTATGGTAAGAAGTTATGTCTCTGTACTACACTTATCCTCAAGGCCAAATCGTGTAGGAGCCATGAGAACTTCTTGAAATTCCTCAGAGCACATCCCGAGATTCTTTCCCCAAAATTTTGGTTTTAAAAACACCAGGTAAGAGTTTTTAAGGTCATACGGCAATTTTTTTTTGAAAATTAAAACAGAATCATTGCAGAATGACCAGCCATTTCTACACTTTAAATAAGCTGTATAATGTCCTGATGTTATTGAAGGACCATCATGATATATAATTGCTACAGTTACAAAAGTCCTTCCTGATATTGACAACTGTGAAGCCACAAAATTTTTAATTAAAGTTGTCAATTTTGTTCCATCAGGCCTACATCGTTGGAACATTAAAATGACATACTGGCCATATGTTCGTATAAATAATGTGGACATCATTTCAGATTTACATTGGCTACACTCCATGTTGTGATCAGCTGCTTTTACTAGCTTATTAAAAGAGACTGATTTACTGTCTGGCAAAGTTAAATATATAAATCTTTCTGAGTCTACACTAGTAGTACTTGATACCCTACAGTTCTCGCAGTCATGCTGCCATTGATAAGAAAGCCCAAACAGGTGATCTACATCTACACCTTCATCATGCAATACATCAAGCATGTACATTAAAAACTCCTGACAATCTTGCTGACTATTTTGAGAGAATTGTGTTTGGCCTGAACATCTGTCTAACAGATTTCGAATTTCAGACACACTTTCTATGTTTGTTCTATCAGTGCTACATTTCTCTAACACAGAATTTAACAAACTGCAAAATCTTTGATCAGAATTGACCACAATCTCTTCTTTTACATTTTCTAGAGAAAACAAAACATTAACCACTACATTAGCATAGCAGTTGACACCAGAACTGTTTTCAAATTGAAAACCAACAACATCTTCAACAGAATCCTTTTTGTTTCTGCTTATAATTTCAGGTTCATCGACTTTTCGTCTTTTTGCTACAACCTCCCCAGTATTGGTCACATTTCTTCGTTTCCGGCCTACCACACGTTTCTCAAACAAAGGATACTGAGGCAAATGTGGCGCATACTCTCTTCTCAACCTATTGTATTCCTTAACACAATCTAGATCCGCACAAATGTTTGTGACATCACACTCAATCAAGTACAATCCCGATAAAGTCCTAACTCGTGACAATGCCACATATGCCATACCCTCCTTGAACACAGAACTGCCAATATTCACCAATGCACAGTCTACACTTAAACCTTGCGATTTATGGATTGTCACCGCATATGCCAAGCAAACAGGAAACTGCTTACGACGAACATATAAGTCTTTTACAAGCAAAAATCTAGCAGAACAACGAGCAATTAGCTGTACTTCCTCAATGCCATCAAATTTAATTTTTAAAAATTCAATTCCATCTCTATTTCTGTATTTCACAAAATCAACAACATTACCCATTGATCCATTTACCAGACCTCTTTCAACATGTAAATTCCTTCTTAAAATTATACGGCAGTTCAAGCACACATTCAGAGTCTTTTCAAAACCCGCAGTTTTAGATATACTCTTCTCTAATAAATCCAATTTTGTTTTCAGATTCTCAGACAAAATAATTGTTGATCCCATATGCTCTACTCTGTCAATAGCTTCCAGTTTCACAATCTCTTGCTTTTCTAAATGCAACATTTTGTTGTTGAATTTAGCACATTCTGCAAGAGTTGGCATCAAACATATTCCAGATTTTTTCTCAGTAAGTTTCTGAAAAATATTCTCAGGCACAACATCTTCGTCTGGATATAAATTTGTCAGTAATCGTGCATGTAAAGCTTCTTTCCCATGCTCGGTCACTTTTCCAATTCTAACATCTTGTAGAATAGTCTTGTAAACTTCATCCTTTGCCTGACGCATATTTTCATGCAGTTCAGCATAATTGAAGTTTAACCATATATTGACGTTGCCAATGCTCCCTAAGCACTTCCTGGTATCTTCATGCGTGAGCATTTTGAACACAGGTTGCCCTTTCACTGGTGTCAGCTGCAGAAGATCTCCGAAAACAATGATGTGTTTGCCACCAAATAACACATCATACTCTGTTTTGAGAACTTCTTGCATTCTCAAATGCACAAAGGCAAGCATGACATTGGAAACCATGCTTACTTCATCAATGATAAGAAGTTTCATTTTCCTCAAGACTCTTGAAACTTCAAAACAAGCATCTCCAGATAGCTTGTGATATTCTAATTTGTTGTCATGCTCCACTGGCAGCATCAGTAAACGATGTAAAGTAATCCCTTTAATGTTATGTGCTGCCAGTCCAGTTGGAGCAGTGACAACACAAGACAGCGATGACTCTGTCCTTTCCTGCAAATAACACGAAATTGCTTTAATAAGGAAACTTTTTCCAGTTCCCGCTTCTCCACTCACGTACAGTCGGACAGGCTTCAACGACGTACATGAGCACTCTTTCTTGTCATGACGTAATCCATGATCAATTTGCATGGTAAGTTCGTCATATATTTTCCTCTGCTCAACGTTGAGTTGTCTTTCCAACTCTTCTAAGTTAACCGCATCCTCCTGAGCATGTGCCATGGCTCTTTCCACTTCATTCATAGCAGTGGCAGCTTCATTTTCGATAAGAGGTCCTCCTAGTGGATCCTGACTCAATGAAGCAGAACTCTGACTGTCCTGAGAACTGTCTCTGGCAATCTCGGCTGCAATCGTTGCTTCCTGCTCAATTTCCACATTCAACATTTCTACATATTTAGGAAAAGCAGGACATTCTATGGTCTCCTTGGCACCATTGAATGAGTCTTCATAACAAAGGAAATCTCCAAGCAGTTCCTCTTCTGCACGCCAAGGCTTAAAAAGTTGCAAAAGTGCTAAATAGAAAAACTCCTTTTTTTCAGGAGATTCGCCACTCAATTTTCGATGGTTTATCAAGTGGCATTTTCTTTGCTTGACCAGACATCCCTCACTTCCTATTACAGCATACACTCCTTTCTCAGTATCTTCTTTGATGTTCCTCTTGAATATGTAATTTTGCAGAACCTCATACAGACAAACATTCTCGAGATGACTGCTTCGATTTGGATAATATGTATCCAACATGTTGCTCTTCAAAATGTCGGTACTGTTTGGCTCCTTTTCCGCCAAATACTCAATTTCCCGCACAGGTTTCAGAACTCGATTACGCGTTGCAGCAAGACCAACACTCACCCAAACGATACTCCTGGACTTGGCATAGAGGCTTGCTGAAGACAACCGGTCAGAACATTCGTAAGCTCTGATTTCTCGATGCGACAACATCTTCAGACTGAAACTGTACAACTTCTTGCTGAGGCTCTTTTCATGGGAAATGTCCTCCCACATATCCTTCAATTCTGTCTTCTCTTTTTTGGTGATGTAAGATGTCACATACCGAGCCACAGCCATACAGTTATCAGCCACAAACTGTATATCCATGTTAGCATTCCACATGGACAAAATCACCGGGTTGTAGTCGTTGATGTACTTAGACTCTTCGTTCCTCTTCAAATTGTATGTGTTTTTAGGTGATTTCTTCATCACATTATGTCGCAGCGAAGACATCAAACTATTCACTCTTCCTTTAGAAATCACCGGTCGTGGAAAGCCGAAACGACATTTGGTGTAGAACTTGTCTTTGTTCCGGAATTTACGATGACAGTACTTTCCACATCGATGGCTTTGGAAACGTAGAACTTTTTCTCGTAGGCTTTTTTTCTCCTTTGCGTTTGGAACAGCACACGTAGAATACTGTTCTATGAAACTCATCACTGAGTCTTCTGCATCCGTTCCAAATTTAGGTGCATCCTTGATCCACAGCAACATATGTATATGAGGAGCACCTCTTGCTTGGTACTCCTTCCTCCAGAAGAAATCCAACACCTCTCCAAGAGGTGGATTCTTCTTATTCATGATGAAAGACATCATACCTTCAAATCTATGATTGAAGTACCTACATACATTGACTGGATCCAAAGAGCACAGTTCTCCGGGTGTCTTGAATTCGATGTTTTCTACGTTAGCATTTGCCTCTCGTAGAAATTCAAGTAAGTCTTCCCAGCCATACTCAGCACAGCTCAAAGTGAGGAACCATGTGGGAGTTCCTAAGTTCCTTAGCATACATTTTAAATCACCATGACGACGGTACCAGTACTCATTAGTACCACGCTGACACGCCATGAGATTAATCAGGTGAGAATCCAAAATACTGTCTTGGACATTGACTTTATCCATAAAGTCACTTGCCGAGATGTTTTGCATGCGTATACCACTTTTCAAGATTTGGTTCACTGCATATGACAGTCCAGACAGCTCGCTTTCAAACAGGAGATGAAACAAATAAGGAATGCATTGTCGAAACCTAGGATCTCCTGCATACAATCGCAAAGTCCGGTATTCAGAAGCAGGAATTTGATGAGGTCGCTCATCATATCTTCCTCCCTGACCTGTTGGAAAAAGCTGTGGGAAACACCGAGCTTCCAAACTTTCCTCCCAAACACTAATGGGACTCCCTTTCGCTTGTTTCATTTGAAACAACTCAATAGCATTCCCCATGACTTCCTTGGAATGCAAAGGATGAACACTATAATGTTCATATATTTCTTCACTAGTACAGGGTTCTACTTTCTCAATTTGACCAGCACACAAATCGTTATCCTCTTCCTCACTTACTTCCTCTTCTGCAACATATACATTTTTATAGTACTTATTATATTTTTTCAAATACAATGTTGCCCTTTTGACTTTCCTAACATCTACTAAATCTTGCCATATTTTCTTATTCTTTGTCGGAACCCCATTAACTAAGATAACAAGAGGTTCCTCTTCCACTTTTTCTACTCCAATTGTGTTAATGTTTTTCTTCAAATCTAGAGGCAAATAAACAACTCTTCCCTTTAATCCTCTCTGTAAATCTGATGGAGGCAATTTCCCTGTCTTTGGCTCCATTCTTACAATAGCCTGAAAGGGATGGATACTTTGAATCAAAATAGATTCATAAGTATTTAAATCCTTCAATTCAGAAGGAATCTCAACCAATTCCAGATTATTATGAACTGCTCTAGCAGGCATCTGGTTTTGATTTAATTTGTTACAACAATAAGTACACACACGTTGATCCAATCCCAAATCAAAACAATTTTCTACCATCAAGTATGTTGTAAAATCCTTCCATTCACTATTATTTTCCCTTTCACTTTTTCCATATAAATCCACTAACTTAGTCTGATTCTTATAATAAGTGCGTCGACAACACACACAAGTGAAATTTGGCCTCTCACTTGATTTCACCTCAAACGTCGCAATTTCCCTCTGGAAATTATCTGTACTGGAAACCTGTACACTATCTTCCACATTACTCTCTTCTTCTTGGTCAATTTCAACATTCTCCTCTTTACTTCCAAAGTAACAAAACTCAATTTCTTCACATATATTCTTCACATCTATTTCAGAACCATGCAAAAGAGCAGCGCATAATTGTTTAAGCATAATTGCTGGACTCTTAGCATAATACAACATTCTAACTAATTTCCTCACTTTATTATGATGCACTGCTAGCATCCTGAAATGATGAAAAACACTCTGGCATACTCTCCTGGAAAGACAAGCCAGTGAATGACCATGCAAACCTATCACTTCTCTCACTCTGCAAGGATCTAATTCTTGCAACAACTTCATTTTCTGCTTCAAACTGTTCTTACTAAATGACCGTATAAAATCACAAAGCAAATTGATGAAATCCTGTCGTACACTGCAAATACTACTACACTTCCAGGTGTACACAGGACCCTTAGGACGTCTCCCTAAAACCTCATTACCTAACACCTCTTCTATCTCTGTTCTCACAAGTTTTTCTTGTTCAACTGGACAACCATCTTTCACTTCATAAGCTCGACCACTGGTGTCAACTGCATGCACCAAATCATTATCCTGGAAATAACTCTCCTCATTAAAAAATGCCTCAGAGCTTGAACTATGCATCCATTCTCCAGAAAAAACTTCACAAAAATTACTACGATTAACTATTCTCTTCCATCTACTATTTCTTTTGAAATCATAAATTACCTTGTTTAGCTTCCTAATTCTATTGATTGTCAAAATAAATAACTTACGTTTAATTTCAAATGCCTGATCAATAACTTTCTCAACTATTTTTTTTCTCTTATAAAAAACCACTTTCTGCTGACCTTTCTTAATATTTTTTAACAAATTCCCAATTATCCTTTTGCGGAACATTCGTTTACGAATATCCCTAAACTCTTGTTTCCTTCTACTTTCATGCATAGAGTTATCTCTTACTCTAGCAGTAACATTTCTCATTGGCCTTTCCTTACCATTTGAATTCTTTCTCCTTTTCTGGACTGAAACATTTTCTGTAGTAATTATTTTTTTACTACACATATTTCTTATGACTGTTTTTCGACTCTTACCCGGTGCTTTCTTGGTGACTTGACAAATCTTTTTGTTAGAGGACTGCTGCATTATTCCATGGTCCTGCTGTCTTTGACGTTTTGCAGCCTTTCTTACTCTTTCTTTGCTAGGCATCCTAAAATCTTGAAATAATCTGCAGTTGAATCTGTGGTAAAATATAATAAAAAATGTTATTAACCACTATTACCCAACAGTAAATTAATAACAGTCATCAAAAACTTAACACACTACTTAAGTATATAATATACTGAAGCCTATCTCCAATTTTTCACTGAACAAGACTCATCTCTTCTTAACCTTGGATAAACCTCACCTACTCTGTGTCCCCTGCACATAATTAAATGTAAAGGGGCAGATTTATATTAACTAGCACATCCCCAGGGATGCACCAGTTAACGTGCACCACTGCTCTGCCACCCACGGTGTGCCGCATTTACAATCAGATAGGACAAAGCTACATCAAAACCCTGCGCCTGCTTGAAGCAGGCATAGATCTTGACGCAGGTAGGCTGAAAGCTAAAGCAACAACTAAGTATCGTGTGCAGAAGTTACAAAAAAGGAAAAATGGCGTTTAAACCAGTAATGAGCCCATGCTAACGTAACACAGAGTAAAAATATCCAGGATCTACATCAGTTTGGGGTTCACGAACCTGGCAGGTACAAGGCACTGAGGCTTTCCACCGTGCATGTCTCATCCCAAATCATATGTTGTTTGTGAATGAAACAATTTCCCAGACCAAATGCTTTGGATTGGCTACTTCTAAACAATTAAACACCCCTACTATCCCGGAGTTAGAGGAATATGATGGTTGGAGTAATTTTACTCGTTGTCCATTAAAGATTTACAGGCCCTACTCCGTAATTCTTCCTTTAACATTTCCAGTATAAATCCAAAAGGTTGACTGCTTTGGCAACGTGCCTTATCCACGGTTTAATAACGCTGCCTTTTGCTTTATATAAGTTTTCAAATTGTATGAAATATATACCAATAGGTCGTTATTAACCTTTAGGTAGTGGTTTTCTTCATGAGGTCTGGTCGCTTCCATACACATATAGATTTTCAAAGATGATCAAGAACTTTATCTGAATGGAGAGGAATGCACTGAGACGCCAGATCATTCACTAATGTGTAGGCACATACAGTTACACGGTTCATGCAACAAACACCGACCAAATATGGCTTGCGTGTTGCAAGGCACACCAGTTCCTGCTATCATCCCCACGTTCAAGTTCTTGGAAAATGGTAGTTATTTGATGCTCAATAATGAAGATTGTTCTGGGTTAATTAAAAGTATTCATTTTATCGTAACAGTAAATGAACGGGTTATTTGCTGCAGAAATGTTCTATTTCCTCCCACACATGAACATAGGGAGTTTTCAATCTGGCCACAAATACCAACCTTGGGAGCACATTTCAACGGCATGGCAAGAATAAGAGCTCTTTTGTCTCAGAGAGAGGTGGCCTTGAGTTCGGCCCGTGAAACTTTCGTGCTTCACATAGCGAACACCCGTACAGAGGTGCAGACCCTTTTAAATACAGATTCGACTTTGCATTTCAGCAAGATTACCCATTCATTTCCATGCAGCAGGAGGCCCATAGGAATGAAGGTGCAATTTGCGATTAGCAATTACCTCATCGCAAATTACGAATTTTTCCGACGGTGCAGGGGTGTCTCAAGAACACCCTGCTGCACCCCTGAAAAAGAAATTTGGGGTCATATGGCGCACATAAATTTTGAAAACATTCCTTTACCTCAAAAACGATTTTCAACTCATAATTTGAAAACACTGCACATGGGGAAATGACTTAAAATGTCCTTAAGACACATAAAAGCATTTTTTGATTGCCTTTGCAGCATGTTTCAGTCACCTTTAACATGCCTATGTAACGGAAACATTCAAAATCTAAATTTGCCATGCACAGGTGGGAGCATATTTACAAGCAATTTGCTCCACAGACAAACTTCTTACATTGAAATGGGAAAAATAACATCAGAGACTCTCAATTACCTTATAAAGAAGCAGACACCATTATGTCCTTCTCATCAATATTAAAACCATTGCTTTTTCTCAAAAACGATTTACAAGTCATAATTTGAAAACACTCCACAACTCCTATGCACATAAAAGCCCTGTCAGTACTAATACTTCACATTTTCTCCAATTACAATTTCTCAAAGAAACAAAATCTATTTGTGAAACACTTGAGACAAAGCAACATTTGAAAAACACAACTTTCTTCATAATTTTCTCCTTAAAGCACACTATTTTCTATCTAAATTAAAGAAATTTTTTCTCACCTTAGCAAATACTTTGAGTTTCAAAACAGTCTCAGAAACACACCAATTTGTCTTCAGCAGAGCAAAAGGTATGCACTCCAGAGTCTGCAGCTATCAAAAGTACAGAAATGCTGTAATTCCTCACACAGATCTCTCATGTCACCCAATCAAAACTCTTCCCTCACTTTTTTTCAAAGCAAAACCCTTCCCCCCTCTGCCCCCTCTCTGCTTTTTCTGCATAGCACCTCTTGCAAGACCTCTCACACAACAATGTTGCAATTGAACTCTGAACTCTCAGTGCACCTGCATATCCAGAGCATTCTTTCATTTAATGATTTTTTCTTCGCCACTCAAAATACATCTTTCAACGAACTCATCCATGCACACTAACTTTCTGTTTTCAGCAATCAAAATCCACCAATCACTCTTACTGCTTCATTAACACAGAAACTCCTCAGTTTTTTTCATTTTACACTCTCATTTTTTCAACTGCCATTTCATTGCCACACTTCATCTGACTGCAGGAGAACCTTCTCTCGCCATGTTTTCTGTCTGGATTGTTGGACATAGCTACATCTATTGGGCTCAAAGGTACGCTGAAAACAGGAATTTACCTAACCTCAATTTACAAGATGTGGAAATTAAGTGGTTTGGCCACAGAGGATTAAAATGTCACCAATTGATACCATTGGTGAAAACCTTTATGCATTTGCCAAAACCTGACCTGTTAATTGTGCACTGTGGAGGTAATGATTTGGGCACTTTGACTGGGGTAGGTCTGGAAATGCTTTTAAAGGACACCTTTGAGCAATTGATGGCACTTTTTCCTCAGACTGCCTTGGTATATTCAAATATATGCCAAATACAGAAATGGAGGTGGTCGAACCAATTTTGTCCACAAATTGAGAAATCGAGGAAGCATGTAAACAAATCTGTTTCAGCTTACATGAGAGACCATGGAATGGGCTCCCTGTACAACAATAACTTGCGTTACTACATGCAAGATATCTACAGAGCAGATGGAGTTCACTTCTCAGATGAGGGCAACAGAGTTTTCACTCTGAATTTAAGACTGTGCATTGGTACCTCCTTATAAGTACCTAAATGTACCATAAACCCAAAAGCTCTTCTCAGAGCTACCCTACATCTGATCACTCACAATTATTATTTTACTCTAACTTTTTTCACTAATTTTCAAGAAAGTACGCTCCCCAGACCGCTTCCCGGTTCGCGAACCGGGCGCACTCCACGCAAAAAAACTAAAAAAACTGTATATTTTTTTTTTGCCCTGCGAGACCCTTTCAAAGCCTCCACATCAAACCTAGGGGGTCAGGGAGGATCTACTATGCCCCCTTATGGTCATTTGCCCCTTCGCTTTGGCCTCCTCTTGTCTCTCGATCCTACCGAGAGACAAGATGGCGGCCGCTACGGACTGTTTGGAATGTTGACAGACGCCGGAGAACCAATCAGCTTCGCAAACCTCCGTAACGCGAAAAGTACGCGAAGCGGAGCGCTGTTACAGATATATATCTTTTTTTGAACGTTAATTTCTCAAAATCCACTAGAGCACATATATTGAGACCTAGCAAAGGCACATCGGGCTACCAGTCCCTACAATTTTGCCAAGTTTCGTGCAAATCCATTCAGCCGTTCGATTATTATTATTTTTATTTTTTTTGCCCCGCGGGGTCCTTTTAAAACCTCCACATCAAACGTAGGGGGTCACCGAGGATCTACTATTCCCCCTTATGGTCATTTGCCCCTTCGCTTTGGCCTCCTCTTGTCTCTCGATCCTACCGAGAGACAAGATGGCGGCCGCTACGGACTGTTTGGAATGTTGACAGACGCCGGAGAACCAATCAGCTTCGCAAACCTCCGTAACGCGAAAAGTACGCGAAGCGGAGCGCTGTTACAGATATATATCTTTTTTTGAACGTTAATTTCTCAAAATCCACTAGAGCACATATATTGAGACCTAGCAAAGGCACATCGGGCTACCAGTCCCTACAATTTTGCCAAGTTTCGTGCAAATCCATTCAGCCGTTCGATTATTATTATTTTATTTTTTTTTTGCCCCGCGGGGCCCTTTTAAAACCTCCACATCAAACGTAGGGGGTCACCGAGGATCTACTATTCCCCCTTATGGTCATTTGCCCCTTCGCTTTGGCCTCCTCTTGTCTCTCGATCCTACCGAGAGACAAGATGGCGGCCGCTACGGACTGTTTGGAATGTTGACAGACGCCGGAGAACCAATCAGCTTCGCAAACCTCCGTAACGCGAAAAGTACGCGAAGCGGAGCGCTGTTACAGATATATATCTTTTTTTGAACGTTAATTTCTCAAAATCCACTAGAGCACATATATTGAGACCTAGCAAAGGCACATCGGGCTACCAGTCCCTACAATTTTGCCAAGTTTCGTGCAAATCCATTCAGCCGTTCGATTATTATTAATTTATTTTTTTTTGCCCCGCGGGGCCCTTTTAAAACCTCCACATCAAACGTAGGGGGTCACCGAGGATCTACTATTCCCCCTTATGGTCATTTGCCCCTTCGCTTTGGCCTCCTCTTGTCTCTCGATCCTACCGAGAGACAAGATGGCGGCCGCTACGGACTGTTTGGAATGTTGACAGACGCCGGAGAACCAATCAGCTTCGCTTCACAAAGCTCCGTTGCGCGAAAAGTACGCGTCCTGGGCCGCTGCCAGGTCCGCTGTTACAGATATATATCTTTTTTTAAACGTTAATTTCTCAAAATCCACTGAAGCACATATATTGAGACCTACAAAAGGCACATCGGGCTACCAGTCCCTACAATTTTGCCAAGTTTCGTGCAAATCCATTCAGCCGTTCGGGCTAAAAGTGAGGCCAACCGCCCTATGGAAATTAACATGGGAAAAATGCGTTTTGGGACCCCCCTTTTTTCTCGGCCCCCCCTTGACGAACCCCCCCAAAATTTTCAGGGGCTGCTCAGAAACAAAATGTGCAATTTTCCTGAAAATTTCAGCCAATTCCGTCCACAAACGCCAAAGTTATTAGACATAGAATTTTCATAAAACCCATAGAGAAAAAATCCTAACTATATATACCTACTGGCGGTCGCCAGTAGGTAGTTATAGTTAGGATTGATTTCCATAGGGAAATCGCAACATTCTATTGGGAATAACTTTGGCGCCGGTTGAGGAATCTGCCTGCATTATTTAGCAACTTTGCCTCGCAGCTCTCCGCTCCTTCCCTGAAAGTTTGGGGGGGATTTGTGAAGCGGGGGCCGAGATAAAAGGGGGTCCCAAAACGTGTTTTCCCCATGTTAATTTCCATAGGGCGGTCTGTCGCACTTTTAGCTCGAACAGCTGAATGGATTTTCACCAAACTTGGCAAAATTGTAGGGACTGGTAGCCCGATGTGCCTTTGCTATGTCTCAAGATACGTGCTCCAGAGGATTTTGAGAAATTTAGGTTAAAAAAGTATATATCTATGGCAGCGCCCCGGTACGCGCACTGGGGAGCGCTCCGGGTGCGCCACGCGACTTGCGCACGGAAAGCTGATTGGCTTTCGGGTGTCTGTAAACATTCGAAACAGTCCGGAGCGGCCGCCATCTTCTGTCTCGGTAGGATCGAGACACAAGAGGTGGTAAAAACAAAGGGGGAAATAACCAAAAGGGGGCAGGGTAGACCCCCCCTGACACCCTAGGTTTGATGTGGGGGCCATAAAAGGGTCCCGCGGGTCCAGAAAAAAATTAAATTTTTTTCGATATTTGCGGGGGGTGCGCCCGGTACGCGCACCGGGGAGCGTACCGGGGAGCGTACTTTGGTGAAAAATAGTGGAAAATATTAGTGTAAAATAATCATTTTGAGTGATCAGAGGGTAGCTCTGAAAAGAGCTTTTGGGTTCTGTGGCTGATTTAGGTACCTACAAGTACGTCCCACACACACCCACACGCACACAACCCCACACCCCCACACCCACACACTTCCCACACACACCTCACACACCCACACCTCCACCCACACCCAAACACCCTACACCCCCACACCGACACCTTACACACCCACACCCACACCCCCCCTCACACTCACACACGCGTCACAGACACACCCCACATATCCCGGGGAGCGTACCGGGGAGTGTACCACTGGGAAAACACAGTGAAACAGGAAAATAATAATTTAAAGTGATTAGAGGTAGGGTAGTTCTGCATAGAGTTGTTGTGTTGTTTGGGTTTATTAAGTACCAACATGTAGGTACCAATGCAGAGTCTTAAATTCAATGTACACCTTTTTTTATGTAGATATCTAGCATGTTGTTATAGAAGTTATTGTCGTATATGGAATCAATACCATAGTCTGTCAGGAAAGCAGAAACAGATCCTTTAAGTACTCCCTGAGAAGACCTACGGGATCATGGGTAGTCTACCCTGCTCCCTTATGATGTTTTAAAATTGCACAGTATATTGTAAGTTTCACTTTATACTATAATATAAACATAATTATTTTGGTAGTACTTCATGAATTAGATATAAAAATGAATAATGTCTCAAACAATTTTTAATTATTAAATAAAAATGTATTGGTCAGAATTTTCATAGTTCAATAAATCCTCCAGCATTACATCATCTGGAATCTCCTCAAACATGCATGTTTCTATGTCTTGTAAACATTCAATAATTGTTCATCCAAAGACTGATCCATAAAATCTTCATCCAAAAAATCTTCATTTAGAATGTCCTCAGATGTAATCTCGAAGGAAATAGTGATATTTTCTTGCTCCTCTTCCATTTTTTTGCTGTAAATTGCATAAAAAATAACTATATCAGTAGATTTAGGGCACTGTTGTGTTTAAGTTGAGACAGGTAGTTCTGTTTTTTCAACAGTTAAGTTAACTTTGGGTAGTGTACGGTAACAGGCAGGAAGTAGAAATATAAAAAAGTGCCATTGAAGAAGCGTAAGTAAATTTATAATTATAGCAGAGAAGACTTAGTCAATCAATAAATATAATAGAGGAGTTTATCTTTATCTATAACTATAGTAGAGGGACAGTAAATAATTAGAAAACGTTTTTACAAATTAACTTAAAGTGCCACTTACAAATTATCAACTTACTTTAGAGAGAGGTGGAGAAGAAAAAAATGCGAAAATCCTTTCAAGATGTACATCAGGTAGTTGTAGTCAAAATGGCCGTGTTTCCCTCTTATTTTTCATTTATATTCATGTACATAACCAATCAAATGTCAGGAAAAAAAAGTAGAAAATGAAAGTAACATTTTAATTGGTTGTAAATTCTAACACTTCAGATGTGTTTTTGTCATGTAATTTACCTCAGGATATTTAGACAGTGCTACAGCTCAAATGGCTCAATGGAATTCCACCAAATTTGGGAAAATGGTAGGGACTGGTATGTAGTATGGCCTATTCTATATTTGGTTAAAAGTGTCTCCAGTGGTTTTTATGTAAATTAACTTTTGACATTTTTTGGAGCGCTTCCCGGTGCGCGCCCCATGTACGCGTACCGGCAGCGCTACAGGAGTCCTCCATTTTGTGTTTTGGTAGATTTGAGACAGAAAATGGCGGACAAACAACGTTGGGAATGGGTATAGGGGGGCACAGTAGGCACTCCCTGACCCTCTAGGTTTTCTGAGGGGGTCTTAGGAGGCCCATATAGGCCAAAAAAAAAAAAAAAAAGGGGGAGCGCCCGGTACGCGCACCGGGGAGCGTACCGGGGAGCGTACTTTACTGAAAAATAGTGAAAAAAGTAAGAAGAAGATAATCATTTTGAGTGATCAGAGGTAGGGTAGCTCTGAGCTTTTGGGTTCTGTGGCTGATTTAAGTACCTACAAGTAGGTACCAATGCACAGTCTTAAATTTAGGAGGAATATTCTATTCCCTTCATCTGAGAAGTGCACACCATCTTCTCTGTAAATATCTTGCATGTTGTAACGCAAGTTATTGTTGTATATTGAACCCATTCCATAGTCTCTCATGTAAGCAGAAACAGATTTATTCACATGTTTCCGTGCTTTCTCAAATTGTGGACAAAATTGGTTGGACCACTTCCATTTCTGTCTTTTGCAAATATCGGAATATACCAAGGCAGTTTGTGGAAAAAGTGACATCAAATGATCAAAGGTGCCCTTTAAAAGCATTTCCAGACCTACCCCAGTCAAAGTGCCCAAGTCATTTCCTCCAGAGTGCACAATTAAGAGGTCAGGGTGTGGCAAATGCAAAAAGGTTTTCACCAATGGAATCAATTGGTGACATTTTAATCCTCTCTGGCCAATCCAATTGATGTTCACATTTAATAAATCAAGGTTGTGAAGATTTCTGGTAGCTGCATACCTTTGAGCCCAGTGGATATAGTTATGTCCAATAATCCAAACAGAATACATGGTGAGAGGAGATTCTGGTGTTGTGAGATGAAGTGTGGGAAAGAAATGGCAGTTGGAACAATAGGAGTTTGCAAAAAAAAACTGTAGACTTTCAGTGCTCTTGAATCACAAGCAATGATTGGTAGATTGAGATAGTTGAAAACTGAAAGTTAGGGTGCATGGTTGTGTTCTGTGTAAGAAGTAATTTGAATGGTTAAAAAAAAGTCATTTAAAGAAACCTTGCTCCAGATAAGCTGGTGTATTCGCAGGTCAAACATCCTTGCTGAGGTGATTTGCAACATTGTAGAATAAACTTTTAAACCTGAGAGTTCAGTGAGGAGGGACTTGCTATGGTAACAGGTAGAAAGGGCTGAGGGGGGAAGGGTGTTGGTTTGAAAACAGAGAGGGAAGAGTTTTGATTGGTTACCATGAGCAATATGTGTGTAGAATTAGAGGTTTTCTGTGCCATTAAGGTTTGCGGTGCCTGGAGAACATACCTTTTGCTCGGCTAAAGAAATATTGGTGTGTGTATCTGACACTGTTCTGAATCTCCTAAAGCATTTGTAAAGGTGAGTTATGATTCATTTAATATACATAGAGACTTGTATACTCTATGGAGAAGATTTGGAAGCAAATTGTGGTTTTTTAATGTTGCTTTGTGTCATGCTTTTTGATAATGCTTGGTAAAAAGCTTTTACTGCATAGAGGAATTGTATTTTGTAAAATTGTGAAGTTTTAGTAGTGACATGGAATGCGTGTACATAGGACCTGTGCAGTGTTTTTTAAATGTGATGTCAAAAACGATTTTGAGAAAAATGAATGGCTTTTACATTTTTTTAAAGGAATAAAGAATGTGCGCATGTTTAAATAATTAAATTTGACTCTTTACAATGATGTTACCTGTGTTAACTCAGTGTAGGAAGCATATTAAGTTTGTTTGCATAGAGGAATTGTATTTTGTAAAATAGTGAGGTTTCAGTAATGACACGGAATGCTTGTACATAGGAACTGTGCTGTGTTTACTGAATGTGATGTCAAAAACGATTTTGGGGTAAATGAATGGCTTTTACATTTTTGAGTATAATGTGGCGCAGAGCTTTAAAAAGTGACGCATCTACCTACATGCGTCACTTTTTAAATATGGCGCAAAAAGGTACATGTTTTATGCCGCCGATGCGTCACAAAAAGTAACACATCAGCAGTGCAAAACTGACGCAGGGCCTCATAAATGAGGCTCTTTTTTTTCACACTACTCCAGTTTAGTCGTGTCCAGTGCACTCTTGGACACAAGCCTCACCTTTTGTGCTCCCCTGGACAGTCTTCATCTCATCTGCACTCCTGCTTAGGTGTTAGAATCCTATCACATGGGGAAAGCTCCATGTGAAAGCGTTTGCCTCAGTCTCATCCCTGCTGTGAGGCAAATGCTTGTACATAGGATCTGTGCTGTGTTTCCTAAATGTGATGTCAAAAACGATTTTGGGGAAACTGAATAGCTTTTACATTTTTGATATTAATGTGGCGCAGAGGTTTAAAAATTGACGCATCTACCTACATGCGTCACTTTTTAAATATGGCGCAAAAAGGTACATGTTTGGGCTTTCCTGGGGAGCGTAGGTGGTGAGGCTTGTGTCTAATAGTGCAGTGGACTAGGCTTCATGAAGCCTATCCCCGACTGCACTCTTAGACACAGGTGTCAATTTGACTCTTTACAATGATGTTACCTGTGTTAACTCAGTGTAGGAAGCATATTGAGTTTGTTTGCATAGAGGAATTGTATTTTGTAAAATTGTGAAGCTCCATGTGAAAGCGTTTGCATCAGTCTTATCCCTGGTGTGAGGCAGGTGCAAGATTTTGATGTAACAGTGTCCTAAAAGTGACGCAGTGAAATCTCATAGATTTTACTGCGTCATTATTACAAGGCTTTTTGCGGACAAATGACCCCTCTGTGTACATTACACTTGACAGAGGTATAATGTGGTGCAGAGGTTTAAAAAATGACGCATCTAACTACATGCGTCACTTTTTAAATATGGTGCAACAAGGCACATGTTTTATGCTGCCAATGCGTCACAAAAAGTGATGCATTAGTAGCGCATAACTGACGCATGGCTTTATAAATGAGGCTCATCTTTTTCTTGTACCCTACTCCAGTTTAGTGCTGTCCACTGCACTCTTGGATACAAGCCTCATGTTTTGTGCTCCCCTGGACAGTTTTCATCTCATCTGCACTCCTGCTTAGGTGTGAGAATCGTATCACATGGCGAAAGCCCCATGTGAAAGCGTTTGCCTCAGTCTTATCCCTGCTGTAAGGCAGGTGCAAGATTTTGACATACCAGTGTCCTAAAACTGACGTAGTGAAATTTCATAGATTTCACGGTGTCATTATTATGAGGCTCTTTGCAGAGAAATGACCCCTCTCTGTACATTACACTTGACAGAGGTATAATGTGGTGCAAAAGGTTTTAAAAATGACGCATCTACCTACATGCGTCACTTTTTAAATATGGTGCAACAAGGCACATGTTTTATGACGCCAATGCATCACAAAAAGTGAAGCTTCAGTAGCGCAAAACTGACGCATGGCGTTATAAATGAGGATCAATTATGTCATCTGTGTTATCTGAGATTAGGAAGTAGATTGTGCAGATGAGGTGAGACATGTCCAGAGGGACAGAGGAGGTGAGGTTTATGATCAAGACTGTAGTGGGAGAGAGGGCTTTCCCGGGAAGCATAGGTGGTGAAGCCTGTGTATAAGAGTACAGTGGACTTAGACACAGGTCTCATCTTCTTTGTACCTGTGGACAGAGCTGTTTTCCACTATACTCTTCAATACAGGCCTCACCTTTTGTGCATCCCTGGAGAATCCTCACCTGATCTGTAACCCTGAATAGATGGTTTGCTTTTTGTCATTGCTTTGTTGTTTGGTAATAGTGGTCTATAATGTGCTATTTTTTTATTTAACACAGATTGAAATCAAGATTTGAAGAGTAAGCAAACATGCCCACAAGGGACAGGACAAGAAAACAACGTAACCGAGAAAAATCAAAAACAGCAATAGAATTACAGCACTCTTCCACAACAAATACTTCAAAAAACAGGAACCAAGCTCCTGGTAAGACAACTAAGTCTTTTATACGTAACATATGTACATCACAAAAAAATGATGGACAGCATGTTGAAAAAGAGAATGAGAGAGTAAATTTGAAAATGAAGGAGAGAACGTCAAAGAATCCTAAAACTGGAGCAGGAGAGAATAATATGTATGGGAATAGAAGGCAAAATCAGTATAGAGACATTCGTAGACGAATGTTTCGCAATAGGGTGGTTTTAAATTTGTTAAAAAACATTAGGAAAGGTAAACAGAGAGCTGCTTTTTATAAGAAAAAGAAAAGTGTAGAGAAGATTGTTGATCAGGCTTTTGAAGTTAAGAAAAAATTATTTATTTTAATAATCAATAGAAATAGGACACTTAACAAGACAATTGATGTTTTCAAATCAAACAGTAGATGGAAAAGAGTAATTAATCGGACTAATTTTTGTGAAGTATTTTCTGGAGAATGGATGCACAGTTCAAGTTGTGAGCCATTTTTTAATGAGGAGAGTTACTTCCAGGAGAATGATTTAGTGCATGCAGTTGACACCAGTGGTCGAGCGTATGAAGTGAAAGACGGTTGTCTGATTGAAAAAGAGAAACTTGTGCCTAGAGAACCAGAAGAGGTGTTAACTGATAAAGTTTTAGGGAGACGTACTAAGGGTCCAGTGTACACTTGGAAGTGTAGTCGTATTTGTAGTGTGCGACAGGAATCAATTGATTTGTTTTGTAATTTCTTCCGTACATATAGTAAGAAAAGTCTAAAGCAGAAAGTGAACTTGTTGCAAGACTTAGATCCTTAAAGAGTGAGAGAAAACACAGGTTTGCAAGGCCATTCACTAGCTTGTCTTTCTAGAAAAGTCTGTCAGAGTGTTTTTCATCATTTTAGGATGTTAGCAGTGCATCATACCAAAATGAGGAAATTTGTGAGAATGTTGTATTATGCAAAAAGTCCAGCACTTAAGCTTAAACAATTAAACAGTGCTCTTTTGCATGGAACTGAATTAGATGTGAAGAAGATTTGTGAAGAAATTGAGATTTGTTATTTTGATAAAAAAGAGGATAGTGTAGAAATTGACACAGCAATTCAAGGTAATGTGGAAGACAATGTACAGATTTCAGGTACAGAAAAGTTTGAGCAGGAAATTACCAGGTTTAAGGTGAAATCAAGTGAAAGGCCGAATTTTACTTGTGTGTGTTGTCGACGAAGTCATTATAAGCATCAAACTAGATTAGTTGATTTATATGTAAAAAGTGAAAAGATGAATAATTATGAGTGGAAGGATTTTGCAACTTATTTGTGGGTGGAGAATTGTTTTGATTTGAGTTCTGATCAGCGTATTAGTAAATATTGTTATGATAAATTAAATCAAAACAGAATGCCTGCTAGAGTTGTTCATAATAATTTGGAGTTGGTAGACATTTCCCCTGAATTGATGGATTTAAATACATATGAGTCTATTTTGATTCAATGTGTCCATCCTTTTCAGGCAATTGTTCGCATGGAGCCTAAGATAGGGAAATTGCCTCCTACAGATTTGCAGGGAGGATTAAAGGGAAGAGTTGTTTATTTGCCTCTAGATTTAAAAAAAATATTGATACAATTGGTATAGAAAAAGTAGAAGAGGAACCTTTAGTTATTCTAGTTAATGGGGTTCCGACAAAGAGTAAAAAAATCTGGCAATATTTAGTGGATGTTAGGAAAGTCAAAAAGGCAACGTTGTATTTAGTCAAAAACAATGAGTATTACAAACATGTTTATGTTGCAGCAGAGGAAACAGCTGCAGATGAAGACAGTGATTGTTCAGGCGGCCAAATTGAAAAAGTTGTTGTCTCTAGAAGTGAAGAAATATATGAACATTATACTGTTCATCCTTTGCTTTCCAAAGAAGTAATGGGGAATGCAATTGAATTGTTTCAAATGAAAGCAGCAAAAGGAAGTCCCGTTAGTGTATGGGAAGAAAGTTTGGAAGCTCGTTGTTTTCCACAGCTATTTCCAACAGGTCGAGATGGACGATATGACGATCGACCACTTCAAATTCCTGCATCTGAATATCGAACTGTAAGATTATATGCTGATGATCCAAGGTTTCGTCAATGCATTCCCTATTTGTTTCATCTACTGTATGAAAGTGACTTGTCTGTGCTTTATTATGCAGTAAACCATATACTGAAAAGTGGAGCACATCTGCAAAATGTTTCGGCGAGGGACTCTATGGAGAAAGTGAATCTGCAAGATAATATTTTGGAATCTCATCTAATCAATCTCATGGCATGTCAGCGTGGTATAAACGAGTATTGGTACCGTCGTTATGGGGAATTGAAATGTATGCTAAGAAACTTAGGAACTCCTACATGGTTCCTCACTCTTAGCTGTGCCGAGTATGCATGGGACGACTTACTCCAATTTCTACGAGAGGCAAATGCAAATATACAAAATATAGAATTCAAAACACCTGGAGAACTGTGTTCTTTGGATCCAGTGAATGTATGCAGATATTTCAATCATAGATTTGAAGCTATGATGTCTTTCATTACCAACAAAAAAAATCCTCCCCTTGGAGAGGTTTTGGATTTCTTTTGGAGAAAGGAGTATCAAGCGAGAGGTGCTCCTCACATACACATGTTGTTATGGATTAAAGATGCACCCTAATTTGGAACAGATTCGGATGAGACAGTGATGAGCTTCATTGAAGAGTATTCAACATGTGCTGTTCCGAAAACTACCAAAGAAAACAATTTAAGGCAACAAGTTTTACGCTTTCAATCCCATCGTTTTGGAAAGTACTGTCGTCGAAAATTCAGAAACAAGGACAAGTTCTACACAAAATGTTGTTTCGCCTTTCCAAGACCAGTGATTTCTAAAGGAAGAGTAAATAATTTGAGGTCTTCTCTGCGACATAGTGTTTCGAGAAAATCACCAAAAAATACATACAATTTAAAAAGAAATGAAGAGTCCAAGTACATCAACGACTACAACTCAGTGATTTTGTCCATGTGGAATGCTAACATGGATATTCAATTTGTTGCTGACAACTCTATTGCTGTGGCTCGATATGTGACGTCTTACATCACAAAAAAAGAAAAGACAGAACTGAAGGAAATGTGGGAGGACATTTCACATGGAAAGAGTCTAAGCAAGAAATTATACAGTTACAGTCTGAAGATGTTGTCGCATCGAGAAATTGGAGCATATGAATGTTCTGATCGATTGTCATCAGCAAGTCTCTATGCCAAATCTAGAACCATCATTTGGGTGAGTCTAGGTCTTGCTGCAACACAAAATCGAGTGTTGAAATCTGTACAAGAAATAGAGTATTTGGCGGAGAAAGAGCCAGAAAGTACAGATATTTTGAAGACCAACATGTTGGATACATACTATCCAAATAGAAGTAGTCATCTTGAGAACGTTTGTTTGTATGAAGTTCTGCAAAACTATATTCATAAGAGAACCATCAGAGAAGATATTAACAATGGAATATATGCTATCATTGGGTGTGAAGGATGTCTAGTGAGACAGAAAAAAGGCCATTTGATTAATCATCGAAAATTGAGTTGCGAAAATCCAGAGAAAAGGGAATTTTACTATTTAGCTCTTTTGCAACTCTTTAAGCCATGGCGTACAGAAGAGGAACTACTTGTAGATTTTCTCTGTTACGAAGATTCTTTTAATGCAACCAAGGATACCATAGAATGTCCTGTTTTTCCAAATTATCTGCAAATGTTGAACGAAGAAATAGAGCAAGAAGCCACAATTGCTGCAGAGATTGCTAGAGACAGTTCCGAAGACAGTCAGAGTTCTGCTTCATTGAGTCAGGATCCACTTGGAGGACCAATTATCCAAAATGAAGCTGCCACTGCCATGGATGAGGTGGAAAGAGCTATGGAACAAGCTCAAGATGATGAAGTTAACTTAGAAGATTTGGCGAAACAACTAAACCTTGAGCAGAAACAGATATATGACGAAGTCACAGAACAGATTGAACATGGATTCAGTCATGAGAAAAAAGAGTGCTCATGTACATCATTTAAGCCTGTCCAACTGTACGTGAGTGGAGAAGCTGGAACTGGAAAAAGTTTTCTGATTAAAGCAATTGCAACTTATCTGCAGAAAAGGACTGAATCACCACTGTCTTGTGTTGTCACCGCTCCAACTGGACTGGCAGCACATAACATTAAGGGGATTACTTTACATCGTTTACTGATGCTGCCAGTGGAGCATGATAACAAATTGGAGTATCACAAGCTATCTGGAGATGCGTGTTCCGAAGTTTCGAGAGCCGTGAAGAAAATGAAACTTCTTATCATTGATGAAGTAAGCATGGTGTCAAATATAATGCTTGCTTTTGTGCATTTGAGAATGCAAGAAATTCTTAGGACAGACTATGATGTCTTATTTGGAGGAAAACATATTATTGTTTTTGGAGATCTTCTGCAGTTGACTCCAGTGAAAGGACAACCTGTGTTCAAAATGCTAACGCATGAAGATACCAGAAAGTGCTTAGGAAGCATTGGGAAACGTTAATATATGGTTAAACTTCAAATATGCAGAACTGCTTCAAAATATGGGGCAGGCAAAGGATGAAGATTATAAAAATATTTTACAAGATGTAAGGTTAGGAAAAGTAAGTCAGCAAGGGAAAGAAGTTTTACATGGACGATTAATTTCAAATTTGTACCCAAATGAAAACATTCTACCAGAGAACATTTTTAAGAAAATTAACGAGAAGAAATCTGGCATATGTTTGATGCCAACTCTGAAAGAATGTTCCATTTTCAACAACAAAATGTTACAGTTAGAAAATGAAGAGATAGTGAAACTGGAAGCTACAGATAAAATAGAGCACATGGGAGCAACAAATATTTTGTCTGAAAATTTGAAATCAAAATTGGATTCATTAGAGAAGACTATATCTAAAACTGCTGGTTTTGAAAAGACTCTGAATGTGTGTTTAAATTGTCGTATCATTTTGAGAAGGAATTTAAATGTTGAAAGAGGTCTGGTAAATGGAGCAATGGGTCATGTTGTTGGTTTTGTGAATTACAAAAATAGAGATGGAATTGAAATTTAAAAAATTAAATTTGATGGCATTGATGAAATAGAACAAATTTGTCGTTGTTCAGCTAGATTTTTGCTCGTGAAAGACTTATATGTTCGCCGAAAACAGTTTCCTATTTGTTTGGCATATGCGGTGACATTTCATTAGTCTCACGGTTTAAGTGTAGATAGCGCTTTGGTGAACATTGGAAGTTCTGTGTTTAAGGAGGGTATGGCATATGTGGCATTATCACGAGTCAGAACTTTATCAGGATTGTACTTGATTGAGTGTGATGAAACAAAGATTTGTGCAGATCTAGATTGTGTTAAAGAATACAATAGGTTAAGAAGAGAGTATGCTCCACATTTGCCTCAATATCCTCTGATTGAAAACCGTGTGGTAGGCCGAAAAAAAAGAAATGAGAGTAATTGCAGTGAGGTATCAACAAAAAGGCATAAAGTAGATAAAAGTGTAATTGTAAAGAGAAACAAAAAGGATTCTGTTGAAGATGTTGTTGGATTTCAGTTGGAAAACAGTTCTGGTGTCAACTGCTATGCTAATGTAGTAGTTAATGATGTTTTTTTTCTTCAAAATTTATAAAAACAGATTGTCGAAAATCGGGAACAAACATTGTGCTGTTTATTGAATTCTGTGTTAGAGAAATGTGGTAGTGATAGAGCAAAAATGGAAAGTGTTTCAGAAATTAGAAATCTTCTAGACATATGTTCAGGTCAAAATCAATTTTCACAGAATATTCCGCAGGATTGTCAGGAATTCATAATGTATATGTTTGATGTATTGCAAGATGAAGGAGTAGATATAAAAAATCTTTTTAACCTTTCTTATCAATGGCAACATGACTGTGATAACTGTGCTTCATCAAGTACTACTAGAATAGACTCTGAAAGATTTATATATTTGACTTTACCAGACTGCAAATCAGTGCCTTTTAATAATCTAGTTAAAGCAGCGGATCACAATATGGTGTGTACCCAATGTAAGTCCGCAATGCTGTCCACATTATTTCTACAAAATTATGGTCACTATGTCATTTTAATGTTCCAACGATGTAGACCTGATGGAACTAAATTGACACATTTTGTGGCTTCTCAGTTATCGATATCAGGAAGAACCTTTACAACTGTAGCTATTATTTTTCATGACGGTCCTTCTACAACATCAGGGCATTACACATGCTATTTAAAAACTTCTAAAGGTTGGACCCAATGTAACGACACTCATTTGACTTTCAAACAACGTTTGCCTTTTGGCTTTATAAATTCATACCTAGTGTTTTTACAGCCAAAATTTAGGTAAAGGTAATTGGCCTATGAAGACGGGAGGAGTACTCATATATACTCTTACATCTGACACTATTTGGCAAAATGGAAAGGTGCCAGAATGAGTAAAGAGTCATGACTGAAAAAAAGGAGTATATGAAAATATTGAAAATATTTCAGATGTTCTTGGAGCTTTTCTTGTGGAAAGTCGATGAAATGGATTTTTAAGTGAACAGCAAAGCACTTTGCAACGAGAAAAGGACCTCCATGATATACTATTTGGCCTCAAGGAAAAGTAAGTCAATCAAAGATTAGCGTACATTTGTCATTTGTCAGTATCTAAGTTTTTTTTTAAAACACAATCTTTTAGATTGTGCTTTTTTTTCCCCGCTGTGATATGATGAGTAATTTGAACTCACTGTTTTAAGTGAAATTCAATATATTCTGAGAACAGCAAAAATAAACTATGTACCATGTTGTAGAAGTTATTTTATAGTTTGGATTGTGTAAATTAAATTGTATTCCCATTCTCTGACACTCACTTGCCTTTTTCCATCCCCTTTCACCTCTTTTTACTCACTTATAATGTCTTTCTCTCACTCTCTGTAACCCCCGTTCCTTTACTCCACTACTTTGACAACCCCTCATTCTCATTTCAACTGCCTGCATGCCCTCTCTCCCTTGCACAACTTTTCAGCTTTCAGTCTCTCTGCTTTACTTCCCTTTTCCGTATTTTCCTCCTTTGCTCTTTTAGTAATTCCTGTTTACTCACTCAGCAGTATTATCGCACTCTATCACTATAAATCATCCACTCTCCCTCACTTATGTTTGTTTGCTCCTTACTTTTGAGCTCTTCTCTCTATTTTTCGTTCACTACTTCTATGTCCTCAGTGCCCTACTCTCCTTGTGTTATGTTCACTTGTGTTTATGTTTTCCGTCTCAGTTATTATCTTTTTACTTACTACTGTTTCCTGATTTAGTTTTGCTAACTCACATTGTTTTAATATCTTTCTTACCTTTAGTTCATTTCTCCGTTCTTCTATTCCTCTCTGTCAGTGAATCTATATGCCTTACTCTTAGTAATTTGCTCTCATTCTATTTTTTTTCTCTTTTTATCCATCTACCTTACTTTATTTCCCTTTCTGTGTCCTTCACTCTTACTTTATTTCTAGATACACTGTTTTAACCTCTCCATTTGTATATTTTAATTTAAAAATATGCACATTTTACTAATTATAACTTACTTTTTCTTCTCTCTTTCACAGATACAAAGTGCAGTAGAAAAATATTTAAAGTTACATTTATTATATGGTAAGTATGACTAAAATATTTACTTTGTCATCACCCTTTGCTTTAAGCTTACTAATATTTTCTCAACCAACCTCACTCCTGTGTCTTTATTCTGCTTACCACACTTATTCTTATTCTCCATGTTTATTCCAATTTCCCTATTTCCCTTCTGATATTCAACTTCTTTCAATCCCTATTCTTTAGTTCACATACCCTCTGTTCCCTTCCTTTGCTTCTTCACTCATTCTCTTTTTCTTAATTATTTATCTTACTCCTACACACACACCTCATCCCCCTCTCAACACATACGCACACCTCTAACATACACCCCACACCCACTCCACACCCACACTATTTTAGGTACCTACAAGTATGTCCCACACACACCCACACGCACACAACCCCACACCCCACACCCACACACTCCCCACACACACCTCACACACGCACACCTCCACCCACACCTAAACACCCCACACCCCCACACCGACACCTTACACATCCACACCCACACATCCCACACACACACACTGACACACACACCTCACCCCCCCAACACACACACATGCACACACAGATACCTCACAGACACACCTCACACATCCCACACACACACCTCCCCCCACACACACTTTCTCACTCCCCATGTCTTATCCTAATTCAATTTTCCCCCCTCTTTACTTATACTACCTGGTCTTTTCTCACTTTCCCTCATGGTTCTTCATTTATCCCGGTTCCGCCACTACCATTTATTCCCCATTTTTTACTGTCCTTTCTTTTTTTTTCAACAGCCAGTCACATTCTCCCACTATCTCTACTTTAGTGTTGTTCCTCTCTCTTCCTTTGATTCACTCCTTTAGTCATTTTACTTTTCTCATTTTCACCCAATTACACCTTCTCAATTGTTTACTATGTAATAAACAATCACTCTGTGTTCATCCTGTAGCTCTCTTTCTCTTAACATTACTCTCTTTGTGTTCTTCCCTCATGCTAACTCCTTCATTAATTTTTTTTTCTATTTTTGGGGGGGCGCACCCCGGTACGCGTACCCTAAGAAAAAAGAATTGACAGAGATTCATTAAAAATATAGGTTTCATTTTATATATGAAAGGTAGTTCTAAAAATAACTGTTTTTTTCTTCTTTTTGTTGTTTTATATTGTTTTTTGAACATTTTGTACTTTTTTTGGCTTTTCAAAACAGTTTTATATATTTTTTGTATTTTTTATGGGAAGAAATAAAGAGAAAGGGAATTGAAAATGGCTAAACTGGAGCAAAAAACAAAAAACTGAAAAAATTACTTCTTTTTTTTGGGGCAATCGTGATTGTCACCAGCAAGGACAATGAGCTTCATACTCTTTTCCCCATAGGACATAAGCTTGCCACATCCAGTACAAGTGACTTTAAAATCACCAAATCGTTCCTGGATACAAGGCATCATCTCTAATGTTTCTGGTCCAGATTGACTGGGTTCCTTTCTTTTGGAGCTGGTCCTTGAACACTGGGGGAGGTGACTGGCCAGTTCCCTGATCTCTGCACGAGAATAGTTAGCAGGAAATTTCCGGGTCATATGCCGAATCATGGTATGATTACCAAATGAATATTTTTTATCTGGATTGCCCCTTGAGAGTTCTGCACCACAGATTCGACATGTTACCTTTGCCGCATTAACTTTTTTCTTCCCCTCTGGAAGTGAACAAAAACTCCCATACAATGTGTTCTTTTGGCTTGTATGGGTTATTTTCTTCAGGCAGCCATCTGCTCCCCTCCTCATCTTCATCTTCCTCCTCCTCCACTTCTTCACCACCAATGTATTGTTGTGGTGGCCCTCTTGGTGGTGGTGGTGGTGGTGGTGGTGGTGGTGGTACAGATGCTCCAGCAGTTGCTGCAACAGTAGCCATTTCAAAATAGAAAAGAATTGCCTCTGTAGATCAAACAGGTCTTCCTCAGTCAAAGGACAAAGTCAGAGTAAGGAAGAAAGGTGGGTTTTTTTATCATTTGGAAAAAAAAACTGTGCTGAACCAATCAGAAGTGTTATTTTCAGGTCACAAGACCAAGGCTTTACTCATTTGGAAACCAAAACTGTTCTGCAGCAATATGTTATGTTATGTCATGTTATATTCGTATTTATATAGCGCACGGCTACTCAAAAAGAGTGTCCCGGCGCTTTTGAATAAGGAGACCTACAGCAGCATAACACAACAACTAAGATAAAAAACGAAGGGAAATACAGAAAAGAACCAAGAGGAGACAGCAGATCAGCCTAAAGAGTAAACAGCCAGGTTTTTATGCCTTTTCTAAATGCAAGCAGACTGGTAACTCCCCGGAGTTCTCGCGGCAAGGTGTTCCACAACTGCGGCGCCAGCAGTCCGAAGGAATGACCTCCAATGCGGGCCCTCTTCACTCGTGGCACAGCCGCCAAGAACAAAAATTCTGACCTGAGAGAGCGAGCGGGATGGTAGAATACAATTCTCCTTTGGAGATACTTTGCTCCCACCGCATGGAGAGCTTTATAGGCCAAAGTTAACGCCTTAAAAACAATCCGTTTACGGATGGGCAGCCAATGTAAAGTCTGCAGCAAGCCCACTGCACTGGCTCGCCTATTAAGGCCAAAAATGGCCCTCGCGACCGCGTTCTGCACAACTTGAAGCCGCTGCAGCAGGTACTCTGGCAGGCCCAGGTAAAGAACGTTGGAGCAGTCTAACCTAGAGCCGATCAGAGCTTGCACAGTCAGCTTCCTATGTTCCTCAGACAGCAGAGGCAGAAACCTCCGCAGCATCTTAAGGAGGCCGAAGCAGGTGCCCGTCACACCAAGGATCTGGGATCTTAACGTCAGACCCCTGTCCATCTTGACCCCCAATAGAAATTGTTATTTTCAGGTCACAAGACCCAGGCTGGTCACAAGACCCAGACATTACTCATTTAGAAACCAAAACTGTTGTGCACCAATAGAAAGTGTTATTTTCAAGTCACATGACCCGATGCGCTTACGCTACGCGCCCCGGGGCGCGCGGGTAGTCACGCTCCGGGGCGCGCCCGCAGGTGCGTAGCGTAAGCGCCTCAGGACGTTTCGCGATCGTATGCGATGGCGTGCTTTCGGTTGCGATTACGCTGTGCGTCATATGACGCATCGTGCGTGTACGTGATACGTCACGATGTTGTTTTCGTTCGCGGCAATAGCGCTCCAGGGACGCTCCCCGGTACGCGCCCCAGGGCGCGCCGTAATATTGCGCTTACCCGTGCGTTCACCGGTACGCGCACCGGGAGCGCCCCCAGGTTAAAAATAAAAATATTTATACAATATAAAATTATTTTAAAAATGTTTCACGTTCTATACCTATAAAGATTTGCTATTAAAAAAAACATTGAAATTCACTGAAAAAACCATAGGTTTCACACCAGTTATAGTTAGGAATTAGCATTTAAAAAACCTTTTAAATTCACTGAAAAAACCATAGGTTTTACACCAGTTATAGTTAGCTGAAAATTTTACTCGCATAAAACCATTGAAATTCCCACGTTATAGTTAGTTGGACTCACTATAACTTGCGTGTGCAATGCACTGCTGATGACGTCACATATTACATCACTCATGACATGGTCAGTGACATCACTCATGACATCACTGATGACACTATCCTTGTGACAGAGTGACAGACCTCCTTTCACTGTAATGTAACCCTTGAAACACATATTCTCATCATATGTCTCTCTTAATAATGTTCCAGTCAGTATACATAGGCCTCTTTCTTGTTCTATTGTGTTTCAGTTTTGGATGTAATGTTGGCGAAAAAATATATATATAGTTATAGTTAGGACCAAGTTTCCATAGGAAATCCGCAACATTCTATTTGGAATAACTTTGGCGCCAGTTGGCCGATCTTTGCAAATTTCTCCAAGAAAATGGCCTGCTCCGCTCCGCTGCTTCCCTGAAAGTTTGGGGATGATTCGTGTAACAGGGGACAAGAAAAAAGGGGGTCCCAAAACGTGTTTTCCCCATGCAATTTTCCATTGGACTTTTAGCCAGGGCTACAGCCCGAACGGCTGAACGGAATTACACACTGCAGGAACTGGCCCTGGGGAGGTGGCGGTCCCCAGGGACACCACAAGGCTCCAGGAGGGGGGCCACGCAGCCCCCCTCCCAACATTGAAAAGCCCCGGGGGTGGAGGTCCCCGGGGCTGGGGGGTCCGTCACGGATCCCCTATATTTAATATTACAGCCCCGGGGAGGTGGCGGTCCAGGGGGCGAGTGGGTGGGCAAAGAGCCCCCCCCCCACACTGGATTTTTAAAAAAAAATTAAAACAAAGCCCCGGGGATGGGGTCCCCGGGATTATAAAAAATTTGTAATAGAGTCTATTTATTTTTTACAAAAGATTTCCCGTACGAGTACGGTGCCAAGTCTGTAAGTCGTTCCGTGAGCGTACCGCAGCAAGAAAAAAAAATGGACAATGGGGATCATTGTAAAACCCCCTAACTAACCCAAGGGAGTCAGGAAGTCCTATAGCAAACAGCAAACATTTCCTGTTAAATCTACGCATTTAATCCACACACAAATACAAATAAATAACAAATTACATTTATTCCCACATTAAATCAAAATGAAACACACTTTTCTATTGCTTGAACTTTTGAACCCTTTCCAACTGACAAAACTTTCAACCTTTCCCTCAACCACATTCTTGTGGAAAAAATTGATTGGAGCAGTTCCATTTCTGGCTTTGACTTATATTAGAATAGGTAAAGGCAGTCTGGGGTTTGTAGAACCATATTCTGTGTTTCTCTGAATTTGGATAAATATTGTGATAAAATCATTTGGTAAGTTCATGTGTTTAGTTAGTCAGCTTTGTGCAATACTAAAAAATGTAGAATGTGTGCAGTCACTTTTTAGTTGTACAATATTTAATAGTGTTGCTTCTGTATAATTAGGCTTGTGTTCTAAATCTACACTTTTGTAGTCAGTATACATAGACTGCTGCATTGACTCTTGGGCAGATTTACAAGCCCCTTGGGCTTATTTCTTCTTGTATTGTGTCTCATTTTTGGATGTAATGTTGGCAAAAAAATATAATGGTGCAAATTGGAAATGTATTTGCAAAATGAGTCAGGATTGTCTACTGAAATGTAATGGTCATATACATGGAATGTGTTTAGTTACTTAAATGTTTTAGTGTGGTAAATGTGTTTTGGTAAAATGTATGGTTTTAAATAATTTGTCTAGAATCACCCTGAGCATCTGTCTAAATTAAGGAATTATACTTGTACCATTTTCCATAATCTCTGCAGTCTTTCCTCATAGTCTACCTCTCTCTGCTTAAACTGTCTCCTCTCTTGTGATATTTTCCCTCTTTCTTTATTTTCACTTGTATTTCCTTATAGAGTTGCTTGTTGTCTAACAGGCACATGCATCATTGTTGGATTTTGCAATTCCTTAATTGTGATTTTTAAGGAATCGCAATTAAGGAATCGCAAAACCCTATGCATGTAGAAATCGCTTAAAAAATAGCGATTTCTAAATATTCCTTAATTGCGAATCGCAATTTGCGAATCACAATTAAGGAATACATCCCCATTTATTCCTATTGGCCCTGAGGCCCATAGGAATGAATGGGAAGACATTCTCAATCAGCGAATCTCAATTAGAGAATCGCAAATTGAGAATGCAATTTCAAGGGTGCCAGGGTGTCAAAATGACACCCTGTTGCACCCCTGAAATTGATCTGTGCACATATGTTGTGCCCTAAACTTTGAAAAATGCGCAAAAGTTCATTTTTCAAAGTTTTTGCAAATTACCATGAAGTTCAACTTCATGGTAATTTGCTACTCCTATTAGCAAAATCGCTAATTTCTTTACTTTGATGCATTGCATTTAAGGAATCTCAATTTGGGATTATACTGGGTGCAACCGTTTGCGACCGTTTTTTAGCTTAATGCATGTGGCTGATAGTCCCTTCTGTACTCTTAGGGGGTCATTAGGATGGTGGGCGGACTTTGTTCGCTCGCCATCTTCACGGTAGTTGGGACTGCCCGCCATAAGGGCGGGGTCCGGTGAGGGGTATTATCATACGCCCGCCACATGGGCGGGTGCAACCTACATTTTTAACATTGTGGCTGGCGGTGCTCTCAGGACTGCCCGCCACAATGCTAAAAATGCATGTATGCTTTTGCATACACAAAGCGGCAAGCACCACGCGGTGCCTGCCACTTTGTGTATGCAAATGTATGCAAATGTTGGGGTATACCAAAGATACTCCCCGTGTGCACCCTCAATTACACCTTCACTCCGGGGGCCCGCAGGGGTTCCCCACAGTAAAGACCGCATGCCTTTCTGTGGCGAAATCGCTGGTACGGAAAGGCATCTGCAGAGGCCCATCATGATATGGCTGGTGGTGTGTAATAGACACCGCCACCATGTTAAACCCTTTCCGCCCCAGTTGCAAGGCGACCAGTGTAGAAAAGCGGTGGACGGTCTTTCCGACAGCTGCAGACCTCCCAGTCATGCAAATATGGCGGAGGGTCATTCTGGTGGGGTTGGCAGGTAGATTGCCCCCACCTGGCTGGTGGTGGGTACCGCCAGCCTTGCGGGGGCAATCTGCCCACTATCCTAATGGGCCCCTTAGTGTATCTCTGTCCTCATTGTCTCGTCTGTCTCCTAATAGTCCCACTTCTTTTTATACTCCCTTGTCTAACCTCTTTTTATACTTCCCCCGTCTCCTCATACTCGGTGTCTTTCTTCTTATACTCTCCCTTCTCTACTCATACTGCCAACTTTCTCCTCATACTGCTCATTATCTCTTCATATTTTCCAGTCTGTTCATACTCTATTATCCCCTTATACTGCAGTGTCTGCTTATAGCCTCTTTTCTATTTATATTTCCTATTGTCTCTTAGTCCTCTTCCTTTTGTCGTAAGTCCTTCTATATTCATACTCTTATGTTTGTTGTCATAATATCTCTTCTCTTCTTATAAGTAATATAATAGTGTATTTGATATATTTATTTTTCTAAAGTGAAATCTATTTTTTATAATTGATTCTTTTGATCATGAAAAGGAATTTAGTTTTAGGTATTAAGGCAACAATATTTGCACCACTATTTAAATACCATGACTAAGTCCAACGTGAAGGTGCTAGTACAAGGAATGTAATCCCTATACAAACCCAACAATTAAGATAGGGAAACCCTACTTCCCTGACAAACTAGACTTTAAACAGATGAACAGCACCCTTCAAAGTAAGATACACAGTGTTTGACGAACGATGTCTCAGTATTTGTTAAGACACATACATTATCATGCTTGTTTTCCCAATGAATATATACACAAAAAGACTTTAGATCTTCAATTTTCTTTCTTTTATTCAGTTTTTCATTTTCTTTTAAAACAATCGCTGATAGCCAAAAAGCCAACGCGTTTCGTCCGTTACCGGACTTCTTCAGGGCTGAATAGACGTATAATAGTCAAATTTGTGAATGCTGCATAGTTTCGCAAAGAAAGATCATAAAAAGTCAAAGGAGAGTCCTTTCTTATCTATGGTTATGTGATAGTTCAAAAATGACGTCAAAATGATGCGGCAACGATTTTAGATAGGCCAAGGTAAGCCAGCAAAACGCAACGACAAACGTAGCAACAGGTCCTCTGGTTCCTCTTCCTTTTGTCGTAAGTCCTTCTATTTTCATACTCTTATGTTTGTCATAATATCTCTTCTCTTCTTATAAGTAATATAATAGTGTATTTGATATATTTATTTTTCTAAAGTGAAACATATTTGTTAAAATTGATTCTTTTGATTATAACTGAAAAAAAATCATCATGCCTTCAAAAATAGAAATGAAGAAACAACGCAAGAAAGCAGTTTATTTAAAGAGAAGTAAACTACAACATTTACCTGAAGAACAATGTGTTAACAAAAAGAAAAACAGTCCTGGTAAGAAAACTAAGACTTTTTTGCGAAGATTGTCAACCACTAATAGTAGTGTGCATAAATTAAAAAATGCTATCACTGTTTCTGCTACTAAGAGAAAAGACAAGAATCATGGAAAAACTTTTTTTTAAAACCTATATAGTGAAAGAAGAAAAAAAACAATTTAAGGAAATAAGGAAGAAGATGTTCTATAATAGATTTGTGATGAATTTAACTAAGTTAATAAAGAATTGTAAGAAGAAAACAGCATTTTATAAGAAAAGGAAATGTATTGAAAATGTAGTTGAGAAAGCTTTAGAATTAAAAAAAAAAGCTGTTTGTAATTAGTAGAATTCAATCACTAGATAAGCCAAACCATTTAAGGAAGGGCAAAAGTAAGTGGAGAAGAGTAATTAATAGAAGTAATTTTTCTGAAGTTTTTTCCAGTGTATGGAAACATAGTTCAAGTTCTGAGCCTTTTTTTAATGAGGAGAGTTATCTTCAGAGTAATGAGTTGTTGCATGCAGTTGACACTACAGGTTGTGCTTATGAGGTTACAATGGTTGTCCTATTGAGAAAGAGAAAATTGTTCCTAGAAATGTAGAAGAGGTGTTAGCTGATGAAGTATTAGGGAGAAGGCCTTAAGCTCCAGTGTTCATTTGGAATTGCAGTAGTATTTGTAGTGTTCGGCAGGAATCTATTGATTTTTTACGCAATTTCTTACGTAACTATACTAAGAAAAGTGTTAAACAAAAGATTACGATGTTGCAAGGATTAGACCCTTGCAGAGTGAGAGAAAATACTGGTTTGCAAGGACATTCTTTGGCTTGTCTTTCTAAAAAAGTATGTAGAAGTGTTTTTCACCATTTAAGGATGTTGGCAGTTGACCATACTGAAGTGAGGACATTAGTCATAAAGTTGTATTATGCAAAAAGTCCAGCTCTAATGTTAAAGAAATTGAACAGTGCTCTTTTGCATGGATCTGTGTCAGATGTAAAGAACGTTTGTGATGAAATTCAGGTTAGTTACTTTGGTGCAGAAGAAGATAGTGCAGACATTGATACGTTAGTAGAAAGAAATTTAGAAGAGAATGTACAACATTGCAGTACAGAAAAATGTGAGCAAGAAATTACAAAGTTCAAGGTGATTTCAGGTGAAACACCAAATTATTCTTGTATTTGTTGTTGACGTACTCATTACAAAAATCAGACTAGGACTGTTGATCTGTATTTAAAATGTGAAAAGGAAAATAATAAGGAGTGGATGGAATTTGTAACTTATTGGTTGGTAGAGAATACTTTTGAAATGGGTTGTGATCAGCGTATTCGTAAATATTGTTACAACAAATTATACAAGAATAAAATGCCTGCTAGTTGGTAAATATTCTCTCTGAACTGGTGTATTTAAATACTTTTGAGTCTATTCTTATTCAATATGTGCATCCTATTCAGGCTATTGTTCGTATGGAGCCTAAGACAGGGAAATTGCCTCCTTCAGATTTACAGAGAGGATAAAAGTGAAGAGTTGTGTATTTGCCATTAGATTTAAAGAAAAATATTGAAACAGTTGATGTAGGAAATGTAGAAGATGAACCTTTAGTTATTCTTGTTAATGGCGTTCCTACTAAGAGTAAGAAAATCTGGCAGGAATTAGTGGATGTTAGAAAAGTGAAAAAGGCAACGTTGTATCGGATAAAAAATATTCAATATTATAAAGATGTGTTTATGAGTGAAGAAGAAATAACTGTAGAAGAAGATAGTGACTTGCCATCAGGACAAATAAAAAAAGTGGATGTGTCCAGAACTGAAGAAATCTACGAACATTACAGAATTCATCCTCTGCATTCCAAAGAAGTGATGGGAAAAACTATAGAGTTATTCCAAATGAAAGAAGCAAAGGGAAGTCCCATTAGTGTATGGGAAAAAAGCTTGGAAGCTCATTGTTTCCCTCATTTGTTTCCTACAGGAAAAGGAGGATGATATGATGACCGACCTGTGCAGATTCCTGCATCTGAATACCGGACATTAAGATTGCATGCCGAAGATCCAAGATTTCGACAATGTATTCCATATTTGTTTCATCTTTTGTTTCAGAATGATTTGGCTGGACTTTCTTATGCATAAAACCATATATTGAAAACAGGTGTAAATCTGCAAAATGTTTTGGCAAAGGAATTTATGGATAAAGTACACCAGAAAGATAATGTTTCTGAATCTCAGCTAATTAATCTCATGGCATGTCAGCGTGGTACTAATGAGTACTGGTACCATCGTCATGGAGAACTTAAATGAATGCTAAGGAACTTAGGAACTCCTACATGGTTCCTTACTCTAAGCTGTGCTGAATTGTAGTGTAGTTCCTATATTCCCAATAGGCTCTGCGCATTGGAATAATATATTCAGCAGTGAAGACGTAGGACTGAGGTTATCTAGGTCTCTACTGACTATATTAGACTTAAGGTTTGCCAGCTAGCTCAGAGGTCCCTAGAAACTTTCTCGAATAAACGAGGAGGAGTTTAACCTCCCTGGACAGACAAGAAGGGATTAGCTTCTGACAACCATAAAACATGACAACTTTGCTCTCCCTGAATAAGAGTGTATCTCTAGAGTCGTGTGAAAACAAAAGACAGCTATTTCACTCAGTCAAAAGTGCGTACTTAGTTTCACCAGAATGCAGAGAAAAGAGAGACGGGCGTTATCAATAAAAGGTGTTATTTATTGAGCAGTCTTCTTCCTCATACAAGAGAAATGAATTGCCCCGATTGTAATACTCATGGCAAAGTAAAGTGCGTACAGTAAAAGGAGGATTATAAAATAATACTGTAAAAGCATTGATATGGTTTCTTAGCCATATGATACTTTAAAATAGATAAAATATATACATACATATACACATTGACTAATCGTACTCAACTTGTGCTTCTAACTACGCCTACCCTGGTGTACCTGACCTAAGCCTAATACGTGGGAAGGAGTAAGTAAGTAGCAGTTTAAGTTAAGTTTGTTTTGCCAAGAATCGGACTCAAGAATTCTCTTTAAGGGTTTAGTCAGCTCCGTACCTGGGTAATAGAAAGCAGGAGGTCTGGTATCTCTCTCTCAGGACTCGATATCCCAGCAACCCGCAAGGGTAGGCTGGAAACACCGGATTTCTCGGCAGGAGAAAAGACAGCGTCTTTCTCAGCGCGTCAAAGAGGAGGGGCAGCGTCCGTGGGCTCTCGCATCAATCAGCTGGGCTCTCGGAAGTAGATAGCTGCTCTGCTTCAGAATCACCACCATGTGTTTGCTTAAGGCAACTTTGGTATATTTATACCTGAAAGGTGCCTGGGTTTGACGTAAGGTTGGACATAAGACGTCAATAAAGATGTCACTAAGAACTGGCCGTTCTTACAGTGGTTTACAGGAGTTCTAGGACGAAATCAAAACAAAAGCAAGGGGGATTTCCCGGGTTGCTGGAGGCTTGGTTTTCTTTAGAGAACTCGGTGTGCTTTCTAGGTGGCCGGAGAAGTAGCCTTGCTTATTGTGACAGCATGTGCTACGACTGAATTACGGATATGATTATTATGCCGTTGTATGGATGTTATTGATTATAACCGGACAAGGGCATAAAGTAGGAATATCGATTCAGGTTTCCTAGATATAACACTACACCCACTCCACAAATTAATGTCCATCATTACTAAAACTTAAGCAATAGTCTCAAACTCAAACTCAAAAAGGCTTTATTTCGATAAAAAAAATTATCATAAAAGCAACACATAAATCACAATAGGACAATTTATAAAATCAGAAAAGCATATGTAAACCTTTTTACAAATTTACAAGCAGTTCATTAAGCAATCGGCTTTTTTAAAAAAGAATTAAACAGTAAATTTTAGCCTTTTTGTTCGAATGGACCAAGCCCATGCTAAAAATTTGGCTAAAACACAAGCATAAGTGGCACGACTATCAGACATTAATATCCTGATTGCATTCACATGACTCTTGGTACCCAACTGCCGGCATAAGTTTTTAAGCCAAACCCTCCTTGGTGTTACATACTCTCTACACTCGAACATAAAATGTGCCAATGACTCTCGTTTAGCTAAACACGCTGGGCAAAGCTCTGTAGTTTGTACACGGGATTTCCAACTCGAAGTAAAAGAATAAAGGGGAAGGGTTCCTGCTCTAAATTTAAAATATAAAGCCCTATCGAAGGGTTTTTCAATAATATCAAGGTACACTTCCCGTTTAGGTTGATCTTTAAACTTCAAGAAATCCTCCGTAAGTCTGCCCATAGTGATACTAGAGTTTCTTTGTGTGGAGATCCAGTCCCAGTAGAGTTTCTTGAGGGTTAGCTTTGGGGGTGAAGTTCTATTTATCCAAGCTTCATTTAAGCCCAGATTGAATAGCAGCGACTTCATGTCTCTCAACCATTTAACTTTATGCCACCCTGGAAGTGACATGATTTCTGCAAGGCCTTGGGCATATTTGCTGAGTTCCTCCACACGCCACAGACGCGCCCATAGCAAAAGTGGACGAAACTTTGCGAGGTCATCAATTGGGCGACAGCCTAAGTCCAACATTAGCGGGACCGTGGGAGTGCCCTGCGGTAAAGACATAATCGCTCTACAAAATTTCATCTCAGATCTTACTAGAGCATCGGAAATGGATGACCCCCAGAGTTCGGCCCCATAGAGAGCAGAGCTAACACCCTTGGCCGAGTAAATCTCCAAGACTGTAGCTATTGGTCTTATTATACAGGAGCGTTGTTCTTTCAAGAGAGCTCCTGTTATTCTCTTATGGGTTAGGAGCATTTTGTCCAAGTGTGGTGTCCATTCCATTTTATGTGAAAGGCGTATCCCAAGATAATCAAAGACATCTACCCTCTCCAGGGGTTCAGCATTCAGGGTAGGAGGGCGGACTGGTTTTTTCGGAGGATTCAGTACAAGATATTTTGTTTTACTTGTGTTGATTACCAGGCCTTGATTAGCGCAAAAAGATTGAAAGTTATTTAGGAGTCTTTGGAGGCCTATTGGGGTTTTGGATATTAAAAGCGTATCATCTGCGAAGAGGAGGGTTGGTATACGCTCACCGGCCAGGGATGGTTCATCTGAAGGGTGTTTTCGAAGGTGCTCAACCACCCCATTGATGTAAAGGGAGAACAGTGTGGGAGCTAACACGCATCCCTGGTGGACTCCTCTCTCAACCGGGATACTATTAGTTTTTTCCCCTCCTGGGCCCCACCTAATCTGGGCAAAACTATTTTCGTGCAACCTAACAAGTAATACGAGCAAATAGTGCGGCAACCCCATATCGGCCAATACGCTCCACAGGGTCTCCCTAGGTACAAGGTCAAAGGCAGTCTTTAAATCGATGAACGCAAGATAAAGACTGCCCTTGCCAATGACCACAATTTTCCAATAGACCATCATGAGCCCAAAAGCTTGCTCAATTGTCCCAGTTCCCACTCTAAAGCCCGCCTGGTAGTCAGTAAGGATTTTGTTTTCTTCTACCCAGTTTAGGATTCTTACCAGTAGAACCTTGCCGACTACTTTTTGGCTGATGTCTAACAGGCTAATGGGCCTATAGTTTGACGGGTCTTCTCTGGGGCCTTTTTTATAAATAGGGACCACCTCCGCCCCTTTCCACGAGGAGGGGACAGGGGCGCCCCTACAAATAGCGACAAGTAGGGAATGAATCAATTTTCCCCACTTTGAGATGTCTGATCTTAAGAGGTCGCCAGGGATACCGTCCGGGCCAGCCGCTTTATGGGGAATAATAGTGCCTATTGCATATTCGACCTCCTTAATGGTAAAGTCGAAATCGCTAGGCTGGATGTTCCAAATTGGAGGGAGGAATGATGGGGACACGACCCCCCCTTGGGGGTCGCTCAACAGCGGTTGGTCAACTTGGCGGGTGTAGAGCTTTGGAAAAATGTTTAACCCACGCCTGGCTTGGGATATTACAGGTTATTAAATCACTATCAGGCCTGTTACGAGCTCTAATGGTATCCCAAAAACATTTTGAATCTTTCTTAGAGCTAGCTTCTTTAAGGATAGACCAGTAGACCTCTTCCCACTCCTTTTTTGCTAGCCCCAGTATTCTCTTATATTCTTTCCTAGCTAACTGTATTTGGGGATGAGATTTACCCTTAACGGCCTCAATTAGCCGAGACTTAGCTTTCCGACATGCTACTGTATACCAGCGAAGCATCCCCTTGATTTTATTCTGGGACATGGCCTTCCCTGCATTACCCTTAACCCAAAAAACTTCCCCTATAGTCTTGACAGCCGCTTCAAAAATGGGTGTTACCCTGCCCGCTGTCGTGGCTAAATCAATGGTATCGAGTTCTGTTTGTGAGGCCACAAGTACCACCTCAATACTGGAAAGTTTATCAGGGTTACTGGCAACTTTATTCCACTTTAATCGCCTTCCACAGGAGGAGACAGTGACCTTGTGCAAGCATTTGGAAGGTGCTACCAATGCTTCATTAGACCAGGGATTCGTGATAATTAGGGAAAGCGAATTATGATCGCTCTCAACAGTCGGTATGACTGTCATGTCTTCGACCCTGCTCCAAAGCCCCAAGTCCAACAGGATATAGTCAATCCTCGAGGTATGACCAACCCTGTTGAACGTCGAGGCCCCCATCCGGTCAGAAGATGTACGACCATTGGTGGCTCTTAGCCCAAACTCCAGAGTCAGTGCGTTTAACTGCACTGCACTGCGGGTCCAGCGCTTAATCGGAGGGATGGAAAGTGAAGGGATACCCCATCTACTGTCTTCTTCACCCAGATCAGGGATGCCATCCAGAGGAAGTGGCTCATAGGTGCAATTAAAATCACCTGCTACTAGGGTGTGATCAGCTACTTTGCAATCCCTAAGTTGCACCTCAAGATCGGAGACTACAGGTGAGGTTCACCCATTTTTTGTGCCTCTAGCATAAACATTGTAAAGAGCTAGAGTCGGACCTCTGCAGGGATTACATAGTGAAATGCCTAAGATATCTGGATTATTTATCTGCTTAGATGTTATTCGGCAGTTTAGGGAGATGCTTACCCAAGTAATAAGGCCCCCAGAGGGACGCCCCTTCCCATGCATGGGTTTCTCTACTGGGACAAAAAAGGTAACAAACCCAACCCGGTGGAGTGGTTCTGTACTCCAGGTCTCTTGAAACATACAGATCTTATGTGCTTCAACCAGATCACTCCACTCAGGCAGGCCCAGTTTCCTATGAATGCCCGCAAGATTCCAACTAAGGATTTTTATTTTATCCTTAGTGGTTTCTCCTCTAATACCATCAGTGTCTCTAAGGCTTAGGGGTTCTAAACATTCCCTCTCTAAAACAGAAAGTGGTGACTTAGTCAGGCTGGTGGCTGCCGCAGTTAAAGAATTAGGGCATAACAGGAAAGACGTACATGGAGAACCCTCCTCCTCGCCCCTATTGGTGGCAGAATGAATAGAGGAAACTTCGTCAAGGTTGAGTCGGTCTACCTCTTCCAGCGCACTGAATCTATTCCAGTGGGCAAACTGAGATACAAAGGGGTCGAAAGGAGGAGGTGGACCTTGCCATGGTTGCTGCCACTGGTGCATAGTATGTTTGTGGAGCATGTGTGTACCCTCTATTTATTGGGAAGCTGAATCGAGGGGGGTATTGTCTTTGGGGCATGGGTAGAAAATAAGACAACTGAAATGGGTGAATTTGAGTAGCCGGCCCACTACTTGGTGTATTACATATGTAATTCACTACCCCTGTATCCCTAAAGTTAATAGTTATAACATCTCCTGCTATAGTCTTAGTATTTCTACCCACCCAATCTCCTCTTCTAACTGCGTATATATCCCCACACATGTTAATGGGTAGTGGTTTGTGCAGTTGGAGCCACTGGGCACATTTATTTTTTAGTTCAACAAGGGTTTCCCTTCTACCCTCCTTCAGTGGTGGCACACCCGTCAGTACAACCACAAAGGGGGAAACTTTCGGCGGTAAGTTGATTGACTTAAAACGAGCCGGCCTTGTTTTTGGATCTTGAATCTTACTGGGGGAAGTAGTTGCTGTCAAATTGGTGGCTGAACTTTTAGGGCCCTTTGCAGATTGATTAAGCACTTTTTTAGAACCAAAAGGTGTCTGGGGCTTTGTAGTGAGGTCTATACCACTAGAAGATGGTAAAGGCACAGCAGCTTTTTCCACCCTTTGTGGCAAATGTTGTGTTGCTGCTCCTGATTTGTCGGGTAAGGAATTAGCTTTTGCGTTACGTTCTTTTGATAAATTGCTATTGGTGTTATTTACCAGGGGCGCTTCTTTTGTGTTCCCTTGTATCTGTGTGGACACAATTCCACTTGCCTTATTGGTCCATTTAGTATTGATTAAAGATGTAAGTCTGTTAATTTTGGACATTAGGGGCTTGATTTGAGCCGTTATTGTAGCCTCAAGATCCAATTTTAGATCTGCTACCATATTTTCAACCCAACAAGGTATGCCTGATGCAGAATTTGGGGCTGGTGACACAAGATTGTGATCCCTAGTGGTAGTTTTAGGTTTTTTCTTGATCTTAGGTATATTCCTTGGCTCTGGCAATACAGGAATGCTTCCTTCCCCTGATCCTCGAGAACATTTATCTATGGTAGACTCTGACCTTTCGAGTGTTTGGCAAGCTTCAAGGTCTGGAGTAGCCTCTAGGTCAACAAAGGATGGATCAGACTCTAATTGAGACACTGATAAGTCTACTGAGTTTGGTACTGTGAGTGTATCTGCAACATGCAGAGGTATAGGAAGGGAGCGATTAGTTAAAATTTGCTGGGCAGGTGGGCATGCAGTTGCTAAAGGGCCCAAGGACGAGCGTTTAGCGTTCATAAGGTCCAAAGATACTCTTCGTTCCAGTATAGAGATGCTATGATCAATTGTCTCGTTAACCCGGGAAATAAATTGGTCTATAGGCCCAGTGATTTGGGATACGGCCATCGATGATTTAGTTTTGCTTCTGGTTCTTCCAGGCATGACAGACATATATAAAGACTTTCTGAAGTGGAGTGAAGTGAATTTATAAGCAGAAAGAAGAACCAAGAGAGATAGCCCGGTCCGGTCTCTACCGGGCACTAACGGGCAACAACGGGCCCGCCCTTGGCCCGGGCTTTGCCCGGGCTGCAACCCGCGCGCGTCCCGCGATGCGCGTCAATGGCCTTGCTTAAGTTCCTTTAGAGTGAGAGGGGGCGGGACACTGGGAGGGGGCACGGCTCACGCGGGAAGAGGAAACAGCTGATGGTGTTAGACGCTGATCCTCGCAGTCCCGGGGCCGCGCCTCTCACCTCCTCTGCGGCCTCGCAGCTGGTATCCTCCTCTCACCGAAGGCACACAAAGGGCTGGAACACTGGCAAAAGCTACGCCTGTAGCCACGAAGAAAGTTTAAGGGTCTGTCTGGAAACCTCAAGGCAAGCGACTCCCGCGAAGCGGGGGCCGCGAGAGGTAAAGAGCACTTTTGGTGGGGGCGAGGCACTGGGAGGGGGCGCGGCTCACGCGGGAAGAGGAAACAGCTGATGGTGTTAGACGCTGATCCTCGCAGTCCCGGGGCCGCGCCTCTCACCTCCTCTGCGGCCTCGCAGCTGGTATCCTCCTCTCACCGAAGGCACACAAAGGGCTGGAACACTGGCAAAAGCTACGCCTGTAGCCACGAAGAAAGTTCAAGGGTCTGTCTGGAACCCTCAAGGCAAGCGGCTCCCGCGAAGCGGGGGCCGCGAGAGGTAAAGAGCACTTTTGGTGGGGGCGGGGCACTGGGAGGGGGCGCTGCTCACGCCGGAAGAGGAAACAGCTGATGGTGTTAGACGCTGATCCTCGCAGTCCCGGGGCCGCGCCTCTCACCTCCTCTGCGGCCTCGCAGCTGGTATCCTCCTCTCACCGAAGGCACACAAAGGGCTGGAACACTGGCAAAAGCTACGCCTGTAGCCACGAAGAAAGTTCAAGGGTCTGTCTGGAAACCTCAAGGCGAGCGGCTCCCGCGAAGCGGGGGCCGCGAGAGGTAAAGAGCACTTTTGGTGGGGGCGGGGCACTGGGAGGGGGCGCGGCTCACGTGGGAAGAGGAAGCATCTGATGGTGTTAGACGCTGATCCACGCAGTCCCGGGGCCGCGCCTCTCACCTCCTCTGCGGCCTCGCAGCTGGTATCCTCCTCTCACCGAAGGCACACAAAGGGCTGGAACACTGGCAAAAGCTACGCCTGTAGCCACGAAGAAAGTTCAAGGGTCTGTCTGGAAACCTCAAGGCGAGCGGCTCCCGCGAAGCGGGGGCCGCGAGAGGTAAAGAGCACTTTTGGTGGGGGCTGGGCACTGGGAGGGGGCGTGGCTCACGCGGGAAGAGGAAACAGCTGATGGTGTTAGACGCTGATCCTCGCAGTCCCGGGGCCGCGCCTCTCACCTCCTCTGCGGCCTCGCAGCTGGTATCCTCCTCTCACCGAAGGCACACAAAGGGCTGGAACACTGGCAAAAGCTACGCCTGTAGCCACGAAGAAAGTTCAAGGGTCTGTCTGGAAACCTCAAGGCGAGCGGCACCCGCAAAGCGGGGGCCGCGAGAGGTAAAGAGCACTTTTGGTGGGGGCGGGGCACTGGGAGGGGGCGCGGCTCACGCGGGAAGAGGAAACAGCTGATGGTGTTAGACGCTGATCCTCGCAGTCCCGGGGCCGCGCCTCTCACCTCCTCTGCGGCCTCGCAGCTGGTATCCTCCTCTCACCGAAGGCACACAAAGGGCTGGAACACTGGCAAAAGCTACGCCTGTAGCCACGAAGAAAGTTCAAGGGTCTGTCTGGAAAACTCAAGGCAAGCGGCACCACTTAAGCAATAGTAAACATAAAAGGTGCATGTGTATACCAACCCACCCAAAAATACATTTTTGCATTTGAAATGATGTATGCGAAATACATGAAAATGATTATAGGTACTGTACGCTTTTCAAGCAGTGTAATCATTCATTAAAAAGGATGCATATATATATCGGCATGAATGATTTGCGAAATTTACACATGAAATGGCTCTTAATACAGAAAAAAAGTGCGAGACCATTTCATCACATATAAATACAGTTATTGTAAATGTGCTAGAGGCTGTGGTAATATATTGTCTCTAGAGTTCCTAAAAATAGAAGCTCTGTTCTCTAAGAATAGTTCTACTTCAAGCAGAGTACATGTGCCAAAAAAAAGGTAAATATTTTGGTATCGGGAAAAAATAATTTCGCTTTCAGGGGAGAGAGAAAGAGAAAAAAATATATAGTTCCAAATATGTTCAGTAGCTTTTGTTTATCAAAGCCGAAGGCCGAATTCAGAGTTCATGGAACGCTGTGTACTACTTTTCTTAAAAGTTATTCTTTTTGTTCGGGGGAAAACATCATTTCAGACAGACTTTCAAAAAAGCAGTTTACCGCTTCAGGTGAAAGTTCGACCAAGTTGGAAAATGCCGCAACTGTGCAGTCGTGAGAATGATTGCTACCATCGATGTCTTGATCAGCAATGCTCACAGAAGGTCGTACCTGGGTGAGGTTGCTCTCATCTCGTTCTTTACTACCCTTTAATCGCAGTGGTGAAGTCTCAACGAATGCCGTCATCGGGATGGGTAACCACTGGGGACAACACGATGCGTGAGCCGTTACAGGACTTAGCAAAGTATCTGTATCCAATGGTACTTCTGATTGTAGTGTAAGACAGACGTCCAACACGCATTCTTCACCGCACAGCATACATCGTAGCACAGGTAAGATACAATTCTGCCAGATGGGTCTGAATGAAATAAACCAGGTCATATTCAGATCTCTTAGCCGGGCTAATCCAAGGACTTTAGTTATGCGGTCCCGATAGCGTATAGCTAGGATGGTTTCTTCCATTGTTGCTGGAGTCTTGTCTGCGATTTGGCATGCCATAACGAAGCAGGAGAATCAAAAATAAAATGCCTGCTACAAGTCCCAACAGAAGTGGTAGACCGCCAAAGACAGAATGGACAAAATTAGGAAAAATGCCCAGAACTGTTTTGAAGGGTGTTAACAGTCCCGAAAAAATTGTCTTAAATACATGTGGGATACCACCGATATCAGACATGTTTAGGATTTGGCTTAACATTTCTGCAGGGGGCAATTTGTTGATAAAAGTGTATGTATCTCTGCCGTTGTCCTTGCAACTTGTAGATCATACGTTTCTTTTGATGACGTCAATGGCACAGTTGTCAGTAAAAGAACAGACTTCATTCTGCTTCAAGTATCAATTCGAATAGAAGACATATTCAAAATGGGCCACATTTTTGCCTCCCTGTCTGGAGTGCTGTTTGGATACAATACTTGCATACAGAAAGTGACCATGGAACTAACGCTCACTAGATAAGCTTTTCCTGGCACCATGCCACAACATCTGTGGTCTACTATTAGAATGTAGCTCCCGTTAGAAGGCCGTCTAAAGAATGGCTCTATTCGAGTTGCAGGTGTGCCATGCTGGTGACATGAAAGGTTATTTGAAGTCCCCTCACAGGCCCCATGCAGGTTAATACCTTGACACAGAAGTATACCACTTAGTGACCTTTTACAATTATTACCACTAAGAAATACATTCTGTTCATTTTCACTATAACATGTGTGTGTGTAAGGTAATTTCCATGATGACTTAATGTACCCTTTACCCAACCTTTCATACTGGCCTGCTGGTATATACTCTTGACAGAATTTAAATTGGAAAGTTTTTATCGGAATTGTTATTATTCCGTGTATTATCCATTCAATGACAGGTCGTTCTGACATTGTTAATGGTAATCTCTCAAGTTTTTCAATGCTCAGAATTGTATATTCCGCTCCTTTTTGTGCCAAGCTGATTTGTGTATCAGTAAGGTTAAAGATAGAGAATAATGACGTTGTTTTAATTAAACGCCAAAGCACGTAGCCTGAACGCAGATTTTGTAACGTCCAGCCAAGCTCTACAATAGAACGTAATTGGGACTGACCGTGTTGTAACATTAGTAAGTCCTGCTCTATTATATCTATAGCAGATGATAAAATACTGTCCAGTGAATATATTCTGGAAGACAGAGTCATTAACCCATTTTCCACAACAGAAAGTGATTTTTCCAAATTAATACGGTCAATTTCCCGTATTTTCTCTGCTGTTTCAATTTGCATTACTTTCCAAGCTTCGTTGTAAGCTGCGTATATACTGGCCGCTATGAAACGTTTTTGTCGCTGTTTGCGTGGTAGAAAAACCAAAGGTGATGATGGACGGAGCGTTGACAATACAAACACTCACCCCCAGTCAACTGATCTGGGTTTAATCCATCACCGTTCTTTAGCTCACTCCGCCACCCCAGTTCAGACATGACCATATGCAAATCAGTCTGACCATATGCCTCATGGGAATAGTCCAGCCCGAACTGCCAAGTCATGTCTTCCCTGGACCGGAATCAAGCTTCCCAGGACCGGTTTCTGGCATTACAGCCGTCTTCAGCCGGGCTTGCTTGACTCCAGTGGCAAAGTGAGCAAGGGACTCACGTCTGAGCATACCCTGCCACCTTAGGGCGAACAAGAAAAACCAAAGGTGATGATGGACGGAGTGTTGACAATACAAGCACTCACCCCCAGTCAACTGATCTGGGTTTAATCCATCACCGTTCTTTAGCCCACTCCGCCACCCCTGTTTTTCTGGTGTGGCTTTGGTTTTTCGCTGTTTGCGAAGTCCCATTATGAAATCACGCAAGTCAGCACCTTTTTTAAGTAAAGTCAAGTGTTGCTTAATTTCTGCCAGTGTGGATTTCTGTAGCCATTCGAGGCAGAGTTTTCCTACACTGTATGTTGTAACTATCCCTGGATGTTGTCTCTGGGAGTATCTAGGGTCTGGCCTGGTCAATTTGAACCCCTGTATTTTGTTCAGGAATCTATCTTGACAGTTATGTGTGTCTGTGGGCCAGATCAACCATTTTTTCCAATCAGGATGTGTTCTGTTTTGGTTAAAAATATGGTGATACGTCTATCTCAACATCTGTAGTGCTATTACTGTCAGGTGTTGGCTTTCGAATAGACGGTTTGTTTAAGTCTTTAATTTTGGCTAGGCCAAGACAGGTTGTCTGTTGAATTGTGTCATTCGAGAATATAATTTGTTCTGGGATCATGCAGGCTCTAAATAATGATTCTATACCTTGGACCTGCCAATCTTTGGTACCCCAGATGGTTTTTGTTTCAATATTGTTTTTCCAAAAATCAAAACCAAATGTAGTCATTTTTTCATAAAATGCTTCTGAATAGATTAATTTAGTGTTTGTCAGCATTGTTTTCATTCCTGTCCTATTTAACAGTTTAAAATAAAATGTTTCTGCATTACTAATGTTAAACCCTGAGAAGTATGGGAATGTCTCATAAAATGTTTTGAACTGCCTTTTGGTGGAGTTGCAAATGTTCCCATTGATTAAAATTTAAAACATTTCTAGGTTGGGCAGATTTATGAAAATACTGATGTGCATAGTGGTTGTAGCAGTACTTTTGTTCATAATTAGATGAACCCTGAAAGTAATCATGTTCTGTAAATTTTGCTGACATTACTAAATCTGACATCATATCATTAATACTTTCAAAGTACCAATCATCACAGAATGTGCTCGGTTTAACAAAGTCACTTAATGAAACCTTAAACTGGTGTGGGTACTTCAAGAGCTCGACCGGGCCATAAATTTCATAATCTGTTTTGTCCCAAGCTACCCCGCCGGGTATTGGATTGGCTGTGACATTCACGGATGATAGTTCTCTTTTCTCGATGCGAGATGACTTGTGTGGTTTTAGGACCAAGTTGATGTTCTGACTTGCTGTGTCCATTGTACTGTATTTTCCCTCAATGAATTTTCCCAAACAAAGTACCATGATGAGCCTAAGCAGGAGGAAAAGTACACCTAACACATGCCAAAATTCAATCCATGGAGAAATCAGATAGGTTTCTTCGAGTTGATGAAATAGTTCTGTTGCTTTGTCTTTAAAAGATTTTGTTGTTGGCTGTTCTTCAGGTTCGCTCGGATCCTCAGAAAAGTCATCGAAGTTGATGAAGTAGCCAGATGCAGTTCTGTCAATTGTTGGAATCGCTTCCGGATTTTCATTTGTTTTTGGAATTTTCTTTGTTTCATCAGCATAGTCTGTGGCTACATCGTTGTAGACAGGTGTTTCTTGACGAACTGTTGCAATTTAGGTTTTAAGAGGCATACGTTCCATGGCTTTGTTGCATAGTCCTTTTTGATTCACTGTACGTTTATCAAATGTGGTTAGTCTCTCAGTTTGAACCTTTTGTATTGTAGCAAACTTTGGTGTTCTGCTAATTCTTGGGAGTCCTCTTGGCCTAATACTTATTATTGGCCACATGATTGTGGTTTTACCGGGTCGATGGATACAACTCGGTTCTCCTTTTTACCAGCAAGGGGCGGTAGTACTACTGATCTTGTTCCGTTGACAGCTAAGACAGGTGCTGCTTTTCTGTAAGAAGGCCCAAATTCCTTCTTCACCGTGATCTTCTCTCTGACCAGATCCCCAATTTTTGGGATCCAGTAAAATAGCCAAACGATCTTTGATATCAAAGCATTTTTCTTCTACCACTGAAGTCTGACTATCAAGGTCCTGAATATGCATTCTAGTCCCGAACAATAGTTCGTACGGACTGAAACCTTTTAGAGAAATTCTTGGCAGATTGTTAAGACTACGTTGGACACTTGTTAAATGTTTGACCCACCCATCACCCGAACCTAATACCCTCGCCGTTATAGATTGCTTTATGTCTCGGTTTTTTCTTTCCACAATCACGTTTCCCTCAGGATGGAAGGGACAAGAATACCGCAATGCAATGCCCATGCTGGTCATGGCCTCTTTATAAACTCGATAGCTAAAAGCAGGACCCTGGTCAGAATGTAGCATGCCAATTGCGTATGTGCCGATATAGACTCGCAAATCTTTTATAACAGTTCTGGCGTCAGCCGAGCGCTGGGGTCTACATTTTAAGTGAATCTAGTCTTAAATAATATACATTGGGACGCATGTTTCCTGTTTAATCATGCGTATAGATCGCCTTATGCTTTCTATTAGGTGTTCTGGCACTACTTCGGCCGGTTCGCCACTGCGATTTCTGTTGCAGTTTTCACAATTTTTTGCAAATTTGTAATTATCCAAGCTCATTCCCGGCCACCAGTATTCTGATTGTAATTCTGTCAGAGATTCTTTGATCATCTGATGCCTTAGATCTAATCCCATATGTGCTTCTTGTATCAAGAAGATTCTCCTGTTCGTGTTTGGAATCACTCTATCCACCACTCCAGAGATTCGAGCAAAAGGAAACGGAGTTTGCATCGATTATGTATGTATAATTGAGTGGATAATTCACGGGTAGTGCTGCACAGTCGCCTTTTGAAGACGTTTTTACCGCCAACATGTTTTCCCCGTATATGTATTTTTCTGAACGCTTTTTTGTGGCTACGGAAGCCGGATTAGTTGCTTCCGCTGTGGCTGTCTCAGCCAATGAATTCCCTGCAACGTGAACGCCATCACGTTGATGACTCAGTGTATGTATCACGTGAGTCTTTTGTAGTTCTTTCTGTAAATGAACTACTTGTTCCCAAAGCGATTTTTGCTTGATTGTGGCACCTGTGTCATCTTTGTAACCGTTTTTAACCCATCTCTGCAAGTCATTATTGTATGATTTGACGCAGGAATGCAAATCGCACACTATTAGTGTCGGGAATGCGCGATCGGCAATGTCGAGCGCCATTTTTAAAGCTATTAATTCAGTTTGTTGACCTGAATTGTCTTTTACAGATTGTGACATTATTACCAGTGGTCTCAATTTACCTCCGCGCCACCGGCATTTAACAACCTCGCACGTAGCGTTATAAGCTTGTTTTCCCCAAACTGAGGGTTGTGCATATCCGTCTGTATATATTACACAGGCGTACTGTTGTAGAGGCAGAATTTCGATTGGCAGAGGATATTCTCTTTTATATGTTAGATATTTCAATTTTTTTCATTTCCGGGTCAAAATAGTATTTCACTTTGTCTGTAGCAAGAGAATGTTCCCATTCTATCCATTTTAGATCTAATGCCACGGTAGGTAAATTGCGTGGGCTTGTTAATGCCTCGAAGGCTGATTCTGCTGTTAAAACAGTAATCCGTCTGCCTTGGGCCTGGGCTCTTTCTTTTGCTACAGCTGTTTGAACCGCATCTACAACATTTTCCGCAAGACTGAATGTTTTTTCAGCTTGTGAGTATAAGTGTGATTTGTACGCTATTGGTACCTTTTCTCCCTCATTAGAGGTCAGGTACGTGAATCCGCATCTTCCTGGGATGACTCGGATTACAATGTTGCGTGTATTATCGCGAGTTTGCAATTTTGTTTTTGCTAACATGTCTGTTTGCAATGATCTCAAAATTTCTGTGTGTTTTTGAGTCCAATTGATTGGTTTAAAATCAGGTTTTATTAGTTCATAGAGAGGTTTAACCCTCTCCGCATAATTTAGAATGTAAGTTCTTCCGAAATTCAGGAAACCTAGTGTTGATTGTAAGTTCCTCAGCGTTTTTGGTGCTTGGAGTACAGCGCACTTCTCTAAGAAATTGTCTGCTAGGCTTTTGCCTTCACTTGATAATTCATATCCTAAAAACAGGACTGTTAGATGGGCAATTCGTGACTTTTTAAAGTTGAATTTGTAACCCTCTGCAGTATTATGGTGTTTACTCTTTTCAAGTGAGTATCCAAGTCATCATCTGTTAGATAGATGTCATCGACATAAGATAATGCCTCATCATCATATATTTGTAGTATCTCTGTTACTCTTGCTGAGAATAATCCTGGGCTGTTCTTGAACCCCTGTGGGAGTCGACAGAAATTCTGCTGCGAGCCCATTATTGAGAAAGCGGTCAAATACCTGCTCTCAGGTGCAATGTTTTGACAAAAAATTCCATTAGAGATGTCTAATGTTGTTTTGTATTTTTTGCGTACAATTTTATTCATTAGTGCTGCACTGTGTGAGTTTTGTACTGCAAAAGTTTTTGCAACATGAGTTAAGGTGTCTGTAGTCAAAAACTAGACGATATGAATCGTCTGGCTTGGAGACAGGAAACAAAGGATTGTTCATTTGTGAGGTGCATGTTTCAATCACCCCCTGGTATTCAAGTTGATCTAAAATCTCCCTGACCTGTTTTTTAGCTTTCTGCTTAATTGGGTACTGCCTTTGTGCAGTTGGTTGACATTTTAACTGGATTTTGTGAGGAGAGTCCTCATCCCATCCTACATGATTTTTATAGAATGCTGGAGCTTGGGCTACCACCTACTTTCTTACAAGTGTATATTTTTTATGAATTGGAATGTGATTTGAGAAGGCAGGCATAATCATTTCTTTGCCATGAGGGCACTCCCTGACAAACTCTGGTGGCCAGTCCTTTTCAGCTAAAAGGATATCATAGCCTTTGGAAAGATTATCCCAAAATAGACCCCTTATTTTCCTAGTCTTATCTCCCTCTATACGTAATGTTATCTCGTATATTTTATGAGGTTTGCTAACTCTGCTGTCTGCAGTTTCCACTTGAATGTATTCATTCATGTCCACTGTCTCCAGATGATTCATCAGGATCTTGCGAGCTATGGTCACTTCTGCTGCGCTGTCTAGCACTGTCTGGGCCCACTCTTCGTTTTTCAGCTGTGTCCTCAGTATCCTCGGCATGTTTGACTATTTTAATGCTGGCTACCTTCTTTTTTGGAAATTGTAATTTTTTACTTTGATGAGCAGGTTCCTTGTCTTTGGACTTGACGTGCTCTTCCCTGTGTTCTGACCGTCCTCTTCTTTCCGATTTCTGCGAGGAAGTCTGAAAAGATCGAGAGGGACGTGTATCAATATCTTGATATCTATCAGGTTTCTTCAAATTATCCCTATTTCTAAGGTTGTGAGAGAGAGACTTGTGTCCTTGGTCCGGAGATCTTTCTCTCCGCCGAGGAGACCTTCCTCTGGACTGGAATCTTTTTTCTTTGGGAGTGGATTGTTTATTTCCATCCCAGCTCTTTTTTGGAGTGTTTAGATTATTTTTTATAAATATCTTTTCAGGATTTTCAGTTAGTTGGGGTTTTACTGGTTTCCCACCCAAACTATCTCTTCCAAGTTCTTCATAGGATTTTTCTACGATTCTGGCAAATTCAAATGGCTGTTCTGCTATGTCTGTTTCTTTAAATTTCTGGCGGATCGCACCAGATGCTGCTTCCCCTTTTATGTTGGCTAACAATATAGCCGAGACCTGCTTGAAGTCTTTTAGTAATTTCATACCCAGAGTTAAAGCAGGTTCTGGACCGTATTCATTTTGAATCTGTCTTAGCACATCGGGTATTACCGCCATTAACGGAACACCATGTGTTTTTGTGTAAATGGAAGCAAAGACTGTGCCCCAAGTGTCACAGTCCTCTACATGTGGTGCGATCCCCATTGGAAGACAGATAGTCAGAATTCTGTGTTTCTCAGTAGGGGTAGTATCCGGAAATATTGCCTCTATTTGAGTGATTTTTTGTGCTAACCAGAATGGAATATGTTCCCGTTTTATGGGTACTTTACCCAGACATGATTGTATGTTCTGTGGTGTAATTTTGTTTGTGTTCCCCTGATGAGGGGTCAGCTGTGGAATGTTAACAGTTGGTTGGACTGTTGAAGTCCGCATTACATATTGGGCTAATTGTCTATGTATTTTAATTATTATTTTTAGCTGGACTAAAAGTTCTGGTACAGACATTTTTTCAATGTCTGGATGTGGTGTGTAGCTGGCTAGAACCGGCCACGTTGCTCCTGGTCAACCTAGTGGACCGAGCCTGGTGATGTGATTATTATGTTTTAGGGCGCCTTTAAACCAGAACAGGTGCTCTTGGTATTTTAATGGGATTTCCACCTCCTCGAAAGGGGTGTACTCATCCGGAGGTTCCTCTATTTTGTAATAGTGGAACTCGTGTGTGACAGCGTTTGCTGCTGGAAAGTTTATCCATGAATACAATACCTCTGTCTGCCGATATTCATGTGCCTCAATTACGAATATGACTGTACCACCTCTCGATGTTAGTCCATTTTCTATAAGTTTAAGTGTTATAGTTTTTCTAATGTTGACCGGAATGAGTATTGCATTCGGGTCATTCTGTAGGAGACTTGTGTCATCCTCTAGGAGACGAGCTGCTATTCTAGCTGCCTCCCTTTCTTCTTCACCGTCTGACATTTTACTGACAGAAAGGTTTTTGTTGCAGATCAAGTTTCAAGGAAACAAAGATTAGGTGCACAATATTTTGGAACACTGTATCCTTCAACGTTGAATAAACCAAAAACTATACATAGAAATCTCTTCCTACTAACTTCCGGTGGATTTTTAACCTTTTACCCACTCCAGACGTCTTTTGGAGTATTTACGGGAAAAGGGTCTGTGTGAAAAAGCACGACTGAGTTAGTCTAATGTCTTGCGTTAGATTTATCGCCTTACCAAACCTGGGCGCCATGTAGTGTAGTTCCTATATTCCCAATAGGCTCTGCGCATTGGAATAATATATTCAGCAGTGTAGACGTAGGACTGAGGTTATCTAGGTCTCTACTGACAATATTAGACTTAAGGTTTGCCAGCTAGCTAAGAGGTCACTAGAAACCTTCTCGAATAAACAAGGAGGAGTTTAACCTCCCTGGATAGACAAGAAGGGATTAGCTTCTGACAACCATAAAACATGACAACTTTGCTCTCCCTGAATAAGAGTGTATCTCTAGAGTCGTGTGAAAACACAAAAAGACAAAAGACAGCTATTTCACTCAGACAAATGTGCGTACTTAGTTTCAGCAGAATGCAGAGAAAAGAGAGACGGGCGTTTTCAATAATAGGTGTTATTTATTTAGCAGTCTTCTTACTCATACAAGAGAAATGAATTGCCACGATTGTAATACTCATGGTAAAGTAAAGTGCGTACAGTAAAAGGAGGATTAGAAAATAATACTGTAAAAGCATTGATATGGTTTCTTAGCCATATGATACTTTAAAATAGATAAAATATATACATACATATACTAATCGTACTCAACTGGTGCTTCTAACTACGCCTACCCTGGTGTACCTGACCTAAGCCTAATACGTGGGAAGGAGTAAGTAAGTAGCAGTTTAAGTTAAATTTGTTTTTCCAAGAATCTGACTCAAGAATTCTCTTCAAGGGTTTAGTCAGCTCCGTACCTGGGTAATAGAAAGCAGGAGGTCTGGTATCTCTCTCTCAGGACTCGATATCCCAGCAACGCGCAAGGGTAGGCTGGAAACGCCGGAGCTGGATTTCTCGGCAGGAGAAAAGACAGCGTCTTTCTCAGCACGTCAAAGAGGAGGGGCAGCGTCCGTGGGCTCTCGCATCAGTTGGGCTCTCGGAAGTAGATAGCTGCTCTGCTCCAGAATCACCACTGTGTGTTTGCTTAAGGCAACGTTGGTATATTTATACCTGAAAGGTGCCTGGGTTTGACGTAAGGTTGGACATAAGACGTCAATAAAGATGTCACTAAGAACTGGCCGTTCTTACAGTGCTTTACAGGAGTTCTAGGACGAAATCAAAACAAAACCAAGGGGGATTTCCCGGTTTGCTGGAGGCTTGGTTTTGTTTAGAGAACTCGGTGTGCTTTCTAGGGGGGCGGAGAAGTAGCCTTGCTTAATGTGACAGCATGTGCTACGACTGAATTATGGATATGATTATTATGCCGTTGTGTGGATATTATTGATTATAACCGGACAAGGGCATAAAATAGGAATATCGATTCAGGTTTCCTAGATAAAACACTACAGATTATGCTTGGGATGATTTACTTTAATTTCTTCGAGTGGCAAATCTAAATATAATAAATATTGTATACAAGACACCTGGAGAATTGTGCTCTTTGGATCCAGTTAATGTATGGAGGTATTTTAATCATAGATTTGAAGCTACGATGTCTTTTATCACCAAATAAAAAAATCCTCCTCTTGGAGAGGTTGTGGACTTCTTTTGGAGACAGAGTATCAAGCAAGAGGTGCTCCTCACATACACATGCTAATATGGATCAAAGATGCTCCCAAATTTGGAACAGACTCAGATGATACTGTGTTGTCTTTTATTGAAGAATACGCTACATGTGATATACCCAAAAGAACACAGGATAAGGACTTAAGACAACAAGTCTTATGATTCCAAAGCCATCATTGTGGGAAATACTGTCGTCGAAAGTACAAATCTAAGGACAAATTTTACACCAAATGCCGTTTTGGATTTCCACGTCAAGTAATATCGAAAGGAAGAGTGAACCGTTTTATGTCATCTTTGCGAAGTACTATCACAGGAAGTCTCCTAAAAATACCTACAATTTAGCAAAATACATAAATTACTAAAACCCAGTCATTTTGTCCATGTGGAATGCTAACATGGATATTCAATATGTTGCAGACAACTCCATTGCTGTTGCTCGATATGTAACATCGTACATAACCAAATCAGAAAAGACGGAATTAAAGGAAATGTGGGAAGAGATTTCCCACGAGAAGAGTCTAAGTAAGAAATGATATGCTTACAGTTTGAAGATGTTATCTCATCGAGAAATTGGAGCGTATGAATGCTCGGATTACTTATCATCTGCAAGTCTATACTCCAAATCTAGAAGAATCATTTGGGTGAGTCTAGGTCTTGCTGCAACACGAAACCGAGTACTTAAATCGGTACAAGAAATTGAATATTCAGCTGAAAAGGAGCCAGAAAGTACAGATATTGTGAAAACAAATATGTTGGATACATATTATCCAAACAGAAGTCATCATCTTGAGAACATTTGTCTCTATGAAGTGCTGCAAAACTATATTTTTAAACGGAATATTACAGAAAACATCAATAATAGGTATATATGCCGTGATTGGTTCTGAAGGATGTCTGGTGAAACAAAGAAAAGGACATTTGATTAATCACTGTAAACTGAATTGCGAAACACCTGACAAAAGGGAATTTTACTGTTTAGCTCTTTTGCAACTTTTTAAACCATGGCGTTTAGAATTAGAATGACTTGGAGATTTCGAGAGCTATGAAGATTCTTTCAATGCAACTAAAGATAGTATAGAATGTCCTGTTTTTGCTAATTATGTGAAAATGTTGAATGATGAAATTGAACGAGAAGCTACAATTAAAGCTGAGATTGCTAGAGACAGTTCTCAAGACAGTCAAACTTCTGATCCGTTAAGTCAGGATCCATTAGCAGAACCAATTATTCAAAATGAAGCAGTAAATGCTATGGAAGAGGTGGAAACAGCAATGTATCAAGCTCAAGAAGATATAAGAAACTTAGGAAATTTGGAAGAACAACTAAATGTTGAGCAGAAACAAATATATGAGCAAGTGAGAGAACAGATTAACAATGGATTACTTCATGAAAAGAAAGAGTGCTCTTGCTCATCATTTCAACCTATCCGATTGTATGTGAGTGGACAAGCTGGAACAGGAAAAAGTTTTTTAATTAAAGTAATTTCAACTTATTTACACAAAACAACTGACTCGTATTTGTCTTGTGTTGTCACTGCTCTAACTGGGTTGGCAGCACACAATATTAAAGGAATGACTTTACATCGTTTTATTAATGCTACCAGTAGAGCATGAAAACAAATTAGAATACTACAAGCTATCTGGAGAAGCTTGTTTGAAGTTGCAAGAGTCTTGAAGAAAATGAAAGTTCTCATTATTGATGAGGTAAGCATGGTATCAAACTTAATGCTTGTCTTTGTGCTTTCAAGAATGCAGTAAATTCTTAAAACAGACTATGACGTATTATTTGGAGGAAAACACGTCATAGTTTTTGGAGATCTACTACAACAAACTCCTGTAAAAGGACAACCAGTGTTTAAAACACTGGCACATGAATATCCCAGAAAGTCTTTGGGGAGCATTAGAAATGTTAATATTTGGTCATATTTTGAGTATAAGGAACTTATTACATATATGCGTCAGGCAAATGATGCCGATTATGGGAAAATTCTTCAAGATGTAAGATTTGGAAAAGTGACAGAACATGGCAAACACGCTTTACTGAATGAAAATATTGTTCCAGAGAAAATATATTTGAAAATTGCAAAAAACAAGTCTGTAATATGCTTAATGCCAACACTGCTTGAATGTTCTGTATTCAATGAAGAAATGTTAAAGTTGGAAAATGAAGAAATTATAAAATTGGAAGCTATTGATAAAATAGAGCATGAAGGAATCACTATTATTTTGACTGAAAAGTTGAAGAGGAAATTGGATTATTTAGAGAAGTCAGTAAGTAAAACTGCTGCTTAAGAAAAGAATTTGTATGCACGTGTAAACTGTAGGGTAATTTTACGCCGTAATTTGAATGTGGAAAAAGGTTAAGTAAATGGAGCAATGGGTAAAATTGTTGATTTTGTTAATTATGTAAATAGAGATGGGATTGAATTTTTGAAGATCAAGTTTGATGAAATTGCTGAAATACGACAATTTAGTTGTTGTTCATCTCGGTTCTTGCTTGTAAAAGATTTGTATGTACGCAGAAAACAGTTACCTATTTGTTTGGCATATGCGGTGACCATTCATAAATCTCAAGGTTTAAGTGTAGACAGTGCTTTAGTGAATATTGGAAGTACCGTGTTTAAAGATTATATGGCATATGTTGCTTTGTCCCGAGTCAGAACTTTATCTGGATTGTACTTGATTGATTTTGATGAGACAAAGGTTAGTGCAGATGTGAATTGTGTGAAAGAGTATAATAGGTTAAGAAGAGAATATGTACCCAATTTAGGTCAATTACCAGTATTTTAAAAGCGTGTGGTAGGTAGAAAAAGAAGATTTGAGAATATCTGTAGTGAAACTGTAGAGACAGAAAAAAAACAAGATGAAGTTGCGCCGGGCAAGCAAAAAGAAAAAGAACAGTGTTGAAGAGAATGTTGGTTATAGGTTTGAAAATAGTTGTGGTTTCAACTGCTATGCTAATGTAGTAGTTAATGTTTTTGTTTATTTCTTAAAAGTTTGCAACAGCAAATTGTTGAAAATCGGGATGAAAGATTATGTTCATTGTTGCATTCTGTTTATGATAAATGTAGTAGTGATAAAATTAAAATACAAAGTGTTTCTGATATTCGAAATGTTTTGGACATATGTTCTGGTTCTATTCAATTTACACAGAATATTCAGCAAGATTGTCAGGAATGTTTAATGTTTATGCTTAGTGTACTAGAAGATGAAGGTATATATATTGACCATATTTTTTGCCTTTCTTATAAATGGCAACATGACTGTCAAAATTGTTTGTTTACTTGTAGCACTAACATAGACACTGAATGATTCATATATTTGACTTTACCAGACTGTGAATCAGTGTCTTTTAACAATCTAGTTAGAGGAGCAAGTCAAAACACGGAATGTAGCCAATGTAAACGAGAAATGTCATCAACATTAATTATACAAAATATGGATAGTATGTTATTTTAATGCTGCAACGTTGTAGAGCTGATGGAAGAAAATTGGAAACTTTAATTAAAAATTTAGTAACTGTTCAATGTTCAATATCAGGAAGAACTTTTGTAGCTGTTGAAAATATTTTTCATGATGGACCTTCTACAACATCTGGACAACATTACACTGTTTATTTAAAATGTTTGAAAGGTTGGATGTATTGTGATGATACTCAATTAGTTTTTAAGCAACGTTTGCCTAGAGTTACCAAATTCTTATCTAATATTTTTAAAGCCAAAATTTTAAGATCAAAATGTGGCCTTTCAGGATTACTGTTGTTAAGGTAGATTCACCTGCTGTTGTAGAGTATTTTGTAACTGAGGGTGAGGAGCTTGAAGGTAATCCTCTTGTTGCTGTTAAGGCAGAATAGGTGTATCATGTCGTGGGTGATGTGTCTGTAGCAGGGGATATTGAAGATCAGGTGGAAGTGCTTTGGATTGGTTGTAGTCGTTATAGGTGTTTAAGCTGGAATTCTTGTGTTGAGTGTGTTGCTACAGTGTGGTCTGTTTCTTCTTGTTTTCTTTAGGATGTACTTGTAAATGTTGTGGAGAATGTGGAGGGTGTTATAGTAGTATGATGACATGCTGTAGACTTGTTTACACTTGTAGAGGGAAGAGTTCAATATGAATCATAGAATGTGTACATGGTCAGTAGGTGTTGGTACTGTTCACAGTGTAGTTGACCAGCAGGAGTTATCTGAAGTTAAGGGGTTGAGTTTGAGGATGAGTATCTTCATGTTGTGTGAATTCATGTTTAAAGAGCTGCTCCTTATCCACTTGGTGACGTCCTTAATTGTGTTGTGGAAGATGTTTTTTGTGGTATGTGGCTCCTTGGTGAAGAAGAGGATGAGCTGGGTGTCGTCGATGAAGGAGATAATGTTGTGGTAGAGTTGGTGGGCCATTAGTGTAAGGGTGGCCATGGAGATGTTGAATAGCGTAGGACTGAAGAATGAGCAGTTGAAGACGGTTCAAATAATGTCAGTGGTATAGGATCTAAAGGCTGGGAGGCAAACGCTCAGAGTTTCTATTGTCGAACGTTTAAACTAAGAATTTCACACATACTATTTGGCCACGGGGAAAAGTATGTGAAATCCTAATGACTTTTTGTTGTAAATTTTGACTGCATATATTTGTAAGTAATATTATTAATAATGGAAGAAAATTAATGAAGATGTTTTGCTTTTTTCAAGATTGTTTGAAATACCTCATAGTTCCGTAAGAAATTGGTCTTAGAAAAAAACATTTAAGATTGTTATTGAGATTGGTTTTTTTTTTTTGATAATCTTCTTGATTGTCTTTTTTTGCTCTCCGTTATGTGATGAGTACCATTGAACTCACTGTTTCTAGTGAATTTCAATACATTCTGAGAACAGCAAAAAAGGCATCTGAAATGCTTCACAAATGATTTTGTGTTGTAAAAGATAAATTGTAACTGTATTTTTTTTTGTCTTCTACAGATGCTAAATTTATAATACTCATTATTTTTTTAATCTATTATTTTGAAGGTAAGTATCACTAACTATTAAAAATGATCGATGGGATGTTCTTCTACAGAGCTGAAGTAAGAGAACGTCCATGGTGTAAATAAGTTTGTAAAGACGGTTTGTATTTTTTAAACATTTTTGAATAATTTTAATAAAATATATACTAAGTGTACCTGTAGTATTCTTTGCATTTAACTACAACACATCAACAACTTTGGAACTGGTAAGGAGAATAGATATTTTGTACTTTTTTTAGTACTGCATTTTATTATAATAGCCTTAGTTATTTTCTTATAGTGATAAGAAGTGACTGGTTTGAAAATATAATAACATTATATACCTAAAAAATCATATAAGCAATTGTATTAATATGGTCTTTTAAAGTAGTTAACAATGGTATTTGTAAAATATTTTTTAAAGGGAAAATTATTTGATAAAGCTAGTTGTGTATTAAGTATTTGGAAAAACGATAAAATAAAGTGTTTATATTTTTCTACAAGCAACAACAACCTTTAAAAAAATCAAAAAAATCACTATGCAAGAAGAGCAGAATTATGTAGAAGAAAGTATTGAAATTTCTAACAGTTTGATAGAGGAGTTAAATGTATCTTTTATTGGTTGTGAAAATGAAGATGGAAATATTGCTGGAGATATAAGCTTAGATTTCTTCGATAAAACAATGGATGAGGATTTTATTGAAGCTTTAGAGGACATCGAGTTACTTGAAAAGACTTTTGAAAGTTATAATGAAGAAAATGAAATTGCAGACGAAATGATGTTAGAAGCTCTATTAAATTATGAAATTTTACAGGAATAATTTTATGATCAGAGTATCAAGGAATGCCTCATTATTAGCAGCCGTTATGAGCTAAGTGGTTGCTACACACCCACTATTTGTAGGTGACACAGTACTGTGTCGGGACACACAGTTTGGAAAGCTCTGCCTTAGGCCATGAACTGCTTTAAACCTGTATAGACTATGCATGCAGTCTTCTATGTACCTAAAAACTAGTCCTTTATACTTGAATTCCCCAGTCTGTATCATTAGACGTTCAGCAATCACTCTCATTCTACTGTTTCATGAGGCTATTTGTGCCATCAGAGCGCCACTTTTTGTGATGTTGTAAAATTGTAAATTGATACTTGTATAGCGCACTACTCACCCGCAAGGGTCTTAAGGCGCTTGTATGAATACCGCTGAGGAACCCATCCTGGCTTTCCCTGTGAGGTGTCCACTCCTGGGCACCCCCAAGGTGGAGGCCAGGTATCCTTAGCATTGTGGGGGCCGTTGTGGAGGCCGTTGTGGAGATTAAGCAAGCTATTGCCCAGAGTTGCAGAGTGGGACTCCATGATTGGAATAGGCACCGAGGCGAGAATTATCATGTCCGTGGAATTTTTGAGCCCAAGACCCGCCGAGGCGGGTAATTGAACCCTGGTCCCGAGCTATACCTCTGCATCAGGGTCTGCCGCTCTAACCATTGAGCCACACTTCTCCATGTTCCGTGGCACAGCTTTCTAAGTGATATTTATCAGGCACAAATAACTCAATTTTTTGGCATACTGCTACATGATAAATATCAGACCCTTTAACATAGATGTTCTGTGTTAAAGGGACATGCAATAGGTGTTGCTGGAGCATTCACAGCAACACCTATAGCTTATTGACACTACCCCAGATTTACGAGAAATTGTAAATTTGAGGCAGTGACAAAAGCTTACACCTCCGAGGGGAGGTGTGAGGAAGGCACAACAATGAAAAATAGTTTTATTTCTCTTTGTTTCTAATTTTTCTATGTTTTCTGCATTCTGCAGCACATATAGAAAAAAGCCAAGTCTCTTGTGTGTTTCCCTTGCTGAATAAAAATAATTATCCCTGCAACACAGGCACCCTTTCACTATTGTGCAAAGGAGCCTGTGTTGGCACAGGTACACCATTGAGTTATGGTGCAGGGGAAAAGGAGAGGCATGTGCTGTATCTTATAGATACGGCGCATTTTACTCTTTTTTATTTGACGTAGGGAAGTGCAGCAGGAACACCTGCTGTACTTTCCTATGCAAAATATCAAAAATAAGGTGCTATGTCAGTAGCAAAGTATTCATAGTGCAAAGTGGGCCAAAGAGCAAAAAGTTCCTGAAACCCCTATAGACAATGCGCACACTGTTGAATGCACCGTCAAATTTGCATTTTATATGTTGAATTCCACAGTCTCTATCCTTACACTTTTGACAAACACTTTTTTTATCAATATTTGTATACTTTATAGTGACTCATTGATCTTTGTGTAGTAAGGTATTCACTACATTAAATCACTATTCAGAAGATGTACAATAAGTTGTAGATCCCCATAGATATGCCAGTTATTGTGCAGTGTGACATCACCACCATGGATGCACCGTATTTACAATGTGTTGTACTATGGGCAAAAACTCTACAGATATGTGATGTATCTGTGCAGTGAAGATGGCACATTGCTTGACTTGTATTGAAAATGCAATGCAGCTCCAGCAATGCTGTTGAGGCCCTATGCTCATAATGCTGTGTGAATCCTTACACCTGCTTTAAGCAGGTGCAGGGTTTTGATTCAGCATAAGTCCAAAAGTGTCTATGAAATTGTTTATGAGGTAAAGTAGGCCTAGGGTACTGACAGTTTCAACCCCCTTTTGTCTATGCATGTACTGTTCTGTATACCAGCAAATTTGTGTTTTATACCTTCAATTCCCTAGTCCCTCTCCTTACACTTGCAGCAAACACTCTGTCATTGCTCATTTAGTATTGTACTGAGGTATTCATTGCAATGTTCTTATGTATGCATTGTGGTAAAAAGGAAGTTGTTATAAATTCAATCATGCAGTCTCTTTGCAGAAGTGTAATTATACAGTTAGCACCCAAGTAATTATAGAGCAAAGTAGGCCTTAGGCCATGGAGTGCTTTAAAACTCCTATAGACTATGCATGCAGTCTTCAATGCGCCTGCACACTTGTTTTTTATACCTTCAATTCCACACTCTATATCATTATACTTATAGCAAACACTCTGACATTGCTGTACTTATCTATACAGTGTTGTAAAAGTGAAGCAGTTACACATTCAGGATGACACTGTTTGCAGAAGTGGTATCATCCAGTTAGTACTGAAATATGTGTCTAGTAAAGTAGGCTTTAGTATATGGACTGGTTCCAATTCCGGTTTACTATGCATGTACTCTTCTATGTACCTGAAAACTTGTCTTTTAAACTTTTAATTACTCAGTATCTATCCTTATACTGTTTCCAAACACTTTGCTACTACTGTTTCAGTATGGTTCTTGAGGAAAATTGAATTTTGCCCTGTTATGTGTCCCTACGTGCTCCCCATCATAAGTTATATGTGCATGATTAATATGCATATTTTCCCCCTTGACCGAATAAAGACACATTTATAGTTGTGTCCAACGTTAGTATGTCAGTTATCCAGTCCCCCTGAAAGCAACGTGAATTTAGTTATCGAGTTGCACCCGTTTCTAGGCCTCACAGGGCCCGGACACCAGATCCAGGCCTCAGACCTCCTAAACGCTCCGAGAGAAGCAGCCCCCACCTGCATCCCTGACCCTTCACTTACTTCCTGCCAAGCAGCGCGGTGCCCGGCTCGGCCTGGCCTGCCTGGCAAGAATATGTTATGCCTACAGTTATCTGTTCAGCTCCTCGTCTTCACATTCCTAGCTAACGAACTGCATAAACACGTTCATCTATTGTCTAGTCTTCCTGTCTCCATGCAAGTGAATTACTGAATTAATATCCATAGAAGATCCATTGCACGCGCAATACATGAAGAAATATATGCATGCACTAGCCTTAGTGACAAGTAGCCTTTGCCCTGATGACTTTTAGTTTCAAGCAACATGTACTCCAAACACTAGATATCAGATATACTATAGGTACAGGTCGTTCTGACATCCCAGACTTCAGTCTTCTCTTCTAGTGCTAGGAGTCAGAGCCCCCAGCTCTCCCCAGTTACACGTCATGACCCGTTTTGCGCGCACCAGTAGGTTAAAGGTTCCAGCTGCCCATGAAGCCCCCTCCATGTATCCACCCACTTATGACACTTCTGTGACGTCTACATCACACACCTCCGTGCACGCCCTGTGCACGCCTTCTTTCACGCCCATATGTTCTTATCTTCCGTTTGTCACTTGTTACGCCTACTGTATTCAATGCAATTGTACTGTTTTACTATATATACTGTATGATGTTAATATGACATTAGCCTGTCCCTCTTTTTTCCCTGTGTCTGTCCCTTCCTGAACCTTCGCAGGTGATGGAACCCGATGGTCCACTGGCTCGAGCCTCTTAATTAAACCTGTATTGACTCAGATTCCACGGATCCTGCCTCTTATTTATTGAGCTATCCTTATTTACCTTTAATGCATAGAAAAATAGTACCGGTAGTTTATTTATTTACCACATAAATGGCGCCCGAACAGGGACGAGCCCCTTCCCCACGCGCCGGCGATGTAACGCAGGCCCCCTGACCCTTCTACAGCCATGACGGACTCCTACTGCGCACCTGCAGATATTTCTGCTCAAGTCTCCCTCAGGCCCACGGAGGAGACGGAGACTGCGGTCCGGCATCCAGATGAGGCGGTGAGGAAGGCGGATCGTTCCGACCAGAGCCCAAGCCGAGAGAGCAAGGTCCGAGGCATCCGGAGGCCCACCTGTTTCCGAAGCCCGAAGCGCATGCGTAGCGTGTAGCAGTAACCAGACGTCGTAGCAGTCCAGTCCAGTCCGAGGCCTTCAGTTCTTGCTTCCCGGTGAGTACCGTTGCTGGGGTAGTATCTAGACGGGTTCATTAATTTGTCCCCGGTCCGACGGGTTTGGGTACACAGATCCGGTCCGACGTGTTCACCTAGGTGGATACGGTATGACGTGTCTCTTTATGAGACCGGTATGTTCTGTACTGTTTTAGCAGTGCATCCAGTAATTCTAGTAAGTCTGTTCTCTGGTATAGCTTCTCGAGCAGTTCCAGTATTATGTTTTCGATGTGTTATGTTTTCAATGTACTAGGCAGTGTGTTTTCATGTCGTGGCATGAGTGATTTGTTTTGCTATTCATTACTGTGTTCATTGTGTATTGTGTTCAAGTTCAAGTACGTTCAAATATGCCTTTATTTTCGAAGTTACGTCACATAGGAACCAGAAAAGCATTACTCGAAGAATCAGTTCCTGTCCCTCCCAGGGACAGTTCTGGACATTTCATGTATCATAAGCATGGCTTAGATGCCATACTGTATCTAGACTTATGGGTAGACTACACAAAGAATCTGGAAGAGAAATATAGATGGCCTGTTTCAGGAACTTGGGATGCCGAGTGCATCATGAGAGTAGAAGAAGCATTATGGAAAAAGAAATCCAGACAATCCCAGAAAGATGCCATAGAATTGTGGCGGAAAGAATCGCATAAACGATCAGAAAAAGAATTCAGAAAAGCAGAATTAAGTAGGGAATCCTCAGAAAAAGCCCAAGAAAGGGAACTTCTAGAAGAAGGTGAACGAGTTAGAGCAGAACAGTCAGACAGACGGAGAAATGCCCCATATTAAAGGCCTGTATCCCCTTCTTGCCGAGGGCCTGCCTACGGCGACCCCGGAAGCACCCTGTAATTTACCGCCACCATTGGTCCCGACTAAGCTACGTCATAAACCGACCGCAGCTGAAATTTTCCTTTCTTCCTATTTAGACGATACTGTCCCAGAATATGCTAATACGAACCCTACTCCGCCTGTTCAACCTCATCATCCTGTTAATAATGTAATTCCTGTTCCTCCAGCTACTGGTCCCGGGAATCCTGTTAATCCGCCAGCACCCCAGGACCAACCCACATCACGTATGCCCACTTTACCAGCACATTCAGTATTGATTGACGATTCTAGTTCAGCAGGAGCAGGGGGAGGTATCCCTATCACCCCGCCTCAAGTAAAACGAATGACGCTGAGAGACGCAGCGTTACAGCATACGCCAAAAGTGACTACATACGCAGCCCTCAAACAATACCTTACAGATTGTAGATATGATCCAGTACCAGGCGAAGACCACATGATATTATATTCCGTACGTTTACGACGAGTTGCAAACTTTTTGACCACCATGCCAGATATGAAGGAACATCTAGACAGAATATATAATTTCATCCGAACAGGGGAGAAACCAGAAAGTATTCACGAAGCCATGGCACACAGGAAAGTCGAGATTCAAAGTATGATATTGCAGTTTTTGATAAATTGTTTAATAAGAGAACAAGATCATCCTGATAAAGACAAAGACGAAATGAAAGTCCTGACAAGGTGGAGTGACAATATAGCAGAAGGAAAACACAGTAAACAAAGTTGTATAGAAACCATGTACAGAAAGATTCGTAAAGAAATTGTAAGTATACACGAAAGGGAGAAAGCAATGAGAGTAACCGAGAAAGAGAATGAAACTTCAGACGAAGATGTAGACACCGAAAATCCAGACAGAATAGCGTATGTAGGTAGGACAAGACCTTTAGACAGATCTACACGCCCAGAATGTAAGAAATATTTTCTTCCTCCCGTACCCGAACAGTGTTCTCTTGAGCATTTATTCCAGGCTACCGATAAAATCCTGAAACTACGTATAGGTTATAGTGAGCTTAGTACCATGCACGAACAAGAACTAGCCCGATCAGCGGTTCGATGGACTAGTGATTCTAGCACGTTTCCAGACGAAATAGTAGCCCGAGTTTTTCTGAAACTGCCCTCAGACGAGCAGCGACTGGTGGGTATGTACATGATCCAGCACCTCATCACACTGTATGAAAATCAGCATTCTGATCCAGGTCCTTTATATAATTTACTGGACGAGTTACTCCTAAACCGATGGAGAGGTCTAGGTACCGATTTGATCAGTGTCATTTTAGAACAACGTCACAAATACAGTACATTCCTGACTCCGCATTTTGTTCCTGTTCCACCCCCAGTAAGAAAGACATTCTACATAGACAGACAGAATCCGCTGCGAGAAGTGCATCCTGTTAAGGGAACGGGAGGTACACTCGAACGAGTATTTGTTTACAACCCTTTAACGAAAATAGAACTACTAGAAATGAAAAAGTTAGTGCCCTGTCACGATAAAGATCCAGCAGGGTTCCACCGTGAATTAAAAGACATGCTCCGTATGGGAGAATACACGTATCCTGATATCATTAAAATGTTAAAAGTCCTGTTGCCTGCGGGCATATATGAAAAACTCAAAGAAAAAGAATGGGAGGTGGGAGAGAAAAAGATTGACTGGACCGCATTAGAGAACGAAGATAACACACGAGTTCCTGGTACCGGTCTCGGGGAAAAAGCTAAAGCATTGCCCGAACTGTTAATACAGGTCTTGCCAAGATTACTAACCACGAAAAAGGAAGACTGGGATGCCATCTCAGCCTGTAAACAGAAACAAGACGAAGACACTAGTGATTTTTATTCCAGATTTGAGAAATGTTTCATTATTAATAGCGGCTTGAAAACTAGTAGTGAATCGTATCCACATCTTTTTGTTACCAAACTAGTTGAAAATTCTTTACCACAAGTGAAAAATAGAGTACTGAAAGTAGAGAGTACCTGGCAAGCTAATACCCCGTCACAAATGTTACAGATGTTACAGTACCACCAGAACCGAATCAGAGAAGAACAAGAACACGAAAGGAGACGTATGAAAGACACAAAAATGAAAGTACTAGTTGCACAGTCAGTTCCGGTAGACAGTCAGAAGAGGGGTACGAATCAGACCAGTCATTCTACAGCTCCCGTTAAAGGGACATGCAATTATTGTAAACAGCCAGGTCACTATATAAACGAATGTGCAGTTCTGAAACACAACATAGCTACTGGTAAGACGAAAGAGAGACCACGTCCTCCTAGACAAGAACATGTTCCGCAAAGTACGCAATCACCGCAGAACGCACAACAGACAGTTACAGTACCGCAGCCTATAGCTGCCACACAACACGTTACACAGCAGATGTATCAGTATGCACAGTCAGATTATCCAGAATATCAGCAGTATTCATGAAACAGCCTAGAGAGGGAGGTTGGCTTGCCTCTCATCGAAGTTCCTGTAGATCAAGAGGGTCCCTATGTATACAGTCAAGTATTAGGGAAAGACAGAAAATTTCTGATTGATACAGGGGCAAGTAGGACTACCATCAGTCATGACGAGGTTCCAGGGGCTCCGCTCTCAGGCTCAAGAAATGTTTCCCTTGGATTTTCAGGAAAGCCTATTGTTAATGAAATATCGAAACCAGTTTCCCTAGAATTAGGTCCATTGTCCCAAACTACAGACCTGTTACTTACGAAATCATGTCCAGAAAACTTACTTGGTATTAAAACATTGAAAGAATTAGGAGCTGTAATATGCTGTTCCCCAGAAGGAGTGAGATTGTTTTTACGTGATTTTAAAGGACATTATGTGTTACGAGATTTTGATCCAAGATTATTGAATGTACCACAGCATTTATGGGCGCAAGGTCCAACTGATGTAGGTTGTATGCACATTACACCATACCGTGTCACCCTGAAACAAGGAGTTGTACTACCACGAATCCGACAATACAAGTTGCTACCTGAAGCTGTAACAGCCTTGTCGAAAATTATTGACGAGCTCATTGCTCAAGGAGTGGTTGTAGAAACTGACTCCAATGTATGTAATTCTCCGATCATTCCGATTCTTAAACGTACTGACCCAAATGCACCTCCAGTTTATCGACTAGTAATTGACCTTCGAGAACTTAATAAATGTATCATACCCCAGTACCCAGCGGTTCCAGATATTTCTTCCTTATTGACTGCCATTGATCCCGAAGCAGCGTTCTTTACTGTTATCGATCTCAAGAACGCCTTCTTTAGAGTCCCCACCCATCCAGACAGCCAGTACCTTTTCGGATTCTGTTTAAATGGAAAGAGCTATAAATTTACACGTGCTCCTCAAGGTTTCACAGAAAGCCCTAGTATTTACAGTCAAGCACTGAAACGACAACTAGACAGTATTCACATGCCAACTGACACTGCCCTACTCCAGTATGTTGATGATCTGTTAATCACAGCCCGTACTGAACGTGACTGCGAACGTGCGTCACTGACAGTCTTATATTTCCTGGCAGAGATGGGGCACAAGGTGTCCCCTTCGAAACTACAGTTCTGTGTCCAGCAAGTGGTATACCTTGGACACTTACTGTCCAAGAGGGGTAGACAGTTGACACCCGACCGTATCCAGTTAATTGCACATTTTCCGAAGCCCAAGACACAGAAGGAGGTACGAGCTTTTATCGGCCTCACTTCGTACTGTAGACAATGGATCCCTCAGTACGCATATCTAGCCAAGCCACTGATACAGTTAACGACACAGGAGGCTGCGACATCGACTGTCCTCCCTTGGACCCAGGAACATACACTTGTTTTTAATGAATTAAAGAAAGCTTTATGTCAAGCACCTGTTCTAGCGACACCAAACTACAGCAAGCCTTTTACACTTTTTGTCACTGAACGTGATGGTACAGCATTATCTGTTCTCACACAAGATCAAGCAGGACAACACAAGCCTTGTGCTTATTTTTCGAGCACATTAGATCCAGTAGCCCAGGCTCTGCCTGCGTGCCTCAAATCAGTTGCAGCCACAGCATTAGCTATCAGACAGAGTGATTCCATAGTGTTAGGACATTCCCTGACAGTACAGGTTCCACACTCAGTGGAAGTTCTTTTAAACCGAACCCAGACTCAGCACTTGACTATAGCACGATTGACAGGATATGAATGGACACTGTTCCAGCCACACATAGAGATCAGACGCTGCAACATATTAAATCCTGCTACACTGTTACCTTCAGTTACCCCGAATCCTGCAGCACATGACTGTGTGGAAGTTATTAACATTATGACTAAGCCAAGACAAGACTTGACGGACATTGCATTACCTGATCCAGACCTGACACTTTATGTGGACGGTTCATGTATGAGATCAAGTACAGGAGAGTTAGTAGCCGCATATGCAGTGACTACTGAAACAGAAGTTATAGAAACACATCGTATTGACACCCTGTCTGCTCAAGCAGCAGAGCTCATCGCTCTGACTCAAGCCTGCATACGAGCCAAGAACCTGAAAGTAAACATATATACAGATTCACGTTATGCATTCGGAGTCGTACACGACTTTGGAGTCCTCTGGCAGGAAAGAGGTTTCATGACCTCTCATGGAACCAAGATTCAGCATGGCCCCCTCATTCAAGCTCTGTTAGATGCAATACATTTACCGACAGCTATCGCCATTATGAAGTGCAAGGCACATACGAAAGTCACTGACATCATTTCCCAGGGTAACGACCTGGCAGATCGAACAGCCTAGCTTACAGCTCAGACTCCAGACATTCCAGTTAACACGACAAAGATAGACGTTCCAGTCCAGACGACTTGCATGACAGTCAAGGACCCTACACAAGATGTACTAGACATACAGACACATGCTACCCCAGACGAAATCAAGAAATGGTCTGAACAAGGAGGGGTCCAGACAGATCAGGTATGGTTGACGAAGGGAAAACCCACATGGTTTCTCCCCGACTCTATGGTTCAAGCCATCATTAATACAGCACACAGTCCAGCACATTTAGGAGAAAAAGCCATGTTAGACAGCATCCAGAACCTCTGGTTTAACAAGCATTTGCGAACAGCAGCGAAGCAGAAAGTGCGTACCTGCATGATCTGTTGTCAGTTCAATCCAGGTAAAGGTGTTCCCGTGGAACAAGGTGGATTCCATCCTCCTGACCATCCTTTTGAAGTCCTCCAGATGGATTATATCCAGATGGATCGATGCCGAGGTTTCAAGTATGTCCTCGTAGTTGTATGTGCTTTGTCCAGATGGACAGAAGCATATCCAGTTCCAGATTATACTGCCGCGACCACTGCCAGGCAGTTGGTTCGTGAGTTTTTCCCACGCTATGGTTTGCACAGGGTCGTGTATTCAGACAACGGACAGCCATTCTCGTCCGAACTCATGAAACAAGTATCACTCCTGTTAGGGTACCAGTGGAAGTTCCACTGCGTACGACACCCCGAGGCAGCTGGCCTCGTCGAGAGACACAATCAAACTCTGAAAATACGTATAGCGAAGGTCTGTGCCGAGAAAGGCGTAGATTGGATGGTAGCCCTGCCGGTTGCCCTCTTCTATATGCGAATGGTCGCTCACTCCAGATCAGGTTTATCACCGTATGAAGTCGTATTTGGTCGTCCCCCAAACATGTGGGGTACACCTATGCCTCGTAAGATTACAGATGTTGACAGTAATATGCTGACAGATTACCTAGCTTCCTTGATGTCTGCACTACTCTCTTGTCGTTCACAGGTCGCGGCTGCCTTTCCAGACAACACCCAGGTGAAACCGCACGAGGTCGTTCCAGGCGATTTCGTCCTCGTGAGGAATTTCGATCGTTCAAGTCCGCTGGAGCCCCGCTGGAAGGAGACAAAACTCGTTCTGATGACCACAAGGACCGCCGTGAAACTGGAAGGCAGGAAGGGCTGGCTACACTCCAGCCACATCAAGCGTTTCCATGGACTGCGTCCAAAGACTTTTCTCAAGGACTGCCCCGATACTGACTCTAAACTTCCCCTGTTAGAGAAAACTCCGCAGCAGGAGTATAAGTTAAAGTTACGGTCTAGCAAGTCAGACAGTTTAATTGTTTAAGTCCCTCTCGGGTGAAGCGGTTAGACAGGTTCCTGACATGTATAAGATAGACCCATATAGTGAGAGAGATAGACGAATCTCCAAGAAAATACGTTATTGTAAAAGTCTGCGAAGCAGATGCGTTGTCACGTTATTGTTTATGTTATTTCTGAGTCTTACGATCACATGTATAAGTTATATGCTCCATGTATTCTTTCCTCCTCCTGGTACACATGTACATCTTTCCTCTAATGATACAGTAGAGCACACATTTAGTGAACTACCCCCTCACGAGTTATCCTACCGTCTTGCAATGCGCAACAATACTTTTATCCGCATGTTACACTATTCTCACCAGACCAGCAATGCCACTAATTGCTGGGTATGTGGTCGACTCCCCCCTTACCAGACCGTGAAGGGAGCTCTGCCACTCTTTCCCTATCCGTTTTCACACAATGGTTCGTGTGGAGCATGGTTCACATTAACGTCATCCTTAGACGATAAGTCTCTTCTGAATAGCACCTGTTTCCCAGACAAGGAAGGTCTTTCCCATAGGACAGGGTTAGATCTTGAAAATGAAGTATATGATCTAGGTAATTTTTCCTCCAACCTCATGGTTTTGAATGTTCAGTCCGAGACTAATCCAGACTCGCCTTCTATATCAGTTCTACCAGTGAAAGGCGAATTATGTGTTAGACAGAATGGTTCAGTACATCTAGGACACAGTGATTGTACTACTGTGGTCGAGTATAGTGACAGTGGGAAGTCTACTTTCAAAGCCTCACGTCATTCATATTTTATATGTGGTCAGACCGCATATATACGTTTGCCCCTAGATTGGGATGGAACATGTTACATTGCCTTCCTACTGCCACCAGTTTTCCTAGCCCCATCTGATTACCACCAAAATACACATCTAGTACACGTCAGACATAGAAGGGAGATTGAGTCCCCAATTGTTGATCAGACTGAAACTGCATTAGAACAGTATACAGATTTCAATAAAGGTTTCTTTTTTTTCATAGGTCCTGTCCAGAATAGTAAATTAATACGCAGGTTAACCAGAACCCTTGAAGCAGTAGTGAATGAGACTACTTCTGCCCTAGGTAACTTAACAGAGGAACAATCTGCTATGAGATTTGTCGTTCTTCAGAACCACCTTGTTATTGACGTCATACTGGCCGATAGGGGCGGAGCTTGTAGAGTCATCGGATCTAGTTGTTGCATTTTCATTCCTAATAACGCACCGTCTGTATATTCAGCAATAACTAGACTTCATAAAATAGCTCATCAGCTACACCAGAATCCAGGCACCTGGACATGGTCCGGCTGGCTCTGGAGTGTAATATCTGCCTGGGGATGGAAAGTACTGTCATTCCTGGGAATAATAGTAATGATCATATTCAGTTGTTGTCTCTGTTTACAATGTGGGCCTGCGATTTGCGGCTTGTGCGCCACATCTTGTATTCCCCTTCCAAAGTCCTATTCCCAAAAGATAAAGGATGAGCAAATTATACTGTACGAACAGATAGATGGTCTTATGAATATTGATGTTTCCTGAAGGGAACGTAGGGAACAAGGAGGGAATGAGGAAAATTGAATTTTGCCCTGTTATGTGTCCCTACGTGCTCCCCATCATAAGTTATATGTGCATGATTAATATGCATATTTTCCCTCTTGACCGAATAAAGACGCATTTATAGTTGTGTCCAACGTTAGTATGTCAGTTATCCAGTCCCCCTGAAAGCAACGTGAATTTAGTTATCGAGTTGCACCCGTTTCTAGGCCTCACAGGGCCCGGACACCAGATCCAGGCCTCAGGCCTCCTGAACGCTCCGAGAGAAGCAGCCCCCACCTGCATCCCTGACCCTTCACTTACTTCCTGCCAAGCAGTGCGGTGCCCGGCTCGGCCTGGCCTGCCTGCCAAGAATATGTTATGCCTACAGTTATCTGTTCAGCTCCTCGTCTTCACATTCCTAGCTAACGAACTGCATAAACACGTTCATCTATAGTCTAGTCTTCCTGTCTCCATGCAAGTGAATTACTGAATTAATATCCATAGAAGATCCATTGCACGCGCAATACATGAAGAAATATATGCATGCACTATCCTTAGTGACAAGTAGCCTTTGCCCTGATGACTTTTAGTTTCAAGCAACATGTACTCCAAACACTAGATATCAGATATACTATAGGTACAGGTCGTTCTGACATCCCAGACTTCAGTCTTCTCTTCTAGTGCTAGGAGTCAGAGCCCCCAGCTCTCCCCAGTTACACGTCATGACCCGTTTTGCGCGCACCAGTAGGTTAAAGGTTCGAGCTGCCCATGAAGCCCCCTCCATGTATCCACCCACTTATGACACTTCTGTGACGTCTACATCACACACCTCCGTGCACGCCCTGTGCACGCCTTCTTTCACGCCCATATGTTCTTATCTTCCGTTTGTCACTTGTTACGCCTACTGTATTCAATGCAATTGTACTGTTTTACTATATATACTGTATGATGTAAATATGACATTAGCCTGTCCCTCTTTTTTCCCTGTGTCTGTCCCTTCCTCAACCTTCGCAGGTGATGGAACCCGATGGTCCACTGGCTCGAGCCTCTTAATTAAACCTGTATTGACTCAGATTCCACGGATCCTGCCTCTTATTTATTGAGCTATCCTTATTTACCTTTAATGCATAGAAAAATAGTACCGGTAATTTATTTATTTACCACCCATATAGCAATATATGCTTGTCTGTACACTGTATAAAAAGTTAAGCAGTTATTCATTCAGCTCTACAGTCTCCTTCGAGAAGTGTAATAATTCTGTCACTTTTGAAGTAATCATGCAGCAAAGTTGGACTAAGTGTATGGACTGCTTTAAACATCTATATATAACAAATGCACTTTTCTAAACATCTGCAAACTTGGCTTTTAAAGTTTGGATTGCTTAATTTCTATCGTGAGACTTCCTGCAAACATTCTGCTACTGCTATTTCAGCATTGTAATGAGTCATACAGCAGTATGTTCTGATGTATGCACTGTTCTAAAAGTGAAGGTGCTGTATATTTAGCTAGACAATTTCCTTATAGAGGTGTAAGCATTCAGTCGGTTCCCAAGTGCTCGACTCCATTTTATTACGTTGTTGTTGGTAAGAAGTAGAATAGTAAACATGATATCATATACAGATATTTAATCATAAACGGTTTATGTTATGTTATGTTATGTTATGTTATGTTATGTTAAGCTGTTTTATAGCGCGCACAATTACTGCCGGAGTATCCTGGCGCGAAGAAGAAGAAAAGGAGATAAAGCAGCAGAGCCCTGAACTAACATAACAAATTAAACAGCTAATCTAAACAAATGGGTTTTTAATCCTTTCTTAAAAGACGTGAAGTCCACAGTACTGCGCAAAGAGGCAGGGAGCGCATTCCATGCTCGCGCCGCTCTCACTGTCACAGAGTGTCCTCCCAGCCGGATGCGCCGAAAGCGCGGGACTTGCATGAGGTGTTGAGATGCTGAGCGCAAATCTCGGTTGGGAGTATACCGCAGGAATCGTTTCATCAAATAGGCGGGACCACGCCCATTGATGGCCTTGTGGGCCAAAGTCAGGATTTTGTAAGTGATTCGATGCGGCACCGGCAGCCAGTGCAAACTCTCCAGGTAACTCCTAACGCTAATCCGCTTGGAGATGTTCCCCAATAATCTAGCGGTAGCGTTCTGAATAACCTGGAGCCGCCCTATCAAGTAGGCAGGAGAGCCACTAAACAGAGCGTTGGCGTAGTCCAGGCGCGAGAGAATTAAAGCTCTCGCGACTGACTCACGAGCAGAGGCCGGCAGAAGCGGAAAAAACTTTCTAAGAGACTTCAGGGTCCCAAAGCAGCCTCCAGTGAGCCTCTTAATGTGCCCCTCAAAACGGAGGTCCTCCCCAAACCAGACCCCGAGGTTCTTAGCCAAGGTGTTTGAGGCGCCTGGGATGGGGAAGCCGTCTGGCCACAAAAGTGACCTAAAGTCAGGAGGAAACTGGCCATAAAGCAGGATTTCAGTCTTGTCCTCATTACACTTCAATTGGGATGACTTCTGTTGTACAAAGGTAGGAGCATTGTATGTGAAATAATATACAGAACATTCTTTCGTAAAGACTTCATGAGTTGTGGTGCACTGATGTAGGGGCGATTTGTGTGGAGCCTGCGATGATGCATGGTCCAGGCAGACCGCACTGGTAAAAATGTGTTTTGACTATTTAATTTTGCCTTAACAAAGGCACGTAGCGATTATTTACGGTGTACTGAGTTGGTAGTACGTCTTGTGTTTATCGTGTGCTCAACCTACTATGATGCGTGGTCTGAACGGACTGCACTGAAATCATTCACTGTTGAATACTGGAGTATGTGAACTTTTAGGGGGAAAAAAAACTAGCATCAATGGTTATCAATTGCTGTGAAAACTAGGTGTACTGATTGCTCCTCATAACAAATTACACGTTTCCTCTTTACACAGTGCATTGTAACGTTCACAAAGTGGGGACGTATGTCTGTTCGCAATGTTGAGGGTGATACTCCAGAGGTACTTGGTATTGCTGGTGGTGGAGGTACATTTTGGTGCAAACTTGAACATTGTTTGTTATCATAGTTCACGTGATGCAGCTATTGAAAGTGCTTGCACATACTAGCAGTGCAACAGCACTGTTTTTTCTCTGCTTTAGGTAAAATTGAGCGTCAACAAAAGTGGGTGGTGATGGACGGAGCATCTGAACCAATCAAACACTCACACCCAGTCAACAGATCTGGGTTTAATCCGTCACCATTCTTTAGCCCACTCTGCCACCCCAGTTCAGACATGGCCATATGCAAATCAGTCTGACCCTGTGCCTCATGGGAACAGTCCAGGCGGAACTGCCAAGCCATGCCTTCCCTGGACTGGAAACAAGCTTCCTAGGACCGGTTTCTGGCATTTCAGCCGTCTTCAGCCAGGCTTGCTTGAATCCAGTGGCAAAGTGAGCAAGGGACTCACGTCTGAGCATACCCTTCCAACTTATGGCGAACAAAGCGGTACAAAAGTGGGTGGTGATGGACGGAGCATCTGAACCAATCAAACACTCACACCCAGTCAACAGATCTGCGTTTAATCCATCACCGTTCTTTAGCCCACTCTGCCACCCCAGTTCAGACATGGCCATATGCAAATCAGTCTGACCCTGTGCCTCATGGGAACAGTTGAGTCCGAACTGCCAAGCCATGCCTTCCCTGGACTGGAAACAAGCTTCCAAGGACAGGTTTCTGGCATTTCAGCCGTCTTCAGCCAGGCTTGCTTGAATCCAGTGGCAAAGTGAGCAAGGGACTCACGTCTGAGCATACCCTGCCAACTTATGGCGAACAAAGCGGTACAAAAGTGGGTGGTGATGGACGGAGCATCTGAACCAATCAAACACTCACACCCAGTCAACAGATCTGTGTTTAATCCATCAATTAAATTGAGGCTGAATGTAATGCTGTCTGTAGTGCTTATGCGGCACTGACATCAATCGGTAAACTCTTTTGATCGCAGTGTACTTTTGAAAACAGAAGTCACTACAGTCATTGAGGAATGTTTTTTGTGGCATCCTTTAAGAAAATAGTATTTGCCTTACATAAATCAAAGATATCTTGAATGCTGTCTGTAGTGTAGATGGCAGAGCTGAAGGCAAGTTTTGCACCCTGTTGTACGTAGTGTAGATTTAAGGCAGTAATCGACACAAAGATCGATCAATGCTAATTTGCACAGTTTACAACATCTGAGGACGCAGTACAATTGTCTCTGCCTGAAATAAAGCAAGGCTGGATTCAATGATGTCCATAGTGTTGATGCAATGCTGAATTCAACTGGTATAAATTTGGCAACTCTACTGAATGCAGAATAGATTGTAGGCACTTCTCGGCACAGACACTGAAGGCACATTTAGAACCAAAGCTGAATTCAAGCTGTGAACCCTGCTGTCTGTAGTGTCGATGGAAACCACTAGTCGATACAGACATAAGTCTGCGGTGCTGTGGCGCTGAGTACGCAATCGGCCTGTATCGAGGAGGCACGTGGTCATGGCGGCAGCCACGTGTCAAGGTGGGGACCTTCACTGCGCCGCAGTCTCTTCTCTTTGCAGAAGTGAACCATGCCCAAGGTGTAGCCTAATTATTTATAGTCGTACATTGACGTTGTTTACGTTGGACTAGCCCACTCCGCTTCTGCTTCAAAGGAGGGGGTGAACACAGCTACATGACCGAAATATTCCCTAGTGTCTGAAATAATATGGTTGCATCCACTATTCAGTACACTATACAAATCAATGGTATGTGTACACACTGAAAAGTTTTTGATTTCTATAGTGAATTGTGTATAGTATTTCACTGGTAGTCTTAGCGTTGTGTACATTATTATTGAGGTTCGAGTTTTTTCACTTATACATACTTGGTTGCCACATCTTTGTAGATTGAGCTAGTGTGCTGTTGAGGGGATATATTATTTTGGAAAGGTCTGTTGTCCTGTTTTGCGTTGCCTCTGAGGTAATAGAGGGGAGGGGTCCGTGGGGGTGGTTTTAGTGGTAGTGGCGCTGAGTATTGTGATTTTGTTGGGTGTCAGAAGTATATAATTACAATCTCTAAGTCATATTGCTCTTTAAACATGGGTGTGAGTTCGATGTAATTCACGTAGTAGATGTTAGACGTTCTTACAGTAGTTAAATGTCCATGTTAATTTGTTGGTGGTAAGTGGAACTATTGCCTGATTTTATACGTGGCATTGCAGTTTGGTTTGTGGTTGAAAATATGGGGAAGTGGTCAACATAATGAGAAGAAATTGTCATTTTAAAAACCTTTGAAATTCACTGAAAAACATAGGTTTCAAGCAGGTTGTAGTTAGGAATTATCATTTAAAAAACCTTTGAAATTCACTGAAAAAACCATAGGGTTTAGGAATGGTACAGTTAACTGGACATTTCACTCACACAAAACCATTGAACTTCCTCTGTTATACTTAGTTGTACTAACTATAACTCTCGCGCCCGCAATACAGTGGTGATGATGTCACATATTACATCATTCATGACATGGTCAGTGACATCACTGATGACATCACTGATAACATTTCAAATGACATCAGTGATGACATCATCCTCGTGACAATCAGATACACCTCATCATGCACTACTATAATCTTTCATCACTCACTATAAAATATAGAGTACCATATTTGAATCCATTGACACACTAATACAAGTATCTAAAACCCACTCAGTCATTCTTAGATGTAGAAAAACATGTAATCAATTATCTATAGATTCATTCATACATGCTGTTAATGATCAATTGAACACTATGAAATATACTTATACACCTATATTGACATTACACACCAGCACACATCTTATTTACTTATGCAGTCATCCTGCTCACTTATGCAAACAATGGAACATACTTATATTTACTGAGCTACACACTTACACTTTATTTAATGATATAGATAGTAACTAATACTTAGTGTGTTATAAAATTACTATTACAAGTATACAGTTATCCATACAGTCACTCATGCAATCACTGAGTCTTATGTATGCTTATTTAAATGCAACATATGTCATGTACACTGCCTTTTATTATTCTAGTTTTTAGACATGTATCATTAAGAGATATATTTGCACATTAGGACATCCATATACATATTCACTCACCCAAACAAGTATTGTAACATTTAGTCTTAACATCGAATATCTATTGAGTCAACTAATGACACATCTTTGGGCAGCCACAAACACCCCGCCGAACTACACACAGACTCACTCTCCCATACAAATAATTAGGTAAGTAACCAATAACTAATATAGACGTTCACATAGCTAGTAACTAACTGGTGCAGCAGTTAACACAACAATTTAGAAATTAATACAGATATTCACACAGTTTAGTTACTATCCAATATATTTAGTGAGACACTATAAATTAGTCAAGTAAATAGTCAATCACACTGCTACTATATCGTCCTTCTAGACACTTATGCATCCACTCATTCTTCAATGCAGATTGCTATATATATAATACATATTTAAATATGGATCCAAACCACATTCACTGGATGATGTCATCAGTGATGTTATTTGGGATGTCATCAGTCATGTCATCTGTGATGTCACTGACCATGTCATGAATGATGTGATATGTGACATCATCACCAGTGGATTGCAGGCACGAGAGTTACAGTTAGTACAATTAACTATAACAGATGAAGTTCAATAGTTTTGGTTGCAAAGTCTGCATTTTAAAATATTTGTTGGGGTGAAGTTATCTGCAGCAGTGGCCCCCAGTAAATCTCAGAGAATAATAATAATGGTGAGATAACTTTGGAGGTTTACTCATTTGTTAGAGAGATCTTTGTTTTGTGTAGTCCCTAATTTGAATCAAAGTAGTATAGAGGATTAAGTTGTCTCTTGCATAATCACCCACTGTTCTTGAGGGGGGGGGGGGGTGAACAGGGCTTTTGGGGATTTTTGAACCTCTATTTTGTTGATACCTTCTTCGGGTTTGATATTCATGATATTGGGACACACATGGTGTGCATCTTATACAATGTTTTATGCATAAATGTACCACATTATTATGCAATAGTGTTCTGATATATGTGTGATATAACATTTGTGTTGGAAATGGCTCTTTTTGCACAGTTATCCCTACATTTTTAGCTTTTTCCTCCTATTTTTTCCTGACCTGTGTGTGTAGGTTTTAGGACTCTGGGCACTTTACCACTGCTGTTCAGTACTAAAGTGCATATGCTCTCTGTGTAAACTGTGTTTTGATTGGTGTTTCCATGATTGGCCTATTTGATTTATGTGTCTGTCCCTTGTAAAGTGCACTGCGAGTGCCGGGCCTATAGATCATATGCTGTTGGTGGGCTGCAGCACTGGATTGTGCCACCCATGCAAACAACCCGTAAAGTGTAACTCTGGCCTGCCATTGCAGAGCCTGTGCACAGCCTGGTGCTGCCATGTCAACTTGGCAAGTGCACACACTTGCAAGTCCCTAAACCTTCCCTTTTCTACCTGTTATTCACCTCTAAGGTAGGCCCAAGGTACCCCTGTGGGCAGGGTACCTTGTATGTGAAAGATAAGACATGCCCTGGTGTGTGTAGCATGTCCTGATAGTGAATTACAGCCTCCTTCGTTTTTCACTATTGCAAGGCCATCTGTTCTCCATAGGCCAGAATGAGCAGTTTGATTATTACATCCTATAATCGTAACTGACCCAGGGAACATGGTGGAAATTTGAGTTTAGAATGCCTGGACACAGGATGATAAAATGCATCTTTTACTGAAGTTAGTTTTAACAGTCTGAGTTTGAAAATACCACTTTTGTAAAGTAGGTATTTTCTTGTCTAACCCTCCAAGCCTGCCTCTGCTAGGTTGTGTATTCCTTGTCTGGAGTGTGAGTGACAGAGGCTTGGGAATTCCAGGAGACAGGGTGGGGTAGTACAGGGCTGAATAGCAACATCTACATGTAGATGGGTGGGAGGAGTTGCAACCTGGGACCTGAACAGGGCAGTGCCTTCCCTCCACAATGCTGGCTTCACCTCCTGTGGTGCGTCTGATGTCCCTGGCCTACTCTTTGAAAGGAAGGAAGGAGACTTGTCAACAAAGTGCTACAGGACTGATCATAACTGGTTTGGACCAGGATAAGGCCCCTCTGCCTCCAGAGGACAAAGAGAAACTGAGGATAAAAAAGGGGATCCAAAGCCCAGACCTTTAGATTACCTCTGAACTAAGGAACCTGCCAGGAAGAAGGACCAGAAAATCTGGAGGAGGAGTACTGCCCCTACACTGTGTGTTGTGGTGTTGGCTTGCAGTTGTTGCTTCTGTCTTGGTTAGGTAAATGATTGGACTGTTCTTTCATCATCCTGCTGCTACAATTTTCTCCAAGGGCTTGAAGTAGAGATTGCCTCTTGTTGGAAGTCTCAGGGAATGAAAAGACTTCAGAGATCTCATTGGAATCAAGGAACCTGCCAAGACGAAGAGCTGGAAGAGCTGCCAGGAGGAGTACTGCCCCTTTGCTGTGTTGTTCCTTTGTTGGGTTGGCCTGCATCTGCTGCATCTGCCATGGGCGGTGAAAGGACTGCACTGAACTTTCTCTACTTGTGCTGAGTATCTCCAAGGGCCTGAACTGAGCTGGCCTCCTGTTAAGAAGTCTCAGGGATTGGAAAGACTTCATCAACCTGTGGGTACCACTCCTGGAACCGCTGTTTCAGTTGCCACAGAGAAGAGGGAACCACGATCGACTCTGTCGCTGGCCTAGTGTCCTGAAGGAAGCGCACAGCGCACCGACTCGCCCTGCACCGCAAGCCTTGGTCTATCAGACTCTATCACCAAGCCGCTGCTTGAACCGCATTGAGAGACACCATAACCTGCATCGCCTCGCTTCACTTTGCTGACCTGGGCTCACCGACAAGATTGCTGCTGGCTCGACACCCAAGACTGACTCGTCACGCACAGCTGTCCGGCTTGGTCAGCACCAATTCCCGCCAACCGGCTGTCACTCACATCGCACTGAGCCTCTGCTCCCACCGCACTGAGGGACACCGGCACACCGCCCTATGCACTGATTCCACTTTGCATAGTAACCGCAACGGACGCCATGACCGGTTCTGTCAACTGCACTGCATCCTGCCAGCACAGCATTGAGCACCAACTGACCCTGTACCACAAGCCATGGTCTTACCGATGCCGTCTGCACAATCTTCACCAAGCCGCTGCTCGCACCGCATTGAGGGACAACACACCTTGCACCGCTCCCATTTTGCATTGCATCCGCTACAAATGCCGAGACCGACTCGAACACCCATGTGACCTGCACTAAGAAAGGTACTGTGAACAAGTCTGTCCCACTCTTGCTGGCCCATACCGACGCGGTCAGCGGGAACTGCGAGACTTGTTTTCAGCATTGCTGTTTCCTCAGACCGAGCTACCGACACTGTGTTTTTAATGTATTTTTGCAATTTAAAGACATCTTGAGAATTAACTATTTTTGAAGAACTGTATTGTGGATTTTTATCATATTTGATCTTGTTTGAGGTATATAAAATATTAGATAGTCCCTACTTGAACAAAGGTGCAAGCCCTTGCCAACTAGAGACCCCTTTTTCTAACAATTTGCCAACTAAAAATACCATAAAATATGTTTAAAAAAAAGTTGTTTACTGCAAACCAAAGCACATTATGTAACATGCTGATCATAGATTTTTATTTTATGTTGATAGGTAAGTGGATTACTGCCTTGAACATAGAGATCCTTTTGTTTCTTGCAATTCAGAATTTGTAATCCTTCTAGCTGACCACAGTGAGCTATGAAGGGCATTTGACTCCTACACCTTGTAACCCTGACAGTCCCATCGAACAAATCTTGTACATTGATTTGCACACTTATGTGATTTATTTTGAATGGTTAATGTGTATGCTATGTAAAGCGCTCTAACACTATGCATTGGGATGAGTTGTGCTATAAAAATCAATCAAAGATAACTTTATTCACTTTTACAATATGAAAACCATAAAAGTTACAACATGTCCGAACCTCATAAAAATGTGTAAATGTGTAAATGTATGAAACTTGTATAGCGCAGGACTTACCCTGGGGCATCTCCGCGCTTGCTTAGGGAACCCGTCCTGGTATTCCCCTGTGAGAAACCCCGGCAGGGTATCCACAAGGTGAAAGCCAGGCATCCCGCCGCGAGGGGCCGATGTGGAGATTAAGCAAGCTATTGCCCAGAGTCGCAGAGTGTGACCCCGTGAGTCGAGTAGGCACCGGAGCGAGAATTGTCGAGACCGTGGAATTTATGAGCCCTAGACCCACCGAGGCGGGGAATCGAACCCTGGTCCACGGTCGATCTCAGATTCCGGGTCTGCCGCCTCTAACCACTGAGCCACACTTCTCCACTAAAAAGAGATACTTTAGGATTTACAGTTTATAACGATAAATCATAACAGATGAATACATGTAGTTAAAAAGAGATAGACACATGGACCGAAAATTGTAACAAATCGTACCTTCTCCCTCTAAAATAGCAAGCGTACTAAACAAGTCCGTGTTCTCACCGATGATTTCAGGTAACTTTTAAAATGTATAATTGATAACAATAAATGAGGAACAGGAAAATCTGTAAAATTCAAAATAAAAAGGACACATAAACCATAATTTGAAGCACAGGGCACATTCTCCAACTAAGATGGATAAGATTCCAGACAAGCCCTGTTTTCGCCACTGATTTAAAATATCCCACAATAAAAAAGATACAGTCTGGTTTCAGCATCTGGAGATAACAAAGAGCTGGGCAGACCTGCTTAAAATTCAACCTCTTTAAAAGGGGAAGTAAAAAATGTCTCAGTGGAATTTTATAAAATTTGCAGAGGAACGTGACATGTAGCAGGTCCCATGGAGAGACGCTCTTGCAAACACAGGGTGCTATCACCTGTCCTCTACTGCACCCTTTTGGAACGGCAAGCAACATGTGAAAAAGATCGAAATGGAACCTGGACAATAAAAAAGGCTCATAGGTGGACAATGTTCCCAGAAGGTATGGCTCAGTCGATAAGTTGTTTTTTAGAGCCAAAAAATTGCAAACACTGGGTTTTTGTAGTTCCACCTCGTCTCTTTCTTGCTTCCTGATGCAGCTGAAAGCTTTCTTAACTAGTTCCATATCCTTTTTTACTATAGTGGAGGCTTTTAAAAATAGGTCAGGGCGACCCAGGTCTGCAAGACAACCTCCAATGTATTTCAGCCATGGGATACGAGACATATAATCAAGGCTCATACAGTCAGTGATGATCTGCTGGGTGAACTCTAATTCCTTGTTTAACCAGCACTTAAACCAGAATACTAGAGGGCACAGTCCCAATGTGTCACATAAAAATGGAACCCTCAATTCCTCGTGGACTGCCAAGCAGGCGTTTAATGAAGTTATTCTCAACCACCTGCAATGCATCTGGGGTGGTGTATCCTCAGATTTTACTGCCATTTCAGGCAGTTGCTGTACCTTTGACCTGATACATTTTCAACATCGCTGCGATTGGGTGCTTGCCCGTCTTAGCAGCAAAGTTGAAAATAGCGGCATTTATTAAACTTCCCCTTTGCCTTCTGTTGTGAGGGGCCACCACTTCAGGCGGTCATCCAACAGAAGCCCCAGGTATGAGAACACTGTCGTCAGGGGGACCTTCTCATGGCTTACCACAAAGGAGTACTTTTTCATGGCCCATGGCCCGAGTTCCTACCTGCAAGATATAGGATTTGGCGTTGTTGATTGCCTGGTCTCGAGACCCCATGAATATCAGAAAAGAGCCTAATACAGATTGGAGTCCCCTGGCTGTTCTAGCTATAAGGACCGCATCATCCACATACAATAGAACAGGGAGACCCTGTTACTCTATATATGGGGAAAATCAGCCCCCGTTACGACCAAGGCTCCTTCGAGGTCATTTATATAAAGATTGAACAGGAAGGCGACCAAAATGTAGCCCTGGTGTAACCCTCTTTCATGTTTTAAAGTCCCTAGAGCATATCTAACATTCGCATTGGCGTCCCAATGCAGATTCATTAGGAAGTCCTCGATATTGGCCTCCACCCCCATGGCCCTCAATGAATGCCACAGTTTGACCTGGTTGACACAGTCAAACGCAGAAGAGAGCTCCATAAATGCCATGTAGATCGTACCTGGGCGGGCCATCGTATACTTCCTAAGGGTCAGGTAGAGGTTTAGACATTGGGCCACTGTGGACCGCCCCGGCCGAAATCCGTATTGGATGTCGGAGACGATGTTATGCTGCTCAGCCCATGAGGATAATCTTTGCAATATCACACCTCCCACCACTTTTACTATTGAGTCGATAAGGGAGATCGGGCGATAGCAACCCTCCCTGGCTGCCGCATTAACCACGGCCACAAGGATAGGTGCCCAAAAAGGATGATCTAACTTATAAAGGTCCGGGGGAATACCGTCCGGGCCCGGAGCCTTGTTACAGGTTAGGCCGGCGATCCCCCCTCCACCTCTGTCTGCTCAAAAACCAAACTATCAGTTTTAGTCTCCCAAGGTGGCTGTCAAAGGTGGGTCATAGAGTCCTTAAACATAGAGTGGAAGTGGGCCACCCATTCTTCCTCCGTAATGTAGGAGGCTAAGTCACTGCCTGTGTCTGTGGCGAACAGCGGTCTACTGACAATGACCCAAAACCTTGATCTGTTCCTTAGGGTATTGGTCTCTAGCAGCTCCTTCCATACCACCTCCTTAAGGACTCCCTTATGGACAGCTAAAACCTGTTTCTATTATATGCGGCAAGCACATATAAATTGTTGGTTTATCGGGGTACATTTCAGGGCTTCCTCAGCTTTCATGCTGCCTGGGAGCAGGAAGTATCAAACCATCTTGGGTTTGAAATGAATCTCATACATGCTGGAGCACTTAAGATTTCCCCTCACTTAAGAGAAATGGCATTGAAGGTGCTAAGGACATCCCTTGGTAGGCTATCCAACAAGAAATTAAGAGAAAGTTCAGAAGCACACGTGTCTCTCACTTCTCTATAAAAGGAATCAGGGTCAATCAGAGACCATTCAGGGTGGCGTCTGCCGTCCGTTAGTCTTGATATTCCCGGTGCCCACCTGTAGGTTTTCTACATAGAAGTAGGCCACTCAGATAAAGACATAGGGGATTGTGGTCGCTGCAAACGCTGTCCCAGATGGTGAACCCTTGAAATGAGGACTGAATTGTAGTAGAAACTAAAATATAGGCAATGAAAGACCCACTGCCTCTCCCTTTAAATGTGGGAATCAGAGCTTTACTGTTAGGGGCCAAAACGGACATTAATGTCAGTAAATCAAATTAATTAACTAATTTATTCAATACATTTCCCTGAATGGAATGCTCAAAATGGAGCCCTCCCATTCTGTGGCATCCCATTCTCACACCCTTATCTTTGTACAGAGCGGTCTCAAGATGATATATAAACAATAATCTAGATTGCAGGTTGATAAAGGTTGGTGGTTCGGCATCAAGTCATTGGGCCGTAATACATAGACGAAAAACAGACATACAAATAAAAATGAACCCTTCTTCAGCCTCCGAATGAGCACTGGCTGAGCTTTCTTGAAAACCAAAGATCACCAGCTTTGCGGACAGTTGCTGTCGAATACCCAAACTATGTATAAAAAAAGACTCTACTTCCGTAATAAATTGAGAAAGTTTGGGACAAAAAAAACCATATGAGATGCATCCACGGCAGATAACCCACAACGATTACACTTATTCCCCCTTGTAGGGTCCCATTTAGCAAGTTTTCCAGGCGTATAATATAACTCAAAAATAGACATAAAGTGTTGGCTTTTCAAGGGGCCATTAAATAAGACGTTGGTAGCCAACTCAATACTTCTCTCAAGGTTAACTCTTTCAACCCCCAGTTTATTTTGCCATTTTGCCTCCCAAGCCTCCAAATCATCCTCCGTCTTTTCCATAAACAACTGATATAAAAGCCCCATTTTAGATCTTAATTTGATTGCTTCCATAATTTCTACTTTTTTAGTATAATCAGGCTTTGAGTTATTTTCTGCTCTAAAAAACTACGTATCTGAAGATATTTAAAGAAATCGATTCGAGCTAGCTTGTATTTCTTCTGCAAAGAATCAAAAGAAACTAACTGCTTCCCCTGGAACAAATCTCCAATTTTACAAATTCCAGCACTATGCCACATAGCCATAACCTGGTCACTGAATATCTCTGGAAGTAAAGGACAATTCTTAAGTGGGGTATAAAGATTCAGATATTAGCCTATGCCCAATTTCTTTTGTGTTTTTCTCCATATTTCAAAGGCGGCAATGATGACTTTGAATTTTATTCTCTTATAATAACTGGGCTCAATTATATGGTTTAAGCATTGCCTCGCCTCTTCACCCAGTAGCATCTCATAAATAGAAGGGGCAGCAAAGTCTTCCGTAGGATCATCCTGCAAAATTAACACCCCCATATGTTGCAGAACAGCGATCCAGTGATATAGTCGGAAATTGGGAACACCCCTGCCTCCTCTTTCTCTAGGAAGCATACACCATTTGAGAGTTCTCCTAGAGCGACGATAGCTCCACAAAAACCTCAAGCACATTCTCTCAATACGGGAAAAAAGGAGGCAGAGATCAGTAAAGGAATAGCCCGAAATATATACAAAAATTTGGGAAACACTCCAAACCCACCACCTTGAGCCCCTGTTTGCTGTTCATTGAGGTATACAAATTGATCAGGCCCATTGTATTATTCACCTTCTTGAGTGTAATGGCTTGAAGGCCCCGGCCCAAGAATGGACCCGTACCTGGCAGTCCACTGTCAGGGAAATATAAGTAACCAGACCGCCCTTTGCTCTGTCACTAGCTGAAGGAGAGGCAGGGACAAAAAAAGCTTTAAATCCCTCCAAAAACAGGTTACAATCAACCAGCCATGATTCCTGAAGGCAGATGACAGAGAATTCCTAACAAACTGCTGCCATGTAGGGTCCTGGAATTTGTCTCCAAGTCTGGCTATGTTCCATGATAAGATATTACTGTCTGATATTTGGGGTATCACCTCACTCTGTGTAAATGGGAGCTGGTTCATCTGCTGTGGCTCTATCTGAGCTACCATTGGGAAATAACCCCTCTGCTGATCCTTAGTCGCTAAATTCTTATTTCTGACATACTGGGCCAGACAATCCCGTCTGACATTCTTAAAGTGCATGCACTTATATACAGGAACTGAACAAAGTAAAAAGCATGTCTCTCTTACATACCTGTGAAGAGATTACACGCTATGTGCTTTTGTTTCCTCTCCGTTGCATTCGCATGGAAGTGTGGAGTTCCAGGCCACCTCCAGCCCAATGCTCTATCAAAAAGAAGCCTGATGACCCCTTAACGTTTGCCTTTATCTTTGGCACAAGACACACTCATTTCTTTGTCACACCTGGAGGTGAAAAAAATCTTCCTCACTGCCTGCATGTGGCTGCTGAGAATGGAAAGCAGACAACATGCAGGAGCTGATGAACGTGTCCTGATGTCTGAAAATTACACTAGGACAAGTTCAACATATTTCTGTGTGGCCCAAAATCTTGGGAGGGTGAATGGTATGCACTCTATGAAAATAGTGGGTGGACGCCATGTACCAAGGTGTACCCACCCCTCAGGCCCTGCACTTACTATATAAGGCAGACACAACAAGCCGCAAGCCATGCCGAGGACTCAAACACAAGGGGAAACCGGCTTGTTCTCACAGGTATTCTGTAGTGAAGGGTGACCTAAACAGCAAGCACTTCCTGTTTATAATATGGGCATGCTGGGAGTTGTAGTTTTAACAAATTTGTTTAACTACCAAAAACCAATAAAGAAAAGATGGGCAATCCTATTTTTGATTGTGAAAAGCATTAAAAAAATATAGAGTGTACCCTCAATCAGTGCATTTATACAGTCATGTGGTTACACACAACCAAATAAACAGGCATTTGCAATGCAATCGGTCTCGCCTTCAGGACAGTGTTTAACCAGAGGCTTTGGCTCTGCTAATGTGTTTAAGTTATGTTGTAAAAAAAGACATATTGTAACAGTATTGTTTCTGTAAAAGCTCTCCTGTTATTTGGCAGATTCTGGGATTGGGCATGGCAAAATAAAGGAGTACGTTGAGATGGTCAAGGTGCGATTCAGCTTAGAAAGAGTTCCCTTTATAAAGCAGTTTAGAGTTGCAGCTCCCATTGGGCACAAGGTCAAAACTGATTTGCTTAAGGCTAGGTTCAAACTGGAATGGCATTGGGAGCAAATAAACTATGGATTTAGGCCCAGATCTCTGCACTAGAGTGAATGTATGACATTATTCTGCATTTTGTCCATACATTTTTCTTTTTTGGTTCTCTCTATGCAGCATCTAGTATACATCAACAAATTCCCCTCGCAAGATCCTTTCTTTTGTTGCATTGGACAACTGAGGTCCCAGTGGTTTTACCAACCCCAAATAAGGTGACTTCTTCTTGTAATCAGCCCCTTTCTTCCCATCTCCACCGTTTCTAGCACCAGTTTCACCCATCACCCCATTTCACATTGTCCTTCATTTTACTGTCCACCATTTTAGTCCCTATGTGAGCATCGCCATTCTTGTTTCCCATTGGTTTTACCTCAACCTTACTCACAGCTGTGGATACAGGAGTTTTTTTGCAGGTTCACCATCACTTTTAGCCTCCATTTCATCTACAAGGCACTGATTTAATGGCTCTGAAATGCCCTGATAATCAGGACTAAGTGCAAGTGCTCAGACCCTTACGAATAGGTACATGTTTAATGAGCTTATCCACACTCGGCATAGCTTAACTTACTTATACGTCCCTAGTATATGCTGCCAGGGTTACCTAGGGCTGCAGTTTATAGTGAAGGAGCCACAACCCTTGGGAGGAAGCCCACAGAGTCTGACTATTGTTGGAGAAAGAGATGGCACAACAAGTGGGGAAGAAGAAGAGGAGGGTGACAGGTCTGTCAGAAACAGAAGAGGTGTGGGGTAGGAGAAGAAGGAATTTGTTCCAAACACCAGGCCCTGGGTGCCCTTGGAGCAAACAGAGTGGAGGGTTCCCTCAGTGCAGGGGATCAGTTCAGGAAGAGGTGGCAGCCCTAGAGCTGGATGAGCGAGCCCTGGCCTTTGAAGAAAAGGGCAGCCGAGCTGAGCTTGAGGCCCAAAGAGAAAGGTGTAACAAAATGCGATTGAGGTATCTGAAAAGAGTGCTCAAGAGGCCAGATTTCCCAAAGGGAGTGGTTCAAGAAATGTCCAGGGGGATGACAAAGACAAGCGAGTAGCATCCTGTGATACAGCTCTTAGGATGAGGAAGGTGGGTAAACAACACTGAGGGACACTATTCTTGGAGTTAGTGCCTGTAGCTGGTAGAGCTAGGATTCTCACATTCGAGGATGAGGTGGCAGAGTCCTATACACACATGAAGGAACCACTTGTAGAATTGTTTGGTCTCACTCCCAAAGAGTACATGCAGAAGCTTAGGACAACACAAAAGGGGGCAACATAGAAAGGGTGAACTTTGAGAATATTTCTGCAAAGGCGCAGGATGGTTGGGTAAAAGGGAACAGTGTAGACACTTAGGGGAGACCTGTACAATTGGTGGCCTCTAGAATTTGGTGGTTAAGGAGCACTTTCTAACTAGTTGTTCTACAGAAAAAGGTACACCAACATCTAGACTCAAGGTTATCTAGCCCCAGAGAGCTGATCAAGATGCCAGATGAGTGGAGTAGGACTAAAGTAACCAAGAATACCCGGGGTGATCCCAAGTATAGGGTTTAGGCCCATAGAAGGGAAGGGACGGAGGTAGTAAGTCTACCAAAAAGGTTGCATCAGATCCACAAAGGGTGTCAAGAACCTGTTGACCTCCAGCAAGTAGAGTAGTGGGGACCCAGTATTATAGAAACTCTCGGATAAGAGGTTGTGCTTTGACTGTCAGCAGCCAGGAGATCACGGAGGGGATGCAGCATGCTCTACGTGCCCACTGGTGACCACTGGGGTGGCTAGTGCAGCATTTAGTGAGGTGACCTTAGATTAGGAAATCCTTGTAGCTTTTAACTGGGAGAAGGATTGGATGGTAAGCCGGTGATCCCAGAGGATGATAGTAGGCACCTCCACCAGATCAGGTAAATGAGCTCACCACCACTTCCCTGAGAGACCTGGTACCATTCACACAATGGTGGTGAACCCTTTAGTGTCCCCAGACCAGTACCTGCCAGGAGGTGTAGTGGGGGTAAAAGCCACCTCAGGGCAAGTGATTAGCCACCCTATATCCTTAGTGACCCTAGAAGTAGGGAGGTACCCTTACTGTACAGACACAGGGTGGTAGTCAATCGTGTCCTACCCATAAACTACATCCTAGAAGTCACTGTGGCAGCAAAAGTACTTTCAGATTTAAGAAAGAGGGTCTGGGAACTGGGGTAAAAAAGTCCCATTAACAAGTAATCAGACTTTTAAGGGCCTGGGAACTTTTCAGTTGATACAGAGATAAGGCATCATCCACTGCCCAATCAGCCCACAGCAGCTAAAGCACTGTGTGAGTGTATGTCCTGACACATACATCAGCCCAGGCTCAGACACAGGGGCAGCCCTAAGGGCGTTGTGCACCTGCCACAGGGTCGGCTTGTTGCAGAGAAATGTCGGTATGGTCACAGTACAAGTATTTAGTCCCGGCAGAGCAGTGGTGGTAGAAGATGCCCTGACATCAGAGTCCCTGCCTTGTGAAAGCAGTAGATAGAAGGGCGGGTATACTCCAAAGTCACCTGTCTTCTGATGGAGGCTCTGTTGGAGGGCGTCTCTGGGCTCCTCGAAATGCGCCTTGTTCTCCATGGTGGTTTTGGACAGGGGCATGGTCTCTTTGGAGGGCACTGCCAACTGCCCTAGTAGTGCACAAGCCAGGGGCCATGTTTTTTCAGAGGGCTCTGCTGCAACACCGAACACTTCTCTGGTCACACACATACCAGCCCATCAGGGTGTTTGGATTATGTTAAATCACTCTCTGTACAAAATGGGGCATCCTTACAGGGGTGGGGGCATGATCTGTGAATAAGTGACCCCACACCACTGGATGTGCCGAGGAGCAGAGCCGACAAAGCCACCACTTTCGTTGTCACCGCTCCTACGTCACCGCATCTCCAGAGTGTGCGGCGTGTGCGTTTGGTATAATAACTTTATGTAAAATAAGGGGCGTCTTTACAAGGCTGGGGTGTGATTTATGTCCAGGTAACTATGCAGCCTGTACACACTCCTCTCGCCTAGTCAGCCGCTGGTTCAGTGAGCCGGCATGGTGTGGACGCACGCTGTTCTATTGCACTGGGCGTGCCGTGGGAGGCTGGTGTAATAACTTTATGTGAATAAAGATGTGGGATTTATTTGGAGGTAACCATGGACCCGCTACTGGCAGAGCCCCCATAACCTGCACTTCTGGTCGGGTGCGGATGGGGCACTCTCATCGCTCGCCTTCCGCTCCCTACTGCGGGATGTGGAGTGGAGCAGAGGCGACACCTCCGGACATGCCAGCACAGCCCTCTCCAGCAGGGCTAGAAATGGGCAGCTGCCCAGGAACCCACACTGCCTTTAAAAAGCCTTCAATGTTAGGAGGCTGGCAACAAAAGAAAGAATCATGTCCCATCAACTCGGATGGAAGAAAGAGAGATAATGAAATCTTGCATTTACAATGTATTAGGACTCGCATTTACGCGAGACCTTTTGCATTTAAACAGGAGGCAGGCAAGAAGGCATGAATGGGAGTGGGGGCTGGGGGGCGAGAAGTCATGGACTGCTGGAGAGGGCGTGGGGGAGACATTGAAGAAAATAGTGTCCGAAGTAAAAGGCCAGTAGCCATGGAAGGATACAAATGAGGACATGGCTGTTATATGAAGGGACAAACACACCTAAAACCAATCAGAAGGCAGCATTTAGGAACTAAGCCAATGAAAAAGATGGACAGAGAGTGGGAGGAGCTACCACGAAGCTTCCACACTATACTGAATACTGCATGCCTAGCAAAGTGAGCGGCGCATGTGCTGCAAAGCTAGGCTTGACCTACAAATGTGAATGTATGTTGTATTATGGAAGATGTAATTAAGTAACTCATTCTACGTCTCACACTGTTGAAAAGTGAAACTGAAGGTCATAAATTGCTAAAGATATCATATATTACAAAATTCTAGTAGAGAAAAGGAAAGGAAAATGAAAAGGAGAGCCAATTCTTCATCTCAAGCACTAAACATGCATTGAAATTATTATTTTGTGCAAAATGTTGAAGAAAATATGGCAGAAACATGGCAGAACACTATGATTCCACTTATATCCTAATAGAACCATCTGCAGACATACTATGGGATAGACAACCATGGAAATTCATCCTTCAGACCTGTGTTGTCAGTACCCAGTCTAAATACCCATCTGTGTTCAATTTTAAAAGAATATTTGTCAAATTGAGTGAGGTGGACATCAGATTAGGTTTGTCCAGTACCGTTAACCTTAGTTCTTCCGGAAGATGGTCTTTTTTCCAAGAATTGGTCAGTAAGCTTAGTGGCTTGTTTCTTACACCTGATGGTACTTCCAAAAGGAGCTCTAACGATGTGCAACATGTGCTTTTGGATATTCCACTGCTCCTATAGTCCTCTCCTCTAGTGGGCTGGTAATTTACTTTAAAATTGTGGTCTCTTATGTTTTAAAAATCACGCAGAACACAAAGAGTGCAGTTATGCTTGTGGCTGTAACTTTTGCACAGTGATGATAGCATTTCCACATAGAAATTTGGTGATGATATGCGATACTGAAACACAACATGATTATTATCCGCTTTAGTGGTAATAGAATAGCACAATTTGCATCTGCATAGTAAAAGGTCTAACTCACCCAAAACATATGAGAGGGTAATGAGGGGTTTGTGAAAATTAGAATAATACCCCAACATTCCTTCTTAATCAAAAACATTCCATACTGCATGACAGGTGACCTCAGTGAGTATTATTGAAATAACAAATTTTAAAACTGTAATAAACAATTTCTTTTCTGTTTTGTTCACTTTCTTCTGCTCACATCTCCCTGAATCATATAACGAGCCAGCAATAATTTTATCATTGCCATTTGTAAGATTTAATTTTTGTACTTTCTGTGGCTGTCATTGGGGAATTAAATACTGATAAAGATGATGATGGCTCACACCAGGAGCCTATAATCACATCAGTATGGAAATAAAGTATATAGGTTTTACCTGCACAGTGCTTCCTCTGTGCTTGGGAACTCTATTGTTTGTAATCTAAACTTAAAAGAGACTTACATCTCGCCTCTTCTCTTTCCTGGCTTCTCATTGGTTCTTGTGAGTGCCACTTATCTTTCCTCCATTTTAATTGGCAGAAACATATTTTCATCGATTCACAAATGCTTCTTTCTCCTCTGCTTCTCTTATCAGTTTCCCTCGCCAAAATACTGTTAACATCCGTTTTGTTGGAACTATATTTTCATAAAGTTTTGTCTTTTACTTTAGCAGCATAATTATATTACAACTTCTTACCTGGAGAGATTAAGTGATTTGCATAGAATCAGAGGATGCTGTGCGGCAGCACTGCAGAGACTCAAACCAGGCTCCTCAGCCTCGAGTCAGCAGGTCTGGCTACTGGGCCACATCCTTTACACTCCAGTGTTTTTTGTCAGGGAGCTCTTTCCTTCTCCCAGAAGATGATTGACGAAAACTGCCCTTTGTTCATTATATAGGCGAAACCGGTGCATTACCAATGCTTGTTAAATTCCTGTTCAAAAGGTTTTCAAAATTTAAGTTGAATGTTAACAAAATGTAAAATAAAGTGCAAAGGGGTGGAGAAGTGTGAAAAAGCTGCGGAGACGAGGAACAATAGGGAGAGGGAGAAAGGAAATACATGTATGACCATACAGTTAAATGCAAAATTAAAAAGACAGGGGGTCATATTATCTAGGCAAATATCACAGCGTGAGCCGCACTTTTGTGCCGCTAACGCGGTATTTTGTCATTGCCTTATTTTAAAGCTCGTGCTAACCCGTGTTAGCGCTAGTTTCCGTAAGTTAGCTCCCGTTTTTTTATCGCCCTGCATGCGATCGATAATGCAAAGTTGGTCATCCGGAGCAAAACAACATGGAAATAGTCGCTAACACAGCTTCGCAGTATTAATAAGCCTGCAGCAGCCATGCGAAACGACAAGAAAAATCCTGCGTTGCACCATTTATCACAGGTATTTAACGTCTGCAAAATTTCTGACATATATACTGGGAGGTGGATTGTGCGGCAGAGTCCACATCTTCCTATCACCAGAGATTAGCTTATCGCTTACCGCTTATCGCTGCCGTTTTTACGCTGGATTTCCAGTGATGTGCATGGAAAATTTGCTGCTATCGCAGGATTTATTATCGGCATGGAGATATGCGTTGATAATAACGCGATATCTCGCCAATAAAATCCAGTGATACGCGGCGTTAAACAAAATCGCGCTAAGCGTGCTCTGCGATATCATTGATAATATGCCCCAATATGTCCCAATTTATGTTTAAAGCAGTACTGCTACTCTGTGAGACTGTATATGTTTTCTTGATTTCTCTCTTATGTGCTGCTTCCACTCTTATTACTGCCAACTGCACTCTCCTGTAGCTATCACCTCTCTCATTCCCGACTCCACAGTATTATTTGTTATACTTTTACTATTTATTTTCTCTCACATCAAGCTCCTCTGTTGCTACTTCCACGTTTACTTCTCCCAGATCCGCCCCCACAGCCTCCTCTGTTGCTCTCCTCTCCTCTCTTCGCGGGTCTCTAAAATAGAAAACAATTCCAATACAACTTTTTAGGAGTCTCTGGCAGTTACCATTTCTGCTGGATCACACCTTTTGAGAAAAGCTCTTCTACACTTGTTTAAATACATTTTTGTTAAGACTAATTTTAGTTAATTTTAGACTACTTTAATAAAGGTTTCATTTTACACCACATACTTACATTTTGGCTTCAAGTTTACAAGACTGCAAGTGAAAGGATTTGTTGGGAGTCTATTTGGCCGAGATTTTTTTTAACAAAATACTGTGGCTATTTGTTTTAGATTTAAAATATGGTTAGTCAGGGACATTCACGTCAATATTCATTACTGTCAATTCAAAATGCATTTGCTGGTAGCATTCATAGTCCTTCTATGCCTTATCTAGTGAAAGCCATTCTTTCAATACTGTTTTTCAAACTATCCTGAGCAGTGTTGGGTTCATTGTTGAATGAACAATATGCTTAACTATTAATTATTGATTAGGATAAAAATATGGCTCAAAGATGGACTTGACTGGTGCTACTAATATTTTACATGGAAGCCAGAGAGTGGTGAAACTATTCATCTTTACCTGATCTTACCTCAGCATATAAATTGTGCAGCTGCAAATTCCATCATTCAATGGGTTGCGTTTGAAAGTCACTGGAGGGATTGTTTTCAGGAACTGAGCCATATACATCCTGGGGCAGATTTATGTTAACTGGCGCATCCTCAGGGATGCGCCAGTTAACATGCGCCACAGTGCGCCACAGCTCCGCCACCCATGGTGCGCCGCATTTATGATGCGGCGCACCATGGGGCAAAAACGGCACAGATGCGTGACGCATCTGTGCCGTAAAGGTGACGCATTGCTGGAGTTGCGTCGCAAGCGCGACGCAGCTCCATCAAGGCTCGGGGGTGCCCCATCTCCACAATGCTGCGTCAAGACCTACGCCTGCTTCAAGCAGGCGCAGGCTTTTGACGCAGCATTGGCCTGAAAGTGACTGAGTGAAATCTTATAGATTTCACTCAGCCACTTTTGCGAGGCGCACCTGCCCCGGAACGCCCACCCTGCGCCGGAACGCCCACAAGCGGCGCAGGGCTTTACAACGTGACGCATCTGCCTAGATGCGTCACGTTGTAAATCGTTCGTAGGGATGCGCCACGTTTACGCCGCCTTGCGTGACGCAACAGCGACGTAAACGTGGCGCAAGTGCCTCATAAATCTGCCCCCTAGTTTATTTGGGCAAAGAGGCTTCTTTTCATGTCTTTGTGTTCTGGCTGGTCAAGGTCACTGTTACCAGCTGGAGGTTGAGCTGTGCTGGGTGGGATAACTCTACTGTGAGCAATGCCCGGGTCATGTGCTCTTATGGCTGAGCTTGGTACCTGGACATTGGAACACAGGGATTGAAGGCACAGATTCCAGCCGGCCTCTCCATTCCAATTACTGCCATTCACATTATCGGACTCAGATTGGGAAATACTATTCTGGAAACCAAAGTCCAGGGTTCAAAATCCTACATGCGGGTGTTGATTCCAGGGATGTTTCTGTGCACATTTTGTTTTACTGGGTTTTTCCCACATCCATCAAGACTTAGGAATGGACAGTGCCACTTTCATACCCATCATGCAAAACAGATCTGTATAAATACTAATGAGAGCCCAAGGGCCAGATGTAGGAAGCCCTTTACCGGTTGGTTAACGGCCGATTTCGGGCGTTACCGACCGGTAAATGGGTATTTGGTATGTAGGGGGCCATTTTTACCGATTCTGTAAAATACCGAATCGGTATTTTTACCGATTCGGTAACGGCCAGATGTAGGTGGGACTCTTCAGAGTCCCTAAGGCCTTACAGATTCGGTATTTTACCACCCAATCCAATTGGGTGGTAAAATACTGAATCCAGGTGTGCATGCACATGTGTGCATGCACACCTAGCCATGTGACAGACAGACATGCCCTTAGTGCATGTCTGTGTGCCACATGGCACACATGCCCGTCTTTGGGGTGCTAGAGGGTGTCAAAGTGACACCCCCTGCACCCTTGCAAAAATCAGTATTTACCGAATCGGTAAATACCGATTCGGTATTGCCAATTGATTCCTATGGGCTTCAGGGCCCATAGGAATCAATGGGCATTACCGAATCGGTAATTACAGAATCGGTAAATACCGAATCTTAACGATTCGGTATTTACCGATTCTGAAATACCTACATCCCCCCCTCTATTTTACCACTTCTTAAATACTGAATCGGTAAAATTCGGTATTTAAGAAGTGGTAAATAAGAATTACCTACATCTATCCCTAAGTGTATTAACTATGAGAGTACCTCAAGGCATGTTCTAGTATGGTAAGGCATAATTGCCACCACCCAAAATGTGCCCCCTCCGCCAGAGGGAAGGGTATAGCATTAATGTGAAGAACAATTAACTCATGGTGGTGCCCCCAGGTTTTTTCAAAGTTTACATAAAAGGTATGCTGTATCTTAATAAACCTATTAAGCAGTGTCAGTTGGTGGATAGTTTGGGGTGATTTCATATGCACCTTTTCGATAACCAAAGCAGCAAAAGATCAGCTCCTCATGGACCCGGCATCTCTCCATACCCCGACTCCTTTCCCCAACTGTCTGCGATATGTTGTTTCCCAGGCCTAACTCCTAACTGTAGGAGTCAGTGGCGGTTGGTGAAATCTGAAAGTGGTGAGGCGAGAAGTTCGAGATGTACTTCAAATGGAAAACAGACTCTCTACTGATCCTGTTTTCATCTGTGCTCGGATTTCCCATCAAGGACTTAAATATAGCTGTGCAGGTGCACTTTTGGGCTCACGATTCCTTATGAATACAGTAAACTTGGTAAAAACAGTTTCACCCTATTTTTCAGTCATTTACGTGAGCTTCCAGCACAGCTGTAAAAACAAAAGCAGAATGACCGACAGACCCGTGTGCATGTTTTTTTATTTAAAGTAGGGGACCACAGGAACAACAAAACAGCATTCAACTGGTGGGGGCTGTTGCTGAAGGCGCAGGCCGTATACTTTTATTGAACTAGCAATGCTTGACACAGGCAAAGCCTGTTCAGTGGAGACAGGTTTAAAAGTAAATAACTTTGTAATAAAACCACTACTAGGGCCGGCTAAGCTGGGGTAAGAGGAAGAGCTGTTTCTCAGTATAACAGAGAACGTGCTTGCTCTTCAATGCTTCTGACTCGATAGAAACCAGAAGTCAGAATACCAGTCTCTTTCTGCAGACTGCCCCTTAGCTTTGAGAAGTAAACAACAGTGGCTGACACTGGAGGAGGGGAGCCCTCACTCAGCTGGCCACCTCCCACTCCTTCCTTCAACTCATCATCTGCTCCAACGGGGCCCTTTGCATGAAAGGAAGTCTGTTAGCCATGCACTGGGCCACAGCAGGAAGCGACCAAATGGAAGCCTATTCATCACTGCTGAGCCTCGGCCATCGCTGTGATGTCACTGCTCTGGTTTGTTCCTCCAGGGCGAGGGCTTCCTCAACCGGCACATGTGCGCAGGGCTCTATTTTCCTAACATCACTCAACCAGCATTGGAAATGCAATAGGTCTTGCATTTGTTTGAGTTAGAGCTTTTGGTGTTGTAAATGGCAATGTCTTTTACCCATGTGTAATGGAGTTTAGGTACGTGGTGTGTAGTGGAATTATGGGGGTTGGTTTGGAATTGTTAGTTGTGGAGCAGCATGAAGCATAAGTAAGGAGAGTGAGGAGAAGAGCAGCGTGAAGAAGGAAGGAGTGAGGAGAAGAGCAGCGTGAAGAAGGAAGGAGTGAGGAGAAGAGCAGCGTGAAGAAAAAAGAAGGGGTGAGGAGAAGAGCAGCGTGAAGAAGGAAGGAGTGATGAGAAGAGCAGCGTGAGGCACAAGGAAGGAGAGTGAGTAGGAGTAGAGCAGCGTGAGGCACAAGGACAGAGTGTGAGGAGGAAAAGAGCAGAATGAGGCAGAAGGATGGAGAGTGAGTAGGAGAAGAGCAGTGCGAGCCACAAGGACAGTGTGAGGAGAGGAGTAGCATCATGAGGTACAAGCAATGTGTGTGAGGAGGAGAGCAGCTTGAGGCACAAGGAGGATGACTGAGGATTAGAAGAGCAGCTGACCGCTGAGCCTCAGGCGAGGTCACCCGCTCTCCGTTGCTCCTGCCCGCTGCTCTGCTGCCTCGCTGCCGCCTCGTGGGACTTCCCCCCTCTACTGCCGCATTTGCTGACTCCAGTGCCGCCTCTGTGTTTCTCCCCGTGTCAGCCTTTTTTCGTGTGATTAGCCTTTGCCTCCTGTGCTGCCCTACCTTTGTGTTGCATTTACGTTTTGCCTCTGCCTTGCCTTGCCTCCACTACCCCCTGCTCCCCCCCTCTGCTCACCTCCCCCTACCTTGGGTGCCGCTCCCTGCCGCCGAGCCGCCCCAGTCCCCCTTGCCGCCACAGACCTCCGTCGACCCCGCCCCCCTCCTGTCCATTGGCCGCCCCGCTCCCGCCACCCAGCTGACCCGCCCTCCCGGCTCCTTCTTATGACGCCCCCAGTTCGACCGCGCAGCGGACGCGCGCAGCGGGAGCACCGATTGAGCGCCGAATGTGCGCCAAAGGTAAGCCCATCTGCGCCCGTCCGCGCCTGGACCGCGCCCAGTGCCAGTATCCCTGGCCCCCGCAGGCACCAGCCCACCCGCCGGACCTACGAAGCCACCGAACTCCACGCACTCAACGCCGACCGAATCCCGGGCTGCTATCGAGCCACCCCGAGACGCACCCACGGACCCTTCTGCTGCCACTCCTGCAAGTTCACCTGCTTCCGGACCTGCACTACACCTGCTCCGACCAAGACAAGCATCAGCAGCAGCCACCTGAAGTGCATCCTGCTCAACACCCACTCCGTCCACAGACACGCCGTCGAGCTCTGGAACCTGCTCGACACCACTGCCCCAGACGTCGCCTTCCTCACGGAAACCTGGATGAATGCCTCCTCTGCGCCCGACATCGCCATCGCCATCCCAGACGGCTACAAGATCATCCGGAGGGACCGCATCAACCAGACTGGAGGAGGCATCGCCATCATCCACAGGAACACCATCCGCATCACGACCAACACCGACGACACCCTCGCACCCGCCGAGCACCTGCACTTCCAGATCCACATCAACCCCTAGACCACCCTCAGAGGCACCCTCATCCACAAACCCCCGGGACCACGCACACAATTCAGCGAGGACATCGCGGACTTCATCAGCCCGCACGCCCTCCCCTCCGCTGACTACATCCTCCTCGGGGACCTCAACTTCCACCTGGAGAACAACAACGACCGCAACGCCACCACCCTGCTGGACAACCTCGCCAACCTCGGTCTCAAGCAACTGGTGACCACCCCCACCCACTACGCCGGACACACACTCGACCCGGTCTTCTCATCCAGCAAGGACATCGCCTTCAGCCACGCCACCGGACTCCACTGGACGGACCACAGCTGCGTCCACTTCAGCTTCAGAAGGACCACCATCCACCATCACCAGCAACAGGTTGCACGCAGAAGCTGGAACAAGATCACTGCCCACCAGCTCGCTACTTCCCTGAGCAAGAACCCTCCCACCAGCACAACGAACCCCAGCCAAGCGGCCACCAACCTCACGAAGTGGATCAGCGACTGCGCAGACGACCTCGCCCCTCTGAAGACCCCGCCGAGCAGACCCGGCAGCAAGAAAGCCCCATGGTTTAACGACGAACTCAAGAGCTCCAAGAAGAACTGTAGAGCGCTCGAGAAAGCCTGGCGAAGAGACCCAAAACCAGAAAACATGACTTCCCTCAAGCTCGCCACTCGAAAACACCACCAACTGATCCACGCCACCAAGAAAACTGCATTCAAGGAACGACTGGACAACAACGCACACAATAGCAAGGAACTCTTCAACATCGTTAAAGAACTCTCCAACCCCATCGCCGGAAACAACGACAACACCCCTTCGCAAGACCTCTGCAACTCCCTTGCCTCCTACTTCCACAACAAGATCGCGGACATACACAACAGCTTCTGCACCCAACCGACGCACGCCACGTCCGAACCACCACCCCCCACCACCACCCTCCATGCCTGGACCCCGGTCAGCACCGAAGAGACCGTCCGCACGATGAACTCCATCCACTCCGGATCTCCGACCGACCCCTGCCCTCACCACGTCTTCAACAAGGCCGACGCTGTCTTCGCACCCCACCTGCGGGACATCATCAACACCTCCTTCGACACCGCCACCTTCCCGGAGAGCTGGAAGCACGCCGAACTCAGCGCTCTACTAAAGAAGCCATCAGCCGACCCCACCGACCTCAAGAATTACCGCCCCATCTCGCTGCTCCCGTTCCCTGCAAAAGTCATCGAGAAGACCGTCAACAAGCAGCGGGCCGCCTTCCTCGAGACGAACGGATCCCTCGACCTCTCGCAGTCTGGCTTCCGGGCCAACCACAGCACCGAGACCGCCCTGATCGCAGCAACCGATGACATCCGAGCCCTGCTCGACAACAGAGAAACAGCGGCACTCATCCTCCTAGACCTCTCCGCGGCCTTTGACACTGTCTGCCACCACACCCTAGTGCAGCGCCTCAGCAACGTCGGAATCCAGGAGAAGGCACTGGAGTGGATCATCTCCTTCCTCGCCGGAAGGACACAGAGAGTCTGCCTCCCCCCGTTCAGATCAGAAGCCACCGAAGTCATCTGCGGCGTCCCTCAAGGCTCCTCGCTCAGCCCAACCCTCTTCAACGTCTACATGAGCCCCCTCGCAGCCATCGCACGCCAGCACAACCTCAACATCATCTCCTACGCCGACGACACCCAGCTGATCCTCTCCCTCACCAACGACCCCGCCATCGCCAGAGCCAGCCTACACAAAGGGATTAAAGAGGTAGCCGAATGGATGAAGAACAGCCGCCTGAAACTGAACTCGGACAAGACGGAAGTCCTCATGCTAGGATCTTCACCCTTCACCTGGGACGACTCCTGGTGGCCCTCCGCCCTAGGCAGCGCACCCAAACCAACAGACCACGCACACAACCTGGGCTTCATCCTGGACTCCTCCCTTTCCATGACCAGACAAGTCAACGCCGTCTCCTCGTCGTGCTTCAACATCCTGCGCATGCTACGCAAGATCTTCCGGTGGATCCCCACTGAGACAAGGAAGACGGTCACCCAGGCCCTCGTCACCAGCCATCTGGACTACAGTAACTCCCTCTACGCCGGAACCACGGCCAAACTCCAGAAGAGACTCCAGCGGATCCAGAACGCCTCCGCCCGACTCATCCTGGACATCCCCCGCCGCAGCCACATCTCCGGACACCTGAAAGACCAGCACTGGCTCCCGGTCAACAAGAGAATCACCTTCCGCCTCCTCACCGACGCACACAAAGCCCTACACAATCAAGTCCCAGGATACCTCAACAACCGCCTCAACTTCTACGCTCCCAAACGCCAGCTTCGATCGACCGGCCACGCCCTCCCCGCCGTCCCCCGCATCCGAAGAGCCACCACAGGGGGAAGGTCCTTCTCCTACCTCGCCGCCAAGACCTGGAACTCCCTCCCGACCCACCTCCGCCTGACCCAGGACCACCTCGCCTTCAGGAAGCAGCTCAAGACCTGGCTGTTCAAGCAGTAGCGGACCCCCCCCCCAAGCGCCTTGAGACCCTCTGGGTGAGTAGTGCGCTATATAAATGCTTGATTGATTGATTGATTGAGCAGCGTGAGGCACAAGGACGGAGACTGAGGAGAAGAAGAGCAGTGTGAGGTACAAGTACGGAGAGTAAGGTGAAGAAGAGCAGCATGAAGCACAATAATTAAGAGTGAGGAGGAGAATAGCAGTGTGAGGCCATAAGGAAGGAGTGTGAGGAAGAGACGAGCAGTGTGAAGCAAAAGGACAGAGAGTGATGAGAAGATCAAATGCTAAATTTTCAGATAACCATCCCATATGTAAATAATTACTTTTGGCACTCTGTATACATATATCCTATGCACCTACTCTGATAATCTGGTATGGATCCAGGCCAGGGGCATATGAGGGAATCAAAGGCCCTACAATAAGCAAGTACATCTGGTTCTCATGCCCACTCGTTTGGCATTAAAACATGATTGCAGTGCTGGTGCACATTACAGCTATTATCCCTGGTGCAACTGTGCTACACTAATAGTAGCTACGGCGCCTATCCAGCCTCCCTGCATCAATTGTGGACAACTGCCCCATGTATTCTAATTTTTAGCATTGGTACTGAGCAGACTGAAAGGATGATGCAAATCCAATTATATTTAATTTATTTATTGAAGAATCAGATAAGTCCAATATAGCGACCGGCCAGAGCGACAGCAAGTTGCAACTGCCTCTAACCTTTCCACATGCCGCCATTCCAGGATGGAACATAAGACATGGTGGCATGTGCTAGACTCATAAATAAGGACACTGCAATTAAAGGAACATACTGCAAATAAAAGAACAGGATACCCAACACATCTCCCCCCTTAATATTTGGAACAAATTAATAAATGCCCAAAAGCATCAAAATCAAATGTAAAAAAAACATTAAAAAAATTATACATAATCTTTGTACTTGATAGGTGGTTTTCTAACTCTAGCAGAATCTCTGACACCAGGTTTACCTTATGTAGTACAATTTCCATGATGTACAGAAACCGGCACACTTTGATGTTCCATGCTAGAGTTAACACGCAAATTCTGTTTAGACAATATTTCCATGTTCCACCATTTTCCATCTTTTAACATCACAGACCTGTCCCTCACAGAAATGATTTGTTTGGGACAAAAGAACTTGGAATGACCCTTGGAGATGTAACTAGGAAATCCCACTCTAACCCAATCCCCTTCTTTGAAAATAACTTGTTTCCTTCCCTTCATTGGTTGCTTAGTAATGTACTTGTCTTGAGCTATAAGACAATTAGCTTTGACTGAATCAGAATTAATTTTAGGAAAACTCAGATCACGCATTCAAGGTCTGACTAATTTGGAAGATGATGAAATTCATACCCAGATTCAAGTTCAAATGAACTCCAGAGAAATAAATGATGTCCAAAAAGGTGAAAAGCCTTTTAACTGGTTCTGTGCCGGTCCAGGGTTCGCCCAATCATTGCCAGTGAAAGGTTGATGCAAATCCAATTATATTTAATTTCTTTATTGAAGAAGCAGATAATTCCAATATAGCGACCGGCTAGAGCGACGGCAAGATACAACTGCCTCTAACCTTTCCACATGGCACCATACCAGGACGGAACATAAGACATGGTGGCTAGACTCATAAATAAACACACTGCAATTAAAGGAGCATACTGCAAATAAAAAAACATGAGACCCAACACAGACACTCTTAATAAACCTTGCAACATCATAAAAAAAGCTGCTGGCGCAAGACCCGCCCTTAGCTACTGTAAAGCCCTACCAAGTGCAAATGCATATCACAGTAAATAACCATTGCAAGGTGACTTCCAACAAGCAGATAAATTGAAGGAGCACGTATGCTACAAACACAATAACACATTACTCCAACATCATAAGAGTTTGGGAAGACGTACAAGGGAAAAAACATTTAGATATTTTAACAAATTAAAAGGTGTTTAAAAACAACAATATCTGGACACTGGTTTGGGCAGTGCTGGCAAGTTACCTTATGACGTATTACACACCCTGCGCTAATCCAGGTTGGAGAAACCAGTGTTCTGCATTCTGGGAGTTGTAGTATCGCTTTTCCCGCATGAGCTTTCTAATTTCAAAATGCCAAGCAATATTAGATAAAACAACACAGAATGAATAGTTTTTATGTTATGTTTCATCTAATCTTCCAGGGCCCTATCACCATGGCTTGATTTGGTTGGTCATTGTTACAGCATACCCTTCAAACTCTGCTGGGCAGGATAAACGGTAGCAATTTGGATTAGTCTGAACATGGTGTAATGTACTGTAATGCCTTGTAGGCAAAAATTCGTTCTGTATTCTTTATTTATATTAGTTAAAAGGGTGTGTTAAACTGCCTGTGATGTCACCTAGATGTTACAGTTGTCTATGTCAATGACAGGTCTCTGATTCAGAAATGAGACCTCTTTGTGTAAGTTCTTCCATCAATTTCAATAATTCCTCTCTTGTGGAGTCATGATCGAGCAAATGTTTCGGTAATTGCAGGACTTACTGTCTCAATAACTATGATGAGGCAGCTAGGATTGTCACCAACGATTCGATTACAATGTTGTGCCTATCACCTTTAGTTGTCGCGCCCTTCTATTTAGGTCTAGCATTACTACACCATCTCAACAATTTGAGATAATTTCTCCATTGATTGATGTAATTATTCCTATAAAATGCTTGGGTTTCATTAATAAATTCACAGATCTGGAAACTGTAAGGGAGGAAGATGCACGAGTCAGTTTCACTATTTCATTGACCCAGCATAGTGATAGGCACGAGTGAGATGTGATATTTTGCATGCTTATTTTGCTACGAAATAACATGAATGGGTGTGCAGAGAGGGCCTCTCTACCTGAAGACTGAAATAAAAACAACCAAATGACTTGCAATTAAACAGAATATAGAGTTAATGCAATAAGTCCTGTTTCTGCCATGTGTAATATTTGTGAACGAAAACTGTATGAGTTGAAAATCAATAAGAAGATATTACACAAAAGCTGCATCTTTTTGAAAAATAACTTTCTTTAGTTGAACTGCTCATCATAGGATGAGGTTAAATTAAAGTAAGTTTACATAAAGGTTTGGATAGGCCACTGAAAGCATAGTCCCATATGTTTACAGCTTGATGCTCACTAACGTGTTTGTTAGCACTTTTTTTGGCAGATAAAGTCACTGAGGCTAATAGAAGGAGAGTGATTGGCTGAGGATCACACAAGTTGGTCACTTGAATAACACTGGATTAGAGCTTAAGTCTCTTGTTTCTACTCCTGATGACTTAAGACGCTCAATCATGTGTCCTCTACTTGGAAAAACAAAGTAGCACAGAACTAAGCAGAGCTCTGAAAAAAATTGCACCTTGCAATGCAGAAAAAATCGAAAAGTGAAATGTTCTTAAATGCTTGAAAATACATTTATGGTTTAAATTTCTTTATTGAATTTGCAACACACAAGGACAACCATGTATGTTTAGCTGTCAAACCACTGTTACTGTGGAACATACTACTTAACAGAGCAATTCAAGCATAACAGCGGGCGCGTATCAGGCTTAAAATCGATACATAAAAATAAAGAATTAACAAAGGAAAAGGGACCTTGAGCACCCCCACCCATCTATCCCCCCATCCCTGTGTTCCATGTCCACTACCTGAGCGATCTAAGACCATATATGACCTCCCTCGTCAGTCTGCCTGCTGTGTATCCGCGAGGTGCAGTAACAGAAGGTATGGGGGACAGGAGACCTCCCGGAATTCGGAGTCTAAGAGTGACAGAAAGGGTTGCAACAGCTTAAAATATTTGGATCCCTCCCCTGCCATTGTGAGTGTCAGCTTCTCCATTCTGAGAACATGCCACAGGTGGTATAACCAGCCTGTGAAAGTTGGGATAGTGGGGGTGCGCCAATGTGTGAGTATATTTTGTATCGCCGACCTCAGCGCAATTGGAATCTGTCGGCCTCTACAGGATCTCAGTGGGTGAGTCAGAGGACTGGGGAGACCTAACAGGATATATGCTGAAAAGCATGGAATTTCTGTGTCAAGTGTTTATCCACTTTGTCGATCACCTGAGACGAGTAAGGTGGGACGTGTTCACACTCCCACAATAGGTATACCAAAGTGCCTACCTGGTTGCAGCCCCGCCAACATGTCGCCTCCCGAGTGCGGCCCATGGCATGAAGACGCTCCGCGGTATAATACCAATATGTTACTACCTTTGTAAGAGTTTCAGTGAGCCCCATGTGGTATGATGAGTGTTGGGCCCTATAATATATCCCCTCCCACTCTTTGTGACTGAGTGACCTGCTCAGTTCCCTCTCCCATCGCACTTTGCCGGGGTTGTATGTGTGAGCATGTCTGGCCTGCATTATCTTGTTTAAGTCAGAGATGAGCTTTTTATCTGACGTGTGTATAATAAGCCACCGCTCTAAGGGGATAGACGACTAACCACCTCGGGGCAGACCTGATCCTGGAGAACCCAGTGCCTTGCTTGTAAATACCAAAGTCTCTTCTTTCAGGGAGCCCGTATTTCTACTTACATTGGTGAAACAGGATGACTCCTTCGGCATCATACATATGGTACAGGAATCGGCATCCAGCGGGCCTCCAACTTGCAAAGGCAACTGTGTTCGTACCTGGGGTTAAATCAGGGTAAGGTCAGGTAGTAAGTTTGTGTTTAATATTAGTAGCATCCCACACTTCGAGAGGGACTCGTGTAATATATGAGGCATATAGGTTGGGGGGTCTATGACGCTTGCGCAAAAAGGGGACTTCCTGCAAGGGCCTTGCCGCAACTGCCTGGTCTTGAAACAACCAGTGTTTCTTCAATTCCCTGCAGCTCCACTCAACCTGGTGCCTCAGCTCTGCCACCTGGAAGTAGAGCCAGAGATCAGGGATCCCAAGTCCACCCCCCTCAGGAGAGAGCGTTGCCATAGTCCGCCTCAATCGTGGCATTCAACCGCTCCAGATGAACTGAGCAATATCTGATTGCATCTAGTGTATCCAGCCTGTAGGTGGTTGGAGAGGAATGGTGCAAAAGATATAGAGGATCTAGGGTAGAATTGCCACTTTGACCACCGCAATTTGGCCTAGCCACGAGAGGGGTTAATGTTTCCATTGACCAAGTTCCCAGTGAATCTTCTGTCGCAGGTATGCATAGTTGGTAGTAACTAACACCAGGAGAGAAGAAGCCAGCTGAATCCCCAAATACAGAATCGTGTCCATCGCCCATCGAATGGGAAGCATGCTTTGCAGATATTCTAGAGTGGGTCGTGACGGGAAGACATCTAGAGCTACGATTTATCTGCATTCATCTTAAACCCTGCAGCGTGTGCAAAGATGTCTAAGTCAGCGAGGCATGCTGGCAACACACTCCTCAAGTTAGAAAGTGATATTAAAATATCATCAGGGTATAGGCTGATCGCATGTACATAGCCGCCAAATTTGATCCCGGTAATCGCTGGGTACTGCTGCATCCTCTTAGCCAGGGGCTCCATATAGATGGCAAAAAGAAGGGGTGTCTTGTGCCTCTTTCAATGGGGAATCCGATGGATGTGTAACCGTTCACCTGGACCGTAGCTGTTGGGAACTTATAGCAGTTCAGGATGTATGTGCGTAATTTTCCCCCTATCCCCATATGTTCTAAAACATGCTCTAAATAAGGCCAGTGAACTCAATCAAAAGCCTTTTTGGCATCAATAGCGAGCTTCATATACTCTCCCCCAGCGGTGTGGCTTTCTTGATGAGGTGTGGGGCACATTTCATGTTGTCCGAAGTTTGGCATTCAGGAATAAAGCCCACTTGGTCCGGGTCAATAAGAGGGCAGGCCGGGCGGCTAAGATCCCTGTATACAGTTTAAGATCTATATTAAAGAGAGAAATCGGGTGATATGCCCCACACTTGGTTTTATCCTTCCTGGGCTTAGGGATGACCGCTATGGAGGCCTCTAGGAGATCTCTCGGGATCGACCTAGGTTCGGCAAAGGAATTAAAAAGCTGAGTGAGGAGAGGGGCGATTAAGGCACAAAACTTCTTATAAAAATAGCAGGAAAGCCATCCGGTCCGGGGGCTTTTGCAGGCTTGAGTCGAGAAATGGAGGCAATGACCTCCTCTGTTTGAATGTTTCTGTTGAGGTGATCGACCTGAGTTTTTGTCAGAGGTAGCAGGGTGACGAAGTCAATTAAGATAGCTTCATCGGACTTCTCTAGCAGAGTGCTAGTATAAAGGGTAGCAGAGAAATCACAAAATGCTTCAGCAATGTCTCCATCTTCTGAGACGGTTTTACCATCCCCTCAGCAGATCTCCCGGAACCCCTGCTTTTGTCAGGCTTCCCACAACTTGTGGGTGGAGGAGGTTCCCGTACCTGTCACCCCCTGTATAGTAGGCATGTCTCAATCTCAATGCTGCAAATTCCGCCTATCCTGATCGAGCGCCGCGAGTTGATGGTGCACAGCCTTAAGCTGTCGTCACACCCCGGGGGCCCCCGTCCTTTGGTGCATCTGCTCCAGCTCCCTGGTCTGTTGCTTGAGTTCTTACCGTTTGTGCCTGCCCTCCAAATTATCTGTGCCAGAGATGGCTATGAACTCCGCTCTAACAACTGCCTTCAGTACTGCCCACTGTGTTGCAAGTGTTGGCATTATGTGAGAGGTAATAATTGATGCAGCTCTGTATACGCTAAACTACTTCCTCGCAGTGCAGGAGAGTGTCTCTGAGTTGCCATACCTTAGAGGGCCCTGCTATGGGTGGGAGGGCGAGCGTGGCAAATACTGGTGCGTGATCTGAGAGGGAGGCAACTCCTATTTCAACCTCTGTCGTGAGAGCATGTACGGGTGTGGATACTAAAAAATGATCTTGCTTAGCGTAAGTCTTATGCGCATTGGAGTAATATGCGTATTTCCGATCATGAGGGTGGATGCTTCGCCACAGGTCACATAACCCCAAGTCGTGCAGTCGGGCCAGCCCTCCTGCAGAAAATGCGCCCGATTGATGAGTGCACTGACTAGATCTATCCTTATTGTTATAAAAAACTAGGTTCAGGTCCCCCTAGAATAATATTGTGGTCTGCAGTGTCTGTGGTTTCCATGAGGGCAGAGTGTAGGAACCATCCCTGGCCATCATTCGGGGCATATATGGAGCCAATAGTGAATGTCAAGCTATCTAGGGCGAATCTATAGGCCAAGAGTCTCCCCTTAATCTCGGCCTCTTTGTGTAGGACCTCCCCCTTAAACTGCTGAGCCACTAAGATAACCACCCCATCTGCTTTAGTAGGGCCTGAGGAAAAAAATTGCTTGGGAAATTTCCGGGAACGTAGGCGGTGACCATCCCTGGCTAAGAGGTGAGTTTCTTGTAGTAGGCAGAGTAAGTAAGTAAGTACAAATTTTATTTGCACAATTAATTAAAGTCATTGCAATATACACATTCAAAATTGACATTTGTAAAAAGAGAGTATTCAAGTCTTTTTAAAAAGTCAGTGGAGTTGTTGGTAAAAAGGGCAGTGGGAATGTCACTTGGTGATGGTAGCTGATACTTGGTCAGATGGTGAGATCAAAGAGTTAATTTCTGTAATAAACTTTACAAAGCGTGTGGCCATCTGAGATGAGTTCCCCCTCATGCAAACGTCTAGTGCTTCTTGACATGTCCTGATACCAAGGAGAAGCCAAATTGGTCTCAACTAGAAAATTCTTTGGGCTCGTAGGCGTTGACAGATACACAAGATGTGGATGAGATTTTCCTGTTCCTGGTTGCAGAAGCGGCATTGGTTGGAGGCTTCTTTCTTATATCCTTGGCCAAACTTATATGCCTTCAGCGGAATTAAACCGAAACGGAATCTCATTAGTTTGAGTTTTGTATATGCTTTCATAGAGGATGCAAGATAGGGCGGTAGAGTTTTCGAGGCATATAGTTTGTAGGCCCAGGAGCCATGGGAGAGCTGGAGTACCTGTTGCTCGTCAAGGTTATTTGATAAGATTTTTGCTTGTTTGCTTAGTAACTTTGATTTCACTTCGATGGGCAGGGGAGTTGTCCATATATCTGTTGCTTCGAAAGAGTCGAGACAAAATGTCAGATATTTATTCCACGATGTTTCGGGGTTACTAAGCACTAGCTATATACAGCTCTTTAACCCCTTCACTGCAGCGGCTATTCCGCTGCAGTGCTAAGGGGGCGGGGCCACCGCACGGCGGCCGCATGCTGGTGACAGAACCGCTCCATCATCAGCCGCGGTTGGGCTGTGCTCATGACGGAGCAGTTCCGTCATGGCCCCGCACGCTCAATAGAACGTCCAGCGCAGGCGCGGAATCTGCACCACGCAGGCGCGGCGGCAGGGCCATGACGAAACCGCTCCGTCATCAGCACAGCGCCACCGCAGCTGATGACGGAGCGGTTCCGTCATCAGCGTGCAAAGGGTTAAGGTGAGGGAGCTAGCTTGTTTCGCCTTTAGGCAATAGGTGATGCACCTCGAGCTCATAATCCATCGCATAGATGCTAAAGAAAATTCTTTCCGAATTTGGGCATGGGAGGTCGAGTTAGGCAGTCGAAAGACCCTGCGGTAACATGATGATTGCGCTCTGTCTAGCCAGTTATTCATTTTATCTTTAAAAATTATTGCTCCAAAAGAGATTGTGGGGAGGAATTTTGCTATGATCAATTTTATCAATGGGACTAAGTCCTTAGAGTGCAGAGCGTTCTTCGTTCTTATGAAAGCACCCTCAAGGCTACGACCAACTGCATGCATCTCAGTTGTATGGACAGAGGAACGCCCTTTATGATCGATCCAGACGCCCAGGTACTTATATGCAATGACGGTCTCCAGTGGTTTCCCCTCGATGAACCACGTGGACTTTTTTATTTTCGTGGAAGATATTGCCATTGCTTTTGTTTTAGTAACATTTATCTCTTGCATAGTGATGCTACAGTATTGGGCGAGGGAGTCAAACAGTCTTTGAAGGCCCACCTGGGTTTGATGTAAGAGAATGGTGTCGTCTGCGTATTGCAGAGATTGAATTTTTCTTTGTTCAATTCCAGGGAGAAAAGCTCTGGAGCGGGACAACCATTCTGGGAGGTCCGCGAGGTACAAGTTGAAGAGTAATGGTGCAAGGGTGCACCCTTGTTTTAGGCCTCTGCTAGTGTAGATTTTGTTAGAAGTGGACCATCTCGTTATTAATCTTATTTTGACCCAGGTGTCTGTGTGTAGCGCTATTAGTGCTTTCAATAGTGACCGTGGGATGCCCCATCTTGCCAATTTTTACCACGGTTTAGGCCGGCTCAAACGATTTACCTTTTGATGCTAGTGTGGTTTCCATCAGGTAGGCCGTACAAATCAAATTGTCCTCAATATGGCTACCTCTTTGCAACCCAGTTTGGGTGAAAGGAATAAGGTTGTTTTTTCTGCCCATTTTGTAAGTTCCTTTAAAAGGACGCTAGCATATGCCTTCCCGTCCACATCGAGTAAGGCTATCATTCTGTAATTTTTGGGATTGGAGCGCGAGCCCTTTTTATACAAGGGTACAAGGAGTGATCCTTGCCAAGAGGCCGGTATAGGGCCATCCAGTATTGCGGCCTCGAAGAGAGGGGTCTGTATCGTGGCCCATTTCTGGGCGGAGGCTTTAAATACTTGGGTAGGGATTCCATTAGGTCCGGGGGCGCCTCCTGAGTGCATTTTCTTTATTATTCCTGCTATGTGGTCGGTTGTTAACTTGATGGGAGAAATTGTATCGTCCTGGGGGGTTGATTGGTCGGGCAAGGCCGAGCTGCTGCTGTTGCTATCCAAGGCGCGCGATGCTGCATAAAGTATTTTGACATAAGTCTCCCAATCAGCAGGAGAGATGTTAGTTGCGGTGGGAGGTTTAATAGTTTTGGTGGCCTTGTTTACAAAGTTCCAAAGTTTTCTTTTATCTTTAGTTTTTATAATCTCAAAGGCTGTTGCCCAGTGGTGCTCTTCTTCCAGTTTCTTTAAGACGAAGCAAGCCTTCCTGTATTCTTTTCTAGCAACTGATATGGCACTCTTCAGTGATTTATATTCACTTTCATTATTCGCGTTGGTACGTTGCAACTTATTTAATCTGCTTTTATTGTGGATTATAAGTTGTTTTTGTTCTAACAAAGTAATCAAAGACGGGAGGTCCTTCGAAAGGCTATTTGTTGGTTTTAATGCTAATTGAACTCTGAAGTTGGTCATTGTAGTTTCCCAAAAGGATGCTGACGAATGGCTAATGTCAGCCAGAGGCCATTTAGCTAAAAGATTATCCACTTCCGCTTCTATTACTTCACGATTGCCTTCGACCATCTCAGTTTTTTTACATTCTGAAGATTTGATTCCATCCAAAGCTGGGGGATGTTCGGGCGATGTAGCTGCCTAAGGGCAAGATTGCATGTTAAGATGGCATGATCGCTATCTGAGGATGGAATTATCGAGAGCTGACATACCCGGTGGAAAGCGGTGAGTGATATCCATATATAGTCTAGAGTAGCCATACGGGAGGAGGATATATGAGTATATGCGGCTGGTTGGTCCGAGCAATCCTTCCGTTGAGAGTACGCAAGCCAGATTGATTTAGTTTTGTTGCTAATTTTGTGCCCTCCGTTGATACTGAGATTTTATCTCTGGGATTGCCCACAATTCGTTTACTGATAATAGTTGACAGGATTGGGAGAGGTCAGTATTCATTAAGCATGGGCGTAAAATCCATTACGCTCGCGGATTTATCGTATTTTTGGAGAATCCGCAATCCGCGAACTCTCGCGGATGTGGCGAGAATACGCAAATCCGCGCGAAGCGGATTTTTTGCTTGTGTTCGCACTGCTCGCGGTCCGCGGCGCGGGCAGCAACAATCTCGCACTCGCGAAAGTACAAAAATTACAAGGGGAGGGGTAAAGGAAGTGGCCCAGTCTCCAACTTCCTGTTCCTGTCCAGCAAGCTCCTCCCATAGGGGTGGGTGAAGGAAGTGCCCCAGTCTCCAACTTCCTGTTCCTGTCCAGCAAGCTCCTCCCATTGCTTATTCCATTTCCAGGCCACTTTGATTTTGATCTTGACTGGGAAGGATTACATTTTGTGGTTGCTGCTGGATATTTGGATTTGAGGCCTTTTGGATTACTTTTGGATTCGAAATTTGATTTGACAAAGAAGTAAGTTGATTTTGTTTGTTTGTGGTGATTTTTGTGTGTGTTGCTTTTTTTTCGACTTTTTTGGGGGGGAAATCTGCAAGTTCGCGAGCTGAGGATGTTTTTGCTTGTGTTCGCACTGCTCGTGTCCCGCGCAGCAACAATCTCGCACTCGCCAAATTGTAAAAATTACAATTCTGCACATGAATTGAAAACCACCAGGCTTAGTTATGGGTGCATGCATGATACAACTGTTTTGTTGAATTTTTTTTAACATGATTCTGGCCAGGGCATGGATGGCATTGGATTGTGGTGATTTTTGTGTGTTTTACGACTTTTTGAGGTGGTGTTGGGGGCTTGCTATGTGGGTGGGGGCCATTTTATTGCCTGGTCCCGTGTGGGTGGGGGTCTAGGGGCCATTTTTAAGCCAGTTTGTGTGCTTTGTGCCATAGGCCTGCACCCAGTGTGCTCTGATGTCATCCATTATGCCCAGGGGGCCCAGAATCTGTCTGTTCGCGGATTTTGCTGGTTTTTCGCCACGTTCGCGCCGTGAAGCAACAATCTCGCACTCGCAAAATTGTAAAAATTGCAATTTTGCACCGGAAAACCACCAGCAGGCAGCATAAGCCTTCTGAAACTTGATGGATGGCATTGCATTGTGGTGATTTGATTTGTGTTGTGTTTTTTTGACTTTTTGGAGTAGGGGTTGGGGGCTGGCTATGTTGGTGGTGGCCATTTTGAGGCATGGTCCTGGCCATGTGGATGGGGGTCAAGCGGCCATTTTGAAGGCAGGCAGTGAGCTTTGAGACATAGGCCTGCACCCATTGTGCCTTGCTTTCACCCATTGTGCCCAGGCGGAGTCAGGGGTACATGAAAGTACAACCCTCTCTGTGTGTGCTCTCTTGGATCAATGTTAAATTCCTGTTTCCCAAAAATGTAGCAAATCCTAATTTTGAAATTTCCATATTGTGTGGTGTGCACTGTGCACGTGTGTATTCATAAATGCCTACTTGCAAACTGTTTATTGAAGCGCTACATAAGCAACATATATTTACTGATGTTCCTCTGTCTTCGTTTGCTTTTAGGTGCACAAAACTCTGCATCATCGTTGAGCATCAGTGCCAGGAAGAAGTCCTGCTGCGGCCTGTTGTTCCGACATCTGAAGAAGATGGCTCCAAAAAGAGGTGCCCGTAGGTCCTCTTGCAAGAAAGATGTCTCTACTAAGGAGAAGAAGAAGCAAGTGGCACCACTTACTAAGGAGACTGGTGGCTCAACCAATACATTTTTTGGGGAAAAACAACAAAAAAAACAAAGGCCCACCATGAGTGCTGCACAGGTAGCCTGTTTAGTTGTTGAATCACCAACGACCAGTGATGTTGGTTCATCGCAAGAAAGTAGCAGCACACCATCAACACAGGTTGTAACTCATCTCACAAGTACTATTCAACAACCAAAGCCGCAACAACAACTGCATGGGCTACTAGTACAAGCAGAAGTACATGCGCAAGGAGCTGTCCGAGAAGGAGCTGTCCGAGAAGGCGCTGTCCCAGAAGGAGCTGTCCGAGAAGGAGCTGGCTGTGAAGGAGCTGGCTGTGAAGGAGCTGGCTGTGAAGGAGCTGGCCAAGAAGGAGCTGGCCGAGAAGGAGAAGGCCGAGAAGGAGAAGGCCGAGAAGGAGAAGGAGAAGGCCGAGAAGGAGAAGGAGAAGGCCGAGAAGGAGAAGGCCGAGAAGGAGAAGGCCGAGAAGGAGAAGACCGAGAAGGAGAAGTCCATGGAGACTTGCAAGTAGAGGTCAGTGAAGATGCCCATGTAGCGGCGCATGGAGCGGTGCAAGTGCCCACAACGGTTGTTCTTCCAGAAGTAGGGGCACAGGAGGAAATTGACTTTGGAGCCGGGGTATCATGTCAGGAAGACAAAGCCACTCCTCCTGATGATTCATTTTCTCCCAGCTCCCCAGCAAGGAAAAGATCAAGGAGGGTGTGTAAAAGTTCCTCTTCAAGCCCCGCTCCATCAGATGATGATCTGGATCTAGATTGGCAACCATCTCCGACGTCTGAGAGGGAGGCACACCATGAGCTGCGAAAGGTATCAAATGTTAAAAGGAAGGGCCCCGGAAAGCTCATACTATTGGATCCGAACGTCGGACTTGATGAAGTTGTTCATTCTGATGTTGATGAACAGGATGACAGCAATGACCTAGTCATCACACACGTCATTCCAGCCACACCGGCCATGCAGCAGACAGACATTTATACACTATCCCGGCGTCATGCTGAGCGTGACCCTGGCGACGTGGCACTGGTAGCACCACCAACGCAGTCAAGTAGTACAACAAGTTCAACAAAACCTACAGCTCCCATATTTTCTCCCCAGAGGGGGACTCCATCCAGCTCGACTCCCTCAAGTAAGGTTGCTGCAATAATTGCACAACCCAGTAGATGTCTGCAAGGCTCATCCACCACTGCTTCATCTGGCATTGGCAGCAGTATCACCTCGTGCGGCAAAACCAGAAGTTTCCATCCCCAGTTTGGAACTTTTTTAGTGTCCATGAAAAGTATGATAACATAGCCGTTTGTTGCATTTGTAAGACTAGCGTTAGCCGTGGTAAGACTGGTACCAACTATGGAACCGGAGGCCAGATAGGTCATCTTGAAAGAAAGCACGCTGTCGAATGGTTTCCGCACCTAGCAAACGTCAAGGGAAAGCGATCCCAAAGGGCAAGTGGCCAAAATATACCCATACTAGGTGTTTCATCTGAAGATGACGGGGAGGTAGAAGAAGCGTCAGACATGTGTCCGGTTGCACCCAGTACCCCTGGCAGCACCACACCCTCCGGAACACATAGGAGGCACACTGAGAGTCTGGGAGACACACCAATGCGGAAAATGTCAACACTGATCAGAAGTGGGTTGAAGAAGGCATCAGCATCATCCCGTAAATTTGGAAAGGGGCGACCATTCGGTCCCCCCGAACGTATGGTGGAGTACCACGATCCCCCCGGGAAGCCATCTTGGGCGGGAGGCGAGTCTCGGCTGGTATGCCCGAAGCGGCGTAGCCGGGGCGCGCCTTTTCCCGCCCTGGAGTGGGTTGTCCCAGACACTGACGCACTCGGCCACGCCCTCGGAGGTGGGCGGGGGCGGGTTGACGCCCGCCCTGAAGACGGATAAAAGAAGCAACAAGCCAAGAAAGCATCCTCTTGTTCCTGTGCTCTGAAGCTGCACCTCCCCGCTGCACGTGAGCTCGAGACGGAACGAAGAGCCAATTTTGAGCGTTGTAATCTTTCTTTTTGTCTTACAGATATCCCGTCTGGGAATGCCTAAGAAAGTCGGAAAGCGGGTCAGTACCGATCAGATGCTCCGCATGCTCATGAAGGAGGTAGCCGATTTGAAGAAACAGATGGCGGCTAAGAACGGGGAGGGAGGACTGAAACGGCCTTTGCCGGGAGTAGTCCCCGATGGGAGAGGCAAGAGGTCCAGAAAGGGGGCGCTTGGGGGTGAAACTCCGGTCCCTGATATCCCACTTGGGGAGCCAGCCCCGGGGCCGAAGGGGGGGAATCCGATCCCCGTGGTGGTTACCTCCGTGACCAGGGAAGATATGCCTCCCGAGTTAGCGGCACAATTGGCAGCGTGGTTGGGGAAAGATAATGAGGGCACCACGGCTGACGACGCCCGGGCAGTAATGAGACAACTGCGGGAATCTAGGGAGGCTGGGAAGACGATCGCGGGGGAAGGGTCTGTACCTTCACGAAGGGAGAAGGTGGCTCAGCATGTTCCACTGGAAATTAAGGAAAAGATTTGGGCAAATAAGTATGTTAATATTTTTTCTTTGCTTACCGACCATTACGAGATGGAGCATGTTAAGAGCCAAAAGGAGCTCATGCATCCGAGTGTTTGGCGCGCAAAAATGTCCGCCTTTAAGGTTGACGAAAACATTGGTACTTGGGGCAGAGCATGGGGCATTTTTACCTCCATCATGGGTGAGCGAAGGCCCGAGTTGCTGACCGAGTTGCCTATTTATCAAGCGCGTATCATGGAGTATTCCGTAGCGTATGGGGGCAATCAGTGGTCTGCTATGACAATATTTTTAGAAAAGCTAAGGAACATGACCCAGTTTTGACTTGGGATTGTTACGACTCCGTGTCATGGCAAAAAATGGAGAGTACTGGAATGTTAAAAGTACCATTGTCAGGGAGTAACGGGGGTGAATCTTCCCGCCAATACTCTGGGACACCCTTTCGAACGGGTGCAGGTAGCGAGTACCATTCGAAGACGAGTGGCAACACGGGTAAAAGGGGGATCTGTTGGAATTTTAACAGGGGTAAATGTACGAGGCCCCAGGGGTCATGCAAGTTCAGACACGAATGTGGGGGGTGTGGGCAGCCATCCAATCCTGAGTCCATGTGCAGAGCCAAAACGGGTGATAACGGTGGTAAGGGAAGCGCCAAACAGGTCTGAAATAGTCCGAGGGGCGACTTTACCTACTCCAATTGATACCATGGCAATGATTCCTTGGCTCAGTGAATACCCGGATCATGCTTCCGCTGGGGTGTTGCGGAACGGGTTTTCATATGGTTTCCGCATCCCAGTGGGGGATTTTCAGGGTGTAGATAACTGTACGAATCAACTATCGGTCTTACAGCATTCGGCTGTGGTACAGGCAAAGATTGGGAAGGAGGTGACTCGGGGTCGTGTCGCCGGTCCATTCGACTGGCCACCGGTTGATAATTTTGTTTGTTCCCCTCTAGGGGTGGTCCCCAAGAAGGACCCGGGTGAGTTTCGGCTGATACATAATTTATCAGCTCCACGTGGCCTTTCCGTGAATGATGCGATAGACCCGGAAGTGTGTTCGGTGCGGTACGCATCTTTTGATGAGGCCGTCGCCATGTTGCATCGCCTGGGGCCCGGGGCGCTGATGGCAAAATCAGATATCGAGTCAGCGTTCCGGTTGCTCCCGGTACACCCAGACGATCAGCGTCTCCTTGGTTTTAGGTTTCAGGGTCGCTATTACATGGACAAATGTATGCCAATGGGATGTTCTATATCTTGTGCCTATTTTGAAATGTTCAGTTGTTTCACAAGGAAGACGGGTTTTCAACATGTTATGCATTATCTCGATGATTTTTTGTTCTTGGGTGCAGCCGGGGATCCAGAATGTGGACAGGCTTTAAATGAATTTTGTGTCTTGATGAACCAATTTGGTGTGCCATTGGCGCCAGGTAAGACCGTGGGTCCCTCGACTTCCCTCGAGTTTCTGGGGATCGAGCTCGACTCGGTAGAGGGTTGTTTTCGACTACCAAGAGAAAAGGTTTTGAAATTTAGGGCATCCCTTGAATTATGTATCAGTGAGACTAAAGTAAAACTGCATCAATTACAACAAGTGGTGGGCCAGTTGAATTTTGCCCTGCGAGTAATGCCGATGGCCCGCCCCTTTTCCCGCTCGATTGCCCAAGCCATGGTCGGCCTGAAGGAGGGTCATCACCGCACGAGACTCTCGGCTGAGGTTCGCCAGGACATGCGCATTTGGTTGGCATTTCTTGCGGATTTCAATGGTCGAATTGTCTGGATAAAGCCGGCGGTGTCCTCTGAGGAGCTGGGGCTGTGGACAGATTCGGCGGGGAGTATAGGTTTTGGCGCCATATTCGGCACACAGTGGACGGCTCAAAAATGGCCGTCATGGTGGCATGAGTCCGGATTGACGAGGAACATTGCTTTTCTCGAGCTTTTCCCTATTATGGTGGCCCTGAAAACTTGGCCTGAGGGGTTCCGGGATCAGTCTGTGGTGTTTTGGTCTGACAACATGACCGTGGTAGAGAGTATCAATAGTCAGGCAGCACGGTGCAAATGGATGCTGAGACTGCTTAAGGAAATTGTGTTACTGTGCATGCAGTTGAATGTGCTCTTTAGGGCAAGACATGTCCCGGGGGTATTGAACCAAGCGGCTGATGCGCTTTCTCGTTTCCGTATGCAGGCCTTCTGGGGTTTTCTGCCCGCAGCGGACCCAGTGGCGGCACCCTTTCCCGAAGCTCTCTGGTCTCTCGGTGCCCCGAACTACAAAACCTCGTGGGAGAGAGTTTAGCGCCCAGGACAAGGAAGGCATACGAAGGGGCGTTCCGTTCATATTGGTCCTTTTTGGGTTCTGCTAGGGGGGAGCTTTGGGGCCAGGAGGAGCTGGTCGTTAAATTTTTGCTGTCTTTACATCAGGCAGGCAAATCAGTGGCCACGGCCCAGAGGCATCGGGCCGCCATTTCCTTTATGGCAAGGGCTCATGGGATCCAGGACCCGACAGCGTCTTTTATAGTCCAGAAAGCGCTACGGGGGTGGCAACGCCTGGAGGGTCGCAAACCAGATGAGAGGCGCCCGATAGGTCTGGATAGGTTGGCCCTGTTATTGTCCGTACTCCCTGCAACATGTTCATCACAGTATGAGGCAGTGTTATTCCGAGCCGCGTTTGCGCTAGCATTCCATGGGGCTATGCGGGTAAGCGAACTAGTGGCGAGGAACAAGCGGGATACGATGGGGGGACTGTGCCGAGAGCACGTTCAGGTCAAGGGGGAGACAATGACTGTCTCGTTTGTCAGGTCCAAAACCGATCAGGGTGCGTTTGGGGACTGCATAATCATACAGAGGATTCCCGGATCCCCCATGTGCCCTGTGGTTTGCGTAGAGGAATATTTAGCGCAGAGAGTGGCATCATGGGGGGGGACGTTTTTGAGACACGCTGACACCACCCCACTGACAAGGTTTCAGTTCCAGCGGGTGCTTGCGATGTCGTTTTTGGCCGCGGGCTTGAACCCCGGCGAGTTTGGGACCCATTCCTTTCGGATAGGGGCTGCTACAGAGGCTACAGCCAGGGGTCTGACTGTAGAAGAAGTAAAACGTGTGGGGCGTTGGTCCTCGAATTGTTATAAAAGGTATGTGCGGTTGCACATGTTATGAAGCTGTAATGATGTACTCACGCTGTCCAGCGCACCATTTCAGCCTTGTTCTCCTCAGATGTGCAATTTCAACGCAACCACCCAAATGTATAACACTAAGCTGGCTAAAATGCTAGCGGTGGACCTTCTCCCTTTTTCGTTTGTCGAAGGTGTGGGTTTCCTTGAACTCGTGGCAACACTGGCCCCTAAATGGAAGGTTCCTAGCCGGTTCTATTTTGCCAGGGTTGCTGTTCCAGCACTACATAAAGAGGTGCTTGAGTTGGTGGGGGCAGCTTTGCAGAAGAGTGCTGTTCACACTATACACCTGACAACAGACATGTGGACCAGTTGCCAAGCCCTTGATTACATGTGCATCACTGCACACTGGGTCTCTTTTTCAGGAGTCATAAAACAGATAAATGCAGGTGGTGACTTGGTCGAGATTTTTAAGGGTGCTCGTAAACATGCAACATTAGCCATGTTTGGCATGGAGAAAAGTCATACTGCAGTCAACATTTTGGCTGACTTTAACAAAAAGGTCTCGCAATGGCTGCCCCCAAGACATTGCAAGGTTGGTTATGTTTCTACAGATAATGGCAGCAATGTAGTTAGGGCAATGGAGGACGGTTTCTATTTCAGAGTGCCGTGTTTGGCGCACTGTATCAACCTTGTTGTGCAAATTTTTTTGAAAAAAGAACGTGCAGTCGACAAAACACTGACCATCTGCAGTAGAATATGCACACATTTCAACCATTCTTTTAAGGCCCGGAAGGAGCTGAGGCGCAAGCAAAATGAACATAGAATGCCAGTGAAAGCACTTATCCAGGAGGTGGCAACACGTTGGAACTCAACCTTCTACATGCTTGAGCGTCTGCATGAGCTATTTCCAGTAGTCAATGAGTATTTCTACAACCTGGGTGGTGATACAACAGAAATGATGCTAGCGGTGGAGCAATGGCAGCTAGTTAAAAGCCTGACAGACATGCTTCGTCCTTTTGAGGTCTTCACGCGTGACGTCAGCAGGGAGGACTGTTCTTTGAGCAAAGCTATCCCATTGTTGCTGAAGCTCGAGCACCAAGTCAAGGTGGTGTCTTCACAATTAAAGGACGTTGGAAAGAACGAAGCACATGAGTTGGCGCAGAGATTATTACAACGCCTAGTTAGCAATGAACGGCTTGTAAAAATCAAGAAACAACAGCACTACATTTGTGCTACTATTCTGGATCCATGTTACAAAAAGCCATTGTTTGGCAAAGTAATAATTCCTTTTGAAACATCGGATGTTACAGAGTACAAAGGTTGGCTAGCTCAGTCAGCCATCCATTTTGAAAGAGAGCGGAAGGAAACTGTAGGAGAAGACAGTACTACTAGTGAATCAGCAGGCCATCAGGCGTCCCAAAAAAGCACTTCTGCATCTGTGCCTGTGGCAGAAGTGAGTGTCTTTTCCTCTGAGCCGTTAACCACACCAGCAACCGTATCATCTGCACCAGGCCCAGGCGATATGTCTGAAGCGGGTTGGCTAACTCAGCTAGGGTTTCCTTGTCCTAGAAAGGACACAGAAGTGCAAAGTACAGGAATCCGGGAGGACATTCTTTCAATGGTGCAGGCCTATCTGGATGACTCAACAGAGGTCAATATTACTGAGGATCCATTGGCGTATTGGCATGGGAAAAGAAAAATATGGCGAGAGCTCACCAACCTGGCTATCAATTACTTGTCTTGCCCCCTCGCAAGCGAGTCCTCAGAACGTGTTTTTAGTTCTGCTGGTGGCATTGTGACTTCCAAAAGGTCCCCCTCTTGCCCGCAAATGTGGAGCGGCTCACCTTGATAAAGATGAACCAGCACTTCATGCCACCAGATTACATAGTACGAGAATCCACGCAGGAAGAAGAGGACACCGACCTACCTGAGGAAAGTTCTCCTCAGTTACTAGAAGTAACACCGACTGATGATTTAGCAGAGTATGAGGACGAGTTCTGCTTCCCTGACAGCGAGTTCTGAAAATGAGTCAATCATTCATTAATTTTAAATTTAGTCCTCCTTATTCACTTTTATTCCTGTGTGTCTGTCTTTCTTTAGCAAGTGCTTCATCACATTCACAACAAAACTGTAATCAACCAATAAAACAACAATCCCATCAACAGAACTGTCTTGATTTTGATGCCGCAGCATTCCTCAGGTTCACAACAGTTAGTTGACAAGAACTCAGTCCTGGTCGTCTATCCTGAGTCCTCCTCCTCCAGACTCACCCTATCCATTACCCATAATGCTGATGCCTGGATTCTGCACAATGAAGAAACTTACGTTGACGAGTCCCCTAACGCCTTAGGACACTGTGAATTCCAGGTGGAGCCAGCCCTCAAACACAAATTACAGGTAAGATAAGCGTTTGGATGGGAGGTAGTATAATGGAGTGTTCGGAGAGGCGAGAGAGTGACAGTGGTACTAGCAGTAAAGTCCTAGGGCTCTTGAATTAACAAACTCTGTGACAGGCATTTACTTTGGAAAACATTTGGCCTATTACACGTGAACGTTTAGGCGTTATTATTGCTCCCTTGCCTGTCTCAGGGGTGCTGTCTGTGGGGCTTCTAGGTTTTTGGGTTGTGTGAGCACCGCTGCCACATTTCTAATGTTGATTGCTTTTGTTTTGCAGAAAATCCACGCCGGGAAACTCCAGTTGGGGCCCTGCTGCAGAACGCCTTAGGACACTGTGAATTCCAGGTGGAGCCAGCCCTCAAACACAAATTACAGGTAAGATAAGCGTTGGATGGGAGGTAGTATAATGGAGTGTTCGGAGAGGCGAGAGAGTGACAGTGGTACTAGCAGTAAAGTCCTAGGGCTCTTGAATTAACAAACTCTGTGACAGGCATTTACTTTGGAAAACATTTGGCCTATTACACGTGAACGTTTAGGCGTTATTATTGCTCGCTTGCCTGTCTCAGGGGTGCTGTCTGTGGGGCTTCTAGGTTTTTGGGTTGTGTGAGCACCGCTGCCACATTTCTAATGTTGATTGCTTTTGTTTTGCAGAAAATCCACGCCGGGAAACTCCAGTTGGGGCCCTGCTGCAGAACGCCTTAGGACACTGTGAATTCCAGGTGGAGCCAGCCCTCAAACACAAATTACAGGTAAGATAAGCGTTTGGATGGGAGGTAGTATAATGGAGTGTTCGGAGAGGCGAGAGAGTGACAGTGGTACTAGCAGTAAAGTCCTAGGGCTCTTGAATTAACAAATTCTGTGACAGGCATTTACTTTGGAAAACATTTGGCCTATTACACGTGAACGTTTAGGCGTTATTATTGCTCGCTTGCCTGTCTCAGGGGTGCTGTCTGTGGGGCTTCTAGGTTTTTGGGTTGTGTGAGCACCGCTGCCACATTTCTAATGTTGATTGCTTTTGTTTTGCAGAAAATCCACGCCGGGAAACTCCAGTTGGGGCCCTGCTGCAGAACGCCTTAGGACACTGTGAATTCCAGGTGGAGCCAGCCCTCAAACACAAATTACAGGTAAAATAAGCGTTTGGATGGGAGGTAGTATAATGGAGTGTTCGGAGAGGCGAGAGAGTGACAGTGGTACTAGCAGTAAAGTCCTAGGGCTCTTGAATTAACAAACTCTGTGACAGGCATTTACTTTGGAAAACATTTGGCCTATTACACGTGAACCAACACGATGACAGTGTTCAGTAAAACAAACTTACTGCAAAACCACCACCCACCAGGCTCAAAAGTAGTAAAAAACAGGTATGCTCAGATAAAGTTTGAAAAAGTATATTTATATCCCTAACAAAATAATCTCCCGCAAGACCCTCCCTAACCCCAACAAATAAATAGTCCATCAAAAGTCCCCAAAAAACCCAACTCCCAATTCCGACCCCCCAAACGTCTCTAAAAAAGGGGCAAGGGACACTCTACGGATGCAGGTTGTTCACTTTGACCTCCAGGGCATCATGCCTTAGGGCCAGGGCATCGTACTCCTCCCGGAGCATGGCGTGATCTAAGTGGAGGCCCTCCATCACCTTTTTGTACTCCTCCCATTTCTTGACCTCCGCCTCCAGGTTGGACACTCTGCGGAGTGCACGGCGCAAGCGTGCTTTTACAGTACTGTGAGGAGGTGCAGCCTTTGCTGCTCGGCGGTGGCGTCTTCCAGCACGGCTCTGGTTGGCTGGAGCACTGCGCTTACCGGCACAACGTGGGGTCACGGAGGAGGATGCAGTAGATGTAACATTTGATGCACTTGAGTGCGTGTCGTCCCCCTCCATTTCCACCAGCCGGCGATATTGCGCAACAGTGGCATCCAACCTCCGTTGCGGGGCCAGTACAGCCAGCATACTCCTGCTCGGTTTTGCAGTTTTAGTATTACCAACTATAGAATAAAGAAAGACATAATCTGTAACGAATGCTCTTTAAAAATATGATTAACACAAAATGATTCAGCAGGAAGTTGTGTCACAGTACAACTAGCAACTAGCCAGTGCAGTACAAATCTATTCAGGCCAGTATCATGGGCGTCTGCATGGAGGGGCAAGGTGGGGCGCTTATGGTTTGGTGCTCTTTCATATGAAAGAGATCTGGCAGAAGTGAGTGACTTTTCCTCTGAGCTGTTAACCACACCAGCAACCGTAACATCTGCACCAGGCCCAGGCGATATGTCTGTTTCCCTCCCTCTCTCTCTCTCTCTCTGTCTCCCTCTTTCTGTCTCCCTGTGTCTCCCTCTACCTCGCTGTCTCTCTCTCTCTGTCTCCCTCCCTCACCCTCCCTCTGGCTCCCTCCCTCTCTCTCTCTCTCCTTCTGTCTTCTTCTCTCTCTGCCTCTATCTGTCTGTCGGTCCCAGCCTGCTGTAATTACCATATTGTAATTTGTCACTGGGCCAGCACTGGATACACATCATATGCTATCTAAGAGTCAGATAGTACCATGATCCAGCTTACCTGTACTCGCCACCACCACTGCCTGCTTCCTCACAGTCTGATTGTCCTCTGGCGCCGCATCCTCCACAGAGTAGTCCTCAGACTCGGAGTCGATCACGATCACGTCCGAGCTGGCCCCGCCACCAGATGTTCCACCTAAAAAATATATTTAAGACTGTTAGATTACACCACTCACTAGTATTTGGTTTAGGAAGGAAGAAATTTGAAAACAACAGAAAAATTAATTGACTGTCTACTCTAGTCTAAAGTAAAAATGTCCCTCCTTCCAGGGAAGGCTGTTGTCTTGCTGCTTTTCTTTGTCACAATTGATGAATGCTTGCTTAATTTTAACACACACCATTTTTCTCTGAACAGACAGACGCTGGACTTCTATGGACAAGAGCAACATCAACTAAACCAGGTGAAAGCTCGGCTCGACCACAAGAAATGTGTTCCAACTTCCATTACTCATCAACTCAGCAGCAAGCACTTTTCCTTTTCCAGCTAACTTTATTTTAATATATGTGTTTACTTTTACTTTTAATGAAGCTTTTAAACTTGAATAGACTGTGTGGTTTTTTGGTCCTCCAGACTAGAGTGACTGAGCGAAAGGTTTTGTAATTTTTGCAAGGAGGAGTCCGTGCCGCTGACACTACCAGGTTTATACAGTGTGCCAAACACACCACTCTGAAATATTATGACTCTGGTCTTTCGTGTCCATAGTTTGGTTTGTGGAGATTTGTCCCTGCAACAGTAGTATTATTGATTTTGCTCCTATCTAAACACTGTTTCGAAAAAATTAAATTAGGAACGCTTGGACAACAATAGGTCCTCTATATTTAAATGAAAACTTACTGGGGCCAGCAAAGGAGCACTCGCCGCCCTGGCCTGCATCCTCCTCCTTTGGAACCACTGCATCCACTGTTTCTGTCCGCTTGCCCCTGGGCGGACATGACGTACAACATGAAAGAAAGAACAGAAAAAATTGATGATTGCTGCGTGTCGATGTCCTTGTCAACCAAATCAAACATTTAGAAAGAACAAGAACCAACTATTTCAGCCAAAAAGAGGGCTACAAAGGAAGGACTGCACCTGAGCCTCTACTCTAGGGGCAGATTTACAAGCCCCTTGCAGCTCTTTTGCTCCGTTCTTGCGTCACTTTTGTGACGCAGCGCCACAACAAGAGAGGCGCCATGGTGTGGCGTATATTAACAACGTGACGCATGTGGGAGATGCATCCCATTCTAAAGCCCTGCACCATAAGGGAGCGTTCCAGCGCAAGGGAGGGCGTTCCTGCGCAGGAACGCATGCTAAAAGTGGCTATGGGGAATAGATAAAATTTCAATCAGTCATTTAGGACAATGATCCGTCACTGAAACCCTGCGCCTGCATGAAGCAGACTTACGGCTTGACGCAGCATTGCTGGAGCTGCGCCATCGTTGCAACGCAACTCCATCAATGAGCCGCCTTTACGGCACCGATGCGTAACGCTTCGGTGACGTTTTGGCACCATGGCGTGCCGCATTGAAAATACGGCGCACCATGGGTGGTGCTGGCGTGCCTCACACTTTGCAGGGATGCACAGGTAATTGCTAATCTGACACTTAGGGGCATACTTGCGAGTTCTGAGCTGGACACCTCCAGATGTGCACCAGAACAAATGCGTAACGCAAAACTAACCTTGCGTCACGGCAGATGCGCCACAATTACAATGCGGCAAACCCTGGCGCAAGGGTAGGCAGATGCGTGACGCATCTCGTGACGAAAGAGGGGTGCATCTCTACAGTCGCATCGCAGGCGCGATGCAACTCTAGCAATGCTCAGGGCTGCCCAATACTCAACATACCGCATCAGTCCTTACGCCTGCTTCAAGCAAGCAGGCATAAAGAATTGACGTAGCAGCGTCGCGGAAGTGCCTGCGTTAAATCTTGTAGATTTCACGCAGGCACTTTTGCGAGGCACACATCTGCCTGACCGCCACCCGCCCCCCTCCCCCTGCGTGGGAACGCTCCCATTGTGGCGCAGGCCCAGGTCTTAACGTGGCGCATCTCCCTAGATGCATCACGTCGTACATGACTCGCAGGGATGCGCCACGTTTACGTCGCTGTGCGTCAGGTAAGGCAGCGTAAACGTGGCGCAAGGGGCTTGTAAATCTGCCCCTTTGTGTCTAGCATTACGCAGTTCTGTAAAGTACACTCATACATTACTCAGCCCAAATAAATGAACACATAATAGAAAACAAATAAGCAGTGGCACTGCCACAGAGAAGGAGAGCAGTGCACCTGAAATGCACAGAAGATTTTGAAATATTAATTTACCTCTCCTATCAATGTAATCAGCAGCATTATTGCTCTTTGTAAAAAAGTTAAAGCAAACATTTGCAATATTATATAACACACAGAGCAGGAGAAAAAACAGAGTAGTGACGAGTGATGAAAAAATTGCTACTACTACTCACCAAGCCCGGGGACCTCCACTCCCAGCAGGTCGAGCAGGTCGTGCTCCCGGTCCAGGATGTCGGTCCAGCGGTGGGTCACCTGATTATAGGTGCGCTGGACCCCCGTGATGTTAAAAAGGGCCCGGCACACCTGCTCCCACCGCTTCCGTCGCTCCTGGCTGTTGGTGTAACCGGCAGCGATCCTGCCGCCTGCCGCGATGGTCCTGGGGAGACGGCGCTGCACATAATAAACAAGTGAGCCCACCTCCTCAGGACTGAAGATCTCCCGGGGCACCACCATTTCCGCCCTCAAGCGGCCACATGGGAGCCGGGCACGGGCTGCGGCGGCCGTCATGGGCAGCTTGACTGCTGTCTTCACCATGTTCTAGGCAGGTAAGGAGATAAAATGAAAAAGAATAAGAGTAGAAAAGAAGGAAATAAAAGTTTAAAAAAGTAGTTGAAAAGTAAACAAAAGTAGACTAAAACACAAAAATATAGACCTAGAAAACAAGAGGGATAGAAAAAAAGTTTAATAGATCAAAAAAAAAATAAAACAAGCAAAGGATGGCAGAGATATACAGAGGATAGAAACACCATGCCCAGACATATAGGAATGAATGAAAAACAAGATGGCCGCCCGAACACGTGCGTGTAAGTAAGTTCGCACGCGATTTCTCTCGCGAACTCGTGCGAACTTGTATTCGCAAGGCGCTCATCGCGCGAGATTACACATAGCGGGCGGAAACGGAAATACGTCACGCAAACAAAATGGCGGCACCCATAGTCAACCTTGTGGTAACTCGCACGAGTTCGCGGCTTCCACGGTCAATTTCGCACGACGCCGCGGCTCGCGAATAAGGCGAAATTACCGAAAAACGAGTTTTGCAAAACCAACAAGCAGGTGCAAAAGTTCGAGCTCATCATTTGTAACCATTTCCCTGTAGTGCTTCCTGAAGGGGCCCTCCAGAATCCGGTTGCCTACTTGCAACTATTGTGTGACCCTGCTCTGACAGTCACAGAATAGTTACAAGTATGCCATTGCATCCTGTTAAAAAAATGTTACATTGCAACAAAAAGGAAAGGGAGCAGACAAGCAGGTGCCAGCCTTCATTAATGTCAGTTGGGGCAGGGCAGGTGTTGTTGTTTGCAAAACTTAAAGCACTTAGCATGTGTGCTTTGCTTTGCCTCAATAATGTACACTCACTGGTCAATCAGAGGGTGCTGTGATGACACCGAGGGTGGCATGGGTGTGCCAGCCAGAGGGTGGCATGGGTGAACCAGAGTGCCAGTGTTGACAGGATGGCAGTGCTTTGCTTTGCCCCAATAATGTACACTGGTGAACCAGAGGGTGCTGTGATGACACAGAGGGTAACATGGGTGAGCCAGAGGGTGGCATGGGTGACCAAAGAGAGTGCCAGTGGTAGCAGAGGGTGGCAGTGATGAAGAAAGCCTTGCAAACAGGCTGGGCACGTAGAAACAACAAGTTCGCAAAACTGGCGACCCTCGCGAACTTGCAGAAACCCGTGCGAACACACCCCCCCCAAAAAATACGCAAATCCGCGCGAATTCGCGGAATTTGCGGATTTTCGCAATCCGCAAATACGCAAATCTGCAAATTCGCGGATTGTGAATCCGCAAAATACGCACATGCTTAGTATTCATTAGATTAGAGTTGAAGGCGCCCATTAGCAGCCACAGATCGTTTGGGAATAGGGCTTCAAGATTGTTTATTATAGGCAACATGTTGCTTTAAGGTGGACTCTCGTCATGTTTTTGTGGGGTGCAGGTAGACACAGCCAAGGATGACTTTTGCTTGGTTTTTCCCTTATCGTGACTCTTGATCTCAATGCTAACAAAGATATAGTCGCCCTCGCCATTATGAAGTGTTTCAAGTTTTGCGACCAATGTGTTCTTCACAGCGATCAGCACACCCCCAGATGTGTGGCCACCTGCTGTGGATGGGATGGCGAAGGATTCCATTACGGTAAAATCTTCCCAGACGGTTTCCTTCCTCTTGTAGTAGGCAGAGATCTGTTTGGGAATTTTCTAGGCATTACAGAACTGCTCTGCGCTTCAACAGGTTATTGAGACCCTGTACATTTAAGGTTAATATCTTAAGCGTGGTGACGGGCAGGTCTGTAGTGTATTTCCTATATTCCCAATAGGCTCTGCGCATTAGAATAATATAAACAGCAGTGTAGACGTAGGACTGAGGTCGACTAGGTCTCTACTGACTATATTAGACTTAATTAGTTTTGCCAGCTAGCTCAGAGGTCACTAGAAACTTTCTCGAATGTTCAAGAAGGAGTTAAATTTCCTGATTAGACAGGAAGGGATTAGTTTCTGACAACCATAAAAATGACAACTTTGCTCCCTCAGAATAAGAGTGTATCTCTAAAGTTGTGTGAAAACAAAAGACAACTATTTTACTCAGTCAATCGTGCATACTTAGTTTCACCAGAGTGCAGAGAATAGAGAGACGGGCGTTTTCAATAAAAGGTGTTATTTATTGAGCAGTCTTCTTTCTCATGCAAGAGAAATTAATTGCCACAATTGCAATACTTAACATGAAGTAAATTGCGTACAGTAAAAGGAGTATCATGAAATAAGACTGTAAAAGCATTGATATGGTTTCTTAGCCATATGATACTTTAAAATGGATAAAATATATACATACATATATACATTGACTAACGTACTCAACTGGTGCTTCTAAATATGCCTACCCCGGTGTACCTGACCTGAGCCTAATACGTGGGAAGGAGTAAGTAAGTAGCAGTTTAAGTTAAGTTGGTTTTTGCCAAGAATCTGAGTCAAGAATTCTCTTAAGGGTTTAGTCAGCTCCGTACCATGGTGATAGAATGCAGGAGGTCTGGTATCTCTCTCTCAGGACTCTATATCCCATCAACCCACGAGGGCGGCTGAGAACACCGGAGCTGGATTTCTCGGCAGGAGAAAAGACAGCGTCTCTCTCAGTGCGTCAAAAGGTGGGAGCGACGTCCGTGGGCTCTCGCATCAGCTGGGCTCTCAGGCAAGTAGATAGCCGCTCTGCTCCAAACCACCGTGTGTTTGCTTAAGGCAACGTTGGTATATTTATACCTGAAAGGTGCCGGGTTTGACGTAATGTTGGACATAAGACGTCAATAAAGATGTCACTAAGAACTGGTCGTTCTTACAGTGCTCGCAGGAGTTCTAGAACAAATCAAAAGAAAAGCCATGGGGATTTCCCAGGTTGCTGGAGGTTTGTTTTGTTTAGAGAACTCGTTGTACTCTCTAGGAGCCTGGGGAAGTAGCCTTGCTTAATTTGGACTGCATGGGCTACGACTAAATATGGATATGATTCTTATGCCTTTAAAAGGATAATATTTATTATAACCACTTAAGGGCATAAATCAGGAATATCGAATTAGGGTCCTAGATAGAATTACAACAGGTCCAGTATTTATGAGAACCATGAGTATAGGTAAATTGCCGTTTCCGGTACCACCGAAGTGTGGAGTGAACAGCTGAAAGCAGGTCCTGTGGGTATGTGGAGCTACTCTAGCTCTGAGAGGAATGTGGACATGGAACTTTTGATCCCCCGCAATTTGCAGAAAAAAAGCAAAGTTAATAACAAATGAAGAGAGTAAACAGTAACATATTGTTAATCATCCATCGGTGATTTGAAATAAAGCAGTTTGGGGTAAACTACCAACAGTTGAAAGGATCCCCTCCCACCCACGATCTGGGCACTAACAAGTCAGCCCGCCGGCTAATTGCAGTTACTAAAGTCAGCTAGTTTGGGATTTGGACAGTTCTGTGGAGACAGTCTCAAGAGCCGACTGTTGGCCTGTTGTTATTTCCACAGCAGGAGGTTTCATGGGATGGCGTCTATGACCTTGCTGGTGCCATCGGGGCTTTGAGTCATCCGTATCCACTTTGGGGATCTCGTCCCCACTCTCTTCTGTTGGGGTTTCCATGCCCATCAGCCTACAAGCCTTCGACAAAGAGCGCAACTGATACAGTTTGTTATCCATGGGAAACACCAATCTGAATGGAAGGCCCCAGCTGTAAGGAATATTGCATTGCTGAAGATGTGCAGTAACAGGCTTAAAGGTTCTATGTTTTTGCAGAGGGAGGGCAGACAAATCCTGGTACAGAATTGGCATCTGGTCATGAAATTTCAGCGGATGCATCCAACATGCTTTTTGGAGGATATCTTCTTTGTTGCGGTAGTCTTAGATCCAGACCTGGATGTCCAACGGTGGAGCCGATGGGGCCCGCGGAGATCCCACTCTGTGTGTGCAGTCTAAACGCAGTTCAGTCTCAAGAGGTCTACCCAGGATATGATTGAAGAGCTCCCTCGTGTAGGTGAAAAGGTCTTTCGAGTCATCGTCTACGTTCACTCCACGGATCCATATATTATGGCACCCGGAGCAGTTTTCCAGATCCTCAAGGTGGGTTTGGAGATTGACCTGCTCTATCATGTATCCTGAGGACTTCCTGCTGAAGTGCCACCAACTCTGTGTCCTTCCCATCACTCTTGTCCTCCAATTCGGCAACTCTTTCACCGATGCCATCTATGTCTTGACGGACCTCCTTAATCTCCACTGTGAACTCTTGTTTGAGTGTTTGAATAACTTCTCTTAGTGCGACAAACATAGACTCTAGAAATGCATTAGTGATGGGCTCTGCACCGTCGTTCCGCTCTGATGCTGGGCCAGATGCGCCGCTGCCATGTTGGAAGACGGTTGTCCAGCCTGTGCTTTCGCAAAGAAGTCTTTCAGGGCCTTGTCCTTGCGTCCCCTGGAGGAGGACATAGAGTGCCACAACCACGTCTAGGGAAGCTGTGAGTGGACCAGACCCCCACCCACACTCCTACAGCACCACTTCCGAGGATGCCTTGTGCGGCAATCTCTGACTTCTTCTCAATGCCTGGTGCCTACGAGTTGCCTATTAGGAAGGCAAGCAAGCTAGGGCACTGTAGGGTCTATGTGGTCACTAACGGGTGCTCAGCCCTCACCGCCGCAAGCCTCTTCCAGGAGGTTCCATGCCGTGGTTTCTCACTATCAGACACCTCGGTTCAGAGGCGGCCCGCAGCCCTCCATTGCTATCTTTGTTGCTGCACCACCCCACCACATGGAGGCTCCCAAGCAGACACACATGCCTGATCCAGTCTGTTGTCGCCGTTGAATCAGAGGGCCATCCAGGTTCCAGTCCACCCCCAGCTGGCCTCGCTACCGCTGACTCCGGCATAGAAGTGTGCCCCCACGCTACCAGGATCTTCCACCAACATCTGGCCTGTTTTCGTGTCCCCGGTTGGTCCACCAACACTCGGTGTGTGCTATTGCTTGCGCTTTATACTCTGGCGGTGTCTCAATGTCGACTCTGCAGTGGCCGAGGCCGGGGGAGGCCGCCCCCTTGCTTCACTCAGATCCAGCTGCAATGCCGCCAGCTGGCCAAAATCGATCCCCTGGTCCGGCAACCGACGGTCATGACTCTGTCTGTCTTGGTGCTGGCTGGGCTCCCCTCTCCTGTTCTCAGTCAGATAGGAACCACCACTTGGCATCGCAGTGCAATCTTGGTAGCGCAGTGCAATGCAGACCCGGGCAACAAGAGCAAACCCGGGTCCTCTCACTCCCCTGCACATAGACACCCACTCCCGTTGTCCCACCTGAGCCTCTGGTAACAGTGCTGGTTGGCTCCTCCTCCCATGGGCGACTTAAAATTCTCCCTACATTTTACCAGTGGTGCCTACAATGTTGGGCCTCGTGGTGGGCTTGCTTCACACAGGGACCAGGCCGCTGTATGCTCAGCCAGTCGCAGCTTGCTCCCACAGTCAGTAAAATGGCAGCCACCCCTCTGTCCGCAGCATTACCTGCTGGGCCCGCTCTCCAACTTTCACCCCCCCCAGGTGCGTCCGATGTTCAGCACTCTTCAGGTCCAGTCCATGGAGCAAGCCCCGGCTCGGCCAGCTCCTCCCTCTTTACCCCAGTCACAGCAGTCCTGCGGTCGCCCCACCTCTTGGGTCTTGGGGAACAAAGCTGGTCGGCTACATCGCTACTCCACAATGCAAGGGTGCCAAAGTCACTGTGGGGCCCCTGACTACGTCCGCACGGGCCTGGGCTGGGTGGAATCACTCTCTCAAAATGGCAGACCTGGTTCTGTCCTCTCTTCGGCACCCCACTGTGCCACCGCTGGTGTGACCCCACAGCTCCACCGCCTGTAGTCCACCGCCTGATGGGTCGGAGCCCTTGATGCTGGCCACCACTCCTGTTGGGCTGTTCGGTGATCATCTCTCCACCACGCAGGCCACTCACGGCTCAGTCGGTGGCCGCCAGGCCTCACCTCATGGCTCCGCTAGTGTTTCGCGCTGTTAGGACCCCCACCTCACTTCACGGTAAATATGCACTCCCAGATTCCACCACTGCCCCAGGCCGACGGCTCAACAGTACCGGAACTGAACCAGCCCTTGTGTGTGGGTCGGCAACAGCTAAAACGTCCAGAAAGCCGGTGCTGTAGCAGGCCGTCGGAGGGAGCTTCAGAGCAGTACATCTGCTCACGCCGCCATCTTGGCCATGCCCCTCTTGCAAATAAATTTAAAGAACAAATCACATATCCCGTAGGCCCCTGTTTGGAGTGCAGCTCTCAGGCAGGAGTGTCTGATGCACCTTTCAATATTCGCTGGCTGCCTTGGTTTCCCTCAGCTCTGCACATTGTTCCAGGTTCTGGCCCGGCGGGCTTGTGAATGTCAGCATTAACTCACTTTCAGATTCAACGCATTCTAATCTCTTCTGTAGAAAAGAGGAGCAGAGAAGCAGGAGCCGGGGCCTGGAGCCCAGAACCCCAGAGACTCTGAGCGCTGTCTACGGCACTCAAGCTTCAGACTCACCCCTCTCCTGCGCAGTGCACTCACAGTGCCATGCCGGCATCAAGCAGCTTAGCAAGGTTGTGATTATAGAATGAGCTGCGTCGGCACACCGCACCTGAAGGCAGACCCAAAGTGAAAACCGCACACATTTTTAAACACAAGTACAGACCAAAGAGTATGAACATAACAAGCAATGGTCAATGTGTGCTTCATCCAATAGAAATGGAGGAAAAGTAAGTGACCCGCACAGGAACCAAGGAAAGACGGGGCAGGATGGAAACCTTTTGCAGGCCATACCTAAAAAACAAAAACAAGCCCAATATCCCATGAAAGGAAGCCCAAACCAAGCAAATATCCTACTACAAAAAAGCCCAAATGACGGTGTAGATCCAAAATGGGGAAAATGCCAAATTAAAAAAAGCCTAAAATATGTCAACAGTGAAGAAGGCATGGCGAAAGACATACCCCCACTACAACTGTGTAATAAGGAAGAGGTGGGAGGAAGGAAAACTATATTTACATGTAATCAGCTATGGTGCATAAACTACACACAGGCAAACAGAAACAGAGCAGTAAACCAAGAATAAAAGTAGTACCCCAGAGACAGACAAAGTACTGGAATGTGATGAGACAGTATTTAGTCCCTACTGGGTGGGAGGAAAGAAAGGAGGGACACAGAGGCAGGACTGACCACTGGCAAGCAAGGATTTTTGAAGCACTCTCAAACAAACAAATCAAAAACTGAGGGATAGCTTTAACCCAACATAAGAAATTACAATAGGTATAGAATGCTCAACCTAAAAAGAAACACTAATCATAATATGAATGGCAGTCCAAGGGCTGTAGAGGGCAGCAGAAGGCTGTTCTAAGCATGTGTTTATGATTTTTCTTGCACATGATACAGGCAAAAAAACTAATGTTGTTTCTAAGCCCAAACTAAAAAAAGAAAAAAAAAACAGTTCATGCTAAGCTAGCTAGTGTTTCTTTACATTCACTATGGAGTTTGAAATGAAATACATAAACAGGGAAATCCTGGTCACATAAACGTTTTACATTAGAAAAGAGCAAGATGCATTTATTGCTGAGGGAATGTTATTGCAAGCCTACTGCTCTATTCTTTGATTTGGAGCTATGTAGACTGTAAGGCCCTGGTTGATTCACAAAGAAAATATGTGTGTATGTTCCCCACTGTGGAGAGGAGAGTGAAGGCAGCGCTAAAAACCCCATGGCTCTTCAAACAAACACTGACCAGAGTGAAAGAACCGCAACTCATGTGTTCCTCCATGCTGCTTGCAGATGGGAAACCCTTTGACAATCTGCTAAAATAGTAAGGCTACTCCGCTTTACAGAGGTCATGGACATGTTGCTGCTGTGCACAGTAACAGATAACATCCAGAGAAATGGCATGAAGGTGGTTAGCAGGAGGTGCATGGTGACCTGCAAATGAGCACTGCTTCCTGCATCCAGCGAGCAGCACACATATGTGTAATGGTGTGGGACACCAGGCCCCCATGCGCAAATAATAAGGACACAGACACCATCAGATACTGGTTAGAACTGGCCCAGGGCACGTAAGCCAGCCCCTTTTATTACTGGGGTCGCATGTTATGTGATGCCTGTGTTGGATGGGTGTGGGGTATGGTGTACACCAGCCCTCTGGGAGTGGCTGGTACGTGGAAACACTATACAAGTGACCAGCATGTCACTACATCCCTAAAAACTTTATTTAAAACTGGAACAACTAAGTCCAACCTGTGGGAGAGAATAAAACAATAAATATAAACTTCCGCTGAGTCTGTTCAGCTGCTTGCAGAAACAAAACAATGGTACGACTGCAGCTAGGATCACCAGTTCTGCTTGGCAGAGTTCAATGTTGCCCTGTGGGTCCAGTCCTCCTTGGACTCAAGATGTGGAAGTAGGCACTAAGTCTCTCTCTGTACAAATGGTGAATCTGGTAGATGTCATTTTCTCACCTATCAGTCATGATTGTTGTGGCATATTTAGAAATGCATAATTGTTTCTCTCTATAGAATGACGGAGTAGTTGCATTCATCCCTCCCACCAGGATGGCCCTGTCATGGGTGTTCCCTGCTCATGGGATGTCCCGGAGCCCCTCTTCACCAGGCTTCCACTGGAGTGGGTGTAATTCACTGTGTCACTCCAACGCTACCCTCTAGGTACGTGGAGGAAGTGCTACAAGTCCCACCTTCAAGTCCCTAGCTCCACCTGAAGGGTATTTGTTTCCGAATACTCCTGACACTCAACACAAGATCTTTGGTTTCCAGGGTCCTGTGGAAAAGCTGCTGTAGACTTATCAATCATGGTGAGACCCACTCTTACGGGCAACTCTGAGGTATTTTCCTCTTGGAGTGGTCAGAATCACTTCTTTAGGAAGTCCACACACTCTCTTTCACTTTGCAATGAGGTCTAGTCTCATCAGGTCTTGCACTTCTTTTCTGACCAGACCTCACCATGTGACATGCACTTCACATGGGTTTCCCTGGTCCTGTCCTACCCCTAGGACAATGCACACTCTTCTTTCGGCGACCAGTCCTGTCGTCACAAGCTTCTTCCTTTCAGTACTTCTCGTAGGCTTTCATATCTTGACTTCTGGTCAATCTTGTCAGACTTCTCAGTCACCTTCTCACTGACCTTCTGGCACGTCATCTTCTCCGTGTCCTTCTGGCAGCTCATCTCTGTGACCTTCTGGAATGCCATGCACTCCATCACCTTCTGGCAGGCAGTCTTCTCCGTGAACTTCTGGCAGGTCATCTTCTCACCGACCTCCGGCAGGTCATCCTCTCACCCACCTCTTGCAGGTTAACATATTCTTGCCGACCTCTTGCAGGTCATCTTCTTCGTGAGCTCGTGCAGGTCACCTTCTTGCCTACCTCTTGCCAGTCATCTTCGTCCTTTGCACTCTCTTTTCTTCATCTGATGGTACTTTAGCTTTGGGCAGCCTCCCCACTTACTTCTTCCGCTCGCTGTTGCATCCTTTTACCACTGGGCATGCATGAAGCGCACATTCTTCAGTCCTTCATGGACTTGCTGCCTGGGGCTGTAGTTCTGTCCACACCATGCTGTTCTGGTACATTAACCGCTTGTGTCCATTGGTCTTGCAGTAACTACCCATGGATAGTAGGCGTCACCACAAACATGTTACTGATGACGTAGTTCTCCCTGCACCCATAACCAGACAGTCTTTCAGGGGTATGCCACTTCAGTGTAGACAATACTATCCCCTCCAATCAGCTTACAACCACAGCAGCTGTTCCTGTGCTGATGAGGGTGTCCCTTGCACTGTCCCCTTTAAAACCTTCTAATCTTACTGCATGACAGGCCATCTTCTCCATGTTTTCGGATGTCTGCATGACCACTAGGTATCACAGCTGCATTAGTCCTTAGCCTCAGCTGCTTCCATACTGCTGCGGGCCTCTTTACTTTACTCTCACCTTCCTTTGGCGCTCTCTACCATTGCCAGCCGACAGCCAGGCCCAACCACTGCTGCTCCTACTTCGTTTTAGGTTGAGGCAGGCTGCAGCACAGCTCCCTGAGGCTGATGACTCCATTCTTACCCTTGCAAATGTGGCAGTCGACACCCCCTCCACAGCAGTACTGGCTCTCTCCCTCTACTCCAAAGGTAAACCGCTTCTCATGCATCTGGATGGGCAAGTAGTGCTTGGCTCTCATTATAGGAGCTGCATTGCTCTCCTTTTTTCAACTCTGTCCCACAGTTAGCAATCTGCAGTCTCCATTAATCGCAGGCCCCCGGGGCCACACCCTTTGCTCAGATCGGTCTCAGCACCTTTACATACGCTGCAGGTTCTCGTTTTACTGGCGCTTGAACTGGAGCTGCGCCGGTGACATTATCTTCCTCAGACACGTGCCGGGCCTCTTCACCGTCGCATTCATATCGCAGCCGCTCCTACTTCTTTTTGCAGACTCACCCCTCCTCAGCATCAGTCTCGCTTGGTTACGGGCAGCATGGAACCTTGCCCTGTGCTCATGCAATCTTGTCCGGTTCGTCAGCTCATCACCGTTCCCCTACAGAGAAAACATCTGCCTACAGCATGTACTTCCCCAGGCCTCTCTCTCACCAGTCACAACCATTACTGGCCGAGAGTGGGGCAAGTCTAGGGGTATTTTCTCCGTCCTGGTAAACCTGTACTCCAGCGACTGGAATCAGGATGCTCACCGGCTCCTCATCTTTCCCTTTGGCTAATGGCCCCTCACTCAGGCCACAACAGCTTTTCCTGATGCTGCGGGCCACTCACTACTTACCAGTCGCAGTCCCCTATCTCTTTGCAACACAAAGGTGCAAGGATTTTGGAGGTACCACTTACTCGTGCCACCAGAACTGCCTCAGGTACAGTATTCAGTTGTTTAGGGCCATTGCTCTGGAGCCCTTCATTCAAACCAGTATCAGCAATTTTACAGCACTCACTGGCCGTGCGGGATGAAACATCAAGCAGGGATGCAATCTCTTTATCCCCTAGAGCCTCAACAGGTCCATCTCTTCACACTACCAGGGACATCCCTCAAGCCGGATATGGCAGCCACAATATGTTTCCCTCTCACCTCTGGACCTTACAGCGCTGCAGTGATGGTGTCATCCTTCTGCCTACGCCAGCCACTCTCTATGGCCTTTGTGCTCATGAACACTGCAAGGGTGACCTCAATATGGGCTACACTACCTCATATCCTGGACGGTCTCTCAGGGTCGCAGATAGCAGGATAGAGTGGAAAACATGCATGTGAGTTTATGCTCGTGATTATTCTGGCATGATCACGTGTGTTGCTTTGTTTTAAACATATGCTGCTCGTGAGTCTCACGGCTAGGTTCCTTCTCCATGGTTTTCACGGCTGCACGTTAGATGCGATTGTGGATTTCATGGAGTTAGATCACAGCTGGAGGGGCTCCTGCATTTCTTGAATAAACTTGCATTAAACTTCTCTCCAAGTCTACAGTTTCCCCTTCATATGTTTGGCGATGAGAGGGAACAGGACCTCCTCCAAACCATTCATAAATACGAATCCGATGTAATTTTCAGGGCTTTTGCTGCTTCCATTGCCGGAGTCGATACTGGAGATGATTGGAGATCTTCACCCTGCGCAGGGAAGCTGCGCAAATATTTCAGTGAGTTGCTTACTCTTTTATCATTGGTCGCTGACGTCACCCTTTACATCACGCTGTGGCCATCTTGGATTGGAATTCTAAAGGCCTTATAACACAGGCACACTAGGTGGCACACATTCTTAATGACGTTATGTGGAAGCCATATTGGAATGGCTATTTAGAAGCTCTGCTGCATTTGGCCACATTCAAACCTGCTCCAAAGTGGCAGCAATCTTAAATTGAGAAAGCTTGCTCTCTCATCTTTCTTAAACATAGAAAATAAATTATGGATGCCATTTTGCATTGAGAGATCTTGTATTTCCAAAACTTTCAATAATTTTAATAAAAAGACTTCCAAAAATAGTTTGTTCAAATTCATCCGTGCTTACAGAAACCTGGCAAACCTGCACAACAGTGGGATAAATGGCACAACACCTTTGAAAACTTTCTTGTTGATATTGATGCATACACATTCAATGCAAAAAGGAAGAGGGCCATCTTATATAGCAATCTTGGTCTTGAAGGTCAAGAAGAATTCAACAGTCTTCCAGCAATGTCTTCTGTAGGACAAGTAAAAGAATGGAATGAATATCTGGATGCTATAACTAGATTGAATAGCACATTTTCTGAACAACCTAGTATTTTATTATAAAGGTTCAACTTCAATAAAAGAATCAATTAACAGAGGAGTCAGTGGACAATCTTTTGACATTTCCATTAGAGATCAATTTGTTTTTGGGTGTAACTCAAAGAAAATTCAAGAACCCTTACCTTTCTACAGAGATCCAATACTGTCAGAAGTAATTGACATGGCAAAAGCAATTGAACGTTCAACCTTTCCCAGCAAGTGTATATCTTTTGATACAAAGTCTCAGCCTCTCAGCAACGTCAACAATATAGAAATGCCAGAAATTGTTAACGCATTGTCTTACAGATCTAAAAATAATTCTAATAAGTCCTTTTACAAAAAAATGTCTTTTTGTTTCAGATGTGGATCCAAGAACCATCTAAGTACTAACCCTGTTTGCCATGCCATCAGTAAAAAATTTACAAAATATCATAAAATGGGTCACTTTTCAGGGGTATGCAGGACTTCATGGAATATCACTAGGGTTGGTGCTCTTGATATCTCTTTTGTCTCAGAAGAATGTTCATTGCCACATGATTTTGCTAAAGTACTTCTCTCCCTTGAAGTAGAGACACACAATGTTGTTGATTCTGCTCCAATTAAGGGTCCAATTTGTGATGTGTTTATTGGTGACACAGAACTTAATATGATGGCAGACTCAGGTGCTCCCATCACAATCATCTGAGATACCGTCTAGGAACAAGTGTGGTCTACATCAAAACCTTTAAACACCCCTGATATTTTTGCAAAAGCTTATGGAGAGAAATCCATTGATATGCTTGGATATATGTTTTGTAGAAAGTAAAATATCTGGGCAGAGTAGCATTTACAAAAATAAATGTTACTAAAAAAGGAAAATTAATATTAAGCTGGCGTTGTTTAGCAAAGTTTCGGTCTAATGTTGATACCAGGATCACCCAATCCTTTCAGGTTTTGTGAGGTCAACTTAGCCAGTACACATAGTCCTGAACAAGTTACACTCTCAGATATGGTTAAAAGATCCCAGATGTGTTCAAAATATTATAGGGGTAATTGATACATTTGAACATAGAATCATGTTAAAAAAAGCATGCTATGCCTGTGTCACTTAAACTCAGACAGGTTCCCCTATCTGTCAGAGCTGATCTCAAAGTCTTGCTTTACAACCTGGTTAGAGACTTACTCATCTGAATGGGTCAGTCCCATAGTGATAGTACGCAAGAAGGATAATTCCATAAGGTTGTGTGATGACTTACCCACTTTAAATAAGAATATCCCCATTGATTGTCATCCTTTGCGAAAGATTAGTGACCTTCTGTCAAATAATAATGGAGCCAATATTTTTTCGCTTTGGACCTTCGTTCTGCTTATCGTCAGATGCCACTCGCTGCAGAATCCCAAGATCTCACTATATTTACCACTCCTTTTGGAGCTTATGCACTTTTGAGACTTCCCTTTGGCCTGGCTTCTGCAGCGAGTTCAGAAATTCATGGACTCTATACTGTTTGGAATCTCTGGTACACAGGCATATCAAGATGATGTCCTAATATTTTCAGAAACTAGAGAGGGGCACAATATCATTTTAAGAAAAGTTTTGGGAATCATCAACAAGGTAGGAATTACCCTTAAACTGGATAAGTGTAAACTATGTAAAACAGAATTGAATTACTTGGGTCATTGCCTTTCGGATATTGGCATATATCCAACATTTCCATTGGTAAAGGCAATTCAAGATGTTCCTACTCCTAAAGACTGAGATTCTCTAAGATCTTTCTTAGGGATGAGTGAATATTACTCAACATATATTCAAGGATATGCTATCATTGTTCAACCCCCGAGAAACCTTTTAAAGAAAAATGTTGATTTCGTTTGGGATGATGTTGCTAAACATGCTTTTACTTCTGTTAAAAATTTCATCACTGATGCACCAGCTTTATAAGCTTTTAAGCCTGGTTCAAGATGTTTGGTGACTGTAGATGTCAGTCAAAGGGGAAAGGAGCTGTACTTTCACAGTCGTCTGAACATTGTGAAGACACTGTGGCCTTTGCTTCTAGTTCTCTAAAATAAGGAAAATCACAATACATCACAATTTCCTGGGCCATTGAGACATTTAAAACCTATCTCTGGTAAATTAAGTTTTCACTTTTCACTGATCATAACTCTCTTATTCGTCTTCCCAGTGGTGATGGATCTGGGAAAGCCTCTTCTAGACTGGTGAGATTGTTATCTCACTTACATGAATATAATTTCAAAATCAAAATTATACCATACTTAATTTCTTTTGATGACTGGATTACTTTTTGAAGATAATATTTTGTCTCAAGGAATGACATTTACTTCTCAAGGCTGGCCCAAAGAAAGGTGTTTGCCTTCACCTATAAAACCTTTTTCACAAGTTTCTACTGAACTTTCCATAGTTAATGGACTGCTGTTTAGGAATAACTTGGTGGTTCCCTCCAATGTCAATCAGATCTAAACTTTTTCAAGCAGCTCATTCCTGTCATCTAGGGGTGGGAGCCACTTCCAAAAACATGAAACACATTTTTGGTGGCCTTCTATAGACTCTCAAATTGCTGCTTGGTTATCATCCTGCAGTACTTGTTTATTATCTGACAACACTGGATCACACATAAAATACCGTTGCATACAGTACCCTTACCAGAAGAACCACGGTCTAAGGTTGCTCTGGATTTTTCAGGTCCTTTTCACTTGCTACCACCTGATAAGAGATGTTTGATGGTCTTAGTTGACTATTTCTCTAAATGGATTTTCTTTTACTTTGTTGCCTCTGTAAACACTTCATCAGTAATCACATTTTTGGACAATATTTTCACTTGTCGTTACAGATGATGGCACATACTTTGCTTCCACACAAATGAAATATTTTGCTGCAAAACATCACATTAAACATTTCAAGGTTGCATTGTATTCCCAACTTCAAATGGTCTGGTTGAAAGGGTTAATACTTTTTTGAAGGAAGGAGTACAGAGATTTGTATTGCCAACGGTGTTAGGCAGGGGTGCATTCTGGTGCCCCTGCTTTTCACCCTGTACATTAATGACCTAGGTTCTGTCTTAATGGAGGCTTGCAAGGACATACCGAGGGTAGCCAAACGATTCATTCCGGTATTGTTATATGCTGATGATGCCGCACTTTTAACACATACAGCGGTAGGACTGCAAAGCTTTTAAACTCATTTTCTGTTTTTATGAAATCTATAGATCTTAGCGTGAACTTTTCCTAATCACATGTTATGAGGGTGGGCAAAAAAGTGAAGGGGGTAACAACTTTGCATTATGAAGGGAATGGGCTGTCTAGGATATCAACTTTTCCATACCTAGGCATTATCTTTGATGACAAGGGCCCATGGTCACCTCAGATAACAGCTAAACGTAACGTTTTAGCTGGATCCATTTTGGCTGTCTTGGGCTTTGCCCGTAAACTGGGAGCTAAACCATTCCAAGCCCTGCTAAAGATATATGACGCCAAATGTACCTCCCTTGCTATGTAAGGGGCAGACCTTTGGGGCTTCAAAAATGTTAAGGCTATTCAAGTGGCGGAGGATACATTTTTGAAAACCATTCTATCAGTTCCTCAATCCACTTCTGGTTATATCGTCCATCAGGAGCGTGGAGTTGGTTTTTTGGAAGACCGGATAGCCGTAGCTTCTCTTTTAAAATGGATTTCCATCTGGCTAAATCCTGAGCTGGAGCTGAATCAAGAAATCCTTAGAGATTGTCTAGCACTTGATTTTGGTCATTGTATCCCCTGGCTAAGTTATGTTCACAGACTAGCTGTCAAACTGGGTCACCCAGAACTGTTTAACTCACCTGATAAGTTAGTGAAAGGGGATATCAAGTGGGCTAAGGATTCCTATAAGTTAGCAGCTTGCTCGGCCAGAGAAGATAGAGAGTTGGGTAAACCTACTGTAAGGGCTCACATACTATTAAAAACCTCAGATTTGATTGAGCCATACCTGAATATTGTAAATAATGCTAATCATCGCTTTTTACTAACTAGATTCAGGTTGAACCAATTCCATTTCCTTTTTTCTGAAACCCCAGGGTGGACAAGGGAGGAAGATCTGGGGATCTGCTCTTGTGATGGCTTTTCCATCAAAGATACTATGCAGTTCATTTTCTTCTGTGAGCATTTTCACCCTATACGCAAGCGTTTTATCATCCCCCCTCATAAAAGATAAAGGTTTCATGCAGGTCAAACCGGCCCTCCTTTACTTGCAGCTACTTTCCAATGTGTGGGAGATATTTAACATAGCAAATTTCCTCACGGTGGCTGTAGGATTAAAGAAAAAAATTAAATGGAAATAGTTATGACAATGATTTCTGAAGTAATGAATTGTGACTGAGTACACCCTTTTTATTCAATTGGTTTTAAAGGTTTTATGATAACGTTTTTAAATTGGTATGATAATATGTACTGCATTCATTGTAAAAGGGCATTTTTCTACTGCATATATTTTTTTTTATCCTTGGTCTTGAGAGAAAATGTTTAGTATACTTTTATGGTTTTTGTTATGAACCGAATAAAGTATTTTTTGACTGACTGACTGACACTTCATCAGTTATCACATTTTTGGACAATATTTTCACTTGTTGTTACAGATGATTTTGCTGCAAAACATCACATTAAACATTTCAAGGTTGCATTGTATTCCCAACTTCAAATGGTCTGGTTGAAAGGGTTAATACTTTTTTGAAGGAAGGAGTACAGACATTGATTGCTGTTGGGAGTCAAGTTGAAGTCTTTCTTGAAGAAAAGGTTTAAAACTATCACCTTACTCCACATTCCACTACAGGTGTACCTCCCTTCACTCTACTAAGGAAGAGAAATCCCTGGGCACAACTCTGCCCAGATTGGTTAGGAGATACCTTGCCAAAAGATAAGCATTGTTTTTGCACTATCTCTGAACTTGTCAAAGAGAGAATGAAACTGTCACAAACCACACAAAAATCTCTGTATGATGTATCCCATGCTAGTAAAACAATAGATTATTATGTGAACAATTGTGTCTGCTTAAACTTCCTTCCCTAAAAAGGGAGAATCTAAGTTTTCAAATCCATTCAAAGAAGAGAAGGTTGCAAAAGGTGCTGTTTTTCTACAAGGCAAGGGCTGGTGGTCTTAAAGAGACCTAGTTAAATTATTCCAATGAGCAAGCACGTCATATTGGTAAGCACAAGAGGAGGGAAGAGAGTCAATGTTTTGATATCAGGAATGATGTTACACCTCCAGACATGCCTTCCACAAGTAATTTGCACCCTCTACCGTCAGTCTCTCTCTCTAGTGCTAACAGATTTTGACGTTTTTGATCATATTTAAGTGCTTCTTTCTGATAGTCATACATCCTCAAGTGTTTTTATCTTGATAAACACGTTGCAACAAGATCCATGTGCAATGTTTCCATGCCTTTTAGGTTTAAACATGTTTATGTTTGTTGATGCAAATATCCATTGTAAACAAAAACGTATGCACTATATTCTTATGCTTGTTAGCTTCAAACTTTTGTTTTATTCTTAAGATGTCAATTGTGTTTCTGTTATAATATGGAAGATGTTGTAGTGTATCACATGCATGTGATCATGCTTGTGATGATTCTGGCATGATCAAGGATGGTGCTTTGTTTTAAACATGTGTTGCTCGTGAGTCTCATTAATAGGTTCCTTCTCCATGGTTTCCACAGCTGCATGTTAGATGCGGTTGTGTATTTCATGGAGTCGGATCACGTCTGAAGGCACTCCTACATTTCTTGTATAAACTATGTAAAACCTCTCTCCAAGTCCACAGTTTTTTATCTTACACAGGACTCGGCTCGCTTGTCCCATTCTGACTCTGGGGAGTCCCTTCTAGTCTGCTGCTGCATTACAGCCGCTGGTGAAGGTTGCCCTCTCCAAGGGCTGTACTCCCATCTCTACCTCTACATTATGTGCACTTTGTGATCAGCATGGTAAACTTTCTTAGCAGCAGGCATATTAACTCTGTGAGCTACTTGTCTTCCACTAAGGAATCTCCAAACTCTCCAGGAAGACCATTAATCACTAGAGTTATATTTGCATTTTTATTGTTCCCTGAAGATTGTCGGTCAGGTTACATTGAAGAGATTATGGAGTTCAAGGGGAGGAGGATTGTTGGGAAGTTGTATGTAGCACATAAAGGGTTGAACATCTTGAGGTGGTTACATTGAGGTCAATTTGGCATGGTACTCAGGCCTCGGACCACATAACAGGTCCTTGCTGTAAGGGACAATCAGATCTTGAAGATCTTATCAACAATTTTCCCCACTTATTTTCTGGTGAGGTAGGCAAAATTAAGGATTTCCAACTCAAAGTTATAGTGAAAAAGGGCACCTGTCTTGTCAAACATAAGCTGAGAAATGTCCCCTTTAGGACTTTGAAAAAGAATTTGATTATTAGTGTGCTAAGAGAATAATTGAACCTGTTGAGTCCTCATTATGGTTGTCTCCACTAGTTGTCGTACGCAAGCAGAATGGCGACCATAGGGACTGTGTTGACCTCCGCTGTTTGAACAAAGAAATCTGGGTGGATTCCCAAACTTTACCGAATAATAATGAACTGTTGACAGGTTTGCAGGATGCGAAGATATTCACAAAATTAGATTTAACATTTTTCGTCACTTTTCAGTATGTCCTCATGTTGTTTGGACTTGCGCCAGCTACGTCAGTTTTTCAGCGACTCATGTCAAACAAGTTAAAGAGGATTGACGTGCTTTCTGTTTTCCAGGATGATGTTCTTGTTTTTGCACGTGGTAGAGTTCCGCATGGTAGTATTTTAAAGGAAGTCCTGTCTAGGTTCCAGACTAATGGTGTGGTGTTACGCAGGGACAAATGTGTTTTCATGACCAAGGAGGTTGAATACTTGGCATTTAGTTAATGAAAGTGGGATTCTCCTTAAAAATTATCTAGTCGATTTGATTGTCAAATCCAAACATCCTTTCGTTAAGACTAGTCTTAAATCCCTGGTATTTTTGAATTTTATTCACGGTTTATTCAAGATTTTGCAAGCAAGTTGAGGCCTTAGTCACAAATGCTGATGAGGCATTTGAGTGGAGTGGCAAATGTTGAATGTTTTTGAGTGGGTAAAGCAACAACTAGTCTCACCTAAGGTGTTAAGACATTATCTTACTTGTACCTTCTTTGTTGATGCCAGTAAGCTGGTGTGGGAGCTGTTCTGTCCCAGAACAAAGGGGGGGAAGTCAGAACAATTGGATTTGCATCCAGGGTGTTGTCTCCTTCAGAAAGGAGGTACTCGGTCATTGCGAAGGAGTTGCTGGCGTGCTCTTGGGCTGCGATGAAGTTTAAGAACTTCATTTGGGGAAGATGTGGAAGATGTAGATGCGCAGGTCTATGCACCCCCTATAGGTTTGGAACGTTTTATTCTTCCACAGTATACTCATCTGATCAATAATCTCTGTCGTGCGATTCCTTTTGACAGCAAGGAAACACGAGATAGAGAAAACTGAATGAATCTATTTGTCTTGATAAATATGATAAAGATGGGAGTATTGTGAAGAAAACATTGAAACGCGTTGACGCTACTTAGATTACATAAACTCTAAGGGAATATGGTATTTTACAAATAGAAGTCTAACCAGACTATGCTTCCACTGATTTAGATGATAAGTCTTTGTAAACGACTAATTTGGGAGTCTGAAATTGTGTTTTATCTTGTAAATGTGTTTGTATTTTTATGTTTATGAAAGGGTGCAATATATGTTGAAGTGATTTTATGGAGCATATCTAATGCATCAATGTATTTTTTGGATCAATTCATTGTTTTTTATGTGATTTTAATTAAAGAAACATTTGGTACTGCTTTACTAGATGTGTTAGGTTCTTAATTATTTTTTATGTTTTTTCAATTGAGTTAGTTTTTTCTTACAAATGTGATAGTTGCTTTATTTGCAGTTATTCAGATCTATTCCATAGGGAATTCATTTGTAACTTGTGAAGAGTACCTCATCCCTTTGGTCAGAAAGGGGTCTCTCTCTATAATATATACATAGTTCAGAAGCTAACTGTAGGAAGTTGGATATCTGACTATGGTTACCCCCAAACTTTTTGCCTGGTGTTTAGCTGGTTTCTGACATAGTTGGCCTGGGATCCTGCTATTCAGGGCCCCAGGCTAATTGCTCTCTCCTTAAAATGGACTCCATGTACCTTAGGTACATACACAATTGGAACTGGTTCACCTTATTGGCCCCTGTAACAGTGTACCCAGGTACCCAGGGCATAGGTGCTTCCAAGGCTACCAGGGGCTGCAGCATGTATTATGCCACCCCTGGCCTCCATATTTGACACAACTGGCTGATCACTCAGCTGGGGTAAGTCGGTGTAACCACCCCTTACTTAGGTGTAGTATGCCAATACCTAACCTAAAATGGACACATATGTTCCTATCAGTCACTCCTATGGAAGGCCTCATCAATCCTGGAGGCAGAGTGCTTGGAAATATGTGAGATAGTGCTCTGGCATGAGCTGAGCCTGTCTGCAGCTTTCGGAACCATGTCCTTTAGCTGTTTCATGATACTGCCATACCATATACTCTTAAGTGCATTATGAAAATGCTATCTTGGGTTTGGCTTTATCAAAACATGTCGAGTAAGGTGTCATACGAATTGGAATACTACCCCCTCGCCAGTTCTGGCGACGGGAGTAGCATTCCACCCTTCTATAGGGACACGACATGTACCTAACCTGAACCCCGGTTAAAGTTAAACAGAGCCTCCGCATCACAAAATGGATGCTGCCACCACAGACACAAGTCTGACCTCCTGCTGCTGGGAGTCCTTCCAGCGAGGGCAGCTTGGACAAAGGGTTTCCTGCCTTGGGAGGTGCTAGCACCACCCCAGACAGGATTTTGTGTATTGGGTAGGACAGGGCTGAATAGAATCAGACATGCCTGGGGCACACAAGGTGTCCCTGTGCATTGGCCAGTTCAAACCGGTGCTGGGGCCTTCCAGCCCCAGTCCTGGCGCGAAACTGGACAAAGGAAAGGGGGTGTAACCACCCCCCTTCCTGGTTCCACCCAGAGGAGGGACCTAGTAGGTGATCCGGCCCCCCAGATTCGAATAAGAGTGGGAGCTGTGTCCTGAGACTTCAGATCATCCTGAATCAACTTGAAACTAAGAAGACGACTGGACTTCGACATTATGCTGCACAGAAGACTGAAGAGCATCTCGCTTGTGGCCTAGGAGTGGCCACCCTCTGAACACAGGCACCATCCAGCAACTCGACGTCTGATTTGCCGCCGCCTCCCGCCGGAGCCCGAGCCCAGAGCCTGACAAGACCAAGAATCCCAGACTTCTCACAGCCCGATCCACAGTCCCTGCAAAGAAGGGACCCGTGGAGACACCGAGAGACGTGGGACCGGACCTCTTGAGAGACCCCCGAGAAGCTGACTGCGCAGCACCTGAGGCACCCTCGATGGTGTGCTTTGGGATTTGAGAAGCCCCAACCTCGAGCAGACCTTGCACCGAAGTTCAGCCCCCCAGCATCTCCACGATCTGCGTGGGGCCCTTTTGCACCGTGCCACTTGACGCACCATCCCGGCCACTTGCCACGTGGCTAGCGGCAATCGTGGCGACGAAAACGACAAACTACACAGCTGGTCTGGTTGCTCCAGACTGGCCCTTGCTCCCCTGAAAAGGAGCAGCCGCTCTGACCTTGCTGGTCCGAGTGAGAAGCTTGAATCACTTCCTGCGTGGCTTGCTTTAGCCAAGGCCTGTTTGCTCCAATCAAGTTGCTGACACAGCCATCAGCGAGAACCCACGTGGGACAGCTCGTCACCGACTCCTGGACGTCCTTGACCTCTTCGTGTCCACGTGCTGCAGAGACAATCTTCATGACATCACCTGTTTGCACCCGACATCGCCTGGTTCCGTCCTGGTTCCACGGTAGTCACTGGCTAGTGACTTTGAACATTGTCCCCTCTGCTTTCAGGTCTTCACCTCTTCAGATCCACCCTTGGATCCACCGGAACTCTTCACATCGAGCCGCCTGCAGCATCTTCAGCTCCAAGCACCATCGACCTGCGTGACGAAACCCGACACTACTTCGACCCTGTGCACCCGCTTCCTGTGGGTGAGGTAACTCAGCAACGCCGGTGTTCCCACACTGGTACACACCTCTAGTGTCTGTGTCTAAAGTTTCATCCTTCTAGGTCACTCGGAAGGTTCCTTAATAACTAACTTTGTAACTTTTACGCACCATTGACATTGCATTGGTATTGCGTGCACTTTCCGCACTGCACCCGAGTCACGCGGGCCTTTCCCGACTTCTTCACTGCTAGTCCCGAACAGCTCCAGCGATTCCCCAGGCCCTAGGCCTCTTCACTTTCCCCATAGTGGTTCTTATACCACTATCTTTGTATATGGTTTAGGTGGCCCCTAGGGCTCATCCATATTCGTGCAACTTTTGTATATTTAAACTGTGTTTTGTTTTAACGCATTTGCTTCTGTGCTCATAAAGAGTATCAGGGATATTTGTAGAAATAAATCTATATATATTTTCAATATATATCTGTGTGGTGTCCTTTCATTTGGTATTCAAGGGGATTGTATATGGTAAAACAGCTTGCTTCACATGCCTTTACAGAGTTTGGCCTAAGACTGCTTAGTCCATGCTACCCCTAGGATAGCTTGTCTATAAGGTTGACTTTACAACCTGCACCAAGGGGGTTGCTTGGCATGTTACAAGGTGATCACTAGAACTAGTGAGCATCATATACCAGGCCAACTTCTCACATTGGTGGCAGCGGATTGGGATTTGAGCTTGCTGTTGTTTTACCATTACAATCTTTGAAAATATCATTTGAAAGATCATACAGGTACCTGATAGGTACACTAAAACAAGACTAGATATACTTAAGTTGTACTGAACTTAGTTGCTGTAGAGGATAGGGAGTAGCACACCCTGACTACAACTACTAGATAGGTTTTGTAGGAAAACACAAGTGTAGGTAGATTGCAACACATCCACCACACTAGAGCAATGTCTGGAGCTGAGGGATCCTCTGGACCCAACTCTGTTGAGAGTGACCCTCCAAGGGCACCATCCAAATTTGCTATCTTTTCATTTAAGGAACTGACGCAACTGTGTTCCATGAGAGGAATCAAAACAGGTCCTACTCCTACAGCAGGACACCTCAGAGAGCTGTTAGACCAGTCTGAAGCTCTAAAGAACTCCAAACCAGGCCCCTCAGGGACTGGTGAGGAAGTTTCTCCTTCTGAAGATGATAACCCTGATGCCCCTGCCCCTGTCATCCAGATAGATGAGGAAGACCAGACCCCTGGGAATACTCAGCCTGAGGAAGAGGAGGAGGAGGAGGAGGAAGAAAGTGATTCTGATGATGGTAGAAATAGCCAGGTGTTAGTCAGCAGGCTTAACCAGGCTAACTTAAGCTTATTTGGGACTGAAGGTGGGTCCAACCCATTCAGACCCCCAAATGGACTTAACCAGGAGCATAGGAGGAGGAGGAATCACTCAGGTGAATCCAATACTTCCCATGTTTCTAGAGGTTCTCATGGCAACTCCAGAAGGGAGTTGACTAGCCCTCAGAGAAGGGAACATGAGGCCAAAATGAGAGAGGCTGAACTTAGGATCCAGAGGCAAGAGTTAGAGGTTGCCCTGGCCAAAGAGAAACTTGCTAGAGCAAGGCAGCCTAGAGAGACTGGATTAGAATCCACTGGTGGCAGCACTATCCCTAAGGATAAAGACAGGTCCTATGACAATAGAAACCTGAGTAAGATTGTGCCCCCCTACAAAGTTGGGGATGATATCCACAAATGGATGACTGCACTTGAGAGAGCTTGCAAAGTACAGCAGGTCCCTCAGGAGCAGTGGGCAGCAATATTGTGGCTCTCCTTTGAAGGTAGAGGCCGAGACAGACTCCTCACAGTTAGTGATGGGGATTCTAGAAACTACCTAGTCCTGAAGAGTGCTCTGATTGATGGGTTAGGCTTAACCACTGAACAGTACAGGTTAATGTTCAGAGATACCCAGAAGACACAGACTCAGGACTGGTCTGAATTTGTTGAATGTGCCACTAAGGCTCTGGAGGGCTGGTTGCTGGGAAGTAAGGTTACAGACTATACAGGATTGTATAATTTAATTATGAGAGAGCAAATCTTAAGTAATTGTCAAAATCAGCTTCTACATCAGCACCTGGTTGACTCTGATCTGACCTCCCCACAAGAATTGGGTAGGAGGGCAGACAAATGGGTCTGAACCAGGATCAGGCCTAAGAACCTGGGTGGTGACCAAAAGAAAGAGACTACCAAGCCTCAAGAGAAGGGTGGGGATAAAAGTAAGGAAAAGACTTCCCCAGGGCCCCAAAACTCCAAGGATGGGGGTGGGTCCCAAGACACTTCTTCAACCCAGAAAAAGCCTTATTGTCATGCCTGTAAACAGGTTGGGCATTACAAAACAGACAGCTGTTGTCCCAAGAATGGCAATAAAGAGAATATACCTCCAAAGCCAGCTCCAACACCTCCTGTTACTGTCAGCAGTAATCCCCCAGGAAGTGGGAGCACACCCAGGAATCTGGGTGGGTTTACTTTTGGAGGACAGGTGGAATCTGGCCTATCCAGGTCCCCTAACTCAGATACTCTTGTCTATGAGACTGGCATGGGGTTTGCCAATTTCACTGCTTGCCCAAACACTTTGAGCAAGTATAGACAGGAGCCCCTCATCAATGGCTTGAAAGTTGAGGCCTTTAGAGACACAGGGGCTAGCATCACCATGGTGGCTGAATGTCTAGTCCCCTCAAGGCAACTTTTACCTGATGCCACATATCAGGTGACAAACATTGATGGAATAGAAACCAAACATCCCATGGCAGTAGTCAATCTTAGCTGGGGAGGTGCCACTGGCCCAAAGAGAGTGGCAGTGTCAGCAAACGTGCCTGTAGATTGCCTACTTGGTAATGATTTGGAAATCTCAGCCTGGGCTGAGGTTGAACAGGAAACCCATTCTAGAATGGTAAATCTACATGGAAAGGTTAGTGGGGCTGTGATGGCTACAGCCCCAATCCAAGATGTCCTTCCTGAAAAGGTTGGTAGGGCTGAGCAAACCTCAGCCCCATCTTCAGCTAACTTCCCTCCTGAAAAGATTAGCAGGGCTGTGATGGTAACAGCCCATACCCAAACTGAGTCTCCTCCTGAAAAGGTTGGTGGGGCTGTGATGGCCACAGCCCACACTCAAATTGATACATGTGTTGTGAAGCCTGAAAAGATGGATCACTCCACACAAACAGAGAGCATTGAGGAGGAAGAGAAATCTCCCTCCCACCAGACTTTAGGAAAGGATCAGCCTTCTCAGGGAACTGATCTTACCCCTGATGAAGGAACTGCCCCAGAGGTAGTCAGGCCTAGCCTGACAGAGCCTCTGATGTCAGTGGACCCTTCTCAGGTGGGACCCAGTCTGGAGCAGGTATCCTGCCCCTCTCTACCTTGCCTTACTCAGCCCAGGGCTGCAGAGGACAAAAAGGACAGTGAGCCCCAAAGGGCCCCCTGTCAAATAAAGCACCCCCATCAACAGATTAGGGGCACCGAAACTAGTAGCCCTAGTGAGGTGAAAACTTTAAAAACTCCTGAGGGAGCCCCCTTAAAAGTAGTTAGGGACCTCCCACAGATGGATTCTGTTGGGCACAGCCAAACCTGGGACCCCAAGGGCCCAAACCTGAACTGTCCCTCCAGTAAACCAACAAGAGGGACCCAGCCTCCAGCTTTAGGTAGCCAGAGGTTGACCCTGAGAGCACAGTGCAACTCAGTCAAAGAAAGAAAGGCACACATGGTGGAGAGTGATTGGAGGAAGCTGAGTCCTACGGAGGAATCTCACTTCAGTACTCCATCCCACCACCAGCCTTTAACTTTGCAAAGACACACCACAGGTAGAGATTCCCTATGGTGGAGACCCTCAGATACCCTTAGGGTGAGGGATTGCTTAGTGGACCATGAGACGGGGGTAACCAAGCCAGAGCTGGTACTTCCTTATATGGCCACTTAGGCAATATAGGCTTACCTGGTCAAGGATAGCCTTATCTCCTTTCGTTTGGGTGGGGGGTTATGTAGGAAGGTGGATATCTGACTATGGTTACCCCCAAACCTTTTGCCTGGTGTTTAGCTGGTTTCTGACATAGTTGGCCTGGGATCCTGCTATTCAGGGCCCCAGGCTAATTGCTCTCTCCTTAAAATGGACTCCATGTACCTTAGGTACATACACAATTGGAACTGGTTCACCTTATTGGCCCCTGTAACAGTGTACCCAGGTACCCAGGGCATAGGTGCTTCCAAGGCCTACCAGGGGCTGCAGCATGTATTATGCCACCCCTGGCCTCCATATTTGACACAACTGGCTGATCACTCAGCTGGGGTAAGTCGGTGTAACCACCCCTTACTTAGGCGTAGTATGCCAATACCTAACCTAAAATGGACACATATGTTCCTATCAGTCACTCCTATGGAAGGCCTCATCAATCCTGGAGGCAGAGTGCTTGGAAATATGTGAGATAGTGCTCTGGCATGAGCTGAGCCTGTCTGCAGCTTTCGGAACCATGTCCTTTAGCTGTTTTATGATACTGCCATACCATATACTCTTAAGTGCATTATGAACCTCGCGGTTAAATGCTATCTTGGGTTTGGCTTTATCAAAACATGTCGAGTAAGGTGTCATACGAATTGGAATACTACCCCCTCGCCAGTTCTGGTGACGGGGTAGCATTCCACCCTTCTAGAGGGACACGACATGTACCTAACCTGAACCCCGGTTAAAGTTAAACAGAGCCTCCGCATCACAAAATGGATGCTGCCACCACAGACACAAGTCTGACCTCTTGCTGCTGGGAGTCCTTCCAGCGAGGGCAGCTTGGACAAAGGGTTTCCTGCCTTGGGAGGTGCTAGCACCACCCCAGACAGGATTTTGTGTATTGGGTAGGACAGGGCTGAATAGAATCAGACATGCCTGGGGCACACAAGGTGTCCCTGTGCATAGGCCAGTTCAAACCGGTGCTGGGGCCTTCCAGCCCCAGTCCTGGCGCGAAACTGGACAAAGGAAAGGGGGTGTGACCACCTCCCTTCCTGGTTCCACCCAGAGGAGGGACCTAGTAGGTGATCCGGCCCCCCAGATTCGAATAAGAGTGGGAGCTGTGTCCTGAGACTTCAGATCATCCTGAATCAACTTGAAACTAAGAAGACGACTGGACTTCGACATTATGCTGCACAGAAGACTGAAGAGCATCTCCCTTGTGGCCTAGGAGTGGCCACCCTGTGAACACAGGCACCATCCAGCAACTCGATGTCTGCTTTGCCGCCGCCTCCCGCCGGAGCCCGAACCGAAAGCCTGACAAGACCCAGACTCCCAGACTTCTCACAGCCCGATCCACAGTCCCTGCAAAAAAAGGGACCCGTGGAGGCACCGAGAGACGTGGGACCGGACCTCTTGAAAGACCCCCGAGAAGCTGACTGCGCAGCACCTGAGGCACCCTCGACACTGTGCTTTGGGATTTGAGAAGCCCTAATCTCGAGCAGCCCTTTCACCGAAGATCAGCCCCCCAGCATCTCCACGATCTGCGTGGGGCCCTTATGCACCGTGCCACTCGACGCGCCATCCCGGCCACTTGCCACGTGGCTAGCGGCCATCTTGGCGACGAAAACGACCAACTACACCGCTGGTATGGTTTCTCCAGACTGGCTCTTGCTCCCCTGAAAAGGAGCAGCCGCTCTGACCTTGCTGGTCCGAGTGAGAAGCTTGAATCACTTCCTGCGTGGCTTGCTTTAGCCAAGGCCTGTTTTCTCCAATCAAGTTGCCGACACCGCCATCAGCGAGAGCCTATGTAGGACAGCTCGTGACCGATGCCTGGACGTCCTTGACCTCTTTGTGTCCACGTGGCTGCAGACACAATCTTCACGACATCACCTGTTTGCACCCGACATCGCCTGGTTCCGTCCTGGTTCCACGGTAGTCACTGGCTAGTGACTTTGAACATTGTCCCCTCTGCTTTCAGGTCTTCACCTCTTCAGATCCACCCTTGGATCCACCGGAACTCTTCACATCGAGCCGCCTGCAGCATCTTCAGCTCCAAGCACCATCGACCTGCGTGACGAAACCCGACACTAATTCGACCCTGTGCACCCGCTTCTTGTGGGTGAGGTAACTCAGCAACGCCGGTGTTCCCACACTGGTACACACCTCTAGTGTCTGTGTCTAAAGTTTCATCCTTCTAGGTCACTCGGAAGGTTCCTTAATAACTAACTTTGTAACTTTTACGCACCATTGACATTGCATTGGTATTGCGTGCACTTTCCGCACTGCACCCGAGTCCCGCGGGCCTTTCCCGACTTCTTCACTGCTAGTCCCGAACAGCTCCAGCGATTCCCCAGGCCCTAGGCCTCTTCACTTTCCCCATAGTGGTTCTTATACCACTATTTTTGTATATGGTTTAGGTGGCCCCTAGGGCTCATCCATATTCGTGCAACTTTTGTATATTTAAACTGTGTTTTGTTTTAACGCATTTGCTTCTGTGCTCATAAAGAGTATCAGGGATATTTGTAGAAATAAATCTATATATATTTTCAATATATATCTGTGTGGTGTCCTTTCATTTGGTATTCAAGGGGATTGTGTATGGTAAAACAGCTTGCTTCACATGCCTTTACAGAGTTTGGCCTAAGACTGCTTAGTCCATGCTACTCCTAGGATAGCTTGTCTATAAGGTTGACTTTACAACCTGCACCAAGGGGGTTGCTTGGCATGGTACAAGGTGATCACTAGAACTAGTGAGCATCATATACCAGGCCAACTTCTCACACTAACAATTCAGAATATATTCCTCATCTATGTGAGAAAAAAAGTTAGACATGCTGCGTAAAATATAGACTTCCAACACCAACAGCAAGATGTCAGTTGCCCAATTTTCAACTCCACTAAAAATACTAAAGCTCTGAAACAGTCTTTGAGGGAAGAGCTCCGAAAACCTGGAAGTCTGTCCATCATGCTGCCAGGTCCAACCACTTTTTTGTCACTTCCACAAAAAGACCTGAACGCCTTCCTGTACCAGCTTTTGTTCCAATCTATAAAGACACTATGATTTCACCTTCAGCTTGCACCCCTTCTGGTTGTCTTCCTTCAATAAATGAAAATATATTTTTTTCAATTCCCAACTTGTCAACATCCTCCCTACATGCTAGGTTGCATCTTCTGGAAATTCTTGGAAATATCTCTCTTGTCTGAGCTTGCGATATTACGTTAATCGAATCTTATAACAATTTATGTAAATATGCCCAACGTGGTTGACTTTCTTCAGACCTACCCTGCCCCAGTGCGATGGGAGGCCCAGCTAAGAACTTGGGGGTTTGGTTCGGCCAGGACCTGAAGTTTTCGGATCACGTAAAAAAATTAACTGGTATCTGCTTTGGCACCCTGCAGACCCTGAGAAGATTTTTTCCTCTCCTCCCCAGGGCTGCTAAGGAAACTGTTCTTCGAGCCCTGATATTGTCTCGGCTCGATTATGCCAACGCCTTATTTTGCGGCTTGCCTGGGTATATGATTCATCGCCTTCAGGTGATACAAAATGCCGCAGTACGCCTGCTCTTCTCGCTCCCTAGGAGGACAAGCGTGCGGAGCCACTTACGTAGCCTGCACTGGCTCCCGGTACCACACCGAATTTTGTTTAAAATTCTGGTGTTGGCATTTAGAGCAGCACATGGTCAGGGTCCGATGTATTTGCGGAGACGATTTTCATTTTACATTCCTAATCGTGCCCTGCGATCGGCCAACCAATGCCAACTGATTGTTCCTAAATATAGATATGCTCGATTGGGAGGCCAATCTATCTCTGTTAAGGCAGCTTATGCTTGGAATGCCCTCCCCCTTTACCTCAGAGCCACTCCTACCATCACTGTCTTAAAAAAAGATCTTAAGACCCATCTTTTTAACGCCCCACTATAACAGATGTGCTCCACTCTTGAGGCTGAACTACTCACCGCGCCAGGATACCCCATGGTAAAGGAGCGCGCTATAAAAGCTTTTAAAATAAATAAATAATTAGAAAAATATAACAATCCCTGTAAGTATGTCCTGTGTTTTGGAATGTATGTATTTTCAGGTTGCGGAATTTGTCTCCTGCAAATGCTTTCTGGCGAGGTGCAGACATCATTTGTGTAGAATATTAGGGTGGGGTTAGGAGTGGGGGAGGGCGTTCCTCCAGCAGGCATTAACACTGCATATTTTTACCTATCAGCTTGCAGCCATCCTCTTAGCCATCTGGTCAACAATTGAATCTTGAAAAGATGGATTGTTCCTTTGTGCCGCAATATTGGTTCTATTTCGCATAGGGAAGCTGGTAGGATCCTAAGTACGGACACCAGCCAAGTATTCGTGTTCGGAATCAGTAAATTCCTATTGTCCGTTTACTATACCAGAAGGAAACTAAACCTTTCATTTTAAATAAGGAAAACTGCCATCCTGATATCTTATAAATCATGAATTATGCCTAGCCATTTGTGTCTTCTCAAACTCCCGGTTGTTATAATCAATTTAATGTTTTTTTTAATGTGATTTTAAACATTTTAACATATTTATACATTTTTGCGCCAAATATAAAATTGTATTCTGTGTGTCCAAATATGATGAAATGTTGCTCCTATAGCGGGTGCTGAACCATAATGAACTGTAAGCTGTATATATGGTGAATTTTAGCATGTTTTGTCATATTTTATTGTATCTTTTATGTTGCAAGTCAACGAAATAAAGATTAAAACTGAACTGAATCTTTCCCACATGCTGTTTGTCAGGCCACACTCGACATGATACACTCGTAGCAGAAAACGGTCCACCTCCTAATATCACCAACACCCTTATATATTTTAACAGGGTGCTCAAATGATTCAGCGAGGAAAAACAGGAGAGGGAAGGGACAGCAGTGGAATATAATCTGTAGGATCAAAAATACAGATATAAACAAGGGCATATAACCTCTATTGTAACAACAATGGAGGAGTACCCCCTCAGTCAAGAAGGCAGAGTAGTTACTCTGTTTCTGGAGCTAAAAGCTCAGGTCAGCACATTGTGCCCCAACCCGTTATCGGCCAGTACATGTCCTTATAGAAGACCCCTCACTCACCAACCTAGTTGGTGACATGCTTCATCATCGGGGTCCCACCCCATAGGCCGAGTGCGCACAGGGTGTCCTGCGACACCTGACTACAGTGGAGCTGGTTAAGTTTTCTTTTATATTTGCATAAGAATTAAAATGACAAGTGTGTTAAAAAGGGCCAAAACTACTCACTTCAAGTATTAATTCTTGAGAGCTTGAACCCTTGTAAAAAGTGTGGTGTCTCAAAACGTGAGGTGCGTTAAAAATAGCGAAGTGTGCTATGTGAGATTTTAACAATGGCGGGCCTCTACGTTCATGATTTCGAGGAAAAGTACATTCTCAGCAATACCAACCCCTACAGTTCCAACATTTTATTATGGAGAAGATACATCGATGATGTGCTGACCATATGGAAGGGTACAGAAGAGACCCTAGCATCCTTTTTCAACTGGATTAATACATGTGATGACCATCTGAGGTTCACGTATGAGAAGGATTTGAATACTTTGGTCTTCCTAGATCTGACGATAACTAAAGAGGACGGAAAGTTGACAACGGTTACTTACTACAAACCCACTGCTAAAAACAACCTGCTACGGTTTGAAAGTTTTCACCCAAGACCTTTGCGTGAAAACCTGCCCTATGGCCAATTTCTGCGTATTCGCAGAAACTGCAGCAAACTGGACGACTACAAGAGACAAGCCCAAAAACTCACCCAAAAATTGCGGAATCAGGGATATCCTGAAAAAATCTTGCACAAAAGTCAGAAACGAGCACGCAATCAGCCGAGGGCGGCTCTACTGGAGAACGTACCAAAATCAGTGGATGAGACCCCTCTGACCTGTGTTACCACGTATAACACTATTTCCAATGAAGTTACCAGAATAATAGGGAAACATTGGAACATACTAAATACAGGTAACTTGAGATGGGAGAAACCCCTTTTCTCGTACAGAAAGGCACGGAGCATCAAGGATGCAATAGTCAACACCAGACCTAAGAAGGAGACGCCAGAGAGAGAAACGATAACCAATATATGGGGTCTACCCAAAGTGACAGGCCACTATAAATGTGGGAACTGCAGCGTTTGCCCATTCACCAACAATACCGAGACATTGCAGTTGGAACCCAACAAGACGTGGACAATCAGAGGGCAAACTAACTGTAACAACGAGAACGTCGTCTACAGATTAACATGTCCATGCAACCTACATTATATAGGAATGACTAGCAGAAAAGTCAAACTACGCATTGGAGAACTCAGGAGCACTATCAGGAGTAAAAAAAACAACACAAGGCTCACTGAACCTTATTTGTCGGTTGGGCATACACCTGATGAGTTACAGTGGACAATTATCGAGCAGGTCAAACCAGGAGCCAATCTTAGTCAACGCCTGTTCGAGAAGGAACAGAGGTGGGTGTATAGACTTTCCACTCACAAAACTGTCCTGAACGATAATATCCCATGGAACACAGTGATGGAGTAAACATTTTCTCGTACAGACTTGTCTTATATAGCAGAGCATGCTCTCATGAACCAGCTGACCACTCTGCGCCACACTGTACAGGTAAATACCGGGAATTACCGATCGGAGTCCCTTGTGAATTACCTGCCATTCCCCATTCCTTTTCCTTTTCTGTCAATATACCCCCACACCTAATTACCTCAATTGCAGGGGTTTCCTGCACTAGTATGCCTGAACTTCGCAGAGGAAGCGCTTCCTCCCGTCCATACAAACTGGTTAGCATGATTGCCATAGTAACGGGACCGCTCCTCGTCACGCCCTAATCATTACGCGATCGGGAGAGGAAGCAGCTCCCTCCCCCTGACCGCACTCCGATTGGCTCACCGAGGTCACGAGCCGACGCCACGCCCAACCAGGAAATATCGATCGGCTTACTTTTCCGGCATTTCAGGGACAGCCGGTCATTCCACGGGGCATCTCTAGCAGTAACCAAGTAGGTTTACCGCGAGACGAACAGAAGTTGCAAGTAAGTGTAACCACGCCGACCTATGTGCGGGTCAGCTATCCACCGCACAGTTCTTTCATCATTCTCTATCGAACAAGGGCAGAACCCTGCTCATCCACTGTTTCTATTTCCAATTGATACAGGTGACGGACATTTGCTGTCTTGGAATTGCGGATGCCCATGAAGCGGTAGTTACCGCCTCAAGTGTAAGCCTCACTGTATCGTTGTTATGATTTACTATAGTTACGCTAGCACTACACGTAATACCCACCAACGCTGTGTAACGTAGTTGCCCAACCCGGGTTGCTTCAGATAACGATATCACAATGCTCCACATCATAGTATGATAGAAATCACTCTCCCGCACCTCTGTCTCTTCCCACAATATACCCAGTCGCCAAGCCAGACCGACACCTCAACCGGGCGCGGGTATTTAATTCAAGCACGTTCCGGCAACTAGAACTGGAGCACCCCTATTTTGAGCGCATTAGATGGACCCTACCATTTAATGAAACGTTGGCATGAGTATTCCATCTATTGATCCTTTGTGTGTTTGTGATTACGACCAGCAGAATATGTGGTAAATGTATTCCATTGTTTTGTCTACCCTGGTACGTGATCCCAATTCTGTCCCCCCGTTTGTCTCCCAGGTTTTTTTTTCCGAATAAGGAAAAGACACACCCTTTTAAATGAGATTGCAATTTTGCAATCTCCAAATTAAACGAGGGCAGGGCGCACCTTAGTGTGTGCGGACCACCCAGTTCTATCGCCACGGTCCGGACGAAAACCTTTGAATTATATTTTTGGTTGAAACATGTAGACCTTATTTTTTCTTGTTAAAATCTCACATAGCACACTTCGCTATTTTTAACGCACCTCACGTTTTGAGACACCAAAGCCTACCTAACTAGGTATGGGTGCCACACTGTTTTTACAAGGGTTCAAGCACTCAAGAATAAATACTTGAAGTGAGTAGCTTTGGCCCTTTTTAACACACTTGTTGTTTTAATTCTTATGCACATATAAAAGAAAAATTAACCAGCTCCACTGTAGTCAGGTGTCGCAGCACACCCTGTGCGCACTCGGCCTATGGGGTGGGACCCCGATGATGAAGCATGTCACCAACTAGGTTGGTGAGTGAGGGGTCTTCTATAAGGACATGTACTGTCCGATAACGGGTTGGGGCACAATGTGCTGACCTGAGCTTTTAGCTCCAGAAACAGAGTAACTACTCTGCCTTCTTGACTGAGGGGGTACTCCTCCATTTTTGTTACAATTTAGTCCGGGGACCAGGAGTTCCCATCTCACATAGTTTATGTAAGTTCCCTGACTCTCTCCTTCTGTTATATACATATAACCTCTATTCTCAGTAATACCCCACTAGATGAATTATATACCTGAATATGAATATAGCTGTTGGTAACATCCTTGGGAATCATCAAACGTCATACAGATCAAGCATTAGACCTGAAACAAAGAACTCACAGACGTTAGCCAATGAAAAAACACCTATACTCTCAATCCAATATGCTTCAACCATTCCTCATACATACCCAGAGGTTTACCAGAAAGTCAGGAATGAGACTTTTGATAAGAGCAGCGTGGTCTCAACTCATATCTCTATATTGGCAAATAGGAATCCAATGCCTGTAGGAAATAGCTTGTGTGCCCCAAAGGATTATCAGTCACAGCAGAGCAAATGTGTACACATTCCTACGTGGTTACCTCACCTCCGTAATCCGGTGTATGTCTAATGATAAGTTCAGGTTATTGTGCAACTCAAAAGTCCCTGAGCACAGTAATACGTGGTGTCTTCCCGCTGTATTCCGCTGCTTTAAAGTAAGTCCTGACTTTTCCCAAACCAACACATATGGCAACACACACTGTAGTGCGCGGTTTACTCACCGCTGTAGTCTGCTGTGTAAATATAGTTCAGTTCTTTACAGTCACCAGAAACAGGAATACCATTAACGGCAATATGTGGTACTTCACCACAGTATTCCGCTATGGACACAGCAATCACTCACTCAGGTTAGAATGACTACAAGAAGCATAGCACCGGCTTCCTGAAACTGCTCCGAAGTACTCATGCATCTACTAAATTGTCAGCTCAGCCTTCTGCAAACTGATAATACTTTCTCCAGAGGATTCCCCAATGGCGCCTTCCTCCAACCCGCTCTCTCTCTAATCCGAGAGAAAGAGTAACAAACAAAACAGAATTACGCACAACTTCCTGTGTGTCCGCCACAACTAAATCCCCTCCCAATGGCGGGCATCATGGGAGTTGTAGTTTCAGGGATATCTTGGCAAGCACTGCAAGGCTCGTTTCCTGACAGTGTTTTTAATTTTCTCTAGCTTTAAGCCATCCTCATATTTCTTCTTTTGTGTTGTCAGTGGCGATGGCTTCTTTCATCAGCTTTAGTGTATTTCCCTACAGGTCCTGCAATGTTTTTTTCATTTCTGTCAAAACAGTCTTTGACAGTGCACCTCACCCACATCCTGAGTTATCTATTTTCTTTGGTCCAATTGAACCCACCTTATGCCTTCAAGTGAACAGTTTATGGTAGGCTCACTACATTATTTTGAAAGAGGAGACTTCATTTATCTGTAAACAGTCACTCCAAGTAGTTGTTTACAATTTTTTTTCATGAGCTTTAAACTGACTTTACTACTGCACATTAACTATGGTCAAGTTTTATTATTTTAGAAACATTGCCCGTTTATATCTCCCTGCTTGTTTTTCCGAGTCTAATCTTCATTTCATTTTATACTCTGCTCTGTCCTGATCTGTATCTATTATCTAGTATCATAGCATATGCTTTCAAGGTATCCGGGTGTGGTGGCTTAATGGGCTAATGCATCTGCGTTTGACCTCATTGGCACGCTCAAACCCCAGCAAGTCCACTCAGCCACTCATCCTTCTGAGGTCAATAAAATGTGTATCATTGAGTTGGGTAATAATAAACATCTCATATTCAGTGCCAAATACTCTTCTGGATGAACGTGCGCTTCAAAAATACACATGTTATGTTAAGGGTGTGCTGCTTACAGTTGGTGCATGCCACATTATTTTCCTCGCCCGTCTTGCTCGCCACAGTATTTACCACAAGAGCTTCAGCCTCCCACAGAAACTCCAAGCAAAAATTAGCATACTAGCCTCCCATCCCACCAATATGGCACATCCTCTAATCACCAATCAAATAAAAGGTGCAATCACGTCTTAGGAAAACTTGTTTTTCTGTTTATGCACTACTCTGACTGTTGCGTGGATGAGATTGCAGGTAATCGGGAGTGTGGTACTGCTATAGCAGACTCAAGATCTCGTGGGGTCATGGTATTGCTGAGCATGCCTGGGGGACCTCTTCTTGTTATTATATTATGTTTATTGAATCAGGCTCCACGGTGTTGGTAGTCCTGCTGGAGCAGACTCATGGGGAGAGTGGTAACAGTCTTGTGGCTGCGGGGTCGGGTGTTTGGTAACGCCCTACCCCCCTGGTGGTTTTGCTTGAGTGCACTTGGGGTGGGTCACAAACCTTTCTTTTGAGTCCTGGCTGCGGCTTTGGCAGCTTTAGTCTCCCCTGGGAGCCCGTAGGGGACTCGGGACGGTCACAGTTTTCCCTGCTGGCTGAGGCGGCATGGATCTCATTGGGCTCAGCTTCACGCTTGCATCAGTGGGCAGGGCTTTCGGCCAGTCCTGCCCTCCCTATAGCGGGTTTTAATTGTGTTTGGGTGGCGTGCACCCTTGCCATACATGGCGGAGTTTGCCGCAATGAATTCTTGTCCTATCTCCTTGGCAACCGTGGCTTTTTCAGCATCATTATTTTTCCGGTTCTTTTTGTATTATTTATTTTTATTTATTTTTATTTCCAGGAAGCAATAATTACAAATTATTTATATACGAAACACACAAAAAAACTATCTGTATTTACCAGAGAGAAGCTGAAAATGATAGCAGTAAATCCCTAAAAAAATAAATAAAAGGAAGAGAGAGAAAAAACAAACAATGGGAATGACCAGACAGTAAGCACATATATTAAATGCAGCACAAACAGGCTAAAAAACCAGATGTTTGCCATCCCTTCCCCCTACTCTTTCATCAACAAAGCCCATATCTGCTAGCCCCTCACCTTCTCCCTCCGACCTTTACATTCATGCAATGCCATCTCTAGATTAAATATATGATATAAGCTAGCATACCATGCCTGATATGTTGGTGGCTCTACATCCTTCCACATAGTAGCAATCAAAATACGATAGACAACTGTTACCATATAACATAGATACCCTTGAGTAGGGCTTAGCTGTAATCTTTCATCAAATCCCAATATTAACATCGTTGATGTAAGAAATACTGCCCGCCCCAGATTTTGACATATAAACTGTTCAATACCCTCCTTCAGGGCCAGCAATTTACCACAATCTGCGAACATATGAATTATATCAGCTGGTCCCTGCTCACACCTTAGGCATTTGCTATTATCCCGCTTCCCCCACACCCAAGGTTTAGCTGGGGTAAAATAAAGTCTGAACACTGTTTTATAGATTTGGGCTTTAAGATTTGCACTTTAAAATATTTTTTTAGAGAGCTCTAATGACCCACAGACATCTATACCTGGGTTGTCCAATTTAGCTGCCCATGCATTTTTTGGCAAAGTGTTGTCCTTTGCAGGACTTTGCAGACAAATTCCCAGCTTCTGAGAAGGTGTATTTCTTGATGGCTGGTATGGCTTCCCAGCGTGGCGATCATTTCTGAGGATGCTTCCTCTGCAGACCCTGTTGATAAGAGTGTGGATGTGGCTATGAAGGTACTTTTTCCTCTTCCAATTTTGCTATTAGGCCTGTGACCTATTCTATGTATGCCATTCAGTCCTTACTGAAAGATTGCCAATCCTTGGGAAAGTTGAGGGACCAAGGGGAGGACATTCCTCATACTTTGGCTCCGATGGAGCAGCAAGTGCGGGCACTTGTCACACTTTTTTTATACCTTGTGATGGCTGCCTCAACATCTGGGTCTTCTGTTGCTGCTCGGTGCCAGGTGTGGTTGAGATCTTGGAAGGCAGATGTGGCCCAGCAAGGGTAATAGATGAAAATTCCTTAATGGGGTGAAGTTGTTTGGCCCCTCTTTAGAGAATATGGTAAGACATCTGCGGAGGATTGTAAACTTCTGGTCCCTGAGAGGTCGGATTGAGTAAGGTTCCTTAGTGCAAGGAGGGATTTTGGTCCTGCTCGCCAGGGGACATTTTACCAGCCCTATCATGGCAGGGGGCATAGCCAGGGTTCACCATCTATTGACAAGCCCCGGTTCCATTTCATTTCTTTCTCAACCCCCACTGTCTCAAAACCCTGATTATATGGCAATAAGCAGAGCCTAGGGCAAGTGGAGGGGGGTACCTGTCTCTCTTTTCAGAAGGATGGCAATGTTTGGTTTCGGATCCGTGGGTGCTTCAGGTGGTACTGAAAGGGTTTCAGATTGGTTTTTTGAGACCCCCAATGTTTTTTGAGTCACGCCTTATCCTCAGGATAGGGTGTAGATGCAGGCCCTTTAGAAGGGGGTTCACAGTGGTTCCAGTTCCTCCTTTGCAGGAAGGACTCTTTCTGGTCGAGAACATGTCGGCGATCTCATGTGTATGGTAGATCTGAAGTGGCTTAATCAGTTCATTTCCAATGTCAAGTCCAAGATGGTCTCTGTTCAACTCATTCTACCTTTGATCGATCAGGGGGATTTTCTAACATCCCTGGACCTACAGGTTGCTTGATTCCATGTCCATCTGGATTCACAGCATTTTCTGCACTTCTGTGTACTGGGTCAACTTTAGCAGTTCACGGTATTATCTTTTGTTCTTTGTTCCTCTGCCAGGGTCCCCTGATTGGTACCTTGCTTGGTAGGTAGATTAAGAAATGTCAATATTTGGATGATCTCTTAATATCTTCCTCTTCTTTTCCTGAGGCAGAGCGCCACGTCCAGGAGGTCTGGAAGTGCTGGGGGACCATGGATTTGTTATGACTGTGAACACGACTTACATCGTCTTGACTCAGGATTTGACTTACATAGAAGCCCTGTTCATGACTTTGTTGGGAAAGTGTTCCTCCCCAATTCCTGGAAATTGACTCACATGTCTGAGATTCCAATTTTATTGTCGCTGAACTGTCCCCCTGTGAGCAGTTGATTGAGGGTGCAGAGACTTATGCTGCTCTGATGATGCTTCCTTGGGCCCGCTTGCATATGTACCCTGTGATCAACCATATTTTGTCATACTGGAATTTGGTGGTCACAATTTTTACCAGGGGATGCCTGTGACTCCCCGGGTTAGGGTGGATCATGGGTGGTGGTTGGAAGCGGTGAATCTGTCCTGGGGTTGGCTCTTTTAGGTGGTTACTATCCATGTTGTGATGAACGATGCCAGTCTGTTGGGCTAGGGTGCCACCCTGGGGGAATTGCCTGTGCAGGACCAGTGGTCCAGTGTTCTGAAGGCTTGTCTGGAGGCCCCTCCTTCTCCTTCCCAAATCAGGATGCTGTCCCTTCTCTTCCTCTTGGCCAACGCCTAGAATGCCCTTCCACTCTACCTCAGACAGACAACATTGCTTCCCACCTTCATAAGAGACCTCAAGACCTGGCTCTTCGACGGACCCCCTCTTTGATGGATTGGAACCTGCACTCCCCCCAGCCCCAGCACCTTGAGACTCTCAGGCTTTGTCCTTCTGGATAGTTTTGCCCTGTCAGAGTGAAAAGACCAGAGCCGAACACTACGCTTGATTACGGTCTTCAATGCCTATTGTGATGGACTTGATCCCCAATATTCTGTGACTCCAAGTAGCTGTAGGGAGTTGGCGAAGTGATGCCGATAGTTTTGGCTAGAATTGCTGGTCGATATTTCATTCCAAAGTTTGGCCTCAAGACTGCCATTCCGGAAGTTGCGTAGTATATTGCAGAACTTAATAAAAGCGTCATCTTCAACTCCGTTATGATCTAGCAGGCCAAGTTCTAATCTGACTTGTGCTGGGGATGAAGACCTCTGACCTGCCTTTCCTAATTATTCAGGCAATGGTGTTTCTTAAAACTCCTGTTTTTGTCAGCATCTCTGGAGCTGAATCATTTTGTGGCTCCTTTCTCTCAATTATTCTTGCATACGGGGTGCTTTAGCGGTGGTATTGGACCAGGTGTTGTCTCTGCAGCGTCCTTCAGTGAGTGGTGGCCAATATTTGGATGTCTTGTGGGGGCTGGGATGCTCTGTCTTGCTTAAATGGTCTCTGAAGTGGTTGATTAGAAACTCGGTCCAGTCATCAGCACATATGTTTGCGCTGCTGTGTCCTCTGCCTCATAATGGTCCTTTATTATTGAGGGACCAGAATAACTGTGTGTTAGACGTTTTTTTTGTTTAATTTTATTTATTAAACACAGTTCCAATATAGAGGATATAGAATACCATGCAAAAATCAGAAATGTAAAGAATACTACATAAAGCTTAATTACTAAATAATAAATTGATCCAAGTGGGATTACATCATGCATTCATATCATCTGAAAATATTTCCCAAATGCACAATCCTGTTTTTCATTTCCGTGCCCTCTTTATAGAGTAAAGACTCGATTCTAAATTAGCTAAATTATAAATGTTTGCCCTCCAGGTGTCAAAAACTGAGGGATCAGGGCGGAGCCAATCTGCGGCTACACATAATCAGGCCACAGTCATTGCTACAAACAATAAGTATTGAGAACTCCCTTTCTTGACCACCTGTACAATCCCTAATAGCATTAAGGCAGGAGTTATTTTTAGTAATTGCCCAAGCATATTACAGAAGAACTTTTCAATACCCTGAAAAAGGAAATTAAGTTTAACACAGGTAAAAAATATATGGAGACTGTCTGCGTTTTCACTCCCACAGCGATAACATATTCCGTCATAACGATCACCCCACTTAGACATGCTTGCGGGAGTATAATATAAATTAAATACTGTTTTAAAAAATTGTGCTTTCAGATTTGCAGACAAAAAAACTGTGTTAGACCTACCTATTGCCTCTGCAATAGATATGTCAGTTTCCCCCAATGTTACCTCCCACTGTGCATTATGCATTGCCAGATCATCTAATGCAAATGAAGACAATATTTTGTACAGTGGTCCTATCTTCCCCTGGGCCCTTAATGCTTCAATAAGCAAGTTTGGACTAACTTTAAAATTTCTAAGAGTAAGGAAGTCCCGAATTTGGAGAAATTAAAAATAATTGTGAATGGGGGAGGTTGTATTGTCTTGAAAGATCCTCATACTGAGTAAATTGTCCCCCACTATCATAAGTATCGCCTATTTGACAGATGCCCTTGTCCCTCCAATCTGAGACTAGCTTATCTCGAAATATGATCGGAAGTAATTTCGCCGCATTTAATGGTGTATAATATGTCAGTCCTTCTAAAGCGGACATTTTAAGTATCATCCTCCAAGCTTTAAACGACACTTCCCGAACCTTAAAACGGGTTTTTTTATAGTAGTTCCCATCTATTTTTTTAAATGAACAGTGTTTTACTTCTGATGCTAAAAAATTGAAGGGGCTTCAGCTATGGTGCCAACTTCATTACCAGTCAATAATACAGACATTTTTTGCAAAAAACAAGCCTTATAATATAGCACAAAATTAGGGAATCCAGACCCCCCCTTACCATTGGAAGCATCATATTTTAAGTGGCTCTACGAGGCTTCCCGGGGGCCCGAAGAAAATTAACACGAAGAGATTGCAAATGTTGCAGTTGCAATGGCGTTATCTCAAGTGGAATTGATAGAGTACCTGCGGGAGAATGTTCATCTTTAGAATGTTCCCTCTACCTATTATAGTGAGGTTTAGCCGTCCCCACCTCTCTAGAGAATTTCTGATATTCCCTAATAATGCCCCCCAGTTAGCATCTACTAATTCCCTCATTGATGTCCTAATTTTAATGCCAAAATATTTGCTTCAACAACTACTCTCGAATCTTGAAGTACAGTATTTTCTATACACACTATTTGCGTCTTATTGACATTAAGTTTATAACTGGTCGTCTGTCCAAATTCAAGTGCTAGACGTTCTATCTCTGGAAGTGCTGCAGCCGGATCCTCCGAAATCATAGCAATGTCATCTGCATACACGAATACAGAATAAGGGGCATCATGAACTAGAAAAGGCTTAATCTTTTGACTCTTTAAAAACATGTCAATAAAAGGATTAATATATAGGGCAAACAGTAAAGGGGAACAAGGACAACCCTGCCTTGTCCCTCTAGTAATTTTTACAGGCTCTGAGATCATTCCCATTGCAGCTATTCTCACAACTGGGGATGCATACAAAACCCTCAAAGCTGTCATGAAATCTTTTTGAAAACCCACACTTTCCATCAATCTCCATAAATAACCCCACTCCACCCGATCAAACGCTTTTTCTGCGTACACTAAAATAAGCCCCAGTGGTCGCTTCTCAGTTTGAGCAATATCAAACATAGTAATTACTTTATTGATGTGTGAAACTGTACCCCTGGCTGGAATGAATCCATGTTGGTTATTTGAAACTAAAGATGCTATGACGTTGGAGAGACGATTAGCCAATATCTTAGAATAGATTTTCCCATCACAATTAAGTAGTGAAATAGGACGATATGAACTGGGTATCTCTGGGTCTTTACCTTTCTTACTAAATACAACTATTGTTGCCTCATCCCAGGATTTAGGAGCCACCCCCAATTGAGCTGCTCTAAATGTTGCCAGCATCATATCTTTTATTTCATAAAAGAAAGCTTGTATATCTCTCCCGGAATGCTGTCAGGGCCTGCGGATTTGCCCATCGCTAAAATCCTAACTGTGGACTCTAGCTCTTGCATAGTAATAAGAGTATCAAGCTGCGCTGCCAAGTCAGAATCCAATTCGGGAAAATCTCAGGTCTGCAAAAAATCTAGTCCGTCACCCCCTACACTTTGTTGCGAGTACAACTCAGTATAGAACTGATAAAAAATAGCCAGGATACCAGGTGGGTCAGTTCTTAATGACCCTGCACTATCTTGTAAACCTGATATGCGTCTAGCTGCTTCATTCATACGCAATTTGAGGGCGAGACATCTCCCAACTGCTTTCCCATATTCATGGCACTGATATCGATAGGCCAATTATTTTCTTGATCCCAGACCCCCAGGTGTTAGACCTTTTGCTGGCGTAGACGAACTTCAAATAGAACTGGTGCAAATTCATTTAATAAACTCTTTACAAGCGCTTCCCAGCCGTCATTGATAGGTGCGTCTTATTCAACTATCAAACGCAAAAAGGCACCGCATTTCCCTGTGACTGTGGGGACAGCGCTGGACATCCATTTCACTCGCCTTAAGTTCTCCCAATAACTGTCTGATATCGTGTGAGCGAATGCCTGATTGTGAGGCATGAAAAGAGATAATGTTATTATTTGGGGTCGATGGTCACCCTCCGCCTGTGCTGCGAACTATTGGCACTCAATTAAGGTGAGCATTTCACTGTTTCCTAATGTGAAGTCAAAAAAATGAATGGGTTCGGCCGTTAGTTCTTGTCCAGGCCAGGGGGTATCTGTGGATGAGTGGCCGTTTACTACTATATAACATACTCTGAATTGGAGGACTGCATATTTGCCCAAGTTAGACGGTCTGAGTCCTGATGGTAATGTTTGTGTAACAAGATGTGAGGGGCGATTCCTAGGTTCACAAACTGGTTGTGGAAGAGGTTGGTATTAAAAAATATCCAGAAATTAAACATAGTGTATTGCCATATATGCTTAAGATGTTGCAGAATATTTCGGTCAGGCAGTCCAGTTTGGATTTTTTCTCAGTGGTGCATGGAGAAATGTAAACATTTAGCAGTAGTAGCTTGTTCTCTGATGTGAAATTTTCAACCACAATGCCAGCGACCCAGTCAACTTCAAATTTTAGCTGTTTCATGCATGCTGACAGTCTAGTAGCCGCGTAGATGGAAAGTCCACTGCACAGTCTGCCGAACTTGCTCTGTCTTTTGGCAGGTGATGTGAATTCTAAGTACCATTCAATTGGGGTGCTGGCTGATTTCCTGGAGAAGAATCCAAGTGTGTCTGGAGATTGCAATTTTGACAAAAGACCGTTGATATTCCAGGAACAGATTTTTAATCCGTGCTCCAAGTTATTTTGATTGATCCTGCTTTGGGATAGGGCTGCTGGCAGCCATGACCACTCTGCACTTCTGGTGGGCCTGGCTAGGTAGGAGTATTGAAGGGTATCAAACTTGGTGCATTGCTATGATTATTTCCCTGTTTTTGAATTGGTCAGCTTTAGATTGAACCATTTCCCTTGTGGAATTAGATGCTAATGTAATTAGGGTAGATTCTCCCGTTTGGGGGGCCAATACTGGGTTTAAATTTGATGACGAGTATGTCTTTTGATTCCAGCTTACACAGGTCCGGGTTTAATTTAAAAAGCCGGATTAGGTTCCCGTGATTTAACATGTTGTGCTGGCCTTGAGAGACATACTCTAGTGTTAACAGTAATTTTGTCTCACTGCTGTCTATGGCTGGGTTGTGGATTTCAGAGGGTTTGGACTTAGTTCGCTTAAGCTTAGTTTCCAATGTTCGTTGAGAGACTGATATACTGTAGAGGGGGAGGCTTGTTCATTGACTTGGTTGGTTGATGCTGAGGTAAAAACTGGTTTGTGCATACAAGCCAAAGGAAGTTGGTTGGATGGGGTTGCCAAAAACTGATGGTCCAGTTCTTTGATGAGGTTAGCTGCATGATGTAACCTAGACCATTGATCATCAGTTGGGAGATGCTTTTGTGGGCACATGGTTGTGGCTGACCTGTTGACAAATTTTAGCTCTTCATTTGTTTGTAATTGCCTGTTTCCAGTGTCTCCAATTTTATCCTGAGATATTAGATGTGGGAAATGCCTTGAAGCTTGAGGTGATCTCGTTTTTATTGAACGTTTGACTTTTTGAGATGTTGTGGATTGGGCTGCTTGCAACTGGCTGGTGGGGACAGTGAGCACTGTGCTCGAAGCCTGTGCTGTTGCTGGTTTATTGTTTGTAAAATAGTTGCAAATTGTTTTTTGGGCTCTTCTGTGAGCCTATTGCAGGATTTCAGAAAGTCTTTTGTGGCGGTGGATGCATTGGAGACTGCTGTTGCTTTGTTTGATGGTAGAGAAACGGGTGGTAATTTGTCAGACGTGTGCTCATGTTCCGGATGTTTGCCCTGTGGAGGAGCCGGTCAATCAATCAATCAATCTTTTAATTTGTAAAGCGCACTACTTACCCATGAGGGTTTCAAGGCGGTGGGGGACGGTGCTGCTGCTACTGGACAAAGAGCCAGGTCTTGAGTTGTCTCCTGAAGGTCAGCAGGTCTTTGGTTTGTCGTAGATAGAGGGAGAAGATGTACCAGGTCTTGGCGGCATGGTGGGAGAAGGACCTGCCTCCAGAAGTTGTTATACGGATGCGGAGGACTGTGGCCAGGGCTTGGTCAGCAGAGTGGAGTTTCCTGTTGGGTACGTAGAAGGAGAGTCGAGTGTTGAGATAGGCTGGTCCGGTCTTGTGGAGTACCTTGTGTGCATGGATCAGGAGCTTGAAGGAGATTTTCCTGCCGACGGGCATCCAGTGCAGGTACCTCAGGTGGGGGGTGATATGGTTGCGGCGCGGTACGTCGAGGATCAGGCATGCAGAGGCGTTCTGGATTCTTTGCAGTCTGTTGATGAGCTTGGACGGGGCTCCGACGTAGAGGGCGTTCCTGTAGTCGAGCCTGCTGCTGTCTAGGGCCTGGGTGACTGTTTTCCTTGTGTTTGTCGGGATCCATCTGTAGATCTTGCAGAGCATGCAGAGGGTGTTGAAGCAGGTGGAGGAGACAGCGGTGACTTGTTTGGTCATTGTGAGTTTCGAATCGAGGATGACTCCCAGGTTGCGTGCGTGGTCGGTGGAGCCCTGGGGGGTCCCCAGTGATGTGGGCCACCATGAGTCATCCCATGCTGAGGGGTTGGACCCGAGGATGAGGATCTCTGTTTTGTCAAAGTTCAACTTAAGTCGGCTTTCCTTCATCCAGTAAGTGACTGCCTTCATTCCCTGGTGGAGGTTGGATTTGGCGGTGAGAGGGTCCTTGGTGAGGGAGAGGATCAGCTGAGTGTCATTGGCGTAGGAGATTATGTTGAGGTCGTGCTGTCGGACGATGCTTGCTAGCGGTACCATGTAGACGTTGAACAGCGTCGGGCTGAGGGAAGATCCTTGTGCGACGCCGCAAATGATCTCTGAGGCCTCGGATCGGAACAGGAGGAGGCAGACTCTCTGAATTCTGCCAGAGCGGAAGGAGGTGGTCCAGTCCAGGGCCTTCTCCTGGATCCCTGCATCTTGGAGTTCGTTGCGTAGTGTGCGGTGGCAGAATGTGTCGAAGGCGGCAGAGAGATCCAGGAGTATGAGGGCCGCTGTCTTGCTGTTGTCAAGAAGGATCCTGATGTCGTCTGTGGTGGCGATGAGGGCGGTCTCAGTGCTGTGGATGCTGCTGAATACTGATTGGGAGGGGTCCCAATCAGGATTCAGCAGCATGTTGTTGTCTTCGAAGTGACGGGTGAGCTGGGTGTTAACTATCTTCTCGATGACCTTTGTTGGGACCGGGAGCTGGGAGATGGGTAGGAAGTTCTTTAGGTCGCTCGGATCAGCCTTGGGTTTCTTCAGTAGGGCGTTGATCTCTGCGTGCTTCCAGTTCTCAGGAAAGGTAGCGGTCTCGAAGGAGAGGTTGATGATTTTGTGCAGGTTGGGTGTGATGGAATTGCTGGCTTTGTTGAAGATGTGGTGTGGGAGATGGTCAGACAGGGATCCGGAGTGGATAATTAGGGTCGATTGGTTCTTTTTAGGAAATAGTCATCATATGCCAAGGGAGTCGACCTGCAATGTAGTGACATTGGCGTTGTAAGTATGTGTAAAATGCTCCAGAAACAGAGGTAATTTTCATAAATGTATACACGGTTTAGTGCCTGCCTGTACTGAATTTTACACATACTTACAACGCCAATGTCACTACATTGCAGGTCGACTCCCTTGGCATATGATGACTATACCCTAATTATTTGGTCGCATAAGGTATGCTGCATCAGATGATGCATTTACATGGAAAAAGCTCCGTTTTGGATTTGCACAGTTCGTTTTTTTTAAAAATCAATCCCTTGTTCTTTTTCCCCCCAAACAGTATCAACGGATAAACTCCACGCCCTGATGAGAATCCGATGATTCAACCATTGGTATTCGAAACGCGTTGGCATGTAGTATCATTGTTTTGGCCAAAAATCACTGGCATTTCCTAATTAATATTGGTTTTTTCCTGTATCCACACAACTGTGAATCTTAATACAAACAGTGTTACAGGAGGTTGGGCAGGCATTGATTAAGACGTACCCCCAACATTTGCTCATTATTTCATTGCAACTTATGAAAGTCTGTTGTTTACTGTTTTGACACAATTTTATAATCACTGCTCACAATGTGTATGTATTTTTTGGTGATATGTTCACTATAATGCACACAATTACAATTATGATTTACACGTTGTTCATTACGCTTTTTCCCTTGCACAATTCTTGCTTTGTGTTTTCAATGTAAAGTTGACTATGTATTTTTCTCTTGTCGCAAATTATTGACAATTTCTGAGTTCGAAAAATAATTGACATAAATCAATTGTCTGAGTTAACTAACAGTGTGGTTTTCTCTTTGAGTTACATTAAATGTCACAATCATGTACATAGAGGCATAGGTAAATTGCATTTTTGGGATTCAACAGTCTAGGCATCATTTTACTTTGCGTGCTTATGCCAGGCCCTGGTCCAACTTTTCGGTTTGGTGTCAGCAGAAGGTATTCTTTGGTGAGGAGGGGGATCCTGTCAGGGTTCTGGATTTTATATTGGATGGCTTTGACCTGAGTTTGGTGCATTCTACGATCCGTGCTCAATAGGTTACTCTACAGGCTTTCAGGTACCCTTTTTTGGGGGGATGGAGCCTCTGGTTTCTTGTTTGTTGAAATCTGTGGCATTGAGGCGTTCAAGGCCTATGTTGTCTGCCCCTCCGTGGGATCTCCCGTTGGCTTTGAAGGTGTCGCAGGAGTGTCTGTTTGAGCAGTGGTGGCTTCTTCGCTGAGGAGGAGGAGCGTCACCCCACTGATTTTAGCTGTGGAAATGAAGGAAAAATAGAATCATCATAACTGGACGTTATCATTTTATTTGTTCCTGCATCTTTTTATGGTGGGGGATGCTCTACTCTCAGAGGAGGGAAAGGAGTTGTGGCACTCTGTAATGTGCACATGAATGTTTGACCAACCCCCTCATGCCCGTCAAACAGTCATGCTCACTTTCCATGTTCTCCATGCAGGCTGCATTAAAGCCTGCATGGGGAACCTGCTGACGCCCCGATTCCCCATCTGAGCGCCGAACCATGGCGCTCTGACCAATTACAACACTGCATTGGAGCAGAGGGAGGAGGACAACAAGGGACGATGCAGAGAAATGCCAGGAGATAAGTTTTCTTTGTTTCATCTTTACGCCCCCCTGTCCGACCTGATCCGTGCCAGTTGCTACTACTTTCCAGCCTCAGGATTCTGCGGACTTGAATTTTCTGACCTTGAAGGTGGTCTTTTTGGTGGCTCTTTTTGGTGGCTATTGCCTCAGCCAGGCGCATTGGTGAATGGTGTTCATTCTTGAAGTCTGTCTTGTTTTGTATTTTCGGTATAATAGTGTGGTGTTGAGGATGCATCGTACTTTTGTCTTTGAGGTGCATTCTTTTTTCCACAGGTTAGCGGAGGTGGTCTTGTCTGTTTTTCTTCCTGAGCCTCAGTCTGAGGTTGGGTCTCTGTTGCATCTCTTGGATGTGAAGCAACGAAAACAAATGTTGTTGCACGCGCTGCATTGCATTCGACAATACAGCATGCGCGACGGAATTTGGTATATTTATTTATATGTTTACTTACTTGTAATAAAGCCGTAATCTGTAGTATTCTACCACCCCCACCCTGCCCCTCCCCTGCCCCATGTTAGCGCCCGTCGGCAATCCCACCACAGGCCGCAACTGTGCACCATGCTCCAGGATAAACCCAGCAGAACTGCTTCTCTGACGACTTAGGGTAGAGGCAGTTTTATAATGAAAGCATTGTTCATATCGCACTGTGTTAGAGGTGCAGAGCCAATGTGATGATATGTCTGTGGCAACTGAGCTAGCTCCAACTGATATTCATGATATAAGAGCATCGTGTTCTGCGTGCTGAGTCTAGAACACAGTATATAGACTGCATGGCAGCAGTGCATTCAAGGAATTGAAGAAATAGGCCTCATGTACAGGGTTTTCTCAGTACATTATTGCATGAGTGTAAAGTTATGGTAAAACATCACCATATGAAGAGCTGGCAAGCTAAAATATGCATTCTTAAATGGGGGCTCCATGCGGGCCCTGATCTGCTTCACCACAAAGGCAGTGGTCTAAGAAGCAAAAACCAAAGTTACAGTTCAGAAATCAACCGTTGATAAAGTTCAGAGCTAAAGGGGGTAACACAAGTGCACCGGGGGTGAGAGGCCTGAATAGGAAACCCATGACAGGGGTCTTGACAGTGAGCTATTGAGAGTCAGCATCAGTCTAAACCCAGAGTCACTTCCTCAGTGCACTGGTCTCCTCACCCAGTTCATTCTGTTTCTGCTTATTTATTCCAGGCAGTAAATAACTGTATAGAAGACCGTACTGACTTGAATAGTGTACCACCTCTAAATTTTAACATTGCATTCAACCAGAGCAGGTAGCAACTCACAAGCATATTCTAAGGCTTTTTACTGGAGAGAAGATTGAGGGTGAATAATAGCTGGCTTATGGGAGGCAAACTGAACAGTTCCTCTCAGTCTCTAACCTACACACTGCACAGGGGATGTTACTCAAATGGTGTTGCTGGGCACGAGAATATGGATTCCACATTCATGTAAAATAAGTTCTGGAACTCTAGGGCTCAGGTGCAAATGTAGTTGCAAGGATGGGGAAAATCAGGAGACCTCGTCTAGGAAGCCTGAATATTGTGGTGCAAATACCATTTAATGAAGCCTCCTTGTAGGAGACGATTTACACAACACAGATGCTCCAACACACAGCATAGGCGGTGCACCAGCATGGAAAACAATCATAGAGAAACAGAGGACCCCATCTGGGCAGGACTGAATGGATTTTGTCAAACGGTTCTATGGGCACTTTGTCGAGGGTACAGATCACACTACCACCAGTTGTTGTGAATTCCTATGTCAAACTTTTTAAATGTTGTGTTACCCTGTCTACCTTTGATCCACATTAAGCATGTCATTCTCTTTTGCAGAACTTGTTAAATTGTAATTTAATCTAAACGATGATATGTAACACCAGTCAACAACAGTTTGCCACAAATTATGCAATATCTATGTTCCAATGTTTGATAGTAGACATGCAAGATAAACATGTAGTACGCGTTGAAGTAGTTTCATCCTGCAGGTTACATCAACTGGATTTTGCACTGTATGCTAAAAGTCAGCTGTCAATCTTATATAAACCCCTTGAATTGACAACTAAGTTTGAGAAGCATTTGCACCAAGATATCATGAGAGGTCCTACCAGAGAATCCACTCTTATGCCAAGAACTGATCCATAGATAAGCGAAGCTGAGGCCAGCTGTTTTCCTTCTGAAGGAACAATTTCTCGTATCTGGACTGATAAACACAGCTGATCTGATGTGAACAGGTATGCAGAGCACTGGGCCACAATAAATTCTATAGGCAAGGTAGCTATTCCATCTCTCATAGTATAGCACATAGAATCAGGGCAGAGGCAGTTTTATAATGAAAGCATTGTTCATATCTGGATGATAGGCTGGTAATAACGTTCTAAACATGGTGCAACTGTTCATATTATTCTTGCTGCTCGCAACATGCATAAGGGCTGTTTTTCATTATTCTCTGTGCGGTCACTTTTTACGTACCAAGCGAAAGGGTGAAGCCATTGGAATATATACCTTAAAATATATAGGGGTATATTCACTAGAACGTGTGATAACTACCGCATGAGTAGCTCAACCTACTCTCAACATCGCAGCCCATTGTGGGAAAATAACCCTGTGTCAACTTCGAATTCACAACAAGGCAGTACCATGCAAAAGTTTGCCTAAACCGTGGACAATGTCCGCGATACAACCACCTCGATGGAGATAAAAACACAAACCAAAACACAAATAAACCTGCGATGGGCCAAAGAGCGATGAGGAAATCTGATACTGCCCCATGCAAAAGAGCAGTGTTTATTTCACTTAAAAATAATGCAGGACTTTTTACATAGTACAATCTTCTTACTAACTTCTGCATTGCAGAGTGATGTACTGGAAACATTCTCAAATGATGAAAAACACTTTGACACTCTTTTCTAGAAAGACAAGCAAGAGAGTGACCTTGCAAGCCAGCATTATTTCTCACTTTACAAGGATCAAGTCCTTGCAACATCTTAATCTTTTGTTTAATACTTTTTTTTAAATATACCGTCATAAAATATCAATAGACTCCTGTTGTATACTACAAACACTACTACAATCCCATGTATTCACAGGAGCTTGAAAACATCTCTCTTGAACTTCTTCAGCTATCACTTCTTCCACATGCAGGAACCATCTTTTCTTTTTCAATTGCACAACTGTTCTTCACTTCATAAGCACAACCACTGGTATCAAATGCCTGAAATAATGTATTGTTTTGAATATAGATCTCTTCATTAAAAAAAGTTTCTGAACTAGAAGTGTGCTTCCATTCACCCCAAATATTTTTACGAAAGTTAGCTCTATTAATCTTTCTTTTCCTTTTCCTTTTGTCCTTCACAGAATGGATTGGTTTGTCCAATGTTCGCATTCTGTTCAAAACTAATATAAACAATCTTCTTATTAAGTCAAAAGCCTTTTCAACCATACTTTCAATCAGTTCTTTCTTCCTGAAAAATGCATATTTTTTTATATTTCTTGCATTCTTTCAATAAATGTTGTAGTACACTTTTTTTATACATTTGTTTCCTAATGTCATGATATTGTTTCATCCTTCTTTCAACATAAATTGTTTTCTATGATTCTGATTTTGTCCTTTTTTCATTTCATTCTTCTTCGTTCTACTACTACTGTTTCCTTTATTTGGGATTTTCAAAATTCTTTCTAGTTCTTAAAAAACTTTTTCCAAATTCTTTAGTTTTTTTACCAGAAGGATTTTTTATCAATGTCACATGTTGTACTTCTAATTTCTGTTTTTGTTTCTCCTTTAAATAGTACTGTTTTTTTGCTGTCTTTTCTTTTAGATTTTCTTGCCATAGTAAATATTTCTTAATAATAATAGAGAATATCTAAATAAAAAATAAAAAAAAAACATAATGTAATATTACTAAAATAATTATATAATTATATACAAATATTCGTATCTATTACTAAAGAATTTCCTTCCATTTAAAAGGTACAAATAAATGCATACATGTTTTTCGAAATATGGTGACACTTACATCTGAGATATGTTATAGACTTTTTTTATATTTGCCTAGGCCCACAACTTTTAGCATTACTAGAATAGTAAAGGAGAATGACAAAAGTGATGTTTAATTCATATTAGAAAAAGACTTCAAAAGAGGTGCAGAAAGAAGCAAGAACGCTGGGAACACTGCAGTAAGAAACAATAGAGGTACAGAACAAGGGAACAGATATGTAGAAAACGAGTAAAGGATGGAGAAAGAGGCTAAAGTGGTACAATACATAAAAAAGAAATGCATAAAGAGGAAAGTGACATGCAAAAAGAAGCTAGATATGTGCAGAAAGAGGCAATAGGGGTGCAGAAATATGCAAAGGGCAAATGAGTAGCAGATAGAAGCAAGAGCACTGCAAAAAGAACCATCAGAGGTGCTGAAAGAGGCACAAAGGGTGCACAAAGAAGCAAGAGATGTACAGAAAGAAGCAACAGAAGTAAAATAAGAGGCAAGAGTGGCACAGAAAGAGGGAAGAGAGGTGTAGAACGAGTCAGGAAAGTTGCACAAAAAAGGAAGAGGGGGCAGAAAAAGGCAAGAAGGGTCTAGAAAGAAGCCAGTGAGGTACAGAAAGAGGCGTGTACAAAGAAGAAAGAGCAGTGCAGAAATAACCAACAGAGGTGCAAAAAGAGGCAAGAGGGGTGCATATAAAGGTAGGAGGGGTGCACAACTCTCTTCTACGAGATGTGTGTTGTCGAGGGGATGGGTGGATTGGTCCCTTGTATTCAAGCATTGAACTGAAAGTGGATACATACCTCCCTGTGGTGTGTGAGGGTAGTTCCTCTGTGAGTTAGAGTGTGGGGAGGTTGCAATCTAAGGGTTAAAATTGTGGTTTCTCTCTGGCTTAGAGTATGGGTAAGCAGATCCCTGGAGAGTGAGAGATTGGTCTCCCCTGTGACTTAGAGTGTGGGTAAGCAGGCCCCTTAGGTGTTAGAGTGTGGTTCCTCCATGACTCATTGTGAGGGTAGGCTGCTCCATGGGTGTGAGAGGGTCGTTCATATGTTCCTTAAAGTGTGGGTAAGCAACACTTTTGGGTATTAGAGGTCGGATTCTCATGACATAGTATGTGTAAGCAGCTCCTGGGGGTGTACGAGAGTGGTTCACCTGTAACTCAGAGTGTGAGTACGGCGCTTCTCTGTTACTTAAAGTGTAGGTAGACAACTCCTAGGGGTGTAAGAGAGTGACTGAGTGACTTCATCAGTCCATGGGGACTTTTTAAAAGATTGCAAGACTACTACAACCGTGACTTGGAATGGCTCAATAAATTCTCCATCAGAAAAGTTAGAAATCAGATATCTTGGTGTAAAAATAATGAAAGATCTGGATAAATTAGCTCTCTTTAATTTTATGATAATTCATTTGAAAACCAAGATACTTTTACAGTCATGCATGCATTTGCCGTTGTCAATCTTGGGAAGAGTAAATAAAAAGTGATTATTCTCCCTAAATTTACTTTTATTTTTAACACCTTACCATTACATTTTAAAACTGAATGTTTCCAAAAACTAGCTCAAAGGTGATTTGAGCAATTTCATATGGAAAAACAAGGCTGTGAGAATAGCTTGAAAAAGCTGCATAAAGAGAAAAGGGATAGGGGGATTACCTTACCGGATTTTAAATTGTATCATGGGGCTTTTTCTCAAAAATACTAGACATCTTCTAATGGACAATACACAAAATATTCCCCCTCATTTACAGGTTTTAAGAAAGATTCTTCCGGATGAAGGAAACTCATTTCTATTTAAATATGGTCACCCCAAATTCTTAAAAATAATCAAGTGCAAGGTATTACTAGTAGCCTGTAAGGTACGGGTGCAAGTCAACCGAATTTTAGGAATACCGTACTATAGTTGTAAGGCCCCGTTCTGGAATTCACCAGGCACCCCTGAATGTCTTTTAGATGCTTTAGCTCTACCTTTATTAATGGCGGGTCTGACAAAATGGGTGAGCTATACAATCAAAGCTCAGATATCATGGAGCACACAGGAATTAAAAACAAACGTTATGCTATCAAGATTTAAATACTTTTAATTGACAAGATGGTCCCAAAATGAATCACAAATTGGGTTGGAGACAGAATGGGAGGGAGAGCTTGCTAAAGACCAAGCCTTTACGAAGGAAGTATCTAATTGGTACTGAATATTGGTGGAAACAGAGGAAAACACTTTACCAGCACCATTGGAGATATGGAAAACGGACATGCCGGACTCAGATATACTAAGTCAATGGCAAGTCTCAAGTGCTATACTTTAGTCCACTGTCAGACCTGCACCGTTGAGAAGAAACCATCTTTTTACTCTATACAGAGCCTATTGGTCTCCGAAGAAGCTATCTGAGATGGGTAGAAGCAAGAGTAGACAATGCCCTAAATGAATGCTGGAAAATGTGGATAATGCTCACCTGCTATGACAATGTCTGGTAATCCAAATCTTCTGGCACGAAGTGGGTGAGTTTGCCTCTAGGGTTCAATATTCAGGTAAGTCTTGAATTGGTTTTATTTGGAATCACACTTAGAGGTGATAAAAATTATATGGTGAACAAATCCTTTGCACATCTTTTATTTGTATCGATAGTAACAGCACACAGAGAAATCTGCACAAAGTGGGTAGTCCAGCCTGCACCATCACTAAGAGAGTGGATTGTATATGTTAGGAACACCTGCCAGGCCTACTGCATAAGGGGGTCAGTTAAAAGAAAGACAATGTGGGAACCAATATGTGCGACCTTGACAGAAAATATCTAAGGAGAGTTTCCTACCTGGGGAATATCATTGAGATGCCACCTAACAGGTCCGATGATTACGGCATAACTAAACTATGTTAGAGAAAGGTGAGACCCTATATATCTCCATATATATAGTTGGAAAAGTCTATATGAATCTTGTGGATGAAGCTTCCCAGTTTACCCATGCACAGCTACAGATCTTTGGCCAGTGCCATGTATGAGGATAAAAAAGAATACTGGGGTAGTGTCTAAGTGATTACACGAGTGCCTGGGTAATTCCTTCACAGTATGACTACTGGCTTAGTGATTACATAAATACAAGGGTAGTAGCTCCGTGATTGAAATATTACAATGGGTGATTATATAACTGCATGTATAGTGGCTACATGATTAAAAGAATATATGGGTAATACCTTGGTGATTGCATGAGTGCAAAGGTAGTGCATAGATGATTGCATACGGCAGCAGTAATGCCTAACTGATTACAGCAGTGCATCTGTACTGCCTGCATCAGTGGAAGACTACAAGGGTAGTACTTGGGTATTTTTCTTACTGCATGAGTGTTGGCTCTAGCCAAATCTAAAGCAGCACACTATTACATGATTAAACCATAAGGCTTTCCTTATTGTTAAAAGCGTGCACACATATGTCTCTACCTTTTCAAATCATCATCAAATCTAAAATAAATATGTATACAATGTTTCTGGAATATAGAGAAACCTAGAAACTAACACATGCAATAGCTCTGCGTCAGTGATTGCAGAACTCCATGAGAAGTGCTTAGCTGATTCTATAAGTGCAAGGGTAGTCACTGACTAACTTTACAAGAGGATGGAAAGTGACTAGCTAATTGCATTACTGCACCCATAAACATTAAGTGCATGGATACGTCAAAAAATAGCACCTGAAGACATCGATGAGTCAAGGAGTAGTACATATGTGAATAGATGACTGCAACAGTAGGGCCTGGGTGATTCTATGACTGCAACGGTAGACTATAGGTTATTACATGACTGCATAGGTACAGCCTGCATGACTGTAGGGGTACTACAAAACTACTGCTTTGCTAATTCCATGAGTGCACACATGAATATTAAGTGCATGGATAGGTCTAATCATAGCACCTGAAGACATAGATGAGTCATGGAGTAGTACCTCCGTGAATAGATGACTGCAATAGTAGGGACTGGGTGATTCTATGACTGCAACAGTAGAGTGTGGGTTATTACATGACAGCATACATACAGCCTGCTTGACTGCATGACTGTAGGGGTACTACATAACTACTTCCTCACTGAATGTATGAGTGCATAGGTAGTGCCTTGATGATTGCATAAATGCAGCAGTAATGCCTGGCTGATTACAGTGCATATGTACTGCCTGCATCATTGGAAGACTGCATGGGTAGTACTTGGGAATTTTTCTTACTGAATGTGTGTTGGGGCTAGCCAAATCTAAAGCAGGATACTATTACATGATTCAACCATAAGTCTCTGCCTATTGTTAAAAGCGTGCAGACATACGTCTCTACCTTTTCAAATCATCATACAATCTAAGAGAAATAGGTATACAATATTTCTGGTATATAGAGAAACCTAGAAACTGACACATGTAATAGCTCTGCATCAGTGATTGCAGAACTCCATGAGTAGTGCTTAGCTGATTCTATAAGTACAAGGGTAGTCACTGATTAACTTTACAAGAGGATGGAACGTGACTAGCTAATTGCATTACTGCAAACATAAACATTAAGTGCATGGATAAGTCTAAAAATAACATCTAAAGACACAGATGACTCATGGAGTAGTACCTACATGAATAGATGACTACAACAGTAGGACCTGGATGATTATACGACTGCAAGGGTATAGTGTGTGTTATTACATAACTGCATAAGTACAGCCTGAATAACTGCATGCCTGTAGGGGTTGTACATAACTAGTGCCTGTGTGATTGTATATTTGCAGGGGTAATATCTAGAGGATTACTGGAATATATAAAAAGTTAGTGGGAGTTTTTCAAAATTCATGAGTACAGACTGGGTGATTACAGGACTACTGAGATACAACGTGAGTGGATACAAGAGAGCAAAAGTACTGCCTGGGTGATTTCATAACAGATTGACTCCAGGCTGAGAGATTAAATGAGCACAAGGGTCATATCTCTGTTATATAAGAACTGCAACAGTAGTGCCTGAGTTATTATGTAAGTGCATGAGTAGTAGCTACATGATTAAAACACTGCATGGGTAATACTATCGTGCTGATTGTATGGGTGCATAGATAGTACCAAGAATATTGTATCAGTGCAGCACTCTTTCCTCAATGATTACAACACTGCATTTGTAGTGTCTCCATCATTGGAAGAGAGCATAACAACTACTTGGGTGTTTTTATAACTGCATGAGTCTTGGGCCTTGCTATATATAAAGCAGCAGACTATTACATAACTGGCCTATAAGTCACTCCATATTGTTACAAGCACATATACATATAACTTTTCAAATCATCATCATATCTAAAAGTATACAAATATGTATACAATATTTCTGAAATAAACTGAAAAGTACTAACTCATACATGTATTAGATCTGCTTGAGTGATTGTTTAAATCCATGGGTACTGCTTGGGAGAATATATTTGTGCAAGAGTAGTCACTGGGTAATTGCAGGAGAAGATTAAAAGTGACTGTCTAATTGCACAAGTGTAGATATAGAAATTGAGAGCACAGATACGTGTATAAATAGCAACTGGATGCATAGATGTGTTGCCTAGATGAGTATATGAATGCAATAGTACAAATTGCATGATTCTATGACTGCAAGAGTAGTGTATAGGTTATTACATGAGTGCATACATTCAGGCTGCATGATTACATGACGATAGGGGTAGTACATACGTACTGCCTGACTGATTTAATGACTACAGTGGTAATATCTGGTGGATTACTGGAGTAGATAGCAAGTGAGTGGGTGATTTTATAAGTTTATGAGTACTGCCTGGGAGATTACTGAACTACTATAACATTGCCTGAGTGATCGCAGAATTGCAAAGGTTAGTGACTGGGTGATTTTAAAAGTACATGGGTACTGGCTGAACTACAAGAAAAATCTCTATGTGATTCAAAGAGTGCAAGGATAGTGTGTGGGTGATTTAATCGCTGTACAGAAAATATTGGTGATTCCACTAGAATAAGGGTAACATCTGGGGGATTAAAGAAGTACATAGATAACACTTGTGCGATTCCATGACTACAGAGGTAACATCTGGCGATTTACATGGCTACGTAGGAAATGACTGGGTGATTTTATATGTGAATGTATACTTTTAGGCTGGTAGAGGTACAATCTACCCAAACACAAATAAGGAATACTTCACGTATCTTTAGTAAAAGTCTCACCATATTTATATAACCATACATAAATAAATCAGTATCATAACACTATGCAAACCTTAAAAATTCAAAGAACAAACTTACAATTGCAACCAGACATCTAAAACTATGCGGCATCTTTCAACTATACCTTTCTACAGACTAGAAGAAAGAAGCCTAATTAATAATACCTTATGTGAGCATCTTTCAAACTACACTTTTGTGCTGTATGTTCACCATTATACTAGTACACACACTCGACACCCTACCACATACAAAGCAACAACAGCTCTTTGTTATACATCATGCACCTTAAAATGTATAAGACATATGAAAATACAGACACAAGTAGAAATATACTAGATACAGAAGTCAATGCACACCTTAAAACTTGACAGACTTTACCTCCAAATTTAAAGCAAAAGCTGTAATTATGCGGTATACTACAAATATACATATCCACACACTAAAACAAACTACCATAATCAGTAATCCATCTTCCAAAATACACATATTACTATACAGTACCTATTTCAAACAAAATTTTAGTAGGGGTGGGCAGTAAATTCTGTTCGGCTTGCAAAATTAGCTAAATTTTGGCAATTCCTTGTTCCACATGGATTGCTGAATACTCAGCGATCCGCGGCAGAACGGAATTCGTGGGTATGATGATGGTGAGTACAGACGAGGTATTGCACAAAATGGTGGCATCTTCTTGGATAAATAAGCAGGGCAGGATTCATTCTGGCACAATGCTCCTGTAACAAAAATGTAAAATGTAACCGGAAGCACTTACAGATATAAATAAAGCAGGTGCCCAAGTTGAAGCTCAAATTCTGTAATGCATTAATCCTCCAACAAATTTATGAGCAAAGTTGTGGCTAAGTTTCCACCCAGAAATGTTAGCTATAATTCTTGATGGTGCTTTTTGCATCCTTCATTGTCTCGAGTGCAAGTCTTGTGTAGAATTATGTTGTGCATAGTAGGTTAACACTAACCTCATAGCCGGGTACAGCATGATGGTAACCATGAGGATTAAGGCATAACCCTGCATGGATAACAGCACCAAGGGGGAAAGGGTAAAAAGGTACAAAAGAAACAATAAAGATGCAGCTGATAGGCTCAAAATAATGGATGTCTTCTGAATTGTTGAATCTCACTCTTCTACTCATCCACCCCCGAATGCCCTGTAAATGAAACACAGTACACACATAAGATATCTGTTCTACATGAAAACACCCTAATACACCCGTATGTGTTTGTGAACTTACATATAATACAACTGTATTCGCCCAACGTAAAACCACACAAAAAGAGGAAAAATAAAGTATATTGAAAATAAACAGTCTTGTAATATTCAAAATATGAGAAACTTATCTTCCAGCAGATAATCCTCTTGTAATCCTTTAGGTAGAATTACTCTTCAACCAATTACTGTTATCTATTGAGGATGATGATGCTCTCTCTTTACAGGAAATAAGGGCAGATCTCAATATTGAGGAAGATCTGACAATCTTAAGTGGTCTAAAACCACGCTCTAAATTTATTCCGACAAATACCCATAGGAATATTGATACCTTTAGAGAAAGAGTATCAAAGGATCTGTATGCAATGATTGATTGTCCAAATAAGTACAGGAATACACGTCAAAATTTGACCAAAAAAGAGAGGTTAGTCTTAAAAGGGCTCACCAAGGATAAAACAATCACTATCAAAGAGGCTGACAAGGGAGGGAATGTTGTCATTATGAATACTAAAGACTATAACAACGAGATCACAAGACAACTGGCTGATTTGAGTTGTTACAAAAGCTTGAAGGACAACCCCACTCCCTCCCTTGTCTCCCATATTAACACCAAAATTCATGATTGGGGAGAGACTGGCCTACTTTCAGAGGAAGAGTGTAGATACTTAAAGTCACGAATCCTACGGCACCCTGCATCTACATTCTTCCCAAAATTCACAAGGCGGGCCAATTTTCCCCCAGGTCGCCCAATAATATCGGGGATAAACTCACCCATAGAGCGACTTTCCCAATACGTTGATGGTTTTCTTCAACCGTTTGTAAACAACTTGCCAGCGTATATCCAAGATTCAAGGGATTTTCTGGGAAAATTTGATGGACTAACTTGGGCTGAGGACCTACTTTTTGTAACAATGGATGTGACCGGGCTCCACACCTGTATCCCCCAACATTTTGGTATAAGAGCTGTCTCCTCCTTCCTGGCTTCTAGAACTGCAGATCATGTTCAGAACAATGGTATGCTGATCGAAATGATCGAAATAATACTCTCAAGGAACTTTTTTCTCCACTGTGGCACCTGGTACCACCAAACCAGGGGCACCGCGATGGGGAGCAAATTTTCTCCTTCATACGCGGGACTTTTTTTGGGGTGGTGGGAGAAGGAGCACGCATGGCGTAAATATGCCTCCCCTGGATTGACATGATTGTCTTTTGGGGGAGGTATATCGATGACATCATTATGCTATGGAAAGGGACTGAAAGTCAACTAGCTGATTATTATACCTATCTAAACGATAACCCATACAATGTACATCTGACCATCAAGTCCAGTAAAACCAACATTGAATTTCTGGACATCCTTTTTTATATCAAGGAAAACACAATAAAAAGTACTCTGTTTCGCAAAACTACCTCTTGTAATAGCACCCTACATGCTTCTAGTGCACACCCAACCTCAGTGATTAACAACATCCCGTTTGGGGAAATGGTGAGAGTTCGCCGTAATTGTAGCACAGATGACAAATTTAGGGAGAACATTGAAGATGTGAAAAACAGATTTAGGGAGAGCGGTTATGTTGACAGTGTACTAAACAAGGCAGACAAATGAATACAAAAAGTTACTCGAATGAGCACTCTGGCTAGGAAACAAAGAAAACCAAAAAAAGCTCAGGAGACATCTCCAATTGCCTTCATAACCAAATACACACAGAGCAGCACTAGCGTATTTAAAATCTTGAGAAAGCACTGGAATCTACTCGCAGAAATACCAAATTTGAAGAATGTAATTACAAACACTCCCAGAATTACGTTTACAAGAGGCAAGACATTACGTAATTTGCTATGTCCAAGCTATCCATTAGTACCTAAAACAAAGACATGGCTTTCCACAACACCGAATGGATTTTTTACCTGCAGTGGTTGTAACATCTGCCCACTGGGTAAAAACAAAATCAAGAAATTTCAGTACAATACGAATAAAGAGTATGAAATAAGACACTACATCAATTGTAACACTAGTCACGTTGTTTACATAATTGTCTGCGAATGTAACAAGATCTATGTAGGCAGTACAGTACGGCCACTAAAATTAAGAATCCAGGAGCATGTACGGGCACTGAAAAACTTCGACCTCAAATACCCGATGGCATACCACATGAGAGAACATCATCAGGATGTTAAAAATGTATGGTTTCATGGTATTGACCACATCCCCCTACATCCTCGGGGTGGTAACCGTGAATTGACACTACGCAAAAGGGAGGCCTCAGGGATATGTCGTCTTAGATGTCTTGAAATGGGACATAATACTGAGGACGAGTTGCACTATCACCTACAATAAGGTCACGGGTCCTTGCTGAACTCTAATGTCGAAGCTAGCAATTAGTACGGTATATATACGTATTGTGTTCATTCTTTCGGGTGACTAGCCGTGGGATACTGCCAACCCCCTTTCTTTCGGATTTGTTCATGACACGACAATATATGTGCTTAGCACACCGTTAATGTTCTTTTCCTCCATCTTTTCTTTTTATTTTCATTATTAGTATTATTTCTATTCTTGACTTCCACAAATATACGCCCTGGTAATACCAAGTTACTGGTAGAGCGAAGTCTGAAATTCTTCTATTGCTTACAGTATATCTTGTTTAATTATAATTCCGGGTCCCACTTGAACAAAATCTTTAACAATATATTTAAACATGAAAAATAGCACGGCCGAGAATTTTATCTTATATTATTGCACATTGCATAGAGTGTGTTCTTTGCGTCACTCTAAAATAAATAAACAAACTTTCGATTAGGACGGAACTTTACTAACTAATATATAATATTCAACTAGCTAGACGATTTTACATAAACATGGTTGATTGGGTCTTTCATGTATGTACGTTAATAAATTTATGTTATTATAAACACGACAAGAACATAATGTTGACAGGGCCAAGACAGCGGAATCTTTGATCATACACGAGCACTAGGATCTACAACGCTCGTGACGTACATAGACATGCACTTCCTGGCGCCCGGTTCAATAATCTGCCACAGGTGGTGATTTCGGGATAGCAGAGGCGGCGTGTTTCCGAAATAGAGGAACGTCGTGGTGTTGGTTTATTGAGACCAACAAATCTGGTAAGGACCGTCATTCCCTTACAAGCATTTCTCGATGCGTAATTGGATGTGCTTTTTTCGTGTATATATAAAAAAGATCCATGGGCAGTATACGAACATGGTATCTACTATGAAATTCCTCGTATGGAGTCTCTGTGTCATTTATACGTCCGTATTTAATTAGTCATGGTATACCTCAGTATAGAGATACAGCTTTTTTTGCTAAATACGGTTAGTTACCACCCATTTAGGTTTGTTTAATACCTGCCTTCTCTTAACCCCACGATACAGGTGACTACCATGGAAATATTCGTCTTTTGGAAATCTTGAATAATATATACCTACATCATTAATATCATGGACTTGTAACTTAAGGTATGCACTTGTGCTGCCCAGGTCGCAGAAAAGTCAATTAAGGTGTGCGTGCCCTTTGAAATCGAATTTGGCCTTATTCGCCTGCCTATGTGAGGGCAACTCACAAAATGGCTGCCGTGCACAAGATGGAACCCAAGGGTTCAGAACGAAAATGGCGATTTCGGGGTGAAATCGTCACATTGAACATGACAAAAATGCTTGTACATAGTGTACTAGCCATTCTCGGTCTTTTGATATAAAAATCGCCATGCTACAACAAAGTTTATTACACGAGTCCAGAATATTTAGAACCACAGCGCAAATATCGTTATGATTATACCGCTCTCTCTAACATTTTATCTGCCCACACCATCCCTTTGCTCTATATGGTATACTATTTTACTAGAATCAATATAACCTAAAATTCATGTGACTCGTTGTTAGGGCCTCAATGTGTTTAACAAACATGTGCCAAGAGAGAATAGACATTAGAAAAGCCAATTTGCATTTTCTTGTAATTTCAGATTGCTGATCCAATATAAGGTATTGGTCTCTAGTTAGCTTGATCTATACATATATTGAACCAGACGAAGGAGAACTTCAGGAAATAGATATACGACTCCTAACATAGAGTCTGTCGTGGGGAGTGAGACATAAAGGGCTTTTCCCCTTCTCTTGTTGAATAATACGACGCATGGGACCGTTTTTTCTGGTATGTAACGCTGCATGCTTAATATTAATATCGCTTCGCCATATGATGGCTTTTTTATTACTTTTTGTCCGTTTACATATATTTTCTCCGTATATCTTGGCATAATTGCATAGTTTAATTTATGGTTTTCCCTTCCTTATTAATTTTCCATGTTTTAGGTAGATACAATTTAGATATGGTTAAATGGACGCTCATATGCAGGTGTATGAATAACCGGTTTTACCGATCGCCTCTCCCTCCTTTTCTTCTTTTTTGTGGTGCTTGAGCCATATATATGCTTTGCTCTCTGCCTTTTTCGTGATCATGTCTGTTTGAACTTTGCGAGAAGCTATGATGAATTACACGATTGGATCTGGTATTCCTATTAAATATGACATATGATTATATCGAGCATTCTTGAACTGGGTTTTGCTCCTTTGAGGAAACCAGCTGTTTGATGATAATGACGCTATAATGCTTTCCTGTGGCATCATTAAACTTTTGTTTTTAGAGTGTTGCTAAGGAGTCTTGGTATATACATAAAAAACTCTTTTTCTCTCTGAAATACTGAAATATGCATTCTGAACGTTGAAAGATTTAGTTTAATAGTGATAACATCACGGTGGATATATCTCAGATTGCATTTAAATGTTTTTACTGTAATGTCTCTTTTGTACATAGGACAGGAAATTAATGTATGTTTATATGTCGTTGTACTTGTGTTGACACATTTGGATGTTTATATATATATGTTGTTGTGTACACCACCAATGTTGTGTTTTATATGTCTTTTAACTTTTCAGCCCTGAAGAAGTTATATCTCAGAACGAAACGCGTTGGCTGGCTTTTGTCCAATATGGAACAATAAACAAGCATTGAAATATATATCAAGACTCAGCGTTTATATATAAGGACATTGGGAGAGCTATCTATCTCTCGTATTTGATTGGATTGATTCTCCAAGCGGTGCTTTTTCAAAATTGGACACAAAAATCTTCAACCAGGTATTCACTATTTCTTCGGTATGTATAGTTTTCATATATGAGACTTGTGAAACAATACCTTTTATCCATCAGCTTAGAGCGCCCTCTTGTGCATCTGTCACTTAGTTCCCAAGAGCAACTCTTAATCATATACAGCTGGCTGATCTCTTCTCTTCGAGAGAACACGTAAGCTGCCAATGTTGTTTTATTCCTTTCTAGTGTCGTGTATTTCTATAGGATCTGAATCAGTCCCCCTATTCCTGACCCTATTCTGGTTAAACTAACTATCAAGTTAACTAACAGTCAGCCCATCAGGCAAGAAAACCCCCATGATGCAGATACCGTTATCTGACGCAGTCACACTCCGGCACAGGAACGTGTTATCTGATTAGGTCATAACGCTTGAGATCTAATTAGACAAGCGACATTCCTCCAGCCCCTGATAAGGCATACGACGTTCTCATAACAAATCAAACCTATGACAACCTGGATAATCCGTGCGGCCATTGTTTTGATTTCACAGAGAACTTTAGTAAAGAATGTGCTAACGAGCAAGTCGTATGACATCTTTATTGACGTATCTATGTCCATCCTTACGTCAATCTCGGCACCTTTAAGGTATAAATATTGCCGACCTTGCCCTATGCAAACACACGCGTGGTGACAAGACGGAGCAGCCATCCTTGCCGAAGCCGAGAGCAGAAGCAGACCCCGCTGGCAGCAGCCCCGCCTTCCTGAGAGACGCGCTGCTATCTCAAGCCGAGAGACCCAGCACCGGCGCTTCCGGGTAGCCCTCGCAGGCAGCCTGGAATATCGAGAGCAGAGAAAGAGATACCATTCCTCATTCATCCTAACTTCCAGGTACAGAACTGAATAACCCCTCACAGAGAATTCTTTAGTTATTCACTTGGCAAAAACAAACTTAACTTAAACTGTAACTTTCTATTCCCGCCCACGCATTAGACTTAGGTCAGGTACACGGGGTAGGCGTATTTAGAAACACCAGTTGAGTACGTTTAGTCAAATGTATATGTGTATGTAAATATATTTTAATCATTTTAAACATCATATGGCTCAGAAACCATATCAATGTTTTTACAGTATTATTTTATACTATTGCTTTTAATGTATGCACTTTACTTAACTATAAGTATTGCAATAATATCGATCCATTTCTCTTGTACGAGAAAAGAGACTGATCAATAAATAACACCTTTTTATTGAACACGCCCGTCTCTTCCTTTTCTCTACATTCTGATGAGACTAAGAATGCACGTACTGACTGAGTAAAATAATTGCCTTGTGCTCACACGACTCTCGAGATTGACTCTTGATTAGGGGAGAGCAAAGTTGTCATGTTCTATGGTTGTCAGAAACTAAATCCCTTCTTGTCTAATCAGGGAAGTTAATCCTTCCTTGAACATTCGAGAAAGTTTCTAGCGAACTCTGAGCTTAGCTGGCAAACCCAAAAATTAAGTCTTGTATCGACAGTAGTAGACCTAGTTAACGTCTGGCCTAGGCCTTTACTGCTGTAGGTACTATTCCAATGCGCAGAGCCTATTGGGAAAATAGGAGCTACACTACATGGCGCCCAACGCGTTTGGAAAGGGCGATAAAACTAACGTAAGACATTTAGAGTAACTCAGTCGTGCTTTCTCACTCAGACTCCTTTTCCCATTATACTCCAAAGACGTCTGGAGTGGGTGAAAGGTTATATCCTCCAAAACATCGCAGGAGGGAATTCCTATGTATGGTTCTTGGTATAGTCAACGTTGAAGGATAAACAGTTCCAAAATATTGTGCATCTAATCTCTGTTTCCATAAAGAAACCTGATCTGCAAATAGACATAATACCATCCTGTCTGTAAAATGGCAGAGAGTGATGACGAAAGAGAGGCAGTTAGATTAGCAACTGAACTCGCAGATGCTGATGCTACCATGCAAGCAGCAGACCCGAATATAACACTCATTCCGGTCATTAAAAGGAGATCTATAACCTTAAAACTTATAGAAAATGGACTGACACCTAGAGGTGGAACAGTCATATTCGTAATTGAGGCACACGAATATCGGCAGACAGAGGTATACTATACATGGATACATTTTCCAGCAGCAAATGCTGTAACAAAGTACTTCCACTATTACAAAGTAGAGGAACCTCCTGAAACGTACACTCCTTTCGAGGAGGTGGAAGTACCACTCAAATTCCAAGAGCATTTGCTCTTATTTGATGGCGCCCTAAAACATAATAATCACATTACAAGGCTCGGTCCTTTAGGAAGACCAGGAGCAACGTGGCCGGTCTTAGCCGGATACACACCACATCCAGACATCGAAAGAATGCCTGCAGCAGAGCTATTAATACAGCTAAAACAACTACTAAAAATTCATAGACAATTAGTTCAGTATGTAATGCGGACTTCAACAATTCAGCCAGCGATTAAACTTCCACAGCTGACCCCTCACCAGGGGAACACAAATAAAATCACACCACAGAACATCCAATCCTGCCTAGGTAAAGTTCCAGCTAAACGGGAACAAATACCATTCTGGTTGGCACAGAAAATCACCCAAATAGAGGCGGTGTTTCCTGACACCACCCCGCTGGAAAAACACAGGATTCTGACTATATGTCTCCCAATGGGAATCGCACCACACATTGAGGACTGTGACACTTGGGGTACAGTCTTTGCTTCCATCTACACAAAAACGCACGGTGTTCCATCCATTTCGGTAATACCAGATGTGCTAAAACAAATTCAAGATGAATACGGTCCAGAACCTGCTTTAACTCTTGGTATGAAATTACTAAAAGACTTCAAGCAGGTCTCGGATATATTATTAGCCAACATAAAAGGTGAAGCAGCAAACGTGGCGATCCGCCAGAGGTTAAAAGAGACAGATATAGCAGACCAACCAGCTGAAATTGCCAGAATCATAGAAAAATCCTATGAAGAACTAGGCAGAGATAGTCTAGGTGGAATACCAGTAAAACCGCAACTGACTACAAGTCCAGAAAAAATATTTTTTAATAAGAATAATTCACCAAAAAAGAACTGGGATGGAAATAAACAATCCAATCCTAAAGAAAAGAAATTCCAGTCCAGAGGAAGGTCTCCGAGGCGAAGAGAGAAATCTCTAAACCAAAGACAGAGGTCACCGCAGAGTGACCCCTCTGGGAATAGATATAACCTTAGAAATAGGGATAATATTAAAAAACCTGATAGATATCAAGACATTGATACACGTCCCTCTCAATCTTTTCAGAATTCCTCGCAGAAATCGGAAAGAAGAGGACGATCAGAAGAGCACGCCAAGTCCAAAGACAGGGAACCTGCTCAGCTAAAAAAGAAATTACAATTTCCAAAAAAGAAGGTAGCCAGTATCAAGGTAGTTAACAATGCCGAGAATACTGAGGACACAACTGAAAAACGGAGAGTGGTCTCAGACAATGCTAGACAGCGCAGCAGAGGTGAGCATAGCTCGCAAAGTCCTTATGAATCATCTGGAGACAGTGGACACGAATGAATACCTTCAAGTGGAAACTGCAGACACCAGAGTTAGCAAGCCCCTCAAGATATACGAGATAACATTACGTATAGAGGGAGATAAGACTAGGAAAATAAGGGGACTATTTTGGGATAACCTCTCCAAAGGCTATGACATCCTTCTAGCTGAAAAAGACTGGCCACCAGAGTTTGTCAGGGAGTGCCCTCATGGCGAAGAAGTAATTATGCCTGCCTTCTCGAATCAAATACCGATTCATAAAAAATACACACTTGCTAGAAAGTGGGCAGTGGCCTTAGCACCTGCTTTATATAAAAATCATGTAGGATGGGATGAGGATTCTCCTCCTCACAAAATCCAGTTAAAATCACAACCAACTGCACAAAGGCAGTACCCAATTAAGCAAGAAGCTAAAAAACAAGTAAATGAAATACTAGATCAGCTAGAATACCAGGGGGTGATTGAAACTTGCACCTCACAAATGAACAATCCTTTGTTTCCGGTCTCCAAACCAGACAATTCGTACCGTCTAGTTTTGGATTACCGACACCTTAACACATGTTGCAAAACCTTTGCAGTGCAAAACTCACACAGTGCTGCACTAATGAATAACATAGTGCGCAAAAAATACAAAACTACCTTGGACATTTCCAATGGATTCTTTTGTCAAAACATAGCACCGGAGAGCAGATATTTAACTGCATTCTCAGTAAATGGCACTCAAAAACAATTCTGTCGGTTAGCCCAGGGGTACAAGAACAGCCCGGGGGTATTCTCAGCGAGAGTAACAGAATTACTACAACTATATGATGATGAAGCATTATCTTATGTCGATGACATTTACTTAACAGATGATGACTTGGAGACTCACTTGAAAAGGGTGAACACCATAATACTTGGGTTCGCTGCAGAGGGTTACAAATTCAACTTCAAAAAGTCCAGAATTGCCCATCTGACGGTCCTATTCTTAGGATATGAGTTATCAAGTGAAGGTAAAAGCCTGGCAGACAATTTCCTAGAGAAATGTGCCGTAATCCAAGCTCCTAAAACACTAAAAAACCTACAGTCAATTCTAGGCTTCCTAAATTTCGGAAGAACATACATTGCAAATTACGCAGAAAGGGTCAAACCCCTTTATGATCTAATTAAACCAGACTTTAAAAGATCCAGTTGGACTAAAAACACACACAGAAATTTTGAGATCCTTACAAACAGACATGCTAATTAAAACAAAATTAGAAACACGTGATAACACACGCAACCTTGTGATCCGAGTCATCCCAGGGAGATGCGGATTCACATACCTGACCTCTAATGAGGGAGAAAAGGTACCAATTGCATTCAAATCACACTTGTACACTAAGGCTGAAATGAAATTTAGCCCAACGAAAAAAATTCTTACAGCGACACAGACAGCTATAGCAAAAGAACGAGCCCTGGCACAAGGTAAACGAATAATAATCGTGACACCGATACCAGCCCTAGAGGCGGTAACAAAGGCAAGCATTCCAAATGCTAAAGCACTCCATCCGAGATGGATACAATGGGCTAACTCTCTTGCTGCAACAGACGTGGTGTACGAATTTGATCCTTACTTAAAAACACAAGAATTTCTCCAATATGAATTTGAATGTCCTCCGCCGACCGAAATTCTGCCTCTAGACCAATACGGCTGTATAATATATACAGACGGATCAGCACAACCCGCAGTAGGGGGTAAACAAGCTTACAGTGCTGCGTGCGCGATTGTTAAAGGTCGTTGGCACGAAGGGAAATTTAAACCAACCCTCACTAAAACCCAATCTCTAGGAGATTGCACAGCTCAGCGAGCTGAACTACTAGCATTCAAGATGGCGCTTGAAAATACCGATCGAGAATTCCCCACACTCATAGTGTGCGATTCGTATTATTGCGTTCAATCTTATAATGAATACTTGCAGATCTGGCTTCAAAACGGTTTCAAGGATGCGAAAGGTGGCACAATCAAGCATAAAATGCTATGGGAACAAGTAGCTCTTTTACAAAAAGAACTACCAAAGACTCACGTGATACATACACTGAGTCATCAACGTGATGGCGTTCACGTTGCAGGGAATTCATTGGCTGATGAGGCCGCGAAGGCAGCTGTACAAACGGCTTCCGTAGCTGCCGTCACCCGGTCAAAAACAAAAATAGACAGCGAAATATTACAAGCTGTCAGCGCTTCAGAAAAGGATTCGATAGAACCACTCCCTAAAGGCTTTCCAGTAAAATACTCATACAAAACTGATGAAAACAATGTTCCTTTTGCTCAAATCCCTGGAGTGGGGGATAGGGCAATTCCAAACATGGAACATAGATTAGGACTAATAATAGCGGCACACGAAGGGCTTGCTTCTACCCATGCTGGCGTCTCAGCCACTGTATCATTATTAAAACAGAGATACTGGTGGCCACAAATGAGAAGACAAACAAGGAACTATGTTCTAGCATGTGAAATATGTCAAAAATGAAAGTATCAACTGTGAGACGTCCAGCACAGACGCCCCTTCTAATCTCGGATAAACCATTAGCCTGTGTTTATCTAGACCACTGCGGTCCCTTACAAAGGGATGGTAACTATAAATATATCTTGGTCGCAGTGGACTCATGCACGAGATTCATATGGATGTGGCCCCAGCGAACGGCTGACGCCAGAACTGTTATAAAAGATTTGCGGGTCTTCATCGGCACATACGCAATTGGCATTCTGCATTCGGACAATGGTCCTGCTTTTAGCTCTCGGGCTTATAAGGAGGCCATGGTCAGCATGGGCGTGCAATTGCGGTACTCTTGTCCATTTCACCCTGAGGGGAACGGAATTGTTGAAAGAAAAAACCGTGACATAAAGCAATCTATAACGGCAAAGGTATTAGGTTCGGGAGCTGGGTGGGTCAAACATCTAATAAGTGTCCAACGTAGTCTAAATAACTTGCCAACTAATTCTCTGAAGGGATTCAGTCCGTACGAATTATTATTCGGAACTAGGATGTTGATCTCTGACCTTGATAGTCAGACTTCAGTGGTAATAGAAAAAACCTTTGATGTCAAAGACCGTTTGGCTATTTTGCAGGACTTAAACAAAACAAGAAAAGACCTGAGCAACATACAGTTGAAACAACAGCCAACAACCACTGAAGAATCACCACCTGTCCCAGCAAGACCTGTCTGGATTCCAAAAGTCGGGGATCTAGTCAGGGAGAAGATCGCGGTAAAGAAGGAATTTGGGCCTTCTTACAGAAAAGCAGTTCATGTCTTGTCTGTCAACGGGACAAGATCAGTTGTACTACCGCCACTTGCTGGAAAAAAGGAGAACCGAGTTGTATCCATCGACCTGGTAAAACCACAACATGTGGCCGATAACAAACAGTAGGCCAAGTGGACTCCCAATAAGTAGCAGAACACCAAGGTTTGCTACCAGTACAGAGGTCCTAACAAAGAGGCTCATCACATTCGAAACGCCTACAGAAGAACAACAAGGACTATGCAACAATGCAATAGAACTAAGACCTCTGAAAACCCAAATAAAGACATTTAGCAGAGACACACCAATCTATACTGAAGTACCAAGTGAAAATGCAAGGAACAAAAATCCTGAAGCAATTGGAACAATTGACAGAACTGCATCCGGGTACTTCATCAACTTCGATGATTCCTCTGAAGGCTTCAGTGAATCAAAGACACAGCCATCATCAAAATCCTTTAAAGACAAAGCGAAGGAACTTTTGAAACATCTGAAAGAAACATATCTGGTTTCTCCATGGATTGAATTTTGGGTGGGTTTTGGTGCATTTATCCTCATACTTTGGCTCATCATGGTATTTACTTTGGGACGCTTCATTGAGGGAAAATATGCTAAAATGGACACAGCAAGTCAGAACATCAACTTGGTCCTCAAACCACACACATCTTCACACGTCGAGAAAAGAGAACTTTCTTCAGAACTTTCTTCAGCCAACTTCACAGCCAATCCTATACCTGGTGGGGTAGCCTGGGACAACACTGACTATGAAATTTATGGTCCGGTCGAGATCCTGAAATATCCACACCAAATCAAGATCTCTTTGAGTGACTTTGCAAAACCAAACTCATTTGCTGATGATTGGGACTTCGAGAGTATTAACAACATGATGTCTGACTTAGTAATGTCTGCTAAATTTACAAAACATGATTATTTGCAAGGTTCTACAAATTATGATAGTATGTATTGCTATAACCATTATGGTAACCATTTTTTGCATAAATCTGCACAACCTAGAAATGTTTTAAATTATAATCGATGGGAACATTGTGCTACACCTCCAAAAGGGAGCTCTAGAACCTTGTATGACAAATATTCATATTTTTCAGGTTTTAACATAAGTAATGCTGAAACATTTTATTTTAAATTGTCAAACAAGACAGGGATGAAAACCATGATAACCAACACAAAATTGATATATTCAGATTCATTCTTTGAAAAAATGAATACTTTTGGATTTGATTATTGGGAGAAAAATGTTGATTTAAAAAGTGTTTGGGGTACAAAAGAATGGCAAGTACAGGGTTTAGAAGCTTTGTTTAGAGCCTGCATGATCCCAGAACAAATGATATTTTTAAATGACACTGTTCAACAAACCACCTGTCTTGGCTTAGCCAAAATCAAAGATTTAAATAATCCGTCTATTCCAAAGCCAACAATGTTTAGCAATAACTCTGATACAGATGAAGAGATAGACGTAAACCATATATTAAACCAAAACAGAACACATCCTGATTGGAAACAATGGTTGATCTGGCCCACAGATACAAATAACTGTCAAGATAGATTCCTGAATAAAACACAGGGTTTTAAAATGACCAGGCCAGACCCTAGATATCCCCAAAGACATCACCCAGGGATAATAACAACCTACAGTGTGGGCAAATTATGCCTTCAATGGCTACAGACTTCCACACTGCCTGAAATTAAGCAACACCTAACTTTACTTACTGATGGTGCTGACTTGCGTGATTTCATACTGGGACCACGCAAACAGCGTCAAAAGCGTTTCATAGCAGCCTCTGTATATGCAGCATACAATGAGGCCTAGAAGGTTACTCAAATTGAGACAGCAGAAAGAATACGGGAAATTGACCGTATTAATTTGGAAAAATCACTTTCTGTAGTGGACAATGGGTTAATGACTCTGTCCTCCAGAATTTTTTCTTTGGACAGCATTGTGTCGTCAGCAATCGATATATTATCGCAAGACTTACTGTTATTACAACATGGTCAGTCACAATTGCGTTCCATTGTACAGCTTGGTTGGACGTTACAAAATCTGCGTTCAGGCTATGTGCCTTGGCGTTTAATCAACACAACGTCACTATTCCAAATCTTTAACCTTACTGATAGACAAATCGGTATGGCGCAAAAGGGTGCTGATTATACAATCTTGAGCATTGAAAAACTAGAAAGATTACCGTTGACAATGTCAGAACGACCTGTCAGTGAATGGATAATCCACGGAATCATAAATATTCCAATCTCAACCTTCAGGTTTCAATACTGCCAAAAATATATACAGGCTGGCATGTACGAGAAATTGGGAAAGGGGTACCTTAAAACAACTTGGAACCTGCCCTATTCACATGCATGTGTCAGTAATAAAGGACAGAAAGTGTTTCTTAGTGGCAGCAATTGTGCTATGTCACTAAGCGGCACGCTTCTGTGTAACGGAATTAGTTTGCATGGAGCCTGTGAAGGGAATTCATACAACCTTTCATGTCACCAGCAAGGCGCACCTGCAACTGAAATAGAACCATTCTTTCAAAGACTCTATAATGGGAGTTACATTCTTATTGTAGACCGCAGATGTTGCAGTCTTATGCCCGGGACTCCTTATCTAGTCACTACAACGGCGAAGGTCAAGTGCTGTGGACGTTCTTTGTTCCCCAGCCCCTTTCCAGACAGGGAGGCAAGGGCATGGCCCAGTTTGAAAATTACTTCTATTCGAATAGACACTTTAAGCAGAATGAAAACAGTGCTTCTTCAGACGCCTACAAGGCTCACGTCATCAAAAGAAACGTATGATCTACAAGTCGCAAGGACGACTGCAGAGATACATACATTATTATCAACTAATTCCCCCGTACATTTCGCGGAAATCCTAAGCAAAATCTTAAATATTTCTGATACCACTGGGGTCTCAAAGGTATTTAAGACAGTATTTTCGATGGCATTAACACCATTCAAAGCCATACTGGGTATTTTTCCAGATTTCGTCCATTCGATTTTTGGCGGACTGCCCCTGATCCTGGGACTAATTGCAGGAATCCTATTCCTAGTCCTTATTTTTCGTTATGGCAACCCATGTCACAGATCAAACTCTCGCGACAATGGAAGATACGATCCTAGCCATTGGATACCGGGACCGGATATCAAAAATCCTGGGACTCTCCCGGCTTAGAGACCTAAACATGACTTGGTTTCTATCATTTCGACCAATGTGGCAAAGGTGTGTTTTACCTGTACTAAGGTGTCTGCTATGCGGAGAAGAATGCGTGTTAGACACCTGTCTGACGCTACAATCGGATGCGCCGGTGGATGCAGATACACTGTTGGTTCCTACCAAGGTGCACGCTTTGTGCTGCCCTCAAAGGCTGCCAATCCTGATGACGGCATTCCTGGAATCTTCACCACTACGATTGAAGAGTAGTGAAGTTCAAGATGAAAGCAGCATCGAACAGGTACGACCTTCTGTCAGCAATGCGAATCAGAATGTCAATGGAGACAATCATGCGCATGAATGCATGGTTACCCCTATTTCGGACTTAGTGGAACTTTCCCATGAAGATGTTGACAGTTTTTTCGAAAGCCTGAATGATATGATGTTCTCTCCGGAACAGAAATAGAGACTTTTGAGTAAACTCGCACACGGCGTTCCCTGAATTCGGCCTTCATCTTTAAAAATAAAGTCACATGAACAATTTCACTCCAGTTCACGGACAGCAATTTTTTCAGCATGCCCCTTAAAATATTTTTCTACATATTTTTTCCCCGGGACACTGATCTTCTGCTTAAAGTAAGAAACTATTCCTAGAGAACTAAAATTTCTATTTTTAGATACTTTATAGACTTTAGCTGCCCGCTGGTATGTTCACAAATATTTTATTATGTGATGAAATGGTCTCGGACTTCCTTTCTGTATAGCCATATTAAGAGCCATTTCATGTGTATTTCTCATATACCAATAAGCAATAATGCATAAAAATGCGTGTTTACTTTTGCATTTAATTCATAGCTTAAGTGCATACAATATATATGACTGCAATTTTTCAGTATATTTGAAAATTTCGAAATGCATTTATGTATTTTGGGGTGGTAAGGTATACACTATACTCTATAGTATGTTGTACTATGTTATACTATGCATAGATTAGTAGATATGACCATAGTTAGCGTGGAGTGGGTGTCGTGTATTTCTATAGGTTCTGAATCAGTCCCCCTATTCCTGACCCTATTCTGGTTAAACTAACTATCAAGTTAACTAACAGTCAGCCCATGAGGCAAGAAAACCCCCATGATGCAGACACCGTTATCTGACGCAGTCACACTCCGGCACAGGAACGTGTTATCTGATTAGGTCATAACGCTTGAGATCTAATTAGACAAGCGACATTCCTCCAGCCCCTGATAAGGCATACGACGTTCTCATAACAAATCAAACCTATGACAACCTGGATAATCCGTGCGGCCATTGTTTTGATTTCACAGAGAACTTTAGTAAAGAATGTGCTAACGAGCAAGTCGTATGACATCTTTATTGACGTATCTATGTCCATCCTTACGTCAATCTCGGCACCTTTAAGGTATAAATATTGCCGACCTTGCCCTATGCAAACACACGCGTGGTGACAAGACGGAGCAGCCATCCTTGCCGAAGCCGAGAGCAGAAGCAGACCCCGCTGGCAGCAGCCCCGCCTTCCCGACGCGCTGAGAGACGCGCTGCTATCTCAAGCCGAGAGACCCAGCACCGGCGCTTCCGGGTAGCCCTCGCAGGCAGCCTGGAATATCGAGAGCAGAGAAAGAGATACCATTCCTCATTCATCCTAACTTCCAGGTACAGAACTGAATAACCCCTCACAGAGAATTCTTTAGTTATTCACTTGGCAAAAACAAACTTAACTTAAACTGTAACTTTCTATTCCCGCCCACGCATTAGACTTAGGTCAGGTACACGGGGTAGGCGTATTTAGAAACACCAGTTGAGTACGTTTAGTCAAATGTATATGTGTATGTAAATATATTTTAATCATTTTAAACATCATATGGCTCAGAAACCATATCAATGTTTTTACAGTATTATTTTATACTATTGCTTTTAATGTATGCACTTTACTTAACTATAAGTATTGCAATAATATCGATCCATTTCTCTTGTACGAGAAAAGAGACTGATCAATAAATAACACCTTTTTATTGCACACGCCCGTCTCTTCCTTTTCTCTACATTCTGATGAGACTAAGAATGCACGTACTGACTGAGTAAAATAATTGCCTTGTGCTCACACGACTCTCGAGATTGACTCTTGATTAGGGGAGAGCAAAGTTGTCATGTTCTATGGTTGTCAGAAACTAAATCCCTTCTTGTCTAATCAGGGAAGTTAATCCTTCCTTGAACATTCGAGAAAGTTTCTAGCGAACTCTGAGCTTAGCTGGCAAACCCAAAAATTAAGTCTAGTATCGACATTAGTAGACCTAGTTAACGTCTGGCCTAGGCCTTTACTGCTGTAGGTACTATTCCAATGCGCAGAGCCTATTGGGAAAATAGGAGCTACACTACACTAGAGTAGCACTTCCTTAACGCATATTCCAGGTTACTGGCACCACGAAATTGAACAATTCCAATGTTATAATACGGGGGTTCCGGGGTCATGGAAAGAGGCTAAGGGTGTACGCACTGTAATGTTGCTCAAAATTAACAGCAGCCACACATCTCTTACAAGGCAGTTCCTCTAGCGAAACATGAAGAAAACTTGAATTCAAGGTCGTAATCGGGCCGCACACAACCTGGGAATCAGAGCGTGAATCCTGCCACAGTGAATGAATCCAACTCGGTCTAGAATGCAGGTAACGCCCACAAACTCAAAAAGGAGGCAAAAGCGGCAAGCTCCTGCTCGAGACAAAACTCCTTGTCAAATAATGCTTCCACAGTGAAGTCTTGATCCATAGGACCGTCTGAAGAAAAAGAAAGCCCCTGGCTTTCGCTTGTATCCGATTCTTACTCCTTCGTGATCTCAAAGGTGACAAGCACCGAGCCCAGCGTAGGCGGGGCTTAAGTAGGTACCAAAAAAAAAGTCTTAACCATTTTCCTTCTCAGGATTGTGGGAGATGTACTTCCCTCGTGTGCATTCATACAATGTGGTAAATACAAATATTGTGCCCCCTATCTTCGTCTAGCCATGACAGTACCCCCTCTCAATGTCCGTCACTTTCACAGACCCCCAGGTGTTAAGGGAAAACGAGTATGGAAACGTCTCAGAAGCCCAGGGCAGTGCAAATGGGTTGCAGCTTCCCATGAACAATCCTCAGGGCCATAACCCTTCCAGTCGATTGGATAGTGTACCTGCCCTCTGACATATTTAGAATTTCGAAGGTTATGTACCTCATACTCCTCATCCCCATCTATGTCTAGAGCTGGAGGTCTTGTTAACAAACGTGTGCCTTGGAGGCAAGGTTTCAAGAGGGATACATGAAAAACTGGATAAATACGCCAGGCAACAGGCAGTTTGAGCTTCATGGCAACAGGATTTATGACTTTTTCTATGGGATATGGTCCAACAAATTTTGGCTGCAACCTATTGTTTCCTCTAAACTTTAGGTACTTGGTGCTAAGCCACACTTTGTCTCCTACTGTATAATAGGGTTCAGGTGTTCTTTTCTTATCTGCCTGTAGTTTGTCCCGTGTTCTCGCTTCGTCTAACTGTGTTTTTGCAGTGTCTAAAACTAGTTTGAGATGTGCATGATGTTCTTGTATAGAGGGCAGTTTGGAGGACACAGGGTGTTCGAACGGTAGCATGTTAGTATGAAAGCCCGGAAGACAGTAAAAGGGGGAGCAACCCAGGGACATGTGTTTGGCATTGTTGTAAGCAAATTCCGCTTGCTCCAACCCCCTTCTTGTAATAATGTGAAACATCTGAGATACTGTTCCAATGTTTGATTTAGGCTTTCGGTTTTACCATCCGTTTGAGGATGGTAGCTTGTGGATTGACGAGCGTCAATATTCATGACATCACACAATTCTTTCCAGAATCTGGAGGTAAATTGAGTTCTTCTGTCCGTAATAATGACTGAAGGGATTCCATGTAATCTAATAACTTGTTGTAGAAAAAACGCGGCCAATTCAGCGGAAGTGGGCAGTTTACTAAGAGCGATGAAATGCCCCATTTTAGTTAGTTGATCGATAATTACCAAGATGGTGTCACAGCCAGAGCTAAGAGGCATCTCCACCTTGAAATCCATAGACACCGTGTGCCAGGGTGATGGTGGTGTGGGTATGGGTCTGAGTAGACCGCAGGGTCATTGGTGTTGTGCCTTGGTTTGCGGGCAAAAGGAGGATTCTGATATATATTTGGCCAAGTCTTTAGCGAGCTTTTCCCACCAGAACTATCGAGACAGCGTTTGCAGAGTCTTTTTTATACCCACGGTCACCACCCAAGGTTGTATCATGGCTCCATTGCAAGACTTGTTGCTGGAGAGGACCTTTGGGTACATATAGTCTATTATCATGAAACATCAACTCCTCTTTTACAGTGCGATGGAGGGGTTCCTGTTTTACCCAAGCAACCTTGTCGATTGCCTATGATTTCTTTCTTTACTTCTTTCAGAAAATCATGGGTGGAGATTATTGCAATCGTTTCAATAGGAAATGCAGCTTTTTGCAGTATTATGGGAGATACTTCGACTGTCGTGGTGTTAAGTCTCAAGTGCTTTTCAAAAACAATAGGTTTCGGTGATCCGTGTAGATTTCTACGGTGTGTCTGGCACCCAGCAAACGGTGTCTCCATTCCTCACAGGCGCGTTTAATGGCCAACAGCTCCTTATCGGTAACGCTGTATTTTACCTCTCTGCTGGTTAATTTCTTGGAAAAGAATGCAACAGGATGTAGTTGGCCAGTGTCAGGGTATCGCTGAGAAAGAATCCCCCCTACAGCATAATATGAGGCATCCTTTTCAAGTATGAATGGTTGGGATGCATCAGGATGTCTCAAGATTGGAGCACTGGTATACCGAAGTTTTAAGGTTTGGAATGCTTCGTCAGCTGCTGTGGTCCACTTGAAAGTGGTTAATTTCCGCAAAAGCAGGTTCAAGGGCTGGATTACACAGAAAAAGTTTTTGATGAATCTCCTATAAAAATCCGCGAATCCTAGGAAGCTCTGTAGCGAATTTAAGCTGAAAGGGGATTCCCACTTCAGAATAGCCTGTGTTTTCTTTTCATCCATGCATAATACATTCGGGCCGATGACATATCCCAGGAACTCCACTTCTTGGGTTTGAAAAAGGCATTTATCCAATTCAGCGTATAAGGAATACTGTTGTAGCCTTTCCAAGACTGCTGGGACGTGAGGGATATGTTCTTCCATGGAAGATGAGTATATTAAGATGTCATCAATATAGACTATACATTACACATCCAGCAATCCTCTCAGGACTTCATCTATGAAGTACGGGAAGACGGCGGGGCATTAAAAAGCCCGAAGGGCATTACTTGATACTCGTAGAGTCCAAACTTTGTTCTAAAGTGCTTGTGAAAAGCAGCTACTGTCTTATGAATAACAAAGCTGCTCGGCGCAAGACACCTCTACTTCGCTTCAATATTAACTATCAAAATAAAGAGGCAGGGGCTGGGAACTGGAAGGGAAGAAACAGGTTTATTACTCCAGAGGAGAACACATCAGCTCGGACACACGGAATGTCTTCGGGAGGTGTTCTAACTACATCTCCGCAGCTTGGTCTTTTATACCCATTTGCATCAGTTGATTGGCAGGTTAAACATCTTCGGAATTCTCGCCTCAAGCAGGTACCCACACAAACCCAACAGCTATCGTCCCCCACCCAGATCTAACAGATGATCGCTATCTCGCAGCTGAACATTCCGACAGGATCTGAAAATGTGTGGGATCAGTCAGATTTGAGAGTTTGCGCTTATGATTAGATCAGGCGTCCTGCTGTGAGGGGACAATAAACTATGTCCGCAAGGGTCGGTTAGTGCCTGGGACCGGATTGAGCAGCCAGGTGCGGTGAGGGAGGTTATAAGAAGGGTTTGCTCGTGTATGGAGGATGAAAGGACAAACGGGTTTCGGGCGGGAAGTGGCTCCGGGGCTGTGTCACGAGGACAAGGTTTTACAACCCCAGTACATTTGGTCATGCTTAGTCAGGGCGCTGGGGATGATAGCGGGGTCAGGGTGAAACATAGGTGACCAGCAGAGTATGAAATGGCCGTGATGTCTAAAAAGGGTGCCGCTTACGCGTACGCAGAGGCTCTCGCTAAGCAAGATGGAGCCGGCGATGTTCATGTTTGTCGTTTATATTTCAACAGTCTTCCACTCATCCCACCGCCTTACCCTCACAAGATAATATGCCCCACTAAGGTCTAACTTGGTGAAGACTGTAGCTCCTTTTAGCTGATCCAAAAGGACAGGTATCAAGGGTAATGGATATCTATTTTTCTTAGTGATACGATTGATTGCTCTATAATCAATACAAGCTCTCAAATCTCCTTCGCGCTTGGGAATAAAAAAAAGAGGCGAGGATGCAGGTGATAATGATGGACGAATAAAACCATTGGCCAACAGTTTCAAGAAGTATTGCTGTAAATATGTGGTTTCAGCTTCTGTGAGCGCGTAAATGCGACTACACGGAATACTAGCTCCTGCTTCTAGTTTGATGATGCAGTCGTATGCTCTGTGTGGGGGAAGTTTACTCGCTTCCTGTTCACTGAAGACATTGTGATATCTTTGGAATTCCATGGGTAGTGTAGTGATACAGCCCCCACTTTGTACATCATAACTGTTGACTAGCAGAACTGCAGGAGTCTCTTGTCTAGAATGTTCATGAATGATGTCAGAAGTACCATGTTCCTTGCAATACATGGAATTCAACATGACTATTCGGGCCGACCATTGCACATAGGATCATGTAACGTGAGCCATGGCATGACCAATATAAGGGTGAAGTGTGGGGCATCTATCAACTCAAACAGGATGAGCTCATAATGATTCAGGCCCACCTGCATAGGTACTGGCTGGGTATGGAAGCAGACGGGACCTGACGTTAACTCCGTGCCTTCACCAGTTCTGGGATTTTCTTCTTTACGCAGGGCACATCAATTTCTTGTGCATAGCTTTGGTCAATAAAGTTGCCAGTCGCTCCAGAATCTAAAAGGGCATGTACCAGCACTAATCCAGCTCCAGGTATATCCAAGGTAACGCAAACATTCATGTGAGCTACTGCATTTTGCACTATATTGATCACTGCCGGGCCGACCTATGTCTCCTATGGCCTCAAACAAGGGGTCTGAAACTTGTTTCAGCATTCTAGTTTTCCAAATTCTCAACAAAGGAATCCACTACTGACGCCTTCTGAACCCCTTTGAATTCTCCGTAAGTGGTTCTGGATTTGGCCTTACAATCTTTGATAAAGTGCCCAGGTTTGCCACAATACAGGCATAGCCTTTGTTTCCTCCTTCGTTCTCTTTCCTCTGGGTTTAATGGTCCTTTAATGCCACCATGTTGCATGGTTTCAGTACCATCTGAGGCTGGAGTGGGTCCATCGCTCACTGCTCTAGCATGAGTGTTTACGTACCTAGATTCAAAGTTGTGTTTATCTCCTCTTCTTTCCTGCAATCTATGGTCTAGTTGCACTGTGAGGTCTATGAGCTCATCACAAGAGTGAGGCATGTGTACTATCTGTGCCAGGACATCTTTTAACTCACTTCGTAAACCTTGATAATGCAGGGAGGTTCGTTTCTCCATAGGCCAATCTGTTTCGGAAACAAGTCTGTTGAAATTAGTAATGTATGACAATAAGTCCTGGTTACCTTGTTTGAGGGTAATAAATTCCCTGTCTAAGGATAGTAAGTGTGCCTTCCTATCAACTATCTTACGCATTTCCTCGCAGAAAGTATCGAAATTGCTTAAGGCAGGGTCATTTCTTTCAATAAGAGGAAAGGACCAACTTGCAGCATTACCCCGAAGATAGGACGTTACAAAGGCTGTTTTAGTTTGGTCATTAGGGAATACTGCTGGTTTACACATAAAATGCAATTACATTGCCCTAGGAATATGCAGAATTTCTTTGGGTCCTCAAAGAACCGTTCAGGTGGCGCTAATGGGAGTTGTGCGGGTTGAATGGCCTGTATGGTGGAAGGGCCTCCTCCCCCTCCCACAACCTGTGTAGAATGGCCCGTATCCACGTGATGAGACGCTGGCGGTGGTAAGGTCTAAGGTTTATTATATGGACCCCCCGTGTATCAGAGGCACCAGAATGGGCCAAACCAGCTCCTTCCCTCCTAATAGTGCCCAATTTGTTACGTAATTCCTGGTTCTCACCCCTAAAGGCATCTACCTCCATTCTTAGGGCTGTCAATGATTCCAACACCGAAGTAAGTACAGTGTTGGTGTCCATCATTCAGGCTGTATGTAACCGTGGGCTTGTCACTCTGTCGTGCATAGGTAGGTTAACACAAACCTTATAGCCGGGAACAGCGGGAACGATGCGAAGCTAGATAGACCCTTCCCGTACATGGTGGTAACCATGAGGATAAAGGAATAACCCTGCATGGATAACACCACTAACGGAGAAAGGGTAAAAAGGGACAAAAGAAACAATAAAGATGCAGCTGCTAGGCTCAAAATAAGGGATGTCTTCTGAATAGGTGAACCTCACTCTACTACTCATCCACCCTGAATGCCCTGTAAATGAAACATAGTACACACATAAGATATCTGTTCTACATGACCACACCCCTACACACCCTTATGTGTTTGTGAACTTACATATAATGCAACTATATTCGCCCAACGTAAAACCTCACAAAAATAGGAAAAATAAAGTATATTGAAAATAAACAGTCTTGTAATATTCAAAATATGAGGTACTTATCTTCCAGCAGATAATCCTCTTGTAATCCTTTAGGTAGAATTACTCTTCAACCAGGTATTTAGTATTTCTTCGGTATATATAGTTTTCATATATGAGACTTGTGAAACAATATCTTTTATCCATAAGCTTAGAGCGCCCTCTTGTACATCTGTCACTTAGTTCCCAAGAGCAACTCTTAATGATATACAGCTGGCGATCTCTTCTCTTTGAGAGAACACGTAAGCTGCCAATGTTGTTTTGTTCCTTTCTAGGGTAGCACTTCCTTAACGCATATTCCAGGTTACTGGCACCACGAAATTGAACAATTCCAATCTTATAATACGGGGGTTCCGGGGTCATGGAAAGAGGCTAAGAGTGTACGCGCTGTAATGTTGCTCAAAATTAACAGCAGCCACACATTGCTTACCAGGCAGTTCCTCTAGCGAAACACGAAGAAAACTTGGATTCAAGGTCATGATCAGGCCGCACACAACATGGGATGCGGAGCGTGAATCCTGCCACAGTGAATGAATCCAACTCGGTCTAGAATGCAGGTAACGCCCACAAACTCAAAAAGGAGGCAAAAGCGGCAAGCTCCTGCTCGAGACGAAACTCCTTGGCAAATAATACTTCCATCATGGAGTCTTGATCCCTAGGACCGTCTGAAGAAAAAGAAAGTCCCTGGCTTTTGATTGTATCCGATTCTTACTCCTTCGTGATCTCAAAGGTGACAAGCTCTGAGCCCAGCGTAGTCGGGGCTTAAGTAGGTACTAAAAAGAAATCTTAACCATCTCCCTTCTCAGGATTGTGGGAGATGTAGTTCCATCGTGTGCATTCGTACAATGTGGTAAATACAAATGTTGTGCCCCCTATCTTCGTATAGCCATGACAAATTCATGAGGCAGGTGAGGAGGGGCTGCTGCTATTGGGTTGGCTGCAGAGGGAGCTCACCAAGGCATATGCTTTCCTTATTTGTGAGAAGAGGAGGAAATCTACTTTCAAGAATCCAGACCATGTTGCATATTTTGAGGAAAATAATGACAACGAAATAGATACCATCCCAGAGGACACACTTTCAACAGTGAATGCACAACACTCAAAAAGAGAACAGCGAAGTTGCCGTTTTTACAGTTTTAATTAGCTCAAGCTGTTTGTGGTGGTTTGGTTTTAAAAATCAGAGTGAGGAGGCATGGTGTAGCTACATAAGTAAAACACTGCACAGTTAGCTTTCATTTAAAACAACAGACACCGTGCCGGGCCACTCTCTCACTCACTGATGTTGCTCCCAGCAAGAGCCCTCACGTTCACACCTGCACGCTGCATCTCACTTTTTCCACATTATGGAGTCAGCTGTGAGAGCCAGAGGTTGCAACACCTGGCTGAGCACGTTCGTAGAATACATGTGCCATCCAGTAATTGAGAAATGGCCAGTCCATGTTTCCTGGGGGCAGGCTCCAGCCACGGTTAACCATTAACACCTTCGCTGCAGCAGCAATTCCGCCGCAGCGCTAGGGGGATTGGGGGGCCACGTGTCGCTCCCAAGGTCATGACGGAACCGCTCCGTCACGAGCCTCGGGCACGCTGTGCTGATGACAGGGCGGTTCCGTCACAGCCCGGTCGGCGCACCTGCGCGGCGCTGATTCCGCTGATTCCACTGATTCTCCTGCCACTCCTGCAACTTCACTTGTCACAGGACCACCAAACCTCTAAGGACCGGACCCAACCACCTCCGCTGCATACTCCTCGAAACCCACCCCACACGCAAACATGCCGTTGAGCTCTAGGACCTGCTCGACACATCTGCCCCAGATGTGGCCTTCCTGACCGAGACCTGGTGGAACGACTCCTCGGCACCCGGCATCGCCATAGCCATCTCAAACGGCTACAAGATCTCCCGCAGAGACCGCACCAACGGAATCGGAGGAGGAATAGCCATCATCCACAAGTCCACCCTCCAGGTCTACATCCTCACAGACAACTCCATCAACTCCGCTGAACACCTTCACTTCTGGATCCACACCGATCCCAACACCACCATCAGCGAAACACTCGTCCACAGACCCTCCGGACCCTGGACCCTCTTCAGCGACTCCATCACCGACCTCTCCAGTACCCACGCTCTCGCCTCCACAGACTACATCCTCTTCGGGGACCTGAACTTCCACCTCGAGAACAACAATGGCACCAACTCCGCCACCCTGTTCGACAACCTCGCCAACCTCGGCCTCAGACAACTCATCACCGAACCCACCCATGCCCCCGGCCACACATTCGACCCCATCTTCTCCACAAGCACCCACATCACCTTCAACCACACCAGCAAACTCTACTGGACCGACAACCTCTGCATCCACTTCACCTTCAAGAAACCTTCCACGCTCCACCGCACCCAACAGCTGCCCTGCCGCTGCTGGATCAAAGTCACCGAAGACCAGCTGACTCCCATCCTCACCCAGAACCCACCCACCGACTTCACGGACACAGTCACCGCCACCCGAAACTTCAGACAGTGGATCGACGACTGTGCCAACACCCTCGCCCCACTCAGGAAACCCTCCATCAACCACTCCAGCAAGCCGCCTGGTTCACCGAAGAACTCCAAACCTCTAAACACACATGTCGGAAGCTGGAGAAGAAATGATCCATGACCACACACCAAACATCCACGCAGCCCACAAGGACACCACCCGCAAACATCACAACCTCCTCAGAACAGCCACGAGATCTTTCTTCAAAGCCCACCTGGACAACAACGCACACGACAGCAAGGAACTTTTGAACATAGTGAAGGAACTCTCCAACCCCAGTGCCAACACCAACGACATCCCACCCTCGCAGGATCTGTGTGACTCACTGGCCACCCACTTCCATCGCAAGATCGCCGACATCCACGACAGCCTCAACACCTCATCCGCCCGACCACAACAGACCCCACCCCAAGTGCCACCTGCACCAGCCAGCAAGTGCCACCTGCACCAGCCAGCTGACCTCCTGGTCCAACGTCAGCGACGACGAGACATGCAAGGTTATGAACTCCATCCACTCAGGATCTCCATCAGACTCCTGCCCACACCATGTTTTCAACAAAGCTGATGCAACAATCGCACCCCAACTGCGGAAGGTCATCAACATCTCCTTTGACCCAGCAACATTCCCGGAAAGCTGGAAGCACGCCAAAATCAACACCCTCCGCAAAAATCCTAAGGCGGACCCCAAAGACCTCAAGAACTTCTGGCCCATCTCCCTGCTCCCCTTCCAGGCGAAGGTCATCGAGAAAATCACCAACATCCAGCTGACCCCCCACCTCGAGGACAACAACATCCTAGACCCATCCCAGTCCAGATTCAGACGGAACCACAGCACCGAGACCTCATCGCCACCACAGACGACATCAGACGCCAGCTAGACAACGGCAAAACTTCAGCCCTCATCCTCCTGGACCTGTCAGCCTCCTTCGCCAATGCACACTAAGAACACGCCTCCAAGATACCGGAATCCACAAGAAGGCCCTAGACTGGACCACGTTCTTCCTCTTCGGCAGAACCCAGAGAGTCCACCTCCCACACTTCCAATCCAAAGCCACTGACATCATCTGCGGCGTACCCCAAGGCTCATCACTCAGCCCAACCCTGTTTAACGTCTACATGGCTCCCCTCGCACAAGTGGCCCGCCAGCATGACCTGATCATCATCTCCTACACCGACGACACCCAGGTCATCCTCTCCCTCACCAAGGACCCGAACACGGCCAAAACCAACCTCCACGAGGGAATGAAGGCCGTCGCCGAATGGAAGAGGAAAAGCCAACTGAAGGTGAACTCGGACAAGACGGAAGTCCTCATCCTCAGCCCCACCCCCACTGTGTGGGACAACTCTTGGTGGCCGACCACACTAGGAACAGCTCCTACACCCATGGACCACGTAAGCAACCTAGGATTCATCCTCGACTCCTCCCTCCCCATGGGAAAGCAGGTAAACGCTGTTGGCTCCTCCTGCTACAATACCCTCCGCATGCTCCATAGGATCTACAAGTGGATCCCAACAGACACCAGAAGAACGGTGACCCAAGCCCTCATCAGCAGCAGGCTGGACTACGGCAACGCACTCTACGCAGCAATCAAACCAAACATCTAAGACGACAACAACGCATCCAAAACACCTCTGCCCAGATCCGTCTCCTTCCTCGCCGCCAAGACCTGGAACACCCTCCCCTCCCATCTGCGGCAGACCCAAGACCTGCTCACCTTCAGAAGGCTCCTCAAGACCTGGCTCTTCGAGCAGTAGCAGCACCCCCTCCCCCAGCGCCTTGAGACCCCCACGAGTAAGTTGTGTTCTTTACAAGTTCTCTGATTGATTGATTGACTGATTGTTCTGTAACTGCCTCCAGCCATGACCCCTTACACAGTTATTTTGGCCAATGTGCCGAGATTACCTGTGGCGGCTACATAACACTGGGATACATTAAGAAATAAATCATTATCCTGGTTAAGTTCTAAAATTGGCCTCACAGATAGTCTTTTTACTAATTTCAAAATGGCCAGAAGAGCCAGTTTGGTTAGGGAAGGGACAGAAGTCTTTGCCGGGGGATTGTGTGATCCTGACTTTTAAGTCTATAGATTTGGTACAGCATATTCTTACCAGGGCTGGAACGTTCTCTATATCCTCGCAGGACATTAATGTGGTCCCTCTGGGTTTCTTTTATCAACCATCCCATTACATCCAGTTGTATCCAAATGGTAAAGAGCACACAACAAATTGATTTTCACCAAATAACGAACCAGTTCAAAATCGTTATGACCTCCTTTCAGACCTGGAGCAGGTGGATTGACTCCCCAAGGTAACTCAGGGATGGAACCCTATTAGCAGGGGTACCATTACAAACATGAGTTCATTGGCCCAGGGAATAACTGATTCAAGTAATAAAAAAACCATGGCAAGTGTATCAACCGTCTTAGAGAGTATTCCATCTGATGACTTTAACTATTACCGCCATTCTGCTGAAATGAGAGTAGCTGATGATACTACTGGTAATACTCCCCTCCCAGTCATTCCATCTGCCCCCAGCCCAGTTAATAGTTCACAGGCTTCCTTTGAAATTGATTCTGCCACTGTGTTTGGAACATGCACGAGGGTTGTAGTAGAAAGCCCCAAAGACCACATTTGTAATGTTTTATTCTGGAATATTGCAGGACTGAAATCAAAGATTGTGAATCCACAGTGGACATAGTTTGCCCTTGGGTTTGGGCTTTTATGTCTACAGGAAACATGGGTGGAAGATGTGATCCATATTAATGGTTTTAAAACCTTCCATGTTCTTGCAGTGGCATTAATGCACGGGAGAGCAATGGGGGGCCTGTGCACCTATGTAGCATATCACTCAAATCTGACTAATACTGTAACATTGGCGGCTGAGCGTTAATATCTAATTATAGGGGCAGATCTAGATAGAACAATTGGTAATTTGATAGTGAACTTTTATAATAATGTGCCGCGTAAAGACCAGGCAGGAGATCTGGGGTCTATATCCATCCATATTACCAAGTCCCAGGCAGCCTCCTCCAAAGACCTTTTTATAATTTGGGGCACAGATTTTAACATCAACTTATGTCAGCACTGTGACACAAGGGCCTGCGGCCTTAGATATAATAATAATACTAATAATAATAATAATAATACCAGTTTTCCTCATTTTAATCATCATGTCTCTCTCGAGATTTTGAATGATATAATGATTTCAGATGATATGGGCTTTGCAAACAACTTCTGTAGTTCATCAGTCCCATTCAGCCCATTATTTAGTGAACAGGGACTATTCTCAACCATTATTTTTTTTCTAATCTCGCCCAGACACGCTTCCAGAGTCGTACATTTTCAAACCCATGACATCTCTGCTAGTAATCATTTCCCGCAGAGTATTGGTGTTAAGGTAGATCACAGATTAGTTAAAGAGAACGTCTTATCTACTCATGGTGTTAAGGATGTTACATTGGCCAGATAAAACGGCTATCCGCTGAGCTGGAAAAAAATAGATCCAGACTCCTTTATGACTAAGGTGATGATAACTAATTGCAGTGAAGCCATCAACTTATGTCTAGGAGATGGGCAGTCTGCATTGGACATAGTAGAGGGGTTTTCTGCTTTATCGAAATTAATTGGTAATATGTTGCATGTCATTTCTAGTGGGAAAATCCCTCAAATGAAATGGTGGTTTGATTCCAATTGCACTAAAGCCCACTCTAAACTTAATCTTGCACTACGCAGAAAGGTCAAAGACACTGAAGAAATAAAAGAAGCAAGAAGGGCATATAGATACGCTCTAAAAGCAAGGAAACATTTTTTAAAAGAGGAGGCATGGACTGCTCTCCGAGCGGCATCTGAAGCAAAAGATTCTTCCATGTTCTGGAAAACGGTCAATGGCTCTTTTCTAGTTGATGCAGGGACGGCAAGCATGGAAATAGCGGTCACTAGGGAGAAATGGGTTGATCATTTCTCCCAATTATATTCTATCCCAGGCACTATACTAAGTAATAGCAACTTGGAAGGGGCCAGGGTTGCACCCCAAACTGCAAATCATCATTCACATCTTCAACTACATTTTAACGAAATCAAGGCAGCAATCAAACAGAGCAAGAGTGGTAAGGCCCCAGGGCTCCCGTGGACCTTTTTAGACATAGTATAGCTTTCTGTGGACCTATCTTAACTTAAGTTATAAATGTATGCATCACAACCAGCCTTATTCCCACCTGGAGCAAATCGATTCTGGTCCCGATTTTTAAGAAGGGGGATAGGCAAAAACCAGCTTGCTACCGGCCTATCTCGCTTTTAGATTCCACAGTTAAGATAATCGGTAGAGTACTCCTTTCCAGACTGCAGAACTGTGCAGATGATCATTCTATCATTAGCAACATCCAGTACGGGTTCCGTAAGGGCCTGGGGACAACAGACCAGTGCATAAATTTAGAATTAACTATTGGCAAATATACTAAGGCAAAAAGGGGTCCTCTTTACCTGGCTTTTGTGGATCAATCCGCGGCCTTTGATTGTGTTATACACAATAAACTTTGGCCGATTCTGGAAAAGATGGAAATGGAATTACCCTTAATATCCTTAATGAGACCAGGGCCAGGGTGCAAATTGGCACAGGGGACGAGTGCACTGATTCCTTTGCTATTTCGAAGAGCAGAAAGGCAGGGTTGTGTCCTGGAGCCCTTTTATTCACCTTGTATATTAACAATCTGGACCTGGTGTTGAGAGAGGAGTGCCAGGACCTCCTGGTTGGTAGGGAAGCACACACTCCCTGTTCTCATGTATGCTGACGATGCAGTGCTTATGGACGCAGCCCAGTTACTCTCCAGAAGGTCATATATAGATTTGCAAATGACATGTCCAATCTGGGTCTCTCTATGAATCCATCTAAAACATTTATTCTAAAATGTGGCACGGGAACAATAATTGCCACTCGTTCTTTTTAGAGAAGAATCGTTTAACAAGCACCAATACTTTCTCATATCTGGGGGTCTTATTTGATCGTACTGTTAATCAAAGGAGACTGTTATTTTCTAAGGCACTGGCAGCCTTGACCAACTTCGGTAGAAAATTGGATAGACGCCCCCCCCCCAAGAACTACTTTACATTTACAAAGCTAAATATGTTTCAATACCTATTTACGGGGTGGGCATTTGGGGACACACAGATGTGACATCTTTGCAGAGGGCTGATAAGGGATTTTTAAGACATCTGCTTGCTGTCCCAGCTAGCGTCCCCACTTTTAATTGTCATTCAGAACTGGGTTTATCATATTTAGAGGATGTCGTCGACATTCAACCAATTCTTCTTTGGCACCACAATTGGACTACTGACCAGACTATCTTAAATCAACAAATGATTAGCCACTGTTGTGGGCTAGATGGGGTTTCGCAAATAGGGTGTCTCAAGTACATCAAGGAATTTCTGTGCAAATTCAGCCATCAAGAACATTTTGTAAACCCCACCATTTTAACTAAAGTAGAGAGCAAAGTTTTTAAACTCAGTTGCTTACAATACAGAGATCAAACAAATTTCAGTTTTCGCCCATCAAAATATTTTGATCACTTTCAAGATTCAGCCGTACTTAACCTATGTAAGCTCTGATTTTGAAAGATTTTTATTAACACGATTCAGGATGGGCATTGTGCACAGGTTACTTAGTTTCCCTGTAATTAATGACTGTAATAGGCAGCTGCCTAATTGCCCATGTGTCGATTTATCAATACAATCCACCATAAATGTTTTATTCTTTTGTAAATTTTATATAGTCCAGAGGAAAAGATGGTTACTCCCGGTTCTTAGAGCACTTGGTTTGGGACAATGTCACCCAGCTTTTATAGTTATGCAATCCCTGGGGAAAGAACTTGTCACTTTATCCATTACATTGTTTTTAAAGGCTGTTTTTTATTGCAGAAAGACTATTCTCGTGTAAGAATTTATACTGTATAATTCATTTTTTTTAAAAATGGGTTTTTATGATTATTCTCTTAATCGAATAAAACTTGTTTGATGATGACAGGTCACAAGTTCACCATATTTTCAAGTTCACCACACAATGTTGCTAATGCTAACAGCGGGTGTGGTTGATTTTGCAAGATATGATCTTATCCTTTCTATTGTACCCTTCAAACATTTTTTACTAACCACTAAGAAACATGCGTTTAAAAAAAGTAAAATGCACCCTACTTTTGAAAGCACAATGTTCTTAAACAGCCAATCAATTCTCTATTTTTTGAAAAACAGCATCTTGTCCACCATTTTATATACATTTCATTCTACCAACTGACTACCTCAGCTCAGACATCTTTTCATTACTTCCAGACAGCCCATCAAGATGCTTACAGTATGGATTGTTGGACACAGCTATGTTTTCTTGTGCAAAAGGTAATGCTGGACGTAGAGATATTGACAAAGACCTAGCTTTGCAAATTGCGGACATTAAATGGATTTCACAGAGAGGATTAAAGTGGCCCTAATTGATGCCTTTGGTTAAAACCTCTTTGCATCTCCAACCCCCTGACCTCATGATTGTGCACTGTGGGGGCAATGATTTAGGCACATTGCCAAGATTAGGTCTGGAAATGCTAATGAAGGACACCTTTGCACAATTGATGTTGCTTTTATCACAAACTGTCTTTGTATTCTCTTAACTATGCCATTAACAAAAATGGAAGTGGTCAAATCAATTCTGTCCACCGATTGAGAAAACTAGAAAAAATGTCAATAAAGCTGTTTCTGCTTACCTCAGAGACCATAGGATGGGCTCCATATATGACAACAATCTACTTTTTGATATAGATGGCATCTAGAGGAGTGATGTAGTACACTTCACAGTTCAGGGAAACAGAGTCTTTCTCAACAACCTAAATCTCTGCATCGGCACTTATATGTAGCTACAAAAAACTAAAAATGATAACAACAGCTCTTTTTAGAGCCACCCTTTAAATGAATACTGATTATAAAAAACATCACACATACAATTTGTTTTATTTTTTGTGGGGATTTGCGCACCCAGCGTGAACTCACAAAAAAGTATAAACTCAATGCACTACAACACAACACACCTTTCAACTTTAACTATTATTTTTTAAGTTTATATATTTTTAACAGCTCTATCAATTGTAATCTTATCATTAACTTCAATCACAGTACCTTTTTAAAACAAGTTCACAAATACAACACTACCTTTTACATTATATACTACTTTATTATTTATTTAAGGTAGATTTGTGACTCCATTGCAATTACACGGGGCCGCGCTGAGAGCCACGCTTGAGTCACCACTCCAAACTGGAAACAAAAAAATGATCCCCTTTAATTATTTTGTATTTGCCCTGGGGACTCCATCCATGGGGGCCTTTTCTTAAAAAAACAAAAATAGAGAAGGAGGGCCTTGTGTCCCCATCCTCAAACACTTCTTGCCCCGGGGACCCCATCCCCCGGGCCTGGCCCTAAGCGTTGGGGACCGTGGGGGAGCCCTAATGCCCCCATGGTCCCACTGACTCCCCACTTCCTGCAGGAGCCGGCATTGCTTTTGGGCAAGGGTAGCTGCTGACATGCAGCTCCCCTTGCCCAAAAGCAATTCTGCTTTGCTTCCTTCAAGCGAGAGCAGGTTTCCTACTCTCGCTTTAATGAAGCAAAGCAGAGTTTGCTATCACAGGTCAGGTGCCGTGCTCCCACCCTGTCTTAGCAAATGGAAATGTACAAGGGTTGGGCACCCCCAGACATTTTTTTCCCCCTTTTTCTTGTGACTCAGTTACCGTTTCAAAAGATGGCTGCCAACACTTCTTGGTTTGGAGTGTTGGCAGCCAAACAAAAGTCAGCTTGTGCTTGGGAGGATTCCCAACTCCTCCTTGGTGCTCAGATATCAGTGTTTTTCTTTTTTGAATTTCTCAGGAAATACTGAACAGATTTACACCATTTAAACCTGGACCAAAGCAAACTTTTGTCAAACTATGTGTTATTCCGTTCAGCAGTTCAGGCTGTAGCCGCGTCTAATTTTCCTATGGAAGTGAACATGGAAAAAACGCATTTTGGGACCCTCTTTTTTTCTCGAACGCCGCTTGATGAATAACTCCAAAACTTTAATGACAGGAGCTGACCCTAGCGGGCCATTACTTTTGAGAAATTTGTGAAGATTCATCAACCGGTGCCTAAGTTAATGGCAAATCAAAAATGCTTTTCCTATGGAACCTAAGTCCTAACTATAACTACCTACTGGCGACCGCCAGTAGCTAATATTTATGTTACGGCACACGGCCCTGCTGCAGCCCCATGAGTGCCACCCCAGGGGTTTGTTTAATTTGTGGGGGTCTCCAAGGGCCTTCCAAGCCCGGGGGACGATCAGCCCCAGTGCTTTTCTCAAATATTCACGGGGCAGACGGCCCCCGCTGCCCCGGAGTCCTACACCCCCCTGGGTCTTCCTTTTTACATTAATTAAACCTGTGGTGGGGCTAGAGCTCCCCACATACCAGGGGGACCACACTAATCATATAAATAAGGGGGTCAGTTACAGACTCCCGAGCCCCGGGGACCACCACCTCCCCGGGGCTGTGCACTAGTTGAGAAGGGGCCATGTGGCCCCTCTCCAGGAGCCCTTGATGGCCCTGGGGAAAGCCACCCCCCAGGGTCAGTTCCTACAGTGTCCCAGATGCCCACCCTCGAGAGACTGCTGTTTTCTAGGACAGGGTAGGAGGCGTGTGTCATAGCAAAATTGCTTTGGATTTTGGAAGGTAGAGTAGGGAAACCTGACCACTCTTCTAAAATCCAAAGCTGATTGCTTTTCCACATGGGAGCTACATGTTAACAGCTCCCTATGTGGAAAAGCAATGCCGGCTACCGCAGAAGTTGGACAGCTTGCAGGGACAGTGGGGGAATTGGGGCTTCCCCCACGGTCCCCAATGGACAGGGCAGGCCCCAGAGGATGAGGTCCCTGAGGCAAATGTAAATTATTGAAAGTGGACTGCATAAAAACAAATTGGAGTCACGACCCTAGGGCGGCGCTCAATGTGGCCCCCTGGTGTGAACTCGGGGGTGTTCGGCTCTAAGTGCGGGCCCCTCAGGAGAAAGTGAGGGGTGGCCGGCGTGCAGCCCAAACCCCTAGTGTGAACACGAGGAGTGTGTGGCTCCCAGCACAGAATCTGGTGTGAACGTGAAGGATGTGCAGTGCTCAGTGTGGCCCCTTAGTGTGAACTTGATGTGTGCGCAGCTCTAAGTGGCGCTGGGTACACGACTCCTAGGAAAAATAATGAAGATTTTTTTTACACAAAACTAGGTTATATGTTGGGTTATCGGGTGGCTCTAAAAAGAGCCCTTGTCTTTGTTATGAGTTTCTTGCAGCTACATGTAAGTGCGGATGCAGAGCTTTAGGTTGTTGAGAAACACTCTGTTCCCTTCATCAGTGAAGTGTACTCTGTCACTTCTGTAGATGCCCTCCATATGGAAACGTAGATTGTTGTAATATATGAAGCCCATTCTATTTTTTCTAGCTTTCTCAGTCTGTGGACAACATTGATTGGACCACTTCCGTTTCTGTCTTTGGCATATGTTAGAGTATACAAAGGCAGTTTGGGGTAAAAGCAACATCAATTCTGCAAAGGGGTCCTTCCTTAGCATTTCCAGACGTACCCCAGTAAATGTGCCTAGGTCATTGCCTCCACAGTGCACAATAATGAGGTCAGGGTGTTGGAGATGCAGAAAGGTTTTAACCAAAGGCATCAATTGGTGCCACTTTAATCCTCTCTGTCCAATTCTTTTAATGTCTACATTTTGCAAAGCTAGGTCTTTGTCAATACCTCTGCTTTCATCATACCTTTTGCACCAGAACACATAGCTGTGCCCAACAATCCATACTGAAAGCATCTTGAAGGGATATCTGTAGGTAATGAAAAGATGTCTGTAGCTGAGGTAGTCAGTTGGTAGAATGAGAGATATCTAAAATAGTGGAGAGATGCTGTTTTAAGAAAGTAGAGATATGATTGGCGGTTTAAGAAAATTATACATTCAAAAATAGGGTGGATTTTACTTTTTGTTAAAGCATGTTTCTTATTTTTTGGTAAAACATGTTTTGAAAGGTACAACAGAAAGGATAATGGCGTATTTTGTAAAAGCAACCACACTTGCTGTTCTTATTTGCAACATTCTGTGTTGAACTTTTGACCTGACAGTTAAGTTGAATGTTTCATGAGCTGCTGCTTTGGAAACTGGCATTAAGCAGAAGGGTTGAAGAAGTCAGTTGAAAAGTGTTGTTATGTATGACCAATTGGACATTTGTTTTTCAATTTGAAAGGGAAGCAAGGTGATTTGTTGCTTATGTGTATTTATATGACAAAATAGAGGGAAATCTTGTCATTGGTTCTACCCTGGAGAGTCTGGTGAACTATATTCACTGTGTATAAGAAAATTCAGTCTCAGTGTCTGAGATTTTTCATTCAACAGAATTATTTAAAAGGTGAGTTATATATTTTTGAGGTTTATTTAAAATAGATTTGACATTATTCGAAAACTTTGTTGTCTGAAATAGAATATCGAATGTAGTGATGTATATTGGGATTATTTTTATTGTGCTTGAAGTTTGTTTAAAAACAGTTTGTAAAGTAATATACATAATTTTAAGTCTGTTCAAAGGTGTAGCTGAATGATGCTTCTTATTTTAAGATTGTTGGTTGAATATGCACTATAAATGTGTATTTGCAAAGATGTTCATGTAAGGTGTAGTTTATTAGGCATCATTTTTTTTCTTTCTACAAAGGTATAGTTAATGTTACTGCATAATTATAGATCATTTGGTAAAATGAAGCATAACTGTGCTGTTTCAAAGATCATCATTTAAAGTGTTAATAATTAAGTTACTGTTATTACTTTGACAGAAGGTCAATTTAAATGATACCATATGTTTTAAAAGAGAATGGTGAAATAAGGTGTTGTTAATTAAGCTGCTTTGTGTAGTTTGAGCTAAGGTATAGTTGAATAATGCCACATAATTTTAGATATAATGCTGCAGATGTATTATACAAGTGTGGTTTTAGAAATGCTCCTAAAAGGTGTTGTTTATTAGCCTTCTGCCTTAAGTCTGTTGACAGGTATAGTTTGATGGTGTTGCACATTTCTACATTTAATGGTCAAGATGTAGCTCAAAAGTAAACCTCCACATCTTACTCTTTTTGCTATGTTGCAGTTATGTAATCAACTAGATTGTTTGCATTGACTCATTTATGAGTTCAGATGGTATTTATATATTTGTATGTATATTTACTGAAATATTGAGAGGTGCTTGACTGATTACAGGAGTGTAAAGGTAGTGGATATGTGATGTTATAAGTACATGAGAAATGATTTACTGATTTTATATTGTACATCACCCAGTTAGAAGACAGACACTGCCCATGTATTCATGCAATGACTTATGCATTAGGAATTCAGTCCCTTAACCACCTACACAGAACTGATGTACTCCTTCAATTACCCAGGTAGTACCCATGCAGTCCAGCAATTACACTGTCACTCTCTGTGCACTCCTCTAATCATCCAGCCTGTAGCTAGTCTTTATCTAATCACTGCCCCAAAACCTAAGCACTATTAATTCACCATGCTGTCAACTTGCATCACTCTAAGTATTGAGTCACTATTCAAGTACTTGTACAATGACTCAGGCATTAAGACATGCAGGGCTACATTTAAATGTGCACTATCCATGCAGTCCCCTAACCACCTACACACTACTGATTCACTCCTCCAATTAACCAGGTAGTACCCATGCTGTCCAGCAATCACACTGTCGCTCTCTGTGCACTCCTCTAATCATCCAGCCAGTACCATGTCCTTAACTAATCACTGCGCCAAAACCCAAGCTCTTATAAATTCACCATGCTGTCAAATTGCAACACTCTAAGCATCCAGTCACTATCCATGTACTTGTACAATGACTCAGGTGTTAAGACCTGCAGTGCTACACTCAAATGTGCACTATCCATGCAGTCCCCTAATCACCTACACAGTACTGATTTACTCCTCCAATTAACCAGGTAGTAATCATGCATTCCAGCAGTCACACGGTCACTCTTTGTGCACTATTCTTATCATCCAGCCAGTAGCAAATCCCTATCTAACCACTGTGCCAAAACCCAAGCAATTATAAATTCACCATGCTGTCAACTCTCAGCACTCTAAGTGTACAGTAATTTTCCATGTACTTGTACATTGACTCAGGCATTAAGACCCATGCAGTCCAGTAATCACACTGTCATTCCCTGTGCACTTCTGCTATCACCCAGCCAGTACCATGTACTTATCCAATCACTCTGCCAATACACAAGCACTTGCAAATTCATCATGCAAATTCATCATGCACTCTTTTTGCAGTACTCTAATACTCAAGTTAGATAGGCACTGCTCATGCAATCATACAATCACCTATGCACTACACATGCTCTGTTTGAATCAATCAACATCTACAGATATACTTATTTCTGTTTTTTTTAACCAGATAATGTAGTTCTGAAAATAACTCTTTTTTTCTTTTTTTTTGGTTTTATAAATTTTTCTCACTTTTTAAACTATTTTGTATATGTTTTGGTGTTTTTTTCAGGAACCGGAAAAACACAAGAACTAAGTTTGAACTTTGGCAATTAAACAATCATTGCAACAAAAAAAAAATTAACAGTGATGATGTCTTGCTGCAGAAACCACAGCATCTACGGATTGCTCCCCATAGCAAAGCACAGTGTTGCACTTTATGCAAAGTTATCTATCATTGGCAAATTCTGGACGAATGTCCAGACCTCGAGATGAGGAGCTTGGGGCTCCTGAAGTACTGGGACCAGCTCCCTGGTCATGCAGCTGCATTTGTCCTTGCGCACATCATAGTTGTTCCCATGCCGTTATTCGAGGGCGAACTGTCTGCAGATATTTGAACATGCTAGATGTTCCGCAGGAGTATTTCTTATCACTCTCCCTCGAGAGTGCTCTTGGACAAAGAGTACAGCTGACCTTTCAAGCATTCACTTTTTTCATATACCTTCCCACTGCTGAATATTTGTTATATGTATGTGTGACTTTTATGGATTCATAACCTAAATCCGAATAAAGATATCTTGACTGATTGAATATCCAACACATAAGTAGAAGACGCCTTTTCAATGTGAAAAAAAACAAAGAAATATCCAAGAAAGCTAAAAAAACACAGCAGGTGTTTCTCCTGGGATGATATATGAAGAATGAGAAAAATGGGTGTGGTCCTCATACTTCTAGAATGGAAAACCTTATGAACCTATGAAATGCTTTCTTTTAAAGTCACATGGGAGTCGCACACCCAGCAGGCACCCAACGCACACCAGACGTGACTTCCCGACAGTATATTTAACAGTAATATAACTTTATTGCAATTAGAAATATATAATTTTCATAACTAGTTTAGATAATCTCTTGGTCTAATATACATATTTAATTAGTATTTTCAACATGAAGAATTTTTTCACGGGAGTTGTGCACTGAGTGCAACGTACATGTTCATTATGTTACGCAGGGTGTGGAACTGCGCTTCCGCTTACCAAACATGGACATGCCGCAATCCCATACATATATGACGTTACCTGCCGCTAACCAAATGCTGCTCCTTGTCAACTTTCAAATATTGAGGCTTGAATTTGTGCACCAACCGTGATAGGTACACGATGAGAACGCGACTGCAATAGTTTTTAAAAGAAATATATAAATATATTTAAAAAACATAGGACATTAAATGAATAAATTAAAAGAAATAAATTAAATAAAATAATTATAGAACTTTACAGTTACAAAATATATTAGAAAAACATAAAAGGTTGTATAAATATTACATTTTATAAATTAGCTTTTAAAAAAACCTAGAAATTTAATGAATAAAAACTTAGGTTTCAGGCCCGTAATAGTTTGAAATTAGCATTTAAAAAACCTTAGAAATTCACTGAAAATACCATAGGTTTCAGGGCCGTTATAGTTAGAAATTAGCATTTGAAAAACCCTAAAAATTCACTAAAAAAACATAGGTTTCATGCCCGTTATATTTCAAAATTAGCATTTAAAAAACCTTAGAAATTGACTGTAAAATTAACATAGGCTTTAGGGGCGTTATAGTTAGTTAGACGAAACCATAGAAATGTTGCCTTTATAGTTAGTTCCACTAACTATAACTCGCGTCCCCGCAGTGCACTGCTGATGACGTCACATATTACATCATTGTTGACATGGTCAGCGACATCACTGATGACATCTCAAGTGACATCACTGATGACATCATTGATTACATCATACATATGATAATCTGATGCACCTCCTCACACCCTAATATAAACTTTGATACACCTAGTCCAAAATACAGAATACTATTTTGGAAACCATAGACACACCAATACCACTTACTACACATCTACTCACTGGTTCTTAGGACTACACACACATCTACTCAATCACACATACAATCACTCAAGCATGCAGTCACACATCAATACAACATTATCATGTACACTAATACACCTACATAGACACTCTCACACCAGCACTCATCCAGAGTTACTCACACACGTAGTCAGTCATGCAAATAATCAATCACACTTTCATTTAATGATGTATGCAGTTATACAAACAACAGATCACTTATTCAAACAGAAACAAAAGCATAATCACTCTCTTATACAATCACTAATACAAGTACACACTCATTTATATAGCCACTCTCACAATCACTGACTCTCACATATAGTCATTATGTACTCCAACTCACACATACACTGCCTTTTACATATGTAGTTATTTGCACATGTACCACTGAGACATCCTTTGACTCAGAAACACACCCATACACACACTCACCCACCCATACAGCTGTTTCCACGTGCACTCTTGAAAACATTCAGTCAGTGAATCAATCACTCAAGCATGTATGCAGGGAGTCACACAACTACCACGCACCCACACACACACACACACACAAACACTCATGCACCCATACAAATACTCTGGCAACTAATCAATAACCCATATAGACACTCATGTAGCCACTAACCGACCCATGGAGCAGCTTATAAACATCAGACAGACTGATACAGATATTCACACAGTTTAATCACTAACCCATGCATTCAATAAGACACATGTAAAAACTCACTTAAACAGTCAGTGACGCACCAACTAAATCCTTCATCCAGACACTTATATACACACTCGTTCTTCAATACAACTCGGCATATATAAAACACATATTTAAACTTTATAGAAACACACATTCACTGGATGATGTCATCAGTGATGTCATCAGTGATGTCATTTGAGATGTTATCAGTGATGTCATCAGTGATGTCACTGACCATTTCAAGAATAATGTAATATGTGACGTCATCAGCAGTGCATTGCTGGGGCGCAAGTTAACTAACTATAACAGCAAAATTTCTATGGTTTTGTAGGAGTGAAATGTTCAACCAACTATAATGTCCCTGAAACCTATGTTTTTTCAGTGAAAATATATATATGGAATCAAAAAATGTTTTTTAAAAAGTGTTGCCAAAACCAAAATTTTTGAAGGGGTCTTCGATGTGTGAGAGTCAGTGTCAAATGAAAATCTGGATCCTGTAGCCAAACGAGTTTGCAAATCAGGCATTGATAAGTCAGTGGGGTAAGTATAGTCAGTTAGCACCAGGCAGTGAACTCAATAAAGGACTTGAAACTGCAGGCATCTCGAGGGCAATATCAGGCCTGGGATCAGAATTCGGGGCCAAAACAGAATTTCTCAAAATCGTTGGACATGAGACTGCCGGGGTCATACTAAGAAGAATTGGCCACTCTGTGTATTTTGACATAGTCAATGGAGATATACCTCTTTTCTTTACGACCTGGAAGTGGTGGTAAAATGACTGTTCTTTTGGCCTTCACTCCAAGCACTGGAACCGGAGCTCGAAATGAGGGACCAAATTCTTTCTTGTTTTCGATCTTCTCTCGAACCAGTTCTCCAACTTGGGGTAGCCAGCCAACTACTGGAATCTGCAATGCAGCTTCAGATGTGCAGGGCAAATGTTACTTTGTAAGACTGTCTCTCGTCTTTTGTAGATCCTGTGAAACATTGCAATGTTCAACTACGTCAAAGGAGGCTGCAACAACCACCGAGTCTAGACCGTCAATGTCCGGGACGAACATCTTGATACCAAAGAGCATTTCGTATGGGGTCTGCCCACCCGGAGACCTTCTAGGGAGATTATTATGTGCACGCTGCACGCTATTGAGGTGGGCTAGCCAGTTCCTGCCAGTGCCTATAACCCTAGCTGTCAAAGATTGCTTTAAGTCTCGGTTCATTGGTTCCACAATACTATTACCCTCAGGTCTGTATGGAGACGAAAACTTGACTTGGACCCCCAATGAAGCCATGGCATCCTTATACACCTTAGAGACAAAAGCAGGACCCTGATCCGAATGGAAGGTGCCACAGGCAAAAATCCCTACAAAGACACCTAAGTCTCTTATGACAGTTCGCGAATCAGCGCTGAGGTGAGGCCACAGCCACACAAAGCGTGTGCATGAATCAACTGCTACTAAGATGTACTAATACACAGTATCAGAAGAAAAGGGACCGCAATGATCTAAATAAACACAACCAATTAGTTTATTAGAAATGTACAACTGTGTCTGGGGCGGACGCGCAGCAGTTGAAGGTTTAATCTGCTGGCAAATGTCACATTGAAGGACATAATCACGCATCTGTGTGTACAGTCCCCACCACCAGAAACGTTGTTGCAACTGAGAAACAGTAGCCGAAACGCCTGCATGCGCAGACGCTACACCTTCATGGGCAGCTGTAATCAGTGTGGGCCTGCGGTCCGCGTTGGGAATCAACCGTTCACCAACGTCAGGTATTTTCACATAAGGGACTTTATCAGGACTTAAGTGATAAGTATACTTTGAAGGGATCCCCTTAGGATACTTAATTCCCTTTTCAGTGGCAGCAACAGCTGCTAAGATGTCATCATCAATCTTACTTTTGGAACGTGTAACTGCTGCAACCAAACATGTCGATACTGCTGTTTTGCAGCTTCATCAGCCAAAGAATTGCCAACAGCGTGAACACCTACTCGCTGATGACCAAGAGTGTGAATTACATAAACGAGAGGCAACCGCTCTTTAAGCTCAGCCACTCGGAACCAGATCATTTTATGTTTTATTGTGCTACCCTTGGAATCACGAAAATCATTCTGAATCCCAAAATGCAGGTACTCATTGTAGGACTGGACACAGTGGTAAGAATCACTCACAATAAGCGTTGTCACACTAGGATCGGCGTACTCCAATGCAAGCATCAGAGCACGGAGCTCTGCCAATTGTGCGGTACAGTCCCCTAAAGTCTGCGTGTGCACGACTTTGGACTGGAATTAATCATTCACCATGGTACCTACCACAATAGCGCAAGCAGAAACGTATGCATGTTTAGACCCATGCGCAGCTTGCGCTGAACCATCAGTGTATATGATACAATGGAAATCTTCAAAAGGCCGCATAGTCAATGGCGCAGGATGAACAAATTCATACTGCAAAGACTCCTGTGACTGTAAGGAGGTATCAAAAATAAACGTGACATCCGTAGACGTCAAAGATGCTGCCCATTGTATCCACCAAGGGTGCAATGCTTTAGAATTTGGTACACTGGCTTTCGTCACTGCCTCTAGTGCAGGATACGGGGTAACAACCAACATGCATTTTCCCTGCGACAGTGCACGTTCTTTCAGAATCGCCATCTGCTCTGCTTTCAAAACTTTTTCCACACTGAAAAACTGTATTTCAGCCGAAGTGTACAAGTGTGATTTGTAAGCAATAGGTACTGTGTCTCCTTCATTAAAAGTAAGGTAAGTGAAACCCACCACCCCAGGGATGATTCTTATCACCAGGTTGGTGTGGTTATCACAAGTCAGTAAGAATTTAAATTCTAAAAGATCAGCCTGCAAAGATTGAAAAATGGCTGTATGTTCAGGCAGCCAGCATGATTTGTTGAAAGTAGGTTGTATCAAAGCATACAAAGGGTTGATACGCTGGGCATATTCGGGTATGTGAGTACGCCCGAAATTCAAAAAGCCTACCAAGGACAGTAGTTTTTTCAGTGTTGAAGGAGTGCGCATTTGTGCGCATTTCTCCAAGAAGTGAGGGGCCAACTCTCGTCCTTCATTGTTGAGTTCATAGCCCAGGAACAACACTGTGTACTCTGCAATGTGAGATTTTGCAAAATTAAATTTGTAACCGAAGTCCGCAAAGCAACAAATTCAACTCTCTCTAAGAGAGAGACAATGCGGGCAGCAAACACACCCGGACTATTCCTACAGCCCATAGATAAACGTTTACAGTGGCGTTGTTTGCCGCCGCTTGTGAAACTGGTCCATTTGGAGCTTAGGCCATCCAAATGGTGGGCAAAAAAAACATTGGATATGTCAAGCGTGGTCTTAAACTGTTTACGCTCAAGACTATCCACTAAGGCAGAGCCGTGGGTATTCTGTACTGCACAGGTACGGCGATGCAAGTTCAAATGCCGGTAATCCAATACCACTCTTCCTGGTTTGGAGTGTTGACAGACAGTTGACGTCCAATCAGCATGCAGCTCGTGCTCGGGAAGTTACAGAGTACAGTACAGAGTATGGTACTTTGTCTCTAGCTATCACTATGATTTTACTTTTGATTTTCTCAGGAACTACTGAACGGATTTACACTATTTACCAAAAAGCACAATCTGTAAACCAAACTCTACCTTTTTGCCGAATTTGGTGTAATTCTGTTCAGCTGTTCCGGCTGTAGCCCTGGTTAAAGGTCTGATAGAAAATTGCATCGGGAAAACATGTTTAGGGACCCCCGTTTTTTCTCGGCCCCCACTTGAGGTATCACCCCTAAACTTTCAGGGAAGGAACGGAGTGGAGCAGGCCATTTTCTTGGTGGATTTCACGTCTATTTGTCCTCCGGCGCCAAAGTTATTCCAAATAGAATGTTGCGGATTTCCTATGGAAACAAGGTCCTAACTATATCTACCTACTGGCGACCGGCAGTAGGTAATATATACCCTTTGCGTGTTTTTCATGTTTGTTTCACTGCTTTCTTGTGCCTCGGATCTACCGAGGCACAAAATGGCTGCCAACACTTCCTGGTTTGGAGTGTTGACAGACAGTTTACAGCCAATGACCATGCAGCTCGTGCACGGGAAGGTACAGAGTACAGTACAGTGTACAGTACAGAGTACGTTACTTTATCTCTAGATATCACTATGATTTTACTTTTGATTTTCTCAGGAACTACTGATAGGATTTACAGCATTTAACAAAATGCACAATCTGTTAACCAAACTCTACCTATTTGCCAAATATGGTGTAATTCCGTTCAGCCGTTGGGGCTGTAGCCCTGGCTAAACGTCCTATGGAAAATTGCATATGGAAAACACGTTTTGGAACGCCCCTTTTTTCTTGGCCCCCACTTGACGTATCACCCCCAAACTTTAAGGGAAGGAACAGAGCGGAGCATGCCATATTCTTAGAGAATTTCGCGTGTATTCGTCCACCGGCGCCAAAGTTATTCCAAATAGAATGTTGTGGATTTCCTATGGAAACAAGGTCCTAGCTATATCTACCTACTTGTGACCACCAGTAGGTTATATATACCCTTTGCGTGTTTTGCACATTTGTTTCACTGCTTTCTTGTGCCTCGGTTCTACCGAGGCACAAAATGGCTGCCAACACTTCCTGGTTTGGAGTGTTGACAGACAGTTGACAGCCAATGACCATGCAGCTCGTGCTCGGGAAGGTACAGAGTACAGTACAGAGTACGGTAAGCTTCTATAGATATACTTATGATTTTCTCAGGAACTACTGAACGGCTTGATCTCTATGCCTTTATAAGGGCAACATGGATTATACCTATGTAAGGGCATGAATCGGGAAAATATATTTGGATCATAATGCCATACAACACCCACTCCACCTTTTTTATGTATGACTTCTACTAAGTTCTAAAAACGTAAACATATGTAAACAATGTGTTAAAACCCACCTAAAACATATAAAAATGCAATGGTACTGGTTATACACGAAAAAAGCATTTGTCTGTACGCATTATAGCAATGTTTCATTCCAAGAATATAGTTAACATTTGTAAATGCTGTCTGACTGAATCATGAAAATACATTTATGAAATGGCTCTTAAATACAGAAGAAAAATCCGAAACCATTTCATGGCAGATTACATAAACTGTTTGAATGTGGACAAGGTCAAATATTGTCTATGGAAGTTTTTCAAATAATTCTAGTTCTCTATGAAAAGTTCTTCTTTAAGCAGATTACTCAGTGCCATAAAATGAAAAATTCAAATTTGGAAAAAGAAAAAGTTAATCATAGAAAAAGAGTCCCAAAGTTAGAACTTTGTTTTGAAAAATGAAGGTCGAATTCAGAGTCTCTCAGAACACTTTGTGCCAAATCAAAAGTCAGTGTTATTGTTTGGAGAAAACATAAAATCTTCGGAGTCTGTAAAGACTTTGTCTACCATTGTTGTTGAGCGTTGGATTACCTCATTCAGAAGATCAACCATATCGAAGCAGTAGGACCAAAACTAGTATCCCTGCAGGGAATCCCAAAATGAAAGGCAGTCAACCAAACACAGAGTGCACGAGGTTTGGAAATATTCCTAGGACTGCTTCAAAGGGTGCTAATAGTCCCGAAAAAACTGTCTTAAATACATGTACAATACCACTCGTGTCAGACATCTTTAAGATATGACTTAACATTTCTGAGAAATGTATAGGGCAATTAATAGTTAAGAGGGCATGTATCTCTGCAAAAGTCCTCGCGACTTACAGATCATATGTCTCTTTGGCCGAGGTCAGTGGCACAGTTTTCTGTAAAATAATGGCTTTCATTCTGCTAAAAGCATAAATTCGTATAGAAGAGATGTTCAGTGAATTTCATGACGGCAACTCCCGGTCTGTCTTGGTTTTTGGAAACAATACTTGCATACAGCAAGTGACCTGGCTGACACCTTTACGAGATAGGGAAAACCTGGCAACATGCCACAGTGGCTATGATTATTCAACATAATGTAACCTAATGTAACTTCCATTTGACAGTTGTCCAAAAAGTGGATCAATCACTACAGCTGGAGAACCTTGCAGGTGGCAGGATAAGTTGGTAGAGGAACCATCCCAGGACCCGCATAAATTATTACACTGACAAAGGAGAGACCACTTAGTGCGTTTTCACAATTATTACCACTATGAAACACCTCTCTTCCCCCACTCCAACATCTGTGTGTGTACGGTAATTCCCAGGATGTCTTGATGTATTCTTTACCCAACCTTTCATATGTGCCTGCTGGTATATGTTTTATGCAATATTAAAAATGGAAAATTGTAACAGGCAGAGTGATTGTTCCATGTATTATCCATTCAGTGGTGGCTTTTCAGTGACTGTAAGTGACAATCTTTCCAGTTTTTCAATGCTCAGCACCGTATAGTCTGCTCCCCTCTGTGCCAGTTTGATCTGTTTATCAGTGATATTGAATTACGAAAACAGTGACGTAGTATTGATGAAATGCCAAGTCCCATAGCCTGAATGAAGGGTTTGTAACGTCCAGCCTAATAGCATGATAGAACATAATTGCGACTGATCATGTTGCAACATGACCAACATCTGTTCCATTATGTCCATGGCAGAGGATACTATGCTGTCCAACGCATATATCCTGGACAACAGAGTTGTTAACCCATTGTCAACTACAGAGAGAGTTTTCTCTAAATGAATGCAATCAATTTCTTGTATTCCTTCAGCAGTCTCTGCTTGCTTAATCTTCCATGCTCCATTATAAGCAGCATCGATACTGGCATATACTAAACGTTTATGACGCGGTTTAGTAGGTCCTTGCAAGAAGTCCCTTAGATCAGCGCCATCTTTAAGTAAAGATAAGTGTTGTGTTACATCTTTGAGTGTAGATCTATGTAACCATTTAAGGCACAGTTTCCGTACACTGTATGTTGTTACTATTCCTGGATGCTGTCTCTGAACATATCTTGGTCAGGCTTAGTGAATGTAAAACCCTGTGTTTTGCTCAGGAATCTATATTGACAGTTGTTTGTGTCTGTGGGTCTTGTTAATGTTATCAGGTGTTAGTGTAGGTATGGATGGATTGTTCAGGTCTTTTATCATGGCTAACCCAAGACAAGATGTTTGATGGACAGTGTCATTCAAAAAACATTATTTGCTCTGGGATAATGCAGGCTCTAAATAAATCTTCTAATCCCTGCACTTGCCAGTCTTTTGTGCCCCAGACAGTTTTTGTCTCAATGTTGTCTTTCCAATAGTCGAAACCAAGAGAAGACCGCATAAAAGGTCGCAGAATAAATTTGCTTGGTATTTGTCAACATACTTTTCATTTGTGTCTTATTAACATTTTTAATGTAAAATGATTCTGGATTTGAAGTATTAAAACCTGAAAAGTATGGAATCAGTTCTTTCCAAGCTATACCACCATGTATAGAAACGGCTGTGATGTTCACTGATGACAAGTCTCTTTGTTCACGATGGGATGATTTGTGTGGCTTGGGTAGTAAGTTATGTTCTTACTTGCTGTGTGCTTTTTAACATATCTTCCATTTATCAGCATTCTCAAAGTTATTACCAGAGTCAACCAAAGAAGAAGAAAAATCACACCCAACATCATCCAAAATTCAATCCAAGGTGAAACCAGATAAGTCTTTTCCAGATGATGAAAAAAGTCTGTAGCTTGTTCATTAAAAGTTCTTTTTGCTGGCGACGTTTCAGGCTCGCTGAGATCCTCAGGAAACGTATCAAAGTTAATGAAATAGCCAGAGGCAGTTCTGTCAATTGATGGGATTGCATCGGGATTACTTGAAATCACTGGAACCACTTGATCACATTTTACTTCATTGTAGATAGGTGTTTCTTGACAAACAGTTTTTGTGTCTCAAGAGGTATATCTTCCATAGCTTTATTGCATAGTCCTTCTTTTCACACTGCAGATTCTTCAAAGGTGATAAGTCTCTCAGTTTGAACCTCATGTATAGTAGCCAGATTAGGGTGTCTGCTACATTGTCGGGGTCCACTTTGCCTACTGCTTATGATCGGCCATTGGGTGTGTTTTGACCAGGTCGATGGACACAAACCTGTTCTCCTTTTTACCAGCAAAGGGCGGCAGTAGTACTGTTCTTGATCCGTGGCTTGCTAGGACAGGTACTGGTTGTCTGTAAGAAGACCCAAATTTCTTCTTGTCCATGATCTTCTCTCTGACTATATCCCCAAGCTTAGGAATCAAGACAGGACTTGCTGGTACGGTCAGTTTTTCTTCAGTGGTGGTTGGCTTCAGGAACACTTTGCTTTGTTTTGTTCTTATATCATTTAAGTCCTGTAAAACAGCCAAACGGTCTTTGATATCAAAGGGTTTTTGGTCTACCACTGTGTCTGACAATCGAGGTCCGATATTAAAATTCTGGTCCCAAAAAGTACTTCATATGGAGTGATATCTCCTAGAGAACTTCTTGGCAGATTGTTAAGACTACGTTGTACACTAATTAGATGTTTGACCCACCCGTCAACCGAGCCTAATACCCTAGCTGTTATAGATTGCTTTATGTCCCATTTGTTTCTCTCCACTACCAAATTTCCCTCAGGATGGAATAGACTAGAGTACCGCAATACAACACCCAATTTGGCCATGGCCTCCTTATAAGCTCGAGAGCTAAACGCAGGACCCTGGAATCTAGCGTGCTGACTGCGTATGTGCCGATAAAGACACGCAAATCTTTTATAACAGTTTGAGCATCAGCTGAGCGATGAGGCCACATACAAATGAATCTTGTCTATATATTTCTAGGACCGCATTTGTCTATAGGGACATCTGCACGTAGAAAGTCTAATGCTGTCTAAAAATGGTGTCTGCACTGGGCTGTCTATGCTATAGTCATGAATATGTTCTGTGCCGCGATCTCTATTGCAGGCATTACAGTAATGTATGAATATGCGAATGTGTGCATTCATTCCTGGCTACCAGTACATCTCTTTTAACTCTAGTATAGTCTTAGAGATCCCCTGATGTATCAGACCCTCTCCGAAATGTGTTCGTATATCAAAGCCACTCTAGGTTTCCTGTTTGGAATTACATTGTCCCCACTCCAGGGATTTGAGCAAAAGGACGGAGTTTGCATCAATTATGTATGAGTATTTGAGTGGAAACTTATTAGGTAACGCTGCACCGCTGCCTTTGCTTGTGGCATTGACAGCTAGCACTATTTTGCAGTCTATTAATTTTTGAACAACACTCACTCTCACCTGGGCACTGTAGAGCGGCGCTTGGCTCGGGCAGCAACCTTCAGCGCTACCACGCTGCCTCGACCCCCTCCTACGCCCACAACGAACTCGGCACTGCGTGGACGGTGGCCACGCCCCCTTTAGGCCACGCCCCCCTCAAGCGCCAGCATATAACGCTGATTGCAAGCGTCAGGCGCTTAGATCTTGCCGTGTCCTGAGGCGGAAAGCCGGGACTATTGCTCCTCATTTTTAAAACTTAATACTTGTGTGGGAACGGAATTGTTTGTGCTTTTAAACTCACTCACTCTCACCTGGGCACTGTAGAGCGGCGCTTGGCTCGGGCAGCAACCTTCAGCGCTACCACGCTGCCTCGACCCCCTCCTACGCCCACAACGAACTCGGCACCGCGTGGACGGTGGCCACGCCCCCTTTAGGCCACGCCCCCCTCAAGCGCCAGCATATAACGCTGATTGCAAGCGTCAGGCGCTTAGATCTTGCCGTGTCCTTAGGCGGAAAGCCGGGACTATTGCTCCTCATTTTTAAAACTTAATACTTGTGTGTGAACGGAATTGTTTCCACCTAGCATTCAGAAAGCAACTCAAAACGTGGATATTCGACAAGTAACTCCCCACCCTTCTTCAAGCGCCTTGAGACCCTCTGGGTATGTAGCGCGCTATACAAATCTTTTGACTTGACTTGACTTGACTTTGTGCTTTTAAACTCACTCACTCTCACCTGGGCACTGTAGAGCGGCGCTTGGCTCGGGCAGCAACCTTCAGCGCTACCACGCTGCCTCGAACCCCTCCTACGCCCACAACGAACTCGGCACCGCGTGGACGCTGGCCACGCCCCTTTAGGCCACGCCCCTTTAGGCCACGCCCCATTTAGGCCACGCCCCCTTCTAACATTGCCTTTAAAATGTGCCTGGCCAGGAAGCGCAGCGGACGAGCGCAGCGGGAGCGCCGTTTGCGCGCCGAAGGCGCGCCTAAGGCAAGCCCGTCTGCGCCCGTCCGCGCTCGAACGGGCTTAGGGCCAGAACCTATGCCGGGCTCAGTCCCCAAGAGGGTAAGCTATTCGCGTCGGGCCCTTCTAAGTCTAAGACCCACCACTAACACAATGTGTAACTATATTCATGATTTAGATGGATCCTTCACTAACTGTGCTCACGGTCACCCTGTCCATCTACAACTGAATGGTCCACCTACCTCACACTCGGGCTTAAAACTAGCTGCACTGAACTGCAGGTCGCTCCCCATGCACGCTTTGCTTATTAATCACCTGCTTAGGGACCACGACCTTGACATCCTGTTCCTGACGGAAACATGGCTCACCACCCACTCTGACTCGGATTTGGTGCTAGCCTTACCCCCGGGCTTCCTCATCCAGTCCCAGCTAGGCCCCTCTGGCAGAGGAGGCGGTATAGCCATCCTGCACCGGGATCACCTCTCTTGCAGAACTAGCAATGCACACATCTCGGACGCTGAAAGTTGCCATTTCACCATCCAGCTGGCCCCGACCACATCACTGGCAGGCCTTCTCGTATATCGCCCCCCCGGCCACTTCGGCCCCTTTGCTAGCTCCCTTCTAGAATCAATATCATTGCTGGCCCTTTCAACATCTAACTTCATCGTACTAGGGGACCTTAATATCCATTTCGATGACCTCCTAGACACAGGGGCCGCCGACTTGATCCTTGATCTGGCTGCCTACGGTCTCCAACTGCCCACTCCCTCCAGGCAAAAGCCGCCCTGCCCCTTCCTTGGACTGACCATTTTTTGGTCCCTTTCTTTTGGCCAGGAGAATTCAGGAAGCCTCACAAGCCCGTCACTTACACCCGGGACAGGGCATGGTCCAGACTCTCTGCGGAGGACTGGGCTAGAGCCTTGGATTCTACGATCCCTGCCCCCGCAGAGGATCCTACCACAGCAGACAATAACTTTAGGAAGTGGATCTCCAACTCTCTTGATTCTATCCTCCTCATAAAAAACCGCCAAGATAAAAATGGAAAGACTGGTTCAGCCCCTTGGTTCAGCCCGGAACTTAGAACCCTCCGCAAGGAATGCAAAAAAGCGGAGCGACTGTGGAGAAAGGACTGGCTCCACTCCAATAAGGATGCCTACCGAAGGTCGGTGAGAACCTATAAATCTGCCCTGAAACTCACCAAAGCCTCATACTACGATGCAAGAATAAAATATGCCACCAACTCAGCGAGAGAATCGCACCTCATTGTCAAAGAGTTGCTGAAAATACCATTACCCCCCTCCCCCAACAGGTCCCTTCCGGGTAGGAGCGACGAACTGGCAACTAACTTTGACTCCAAAATCTCCCATATCCTGGCCTCACTCCCACAATCCAGCCAGCCAAACTACAGGGACACTTATGCACCTGACATCCACCCAGGAATCACCCCTCGCCCACAGCTGACTGCTTTTAGGGTGATCTCTCTGGACGAAGTAGGAAAAACTCTGGCCAAGATGAAAAGCGGCTCCCCTTGTGACCCTGCCCCCATGAGATTTCTGAAAGCATTTGCCTCTACTATCGTGCCCCCTATTACGGAGCTGATCAACACCTCGCGGTCTAAGGGCTCTGTCCCCCCCGAGCTGGAAGGGGGCAGTAGTTAAAGCCCTTCTAAAAAAACCTCAATTAGACCGCGCCGATCTGGCCAACTACAGGCCGATCTCGCTCCTCCCAGGCATGAGCAAAATGTCCGAAAAACTTGTCAATGTCCAACTATCCCAGTTTCTCGAAGCCAACAACCTTCTTCGTCGATCCCAAACTGGGTTTCGCACTGGCCACGGTACGGACACAGCCCTCCTCGCTGTCATTGAGGAGGCAAGGTGCATTTTGGATTCAGGGGGGTCAGTGGCAGTGATCCTCCTGGACCTTAGTGCAGCCTTTGACACGGTGAATCACCGTGTCTTGCTCCACCGGCTGGCCAGGGCGGGACTCGGGGGCACCGCACTGGCCTGGATAGAGTAGTTTCTGTCGGGCCGCTCATTCCAGGTCTGGGATGGCAACTCCCGCTCAGCCTCCCTGCCTCTGTCTAGCGGGGTCCCCCAGGGGTCCTCGCTAAGTCCCACCCTGTTTAATGCCTATACGGCTCCTCTGGAGGACGTAGTTGTTCCATTCGGTATCAAGATTGTGAGTTACGCGGATGACACACAGCTGGTCGTCTCGCTCTCACATCTTGACCACTGCCCAGATAACCTGTTGAACTGCCTCCAGGAAATCCACCTCTGGATGTGCGAGTCATCACTTAAGCTCAACAGTTCCAAAACCGAAGTCATGCTGATGGGCAAGAAATGGTCAGCTATTCCACCAGTTGTCTGGCCCGAAACTTTTGGCGAGGTGCCCGCCCCGAAGAAAGAAATCAAAACTCTAGGGGTTTGGCTCGAACCAGACCTGTCCATGAAAACTCAGGCATCCAAGACAGCGGGAACCTGCTTTGGACTTATGCGTTCAATTAGTAAGATCCTTCCGCTGCTCCCTCCCCCATCTAGGAAACTCTTGGTCCAAGGCCTGATCCTTGCACGATTGGACTACAGTAACACCGTCTACCTAGGAGCCCCTGAGACCACTCTGGCAAAGCTTTAACGCACCCAGAATGCGGCTGCTCGAATGCTGATGAATCTCCCCTCTAGAGACTCGGCCAGACCAGCACTCAAGGCCCTTCACTGGCTCCCAGTGCGAGAGAGGATACAGTTTAAGGCTATGTGTACCGTCCATAAACTTCTCAACGGTCTAGGCCCCTCGATTTTGAGAGACATGGTCACCCCGTATAAAGCATCTAGATCCCTGCGCTCGGACTATGAGCGACTGGCCAATGTCCCAAGATTTAGGAGGGCTCGCACTGGTGGTCGACACTTCTCAGTAAAAGCGTCCTCAGGCTGGAACTTGCTCCCACGCTACCTGAGGCTGGAACCCTGCTACCTACGTTTTCGTAAACAGCTAAAAACGCTCCGCTTCCCCAAATAGGATCACCTTTCCATTCTTGGTCATAGCAAGCTCTTACAGCGCGGGGATGCCTCCGGGTCACCAGGTGCTTTACAAATCGTTAAATAAATAAATAAATAAATAAACAAGTGATTGCAGCTACAGAAGCTGTTTGCATACCTGCCTTCATGGCTTCATCAGCCAATGAATTCCTTTCGACGTGAACGCCATCAAGTTGATGACTCAGTATATGTATCACATGAGTGTTTTGTTGTCCTTGTCGTAACTGAACTACTTGTTTCCAAAGCGGTTTATGCTTGATTGTGCCACCTTTTGCATCTTTGTAACCATTTTGAATCCAGTTTAGCAAGTATTTATTGTAAGATTATAAACAATAATACGAATCTCACACTATGAGTGTGGGGAATTTGCGGTCCGTATTCTCAAACTCCATCTTGAATGCTTGTAGTTCAGCTCGCTGAGCTGTACAATCTCTTAGAGATTGTGTTTTAGTGACCATCGGTCGGAATTTGCCATCGTGCCAACGACCTTTTACGATCCCGCTCTATAGGCTTGTTTACCCCCCGTAGCGGGTTGAGCTGATCCGTCAGTAAAAATTATACATTCATAATGCTCTGGAGGCAAAATTTCAGTAGCCAGAGGACATTCTTGTTCATATTGTAGAAATGCTTGTGTTTTCAAATATGGGTCAAACACGTATTCAACATCTGTTGCAGAAAGAGAATTAACCGATTGTATCCATCTCGGATGTAAAACTTTAGCATTTGGTATGCTCGCTTTTGTTCCTGCCTCTAAGGCAGGTACAGGTGTCACAACCATAATTTGTTTACCCTGTGCGAGGGCTCTCTCTTTTGTTACTGCAGTTTGAACCGCTGTCAGAATTTTTTCTGTTGAAGTGAATTTCATTTTAGCGTATGTGTACAAGAGTGATTTGTATGCGATTGGTACTTTTTCACCTTCATTCAAAGTTAAGTATGTGAATCCGCATTGTCCTGGAATGATTTGGATCACTAAGTTGCGTATGTTCACGCATGTTTGTAAATGTTTAGTTGCTAACATGTTTGTTTATAATGAACGCAACATTTCTGTGTGTTTTTGTGTCCAATTAATTGTTTTTCAATCAAGTTTTATTAATTCGTAGGGAGGTTTAACCCTTTCTGCATAGTTTAGAATGTATGTTCTTCCGAAATTTAGGAAACTTGGAATCGTCTGTTAGTTTTTCAGTGTTTTTGGAGGTTGGAGCAGCACACATTTCTCCAGAAAGTTTGCTGCTAGACTTTTGCCTTCACTTGGAAATGTATATCCTAAAAAGAAGACGTTGAAATTGGCAATTCTCGATTTGTTAAAATTGAATTTTTACCCTTCTGAGGCGAAGTCAAGTGCCTGTCCAAGTCATCATCTGTTAGATAGATGTCATCTATGTATGATAATGCTTCATCACCATAACCCAGGACTATTTTGAATCCCTGTGGGAGACGACAGAAGTTACCATGTGTCCCCATAATTCAGAAAGTAGTCAAATACCTGATTTCTGGAGTAGTATTTTGACAGAATTTTTTTTTAGAAATGTCTAAAGTGGTTTCATATTTTTTACACACAATGTTATTCATTAATGCTGCACGATGTGTATTTTGTACTGCAAAAGTTTTGCAACAAGAGTTTAGTTGTCTGTAATCCCAAACTAGATGATATGTATTGTCTGGTTTGGAGACAGGAAACTGAGGACTGTTCATGGGCGAGGTGCATGTTTTAATCACCCCTTGGTATTCAAGTTCATCTAATATCTCTCTGACCTGTTTTTTAGCTTCTTGATTAACTGGGTACTGCCTTTGTACAGTCGGTTGATTTTTTAATTGGATTTTATGGTGAGGAGAGTCCTCATCCTAGCCAACATGTTTTTTATATAATGCAGGAGCCTGGGCTACTGCCCATTTCCTGGCATAGGTATATTTTAAATGAATTGGAATGTGGTTGGAGAAGGCTGGCATAATGATGTCTTCGCCATGTGGGCACCCCGTGACAACTTGTCGTGGCCAGTCTTGTTCAGGCAGAAGAATGTCATAACCCATAGAAATCCGCTCCCAAAAGAGTGCTCTCACTTTTCTGGGTATGTCCCCCTCCATTCAGAGTGTTATTTCATATAACGTATGTGCATAACCAACCCTGGTATCTGCAGTTTCAATTTAAATGATTTTATTCAAGTCCACTGTCTCCAGATGATCCTTCAAGTTCTTGCGAGCTATGATGACTTCTGCCGTGCTGTCCAACATTGTTTGAGCCCATTCCCCGTTCTTGAGCTGTGTCCTCAAGATCCTCGGCATGTCTGATTTTTAGACCTGTTACTTTCTTTGTGGTGAATTGAGTTTTCTTGTTTTTCTGCACGTGTTGATCGTCTTTGGACTTCGCGCGCTCTTCTTTGTGTTCTGACCGTCCTCTTCTTTCGGATTTCTGTAATAAAGTTCGAAGGGTACGAGAGGAAGCTGTATCAGTATCTTGATATCAATCAGGTTTTCTCAAAGTATCCCTATTCCTGAGGTTGTACCTCCTTTCAGAGGGCTACTTTTGAGGAGACATACCTCGGATTGAGAACGCTTCTCTTTAGAAGTTTGTTTGGTATTCTCCCACTTCTTTTTAGTAGTAGGAGTGTTTTTATTAAAGACCTTTTCGGGACCTTCAGACAGTTGGGGATTAACTGGTTTCCCACCCAGACTGTCACTGCCTAATTATTCATAGGATTTTTCAAATATTCTGGGCAGTTCTTGTGGTTGCTCAGTTACATCAAATTCCCATAACTTTAGGCGGATCGCCACGGATGCTGCTTTACCTTTAATATTAGCTAATAATATTGTTGAGACCAGTTTGAAATCATTCAGTAATTTTATACATAGATTTCATGCAGGCGCTGCCCCGTATTAATTTTGAATCTGTTTCAGGATGTCTGGCATTACCGCCATAGACGGAACACCATTTGTTTTAGTATAAATTGCAGCAATGACCGTACCCCAAGTGTCGCAGTCCTTCAGATGTGGTGCGATCCCCATTGGTAAACAGATTGGTAAAATTCTGTGTTTCTCATGAGGGGTAGTATTAGGAAATACTGCCTTGATTTGAGTAATTTTTTGAGTTATCAAGAATGGAATTTGTTCCTGTTGTGTGGATAATTTACCAACGATTGAGTGTAAAGTCTGTGGTGTAATTTTATTTGTATTCCCCTAGTGGGGGGATGCTGGGGAATCATTATTGCTGGTTGAACTGTAAGAGTCCGCATTACATATTGAACCAATTGTCTATAGATTTTGATTGGCTCTCTGAGTTGAGCTCGAAGTTCCACATCTGTCATTTCATTCAATTCAGGATGTGGCATATAGCTGGCTAAAACCTGCCCTGTTGTTCCTGGTCTACCTAGTTGACCGAGCCTGGTAATGTTATTTAAATGTTTTAGGGTGCCTTTAAACCAGAGCACATGCTCCTGGGAAGTTACTAGAATTTCAGTATCCTCTAAAGGAATGTATTCCGTTGGTGGCTCATCTTCTTTGTAGAAGTTAAACACATTTGTCACTGGATTTGCTTCAGGGAATCCAAGAATAGATACATCTGTCTGGTGATATTCATGGGCCTCTATCACAAAAACTACCCTACCACCTCTGGCTGATAGGCGATTTTTATAAAAGTTTTATAGTGATGGATCTCCTAAAATTTGTAGGAATGCTTGTGGCATACTTGTCGGTTTCATTAAAACCTGAATAGTCAAGAGCTGCGTTGGCTTGATCAGATGCAGCTCCACTGGGAAGTACTTTGTCAGCCATTTTGTTGATTGAAAGTTTGCAAAACAAGCTTCAAGGAAACAAAGATAAGGTGCACAATATTTTGGAACTCTGTATCCTTCAACGTTGAACAAACCAAAAAACAATGGAGGATTTTATCTCTTTACGCACTCCAGACGTCTATTGGAGTATTTACGGAAAAGGGGTCTCTGAGAAAAGCACAAATAAGTTACTTTAGTATCTAGCATTAAATTAGTGCCTTACCAAACCCTGGGCGCCATGTAGTGTATTTCCTATATTCCCAATAGGCTCTGTGTATTGGAATAATATATCCTATAGATTTGACGTAGGACTTAAATCAATAGGTCTCTATCGAATATACTAAACGTAATACTGAGTGCCAGCTGGCTCAGAGGTCACTAGAAACGTTCTCAAATACACAAGAAGGGATTACTTTCTCACAACCGCATAAACAATAGATACCTAGTACACTCAGTCAATCGTGCATGCTTCTTTCTACAGATTTGCAGAGAAATGGAGAGACGGGTGTTTTCAATAAAAGGATTATTGAACAGTCTTCTTTCTCATGCAAGAGAGGTGAACTGCTACAATCATTAGACAGAGTGCAAAGTATAATGCGTACAGGGAGAATAGTATTATGAAATAATACTGTAAGGTTGGTTGGTTGGTTGAAAGCTTTATTTCGATATGCAGAGATATCTTAAAAGCATTACATACATATAAAACTGCAGATCGATAATACAAATGTGTCAAGAATTAAAAAGAATAAAAAGTACCATTTATACATACAATAAATTAGTTAAAAATACATTAAATTGAGATAGACAATCTATTGCAGCGAATCAACCATGTCCATTTTAAAAATTTAGAGATACCACAAACTATGGGAGGGGAAGTATCGGTTAATAAAATACGTAGCGCCACCGAATGCAGGCGCGTCCCCAGACGTCTGAATAGGGGTTTAAGCCAGTATTTCCTTGGACGAATATAATCCGGGCACTCAAAGAAGATATGTGCCACCGTCTCACGCCTTGTGGAACAGAGGGCACAAAAAGGCGATAACTGAAGTGGCGATTTCCATCTGGAAAGTAGGTCCCCTATCGGGAGAATGCCTACTCTAAATTTAAAGTAAAGAGCCCTATCAACTGGCATGGTGATCAAATCCAGGTACGGTTCATAGGCTACCACGTCCTTAATTCTTCGCAGTCGAATTGCAGTGGCGTGGATTACTGATGAGTTGGCAGGAGACCAAGTCCCAGTAAAGTTTTTTGAGGACAGCCTTGGGTGGAGCAGATTTTGTAAACCAACAGTCCCCCAAACCCAGCTCCCCCAGGAGATTTTTAGTATCCCTCAGCCACTTGATCTTGTGCCAGCCCCCCATTCCCATCACCTCGGACAACCCATCAGCATAAGATTTTAACTCTGGGACCCTCCACAGGCGAGCCCATAAAAGCAATGGCCGGTGACGGGCCTGGTCCTTAATCGACTTGCAGCCCACATCCAAGAGCACCGGAACTGCAGGGGTGCTCGAAGGGAGAGCTAATAGGTCTTTCAAGAATTTTCTCTCAGACTTGGATAGGGACTCCAAATTACAATGGCCCCACAGCTCTGCCCCATAAAGTGCTGACGTGACTCCTCTTGCCTTATAAATGTCAATTGCAGGTGCCACGAAGTGTTTGGGTGAGGCTCGATACTCCTTTAACAATGCACCCCTTACCCTTTTATGGCTGAGAACCATCTTATTAATATGTGACATCCAGGTCATAGTGTCACTCAGGCGTATTCCCAGATAGTCAAATTCGGAGACTTTCTCGAGAGCGACTGAGTTCAGAACCGGAGGGCGGCCTATTTTCTGTGGTGGATGCATTATCAAATATTTTGTTTTATCCACGTTAATAACCAATCCCTTTGTCAAACAGAAATCCTGGAAACGGGTCAAAAGCTTCTGGAGACCCTGGGGGGTCTTGGCAATAAGGAGGGTGTCGTCTGCAAACAGCAATGTGGGGATCCGAACACCCCCCAGGGAGGGTGCATCCGCAGGTTCTTGAAGCAGGTGCTCTACCACGCCATTTACATACAGGGAAAATATGGTGGGAGCTAGCACACAACCCTGTCGGACGCCCCTGCAGACCGGGATCCTATCCGTCGTTTCCCCATTCTGGCCCCAATGCACCTGAGCATAATTGTCTGTGTGAAGTTTGATCAGGAGCGACAGAATGTAGGGGGGCAATCCAAGGCCCTGCAGAACCCTCCAGAGTTCCTCCCTGGGAACCAGGTCAAAGGCAGTCTTTAGGTCAATGAAAGCCAAATAAAGACTGCCCTTGCCCAGCTCCACCACCTTCCAGTGCAGAAGCATTAATCTAAAAACCTGCTCAATGGTGCCCGTTCCTGAGCGGAACCCTGCCTGGAAGTCAGATAGGACCTGGTTTTCGTCCGCCCAGTGGAGGATCCTCCCTAAGATCGCCTTCCCCGCCACCTTTTGCGTCGAGTCAATCAGGCTTATCGGCCTGTAGTTCCCTGGATTGTCCCGACACCCCTTTTTAAAAATGGGGACGACCTCCGCCCCCTTCCAAGATTCTGGGACCGGTCCCCCCTCCAAGATGGCATTCAGAAGGGCGGAGACCAAATTGGCCCATTCAGTCGGATAGGCTCGGAGTAAGTCCCCTGGAAGTCCATCAGGGCCGGCTGCTTTCAAGGGTGCCACGGACCTTATTACATTCTCTACCTCCCGCACGGTGAAGGAATCGAGAATACTATCCCTTACCAAGATGGGAAGTGAGACTGGCTCATTCAGAGGCCCTTCTACTAAAGAATATAAAGCCCCAAAATTGTTGAACCAAGTCTGGGACGGAATAGTACAGGTCCTCAATGTATCGTCGGGTCTGGTCCTGGATCCCACCAGGTTCCAGAAACCCCTGGCATCCTTCCCTTGCCTGGCAACCATAAGGTCCACCCAGCACTTTTCCTCCCATTCTTTTTTAGCTATTTGTAGACTCTGGGAATAGAGCTTCCTGGCCTCCCTAATCCTAGTTTGGGATTTTGACTTAACTGCCTCCACCAGCATTTTCTTTCTCACCCTGCATGTGTGGGTATACCAGCCCTGTCTTCTCAATGGCCTATTCTTATCCCCCTTTTGCCCAGTTGGTACAGTAAACAAGTTGCTTAAGGCCTTGGTCACGTCACAGAACTTCCCAGATACATCCACTGGACCGCCCTCAGAAGTGGCCAAGTTGAGTTGGGCTACAGCCAAAAGTTGCGTTATAGCTGCAACCTTCTCTGTGGAGAGGGTAAGCTTTGCCCACTTCAACCGCCTGCCACAATGCGAAACAGATGTTTCCCCAAGATTGGCAGTGGTACAGGGTAAAGAGCCCCCTGTGCTCTCTGACCACCAAGGAAGCAGAGTAAGAGAGAACAAGTTGTGATCACTCTCTACAGACGGGATGATTACCATGTCCCTCACCGAGCTCCATAGACCCACGTCTAGCAAGATGTAGTCAATTCTTGACGTGTGGTCAGGCCTATTGTATGTGTGGGCTCCCGCCGTGTCCGAGCATGACCTCCCATTGAGGGCCCTCAGGTCAAACTCCATGTTAAGGGAGTTAATCTGGAGTATCACTTCAATCCACCTCTTGATGGGAGTTAGCTCTAAAGCCGGGATCCCCCTCCTATGGTCCTCCTCCTCCTGATCCAAAGTGTCGTCCGAGCCCAAGGGCTCGAACGTACAGTTCAAATCACCAGCGACCAGGGTGCATGATTTGTATGGGGATAACCGTAACAGGCCCTCCAAGAGAGCAATTGTGGGTGACTGTCTACCACCCTTGGTGCCCCGAGCATAGATGTTGTAAATGTTCAAAATGGGACGGCCCCGGGCATCTTTTAGGGTGATATTGAGCAGATCAGGGCAGTTGGTCTGATGCTCCTCTACCCTACAATTTTAAGAGGTAGCCACCCAGATGAGGAGACCACCCGACGGGCGTCCCCTCCCTAATTCTGGATAGACGGCCGGAATAGAGTAAGAAGAGTACCCCGCCTTATGGGTGGGCTCCCTACTCAATGTCTCCTGGAAGATACAGATGGAATACTCTTCCACAAGAGCGTTCCAGTCGGGCAGGGCCAGCTTTCTGACAATTCCAGCCACGTTCCAGCTGAAGACCCTAAGGACTGGATCCGTCACAGCTGGGTCGTGACCGGACCACGCCATCATGGTCGGCAACAACCCCGACCAGGACGACTAGTCTGCTGCCCTCTCCAATGTTGTTCTGCCCCCCGTCAGGTTCCCCACTGGCCATTGGTCAGTGTGGCTCACTGGTTAGAGGAGGCAGACCTGAAAGCAGAGGTCAGCCCGGGACCAGGGTTCAATTCCCGGCTCGGCGGGGTCTTGAGTCCTAAAATGTCCATGGACTCAACAATTCTCGCTCCGGTGCCTACTCGATTCATGGGTTCACACTCTGCGACTCTGGGCAATAGCTTGCTTAATCTCCACAACGGCCCCTCGCGGCGGGATGCCTGGCTTTCACCTTGCGGATACCCTGCCAAGGTTATCTCACAGGGGAATACCAGGACGGGTTCCCTAAGCAAGCGCTTAGAAACCGCTTGGTGATTTGCGCTATATAAATTCCTGTACATTTACATTGGTACTATACTGTAAGAGCATTGCATGGTTTCTAAGCCATATGAAAATACATACATAAATGACATAGACTAAAATACTCAACTGGTGCTTCTAAAATACGCCTACCCCAATGTACCTAACCTAGGTATAGTACAAGGGAAGAAGTAAGAATTGTTGTTTAGCATAGGTTTTAGTTCTTTCCAAGAAACTACTAAAGGTTTTTATAGGTTCTAATCAGCTACATACCTTGTTAGAATGAAGGAGGTCTGGTATCTCTGTCTCGGGGACTCAATTTCCCAACAACCCGCAAGGAAAGTCAGAAACATTGGAGCTGGATTCTCGGCAGAGGAGGACAGCTTCTTGATCAGTGCGTCAACTGGAGAGACGTTTTGTGAAAGTAAAGAAAACGGGCCCACACCCTCCGGCTTTCAAGCAAAACAACAACTAATTACAAAGCAGTGAGCTTCTTACACACTGTACCTGCTGCAGTATTTATAGCTACTTACCTGGCTTCTTCCTCACACTTTCTATAGACTTTGTAACAAAATCAAATGGAATTTGAAATTTGCTTAAAGTTCTATGGTATAATAAAAATCTTCAAAAAAAATTCTAAAGCCACGATTAGGGCAAATTTTGGGATTCCTAACTGTAATTCTAAATGGTACATGTGAACAGTTTTTTGTGTGTGGAATTCTCACCTGTGGATTAGCTGTGACTGGGGCGGTGAGGTAGGAAGGTTACAGCAGAGAACCCCTTCAGCAGGCAGGTTCCTCCTGGCTGCTCAGCTGTATAAGGAAGGGCGCGATGAAGAGAGAGCCAGTGCAGCCGGAAGTAAATCAAAACCGCTCATAATGATTGTGTGTGTGCGCGTGTGGGTTTCGGTGTTTGGGAAATGTTTGTGTATGTGTGAAGGTTTGCGCACAGTTTGTGGGTGTGTGTGCGTGAATGTGTGCTTAGGTGCCTACAGAAAGTTTGGGCATATGTGGTTTGCTTAGGTGTCTCTTTGAGGAGTCATGTGTGTTAGGATGTGTATAGGGAGTTTGCGTGTGTGTGTTTGAATGTGTGTGTGTGTAGATTAATGAATACTGCAAAATAGCAAGGGGAGCGTGGGCACTTTTGCCCCTCTGGTGGGTAGCAAAAGAAAGCCACAATTGGAGTGCAATGGGCTGCTGACACCTCTGGGCTTCAGTGCTACTACTCCTGCTGCACTGTTAAATGATAAGCCCCTGAACTGATATCATCACATAAATAAAAATGAAACAGAGTTGTACCCTAGTGTCACGGTGTCCATTGAACACTGTGCATGTAGTGACCTTCCCCTAGTGAAAAGGTGAAATCAACTGAGCTGCTTAATCAACAGACAACAATTAATTAAAACAAAATTAGCAGGTTGTGTATTCCTAAAGCATGTTTTTCTTTCACCTAGATAGAATGTGGCAGTGATGAATGAGAATTTATGTTGCATTGTCACTGTTTTTTGGCAGTTTTATATAGTGCAATCTCGACCCGAAGGTATTGGAGCACTTTTCATGAACTCCAGTTACGTCAATGACACATTCATTTTTTTGATATGCACAGGGAGTTTAAGTGAGGTGCAGCTTAGCCACAATCTTGCCACTGATCCTGTCGGTATCTAGAGGGGACATCAACCCCCTGCAAGCCCTGCATTGTGTGCCAGGAGGCACCGACGCTGCTGTGTGTGCCCGGAGGCCTACAAATTCACTCGCAGCACCTGCTTTGCGGGAGCAGATATGCCGCAATCTCGCCAGTGATCCCGCTGGTATCTAGAGGGGTCTTCAACCCCCAGCAAGCCCTGCCTTGTGAGCCAGGAGGTGCTGATGCTGCTGTGTGCACCCGGAGGCGTACAAATTCACTCGCGGTACCCGCTTCGCGGGAGCCGCTTTGCCACAATCCTGCCACTGGTCCTGCCAGTATCTAGAGGGGACTTCAACCCCTTCCAAGCCCTGCCTTGTGCACCAGGAGGCACTGATGCTGCTGTGTGTGCCCGGAGGCATACAAATTCACTCGCGGCACCGTCTTTGTGACACGCACGCTGGACGAAGCCCAGACCAAGGGCAGGCTAGTCTGTGCCCGCCAGGGGCTGGAGGAGGATGGGCAAGGCTACCCCCCTAAAATTTGGTATTCAACCCGGACACTTTCACATCGTGAAAAAGGTACTGTGATGTTCATATTTTACTATCCCCATGGTTGACAAAGGAGAGACCCAACTAAAATGGATAAACGTATGGGAGTGGTAGGAGCACTGAATGCATTTTTCATTAGAGCAGAATCGTTATTGACTCATGAAATAGAGCTAACTGAGGGGTATCTCTCTTTGAATCCAGCCATCCTACCTACGCGATTATCATTGGGTATTCTCTCGACTAGATTGGGGGATTCTGCACAATTATCCTAGGCCGTGGATTCCATTAATGTGTCACCAACTCCTCTATCCTCATCGACATCTCCGATACCAGATTCAAACACCCTGTTCCTGTTTCATTAGAAGAGCCCAGCAAAGCTAGTAGGTGACAAACCTCTAAGTACTCTGACATTAAGAAGCCTGTGGTAGAACCTGTGATGAAACGGAAACGGGGGACTGTTCGAAAAAATAAAAGGTTTCAAAGGGACTTCAAGTGATTAATAGCGCTAACAGTGTAAACAATGGGAAGAGTGACATCCTGAGGTGCATTTGTGTTGGTACGCATACTGAGGCAGTATTATTGATGCGTGTCCACAGGGACGTAAATATTGTAGCTACTATGTCTGAAACTGATGTAACAGATGTAATTCCTGAAGATCTAGTACTAGGAGGGATGATAACCAGGTCCATGATTTTGTTGAAAAAAACCTTGCAAAATTATGGGAAAAACTGAATTAGGTGGAGATTGCCATAAAAAACTTGGTTGTGTTAAGTGGGATAGACAGGTGAATGGTGTTGATACAAAAGATTTGAGAACATTGGCAGATAGTAATCCTTCTGTAACTCAAAATAGAGAAGGCAGATGTGACTGTTCTATCAATACTACCGCAAATGATATGAAAGGAGTATCACATGATTTATGAAACAGATTAAAGACGGCAGACACCCAAGGTGCACAAAAATCATGTTAAGATGTAGGAACCACATTGAGTATCACATACAAGAATGTGAGAGATGATTTAAGTAATAATTGTACAATATGTAATATGGATGTGCGGAACCTATCCCCAGCCTCATGTCCTTACATTTTAATTTTGGTTGGGGTTCCTGCACTTAGGGAGCAGCAAAGAGAAATGTGGAGCGATCTATGTAACAAGACCGTAGAATGGATGATAAAGCATAAAGGGTTTCGCCCTTTATATGCAAAGAAGACTCTAATGGTCCATAGAGTGGGGTGGTTAGGCCAATCTAGTAAGTGCATAAAGGGTGACTGTGTAGTGAATAATTTTTGCAGAACACAGTTGGTTCATCATATATTGAATTATTTTGAGACAAATCTAATATCTAATACTAGCCTCTGTGTATTTCCCTTTGGATACTTTTACAAACTGCAAATTCACGCCTTTGCAAATAGACCTACTCCAATCTTAATGGCTAACAGGTACCAGGTACTGTCACACCTGGAAGAGCAGGAATGACATTTATCTGGATTACATCAAGAGGTGACATTTACTGAGAAGACTTTAGTCTTGAATCTCATGTCAAATGTTAAAGACCTAAATGTGAGTGATACTGTTATGGTGAATGATGAAATAGAGACTAGTATTCCAAATGAGGGTTTTACTTTTGTTGGGGATGAAGGTATATTGCATGACACTATAAACGCATCACTTATTTCTATACTTGAGGGAAATAGGGCAATGGTGGATGCCCCTCATTCATTGCAGAATAATGGAAGTGATACCTGCAATGCTTGCATAAACACTAATAATGTAGTTGAATCCCAGGAAACACCAATCCTGGGAAAAGCAAAAGAAGGACTACTTGGCAAATTAAGCAATGGAAAATGGCAAACTGAGTTAAGATTATTTTCGTGGAACATTGCAGGGCTGAAGAGAAATCTGGGGGACGAAGTGTGTCAGGAGTATATTGGCCAAAGTGAAATAATCTTACTCCAAGAAACGTGGATGTTGGAAATACCCCATAAGGTAGGATATAAAACTTATAGTGCAGCTGCCATCCCCTCAGCCAGAGGGAGTCCCTCAGGGGGCCTTGTTATTTGGTTAAATGTTACCCTAGGAATAGATATAAAACAATTGCAATTTCCGACCCAGGATATTATGGGGATAAAAAAATTAAATACATAAGAAAATAAAATATATATATATATATAATAAATATCTATAGAAGACCCAGCATAGCGAGCAAGGAGTTTGAGGGTATTGAACAGTTAGATTAATTTTTAGCCTCTGTTAACTCTATGACTGAGGTAACCTCATGCAACACTGCATAGAAACTACTCACAACAAAGGAGCAACCCTAGATGCCATCATAGCCAATCAAGACACAGTAAGGATGAACAGCACCCTGCCCGTAGATTGGTCCGACCACCTTTTCCAATCCTTTTCCAACTCTATCACCAAGCCACTATTCAAATCCCCACCCAAGAACAACCAAAATGGACCAGAAATCTCACTCAGATCAACATGACTGACTAGGAAGAAAAAGCTGAAATTTCCACTACAAAACTCACTGACCACTACAACACTTCCATGACAACTATTCTTGATCAGATTTCCCCTCTGAAACTAAAAAACACAGGAACATTCCATCCAGATCCTGGTTCAACACGGACATTAATAACGAAAAGAGACAACTTAGAGCCACGGAAATACTCTGGAGAAACAACCCCTCCACTAGCATTCTCGAACAACTCAAAACAGCTCTGAGAAATTACAAAAAACACATCAACAATGAAAAAAACAACTTTTTCTGCTCCACCCTGGACAATGCAAAAACAGGCCCAATGAACTATTTAAAATCATCAAGCTACAAACCACTGAGCCAACAACAACTTTCACCCAGACCTCCACGGAACTCTGCAAAAATGTTGCCATTTTCTTCGAAGAAAAAATCACCAAGGCTGAACACTCGCTAGACACCAACAATGATCCCGCCAGCGAAAGGCTGTCCCTAGATACTATAGAAAACACACGTCTTCACAGCGCAACTACATGGAAGGCCTTCGCTCCCATCATGGAAGCTGAGATTATTAAGCTAATCTTAACCGCCAAACCTGCCTCTCACCTCCTAGACCCTATAGCAACTCAACTAACCAAAAATTTCAAACTCTCCATAGCTTCCTTCTGGTGCAGAATCATCAACAGCTCCCTACAATCCGGCATTATACCTGATTGCCTCAAAGTTGGCCAAGTTATGCCACTACTAAAAAAACAGATCTTGATTGCACGGACCTGAACAATTTCAGACCCGTCTCCAATCTCCCCCTCCTATTCTCAATCTTGGAGAAATGTGTCCTCTTACAGCTAACTCTACACATGAACAACATCAACCTTCTTGACACCCACCTATCCGGGTTCAGAAAAGGTTTCAGCACTGAGACGACGATCCTCAACATCACAGACGACATTCCCCAGTCACTAGACTCCGGCCTTTGACACAGTAGACTACCAAATTCTCATCAAGGCCATATAAGAAAAGGTTGGTGCCAATGAAAAGGTCCCCGATGGTTCACCTCTTTCCTCCAAAGCCGCTCGCAAAAGATAAAAATCAAGAACTTTACCTCAGACCTCCACCCTGACAGCAGAGTTGTACCCCAAGGTTCAGTGCTCTCACCACAACTGTTCAACATATACATGGAACCCCTCACCACCATTCTTAAAAAAGTGAAGATCCCCTTCCACCTATACGCTGATGACACCCAGATCTATCAAGAAACCTCCTTCCCAAAAAACATCCTCTGACTCAACAACACTCTAAAAGAAATTCAACGCTGGCTATCCCAAAATCACCTTAAACACTATCAAGAAAAAACGGCGATCCTCCTCATCTACAACAAAGAAGAGAACACACAAATTGCAGAGTGGCTTAAAGCTTTGGATGCTCTAAATGGTAATCACACCCGGGCCAAATCCGTAAAATCCTTAGGAATCCCCATAGACCCCAAACTGGACATGAATAACCACATCAAGATCTCTGCAAAGACTGCCTTTCTCAACCTAAGGCTTCTATACAAAATCAAACCATTCATTCCTGCTAAAGACCTCAAGCAAGCCATACAATTGCTGGTGCCATCTAGGCTCGACTATGGCAACAAACACTTACCGGTGCCTCAAAATCCAACTTGGCTCCCCTCAGAACAACCCTCAACGCAGCAGCCAGAATGGTCACTGCAATGAGGAAATATGACCACATTTCACCAGCACTAACAGAACTAAAATGGCTCCCAGTTGAACAGCGAGCCAATTTCAGAACGGTAGGCCTCACGCACAAAGCCCCCCACACTGGAGAGTCGGAATATTTAGCTGCCAAACTTAAGAGGGCCGGGCAGACGAGAATCTCCTTCTCTTTGTTTTTTTCTTTCTTGTCCTCATCTCTACCATGGTTGCGAACTGCTGAACTGTTGAAACAAGGGAACAAGGGCGTATAATGTACCGAAGATTACAAGGCAAAGTCAATCACGACTGTAAAGCCCAGGGAATATGTAAGTTTACTACTTATGGAGTCCCAAAAAAAGACGACAAATGAGGACACTCAAAAAACATATGCACATCGGAGGCAGATATTAAACCACATCTGGCGCAAGCCACCGGGCCACCTGTGGAAAACTTAGACAACCTCTGTGGAGAGTAGTATGCCCTGTGCAGGGTAAATATGTTTTTCCTGTGGAGCCAAGCTGGTTTAACTATGTCCCATAAAACATTACAAGATACTAGCCAAAGGTCGTTCACGTTCAGGCTAGGCATCAAGGAACCCCACAGCTTCTCGGGAAGGTGAAAATCCCCATCAATCTCTTCCAGGCTTAGATTATACCATAGGATTAGATCGTACCATATTGTTACAGATGGTTTATCCAGCAAAAGAGATTCAGTTGACTGCCTCCCCCAGCAGCAAGTTGTTACGACGAGGGGTTTGGATAGAAAAAGCTTGTGCCCAACTTGATATTTGGAGATATTTAAATCTTGAAAAATTGGGACCTACTTTACTCACTAGATATTCCCATGGAAGCAAAGACCTTTCCACAAATAGGTCCCCCCACGTAGATATTCCAGCCTCCATTAGTGGAATTGCTAGTGTATCCCTCACCCAACCTGGAGCGGTGGGGAGATCCCATATGGGTGATCTGCTAGAATAATATCCCAATTTTATAGAAGATCTGATATTAAACCAAGTTCTTGCTAGGCTCTGCAGTACCTTAAGTTTGATCTTCTTGAAGTATTTGGGGTCGCCAAACTTAAACAGAAAGCCCGACTGCCCAACTCCTTCGCCCACCAGCAAAACTCCCTCCTTCTCATCCCCTTGAGAACACGCAAACACAAAACAGCTGCAATATCATTTGCCAGGACTGCACCCAAAATTAGGAACTCCATCCCAGCAGATATCAGAACTATCCCTTACTTCACAAAATTCAAAAAACTCCTTAACACCCTCCTGTTGAACCGCGCCCTTCCAAATGAATAGCCACTCTATCCCTGAGGCCGGTGGGCTCCGACTATACTCTGCTCACATCCTCCACAGCCCACCTCTACAATAACTGTGCACATGATTAAGCGGCCTAACGATCCTCGGTCTTCCTCAATTCAGCATTCAACAAGGCTATGTCAGGACTCGACCACTAGCCCTAGAAGACTCGACACTCTTGGACTGACAAACTTCTTTGGTCTACCGAAATTTAGCATTCAACAAGGCTCAGTTTTAGGAAGAAACTGAAGACATTCCTATTCTAAATGACATGATCTCTTGCCTCTACTGTCTTCAGCGCGGAGATACCCCATGTGGGGCGATTCATGCGCTTTATAAATCAGCTAAATAAATAAATAAATACCTCTAAACTCAACCACTACCTCCTGAAGCCTCAGCACTCTTGGACTACCGAACGCTTTTTTCTTTTTTTGCTGATGATTACTCTAATATGCTTAACTATCTTGAAACAATGTTGTAAAGCACTCCGATACCCACGGGTCTGGTCCGCGCTATATAAAACATCCAAAATGAAATAAATAAATCAAGTAATTGTGGGGGGGAGGTTTTCACTGCAAATTTGAATCAGTGGCAGGATTTTAAAATATCTTCTAAGATGTGGTAAATAGCATTCCTATGTTAGATAACAGTCCAGTAGTGTCTTGTACTACTGCAGTTGCTCAGTTGTCAAGATTGGTTTTGGGACATGGTCTTCGAGCTGGTAATTGTAGGCTGCCTTTTGATAGTTCTAATGCTCCCACATTCAGAAGGGGTAACTCTAAGAGTTGCATAAATTATATATTGGTATCTATCGCACTATGGTTCATTCTTTGTGATTTGAAAATCGATGATAGATCTGAGAGTGACCATTATCCATTGTGCTTCATGCTTGCTGTCGATCTTTTCCAACCAGCTATTTTGAGGACTAGACACAACATTAAAGATGGGACAGACCCATTATTGACAAACAATCATATGGCTTTAAAGTGGCCTTCTATAGGGAGAAACGAGGTGGCTATGAAACAGATTTACGATATTTTTGTTGGAACTATTTTCCCGTATATAGGTTTACTGTTGCAGAGATCCCAATTATGGATATACACCAAGGATTGGTAGAGTCCCTTTTCCCAATAATAAGTAGGATCCCCAAGAAATGTAAAAAGGGGGCAATAGGGGTGAGTAATTCAGGTAATCTGTGGTATAACATATAAGGCTGTGATGCAAAAAAATAACTTCTTTTGGCAGCTAAAGGTAAACATGTTGTGGCTCTAAGGGACAAAAGGAACACATATAAGAGGTTATTAATCCAAACTAAGAAAAATTGGGATGATAATATTTGGAAAGAGCTAATTACTCTAGCAACAGCGAAAGACCATCTAAGCTTTTGGCCCCTAATTGCTAAAGGCAATAAAAAGGGAAGCTGTACCAAAGATCTCTTGTTGGACACAAATACATAGGTAAACCATTTTTCTCACCTTTTATCTATAGTTGAATGTGACATAAAGTTCAGTCCACTAGAACTCATAATTACTGCAACCTCAGTCCCAATATATTTTAGTTTGGAAGAAACTTTGGCATTAATAGATGCAATTAAACCAGGGAAAGCACCAGGACCAGAAAAGATATGAGGAGATCTGTGGAAACAGGATAAAGAGGTTTGGGGCCCCTATATTATTTTTTTCCGTAACTCAGTGGCTGCAGGTGCAGCTATACCTAAATCATGGAAAGGATCTGATATTACAACTATTTTTTTAAAAAGTAACCAATACGGCCCTTCACAGAAAATATATGCGCAGCAAATTGTAAGTAAATAGAATAATTGGATTGAGGAGAATAGGATTTTATCAAGGTATCAGGCCAGTTTTAGAGCTAAAACGAGTACTATTGACCAGGTTTTAGATTCCTTTGCATTTATTTTATTTATTTGCGGGTTTATAACGCGCTTGAATCGACTCTTTATCAGAGTATCTCTGCACCCAAAAACACCAGATACCTAAACAGCAGTCTATGGGTAGTAATTTAATCTAGAAACAGGAATGTTTTGAGCTTCTTTCTGAAACTCAGATGCTCCGGACATTGCCTCAGCTCAAGGGGTAACTTATTCCATAAAGTCGGCCCTACTACAGATAAGGCCTTACCACCCTGTCTGGTCTTTCTCACAGCTGGAACTCTCAAGAGAAGTTGATTACTAGACCTAAGAGACCGCGCCGGGTTATAAGGAACAAATTTATCCCTCCAGTGCAGTGGCCCTAGTCCATTTAAGCTCTTGTGTATTAAACAACAGGTCTTAAATTTTACCCTGTTGCGGACTGAGAGCCAATGCAATTTCTCTAGGAGAGGTTTAGACGGTGTTCTAGGGGGAGCATTTAATACTAGCCTAGCCGCGGTGTTTTGGATCATCTGGAGTTTGGCCAGAACTCCATCATTGGCCGAAAGCAGGAGCCCATTACAATAGTCAATACGACTAAGTATCAGAGCTTGTACCAAAGTTTTTCTAGTGTAATCTGGTAACATGGGCAAGACCTTTCGCAACATGCCAATTACATGGAAGCAGGAACCCACAATGGTATTACAATGCTGTTTAAAAGAGAGTTTGCCATCCAAGCGAACTCTTAGATTTTTTACGACCAATTTGGGGTCTGGGACCGGGCCAAGATCTTGTGGCCACCAGTCCGGGGTCCACAGGATCTTTGCTTCCCCAAAGAGTACAACTTCTGTTTTGGCCACATTGCATTGTAGGCAATTAGAAGTCATCCAATTTGCTACCGCCTTCATGCCTTTGGAGAATGAAGTTTTCACTTCGTCGGTTAAGGTTTTGAACGGAAACAGGAGCTGGGTATCATCCGCATATGATACGGGGATGAAACCAAACTCTCTTAAGATTCTCGCTAGGGGGGCCACATAGATGTTAAAAAGAGTTGGGCTCAAACAAGAGCCCAACTGTGGCACCCCCTTGGCAATCTCTGTTTTCACCGAACGAAATTTACCCATACTAACCGATTGAGACCGGTTGGATAGGAAACTTCGTAGCCAGGCCATTGCTGTACTCACCAAACCGATCTTGGCAAGCCGTTCGAGCAGAATGTTATGAGATATAGTGTCGAACGCTGCCGACAGATCTAACAGTACCAGGACTACTGAACTGGAAATACACAAGTTGACCTAAAGGCTGCCTTTGACTTCATCCCCAGAAATCTCCTTTGGAAATAACTAAAAAAAACAAGAGGTACTTGTGGAAATACTCGTGCAGATAATAAGGTAGGATGAGGACAACTTTGCAAGGGTTAGATGGGGTCCAGGGGGCAAACTTACTGATCCTATTAAGGTTTGCTGGGGCGTAAGGCAGGGATGTGTGCTAGCCCCCACCTTGTTTTTATTATATGTTAATGACTGCGAGCATGATTCTCCCAAATTGGGGGGTGAGCCAGTACTGGTTCTTTTATTTGCCGATGATAACATCTTAATTTCCCAAACCGCAGAAGTTTACAAAGTTTACTAGGTACCTTTAGGGTTTACTGTAAGGGCCTGAAAATAAATTTGAGTAAAACTAAATACACGCCAATCAACCCACACAAATCTTTTAAAAAGAATGTAACTGTCAAAAATCAGAAATTAGAATATGTTTATAATTTTAGCTATTTAGGCATTACATGGAATACTAAATGAAACAACTGGAAAAGAGCAAGACTATTCTATATGGAAACTCAATACCAATTGTTAAAAAACATGAGAGTTCTATATCTAAAGTGGTTTCCCCTGCCCTTGAGGTGAATAAACATAAGGCAAAATCAGCATGCATGTGTATATGGGGCAGAACTATGGGTCCCTTTGAATAACAATACTGTCTGGGTGGAGGTGAATACGTTTTTTAGAAAGTTATTGAGACTTCTGAAGTGCACACAGCTAACTCCCATAGTAATGGACCTTAATATATGCCGTATAGATTAACAGACAAGTCTACGACCATTATTGTTTTGGGTTCACTTGTGGTCCACACCAGAACTTGTCCACTATAGAGAAGGACTAGAGGAAATTTTAAAGTTTAAAAATATAAAAGGATTAGTATGGTTGAAACATATCCATGGTTGGTTACATAAATTAGGTCTTAAACAATTTTGGGAATGTCCAGCTGAACTGACTATGGCTTCCAAAAACGTATTAAAGCAAACTTGTTGAGCTTATATTCAAGCTAGTTTATTGCATAGCTCAGCATCAGGTACATTGACAACGCAGTTTCTTCTAATGAAATCAACTTGGAGCTTTCAGCTATTTTCAGATGAAGTACTGCCACAGTTGGCAAAATCTCTATATCTTAAATTTTGTTACGGCGTATTACAGATAAATGCTAACTCATTGAAATGGGTCCATAACAATGAGAATCAAAGTACTGAGTGCTGTGATTTATGTACTATGGGTGCAAAAGAAAATGAATCACATCCACTCTTCTTCTGCCCATCTTACATTAAAATAGAAGGAAATGGATCAAACCCATCTGCCGATTTATGGATACAAGATCCTATAATGAGGCAGAAAAAATATATAGAGATCAGATACATCACAACCAGTAGTTTTCAGTGTGAGCAGGTACTTATTTAGTGTGAGTCTAATAAGGAAAAGGAAGGCATGACATTTTGGTGAAAATATACTAAGCACTTTGTGTCTTGCACTTGCAGTTTAGGTTTGTCAATTATATGGAACTTACTATCAACACGGCACTAATTTTGTATTACATCAAAGGAAGTAAATTAATTACATAGTGAATTTGTATTTTTTTTCTCGTTTTACTATTTCAGAATGTGATCCAATTCAACCCCTCAATGTTTTACAACAGTTTTAAATATATTTATTTTAAAAATTGCTGGAAAGGTCTTTATTGTGTATGTATTCCAAATAATAATGTAATGGTCTATGGGTACTTTTGAAATGTTTTTATCATCTTTTATGTTTTTATAAACTGAAATGAAGATGATTGATTGATTGATTGATTGTTTTGCCCAGAATCACAGTTCATCTTCAGCAGGGCTGCTCGGCCTCCGACCACCACCCCAGCCCTGCCAGAAGGGATATATCGGCCTCCCAGGACGGCTTACACGTTGCAGTATAATGTCAGTATGCAGAGTGCTAGTGGGAGTGTACCAAGTAAACGTGTTGCCTGGAAGCCTGTTTTGTTAAATGGACCAAAGTGTCTCTTGGGAAGAATCTACTGAGAGCTTGGGAGAGGAGGGGCGGCTAGAACCTCTGTGTATTCAACACTCCCCCTGAACACAGCGTGATGTGCCCTGGTAGGCGATTTATAATACATCACTCTGTCCATTTTCAAGCCCATTCTTGAGCACTCAATCACACCTCTATTGGTTTCCAGAGCAATATATTTTCTAGTCAAAAGATTTTCAGAAACTAAAATGTCTCCCAGACTGCTCCCAGGCAGTTTCAATTGTCCCGATCACAACTTAAATTCACTAAATGCATTAGAACCGCCATGGAGAAAAATCCTGCTACCTCCTGCTTTTGACCTCCGAGCTCCCTCTGCCGAGCAGCCTCCGTAGTTGTTCCTGGCGTCTTCATCGAAAGTCGCCTCGGTGCCACAAAGCTTCATGCCAGCCCATTGAAGGATAAGAGGCTGCCACGAACGCCAGCAGCAGAACACCGGCTGTAAAGGGGAGAGGGAGACTGCCAGGAGAACCTTCATTTTCAGTGACGCGCCCTCTCAGGTACTGGTACTCCAAAACTCCATTACCGGGGTGGGGCAGCATCACCTCTGGCTATACGGAAGCGCGGTTCTCTGCAGCCATCCCGGAACAGCTCCAACCTTCTAATTTAAATTAAAATTTTGATTGTTTTTATATTTGAAGTAGTGTGGCACACTGGTTAGAGGCGGCAGACCCGAGAGCAGAGGACGGCCCGGGACCAGGGTTCGATCCCCGGCGTGGCAGGTTTCTGGACCAGGGTCAGCGGACTCGATAATTCTCTCGCCTCGGTGCCCACTCTGATCAGCGTTCACACTCGGCAACTCTGGGCATTAGCTTGCCTCATCTTCACTAACGGCCCCACCAGACCGCCGGGGATGCCTGGTCTCACCCTGGAGATACCCATTAAGGGACCATCTCTCAGGGAAGCCAGGAAGGGTTTCGCAGCGGTCGAAGCGCCTTGGGACCCTACGGGTAATTAGTGCGCTATATAAATGCCTATACATTTACATTTACATTCAATTAAATCAAATATTTCCTAATTTATGTATTAGCTTGATGAATGCTTGTTTCTGTTTTGCAGTTCAAATCATTGAAATTGCTTAGGCCAGGGTCTCTGGATTCCCATTCCAATATTCACTCAGTAAGGGTCCCCATATTTCAATAATTATCAGTAGGGTTCCCCAGATTGTAGTAATGATTAAGTCAGTATCCACAGACGTTAAAAGGTTAAGAACCACTGCACAAGATAACAACATAACATGTGTCAAAATTATCTCACACATGTAGTGTGTCTTACTGTGTACTTCCACTTCAAGCTTTTGAAGCTATTTAATACATTGAAGCAGAGGCACTAGATGAGATGACAGTGGATGAAAGGTTTCCAATATTTTAGTGTTTTAACCAGAAGAGGCTATGAATAATAGCATTCGGGCCCATGACACCAGACATAGACAGGAAGCCATTTGACACTGAACCTTCAACCAGAGACAAGCCAGAACTTTAGACTGAGCCCTGCTCTCAGTTGCTCCTTTTTCTGCAGGAAGAAATACCATCCCCAAATCTGTCCTAAAGATCCTGTCCTCAAAAGGTGTCAGTAGACAATTCAGAAGATTGAGTAGTCGTGTTGTAAAGCCCCTAAGGTCCAATTCCATTTTATGTAGGTCTGACTCCATCATGGATAATGGAAGTTGCCAACATCTCAATCTTAGACAATAGAAGTCCCCATCATTCCAGATTCATGCAGTCATTGTCATGTCTGCCATTTAATGCAGATGTCATTTGACCCTATCATTCTAAGAACTGTGAAAACGTAAAGCCATTGGATTGATGACATAGACAACTCTTGATGCAACATTTGTCCAGGCCAAATATCTACTTTCCACTCTGTCAAAGTTAAATAAGAGCACATACAGACTAATAACCAAAAGAATGTAGTCCGAATTGACATAATTTTACCTTAAATGTTCATAAGGAAACGTCTGTGACGCACACCTTGAGGCATATAATCTATGTTATACATTCCGTAACACACATAAGAAATGCTAATCTCCGATAAGATTTAATATATAATGACTACCACTTGTCAGGAGAGGTTCTTTGCCCAGATTTTTGCCCAAGATTCTGCCAGAGAAAGTACAGCTAGCACACTTTGCAGATGCTAAGTCTTACTTGAAGACAGAAACCGATCCCTGAAGGAAGGCCGCAGCATGTGTTTATGCCTTCGCAGGGAACACTGGCCACACACCTCCACTGATAAAGATAGTCTTTGCTGTCAACAAAGTATGCAGTTCATCTCTTCTTCCTAAGGAGCTCTAGACTGCAAGTAGCTTTGCTTCTTGGTGTTTTTTATATTATTCTCTGTAGTTTTTACTTAAAATTGTGTATTCATCTTAGTACAGTGTGTGTATGATACTGTGAATAACAAAAAAGGTTTGTTGCTGTTTTCACTGTGCACCTGATCCCTTTATGGGGTTGTTATTAATCCAAAAGCAATGCCTCCATCTAATTTGCGCATTCAATAGTGTTTTGCAGGGCTAGAGTAATCTGTCTTTTACAGTCACCACTGGGGCCTTAATCTAAGTTCACCAATGTCACTTGTGGGTGGGAAGCACACCTTATAGAGCTATGACAAAGTAATAGCTTACGCAACAGTAGACCATTATGAGTAAAGTGCTCCTGAAGGGTTTAAGGCCTCCTATGGAAATGGAGCATGAAGTAACCAGTTATCCCACTGAGGAAATATGTACCATGATGGAGCGAGATTCAGAAATACATTTGTTTCGACTCGCAAAGTTAAACTTCCATAATATAATTTTAATAATCAGCATGGAGTGATATATACTAAATCAACTTAGATTAAAACGCAAACATGAGATAAGGGATTAACATATGTGCTCTATGTTGCATCTGCAAGTGTGTAAAAAAATAATTAATTAATCTTGTCTACTTAGGTGATGAAAACTGCTTATTTGCTTGATTCATGCTAATTGATTTACTTTGAATTGTCATCCTAATGTGCTAATCCTCAATTAAAAGTTGCTGAAATTGCTAATAAAGAACTCAATAAAATGCACTTACTGAAATGAAATTAATACAATAAGACTTTTGAACAACAAGCTGGCCTTGTTATTTATGGTCTTGTTCCACTAGTTGATCCATTTACCTTAGTGACTTAATTAATATGTTTTATGCGCAAACCATGGTATTGTATATAAATGTGTAAATAGTTTATAAATAAGGTTCTGTTTAATTAGGTCACATGATTCAGCTGCGCAAAATCTGTCTCGTTGGTTAATGGGCCTTGTGAGTGAATTATGATTAATGGTGAGTATCTGGTGTTGGGTGGCGTTGCTGAGACAGAATTTCTATAGGGGCGCTGGATCAATTCTTTAATAGCAGAGTTCGGTTACTATGGTAACTGACATGTTACATGGTAATTACATAGGATCAATGACTAAAACATGTTAAGTTTGTCAAGTTGTTAAATGTTGTCGAAAGGTTTTTTCCAGCAGTGTGAAAATTCCTAGTTGTGCCGGCATATAAGTAGTGTGACAAGTAAAGTTGCACAGTGCATTTGTTCAGTTTCAAAATAGTGGTATTGTCATATATCACTAGTGTTGTGGACGTACAACATGAGTTTAGGGAAACTTTAGGTGTGCTAGGTAGAATGTATAGTGAGGGTTGTCTATGAAATTGTAGCTTTCGAGTATAGGGACTTGGATCCTGTTTTAAAACTCACTGCGAATAAAGTAATAAAATGTATCTGAACTTGTGTGGAGGGTAAGGGAAGCGTTGTCTATTCTTCCTGGCAAATGTGGATTTCTATGGTTGGTTAAAGTCCTGCCAGGATTTCATGTATGTATAATTAGGGAAATTTTCTGTTTGAAAGTGCGTAAATGATTTTGTAATTCCGTTCGAGTCAAACTTTGAATTGTTACTTAAATGTGCATTCGGAGGGAAACGTGTTCGTTATTACCTGTTAGAAGGTTAAAGTAGTGATACTTTATCAACAATTGAATATTCTGTGATAATAGCGTTGTCTATTTCACGCAAAAGAATACTTGAATGATTGTATAAACTGTCACTTTATTTTAGTGAAACAGACAAATGGTTTGTTTTTCTGTCGTTATTAATTGAAAATCATTGAAAAGTTTTGTTTAAAATGGCGCTGTGAAAATATTTTGTGAAGGAGGGGTAAGCTCTAGGATCGAGAGACGCGGAGCTGCAGCGGCTGTGTACGTCACAGGGTTCACGCTGTGATTGACTAACATACGTCACAGCTAGCGTGCTGATTGGCTCACGTGACTCAGACGAGCTGTTAGCTGATTGGCTCATTCTGAATACGGCAATTCTATTGGTTGAGCAAGGTGGTGACGTAGCTCAACCTGATTGGCTTGTTGGTGAGTTTCGCGCACGGATTGGCTGGTTTTGCGGAACAACCAGGAAACGTTTACGATCATTTAGAAGTAAGCGGATTTGATTAAAAACATGGGTTACTTCTACAAGAAAGAGGAAAAGAAGCTTACTTGGCTTCAGAGATTGAAACATTTTATTAAACCTGACAAGAAAATAGAAACGCGAGTTGGAAAGTTACTTCATAAGTACAAAACACCTGCAGCCTATATGGAAGGTGAATATGGTTATCATACATGCCTTTGGTTTGATAGTTGGATGGATTATACCAAAAATGATGGTGTTTTAGCATGGCCAGAAGATGGGTCGTTTAATATAGGAGTTTTGAAAAATTTGAGAGAAAAAATGATGGCTCTTGTGCCGAAGCCTAGACCTACACAATTTGAAGCTTTAGTTGAATGGGAAGATGAGATGTTTGAACTTGCACGAGAAAACAGTGTTATAATCAGAGGTACAAAATTAGATATAAAAAGGGAAACTCATGAAGATAGAATGCGTCGTTGGAGAAACGCAGACATGTGTAATGGTATGTACCCAGTGAGAGTAATGGTTACTGAAGTACCAGGTCAAAAGAATACCCAAAAGAAAAATAATATTGAAGAAAGTGAATTAGAAGATCCAATTTTAGAAGAAATTTTTAGCACAAATCGGATACAGACTCCTTTTAAACCAGCTTGTACATGGTCTACCCCGATGGTTGCTACAGGAACCACACCAAGTGCACCACCACTTAATGAAGAATCACCCAGATTTTACCTGAATAATGCGCAAACTCCTGAAAGAGTAGAAACGAGAACTAATTCTAGTGCATATGGTGAAAGTAGAAATTTTCCTGAAACTCCAGTTTCACGAAATGAGACTGCAAGAAGTCAAATGGGAACTGGAAGAGATGAAGAAACTCCAAGTGCTTCAGAATATTTACAATCAAAAGAAGAATTAATTCGACAGTTAACTAAAGGTATGGAAGCAGTAAAAGTTCCAGTAACAATTGGTCCTGTTCAGCCAGTATTCGATCAGGGAGAAATTAGACATCCAGGTTTAACTATTCCATTAAATGCAGACATTCAGAAAGTAGCTGAAAAATGTTATTCAGATTTAACAGAAATACATCGAGAGAAAAAAATGATGCCTGATTTAACATTTAATCCAGGTTCATCATGCAGAACACCAATGGGTGCAGAATCTGATACTGAAACCCCAGAAAAGAGTGTTGAAAAATCAAATGTAAGTTCACCAAAACTTGATGTTGCTAAATTAAAAGCAGATTTAGAGGAATTAATTATTGGCACAATTGGACCTGACAATTTAAAGCATTATCAAGATGATGAATTATTATTTATTTGTAAAAGTGTACAATGGAAAACGAAAAATAAATATGAAAAGTTAGAAGAATTAGCTACTGAATTAGTAATTGACATGAGCAAACAGAAGAATTTGGGAAAACACTACAGATTAGATTTTACCGAAAGAGACATTGAGAATTTCAATGCGATGTGAAGAATTTTGCATATAAAAGATTTGATTGTGTATATAAAAAGATTGGGAGATTTAAGAAAATGTAGAGTGAAATGGACAAAGAAAAGAGAGGAAGAAAGGAGAGAAAGAGGCATAGTTGCAAATCAGTATCCAATGTGGGAAATAGCAGGAGGTGGATATGTGCATGTTCCTTGGTCAAGACAGGACATTTTGTTTACAAATGATTTTCCTCGGCTCAGAGAAAAGCCAGTGGAATGGTATTGACAGGTGAATAGATTCATCAAAGTCTCAAAAGTTTTGTGGATTGATCTTGACGGATTCTTTGACATAGTTGTCCCGTCAGATCTTTGGACAGAATGTAAAGTTTCTGTAAGTTGGCCAAAAGTAGAACCTGCTCGAGATACAGTAACAGGTGCTCCATCATCGGAAGTTATGGGCCTGTATGATAAGGTAATTTACTGGTTGAAAAACAAGATTCCACCAAAAGAAGTTGATTGGGTCAAAATAGACAGATCAAATCAGGAGCCAAAAGAGTCAGTACATTCATTTTATGAAAGATTACTGCTGGTGTTTAAACAGTACAGTGGCTAGGAAAAAATTAAGTGAAAAGGACATGAGCCTCTTCATATGCAGGTTTGTTTATGGTTTGAGACCTGAAATTGGAGAGATGATTAGAAATAGGATTGTCGGCTGGCAATCACTCTCAGTTGATGATATTCTGAGGAAGGCTAAATACTGCAGTGATGAGATAGATGACAAACAGAAAAAGCTAAAAGAAAAAGCAATGTGGGCACAGGTGAAGGTAGCTGAACAGCAAATCGCAAATTTGGAGAATAAAAATATCACTATTAGTCAGAATCAGAATCAAGGGAAATATAAAGGTAATAAGCCAACATTCATTGTTAATTTCGAAGAGCTGTAACAAAAGTTACCTTGTTTTAATTGTGGCAAAATTGGACACTGGAAGCGTGAATGTAAAAATCCGCCCAGAAATTTTAAAATTGCATCATTGAATCCACAGATGCAGAATGATGTAATTCTGCAGCAACAGCTACAGCGACAGTTAAATGAGTTGAATCTGCAGCAACAGCTACAGCGACAGGTAGTGAATCAGCAGAGTCAGATTCCACAACCGCCACTTCCAAATTGTGTGAATGGTCAGAGGTACAATTCGGAAACGGGATTCTACGGAGGTGATCAGGTAATCAGACCGCAAAGGGTGAATGTGCCAAATGTTTCTCAACAATTTTTGATGACAGAAAATGGAGGAAGTGATTCTGAGGATTACTTATGACGGTGCCTGAGAGAGGGGGAAGAGTGTGTGCTTGGAGCCACTCTTGAGGTAGATCAGTCAGGTCCATATATAAATGGTAAGGTGAACGATGTAGAAATCACCTTTCTTGTGGACACTGGTGCTACCCGTTCTACTGTTAGATCAGTGGAAATATAAAACCTCCCTCTCTCTGTGGACTCAATCCAAGTAGTTGGCGTAGCTAATCAGCAAATTAAAACAGATTTGACAGAGCCTAAAAAGGTAGAAATTGGCAAATTTAAAGACAAGCACAGATTTGTAGTTTGCAATAGCAGTCCTGTAAACTTGCTAGGAAGGGACATATTGTGTAAGATGAACTGCAAAATATATTGCTCACCGGAGGGTATTGAGCTTCAAACATTTGAAGAAGATGGGCTTTACAAATTAACAATGTTAATGGTGAAGCAGAGGAAATTAAATTATTTCCTGCATTTGACAAAGATAATCTCCCAGAAGAATATAAAAAACAGTTAATGCTGAAATGTGGGATTTGACAGGAAGTGAAATGGGCTTGATGAAAAATGTTGACCCAGTTAATATTACAGTGAAACAGGGAATAGATTTTCCAAACATTCCTCAATATAAAATGAAAGCAGAAACAATTGAAGGTGTCATTCCTGTAATTGACAAATTCATAAAACAAGGTGTGTTGAAAGAAATTGAAAGTAGTCCTTGTAATTCACCGATTATGGGGATCAAATAGCCAAATGGAACGTACAGGATAGTTCAAGTTAATCAAATAGTTGTTCATGTTGCCCAGTTGATCCAAACCCAGCAGTGATTCTTTATCAGATTCCGCATGATGCAGAATGGTATACAGTCATTGACCTTTGCAATGCGTTCTTTACTGTTCCATTGCATCCGGATAGCCAGCAAATGTTTGCGTTCAGATTCCAGGATCGCATCCTAGCATGGTGTCGTATCCCTCAAGGGTATACAGAAAGTCCATCTATCTTTAATCGGTTGCTAAAGTAATCTTTGGAGAATTTGAATTTACCTGGTAAGTCAACATTGGTGCAATACATAGATGACTTGCTAGTAGCAGCCAAAAATCGAGATAACTGTGTTACAGATACAATTACACTGTTAAATCACCTAGCAGATGAGGGACATAAAGTGTCTCCTGCAAAATTACAGTTTTGCAAACAGGAAGTAAAATATCTTGGTCACAGAATAGCAAAAGGAATCAGACAGGTGACAGTTGAGAGAAATAAAATGATTCAAGGAATGCAACCTCCAAAAACACAGAGACAGGTCAGAATGTTTCTAGGAATGGTTGGTTATTGTCGTCAGTGGATTAGTGGATTTTCAGTAATTGCAAAACCATTGCAGAGACTAACAAAAGCTGACATAAAAGACCCAATTGTTCCGACAGAAATTGAGATTGAAGCTTTTGAAAAGTTAAAGAGAAGTTTGTGTGAAGCTCCAGCTTTAGGCATGCCAGATTACGAAAAAGATTTTGAGCTATACTGCAGCGAAAGGGAAAGATGCGCATTATCAGTCCTTATTCAGAGACATGGAAAACTGAGAAAGCCAATAGCATACTTTTCAGCAGTTCTTGACCCTGTTGCAAAAGCATTACCAGGCTGCTTAAAAGCAGTAGCTGCAACAAGTGTGAGCCTTGAGCAAAGTGAGGGAATCATTATGGGATTTCCCGTAAAAGTATATGTGCACCATTCAGCTGAAATTCTTCTTACTAGAAGCAAAATTCAGCATTTAACAAGTAACAGGCTTACCAAATACGAGAAAGTTATTCTGGGATCAGATAATGTCTCAATAGCAAGGTGTGTGAATTTAAATCCTTCTACCTTATTGCCTGATGGCACTGTATCTGAAATTAGAAATGAAAATGACATTGATCACGAGTGCTTGGATGTTTTAGAATATTGTACCAAGCCTAGGCAGGACATTAAAGATGTTCCTGTGCCTGAGCCAGATTTTGTTTACTTTGTTGATGGTTCTTGTCTGAGAACGTATGAGGGTTGTCCGAGAGCAGCATATTCAGTCTGCCCGGTTGCAAATGTGGTTGAAGCATCATGTCTTGAAGGAATTCGTTCAGCTCAAGTGGCAGAATTGATTGCTTTGATTTGTGCTTGTGAAAGAGCAAAAGAGCTCAAAATCACCATAGTGACTGACAGTCAACATGGATATGGAGTTGTCCATTATTATGGTCAGCTCTGGTCTCAAAGAGGTTATTTAACTTCTGCGGGAACACCAATCAGAAATGAGTTCTGAGTTCACTTATGCTAACATCTGTAGTTGAGACATGGCAAGGAGTAAAAGATTTACAAGATTAGGCAAGTGAAGAGGAGAAAGATTCATGGTTAAAAGCAGAATGCAGACAGCGAGAGGAAGATGGGATTTGGATTTACAAAGATGACAGACCAGTTTTACCAAATAGCATGATTGCTGATATGGCCAGAATGTATCATGGTCAGGGACATATTGGAAGGGATTCCATGATTAGGCTTTTCAGACAGAATTGGTTTAACCCAAAATTCAGGATAATCGCAGAATCTTTGTGCCAGAGATGCTTAATTTGTCAACAAATGAACCCAAACAGAAAAACAGTTGTGAGCATGGGAACCATAGGACGGGAGGGTGGTCCTTTCACCAGGTTGCAAATGGATTTCATTTACATGCCACTCCATACCCAGCTACGTTATGTTCTTGTGATAATTTGTTTGTTTTCAAGATGGGTTGAAGCGTTTCCTACACGTCACAATTATTCAGTTACTGTTGCAAAATTACATTTAAGGGAGGTCATACCAAGGTACGGTTTTCTGGTGACTGTGGAAAGTGATCGTGGAACACATTTTGAAAACACACTGTTTCAAATGGTTTGTGAAGCATTGAACAATAAACAAAAGTTGCACTGTGCCTACAGACCAGAAGCATCAGGTGTTGTTGAGCAAGTAAATGGCACAATTAAGAACAGGATTGGAAAAATGTGTTTAGCTACAGGAATGAAGTGGACACATGCACTTCCACTTGTTTTGATGTCACTAAGAAGTACTCCTGATAAAAAGACAGGTTTAAGTCCACACGATATAGTCATGGGCAGAGTCATGAGACAAGCATTTTTACCTGTAGAAAAACTGATGAGTATAAATGATAGCGTTATTTCAGAGTACTGCAGGGATCTCTCTGACGTCGTGACTTCTGTGTTCCATCAGGTGGGAACTGAAGTGATAACAAGAGACAAAGAGCAAGCACATGATCTGTTACCAGGAGACTGGGTAAGAACAAAAGTTCACCGAAGAAGAAACTGTCTAGTACCCAGGTGGCAAAAGGCAAGACAGGTGATTCTTGTAACAACAAATGCAGTAAAGTGTAAGGGTTTGAAAAGGTGGATCCATGCGAGTCACACAATTTGTGTGCCACCACCTGAACATCCTGACGAAGGTGACACTACTGCAGACTCAGACTCTGAGGAAGAACCTGAGAAAAACTCTAGATCCTGAAGATCGACAAGGAAGTCGACATCTGGAAAGTTCAAATGCGAATAAAGCATTGAATGAAAAAGATTTGGAAATTGTAGTAGTAGACTCTGATAATGATGAAGATCTGCTAGAAAAAGAAGTGGAAAAAGAGTCTGATTAAGAAGCAATCGATGATAAAAAGAGTATTGAAAAGCAGGAGAGAAGCTCTGAAAGCAGGAACGGAAATTGTGAAACTGGGAAGTCAGAAGTAATTCATGAAGAAGACGAGTTACCAAGTACCAGCTATAAGGATAGAGTTCCTAACAGAGTGAAGCTGCCGAGTAAAGAAGTACCTGAGTCCAGAATTCAAATATCTGATAGTGAAACTGATGACAGTGATGAAGAATCTCAAATAAGAAATTTCAGAAAAAGAGCTTGGAGAACAGAATGTAATGTGACTGAACCAAAGAAGAAATTACCTAGAAAAGGTGATAACTGGCCTAGTGAAAGAGAAAGCTTGAAATTTAAATTGGTGACCAAATCAAAAATACAAGTAAATGAGGTGTCAAGTCAAAAAGGTGACTCTGATAGCAGTAGTAGATCATAAAGAGTTGTAAAAAAAAAACAGAAGTACAAGTCTCCTGAGTGGACCTATATAATCATCCCACCTGTGGTGGAGGTGAACAGTAGCAGTCAGGAAGAGATAGATGACAATAGTGACAATGATTGAAATTTTCTGTAAAATTTGAGGTTTCGTTTTTGGCATAAGGTTGAAGAAATTGTGTTAGGTGACACAAGGTCGAAGAAATTGTGTTAGCTGGATAAACACATTGATGCAAGACGCAAGGTCGAAGAAAAGCTGTTCGAAAATAAGGTTTTGTGTTAAAAAAAAATCAAAAATAGGGGGGTGATGGAATAATTAGAATCATTTTTTTAATTATTTTTTATTTTTTATTTTTGTTTTCTTTGAAAGGCTATTGTTAACAGAGTAAAGATGACTTATACTTATACTAATGCCAATTCTAGATGTTCCATTCTGAGGAGATGTTGTAAAATGTGATTCTGATAACCTTGCTTTGGTTAATTTTAGCTGTCATTTTCCCTTTTGGGATCGACAAGGAGCCGTATAAAGCAAATATGACAAGTGAAGCTTTGGCTAAACAAGATAATCATGGTGTAACAAGCAAAACTAACAGAATTATTGATCACAAACCAGAGGTCCATCAAGATAGATCTGTTGGTGATTTTTCTAGTAATACTTTTTCAAGGCTTCTGGCTGAGTATGTAAAAGTCATGGAAGTTAAAGACATACAATATGATTCCTCTTACTTATGGCATAACCTGTAGTGTGATAGCTAGCTTATTTTATCAAACCGGTCGTTTAGAATATTACTATTCGAACCATGACGAAATCTTTGCAAATTTGAAAATTGACAAAAGCTTAAATACGCTTAAACAAGCCAAACAGATGAGGGAATTCTTTATTGTTACTAATGAGTTTACCTATGAGTATGCTTTTAAAAATAATTTAACTTGTAAGTTGAGAAATGAAGAAAAGTCTTTCCTGAATTTAGTTGAAGAGAGAAGAGCAATTTTTAAGAGAAACGAAATGCTTAAACAAACCAAATCGAAATTTTGGCAGATAGAGGATGAAAAGCTAAATGGCAAATCTTTTGGAAATGTTGCAATTCACATAGACAAACCTGTTAGTGGTAAATTCTGTATTAGGAGAGATAATACATTGTTCGACAATTACTTTGTGGGTGCCAGTCAATGTGAAGACACTTATTAGATCACGGGGGGTTGGGGATTAAAAGGTGGCAAATATCCAATTTTTCCTGGAATTTATTTTGAATGTGGGGACAAGGCTTATTACAATCTCCCTGACCACTGGTATGGGACTTGTTTTATTGGATTAGTTTTTCCCAAAAATGTTCATGTTGACAGAAATGCAGAGGGTTCATTTGAAATTAAAAGTCATCTGAGCAGATTTAAAAGAGAAAGTTTCTCAGAAATTTTGGGAGACATCTTTGAAGCAGTAACACCTTTAGTAGGTATAACCCTGAATGCAGTTAAAATCAGAAAACTGTCTACAATTGTTGACAGATTGTCAACTGATACAGCTAGTGGCTTTCAATTAGAGGATACTGAGCTCATTGCTATAAGGTCTATGGTAATGCAGAATCGTCTTGCGTTAGACATTTTGCTAGCAAAAGAGGGAGGAGTTTGTGGCATTTTACATGTCCAACACTGCTGTACCTATATCCCAGATAAGAGTCAGAGTATTGAGATGTACATTAAAAACATTTCAGAGATTCATTCAGAAATTGTACCTTTAGAAGAGGAAGATTTTTCAGAACGTTTGACCAAAAGAATTTCAGCAATCAAAACCTGGTTTCAAGAGATAGGTAGTTCAATCCTAGGCAACATTCTGACACCCTTATTAGTTATAGTCTTTGTGATACTTTTGTTAAAAATCAGTTGCATGTTACACAAGAGAAAGAAATACCTAAGGGAAAAGAAGAGAATCTACAAGCTTAGAAAGGAACAGGAGAGAGAGATAGAACTGGAAGAGTTTCGTAGAACTCAATATGAGAGTTGCAGACAAACAGCTGAGACAAGACTTTAGAAATACTAATACAGTGTAAATCAAAACATGTTCATGAAATAAAATGTTGCTAAATTTTTGGGTGTAGTTTGGTGATTTTGAAATCACCAGATTAGGGAGTTGATGGAGCGAGATTCAGAAATACATTTGTTTCAACTTGCAAAGTTAAACTTCCATAATATAATTTTAATAATCAGCATGGAGTGATATGTACTAAATCAACTTAGATTAAAACGCATACATGACATAAGGGATTAACATATGTGCTCTATGTTGCATCTGCAAGTGTGTAAAAAATAATAATGAATCTTGTCTATTGTCCTTGTCAGTATTAAATGCGGCTGTTTTGATTAATAGCATGTGCTCATTTGTGTGTGGTTATGTTATGTCTTTTCGTCTTTATGTGGCATACGTTTGAGAAAGAATCCTATTTGCTGCTTTCTTTGCTTCAGCTAGGTAACATTTATTAATGGGTTAAAAATTAGCAAAGGAGGGTGGTTAACAAAACAAATTCGTATTCTTTCATTAATTAATGTCTTGTGTTTGTTTATACATTAGTTTTGACGAATGGGCCTAAGAAAATGGCTGGCAGTGCTGCAGAGTATGAAACTTGACCAGAGTGAAGCCTTCACTCATGCGCAGACGATAGAGTATTTTGCTGAACTGACAAACGTTTAATGCAGAAGCAATCATGGTCGAGTTGAATGTGTTCTTGGTGACATTTCCAAGGACAGGATGCAGTATGCCCTGCCAAGATTAGGAAGTGAGAAGTTTGTGCACGGAGAATGTATCTTTTTGAGGAAGCAAAAGGATGGAGAAACTAAGAACAATAAGGGCTATGATGAGGCACCGGACTTGGTCAGAAAAATATTACCTAATGGTGGACTGACATGGCTCAGCCAATTGGAGACTCGGATTTTCTGAACGAATGTGTGATAAAGATACTTTAGCTAGTCAGAAAAGGTATAAAAACTGACCAATTTGGAGGGAGGGCGCTTCTCGCTTTCCGAATCCTGAAAGGCGTGCAGTGCTGAAGGAATTTTTGGAGCACGTAAGGATCAATAGGGTTAATGACTATTTCTTTAGCCTAAGTGAGTTTTAGTTAGGGAACTTAGGTGATGAAAACTGCTTATTTTCTTGATTCATGCTAATTGATTTACTTTGAATTGTCATCCTAATGTGCTAATCCTCAATTAAAAGTTGCTGAAATTGCTAATAAAGAACTCAATAAAATGCATTTACTGAAATGTAATTAATAAAATAAGACTTTTGAACAACAAGTTGGGCTTGTTATTTATGGTCTTGTTACCACTAGTTGATCCATTTACCTTAGTGACTTAATTAATATGTTTTATGCGCAAGCCATGGTATTGTATATAAATGTGTAAATAGTTTATAAATAAGGTTCTGTTTAATTAGGTCACATGATTCAGCTGCCCATAATCTGTCTCGTTGGTTAATGGGAATTGTGAGTGAATTATGATTAATGGTGAGTATCTGGTGTTGGGTAGCGTTGCTGAGACAGAATTTCTATAGGGGCGCTGGATCAACCATCACTGTAGATATAAAAGAAAAACCACAGGAGCCTCTTCTTAAAAAAATAATAAAGGCTAAAATCTCTCCTGATCTCTTTCTTGATGGAGAATGCGAGCTTGAAGCTGAAGAAAAAGCTGTTAAAGGAATGTTTCTAGAAATTTTACGCATAAAATAAAAGGGCTACTCAAAAAAGGACAATCATTGGCCACAACCGTGCTCCCATATATACCCACAAGAAAAAGGGATTAATGGGCTGAAACCGAAAATATGTTACTGCACATGAGTGGGCAGGGCTCCTGTCATGGTCCAACACTGGGAGCTGCAGTTTCACGGGTTACTGCGTATCACGTCCTAACTTTTAACACAGCAGTCTTACTAATGCCATGGTCAATATCTGACATTTCTTACCATCTCCAAAAACGGACAGTAGAAATGCCAAACACAGGGATCAGCACACCCCATCCTGCTAAGAAATTGCTTTTATGTTGCACACAAAACCTCTCTGCATCCAGCAGAGAAAGATGAGTATTAAGATGGGGATTCAAGTCAAGGAGGAATCCCCGAATCCTCACAGCCAGACACAAAAGAGAAAAAGAAAGAAGAATTCTGGGTAAGCTGGCCATCTATAGTGTCCAAGTGGTGGAAAGGGTGAGCTAGCAGCATGCTTTGAAGTTCCTTTTTTTCCTCCTCTCTTCCGGTTCAGAATACGTCATTAGTAATCATTGGGAAAAAATGATGGATGGATAAATGGATATTTTTCCCTTACTCTTAGGGTCCCTACCCCTGATCCTACCCCCGAAGGAGAGGCAGCAGGATTTATTCAGCTGGGCTTTGCCTTCCTCTACACAGGTGATCAGATCCCCAAGTGTAAATAAACAAATGAACACCATATAATTTGCAGGAATTTGCTTTTGTCCCCTTCCAGAAAAAATGGACATAACCTCTGAATCTGATTGATCAGTTTGATGACCACAAAGACATAGGGGCAACCACGAAACTCAATGAACATTTTCATTTCAGTGCTCAACATCTCTATGGAAACTAGTTTTGGGAGAAGATGTTCTCCTGCTTTTGCTTATGTCAACTCAATTCTTTTCACAGCATACAGAATAGGGAGGAAGGGCAGGAAGCTGCTCTTCACTGCAAGTAGTGTGTATGGTGCCCTTACTTTTTGATAATTTCTTTGGGCTGGCGTTATTCAAGATAGCTTGCACAGTTGTCTTCTAGAACTGGTCTGTCCTTCTCTTTCTTTCAAGGTAGGTATTGGTGCCAGGCTGTGAAAATGGATTAGCAAAGCATTCCATAGGGAGGTGAGAAGTGAGAGATGCAGTTCAGGGGAAGCATGTTTGGATTGGGGAGACAGCACTCTCTCACTGCCAAATCAGGTATTTGTGAAGCACAAACTACTCACTCCTAAGGGCCTCAAGGTGCTGGGGGACTTTGGGAATATTAAGTGAGTTATTGCCCAGAGTCACAGGGTGCTGAGCTGAGCTGCCGCTGGTGGAAGGGATTGAACTGTGAGCCCTGCGCTCCGTAGTCAACCACCCTGGCCGCTGCGCCACACCTCTCCCCCTACCACAAACTGTATGGAGCAACCTATAACCCTAGGGGTTCCCTATATAGAGAAAGTGACCTCAATGCACATCCCAACCATCAGAGGTTTTGTAGCACTTTTACACATGCTATACATATTTGCTACACAGTTTATCAAAGAGGACCAGAAGCTCAGGTAAAAATGCCTGAACCATCGTATAATCAGTTCTCATCTGTCATTATTAGTGCCAAGGTCAGGTCATGGGAACATAGTCACACATTTGAAAAGGAGTTTCTCTTTGGATGGGCCTTACTCAAGCCCATGGCACATGCCAGGAGACGTGATATGGGGGCCTCCTGAGCAATGCACACATCTGGTGTGCTAGAATATTAAAATAAGCAGATTGTTGTATGGACACTGAGCTAATGAATTTCAACCCTGCTTTAGCCATGAAAAAATGGATTCGGCAGTCATGTAGAGTTTGACTCCATTCCGGTATAAAAGCCACACCAGGTCTGGATCTCTCTGCTTGATTATGACACTTATGAACAGGATTCTGCAGCATCTCTCTAGTTTGTAGCTCTTCAGACTCCAGCTCTTCATTCTCCAGATCACCTGAGCAAAGCATTTCATTTGGAATCCTGTAGCACTTCATGATCTATAGTGATGAGGTGCTAGGACCCATCAGCTCAAAAGCCTCTAATGTTATCTTCCTCACTGAAACCTGGCTCAACCATACTGAGGTACTTTCAAGACATCCCTCAAACAATACCAACCACTCCTGAAAAAAACAAAGAAAGAACACATTGACCGTCCACATCTATGACACCTATAATCACAGCAAATAACTCTTCAACATTTCTAGAGAGTTCTCCAACCCCTCAGCCTTCAAAAACATCATCACCGACTCCTATAAACTCTGCGACACCCTTGTAGATTTCTTCCATGATAAAATTGCCTCCATTTATAAAAACTTCATACACTAACCCACTGCCGGCAACACTCTCATACTCCTGGCTCCCAAAATCGCAAACCACAACCACCTGCTCACCACCTGGGACCAGCTCACCACGCAAAACACCACCGCCCTCATGGAATCCATCCATTCTGGAGCACCCTCAAAGCCCTGCCCCCAACATATCTTCAACCTCAGGAGCAGGACAATCAGCAACAAAGTCACTGTCATCCTCAGCACTTCCATCACCATGGCCACATTCCCCAAAGAATGGAAACAGACTGAGATCAAGCCCCTTCTCAGGAAACAAACTGCTGACCCAGGCAACCTCAAGAGGTACCGTCTCAGTTCTCTGCTCCCCTTCCCATCCTTGAAAAGGCAATTAACCGTCAACTCACAGAGGACCTAGAAAACAACAGTCTTCGGGACACCTTTCAATCTGGATTCTGCACCATCCACAGCACCAAAACCCCCCTAATCACTTCCACCAATGATCTCAGAACCCTCCTTCACTGGGGAGACACAGCAGCCCTGATCCACCTCAAGTGAATCCCACAGCACCGCCATCAAGAGACTCCACTACATTGGAATTCAAGGAAATGCCCTCAGGTGAATTGCCTCCTTCCTCACCAGGAGAACCAAGAGAGCATGCTTCTATCCTGTCACTGCCAAACCCAAGAACATCATCTGCAGTGTCCCTCAAGGCTAGTCCTTCTGCCCCACTCTGTTTAACACCTACATGACACCCTTGCCAACATCATCAGAACACACAGACTTAACTTCATATCCCATGAAAATGACACCCAAATCATCCTCGCACTGTCGGAAGACCCTCCGCCTCCATGGCCAACTTCCACAGATGCATGACTAGCATCTCAAACTGGATGAAAGACAACTGCTAAAACTCAAAACAGACAAAACAGAATTGCTAATCTTCTGGAATAACTACTCATTGTGGAACAGCTTCTGGTGGCCTTCCAAACTAAGACCCTCATCAACTCCGACAGTCAATGCCAGCACCTTGGCATCATTCTGGACAGCAAGCCCACCATTAGAAACCATATCAATTCAGTTTCCTCTCCCTTCGCATGCTCCTTAACACCTTCAAATGGCTCCTCATCAAAACAAGAAGAACCGTTACTTAAACCATGGTCACCAGCTGGCTGGACTACCGCAACGCTCTCTATGTAGGAATTACAGAGCACTCAACCTCCCCAGATGAACCCACATAATCACCCACCTCAGGAAGCGATACCAGCTGCCAATTTAGAAGAAAAGTACATTCAAGATGCTGATCCACACTTACAAAGCTCTACACAACCAAGTACCACCATACATCAACCGCCACCTGAGCTTCCGCCAACCCACCAGACTCCTGCACTCCACCTACCACTCCCTCGCTCACACCCCCCACATCTGCAGAAGCAACATTGGAGGATGCTGCTTCTCCTATCAGGCACCAAAGTCCTGGAATGACCTCCTCCCTTCAGCTCTGGACCACACCCTGTCTGCTGGAATTCAGGAAAGGACTCAAAACTTAGCTGTTCAACTGAAGTTCCCTCACCTACCCCTCAGCCAATGGTTCACAGCGCCACAACACCCTCACAGGTGATCAGCAACGGTTTAATCCTGGTTAATTGATTGATTGATTGTTATGTTTGTGAGCATCACAATGTGAGAATGCCTTTGAAATATTTCCTGGTAAAAGCATTGTTTCCGCCTTTTGTGATCATGAACATTCAAATGTTCACAAATAAGAGCTACATTCAAATGTGCAGTCCTCTGACCACCTCCACACTACCTATTCACTCCTCCAATTCTGAAGGTAGTACCCATGCATTCCAGTAATCACACTGTCACTCCCCGTGCACTCCTGCAATCACCCATCTAGTACCATGTACTTATCCAATACCTCTGTCAATACACAAGCACTTGCAAATTCATCATGCACTCTCTTTTCAGTACTCTAATAATCAAGGTAAATAGGCACTACTTATGCAGTCATAAAATGACCCATGACCTACCCATGCATTGTTTGAATAAATCAACATCTACTAATATACTCATGCAATCACCCACTCAGTAGCATGCAGTTATTTCTCTGTTTTTTAACCAAGTAAGGTAGTTCTGAAACAAACTCTTTTTTTCTTCTTTATTTGGTTTTATAATTTTGTTGTATTTTTTAAACTATTTAGTATATGTTTTTTGGTGTTTCTTTAAAAAAAACGGAAATTCAAAGCTCTAAGTTTGAACTTTAGCAATTAAAAAAACAAAATCAACAGTGGTGATTTCTTGCTACAGAAACCACTGCATCTACGGAAGGCTCCCCATAGCAAACCACATTGTTGCAAAGTTGTTTAAGATAGGTTAATTCTGAACAAATATCCGGGCCTCGAGATGAGGAACTTGAGGCTCCTGAAATGCTGGGACTAGCTCCCTGGTCATGTTGTTGCATTTGTTCTTGCACACATCACAGTTGTTCCCTTGCCAATGGTTGAGGGTGAATTGTCTGCAGATGTTTGAACATGCTAGATGTTCCCCAGGAGTATTTTTTATCACTCCCCCTAGTACAGCTGACTCGCGCATTCACTTTTTTTTGCACCAGGTGAAATAGTGAAACATTTCCACACAATGCTGTCCTTCTTCTTCTTCAATAAAATTCGGATTCTTCTTCTTCTGAAGGAATATGCAGCACAGAAATAGAAGAAGACATTTCAATGTGAAAAGGAAAACACCAAAGAAATATACACGAAATCTCAAAAAACGCAGCAGGTGTGTCTCCTGGGATGATGTATGAAGAATGAGAAAAATGGGTGTGGTCCTCCAACTTATTGAATAGAAAACCTTATGAACGAATGAATGCTTTCTTTTAAAGTCACATGGGAGACACGCACCCGGGATGCACCCAGCACGCACCCCAACCAACTTTAAGAAAGTATATTTAACAGTATTATAACTTTATTGCAGTTAGAAATATATCATTTTCATAATTAGTTTACATAATTTCTTGATATAACATACAGATTTAACAAGTACACGTATAGTTTTCAACATAAAAAATGTTTTACCGGAGTCTTTCACCCAGCGCGATTGCACACGTTCATTACATTATGCAGGGGGGGGACCGCCCTTTATTCTCCTACCAAACGGGCTCCCATACGTATATGACGTTACATGTGGGCCAGGCACTGCGCACCCATTGCTAACCAAACATGGCTCCTTCTCGTCTTTTCCAATATGGCGGCTTGAATTTGCACACCGACCGTGATAGGTACACGGTGGGTACGTGACTCCTATATTTTTTAATATACATATATTTTAAAAGACATAGGACATTACATAATTAAATTAAAATACAAAAAATAATAAATTTACAATTAGCTTTTAAAAAAAAACTAGAAATTCCCTGGACAAACCATAGGTTTCAGGCCTCTTACGCTTACAAATGAGCAATTAAAAAACCTTAGAAAATAACTGAAAAGACCATAGGTTTCAGGGATGTTATAGTTGAAAATTAGCATTTAAAAAACCCTAGAAATTAATTGAAAGAAACATAGGTATTAGTCCCGTTATAGTTAGAAATTAGCGTTTAAAAAACCTTAGTAATTCACTGAAAAAACCATAGGTTTCAAGGACGATATAGTTAGAAATTAGCATTTAAATTTTTTTTTAAATTTACTGAAAAAAACGATAGGTTTCAGGGACGTTATACTTAGTTGGACAGTTCCCTTTTTTCTTTAAAAAAAAAACTAAAAAAAATTGTTCAAAAAATCTAACAAAACAGCAAAACAACTAGTTCTTTTAAGAACTAACTTTTTTGAATGAATGTGTAGAGCATAATTGAAAAATTTAACCAAAGAACACATTGGTAGTGTATGGTGAATATGAAAGTGCAGAACTATAAGGAGGTGCTACAGCATAACTCTATAAGGTGTTTTCTTGCAGTATACTGTAGTACTTACGAAGCACATGAATGTAACATATGTACATAAATATGTTACAAGCCTATGCTTCTTTCTGCACTGTTGGTGAAACTGCCAGGGTGAATTTATTAATGCTTGAGTTTTAGCGCAGTGACTGCATTAGAACATACTACTGAAAAGGTCAATACAATAGTGCAACAGCAGTGACAGAGTGATTTGTGGAAGTGTAAGGATACAGAGTGGAGAATTGAAGATGTGAAAGACAAGTGTGCAGGTGGATAGAAGACTGCATGCAAAGTGTATATGGGTTTGAAGCAGTCCATGTTCTAATGCCTACTTTGCTGCATGAGTGTTTGGGTACTGACTGAATGATTACAGTTCTGCAAGGACAGTTCCTGACTGAATTTATAAGTGCTTTAGTTTTAGCGCAGTGAATGGATAAGCACATACTGCTGAATGGGTCACTACAATAGTGCAACAGCAGTGACAGACTGTTTGGTGGTAGTGTAAGGATGCAGAGTGGAGAATTGAAGATGTGAAAGACAAGTGTGCCAGTGGATAGAAGACTGCATGTATGGTGCATAGGGTTTTGAAGCAGTACATGTCCTAAGGCCTCACTGAACTTATAAGTGCTTGAGGTTTAGAACAGTGAATGGATTAGCACATACTACTGAATGGGTCACTACAATAGTGCAACAGCAGTGACAGCGTGTTTGGTGGAAGTGCAAGGATACAGACTAGGGAATTGGACATGTGAAAGATGAGAGTGCAAATGGATAGAAGACTACATGTTTAGTGTATAAGGGTTTGAAGCAGTTCATGTTCTAAGGCCTACTTCGCTCTATGAGTTCTGGAGTACTGACTGAATGATTACAGTTCTGCAAATACAGTGCCTCACTGAAGTTATAAGTGTTTGAGTTTTACAACAGTGAATGGATTAGCACATACTACTGAATGGGTCACTACGATAGTGCAACAGCAGTGACATCGTGTTTGGTGGAAGTGTAAGGATACAGAGTGGAGAATTGAAGATGTGAAAGATAAGGGTGTATGTGGATAGTAGACTGCATTCATACAGCATACAGGTTTGAAGCAGTCATTGTCCTAAGGATTACTTCACTACATGAGTACTTGGGTACTGAGTGAATGATTGCTCTACTGTAAGGAGAGTGTCTGAGTGAGTTTTACCGCACTGAATGATTAGTACATACCGCTGAATGGGTCACTATAACAGCACAAGGGCTATAACAGATTGTTTGCTGGAAGTGTAAGGATACAGACTGGAGAATTGAAGATGTGAAAGAGAAGTGTGCAGGGGGATAGAATACTGCATGTATAGTGCATAGGGGTTTGAAGCAGTCCATGTCCTCAGGCCTACTTCGCGGCAAGAGTACTTGGGTACTGACTGAATTATTACAGTTCTGCAACAGTGCAACAGCAGTGACAGAGTGTTTGGTGGAAGTGTAAGGATACAGAGTGGAGAATTGAAGATGTGAAAGATAAGTGTGCACATGGATAGAGCACTGCATGCATACAGCATAGAGGTTTGAAGCAGTCCTTCTCCTAAGCTGTACTTCGCTGTATGACTACTTGGGTACTGACTGAATGATTACAGTTCTGCAAGCACAGTGTCTGACTGCATTCATAAGTGCTTGAGTTTTAGCACTGTGAATGCATTTGCACATACTGCTGAATGGGTCACTACTATAGTGCAACAGCAGTGATAGAGCGTTTGGTGGAAGTATAAGGATACAGAGTGGAGAACTGAAGATGTGAAAGACAAGTGTGCACATGTATAGAACACTGCATACATACAGCATACTGGTTCGAAGCAGTCCTTCTCCTAAGCCCTACTTCGCGGTATGACTACTTGGTTACTGACTGAATGGTTACAGTTCTGCAAGCACAGTGCCATAATAAATTCATAAGTGCTTGAGTTTTAGCACAGTGAATACATTAGCACATACTGCTGAATGGGTCACTACAATAGTGCAACAGCAGTGACAGAGTGTTTGGTGGAAGTGTAAGAATATAGACTGGGGAATTAACAATGTGAAGACAAGTGTGCAGGTGGATAGAAGACTACATGTATAGTGCATAGGGGTTTGAAGCAGTCCATGTCCTAAGGCCTACTTCGCTGCATGAGTACTTGGGTACTGACTGAATTATTACAGTTCTGCAACAGTACAAAAGCAGTAACAGAGTGTTTGGTGGAAGTGTAAGTATACAGACTGGAAAAATAAAGACGTGAAAAACAACCAAATCATTCTCTCTCAATTTTCTCAAATAGAAACTGAGTTACAGTTTGATTCTAGACAAATAACAGTATTTCTTATAAATGGAGTGCATAGATGCTGACTGGGGAAATGTACGCCTAAAACACAAGTGTGACTTTGGTTACACTACTACTTGCATACTGCATAGGAGTTTCAAGCCCTGCGTGCCCTAAAGACTGCCTCACTGTAACAGTGCATGTACTTATATGTCTGCAACCACATCAACCAACCAAATCATTCTCTCTCAATTTTCCACAATGGACACTGACTCGCAGTGTGAGTCTAGTTAAATAACAGTATTTATTCTAAATGGAGTGCATAGACACTGACTGTTGAAATCTAGGCCTGAAAAACAAGTGTGAATTTGGTTACACTAATATTTGCATACTACTTAGGAGTTTAAAGTACTGCATGCCCTAAAGACAGGCTCAATGCAACACTACATGTACGTATATGTCTGCAAACACATCAACCAACCAAATCATTCTGTCTCAATTTTCTCAAATGGAAACTGACTCACAGTGTGATTCTAGACAAATAACAGTATTTGTTATAAATGTAATGTATACATAGTGATTTGAGAAATGTAGGACTGAAACACAAGAGTGCATTTTGTTACACTGCTACTTGCATATTGCAAACATTATTCTGTCAGAATGATTCCTAAATGCACACAGACTCACAATGTGATTCTGGACATTAAATATTAAACCTTGCATTTTACAAAAACACATTTACTCTTCTAGATACGGTAAGGTGACTAAACACATTCTATATATGTATATATGACTGCTGCATTTTAATATGCAATCCTGACTCATTTTCAAAATACATAAGCAATTTGCTTCATTATTGATGCCAACATTGCATCAAAAAAGAGACACAATAGAACAACAGAGAGGTGTAAGGAGCTTGTAAGTCTGCCCCATAGTGTATGCAGCAGTGTATGTATACTGACTGAGAAATTGTAGATTTGAAACAGTCTGGTAGGAGGGGTGCACAAGTCTGATTCAAGACAGGCTAACACTATTAATTACTCTTGAATGGCTAATATGATTACACACATTCCAGAAATATAAATACTGTATTTTATTTTACAACCATGAGTCATTTTGCAAATACAAAAGCAATAACTGGTTTCTAATTCTATCAAAACTTGAAAAAAAGACAGGTTTTTAAGTAGTTATGTGTCTGCAAACACAAAACGTACAACAATGCTTCTCTCGGAATGATTCCTAAATGCACACAGACTCACAGTGTGATTCTAGACAAAATATATTAGACCTTGCATTTTACCAAAACACATTTACTAGTCTAGAAACGATAAAGTGACTGCACACATTCCATGTATATAACTACTACATTTCAGTGCACAACCCTGACTCATTTTGCAGCATTATTTGCTCCAACATTGCGTCAAAAAAGGGACGCAATGGCAGCACAAACAGCCGCAAGGGGCTTGTATATCTGCCCCAGAGAGTTTGCAGTAGGGTATATATAGTGACTGGAAAATTGTACATTTGAAACACAAGTTTAATTCTAAACAAACAACACTATGAACTACTCTAAAACTGGAAAAGTGACTGTACACATTCTACATTTTTTAGTACTGCACTTTATTGTACAAACTGACTCACCAAACACATTAAGATATCAAATGGTTTTATCACAATAGTTATCCAAATGCAGACAAACTCAGAATATCATTCTACACAACTAAACTACTCCTTGCACTTTAGCAGGATAAACACATTACTCTTATTAAAAACAAAATCCACCACATACATCCCATTACAAGTTAACAACTCACCTTTCAAATTGATTTGTAGATTAAGAAGAATGTCACTCACACACCAGATTTTCTTATACAGAATCTCTGTACTTCACTGTTCTTAGCAAAACCAAAAAATGGCACACTTTCCCTCTCAATCACACATATATACATGTAAATAACAAATCAAATTGCTTCCCACATTAATACAAAAGCAAACACACATTTACATTGGTTTTAACCCGTTCCAACTGACATAACTTTGAACCCTACCCCCAGTTTGCTGTCTGCTGTTACCATAGTAACAGATCATGCAACATTCTACTGACCACAGAGGTCAAAAGTTCAGCACACTGTAAAACACTCCTCCTGAACAAGTTTAGACTCTGCATAGCTTTTTACTTATAAAAATCAATAAAGAGAAAGGCTCTTGTTAGAACCAACCAACATCTAAACACATAAGCTTGATAGATATCTGAAAAATATATTTTTTTAAAATGTTTTACTTGCCTGGATACGCATACTGGACGCCTTCGAAATCGGACAGCATACGTGGTACGATACGCGTACCCAACACGTGCACACCAGAGATTGGCTGAGTACCGCACTCGGTACGCGCACCCTAACTTTACAGTAAAAAAAAGCCCAGAGTAGGTGGGGATCACTGGGTTTGGGTGGCCGTCACTGACCCCATAATTTAAAAATGTAGTGTCCCGGGGAGGTAGCGGTCCCCGGGGCTTGTGGGGCCTCAAAACCCCCACACAGGTCCTTTATTTTATAAAAAAAAACTCCGGGGGTGGCGGTCCCCATGGCTGGGGGACCCCTCTGGCCCCCCACTACAATAAACACTTTCCCCCCGGGACTTGGCCCCCCAGGAGCTAATTTCAACTAAAACAAGCATTCTTTCCCTCTCAACCTACACACTCAATCTGCACACATATACATTTAAATAACAAATCACAACACAGATTTCTATTGCTTGTACTTGTGAAGCCTTACCAACTGACATAACTTTCAACCCTACCACCATTCTGCCTTCTGCCTGTTACTATAGAAACACCTCATGAAACACTTAACTGAGCACACAGGTCAAAACTTCAACACACAATGTTGCTAATCAAATCAGCAAGTGTGCTTGACTTTTAAACATATCAGCTTATCTTATGTAGCATACCTTTCAATCAGTTTTTTTAACCAATAAGAATCATGATTTTAGAAAACAGAAACATGTACCCTAGTTTTCAGTGTAGAATGTTGTCAAACAACCACCATTTCTTTTCTTTTTTCAAAACTGTATCTTATCCACCATTTTACAGAAATCTTACTTTTCAAACTGCCATTTTATTTACAGTGACCATCTGAGTGCATCCAGACCTTCTTTCAAGATGCTTAGAGTGTGGATTGTGGGACACAGCTATATTTTCTGGAGCCAAAGGTATGCAGAACAGAAAGGAATTCACAAAGACCTAGGTTTACCAAACATAGATATTAAATGGATTAGACAGAGGGGGTTAAAGTGGCACCAACTGATGGCATCTGTTAAATCCTTTTTGCATCTCCAACACCCTGACCTCATAATTGTGCACTGTGGTGGCAATGACCTAGGTACTTTGACTGGGGTAGGTCTGGAAATGCTTATGAAGGACACCTTTGGATAACTGATGTCACTTTTCTCCCAAACTGCCTTTGTCTATTCTAACATTTCCCAAAAGCAGAAATGGAACTGGTCCAATCAATTTTGTCCAGATTGAAAAAGCTAGGAATCATGTGAATAAATCTGTTTCTGCTTTTCTCTGAGACTATAGAATGGGGTCAATATACCACAACAATCTGCGTTTCAATATGCATGGCATTTATAGGAGAGATGGTGTACATTTTACAGATGAAGGGAACAGAGTCTTCCTCTTGAACTTTAGACTATGCATCGGTACTTACTTGTAGCCACTAAAATCTCTCAATCAACACAAGGGCTCTTTTTAGAGCCACCCAGAGGTCCCGCTGAGCGCCGCGGTCGGTACGCATATCCTAATTTTACCATAAAAAAAATAAAATCTGCTCCCCCTGTAGAAAAGCAATAGTCTTTGGTTTTTGGAAGAGAGAACAGGTTTCCTGCTCTCTCTTCCAAAACCCATAGCAAACTACAGTGTCCCGGGGGTAGGCACCCCGGGACACTGTAAGAGCCGGCCCTGGGGGATGATGGTCTCCAGGGCCACCACAAGGCTCCAGGAGAGGTGCAACACGGCCCCCCTCCTAACATTTAAAAGCCCTGGGGTGTGGTGGTCCCTAGGGCTGGCGGAACCCCAATATAAAAATGTAGTGCCCTGTGGAGGTGGCGGTCCCTGGGGCATGTGGGGGGCTTGAGCACCCCCTCACAGGTTTTTTAATTTTAAAAAAAAGAAGCCCGGGGGCTCAGTCCCCAGGGCTGTGGGGGGCTGTAAGCCCCCCACATACATAATGTTAAAGCCCCAGGGGGTGGCAGTCCACAGGGCTGGGGGGCCCCTGTGGGCCCCCTAATATTATAAAAATAGAAGCTCTGGGACACAAGATGGCTGCCAACACTTCCTGGTTTGGAGTGTTGACAGACAGTTGACAGCCAATTAGCATGCAGCTTGTGCTCGTAATGGTACAAGCATGATCCTCGGACGATACGCATACCCTACGCGCCCATAGATATATCTTTGATTTTCTCAGGAACTATTGCACAGATTTACACCATTTAACAAAAAGCGTGATATGTGAACCAAACTCTACCTTTTTGCCAAATTTGGTGTAATTCCGTTCAACAGTTCAGGATGTAGCCGCGCTTAAATGTCCGTATGGAAAATTGCAAGGGGAAAACACGTTTTGGGACCCCCCCCTTTTATCTCAACTCCCGCTCCGTACGCCGTACGTACGAGTATGGTATGCATATGGTAAATCTACCATTAAAAAAATAGCCTCTATGATTAATTATTATAATCCCCGGAGACCCCATCCCCCGGGGCTTAAAGTATATGTTTGCGGGGGGCTCTTTGCCTCCCCCCATGGCTACCGGGACCGCTACCCCCCGGGGCTTCATTTTTTTTTTTTAAACGCTGTGCGGGAGGGCTCAAGCACCCCCCCCCATTTGCCCCGGGGACCGCCACCTCTCCGGGGTTCTAATTTTGTATGTCATAGAGGCTATTTATTTTACGGTAGGTTTACCGTACGCGTAATATACTCGTACGTACGACGTACCGTGCAAAGTCTGTAAGCCGTCCAGTAAGAGTACCCTATCATGAAAAAAATCGTTTAAAAAATATATTTTAGAGATATCTATCAAGTTTATGTGTTTATGTGTTGGTTGGATCTCAATAGACCTTTTCTCTTTATTGGTAATTATAAGTAAGTACTTATGCGTAGTCTAAACTTGGTGAGGAGCAGTGTTTTATAGAGTGCTGAACTTTTGACCTCTGTTGACAGTTGACTTTTACATTATCTTTTGGGGGTAGGGTGGAAAATGAAGTTAGTTTGAAAGGTTTGAAATGTTGAACCAATAGAAAAGTGTGTTTGGTTTTGAATTATTGTGTGAAGGAATTTGATTTGTTAGTAATGTGTATATATGTTTAATTTGAGAGGGAAAATGTGCCATATCTTGGTTCTGCTGCAAGCACTGAAGCAGAAAGATTCTGTATAAGGCTATCTGCTGTGTGAGTGGCATTCTTCTTAATCTACCAATCAGTTTGAGAGGTGAGTTGATAACTTGTAAGGGAATGTATGTGGTGCATTTTATTTTTAGTAAAAGTAATGTGTTTAACCATGAAAAGTTTGTAGAATTGTATATTGAGTTTGACTGCATTTGGATAACTATTGTGATAAAATAATTTGGTTAGTTATTGTGTTTAGTGAGTCACCTTTGTGCAATAAAGTGCAGTACTGAAAAATGTAGAATGTGTGCAGTCAGTTAAACGTTTTAGTGTGGTAAATGTGTTTTGGTAAAATGTATGGTTTTAAATAATTTGTCTAGAATCACACTGAGCATCTGTGTAAATTAAGGAATTATAGTTGTACCTTTTTCCATAATCTGCCCAGTCTCTCCTCACAGTCTACCTCTCTTTGCTTATGCTGTCTTCTCTCTTGTGATATTGTCCCTCTTTCTTTATTTTGACTGGTCTTTCCTTATAGTGCTGCTTGTTCTTATTGTCCCTTATGTACTCTTAGTCTCTTTCTGTGCTCATTATCTCCTCTGTCTCCTAATAGTCCCCCTTCTTTTTATACTCCCTTGTCTGACCTTTTAATCCTCCCTCTCTCGTCATGCCTCCCTGTTAACAATTCCCCAGTTAGTATATATAGACTGCTGCATACATTGTTGGGCAGATTTATATGTCCCTTGGGCCTCTTTTTTTGTTCTATTGTGTCTCATTTTTGGATGTAATGTTGACAAAAAAAAGTAATGGAATAATGGAGGAAATTGGAAATGTATTTGCAAAAGGAGTCAGGATTATCTACTGAAATGTAGTGGTCATATACATAGAATGTGTTCAGTCACCTTATCGTTTTAGTGTGGTAAATATGTTTTGGTAAAATGTATGGTTTTAAATAATTTGTCTAGAATCACACTGAGCATCTGTGTAAATTAAGGAATTATACTTGCACCTTTTTCGATAATCTCTGCAGTCTCTCCTCACAGTCTACCTCTTTCTGCTTATACTGCCTCCTGTCTTGTGATATTTTCCCTCTTTCTTTATTTTCACTTGTCTTTCCTTATAGTGCTGCTTGTTCTCATAGCCTCTTCTGTACTCTTAGGGCCAGATGTAGGTAAATCTCATTTACCGATTCATAAATACCGAATTTTACCGATTCGGTATTTCTGAATCGGTAAATGATGTAGGTAAAAAAATCGGTATTTTTTACCGAATCGGTAAGATTCGGTATTTACCGATTCGGCAAATACCGAATCGGTATTTGCTATTGAATCCCATGGACCTTGAAGCCCATAGGATTCAATAGCAAGTACCGATTCGGTATTTACCGAATCGGTAAAATTTACAGAATCGGTAAATTTACCGATTCTGTAATTTTTACCGATTCGGTAAAATTACCGAAAATGTCCATTTTTTCCCCCTACATCTCCATAGCCCTTTACCGGTTGGAAACAGCCATAAATCGGTATTTTCGGCCGATTCCGACCGGTAAAGGGCTACCTACATCTGGCCCTTAGTGTCTCTCTGTCTTCATTTTCTCGTCTGTCTCTTAATAGTTCCCCTTTTTTATGCTCCCTTTCATGACCTTTTAATCCTCCCTCACTTATCATACATCCCTGTTAAGAATTCTCCAATCAGTATACATAGACTGCTGCATACACTGTTGGTCAGATTTACAAGCCCCTTGGGCCTCTTTCTTGTTCTATTGTGTCTCATTTTTAGATGTAATGTTGGCAAAAAATATAATGCAGCAAATTGGAAATGTATTTGCAAAATGAGTCAGGATTGTCTACTGAAATGTACTGGTCATATACATAGAATGTGTTCAGTCACTTAAATGTTTTAGTGTGGTAAATGTGTTTTGATAAAATGTATGGTTTTAAATAATTTGTCTAGAATCACACTGAGCATCTGTGTAAATTAAGGAATTATACTTACACCATTTTCCATAATCTCTGTAGTCTGTCCTCACAGTCTACCTCTCTCTGTTTATACTGTTCCTTCTCTTTTGATATTTCTTGTCTTTCCTTATTTGCACTTATTTTTTCTCATAGAGGTGCTTGTTTTCATAGTCTCTCCTGTCCTTTTAGTCCCTCTCTGTCTTTATTGTCTCCTCTGTCTCCTAATAGTCCCCCTTCTTTTTATAGTCTGTTCTCTGACCTCTTAATGTTGTCTCTCTCATCATACCTCCTTCTTCTTTTCTCATACATACTCTTCTCTCCTTATATTCTCCCTTTCTTATTATTATTGCTCTTCTTTGCACATACTTCCCATTCTTTTCTCTTATTTTTCTTTCTCTTCTCATACTCTCCTCTCTCTGCTCACACTTCTCCTCTCTTTTCTGATAGTTCCAACTCTCTCCTAATATTCTTCTCTTTTGTTATTGTCATCATACTATTTTCTTTTTATTATATTCCCTTTTGTCCTATACTGCTTCTCTTTGTGTCCGTCTTCTCCTGTCTCTCTTCATATTCTTTTTCTGTTTTCGTTTTGTCTTGTCTTTCTTTGTACTTCATGTTTCTGTACATATTGCCTGTTCTCTTCTCTTACTTCTCCTTGACTCTCTGTGTATACTACGTAAGACATTCCTCATACTTCCCATCATTTCATACTGACCTCTCTCTTTATCTTTGTTTGTCTTGTCATAGTCTTCCCTCTTTCATCATACTCTTTTCACTCTTCATAATCTACCCTATTTTTATACTCCTTCCTTTCTCCTCATAGTGTATCCTCTGTTTTTGTACACTTGTTTTCTTCTTCTGCAGCAGTTTTCCTCACATTATCTGTGTTCTCTTCTGGTACTCTTTTTATACTACACCCCCTGTCTCCTTATACTCTATCTCTTTTTTCTTATAATCTCCCTTCTTTCCTCATACTTCCACCTTTCTCCTCATACTCCTTATCTCTTCATACTTTCCAGTCTTTTCATACTCTATTTATCCCCTTATACTGCAGTGTCTGCTTATATTCTCTTTTCTATTTATATTTGCTATTGTCTCATAGTTCTCTTTTTCTTGTTGTAACTCCTTCTATTTTCATACTCCTATGTTTGTTGTCATAATCTCTTCTCTCTTCTTATAAATAATATAATAGTGTATTTCATATATTTATTTTTCTAAAGTGATATATATTTTTAATAATAGATTCTTTTGATCAACACTGAAAAAAAATCATCATGCCTTCAAAAATATGTGTCAGCAATGTAAGGATTGCTTCTCGCTCTCTGTCCGATGTGGCCTGATCAGGCTTCCAAGCGGTGGCCGTTTTTCCTACTTTCGGCCATCCTGCTGTTCAATTCGGGTTGAGATTTCTAGGCCGTCCTGTTTGTTCCGTTGCTGTGGTATCTTCCAAACTGAGGATCTCCCTGGCCTCAACTAGAGAGCGGATCTGAAGCAGCTTTCCTCTTAGTTTAAATATGATGCGTAAGGGACAACCCCGCAAGTATGGTATTCCTGGCTCTCGCAGGTGCGTTAATACTGCTTCAAATTTGCGTCACTAAATAAGCGTAAAAGCAGCAAGATCCTGAAAGATTGCTGGGGAGTGTCCTCTGAACTACAAGGGCAACAATTCCCTCACCTTCAGTATGATGCACTCTTTCAACTGAAAGTCATGGACACACACAAGGATGTCAGGCGGTGGTGAATTGGAGGCACGTGGGAGGCTCCACAGTCCATCTGAATGTCCGTTGACTCCGACTCTCCCAGCACTTGATGAACCAGTGCCCCCATGAAGGCCCTGAGATCATTCCCCTCCTCTTTCCGCGATACGGCCCGGATCCGCACGCTGTTTCGCCGAGACCGGTTCACTAAGTCCTCAGCATGCGCCTGTAAGTCCAGGTGTTGCTTACGAAGGTGCAGCATATCTTGTTGCAGCTGATGGAGTTCCTCCTCTTGGTTAACATCATGCTCCTGCAGTGTGGCCACGCGCTCTCCAATTCCATCCACACCTTTCCGTACTTCCCGTAGTTGTGAGTCAAGCTGACCCTTGTGCCCCTGTATGTATACTTTAATCTTCATCAAAACACAACAGAGAAAGATAGGGTTGAAGAGATAATTTAATTACTACCACAGTTCCAATCCCCAAAATACACAATAACAATAACCAACTGAACTGGGGGTCTAGTAAAAATAATGCCATCAAGTGCTTCAAACTACTAAAAACAGAGATGAAAAAGCAAAGAAACTTCAGGTATTGTGCAAGAACGGAAATCATTGAGCAGAGCTTGGATTCCCATCAATTGCCAACGTGATCAATCTTAGCATCTGGTTATCCACCCATATGGAGGATATGTCTCTTGAACATAGAGACTAACTTCCAGGAGGGATTCACTCAATGGAGTCAGAAAAGGAGCACCAGAGAGAAAAAAGACAAATGAAACATTCTTTGGATCCATGACCACATGGGAATTAAGGGAAGTGCAAAAAACAGGCAGTGAGTGCAGTGTGTAAAATAGCGTAGTGAGGAGAGAAGCAAAGATTATTGGGATATCGGCTCCCACTCTAATTTAATATCAGAACAGTGCAAGAAGCAGTTTTAACAAATGACTGTTAAATTATCAATGCCGACATGTTTCAGCAAATGGGGTTAAAATGCCCAAGTCTTTCTTCAGGATCTCTGTTCTTAAGATTTGCTCCTGCATATATATATGTACAAAAAATGTGTCAAAAAAAATTAAGTGAAAAGTTAACACCATAGTAAGGTTGGAATAAATACAACCTACTTAAACTAATCCTCCACTTCAAGGGATGCAGATGCCATCCATCTTGAACGGGGACTGGACCTCACCTCACCTGGAACCTAACTCAGGATAGCGAGGCCTCACTCTGTCCTTCATTGCCTCCGGCATATGCTGAGTCGAGGGGGCAGACGTCGGAGGCTACGACGGACAGAGCGTGGCCTTGTTATCCTCGTTATTACAGTGCTTGGCTTAAGATGGCATTTTAAAACATGCTAGAGATGTTATTCTCATACGTGCCTTCTTGGTGTTTTTGTAATAGTCTGTGTAGTTGTTTTAGATGTACTGAGAAACAGATTGTTCCCTTAGTAATAAATACTTTTTTCTTAAAATTGGGTATTCATCTTAGTACAGTGTGTGTGTGATTCTGTGAATAACTAAAATAAGGTTTGTTGCTGGTTTCACTGTGCCCCTGATACCTTTATGGGATTGTTATTAATCCAAAAGCAATCCCTCTATCTAAATTGCACATTGAATAGTGTTATGCAGGGCTATAATAATATGTATTTTACATTCACCACAGGTGCCTTAATCCAAGTACACCAATGTCAATCATGGGTGGGAAAGCACACCTTGCAGAGCTACGTCAAAGTCATAGCTTAAGCAATAATAGACCATTATGAGTCAAATGCTCCTGAAGAGTTTTAAGGCCTCCTATGGAAATAGAGCATGAAGTAACCAGTTGTCCCGCTGTTTAAGTATTCATCATCCCTGGAGATGTAAAAGAACACCCACAGGAGCCATCTTCTTTAACCCCCTGTGTGCTGATGACGGCTCCCGTCCGTCATGCGTCACAGTGCTCGTGTGCTGATGATGGCCGGGAGCCGTCATGACCACGCCCGCGATCAGAATGTCCAGCACAGGAACGCAATTCTGGCCGCGGGCAAGGGGTTAAAAAAAAATAAAGGCTAAACTCTCCCCTGATCTCTTTCTTGATGGAGAACGTGAGCATGATGCTGAAGAAAAAGCTGTTTCAGGAATGTTCCCAGAAATTTTACCCATAAAATGAAAGGACTCCCCAAAATAGAACAATCATTTGCCACAGCCGTGCTCCCTTATATACCCACAAGAAAAAAGGAATTCATGGGTTGATACTGAAAATATGTTACTGCCCACGAGTGGGCAGGGCTGCAGTCATGGTGCAACACTGGGAGATGCAGTTTCACGGGTTACTGCATATCGCATCCTAACTTTTAACACAGCAGTCTTACTGATGCCAGCCAACAGGTAATGATGCCATCAGCATGGTTAATGTCTGTCATTTCTTACCATCTCCAAAAACGGACAGTAGAAATGCCAACCACAGGGATCAGCATTCCCCATCCTGCTAAGAAATTGCTTTCATGTTTCACACAAAACCTCTCTGTGTCCAGCACAAAAATCAGTATTAGGATGGGAATTCAAGTCAAGGAGTGATCCCCAAGTCCTCTCCGCCAGAGACAGAAAAGAAAAAGCAGGAAGCATGATGGGTAAGCTGGCCATCTATAGTGTCCAAGTGGTGGCAAGGGTCAGCTAGCAGAATGCTTTGAAGTTCCAATTTTTCTCCTGTCTTCTAGTTCAGAATATTTCATTAGTAATCATTATGAAAAATGATGGATGGATGAAGAGATAATTTTTCCTTAGTCTTGGGTATGGTCCCTAAACCTGGAGGAGAGGCAGCCAGGATATATTCTGCTGGACTTTACCTTCCTCTACACAGGTAATCCGAGCTCCAAGAGTAAATACACAAATGAACATCATATAATTTGCAGGAATTTGCTTTTGTCTTATTCCAGGAAGAACGGACATAAATTCTAAATCAGTTGATGACCACAAAGACACAGGGGCAACCATGAAACCTAAAGAACATTTTCCTTTCAGTGCTCAACATCTCTACGGCAACCTGTTTTGGGAGAAGATGTTCTCCTGCTTTTGCGTATGCCACATCAGTTATTTTCACAGCACACAGGATAGGGAGGTAGGGCAGGAAGCCGCTCTTCACTGCAAGTGGTGTGTATGGTGCCCTTGCTTTTTGGTAATATCTTTGGGCCGGTGTTACACAGGTCACACAGTTGTCTGCTAGAATTGGTCTGTCCTCTTTCTTTCAAGGTAGCTATTGGTGCCAGGCTGTGAAAATAGATTAGCAAATCATTCCATAGGGAGGTGAGAACTGACAGAAGCAGTTCAGGGGGAGCATGCGTTGATTGGGGAGAAAGCACTCTATCACTGCCAAATCCGGTATTTGTAAAGCACATACTACTCACTACTAAGTGTCTCAGGATGCTGGGGGCTGTTGGGAAGATTAAGTGAGTTACTGCCCAGAGTCACAGGGGGTTGAGCCGATCTGCCACCAGTGCAAACGGGTGGCGCAGCCGCCCTGGCCGCTGCACCACCCTTCTCCCCCTACCACTATCACTAACTCTATGGAGATACCTAAACCCATGGGGTTCCCTATATAGAGAAAGTGACCCCAATGCACATCCCAACCATCACAAGTTCTCAAGCACTTTTATACATGCTATATATATTTGCTACACAGTTTACCCAAGAGGGCCAGAAAGCTCAGGTAAAAAGGCCTGAACCATAGTATAATCAGTTCTCATCAGTCCTTAGTACTGCCAAGGTCAGGCCATGGGAACATAGTGACTCACTTTAAAAGGAACATGGCATAAAGAGGGAGAGCATTTGCCAGGAGACTTGATATAGCGAGCAATGCACATATATGAACTGCCAGAATATTAAAATAAGCAGGTTGTTCAATGGACACTGAGCTAATGAATTTCAACTCTGTTTTAGCCATGAAAAATCAGATTCAGCAGTCATGTAGAGTTTTACTCCATTCCGGTATAAAATTTACACCAGGTCTGGATCTCTCTGCTTGCTTTTAAGACTATGAGCCAGATGCTGCAGCATCTCTCCAGGCTGTAACTCTTCAGACTCCAGGTCTTCTTTCTCCAAATCACCAGATCCCAGTATTTCACCTGCATTCCTGTAGCACTTCATGATCTTCAGTGTTGAGGTGGTAGCACCCATCAGTTCCAAAGCCTCTGATGTCATCTTCGTCACCAAAACCTGGCTCAACCAAACTAAGGCACATTCAAGACATCCATCAACCAATACCAGCCGCTCCTGAAAAAACCAAAAAAGAATGACCTCGTTGACCACATCGAAAGCCAGGTCCAATTACAGCAAAAAGCTCTTCAACATCTCTAGAGAGTTCTTCAACCCCTCAGCTTCCAAAAACATCTTCACCCTCTCCTAGGTACTCTGCGACACCCTTGTAGATTTCTTCTATGATGAAATTGCCACCATCTATAAAAAATTTGTACCCTAACCCACTGCCATGAACACTCTTAACCTCCTGGCTCACACAAGCTCAAACCACAACCACCTGCTCACCACCTGGGACCAGCTCACCATGCAAAACACCACCGCCATCATGAATTCCATCCATTCTGGAGAACCCTCAAAACCCTGCCCCCAACATATCTTCAACCTCAGGAGCAAGATAATCAGCAACAAACTCACCGCCATCCTCAACCCTTTCCTCACCATGGACATACCCCCCGAAGAATGGAAACAGACTGAGATCAAGCCCCTTCTCAAGAAACAAACTCCTGACCCATGCAACCTCAAGAAGTATGATCTCATTTCTCTGCTCCCCTTTCCATCCTTGAAAAGGCCATTAACCGTCAAACTCATGGAGCACCTGGAGTACAACAGTCTACGGAACACCTCTCAATCTGGATTCTGCACCAACCACAGCACCAAAACCACCCTAATCACTGTCACCGATGACATCAAAACCCTCCTTGACCTGGGAAAAACAGCAGCCCTTATCCCCCTCAGCTGCATCCCACAGCACCGTCATCAAGAGACTCCACTACATTGGAATCCAAGGAAACGCCCTTAAGTGGATTGCCTCCTTCCTCACCAGAAGACCCCAGAAAGTTTGCCTCCATCCTTTCACCGCTGAACCCAAGAACACTTTCTGCGGTATCCCTCTAGGCTGGTCCTTCAGCCCCACTCTGTTTAACACCTACATGACTCCCTTGGCTAACATCATCAGAACAGACAGACTTAATATCATGTGCCATGCAAACAACCTCTCGCTGTCGGAAGACCCTCCACTACCATGGCAAACTTCCACAGATGCATGACTAGCATCTCAAACTGGATGAAAGACAACTGCCTAAAACTCAACACAGACAAAACAGAATTGCTAATCTACTGGAATGACTCATCATCGTGGCCCTCCAAACTAGGACCCTTATCAACTCCGAATGGCCATGCCCGCACCTCGGCATCATTCTGGACAGGAAGCCCACTATTAAAAATCATATCAAGGCAGTTTTCTCCGACTGTTTCCACATCCTTCGCATGCTCCGTAAAATCTTCAAATGGCTCCCCATCAAAATAAGAAAAAAACGTTACTCAAGCCGTAGTCACCAGCTGGCTGGACTATGGCGATGCTCTCTATGTTGGAATTACAGTTCACTCAACCTGCCCAGACACACCCACACAATCCCCCTTCTCAGGAAGCTATACCAGCTGTCCATTCAGAAGAAACGTCAATTCAAAATGCTGATCCACACCTACAAAGCCCTACAAAACCAAGTACCACCATACATCAACCACTGCCTGAGCTTCCGCCAACCTACTACACTCCTGTGCTCCGCCTCCCTCTCCCTTGCTCACACCCCCAAATCTGCAGAAGCAACAGTGGAAGATGCTCCTTCTCCTATCACACAGCAAATTCCTGGAACAACCTCCCCCTTCACCTCTGAACCACGCCAAGTCTGCTGGAATTCAGGAAAAGACTCATGAACTGGCTGTTTAACTGAATTTCCCCCACCTACCCCTCAGTCAAATGGTACACAGCGCCGCCACACCCTCATGGGTGATTAGCCACACTTTACCTTTCAAATATTTCCAGGTTGTTTCCTCATTTTGTGATAATGCACAATCAAATGATCACAAATCAGAGCTACAATCAAATGTGCACTATCCATGCAGTCCTCTGACCACCTCCCCGTACTGATTCACTCCTCCTATTACCCAGGTAGTACCCATGCAGTCCAGTAATCACACAGTCACTTCCTGTGCACTCCTGCAATCACCCAGCCAGTACCATGTACTTATAGGCACTACTCATGCAGTCATACAATCACTCATGCTCTACCCATCCACTGTTTGAATCAATCAACATCTACAGACATACTCATGCAATCAACCACGCATTAGCAAGCAGTTATTTCTCTTTTTTAACTAGATGAGGTAGTTCTGAAAGTAACTCTTTTTTCTTCTTTTTTTGGTTTTATCATTTTTGGGTAATTTTTAAAGTATTTTGTATATTTTTTGGTGTTTTTCTCAAAAACTGGAAAAACAAAAGAACTAAGTTCAAACTTTATCAATTAAACAGTCATTGCAATAATGAAAAAAAATTAACAGTGGTGATTTCTTGCTACAGAAACCACAGCATCTATGGATTGCTCCCCATAGCAAACCACAGTGTTGCACTTTATGCAAAGTTGTTTAAGATTGGCAAATTCTGGACGAATGTCCGGGCATCGAGATGAGGTCGCTTTGGGATCCTGAAGTACTAGGACCAGCTCACCGGTCATGCTGCCGCATTTGTTCTTGTGCACGTCGCAGTTGTTCTCATACCAATGGTTGAGGGTGAATTTTCTGCAGATGTTTGAACAAGCTAGATGTTCCCCAGGAGTATTTCTTATCACTCTCCCTCGAGAGTACTCTTGGACAAAGAGTACAGCTGACCTTTGGCGCATTCACTTTTATTTTTGACAGGTGGAATAGTGACATATTTCCACACAATGCCTTCCTTCTTGTTCTTTAATGGAATGTTGGATTCTTCTTCTTCCGAAGCAATATCCAGCACAGGAATAAAAGAAGCCATTTCAATGTGAAAAGGAAAACACCAAAGCAATATACAGGAAGTATTAAAAAACACAGCAGGTGTGTCTCCTGGGATGATGTATGAAGAATGAGAAAAATGGGTGATGTCCTCCAACATCTAGAACGAAAAGGAAGCTTGTTTTCGGTCCAGGGAAGACAAGGCTTGGCAGTTCGGGCTGGACTGTTCCCATGAGGCATAGAGTCAGACGGATTTGCATATGGCTACATCTGAATTGGGGTGGCAGAGTGAGCTAAAGAATGAAGATGGATTAAACCCAGATCACTTGACTGGGGGTGAGTGTTTACAATATTCAACACTCCGTTCATCATCCCCTTTGGTTTTGCTTTGTTTGCGCTAAGTTGGCAGGGTATGCCCAGACATGGGTCCCTTGCTCACATTGCCACTGGATTCAAGCCAACCTGATTGATGACGGCTGATTAGCCAGAAACAGGTCCCAGGATGCTTGTTTCCAGTCCAGGTAAGACATGGCTTGGCAGTTGGGGCTGAACAAATCCCATGAGGCACAGGGTCAGACTGATTTGCATAAGGCCATGTATGAACTGGGGTGACTGAGTGAGCTAAAGAATGATGATGGATTAAACCCAGATCAGTTGACTGGGGGTGAGTGTTTGCAATGTTCAACACACTGCCCATCATCCCCTTTGGTTTTGCTTTTCTTACCCTAAGTTGGCAGGGTATGCCCATACGTGGTTCCCTTGCTAACTTTGCTACTGTATTCAAGCTAGCTTGGCTGATGATGGCTGATTAGCCAGAAAACGGTCCCAGCATGCTTGTTTTTGGTCCAGGGAAGATATGGCCTCGCAGTTCGGGCTGGACTGTTTTCATGAGACACAGGATCAGACTGATTTGCATATGGAGATGTCTGAACTGGGGTGCCGGAGTGAGCTAAAGAATGATGATGGATTTGAAATGTTCAACACCCCGTCATTCATCATCTTTGGTGTTGCCCTGGAAAACCTTATGGAACAATGAATTACTTTCTTTTAAAGTCACTTGGGTCACGCACCCAGCACGCACCCAGGGCGCACCCGATGCGACTTACCGAAAGTATATTTAATAGTAATATAACTTTATTGCTAATAGAAATATATCATTGTCAGAATTATGTTACATAATCTCTTGGTATAGTATCCATATTTAACTAGTATACATATAGTTTTCAGCATAAACATATTTCCACGCGAGTTGCGCACCCAGTGCGATATCACACATTTATAACGTTACGCACATGACGCGATCCCATTTGTATATAACGTTACGCAGAGGCCAGCCACGGGGCACCTGTCGCTGACCAAACAGGGCTCCGTCTGGACTTTTCCAATATGGCAGTTTGAAGTCGCTCACCCACCGTAATAGGTACACAATGGGTAAAAGAAATATACATATATTTTAAAAGACATAGGACATTACAAAAAAAAAGAAAATAAATATAGAATATTACAGTTACAAAATATCTTTTTTTTAAAACTTGTTGTTTAAATATTAAATTTACAAATTAGCTTTTAATAAACCTTAGAAATTTACTGAAAAAAAACATAGGTTTCAGGGCTGTTATAGTTAGTTGGATATTTCACTCCTACAAAACCATAGTATTTAAAAAATCTTAGAAATTCACTAAAAAAATCCATAGGTTTCAGGGAAGTTATAGTTAGTTGGATATTTCACTCCTACAAAACCATAGAAATGTTGCCCTTATAGTAAGTTCACCTAACTATAACTCACGCCCCCACAATGCACTGCTGATGACGTCACATATTAAATCATTCAAAACATGGCCAGTGACATCACTGATGACATCACTGATGATATCTCAAATGGCATCACCAATGACATCACTGATGACATCATCCATGTGATAATCTGATGCACCTTCTCACACCCTAATATAACCTTTGATACACCTACTCCAAAATACAGAATACTATTTTTGAAACCATAGACACACCAATACCACTTACTACATATCCACTCACTGTTTTGTAGGACTACACATACAACTACTCATTCACCCATACACTCACTCATACATGCAATCACACATCAATACAACACAATCATATTAACCCTGGGCGTAGATTGCGAAGTAGCGCAAAGCGAAGCTACACGAAGTGCACTTCGCACTACGCGAGCTACACATAGCTTCGCAAACTGCGTAGTGCACTGTGCAAGATGCTGTTCGGACTGATTGCACATTGCTGGATGCTTGTTCGCACTGTGCAATAAGTGCAAACTGCATCTTGCACAGTGCAATCGGTCGTTTTCTGCAGCTCGAGTAAATTTCTACTTGAGAGGCAGCTTTCTCAACGCGGAATGGTAGTTTCTCATCGCGAGTGGTCGGGAACATATGCGACCACTGGCAATGAGAAACCTGACCTCCCCGCTTTGAGAAGCTCACCAAGAGGTATTTTCCATGCTTGCGATCGGCAACTTGATGTTTCTGATCGCAAACAGGGAAAAAGTCTCGCGGGGATGTCATTTTGCTTGCTCACCATCGCCAACTTGACATTGAGGGTCGCGAGCAAGCAAAAAATGACTGCTGCACTACGCTACACTATGCTATGCATGTTTGCACTGTGCTATGTGCAATTCGCGTAGTGCGAAGTAGCGCAAACTTTGCAAAATAGACGAGCGCAGCGCAGTGCTTTGCCCAGGCGTATACCATATACACTTATTCACCTACACAGACACTCATACACCAGCACTCATCCAGAGTTACTCACACACCTAGCCAGTCATGCAAAGAATCAATCACACTTCCATTTATTGACCTATACAGTTATACACACAGTCGCACACCTCCCACGCACCCAAACACACACTCAGGCACCCACATAAATACTCTGGTAACCAATCATAACCCAAATAGACACTCATGTATCTACTAACCAACCCATGCAGCAGCTTATACAACAGCGGACAGACTGATACAGACATTCACAGAGATATGTCACTAACCCATGCATTCAATAAGACATATGTAATAACTAACTTAAACAGTCAGTGATGCTCCTGCTAAATCTTTCATCCAGACACTTATACACCCACTCACTCTTCAATACACCTTGGCATATATATATAATACATTTTTAAACTTTATAGCACACACATTCACTGGATGATGTCATCAGTGATTTCATTTGAGATGTCATCAGTGATGTCATCAGTGCTGTCACTGATAATGTCATGACTGATGTAATATGTGACATCATCAGCAGTGTTTTGCAAGGGCGTGAGTCATAGTTAGGTGAACTAATTGTAAAGGTGAAATTTCGATGGTTTTGTAGGAGTGAAATGTCCAACTACCTATAATGTCCCTGAAACCTATGTTTTTTTCAGTGAATATATATATATATATATATATATATATATATATATTACCTACTGGCGGTCGCCAGTAGGTAGTTATAGTTAGGACCTAGTTTCCATAGGAAATCCGCAACATTCTATTGGGAATAAATTGGCGCCGGTGGACAAATTTTCGCGAATTTCTCAAATTAGATGGCCAGCTCTGCTCCGCTCCTTCCCTGAAAGTTTGGGGGGGATTTGTTAAGCGGGGGCCGAGATAAAAGGGGGGTCCCAAAACATGTTTTCCCCATGTTAATTTCCATAGGGCGGTTGGAATCACTTTTAGCCCGAACGGCTGAATGGATTCCCACGAAACTTGGCAAAATTGTAGGGACTGGTAGCCCGATGTGCCTTTGCTATTTCTCAAGATATGTGCTCCAGAGGATTTTGAGTAATTTAGGTTAAAAAAATATATATATCTATAAGCGTGCCCCGGTACGCGCACCGGGGAGCGCACCCGGCACGTAACGCGAGTTGGCTCGCGGAAAGCTGATTGGCTCTCGGGTGTCTGTCAATATTCCAAACAGTCAGGAGCGGCCGCCATCTTGTGTCTCGGTAGGATCGAGACACAAGAGGTGGCAAAAACAAAGGGGGAAATGACCATAAGGGTGCAGGGTAGACCCCCCTGACCCCCTAGGTTTGATGTGGGGCCATAAAAGGGCCCCGCGAAAAAAAAAAAAAAGATTTTTGCGGGGGGTAGCGCCCGGTACACGCACCGGGGAGCGTACCAGGGAGCATACCAGGGGGAAAACCAGGTGAAACAGTAAAATAATGATTTAAAGTGCTTAGAGGTAGGGTAGCTTTGCATAGAGTGGGTGATTTAAGTACCAGCATGTAGGTACCAATACAGAGTCTTAAATTCAATGTACACCGTTCCTCTGTAGATAATTTGCATGTTGTTACAGAAGTTATTATGGTATATGGAATCCATACAATAGTCTGTCAGGAAAGCAGAAACAACATGAAGGCAGGAGATGAAAAAGAGATGTCAAATACACATTGGAGATAATATAGTGGGAGAAAGGAAGTAACTATGAGCAAAATTACTATGTAACACAAAAAGTTGCACAGTATACTATAAGTCTCACTTTATATTATATTCATTTTGGTACTACTTCATGAATTACATATAAAAATGAATAATGTCTCGAACAATTTTTAATTATTAAATAAAAAGTGTATTGCTGTGATTTCTCAAAATTTAAAAGAACTTCCAACATTATATAGTCAGGAATGTCCTCATTTGGATTCCATGATTCCATTTCTTCCACACAATTAAGTAACTCTTGGTCCAGAGACTGATCTAAAAAGTCTAAATCATCAATCTCTTCCTCAGAATTGTTGTCCAGAACAATTTCGAATGAAATATTAAATTTGTTTTGCTGTCCTTCCATTTTCTTGCTGTAAATTGCATACAAAATAAATATATCAGTAGAGATAGCGCACTGTTGGGTTTAAGTTCAGACAGGTACTTGTGAGTTTTTAACAGTGAAGTTTTCTTTGGGCAGTGTATGGTATGAGGCAGGAAGTAGAAATATAAAAAAGTGTATATGAAGAAGCCTAAGAAAATTCATAACTATAACAGAGAAGCCTATCTCAATCTATAACTATAACAGAGAAGCCTATCTCAATCTGTAACTATAACAGAGGGACAGTAAATAACTGTCAGAAACCGTTTTTTACAAATTACCTTAAAGTGCCCCTTACAAATTAACAACTTTCCTTATAGAAAGGTGATGTAGATAAATGAGAAAAGCCTTTAAAGATGTACCTCAGGTAGTTGTAGTCAAAATGGCCGTGTTTCCCTCTCATTTTTCATTTATATTCATGTACATAACCAATCAAATGTCAGGAAAAAAAGTAGAAAATGAAAGTAACATTTTAATTGGTTGTAAATTCTAACACTTCATATGTGTTTTTGTCATGTAATTTACCTCAGGATATTTAGACAGGGCTACAGCCCAAATGGCTTAATGGAATTCCACCAAATTTGGGAAAATGGTAGGGACTGGTATGTAGTAGGGCCTATTCTATATTTGGTGAAAGTCTCTCCAGTGGTTTTTATGTAAATTAACTTTTAAAATTTTTTGGGAGCGCTTACCGGTGCGCGCCCCGGTACGCGCACCGGCAGCACTACACAAGTCCTCCATTTTGTATTTCGGAAGAATTGAGACAGAAGATGGAGGATAAACAATGTTGGGAATGGGTAAAAGGGGGCACGGTAGACAGCCCCAGACCCCCTAGGTTTTCTGAGGGGGGCTTAGGAGGCCCATATAGACCCCCAAAAAAAAAATATTTTTTAATTTTCGCGGGGGGAGCGCCCGGTACCCGCACCGGGGAGCGTACTTTAGTGAAAAACAGTGAAAAAAGTTAGAGTAAAGTAATCATTTTGAGTGATCAGAGGTAGGGTAGCCCTGAAAAGAGCTTTTGGGTTCTGTGGCTGATTTAGGTACCTACAAGTAGGTTCCAATGCACAGTCTTATATTCAGGAGGAATATTCTATTCCCCTCATCTGAGAAGTGCACACCATCTCCTCTGTAGATATCTTGCATGTTGTAAAGCAAGTTATTGTTGTATATTGAACCCATTCCATAGTCTCTCATGTAAGCAGAAACAGATTTATTCACATGTTTTCGTGCTTTCTCAAATTGTGGACAAAATTGGTTGGACCACTTCCATTTCTGTCTTTGGCATATATTGGAAAATACCAAGGCAGTTTGAGGAAAAAGTGCCATCAATTGCTCAACGTTGTTCTTTAAAAGCATTTCCAGACCTACCCCAGTCAAAGTGCCTAGGTCATTTCCACCACAGTGCAGAATTATGAGGTGAGGGTGTGGCAGATGCAAAAAGGTTTTCACCAATGGTATCAATTGATGACATCTCAATCCTCTTTGGCCAATCCACTTGATGTCTACATTTGGTAAATCAAGGTTGTGAAAATTTCTGGTAGCTGCATACCTTTGAGCCCAGTGGATGTAGCTATGTCCAATAATCCAGACAGAATACATGGTAAGAGGAGGTTCTGGTGCAGTCAGATGAAGTGTGGGAATGTAATGGCAGTTGGAACAGTAGGAGTTTGCAAAAAAAAAACTGTGGAGTTTCAGTGCTCTTCAGAAGCAATGATTGGTGGATTCAGATAGTTGAAAACTGAAAGTTAGGGTGCATGGTTCTGTTTTGTGAAAGAAGTAATTTGAATGGTTAAGAAAAAGTAATTTAAAGAAACATTGCACCGGATAAGCTGGTGTATTGAGTGGTCAAACATCCTTGCTAAGTTCATTTGCAACATTGTAGAATAAACTTTTAAACCTGAGAGCTCAGTGAGGGGGGAGTTGCTACGGTAACAGGTAGAAAGGGCTGAGGGGGGAAGGGTGTTGGTTTGAAAATAGAGAGGAAAGAGTTTTGATTGGTTACCACGAGGAATATGTGTGTAGAATTAGAGGTTTTCTGAGCCATTCATGGTTGCAGTGCCTGGAGTACATACCTTTTGCTCTGCTACAGAAATATTGGTGTGTGTGTCTGACACTGTTCTCAATCTCCCAAAGCATTTGTAAAGGTGAGTAATGATTCATTTAATATAGATAGAGACTTGTATACTCTATGGAGTAGATTTGGAAGCAAATTGTGGTTTTTTAATGTTGCTTTGTGTCATGTTTTTTGATAATGCTTGGTAAAAAGTTTTTACTGCATAGAGGAATTGTATTTTGTAAAATTGTGAAGTTTCAGTAGTGACATGGAATGCTTGTACATAGGACCTGTCATGTGTTTCTTAAATGTGATGTGAAAAACGATTTTAGGGAAAATGAATGGCTTTTACATTTTTGAGGAGGAATAAATAGTGTCTGCATGCTTAAAGAAATATATTTGAACCTTTCACAATGATGTCACCGGTGTTACCTCAGCTTAGGAAGCACATTGAGCTTGTTTGCTGTTGGTTTGTGTCATGTTTTTTGATAATGCTTGGTATCAACATTTGCAAGATAGAGGATTTGTATTCTGTGAAATAGTGAGGTTTCAGTAGTGAAATTGAATGCTTGTACATAGTACCTGCGCTCTGTTTCTAAAATGTTATTTAAAAAACGATTTTGGGGCAAATCAATGGCTTTTACATTTTTGAGAATGAATAAATAGTGTCTGCATGATTAAAAAATATATTTAAACCTTTGACAATGATGTCACCTGTGTTACCTCAGATTAGGAAGCACATTGAGCTTTTTTGCTGTTGGTTTGTGTCATGTTTTTTGATAATGCTTGGTATCAACATTTACAAGATAGAGGAATAGTATTTTGTGAAATAGTGATGTTTCAGTAGTGAAATTGAATCTTTGTACATAGGACCAGCGTTCTGTTTCTAAAATGTTATTTAAAAAACGATTTTGGGGCAAATGAATGAATTTTACATTTTTGAGAAGTAATAAATAGTGTCTGCATGATTAAATAAATATATTTGAACTTTTCACAATGATGTCACCTGTGTTACCTCAGATTAGGAAGCACATTGAGCTTCTTTGCTCTTGGTTTGTGTCATGTATTTTGATAATGCTTGGTATCAACATTTGCAAGATAGAGGATTTGTATTTTGTGAAATTGTGAAGTTTCAGTAGTGACATGGAATGCTTGTACATATGACCTGTGCTGTGTTTCTTAAATGTGATGTAAAAAACGATTTTGGGGCAAATCAATGGCTTTTACATTTTTGAGAAGTAATAAATAGTGTCTGCATGATTAAAAAAAATATATTTGAACCTTTCACAATGATGTCACCTGTGTTACCTCAGATTAGGAAGCACATTGAGCTTCTTTGCTGTTGGTTTGTGTCATGTTTTTTGATTATGCTTGGTATTAACATTTGCAAGATAGAGGATTTGTATTTTGTGAAATAGTGAGGTTTCAGTAGTGAAATAGAATGCTTGTAGATACGACTTGCGCTCTGTTTCTAAAATGTTATTTAAAAAAACGATTTGGGGGAAATCACTGGCTTTTACATTTTTGAGAAGGAATAAATAGTGTCTGCATGATTAAATAAATATATTTGAACCTTTCACAATGATGTCACCTGTGTTACCTCAGATTAGGAAGTAGATTGTGCAGATGAGGCGAGGCATGTCCAGAGGTACAGAGGAGGTGAGGCCTGTGTTCAAGACTGTAGTGGGAGAGAGGCCTTTCCTGGGGAGCATAGGTGGTGAGGCCTGTGTCTAAGAGTGCAGTGGACTAGACTTCATGAAGCCTATCCCCCACTGCACTCTTAGACACAGGCCTCACCTCCTTTGTACCCCTGGACAGACCTCTCTTCCACTACACTCTTCAACACAGACCTCAACTCCTCTGTACCCCTGGACAATCCTCACCTGATCTGCAACCCTGAATAGACCTCAACTCATCTGCATCCATAGACAGGCCTCAGCATATCTACACCCCTGGACACGCCTCACCTCATCTGCACCTAGTTACCATCAATTATACCCAATACATTGAGGCCTGTCCAGAGGACACAGATGAGGTAAGGCTTGTCCAAGGGTCAGAGGAGGTCAGTCCTCTCCACTGCACTCATGGACACAGGCCTCACCTCCTTTGCACCCCTGGACAGGCCTCACCTCATCTGCACAATCTGCTTACTAATCTGAGGAAACACAGGTAACATGATTGTGAAATGTGCTAATATATTTTTTTAATCATGCAGATACTATCTAATCATTGTCAATAATGTAAAACCAATTCATGTACCTGAAATCTTTTTTAAATAACATTTACAAAACAGAGCATAGGTCATATGTATAAGCATTTGATTACACTACTGAAACCTCACTCAATTCCTCTATGCACTAACATTTCTTTACCAAGGATTATTAACAACGTATTAGTCTGTATTATATTCTCTTCCTGACTTACTCTATTTTTCCACCTGTCCCCTTCTAACACCCTCTCTCTGACTTATTCCTTTTTACATCCTGACTCTGTGTTACACTCTGTTACACTCTTTCTTTGACTTACTTTCTCTTACACCCTGTAATTTATTCCCTCTCTCTCTTTTTTACAGCAATTTGTAAGTCATACTTTCTCTTACATCCTCTTCCTGATTGACTCCGTCTTACAACCTTTCTCTTTGTAACATTCTCTCCCAGAGTTACTTCCTATTACAGCATTTGTCTGTTTTATACCCTCTCTCCCTCTTTCTGACTTTTTTATTCTCTTCCTCTGTTTGTGTTACACCCTCTGTCTGACATACTCCTTGTTAAATCCTCTCTCTGATTTACTCCCTCTTACACCCTCTCTCAAACTCACACTCTCTCTCTCCCTTTTACAGCCTCTCTCTTTTACTCTCTTTTACATCCTATAACCTTCTAACACCCTCTCTCTGTCTTAAATTCTCTTACACCCTCTCTCTGTCTTCCACACTGTTACACCGTTTTTCTGACTTACTCCTTTATCCCTTTCTTTGACTTACTCCCTCTCCCTATTAAATTCTTTCTCTGTCTTACAACATATTATATACTCTCTCTGTCTTACTCCTTCTCTATGTTTTACTCCCTCAACCTGTTTCTTTGTCTGAGTCTCTCTGTCTTTTTGTGTTAGTTCCTCTAGCTCTTTTTCTCTGTCTTACTCCTAGTTACATAGTTGCTGTGATATAAACTTAGATATGTTGTAAACTAGTGTTTATATTGTTTGCTTATTGTCATTGCTTTGTTGTTTGGTAATAGTGGTCTATAATGTGTTATTTTTTTCTTTACCACAGATTGAAATCAAGATTTCAATAGTAAGGAAATATGCCGTCAAGGCAGAGGAGAAGAAAATATGCCAAGTGGAAAAAATCAAAAACAGCAATGGAATTACAGCACTCCTCTTCAACAAATACTTCAATAAACAGGAAAAAAGCTCCTGGTAAGACAACTAAGTCTTTCTTACGGAACATAGATAAAAAAAAAATGTTGGTCAGAATGTGGATAAAGAGAAGGAGAGAGCAAATTTGAAAAGGAAGGAGAGGCCCCCCAAAAATGTTACTACTGGAGCAGGAGAGCATAATATGTACAGGAAGAGAAGGCAGAATCAATTTAGGGACATTCGTAAACGAATGTTTCGCAATAGGGTAGTTTTAAATTTGTTAAAGAACATTAGGAAAGGTAAACAGAGAGCTGCTTTTTATAAGAAAAAGAAAAGTGTAGAGAAGATTGTTGATCAGGCTTTTGAAGTTAAGAAAAAATTATTTATTTTAATAATCAATAGATTTAGGACACTTAACAAGACAATTGATGTTTTCAAATCAAACAGTAGATGCAAAAGAGTAATTAATCGGACTCATTTTTGTAAAGTTTTTTCTGGAGAATGGATGCATAGTTCAAGTTGTGTGCCATTTTTTAATGAGGAGAGTTACTTCCAGGAGAATGATTTAGTGCATGTAGTTGACACCAGTGGTCGAGCATATGAGGTGAAAGACGGTTGTCCGATTGAAAAAGAGAAACTTGTGCCTAGAGAACCAGAAGAGGTGTTAAATGATGAAGTTTTAGGGAGACGTACTAAGGGTCCAGTGTACCCTTGGAAGTGTAGTAGTATTTGTAGTGTGCTACAGGATTCAAACGATTTGTTTCATAATTTCTTACGTACATATAGTAAGAAAAGTCTAAAACAGAAAATGAAGATGTTGCAAGACTTAGATCCTTGCAGAGTGAGAGAAAACACAGGTTTGCAAGGGCATTCACTGGCTTGTCTTTCTCGAAAAGTCTGTCATAGTGTTTTTCATCATTTTAGGATGTTAGCAGTGCATCATAACAAAATGAGGAAATTAGTGAGAAGGTTGTATTATGTAAAAAGTCCAGCACTTAAGCTTAAACAATTAAACAGTGCTCTTTTGCATGGAACTGAATTAGATGTGAAGAAGATTTGTGAAGAAATTGAGATTTGTTATTTTGGTGAAACAGAGGACAGTGTAGAAATTGACACAGAAATTCAAGGTAATGTGGAATACAATGTACAGATTTCAAGTACAGAAAAGTTTGACCAGGAAATTACCAGGTTTAAGGTGAAATGTTATGTTATGTTATGTTATGTTAAATCAAGTGAAAGCCTAATTGTACTTGTGTGTGTTGTCGACGGACTCATTATAAGCATCAAACTAGATTAGTTGATTTATACGTAAAAAATGAAAAGATAAATAATTATTAGTGGAAGGATTTTGCAACCTATTTGTGGGTGGAGAATTCTTTTGATTTGAGTTCTGATCAGCGTATTTGTGAATATTGTTATAATAAATTAAATCAAAACAGAATGCCTGCTAGAGCTGTTCATAATAATCTTGAGTTGGTAGACATTCCTCCTGAATTGATGGATTTAAATACATATGAGTCTATTTTGATTCAATGTGTCCATCCTTTTCAGGCTATTGTTCGCATGGAGCCTAAGATAGGGAAATTGCCTCCTTCAGATTTACAGAGAGGATTAAAGGGAAGAATTGTTTATTTGCCTCTAGATTTTTCAAGAAAAATATTGATACAATTGGTGTAGAGAAAGTGGAAGAGGAACCTCTGGTTATTCTAGTTAATGGGGTTCGGACAAAGAGTAAGAAAATCTGGCAAGATTTAGTGGATGTTAGGAAAGTCAAAAAGGCAACGTTGTATTTGGTCAAAAACAATGAGTACTACACACATGTATGTGTTGGAGCAGAGGAAACAGCTGCAGATGAAGACAATGATTGTTCAGCTGGCCAAATTGAAAAAGTTGATGTGTCTAGCAGTGAAGAAATATATGAACATTATACTGTTCATCCTTTGCATTCCAAAGAAGTAATGGGGAATGCAATTGACTTGTTTCAGATGAAAGCAGTAAAAGGAAGTCCCATTAGTGTATGGGAAGAAAGTTTGGAATCTCGTTGTTTTCCACATTTATTTCCAACAGGTCGAGGTGGACGATATGACGATCGACCACTTCAAATTAAAGTCTTAAAGGTCTTAAAGTCGGTTCCCCGCCATGGCGGGGAACCGACTTTAAGACCTTAATCTTCCGGTTTGTTTTTCTAACGCCGGTTCCTTGGGATCTGTAGGTGCGCTGTCCGTCAGGCCTAAAGTCGGTTCCCCGCCATGGCGTCCTTCGAACAAGTGACTCCACCAAGATATCTCCCAAATTAAAAGAATCCGGAAGCCCAAAAGAATTGAAATAGGGTGTTACACTGAAATCAAGTGACAGTGGTTGTCCAGCGTCGTCATATAGATCGTACAATTAACGGTGATACATAAATGAGTTTGGTCCTGATGAGAACTCGAGATTAAAAAGAGTTCGAAACGCGTAGACCAGATGTTTATTATGCCATAAGAATACTGTTCAAGACATAAGATTCTGTACAAACAAACTAAAAAATACATGAAGTACATATCTATGGCAGCATTGTATTCACAGTGCATGATTTTTTCTGATTTATTGTAAATAGTTTGTTGGTTTTGCTGAGTGTATGAGAGTGTATGCAAGTGATTCACATAGAAGTGGTTGGATGAATGAGAGAAGGAAAGGGAGTGTTTTAATATACTAAAATGTTTTAAAAAAAATTTTTGTATGTTATGTATTGTATTTGAACCGGACAAATGTTTTTCACAAAAAGATGAACAAATAATCATATGAAGTAAAAAAGAAAAGAAAAACTTAGATTCATTCAAGGAAATGAGACCCGCTCACTCTATGTTCTAATCGAAAGTGAGGTAATCAAGTTGATGGTGAAATATGGATGGCAGCATTGGCATGTGTGTGATTATATCCATTTAAGTAATGGCAGTAGTTTTTCAGTGGCTTTTAATTGTCCCAAACCGTCGTATAACAGTTTTATGCATTGTAAATACTAGCTCTTTTAGAACACTGTTACCTACAACGTTGCCTAAAGGTTAGTGTAAAGCTTGCTTAATCTTTTTAACTGTGCAATTTAAAGCCATATTCCGCACAAGCACTTTCCTAGAAGTTATTTTTAATGTTCATAGAAGTATGGGATGCCCTTGATTTATTTGTACTCCTTATGATTATTGACCTCCTTTGCATTTTAGATAATGGAAATATGTGACTTTGTAATTGTACTAATATGCACTTTACACACATCTATTGCATTTAGTGTACCTGCAATTTTAAATATGTTGAATTGTATTTTAAAAACTGTGCTTTTATGGATTTTTTTGAAATCCGAATAAAGATTTTGACTGACTGACTACCAACAAAAAAATCCTCCCCTTGGAGAGGTTTTGGATTTCTTTTGGAGAAAGGAGTATCAAGCGAGAGGTGCTCCTCACATACATATGTTGTTGTGGATTGAAGATGCACCCAAATTTGGAACAGATTCGGATGAGACAGTGATGAGCTTCATTGAAGAGTATTCAACATGTGCTGTTCCGAAAACTACCGAAGAAAACAGTTTAAGGCAACAAGTTTTACGCTTTCAATCCCATTGTTGTGGAAAGTACTGTCGTCGAAAATTCAGAAACAAGGAAAAGTTCTACACAAAATGTCGTTTCGGGTTTCCACGACCAGTGATTTCTAAAGCAAGAGTAAATAATTTGATGTCTTCTCTGCGACATACTGTGACGAGGAAATCACAAAAAAATACATACAATTTAAAAAGAAACGAAGAGTCCAAGTACATCAACAACTACAACCCAGTGATTTTGTCCATGTGGAATGCTAACATGGATAACCAGTTCGTTGCTGACAACTCTATTGCTGTGGCTCAATATGTGACGTCTTACATCACAAAAAAAGAAAAGACAGAACTGAAGGAAATGTGGGAGGACATTTCACATGAAAAGAGTATAAGTAAAAAATTATACAGTTTCAGTCTGAAGATGTTGTCGCATCGAGAAATTGGAGCATATGAATGTTCTGATCGGTTATCATCAGCAAGTCTCTACGGCAAGTCTAGAACAATTATTTGGGCAAGTCTAGGTCTTGCTACAACACGAAACAGAGTTTTGAAATCTGTACAAGAAATTGAGTATTTGGCGGAGAAAGAACCAAACAGTACAGATATTTTGAAGACAAACATGTTGGATACATACTATCCAAATAGAAGTAGTCATCTTGAGAGAAGTTGTTTGTATGAAGTTCTGCAAAACTATATTTATAAGAGGAACATCAGAGAAGATATCAATAATGGAATATATGCTGTCAATGGGTGTGAAGGATGTCTAGTGAAGCAGAGAAAAGGCCATTTGATTAATCATCGAATATTGAGTTGCGAAAATCCAGAGAAAAGGGAATTTTACTTCTGTAGCTCTTTTGAAACTCTTTAAGCCATGGCGTACAGAAGAGGAACTACTTGGAGATTTTCTCTGTTACGAAGATTATTTTAATGCAACCAAGGATACCATAGAATGTCCTGTTTTTCCAAATTATCTGCAAATGTTGAACGAAGAAATAGAGCAAGAAGCCACAATTGCTGTAGAGATTGCTAGAGACAGTTCTCAAGACAGTCAGAGTTCTACTTCATTGAGTCAGGATCCACTAGGAGGACCAATTATCCAAAATGAAGCTGCCACTGCCATGGATGAGGTGGAAAGAGCTATGAAACAAGCTCAAGATGATGTAGTTAACTTAGAAGATTTGGTGAAACAACTAAACCTTGAGCAGAAACAGATATATGACGAAGTCACAGAACAGATTGAACATGGATTCAGTCATGAGAAAAAAGAGTGCTCATGTACATCATTTAAGCCTGTCCAACTGTACGTGAGTGGAGAAGCGGGAACTGGAAAAAGTTTTCTGATTAAAGCAATTGCAACTTATCTGCAGAAAAGGACTGAATCACCGCTATCTTGTGTTGTTACCGCTCCAACTGGGCTGGCAGCACATAACATTAAAGGGATTACTTTACATCGTTTACTGATGCTACCAGTCGAGCATGATAACAAATTGCAATACCAAAAACTATCTGGAGATACGTGTTCCGAAGTTTCCAGAGACCTGAAGAAAATGAAACTTCTTATCATTGATGAAGTAAGCATGGTCTCAAATCTAATGCTTGCTTTTGTGCATTTGAGAATGCAAGAAATTCTTAGAACTGAGTATGATGTGTTATTTGGAGGGAAACACATTATTGTTTTTGGAGATCTACTGCAGTTGACTCCAGTGAAAGGACAACCAGTGTTTAAAATGGTCACGCATGAAGATACCAGGAAGTGCCTAGGAAGCATTGGAAACGTTAATATATGGTTACATTTCAAATATGCAGAACTACTCCAAAATATGCGACAGGCAAAGGATGAAGATTATAAAAATATTCTACAAGATGTAAGAATCGGAAAAGTAAGTCAGCATGGGAAAGAAGCTTTACATGCACGATTAATTTCAAATTTGTACCCAAATGAAAACATTCTTCCAGAGAATATTTTTAAGAAAATTAACTAGAAGAAAACTGGGATATGTTTGATGCGAACTCTGAAAGAATGTTCCATCTTCAACAACAAAATGTTAAAGTTAGAAAATGAAGAGATAGTGAAACTGGAAGCTATAGATAAAATAGAGCATATGGGAGCAACAATTATTTTGTCTGAAAATTTGAAATCAAAATTGGATTCATTAGAGAAGACTATATCTAAAACTGCTGGTTTTGAAAAGACTCTGAATGTGTGTTAAAATTGTATCATTTTGAGAAGGAATTTAAATGTTGGAAGAGGTCTGGTAAATGGAGCAATGGGTCATGTTGTTGATTTTGAGAATTACAAAAATAGAGATAGAATTGAAATTTTAAAAATTAAATTTGATGGCATTGACGAAATAGAACAAATTTGTCGTTGTTCAGCTAGATTTTTGCTTGTGAAAGACTTATATGTTCGCCGAAAACAGTTTCCTGTTTGTTTGGCATATGCGGTGATAATCCATAAATCTCAAGGTTTAAGTGTAGATAGCACTTTGGTGAACATTGGAAGTTCTGTGTTTAAAGTAGGTATGGCATATGTGGCTTTATCACGAGTCAGAACTTTATCAGGATTGTACTTGATTGAGTGTGATGAAACAAAGATTTGTGCAGATCTAGATTGTGTTAAAGAATACAATAGGTTAAGAAGAGAGTATGCTCCACATTTGCCTCAAAATCCTCTGTTTGAAAAACGTGTGGTAGGCCGAAAAAGAAGAAATGAGAATAATTGCAGTGAGGTAGTAGCAAAAAGTCAAAAAGTAGATAAAACTGTAATTGTAAGCAGAAAGAAAAAGGATTCTGTTAAAGATGTTGTTGGATTTCAGTTTGAAAACAGTTCTGGTGTCAACTGCTATGCTAATGTAGTGGTTAATGTTTTTTTTCAAACTTTACAAGAACAGATTGCTGAAAATCGGGATCAAAGATTCTGTTGTTTGTTGAATTCTGTGTTTGAGAAATGTAGCAGTGATAGAGCAAAAATAGAAAGTGTTTCAGAAATTCGAAATCTTTTAGACATATGTTCTTGTCAAAAACAATTTTCACAGAATATTCAGCAAGATTGTCAGGAATTTTTAATGTATATGTTTGATGTATTGGAAGATGAAGGTGTAGATATAAGAAATCTTTTTAGCCTTTCTTATCAATGGCAACATGACTGCGACAACTGTAGTTTATCAAGTACTACTACAATAGACACCGAAAGATTTATATATTTGACTTTACCAGACTGCAAATCAGTGCCTTTTAATAATCTAGTTAAAGCAGCTGATCACAATATGGTGTGTACCCAATGTAAGTCTGCAATGCTGTCCACATTATTTATACAAAATTATGGTCAGTATGTAATTTTAATGTTCCAACGATGTAGACCTGAGGGAACTAAATTGACAACTTCTATGAAAAAAATTTGTGGCTCCTCAGTTATCAATTTCAGGAAGAACTTTTGCAACTGTAGCTATTATTTATCATGACGGTCCTTCAACAACATCAGGGCATTATAATTTTTTTTTTAAATGTCGAAAAGGTTGGACTACTTGTAACGATATTCATTTGACTTTCAAACAACGTTTGCCTTTTGACTTAAAAAATTCATACCTAGTGTTTTTAGAACCAACATTTAAGTAAAGGTAATTGGCCTATGAAGACGGGAGCAGTTAAAAAAAGTTAGTCTGCTGTTTAAAATTATATTGTGAGTAAAAGTGTTCAAGATAATATAAAAATTCTAGTTGTCATATAGGTACTGTAAATGGATCTCATAGTATGTGATATCAGTATTATAGGAAATCTTGAATAACAGTGAGCCAGAGATGGAAATATGCATATTTAAACATTGTGAAAATGTTGAAGGAGCTTTTCTTTCAGAACGTTGGGAAAACGGTAATTTGTTTGTTTTCATTAATTTAAAACATACTAATACATCTGACACTATTTGGCCTTATGGAAAAGTGGAGGAATAAGGAAAGAGTCATGACTGAACACAAGAAGGAAATGAAAACATTGAGAAATATTTCACATGTTCTTGGAGCTTTTCTTATAGAAAGTCGATGAAATGGAAGTTTTACAGAACAGCAGAGTATTTTCCAACAAAAAGGACCTTCATGATGTACTATTTGGCTTAAAAGAAAAGTAAGTGAATCAAAGATTAGTGTACATATGTGATTTGTAAGTTTATATGGGTTTTTTCAAACACAATCTTTTAGATTGTGTTTTTTTTTTCCCCGCTGTCATATGATGAGTAGTTTGAAGTCACTATTTTTTGTGAAATTCAATATATTCTGACAACAGCAAAAATAAACTATGTAACATGTTGTAGAAGTTATTCTATAGTTTGTATTGTGTAATTTAAATTGTATTCCCATTGTCTCACACTCCCTTTCTTTTTTCCACCCTCTTTCAGCTCTCTTTACTCACTCACACTGTCTTTCTCTCACTCAGTTTCACCCCCGTTCCTTTACTCCACTTCTTTCACAACCCCTCATTCCCATTTCAACTGTCTGCATCCCCTCTCTCCGTTGCACCATTTTTCAGCTTTCAGTCTCTCTGCTTTACTTCCCTTTTCCGTCTTTTCCTCTTTTGCTCTTTTAGTAATTCCTCTTTACTCACTCACCTCTTTTGTTGCAGTCTGTCACTATTTCTCACCCACTCTCCCTGACTTATCTTTCTTTGCTCCTTTCATTTGTCCTCTTCTCTCTGTTTTTCGTTCACTACCTCTATGTCCTCAGTTCCTCACTCTCCTTGTGTTATGTTCACTTGTGTTTATCTACCTTCTATCATTTCTCTTACAACAACTTCACTGCTCCTCTCTCATCGTTCTTCATCCCCTTTTCTTTTACTCCAGTTCCATTGCTACCTCTCATTTCCTATTTTTCAGTGTCCTTCTCTTTAGTTTCATCACCGAATCACATTCTCTCTGTTCCACTGCTTTAGTCCTCTTCCCCTCTCTTTCCTTCTTTTGCTCCCTTAGCCATTTTCCTTTCCTCACTCATTGTATTCCACTTCACTCAGTCCTTCCCTTAGTCCCTCTGTCTACTAACTTCCTCACTCCTTTTCCCTCAACCCTTCTATATTATCCTCTCTCCCTTCATCCCTTCACTCTGTGACTCCCCTTTACTCATTCTCAGTCATCTTCCATTCCTCATTATTGTAAATGTATCCTCAATCAGACTCCTTTCCCTCTCAGTCATTCTCTGTTTCCTGATTTAGTTTTGCTAACTCACATTCTTTTAGTTTGTTTCTTACCTTCAGTTCATTTCTCTCTTCTTCTCTTCCTCTCTGTCACTGAATGTATCTGCCCTACTCTTAGTAATTTGCTCTCCTTCTATTTCTTTTTCCCTCTTTTTGTCCTTCTGCATCACTTTATTTCTCTTTCTGTGTCCTTCACTCTTACTTTATTTCTTAGTACACTTGACTTGTCTCTTCTATTTTAAAATATATATTTTACTAATTATAACTTATTTTTTTCTCTCTTTCACAGATACAAAGTGTAGTAAAAACATGTAATTAAATTTACATTAATTATATGGTAAGTGTGACAAAAAAATGTAGTTTGTCATCACCCTTTGCTTTAACCTCACTACTATTCTCTCACCCTATCTCACTCCTGTTTCCTTACTCTGCTTCACTCACTTATTCTTATCCTCCATGTTTACTCCCCTTTCCCTTACTCCCCTACCGCATTCAACTTCTTTAAGTCCCCCTGCTTTACTTCCCTTACCCTCTGTTCCCTTCCTTTGCTCCCTCACTCATTCCCTTTCCCTTAATCATTTACTTCACTCCTGTCACTCCTTCTCTCAGTCCGTCTGTCCTCACAGTTCCTCACTTCCGTTCCCTCACTCTGTCTCTCTTACCGTCACTATCTCTGTCTCCTCATTCTGTCAATACTCTTTCGCCATGCTCACTCCCTACAACTCACCCACACTCCCTCACTTACCTTTCTTTGCTGCTTCACTCACTCCCTTTCAGTCACTCCTTCCTTTACTCTCTCTCTCCTTTCTCTCTGTCACTCCCCATGTCTTACCCTTATTCACTTTTATCCACCCTCTTTCACCCCTCTTTACTTACAGTCACTGCTCTTTTCTAATCCTCCCTCACTGTTTTACTATCTAATACACAGTCCCTCTGTGTTGCTCCCTCTAGCTCTCTTTCTCTTAAAATCACTCTCTCTGTCCCTTCCCTCAAGCTCATTCCTTCATTCTTATTTCTTTTCTTTTTTTTTTAAATGTTTTTTTTTATAAATTAGAGGTAGTTCTAAAAAGAACTGTTTTTTTAATTCTTTTTGTTGTTTTATATTTTTTTTATTGTTTTTTGAACATTTCTTACTTTTTTTGGCTTTTCTGAACAGTTTTATATTTTGTTTGTTTTTTTATGGGGAGAAACAAAAAACAGGGAATTGAAAATGGCTCAACTGGAGCAAAAAAAACAGAAACAATTAAGGTTTCTTCGGGCATTTGTGGTTATCACCAGCAACATTGATTAGTGTAATGCTTTGCTCACCATAACTAATTGTTTTGTTACAATATATACAAACAGTTTTGTATCCCCCAAACTTTGTATATTTGGAATCATCTCTCTTGCCTCGGGACCCGATGGAGTGGGTTCTTTGGTTGTTGAGGTTCTGGAAGATGATTGGGGTAGGTTTCTGCAGAGTTCTCTCACCTCTGCTGCAGAATAGTTATTAGGGTGCAAACGCTGCATGTGCTGAATCATTGTATGATTCCCAAAGGAATATTTTTTGCAGGGTTCCCCTTGGATAGCACAGCACCACTGATGAGACAGGTCACCTTTGCAGCGTTTACTTTTTTGGAACCCCTTGGAATTTTATAAAACTCCCATATGAAGTGCTCCCTAGGTTTGTATGGGGGATTGTCTTCAGGCAGGAACTACCTTCTCTCTTCCTCCTCTTCCTCCTCCTCCTCCTCCTATTCTTGACCACCAATGTGATGTTCTGGTGGTCCTTGTGGTGGTGGTGGTGGGGAAGATGCTCCAGCTGCTGATAGTACTGTAGCCATATCTGTAAGAAAAAAGCAGGTATTCCTCACTCAAAGAACAAAGTGAGAATGAGGAAAAAAGGTGGGGGTTTTCATCATTTGGAAAACAAAACTGTTCTGAACCAATGAAAAGTGTTATTTTCAAGTCACATGATCCAGGCTTTCATAATTTGGAAACCAAAACTGATCTGAACCAATGAAAAGTGTTATTTTCAGGTCACATGAGCCGACGCGCTTACGCTACGCGCCCTGGTGCGCTCCCGGGGGCGCGCCCGGCGGCGCTTACGTTGCGCGATCGTATGTGCTCGGGAGCTTCCGGGTGCACTTACGCGTGCGTCATAAGAATATATGAAAAAAAATTCTCAAAAAAAAAGTATTATATAAATATACAATATAGGATTTATTATAAAGAATATTATATATCATAGCTATAGAAATTAGCTATTAAAAACATATGAAATTCACTGAAAAAAACTTAGGTTTGAGGCCCTATATAGAGTTAGGAATTAGCATTTACAAAACCTATGAAATTCACTGAAAAAACCATAGGTTTCACACCAGCTATATTTAGGAATCAGCATTTAAAAAACCTATGAAATTCACTGAAAAAAAAACATAGGTTTCACACCAGTTATAGTTAGGAATTAGCATTTAAAAAACCTATTAAATTCACTGAAAAAACCATAGGTTTCACACCAGTTATAGTTAGCTGGAAATTTTACTCGCATAAAACCAATGAAATTCCCACGTTATAGTTAGTTGGACTCACTATAACTTGCATGTGCAATGCACTGCTGATGACGTCACATATTACATCACTCATGACATAGTCAATGACATCACTCATGACATCACTGATGACACCATCCTTGTGACAGAGTGACAGACCTCCTTTCACTGTAATGTAACCCTTGAAACACATATTCAAAAATAGAAACTAAAATTTTCAAAAAAAGTGAGATACCCATATCAGTTACAACAACCAATTCAATAATTCCACCATCTATATACACATCCACTCATTGACCAACAGTTCTATATAGTCACTCATACATATACTCACTCATCATATGTAGTGATACACCTATACATCCTGTTACACACCGACAGTCATCCAAAAGATACTCTCACACATACTCACACATGCAAAAAAAACTATTGAAAATCCATTTATTTGCATATAAAGCTATACACACACTACCACTTTACGTCTAAGGAAACTTACACATATGTACTTATAGAAACACATACTTATTTAAACAGGAACTCTTACAATCTCTTACTCTCACATATACTCACTTATATACATCAATATTCACATATACTAGATTAAAACATATGTAGTTACTGATAAAGACACTAGGGAGACAGTCATTCACTCACTAATACACACATGTACACACTCATTCACCCATACAGTCCTGCACATATGCTGTCTTCAAAACAGATACAGTCAGTGATTCATGCATCTACCAGAATTTCATTTTTAAAATGCTAATTCCTAACTATAACTGGTGTGAAACCTATGTTTTTTTCAGTGAATATATATATATACAAAACCATAGAAATGTCCCCGTTATAGTTAGTTCAGCTAACTATAACTTGCGCCCCCACAATGCACTGCTGATGATGTCACATATTACATCATTCATGACATGGTCAGTGACATCACTGATGACATCTAAAATGACATCACTGATTACATCATCTAGTGCCTGTCTGTTCTATAAAGTTTAAATATGTATTGTATATATCCCAAGGTTTATTGAAGAATGATTGGGTGTATAAGTGTCTGGATGGAGGATTTACTAGGTGTGTGACTGACTGTATAAGTGAGTGATTAAATGTTTCTAACTGAATGGATGGGTCAGTGACTGTGTGCATATTTGTATCAGTCTGTCTGTTGTTGTGTAAGCTGCGGCATGGGTTGGTCAGGAGCTACTTGAGTGTCTATATGGGTTAATGATTGGTTGCCTTAGTTTTTGTATGGGAGACTGAGTGTGTGTGTGGGTGGAGGTGTGTGACTCTGTGCATAGATGTGTGAGTGGTTGATTCACTGGGTGTATGGGTTCAAGAGTGCATGTGGAAACAGCTATATGGGTGGATGAGAGTGTGTATGGATGTGTTGGTGATTGAATGGATGTCTCAGTGGTACATGTACAAGTAACTACAAATATAAAAGGCAGTGCATGTGAGAGTTAAAGTATATAAATGACTATACGTGAGAGTCAGTGATTGTAAGAGTGGCTGTATGGATGCGTGTGTACTTGTATCTGTGGTTGTATAAGAGAGTAAGTATGCATTTGTTTTTGTTTGAATAAGTTATGTGGTGTGTGATTAACTGTAAAGGTCAGTAAATGGAATTATGATTGATTCTTTGTATGACTGACTAGGTGTGTGAGTAACTATGGATGTATGGTAGTGTGTGAGTGTCTGTCTAGGTATATGAGTGCTTATGAGAGTGTTGTATTGATGAGTGACTGCATATATGAGTGATTGTATGTGTGAATGAGTGGATATGTGTGTAGACCTATGAATCAGTAAGTGCTTATGTAGTAACTAGTATTGGTGTGCGGACGGTTTAGAAAATGGTAGTCTGTATTTTACAGTGGGTGTATCAAAGGTTATATTAGAGTGTGAGGAGGTGTGTCAGATTTTCACATGTATGATGTCATCAGCGATATCATCAGTGATGTCATTAGAGATATCATCAGTGATGTCATCATTGTTGTCACTGACAATGTCATGAATTATATAATTTGGGGAAACATCCTTTACAACGCAACTTTTACCACGCAGTGCCTTTACGACGCAACTTTTACAACGCAAACCATTACAACGCATTGCGCTGGGGAGCGCTCTAGGATAGGGAATAAGTTTAATTTACTATCCAACACCTTCCCTAGTGTCCACGGGGACTGGAGTTGGAAGAGTAAATTAAACTATTCATTATACAGCATCCCAAAACCGCTATGCGTTGTAAAGGTTTTCATTGTAAAAACCGCGTTGTAAAGGCATGCGTGGTAAAAGCATGCGTTGTAATGTCATACATCCTGTAATTTGTGACATCATCAGCAGTGCATTGAGGAGGCGCATGTTATAATTAGCTGAACTAACTATAACTGGAGAATTGCTATGGTTTTGTACCAGTTAAATGTCCAACTAACTATAACGTCCCTGACACCTATGTTTTTTTAGTGAGCTTCTAAGGTTTGTTATATGCTAATTTCTAACTATAATGTGCCTGAAACTTATGTTTTTTCAGTGAATTTCAATGTTTTTTTAAATGCTAATTTCCAACTATAACATCCCTATTAACTCCCCTTGAAACCTGAAGGTCCCTGGTTGGCAAGTAAGCCACCAGGAACCTCCAGTAAACGCCACAGAGCTGCGTTGCAGAGAGGTGTTCCTAGGCCATACCCATTTTATACCACTCTGCAAACACAGCTTCAGGTGCACTGCCGGTGGGGAGATGAGGTCCTCTTGTGTCCCGAGGACCTCAGCACACAAGTGGACTTCATCGTCCGAGCAGCAGTGCGCCAGAAGCCGCATTTTCAGCATGGTGTAAACAGGGACCCTCAGGATTCAAGGGAACTTAATCCCCCAATTTACAACTCTTCAGGGTGTGTGTTTGAACACTTGTCATATCAGACCAAGCCCCCTCCTTACACCACTGTGCAAATGCAACCCCTGGTGCATTGTTAGTTGGGGATATTAAGTCTCCTTGAATCCTGAGGGTCCCTGCGGCCAACTAGCCCACCAGGTACCTCTGGTAAGCGCCACTGAGCTGCATTGCAGAGAGGTGTAAAAAGAAGTGTGGCCTCGGACCACCTCTCTGTAACGGAGCTCTGTGGCACATATTGGAGGCACCTTGTGGGCTAGTTGTCCCCCAGGGACACACAGAATTGAAGGGGAATTAATTCTCCAACTAACAACGTGCCAGGGGGGGCGCGTTTGCATTGTGGTGGAAAAAGGGGGAGTGGATTCTGGCAAGATGCCAGCTTTAAAAAAGAGAAATTACAAGGGGGGCTGTGTGGCCCCCCTTTTTTCTACTTTTTTGGTGCCCTGGGGACCGATCGCCCAAGGCCTGACCCCTTTTTCTAAAAAAAATTGATGAGTAAAGGTGCTCGAGCCATATATTGAAAATGCGGTCTGTGATTTGCTAACAACATAAATCAGTATAACCTCTCCAGGCCACTCTATAAAAGATACTTAGTATGAACTAAGCCAGAGGTCATCATGTTATCCCTCCTGCAAAGATGAAAGGGTGAGTGGACCTTCCCATTTCAGACCTGTGGCCAAGCAGTGAAACACAGCTACAAGCAGGAGTCCACTGAGTGCTCCCACCGAGCTATAGTGGGCTTGTGCTGCCAGAGGGCCCAGTCCCATATGCGGCCTGTTACCTACTGAGTTTACATGAAATCTGCCTTGATGCTCTGCCTGACAGCCTGGCCAGGCCGAAGTGACCCAACCCAAGAAAAGGCTGTTTGGCAGACAGGCCTGGGTGGGAATGTCCCCATCTGGTGCCAGGCCTCCTGTACTGCCTGATAAAGAGAGCAGGGTGGACTACAGCCCCACCCAGGCCCAGCACCTACTGCCGTGTCTGGACATGTGCAGTTGTTGCCATGGAGACACAGGCATCAGCTCGGCACTCAGACGTGGCACCTGTCAGCTCTCGCCATCCTGCAAAGGACATTTACCTAGGGATAGCGCAGGATGGGCGGGTCACGCCCAGGGACAGGGCTGGGTGTAGAGGAAGAGGGCAAGGAAGGCAGGAAGAGGTTTTGGAAGGAAGGGGAGGTGGTGAGAGGAGTGGACAGAGGAACCCAAGAGACAAGGAATGGAGCGTGAATAGAAGCGACAAGAAAGGAGGCTTTAATGGAGAGAGGCTGACAGCGTGATGTGTGAGCAGAGGGATGGAGAAGAGAGAGAGATAGAGACGTGGAACAGAGGTGGCAATAACGGGGGATTTTTATAATAGGGGTGGGTTAATCACTCACTCATACAGTCAGTCACGCACCTACTAAATCCTTCATCCAGACACTTCTACATCTACTCATTCTTCAATATGTAAAACATATTTAAACTTTACAGAAACACACAGTCACTGGATGATGTCATCAGTGATGTCATCAGTGATGTCATTTGAGATGTCATCAGTGATGTCATCAGTGATGTCACTGACCATGTCATGAATGATGTAATATGTGACATCATCAGCAGTGGATTGCGGGTGCGTGATATATAGTTAGTACAACTAACTATATATGGAATTTCAATGGTTTTGTGTGAGTAAAATAAGATTTTTTAAATGATAATCCCTAACTATATATGGTCTATAACCTATGGTTTTTTCAGTGAATTTTTAAGGTTTTGTAAATGCTAATTCCTAACTATATATGGTCTATAACCTATGGTTTTTTCAGTGAATTTCATTGGTTTTTTAATAGCTAATATCAAAACCTTTACAATGTATTATTCTTTAAAAAGAAAAATATTTTTTACATGTTTTTTATACAATTTTTTTTGTATTTTTTTTGTTTCGCTCCCAGTACGCGTACCGGTTAGCTTCCCGTTAGCTCAATCTGGAGGCGCGACCCGGTACGCGAACTGGTAAACGTTCCTTTAGCGCACCTCTCGCGTTACAAAACAACATCGCGACGCTTCGCGTCAGCATGACGTTTCGCGTTCTCGCGTAATACGTCATATTACGTGCTACGTTCGCGTACCCGGAAGCGCAGCGGTACGCGAACCGGAAGCGATCCGCGGCGCGGCGCCGACCGCGTAATGTAAACATAGCAGGTCATGTGACTCGATAATAACACTTTTCATTGGTTCATTTCACTTTTGGTTTCCTAATGATGTAATACAAGGTCATGTGATCTAAAATGGACACTTTTCATTGGTTTAGAACTTTTGTTTTTCCCAAATGATGAAAACCCCTCCTTCTTTCATCACTCTGACTTTCATCTTGGTGAGAGAAAGACCCTTTATTGAGACTTTGTGATGGCTTCATTAGTAGCTTCAGCTGGTGCTAGCCCACCACCTCCACCAAATCCAAGAAAGAGAGGACCACCTGCAGAAGTAATTCTGCAAGAAGAGGAAGAACAGGAAGAGGAGGAAGAGGAGGAAGAGCATGAGTTTTTGCCAGAGGAGCCCAGGAGGTACAATCGACAGGAGAATTATATCTGGCAATTCTACAGAATTCCTGAGGGGCAAAAGAAAGTGAATGCTCGTTACGTGTTTTGCCGCATATGCGGTGACAGATTGTCAAGGGGCACTGATAAAAAATATAGTTATGGCAATCATACTATGCATCGGCATATGAGTAGGTGGCACCCAAATAATTATAGTGCTGCCCAGCTACGTGACCAACAACAAAATCCCCTCCAAATGGCAAGAAGATCGGTGGTTCCAGAGGTGTCGGGACCAGAGGCGAGGGAGGTGATTGCAAACATCCAAATGTTGTTTGGGCACGTAAAACAAGTGTGCGTGGAATGTGGCGCTTTCATCTGCTACAGAGAAAGTAGCATCACTTTGATTTTGCGAGCAATTCAAAATCATATTAATGTTTGCACAAGACGCACCAAAAAATAAATTCTTTTTTTTTTTTTGCTCCTGTTGAGCCCTTTATAATGGATCGTTTTTGTTTCCCCCCCCCAAAAAAAACCAAAAAAATTTTAAAAACGTTCAGAAAATACAAAAAAAGTAAAAAAATGTTCAAAAAATACTAAAAAAAATATAAAACAACAAAAACATAAAAAAAAAGTTCTTTTCAGAACTAACTCCCCATTATAAAAAAATTGGTAGAATATTTGGAACTCTGCCAACCTGTATTTCTCTTAGTTCGCTCCCGGAGCGCTACCCGGTACGCGTACCGGAAGCTAACCAAAAAAATATTTTTTTAAAAAGAACAGTAACTATAAGGGAAGGAAATACACAGTTATGTTAAAAGAAAGACAGCTCTAGGGAGTAAACTAAGGATACTGTTACCTACAATCCACTGTTGATGATGTCACATATTACATCATTCATGACATGGTCAGTAACATCAACAGCAGTGGATTGTAGGTAACAGTATCGTTAGTTTACTCCCTATAGCTGTCTTTCTTTTAACATAACTGTCTATTTCCTTCCCTTATAGTTACTGTTCTTTTTTAAAAAACATTTTTTTGATCAGTCATAAACAGTGACATTAATAGAAACAGAGAGAGTGAACAAGAGTGAAGAACTATGGTCCTCCTCAGCCACCCTCAGAAAACCAAGGGGGTCAAGATACATCTACCGTGCCCCCTTCTACCTATTCTGAACATTATTTGCCCTCCATCTTGTATCTTGATTCGAACGAAACACAAAATGGTGGACTGCCATAACGCTGCTGGTTTGCGAACCGGGCAACTTCCCAGGAAGCGGTCCCAAAAAAAAAAAAGTTGGGAAAGTAATTCACAGACACTAAGAGTAATAGAGATGGAGTGAGTGAACAAGACTGAGGAACTATGAGAACAGAGGGACTGAGAAAAAGAGTGGAAGGAGTTGAGTAAATAGGTAATAGAGAAAGGAATGAGGAAAGTAGCAAAGGCAGGAAACTGAGGATTAAAGAAGTGAAGCAGTGGATCTAATAGTAGGTGAATGTGATAGAAATGTAACGAAAAGAGTACAACTATTTACCTTGTAATTGCCGTTAAATTAATCACATTTTATTTCTATACTTTCAATCTGTGAAAGAGAGAACCAACATTTGAAAAAAATTAAAATATGTATTTAAAAATTACAAAAGACAAGGGAAAATATTGAAGGACAAATAGTTTTTCAACAACTTTGACACTGACAGAAGCTTCTGCTTCTCCAGGTCCTCTACACAATGCTAAAGATATACATTTTAAACTAACAGTATCTTGATGCAGATGAAGTGAGGCCTATCTTAAAACATGGTGCATCTTTTGCATTGCTCTTGTTTCAGAAAAGTGTCGCTTCAGTATGCCAATAACATGTCTCCTATCCAGAGATTTGTTTGAGGTGAGGCCTACTCAGAGTTCAAGATGAGATTTACACTTGTTGAAGTGTACAGAGGAGATAATATCTGTGAAAGTCTACTAATGAAGTGAGTCATGTCCACTGCACTCTTCAACAAAGTAGAAACCTCCTATGTTTCCCTGGACAGACCTAAACTTGATCTGCACAATGTGATTCGTAATGATAGGAAACTCAGGTGATGTAATTGAAATATGTGCAATTTATTTTGCTCATTTCACAATCACATCACTTGTGTTTCCTTTGCTTAGGTATCTCATTGTGCAGATGTAGTCCAGCATATGAAAGAATACGTAGAAGTGCAGCACTGCATACAATAAATTTAACACTTACAGAAAACTCACCTTCTCCATGCCTCCTACACAGTTCTACATATACATCATAAATGCAAACAGTACAGAATTAATTATACATGTTAAATGGTTTATTTTTGCTGTTCTCAGAATGTATCAAAATTCACTAAAAACAGTGACTTGAAGGTATTCATCATGTAACAGCGGGGAAAAAAAAACACAATCAAAATGATTGTGTTTAAAAAACCCATACAACATCAGAAAATACAATTCAGAACTCCTTAAAGTTAACTTACTTTCCATGACGTCCAAGGATGTCCTATGAACAGCTTACACTCTTTTGTGCTGTTATTACTTTCAGCCCGCCACTTTCTGAAAGAAAACCTCCATCGTTTTTAAAAACACGTTACATGCAATAAATGACTTCTTGCTCTCTACCACTATTTTCCTCAAGGCCAAATCTAGTCAGAGATATTTATAACTCTTGGATTTCTTGTAAGCCAATCCCATCATTTGGCATTTCCGCAACTTTCAGAATTAAAATGTTGAAGATCATTTTCACAATCCTGGAATAGTAATATCTTCCCCTTCTTGGTCAGTCATGTTCTACATTTCCTATGACACTGATACTGCTTAATATGAAGCAGACTTACACTACCTCTATGAGTACTACAATTATTTAATTTTCTACATCACTTTTAATCACAAAGCAATGTAAAACAGTAGACAGCATTGCAGACTTACATTCCCTCTACTCCATGTTTTGATTGGCTGCTTCAATTAGCTTATGAAAAGAAACAGTTTTTCTGAACTCATTTAAAGTGCACATACATCTCCATGATGTCCAATCCTTTGATTAGAAGTTATGTCTCTGAACTACACTTATCCTCAAGGCCAAATTGTGTAGGAGCCATTAGAACTTCTTGAAATTCCACAGATCATATCCCGAGATTATTTTCCTAAAATTTTGGTTTTAAAAACACCAGGTAAGAGTTTTTAAGGTCATACGGCAATTTTTTTTTGAAAATTAAAACAGAATCATTGCAGAATGACCAGCCATTTCTAGACTTTAAATAAGCTGTGTAATGTCCTGATGATATTGAAGGGCCGTCATGATATATAATTGCTGTAGTTACAAAAGTCCTTCCTGATATTGACAACTGCGAAGCTACAACATTTTTTATTAAAGTTGTCAATTTTGTTCCATCAGGCCTACATCGTTGGAACATTAAAATGACGTACTGGCCATATGTTCGTATAAATAATGTGGACATCATTTCAGATTTACATTGGCTACACTCCATGCTGTGATTAGCAGCTTTTACTAGCTTATTAAAGGAGACTGATTTACTGTCTGGCAAAGTTAAATATATAAATCTTTCTGAGTCTACACTAGTAGTACTTGATACCATACAGTTCTCGCAGTCATGCTGCCATTGATAAGAAAGCCCAAACAGCTGATCTACATCTACACCTTCAGCATGTAATACATCAAGCATATACATTAAAAACTCCTGACAATCTTGCTGAATATTTTGAGAGAATTGTGTTTGCCCTGAACATCTGTCTAACAGATTTCGAATTTCAGACACACTTTCTATTTTTGTTCTATCTGTGCTACATTTCTCTAACACAGAATTCAACAAACTGCAAAATCTTTGATCAGAATTGACCACAATCTCTTCTTTTACATTTTTTAGAGAAAACAAAACATTAATTACTACATTAGCATAGCAGTTGACACCAGAACTGTTTTCAAACTGAAAACCAACAACATCTTCAACAGAATCCTCTTTGTTTCTGCTTGTAATTTTAGGTTCATTCACTTTTTGTCTTTTTGCTACAACCTCCCCAGTATTGTTCTCATTTCTTCGTTTCCGGCCTACCAGACGTTTCTCAAACAAAGGAAACTGAGGCAAATGTGGCGCATACTCTCTTCTTAACCTATTGTATTCCTTAACACAATCTAGATCTGCACAAATGTTTCTGACATCACACTCAATCAAGTACAATCCCGATAAAGTTCTAACTCGTGACAATGCCACATATGCCATACCCTCCTTGAACACAGAACTGCCAATATTCACCAATGCAGTGTCTACACTTAAACCTTGCGATTTATGAATTGTCACCGCATATGCCAAGCAAACAGGGAACTGCTTACGGCGAACATATAAGTCTTTTACAAGCAAAAATCTAGCAGAACAACGAGCAATTAGCTGTACTTCCTCAATGCCATCAAATTTAATTTTTAAAAATTCAATTCCATCTCTATTTCTGTATTTCACAAAATCAACAACATTACCCATTGATCCATTTACCAGACCTCTTTCAACATGTAAATTCCTTCTTAAAATTATACGGCAGTTCAAGCACACATTCAGAGTCTTTTCAAAACCTGCAGTTTTAGATATAGTCTTCTCTAATGAATCCAATTTTGATTTCAGATTCTCAGACAAAATAATTGTTGATCCCATATGCTCTACTCTATCAATAGCTTCCACTTTCACAATCTCTTGCTTTTCTAAATGCAACATTTTGTTGTTAAATTTGGCACATTCTGCAAGAGTTGGCATCAAACATATTCCAGATTTCTTATCAGTAATTTTCTGAAAAATATTCTCAGGCACAACATCTTGTTCTGGATATAAATTTGACAGTAATCGTGCATGTAAAGCTTCTTTCCCATGCTCGGTCACTTTTCCAATTCTAACATCTTGTAGAATAGTCTTGTAAACTTCATCCTTTGCCTGACGCATATTTTCATGCAGTTCAGCATAATTGAAGTTTAACCATATATTGACGTTGCCAATGCTGCCTAGGCACTTCCTGGTATCTTCATGCGTGAGCATTTTGAACACAGGTTGCCCTTTCACTGGTGTCAGCTGCAGAAGATCTCCGAAAACAATGATGTGTTTGCCACCAAATAACACATCATACTCTGTTTTGAGAACTTCTTGCATCCTCAAATGCACAAAGGCAAGCATGACATTGGAAACCATGCTTACTTCGTCAATGATAAGAAGTTTCATTTTCCTCAAGATTCTTGAAACTTCAAAACAAGCATCTCCAGATAGCTTGTGATATTCTAATTTGTTGTCATGCTCCACTGGCAGCATCAGTAAACGATGTAAAGTAATCCCTTTAATATTATGTGCTGCCAGTCCAGTTGGAGCAGTGACAACACAAGACAGCGATGACTCTGTCCTTTCCTGCAAATAGCATGAAATTGCTTTAATGAGGAAACTTTTTCCAGTTCCCGCTTCTCCACTCACGTACAGTCGGACAGGCTTCAACGACGTACATGAGCACTCTTTCTTATCATGACTTAATCCATGATCAATTTGCATGGTAACTTCGTCATATATTTTCCTCTGCTCAACGTTGAGTTGCCTTTCCAACTCTTCTAAGTTAACCGCATCCTCTTGAGCATGTGCCATGGCTCTTTCCACCTCATTCATAGCAGTGGCAGCTTCATTTTCAATAAGAGGTCCTCCTAGTGGATCCTGACTCAATGAAGCAGAACTCTGACTGTCCTGAGAACTGTCTCTGGCAATCTCGGCTGCAATCGTTGCTTCCTGCTCAATTTCCGCATTCAACATTTCTACATATTTGGGAAAAGCAGGACATTCTATGGTCTCCTTGGCGGCATTGAAAGAGTCTTCATAACAGAGGAAATCTCCAAGCAGTTCCTCTTCTGCACGCCAAGGCTTGAAAAGTTGCAAAAGTGCTAAATAGAAAAACTCCTTTTTTTCAGGAGATTCGCCACTCAATTTTCGATGGTTTATCAAGTGGCATTTTCTTTGCTTGACCAGACATCCCTCACTTCCTATTACAGCATACACTCCTTTCTCAGTATCTTCTTTGATGTTCCTCTTGAACATGTAATTTTGCAGAACCTCATACAGACAAACATTCTCTAGGTGACTGCTTCGATTTGGATAATATGTATCCAACATGTTTGTCTTCAAAATGTCGGTACTGTTTGGCTCCTTTTCCGCCAAATACTCAATTTCCCGCACAGGTTTGAGAACTCGATTACGCGTTGCAGCAAGACCAAGACTCGCCCAAACGATACTCCTGGACTTGGCATAGAGACTTGCTGAAGACAACCGGTCAGAACATTCGTACGCTCCGATTTCTCGATGCGACAACATCTTCAGACTGAAACTGTACAACTTCTTGCTGAGGCTCTTTTCATGGGAAATGTCCTCCCACATATCCTTCAATTCTGTCTTCTCTTTTTTGGTGATGTAAGACGTCACATACCGAGCCACAGCCATACAGTTATCAGCCACAAACTGTATATCCATGTTAGCATTCCACATGGACAAAATCACCGGGTTGTAGTCGTTGATGTACTTGGACTCTTCGTTCCTCTTCAAATTGTAAGTGTTTTTAGGTGATTTCTTTATCACATTATGTCGCAGCGAAGACATCAAACTGTTTACTCTTCCTTTAGAAATCACCGGTCGTGGAAAGCCGAAACGACATTTGGTGTAGAACTTGTCTTTCTTTCGGAATTTACGACGGCAGTACTTTCCACATCGATGGCTTTGGAAACGCAGAACTTTTTCTCTTAGGCTTTTCTTCTCCTTTGCGTTTGGAACAGCACACGTAGAATACTGTTGGATGAAACTCATCACTGAGTCTTCTGGATCCGTTCCAAATTTAGGTGCATCCTTGATCCACAGCAACATATGTATATGAGGAGCACCTCTTGCTTGGTACTCCTTTCTCCAGAAGAAATCCAACACCTCTCCAAGAGGTGGATTCTTCTTATTCATGATGAAAGACATCATAGCTTCAAATCTATGATTGAAGTACCTACATACATTGACTGGATCCAAAGAGCACAGTTCTCCGGGTGTCTTGAATTCGATGTTTTCTACGTTAGCATTTGCCTCTCGTAGAAATTCAAGTAAGTCTTCCCAGCCATACTCGGCACAGCTCAGAGTGAGGAACCATGTGGGAGTACCTAAGTTCCTCAGCATACATTTTAAATCACCATGACGACGGTACCAGTACTCATTAGTACCACGCTGACACGCCATGAGATTAATCAGGTGAGAATCCAAAATACTATCTTGGACATTCACTTTATCCATAAAATCACTTGCCGAGATGTTTTGCATGTGTATACCACTTTTCAAGATGTGGTTCACTGCATATGACAGTCCAGACAGATCGCTTTCAAACAGGAGATGAAACAAATAAGGAATGCATTGTCGAAACCTAGCATCTCCTGCATACAATCGCAAAGTCCGGTATTCAGAAGCAGGAATTTGATGAGGTCGCTCATCATATCTTCCTCCCTGACCTGTTGGAAAAATCTGTGGGAAACACCGAGCTTCCAAACTTTCCTCCCAAACACTAATGGGACTCCCTTTGGCTTGTTTCATTTGAAACAACTCAATAGCATTCCCCATGACTTCCTTTGAATGCAAAGGATGAACACTATAATGTTCATATATTTCCTCACTAGTAGAGGGTTCTACTTTCTCAATTTGACCAGCACACAAATCGCTATCCTCTTCCTCACTTACTTCCTCTTCTGCAACATATACATTCTTATAGTATTTATTATTTTTTTTCAAATACAATGTTGCCTTTTTAACTTTCCTAACATCTACTAAATCTTGCCATATTTTCTTATTCTTTGTCGGAACCCCATTAACTAAGATAACCAGAGGTTCCTCTTCCACTTTTTCTACTCCAATTGTGTTAATGTTTTTCTTCAAATCTAGAGGCAAATAAACAACTCTTCCCTTTAATCCTCTCTGTAAATCTGATGGAGGCAATTTCCCTGTCTTTGGCTCCATTCTTACAATAGCCTGAAAGGGATGGATACTTTGAATCAAAATAGATTCATAAGTATTTAAATCCTTCAATTCAGAAGGAATCTCAACCAATTCCAGATTATTATGAACTGCTCTAGCAGGCATCTGGTTTTGTTTTAATTTGTTACAACAATAAGTACACACACGTTGATCCAATCCCAAATCAAAACAATTTTCTACCATCAAGTATGTTGCAAAATCCTTCCATTCACTATTATTTTCCCTTTCACTTTTTGCATATAAATCCACTAACTTAGTCTGATTCTTATAATAAGTGCGTCGACAACACACACAAGTGAAATTAGGCCTCTCACTTGATTTCATGTCAAACGTCGCAATTTCCCTCTGGAAATTATCTGTACTGGAAACATGTACAGTATCTTCCAAATGACCCTCTATTTCTTGCTCAATTTCAACATTCTCCTCTTTACTTCCAAAGTAACAAAACTCAATTTCTTCACATATATTCCTCACATCTATTTCAGAACCATGCAAAAGAGCAGCGCATAATTGTTTCAGCATAATTGCTGGACTCTTAGCATAATACAACAGTCTAACTAACTTCCTCACTTTGTTATGATGCACTGCTAGCATCCTGAAATGATGAAAAACACTCTGGCATACTCTCCTGGAAAGACAAGCCAGTGAATGACCATGCAAACCTGTCACTTCTCTCACTCTGCAAGGATCTAATTCTTGCAACAACCTCATTTTCTGCTTCAAACTTTTCTTGTTAAATGACCGTACAAAATCACAAAGCAAATTGATGGAATCCTGTCGCACACTGCAAATACTACTACACTTCCAGGTGTACACAGGACCCTTAGCACGTCTTCCTAAAACCTCATTACCTAACAACTCTTCTGCCTCTGTTGTCACAAGTTTTTCTTTTTCAACTGGACAACCATCTTTCACTTCATAAGCACGACCACTGATGTCAACTGCATGCACCAAATCATTATCCTGGAAATAACTCTCTTCATTAAAAAATGCCTCACAGCTTGAACTATGTATCCATTCTCCAGAAAAAACTTCACAAAAATTACTACGATTAACTATTCTCTTCCATCTACTATTTCTTTTGAAATCAAAAATTGCCTTGTTTAGCTTCCTAATTCTATTGATTATCAAAATAAATAACTTACGTTTAATTTCAAAAGCCTGATCAATAACTTTCTCAACTTTTTTTTTTCTCCTATAAAAAACTAATTTCTGTTGACCTTTCTTAATATTTTTTAACAAATTGCCAATTATCCTGTTACGGAACATTCGTTTACGAATCTCCGTAAACTGTTGTTTCCTTCTACTATCATGCACAGATTTATCTCTTGCTCTAGCAGTAACATTTTCATTTGTCCTTTTCTTTCCATTTGATTTACTTGTGTTGTTATGGATTGAAACATTTTCTGTACTAATATTTTTTTTATTAGAAATATTTCTTATGAAATATTTAGAGCTCTTACCCGGTGCTTTCTTCATCGCTTGAGAAATCTTTTTGTTAGAGGACTGCTGCATTTTTTTTTTCTCCTGCTGTCTTTGACGTTTTGCAGCCTTCATCTCTCTTATTTTTGTAGGCATAGTTGAATCTGAGGAAAAATATAATAAAAATGTTATTAAACATTATTATCAAACAGTAAATCAGTAATAGTGATCAAAAACATAACACACTACTTGACATTTTAAATAGAAGATTTTTTAGTCCTTGCAAATTTACAATACAGAAATAGCAGAAAAGAAATGAGATTTATATTTATGTTACCTATGCTATTTTATATGTGAATCTGATCTAATTTTATGAGCATATTTTAATATTTTATTGAAGACACTACACATAACCTGTTTTTGAAGGTGTCTTTATTTTTAAATTAAACGGTTTACCTTTTTACTTTTTATTGATTATAAATTTTAAAAATAAATGTTTATAATTCCAAAGGCTCAAGCAGGTCAGCTTCCCATCCTATATCATATAATTCGGACAAATCTGCATCCTCATCACGCTCTTCTTCATCCTCAGGATTTAAATAATCCAATGGATCAACATCCACTGATGTTTCAATTACAAGTTCAATGATGAGGTCAAAATCAACTGATTGCAGATTGTCGCTCATGTTGAGGTTGTCTTTATCTTTAAAGAAAGACAACAACAATGAGATGTTGCAGAGTAAGAGACAAATCTCACAGATTATAATAGTAAAATTATTTAACAAGAGTAACATTTTGCAGCTATTATTTAGCCATGTCCAGCGATGCTGAGCAGGTGAAGCCTATGTCTAATTTTTCACTGAACAGGACTCATCTGTTCTTAACCTTGGATAAGCCTCAACGACTCTGTGTCCCCTGCACATACTCAAATGTTAAAGTGCAGATTTATATTAAATGGCACATCCCCAGGCATGCACCAGTTAATGTGCACCACTGCTTTACCACCCATGGTGTGCCGCATTTACAATCAGATAGGAGAAAGCTGCTTCAAAACCCTGCGCCTGCTTGAAGCTGGCATAGGTCTTGACGCAGCATTGTATAGATGGGGCACCCCTGATCCTTGCTGGAGCTGCATCGCACTTACGATACAACTCCAGCAATGCGCCACCTTTACAGCACAGATGCGTCACGCATCTGTGCCTTTTTTGCCCCATGCTGCGCCGCATTGTAAATGCAGCACACCATGGGTGGCGGAACAGTGGCGCAGGATGACTGTCACATCCCTGGGGATGCGCCACTCATCATAAATCTATCCCTAAGCTTCTTATCTTGTTACAGATGAACTGCCATATGTATCATCAAAATATTTTACATATTATAAATAGCAAATTTTAAGGAATAAATAGCGATTCTTTACTATTCCTAATTTGCAATGAGCAAATTGCTAATTGCAAATTAACCATTCATTTCCATGGGCTAGGAGGCTCATAGGAATTAATGTTGCAAGTTGTGATTAGCAATTAGCTCATCACAAAATAGGATTTTTTTCAAGCGTGCAGGGGTATCTCAAGAACACCCTGCTGCACCCCTGAAAAAGAAATTTGGGAGCACATGGCACACCTACATGCCCTAATGGCATGTATGGGCGTCATATGGGACCTTTTTTTTTTTTTTTTTTTAAATGCTTTTTGAAAAGAATTCGCAAATTACCACAAACTACAAGTTGGTGGTAGTTTCCAAATCCTTAATATCATTTTTTACATATTTTTTTTTGATACATTGCATTTAAGGAATCACAAATTTTGAATTATTGACATTTTAAGTAATTTCCACATGTGCACTGTTTTCTAAATATAATTTGAAAATCGTTTTTGGGGAAAAGTAATGGTTTGCAAATTTATGACAAGGACATAATGGTGTATGCTTCTCTATAAGGCATTTCAGTATCTCTAATGTCATTTTTCCCATATTACATTATAAGACCTTTCCCCATGAAGCACATTCCTTGTAAATATGCTCCCACCAGTGCATTGCAAATTTAGATTTTGACTGTTTCAGACACATAGCCATGTTGAAAGTGACCCAAAAAAATTGCAAACGTTTTAAAAAAAAACATTCATGTGTCTTAATGACATTTTAAGTCATTTCCCCATGGACAATGTTTTCTAAGTGGCACAAAAGAGGTATACACCTATCATAAATCTGTCCCTAGAATTATAAATGATTAAATCAGGATGACAATAAGATGTGGCCTATCCAGAGGTTTGTTTAAGGTGAGGCCTACTCAGGATTGCAGATTAAAGTTATGCTTGATGAAGAATACAGAGGAGATAATTTATTGTAAAGGCCTACCAATGAAGTAAGTGATTTCTACTTCATTGCACCAGTCATCATAAATGTATCCATAAGCTTCTTATCTTGTTAGACATCAACCGCCATATGTATCATATAACTATTTTGCATTTCCAAAAAAGCGAATTTTAAGGAATAAATAGCGATTCTTTACCATTCCAAATTTGCGATGAGAAAATTGCTAATTGCAAATTACCCATTCATTTCCATGGGCTAGGAGGCTCATATAAATGAAGGTGCAATTTGCGATTAACAATTTGCTCATCACAAATTAGGAATTTATTCCAAAAGTGCAGGGGTGTCTCAAGAACACCCTGCTGCAACCCTGAAAAAGAAATTTGGGGGCATATGGCGAACATAAATTTTAACAACATTCCTTTACCTCAAAAACGATTTTCAAATCATAACTTCAAAACACTACACATGGGAAAATTACTTAAATTGTCCTTAAGACACATAAAAGCGTATTTTGATTGGCTTTCCTGCATGGTAGGGTCACTTTTAACATGGCTATGTAACATAAACATTAAAAATCAAAATTTTCAATGTACAGGTGGGAGCATATTTACAAGCAATTTGCGCCACAAAGAAAGGTCTGACATTAAAATGGGAAAAATAACATCAGGGACAGTCAATTGCCTTATAAAGAACCATACACCATTATGTCCTTCTCATGAATTTAAAAACAATTCCTTTTTCCCAAAAACGATTTTCAGATCATAATTTCAAAAAACTGCACATGAGAAAATGACTTAAAATGTCATTGAAACACATGAAAGCGTTTTTTTATTGGCTTTCCTGCATGGTTGGTTCACTTTTATCATGGCTATGTAACACAAACATTGATAATTAAAATTTTCATGCACATGTAAGAGCATATTTACAAGCAATTTGCGCCACAGAGAAAGGTCTTACACTAAAATGAGAAAAATAACATCAAGGACAGTCAATTGCCTTATAAATAACCATACACCATTATATCCTTGTCATGAATTTAAAAACAATTCCTTTTCCACAAAAACGATTTTCAAATCATAATTTCTAAACACTGCACATCAGAAAATTACTTAAAATGTCATTAAAACACATGAAAGCATTTTTTGATTGGCTTTCCAGCATGGTTGCGTCACTTTTAACATGGCTATATAACAAAAACATTCAAAATCAAAAATTTCCATGCACATGTGAGAGCATATTTACTAGCAAATTGCGCCACATAAATCATAATTTTCTCCTTAAAGCACACTATTCTCTATCTAAAGTAAAGAAATATTTTCTCACCTTAGCAAATACTTTGAGTTTGAAAACAGTCTAAGAAACACACCAATTTGTCTTCAGCAGAGCAAAAGGTATGCACTCCAGAGTCTGCAGCTATCAAAAGCACAGAAATGGTGTAATTCTTCACATATATTTCTCATGTCACCCAATCAAAACTCTTCCCTCACTTTTTTTCAAATGAAAACCCTTCCCCCTCTGCCCTTTCTGCCTATTTTCCATAGCAACCACCTCTTGGAGAAACTCTGGTGTTTGCAAATTCACACAACAATGTTGCAATTGAACTCTGAACTCTCAGTGCACCTGCATATCCAGTGCTTTCTTTCATTTAATGATTTTTTATTGACCACTCAAAATACATCTTTCAAACAACACATCTGTACACCCTAACTTTCTGTTTTCATCAATTAAAATCCACCAATCACTGTTACTACTTCATGAACACAGAAACTCCACAGTTTTTTTCATTTCAAACTCACATTTTTTCAACTGCCATTTCATTGCCACACTTCATCTGACTGCAGGAGAACCTTCTCTCACCATGTTTTCTGTCTGGATTGTTGGTCATAGTTATATTCACTGGGCTCAAAGGTACGTTGAAAGCAGGAATTTACCTAACCTCAATTTACAAGATGTGGAAATTAAGTGGTTTGGCCACAGAGGATTAAAATGTCACCAATTGATACCATTGGTGAAAACCTTTATGCATTTGCCAAAACCTGACCTGTTAATTGTGCACTGTGGAGGTAATGACTTGGGCACTTTGACTGGTGTAGGTCTGGAAATGCTTTTAAAGGACACCTTTGAGCAATTGATGGCACTTTTTCCTCAGACTGCCTTGGTATATTCAAATATATGCCAAAGACAGAAATGGAGGTGGTCAAACCAATTTTGTCCACAAATTGAGAAGTCGAGGAAGCATGTAAACAAATCTGTTTCAGCTTACATGAGAGACCATGGAATGGGCTCCCTGTACAACAATAACTTGCGTTATTACATGCAAGATATCTACAGAGGAGATGGAGTTCACTTCTCAGATGAGGGCAACAGAGTTTTCACTCTGAATTTAAAAATGTGCATTGGTACCTACTTATAAGTACCAAAATGTACTATAAACCCAAAAGCTCTTCTCAGAGCTACCCTACATCTAATTACTCACAATTATTATTTTACTCTAACTTTTTTCACTAATTTTCAACAAAGTACACTCCCTGGTGCGCTACCCGGTACGCGTACCGGGAGCTAACCTCGCGAAATTTTTTTAAAAAATGTGTTTTTTTTCGCACATATGGGCCTCCTCAGCCACCCTCACAAAACCTAGGGGGTCAAGATAAGTCTACCGTGCCCCCTTCTACCCATTCTGAACATTATTTGCCCTCCATCTTGTATCATAATTCGACCGAAACACAAAATGGTGGACTCCCGTTACGCTTAAGGTTCGCGTACCAGGGCGCTCACCGGTTCGCGTACCGGGTCGCTTCCTGGGAAGCGCACCATCAAAAAAGGTGGGAAAGTAGTTCACAGAAAAGCCACTGGAGACAATTTCACCAAATATAGAATAGCTCATACTACATACCAATCCCTACCATTTTCACAAATTTGATTGGAATTCCATTTAGCCATTTAGCCTGTAGTCCTCTCTAAATACCGTGAGGTAAATTACTTCACAAAACACATCTGAAGTGTTGGAATTGACAACCAATTAAAATGTTACTTTCATTTTCTACTTTTTTTACCTGACATTTGATTGGTTATGTACCCGAATATATATAAAGGAAGAGAAGGAAACACAGCCATTTTGACTACTACTTCCTGGTGTACATTTCATTTGGATTTTCATTAATAACTTCAACTTCTTTTTAAAGGTAAGTTGTTATTTTTAAAACTGAAGTATATTGTGCACTTTAAGTTAATATGGCAAACTTTTTCTGTTAGTTATATACTATCCCTCTGTAGTACTTATAAATTTAGATACACTTTTTTATATTCCTACTTCCACTCTGATACTATACACTGCCCAAAGATAAATTCTCTGATAAAAACTGCCTATCTAAAATTAATCCCAACAGTGCCCTACCTCTACTAATATATATTTTTTTTATGCAAATTTCAGGAAAAATGGAAAGTGAACAAAACATTTCATTTGAAATTGTCCTTCCAGAGTCCAACACAGAAATCATTGATCCAAATGAGATTGAATTTATGGATGAAACATGGGACCAAGAACTACTGCAATGTGTGCAAGCAGTAGATAACCTCCTTGCAAATGAGGACATTTTACAACCTCAGAGACTACAATCTATATTCCATGATTATGAAATTTCTGACAATGAAATGTTAGAAAGTTTAATAAATTATGAAACACAATAAAAAAAGTTTAAAAAAAAAAAAAATAATCAACAAAACCAACAATCAATTAACATACAGCATTTGAAAAGTCTATCATTCATTTTTTATTGTGATACGCTCCCCAGTACGCTTCCCGGTTCGCGTACCGGGCGCTAACCACGAAAAAAAACAAAAAAAATTTTTTTTTTTTTTGCCCCGCGGGGCCCCTTTAAAGCCTCCACATCAAACCTAGGGGGTCAGGGAGTATCTACTATGCCCCCTTAAGGTCATTTGCCCCTTCGCTTTTGACCTCCTCTTGTCTCTCGATCCTACCGAGAGACAAGATGGCGGCCGCTCCGGACTGTTTAGAATGTTGACAGACACCGGAGAGCCAATCAACTTCGCTACGCGAAGTTCCGTTACGCGTCAAGTACGCGTACCGGGGCGCTGCCTGGTCCGCGCTTACAGATATATATCTTTTTTTGAACGTTATTTTCTCAAAATCCACTGCAGCACATATATTGAGACCTACAAAAGGCACATCGGGCTACCAGTCCCTACAATTTTGCCAAGTTTCGTGCAAATCCATTCAGCCGTTCGGGCTAAAAGTGAGGCTAACCGCCCTATGGAAAACTCAATGTTAAAAACACGTTTTGGGACCCCCCTTTTTTCTCGGCCCCCCCTGGACCAACTCCCCCCAAATTTCCAGTGGCTGCTCAGAAACAAAATGTTCCATTTTCCAGAAAATTTCAGCCAATTCCGTCCACAAACGCCAAAGTTATTAGACATAGAATTTTCAAAAATCCCATAGGGAAAAAATCCTAACTATATATACCTACTGGCGACCGCCAGTAGGTAATATATATATATATATATATATATATATATATATATATATATATATATATATATATATATATATATATATATATATATATATATATTACCTGCTGGCGGTCGCCAGTAGGTAGTTATAGTTAGGACCTAGTTGCCATAGGAAATCCGCAACATTCTATTGGGAATAACTTTGGCGCCGGTGGACGAATCTTAGCGAATTTCTCCAATTAGATGGCCAGCTCCGCTCCTCTCCTTCCCTGAAAGTTTGAGGGGGATTTGTCCAGCGGGGGCCGAGATAAAAGGGGGGGTCCAAAAACATGTTTACCCCTATGTTAATTTCCATAGGGCGGTTGGACTCACTTTTAGCCCGAACGGCTGAATGGATTTCCACCAAACTTGGCAAAATTGTAGGGACTGGTAGCCCGATGTGCCATTGCTATGTCTCAAGATATGTGCTCCACTGGATTTTGAGTAATTTAGGTTCAAAAAAATATATATATCTATAAGCGCGCCCCGGTACGCGCACCGGGGAGCGCACCGGGCACGCTATGCGAGTACGCGAGCGGAAAGCTGATTGGCTCTCGGGAGTCTGTCAACATTCCAAACAGTCCAGAGCGGCCGCCATCTTGTGTCTCGGTAGGATCGAGACACAAGAGGTGGTAAAAACAAAGGGGGAAATGACTAAATGGTGGCAGGGTAGACCCCCCTGACCCCATAGGTTTGATGTGGGGGCCATAAAAAGGCTTCGCGGGGCAAAAACATTTTTTTTTTTGTATTTTCGCAGGGGGAGCGCCCGGTACGCACACTGGGGAGCTTACCGGGGAGCGTACCATGGGGAAAACCCATTGTAACAGTAAAATAATAATTTAAAGTGCTTAGAGGTAGGGTAGCTCTGAATAGAGGGGGGTTGCCAATCTGCATGGACGTCGGCATGGTGGCCGTCCTGCTTAGGTCCAAAACCTATCCCCTGCCAGAAAGCAAAGAACTTGGGCATATGGTTTGATACTGACCTTACCTTTGGCCCTCAGATCAACCGGGTGGTTGGATCATGCTTCGGGACCCTTAAAAGTCTCAGGAAGGCATTAAAGTTTTTACCTGTGACAGCCCGTCAAACCCTGGTGCATGCACTAGTCACATCAAAGATGAACTATGGCAATCTTCTCTATTTAGGGACTTTGGAGAAGAATTTGAGCCGCCTACAGGTTTTACAGAATGCCGCTGCCTGACTAGTGCTTAGACTACCCAGAAGAGCCGCATCTTCAGCGGCCCTCCGTTCTCTGCATTGGCTTCCGATCAGAAGCAGGGTAGAATTCAAAGCACTATGTACGTGCCATCGGATCATAAACAGGAGGTCCCCTCTCCCTTTGAAAGGACTGCTTACATCTTACGAGCCGTCCCGCCCCCTGAGATCTTCCGGCTCAGGACTCCTGGCTGTCCCTAAAGTGTCTAGAGCACGGATGGGCGGAAGATCCTTTAGGTACCTTGCAGCCTCTAGATGGAACAAATTACCTATGGCATTGCGATTAGAACCGTCAGAATCAATCTTTAGAGCTAAGCTTAAAACTGTACTATTCGCACAGTAAGATATTCTGCTCTGTAGGCTCCTGTAATTTCTGCTCCTCAGCGCGGGGACACGCCGTTGAGCGTCACCAAGCGCTTTATAAAACCCCCTAAATAGAAATAGAAATTGTGTTGTGTGGGTGATTTAAGTACCAACATGTAGGTACCAATGCAGAGTCTTAAATTCAATGTAGACCGTCTCATCTGTAGATAATTTGCATGTTGTTACAGAAGTTATTGTGGTATATGGAATCTATACCATAGTATGTCAGGAAAGCAGAAACAACATGGATGTAAAATACACATTGGAGATAATATAGTGGGAGAAAGGAAGTAACTATGAGCAAAATTACTATGTAACACAAAAATGTTGTACAGTATACTATTAGTCTCAGTTTATATTATAATCATTTTGGTACTATTTGATGAATTACATATACAAATGAATGTCTCGAACAATTTTTATTATTAAATATTAATTTATTGTTGTGATTTTTCAAAATTTAAAAGAACTTCCAACATTACATCATCTGGAATGTCCTCATTTTGATTCCATGATTCTATTGCTTCAACACAGTCAAGTAATTCATGGTCTAGAGACTCATCCATAAAGTCAAAGTCATCAATATTTTTCTCAGCAATATTTTCCTCAGGATTGTTCTCCAGAACAATTTTGAAAGAAATATTAATTTTGTTTTGTTCTCCTTCCATTTTCTTGCTGTAAATTGTATAAAAAATATATCAGTAGAGTTAGGGCACTGTTGGGTTTAAGTTCAGACAGGTACTTCTGAGTTTTTAACAGTGAAGTTATCTTTGGGCAGTGTATGGTATCAGGCAGGAAGTAGAAATATAAAAAAGTGCATGTGAAGAAGCCTAAGTAAATTCATAATTATACCAGAGAAGCCTAAGTCGATCTATAACTATAACAGAGAAGCCTATCTCAATCTATAACTATAACAGAGGGACAGTAAATACACTATCAGAAAACGTTTTTACAAATTAACTTAAAGTGCCCCTTACAAATTAACAACTTACCTTACAGAAAGGTGATGAAGATAAATGAGAAAATCCTTTAAAGTTGTACCTCAGGTAGTTGTAGTCAAAATGGCCGTGTTTCCCTCTCATTTTTCATTTATATTCATGTACATAACCAATCAAATGTCAGGAAATAAAAGTAGAAAATGAAATTACCATTTTAATTGGTTGTAAATTCAAACACTTCATATGTGTTTTTGTCATGTAATTTACCTCAGGATATTTAGACAGGGCTACTGCCCAAATGGCTCAATGGAAGTCCACCAAATTTGGGAATATGGTAGGGACTGGTTTGTGGTAGGGCCTATTCTATATTTGGTGAAAGTCTCTCCAGTGTTTTTTATGTGAATTAACTTTTAAAAAATTTTGGGAGCGCTTACCGGTGCGCGTCCCGGTACGCGCACCGGTAGCGCTACTCGAGACCAGAGAAGCCTAAGTCGATCTATAACTATAACAGAGAAGCCTATCTCAATCTATAACTATAACAGAGGGACAGTAAATAACTATCAGAAAACGTTTTTACAAATTAACTTAAAGTGCCCCTTACAAATTAACAACTTACCTTACAGAAAGGTGATGAAGATAAATGAGAAAATCCTTTAAAGTTGTACCTCAGGTAGTTGTAGTCAAAATGGCCGTGTTTCCCTCTCATTTTTCATTTATATTCATGTACATAACCAATCAAATGTCAGGAAATAAAAGTAGAAAATGAAATTAACATTTTAATTGGTTGTAAATTCAAACACTTCATATGTGTTTTTGTCATGTAATTTACCTCAGGATATTTAGACAGGGCTACTGCCCAAATGGCTCAATGGAATTCCACCAAATTTGGGAATATGGTAGGGACTGGTTTGTGGTAGGGCCTATTCTATATTTGGTGAAAGTCTCTCCAGTGTTTTTTATGTGAATTAACTTTTAAAAATGTTTGGGAGCGCTTACCGGTGCGCGTCCCGGTACGCGCACCGGTAGCGCTACTCGAGTCCTCCATCTTGTATTTCAGAAGAATTGAGACACAAGATGGAGGATAAACAACATTGGGAATGGGTAAAAGGGGGCACGGTAGACACTCCCTGACCCCCTAGGTTTTCTGAGGGGGGCTTAGGAGGCCCATATAGGCCCAACAAAAAAAAATTTATTTATAATTTTCGCGGGGGGAGCGCCCGGTACGCGCACCGGGAAGCGTACCAGGGAGCGTACTTAAGTGAAAAACAGTGAAAAAAGTTAAAGTAATCATTTTGAGTGATCAGAGGTAGGGTAGCCCTGAAAAGAGCTTTTGGGTTCTGTGGCTGATTTAGGTACCTACAAGTAGGTTCCAATGCACAGTCTTATATTCAGGAGGAATATTCTATTCCCCTCATCTGAGAAGTGCACACCATCTCCTCTGTAGATATCTTGCATGTTGTAAAGCAAGTTATTGTTGTATATTGAACCCATTCCATAGTCTCTCATGTAAGCAGAAACAGATTTATTCACATGTTTCCGTGCTTTCTCAAATTGTGGACAAAATTGGTTGGACCACTTCTATTTCTGTCTTTGGCATATATTGGAATATACCAAGGCAGTTTGCGGAAAAAGTGTCATCAATTGCCCAAAGGTGTCCTTTAAAAGCATTTCCAGACCTACCCCAGTCAAAGTGCCTAGGTCATTTCCACCACAGTGCAAAATAATGAGGTCAGGGTGTGGCAGATGGTGAAAGGTTTTCACCAATGGTATCAATTGATGACATCTCAATCCTCTCTGGCCAATCCATTTGATGTCCACATTTGGTAAATCAAGGTTGTGAACATTTCTGATAGCTGCATACCTTTGAGCCCAGTGGATGTAGCTATGTCCAATAATCCAGACAGAATACATGGTGAGAGGAGGTTATGGTGCAGTCAGATGAAGTGTAGGAATAAAATGGCAGTTGGAACAGTAGGAGTTTGCAAAAAAAACAAGAGTTTCAGTGCTCTTGAATCACAAGCAATGATTGGTGGATTTAGATAGTTGAAAACTGAAAGTTAGGGTGCATGGTTCTGTTCTGTGAAATAAGTAATTTGAAAGGTTAAGAAAAAGTCATTTAAAGAAACATTGCACCGGATAAGCTGGTGTATTGAGAGGTCAAACATCCTTGCTGAGTTCATTTGCAACATTGTAGAATAAACTTTTAAACCTGAGAGCTCAGTGAGGAGGGAGTTGCTATGGTAACAGGTAGAAAGGGCTGAGGGGGGAAGGGTGTTGGTTTGAAAATAGAGAGGGAAGAGTTCTAATTGGTTAACATGAGGGATATGTGTGTAGAATTAGAGGTTTTCTGTGCCATTCATGGTTGCAGTGCCTGGAGTACATACCTTTTGCTCTGCTAAAGAAATATTGGTGTGTGTATCTGACACTGTTCTCAATCTCCCAAAGCATTTGTAAAGGTGAGTAATGATTCATTTAATATAGATAGAGACTTGTATACTCTATAGAGAAGATTTGGAAGCAAATTGTGGTTTTTTAATGTTGCTTTGTGTCATGTTTTTTGAAAATGCTTGCTAAAAAGTTGTTGCTGCAAAGAGGAATTGTATTTTGTAAAATTGTGAAGTTTCAGTAGTGACCTGGAATGCTTGTACATAGGACCTGCGCTCTGTTTCTAAAATGTTATTTAAAAAACGATTTTGGGGCAAATCAATGGCTTTTACATTTTTGAGAAGGAATAAATAGTGTCTGCATGATTAAAGAAATATATTTGAACTTCTTGAAATCTTTCGTGATTTCTACAATAATTTATATACCCTTTCTAATCAGGCCTCTTTTGAGCAGTGTCAGGACTTCTTTAAATCTGTCCCGGTGCAGTCGGTATCTGTGGAAGATAGCAATTTTTTAAATGGTCCGATTACTCCTGAAGAAATAATTGCCGCAATTAGAGCCACTCATTCTGGGAAAGCTCCAGGGCCTGATGGCTACCCTATTCTGTTTTATAAAACTTTTCTTCCTATGATTGTTCCCAAGCTTCAATCTGTCTTTGACGCTTTTATTAAGGATGGGTCTGTTTCTGGCACGGCGGCTGATGCTACCATTGTAGTGATTCCAAAAGAGGGAAAGGATCATTCAGATCCAAAAAACTTCCGTCCTATTTCCCTTCTTAACACGGAGGCTAAGATTTTTCCTAAAATCTTAGCCAAGAGATTAGAATCCTTCATTCCTAAACTGGTATATCCCTCTCAAACGGGTTTCGTAAAGGGCCGTCTTGCGCGTGATAATATACGTACTTTTTGCCATATTCTCGGATCAGCTAAACGTTCTCATCTCCCAGCCGCGGCCTTAGCTCTTGATGCTGAAAAGGCCTTTGACAAGGTTTCTTGGCCTTTTCTTCGTGCTGTCTTGTGTGCACATAATCTTGGTGACTCCTTTATTAATATGGTCATGTCCCTATACTCTCAACCTAGAGCTAACATAAGAGTCAACGGTGCTACGTCGACCTTTTTTAATCTTCGCCAGGGCACCCGACAGGGTTGTCCTTTATCTCCACTTTTGTTTTTATTGTCCATTGACCCTCTCCTTAGATTGATTGAGCTACACCCAGACATTAAAGGTTTTTCTTTTGGTCCGCATCGTATTAAAACTGCTGCGTACGCGGATGATGTCCTTATTTTCTCAGATGATATTGCCTTGGCTATCCCCACTATCTCGGATACGATTTCCCTTTTTTCGAAGGTTTCAGGGTACACCTTAAATAAGGATGAGACTGAGATGTTCCCCTTGAATGCCTACTGTTTTTCTACACATATGGGCTCTGCTGGTTTTAAATGGCAGTCTAATTAAATAAAATACTTGGGTATCTATTTTTGCTCTACCTTATTGGCTACAATTGCCTATAATGAAACCCAGACTATTCTTAAAGTACGGCGTCTTTTGGACACTTGGTCTCCGAAACACATTTCCTGGTGGGGCCGCATTCAGACCCTCAAAATGATTATTACACCGATTATTAATTTGGTATCCTCTATGCTCCCGGTAAAGTTATCGGATTCCTTCTTTCATGAAATTGATGTTCTGACTTCTAAATTTTTATGGAATGATAAACGGGCTAGAATTGCCTATAAATTCTTGCAGAAGCCTTATGATATGGGAGGATGCAATCTTCCTGATTGGGAAAAATACCAAACTGCCTTTGGTGCTCTATGGTTCTCTTTTCCCCCTCTTCATGTTCCTTCCTGGCTGTTAATAGAACAGGAATTGGCTTCTCCATTACCGACTGCTTCCTTTTGCACTGCGTCTACCTTGTCCATCCCGTTCTCCCGCTCTGTATTTTAGATACTCTTGCTGCGGTCCGGAAGGTAGACAAGAAAGTGGCGATCCCAATTCACAAATCCAGGTGGTCGTCTATTTGGCGGAATTCTAAAATTAAAATTAATATTGATCCTTCTCTGATATCTTATTGGGCTGCTAAGGGGATCTCGCTTGTTAAACATTGTTATGGTTCTAATAATGAGCCACTACCTTTTTCCTCCTTAGCTCAACAACATTCTTTAACTAATTTGGATTTTTATAATTTTCTCGAAATCAATGTAGCACTTGCTAAGGTGCGTCTTCATCCTACTTCTCCTACGATTACTCTCTTTCAAATATGGACTAAATCTGGTCATGTAGCCTCTAAAATCTATACATTTTTATCAACTGTTTCATTACCTACTCATACGGTTGCTCAACAAAAATGGTTGCACCATTTTGAGCATGGTGTTACTGACCATATTTCTTCAGACACTTGGCAGATGATTGGTAAACTTTCTCTTTGCAATAAAATCGCTCCATCGTTAATGCAATCTAAATTTTTCTCTGTCAACCTTCTTCATTGGACTCCTGTTCATTTACATTCGCTCAATCTCAAAGACGATAACCTATGTTGGAGCTGCGGTTTATTGGCAGGTGACTTTCCGCATATGTTTTTTTAATGCTCCCTCCTCCAACCCTTTTGGGACCTCATTCACAAACACCTCATGCTCATCTTTGGTATTAGGTTCCCACTCTCTTTCCCATTAATTCTATTAGGTCCATTAGCTGCCCCAGTCCCTCTCCCCTTGGAACCCATGGAATTACAGCTGTTGGATCTCCTATTGACTATTGTAGTGAAAGTAATTCTTATGGAATGGAAATCCTTTTCCTCTGTTTCTTATCATACTTGGTGGGCTTGGGTTTCTGTTAGAATTCTTGAAATGAAACAGGACACCTTAGAATAATTGTAACAGTTTCCTTTTTACGAAGTGCTCATACCTCGGTCGATCATGCTCACCTTTCTCCATCTATTGCTAGTGGGGTTTGGAATGCTCTGGATAACTATATGGAGTTGTCATCAAAGGGGTTGGTTGACCAATATCCCTTCGATTTGTCTGGTTGAATGGCGTCTTGTTTGTCGGGTTAGTTCGTTGGAAATCCTTCTCTCTTTCTTTCTTCTCCTCCTTCTCTGTCTTCTATCCTTTTTTCCATTTTTTCCCTCTTTTTCTCTTTCTTTCTTCTTTCTTCTTTCCTTTCCTCTCTTCCCCTGATTATACCAGCTGATAGTGATACTCTTGGTTGTGGACTCTGCCTAAGCTACTTATGTTATCTTAATTAATTCATTTTTCTGTTTTTGGCAGACTATTTCTATCTATGGATGTATTTGCTACGACTCATTTTTGAATTTCAGCTTCTGATTGCTTTTTATCTGTTATCAATTGTATCACTTTTACTTATAATCTGTATCTTCATTTGCTTCTTTATAACAATAAAATTCTTTTGAAATGAAAAAAAAAAGAAATATATTTGAAACTTTCACAATGATGTCACCTGTGTTACCTCAGATTAGGAAGCAGATTGAAATTCTTTCTTGTTGGTTTATGTCATGTTTTTTGATAATGCTTGGTATCAACATTTGCAAGATAGAGGAATCGTATTTTGTGAAATAGTAAGGTTTCAGTAGTGAAATTGAATGCTTGTACATAGGACCTGCAGTCTGCTTCCACAATGTTATTTAAAAAACAATTTTGGGGCAAATGAATGGGTTTTACATTTTTGAGAAGGAATAAATAGTGTCTGCATGATTAAAGAAATATATTTGAACCTTTCACAATGATGTCACCTCTGTTACCTCAGATTAGGAAGCAGATTGAGCATTTTTCTTCTTGAATTGTGTCATAGTTTTCAATAATGCTTGGTAGGAATGTTTGCAAGAGAGAGGAAATGTATTTTGTAAAATAGTGAGGTTTCAGTGGTGAAATGGAATGCTTGTACATAAGACCTGCGCTCTGTTTCGTAAATGTTATTGGAAACACGACTTTGGAGCAAATGAATGGCTTTTACATTTTTGAGAAGGAATAAATAGTGTCTGCAAGATTAAATAAATATATGTGAACCTTTTACAATCATGTCACCTGTGTTTTCTCAGATTAGGAAATAGATTGTGCAGATGAGGTGAGGCATGTCCAGGGGTGCAAAGGAGGTGAGGCCTGTGTCCATGAGTGCAGTGGAGAGGACTGACCTCCTCTGACCCTTGGACAAGCCTTACCTCATCTGTGTCCTCTGGACAGGCCTCAATGTATTGGGTATAATTGATGGTAACTGGGTGCAGATGAGGTGAGGCCTGTCCAGGGGTGTAGATGAGCTGAGGCTTGTCTAGGGGTACAGATGAGTTGAGGTCTATTCAGGGTTGCAGATGAGGTGAGGATTGTCCAGGGGTGCAGAGGAGTTGAGGCCTGTGTTCAAGAGTGTAGTGGAAGAGAGGTCTGTCCAGGGTGCAAAGGAGGTGAGGCCTGTGTCTAAGAGTGCAGTGGGGGATAGGCTTCATGAAGTCTAGTCCACTGCACTCTTAGACACAGGCCTGACTACCTATGCTCTGCAGGAAAGGCCTCTCTCCCACTACAGTCTTGAACACAGGCCTCACCTCCTCTGTACCTCTGGACAATCCTCACCTCATCTTCAACCCTAAATCGTTTTTTAAACAGGCCTAAATGTATTGGGTATAATAGATGGTGACAGGGTGCAGATGAGGTGAGGCCTGTCCAGGGGTGTAGATGAAGTGAGACCTGTCCAGGGGTGCAGATGAGGTGAGGCCTCTTCTGGGTTGAAGATGAGTTGAGGCTTGTCCACGGGTGCAGAGGAGATGAGGCCTGTGTTCAAGAGTGCAGTGGGGTAGAGGCTTCATGAAGTCCATTCCACTGCCCTCTTAGACACAGGCCTCAACACCTCTGCTCCCCAGGACAGGACTTACCTCCTCTGCACCCCTGGACAGGCCTCACATCATCGGCACAATCTGCTTACTAATTGAATGCTTGTACATAGGAGGAGCGCTCTGTTTCTTAAATGTTATAGGAAAAATGATTTGGGGGCAAATGAATACCTTTTACATTTTTGAGAAAGAATAAATAGTGTCTGCAAGTTTAAATAGATATATTTCAACCTTTCACAGTCATGTCACCTGTGTTTCCTCAGATTAGGAAGTAGATTGTGCAGATGAGGGGAGGCATGTCAAGGGGTGTAGAGGAGGTGAGGCCTGTATCCAAGAGTGCAGTGGAGAGGACTCACCTCCTCTGACACTTGGACACGCCTCACCTCCTCCGTGCCCCCTGGACAGGCCTCAATCTATTGGGTATAATAGATGCTAACAGATTGCAGATAAGGTGAGGCCTGTCCAGGGGTGTAGATGAGGTGAGGCCTGTCCAGGGGTGCAGATGAGGTGAGGCCTGTTCAGGGTTGCAGATGAGTTGAGGCTTGTCCATGGGTACAGAGGAGATGAGGCCTGTGTTCAAGAGTGTAGTGGGAGAGAGGCCTGTCCAGGGGTGCAAAGGAGGTGAGGCCTGTGCCTAAGAGTGCAGTGGGGTAGAGGCTTCACGAAGTCCATTCCACTGCCCTCTTAGACACAGGCTTCAACACCTCTGCTCCCCAGGACAGGCCTGACCTCATCTGTACTCCTGGTCAGGTCTCAAAATAATGTAAAACCAATTCATGTGCCCGAAATCTTTTTTTAAATAACATTTACAAAACAGAGCACAGGTCAAATGTATAAGCAGTTCATTACACTACTGAAACCTCACTCATTTACAAAATACAATTCCTTTATGCACCAACATTTCTTTACCAAGCATTATCAAGAATGTATTAGTCTCTATTATATTCTCTTCCTGACTTACTCTATTTTTCCACCTGTCCCCTTCTAACACCCTCTCTCTGACTTATTCCTTTTTACATCCTGACTCAGTGTCACACTCTCTTACACTCTGTCTTTGACTTACTTTGTCTTACACCCTGTCTCTAATTTATTCCCTCTCTCTCTTTTTTACAGCAATTTGTAGGTCATACTCTCTCTTACATCCTCTTGCTGATTTACTCCGTCTTACAACCTTTCTCTTTGTAACATTCTCTCCCTGACTTACTCCCTATTACACCTTTTGTCTGTTTTACACCCTCTCTCCCTCTTTCTGAATTTTGTATTCTCTTCCTCGCTTCCTGTTACACCCTCTGTCTGACTTACTCCTTGTTACATCCTCTCTCTGATTTACTTCCTCTTACACCCTCTCTCAAACTTACTCTCTCTCTCTCCCTTTTACAGCCTCTCTCTGTTTTAGTCTCTTTTACATCCTCTCCCCTTCTAACACCCTCTCTCTGTCCTACATCCTCTTACACCCTCTCTCTGTCTTCCACCCTGTTACACCCTTTTTCTGACTTACTCCCTTTCTCCCTTTCTTTGACTTACTACCTCTCTCTATTACATCCTTTCTCTGTCTTACAACATATTATACACTCTCTCTGTTTTACTCCTTCTCTATGTTTTATTCCCTCAACCTGTTTCTTTGTCTGACTCTCTCTGTCTTTTTGTGTTAGTTCCTCTAGCTCTTTTTCTCTGTCTTACTCCTAGTTACATAGTTGCTCTGATATCATCTTAGATATGTTGTAAACTAGTGTTTATATTGTTTGCTTAATGTCAGTGCTTTGTTGTTTGGTAATAGTGGTCTATAATGTGTTATTTTTTTCTTTAACACAGATTGAAATCAAGATTTGAATAGTAAGGAAATATGCTCTCAAGGCAGAGGAGAAGAAAAGATGCCAAGCGGAAAAAATCAAAAACAGCAACGGAATTAAAGCACTCCTCTACAACAAATACTTCAAAAAACTGGAAAAAAGCTCCTGGTAAGAAACTAAGTCTTTCTTACGGAACATATGTAGATCAAAAAAAAATGTTGATGAGAATGTGAATAAACAGAAGGAGAGATCAAATTTGAAAAGGAAGGAGAGGCCACCCAAAAATGTTACTACTGGAGGAGGAGAGAATAATATGTATAGGAATAGTAGGCAAAATCAATTTAGAGATATTCGTAAACGAATGTTTTGCAATAGGGTGGTTTTAAATTTGTTAGAAAACATTAAGAAAGGTAAACAGAGAGCTGCTTTTTATAAGAAAAAGAAAAGTGTAGAGAAGATTGTTGATCAGGCTTTTGAAGTTAAGAAAAAATTATTTATTTTAATAATCAATTGAATTAGGACACTTAACAAGACAATTGATGTTTTCAAATCAAACAGTAGATGCAAAAAAGTAATTAATCGGACTAATTTTTGTAAAGTTTTTTTTCTGGAGAATGGATGCATAGTTCAAGTTAAGAGCCATTTTTTAATGAGGAGAGTTACTTCCAGGAGAATGATTTGGTGCACGCAGTTGACACCAGTGGTCGAGCATATGAGGTGAAAGACGGTTGTCCGATTGAAAAAGAGAAACTTGTGCCTAGAGATGCAGAAGAGGTGTTAACTGATGAAGTTTTAGGGAGCTGTACTAAGGGTCCAGTGTACACTTGGAAGTGTAGTATTTTTTGTAGTGTGCGAGGGAATTCAATTGATTTGTTTTGTAATTTCTTACGTACATATAGTAAGAAAAGTCTAAAACAGAAAATGAAGATGTTGCAAGACTTAAATCCTTGCAGAGTGAGAGAAAACCCAGGTTTGCAAGGGCATTCACTGGCTTGTCTTTCTAGAAAAGTCTGTCAGAGTGTTTTTCATCATTTTAGGATGTTAGCAGTGCATCATAACAAAATGAGGAAATTAGTGAGAAGGTTGTATTATGCAAAAGTCCAGCACTTAAGCTTAAACAATTAAACAGTGCTCTTTTGCATGGAACTGAATTAGATGTGAAGAAGATTTGTGAAGAAATTGAGATTTGTTATTTTGGTGAAAAAGAGGACAGTGTAGAAATTGACACAGAAATTCAAGGTAATGTGGAAGACATTGTACAGATTTCAAGTACAGAAAAGTTTGACCAGGAAATTAAAAAGTTTAAGGTGAAATCAAGAGAAAGGCCTCATTTTACTTGTGTGTGTTGTCGACGGACTCATTATAAGCATCAAACTAGATTAGTTGATTTATACGTAAAAAGTGAAAAGATAAATAATTATGAGTGAAAGGATTTTGCAACTTATTTGTTGGTGGAGAATTCTTTTGATTTGAGTTCTGATCAGCGTATTTGTAAATATTGTTATAATAAATTAAATGAAAACAGAATGCCTGCTAGAGCTGTTCATAATAATGTTGAGTTGGTAGACATTCCTCCTGAATTGATGGATTTAAATACATATGAATCTATTTTGATTCAATGTGTCCATCCTTTTCAGGCACTTGTTCGCATGGAGCCTAAGATAGGGAAATTGCCTCCTTCAGATTTACAGAGAGGATTAAAGGGAAGAGTTGTTTATTTGCCTCTAGATTTGAAGAAAAATATTGATACAATTGGTGTAGAGAAAGTGGAAGAGGAACCTCTGGTTATTCTAGTTAATGGGGTTCCGACAAAGAGTAAGAAAATCTGGCAAGATTTAGTGGATGTTAGGCAAGTCAAAAAGGCAACGTTGTATTTGGTTAAAAACAATGAGTACTACAAACATGTATGTGTTGGAGCAGAGGAATCAGCTGCGGAAGAAGACAGTGATTGTTCAGCTGGCCAAATTGAAAAAGTTGATGTGTCTAGAAGTGAAGAAATATATATGAACATTATACTGTTCATCCTTTGCATTCCAAAGAAGTAATGGGGAATGCAATTGACTTGTATCAAATGAAAGCAGAAAAAGGAAGTCCCATTAGTGTATGGGAAGAAAGTTTGGAAGCTCGTTGTTTTCCACATTTATTTCCAACAGGTCGAGGTGGACGATATGAACATCGACCAGTTCAAATTCCTGCATCTGAATATCAAACTTTAAGATTATATGCTGAAGATCCAAGGTTTCTTCAATGCATTCCATATTTGTTTTATCTACTGTATGAAAGTGACTTGTCTGGGCTTTCTTATGCAGTAAACCATATACTGAAAAGTGGAGCACATCTGCAAAATGTTTCGGCGAGGGACTTTATGGAGAAAGTCAATCTGCAAGATAATATTTTAGAATCTCATCTAATCAATCTCATGGCATGTCAGCATGGTACAAATTAGTATTGGTACCGTTGTCATGGGGAATTGAAATGTATGCTAAGAAACTTAGGAACTCCTACATGGTTCCTCACTCTTAGCTGTGCTGAGTATGCATGGGACGACTTACTTCAATTTCTACGAGAGGCAAATGCAATTATACAAAATATAGAATTCAAAACTCCTGGAGAACTGTGTTCTTTGGATCCAGTGAATGTATGCAGATATTTCAATCATAGATTCGAAGCTATGATGTCTTTTATTACCAACAAAAAAAATCCTCCCCTTGGAGAAGTTTTGGATTTCTTTTGGAGAAAGGAGTATCAAGCAAGAGGTGCTCCTCAAATACATATGTTGTTGTGGATTAAAGATGCACCCAAATTTGGAACAGATTCAGATGAGACAGTGATGAGCTTCATTGAGGAGTATTCAACATGTGCTGTTCCGGAAACTACCGAAGAAAACAGTTTAAGGCAACAAGTTTTACGCTTTCAATCCCATCGTTGTGGAAAGTACTGTCGTCGAAAATTCAGAAACAAGGACAAGTTCTACACAAAATGTCGTTTCGGGTTTCCACGACCAGTGATTTCTAAAGGAAGAGTAAATAATTTGATGTCTTCTCTGCGACATACTGTGACGAGGAAATCACCAAAAAATACATACAATTTAAAAAGAAACGAAGAGTCCAAGTACATCAACGACTACAACCCAGTGATTTTTGTGAAATGCTAACATGGATATTCAGTTCGTTGCTGACAACTCTATTGCTGTGGCTCGATATGTGACGTCTTACATCACAAAAAAAGAAAAGACAGACCTGAAGGAAATGTGGGAGGACAATTCACATGAAAAGAGTATAAGTAAAAAATTATACAGTTTCAGTCTGAAGATGTTGTCGCATCGAGAAATTGGAGCATATGAATGTTCTGATCGGTTATCATCAGCAAGTCTCTATGCCAAGTCTAGAACAATTATTTGGGCGAGTCTAGGTCTTGCTACAACACGAAACTGGGTTTTGAAATCTGTACAAGAAATTGAATATTTGGCAGAGAAAGAACCAAACAGTACAGATATTTTGAAGACAAACATGTTGGATACATACTATCCAAATAGAAGGAGTCATCTTGAGAACAGTTGTTTGTATGAAGTTCTGCAAAACTATATTTATAAGAGGAACATCAGAGAAGATATCCATTATGGAATATATGCTGTCATTGGGTGTGAAGGATGTCTAGTGAAGCAGAGAAAAGGCCATTTGATTAATCATCGAAAATTGAGTTGCGAAAATCCAGAGAAAAGGGAATTTTACTATTTAGCTCTTTTTCAACTCTTTAAGCCATGGCGTACAGAAGAGGAACTACTTGGAGATTTTCTCTTTTACGAAGATTCTTTTAATGCAACCAAGGATACCATAGAATGTCCTGTTTTTCCAAATTATCTGTAAATGTTGAACGAAGAAATAGAGCAAGAAGCCACAATTGCTGTAGAGATTCCTAGAGACAGTTCTCAAGACAGTCAGAGCTCTACTTCATTGAGTCAGGATCCACTAGGAGGACCAATTATCCAAAATGAAGCTGCCACTGCCATGGATGAGGTGGAAAGAGCTATGGAACAAGCTCAAGATGATGTAGTTAACTTAGAAGATTTGGTGAAACAACTAAACCTTGAGCAGAAACAGATATATGACGAAGTCATAGAACAGATTGAACATGGTTTCAGTCATGATAAAAAGAGTGCTCATGTACATCATTTAAGCCTGTCCGACTGTACGTGAGTGGAGAAGCGGGAACTGGAAAACGTTGTCTGATTAAAGCAATTGCAACTTATCTGCAGAAAAGGACTGAATCACCGCTATCTTGTGTTGTTACTGCTCAAACTGGGCTGGCAGCACATAACATTAAAGGGATTACTTTACATCGTTTACTGATGCTACCAGTTGAGCATGATAACAAATTGCAATACCACAAGTTATCTGGAGATGCGTGTTCTGAAGTTTCCAGAGTACTGAAGAAAATGAAACTTCTTATCATTGATGAAGTAAGCATGGTCTCAAATCTAATGCTTGCTTTTTTGGATTTGAGAATGCAAGAAATTCTTAGAACAGAGTATGATGTGTTATTTGGAGGGAAACACATTATTGTTTTTGGAGATCTATTGCAGTTGACTCCAGTGAAAGGACAACCAGTGTTTAAAATGGTCACGCATGAAGATACCAGGAATTGCCTAGGAAGCATTGGAAACGTTAATACATGGTTACATTTCAAATATGCAGAACTACTTCAAAATATGCGACTGGCAAAGGATGAAGATTATAAAAATATTCTACAAGATGTAAGAATCGGAAAAGTAAGTGAGCATGGGAAAGAAGCTTTACATGCACGATTAATTTCAAATTTGTATCCAAATGAAAACATTCTTCCAGAGAATATTTTTAAGAAAATTAATGAGAACAAATCTGGGATATGTTTGATGCCAACTCTGCAAGAATGTTCCATATTCAACAAAAAAATGTTAAAGTTAGAAAATGTATTTTTTTTTTTTTTTTTTTTTTTTTTAGACTTATAAAGCGCGAACGTTTGCCCACGGGCGTCTTGGCGCTGAAGACTCAACTGATGTCTCATACAATGTAAACCAAACTAAATTAATTTGTGAATAGCCATGTAAATGTAATGTAAATGTAAATGTATTGCGACTTATATAGCGCACGTATCACCCGAAGGTATCAAGGCGCTTGCTTAGGGAACCCGTCCTGGTATTCCCCTGTGAGATACCCCGGCAGGGTATCCACAAGGTGAAAGCCAGGCATCCCGCCGCGAGGGGCCGTAGTGGAGATTAAGCAAGCTATTGCCCAGAGTCGCAGAGTGTGACCCCGTGAGTCGAGTAGGCACCGGAGCGAGAATTGTCGAGTCCGTGGAATTTTGAGCCCGAGACCCGCCGAGGCGGGGAATCGAACCCTGGTCCACGGCTGATCTCAGCTTCCGGGTCTGCCGCCTCTAACCACTGAGCCACGCTTCTCTCTTTAGACTTTTGCGGAATGTATTGAGGGAGTGATTTAATCTAATTGGGAGCGGGAGTGCATTCCACAGTCTGGCAGCTGTAACTAAAAAACGTCTGTCACCCCATGAAAGAGTCTTGGTACGGGGTACTGTTAATTGGTGCAAAGACACTGATCTTAATTGCCTAGCTGGGAGATATGGTATAAGCTGGTTTCTCAAGAATTGAGGGCCACAGTGATGCAATGCTTTGAATACCAGACAGAGCGTTTTAAATTCTATCCGCTTTTTTATTGGTAGCCAATGGTATTTACAGATGATAGGTTTAAATTTGGGGGTTTTAGATAATAATCTGGCCGCGGCATTTTGCACCAATTGCATTTTATTAATAACCCGGGCTTGGGCATTGGCCAGAATGCCATTGCAATAGTCAAGAGAAGAAAGAATAAGCGTGCTGACCAGAGCTTTGCCTGCAGTGTCGGGTAGAAACAGAAGAATTTTTTTAATCAGTTTTAGTTTGAAAAAAGCTGATGCTGTTGTCTGATTAGCATGCGGGGCAAAGTTGAGATGGTCGTCAATCCCTACTCCTAGATTTCTGACCTTTGTAACCGGCTTGGGCGGAGTTCCAAATGAAGTTGGCCACCAGATAGATGACCAAAATGGTAAGATTTTTCCAAAGATGACTACCTCGGTCTTCTCGGAGTTTCGCTTAAGGCAGCTTGAGGACATCCAGTGTCCAATTGCTTGCATGCCCTCTTGGAATCGCTTCGCCACCTCATCTCTGTTGTTGTTAATGGCGAGGACTAGCTGAGTGTCATCAGCGTAGGAGGTAAGGCCCATCCCATATTGCTTGATGACTCTGGCAAGGTCCGACACATAGATATTAAAAAGTGTCGGACTCAGGGATGAGCCTTGAGGAACCCCACAAGGTAGACAAAGCTCTGCTGATTGAAATGGGCCCAGAGTAACTGTCCGACTTCTGTCGGACAGAAAGGAGGCTAGAAGATTTTTTGCTCTCTGTTGTACGCCCATCCGTCCGACGCGGTCGATCAAGATGGAGTGATCGACCGTGTCGAAAGCCGCAGAGAAGTCCAGTAGTATGAGTACTGCTGTGCCCCCTTGATCTTTGATGAGCCTAATGTCATCAGCGGCCTTTATGAGGGCGGTTTCCGTGCCCTGGAATTTGCGGAAACCGAACTGAGTACTGTCCAACAGTTGATGATCCTCTAAATACTCAGACAGCTGCTGGTTCATGGCTTTTTCTACCACCTTAGCCAAAAAAGGGAGACTGGCTATTGGTCTAAAGTTTTCCGGATCAATCAATCAATCAATCAATGACACTTATAGAGCGCGCTACATACCCGTAGGGTCTCAAGGCGCTTGGGGGAGGGGGGGTGCCGCTACTGCTCGAACAGCCAGGTCTTCAGCTTCTTCCTGAAGGAGAGGTGGTCTTGGGTCAGGCGCAGGTCGGTCGGGAGGGAGTTCCAGGTCTTGGCGGCCAGGTAGGAGAAGGACCTTCCTCCTGTAGTTGCTCTTCGGATGCGGGGGACGGCGGCGAGGGCGTGGTTGGCTGAACGGAGGTGGCGTTTGGGAGCGTAGAAGTTGATCCGGCTGTTGAGGTAGCTCGGGCCTTGGTCGTGTAGGGCTTTGTGTGTGTGGGTGAGGAGGCGGAAGGTGATTCTTTTGTTGACGGGGAGCCAGTGAAGGTCTCTCAGATGTCTGGAGATGTGGCTGTGTCGTGGGATGTCGAGGATGAGTCTGGCTGAGGCGTTCTGGATCCGCTGGAGTCTCTTCTGGAGCTTGGCGGTGGTACCGGCGTAGAGGGCGTTGCCGTAGTCCAGTCGGCTAGTGACGAGGGCCTGGGTGACGGTCTTCCTGGTCTCGGTGGGGATCCACCAGAAGATCTTCCGTACCATGCGTAGGATGTTGAAGCACGCCGAGGAGACGTTGTTGACTTGCCTGGTCATGGAGAGGGAGGAGTCCAGGATGAAGCCCAGGTTGCGTGCATGGTCTGTTGGTTTGGGTGCGGTGCCCAGGGCGGGAGGCCACCAGGAGTCGTCCCAGGCGGAGGGTGAGGAGCCCAGGATGAGGACCTCCGTCTTGTCCGAGTTCAGTTTCAGGCGGCTGGTCGTCATCCACTCGGCTACCTCTTTCATCCCTTCGTGTAGGCTGGCTCTGGCGGTGGCGGGGTCGTTGGTCAGGGAGAGGATCAGCTGGGTGTCGTCGGCGTAGGAGATTATGCTGAGGTTGTGTTGGCGTGTGATGGCTGCGAGGGGGCTCATGTAGACGTTGAAGAGGGTGGGGCTCAGAGAGGATCCTTGAGGGACGCCGCAGATGACTTCGGAGGCCTCTGACTTGTACAGTGGTAGGCGGACTCTCTGTGTTCTTCCGTCGAGGATCAGTCATGGCCAGATGCTGTTTCTTGAGGAGAGGTTTCAAGAGAGTACTCTTCAGAGCATTAGGGTATAAGCCTGACGTGAACATGGCGTTGCATAATTGCATACCTACTGGTGCAATTAGGTCTATAACCGACCGAATGAAGAGATAGTGAAACTGGAAGCTATAGATAAAATAGAGCATATGGGAGCAACAATTATTTTGTCTGAAAATTTGAAATCAAAATTGGATTCATTAGAGAAGAGTATATCTAAAACTGCTGGTTTTGAAAAGACTCTGAATGTGTGTTTAAATTGTCGTATCATTTTGAGAAGGAATTTAAATGTTGAAAGAGGTCTGGTAAATGGAGCAATGGGTCATGTTGTTGATTTTGTGAATTACAAAAATAGAGATGAATTGAAATTTTAAAAATTAAATTTGATGGCATTGACGAAATAGAACAAATTTGTCGTTGTTCAGCTAGATTTTTGCTTGTGAAAGACTTATATGTTCGCCGAAAACAGTTTCCTGTTTGTTTGGCATATGCGGTGACAATTCATAAATCTCAAGGTTTAAGTGTACATAGTGCTTTGGTGAACATTGGAAGTTCAGTGTTTAAAGAGGGTATGGCTTATGTGGCATTATCACGAGTCAGAACTTTATCAGGATTGTACTTGATTGAGTGTGATGAAACAAAGATTTGTGCAGATCTAGATTGTGTTAAAGAATACAATAGGTTAAGAAGAGAGTATGCTCCACATTTGCCTCAATATCCTCTGTTTGAAAAACGTGTGGTAGGCCGAAAAAGAAGAAATGAGAATAATTGCAGTGAGGTACTTACAAAAAGACACAAAGTAGATGAAACTGTAATTGTAAGCAGAAAGAAAAAGGATTCTGTTGAAGATGTTGTTGGATTTCAGTTTGAAAACAGTTCTGGTGTCAACTGCTATGCTAATGTAATGGTTAATGTTGTTTTTTTTGTCAAAATTTACAAGAACAGATTGTTGAAAATCCAGATCAAACATTCTGCTGTTTATTGAATTCTGTGTTTGAGAAATATAGCAGTGATAGAGCAAAAATAGAAAGTGTTTCAGAAATTCGAAATCTTTTAGACATATGTTCTGGTCAAAATCAATTTTCACAGAATATTCAGCAGGATTGTCAGGAATTTTTAATGTATATGTTTGGTGTATTGGAAGATGAAGGTGTAGATGTAGAAAATCTATTTGGCCTTTCTTATCAATGGCAGCATGACTGTGACAATTGTAGTTTATCAAGTAGTACTAGAATAGACACTGAAATATTTATATATTTGACTTTACCAGACTGCAATTCAGTGTCTTTCAATAATCTAGTTAAAGCAGCTGATCACAATATGGTGTGTACCCAATGTAAGTCTGGAATGCTGTCCACATTATATATACAAACTTATGGTCCGTATGTCATTTTATTGTTCCAACGATGTGGACCTGATGGAACTAAATTGACAACTTCTAATAAAAATGTCGTGGCTTCTCAGTTATCAATTTCAGGAAGAACCTTTGCAACTGTAGCTATTATTTATCATGACGGTCCATCGACAACATCAGGGCATTACACATGCTATTTAAAATGTCAAAAAGGGTGGAAGCTGTGTAATGATACTCATTTGACTTTCAAACAACGTTTGCCTTTTGACTTAAAAAACTCATACCTAGTGTTATTGGCCTATGAAGACGGGAGCAGTTACTAAAAGTTAGTTTACTGTTTAAAATTATAAGTGATCAAGATAATATAAAAAATTGAGTTGTCATATAGGTGCTGTAAGTGGATCTCATAGTAAGTGATATCAATATTATAGTAAATGTTGAATATGAGTAAGCCAGAGATGGAAATATGAATATTTAAACATTGTGAACATTTTCTATGAGCTTTTCTTTCAGAACGTCGGGAAAACGGTAATTTCAGAGTTTGGTTACAGTATGATGCATCTGACACTATTTGGCCTTAAGGAAAAGTGAAGGATTGAGCAAAGAGTCATGACTGATCACAAGGAGTAAATGAAAACATTTAAAAATATTTCAGATGTTCTTGGTGCTTTTCTTATGGAAAGTCGATTAAATGGAAGTTTTAGAGAACAGCATAGTATTTTCTAACGAAAAGGATCTTCATGATGTACTATTTGGCTTAAAAGAAAAGTAAGTGAACCAAAGATTAGTGTACATTTGTGATTTTTAAGTTTATATGTTTTTTTTTAAAACACAATCTTTTAGATTGTGGTTTTTTTTCCGGCTGTCTTATGATGAGTAGTTTGAACTCACTGTTTTTATGAGTCATGAGTGATGTCACTGACCATGTCATAGTGATGTAATCTGTGACGTCATCAGCAGTGCAGTGCACGCGCAAGTTATAGTGAGTCCAACTAACTATAACGTGGGAATTTCAATGGTTTTATGCGAGTAAAATTTCCAGCTAACTATAACTGGTGTGAAACCTATGTTTTTTTCAGTGAATATATATATATTCACTGAAAAAACCATAGGTTTCACACCAGTTATAGTTAGGAATTAGCATTTAAAAAACCTATTAAATTCACTGAAAAAACCATAGGTTTGACACCAGTTATACTTAGCTGGAAATTTTACTGACATAAAACCATTGAAATTCCCACGTTATAGTTAGTTGGACTCACTATAACTTGCGCGCCTGCAATGCACTGCTGATGAAGTCACATATTACATCACTCATGACATGGTCAGTGACATCACTCATGACATCACTGATGACATGATCCAGTGAATGTGTGTCTTTCTGAAAAATAAATATGTTTTATATATGTATATGTAATGGTCGATGGAAGAATAAATGTTTAAATAAGTGTCTAAATGGATGTGTTTTAAAAAAAAAATTGATTGGTTAACTGGCTTATTAGGTGTATCTTAGTGAATACATATATTAGCGAGTAATGTTTAAATATTTAAATATATGTATCAGTGTTTCACTTTGTGTATAAGTGGCTGCATGGGTTGATGAGTAGCTACATGTATGTATGTAGTAGCTACATGTTCGTCAGAAGCGGTCGCTCCCTACAGCCCCTGGTCTCCTGTGCCCACTGCTGTGCCTTTGGACTGCCTGGCTTACGCTGTGCTTACTGGTTATCGTAGCGCTGCTCTACTGCCCTGCAATTGATAGCGCTTGACTGTGCCTGCTCGCATTGTGCTGCCTGAGCATCGTAGCGCTGCTCTACTGCCCTGCAATTGATAGCACTTGACTGTGCCTGCTCGCATTGTATGTTTAAAGTGCCTTTTTGCCTGGAAAATGTAGCGCTCGCTTTACCTGATTGTATTTAATCACTTGTGCCCCATTTCTTTAGTGCCTCTCTGCCCACAGCGTAATTAATTTATTGAATTCCCCCAACCGGTTTCCGGTTTCGTTTCTGCCGCCATTCTAGTTGTTGTTGTGCCCAGAGCCCGCCCTCTCCACCACGCACCCGCCTCCCAGCTGCTCCTCCCTCCCACTGAGTGGCAAGGCTCTCCCAGCCGATTGTAGCGCTGTGACCGTCCTGACTTCGTCAGAAGCGGTCGCTCCCTACAGCCCCTGGTCTCCTGTGCCCACTGCTGTGCCTTTGGACTGCCTGGCTTACGTAGCGCTGCTCTACTGCCCTGCAATTGATAGCGCTTGACTGTGCCTGCTCGCATTGTGCTGCCTGAGCATTGTAGCGCTGCTCTACTGCCCTGCAATTGATAGCGCTTGACTGTGCCTGCTCGCATTGTATGTTTAAGGTTTTTTCAGTGAATTTAATAGGTTTTTTAAATGCTAATTCCTAACTATAACTGGTGTGAAACCTATGGTGTTTTCAGTGAATTTCATAGGTTTTTTAATAGCTAATTTCTATTTTATAATGAATCCTATATTGTATATTTATATAATACTAATTTTTTATATATATATATATTTTTTTTTTTGCCCTGGAGCGCTCCCGGTGCGCAGTCTAGTGGCGCGCCCCGTGCGCGTACCAGTGAGCGTCCCGTTAGCGCTAATGCCGCAAACGAAAACATCATCGTGACGTATCGCGTAGCCGCGTGATGCGTCTTATGACGCATGCCGTAAACGCATCCGTAAGCGCCCGAACGCATACGACCGCGCTACGTAAGCACCCCCGGGCACGCAGCCGGGCGCGCCCTGGGGCGCGTAGCGTAAGCGCGTCGGGTCATGTGACCTGAAAATAACACTTTTCATTGGTTCAGAACAGTTTTGGTTTCCAAATGATGAAAGCCCGAGTCATGTGACCTGAAAATAACACTTTTCATTGGTTCAGGACAGTTTTGTTTTCCAAATGATGAAAGCCCCACCTTTTTTCCTCATTCTCACTTTGTACTTTGATTGAGGAAGACCTGTTTACAGATCTATTTGTACCTATTTGTACTGAAAAATGGCTACGGTAGCAGCAGCAGCAGGAGTATCTGCACCACCACCACCACCACCACCACCACAAGGACCACGACAACACCACAGTGGTGGAGATGAAGAAGAGGAGGAGGAGGAGGAGGAGGAGGAGAGGTAGAAGTTCCTGCCTGAACATACTACAAGCCAAAGGAGCACATTGTCTGGGAGTTTTTTTAAATCCCACAGGACCAAAAGAAAGTTAATGCGCCAAAGGTTACTTGTGTGATCTGTGGCACTGTACTTTCCAGGGGGAACCCTGCCAAATAATACTCTTTTGGCAACAACACCATGATTCGCCACATGGAACGCCGGCATCCAAACAACTATGCTGCGGCAGAGGGCAGAAAACTGACCAGAAACCTTTCCCAATCTTCTCCCAGCACCTCCCAAAGTAAACAACCCACTCCATCGGGTCCAGAGACAAGGGAGATGGTCCCAAACATCCAAACCAAGTTTGGTGGATGCAAAATCTTTGTATATTTTGTGGAAAAACAATTACCTATGGTGAGCAAAGTATTAAACTCATCAGCCATGCTGGTGACAACCACAAGTGCCCAAAGAAACCTTAATTTTTCCAGTTTTTTTTTTGCTCCAGTTGAGCCGTTTACAATACTCTGTTTTTTGTTTGTCCCAATAAAAATTAAAAAAAATATATCAAATTGTTCATAAAAGCCAAAAAGAATAAAAAAAACTGTTCTTTTTAGAACTACCTCCAATTTAATAAAAAAATGCTACATTTTTTAAAAACTCTGTCATTCTTTTTTCTCCAGGGTACGCGTACCGGTACGCACACCGGGGCGCGCACCGGTAAGCGCTCCCCAAAAAATGTGGAAGTTAATTTACATAAAAACCACTGGAGAGACTTTCACGAAATATAGAATACGCCCTACTACATACCAGTCCCTACCATTTTCCCAAATTTGGTGGAATTCCATTGAGCCATTTGGGCTGTAGCCCTGTCTAAATATCCTGAGGTAAAAAAACATGACAAAAACACATATGAAAGTGTTAGAATTTAGAACCAATTAAAATGTTACTTTCATTTTGTATTTTTATGTGCTGACATTTGATTGGTTATGTACATGAATATATATGAAAAATGAGAGGAAAACACGGCCATTTTGACTAGTATTACATGAGGTACATTTCTAAAGGATTTTCACTGAAAACTTCAACTGCCTTCTGAAAGGTAAGTTGTTAATTTTTAAGGGGAACTATGTTGTACACTTTAAGTTAATTTAGAAAAACGTTTTCTGTTAGTTATTTACTGTCCCTCTGTTATAGTTATAGATTGAGATAGGCTTCTTTGTTATAGTTATGGATTGAGTTAGGCTTCTCTGGTATAATTAGGCTTCATCACATGCACTTTTGTATATTTCCACTTCCTGCCTGATACCATACACTGCCCAAAGATAACTTCACTGTTAAAAACTCAGAAGTACCTCTCTGAACTTAAACCCAACAGTGCCCTAACTCTCTGATGTAGTTATTTTGTATGCAATTTACAGCAAGAAAATGGAAGGTAAACAAGAAACCATCAATATTTCTTTCGAAATTACCGATGAGGAGATTCTTCAAGAAGATTTTGTTGACGAGGATTTTATGGATGAGTCTCTGGACCAACAATTTATTGACTGTTTACAAAATATTGAATCATGCAATTTTGAGGAGATTCCAGATCATCTGATGCTGGAAGTTTTATTATACTATGAAAATTCTAAGCAATACATTTTTATTTAATAATTAAAAATTGTTTGAGACATTATTCATTTTTATATGTAATTCATGAAGTAGTACCAAAATGATTATAATATAAAGTGAGACTTACAGTATACTGTGCAATTTGAAAACATCATAAGGGAGCAGGGTAGACTACTCATGATCCCCTAGGCCTTCTCAGGGAGTGCTTAAAGGATCTGTTTCTGCTTTCCTGACAGACTATGGTATGGATTCCATATACCACAATAACTTCTGTAACAACATGCAAGATATCTACAGAGGAGACGGTGTATATTGAATTTAAGACTCTGCATTGGTACCTACATGTTGGTACTTAAATCACCCATACAACACAACAACTCTATTCTACCCTACCTCTAAGCACTTTAAATTATTATTTTACTGCTCCCCGGTACGCTCCCCGGTGCGCATACCGGGTGCTCCCCCCGCGAAAATCGGAAAAAAAAATGTTTTCCAGCGGGGCCCTTTTATAGCCCCCACATCAAACCTATGAGGTCAGGGGGGGTCCACCCTGCCCCCTTTTGGTCATTTCCCCCTTTGTTTTTGCCACCTCTTGTGTCTCGATCCTACCGAGACACAAGATAGTGGCCGCTCCGGACTGTTTGGAATGTTGACAGACACCCGAGAGCCAATCAGCTTTCCACTCGCGTACTCGCGTAGCGCGCCGGGTGCGCTCCCCGGTGCGTGTACCGGGGCGCGCTTATAGATATATATATTTTTTTAACCTAAATTACTCAAAATCCTCTGGAGCACATATCTTGAGACATAGCAAAGGCACATCGGGCTACCAGTCCCTACAATTTTGCCAAGTTTGGTGGGAATCCATTCAGCCGTTATGGCTAAAAGTGAGTCCAACTGCCCTATGGAAATTAACACGGAGAAAACACGTTTTGGGACCCCCCTTTTATCTCGGCCCCCGCTTGACGAATCCCCCCAAACTTTTCGGGAAGGAGCAGAGCGGAGCGGGCCATCTAATTTGAGAAATTCGCGAAAATTCATCCACCGGCGCCAAAGTTATTCCCAATAGAATGTTGCGGATTTCCTATGGAAACTAGGTCCTAACTATAACTACCTACTGGCGTCCGCCAGTAGGTAATATATATATATATATGTATATATCCAAAAATAAAAGGTTACCCTCGAAGGAAGAGCCTCCAGACACGTTGTGAGAGCACTTTTCTTTAATGAGAAACAGCAGGGCAGGAACAGTAACTCTGCTTAAAGTTCATGACAGCCTTCGCCAAACGCGTTTCAGGTCTCCCCTTCGTCAGTGGCTTGTGGCGTTCTAATGTTTCAGGCGACACGTGCTGCTACCTTATCACAGGTGAATCACCCCCAGTGGGCGTTGCCGTTAACACGGCATGCTGGTTCACGTAGTTGCACACAAATAATACTCCAGTGAGCTGCTGCCTGGAAACAGTCTAAAATATTGGATCCCAAGTGGGTGAAAGCAAAGTCAATGTTTCAAGCGCTGCTGAATGGTGTTCCTCATAGGCTCGTGCCTCCCGTTACACTAATGATTTCAGCCCGAAATCATCACGGGTCCGTTTTAACAGAGGGGCATCTTCCGCGGCTGGGTTTGCCTCTCACATCCAAAAATAAAAGGTTACCCTCGAAGGAAGAGCCTCCAGACACATTGTGAGAGCACTTGTTCTTTAATGAGAAACAGCAGGGCAGGAACAGTAACTCTGCTTAAAGTTCATGACAGCCTTCGCCAAACGTGTTTCAGGTCTCCCCTTCGTCAGTGGCTTGTGGCGTTCTAATGTTTCAGGCGACACGTGCTGCTACCTTATCACGGGTGAACCACCCCCAGTGGGGGTTGCCGTCAACACGGCATGCTGGTTCACGGAGTTGCACACAAATAATACTCCAGTGAGCTGCTGCCTGGAAACAGTCTAAATTATTGGATCCCAAGTGGGTGAAAGCACAGTCATCGTTTCAAGCGCTGCTGAATGGTGTTCCTCATAGGCTCGTGCCTCCCGTTACACCGATGATTCAGCCCGAAATCATCACGGGTCCATTTGAGCAGAGGGGCATCTTCCGCGGCTGGGTTTGACGCTCACATCCAAAAATAAAAGGTTACCCTCGAAGGAAGAGCCTCCAGACACGTTTTGAGAGCACTTGTTCTTTAATGAGAAACAGCAGGGCTGGAACAGTAACTCTGCTTAAAGTTCATGACAGCCTTCGCCAAACGCGTTTCAGGTCTCCCCTTCGTCAGTGGCTTGAGGCGTTCTAATGTTTCAGGCGACACGTGCTGCTACCTTATCACAGGTGAACCACCCCCAGTGGGCGTTGCCGTCAACACGGCATGCTGGTTCACGTAGTTGCACACAAATAATACTCCAGTGAGCTGCTGCCTGGAAACAGTCTAAAATATTGGATCCCAAGAGGGTGAAAGCACAGTCAACGTTTCAAGCGCTGCTGAATGGTGTTCCTCATAGGCTCGTGCCTCCCGTTACACCGATGATTTCAGCCCGAAATCATCACGGGTCCATTTGAGCAGAGGGGCATCTTCCGCGGCTGGGTTTGCCGCTCACATCCAAAAATAAAAGGTTACCCTCGAAGGAAGAGCCTCCAGACACATTGTGAGAGCACTTGTTCTTTAATGAGAAACAGCAGGGCAGGAACAGTAACTCTGCTTAAAGTTCATGACAGCCTACGCCAAACGCGTTTCAGGTCTCCCCTTCGTCAGTGGCTTGTGGCGTTCTCATCTTTCAGGCGACACGTGCTGCTACCTTATCACAGGTGAATCACCCCCAGTGGGCGTTGCCGTCAACACGGCATGCTGGTTCACGTAGTTGCACACAAATAATACTCCAGTGAGCTGCTGCCTGGAAACAGTCTAAAATAATGGATCCCAAGTGGGTGAAAGCACAGTCAATGTTTCAAGCACTGCTGAATGGTGTTCCTCATAGGCTCGTGCCTCCCGTTACACCGATGATTTCAGCCCGAAATCATCACGGGTCCGTTTGAGCAGAGGGGCATCTTGCGCCGCTGGGTTTGCCGCTCACATCCAAAAATAAAAGGTTACCCTCGAAGGAAGAGCCTCCAGACACGTTGTGAGAGCACTTGTTCTTTAATGAGAAACAGCAGGAACAGTAACTCTGCTTAAAGTTCATGACAGCCTTCGCCAAACGTGTTTCAGGTCTCCCCTTCGTCAGTGGCTTGTGGCGTTCTAATGTTTCAGGCGACACGTGCTGCTACCTTATCACAGGTGAACCACCCCCAGTGGGCGTTGCCGTTAACACGGCATGCTGGTTCACGTAGTTGCACACAAATAATACTCCAGTGAGCTGCTGCCTGGAAACCGTCTAAAATATTGGATCCCAAGTGGGTGAAAGCACAGTCAATGTTTCAAGCGCTGCTGAATGGTGTTCCTCATAGGCTCGTGCCTCCCGTTACACCGATGATTTCAGCCCGAAATCATCACGGGTCCGTTTGAGCAGAGGTGCATCTTCCGCGGCTGGGTATGCCGCTCACATCCAAAAATAAAAGGTTACCCTCGAAGGAAGAGCCTCCAGACACGTTGTGAGAGCACTTGTTCTTCAATGAGAAACAGCAGGGCAGGAACAGTAACTCTGCTTAAAGTTCATGACAGCCTTCGCCAAACGCGTTTCAGGTCTCCCCTTCGTCATTGGCTTGTGGCGTTCTAATGTTTCAGGCGACACGTGCTGCTACCTTATCACAGGTGAACCACCCCCAGTGGGCATTGCCGTCAACACGGCGTGCTGGTTCACGTAGTTGCACACAAATAATACTCCAGTGAGCTGCTGCCTGGAAACAGTCTAAAATATTGGATCCCAAGCGGGTGAAAGCACAGTCAACGTTTCAAGCGCTGCTGAATGGTGTTCCTCATAGGCTCGTGCCTCCCGTTACACCGATGATTTCAGCCCGAAATCATCACAGGTCCGTTTGAGCAGAGGGGCATCTTCCGCGGCTGGGTTTGCCGCTCACATCTAAAAATAAAAGGTTACCCTCGAAGGAAGAGCCTCCAGACACGTTGTGAGAGCACTTGTTCTTTTATGAGAAACAGCAGGGCAGGAACAGTAACTCTGCTTAAAGTTCATGACAGCCTTCACCAAACGTGTTTCAGGTCTCCCCTTCGTCAGTGGCTTGTGGCGTTCTAATGTTTCAGGCGACACGTGCTGCTACCTTATCACAGGTGAACCACCCCCAGTGGGCGTTGCCGTTAACACGGCATGCTGGTTCACGTAGTTGCACACAAATAATACTCCAGTGAGCTGCTGCCTGGAAACAGTCTAAAATATTGGTCCCAAGTGGGTGAAAGCACAGTCATCGTTTCAAGCGCTGCTGAATGGTGTTCCTCATAGGCTCGTGCCTCCCGTTACACCGATGATTTCAGCCCGAAACAATCACGGGTCCGTTTGAGCAGAGGGGCATCTTCCGCGGCTGGGTTTGCCGCTCACATCCAAAAATAAAAGGTTACCCTCGAAGGAAGAGCCTCCAGACATGTTGTGAGAGCTCTTGTTCTTTAATGAGAAACAGCAGGGCAGGAACAGTAACTCTGCTTAAAGTTCATGACAGCCTTTGCCAAACGCGTTTCAGGTCTCCCCCTCGTCAGTGGCTTGTGGCGTTCTAATGTTTCAGGCGACACGTGCTGCTACCTTATCACAGGTGAACCACCCCCAGTGGGTGTTGCCGTCAACACGACATGCTGGTTCACGTAGTTGCACACGAATAATACTCCAGTGAGCTACTGCCTGGAAACAGTCTAAAATATTGGATACCAAGTGGGTGAAAGCACCGTCAATGTTTCAAGCGCTGCTAAATGGCATTCCTCATAGGCTCGTGCCTCCCGTTACACCGATGATTTCAGCCCGAAATCAACACGGGTCCGTTTGAGCAGAGGGGCATCTTCCGCGACTGGGTTTGCCGCTCACATCCAAAAATAAAAGGTTACCCTCGAAGGAAGAGCCTCCAGACACGTTGTGAGAGCACTTGTTCTTTAATGAGAAATAGCAGGTCAGGAACAGTAACTCTGCTTAAAGTTCATGACAGTCTTCGCCAAACGCGTTTCAGGTCTCCCCTTCGTCAGTGGCTTGTGGCGTTCTAATGTTTCAGGCGACACGTGCTGCTACCTTATCACAGGTGACCCACCCCCAGTGGGCGTTGCCGTCAACACGGCATGCTGGTTCAAGTAGTTGCACACAAATAATACTCCAGTGAGCTGCTGCCTGGAAACAGTCTAAAATATTGGATCCCAAGTGGGTGAAAGCACAGTCATCGTTTCAAGCACTGCTGAATGGTGTTCCTCATAGGCTCGTGCCTCCCGTTACACTGATGATTTCAGCCCGAAATCATCACGGGTCCGTTTGAGCAGAGGGGCATCTTCCGCGGCTGGGTTTGCCGCTCACATCCAAAAATAAAAGGTTACCCTCGAAGGAAGAGCCTCCAGACACGTTGTGAGAGCACTTGTTCTTTAATGAGAAACAGCAGGGCAGGAACAGTAACTCTGCTTAAAGTTCATGACAGCCTACACCAAACGCGTTTCAGGTCTCCCCTTCGTCAGTGGCTTGTGGCGTTCTCATGTTTCAGGCGACACGTGCTGCTACCTTATCACAGGTGAATCACCCCCAGTGGGCGTTGCCGTCAACACGGCATGCTGGTTCACGTAGTTGCACACAAATAATACTCCAGTGAGCTGCTGCCTGGAAACAGTCTAAAATAATGGATCCCAAGTGGGTGAAAGCACAGTCAATGTTTCAAGCACTGCTGAATGGTGTTCCTCATAGGCTCGTGCCTCCCGTTACACCGATGATTTCAGCCCAAAATCATCACGGGTCCGTTTGAGCAGAGGGGCATCTTGCGCCGCTGGGTTTGCCGCTCACATCCAAAAATAAAAGGTTACCCTCGAAGGAAGAGCCTCCAGACACGTTGTGAGAGCACTTGTTCTTTAATGAGAAACAGCAGGAACAGTAACTCTGCTTAAAGTTCATGACAGCCTTCGCCAAACGTGTTTCAGGTCTCCCCTTCGTCAGTGGCTTGTGGCGTTCTAATGTTTCAGGCGACACGTGCTGCTACCTTATCACAGGTGAACCACCCCCAGTGGGCGTTGCCGTTAACACGGCATGCTGGTTCACGTAGTTGCACACAAATAATACTCCAGTGAGCTGCTGCCTGGAAACAGTCTAAAATATTGGATCCCAAGTGGGTGAAAGCACAGTCAATGTTTCAAGCGCTGCTGAATGGTGTTCCTCATAGGCTCGTGCCTCCCGTTACACCGATGATTTCAGCCCGAAATCATCACGGGTCCGTTTGAGCAGAGGTGCATCTTCCGCGGCTGGGTATGCCGCTCACATCCAAAAATAAAAGGTTACCCTCGAAGGAAGAGCCTCCAGACACGTTGTGAGAGCACTTGTTCTTCAATGAGAAACAGCAGGGCAGGAACAGTAACTCTGCTTAAAGTTCATGACAGCCTTCGCCAAACGCGTTTCAGGTCTCCCCTTCATCAGTGGCTTGTGGCGTTCTAATGTTTCAGGCGACATGTGCTGCTACATTATCACAGGTGAACCACCCCCAGTGGGCATTGCCGTCAACACGGCATGCTGGTTCACGTAGTTGCACACAAATAATACTCCAGTGAGCTGCTGCCTGGAAACAGTCTAAAATATTGGATCCCAAGCGGGTGAAAGCACAGTCAACGTTTCAAGCGCTGCTGAATGGTGTTCCTCATAGGCTCGTGCCTCCCGTTACACCGATGATTACAGCCCGAAATCATCACAGGTCCGTTTGAGCAGAGGGGCCACTTCCGCGGCTGGGTTTGCCGCTCACATCCAAAAATAAAAGGTTACCCTCGAAGGAAGAGCCTCCAGACACGTTGTGAGAGCACTTGTTCTTTAATGAGAAACAGCAGGGCAGGAACAGTAACTCTGCTTAAAGTTCATGACAGCCTTCGCCAAACGTGTTTCAGGTCTCCCCTTCGTCAGTGGCTTGTGGCGTTCTAATGTTTCAGGCGACACGTGCTGCTACCTTATCACAGGTGATCCACCCCCAGTGGGCGTTGCCGTTAACACGGCATGCTGGTTCACGTAGTTGCACACAAATAATACTCCAGTGAGCTGCTGCCTGGAAACAGTCTAAAATATTGGATCCCAAGGGGGTGAAAGCACAGTCATCGTTTCAAGCGCTGCTGAATGGTGTTCCTCAAAGGGTCGTGCCTCCCGTTACACCGATGATTTCAGCCCGAAATCATCACGGGTCCGTTTGAGCAGAGGGGCATCTTCCGCGGCTGGGTTTGCCGCTCACATCCAAAAATAAAAGGTTACCCTCGAAGGAAGAGCCTCCAGACACGTTGTGAGAGCACTTGTTCTTTAATGAGAAACAGCAGGGCAGGAACAGTAACTCTGCTTAAAGTTCATGACAGCCTACGCCAAACGCGTTTCAGGTCTCCCCTTCGTCAGTGGCTTGTGGCGTTCTCATGTTTCAGGCGACACGTGCTGCTACCTTATCACAGGTGAATCACCCCCAGTGGGCGTTGCCGTCAACACGGCATGCTGGTTCACGTAGTTGCGCACAAATAATACTCCAGTGAGCTGCTGCCTGGAAACAGTCTAAAATAATGGATCCCAAGTGGGTGAAAGCACAGTCAACGTTTCAAGCGCTGCTGAATGGTGTTCCTCATAGGCTCGTGCCTCCCGTTACACCGATGATTTCAGCCCGAAATCAGCACGGGTCTGTTTGAGCAGAGGGGCATCTTCCGCGACTGGGTTTGCAGCTCACATCCAAAAATAAAAGGTTACACTCGAAGGAAGAGCCTCCAGACACGTTGTGAGAGCACTTGTTCTTTAATGAGAAACAGCAGGGCAGGAACAGTAACTCTGCTTAAAGTTCATGACAGCCTTCGCCAAACGCGTTTCAGGTCTCCCCTTCGGCAGTGGCTTGTGGCGTTCTAATGTTTCAGGCGACACGTGCTGCTACCTTATCACAGGTGACCCACCCCCAGTGGGCGTTGCCGTCAACACGGCATGCTGGTTCAAGTAGTTGCACAGAAATAATACTCCAGTGAGCTGCTGCCTGGAAACAGTCTAAAATATTGGATCCCAAGCCGGTGAAAGCACAGTCAACGTTTCAAGCGCTGCTGAATGGTGTTCCTCATAGGCTCGTGCCTCCCGTTACACCGATGATTTCAGCCCGAAATCATCACGGGTCCGTTTGAGCAGAGGGGCATCTTCCGCGGCTGGGTTTGCCGCTCACATCCAAAAATAAAAGGTTACCCTCGAAGGAAGAGCCTCCAGACACGTTGTGAGAGCACTTGTTCTTTAATGAGAAACAGCAGGGCAGGAACAGTAACTCTGCTTAAAGTTCATGACAGCCTTCGCCAAACGTGTTTCAGGTCTCCCCTTCGTCAGTGGCTTGTGGCGTTCTAATGTTTCAGGCGACACGTGCTACTACCTTATCACAGGTGAACCACCCCCAGTGGGCGTTGCCGTCAACACGGCATGCTGGTTCACGTAGTTGCCCACAAATAATACTCCAGTGAGCTGCTGCCTGGAAACAGTCTAAAATATTGGATCCCAAGTGGGTGAAAGCACAGTCATCGTTTCAAGCGCTGCTGAATGGTGTTCCTCATAGGCTCGTGCCTCCCGTTACACCGATGATTTCAGCCCGAAATCATCACGGGTCCGTTTGAGCAGAGGGGCATCTTCCGCGGCTGGGTTTGCCGCTCACATCCAAAAATAAAAGGTTACCCTCGAAGGAAGAGCCTCCAGACACGTTGTGAGAGCTCTTGTTCTTTAATGAGAAACAGCAGGGCAGGAACAGTAACTCTGCTTAAAGTTCATGACAGCCTTCGCCAAACGCGTTTCAGGTCACCCCTTCGTCAGTGGCTTGTGGCGTTCTAATGTTTCAGGCGACACGTGCTGCTACCTTGTCACAGGTGAACCACCCCCAGTGGGCGTTGCCGTCAACACGGCATGCTGGTTCACGTAGTTGCACACAAATAATACTCCAGTGAGCTGCTGCCTGGAAACAGTCTAAAATATTGGATCCCAAGTGGGTGAAAGCACAGTCAATGTTTCAAGCGCTGCTGAATGGTGTTCCTCATAGGCTCGTGCCTCCCGTTACACCGATGATTTCAGCCCGAAATCATCACGGGTCCGTTTGAGCTGAGGTGCATCTTCAGCGGCTGGGTATGCCGCTCACATCCAAAAATAAAAGGTTACCCTCGAAGGAAGAGCCTCCAGACACGTTGTGAGAGCACTTGTTCTTTAATGAGAAACAGCAGAGCAGGAACAGTAACTCTGCTTAAAGTTCATGACAGCCTTCGCCAAATGCGTTTCAGGTCTCCCCTTCGTCAGTGGCTTGTGGTGTTCTAATGTTTCAGGCGACACGTGCTGCTACCTTATCACAGGTGAACCACCCCCAGTGGGTGTTGCCGTCAACACGACATGCTGGTTCACGTAGTTGCACACGAATAATACTCCAGTGAGCTGCTGCCTGGAAACAGTCTAAAATTTTGGATCCCAAGTGGGTGAAAGCACCGTCAATGTTTCAAGCGCTGCTAAATGGCGTTCCTCATAGGCTCGTGCCTCCTGTTACACCGATGAATTCAGCCCGAAATCATCACGGGTCCGTTTGAGCAGAGGGGCATCTTCCGCGGTTGGGTTTGCCGCTCACATCCAAAAATAAAAGGTTACCCTCGTAGGAAGAGCCTCCAGACACGTTGTGAGAGCACTTGTTCTTTAATTCTTTAATGAGAAACAGCAGGGCAGGAGCAGTAACTCTGCTTAAAGTTCATGACAGTCTTCGCCAAACGCGTTTCAGGTCTCCCCTTCGTCAGTGGCTTGTGGCGTTCTAATGTTTCAGGCGACACGTGCTGCTACTTTATCACAGGTGAACCACCCCCAGTGGGCGTTGCCGTCAACACAGCATGGTGGTTCACGTAGTTGCACACAAATAATACTCCAGTGAGCTGCTGCCTGGAAACAGTCTAAAATATTGGATCCCAAGTGGGTGAAAGAACAGTCAATGTTTCAAGCGCTGCTGAATGGTGTTCCTCATAGGCTCGTGCCTCCCGTTACACTGAGGATTTCAGCCCGAAATCATCACGGGTCCGTTTGAGCAGAAGGGCATCTTCCGCGACTGGGTTTGCTGCTCACATCCAAAAATAAAAGGTTACCCTCGAAGGAAGAGCCTCCAGACACGTTGTGAGAGCACTTGTTCTTTAATGAGAAACAGCAGGGCAGGAATAGTAACTCTGCTTAAAGTTCATGACAGCCTTCGCCAAACGCGTTTCAGGTCTCCCCTTCATCAGTGGCTTGTGGCGTTCTAATGTGTCAGGCGACACGTGCTGCTACCTTATCACAGGTGAACCACCCCCAGTGGGCGTTGCCGTCAACACGGCATGCTGGTTCACGTAGTTGCACACAAATAATACTCCAGTGAGCTGCTGCCTGGAAACAGTCTAAAATATTGGATCCCAAGTGGGTGAAAGCACAGTCATCGTTTCAAGCGCTGCTGAATGGTGTTCCTCATAGGCTCGTGCCTCCCGTTACACCGATGATTTCAGCCCGAAATCATCACGGGTCCGTTTGAGTAGAGGGGCATCTTCCTCGGCTGGGTTTGCCGCTCACATCCAAAAATAAAAGGTTACCCTCGAAGGAAGAGCCTCCAGACACGTTGTGAGAGCTCTTGTTCTTTAATGAGAAACAGCAGGGCAGGAACAGTAACTCTGCTTAAAGTTCATGACAGCCTTCGCCAAACGCGTTTCAGGTCACCCCTTCGTCAGTGGCTTGTGGCGTTCTAATGTTTCAGGCGACACGTGCTGCTACCTTATCACAGGTGAACCACCCCCAGTGGGCGTTGCCGTCAACACAGCATGCTGGTTCACGTAGTTGCACACAAATAATACTCCAGTGAGCTGCTGCCTGGAAACAGTCTAAAATATTGGATCCCAAGTGGGTGAAAGCACAGTCAATGTTTCAAGCGCTGCTGAATGGTGTTCCTCATAGGCTCGTGCCTCCCGTTACACCGATGATTTCAGCCCGAAATCATCACGGGTCCGTTTGAGCAGAGGTGCATCTTCCGCGGCTTGGTTTGCCGCTCACATCTAAAAATAAAAGGTTACCCTCGAAGGAAGAGCCTCCAGACACGTTGTGAGAGTACTTGTTCTTTAATGAGAAACAGCAGGGCAGGAACAGTAACTCTGCTTAAAGTTCATGACAGCCTTCGCCAAACGTGTTTCAGGTCTCCCCTTCGTCAGTGGCTTGTGGCGTTCTAATGTTTCAGGCGACACGTGCTGCTACCTTATCACAGGTGAACCACCCCCAGTGGGTGTTGCCGTCAACACGACATGCTGGTTCACGTAGTTGCACACAAATAATACTCCAGTGAGCTGCTGCCTGGAAACAGTCTAAAATTTTGGATCCCAAGTGGGTGAAAGCACCGTCAATGTTTCAAGCGCTGCTGAATGGCGTTCCTCATAGGCTCGTGCCTCCTGTTACACCGATGAATTCAGCCAGAAATCATCACGGGTCCGTTTGAGCAGAGGGGCATCTTCCGCGGTTGTGTTTGCCGCTCACATCCAAAAATAAAAGGTTACCCTCGTAGGAAGAGCCTCCAGACACGTTGTGAGAGCACTTGTTCTTTAATTCTTTAATGAGAAACAGCAGGGCAGGATCAGTAACTCTGCTTAAAGTTCATGACAGCCTTCGCCAAACGCGTTTCAGGTCTCCCCTTCGTCAGTGGCTTGTGGCGTTCTAATGTTTCAGGCGACACGTGCTGCTACCTTATCACAGGTGAACCACCCCCAGTGGGCGTTGCTGTCAACACGGCATGCTGGTTCACGTAGTTGCACACAAATAATACTCCAGTGAGCTGCTGCCTGGAAACAGTCTAAAATATTGGATCCCAAGTGGGTGAAAGCACAGTCAATGTTTCAAGCGCTGCTGAATGGTGTTCCTCATAGGCTTGTGCCTCCCGTTACACCGATGATTTCAGCCCGAAATCATCACGGGTCCGTTTGAGCAGAGGGGCATCTTCCGCGGCTGGGTTTGCCGCTCACATCCAAAAATAAAAGGTTACCCTCGAAGGAAGATCCTCCAGACACGTTGTGAGAGCACTTGTTCTTTAATGAGAAACAGCAGGGCAGGTTCAGTAACTCTGCTGAAAGTTCATGACAGCCTTCGCCAAACGTGTTTCAGGCCTCCCTTCGTCAGTGGCTTGTGGCGTTCTAATGTTTCAGGCGACACGTGCTGCTACCTTATCACAGGTGAACCACCCCCAGTGGGCGTTGCCGTTAACACGGCATGCTGGTTCACGTAGTTGCACACAAATAATACTCCAGTGAGCTGCTGCCTGGAAACAGTCTAAAATATTTGATCCCAAGTGGGTGAAAGCACAGTCATCGTTTCAAGCGCTGCTGAATGGTGTTCCTCATAGGCTCGTGCCTCCCGTTACACCGATGATTTCAGCCCGAAATCATCACGGGTCCGTTTGAGCAGAGGGACATCTTCCGCGGCTGGGTTTGCCGCTCACATCCAAAAATAAAAGGTTACCCTCGAAGGAAGAGCCTCCAGACATGTTGTGAGAGCTCTTGTTCTTTAATGAGAAACAGCAGGGCAGGAACAGTAACTCTGCTTAAAGTTCATGACAGCCTTCGCCAAACGCGTTTCAGGTCTCCCCTTCGTCAGTGGCTTGTAGCGTTCTAATGTTTCAGGCGACACGTGCTTATCACAGGTGAACCACCCCCAGTGGGTGTTGCCGTCAACACGACATGCTGGTTCACGTAGTTGCACACGAATAATACTCCAGTGAGCTGCTGCCTGGAAACAGTCTAAAATATTGGATACCAAGTGGGTGAAAGCACCGTCAATGTTTCAAGCGCTGCTGAATGGTGTTCCTCATAGGCTCGTGCCTCCGGTTACACCGATGATTTCAGCCCGAAATCATCACGGGTCCGTTTGAGCAGAGGGGCATCTTCCGCGGCTTGGTTTGCCGCTCACATCCAAAAATAAAAGGTTACCCTCGAAGGAAGAGCCTCCAGACACGTTGTGAGAGTACTTGTTCTTTAATGAGAAACAGCAGGGCAGGAACAGTAACTCTGCTTAAAGTTCATGACAGCCTTCGACAAACGTGTTTCAGGTCTCCCCTTCGTCAGTGGCTTGTGGCGTTCTAATGTTTCAGGCGACACGTGCTGCTACCTTATCACAGGTGAACCACCCCCAGTGGGTGTTGCCGTCAACACGACATGCTGGTTCACGTAGTTGCACACGAATAATACTCCAGTGAGCTGCTGCCTGGAAACAGTCTAAAATTTTGGATCCCAAGTGGGTGAAAGCACCATCAATGTTTCAAGCGCTGCTGAATGGCGTTCCTCATAGGCTCGTGCCTCCTGTTACACCGATGAATTCAGCCCGAAATCATCACGGGTCCGTTTGAGCAGAGGGGCATCTTCCGCGGTTGTGTTTGCTGCTCACATCCAAAAATAAAAGGTTACCCTCGTAGGAAGAGCCTCCAGACACGTTGTGAGAGCACTTGTTCTTTAATTCTTTAATGAGAAACAGCAGGGCAGGAGCAGTAACTCTGCTTAAAGTTCATGACAGCCTTCGCCAAACGCGTTTCAGGTCTCCCCTTCGTCAGTGGCTTGTGGCGTTCTAATGTTTCAGGCGACACGTGCTGCTACCTTATCACAGGTGAACCACCCCCAGTGGGCGTTGCTGTCAACACGGCATGCTGGTTCACGTAGTTGCACACAAATAATACTCCAGTGAGCTGCTGCCTGGAAACAGTCTAAAATATTGGATCCCAAGTGGGTGAAAGCACAGTCAATGTTTCAAACGCTGCTGAATGGTGTTCCTCATAGGCTTGTGCCTCCCGTTACACCGATGATTTCAGCCCGAAATCATCACGGGTCCGTTTGAGCAGAGGGGCATCTTCCGCGGGTGGGTTTGCCGCTCACATCCAAAAATAAAAGGTTACCCTCGAAGGAAGAGCCTCCAGACACGTTGTGAGAGCACTTGTTCTTTAATGAGAAACAGCAGGGCAGGAACAGTAACTCTGCTGAAAGTTCATGACAGCCTTCGCCAAACGTGTTTCAGGCCTCCCTTCGTCAGTGGCTTGTGGCGTTCTAATGTTTCAGGCGACACGTGCTGCTACCTTATCACAGGTGAACCACCCCCAGTGGGCGTTGCCGTTAACACGGCATGCTGGTTCACGTAGTTGCACACAAATAATACTCCAGTGAGCTGCTGCCTGGAAACAGTCTAAAATATTTGATCCCAAGTGGGTGAAAGCACAGTCATCGTTTCAAGCGCTGCTGAATGGTGTTCCTCATAGGCTCGTGCCTCCCGTTACACCGATGATTTCAGCCCGAAATCATCACGGGTCCGTTTGAGCAGAGGGACATCTTCCGCGGCTGGGTTTGCCGCTCACATCCAAAAATAAAAGGTTACCCTCGAAGGAAGAGCCTCCAGACATGTTGTGAGAGCTCTTGTTCTTTAATGAGAAACAGCAGGGCAGGAACAGTAACTCTGCTTAAAGTTCATGACAGCCTTCGCCAAACGCGTTTCAGGTCTCCCCTTCATCAGTGGCTTGTAGCGTTCTAATGTTTCAGGCGACACGTGCTTATCACAGGTGAACCACCCCCAGTGGGTGTTGCCGTCAACACGACATGCTGGTTCACGTAGTTGCACACGAATAATACTCCAGTGAGCTGCTGCCTGGAAACAGTCTAAAATTTTGGATCCCAAGTGGGTGAAAGCACCATCAATGTTTCAAGCGCTGCTGAATGGCGTTCCTCATAGGCTCGTGCCTCCTGTTACACCGATGAATTCAGCCCGAAATCATCACGGGTCCGTTTGAGCAGAGGGGCATCTTCCGCGGTTGTGTTTGCCGCTCACATCCAAAAATAAAAGGTTACCCTCGTAGGAAGAGCCTCCAGACACGTTGTGAGAGCACTTGTTCTTTAATTCTTTAATGAGAAACAGCAGGGCAGGAGCAGTAACTCTGCTTAAAGTTCATGACAGCCTTCGCCAAACGCGTTTCAGGTCTCCCCTTCGTCAGTGGCTTGTGGCGTTCTAATGTTTCAGGCGACACGTGCTGCTACCTTATCACAGGTGAACCACCCCCAGTGGGCGTTGCTGTCAACACGGCATGCTGGTTCACGTAGTTGCACACAAATAATACTCCAGTGAGCTGCTGCCTGGAAACAGTCTAAAATATTGGATCCCAAGTGGGTGAAAGCACAGTCAATGTTTCAAACGCTGCTGAATGGTGTTCCTCATAGGCTTGTGCCTCCCGTTACACCGATGATTTCAGCCCGAAATCATCACGGGTCCGTTTGAGCAGAGGGGCATCTTCCGCGGCTGGGTTTGCCGCTCACATCCAAAAATAAAAGGTTACCCTCGAAGGAAGAGCCTCCAGACACGTTGTGAGAGCACTTGTTCTTTAATGAGAAACAGCAGGGCAGGAACAGTAACTCTGCTGAAAGTTCATGACAGCCTTCGCCAAACGTGTTTCAGGCCTCCCTTCGTCAGTGGCTTGTGGCGTTCTAATGTTTCAGGCGACACGTGCTGCTACCTTATCACAGGTGAACCACCCCCAGTGGGCGTTGCCGTTAACACGGCATGCTGGTTCACGTAGTTGCACACAAATAATACTCCAGTGAGCTGCTGCCTGGAAACAGTCTAAAATATTGGATCCCAAGCCGGTGAAAGCACAGTCAACGTTTCAAGCGCTGCTGAATAGTGTTCCTCATAGGCTCGTGCCTCCCGTTACACCGATGATTTCAGCCCGAAATCATCACGGGTCCGTTTGAGCAGAGGGGCATCTTCCGTGGCTGGGTTTGCCGCTCACATCCAAAAATAAAAGGTTACCCTCGAAGGAAGAGCCTCCAGACACGTTGTGAGAGCTCTTGTTCTTTAATGAGAAACAGCAGGGCAGGAACAGTAACTCTGCTTAAAGTTCATGACAGCCTTCGCCAAACGCGTTTCAGGTCACCCCTTCGTCAGTGGCTTGTGGCGTTCTAATGTTTCAGGCGACACGTGCTGCTACCTTATCACAGGTGAACCACCCCCAGTGGGTGTTGCCGTCAACACGGCATGCTGGTTCACGTAGTTGCACACAAATATTACTCCAGTGAGCTGCTGCCTGGAAACAGTCTAAAATATTGGATCCCAAGTGGGTGAAAGCACAGTCAATGTTTAAAGCGCTGCTGAATGGTGTTCCTCATAGGCTCGTGCCTCCCGTTACACCGATGATTTCAGCCCGAAATCATCACGGGTCCGTTTGAGCTGAGGTGCATCTTCCGCGGCTGGGTATGCCGCTCACATCCAAAAATAAAAGGATACCCTCGAAGGAAGAGCCTCCAGACACGTTGTGAGAGCTCTTGTTCTTTAATGAGAAACAGCAGGGCAGGAACAGTAACTCTGCTTAAAGTTCATGACAGCCTTCGCCAAACGCGTTTCAGGTCTCCCCTTCGTCAGTGGCTTGTAGCGTTCTAATGTTTCAGGCGACACGTGCTGCTACCTTATCACAGGTGAACCACCCCCAGTGGGTGTTGCCGTCAACACGACATGCTGAGGTTCCGTGACAATTTTAAGTGATGTTTTCGACTCGCACGAATATGGTCGAGTCTGGTATCTAAGAACCGCAAATGATGAGTTTAGTAAGTATGCACAGTTTCGCTGTGCTAACTTAAACCGTTCGTTTGATATGCGGGTTTTTCATCTGTACCCATGGGTTCCATCTTAGATACGGCATCCATTTTGTCTCTTGCCCTCAAGTAGCCAGCGAACGGACACTGTCCGCTTCGTTACCCTGGGACTCTCAAGATATTTGTGGAAGACACATGTTCTTTGTAAATATCTTTTACGATGAGGGGGATGATACTGTAAGGCAGACGGCCCCGCTTGAGCCGCTTCTGCCGTGCCGGTTTATTGTCTCAGCCGTGCATCTCATTAGGCACGTCCCTTTGATGCCTGTATCTCGTGTTTCCCGATACCTCCCCTTTTACACCCTTTTCAATCTCCCACTGTCTCCATCTTCCTCTGCACCTGTCTTTGTCCCTATTTCGATCTGTTTTACTGCCGATTGGAATTCACTAATGTTGGGAAGATGGGTTTTTACAGTTGGGAACCACCAAATGTTTACACACTTATGTTCCGGACCTTATGTGTACCAAAGTGACCAAAGCGACCCCTCTGGGGGATAATTATGGGAACCAGGTTGTAAACTTTTGTGTACCATGTTGTCCTATGAGTAAATTCTGTATAAAAGGAGCGATCCACAGAACCAATTTGAAGCAGTCTCCCCAAGTTGCACGTGTTGTACTTGTCGTTACTTCTGTGTTCCCTGCAGTAATAAACCTTGAATCTTTGACGCCGAAGGAAGTGTCCCGTGTCTCTGTAGTTTGTGCGCCGAAACAGGTATCCCATGAAGGTTATAGGTGTTGTTCCCTGGCACCGCTGGTACTGTTAAAAGTCCAGTCCTTCAGTTGGCGCCCAACATGGGGCGACTTCAGCGGTACCGGTCCGGTCCAAAGCCTGATGATCGTGAGGAACTTCGTGTGAAATCTCCGAGGGAAGGTGCACCCCGCTTCATCGATCCTGTTGTCGAAATAAGTGGCCCGAAGTTTTTCCCTGCGAAGATTCCCGCCTCCTGACGGCTGCGACGGACCGATGCCCTGACTGTCGACCTGTCTTCGACGCCCGGCGTAGACCTTATGTACAAGCGAGACGATAGACGGGCCTTCCTGGTGACGCCATTGAAGTTCTGAGTTAAGTATTTGTGGGTCGCTCCCAGTCCTTAGTGGTTGTTCTAGCTTTTGAAAGCTTTGTGGTTAGCCTTTAAGGCTTTGTGGTAACAGCTCACTGAGCTTTGTAATAGCCTCCTCAGGCTTTGTGGTTAGCTCTTCGAGCTTTGTAATAGCCTTAAGGCTTTGTTGTATTGCATGGTTCCATTGCATTTGTGGTTCTTAGTATTGGTCCTTAGTATTATTTGACAGTTGCAATTGCCAAAAACCGAGGGTTTTGACTTACACGAGGTTTTATTGCTTCGGTAATCCTTGAAGTTTGATACTAGGTTAGTGTGCACGATGCCTAGCCATAGTAATTTGTTTCGTATTTTTAAATGTTGCGCAATGGATTCCCGGTTGGAGGACTCGTGTCCGATACCTCCAGTTGGAACTCCGATACATGATCTTTATAGTCGACATGGTGTGGGTCCTATAATCTATAATGATTACTGGATCCGCTATACAAAGAAAGACGGTGATCTTAGATGGCCACCACACGGAACTTTCGAACTTTCGATTTTAGATAATCTTGAGGCTAAATTATTTTTAAAGAAAGCTAGGCCAGCTATGTTTGATTCCTTTCGGATATGGCGTAAAGAGGCCAAGCAGAAAGAAATCAAACAACTTAAAAAGAATCAAAAACAAGAGTTCGTTCCTGTAATGCAAGCTATAAAAGAATGTAGACAAGACAAAGAAGAAAAAGACATGGAAATCGCTACTAGATTGCATCACATGAAAATAGATAAATGTTACCCAGTTTTACCGAATAATCTAGAAAAAAAAAAAGAAGATTTGAAGGAGGATTGCTTGCTGTCATATTTGATGAAATCACCAACTCCTTATGTACAGGGTGCTACTGCTCCTGTAGTTGCTCCTGTAGTACCTCCTGTTGTTCCTCTTGTTGCTCCAGCGGCTGCGGGCCAGCCCGCTGTTAACCCTACGTTTGTTTCACCACCTGTTCTTGTTCCTACTGCTCCTGTACCTGTACCTTCGCAGACTGTTGTTTCTGCTACTCCGACTACCTTGTCCGTTTCTACTATGCCTTTCTTCACCTCCAGTGTTGTTGCCCCTGTTTTTCTTTCCCCTTCTGTTCGTAAGCGTGTTCCTAACTCTGTTGCTACTCTTTATGCACCTCTTTCTGGTCCGTTATTTTCGTCTGATTCATCTGAAACTCCTCAGAGACGGAGTCAGATCCCTAGTGGTAGGGAGAAAGAGACGTTAGTAACAATGGCACATAGGTGGATAAGACATCCTGCTAATTACACTCCGCGTGTAGTCTTTGATACGTTTTCTCAGTTTAATGAGCCTACGCAGAGATTCGTATTTGAAGAGATGTGTAACTTTTTGAGAGAAGAGTGGTACAATGATGATGTAGATGATGTACCGGCCGACATAATTGAACTTCAGAGTCACTTTTCGAACGGTATGATTATAGGAGACGATGTACGACGTGCCGTGGAACGCTTATTAGCATTCAGACCCACAGCACATTCTCGGGTATCATTAGATGATACCACTGAAAACTGGAAAGCAGTTCCTGGTCAATATCCCATGAGAGAAGTCCCGCCACTGTGGGTGCCTGGAGATCCGCAAGCTAACCCTGCGGTTTTACCGCATTTTCGAAGGGTGTGGATACATCTTCCATGGAAACGATCAGAAGTTTTGCAAGTGAAGCAATCCTTACCTGATCCGCGTAAAAATCCGGCTGGTTATTATAAGGAGTTATCACAACTGGTGGAAGCTACTATTATGAATATTGCCGACATCGACATGTTGTTTGGCAATGTTGTACCGCAACCAGTTTGGGCTAAAATTCGTCAAGCCAATCACGCAGTTGAATTAGGGGGTGATTGGGCTGCACTGCTAGCAGCTGATGCATTACAAGTTGGTGGGGCCAAGCCTGAACAGCTGATTTTGGATTTGCCTCAGAAAATCATTACGCTCATGAAAACTCTCATGCCAGCGATGAAGGTGAACTGGGATAAGTTATCAGCTTGTAAGCAAAAGAAAGACGAGAGTGTCTCAGATTTCTTTACAAGGTTTGAGGAAGCGTTTGTCGACCACAGCGGCCAGGACATGGGCACTGAGGGAGGCCAGCGGTTATTCGTTGACAAATTCGTGTCAAATTTGCTGCCTGAACTAAGCAACAAATTGAAGAATTCAGAGAGTGCGTGGGCAGTTTCAACCCCTGCGCAAATACTAGCAACGGCTCAGTATTATGAGAATAGGGAAAAGGAAGAAAGTGATCGTGTAGAAAAGAAAACGAAGGAGCTCAAAACGAAGGTTTTGTTGCAGCAAGCATACCCTCCACGATCAAACCAAAATGATTCGCAACAGCAGTATCGACCACGAGCACAGCCCGATAGGACACAGCCGCGCTCTGACAACTTTGATTCCAGATCTTCACTTGGGTATAATCAGTGCGCATATTGTAGGAAAGAGGGACACCTAAAATATGATTGTCTTGCCTTACGGGACCGTCTGAATGGTGTGTCGACACGTGGAAACCGTGGTGGTGGTCCTCAACAGGCACCACGTGGTAGAGGTCGTGGTTCATTCCACAATCAGAGTGATCGTTATCAAAATCAATCAGATGCAAATAATTACTTTGACCAGCGAAATGCGGGGTCAGTTCGATCTGCACAGTATAATGTGGATGATTATTACGTAGAGCACGAGACTGTTGTAAATGACCATTACTAGGACAGCCAATGACAAAGAGAGGGAGTAGTGTCAGTTCCGGTCGATCAGAGTGGGCCTTACGTTGCAGTGGCTACATCGGGTGTAGTTGAGCCTTTTCTGTTAGACACTGGTGCGACGAAAAGTTCCATAATGCATTCAAAACTCCCTGGCGCACCTTTGTCTGGCTTAACGAACGTTTCCGTTGGATTCTCTGGCGCCCCTGTTAGTAACCCAGTCTCTAACCCTTTGCCTCTTATGATTGGACCACGTGAGCTAACGGCTCCACTGATTCTATCCACAGGTTGTGGTGAAAATCTTTTGGGCCTGGATTTGTTGAAACGATTATATGCAACATTGTATTGTTCCCCCGAAGGAGTGGAGCTTACATTGGGACGGAGAGTGATCTCTCCCATGTATTTATCGGTCGATAAATTCCCACCGGAATTGAGTTCCCTCCCTGCGTCCTTATTGGCCACAGGTCCCAATGATGTGGGCCTCTTAGACATTCCACCCTATGTGATTCAATTGAAACCAAATGCGCGATTACCGCGCTTACCTCAATATCGTATTTCTCTTGAGGGCGAACGAGCGTTGTTAGCAATAGTTCATGATCTCATTGAAAAAGATGTTGTTGAAGAAACTCGTGGAAACGTGTGTAATAGCCCTGTATTGCCAATTCTGAAACGAACTGACCCAACTAAACCTCCTGTGTACCGTTTCGTTATAGATTTGAGAGAGGTAAACAAAATAGTGGTTCCACAATTTCCTGTGGTTCCCGACATTACGGCCTTACTAACAATGATTCCGGCATCTGCCTCCTGGTTCACAGTGATCGATCTAAAGAATGCTTTCTTTAGCATCCCAATTGCAGAGGAAAGCAGAGACCTATTCGGATTTTCATTAGGTGGTCGCAGTTTTAGGCTAAAACGCGCTCCACAGGGCTACTGTGAGAGTCCGTCAATCTACAGCCAAGCACTTAAAGGTCAGCTTGATGCCTTTGTATTGCCTAGAGGTGCAGCTTTGATTCAGTACGTTGACGATCTTTTAGTGGCAGCTGATACAGAAGCTATTTGCAAAACGGCTACAGTATCATTGTTACACTATCAACATGACTTACACCACAAGGTATCGCCTTCAAAGCTACATTATTGTTGTCAAGAAGTTACCTATCTAGGTCACTTATTGTCAAAAGAAGGGAGAAGGTTGACCCCAGAGAGAATTGCAGCGATTTCCCGAATGACTGTGCCAAAAACCCAAAGAGATGTTCGCGCCTTTTTAGGTATTACGTCCTACTGCAGACAATGGATTCCAAATTTTTCATTGTTGGCGAAACCATTGATAGCCCTTACATGCAAAGACGTTTCATCCCCAGTACCTTGGTCTGAAGAATGTCAGAAAAGTTTTTCTGAATTGCGTGATGCGTTGTGTTCGGCTCCTGTGTTGGGCACTCCTGACTACAGTAAGCCATTTACACTATACGTTCACGAGAGGGATGGTTGCGCGTTGAGTGTTTTGACACAACCTTTTGGTGGTAAGCAACGCCCATGTGCCTACTTTTCTTCGACTTTAGACCCAGTAGCAAGAGCCTTGCCAAGTTGCTTAAGGGCAACAGCGGCAGCTGCGGCGTCCATTCGACAGTCCGCAGGTCTAGTCATGGATAATATGCTCACGGTAATGGTTCCGCATGCAGTCGACACTCTATTGAACCGAACGAAAACTCAACATCTGACGAGCGCAAGATTGTCTGGATATGAGTTGACGTTGCTGGCCAGTCATATACGGATAAAACGGTGTAATGTGTTGAATCCAGCAACATTGCTACCGATCGACACAGAATCAAGTGATGAAGCAGTACATGACTGCTATCTCAAAACTGAAGAGGAAACTAAGGGTCGCATTGACCTAAAAGATACTCCATTGACAGATCCCGATGGTACTTTGTATGTGGATGGTTCTTGTTTCAAGTTACCGAATGGTGATGTGACAACTGCATATGCTGTAGTTACATTGAGAACGATTGTGGAAAGCGCAAGGTTAAGTCAGAATTCGGCTCAGGCTGCTGAGTTAATTGCTTTGACGAGAGCGTGTGTGTTGTCTAAAGATAAACGGGTGAATGTGTTTACAGATAGCCAGTATGCGTTTGGTGTGGCACATAGTTTTGGACGACTGTGGAGAGAGAGAGGATTCCTTACGTCACATGGTACGAAGATTCAACATGGCCAGCTTGTAAATGATCTTTTGGATGCACTTACGTTGCCTAAGCAAGTGGCGATTGTTAAATGTAGTGCGCATCGTAAGGTGACGGATGATGTTGGCCGTGGTAATGCGTTTGCGGATGAGACTGCTAAGGAGACTGCCCGGAACCTTAGCACTCAAATGTATGTGACGAGTTCGGTTAGGTGGCCTGTAGAATCAAGTATGTGTGAAAACACTATCGAGAGTGTGAAAGCAATTCAGAATGAGGCCACCGAGACTGAAAAGACGAAGTGGAAAGAAAGTACGGGAAAGTTGGATGCGAATGGTTGTTGGACTGACTTATCGGAACAGAAAAGATGGATGTTGCCTGATGCGTATGTGCTGGCTATTGTGACTATGGCACATGGGTTAGCACATATTAGCGCGAAAGGTATCTGTAAATTGCTGTTTCCTGTGTGGAAGAATGATGGTATTACGAAATGTGCTGAACGCTTGGTTAAGAATTGTATGGTGTGTTTGATGCACAATCCTGGTAAGGGCACTCCCACTCCACCTGGCCATTTTGCCCCTCCTGCGTACCCTTTCGAAGTTATCCAGTTAGACATTATCCACATGGAGAGATGTAATAATTTGAAGTATGTGCTGGTTGTGGTGTGTGCATTTTCTAGGTGGATTGAGGCCTACCCCCTTAAGGATAATACGGCTTTATCCACGGCAAAAATTTTACTCAAAGAGTATTTTTCCCGCTACGGAATGCCTCGGGTTGTGTGGTCAGACAACGGAAGTGAGTTTGTTGGGAGCGTGATGAAGAGTGTGTGTCGCGGGTTAGGGATTGTACAGAAATTCCATAGTGCCAATCATCCTCAGTCAGCTGGTTTGGTTGAAGGGTACAATGGCACCCTTAAACTAAAACTAGCAAAGATTCAGGCTACGACAGGTCTTTCGTGGCCTGACGCTTTACCCTTAGCATTGCTGTCAACAAGGGCAACTGTACACTCCCGAGTAGGGCTCAGTCCCTATGAAATAGTGTTCGGTCGTCCTGCCAATGTTTGGGGGGTCCCTAGACCGGGTGCCTTTTGTGATCTTGAGTATCCAATGTTGATCGATTATCTTCATGACTTGACTGCTAAACTGAGGTTAATTCACCAACAGGTTCACGAAGCATTGCCGACACAGACGGAGGGTCCAGGCCACCAGCTCCAGCCCGGAGATTGGGTGGTAACGCGAAACTTTTCGCGCAAGAACAATTTGGATCCCAGGTTCACTGGACCCTATCAGGTCCTCCTTGCCACGAGAACTGCAGTTCGTTTCGAGGGGCGGAAAAATTGGGTGCATGCCACCCATACCAAGAAAGTCCCCATCCCGTTGCCAGCAGACTCGTGGGTAAGGAAAGGCATTGCATCAACTGAAACCGAAGGATTGCCAGCGTTTGTACCCTTCAGCGACGCACAACCTGTCGGAGAATCCTCAGTGCAGCAAAAGGGCATTGTTGAACACTTGTCATCAGAAAACTCAAGACCAGAACATTCAGCTGATCAACAGGGCGTTGTCCCTTCTACGGATCTTTTGTTTAACGAACAGACACATCCTGGGAAAACCCGATATTTTTTGAGATCCAGCACTAAAGACTAATAAAAAAAACGTTCTGCCCCTTGACAAGTGCATTATCCCGTTTTCCATGATCAGTTTGAACACTCATTATTTGTAATTATTTTGTACATATTCATTGAGCTTTGTTCCTTACATTTTTTTGTTTCCACAGCTGAGAGACATTGTTTTCATATATATATATATTTGTGAAATAAAGACCGTAGGGCCGCGCGTGTACTTCCTCCTGGTTAGTATGTTTTGACGCTAGGTTAAAGACCGTCGGTTCCTGGGAACTCCTAGGAATTGACTATTGCTACACAGAACGAAGTGCGTCAAGAAACGTTGCGGACGGTCATAGGGAATGGCATTTTCAAAGCTGATGGACTTGGAAAGAGCTCAAGCACAAAGATTCAAGCTGCAGCAACTCAGTCGTACCAAATGTTTTGTGTTCCAAATATTCGTACTGTTTGTAACTGTTTCTGCATTATTGGCGGGTGGAGTATATTACACAATGTCTTACTTCTTGCCTTCTACCATACCTACTCCTACCCCTGACTTTAAACTCACCTCCACTGTTTCTCCTCATTCTTTTCACATTTTACCTGAACACGAGCAGGCTAGACGTGCAGAATTCCGCAACAATTCCTTTATTCAGCTCCTTCATCAGCATCAGTTAGTGGTTAACACTACTAATTGTTGGGTGTGTGGGTTGATGCCGCATACTACGGATAAGGGAATTCCATATCTGGTGTTACCGTATAGCTCCCAAGGGTCTGCTCGAGCATTTCAAACAATGTTTCAAAGCGCACTGGGTTTCCACCCCATTCGAGAACCACGTTCCCCCTACTCTGGTCCTATCTCGTACCAAAAATCTTTGTCTATAGCAATAGAGGATTTAGATAGCAATATCTATGATCCCTCGCTTATCCCTGGAGAAGAGGTACAAGCCTATAGGGTCCTAAGTAGAGGCGAATATAGTGTGTTCACTGGTGAAAAACAGCTTAAAAGCTCGCCTCCGATATGGGTCGTACCCCACACTGGCAATTTTTGTTTAATAGGTCGCGGCCGTAGATCAAAAGCCCGACTTGGAGAGAGTGCTTGCACTGAAAATTATATTTTGCCAATGGTCTCATCCCCTGTGTTTTTGGCTGCCAAGGGTACATATTTTATTTGTCATGATCGTGCGTATGCATGGTTGCCCTCTGACTTCATGGGCTCATGTTTTATCGCAAACTTGTTGCCTCCGACATTTACTGTAGATGCAGATTATCACAAAACTAGAGTTGTGAGAGGCGTAATTAGCGAAGAGGATACTGCCGGTCAAGAGGCAGGAGACTTTTTCAAGGGTTTCCTCCCATTTTGGGGACCTATGGTTAATAGTAGGAACCTGAGACAGTTGACTCGAGTGGTAGAATCGACAGCTAATATTACTGCCAGTGCCCTTGGTAATATCACCACAGAACTTCAGGCGGATAGACTTATGTCGTTACAAAACCGTATGGTTTTAGACGTGATCTTAGCAGATCGAGGTGGGGTATGTAAGGTGATCCATTCGAGCTGCTGTATTTTTATTCCTGATAACGCTCCGACTGTCTATCAAGCCATCTCGAAGTTGCATAAGATCTCTGAATCCATACACGTGGATGTAGGGAATTGGACGCTACTTGGATGGTTTTGGGGCCTGATGTCGACTTGGGGTTGGAAAATTCTGACGATCATTGGAGTCGTTGTAGCGTTCCTGTTCACGTGTTGCCTTTGCGTGCAGTGCGGTCCTGCCTTATGTGGCCTCTGTGCTACAACGTGTATGAGACAGCCACCTGTTACCAAAGGGTCTCGGTTGGACAGAGCTATGCTACAGCAACATCTCGAGGGTCTGATTAATATCGAATATGATTCCGACTAGTGCTTGCCTACATGAGGGCAAAAGGAGCGTCTGAGGTTCCGTGACAATTTTAAGTGATGTTTTCGACTCGCACGAATATGGTCGAGTCTGGTATCTAAGAACCGCAAATGATGAGTTTAGTAAGTATGCGCAGTTTCGCTGTGCTAACTTAAACCGTTCGTTTGATATGCGGGTTTTTCATCTGTACCCACGGGTTCCATCTTAGATACGGCATCCATTTTGTCTCTTGCCCTCAAGTAGCCAGCGAACGGACACTGTCCGCTTCGTTACCCTGGGACTCTCAAGATATTTGTGGAAGACACATGTTCTTTGTAAATATCTTTTACGATGAGGGGATGATACTGTAAGGCAGATGGCCCCGCTTGAGCCGCTTCTGCCGTGCCGGTTTATTGTCTCAGCCGTGCATCTCATTAGGCACGTCCCTTTGATGCCTGTATCTCGTGTTTCCCGATACCTCCCCTTTTACACCCTTTTCAATCTCCCACTGTCTCCATCTTCCTCTGCACCTGTCTTTGTCCCTATTTCGATCTGTTTTACTGCCGATTGGAATTCACTAATGTTGGGAAGATGGGTTTTTACAGTTGGGAACCACCAAATGTTTACACACTTATGTTCCGGACCTTATGTGTACCAAAGTGACCAAAGCGACCCCTCTGGGGGATAATTATGGGAACCAGGTTGTAAACTTTTGTGTACCATGTTGTCCTATGAGTAAATTCTGTATAAAAGGAGCGATCCACAGAACCAATTTGAAGCAGTCTCCCCAAGTTGCACGTGTTGTACTTGTCGTGACTTCTGTGTTCCCTGCAGTAATAAACCTTGAATCTTTGACGCCGAAGGAAGTGTCCCGTGTCTCTGTAGTTTGTGCGCCGAAACAGGTATCCCATGAAGGTTATAGGTGTTGTTCCCTGGCACCGCTGGTACTGTTAAAAGTCCAGTCCTTCAATGCTGGTTCACGTAGTTGCACACGAATAATACTCCAGTGAGCTGCTTCCTGGAAACAGTCTAAAATATTGGATACCAAGTGGGTGAAAGCCCCGTCAATGTTTCAAGCGCTGCTGAATGGCATTCCTCATAGGCTCATGCCTCCCGTTACACCGATGATTTCAGCCCGAAATCATCACAGGTCAGTTTGAGCAGAGGGGCATCTTCCGCGGCTGGGTTTGCCGCTCACATCCAAAAATAAAAGGTTACCCTCGAAGGAAGAGCCTCCAGACACGTTGTGAGAGCACTTGTTCTTTAATGAGAAACAGCAGGGCAGGAACAGTAACTCTGCTTAAAGTTCATGACAGCCTTCGCCAAACGCGTTTCAGGTCTCCCCTTCGTCAGTGGCTTGTGGCGTTCTAATGTTTCAGGCGACACGTGCTGCTACCTTATCACAGGTGACCCACCCCCAGTGGGCGTTGCCATCAACACAGCGTGCTGGTTCACGTAGTTGCACACAAATAATACTCCAGTGAGCTGCTGCCTGGAAACAGTCTAAAATATTGGATCCCAAGTGGGTGAAAGCACAGTCAATGTTTCAAGCGCTGCTGAATGGTGTTCCTCATAGGCTCGTGCCTCCCGTTACACCGATGATTTCAGCCCGAAATCATCACGGGTCCGTTTGAGCTGAGGTGCATATTCCGCGGCTGGGTATGCCGCTCACATCCAAAAATAAAAGGTTACCCTCGAAGGAAGAGCCTCCAGTCACGTTGTGAGAGCACTTGTTCTTTAATGAGAAACAGAAGGGCAGGAAGAGTAACTCTGCTTAAAGTTCATGACAGCCTTCGCCAAATGCGTTTCAGGTCTCCCCTTCGTCAGTGGCTTGTGGCGTTCTAATGTTTCAGGCGACACGTGCTGCTACCTTATCACAGGTGAACCACCCCCAGTGGGTGTTGCCGCCAACACGACATGCTGGTTCACGTAGTTGCACACGAATAATACTCCAGTGAGCTGCTGCCTGGAAACAGTCTAAAATTTTGGATCCCAAGTGGGTGAAAGCACCGTCAATGTTTCAAGCGCTGCTGAATGGCGTTCCTCATAGGCTCGTGCCTCCCGTTAACACCGATGATTTCAGCCCGAAATCATCACGGGTCCGTTTGAGCAGAGGGGCATCTTCCGCGGTTGGGTTTGCCGCTCACATCCAAAAATAAAAGGTTACCCTCGTAGGAAGAGCCTCCAGACACGTTGTGAGAGCACTTGTTCTTTAATGAGAAACAGCAGGGCAGGAGCAGTAACTCTGCTTAAAGTTCATGACAGCCTTCGCCAAACGCGCTTCAGGTCTCCCCTTCGTCAGTGGCTTGTGGCGTTCTAATGTTTCAGGCGACACGTGCTGCTACCTTATCACAGGTGAACCACCTCCAGTGGGCGTTGCCGTCAACACGGCATGCTGGTTCACGTAGTTGCACACAAATAATACTCCAGTGAGCTGCTGCCTGGAAACAGTCTAAAATATTGGATCCCAAGTGGGTGAAAGCACAGTCAATGTTTCAAGCGCTGCTGAATGGTGTTCTTCATAGGCTCGTGCCTCCTGTTACACCGATGATTTCAGCCCGAAATCATCCCGGGTCCGTTTGAGCAGAGGGGCATCTTCCGCGGCTGGGTTTGCCGCTCACATCCAAAAATAAAAGGTTACCCTCGAAGGAAGAGCCTCCAGACACGTTGTGAGAGCACTTGTTCTTTAATGAGAAACAGCAGGGCAGGAATAGTAACTCTGCTTAAAGTTCATGACAGCTTTCGCCAAACGCGTTTCAGGTCTCCCCTTCATCAGTGGCTTGTGGCGTTCTAATGTTTCAGGCGACACGTGCTGCTACCTTATCACAGGTGAACCACCCCCAGTGGGCGTTGCCGTCAACACGGCATGCTGGTTCACGTAGTTGCACACAAATAATACTCCAGTGAGCTGCTGCCTGGAAACAGTCTAAAATATTGGATCGCAAGTGGGTGAAAGCACATTCATCGTTTCAAGCGCTGCTGAATGGTGTTCCTCATAGGCTCGTGCCTCCCGTTACACCGATGATTTCAGCCCGAAATCATCACGGGTCCGTTTGAGTAGAGGGGCATCTTCCGCGGCTGGGTTTGCCGCTCGCATCCAAAAATAAAAGGTTACCCTCGAAGGAAGAGCCTCCAGACACGTTGTGAGAGCTCTTGTTCTTTAATGAGAAACAGCAGGGCAGGAACAGTAACTCTGCTTAAAGTTCATGACAGCCTTCGCCAAACGCGTTTCAGGTCACCCCTTCGTCAGTGGCTTGTGGCGTTCTAATGTTTCAGGCGACACGTGCTGCTACCTTATCACAGGTGAACCACCCCCAGTGAGCGTTGCCGTCAACACAGCATGCTGGTTCACGTAGTTGCACACAAATAATACTCCAGTGAGCTGCTGCCTGGAAACAGTCTAAAATATTGGATCCCAAGTGGGTGAAAGCACAGTCAATGTTTCAAGCGCTGCTGAATGGTGTTCCTCATAGGCTCGTGCCTCCCGTTACACCGATGATTTCAGCCCGAAATCATCACGGGTCCGTTTGAGCAGAGGGGCATCTTCCGCGGCTGGGTTTGCCGCTCACATCCAAAAATAAAAGGTTACCCTCGAAGGAAGAGCCTCCAGACACGTTGTGAGAGTACTTGTTCTTTAATGAGAAACAGCAGGGCAGGAACAGTAACTCTGCTTAAAGTTCATGACAGCCTTCGCCAAACGTGTTTCAGGTCTCCCCTTCGTCAGTGGCTTGTGGCGTTCTAATGTTTCAGGTGACACGCGCTGCTACCTTATCACAGGTGAACCACCCCCAGTGGGCGTTGCCGTTAACACGGCATGCTGGTTCACGTAGTTGCACACAAATAATACTCCAGTGAGCTGCTGCCTGGAAACAGTCTTAAATATTGGATCCCAAGTGGGTGAAAGCACAGTCAATGTTTCAAGCGCTGCTGAATGGTGTTCCTCATAGGCTCGTGCCTCCCGTTACACCGATGATTTCAGCCCGAAATCATCATGGGTCCGTTTGAGCAGAGGTGCATCTTCCGCGGCTGCGTATGCCGCTCACATCCAAAAATAAAAGGTTACCCTCGAAGGAAGAGCCTCCAGACACGTTGTGAGAGCACTTGTTCTTTAATGAGAAACAGCAGGGCAGGAACAGTAACTCTGCTTAAAGTTCATGACAGCCTTCGCCAAACGCGTTTCAGGTCTCCCCTTCGTCAGTGGCTTGTGGCGTTCTAATGTTTCAGGCGACACGTGCTGCTACCTTATCACAGGTGAACCACCCCCAGTGGGCGTTGCCGTCAACACGGCATGCTGGTTCACGTAGTTGCACACAAATAATACTCCAGTGAGCTGCTGCCTGGAAACAGTCTAAAATATTGGATCCCAAGCGGGTGAAAGCACAGTCAACGTTTCAAGCGCTGCTGAATGGTGTTCCTCATAGGCTCGTGCCTCCCGTTACACCGATGATTTCAGCCCGAAATCATCACGGGTCCATTTGAGCAGAGGGGCATCTTCCGCGGCTGAGTTTGCCGCTCACATCCAAAAATAAAAGGTTACCCTCGAAGGAAGAGCCTCCAGACACGTTGTGAGAGCACTTGTTCTTTAATGAGAAACAGCAGGGCAGGAACAGTAACTCTGCTTAAAGTTCATGACAGCCTACGCCAAACGCGTTTCAGGTCTCCCCTTCGTCAGTGGCTTGTGGCGTTCTCATGTTTCAGGCGACACGTGCTGCTACCTTATCACAGGTGAATCACCCCCAGTGGGCGTTGCCGTCAACACGGCATGCTGGTTCACGTAGTTGCACACAAATAATACTCCAGTGAGCTGCTGCCTGGAAACAGTCTAAAATATTGGATCCCAAGTGGGTGAAAGCACAGTCAATGTTTCAAGCGCTGCTGAATGGTGTTCCTCATAGGCTCGTGCCTACCGTTACACCGATGATTTCAGCCCGAAATCATCACAGGTCCGTTTGAGCAGAGGTGCATCTTCCGCGGCTGGGTATGCCGCTCACATCCAAAAATAAAAGGTTACCCTCGAAGGAAGAGCCTCCAGACACGTTGTGAGAGCACTTGTTCTTTAATGAGAAACAGCAGGGCAGGAACAGTAACTCTGCTTAAAGTTCATGACAGCCTTCGCCAAACGCATTTCAGGTCTCCCCTTCGTCAGTGGCTTGTGGCGTTCTAATGTTTCAGGCGACACGTGCTGCTACCTTATCACAGGTGACCCACCCCCAGTGGGCGTTGCCGTCAATACGACATGCTGGTTCACGTAGTTGCACACGAATAATACTCCAGTGAGCTGCTGCCTGGAAACAGTCTAAAATATTGGATACCAAGTGGGTGAAAGCACCGTCAATGTTTCAAGCGCTGCTGAATGGCATTCCTCATAGGCTCGTGCCTCCCGTTACACCGATGATTTCAGCCCGAAATCATCACAGGTCAGTTTGAGCAGAGGGGCATCTTCCGCGGCTGGGTTTGCCACTCACATCCAAAAATAAAAGGTTACCCTCGAAGGAAGAGCCTCCAGATACGTTGTGAGAGCACTTGTTCTTTAATGAGAAACAGCAGGGCAGGAACAGTAACTCTGCTTAAAGTTCATGACAGCCTTCGCCAAACGCGTTTCAGGTCTCCCCTTCGTCAGTGGCTTGTGGCGTTCTAATGTTTCAGGCGACACGTGCTGCTACCTTATCACAGGTGACCCACCCCCAGTGGGCGTTGCCGTCAACACGGCATGCTGGTTCACGTAGTTGCACACAAATAATACTCCAGTGAGCTGCTGCCTGGAAACAGTCTAAAATATTGGATCCCAAGCCGGTGAAAGCACAGTCAACGTTTGAAGCGCTGCTGAATGGTGTTCCTCATAGGCTCGTGCCTCCCGTTACACCGATGATTTCAGCCCGAAATCATCACGGGTCCGTTTGAGCAGAGGGGCATCTTCAGCGGCTGGGTTTGCCGCTTACATCCAAAAATAAAAGGTTACCCTCGAAGGAAGAGCCTCCAGACACGTTGTGAGAGCTCTTGTTCTTTAATGAGAAACAGCAGGGCAGGAACAGTAACTCTGCTTAAAGTTCATGACAGCCTTCGCCAAACGCGTTTCAGGTCACCCCTTCGTCAATGGCTTGTGGCGTTCTAATGTTTCAGGCGACACGTGCTGCTACCTTATCACAGGTGAACCACCCCCAGTGGGCGTTGCCGTCAACACAGCATGCTGGTTCACGTAGTTGCACACAAATAATACTCCAGTGAGCTGCTGCCTGGAAACAGTCTAAAATATTGGATCCCAAGTGGGTGAAAGCACAGTCAATGTTTCAAGCGCTGCTGAATGGTGTTCCTCATAGGCTCGTGCCTCCCGTTACACCGATGATTTCAGCCCGAAATCATCACGGGTCCGTTTGAGCAGAGGGGCATCTTCCGCGGCTGGGTTTGCCGCTCACATCCAAAAATAAAAGGTTACCCTCGAAGGAAGAGCCTCCAGACACGTTGTGAGAGCACTTGTTCTTTAATGAGAAACAGCAGGGCAGGAACAGTAACTCTGCTTAAAGTTCATGACAGCCTTCGCCAAACGCGTTTCAGGTCTCCCCTTCGTCAGTGGCTTGTGGCGTTCTAATGTTTCAGGCGACACGTGCTGCTACCTTATCACAGGTGACCCACCCCCAGTGGGCGTTGCCGTCAACACGGCATGCTGGTTCACGTAGTTACACACATAATAATACTCCAGTGAGCTGCTGCCTGGAAACAGTCTAAAATATTGGATCCCAAGCCGGTGAAAGCACAGTCAACGTTTCAAGCGCTGCTGAATGGTGTTCCTCATAGGCTCGTGCCTCCCGTTACACCGATGATTTCAGCCCGAAATCATCACGGGTCCGTTTGAGCAGAGGGGCATCTTCCGCCGCTGGGTTTGCCGCTCACATCCAAAAATAAAAGGTTACCCTCGAAGGAAGAGCCTCCAGACACATTGTGAGAGCTCTTGTTCTTTAATGAGAAACAGCAGGGCAAGAACAGTAACTCTGCTTAAAGTTCATGACAGCCTTCGCCAAACGCGTTTCAGGTCACCCCTTCGTCAGTGGCTTGTGGCGTTCTAATGTTTCAGGCGACACGTGCTGCTACCTTATCACAGGTGAACCACCCCCAGTGGGCGTTGCCGTCAACACGGCATGCTGGTTCACGTAGTTGCACACAAATAATACTCCAGTGAGCTGCTGCCTGGAAACAGTCTAAAATATTGGATCCCAAGTGGGTGAAAGCACAGTCAATGTTTCAAGCGCTGCTGAATGGTGTTCCTCATAGGCTCGTGCCTCCCGTTACACCGATGATTTCAGCCCGAAATCATCACGGGTCCGTTTGAGCTGAGGTACATCTTCCGCGGCTGGGTATGCCGCTCACATCCAAAAATAAAAGGTTACCCTCTAAGGAAGAACATCCAGACACGTTGTGAGAGCAATTGTTCTTTAATGAGAAACAGCAGGGCAGGAACAGTTACTCTGCTTAAAGTTCATGACAGCCTTCGCCAAATGCGTTTCAGGTCTCCCCTTCGTCAGTGGCTTGTGGCGTTCTAATGTTTCAGGCGACACGTGCTGCTACCTTATCACAGGTGAACCACCCCCAGTGGGTGTTGCCGTCAACACGACATGCTGGTTCACGTAGTTGCACACGAATAATACTCCAGTGAGCTGCTGCCTGGAAACAGTCTAAAATTTTGGATCCCAAGTGGGTGAAAGCACCGTCAATGTTTCAAGCGCTGCTGAATGGCGTTCCTCATAGGCTCGTGCCTCCCGTTAACACCGATGATTTCAGCCCGAAATCATCACGGGTCCGTTTGAGCAGAGGGGCATCTTCCGCGGCTGGGTATGCCGCTCACATCCAAAAATAAAAGGTTACCCTCGTAGGAAGAGCCTCCAGACACGTTGTGAGAGCACTTGTTCTTTAATGGGAAACAGCAGGGCAGGAGCAGTAACTCTGCTTAAAGTTCATGACAGCCTTCGCCAAACGCGTTTCAGGTCTCCCCTTCGTCAGTGGCTTGTGGCGTTCTAATGTTTCAGGCGACACGTGCTGCTACCTTATCACAGGTGAACCACCCCCAGTGGGCGTTGCCGTCAACACGGCATGCTGGTTCACGTAGTTGCACACAAATAATACTCCAGTGAGCTGCTGCCTGGAAACAGTCTAAAATATTGGATCCCAAGTGGGTGAAAGCACAGTTAATGTTTCAAGCGCTGCTGAATGGTGTTCTTCATAGGCTCGTGCCTCCCGTTACACCGATCATTTCAGCCCGAAATCATCACGGGTCCGTTTGAGCAGAGGGGCATCTTCCGCGGCTGGGTATGCCGCTCACATCCAAAAATAAAAGGTTACTCTCGAAGGAAGAGCCTCCAGACACGTTGTGAGAGCACTTGTTCTTTAATGAGAAACAGCAGGGCAGGAACAGTAACTCTGCTTAAAGTTCATGACAGCCTTCGCCAAACGCGTTTCAGGTCTCCCCTTCGTCAGTGGCTTGTGGCGTTCTAATGTTTCAGGCGACACGTGCTGCTACCTTATCACAGGTGACCCACCCCCAGTGGGCGTTGCCGTCAATACGGCATGCTGGTTCACGTAGTTGCACACAAATAATACTCCAGTGAGCTGCTGCCTGGAAACAGTCTAAAATATTGGATCCCAAGCCGGTGAAAGCACAGTCAACGTTTCAAGCACTGCTGAATGGTGTTCCTCATAGGCTCGTGCCTCCCGTTACACCGATGATTTCAGCCCGAAATCATCACGGGTCCGTTTGAGCAGAGGGGCATCTTCCGCGGCTGGGTTTGCCGCTCACATCCAAAAATAAAAGGTTACCCTCGAAGGAAGAGCCTCCAGACACGTTGTGAGATCTCTTGTTCTTTAATGAGAAACAGCAGAGCAGGAACAGTAACTCTGCTTAAAGTTCATGACAGCCTTCGCCAAACGCGTTTCAGGTCACCCCTTCGTCAGTGGCTTGTGGCGTTCTAATGTTTCAGGCGACATGTGCTGCTACCTTATCACAGGTGAACCACCCCCAGTGGGCGTTGCCGTCAACACGGCATGCTGGTTCACGTAGTTGCACACAAATAATACTCCAGTGAGCTGCTGCCTGGAAACAGTCTAAAATATTGGATCCCAAGTGGGTGAAAGCACAGTCAATGTTTCAAGCGCTGCTGAATGGTGTTCCTCATAGGCTCGTGCCTCCCGTTACACCGATGATTTCAGCCCGAAATCATCACGGGTCCGTTTGAGCTGAGGTGCATCTTCCGCGGCTGGGTATGCCGCTCACATCCAAAAATAAAAGGATACCCTCGAAGGAAGAGCCTCCAGACACGTTGTGAGAGCTCTTGTTCTTTAATGAGAAACAGCAGGGCAGGAACAGTAACTCTGCTTAAAGTTCATGACAGCCTTCGCCAAACGCGTTTCAGGTCTCCCCTTCGTCAGTGGCTTGTAGCGTTCTAATGTTTCAGGCGACACGTGCTGCTACTTTTTTTTTTTTTTTTGGAGTTCAAAGTTCAAAGTTTATTTATTTATGTTTTGGCTCTCATAGAGGGCCACATAAAAGATAAAAAAAAAAAAACACATATGACATATTCAGAATAAAATATAAAAGAAAACACATGTAACATGTTCAAAAATAGCTACAAATTCAAACATAATATTCCACAAACATATGTTATACAAGTCCATGATTCATCCATTAACAAGAGTACCACCAAAAGGCTGACAAAAATTTAGATAGCATATTAATAAATATCTAAAAATCCTTTAAAAAATTTAAAAATGTAGAAGCAGAACATTTCATTTAAAGGCGAGTACAAAGATTGTAGGAAGATATTTACATTGGAAATACCCAAGCGGATGCAGATTGGTTTTAGCCATTTAAGGCGCAAAGTGCGAAGTACCGGGCAAATCAGTAAGACATGCATACGATCCTGTGCACTTAAGTTACAAAAGTTGCACATTTTCGATGTTCCATACCATTTGGCTAGAAGAATATTCAATGGCAATAGGTCATGACGAATAAGAAACCACAACCTTCTAATGCCATGAGGTATATTCCATAATACGTAGGCTTGGGCTTTCTTGGCAACATATGAATTAATAAGGAGATCACAACCACCTTTTCTTTGTATTTCATTCTTATCTAGTTGAAAGCCTAGTTCCCAAGATGCCTGTTTTAGCAGGATTTTAAGTTGCGCTGGGGAGTGCAGGAACAAAGTACTTTCATCTAGTTTCAGAAGAGTCACCGCTTTTCTGAAATTCTTTACAAGTTGTGAGAACTCTTTAAAGTTGCCTAATAATTCGCTTTTAAGTAGAGCTCTCATCGTCCCCGGTTCTGCTCTGGCAAGTGAGGCCACCCAACGTACCAGGGCACATAATCCCTGCACCCAACTGCTCCTTAGGCCAAACTCAAGTCTGCACGCTGCCAAAGAGCAGTTGGTATTTAATGAAACCAAGGATCTTAATAGTTTCCCTTCAGTTTTATGGCAGAAATCCCAGAGTTTTAACTCAACGAGTTCAATACCATAAATAAGGGTAGCGGGGATCTTAGCTCTATAAACCTCAAGCATACAAGAGAAATGTCTTTTCCCAGTCGCTACGTATAATGACTTTATGCCTTTACCATGTGCAAGGGCTTTTCGAGAACAGTGATCAATATGAGGCCTCTCGCTCAGGTTGGCCGCAATAATTTTTCCCAAGAAGGTATAAGTTTTGACTACCTCCAGCTTCTGGCCACCAATCGACCACCCAAAATTTTCTGAGCGGCACAACTTTTTCCCCCTTATGCACATGATTTTGCTTTTAGATATATTAATCCTCATAGAGTGGGAAACTGCAAAGGCATGAAGTGCATGCAACCTATTTGCTAAACCTTTAGGTGTTAAATCCAAAACGAGAATGTCGTCAGCATACATCAGGCAGGAGATGGGGGCCCCCCCTAGCACTGGAGCAATGCCCTCACAGACAGATACGGCGGCAGGTAAATCCTGCGTATATAGAGAAAATAACAGAGGCGCCAAAAGGCAACCCTGTTTCAGACCGTTTAGGGAAGGTATACGATCAGAAAGACCCCTTTCTCCCCCCTGCAACACCCTACACCAAGTTTCCGTATGTAATGTGCGAACAAGTTCCAGCAAGTATGGGGGTACTCCAAAAATTGATAATTTTCTCCACAGCGTTCTACGATCCACTCTATCGAACGCCGTGGAGAAATCGATAAAAGCTGCATACACAACTCCCCCTCTCACCTGCGTATACTTGTCCGATATCACATGAAGGGTAGTCAAATTGTCTAGAGTGCCGTGCTCCCTACGGAATCCCGTTTGTTCGCGTGGTAAAATGTTGTTCTCATCGACCCAGTCCGAGAGTAGATTTAAAAGACACTTCGCAAAGATCTTACCGACTGAGTCGAGGAGAGCAATCAAACGGTAATTACTAGGAGTATCCCTCGAGCCCTTCTTAAAGATAGGAACCAAGATACTGCCCCTCCAGGATGCTGGAACCTTCTTCGAATCAAAACAGGATTTAAATAAAGGATAAAGTATTTTACTCCAAAGGGAGGGCTCCTGCTTCAGGACCGTCATAGGGAGTTCGTCCGGCCCCATTGCACCGGACGAGCGCATATTCTTTATGGCCCCAGCTATTGTTTCCTCTGATGGATACTTAATTTCTCCATCAGTGAATACATCGGGGGGGCTAGTATCCGCTAAAGTACCATACCCCCCATAAAGATCCCAAATATAGGCAGACCAAACCTCTTCGGTAATAGGGATTGGGCAAGGAGTTAATCTATTGCCACATCCCATCCCGATAATGTACCAGAATTTGCGGATCTTACCGTGCGCTACTGCTTCCCTTAGATTTATCCAAACTAAATCTTCCTTTTCCTTGTTTAATTTCGCTTTTAATCTAACTCTCTTTCTTTTTAACCTCGAAAGTTCTTTTCCCCGTTCCCCAGATCTACTTACAAATTGAGCACGGACTAATTTATTTATTTCTTTATTCAGTGTGCACAGGGCACTGGGCATGTATACCCGCTTCGGGGGCCGTCTAACCTTTTTCACATCCAAAATGATGTTCTGCATAAAGTTCTCAAAACTAGCAATTTCTGAGCCATACCAAGCATTCAAGTCTGCTATGGTTTTACATAAAATGGCATGCACCCCAGAAATTAGAGATGGATTCCAAAAACATCTACCGGAGGATGCATGAAAGGCTGTATCTTTGCCATTAATCGCCCATGAAGCCGTACTAGGAGGTTTTAGAGAGATAGTCAAGAGTATTACATTATGATCACTCAGTGTCGTGGGGACTATCATCAGATCTAGGATACGTGGAAATATATTAAAGTCCGAGATCGCATAATCAATTATAGAGGACTTACTGTGCGATTTATGCGTAAATTTTGCAGGTACATCCGAGGGAAATCTTCCATTTAGGATAAGACCCTCGACTGCCGAAAGTTCCTCCAACAGTATCTTCCCTCTTTTATTAGTTATTATTTTATCGGGAAAAAGGGATTGGGGAATAAAGTGCGCCTCTTCTTTAGCTTTATTTCTAAAAAGGTACATACTGGAGTTAGATATTTTGCAATTTAAATCACCCACAAGTACCACTTCTGAAAAGGGTGATATTTTTTTAACCTGGCCAATATATTGAAAAATCTGCTTCAACACAGCGTTAAAACCCTCTTCCGGAGGGATATAAACGTTAATAATTATAACAGACACCATCTTTGAGGGGGTGGGGAGATTGGCTAGAGTTATGGCTTGGAAAAGGTTACTTGGGTCAATATACTGAGAGAATTTCCAATTCCATTTATTTGATAGCAAGCACGCGATACCCCCCTTAGCATGCCCTTTCTTAGAAGCAACCGCCGGGACCTCCAACACAAAATAACCCTTTCTAACATCAATTCTATTAATACACCATGTTTCTTGAATGCAAATCACATTTGCACCCAACGAAAATAGAAACTCGACTTTCTCTGGACTACTGTGTATCCCAGCAGCGTTCCATGAAATGATTTTCAATTGATTGTTAAAGGTGCTGAAACAGTTTAGGGTTATCTGTGGATTTAGATGATAAAGCGTTATGCAACCAATTCCACCGATTAGAGTCCTCTAATTGCGAGGGCTTTTGAATCAGAGGCGGTGGATTCACCTGGGAAACCACACGTTTTCCTTTTGCAACCCAGATCTTTATATCTTTAAGTGATAAGGTAGCCCCACTTTGTCTATCATCCTTTTGGGACAACCCATGGGAAACGTCTTTATAATCATAATTCACTATAGGTAAAACATCGATACCTGTGCGTTGGAAACTCTCTGCCTGTTGCAAAACCAAATTTACAATTATTTTAGAGTAGAATTTGACCCTTATACTAGTAACATTATTTCCCCCTAGCAAAGAGACTAACTCGATATCGCTTGTTTGAATACGATGTAACTTATCCATTTCACTAAAGCGTTTGAGTAACCATGATCTATTTAATGGTAAGTCAACCTCAAATAGTGGAAAAAAGTCCAACACATAAGTGTCCACATAAGATATAGCCTCTTTTTGTTCAACAGTGGGAAGTAGCGGTTCCCCTGTCCCAACTGTAAAAGTAAAAGGAGGAGCCAGTGGATTAAGTAGCTCAGAGATAGCAGGATTGGGACTCTTTAAATTTGATTCAAAGGAGGAATTTAAGCCCAAGCCATCCTTTAGTGTTAAAGCCTCCCTAATCATGAGTGGAGAATTTCCAAGAGTCTCTGGAACACAATAGGGAGGATTGGCTTCCGTAACAGTAGATGGAATAGGTTCAGTGGCTTTATCTTCCTGATCAGTTAGGATTATAGCGTCTTGGAACATTATCCGCCTCTGTCTTTTCTTCTTATGCTTACGCACCAGTTTCCTTTTATTTCCTTTATGATTTTTACATTTTCCATTTTTTCCCCCTCCTTCTTGATTAACCTCGGTAGTAACTTTTTTATTTTCAGAGCAGAAGATTGGAAAAAGATCTTGTGGTGGTACTTGACAATCAGGGCTAGGCAAGATTTCTTCCGTTATCCCCAAATCCGCCTTCATGATACAGTTCGGTACTGCAGTTACAGGTGAACCTTTAGCAATGCTGTAGTGTGGTTCAGCTGGCACTGGTTCGGGGACCTTTATCTTGGAGTTTTCTATATGCGCCTCAGCTTCCCCCTTATTTAGTTTAGTACCCTGTGAAAAGAGGGGGGTATTCCTCATTGCCGGTGCTTTTTGCAATAGATTTTCCAAGATTTGAGTAACAGAGTCCAGAATACAGTCCGAACTGCCTACAAATTTTCCCAATAGGAACAAAATAGAGGCTAACAGATGTTCCAGTGCAATCAGGGATTCTGATAAAGGTTTATCTCTAGCCCCGACTGTAGGACAATTGCCGGATAAATTAAGAAATGGACTCCTGGAAGCACTTAATTCCTCAGACAAGCATTGACTATTCACAGACGGGGTACTACTATAAAGTAGCAGCCCGGACGGAGTCGCCCCTCCTAGAAGATTGTTAGTTTCTGGGACAACCGGGCTGATCGGCTTCACATAACGGCCACAGAGTTCCAGGTCAATAGAGAGAGGCGGTGAGGCTTGAACCTCAAAGCTGTTCAAGGATGACTCCAAAGGTGGCATGGAGTTATTCACTAGCGAATCATTCTGTGAGAGGGCAGCAAGAATATTAGCCTTGCCCTCCTCCGAATGCACAATGCAGGGGATGTCCATACATGACACTTTTGGTGTCTCACGAGGCACAAAAGGAGCATTGGTATCTGCAATATGATTATCATTCGCTTGGATGTCTGAAGCAGTGTTACATTTTACAGCAGCCATTGAGGAGTTTTCCAGCGGTTTTTCCCACAGTTCAAAGAGCTGACACTGGCCCTTTAACAGCTGTTTATTCACAACCTTGTTTCTCAAGGGATTAGATTTTGTTTTGGCACAGGTTCTTCCACCCACCATTCTCCCCGAGCGCAGTTTTTTTGTCATCTTTTACTGCAAGCTTCCCACACTCCGGCTTTGCGAGATGGTGGTAGTTAAACTTAAAATAGTACGTAAAGGAGAATAATCACGAATTAAAATATTAAATTAAGTCAATGCGGTCAGCGTTCAGGTACTCTGGGTAATGGAAAGGTGCAGTCCCTCTCACAAGAGAACTTACATCATCCGGACCGAATACAACAATGTATGAATAAAACAATGAAAATGACGGGGCCCAGCCCGGCCTACCTCGGCCACTGAGGGCCACAGAGGGCCTGCCCTTTGCCCGGGCTTAGCCCGGCGTCGCCCGCGCGCGTCCCGCGATGCGCGTTCCTGCAGGTCAATTATCTCCAGGTGAGGAGGGCGTGTCAGGGCGGTGCTCCAGGGCCAGAAGATTTATGGGTCCTGTAGTCTGTCTGTTGTTGGTCACAGTCCGCCGACCAGCCAAGAAAAGTGAGTGTTTCCCGCGAAGCGGGAAACGCGAGCAGTATTGGTACAAACACTGCACTCAGAGAAAATATTCAGCGCAGCTCCGCTCAATAGCGCTTTCAGGAACCAAGCGCTAGCAGTATGCTGCTACCTTATCACAGGTGAACCACCCCCAGTGGGTGTTGCCGTCAACACGACATGCTGGTTCACGTAGTTGCACACGAATAATACTCCAGTGAGCTGCTGCCTGGAAACAGTCTAAAATATTGGATACCAAGTGGGTGAAAGCACCGTCAATGTTTCAAGCGCTGCTGAATGGCATTCCTCATAGGCTCGTGCCTCCCGTTACACCGATGATTTCAGCCCGAAATCATCACGGGTCCGTTTGAGCTGAGGTGCATCTTCCGCGGCTGGGTATGCCGCTCACATCCAAAAATAAAAGGTTACCCTCGAAGGAAGAGCCTCCAGACACGTTGTGAGAGCACTTGTTCTTTAATGAGAAACAGCAGGGCAGGAACAGTAACTCTGCTTAAAGTTCATGACAGCCTTCGCCAAACGCGTTTCAGGTCTCCCCTTCGTCAGTGGCTTGTGGCGTTCTAATGTTTCAGGCGACACGTGCTGCTACCTTATCACAGGTGACCCACCCCCAGTGGGCGTTGCCGTCAACACGGCATGCTGGTTCACGTAGTTGCACACAAATAATACCCCAGTGAGCTGCTGCCTGGAAACAGTCTAAAATATTGGATCCCAAGCCGGTGAAAGCACAGTCAACGTTTCAAGCGCTGCTGAATGGTGTTCCTCATAGGCTCGTGCCTCCCGTTACACCGATGATTTCAGCCCGAAATCATCACTGGTCCGTTTGAGCAGAGGGGCATCTTCCGCGGCTGGGTTTGCCGCTCACATCCAAAAATAAAAGGTTACCCTCGAAGGAAGAGCCTCCAGACACGTTGTGAGAGCACTTGTTCTTTAATGAGAAACAGCAGGGCAGGAATAGTAACTCTGCTTAAAGTTCATGACAGCCTTCGCCAAACGCGTTTCAGGTCTCCCCTTCATCAGTGGCTTGTGGCGTTCTAATGTTTCAGGCGACCCGTGCTGCTACCTTATCACAGGTGAACCACCCCCAGTGGGCGTTGCCGTCAACACGGCATGCTGGTTCACGTAGTTGCACACAAATAATACTCCAGTGAGCTGCTGCCTGGAAACAGTCTAAAATATTGGATCGCAAGTGGGTGAAAGCACAGTCATCGTTTCAAGCGCTGCTGAATGGTGTTCCTCATAGGCTCGTGCCTCCCGTTACACCGATGATTTCAGCCCGAAATCATCACGGGTCCGTTTGAGTAGAGGGGCATCTTCCGCGGCTGGGTTTGCCGCTCACATCCAAAAATAAAATGTTACCCTCGAAGGAAGAGCCTCCAGACACGTTGTGAGAGCTCTTGTTCTTTAATGAGAAACAGCAGGGTAGGAACAGTAACTCTGCTTAAAGTTCATGACAGCCTTCGCCAAACGCGTTTCAGGTCACCCCTTCGTCAATGGCTTGTGGTGTTCTAATGTTTCAGGCGACACGTGCTGCTACCTTATCACAGGTGAACCACCCCCAGTGGGCGTTGCCGTCAACACAGCATGCTGGTTCACGTAGTTGCACACAAATAATACTCCAGTGAGCTGCTGCCTGGAAACAGTCTAAAATATTGGATCCCAAGTGGGTGAAAGCACAGTCAATGTTTCAAGCGCTGCTGAATGGTGTTCCTCATAGGCTCGTGCCTCCCGTTACACCGATGATTTCAGCCCGAAATCATCACGGGTCCGTTTGAGCAGAGGGGCATCTTCCGCGGCTGGGTTTGCCGCTCACATCCAAAAATAAAAGGTTACCCTTGAAGGAAGAGCCTCCAGACACGTTGTGAGAGCACTTCTTCTTTAATGAGAAACAGCAGGGCAGGAACAGTAACTCTGCTTAAAGTTCATGACAGCCTTCGCCAAACGCGTTTCAGGTCTCCCCTTCGTCAGTGGCTTGTGGCGTTCTAATGTTTCAGGCGACACGTGCTGCTACCTTATCACAGGTGACCCACCCCCAGTGGGCGTTGACGTCAACACGGCATGCTGGTTCACGTAGTTGCACACAAATAATACTCCAGTGAGCTGCTGCCTGGAAACAGTCTAAAATATTGGATCCCAAGCCGGTGAAAGCACAGTCAACGTTTCAAGCGCTGCTGAATGGTGTTCCTCATAGGCTCGTGCCTCCCGTTACACCGATGATTTCAGCCCGAAATCATCACGGGTCCGTTTGATCAGAGGGGCATCTTCCGCGGCTGGGTTTGCCGCTCACATCCAAAAATAAAAGGTTACCCTCGAAGGAAGAGCCTCCAGACACATTGTGAGAGCTCTTGTTCTTTAATGAGAAACAGCAGGGCAAGAACAGTAACTCTGCTTAAAGTTCATGACAGCCTTCGCCAAACGCGTTTCAGGTCACCCCTTCGTCAGTGGCTTGTGGCGTTCTAATGTTTCAGGCGACACGTGCTGCTACCTTATCACAGGTGAACCACCCCCAGTGGGCGTTGCCGTCAACACGGCATGCTGGTTCTCGTAGTTGCACACAAATAATACTCCAGTGAGCTGCTGCCTGGAAACAGTCTAAAATATTGGATCCCAAGTGGGTAAAAGCACAGTCAATGTTTCAAGCGCTGCTGAATGGTGTTCCTCATAGGCTCGTGCCTCCCGTTACACCGATGATTTCAGCCCGAAATCATCACGGGTCCGTTTGAGCTGAGGTACATCTTCCGCGGCTGGGTATGCCGCTCATATCCAAAAATAAAAGGTTACCCTCTAAGGAAGAACATCCAGACACGTTGTGAGAGCAATTGTTCTTTAATGAGAAACAGCAGGGCAGGAACAGTAACTCTGCTTAAAGTTCATGACAGCCTTCGCCAAATGCGTTTCAGGTCTCCCCTTCGTCAGTGGCTTGTGGCGTTCTAATGTTTCAGGCGACACGTGCTGTTACCTTATCACAGGTGAACCACCCCCAGTGGGTGTTGCCGTCAACACGACATGCTGGTTAACGTAGTTGCACACAAATAATACTCCAGTGAGCTGCTGCCTGGAAACAGTCTAAAATTTTGGATCCCAAGTGGGTGAAAGCACCGTCAATGTTTCAAGCGCTGCTGAATGGCGTTCCTCATAGGCTCGTGCCTCCCGTTAACACCGATGATTTCAGCCCGAAATCATCACGGGTCCGTTTGAGCAGAGGGGCATCTTCCGCGGTTGGGTTTGCCGCTCACATCCAAAAATAAAAGGTTACCCTCGTAGGAAGAGCCTCCAGACACGTTGTGAGAGCACTTGTTCTTTAATGAGAAACAGCAGGGCAGGAGCAGTAACTCTGCTTAAAGTTCATGACAGCCTTCGCCAAACGCGTTTCAGGTCTCCCCTTCGTCAGTGGATTGTTGCGTTCTAATGTTTCAGGCGACACGTGCTGCTACCTTATCACAGGTGAACCACCCCCAGTGGGCGTTGCCGTCAACACGGCATGCTGGTTCACGTAGTTGCACACAAATAATACTCCAGTGAGCTGCTGCCTGGAAACAGTCTAAAATATTGGATCCCAAGTGGGTGAAAGCACAGTCAATGTTTCAAGCGCTGCTGAATGGTGTTCTTCATAGGCTCGTGCCTCCCGTTATCCCGTTACACCGATCATTTCAGCCCGAAATCATCACGGGTCCGTTTGAGCAGAGGGGCATCTTCCGCGGCTGGGTTTGCCGCTCACATCCAAAAATAAAAGGTTACCCTCGAAGGAAGAGCCTCCAGACATGTTGTGAGAGCACTTGTTCTTTAATGAGAAACAGCAGGGCAGGAATAGTAACTCTGCTTAAAGTTCATGACAGCCTTCGCCAAACGCGTTTCAGGTCTCCCCTTCATCAGTGGCTTGTGGCGTTCTAATGTTTCAGGCGACACGTGCTGCTACCTTATCACAGGTGAACCACCCCCAGTGGGCGTTGCCGTCAACACGGCATGCTGGTTCACGTAGTTGCACACAAATAATACTCCAGTGAGCTGCTGCCTGGAAACAGTCTAAAATATTTTATCGCAAGTGGGTGAAAGCACAGTCATCGTTTCAAGCGCTGCTGAATGGTGTTCCTCATAGGCTCGTGCCTCCCGTTACACCGATGATTTCAGCCCGAAATCATCACGGGTCCGTTTGAGTAGAGGGGCATCTTCCGCGGCTGGGTTTGCCGCTCACATCCAAAAATAAAATGTTACCCTTGAAGGAAGAGCCTCCAGACACGTTGTGAGAGCTCTTGTTCTTTAATCAAGAAGTCCAAGAAACTATGCCGCTCCCTTGAAAAGGCCTGGAAAAAAGACCCATCCACCAGCAACAAGGACGCCTTCAAAAGCGCCATCCGTACTCACCACCAACTGATCCGAAAAGCCAAGAAAACAGCATTCAAAGATCGACTTGACAACAACGCCCACAACAGCAAGGAACTTTTCAACATCGTCAAGGAATTTTCCAACCCCTCGGCCAACTCCAACGACATCACCCCCTCTCAAACCCTCTGCGATTCCCTAGCCTCTTTTTTCCACAACAAGATTGCTGACATCCACAACAGCTTTGACAACCAACCCGGAAGCCAACCCACCCTACCATCAGCTGACCATCTTCCCCCCGTTAACACCCTCAACGCCTTGAAGCCAATCTCCACTGAGGACACCATCCGCCTGATGAACTCCATCCACTCTGGATCCCCCACAGACCCATGCCCTCACCACATCTTCAACAAAGCAGACTCCGTCATAGCTCCGCACCTCCGAGACGTCATCAACTGCTCCTTCAACTCCGCTACCTTCCCAGAAGACTGGAAACACGCTGAACTCACCGCCCTTCTGAAAAAACCAACAGCAGACCCCACCGAACTCAAAAACTACCGCCCCATCTCGCTTCTTCCATTCCCGGCCAAAGTCATTGAGAAAGCCGTCAACAACCAACTCGCCGCCTTCCTCGAAGCCAACAAATCCCTCGACCCCTCACAATCTGGCTTCCGAGCCAAACACAGCACTGAGACCGCCCTCATCGCAGCAACAGACGACATTCGAACTCTGCTGGACAATGGAGACACAGTCGCCCTCATCCTCCTCGACCTCTCTGCAGCCTTCGACACAGTCTGCCACAGCACCCTTTTACAACGCCTCAGAAACATCGGAATCCAAGGAAAGGCACTGGAATGGATCACTTCGTTCCTCACCGGAAGAACCCAGAGAGTCCGCCTCCCACCTTTCAAGTCCGAGGCCACCGAAGTCATCTGCGGCGTACCACAAGGATCCTCACTCAGTCCCACCCTCTTCAACGTATACATGAGCCCCCTCGCGGCCATCGCCCGCCAACACAACCTCAACATCATCTCTTACGCGGATGACACTCAACTGATCCTATCTCTCACCAAGGACCCCAGCACCGCCAAAACTAACCTAAACGAAGGAATGAAAGAAGTCGCCGAATGGATGAAACAAAGCCGTCTGAAACTGAACTCAGACAAAACAGAAGTCCTCATCTTAGGTAAATCCCCCTCTGCATGGGACGACTCCTGGTGGCCGGAAGCCCTCGGAAATGCACCCATCCCGACAGACCACGCACGGAACCTTGGCGTCATCCTGGATTCTTCACTCTCAATGAACAAACAAGTCAGCGCCGTATCCTCTTCCTGCTTTAACATTCTTCGCATGCTCAGAAAAACATTTCGCTGGATCCCCTCCGAAACAAGGAAAACAGTCACCCACGCTCTAGTCACGAGCCGACTGGACTACGGAAACACCCTCTACGCAGGTACCACCGCTAAACTCCAGAAGAAACTACAACGAATCCAAAACGCCTCAGCCAGGCTCATATTAGACATCCCACGCAACGAACACATCTCTGGTCACCTTAAAGACCTCCACTGGCTACCCGTCAATAAGAGGATTACTTTCCGACTGCTTACCCACGCACACAAATCACTCTACGACATCGGACCAGATTGCCTCAACTCTCGACTGTCCTTTTACACCCCCTCCCGACAACTTCGCTCTTCCAGCCAAGCCTTCGCCACTGTACCTCGCATCAACAAGACCACCATGGGAGGCAGATCCTTCTCATACCTGGCTGCCAAAACATGGAACTCACTCCCCGCTTACCTTCGCCTCACCCAGAATCACCTAGCGTTCAGAAAGCAGCTTAAAACGTGGATATTTGACAAATAATCCTCCTCCCCTTCCTAAGCGCCTTGAAACCCTCTGGGTATGTAGTGCGCTATATAAATGTTATGACTTGACTTGACTTGAATGAGAAACAGCAGGGCAGGAACAGTAACTCTGCTTAAAGTTAATGACAGCCTTCGCCAAACGCGTTTCAGGTCACCCCTTCGTCAATGGCTTGTGGCGTTCTAATGTTTCAGGCGACACGTGCTGCTACCTTATCACAGGTGAACCACCCCCAGTGGGCGTTGCCATCAACACAGCATGCTGGTTCACGTAGTTGCACACAAATAATACTCCAGTGAGCTGCTGCCTGGAAACAGTCTAAAATATTGGATCCCAAGTGGGTGAAAGCACAGTCAATGTTTCAAGCGCTGCTGAATGGTGTTCCTCATAGGATCGTGCCTCCCGTTACACCGATGATTTCAGCCCGAAATCATCACGGGTCCGTTTGAGCAGAGGGGCATCTTCCGCGGCAGGGTTTGCCGCTCACATCCAAAAATAAAAGGTTACACTCGAAGGAAGAGCCTCCAGACACGTTGTGAGAGTACTTGTTCTTTAATGAGAAACAGCAGGGCAGGAACAGTAACTCTGCTTAAAGTTCATAACAGCCTTCGCCAAACGTGTTTCAGGTCTCCCCTTCGTCAGTGGCTTGTGGCGTTCTAATGTTTCAGGCGACACGTGCTGCTACCTTATCACAGGTGAACCACCCCCAGTGGGCGTTGCCGTTAACAAGGCATGCTGGTTCACGTAGTTGCACACAAATAATACTCCAGTGAGCTGCTGCCTGGAAACAGTCTTAAATATTGGATGCCAAGTGGGTGAAAGCACAGTCAATGTTTCAAGCGCTGCTGAATGGTGTTCCTCATAGGCTCGTGCCTCCCGTTACACCGATGATTTCAGCCCGAAATCATCACGGGTACGTTTGAGCAGAGGGGCATCTTCCGCGGCTGGGTTTGCCGCTCACATCCAAAAATAAAAGGTTACCCTCGAAGGAAGAGCCTCCAGACATGTTGTGAGAGCTCTTGTTCTTAATGAGAAACAGCAGGGCAGGAACAGTAACTCTGCTTAAAGTTCATGACAGCCTTCGCCAAACGCGTTTCAGGTCTCCCCTTCGTCAGTGGCTTGTGGCGTTCTAATGTTTCAGGCGACACGTGCTGCTACCTTATCACAGGTGACCCACCCCCAGTGGGTGTTGCCGTCAACACGGCATGCTGGTTCACGTAGTTGCACACAAATAATACTCCAGTGAGCTGCTGCCTGGAAACAGTCAAAATATTGGATCCCAAGCCGGTGAAAGCACAGTCAACGTTTCAAGCGCTGCTGAATGGTGTTCCTCATAGGCTCGTGCCTCCCGTTACACCGATGATTTCAGCCCGAAATCATCACGGGTCCGTTTGAGCAGAGGGGCATCTTCCGCGGCTGGGTTTGCCGCTCACATCCAAAAATAAAAGGTTACCCTCGAAGGAAGAGCCTCCAGACACTTTGTGAGAGCACTTGTTCTTTAATGAGAAACAGCAGGGCAGGAACAGTAACTCTGCTTAAAGTTCATGACAGCCTTCGCCAAACGTGTTTCAGGTCTCCTCTTCGTCAGTGGCTTGTGGCGTTCTAATGTTTCAGGCGACACGTGCTGCTACCTTATCACAGGTGAACCACCCCCAGTGGGCGTTGCCGTCAACACGGCATGCTGGTTCACGTAGTTGCACACAAATAATACTCCAGTGAGCTGCTGCCTGGAAACAGTCTAAAATATTGGATCCCAAGTGGGTGAAAGCACAGTCATCGTTTCAAGCGCTGCTGAATGGTGTTCCTCATAGGCTCGTGCCTCCCGTTACACCGATGATTTCAGCCCGAAATCATCACGGGTCCGTTTGAGCAGAGGGGCATCTTCCGCGGCTGGGTTTGCCGCTCACATCCAAAAATAGAAGGTTACCCTCGAAGGAAGAGCCTCCAGACACGTTGTGAGAGCTCTTGTTCTTTAATGAGAAACAGCAGGGCAGGAACAGTAACTCTGCTTAAAGTTCATGACAGCCTTCGCCAAACGCGTTTCAGGTCACCACTTCGTCAGTGGCTTGTGGCGTTCTAATGTTTCAGGCGACACGTGCTGCTACCTTATCACAGGTGAACCACCCCCAGTGGGCGTTGCCGTCAACACGGCATGCTGGTTCACGTAGTTGCACACAAATAATACTCCAGTGAGCTGCTGCCTGGAAACAGTCTAAAATATTGGATCCCAAGTGGGTGAAAGCACAGTCAATGTTTCAAGCGCTGCTGAATGGTGTTCCTCATAGGCTCGTGCCTCCCGTTACACCGATGATTTCAGCCCGAAATCATCACGGGTCCGTTTGAGCAGAGGTGCATCTTCCGCGGCTGGGTATGCCGCTCACATCCAAAAATAAAAGGTTACCCTCGAAGGAAGAGCCTCCAGACACGTTGTGAGAGCACTTGTTCTTTAATGAGAAACAGCAGGGCAGGAACAGTAACTCTGCTTAAAGTTCATGACAGCCTTCGCCAAATGCGTTTCAGGTCTCCCCTTCGTCAGTGGCTTGTGGCGTTCTAATGTTTCAGGCGACACGTGCTGCTACCTTATCACAGGTGAACCACCCCCAGTGGGTGTTGCCGTCAACACAACATGCTGGTTCACGTAGTTGCACACGAATAATACTCCAGTGAGCTGCTGCCTGGAAACAGTCTAAAATTTTGGATCCCAAGTGGGTGAAAGCACCGTCAATGTTTCAAGCGCTGCTGAATGGCGTTCCTCATAGGCTCGTGCCTCCCGTTACACCGATGATTCCAGCCCGAAATCATCACGGGTCCGTTTGAGCAGAGGGGCATCTTCCGCGGTTGAGTTTGCCGCTCACATCCAAAAATAAAAGGTTACCCTCGAAGGAAGAGCCTCCAGACACGTTGTGAGAGCTCTTATTCTTTAATGAGAAACAGCAGGGCAGGAACAGTAACTCTGCTTAAAGTTGATGACAGCCTTCCTTGTGGCGTTCTAATGTTTCAGGCAACACGTGCTGCTACCTTATCACAGGTGAACCACCCCCAGTGGGCGTTGCCGTCAACACGGCATGCTGGTTCACGTAGTTGCACACAAATAATACTCCAGTGAGCTGCTGCCTGGAAACAGTCTAAAATATTGGATCCCAAGTGGGTGAAAGCACAGTCAACGTTTCAAGCGCTGCTGAATGGTGTTCCTCATAGGCTCGTGCCTCCCGTTACACCGATGATTTCAGCCCGAAATCATCACGGGTCCGTTTGAGCAGAGGGGCATCTTCGCGGCAGGGTTTGCTGCTCTCATCCAAAAAGAAAAGGTTACCCTCGAATGAAGAGCCTCCAGACACGTTGTGAGAGCACTTGTTCTTTAATGAGAAACAGCAGGGCAGGAACAGTAACTCTGCTTAATGTTCATGACAGCCTTCGCCAAAGGCGTTTCAGGTCTCCCCTTTGTCAGTGGCGTGTGGCGTTCTAATGTTTCAGGCGACACGTGCTGCTACCTTATCACCGGTGAACCACCCCCAGTGAGCGTTGCCGTCAACACAGCATGCTGGTTCACGTAGTTGCACACAAATAATACTCCAGTGAGCTGCTGCCTGGAAACAGTCTAAAATATTGGTCCCAAGTGGGTGAAAGCACATTCAATGTTTCAAGCGCTGCTGACTTTTGTTCCTCATAGGCTCGTGCCTCCCGTTACACCGATGATTTCAGCCGAAATCATCACGGGTCCGTTTGAGCAGAGGGACATCTTTCGCGGCTGGGTTTGCCGCTCACATCCAAAAATAAAAGGTTACCCTTGAAGGAGGAGCCTCCAGACACGTTGTGAGAGCACTTGTTCTTTAATGAGAAACAGCAGGGCAGGAACAGTAACTCTGCCTAAAGTTCATGACAGCCTTCGACAAACGCGTTTCAGGTCTCCCCTTCGTCAGTGGCTTGTGGCCTTCTAATGTTTCAGGCGACACGTGCTGCTACCTTATCACAGGTGAACCACCCCCAGTGAGCGTTGCCGTCAACACGGCATGCTGGTTCACGTAGTTTCACACAAATAATACTCCAGTGAGCTGCTGCCTGGAAACAGTCTAAAATATTGGATCCCAAGCGGGTGAAAGCACAGTCAACGTTTCAAGGGCTGCTGAATGGTGTTCCTCATAGGCTCGTGCCTCCCGTTACACCGATGATTTCAGCCCGAAATCATCACGGGTCCGTTTGAGCAGAGGGGCATCTTCCGCGGCTGGGTTTGCCGCTCACATCCAAAAATAAAAGGTTACCCTCGAAGGAAGAGCCTCCAGACACGTTGTGAGAGCACTTGTTCTTTAATGAGAAACAGCAGGGCAGGAACAGTAACTCTGCTTAAAGTTCATGACAGCCTTCGCCAAACGCGTTTCAGGTCACCCCTTCGTCAGTGGCTTGTGGCGTTCTAATGTTTCAGGCGACACGTGCTGCAACCTTATCACAGGTGAACCACCCCCAGTGGGCGTTGCCGTTAACACGGCATGCTGGTTCACGTAGTTGCACACAAATAATACTCCAGTGAGCTGCTGCCTGGAAACAGTCTAAAATATTGGATCCCAAGTGGGTGAAAGCACAGTCAATGTTTCAAGCGCTGCTGAATGGTGTTCCTCATAGGCTCGTGCCTCCCGTTACACCGATGATTTCAGTCCGAAATCATCACGGGTCCGTTTGAGCAGAGGTGCATCTTCCGCGGCTGGGTATGCCGCTCACATCCAAAAATAAAAGGATACCCTCGAAGGAAGAGCCTCCAGACACGTTGTGAGAGCACTTGTTCTTTAATGAGAAACAGCAGGGCAGGAACAGTAACTCTGCTTAAAGTTCATGACAGCCTTCGCCAAATGCGTTTCAGGTCTCACCTTCGTCAGTGGCTTGTGGCGTTCTAATGTTTCAGGCGACACGTGCTGCTACCTTATCACAGGTGAACCACCCCCAGTGGGTGTTGCCGTCAACACAACATGCTGGTTCACGTAGTTGCACACGAATAATACTCCAGTGAGCTGCTGCCTGGAAACAGTCTAAAATTTTGGATCCCAAGTGGGTGAAAGCACCGTCAATGTTTCAAGCGCTGCTGAATGGCGTTCCTCATAGGCTCGTGCCTCCCGTTACACCGATGATTCCAGCCCGAAATCATCACGGGTCCGTTTGAGCAGAGGGGCATCTTCCGCGGTTGGGTTTGCCGCTCACATCCAAAAATAAAAGGTTACTCTCGTAGGAAGAGCCTCCAGACACGTTGTTAGAGCACTTGTTCTTTAATGAGAAACAGCAGGGCAGGAGCAGTAACTCTGCTTAAAGTTCATGACAGCCTTCGCCAAACGTGTTTCAGGTCTCCCCTTCGTCAGTGGCTTGTGGCGTTCTAATGTTTCAGGCGACACGTGCTGCTACCTTATCACAGGTGAACTACCCCCAGTGGGCGTTGCCGTCAACATGGCATGCTGGTTCACGTGGTTGCACACAAATAATACTCCAGTGAGCTGCTGCCTGGAAACAGTCTAAAATATTGGATCCCAAGTGGGTGAAAGCACAGTCAATGTTTCAAGCGCTGCTGAATGGTGTTCCTCATAGGCTCGTGCCTACCGTTACACCGATGATTTCAGCCCGAAATCATCATGGGTCCGTTTGAGCAGAGGGGCATCTTCCGCGGCTGGGTTTGCCGCTCGCATCCAAAAATAAAAGGTTACCCTCGAAGGAAGAGCCTCCAGACACGTTGTGAGAGCACTTGTTCTTTAATGAGAAACAGCAGGGCAGGAATAGTAACTCTGCGTAAAGTTCATGACAGCCTTAGCCAAACGCGTTTCAGGTCTCCCCTTCATCAGTGGCTTGTGGCGTTCTAATGTTTCAGGCGACACGTGCTGCTACCTTATCACAGGTGAACCACCCCCAGTGGGCGTTGCCGTCAACACGGCATGCTGGTTCACATAGTTGCACACAAATAATACTCCAGTGAGCTGCTGCCTGGAAACAGTCTAAAATATTGGATCCCAAGTGGGTGAAAGCACAGTCATCGTTTCAAGCGCTGCTGAATGGTGTTCCTCATAGGCTCGTGCCTCCCGTTACACCGATGATTTCAGCCCGAAATCATCACGGGTCCGTTTGAGTAGAGAAGCATCTTCCGCGGCTGGGTTTGCCGCTCACATCCAAAAATAAAAGGTTACCCTCGAAGGAAGAGCCTCCAGACACGTTGTGAGAGCTCTTGTTCTTTAATGAGAAACAGCAGGGCAGGAACAGTAACTCTGCTTAAAGTTCATGACAGCCTTCCTTGTGGCGTTCTAATGTTTCAGGCAACACGTACTGCTACCTTATCACAGGTGAACCACCCCCAGTGGGCGTTGCCGTCAACACGGCATGCTGGTTCACGTAGTTGCACACAAATAATACTCCAGTGAGCTGCTGCCTGGAAACAGTCTAAAATATTGGATCCCAAGTGGGTGAAAGCACAGTCAACGTTTCAAGCGCTGCTGAATGGTGTTCCTCATAGGCTCGTGCCTCCCGTTACACCGATGATTTCAGCCCGAAATCATCACGGGTCCGTTTGAGCAGAGGGGCATCTTCCGCGGCAGGGTTTGCTGCTCTCATCCAAAAAGAAAAGGTTACCCTCGAAGGAAGAGCCTCCAGACACGTTGTGAGAGCACTTGTTCTTTATTGAGAAACAGCAGGGCAGGAACAGTAACTCTGCTTAATGTTCATGACAGCCTTCGCCAAAGGCGTTTCAGGTCTCCCCTTTGTCAGTGGCTTGTGGCGTTCTAATGTTTCAGGCGACACGTGCTGCTACCTTATCACCGGTGAACCAACCCCAGTGGGCGTTGCCGTCAACACGGCATGCTGGTTCACGTAGTTGCACACAAATAATACTCCAGTGAGCTGCTGCCTGGAAACAGTCTAAAATATTGGTCCCAAGTGGGTGAAAGCACAGTCAATGTTTCAAGCGCTGCTGACTTTTGTTCCTCATAGGCTCGTGCCTCCCGTTACACCGATGATTTCAGCCCGAAATCATCACGGGTCCGTTTGAGCAGAGGGACATCTTCTGCGGCTGGGTTTGCCGCTCACATCCAAGAATAAAAGGTTACCCTCGAAGGAAGAGCCTCCAGACACGTTGTGAGAGCACTTGTTCTTTAATGAGAAACAGCAGGGCAGGAACAGTAACTCTGCTTAAAGTTCATGACAGCCTTCGCCAAACGCGTTTCAGGTCTCCCCTTCGTCAGTGGCTTGTGGCCTTCTAATGTTTCAGGCGACACGTGCTGCTACCTTATCACAGGTGAACCACCCTCAGTGGGCGTTGCCGTCAACACGGCATGCTGGTTCACGTAGTTGCACACAAATAATACTCCAGTGAGCTGCTGCCTGGAAACAGTCTAAAATATTGGATCCCAAGTGGGTGAAAGCACAGTCAACGTTTCAAGGGCTGCTGAATGGTGTTCCTCATAGGCTCGTGCCTCCCGTTACACCGATGATTTCAGCCCGAAATCATCACGGGTCCGTTTGTGCAGAGAGGCATCTTCCGCGGCTGGGTTTGCTGCTCTCATCCAAAAATAAAAGGTTACCCTCGAAGGAAGAGCCTCCAGACACGTTGTGAGAGCACTTGTTCTTTAATGAGAAACTTCAGGTCAGGAACAGTAACTCTGCTTAAAGTTCATGACAGCCTTCGCCAAACGCGTTTCAGGTCTCCCCTTCGTCAGTGGCTTGTGGCGTTCTAATGTTTCAGGCGACACGTGCTGCTACCTTATCACAGGTGAACCACCCCCAGTGGGCGTTGCCGTCAACATGGCATGCTGGTTCACGTAGTTGCACTCAAATAATACTCCAGTGAGCTGCTTCCTGGAAACAGTCTAAAATATTGGATCCCAAGTGGGTGAAAGCATAGTCAAAGTTTCAAGCGCTGCTGACTGGTGTTCCTCATAGGCTCGTGCCTCCCGTTACACCGATGATTTCAGCCCAAAATCATCACGGGTCCGTTTGAGCAGAGGGGCATCTTCCGCGGCTGGGTTTGCCGCTTACATCCAAAAATAAAAGGTTACCCTCGAAGGAAGAGCCTCCAGACACGCTGTGAGAGCATTTGTTCTTTAATGAGAAACAGCAGGGCAGGAACAGTAACTCTGCTTAAAGTTCATGACAGCCTTCGCCAAACGCGTTTCAGGTCTCCCCTTCGTCAGTGGCTTGTGGCGTTCTAATGTTTCAGGCAACACGCTGCTGTTATATATATAATTCACTGAAAAACCACAGGTTTCAGAGATGTTATAGTTAGTTGGACATTCCACTCACACAAAACCAGAGACATCCGGCCGTTATAGTTAGTTGAGCTAACTATAACTCACGCCTCTGCCATGCATTGCTGATGACGTCACGTATTACATGATTTGTGACATGGTCAGTGACATCACTGATAACATCTCTAATGACATCTCAAATGACATCACTGATGACATCATCCTCATGATAATCCGATGCACCTCCTCATACCCTAATGTAACCTTTGGATCTGAGGTAAAAGAGTGCAACGGTAGGTGAACTAGAACAATGAGCGAGCTGTGCCTGCCACGCCCTCTCCCACCCTGGGCAGCTGGCACAGCTGCTGCCTGCCCCCGAGCACAAGCATGAAAGTCTCTGAAGCAGGCAAACAAACAATGAATGATACCTGAGCAGACTCAAGGACTCACTGGAACCCTTGTAACTGTGTATGTATTTCTCAGAAACATACGGCTGGGAAACTGCTAAAGCTGTCTCTAGCCCAGAATTCAGAACAACAGACCTCTTTGACTGACTCCAGTCAATAAGAATCATAGATGCCAGAAGCGCTTCTGGAAGTAGAAAGGGTACCTCGATCCACCTATCCAAATGCACTTTACATATGATAACATGCAGCTGTTTATATGACCCAAACAGTTAAAGCCCCCAGAAACACCATCAATCACGATACACAAGCTAGCTTAATGACCTATTATTATTTGCATCCGTGATGTCATCAGTGATGTCACCAACCATGTCATGAATAATTTAATATGTGACGTCATCAGCAGTGCCTTGCGAGGGCGCAAGTTATTATTAGCTCAACTAACTAAAACAGACACATTTCTCTGGTTTTGTACTAGTGAAATGTCAAACTAACTGTAACAACCCTGAAACCTGTGTTTATTTCAGCGAATTTCTAAGGTTTTTTAAATGCTAATTTCTAACTATAACGTCCCTGAAACCTATGTTTTTTTCAGTGAATTTCAAAGGTTTTTTAAATCATAATTTCTAATTATAACGTCCCTGAAACCTATGTTTTTTTAATGAATTTCTAAGGTTTTTTAAATTAATATTTCTAACGATGTCTACAGAGGTAGGACATGTGAAGAAAGAGGAAGAAGGATACAGAAAGAAGCAAGAGAAATGCAGAAAAAGGCAACAGAAGTCCAGAAAGATGAAGAAAAGTGCAGGAAGAAACAAGGGTAATGAAGAAAGCACCAACAGAGGTGTAGAACAAGGCATTGTTGCAAACTCATCATGTGCCCCCAACTCTTAACTGACTGCTACTGGTGGTAACTGACTCTGACCAAGGAGGCCTGGAGCCAGTGCTATGCTGAGAGACAATTTGAAGACAGTGAAAACACCTACATACTCTAGGGTACTCTATGGGTTGGGGTACCCCTGTGATTGGCATGACCTCCCATTTAAGGCCCTAGCTCTTAATAGGGAAGGGGAATTAAAACTACCTATAACTCAGAGGTGCAGAAAGAGGCAAGAGAAGTGCATAAACAGGCAGGAAAGGTGCAGAAACAGGGAACAGGGGTGCTGAAAGAGGCAAGTGAGGTACAGAAAGAAGTAAGAGCAGTACAGAAAGAACCAACAGAAGTGCAAAAGGAGGCAAGGGGGTGCATAATAAGGTTGGAGGGGTGCACAAAGAGGCAAGAGAGGTACAGAAAGAGGCAGGAGGAGTACAGAAAGAAGAAAGAGAAGTGCAGAAAGAGGCAAGAGCAATGCTGAATGAAGCAACATAGGTTTACTAAGAAGCAAGATAAGTGCAACATGCAAGTGCGGGGCAGAAAAAAGCAAGAGCTTTGCAGAAAGATCCATCAGAGGAGCAAAAAGAGGCAAGAGGGGTAAAGAAAGAAGTAGGAGGGGTACAGAAAGAGGGAGGAGGGGTGCAAAAGAAGTAAGAGACTTGCAGAAAGAGGCAAGAGATTTGCTGGAAGAAGCAACAGATGTGTAGAAAGAAGCAAGAGAAGTGCAGAAAGAGGCAAGTAAGGTGCAAAAAGAACAAAGAGCAGCACAGAAAGAACCAACAGAGGTTCTGAAAGAGGCAACAGAGGTGCAGAAGAAGTCACGAGGGGTACTTAAAGAATCAACAGAGGTGCTGAAAGAGGCACGGAGGGTGAAGAAAGAAGGAAGATAAGTGCAGAAAGAAGCAACATAGGTGCCAAAAGACACACAAAGGGTGCAGAAAGAGGTAAGGGAAGTGCAGAAAGAAGCAATAGAGGTACAAAAAGAGGAAAGAGTGGTGCAGAAAGAGGGAAGAGAGGTGTAGAAAGAGGCTAGAGAGTTGTAAAAGAGGGAAGACAGGTTTAGAAAGAGGCAAGAGGGGTGCAGAAACAAGCAAGAGAAGTGCAGAAAGAGGCAAGCGATATGCAGAAAGAACCAACATAGGTGCAGAAAAAAGCCTTGTTGCAAAGTCATCCTGTGCCCACATCTTTTAACTGACTGCTACTGGTGGTAACTGACTCTGACTAAGGAGGCCCGGAGCCAACAAGGCAAACAAGGTACAGAAAGAGGGAACAGAGCTGCAAACAGAGCCAAGAGGTGCAGAATTAAGTAGGAGAGGTGCACAAAGAGGCAGGAGGGATACAGAAAGAAGGAAGAGAAGTGCAGTAAGAAGCAACAGAGGTGCTGAAACAGGCGTGAAGGATGCAGAAAGGGCAAGATAAGTACAAAAATAAGCAACAGAGGTACAGAAAGAGGCAAGAGACACTCCTGAGGCGGAAAGCCGGGAGCTCGCACGAATCTTGTGTAACTTGTGTTTTTAAAATTTGAGCGTCACTTTACTCTTGTATTTTTATTCACTCACCCTCTGCTCCTTGAAACTGTGCCTTGTAGACCTCATTCGCCCAGACCACCTGTGCAGCGGATTTAGCGCTGCCACGGTTGTTGGTACCGGGACACTCTTGGCGCCATTTCCGGCGCTTGCCACGGCCACGCCCCCTTTTGAGGCCACGCCCTCTTTCTAGCCCTTAAAAGGCGCTGACTACAAACGCCTAGGCAGATTGACAGACACTCCTGAGGCGGAAAGCCGGGAGCACGCACGAATCTTGTGTAACTTGTGTTTTTAAAATTTGAGCGTCACTCTACTCTTGTATTTTTATTCACTCACCCTCTGCTCCTTGAAACTGTGCCTTGTAGACCTCATTCGCCCAGACCACCCATGCAGCGGATTTAGCGCTGCCACAGTTGTTGGTACCGGGACACTCTTGGCGCCATTCCGGCGCTTGCCGCGGCCACGCCCCCTTTTGAGGCCACGCCCCCTTTCTAGCCCTTAAAAGGCGCTGACTAGAAACGCCTAGGCAGATTGACAGACACTCCTGAGGCGGAAAGCCGGGAGCACGCACGAATCTTGTGTAACTTGTGTTTTTAAAATTTGAGCGTCACTTTACTCTTGTATTTTTATTCACTCACCCTCTGCTCCTTGAAACTGTGCCTTGTAGACCTCATTCGCCCAGACCACCCGTGCAGCGGATTTAGCGCTGCCACGGTTGTTGGTACCGGGACACTCTTGGCGCCATTTCCGGCGCTTGCCGCGGCCACGCCCCCTTTTGAGGCAACGCCCCCCCCATAGACCCATAAATCATGTGCAGATTTCGGACGTGCAGCGGACGAGCGCAGCGGGCGTGCCGATTGCGCGCCGAAGGCGTGCCTAAGGCGAGCCCGTCTGCGCCCGTCCTCTCTCTGCCTCCACTCACTCTCTCATCTCCGCACTAGACCTATCTCCCTCCCCTCCCTTCCCCAGCCCCCTCGCTCCCCTTACTCCTTCTCACTCCCCCGGAGAAGTTGATAGCTCACTCTCACTTAGGACTCTCTCGGTCTACTATCTCAACACCCGGTCTGCAGTGGCCCACTCTCACGAACTGTCGGTACTGCTAGACCTCCACGCCCCTGATCTCCTCTTCCTAACGGAGACTTGGTTTAGCGAGGACTCCTTCCCCTCCCTACTGGCCACTCTTCCTGCTCAATACTATGCACTTAGAGCAGACCGCTCCAATGGTAGGAATGGGGGCGGTGTAGCGGTTATCGCCCGGGCCGACCTCCCCTTCCAATGTCTACCTCTGCCAGATATTGCTACTACAGAGTACCTTGCCATCCGCACTACGTCTACCACTCCCCCTCTCACCTGTGTCCTCACTTACCGCCCCCCTCAATCACCTTTATCCTTCCTTCTGGACTTTCAGGAGGTATTATTCACACTGACGGTCAATAACTCCTCTATTTTATTACTGGGAGATTTTAACTTTTGGCCTTCAGATCCAGCGGAATGCCCGTCCTCTAGGGAATTCTCAGATACCCAATCCCTTAATTTCGTATCACATGTCCACTCTCCCACTCACGTCAAAGGACATATCCTAGATCAGATCTGGTCCCTGAATTGCCCTGTAGACTCCTTGTCCATCATGCCATGCACTTGGTCTGATCATCATTTGATCTCGTTTACCCTTCCCATCAATCCCACTATCAGGCCCCCGCTCCCAAAGAATGTCTGGGTCCGCTCTTGGAGCCGAGTGGATCCGGAGAACCTTTCTGCTCTATTAGCCTCCTCCTACCCTACCCTACAGGGCCTTTCTGCTCTTTCCCAGGCCGTTGCCATTGAACATTGGCTCTCCTCCAGTTGTGACTCCATCGCCCCGCTGAAGCGGGTGACCTCTAAACGGGAGAAAGATGCCAACTTATGGTTTAACGAGGACCTGAAAACTACTAAACTCGCAGTACGCCGCGCCGAGCGTGCCTGGAGGAGGAATTACTCTCCCTCACTTAGAACGGAGTTCACCACTCTTCTTGCTCAATATAAGAAGGCCATCTTAGTTGCTAAAACAGCCTACTTCTCTGCAAAGATTCTTGTAGCTGAGAATCAACCGTGGGAAAACTTCTCCATCGTCCACAACTTGGCATTCTCCGACAGGACATCTCTCAAGCCCTCCCCATCCCAGGATCTTTGCCACTCTTTAAATAACTACTTTATCGAGAAGATCGCTATTATTAAAGCTAACACCCCTCACCCCCTCTGACTTTTGTGGACTCTCAGGGCCCCCCACCTAATGGACAATTTGATGCCTTCCCTTCCCTGACCACAGATTCCTTGATCTCAATAATCCCTCTTGTTAAATCCGGATCCCCATTAGATACTTGCCCTGCGCACATCCTTCGCCACATCTACACAACCTGTCCAGACCCCCCCCCTTCACTTCCTTAACAACTCCCTCTCCCAGGGGGTTGTAGCCAATCCACTGAAAACCGCTGTTATAGTCCCCATCTTAAAAAAACCTGGCGCAGATCCTTCGATCCCCGCCAACTACCGCCCTATCTCCCTCCTACCATTCTTGGCCAAAGTGCTCGAACGCCATGTCACCAGGTCTCTGAGCACCTTTGTGGAGGAGTATGGGATTCTGGCTCCCCGCCAGGCCGGTTTTTGCCCCGCACACTCCACGGAGTCCGTAGTTCTCTCGGTCCTTGACAACCTCAGGGAAGGAATGGATACCAACCAGGCCCAGGCCTTGGTTCTCCTCGATCTCTCAGCTGCCTTTGACACGGTTGACCATACCATCTTACTTTCCCGTGTCAAGGCGGCGGGGGTCGGTGGCACCGCTCTGGTATGGTTATCCTCCTTCCTGAGGGACCGCACCCAGGGTGTTCGCCTGGGTGACATTTCCGCGGACTTCCGGAAAGTTCAGTACGGGGTTCCCCAAGGTTCCTCCCTCTCACCCCTCCTGTTCAACCTTTATATTGCCCCCCTTATTTTTTCACTACAGCAAATAGACGTCAGCGTATACAACTACGCTGACGACCTTTAACTTGTTTTCAACCTGTCTTCTTCCCCTGCTCCATCTCAAACTTCCAGTCTATTATGATTTTTATCCAGGACTGGATGAACTACAATCACCTGAAGCTTAATCCGGATAAGACCGAATTGGTGCTAACAGGTGGTTGCTCCAGTCCCTGGTCTTCACTTTTTTGGCCCCCCTCCCTAGGTTCTCCCCCGGTCCCCTCCACCTCAGTTAAAACTTTAGGTATCAAACTTAATTCTCAGCTCACCCTTCACTCCCAGGTCAGTTCTGTGGTGTCCTCTTCCTTCCTGTCACTACGCAACATCCGCAAGGTATCCCGCTTCTTTACCTTTGATGCACTGAAATTGATCATCCTGGCGATGGTCATTTCCCGCCTGGATTACGGCAACGCCCTATATGCGGGTATTCCTGCATATAGTCTACGGCGGTTGCAGCTGATCCAGAACCAGGCGGCACGGCTGGTGTTTAATCTCCCGAAATCTCACCATGTAACTCCCCTTCTCAGATCCCTACATTGGCTTCCTGTCCGCGAGCGCGTCCAGTTTAAACTTGCCTCTATCACCTTTCAAGCACGACTGGGCGCAGCTCCGGCCTTTATAACATCCGAGATTGTGCCTTACGTTCCAACCAGGGAACTGCGCTCTTCCTCGCAATCCCTATTGTCAGCCCCTCGCTTTCGGAGAAAGAAATTGGGAGGATCAAAGTTTGCCACCCTTGCCCCACCCCTGTGGAATTCCCTTCCTTCTGAGCTCAGATCTATAACTCTGTACCCTCAATTTCGGAAGAAACTGAAAGCCCTCCTATTTGCCAAATGTTTCAATTAGATTACTTGGTGTTCTCCTTCTTATTCTGTTCTCCCTACTCCCTCCTTGGAGACCTGTCTTTTGCAGCGCCATGAAACCGCCGGTGAAAGTGCGCTATACAAATATTTTAAACTCAAACTCAAGAGAGCTGCTGAAAAGATAGGAAAGGTACAGAAAGGAACACAGGTGCAAAAAGAGGTGAGTGAGGTGCAGAAGGAGGCAATAGAACTGCAGAAAGAGGGAAATGAGGTGCAGAAGGAAGCAAGAGAACTACAGAAAGAGGCAATAGAGTTGCAGAAACAGGCAAAAGGGGTGAATAAAGAAGAGGTGCAAAAAGAAGCAAGAGGGGTGCAGAAAGGGGCAATAGAAATGCAGAAAGAGCAAGTGAAGTTCAGAAAGTAGACAGTGAGGTGCAGGAAGAGGAAAAAAGATGCAGAAAGATGGAAAAAAAAATCAGAAAGAGGCAAGACAGGTACCGAAATAAGAGAGGTTTGCACACTATTATTACCAATTTAACACCCATATTTAGCAATAAGTAACACGTGACCACTCCAGCTTTGCAAAGGGGCTTCCTCCATGGTGTAACACGTGAAACTGCATTTTTTGGGACCTTTGAGCCGTTTGAGCTAGAAACAAGGCTTTTTTTGTTCAAATCTGCAGATTATGCAGCAGATGATGGAATATTTGGCAAATGCTCAATTTTTTTTAATTATGTGGCAATTGGTGCATCCGAAAAAATGCTTAAATTAAGAATGCGTCTGCAGGTAGTAGAGTTATAATGTTACATAACAAATTAGTGTGCGAATAGAGCTATATAGGCATGGAGGTACAGAAAGAGGTAGAAGGGGTGCATAAAGAAGTAAGGGGCATATTACCAAGCAATAGCGATAATTATCGCTATTGCTTGGTTAGAGACAAAAATTTACCGCTGCGCTGCGGCGATTTTTATCGCAGATAAACCTTGGTATTACCAAGGTTCATCGCAAATGCGATAAAAAATGCCCGCAATGCATGAATATCGCTGAAAAGTCAGCGATATTCATGCATTACCGAGTTAATGCTCTTAGCCATATTATTCACCTCCCATTGGATAACATGGCTAAGAACTGCTCAGGGCAGGTGTTAGCTTTTGGAGATATTCGCGCTTAGCGCGAATATCTCCAAAAGTTGTTAATAGGAGATAGCGATGTTAGCAACTGTTTCCAGTCGCTAACATCTTGGCACGCCCACTTTGCATGTCATTAGTGATAAATATCACTGACATGCAAAGTGGGGCCCAAGACGGTCGCTATCTCCTACTAGCTGTGGCTAACTGGTGTTAGCGACAGCTAGGTAATAGGGAGATAATGTTATCTCTGCTTTCTTGGCTTTTAAAGCCAAAAAAGCGGAGATAAACCCCCTTGATAATATGCCCCTCAGAGTCTTGCAGAAAGAAGCAAGAGAAGTGCAGAAAGAGGCAAGTAAGGTACAAAAAGAAGCAAGAGCAGCACAGAAAGAACCAACAGAGGTGCTGAAAGAGGCAACAGAGGTGCAGAAGAAGTAACAAGGGGTGCAGAAAGAAGAAAGAGGAGTACATAAAGAAGCAACATAGGTGCCAAAACACACGAAGGGTGCAGAAAGAGGTAAGGGATGTGCAGAAGGAAGCAACAGAGGTACAAAAAGAGGCAAGAGAAATGCAGAAAGAGGGAAGAGAGGTGTAGAAAGAGGCTAGAGGGTTGTAGGGAATCAAAATTCACTCTGGTGTTCAAGTAAAGAGATGAATGCAGGAGGGAAGGAGAAATTGAACTAACACGAGACGTCCAGTTGAGCAGCCTAAACAAGAAATACCATTAACAAGATGCATTGGAACAGGAACTATAGTTTGTCTATGCTTCAGAGCAGCGTGACAAAAACCTAGCAAGTTCTCTTGGTGCGTGTGCAATTTATTTGAATTTCCCTTTGCAGCAATTGAATATTAGTGAGACTAGGGTAAGGCATAGTTTTGTGAACGTAAAGAAAACAAGCCCACAGACTCCGACTTTGAAGCAAAACAACAACTAATTAGAAAGCAGGGAGCTTCTTACACACCAGACCTTCTGCAGTATCTATAGCTAATTACCTGGCTTCTTCCTCAGACTTTCCATAGACTTTGTAACAAAATCAAATGGGATTTGAATTTTGCTTAAAGTTCTATGTTAAAATAAAAATCTTTAAATAAATAGCTAAAGTCAAGATGAGGGAAAATTTCAGGATTCCTCACTGTATGCTAAATGATACATGCAAATCATTTTATGTGTGTGGAATTCTCACCTGTGGATTAGCTGTGACTTGGGCGGTGAGGCAGGAAGGTTACAGCAGAGAATCCCTTCAGCAGGCAGGTTCCTCTTAGCTGCTCTGCTTTATAAGGAAGGGCTCAATGAAGAGAGAGTTGACGCAACCGGAAGTAAATCAAAACTGGTCATAGTGATTGTGTGTGCACGTGTGTGGGCTTTTGTGTTTGGGAAATAGTTTGTGTATGTGTGGGGGTGCACATGCACATTTGTGGGTGTGTGTGCATGAATGTGTGCTAAGGTGTCTACAGAAAGGTTGTGTGTGTGGTTTGCTTAGGTGTCTCTGTGGGGAGTCGTGCGTGTTTGGATGTGTATAGGGAGTTTGCGTGTGTATGTTTGAATGCTTGTGTGTAGATAGGGAGATTGTGTTTGTGTGTTTATACAGGGAGCTTGAGTATGTTTGCCTGAGTTTGTATATAGCGAGGTAATGTGTTTAAGCGTGCTTGTATGTGTGGAAACCTCTTTGCGTGCATATATGCATGCACGTGGGTGAGGGTTGTGTGTACGGGAAATTTGTGTGAGAAGGGTAGTGTGTATGTGTTGGAGAGAGTATGTTTGATCTTAATATAGCCCATTCTGAGGGTTTTCAAGGGTTTTTCTTTTTTCTCACTAATTAGTAACATGGTGTCAGGCCTGAGCATGCTGCAAATTAATGAATACTGCAAAGTAGCAAGGGGAGCATGGGCTCTTTTGCATCTCTGGTGGGTAAAAAAAGAAAGCAACACTTGGGGTGGATTGGGCTGCTGACACCTCTGGCCTTCGGTGCTACTACTCCTGCTGCACTGTTGAATGCTAAGCCCCTGTACTGATATCATCACATAAGTAAAAATTAAACAGAGTCGTACTCCAGCGTCACTTTGTCTATTGAACATTATGTGCATGAGTGACCTGTCCCTAGTGAAAAGGTGAAATCAACCAATCTACTTAATTGAGAATGGACACCAGTTAATTAAAACAAAATTAGCAGGTTGTGTATTCATGAAGCATGTTTTTCTTTCACCTCGATAGAATGTGACAGTGATGAATGAGAATGTGTGTTACATGTTCACTGTTTTTTTTTGCAGTTTTATATAGCACAAACTCGACCCGAAGGTATTGGAGCGCTTTGCATGAGCACCAGTTACATCAATGACACATTCATTTATTTAGTATTGACAGGGAGGTTAAGTGATTTGCCCAGAATCACAGTTCATCTTCAGAAGGGCTGCTCGGCCCCCTCCCACTGCGCCAGCCCTGCCAGTAGAGATATATCGGCCTTTCAGGAAGACTTACACGTTGCAGTATAATTGCAGTATGCAGTGTGCTAGCGGGAGTGTACCAAGTAAATCTGTTTCATGGAAGCCTGTTTAGTTAAATGGATCAAAGTGTCTCTCGTGAAGAATCTACTGAAAGCTTTGAAGGGGAGGGGCACCTGGAGCCTCTGTGTATTGAACACTCCCCCTGCACACAGCGTGATGTGCCCTGGCGGGTAGTTTATAAGAAGACACACTGTTGATTTTAAAGCCCATTCTCGAGGACTGGCTCACACCTCCATTGGTATCCAGAGCAATTTATATTCTAGTGAAAAGATTTGCAGTAACTAAAACATCTCTCAGACTGCTCCCAGCCAGCTTCAAGTGTCCCGAGCACAACTTCAATTGATTATTTGCATTCGAACTGCCATGGATAAAAATCCTCCTACCTCCTACTTATGACCTCTGAGCCCCCTCTGCCGAACAGCCTCTGTAGTTTTTCCCAGGCGTCTTCAGCGAAAGTCGCCTTGGTGCCACGAAGCTTCATGCCAGCCCATTGAAGGAGAAGAGGCTGCCACGAACGCCAGCTGTAGAACGCCGACTGTGAAGGGGAGAGAAAGACTGCCAGCAGGATCTTCATTTTACGTGACGCGCCCGATCAGGTACGCCGTAACTCCATTACCGGGGGGTGGACAGCGTCACCTGTAGCTACACGGAGGAGTGGTTCTCCACAGCCCTCCTGGAAAAGCTCCAATCTTCGAATTCAAATTAAATTTGTTATTTTTTTATATTTGTTTGTCAATTAAATAAAATATTTCCTACTTTATGTATTAGCTTGATGAATGCTTGTTTCTGTATTTTTGTGTTTTGCAGTTCAAATCATTAAAGTTGCTTAGGCCAGGGTCTCTGAATTCCAATTCCAATAATTACTCAGTAAGGGTCCCCAGATTTCAATAATTATTCAATAGGGATCCCCAGATTGCAGTAATGATTAAGTCAGTATCCACAGAAGTTAAACACTTAAGAACCACTGCCTTAGATAACAACATAACATGTGTCAAAAATGGATATATGACTGTACCACGCGTACTTTTACAACGCGTACCGTTACAACGCTACTTTTACCACGCAAGTCGTTACAACGACTTGCGTGGAGGGGCGCTGGATAGTAAATTTTTTAATTTACTATTCCAACTCCAGTCCCCGTGGACTCTAGGAAAAGGAGTTGGATAGTAAATTAATCTATTTACTATCCTGGAGCGCCCCCCAGTGCAAGTCGTGGTAACGACTTGCGTGGTAAAAGTAGCGTGGTAACGGTACCGCGTTGTAAAAAATGCGTGGTTACCGTTGTATACCGTCAAAAATATCTCACACATGTAGTGTGTCTTACTGTGTTCTTGTTCCACTTGAAGCTTTTTAAGCTATTCACTAATTTGAAGCAGAGGCACTAGATGAGATGACAGTGGATGCAGGATTCCAATATTTCAGTGTATGAACCAGAAGAGACTATACATGATATACGAGCACATGACACCAGATATAGACAGAAGGCCATTTAACACTGGACCTTCAACCAGTGACAAGCCAGAGCTTGAGACTAAGCCCTTCTCTCAGATGCTCCTATATCTGCAGGAAGTAAAACCATCCCCAACTCAGTCACAACTGTAACCTGTGTGGCGTGTTTAGGGTGTTGTATAGAGGGGGTGCGAATCAAAGCATTTACCCCTACCGGTGTGAAAGTGCTGGGCTATGGAAATTTAGCGAGGTATTGTGTAGAGTGTGGTGCTGGTACGGTGAGGTGGTGCGGGACTCGGGAATTAAAGCGTGAGCCCAAACTGTGTATCCTATGCTGTGAAGTCATGTGCCGTGGCCGCCGCATCACACCTGTGGAAGTAGTGTGAGCATGTTTATACCAACTGGGATGAACTACTGACCCCTACTGGTCTGAAAGTCCTGGGGTTCGGAAAATATGTGAGGTGCTGTCTAGAGTCTCATGCTGCTAAGGTGAGGGGCTGCCGGACTCAGGGATGAAAGCGTGAGCCCAAACTGTGTGTCACATGCTGTGAAGTCATGTGAGCTGAGCACTGGTCCACATCTGTACAATTAGTGTCAGCATGTATTTATACCAACTCGGAGGAACTTTTGTTTCAAATATTGTAACTTGTGTGTGCTGCTTAGGGAGTGTTATATATATGATGGACTACTGAGCCCTATTGTGAACTTTTAACCTGCACTTGCCATTAAATGTTCGATAACATGTTGCAAAACTTTATTGTTAGGTCAAAAAGAATTGATGAACTTTTAATCTGCAGGTGTCGTATAATGTTCCAGAAAGTGTGATGATAAAATAGGTTGAACTTGCGACCTAAATGTGGCACGGAATATTAAGGAGCTTTTTGTTTGGAAAATTTAAAATTAACCGATGGAGATAAGTTTTGGAATGTCGTTGAAGACATTAAGTATTTGTGTTAAAAATGAACAAGGTGAGTTATGTGCTCTGTAGTAGTGATTAAATATTTGAGGTGATATTTTTACGTTTGAAAGTATTTTTTATTTAAAAATAATATAGTAGTAGTAAAGTGTGGTGTTTGATATTGGTTATAAAATATGTATAAAGTTTGACCTCTTGTTAAATAAGTACTTTACATATTATATATGTTTAGGAATTTTTTACAAAGAAGAAGTGCAGTTTGTCATCTTTAAAGAAATGTATTGTTTTGAAAATGAAGTAGAGCATTGATTTAGGTTTGTAATGTATTTGGGTGAGATAAACAAAATGTTGCACATTTGAAAATTAAACTTTTTGTGAAAATAGTGGGGAAGATAGTAGGCGATTTATGCGTTATTAAGTTAAAAGCGATAAAATAAAACCCAGAAATAATGTTTGGGCAGGTTGCGAGCTCATTTTTGACACTGAGAGGTAGATTTGAATGTAAGTCGAGGTAGGTTGTTGTACTATGAGGTCATCTACAGTGTTTAGAGATTACACGGAGAGGAGATGGAGATAGTAAAAATGATACGTTCTTTTTATAGATACGCATAGTTTGAATCATTTGATCATATGTTGAGATATAATATGAACATGGCTTCTGGTTTGCATTTGGGTATAGTTAATAGTTTACGAAGTTTCTGACTAGTGAGTAATAAAAAGGTAGATATACTAAAATATATGGTAGTAAACGTATTAATGATTGTCTGTTCTCATGGAATAGAAGTGGTTGGGGAGTGCTTCTTTAAAAGAGATGTTTGATAAATGTGTGAGAGGTAAAAAAGCAATGAAAATGTGCCGTATATTTTCTGCATGACTTTGTTGACATTAGAGTACTACATCGGATTATAAGTGATACTATTTGTCAGGCTGTGTCCCTGTGCTGGATATACGTAGGTGTTGAAGTGGCCAGGGTTTTATCGGTGGTCAGCTTCACTATCCCTTTTGAGACACTGGTCAATTTTTTCATTCCATTTATTGTCTTTAATATAGATACAGTAAAGGGATGGTATGTCAAAAGTGTGGGAATTAGAACTTTGTTTACTCTCACCATCCCCCTGCTATACACTCCACAGAGGTTTTAAATGACTTTAGTAACATATAGATATCTAGTGGTGTAGTTCCCCTGGTCCCATTTATAAACCGTGCTATGGGATGTTTTATGTTTTACCTTCCAATTTGCATGTTCCGGTAGACACCTGTTAAAATTAACCCTGTGTATGGGTAAAGTGGCGCTACTGGGAATGGTGGGGGTATTTGTTTGATTTTGTACGGTTAACCAAGGGCGGGGGTGGGTGTGGGGGACGTGGGTATGCTGGTGATTAAAAGACAGAATTTAGTAACGTGCAGATGTCCAGTTGCTAAAGGTGAAACAGTACCACTTGGAGCACTTATAAAGAGGCCAATGGCATGCTATATGTTTTACCAGCAAATTTGCATGTTTGAATATGTTTTGCTGATGAGCGTTTTGGGAGACATCTGTTGAAATTAAGCCTCTATATGGCTTCTACGTTTTCTGGGGCTCTTTATTTTATTGCATACATTTAAGAAAGGGTGGGTGTGGAGGTGATGTAGTGGTACTGCGACTATTTATAAACCATCTTATGGTATGGTGTATCTTTTAGTTGCAAAATTACAGGTTTTAATACCTTTTGATGAAGAGCATTCCGGCAGACACCTGTTGGCATTAAGTCTATGTATGGCTATTATGGCGCTCTAACGGGAGTTCTGGGGCTCATTGTTTGATTTTGTAAGGTTAAGCAAGGATAGGGGTGGGGGTGGGGGAGTTGGCTATGTTGCCTTTTATAACACAGACATTTGTAACATGGACATGTGTAGCTAGTAAAGGTAATCTACTTCCACTGGGCTGGTTTATAAATTGTGCTATGGGATGGTTTATGTTTTACCCCCCAATTTGCATGTTTGAATACTTTTTGTTGAAAAGTGTTCTAGCACACACCTGTTAAAATTAACCTTGTGTATTGGTATTGTGTAGCTACTACGAATGGTGGGGGTTTCTGTTTTATTTCCTATGGTTAATGTAGGGTGGGGGTAGGTGTGGGGGGGTGGATATGTTGGTCATTAAAACACAGAATTTAGTAACATGCAGATGTCAAGCTACTAAAGGTGATGTAGTACCACTGGGAACAGTTATAAAGTGCCCTATGGCATGGTATATGTTTACCCGTAAATTTGCATGTTTTTATATGCTTTGCTGATGAGTGTTCCGGCAGACAGTTGTTGAAAATAAGTTCCTGGGCTGGTATAGTTGCTCCACTAGGTTTGCTGGGGTTCTTTCTTTGATTTTGTAAGTTTAAGGTAGGATGGTGAATAGGATGATATAGTGGCAGTGTGCCCATTTACGAATCGCTTTATGGTATGGTATCAATTTTTCTGGCAAATGTTTTAATACCTTTTGGTGATGAGTGTTCCAGCAGACAGCTACACAAATTACATAACATGTCTGCGGATAACAAATGTTCATTCAGATACACACTGTGGTAGAAGGCTGCCAGCGTTATGAAACTTGGTTCCACTGTAGATTTAAATGGAAGCTTAGACTATTTCTTTGTTACTATGGTGTAGTCAGGGTTATCATTGAGAAAAAAACTGGGGGTGCTCTAAAAGGGGGAGCAAACCTCTTAAAAGGGTGTGGGCTATGCAAGTAGGGGCTTGGGCTAAATCAAGATAAGTAGCATTGTGTGCTTTAGAAAATACTCTCTAATTATCCTGCTTTCGGAGAAAACATTCTTTAAAGGATTTGCCTTCCTTCTACAATGTGGCTCAGCTAGCATGATTTGTCCAGTTCTCAATGGTGAGCAAAATGACCATGTGTACATCAATGTACATGCACTCACTGCAGTGCAATAAAAAAAATTGACTCTGTTTGCGAGGGCCGGAAATAGAGCCTGATAGAGACCCGTTTGGAGGCTCCCTGAACATAACTGTCGGTCCTCAGACCCGGGTCAATTAACGCCCAGCATCCATCCATCCTAAGCACTGAACCATCCAACCATATTTTAATTGATGCATACATTCCTACTTAAATACATACATACATCTGTTCCTGCACTTATCTTAAGCATCTATGAGCCCACTCGCCTATGGTAAGCACTGTGCCATTCAGGCAGATAGATACATTTGTGATACATCTGTCTCAGAACCAATCGTAAGCATCTATCAGACCACCCGTCTATCATAAGTACTAGTCCATACATTCATTCATCCTTCCCTATATCCATACACCGATACATCCATCCATTTACCTATCCATTCATCCATCTGGCCATACATCCACTTGCCCTTTATTCAACTATACGTTCTTATTTCTGTGCACCCTCCGCCCCCGATCCTAAATACGACGTATTATACTCATTCCTCCCAGCCTCCTAGGGGGTCAAAAAGGCTGGCAATAAGCATTGACAGGCAGATGTTTCTTAGAAAGAAAAACAACGTTTTGAGTTGCTCTTTATGGAGCATACTTCACCACCAGGCTTTGGTGGTGTTTTTGATTTAAAGAAAGGTACATCTAGTGAAAGTAATGTAAAGGAGCTTTTCCGTGTAAGACGTTAATTTAGAAACATAATGTTTTGTTGAGTTGTATATAGGAACACTTCTTTAAAGTTGCTGTGACTGACAGATACTGAATACCTGTACTTCTTACATTTGAGAAAGTTCACCAGAGAGCTAATTTGGGGTGGTGAGAACCTGCAGTTCTATATTTCCATGTGAAGCAGAGTATGGGAATATAAAAGTAAGTGCAAAGCTTTTATCTTCATATTAAAGAGGGGGTGTGAGAACTAAGTGAGCAAGGCAAAGCGTGTGTTTTCATAGCACTAAAAGAAGACAGTGTGTAAGGTCAGAGCAGGGTTGTGCTGGAGTTGCCTTCTTGTGGTCGTTTCCAGTGGTGCAACCTGAGCAAAATTTCGGGGGAGCCTAATTCTTTCAGCAATAGGAAGAGTGGGGATGTAGGGGCTGTAAAAAGGGTGAAAAAGAACAGAGCCTCATTTGCAAAAAAATGGTCTTTTGAAGACCTCTGAAGAACTCTTATGCGGGTCTGTGTGTGAGCCCGGGAAGCTGTCTCAGAGAGTCCAGAGCAATGGGCATTGCGCGCCTGGTGGCCTGTCTGCTAATCATCCGATTATGATGTTGCTCCTGTGTTACAAAAAGAGAAGGAAAATCCTAAGAGAAAATGGCTCTCTTTAAAGGATTTCCCCTTGCCCTACAATGCGAGCCACCTGGCATTATGTCTGCATTTTTCAGTAGTGAGCAATGTGCATACTCTCACAGTCTCTCGCAGTGCAATAATAAAAAAAAAATGGATTTGGTTTTGCGAGTCACGAAGATAGTGCCCCTTATAGACCCTTTTTGAGGCCCCGAAAAATAAACTGCTGGTGCTCAGACTCCCACAGACACCCCCCTACACAAAGCCCTGGGTGCAGTGTTATGTTTTCGAAATTGTAGATAAAATTGTTAGGCTAATAATGGTACTTTTTATGTGTGCTGTTTGGTTGATAATATCATCCTAAGTACATTGATTATAATTAAAAAAATACTATTTATAAAGTTGTCTGCGGTGGGTTGCAGGGGTAGTGCTGAGGAGCGGTGGGGAATGTCAGAGAGGTGAAAAGTTTGAGGTAGTGCAGTTACATATCAATTTTAAAGGTGTATGTAAATAATTTAAATAAATACTTGCTGTATGTTTTATGGCACTACTTGTCATCCTAGTGCTCCTCCGTCATGCTCCATCACCTTTCAGCACTGGGATCTGGAAGTCTTTAGTAGAAGGTTTGTAATTGTATGTTATTATTTTAACATTGTGAATAAATGTGAAAAATTTAGTTTTTTAGAAAAAATTTCAGTTTGGATTAACATTTGAAAATGCCTACAACAAGACAAAATAAAGAAAAGAGAAGAAAATTATATATTTGATGAAAAGGAAAGATCTTCAATTAGAAAGATATGCGAGTAGTACAAAAACAGTTTGTTCGACTAAAAGCAAAAGACAATTTTTGAAAAAAATATTATGAACATTTAATGAGAAAAACATCACACAAAGAAGAATTGTTCAAGTTAGCAGAAGCAGAGTTCAATTCCAAATACCAGGAAAAGGAAACATGATAAAGAAATAGTATCTGTTACTCGGAGACAAAAGCAATTTCAAGAAATTCGTCAGAGACTTTTTCAATCTAGAGTGATTCAAAATTTAATGAAAACATGCTGCAAATATAAAAGAAAAGTGTTGCAATTCAAAGAGAAGCAGTGTACTGAAAGTATAGTGAATACAGCTTTCAATTTAAAACAGAAGTTATTCATTCTGATTTTGAAGAGAATTAAACTGTGTTAAAAGACAGAAGTAGAAAAAAGAGACTTGTAAACAGAACCAACTTTTGCTAAATCTTTAGTGGACATTGGAGGCATACTTCTAATAGTGAGCCTTTTTTAATGAGGAAAGTTCCTTCCAGGGAAATAGTTTACCATTTGCAGTTGATACTGGAGGTTGTTGCTACAAATTTCAGGATGGTTGTCCTCTTCCAAAGGAGGAAATGGATGGTAATAGTAAAGAAGAGTTAATAGCTGAAGAAGTGCAAGCTCCTGTGTATAATTGTTGTTGTAGTAGTATTTGTAGTATTCAACAGAAATCTATTGATATAATGCGTAATCTGTTAGGAGAATGTACACAGAAAAGTATTAAACAGGTAAATAAGTTGTTACAAGGACCAGACCCATGTAATATAAGAAAATAAACTGAGAAGTATGGGCATTCTCTGGCTGACTTTCAAGAAAAGTTTGTAAAAGTGTTTTTCATCACTTAAGGATGTTAGCAGTACACCATACAGAAATGCAGAAGTTTGTAAGGAAACTGTACTATGTAAAACGTCCTGCATTATGTTTAAGTGAACTGAACACATGTCTTTTATATGGTTCTTTATCAAATGTTCGAAAAAATATGATGATATTGAAATGCGATATTTTGGTTCAGAAGAGCAGTCTATAGAAAGTGAAAGTTTGACAATTACAGATGTTGGAGAAGATGGGAAAGTGATTATTACTGATCAGTTTGAAGAAGAATTTGGAGAGTTTAATTTAGTGTGTTCTGAAAAACCATACTATGTTTGTGTTTGTTGGCGACATTATAAAAGTCAAAGTAGGAATGTTAATTTGTATTTGAAAAGTGAAAAGGAGAACAATGGTAAGTGGGAAGAATTTGCAATTTACTTGTTTGTGGAAGGTCAATTTGAGTTAGGTGGTGATCAACGTATATGTAAAAATTGCACAACAAATTAGAAGAGAACAAAATGCTGTACATATTAACTAAGAATTAGTAGCTATTCCAGAGGAACTGGCCAAATTAAAAACATATGAGTTGGTTCTAATTCAATCTGTTCATCGTTTTCAAATTATAATTCGATGGAGCCTAAAACAGGTAAACTGCCACCAACAGACTTGCATAGAGGGCTGAAAGGTAGAGTGGTGTACTTACCTTTGGATTTTAAGAAAAATATTGAAACTATTGCAGGAGAGAAAATAGGAAAATGAGGCAGTCGTTATTTTAGTAATTGAGGAACCAACAAAGAGTCTGAAAATATTGCAAGAATTTGTGGATGTCAATAAAGTTGAAAAGGCCGCCTTATATCTTATAGAGAACAATATTTATTTAAAAAAATATGGATGAACGGGTCAAGGACTAAAGAGATTTATGAATATTACACAATAAGTCCTTTGCATTAAAAAGAAGTAAAAGGAAGTAGTATTGAGTCATTTCAATGAAAAAAGCACAGGGAACTCCAATAAGTGTATGGGAGAAAAGCTTGGAATCTCTTTGTTTTCCACAGCTGTTTCCTACTGGAGAAGGTGGATGATATGATGACCGACCTGTACGGATTCCAGGTTCAGAATATTGGTCAACAAGATTACATTCAGAAGATCCTAGATTTCGACTGTGCATTCCATACATATTTCACCTTTTGTTTGAAAGTGATTTGTCTTCTCTGTCATATGCAATGAACCCCATACTTAAAACTGGAGTTCATCAATCACCTCTTTCTGCGAAAGAATTTGTGGAGAAATTTCAAGAAACAGATGAAAATTTAGAAGCACAGTTAATCAATTTGATGGCATGTCAACGTTGAACAAATGAGTATTAGTATTGTCGTCATGGAGAACTCAAGTGTATGTTATGGAACCTAGATATACCAACATGGTTTGTCACACATATCTGTGCACAGTATGCATGGGAAAATTTGCTTGAGTTTCTAAGAGAAGGAAAATCCAATATAAAAAATGTTGAAAGAAAGACTCCTGGTAAGCTGTGTTCTATGGATCCTGTAAATGTGTGCAGATATTTTAATCATAGGTTTCAAGCTATGGTGTATTTTATCTGAAATAAAAATAATCCACCTCTTGGAGAAGTTACACATTTCTTTTGGAGAAAGGAGTATCAAGCAAGAGGTGCACCTCATATACATATGCTACTATGGATCAAGGATGCATCTACATTTGGAAATGATTCTCATGAAACAGTATTGTCCTTCATCGAACAGTATGTGACATGTGAGATTCCAAGAGAAGGAGGAGATAGAAGCTTGAGACAGCAAGTTTTAGATTTCCAAAGTCATTGTTGTGGAAAGTATTGCAGAAGAAATTACAAGTCTAAAGGAACATTTTACACCAAATGTCGGTTTGGTCCTCCCATCCAGTCATTTCTAAAGGAAGAGTAAATTCTCTTCTGCAAGGCACAAAATAACGCAGAAATCTCCAAAGAATACCTACAACTTAAAAAGAACAGAAGTGTCAAAGTATATCAATGACTACAATCCAGTCATTTAAAAAAATGTGGAATGCAAACATGGACATCCAGTATGTTGCAAATAACTCAATTGCTGTTGCACGTTATGTTACATTGTACATAACAAAATCAGAAAAAACAGAGATGAAACAAATGTGGGAAGAAATTGCACAAGAGAAAAGCCTTAGCAAAAGATTGAAAATAGTATTGGATATGTTATTTGTGTTGGTTTTGTATTATATTTGTGAGAGTTAGGGATTTGGGTTTTTTAACAATCTAGTTGATAGTTTTTTCCCTGCTATTTATGATGAAACTATTCCAACATCACTGTGAATAGTGAAGTTAAGTAGGAGCTGATGACAGCAAAAAATGGAGAAACATTGTTACCTGAGTGTTAAATTATTTTTTATTATTTAAAAAGTCATTGTACTTTGTGAAATGTATTACATGACATAGCCCTTTTGCAGTTTATTTTATGAAGTTGAAAAGTGACAAAAACAGTAGTAATGACCAATACAGAGTAGTAGTTTGATATTTGAAAAAACTTTGAAATTCACTTGGAAAAAATCGGTATTACAGATGTTATCAGATGGTACAGAAAGAGGCAAAAGAGGTGCAGAAAAGGTAGGAAAGGTGCAGAAAGGAAACACAGGTGCAAAAAGAGGCTAGTGAGGTACAGAAGGAGGCAAGAGAACTGTAGAAAGAGGCAAAAGAGTTGCAGAAACAGGCAAAAGGGGTGCAGAAAGAGGGAACAGGTGTCCAGAGAGGGACAAGAGAGGTTCAGAAAGAGTGAAGAGGGATACAGAACGAAGAGAGTGAGGTTCAGAAAGAGGCAAGAGAGGTGTAGAAAGAGGCAATGGAAGTGCAGAAAGAGGCAATGTAGGTGCAGAAGGAGTTAAGAGAACTGAAGAAAGAGGCAAGAGAGTTGCAGAAACAGGCAAAAGGGGTGCATAAAGAACCAACAGAGGTGAAAAAAAGCAAGAGTGGCACAGAAAGGGGCAGAGAAATGCAGAAAGAGGCAAGTGAAGTGTAGAAAGAAGACAGCGAGGTGCAGGAAGAGGTAGAAAGGTGCAGAAAAAAGGAAGAGAAATGCAGAAAGAGGCGAGACAGGTATAGAAAGAAGAGAGGTGTGTGCACTATTATTACCAATGTAACACCCATATTTAGCAATATGTAGCACGTGACCATTCCAGCTTTGCTAAGGGCCTTCCACCACGCTGTAACACAAAAAGCTGCATTTTTTGGAACATTTGAGCTGTTTGAGCTAAAAACAAGGCTTTTTTTGTTGAAATCTGCATATTATGCAGCAGATGATGGAAGATTTGGCAAATGTAGAAAATGTTTAATTATGTGACAATTGCTGCAGCTGACAAAATGCCTACATCAAAAATGCGTCTGTGGGTGTTAGAGTTGTAATGTTACGTAACCAATTAGTGTGTGAATAGAGCGGTATATGCCAAAAAATTATGTTTGGTGTCAAACTCCACTCTAATGTTGAAGTAAAGAGATGAATTCAGGAGGGAAGGAGAAATTGAACTGACATGTGACTTCCAGTTGACAATAAAGCACTGTTAACAAGCATTAAGGCCCTTTCCGTGCCTGAACAGCCTAAACCTAAAATATCATTAAAAAACATGCATTGGAACAGTAACTTTGACACCCTGGCCCCATCGAGTTTAACAGCTTGTCTGAGGGAAATAGGGGTGCAGGGCCAAGCGTTGTGCCTGCTGTCCTCCTTTTTATGTCTTAGGGAGCAGAGGGTTAAGCTTGGAGAGTTCCTCTCCCCTGCTAAACCGTTGCAATGTGGGGTGCCTCAAGGGTCGGCGTTAAGTCCGACCCTGTTTAACATCTATGTGGCCCCACTTGCTAGGTTAGTAAAATCGCAGGGGATGGAGGTTGTATCATATGCAGATGATACACAGATCATGGTGTCCCTGACCCATTCGGTCAGCACCGCTGCGTCCAGCTTCAGGAACTGCATGCAAGTAGTTGCAGAATGGATGATTCAAAAATCCCTGAAGCTGAATGGTGATAAAACTGAGGTGCTGATCTTTGGCAGAGACCAGGGGCCTCCTTTATGAGGCCTTGCGTGAGTTTTGCGCTTCCGATGCGTCACTTTTTGTGACGCATCGGCGGCGTAAAACATGCCTCCTGATGCGCACTATTTACAAAGTGACGCATCTAAGCTTAGATGCGTCACTTTGTAAACCCCTGCGCTACATTATACCTGCGTCAGGTATAATGTATGCACCCGCAAAAAGCCTCGTAATAGTGAAGCAGTGAAATCTATGAGATTTCACTGCGTCACTTCTAGGACACTGTTGCGTCAAAATCTTACGCCTGCCTCACAGCAGGCGTAAGACTGACGCAAGCCCTTTCACATGGGGCTTTCCCCATGTGAAAGGAAGCATTGCTGGAGTTGCGTCACTTTTGTGACACACTCCAGCAATGCATCACTTTTGCGCCTACAGATACGTCAGAAATACTGACGTATCTGTAACTCCTTGTGACATGATGCTCCATATTATAAATATGACGCATCAATCATGTCGCAGGGAGAGCGCAGTGAAAAGTGACGCATCGCTGTTTTCACGCAGCGATGCGTCACTTTTCATAAATGAGTCCCCAGGATGTCTGGTCCAATGAGTGGTGGCCTCCATCGTTGGGAGCTTGTCCTATTCCTTCGTCTTCCGTTAGGAATCTGGGTGTCATTTTTGACACCTCGTTGACTATGAATCTTCAGGTTAATAGAACTGTGGCTACTTGTTGGGGAGTCATCCGGATTCTTAGGAGAATTGTTCATTATCTTTCTCCTCAGGCACGTAAGCAGACTGTAGTAGCGTTGGTATCCTCTCGTCTGGATTACTGCAATGCTCTGTACGCAGACATTAATAAGGGCCTAATTCAACACCTTCAGTGCAGAACGCTGCGGCTAGATTTGTGTTGGACGTCCCCAAATTCTTCTCTGCCACTTTAGCCAGGAAGAACCTTCATTGGCTCCCGATCCAGCACAGAATTGTGTTTAAAATTCTGTGTCTGGTTTTTGGAGCACTGCTGGCAGGACCTTCAGACGCTTTAGGCTCTCTGCTAACTTGTTATTCTCCTAGCAGGAGCCTGCGTTCCTCCAACATGAATCTTTTGTGCATCCCGCGCATTAAGAAAGTCAGATGGGGAGGCAGGGCCTTTGCCACCGTGGCCCCACGTCTGTGGAATGCCCTCCCCTTCGACATAAAGGCGCAACCATCACTGTCTCTTCTTCAGAAAAGCATTAAAAACGTGGTGTTTCATTAAGGCTTATCAATAGGCTTGCACTGTGGATATTTTTGGGCTTGGCGCCTTGACGCCCTGTGGGCTAAGTAGGGCATTATAAGTCGGGTTTCATTCATTCATTCATTAACTATAGTGTGTGTATGCTTCAGAGCAACGTGACGAAAGCAAGCATGCTCTCTCGGTACATGTGCATTTTATTTGTATTTCCCTTTGCAGCAATTGAATATTAGCATGACTAGGGTATGGCATCATTTTGTGAAAGCAAAGAAAATGGGCCCATCCTGTGCATCGGGAGTTTGTGTGTGTGTTTGAATGCATGTGTGTAGGTAGGGATATTGTGTATGTGTGTTTATATAGGGAGTGTGTGCCTAAGTTTGTATATAGTGAGGTAATGTGTGTAAGCGTGCTTGTATGTGTAGAAGGTTCTTTGCGTGCGCATGTGTGTGCACGTGGGCGAAGGTGTGTGTGTATGTGTGTGCACGTGGGCGAGGGTTGTGTGTACAGGACATTTGTGTGAGAAGGGTTGGGTGAACGTGTTGGAGACAATATGTATGATCTTAATATAGCCAATTCTGAGGCTTCTCAAGGGTTTTTTCCTTTTTCTCACCAACTAGTAATATGGTGCCAGGCCTGAGCATAAGGCAAATGAAAGAATACTGCAAAGTAGCAAGGGGAGCATGGGTGCTTTTGCCCCTCTGGTGGGTAGTAAAAGAAAGCGCTTTATAAAACCCAAAATCAAATCAAATCAAATCAAGCCACAATTGGGGTGCAATGGGCTATTGACACCTCTGGGCTTTGGAGCTACTACACCTGCTGCACTGTTGCATGCTAAGCCCCTGAACTGATATCATCACATAAGCAAAAATGAAACAGTCGTACCCTAGCCTCACCGTGTCCATTGAATACTGTGTGCGTGTAGTGACCTTTCCCTAGTGAAAGGTCAAATCAACCAAGCTGCTTAATTGAGAACGGACAACAAATAATTAAAGCAAAATTAGCAGGTTGTGTATTCATAAAGCATGTTTTTCTTTAACCTCGATAGAATGTGACAGTGATGAATGAGAATGTGTGATTCGCCCGGAATCTCAGTGTATCTTCAGCAGGGCTGCTCGGCCCCCTCCCACCGCTCCATCCCTGCCAGAAGAGATATATCGGCCTCACAGGATGGCCACCTCGTTGCAGTACAATTGCAGTACGCAGTGTGCTAGCGGAAGTAAATGGAAGCCTGTTTTGTTAAATGGGCCAAAGTGTCTCTTCTGAAGAATCTACTGAGAGCTTGAGAGAGGAGGGGCAGCTGGAACATTTGTATGTTCAACACTCCTCCTGAACACAGCGTGATGTGCCCTGGTGGGCAATTTATAATAAGTCACTCTGTCCATTTTAGAAATCAATCATTTTTACTAGTGGAAGACAAAGGCATCATACACAGCTCCCTGCCTACATCCTTGGGCTGGCAGAGTGATCATAAAGTAAACTACACAAGCACACTCCCCCTTGCGGTTTTGGGCATGCCATCTAGGCGAGTGATAGACGCGTTTTCTTCCCACTCCACACAACCTTATTAATGAGAACCTGCAATTGCTTGATCTCCTGTGGCGGCGGAGATATGAGAATCATTTGAAAAGTATAGAGAATGCGCAGAAGAATTGTCATTTTCACCGTTGCGATCCTTCCAAACCACGCAAGACGCAGGCATGACCAGGCGTCCAGAGCCTTGTCCGTCTGTTCCAATAGCATTGTATAGTTGAGCGTAACAGTTCGGACAATGGTGGGCTCTAATCTGATGTCTTGATGCATCCATTGAAATAGGAATTGATGTTGTAGTGCGAGCACCTCTTCAGAATGAATTCCCAGATTTAGCATAACCTTCAATCCTGATAGATCCCCAAAGGAGGATTGTTCCCCCAGCAAGCCTGTCAGGGTAGTCTGCGGCTGCATAAGGGAGAGAATCACATTGTCCACGTAAAGGCTTATTTTATGGATGTCCACTCCGAATTTCATACCTACAATGCAACTATCCGATCTAATACGCTGAGCTAAAGGCTTCATAGAAAGCACAAATAAATGTGGGGATGGGGGCACCCCTGACCATTCCCTCAAGAGATTGGGATATGCTGCCATTGACCAATATGAAGGTCATGGGAGCATAATAAATACACCGAATCCAGTTGATAAAATTGTCACCAAACTCAAAGCAGCACAGGGTCTCGAAGAGATAGGCCCACGCCAACCTGTCAAATGCCTTTTCAGTGTCTACTGCGAACAGCAATGCCTTCCTCCTCGACCACTGCATGCTATCAAGGAGATGGAAGAGCCACTTGGTGGTGTCACCTCCATGCCTGGTGGGTATAAAACCGGATTGGTTGGGGTCTATTAGGCCAGGCATAAGGGGATTAAGGCGAGCAGCTAAAATACCAGCAAAAATATTCTCATTTATATTGAGGAGTGAAATTGGTCTATAAGAACCACATTCCATTGCGTCCTTTTCAGGCATCAGAATGACAGAAATCGCCGCCTCTGAAATGGAGAGAGTCACCCTACCCGTCTCTAAAAAGGAATTAAACAGTTTGGTTAAAAAGGGAGCCAGCTACCGACAAAAGGTCTTGTAAAAGGAAGCCGAAAATCCATTGAATCAGGTGACTTGGCCACCTTCAGTCTGGAGATTTCCGTGATCACCTCCTCTATTCTAATCATCATATTAAGCCCCTCCACCGAAGTCTTAGGGAGAGGTGTGATCCCGCAGCCGCTCCGATACGCACTAGGGTCTTGCGCTGGTGGGTCCTGCCCGGAGTATAGAGCGCTATAGAATGAGCAGAAGGCGTCCACAAATCGGCCATCCGAAGCCTGCTCCTCCCCTCTGTGATCACAAAAGGACTGGATTAGCGATGGTTGTGTTCTAGCTCTCAGTCTATGCACCAGCATCCTATCGCATTTATCGCTACTAACATAGAACTTGTGACGGAGTCAAAGAAGAGCATATTCCGCATGATCCAGACCTAAATGTTTGAGCATGCGCTCGCGATTTTCCAGTTTCCTCTAAACCCTCTGTGCCCTAGTGCATTTGCGATTCAACTCATTTTCCAGGACGTCTCTTTCCAATGCACCATGCTTCTCCTTATGGAGATTGTTATGTGACGCAGAAATGGCAATGGATCCCCCGTGTCACTAGTTTTAGGGCCTACCAGATGGAGGAAAAGTGTATAGAAATCACGTCATGGAGCGCTAGATAATCTTTTATTCTCTGTTTGAGGCATTGCACCGTCTCGTCAGAGTATAGAAGAGTCTTGTGGAGGCGCCAACTAGGGGGAAATACTTGTGAACACTGCACTGGGAGGTGTGTAGTGATAGGAGCGTGATCTGACATGGAGCAGGGTTCTATCGCAGGCGTGTGGAGGTGAAGTAATAAGGAAGCAGAGGATAGAAAGTGATCTAGCCGTGCATACGTTTTGTGTGCCACGGAGTACTATGTATAGTCACGTTCCCCAGGGTGCTGTGTGTGCCAAACATCAATTAACCTGTTATCCCTCAACCATTCTTGGCCCTTTGCAGAGAGTGCCCCTGTTTGATGTGTTTGCTGACCTGACATATCGAGTATGGTGTCCATAACAAGATTCATATCTCCTCCCACCAAGATCGCTGCATCTGGAGACGTGAGAGCGTCAGTGAGTGGGGAGAAGAAGAAGGATTCCTGTTGTGTGTTTGGAGCATAGAGTGACGCTACGGTGAGGTAAGACGCATCCCATTGTAATCTAAAAGCCAATAAGTGTCCCTTTATTTCAGCAACAGTTGTTAAGACCTTACCCGAGAAAAGTGGCCCAAACAAAATTGCTTTTTGATGATCCCTTGGACGAGAACTGTTGAGGGAAGTGCCTATCACGCATCCATCCAGTATCTTTGGAAACAAGATGGGTCTCCTGTAGGAAACATATTTCTCCCTGGACACTGTCAAGGAGGGAAAACACTGCTACTCTCTTCACTGGGTTGTTTAGTTCCCTGACATTGAGGCTAACTATTTTAAGATCTTTCCCCATCCAAGGTATGTAACTATGTTGCTATGTGGTGTTGTGATGTGCTTATGCCCAATCGCACTTTGACCGGAGTGGTGTCTAGCAATCCCCTGAACTAACATTGTGGCTGGTGCGGAGCTCCCAAAACAATAACCCGAACAAACCTCCCCAAAAAGATATACAGATTCTCAGAACATGTAACAGTAACATAAAGATAAAACAACAAATGTCTGTTGTGAGAAGACAATCCCGGAGGGACATGGCTCGGGGCAGCTGCCAGCCCTTGGTGGGCCAAGTTTGTGCCTACCCGCCTGCAGAAAGCCATCAACAATGAACCAGGACAGCCTTCCAGTCCCCCCGACACCCAACTAGGCACCCCTCCCTGAAACTTTCAGTGTGTACCTCACTGTGTATCAGGTCACTCGGTTGTTTGAATCAGTGATGTAAGGACTGCTTCTCGCTCTCAGTCCTGTTTGGCCTGATCAGGCTTCCGAGTTGTGGCCGCTTTTCCTACTTTCTGCCACACTGCTGTGCAACGGCGGTTGAAATTTCTAGGCCGTTCCGTTTGTTACGACGCTGTGTTGACTTCCAGGCCAAGGATTTCTGTAGCCTCAGCTAGAGAGCAGATCTGAAGCAGCTTTCCTCAAAAGTTTAAATATGATGAGGAAGTGATGACCCCACAAGTAGGGGATTCCTTGCTCTGGCAGTTGCGTTGTTACTGCTTTAATTTGTGCCATTTAGGAACACCATGTGTTCGGGACCCCCCGGGGTCCTGAACACATGGTGGAATACTCACGGCCTACTGCATGACAATTGGGCAGCACACCGACAGTCCACACTAACTGATAGTGACTAGAACTATAGATCTCCATATGTAGGTATTTGGGGCTATTGAATAGAGCCACCATACTTGTTGATGAAATGTTAGCAAATCCCTTTGCGTATGGATAATGGCAGAACTAAATCGCAAACTGATACTGGTATTTGCTTTAAAAATGCAGTCCTTTCCCAAAGCTCATTCCACGTTAAATGAGTTGCACACCACCAAGCCTCACTAAGGACTGCTAACCCCGACAAAGGAAAGGCAAACTTTGCAATATATATTGGGATATGTACCATTGTTGGTGCAAGTTTTAAAAATTTATTTCCTCCAATCAACCCCTAAATGTCGGTTGCATCGCACGTTAATTAGACCACCCACAGACGGCTGACACATAATATAGAAAGAAAAAACGCACTCTGACTATAAATACTTGGCAATTTAGTAAAGCCAACCTACAAATGATTGACTTTGGAAATACCGCTGTCTGTGGATTATGCCTCCAATAAATCACCATCCTTTACTCATAGGCACTAAGAAATTAAAATTGTCATTACACTTAAGCATAGCATTAAGTTGACCATACTCTTGAACAGTCTGCCGCACACATTGTGCCGGCAGGCCACAACGTGCTACAGCAAACAGTTGCATTACTTGAAATCCAGGGTACTACATAGCGCACCGGCCCTCTGAGGTACCGGAACAATGGCATGACACTGTAGCAACATTAAAATATCAATAGCACCACAAAATTAAGACTGTCATTACAGTTAAGCAAAGCAACAAGATGCCCATAATCTTGAACCCTTTGCTGTGCACATAGTGCCGGCAGGCCAGAACACGCTACAGCAAACAGTTGCCCTACTTGAAATCCAGGGCACCGCATAGCGCACTGGTACTCTGAGGTACCTGAACACAGGCAGTCTCCCCAAGATTCATCTCAGTCCATAAGTGGTGGGTTAGGGCAGTAGAGTCGAGGACCACCGGCAGGCTGGTCCCCCTCTCCGCCAACACACTGCACATTCAAACCTACCCCTCCTTGGGTCTATTGTACATGGGTCCTTACAAAGGACTTCCGACACCTGTTCCGTCATTGCCTGTGTATTATGTTATAAATACATCGCTACCTGTTATCAGGATGAGCATTTAAAATGCATTTCTCGCCCAATGCCCACTCCTTGTTTTTACAGTGGTAAAATATTTAATTTTTAAATTTGATTTATGTATTATTATTTACAAATTTTAGATTTTTTTTAAATTCTGGCCTTTTTTTGTGGTTTTTAAAGGTGCGCGCAGGGTGCTCGCAAGCATGCGCGCACGCTGCACGCACTCCGCGAAAATTTGTTCATTCCAAAAAGTCATTTCTGTAAATGTAATGTACCTAATAACCCAAGACATTCTGTGACATAACTATAAAAATAGTATTTTTGACTTAAGAACCGTACATTAGCTTTAAAAGCATTTACAAAAAACAGGTAAAACGTCATTCATATGCGACTCGTGCCCGCCCCGGTCCCGCTCCGTGCATGCTCCGTGCGCGCACCCTGCGCGAACGTAAAGTCATGTGATTTGAAAACAACACTTTTGATTGGTTTATAGTAGTTTTTTTTCCAAATCATCAAAAACCCCACCCACTTCCCTCACAATCTGTTTCACTTTCCTGGGAGAAGCATCTACTGAGATTTCTTCATGCTTGACAGCATTTGAAAATGGCAGAACAGCAGCAGCCACAGCAATCTTCTTCAGACTCTGATGTGGAGTTTCCGCCAGAAGAGCCTCAACAAAAGAAAACTAAAGAGTCTTTTGTGTGGAAGTTTTTCAGTTATCCGGAAGGCCAAAAGAAGGTAAATACCTCCAAGGTGACATGTAAGATATGTGACAACAGCCTTTCAAGAGGTGATGCCTCAAAACATTACTCCTTTAGCATAGCAAGTATGACTCGTCATCTACAAAAACTACATCCGAACTATTATTATTATTATTAATATGCGTTCTTATATAGCGCTCGATTACCCGTAGGCATCTCGGCGCTTGCCTTGGGAACCCGTCCTGGCTTTTTCCCTGTGAGATACCCGTACTGGGCATCCCCAAGGTGAAAGCCAGGCATCCCGCCGCAGGGGGGCCGTAGTGGAGATTAAGCAGGCTGATGCCCAGAGCTGCAGAGTGTGAACCCGTGATTCGAGTAGGCACCGAAACGAGAATTATCGAGTCCGTGGATATTTGGGCTCAAGACCCTGCCGCATCGGGAATTGAACCCTGGTCCCGGGTCTGACCTCTGCTTCAGGGTCTACCTCCTCTAATCAGTGAGCCACACTTCTCCACTTCTCCAATTACGCTTGGGCATCCACAAAACACCTCAGGGACAATCCTCCAGCTGCTGTCCCCAGCACCTCTACTTCAGCACCGGGCGCATCTCCATCTTCAGCTGGTCCAGTTATCTGGCCGGATTTTGCGGACTTAAAGATACTTTGCAACTATTGCAACAAACCTTTATGCTATGGAGAGCAAAGTATTGATTTAATCGTGCAAAAGAAGAGTCAGCACAGATGCTCCCGCTATTTTTTTTTTCTTTTATTATTTTTGTTCCTGTTCCTGTTGAGCAGTTTTTGGTTACCTGTTTATTTTTTTGTAACAGAAAATCCCCCAAAAATATAAAATTGTTCAAAAAGCACAAAAAACAATGTAAAACAAAAAAAAAACAAAAAAAAACAGTTCTTCTAAAAACTAACTTCACTTCTCCAAGAAGAGCTATATTTCTTATATACTGTGTCATACTTTTTTTTAATTAATGTGTAGTGTATAAATGAATGACTGAAATGACTGAGTGGAGGTGAGGGGAGGAAGGGACTGAGGGAATGAGTGAGGAAAGGGGAGTATGGTGAGTGAGGAAAGGGGAGTCAAAGAGTGACTGAAAGAAGGGGACTAAGGGTAGGGGAGTGAGGTAAGGGGAGTGAAAGAGTAAGGGAAGGGCAGTAAGGAAAGGAGAGTGAGGGAGGGGGAGTGAGAGAAGGGGAGCGGGGGATGGAGACAGGGAAGGGGAGTAAGGGACGGAGAGGGGGAAGTAGAGCAGGGTAAGGGGAGTGAAGGTAAGGGAAGTGGAGTGATGGTGAGGGAAGGGGTATGAGGATAAGAAAAGGGGGTAAGGGAAAGTGAGAGAATGGGAGTGAGGGAGAGAGAAGGGGAGTGAGGGGATGTTGTGAGTTAGGGAAGGGGAGTGAGGGAAGGGGAGGAAGGAATGGAGTGAGGGAAGGAGAGCGAGGGGGAGTGAGGGAAAGGGAGCGGGAAAGGGAAGGGGTGTGAGATACAGACAGGAGGAAGTGGAGTGGGCGAAGAGGAGTGACAGTGAGTGAATGGCAGTGACAGTTATGGAAGGGGTATGAGGGTGAGGGAAGGGGAATGAGGGAGAAGGAAGAAAATTAAGAGAGAGGGAAAGTGAGTGAGGGAGAGAGGAGTAGTGGTAGAAAGAGAGAGGAAAGGAGATTAAGGGTAAGGGAGAGAGAGGGAGAGAGTGAGATTGAGGGAGAGCAAGGGACTGAGAGGGAGTGAGGCAGTTAGAGTGAGTGAGACAGAGGGAGACAGGGAGAGAAACATGGAGGAAAAAAAAGTGAGGGAGGGAGTGATCGAAGGGGAGTAAGTGAGATGGAGTGAGGGAGTGAGGAAAGAGGAGTGAAGGAAGGGGAGTGAGGGAAGGGGAGTGAGTGAAAAGTAGTGAGGGTGAGTGAAAGGCAGTAACAGTGACAGAAGGGGTATGAGGGTGACGAAAGGGGAATGAGAGAGAAGGAAGGAGATTAAGAGAGAGGAAATGGGACTGAGGGATAAAGTAGAAGTGACGGAAACAAAAAGGGAAAGAGAGGAAGGGTGAGGGAGAGAGAGGGAGAGAGTGAGTGAGAGAGAAAGAGAGGGAGGGAGAGAAAGTGACTGAGAGGGAGTGAGGCGGTTAGACTGAGTGAAACAGAGGGAGAGAGGGAGAGAGAAATGGAGTGAAGGGGAGTGAGGGAGTAAAGGAAGTGGAGTAAGCGCAAAAGGGAGTGAGGAAAGGGGAGTGAGGGAAGGGGCTGACGGATAGAGTGATGGAAAGAGAGTGAGAGGGAGTGAGGGAATCGGAGCAGGAGAAAGGGAATGGGAGTGAGGCACAGAGAGGAGAACATGAAGTGGGGAAAGAGGAGTGAGATTGAGTGAAGGGCAGTGACAGTGAGGGAAGGGATATGAGGGTGAGGGAAGGGGAGTGAGGGAAAAAGAAGCATATTAAGAGAGAGGAAAAAGGAGTGAGTGAGAGAGAAGGATTTATAGAAAGAGAGAGGAAAGAAAAGGAAGAGTGGTGGAGAGAGAGGGAGACAGTGAGAGAGAGAAAGAGAGGGAGAGTGAGGGACTGTGAGGGAGTGAGGCAGTTATAGTGACTAAGACAGAGGAAGCGAGTTAGAGACAGATGGAGGAAAGGGGAGTGAGGGAGGGAATAAAGGAAGGGGAGTGAGTGAAAGGGAGTGAGAGAAGGGGAGAGAGTGAAGGTGAGTGAGGGATGGTATGAAGGAAAGAGAGTGAGGGGGGAGTGAGAAGAGAGTGAGGGTTAGTGCAAGACAAGGGTAGTGATGGAGGAAGAAAGGAAAGAGAAGTGAGGGACAGAGAGGGGAAAGAGGGAACAGAAGAAGGTGAGTGAGGGTGAGGGTGAGGGAAGGGTACTGATGGTGAGAGAAGGAGTGTAAAGGTGAATGAAGGAGAGTAAGGAGAGTGAGGGAAGGGGAGTAAGATGAGTAAAGGAAGGGGAGTAACGGAGAGAGTGAAGAAACGGAAAGAGAAGTAAGAGAGTGATGAAAAAGTATTTTTTGTTTGTCATACGTACCTTATAAGTAATGAAAAGTTAATAATACATTTTTTATAAATATAGTATCTGTGGAAGAGAAGAAAAAATTGAGTTATAATATATATTTCACAATACAAAATAATTTGCACAATATGTTATGTATCTTATTTTGCTGTTCTCAGAATATGTTGAATTTCACTGAAAACAGTGAGTTCAATAGTACTCATCATATAACAGCGGGCAGAAAAGAAGACAATTGTTAGAAACGGGACCTCTGGCTGGCCAAGGCTTGCGCCAAGGTCAGTCAGAGACCACCATTTCCAAGGTCAGGGCTAGGGAGTCACACACCAAGATAACCCCCGCTCACCCTCTAGGTAACGTGGCGCGAGCAGCAAGGCTAATCTCAGGGGCGATGTGTAAAGCGTTTGCGCGCGCACCCCAGCGACAACAACCAAAGGCCCACCACAAAGGAAACTCCACACAAGGTTATATAAAAATAGCCTTTGTATTATAATAAAAACACATTAGATAACACACACACTTTACAATGTGCCAACAGGCACGGGCAAGATTTACAAGGGATTATGTACAGGACAGGGCCACCTGGACCACTGTCAGGGGTATGCACTTGTTAGAAATAATACTTGTAGGTATAACACTTTAGCACATCAACATACAATGACTGTAACACAGAAATAGAAAATGTAGCATACAACCAGTAACTACTGGTAAAGGGAAAATACCTCCTACGCCACCCTAAACACTGTAGGGAAATCACGCAGGGAACTAGGACCTTATCATCAGGACCTATGGAAGGAAAACCTATCACCTAAGCAGGTCACTTTTAGCAAAGGGAAGGAAACCTAAAAATAATCACCTAGGCAAGTAACATTTAGCAAAGGCAATCAAACACCAACATTCCTCTATGCAGGTCACTTTTAGCAAAGGGAAATAAAAGCACAAGGCATTACCTAAGCAGGTCACTTTTAGCAAAGGTAATAACAAACAAGAATCGCACATGAAATAATAAAACACATTCAGAGGTGCAGGTAGAACATTTGCGCACAAATCAAATAAGCAGTAATCATAAATTGCGCAGGGTGCACATGGCACAACACTAGAAAGGTCCCTCAGGCCAACTGGCCTCGAAAGGGGCTGAATGCCCTGAGTCTCAGTGTCAGGGGGTCTGCGCAGGCAGCACAGAACACAAAGCCTAAACGTAGCAACTGTCCACTAAGTGCTGGACAGTTGTGAATAGCAAGTAGGCAAACGTTGGAGCCGCGTGGGCTCAAGAACACAGGTGGGGAGACACAGCGTGGGAGCCTCGGGGCTACAACCAACTAGCTGCCTGTGTCCCCCTAGAGCCTCTGTGGCTCGCAAAACAAAGGTGCTGGCACCAAAGAGCTTCTGCGCTCTAGACCAATGATGGGCGCTCAAGAGCCTCTCTCAGGGCTCAATGGGCCAGGGTGCCGGCACTCGAGCCTCTCGGGACTCGTGAACAAATGCAGGTGCTTGGAGCCTCGTGGGCTCTTAAAACGAATGCCCCCTCGAGCCTCGGGGCTCGTAATTATGCATAGGGCGGGAGCCTCGCAGGCTCGACAAAGATCAATTGCCCCCGGAGCCTCGGGCCCGTAAAAGAACTATGGCTGGGGCCCCTCGGGCTCACAGAACAAAGAATGGCCCCTCTCGTTGGAGTCCCTCACGGGGGACTCAGAAGACCTGGCACGTGGGAGCGGCCCGCTGCCAACCGGGGCCGCTCTCAAGCAACAAAAGACCCTGTCCCCGCACTCACCGGTCCTTCGCTGGTGCTGCGGGGGCAGACCCTGCCGGCTCCTCTCGCGCTGCTCGTCTCTTTCTCCCGGGGCTCCTCTCTCCACTCGGGGAGCCTCGGGGACACGGCCGGCTGCTTTCCCTTCGCGCTGCTCGGCTGCGGGGGCGGGACTTCCGGTCGGCCTCTCCCGGGCCGCGCTATGATTGGCCGGTCAGGCCAGTGCTTCCGGGTCGCCGCGGCGGCTCGCTTTAGACAGGCAGGCGGGCTCACAGTATCCGAGGAGTGGGCTCCCTCGTGATACTTACAATATCCAAAAACGGGGCAATGCCGGGTGGGCACCGGCTTCCAAATCAAAATATAAAGCGAGGTAGGCACTCGCTACGCCTGACAAAGCGCGCCAAAGCGCTATAATCAAAATAAAGCGCACCCAGCGCTTAGGGGGAAAATAAAGCGCTCTTCAGCGCTAGGAGTAAAACGAAGCGCTCCCAGCGCTGGGGACAAGGGAGAGCGCTCCCCCAGCACAGCAAAGCTCCAGCAAGGTCTGGAGGCAGACAGGGGGGCAAGGCAGGGCCAGAGCCAGCACACTGGGTCTCCAGGCAGGGAGACAAGCCAAGTGGCGGTCCTCCTGGCCCCAGCAGCAGCAACAGCCCCCTCTGGCAAGGATCCACAAGTAGAACCATTTCTGTGGGGACACAGCCCCATATTTATACAGAGAAATCCTTTGTTAGGAGGTGCAGGGTGGGGGGAAACCAGTTGCAGCTGGCTTGGGAGTACCCTTGATGGCCCAACCACCCCTTTCATTCACTGGGGAGGCTAGGGTCATTAGACAAACCACAGGGGGGCGGAGCCAGCATTGTGTGGGGAAAACCCAGCCCATCCAGGACACAGATCTACTCCTCCCACACATCACTCATGCTGATCTCACACTCACCACCGGGCAGACCCATCCAGACTTCCTGGAGCCTGGCATGCCAGCCAGCTCCAGCCAATCACGCTCCACTATCCTCACTGCACACATACATCAATGTCCAGAAGTAGCACTTCCCTTCTAGACACATACAAGCCGCACATACCATTGCGCAGCATTCATTCTCACGAGTTCATACATACTAAACTCGAGCCTGCACTCCCCACACATCAGGAACTACCAGGGCACACGCATTCCCCATGCATTCCTATGGGAGGGCAGGCCAGCCATACTACACGCACGCACTTTCACTCTGGGACACAGGGAAAAAGTGCGCCAAGACCCAAAAATCACTACACAGGGTCACAAATAAAGGCAAAAAGATTAGGGGTGAACCTGCCCTAAGGCCCAAGTCTAACACGACCCCCTTCCAGCCAAAACGCAGGGCAGACCGATCACCACCGTGATGGGCTTCCCTGCTTGGGGCGATAAAACAAGGACGCGGGCCCACAACTGCAGGGACACCCTCCTGTTTTACGCCATGGTGAACCCCTAGGGTTCCTTCTAAAACTACTGTAGGGACTAACTGGGGTACCCCACTGATACTCTCCAGCTGCCCTCGGCCAGGACCAGGCCCTAGGCCACCCAGGTACCACTGGATCCTGTATACTCACAAAGTGGGGGGTAGTAACCCCTGGCACATAATAGCCATGCTCCACTCTTCCTGTCTGTAAGACAGGGCTAGACTGCCACTGGTTCTCCAGCCTAGGGTCTACAACCTCAGGTGGACCAGGAGTCTCAGGGAAGGCTCTCCTCCCCTTACCTCTTCTCCTAGGGTTCCTCCTCCTCCTGCGAGGGGTTCCCTCTAAACAACATTCTCCCAACCTAGGGTTTAACCCCTCAGGTGGTACCGGGGTCAGAGGTGGGCTCTCCCACCCTCTGCACCCCCTTCCAGAGTCCTGCTCCCTCCCAACCGGGGCGGTACTTCTGGAGAAAGAACTGGTCAGGACACTGATTACAGTAGTCCCACCCTTCAGGTCAGGCTGATCCTGAACCTGGCCATCCAACCTCTGGTCTAAAACCTTCGGTGGAACCAATGCCTGGCACTCCAGGACTTCTGGGGACTCACATCCTATCCCCCAATCACTCCTTTCACTGGACTTCTGTACTCTCCCTCCTGGAGCGGTACTGCCAGCTTCTAGGACCATAGAAGCTCCGCTTACAGATGCTCCAGGTTCTCTACACACTAGGAGATCTCCCTCAAGTGAACTAACAGGCAAGTCTAGGTTCCTTTCCTGGTGTTCCCTAAAGAAACCATCCAGGCTCTGTGACAGGGCTTCGGGCATCTGGGGACTCTCGGTCACACACTCACTCCCGCTCCACTGAGACAGGCAGTCAGCCCCTACACCCTTCTCACTAACCAAGGACCTAGCTGGGCTACTCTCACCCTCTTCCACCACACTGGGCTGGAAGACACCTGACCCACTATTGTTGGAATCACTCACTAGTGACTCAAAAGAACCTTTCGCACTGTCCCAGCGATCTGCTTCCGCTGCAAGCTCACATGCAATAAACGATCCAAACTTCAACAGGTGCTGGCGCAACCTGGGCGAACAATAACTGAGCAGGTGCTCTGTGACAACCATGCTAAATAAACTGCCAGACTTGTCGTTCACGTGAGCCTCTTCCCAATCAAACAGTGCTCCACAACATTCGTCCTCAAAGTCTTCCCAAGACTGATGAGGCTGTTTCCTAAGTCTCCTGAACTTCAACCCAAACTCTTCTGCGGGGGAAGCAGGCAACATACTCGGGGAACTGGTAGTGGGACTGTCTACACAAATATTTAAAAAGCTGCCACCACTGGACTCCACCCTCCCTGGGGAATCCAGACAATTACAATTATGCGCAGGGAAGAGTCTATCCTCTAGGGCTGCTCTCTCACGGATGATGGCCCTTCTCTCCACCTCTATCCTCTCCTGCGCTAAGAGTCTTTCGATCTCTAGCTGCGCCATAGCCTGGGCATGCTCCAACATGAGCTTTTCCATCGCTAACTGATGCTCCCTCTCTTCCTTCCTATCTAACCAATCCTCTGGGGACAGGACAAGGGATGTGGCGCTGGTACTGACACTGGACTCAGCAAGGGACTCCCTACCTATGGGGTCCTCACTATCTGCTGACATCCATCCACTGTCATCCTCATTCACTTCACATTCTTCAGGGCTCCCAACAGACTCACCATCCTCATGACGTGCGGCCCGGGCCCTCTCTCTCTCACTGCGCTCAAGATCCCACTGACCCTTTTGCCATAGGATCAGGCTGCTCCTAAGTTCTGACTGAGTATCTGACTCATCCACCCCTATGTCTCTCTCTTCACAGAATCTGACCAACTCCAACATACTGTATCTAAACAGATCACAGAAATCAAAAGTAGGCTCCATTTTGGCGGACGTTCTCAAGAAGAGTTTGACACAGGGAACCTGGGGGTCTGAGCTTAACAGGAGTATACAATTACACAATTCAGCAAGATTCCTATCTCAGAACTTGCACTCCACTGTCCAGCGTAACACACACTCATTCACACACAACCCTCCCCTCGGACTGGTAAGGCAGTTTCTACCACCCCTGATTATCTCAACCTGACCACTAGCGACACAGGTACCAAACTCTGGGAGCAGGGCGGGGAACAAGGTACTGGACAAAATACAAATGACACCTTTCAGGAGAAGCAAAACTGAACTTCCCTAAAAAACAATAATCCCAAAAATGTGGTTATCTAAAATTGCAGAGTTTTGAAGTGTGGCCTGTCGCCACTGTGGTACAACGCAAACGCAAGTCCAATCCGCACCGCTAGCCACCAATGTTAGAAACGGGACCTCTGGCTGGCCAAGGCTTGCGCCAAGGTCAGTCAGAGACCACCATTTCCAAGGTCAGGGCTAGGGAGTCACACACCAAGATAACCCCCGCTCACCCTCTAGGTAACGTGGCGCGAGCAGCAAGGCTAATCTCAGGGGCGATGTGTAAAGCGTTTGCGCGCGCACCCCAGCGACAACAACCAAAGGCCCACCACAAAGGAAACTCCACACAAGGTTATATAAAAATAGCCTTTGTATTATAATAAAAACACATTAGATAACACACACACTTTACAATGTGCCAACAGGCACGGGCAAGATTTACAAGGGATTATGTACAGGACAGGGCCACCTGGACCACTGTCAGGGGTATGCACTTGTTAGAAATAATACTTGTAGGTATAACACTTTAGCACATCAACATACAATGACTGTAACACAGAAATAGAAAATGTAGCATACAACCAGTAACTACTGGTAAAGGGAAAATACCTCCTACGCCACCCTAAACACTGTAGGGAAATCACGCAGGGAACTAGGACCTTATCATCAGGACCTATGGAAGGAAAACCTATCACCTAAGCAGGTCACTTTTAGCAAAGGGAAGGAAACCTAAAAATAATCACCTAGGCAAGTAACATTTAGCAAAGGCAATCAAACACCAACATTCCTCTATGCAGGTCACTTTTAGCAAAGGGAAATAAAAGCACAAGGCATTACCTAAGCAGGTCACTTTTAGCAAAGGTAATAACAAACAAGAATCGCACATGAAATAATAAAACACATTCAGAGGTGCAGGTAGAACATTTGCGCACAAATCAAATAAGCAGTAATCATAAATTGCGCAGGGTGCACATGGCACAACACTAGAAAGGTCCCTCAGGCCAACTGGCCTCGAAAGGGGCTGAATGCCCTGAGTCTCAGTGTCAGGGGGTCTGCGCAGGCAGCACAGAACACAAAGCCTAAACGTAGCAACTGTCCACTAAGTGCTGGACAGTTGTGAATAGCAAGTAGGCAAACGTTGGAGCCGCGTGGGCTCAAGAACACAGGTGGGGAGACACAGCGTGGGAGCCTCGGGGCTACAACCAACTAGCTGCCTGTGTCCCCCTAGAGCCTCTGTGGCTCGCAAAACAAAGGTGCTGGCACCAAAGAGCTTCTGCGCTCTAGACCAATGATGGGCGCTCAAGAGCCTCTCTCAGGGCTCAATGGGCCAGGGTGCCGGCACTCGAGCCTCTCGAGACTCGTGAACAAATGCAGGTGCTTGGAGCCTCGTGGGCTCTTAAAACGAATGCCCCCTCGAGCCTCGGGGCTCGTAATTATGCATAGGGCGGGAGCCTCGCAGGCTCGACAAAGATCAATTGCCCCCGGAGCCTCGGGCCCGTAAAAGAACTATGGCTGGGGCCCCTCGGGCTCACAGAACAAAGAATGGCCCCTCTCGTTGGAGTCCCTCATGGGGGACTCAGAAGACCTGGCACGTGGGAGCGGCCCGCTGCCAACCGGGGCCGCTCTCAAGCAACAAAAGACCCTGTCCCCGCACTCACCGGTCCTTCGCTGGTGCTGCGGGGGCAGACCCTGCCGGCTCCTCTCGCGCTGCTCGTCTCTTTCTCCCGGGGCTCCTCTCTCCACTCGGGGAGCCTCGGGGACACGGCCGGCTGCTTTCCCTTCGCGCTGCTCGGCTGCGGGGGCGGGACTTCCGGTCGGCCTCTCCCGGGCCGCGCTATGATTGGCCGGTCAGGCCAGTGCTTCCGGGTCGCCGCGGCGGCTCGCTTTAGACAGGCAGGCGGGCTCACAGTATCCGAGGAGTGGGCTCCCTCGTGATACTTACAATATCCAAAAACGGGGCAATGCCGGGTGGGCACCGGCTTCCAAATCAAAATATAAAGCGAGGTAGGCACTCGCTACGCCTGACAAAGCGCGCCAAAGCGCTATAATCAAAATAAAGCGCACCCAGCGCTTAGGGGGAAAATAAAGCGCTCTTCAGCGCTAGGAGTAAAACGAAGCGCTCCCAGCGCTGGGGACAAGGGAGAGCGCTCCCCCAGCACAGCAAAGCTCCAGCAAGGTCTGGAGGCAGACAGGGGGGCAAGGCAGGGCCAGAGCCAGCACACTGGGTCTCCAGGCAGGGAGACAAGCCAAGTGGCGGTCCTCCTGGCCCCAGCAGCAGCAACAGCCCCCTCTGGCAAGGATCCACAAGTAGAACCATTTCTGTGGGGACACAGCCCCATATTTATACAGAGAAATCCTTTGTTAGGAGGTGCAGGGTGGGTGGAAACCAGTTGCAGCTGGCTTGGGAGTACCCTTGATGGCCCAACCACCCCTTTCATTCACTGGGGAGGCTAGGGTCATTAGACAAACCACAGGGGGGCGGAGCCAGCATTGTGTGGGGAAAACCCAGCCCATCCAGGACACAGATCTACTCCTCCCACACATCACTCATGCTGATCTCACACTCACCACCGGGCAGACCCATCCAGACTTCCTGGAGCCTGGCATGCCAGCCAGCTCCAGCCAATCACGCTCCACTATCCTCACTGCACACATACATCAATGTCCAGAAGTAGCACTTCCCTTCTAGACACATACAAGCCGCACATACCATTGCGCAGCATTCATTCTCACGAGTTCATACATACTAAACTCGAGCCTGCACTCCCCACACATCAGGAACTACCAGGGCACACGCATTCCCCATGCATTCCTATGGGAGGGCAGGCCAGCCATACTACACGCACGCACTTTCACTCTGGGACACAGGGAAAAAGTGCGCCAAGACCCAAAAATCACTACACAGGGTCACAAATAAAGGCAAAAAGATTAGGGGTGAACCTGCCCTAAGGCCCAAGTCTAACAACAATCAATAAGATTGTGTTTAAAAAACCCATTCAACATTTTCATTAATAACGTAAGAATTGGAAAAAAACATATCTAAATTGTATTTTTCCAACACAAATTTCTTACATAAATATGGGACATCTCCAACAATCACAAATTAACAAAACATTATTACTTATTTTTTATACACTCTAAATAAAGTTATGTACAAACATATGCTAACAACATTTATCCGAAATAGTCATTTTTTGTTTCAGATACTTTTCCTCATGGCCAAATAGTATGTGTGAAATCCTTAGTTTGGAAGTTACTTAATAGTACTCTTACGCGTCCGTTTCCCAACCTTCTTTTTCAAAAGCACCAACATCTTTTGTACCATCTAACAAAGGTTATACCTCCACCCGATGCTATTTATCATGTACATAGAACCTTAAACAACTAGCATGCTATCAGAATCTCAACTTCATCTGGTATGCCGATGACACTCTGCTCATCCTTTATCTTAGCAAGGAGCTGTATACCAATAAAAGAAACCTCTACAAGGGAATAAAAAATGTCACCAACATCTCCAACAACTACAACAAATCTAAAACCCCTCTACCTCACTGATGATCAACATCTCCTGTGATAGCCACATCACCCACTATCTGATACACTTACACTACCTCTACGTCAACTACAAGAATTATTTTAACCTGATCACCCTCACTCACAAAGTACTTTTCAACACCCGACTACCCTTTCTTAACAGCAGTAATTTTCCCAGGCCAATTACAACCCTGTTGGGTAGCTGTAGCGCTTAACAAGTTAAATAAATAAATAAATATTTTCCCTGAAATTTGGGTTGTAAAAACACTAGGTAAGAATTTGGTAAGTCATAAGGCAAACATTGTTTAAAAATCAATTGAGTATCATTACAATATGTCCAGCCTTTTGTACATTTTAAATAAGCTGTGTAATATCTTGATGTTGTAGAAGGACCATCATGGAAAATAATTGCTACAGTTACAAAAGTTCTTCCTGATATTGATAATTGAGAAGCCACACAATTTTTTATTAAAGTTGTCAGTTTTCTTCCATCAGGTCTGCATCGTTGCATCATTAAAATTACATACTGTCCATATCTTTGTATAAATAATGTTGATAACATTTGTGAGTTACATTGGGTACAGACCATGTTTTGATTTGCTTCTCTAACTAGATTATTAAAAGACACTGATCTGCAGTCTGGTAAAGTCAAATATATAAATCTTTCAGTGTCTATTTTAGTACTACTTGAAAACGAACAATTGTCACAGTCATGTTGCTATTCATAACAAAGGCCAAAAAGATTTTCAATATCTATACCTTCATCTTGCAATACAACAAGCATATACATTACAAATTCCTGACAATCTTGCTGAATATTCTGGGAAAATTGATTTAAACCAGAACATATGTCTAAAACATTTCGAATATCAGAAACACTTTCTATTTTCGTTTTATCACTACTACATTTCTCAAACACAGAATTCAACAAACAACAAAATCTTTTGTCCCGATTTTCAACAATTTGTTGTTGTAAAGTTTCAAGAAAAAAAACAACATTAACCACTACATTAGCATAGCAGTTGACACCAGAACTGTTTTCAAACTGAAAACCAACAACCTCTTCAATAGTATCCTTTTTCTTTTTGCTTACTATCACTGGTTCATCTAGTTTTTGTTCTTTTCTCTACAACCTCGCTACAATTTTTGTAATATCTTCTGTTTAGACCTACCACACGCTTTTCAAATAAAGGATATTGAGGTAAATTGGGAGCATGTTCTCTTCTTAACCTATTATACTCTTTTTCACAATTTACATCTGCACTAATCTTTGTCTCATCAAAATCAATCAAGTGTAATCCAGATAAAGTTCTGACTCAAGATAAAGCAACATATGTCATACCCTCTTTAAGCACAGTACTTCCAATATTCACAAAAGCACTATCTAGACTTAAACCTTGAGATTTATGAATAGTCACCGCATATGCCAAACAAACAGGAAATATAAATATTTTACAAGCAAAAATTGAGCTGAACAACGACTCAATTGTTGTACTTCTTCAATTTCATCAAATTTGATTTTCAAAAATTCAATGTCATCTCTATTTGGGTAATTCACAAAATCAACAACTTTACCCATTGCTCCATTTACTAAACCTCTTTCCACATGTAAATTACGTCGTAAAATTATCCGACAATTTATACATACAAATAGATTCTTTTATAAACCAGCAGTTTTAGATATTGATTTCTCTAAAAAATCCAATTTTGACTTCAACGTTTCTGACAAAATAATAGTAGCTCCTTCATGCTCTATTCTTGCAATAGCTTCCAGTTTTATAATTTCTTGATTTTCTAACTTTAACATTGTTTCATTGAATATTGAATATTCTTGCAGAGTTGGCATCAAGCATATCACTGATTTCTTTTCTGAAAATTTTCTCTATATTCTCTGGAACAATATTTTCGTTTGGAAACAAATTTGAAAGTAATCATGCCTGTAAAGCTTCTTTGCCATGTTCACTCACTTTTACAATTCTTATATCTTCAAGAAAACTTTTATAATCAGCATCATTTGCCTGTCGCATATTTGTAATGAGTTCTGTATATTTGAAATATGACCAAATATTAACATTTCCAATGCTTCCCAGGCACTTTCTGGTGTCTTCATGTGCAACTGTTTTAAATACTGGTTGTCCTTTCACAGGAGTTAGTTGTAGTAGATCTCCCAAAACTATGACGTGTTTGCCTCCAAATAACACATCATACTCTGTTTTAAGGATTTGTTGCATTCTTAAATGCACAAAGGCAAGCATTAAATTTGATACCACGCTTACCTCATCAATAATGAGAAGTTTCATTTTATTAAAGACTCTAGAAACTTCACAACAAGTTTCTCCAGATAGCTTATGGTATTCTTATTTATTTTCATGCTCTACTGGCTTCATCAATAAACGATGTAAAGTAATCCCTTTAATGTTATGTGCTGCCAACCCAGTTGGAGCAGTAACAACACAAGAGAGTGATGACTCCGTTCTTTTCTGTAGAAAAGTTGCAATTCCTTTAATTAGAAAACTTTTTCTCTACTCACGTACATTCGGACAGGTTTAAATGACGTACATGAGCACTCTTTTTTCTCATTATATAAACCATGCTCAATCTGTTCTGTAACTTGATCATATATTTGTTTTTGCTCAACATTTAGTTGTTTTTCTAATTCTTCTAAGTTTATTACATCCTCTTAAGCTTGTTGCATTGCTCTTTCCACCTCATCCATGGCAGATGCTGCTTCATTTTTGATAATTGGCTCTCCTAGTGGTTCCTGACTCAACGAAGCAGAACTTTGACTGTCTTGAGAACTCTCTCTAGCAATCTCTACTGCAATTGTAGCTTCTTGCTGTATTTCGTCGTTCAACATCTTCAGGTAATTAGTAAAAACAGGACATTCTATAGTATTTTTAGTTGCTTTGAATGAATCTTCATAACTGTGAAAAATCTCCAAGTAGTTCCAGTTCTGTACGCCATGGCTTAAAGAGTTGCAAAAGAGCTAAATAATAAAATTCCCTTTTTTCAGGAGTTTCCCAACTCAGTTTTCGATGATTAATCAAATATCCTTTTCTTTGTTTCACTAAACATCCTTCAGATCCAATCACAGCATATAATCCTTTATTGATATCTTCTGTAATATTCCTGTAGTATAGCTTTGCAGTACTTCATAGAGACAAATGTTCTCAAGATGATTACTTCTATTTGGATAGTATGTATCCAGCATATTTGTCTTCAAAATATCTGTACTGTCTGGTTCTCTCTCTGATAAGCGATCTGAACATTCATATGCTCCAATTTCTCGATGAGGCAACATCTTCAAACTGTAGCTGTACAATTTCTTACTTAGGCTCTTTTCATGAGAAATTCCCTCTCACATTTCCGTTCGGTCTTTTCAGATTTCGTAATGTAAGATGTTACATATCGAGCCACAGCAATGGAGTTGTCTGCAACATATTGAATATCCATGTTTGCATTCCACATGGACAAAATGACTGGGTTATAGTCATTTATGTATTTTGACTCTTCATTTCTTCTTAAGTTGTAGGTATTTTTGGGTGATTTTCTTTTGACAGTATGTCGCAAGAATGACATAAAAATGTTCACTCTACCTTTTGATATTACTGGACGTGGAAATCCAAAACAACATTTTGTGTACAACTTATCCTTAGATTTGTACTTTCGACGACAGTATTTTCCACAACAATGGGTTTGAAACCGTAAGACTTGATGTCTTAAATTCTTTTGGTCTGTACTTTTTGTTATATTGTTCAGTAAAAATCATCACTGTGTCATCTGAATCTGTTCCACATTTGGGGGCATCTTTGATCCATAGCAGCATATGTATGTGAGGAGCACCTCTTGCTTGATGCTCCTTTCTCCAAAAGAAATCCAGAACCTCTCCAAGAGGAGGATTTTTTTGTTTGTGATAAAATACATCATAGCTTCACATCTATGATTGAAATACCTGCATACATTAACTGGATCAAAAGAGCACAGTTCTCCAGGAGTCTTATATTCTATAATTTCTATGTTTGCATTTGCCTCTCGAAGAAATTGAAGTAAATCTTCCCAAGCAAACTCAGCACAGCTTAGAGTAAGGAACTATGTAGGAGTTCCTAAGTTTCTTAGCATACATTTTAATTCCCCATGACGATGGTACCAATACTTATTAGTACCACGCTGACATGCCATGAGATTAATTAGCTGAGATTCCAAAACAGAATCTTTCTGTTGGACTTTATCCGTAAAGTCCTTTGCCGAAACATTTTGCCGATGTACTCCACTTTTTAGTATATGGTTCACTGCATAAGAAAGTCCAGACAAGTCACTCTCAAACAGAAGATGAAACAAATATGGAATACATTGGCGAAACCTTGGATCTTCTGCATATAATCTTGATGTCGGTATTCAGATGCAGCAATCTGCACAGGTCATTCATCATATCGTCCACATTTGCCTGTTGGAAATAACTGAGGGAAACAACGAGCTTCCAAGCTTTCTTCCCATACACTAATGGGACTTCCTTTCGCTTCTTTCATTTGGAATAACTCAATAGTATTCCCCATCACATATTTAGAGTGAAGTGGATGCACACTATAATGTTCATAAATTTCGTCAGTTCTGGACACATCCACTTTTTCAATTTGTCCATTTGACAAATCACTGTCCTCTTCTACAGTTGTTTCCTCTTCTCCTACATATACATTTTTATAGTATTGATTATTTTTTACCAAATACAACGTTGCCTTTTTCACTTTCCTAACATCCACTAATTCTTGCCAGATTTTCCTACTCTTAGTAGGAACGCCATTAAATAGAATACCAATTGTTTCAGTGTTTTTCTTAAAATCTAGAGGCAAGTATTCAACTCTTCCCTTTAATCCTCTCTGTAAATCAGAATGCAATTTTCCTGTCTTAGGCTCCATATGAACAATAGCCTGAAATGAATGCACACATTGAATAAGAATAGACTCATAGGTATTTAAATCCATCAGTTCAGAAGGAATATTTACCAACTCATGATTATTATGCACATCTCTAGCAGGCCTTTTGTTCTTATCCAATTTGTTATAACAATACCTACAAATATGCTGATCAGAACCCAAATTAAAACAATTCTCTACCAACAAATCAGTTGCAAAATCCTTCCACTCATTATTATTTTCCTTTTCACTTTTTAAATACAAATCAACAGTCCTGGTCTGATTTTTATGATGAGTTCGTCAACAACAGACACAACAATAATTTGGCCTTTCACCTGAAATCACCTTAAACTTTGCAATTTCTTGCTCTTAATTTTCGGTACTACAATGTTGTACATTCTCTTCTACATTTCATTCTAATAATATCTAAATTTCTGCACTGTCTTCCTCAGGACCAAAATAACTAACCTCAATTTCACCACAAACGTTCTTTACATCTGATACTGACCCACGTAAAAGAGCACTGTTAAACTTTTTTAACAGTAGAGCTGGAATTTTGCATAATACAATCTGCTGACTAATTTCCTCATTTCAGAATGATGTACTGCTAACATCTTAAAATGTTGAAAAACACTTTGACATACTTTTTTAGAAACACAAGCCAGGGAATGACCATACAAACCAGCATTTTATCTCACTCTGCAAGGGTCTAGTCCTTGCAACATCCTAATCTTTTGTTTAACACTTTTCTTAGTATAGTTGTATAGGAAATTGCGTAAAAAATCAATAGATTCTTGCCGAACACTACAAATACTACTACAATTGCAAGTGTACACTAGAGCTTTAGGACCTCTCCCGAAAACTTCATCAGCTAACAGCTCTTCTGCATTTCTAGGAAAAATTTTCTCTTTCTCAATAGGAAAACCAATTCTAACCTCATAAGCACGACCAGTTTTAACTGCATGCAACAAATCATTACGCTGAAAATAACTTTCTTCATTAAAAAAAGGCTCGCAACTTGAACTATGTTTCCATTCACCCAAAAAAACTCAGAAAAATTACTTCTGTTAATTACTCTTCTCCACTTACTTTTGCCCTTCATTAAATGGATTGGCTTATCTAGTGATTGAATTCAATTGATTAGTAAAATAAACAATTTTGTTTTCAATTCAAAAGCTTTCTCAACTACATTTTCTATACCTTTCTTATTCTTATAAAATGCTGTTTTTTTACATCCTTTCATTTCTTTAATTAAATTTAACACAACTCTATTATAAAACATTTTTTTCCTAATTTCCATAAATTGTTTTTTCTTCCATTTACTATAAACTATTTTTTCTGCACATGACTTTGCATGATTGTTCTGTATATTTTTATTTTTATTTTTTGTTACAGACAAACTAAAACCATTTTTCACTTTATGCACACTACTCTTAGTCTTTATTATTTTCCTCAGAAAAGTGTTCCTTCTTTTACCAGGATTTTTTTTCTTTTTGTTAGCACATGGTTCTTCATGTTATTCTTATGGATGACTTCTCTTCAAAAAAACACCCTTCTTTCGTTGTTTCCTCTTTTGACATTTCGTAGGCATGATACAGTTTTTTCAGTATTGATAAACAGAATCTATTATAAAAAATATATATAACATTACAAAAATAAATATATGAACTATTCTATAATATTACTTATAAGAACAGAAGGAGGATTATGAGGACAAATGTGGGACTATGAAAATAAAAGTACTTACAACAAGGGAGGAAGGAGTATGAAAAAAGGGAAAATATAACGAAAAAGGGGAGTATAAACAGACACTGCAATATAACGAGATAAAGGAACTATGAATAAAGTGGAAAGTATGAATAGGTAAGGGAGAGTATGAACAGAAAGATGGAAATATGAGGAGAGAAGAAAGAGTATGAGAAGAAAAAAAGGAGAGTAAGAGGACAGAGGGGGCACTATAAGAAGAGAAAGAAAGACTCTAAAGAAAAAAGAAGGAATATGTGAAAAGACGCGCAACTATAAGAACAAAAAAGGAATACTAGCAAAGGACAGTGTGTATAAGGACAGAGAGAACAGTATCAGAAGAGAGCACGGACAATGTGAGGAAAAAAGGGGTGTACAAGAACAGAGGACACAGTCTCAGGAGAAAAAAAGGACTATAAACAGATGGAGGATTATGAAGAGTGAAAAGTGTATTACGAAAGAGGCAGAAGTATGACAAGAGAAACAATTATAAAGACAGACTTCAGTGCAAAAAGACGTAGAATATTAGAAAAGTGCTGCAGAGTGTATGCAGGGAGTCAAAGAGGAGTAAGAGAAGAGACCAAACAATATGAACACATTTAAGAAGTATAAACAGAGAGGACAAAAAATCAAAATAGAAAAGAAATATGAAGAATAAGAGGAAAATATGAACACAAAGAGAAGGAGTATAGGAAAAAACGAAATATAAGAAAAACTGAGTACTGTGAGGAGACATGGAGAAGTAACAGAAGAGAGAGAACAATATGAAAACAGGGGGAGTATAAGAACAGGAGGGAAAATGAGGAGAGGAATATGACAATAAGAAAAGATGGCAATATTAGTAGAGAGTGCAAAGTATAAGAAAAGAGAGGAGAAATGTGAGTACAGAGAGAAGAGTATTGGAAGTAAAAGAAAAGTATGAGAAAAAATTAGGGAGTACCTGCAAAGAACAGCGACAATGAGAAGAAACAGAGAATAGAACAGAAAAGTATATATGAAGAAAGAGGAAGGAATGTAAAAAGACACATAGACAAAAATGTGGAGGAAAGACAAATATAAACGAAGACTGACTGTATAAAGAGAGAGGGAGTACTATGAGAAGACAGTAAGAACTATGACAAAAGTGGTGAGAGAATATAAAGAAGAGGACAAATATGCAAAAAGAGGAGCAAGTATGAAAAAAAGTATAAAAAGAGAGCAGAGCATGAGAAAAATAACATAGTATAATGAGAGAGGAAGGAGTAAGACGAGAGAGGAGGGAGTATGACAAGGGAGTTTAGAAAATATGCAAAAAGGTGCAAATTCAGGGGCATATTATCAAGGACCTGTGTTAAAATTATCGCCATTTTATTGGCAGGAAACTGCCGATAAAACTGCGATAATGGGCTTGATTATACGCCTTTGTTAATTCCCATAGAAGCCCATGTTAACATCAAAACATGGGCTTCAATGGGAATTAACAAGGGCGTATTATCAAGGCTCCTTGATAATATGCCCCATAATTCCTTAACGTACACACATGCACAGTGTGATATTAGACAAAAAAAATTAGACCATGCATTTTACTATTTACTACTGAAAACATTTAAGTGACTATACATTCCCATGTATATAATTACTAAGGCTAGAAATGATGGAAAAGGGACAAATATAGGGTCATATATAATATCACATTGTGCATCTGTGTACATTTTGGAATTATGGGCCAGATACACAATATTGCCGCTTTTATAGGCACGAAACTGCCGCTAAAGCGGCGATAATGGGCTTGATAATATGGCCTTGTGAATTCCAATAGAACCCCAGGTTAACACCATAACCTGGGCATCTATGGGAATTCACAAGGGCATATTATCAAACCCCATTATCGCCGCTTTAGCAGCACTTTCCTGCCGATAAAAGCCGCAATAATTTATCGCCCTTTCTTGATAATATGGCCCATAATTCCTTAATGTACACAGATGCACAATGTGATATTAAACAAAAAAAAATAACAGCATGTATTATAGCAAAACACATTTACTACTAAAAAATGTTTTAACAAGGGACGAACACTGCAGATGAAGCGGCGATAATGGGCTTGATAATATGCTCTATGGAATTACAATCAAAGCCCATGTTAGATGTCTATCAAACCTAACATGGGCTTCGATTGGAATTCCATAGAGCATATTATCAAGCCTATTATTGCCGCTTTACTGGCAGTTTTCTGCCGATAAAGCGGCGATAATTTTATCGCCTGTCTTGATAATATGCCCCATAATTCCTTAATGTACAAAGATGTACCACATACATTCCCATACAACTTATCAACTTACCTTTCAAATTGATTTGTAGATTAAGAAGAATGCCACTCACACAGTAGATATTCTTATACAGAATCTCTCTAGTTCAGTGTTTCCAGCTGAACCACGAAAGGGAACATTTTCCCTCTCATTTTACACATACATACATATAAATAACCAATTAAAATCCTTCACTCTTTAATTCAAAACGAAACACATTTCTATTGCTTTAACATTTGAAACCTTTCTAACTGACATAACTTTCCACCCTACCACCAACAGATCGTGCAAAAGTCAACTGTCAACAGATGTCAAAAGTTCAGCACTGTATAAAACTTTGCTCCTCAACAAATTTAGACTATGCATACGCACTTACTTATAAGTACCAATAAAAATAAAAAGTCTCATTACAAGCAACCAACATATAAACACATAAACTTGATAGAAATCTGTAAAATATATATTTCTAATAGATTTTTTCTTGCTTACGTACGTTTATGAAACGACTTTCAGAATTCGCACCGCACGCGTACACTAAATACACCGTAAAAAAAAAAGTAGCATCTAACACTAATTTCTTACAATCCCCGGGTCTCAAATATAACGTTCAGGACTGTGGGGGAAGCCCCAAAACCCCCACGGTCCCAGCCGGCTCCCTGCATCCTTCAGAAGCCGGCATCGCTTTTTGTCAGAAAGACCAGCTTACATGCTTCTCTCTCAGACGAAATGCAATCTGCTTTCCTACTTGAAAGAGAACTCTCACCCTAACATAGCAAACAGCAATGTCCCATAGATAGGCACCCTGTAACACTACAGGAGCCGGCCCTGGGAGGTGGTGGTCCCCAGGGCCATCAAAGGCTCAACAAAGGCCATCATAGATTTTGACCTTGGGGATCATTGTAAACCCCCTAAGCAGTCCTAGGGGGACAAGAAGTCTTATGGAAAGGGGCGACCGCTCGGTCCCCCCGAACGTATGGTTGGGTGCCCGAACCTCCCGGGAAACCATTTTGGGCGGGGTGGGCGTTACCCGGCTGGTATGCCCAAAGTGGCGTGGCCGGGGCGCGCCTTTCCCCGCCCGAGAGGGGTTGTCCTAGACACCTCGATGGAAGACCACGCCCAGTAGGCGTATAGGGGACGGGTACACGCCCTCCCGCAGAAGGATAAAGGAGCGGGAATCCAGAAGATCGTCCTCTTGTTCCTCGGATCGGAAGGCTGCACCCACTCGTTGCTCGTGAGCCCTCGACGGAACAAGCAGCAATTTTGAATGTGGTAATCTTGTTTTTTCTCTTTCAGTTTCGAGGGCCCACAGATTTCAGGACCTCGTGGATCGACCAAGGGCGGAAGACTCGCAACCATGCCTAGCAAGAAAGCAGGAAAGGGTTCCGAGACAGAGAGGATGTTACGCCTGTTGTCGAATCGGATGGCTTGTATGGACCGAAAGCTCGGACAAGTTCAATCGCTCGGGAGAGGTTTAGCGGAGGTAAAGAAGCAATTGGCCGCATTGAACGACCCAGGTCAGCCAAAAAAGGTTATAGGCCCGGCTTTGCCGGGAATAGTCCCCGGGGGAAGAGGGAAGCGGGTCAAGGAAAGGGCGGTTTCGGGGGGGTCCCAGTTACAGAGGTACCTCTCATCGCCCCCCTCGTACTGGACCATAACCCGGTTCAGACCCCTGATGTAGGCCAGCCTATCCCGGTGGTGATCACCTTTGTCGAAGACGATGAAATACCCCCAGAATTGGGCGCACAGTTGACGGCATGGCTCAAAACAAAGGTGGGGGGCACAGCGACCCCGGGAGTGTCAGAAGTGTACCTGAACTTCCAGTAGTTCCGTAGAAGCAGATGACTTGAAGGAGGGCCCTTGTGGATTATTTCCCAATTCCCCCACTCCCCTGGACCCAGATCTCTCTAAGGCCAGGAGGGAAAGGGGAAGTGGAAGACAAAAGAGAGACTGCCACACAGGTGTCTTCTGAATCTTCTATTCAGGAAATAGCACCTAGAACATTAAGAACAAGATTAATACAGTTCCCTCCCAGAATTCCTAATTTCTCTGAACACCTTTCTCCCCAGACTATTGTTGTACCTTTTACTAGTGTGGAATTTGCTGCTCTCCAAAGTTAGTATTTAAGAGTATTGGCAATATAGTTCTCTGCACCGAAGAAGTTGCTCCAGGAACCTTTAGAAGATTGTTGGTAAACAGTTGTATTATTCATATGCATATAAACTAATACCCCCATCTACTATGTGCTACTGAAGGCAGTTTATGGTGCAAGCTGAAGCTCTGAGTTGCGAATACTGATAGTATTCCAGAAGTTGCGTCACTCCTTGTAAATACCAGTTGCTTGCGCAGGTACACCCAGGAACTGGAGTAGGGAATTATCACTTGCAGAATGCCAAACAACAGTCTTTGAAATAAAGTCTTTCAAGCTTCTTGTCATAGACCAGCAGAGAATAGAAGGGGCTTCTGGGTAAACTATATTACATTCACTGAGTCTTTCTTTATCATTAATATGCAAATTTTGTGTCAATAGTCTTTATAACGAGAATAATATCACTTGAGTAACACAAAGACTTCCAAAAGATAATTAGTTCAATCCTACTTGAAAGCACCGCTGACAGGAAACAGGAGCACCAGCCGGTAACTCTCAGCACAGGACGTCGTGCAGGAAATGATGACAGGACTCGGAATGACTGGAACTGAACTCGGCGAACTGACAGCTAGCTGCCGAGAATTATGTCAAAACAACAAGGCTGCTGTAGAATAGCCTAAAAGAGCTAATGCAGGTTTCAAAACTCTAGGAAATGCGGAGACACAGAAGCGCACAAGAGTAGCGCGTCTGCCCGCCAAAGTTCTTCAGTTGAAGTGCGCAGAGCCGGGCACTCGTGCACATGAAATGGCCGCTGGGCGCTGGCCACTAGAACGTTAACTGGAATGCAGAGTGGCACAACCAGGAAGCAACTTGGTCTAAGCCATACGCTGCTGTGCCACCAATTGACTCCACTTCAGAACAGGATGAGTCAAAGCCATGTTACTTGCGAACAAGCGTTTGACACCAGGAGGCTGAATTTTACTGTAAACAGCACGGATTCTGACAGTACCCCCCACCAAAGCCCCCTCTCTGGGCTTCTGAGGATAAGTCCTGTGAAATTCTGCCACTAATCTTGGAGCATGAACGTTAGAACTAGGCTCCCAAGAACGATCCTCTGGACCAAAACCCTTCCAGTCTACCAGATAGAACAGTCTATTCTTTCTCAATTTGGAGTCCAAAATTCTTTTCACTTCGAACTCTTCAGCTGATTCCACTTGCACAGCCTGAGGTGGGAATTGCCGTCTAAAATTTTGTGGATTAGACTTAATTAAAGAGACATGGAAGGTTGGATGAATCTTCATTGACTTTGGAAGGATTACCTTAACACTAACTGGATTGATCATGCGCTCCACTGGGAATGGACCTACAAATCTTGGCTGAAACTTACGGTTTCCCACTAACCTCATATGACGGGTAGATATCCAAACCAAATCCCCTGCCTTGAAAACTGGGCTCCTTCTTCTTTTCTTATCTGCTTGTTTCTTATATCCCAATTTTGCTTTAGAAAGGTTAAGAGCTGCTGACTGAAAAGTCTTCTGCAAACTCCGAATCACCTCTTCAGCAGCGGGGACCTCCAACTCCTCCCTTCCCACTGACATGTTAGGATGTCGACCAGAATTTAAGAAAAAGGGGGAGAAACCAGTTGCAGAATGTTTAGAGTTGTTATAAGCAAACTCCGCAGTACTAAGTAAAGAAGGCCATTCCCCTTCCTGATCCATCAAGTACAAACGAAGGTACTGCTCTAAATCTTGGTTTACTCTCTCCGTCTGTCCATCAGTTTCAGGATGAAAGCTGGTAGACAGACGAGAATCCACCCCTAGACCCTTCAGAAAAGACCTCCAAAATCTAGAAACAAATTGCGGACCCCGGTCTGAAATTACCACCTTCGGAATTCCATGAAGCCTGACAATGTGCTGAATGAACAAGGTGGCCAATTGCGGAGCTGTGGGTAATGATTTTAAAGGAATAAAGTGACTCATCTTAGAGAATTGATCCACAACTACCCAGATCACAGAAAACCCTTGACTGGATGGGAGATCTACAATAAAATCCATAAAAATTGTGTGCCAAGGGGATGGAGCTGAGGGCAATGGCATGAGTAGTCCCTGTGGAGACTGCCTAGAGACTTTTCCCTTGATACACTGCTCACAAGTGGCTACGTGCTGTCTCACCTGAGTTTCCATTCCAGGCCAAAAATAAGTCCTCTTCACCAGTTCCAGGGTTTTGACTCCTCCCTTGTGCCCTGCCAAAGGATGATCATGAAACAGTCTTATGACCTCCATCTGCAAATCCACACTGGGAACAAACATCTTCCCTTGCATATAGGGTGTTCCATCCTTGACTTCTCGATCCTGACTCTCCGTTAGCCAATTTTGAAATTCTTCTCTTTGAAATTCCTTTTTGATTCGGTTTCCTAGATCATCCTCTGCCACCACTGCTGCGACCTTCTCGGGAGGAATGATAAAGCCTTCGGAGTCTTTCTCTTCGCCTCCTTCAAAACTGAGTCGAGATAAAGCATCAGCTTTTCCATTAGCAGAACCTGGTTTGTAGGTCAGGACAAAATCATAATCTGCAAAAAACAGTGACCACCGCAATTGGCGAGGAGTAAGGGTTCGTGCTGACTTCAAAAATTGCAGATTGCGATGGTCAGAGAAAACTGTAATCACATGTCTTGCTCCGAGTAAATAATGTCTCCAAACCTGAAAGGCATCCTTCACTGCCAATAATTCCTTGTCGGCTATGGAATAATTGATTTCTGCAGCAGACAATTTTCGGGAATGATAAGCGACTGGGTGCAACTGTCCTGTCTGCTTATGCCGTTGAGAGAGGATTCCCCCGATGGCCAGATTGGATGCATCCGCTTCAATGAAGAAAGGCTCCTTTAAATCAGGATGTCGCAACACCGGAGCTGAAACAAAGGCTTCCTTCAACGATTGAAAGACTTCTTCAGAATCTTGAACCCAAACGAATCGCTCATTCTTCTTTAGCAATCGAGTGATGGGACTGACTTTCTCAGAGAAATTCTGAATGAACCTTCGGTAAAAATTGGCGAATCCCAGAAAACGTTGTATTTCCTTCACGGATCTTGGAGCAGGCCAGGACCTAATTGCTTGTAACTTAGAATCATCCATATAAACTCCCTTAGGAGATAGAATAAATCCCAAGAATTCCACTTTTGACGAATGAAAAACACACTTTTCTAATTTCACAAACAAATGATTTTCCAACAGACGCTCCAAAATTACTCGAACATGACCGATATGCTCCTCTAAGCTGTTGGAAAAGATCAGGATGTCATCTATATATACAACAGCAAATCGATCCAAGAATTCTCGAAGGACGTCGTTTACAAAATGTTGGAAGGCTGCTGGGGCATTGCATAATCCAAATGGCATTACTTGATATTCAAACAACCCAAGCCGCGTCCGAAAAGCTGTCTTCCATTCCTCTCCCTCAGCCATTCTCACCAAATGATAGGCTCCTCTCAAATCCAACTTGGTATATATGCAAGCATCTTTCACCTGATCTAGAAGTTCGGAAATGAGAGGCAAGGGGTAGCGATTCTTCTTGGTCACCAGATTCAAAGCCCTATAGTCAATACAGGTCCTCAAGGAGCCATCCTTCTTCGGAATGAAGAAAAGGGGGGAAGAAACAGGGGACTGTGAGGGTCGAATGAATCCACAAGCTAGACTTTGCTCGATGTAATCTTTCAAATGCAAATTCTCTGGTTCGGACAGTGCATAGATCCGACTGCAAGGTAAAGTTGCCCCAGGTTCCAGCTCAATTCGACAGTCATAATCCCGATGAGGCGGTAATTTTCTGGCTTCTTGTTCATTGAACACCTCAGAAATATCCCGATATTCTTGCGGAATCTCTGGAACCTCAATGGCACAAATCATCTGTATTTGATCTGCCAGACTAGATGACAAGGTAGTCTGCTCTCTTTTGATTCGGTCATGAAAGCAATGCTCTTTACAGAAGGTTGAATTCATCTCCACGGTGCGCATAGCCCAGTCAATATGCGGGTTGTGTTCAGTAAGCCAAGGCAATCCTAGAATCATCTGAAACTGAGGGGCATCAATGAGATTGAAACTTATTTCACTTTGATGTTCTCCTGGACCTAGCACCTGAATAGCCTCTGTATCAAAGATAATGGGACCGGAGGATAAACAGGTACCATCCACTGCTCGAACTGGTTCCGGACAGGGTTTCTTTTCGAATTGAATTTTCAAAGATTTAGTGAACTGAATGTCGCAGAAATTCCCTGTAGCACCTGAATCCAACATGATGTCGACCTCTTCCACTCGATTTTTTCCGAAACAAATCTTACAAGATATAATCAGATGCGGAGCGGCTAACTGATGAGTGTTAGCTAGAGATTGAGGTTTGGGAGTTGACTCGAATGGAGCTCCCACCAGAGCAACTCCGTCTACTGGTGGAGCCTGTCTTTTACCCACTGCTTGGACTTTGGTTTCTTCGTACACTCTCGAACAAAATGACCAGGCTGTCCACAATACATACAAAGTCTTCCTGCTTGACGCTTCTCTCTCTCTTCCTTAGAGAGAGGACCTCTGACCGTTCCTATCTGCATAGGTTCTTCTACCACACTTCCTTCCGAAGTTTTTACTGGCTCCACTCTTAATCGGTCTAAGCGAGGCGGGAAAGGCTTGAACTCTCTTCTCTTCTCACCACGACGTTCCGTTTGACGTTGATCAATTTGCAGCACAAGATCAATGAGTTCTGACACATCAGTAGGTCTCTTTGGAATTTGAGATAACCCATCCTTTAACTCATCCTTGAGACCCCTATAAAAAATGGCGGCTCTTTTCTCCGACGGCCAGTTGGTTTCCACAATTAGTTTATTAAACTGTGCCAGATAGGCCACCAACTCCCTATTGCCCTGTTTCAGATCCAACAACTCGTTGTCGGTGGCTTGCGAATTTGTTCTGCGATCAAAAATCCGTAAAAATTTGGCCTTGAAATCTTCAAACTTATACAAAACCGGATCATTAGAGGATACCAATGGCATGGACCAAGCTGCGGCGTCACCACTCAGGTAAGAGAGCACGAAAGCCACCTTGGACTGATCCTCCTTAAACAGAATGGGCTTACAAAGGAAATGCAAAGAGCACTGGGTCATAAAGATTTGGGCTTTATGTGGGTCACCTTGGAATCTTTCAGGGGCTGCTAAAGGAATGGTGGGGGACATGGCATGCACAACCTGAGTGGTAAGGGCTGAGGATGAAGTTGGAGAGGGATCAAAAACTGGCGCCCTAAGACCCCCAAAATTAGGACTAGGACTTACTGAAATTTGATCTAACCTCTGACGCAGGTAACTAGCTTCCTGATTAGATTTCTTAACCTCTTCCCTAGTTTCACTAAGTTGTTTCTGCAACCCTTCCAAGACAGAGGCTAACGCCTTAACATCGAAACCTTCAGCCATCTTGCTCGGACGGAAGAAATTTCACGGCACTTCAATCTGTCAGAAGTGTACCTGAACTTCCAGTAGTTCCGTAGAAGCAGATGACTTGAAGGAGGGCCCTTGTGGATTATTTCCCAATTCCCCCACTCCCCTGGACCCAGATCTCTCTAAGGCCAGGAGGGAAAGGGGAAGTGGAAGACAAAAGAGAGACTGCCACACAGGTGTCTTCTGAATCTTCTATTCAGGAAATAGCACCTAGAACATTAAGAACAAGATTAATACAGTTCCCTCCCAGAATTCCTAATTTCTCTGAACACCTTTCTCCCCAGACTATTGTTGTACCTTTTACTAGTGTGGAATTTGCTGCTCTCCAAAGTTAGTATTTAAGAGTATTCGCAATATAGTTCTCTGCACCGAAGAAGTTGCTCCAGGAACCTTTAGAAGATTGTTGGTAAACAGTTGTATTATTCATATGCATATAAACTAATACCCCCATCTACTATGTGCTACTGAAGGCAGTTTATGGTGCAAGCTGAAGCTCTGAGTTGCGAATACTGATAGTATTCCAGAAGTTGCGTCACTCCTTGTAAATACCAGTTGCTTGCGCAGGTACACCCAGGAACTGGAGTAGGGAATTATCACTTGCAGAATGCCAAACAACAGTCTTTGAAATAAAGTCTTTCAAGCTTCTTGTCATAGACCAGCAGAGAATAGAAGGGGCTTCTGGGTAAACTATATTACATTCACTGAGTCTTTCTTTATCATTAATATGCAAATTTCGTGTCAATAGTCTTTATAACGAGAATAATATCACTTGAGTGACACAAAGACTTCCAAAAGATAATTAGTTCAATCCTACTTGAAAGCACCGCTGACAGGAAACAGGAGCACCAGCCGGTAACTCTCAGCACAGGACGTCGTGCAGGAAATGATGACAGGACTCGGAATGACTGGAACTGAACTCGGCGAACTGACAGCTAGCTGCCGAGAATTATGTCAAAACAACAAGGCTGCTGTAGAATAGCCTAAAAGAGCTAATGCAGGTTTCAAAACTCTAGGAAATGCGGAGACACAGAAGCGCACAAGAGTAGCGCGTCTGCCCGCCAAAGTTCTTCAGTTGAAGTGCGCAGAGCCGGGCACTCGCGCACATGAAATGGCCGCTGGGCGCTGGCCACTAGAACGTTAACTGGAATGCAGAGTGGCACAACCAGGAAGCAACCTGGTCTAAGCCATACGCTGCTGTGCCACCAATTGACTCCACTTCAGAACAGGATGAGTCAAAGCCATGTTACTTGCGAACAAGCGTTTGACACCAGGAGGCTGAATTTTACTGTAAACAGCACGGATTCTGACAGGGAGATCCGGCTGAAGAAGCCAGAGTGTTAATGAAGCAGTTGCGACAATCGAGAGATGTCGCGAAGGCGAGTGTTCCTCTTGTTCCCCCACAGGTGGCGCCGGGAGTACCAGCAGCTGGTCAAGATAAGACGGCGGCAACAACAGCCGATCCGGGTAAGCTCGCATTGCCAATGGTGGGGGAGGGCTCGATACCCTCAAGGCGGGAAAAGGTTGCACAGCACATTCCCTTGGCCACGAAAGAGTTAATATGGGGAGACAAGTATGTCAACATGTTTTCATTGTTAACGGACCATCGTGAGATGGAGTATGCTAAAACTCAGAAAGATTTGTGGCACCCTAGTGTCTGGCGCACCAAGATGGCCGAGTTTAGGGTGGAAGAGACAGTGACGAACTGGGTTAAGGCCTTCTCTATATTTACCGCAGTTATGGGGGAACGTAAACCTGAGGTTATGACTGAGTTGGTTTGCTATCAGAATCGCATCATGGATTTTTATTCAATGTATGAGGGGGAAGAATGGAAAGGCTATGACATGAAGTTCCGTAAAGCAAAAGAATATGATGCTTCTTTGTCTTGGGATTGTTTGGACTCGGTGTCATGGCACAAGCAACTCCTGCCAGGGGCGACAGGTACGTCCTCGCCAGGCGGGAGCGGGTCCGGAGTGGTCCGCCAAAAGCCCGGGGTGGGGGCTATCAGCCTAGAGTTGGTGGGAATGGCGGAAAAGGAGGGGTCTGTTGGGGCTTCAATCGAGGCAATTGTAACAGACCACAGGGGACATGCAAGTTTAAGCATGTGTGTGCCGGCTGTGGGAATTCCTCACACCCGGAAAATGCATGTAGATCAAAAAATGGTGGGACGGGAGGAAAAGGTGGACCTAAGCAGGAGTGAGGTAGGCCTTTGTAACCGATTGCCTACACCCGTTGATCTCATGGTTATGATTCCGTGGTTAAACAAATACCCTGATCATGTATCCGCTGGGGTGTTGAGGAAGGGATTCTTACATGGCTTCCACATCCCGGCGGGGGAGGTTCGGGGGAACTCCTTTTGTAGAAACCAGTTATCGGTACGGCACAACCCAGGCGTGGCAGAAAAGAGAATAGCTAAAGAGGTCAGTCTAGGACGAGTGGCTGGCCCCTTTCCCTGCCCGCCGGTGGCCGAGTTCATCTGATCCCCGTTAGGGGTTGTCCCGAAGAAGGATCCGGGGGAGTTTAGACTCATACATAACCTTTCGGCTCCTAGTGAATGATGCCATTGACCCAGAAGTTTGTTCGGTACGATACGCATCGTTCGACGATGCCGTGGCCATATTGAACCACCTAGGCCCTGGGGCGCTGATGGCGAAATGTGATATCGAATCAGCATTCCGGTTGCTTCCGGTGCACCCGCAGGATCAGTGCCTGCTAGGTTTTGCATTTCAGGGAAGTTATTACATGGATAAATGCATGCCCATGGGTTGCTCCATTTCGTGTGCATATTTTGAGATGTTTAGCTGTTTTTTGGAATGGGCATTTACCGAGGCTACAGGGCATAGACATGTTATGCATTATCTGGATGACTTTCTGTTTTTGGGGGCAGCCGGGGATACGAATTGCGCGCAGGCGCTGTATGATTTCTGCATACTCATGAATGAATTTGGTGTCCCATTGGCACCAGGTAAGACGGTCGGACCATCTACTTCACTGGAGTTTCTGGGAATTGAGCTTGATTCTGTGGAGGGGTGTTTCCGACTACCAGTAGACAAAGTGATCAGGTTCCAGGCTTCCTTGATGCAATGCCTTGGGGGGGAGAAAGTGACCCTGCACCAGTTACAACAAACAGTGGGTCAGCTTAATTTTGCCTTGAGGGTGATTCCCATGGCCCGCCCGTTTTCGCGCTCTATCGCGCAAGCTATGGGGGGTCTCAAAGAGGCTCATCACCGTACGAGACTGTCTGGAGAGGTTCGCCAGGATATGCGTATTTGGTTGGCATTTTCTGGCGGACTTCAACGGTCGAGTCGTCTGGAGCTCCCCGCCAGAGTCTTCGGAGGAATTAGGTCTATGGACCGACTCGGCAGGGAGCGTGGGTTTTGGCGCCATCTTAGGTGATCGATGGTCAGCACAAACATGGCCAACATGGTGGCACTCCAACGGTCTCACAGGTAACATTGGGTTCCTGGAGTTATTCCCCATTTGGGTTGCTCTGATGACATGGGCTGACGACTTCAGGGGTCGCTCAGTGGTGTTTTGGTCCGACAATATGACGGTTGTTGATTGCATTAACCAACAGGCAGCACGCTGCAAAATTATCTTGAGATTGTTGAAAGAGATTGTGCTGCTTTGCATGAGGCTGAATGTACTGTTCAGGGCAAAACATGTGCCAGGTGTACTGAATCATGCGGCTGAAGCACTCTCTCGTTCACATATGCAGGCATTCAGGGGTTATCTGCCCACAGCAGACCCAGAGGCAGCACCATTCCCAGAAGCAATGTGGTTAATCGGTGCCTCGGATTACAAGACCTCGTGGCAGCGAGTCGAGCCCCCAGGACAAGGAAAGCATACGAAGGAGCGTTTCGTTCCTATTGCACATATTTGGGTCCTGCAGGGAGTCGGAATTGGGGTCAGGAGGAATCCGTCCTGGGGTACCTGGTAGCACTACACAGGGAGGGCCGATCAGTGGCAACGGCCGGTAGGCATAGGGCGGCCATTTCCTTCATGGCCCAGGTACACGGCATAAAAGACCCTACATGTTCCTTTTTGGTGAAGAAAGCCCTTCGCGGCTGGCAGCGCCTTGAGGGTTGCAAAAAAGATACGAGGCACCCGATTGGCTTAGACAGACTGTCTCTGCTTTTAGCAAAGCTGGATGAGACGTGTTCCTCCCATTACGAAACAGTTCTGTTCGGGCAGCGTTCACATTGGCATTCCATGGGGCCATGAGGGTGAGCGAGCTTGTCGCAAAGAACAAGAGAGATATGGAGGGAGGTTTGTGCAGGGATCACATCCAGATAAGGGGTGATTCGATGGTAATCATGATAGCCAGGTCCAAGACTGACCAGGGGGCTATAGGAGATAGTGTGGTCATACAGCGCAAGCATGGGTCCCCCATCTGCCCGTTGAAATGTGTGGAAGACTATTTGGCGCTAAGAGCGGCCGCTTGGGGGGGGAGCTTGCTACGACACAAGGATGGCACCCCACTGACGAGATTTGAGTTTCAGAGGGTGCTGGCACTGGGAATCGCTGACGCGGTCATGGACCCGTGTGATTTTGGGACCCACTCCTTTAGGATAGGGGCTGCTACTGAGGCTACAGCCAGGGGTCAGAGTGCTGAGGAAGTGAAACAATTGGGCCGTTGGTCCTCGAATTGCTTCAAGAGGTATGTGCGCTTGCACATGTTGTAAGTGATCAATTGACATGCACTCACGTTTTCTGTCTTTTGTTTCTTTGCAGTTTCGCGAGCCTGCCATGCAGGGCGGAATTGGAGGTTGACCCTGCATCAAGAGACCAGCGGTCAGAGATCACTGACTGGAGAGAGGATGGCATGGGTCGTGGGCCACTCATACGTGAGACGCGCCGGTGACGTATTCAGGGAAGGTGACGCGATTCACGCACCTGGGGAATACGGGTTCAGAGTGGCTTTCCATGGGAAAGGAGGGCTCGTTTTTGACAAATTTGAGTCATTTTTCGAGGGACTTTTAGGGCGGCATAGGTCACCGCCATCTGTAGTCATAGTACACCTGGGAGGCAACGATTTGGTGACACTGGGCAGAAGAGTGTTACTTGAACGAATCTTGTTGGCTGTTAGCTGGTTGGCTAAAAGAGTCCCGGGGTGCACGATTGCCTGGTCCCACATGATTCCTAGAAGGAGGTGGCAGGGGGGCCTTTCGGTGTCAGCTCTGAACCATTCAGTTAAACGGGTCAATAATAAGATTGGTGGATTGTTCCGTTCTGCACAGTTGCATGTCATTCCACATGGGTGTATCCGGGGTGACCAGATGTATCTGAACGATGGGGTACACCTGTCCAGGGTGGGGAATGATTTACTCATAGGAGACTTGGTTGCATGGCTGAGGGGTTTGAGGAAGCATGACCTGTAGGTGGAGTTGGGGGGGACCGGATGGTCGGTCAACCATCCGGTCTGTGGCGGTAAGGTCATGATCGGTGAGCAGTAATTTAAAGGTCCCTAGAGTGGGGCGCCACCCACAATGGATGGGAGCGCCCGGGGGAAGACGGCCATTGGCCCCTTCCACGGGGAGGCGGCACCCACTAAGGATGGTGCGCCTAGGGGGAGATGGCCATGGGCCCCTCCCAGGGGGGGAGGCGGTTATATGCCCCTCCTTACTAATATCCCGGGGGCCGGATATCCGCGACGGCGGATAGAGAGTGTGGGGTTGGGGGGAGAGTCCACGCTGTCCTTCCTACAGAGACCTCCTACGGGAACTCGGACGACCCTTAAGATGGCGTCGAGTAGAAAGGGGTCCCCCACCACGACAAGGGAAGTTACAGTTGGCAATGAGGGTAGAGCCCTCTGCGCATGCACCGCTCACACAGTGAGGGCGGGAGTTTGGGAGTAGGGATCTGACACCGGTTAAGACCTTGCCGTTGGCCCTTAATGCTAGGATGTACAATTTGAATTAGAGTGTATGCATTTTCAGGATGTTAGCCAAAAGTACAGGACTGCATCGAAATGTAATAAATGACAAATTGTACATAAATGCATAATGATGAAACTTTTATTTAATGTTTTTAAATTTTGTTTCATATTTTAATAAATACGGCCGGGAGGGTGACTCCCTCCCGTCTTCCAAAAGTTCAACTATTGTCCGACTTCCCATCCTTGGGGATATGTGTTGGGAGGGGGTGGCGGCATCCCGGCCATATGGAAAGGGGCGACCGCTCGGTCCCCCCGAATGTATGGTTGGGTGCCCGAACCTCCCGGGAAACCATTTTGGGCGGGGTGGGAGTTGCCCGGCTGGTATGCCCAAAGTGGCGTGGCCGGGGCGCGCCTTTCCCCGCCCGAGAGGGGTTGTCCTAGACACCTCGATGGAAGACCACGCCCAGTAGGCGTATCGGGGACGGGTACACGCCCTCCTGCAGAAGGATAAAGGAGCGGGAATCCAGAAGATCGTCCTCTTGTTCCTCGGATCGGAAGGCTGCACCCACTCGTTGCTCGTGAGCCCTCGACGGAACAAGCAGCAATTTTGACCCACCCACCAGCCCCTGATAGCAAAAGTTTGGAGGAAAATAAAGGTCTTCTGTGTGATGAAAGTATAGGCCTTTTTTCCTTGATAGAGTGTATGAAGGAACTTTGAGAATAAAGATTTGGTTTGCATTGGAGAAAATTCTTCTTGCAGGAAAGTTCAGTGATAACAGTAAGATGATGTAAAAAAAATTCTTGTTAGTAGGTAAACAACTGTCGTATTTATTTGTCGGGCGGTAAGGTCATGATCGGCGAGCAGTAATTTAAAGGTCCCTAGAGTGGGACGGCCATTGGCCCCTTCCACGGGGAGGCTGCACCCACTAAGGATGGTGCGCCTAGGGGGAGATGGCCATGGGCCCCTCCCAGGGGGGGAGGCGGTTATATGCCCCTCCTTACTAATTTCCCGGGGACCGGATATCCGCGACGGCGGATAGAGAGTGTGGGGTTGGGGGGGAGAGTCCACGCTGTCCTTCCTACAGAGACCTCATACGGGAACTCGGACGACCCTTAAGATGGCGTCGAGTAGAAAGGGGGCCCCCACCACGACAAGGGAAGTTACAGTTGGCAATGAGGGTAGAGCCCTCTGCGCATGCGCCGCTCACACAGTGAGGGCGGGAGTTTGGGAGTAGGGATCTGACACCGGTTAAGACCTTGCCGTTGGCCCTTAATGCTAGGATGTACAATTTGAATTAGAGTGTATGCATTTTCAGGATGTTAGCCAAAAGTACAGGACTGCATCGAAATGTAATAAATGACAAATTGTACATAAATGCATAATGATGAAACTTTTATTTAATGTTTTTAAATTTTGTTTCATATTTTAATAAATACGGCCGGGAGGGTGACTCCCTCCCGTCTTCCAAAAGTTCAACTATTGTCCGACTTCCCATCCTTGGGGATATGTGTTGGGAGGGGGTGGCGGCATCCCGGCCATATAGCAAATAGCACATATTTCCTGTCAATCTACACACATATACAAACAAATAAAAAAATCGTATTTATTACCACATTAAATCAAAACGAAACACACTTTTATATTGCTTGAACTTTTGTACCCTTTCCAACTGACAAAAGTTTCAACCCTTCCCCCATTCCACAATCTGCCAGTTACCATAGAAACACTTCAGGGAACGCCAAAAGTTCATCATACATTGTTGCAAATTAAAACAGCAAGTGTGCTTGACTTGAGAATATACCAGCTTATCTTATGTAACCTTCTTTTCTATCAGTTTTTCTTAACCAATAAAAGTCAGACTTTTAAAAAAAAGAAACATGCATCCTAGCTTAGTGTAGAATGTTGTCGAGCAACTAATCATTTCTTTTCTTTTTTCAAAACTGCATATTGTCCACCATTTTAGAAAAAATCTTACTTTTCAAACTGTCATTTCATTTACTGACACCTGAGTGCATCCAGACCTTTCTTCAACATGCTGAGAGTGTGGATTGTGGGACAGCTATATTTTCTGGAGCCAAAGGTCCGCACAACAGAATAGAATTCACAAGGACCTACGTTTACCAAATGTAGACATTAAATGGATTGGACAGAGAGGATTTAAGTGGCACCAATTAATGCCATTGGTGAAATCCTTTTTACATCTCCAACACCTTGCCCTCATAACTATGTACTGTGGTGGCAATGACCTAGGCATTTTGACAGGGGTAGGTCTGGAAATGCTTATGAAGGACACCTTTGCACAATTGATGACACTTTTCCCCAAAACTGCCTTTGTCTATTCTAATATATGCCAAAGCCAGAAATGGAACTGGTCCAACCACTATTGTCAACATATTGAGAAAGCTAGGAAACATGTGAATAAATCTGTTTCTGCCTTTCTCTGAGACTATAGAATGGGGTCCATTTACCACAACAATCTGCGTTTCAATATGCATGATATGTATAGGAGAGACAGTGTACATTTTACAGATGAGGGAAACAGAGTCTTCCTCTTGAACTTAAGACTCTACATTGGTACTTACTTGTAGGTAATAAAATCTCCCAATAAACACAAGGGCTCTTTTTAGAGCCACCCAACATCTAAACACATACACTTCATAAATATCTGAAAAATATTCTTATTTTTCTTCTTTCAGTATGCTTATGGGATGACTTCCAATCTTCGCACCGTACGTCGTCCATACATGCTTCGTACGCGTACAATAAAGCAACCATAAAAAATAGCCTTTATCGCAAATTTTGTATAATCCCCGAGGACCCCATCCTCCGGGACTCAAATGTAACATTGCGGACCATGGGAAGATCCCCAAGGCCTCCACGGTCCCAGCGGCTCCCCACTTCCTGTGGGAGCCGGCATTGCTTTTCGTCACAGAGAGGAGCTTACATGCTTCCATTCTACTTTTAAAGATGATTTCAACAGTTATACATTTTATAAAATAATATAGTACTGCACGCTAAAGGAGAAAACTCAGCACAATTGTGATAGAATAGAAAATAGAAAAAAAAATACTTCTACATTCAACAAACTTGTAAGCAGAGTACACAGTTAAATTTAAAAACACCCTACCACAACTAGTTTTTGAAACTCATTATACAATAAAATGCGTCACAAAATATGCTACATGCATGGTGACTGTATCGTAACTTCACATAGGAAAAAGAAAACCACTCTTACGCTACCAGGAAAACTCAACAACAGTACAAGGCCCACATTTCCATTCTAGTGATTTCATAGTTGCAGGTCTAGTTGTCAGATCAACACACACACTCCCTCATGGCTGGTATACACCCATACCACACCCATTCAGCGCATCCGTCACTACACACGTGACCCTATGTATAAAAAATACGGAGCGCACGTGTTGTATGCCATTTTAGAGTTGTTCCCAAAGCACCGACAAAGGGTCCCACTACTACATGCGTGGCCTCTTTGATCACTGAGTTAGTGGTGCCCAAGCACTGAGTGGGTGAAGAACCTGCGATGATGATGATGGGAGCAGGAGTATGTCGTTAGCCATAGAGATATCAAGACTCTGCACCATATATGAGACTTCTTTGTTGGAGATCGGGACTACATCATGCAGAAGGTGTCTTATCCACAAAAAGGTGAGCAGTGAGGCTTGAGCACGCATCGGAGGGAGGCAAAGGGTTGTAGCTGACAACATACAAATATGCGACTTAGTATTTCAGACGAACGCACTCCTATATAGTGCATTCATTTACATGCATAATTTTTTTTCCCAATAGCAGTAGCATTTTTATAATCGCTGAAATGACCCGAATATTACCAATACAAACAGTTCTTAGAAATATGATAATGAACGTGTATAAAAGCGCGATGTTATCTAACTCCAAATTAATAAGTTAACAATTACCAATCATGACATCATTCTTTTAATATATTTTAGATATAGAGCTTCACGATGGATTATGTAAGAAGAACAACGGCAATAGCACACGGTGAGCAAAGAAGCTTGTTTCCGAAAGAACGACAAGTTATCTGTGAAAGGAGAGAATGTGTAGTATGCAGCAGGCACGCAAAACACACATTGGGCTAACGGGGCTTCAGATAGGATGAGATAGCTTCCTAGGCCCACACACAGTCGCACCCGAGTACATCACAAGTCTTTTATGACATTTTACTTGTTAATGAGACTTTGATGTCCCCCCTTACAGCTCCTGCATCGCCACTCTTCTGTTTCCTTGAAGTTAAGGCCCCCCCAAAAGGAGCTTGTAAATCTGCATCTGACTTTAAAAGAAAAAAATCTCAACTCCAGACTGCGAGACAGTTTTAATGTTGTTTTCTCTCTCTTCATTTCTCTCTCTCACTCTCTGTGACATCATTTCTCTTTCTCTTTTAAACTTATAGACACTGCTGTCTGCTTAGACTTGTAGAACGACAGCTAAAGTGAAGTTGTGAACTCTGGTGGCCGCAGTGTTTGGCCACAGTGAATATACAAGTAAGCAGAGCGGCCTAGATATACAATGCCTCCATTACAATGCATTAGAAATATGTTGGCGTGTTTACAATCCCGCTGTGCAACTTTTGTGTCAGTAACGCAGTAGGCACTTCCATATACACATCACTTGAATGCGGAACTATAACAGAACTGAAATGTACTAGGCACACTACACATGTAAAACCGTAGTCTAACCTTTATTTGTGAAAGGTCAGAGTGGGTAGTGTGCAGCAGCTTCACTGTGTTGAAATGTATAATAACCTCCTAGCAGTGACAACAGATAGGATACAACAGTCTGACAAACAGATCTACATGCTTATTACACCACTTTTATGTCACTTTTAACATGGGAAAAATGACGCAGGGAACATGTAAATGTACGCCTGACTTTTCAAGAAAAAATCTCGACTCCAGACTCTGCGAGACATTTTTAATGTTGTTTTCTTTCTCTTTCTTTCTCTCTCTCACTCTCTGTGACATCATTTCTCTTTCTCTTTTATACTTATAGACACTGCCGTCTGCTTTGACTTGTAGAACAACAGCTAAAGTGAAGTTGTGAATTCCACTGGCCGCAGTGTTGGCCGCAGTGTTTATACAACGGTACGCACAGGGGCCTAAATATACAATGACTTCATTAGAATGCATTAGAAATAAGTCAGCATATTTACAATCCCATTCTGCCACGTTTGTATCAGTAACGCAATAGGCACTTCCATATAGACACCACTTGAACGCGGCACCATAAAAGAAGTGAAATGTACCAGACACACTGCTCACGTAAAATCGTAGTGTTACCTTAACTTGTAATGCTTCAGCTCATCTACTCACATCTACATCATTCTAAACTCTAATTTTTTGTTTTGTTTTACAGATTACCAATCGTATGTCTTTTAGAATCCACCTCCCAATATGTTTATAATATCGTTTTTTAAACATTATTTTTGTAGTTGTTTATAATATAGTTATCATTAAGTTTCGTTTACAGATATTGTTTTAATACAACTACATACTACTTTTTCTTTGTGGGGGTGACGAAATATTGAAATAATATTTATAATGTTGAAGTACTATACTAAGATGTTCAAGAGTAGGATTGAAAAGTACTAAGTTATATTTTTCAGGATAGACTACAACATGGTAATTAAATCAAAGTAATACGAAGCAATGTGTACCATATTTACAAACCTCTTGTGACACTTTCCTGAGCAAACTTACTCCCCTACACAATTTAGTGTGTGGGCCTCAATGACGCCCCTCAAACCACTGAAACAATCACCCCACAAAGATTTCTATATTGTATAAAAGGGGCTGCGTGCCCTCCGCCTGGTGACCTGGAGTCCACCGCGCCCAGACCCGGTTGCTGCACTGTCCATTGGGGGTAAACAGCTATTACAATGTGGTCATAACCACGCGTGATTGTCACCACTAAGCCATTAGCACGCATATGGCTTTACCACGCATGCCTTTACCACGCATGCTTTTACAACTGGTAAACATTAACCACGCATAATAAAGCCATAAACCTCCTAATGGCTTTGTGGTGACGGACACACGTTGTAATGGCTGTGGCTTACGTGCTTCAAATTAATTTTTAGGTATACGTGTGACTAAGTCTAATAAGATCAGAGGCCAAGGACAAACACCGTGGTGTCTGTGGGAAAAAATCTCATTGATCACAGAGAAGATAGATTGGGGGTAAAATGAAAGTAGCAGGTATAATAAAAATAATAGCGGTGGATATCACACATGGCCCGGGAAAAGAAAGCGGCACATTTAATACCTCAAAAGACGACAGCCAGCTTTGCTTGGCGAACTTGAAGAAAAAAGAAGAAACGTGGGCTTGGAAACGAGGCTGCGCATGCCTAGAGTGTACAACTGGTGCACAAAAAAAACGGAAAGTTTTACATACTATCATATTGATGTCATCAGTGATATCATTTGAGAGGTCATCAGTGATATCATTTGAGATGTCAGCAGTGATGTCATGAGTGATTTCACTGACCATGTAATGAGTGATGTAATATGTGAGGTGCATTGCAGGGCGCAGAAGTTATAGTTAGCTGAACTAACTATAATGGGGGAATTTCAAAGGTTTTGTATGAGTGAAATGTCAAGCTAACTATAACATGTGTGAAACCTCTGTTTTTTTCAGTGAATTTCTAAGGTTTTTTAAATACTAATTCCTAACTAGAACGTGTGTGAAACCTATGTTTTTTTTCAGTGAATTTGCAAAGTTTTTTAAATGCTAATTCCTAACTATAACGTGGCTGTAACCTATGGTTTTTTCAATGAATTTGCAAGGTTTTTTAAATGCTAATTCCTAACTATAACGTGTGTGAAACCTATGGTTTTTTCAGTGGATTACAGTGTGCCAAAACCCACCTTAGTATCCAAACCCCCTAACAGACTAGCAATCAGTGACTCATTCGTTTTTCGTCCTATAGCAAAAACACCAATAACTAGTCAACCCAGAACATGCAACTTAGATTACCTCAAGTAAGGTGGATAACAAGAGCACTCTTTCGTTATAGTCTTACACCAGTCCAAAACAAGCAGTAAATGAAGACACGTGCAAGTTTGAAATGTTTCTTTCTAACGCCGTAATCTCATGCACAGTACCTTAGATAATACAAGCAAACATATTATCAGAAACAAGGTTGTCAGTATTGTTACTATTCCATAAAATACAAAAGGACAAAGCATCTTATAATGCTAAAGGGAAAGAGATTTAAAATATACCTAGATTTCACACTCCCTACCTAGCAGGTTAGTTGATAACTACAGAAGGTCTTATAGGATTGCATGGGCGAACCCATACCTCTGGTACTCAGCAGTAGTGGATCACAATGAGTTCTGCACAAACTATCAGGGTACGAATGTTCTCCAATTGTGTGGAATCATGCCTGCACAGAGCATTATTAAAGTATAAGATGTGGCCACAGCTGCATATGTGCTATGACTCGAATGTGCGAGGATCATTCCGAATAACAGACACAGTCTCCAAGATAACCTTGATGTTCCATGCTCTCACTACACACACTACACTAGCGAGGCACTCTACATATGTAGCATAACAAATCATTTGAATCAAAATACTCAGCCTTCTCTAAACAATATCGCAAGTGCGTGTCGTGTGAAAACAGAGCAGGAAAGCAAAAATGGTGTTTAAGCTTCTAATAAACCAAGCTTCAGACCCTTCCTTGATTGAAGCATGTGATATAAACGTGGACTAATTACGAACACAGAGTCCAAGCCTGAAAAGCACCGTCAAGTTCATATTTGCAAAAAAAATGATTTGCTGTTTCATAGAAAGCAGTAACTAATTATTAATAAATAGGAAGAAAAATCAAACAGTCTTACTCCAACAGCGTATAAGCACAGTATGTAGCAACAGCCTCCAAGAGGAAGTCACTGTTCTCATCTGAAAACATTTCAGCCATCCAAATTAATAGTGGGACTGAACATACATGTTCCTCAACGACGGGTGCCTCTATCACAATCGGAGGAAAAGTCGGGTCATCTTCAATGTAACTGCGTGCCAAGAAGTCATGCGCCGCTGCAAAAACATTCCAACATCCCATTATTCCATGTATCGCTGCTAAGACCATAATCCTGCCGCCAGAACAGAGAAAGTCATGAACCACTGAGGGGCTCATTAGCTGGTCATAATCCGCGTTGGGAGACACCGTACTGAGAGACACAAATCCAGGGCAAGTCGAAATCGCAGCTCAGGCAATGGAAGACAGGTTGAACGTATGTGAAAAAGGAAAATCAAAACGATAATCCATAAGCTGCACTCAATGTAGCCAGAGGCAGCGCTCCGTAATAAGTAAGCATTCGGTAGCGCACCAGCAACAACCGAGAAATATTGCGTGTGCTACAGGATGTGCATTCATATTTAAGTAAACAAATTAACAGAAGCACACCGGCAACTAATGTGAGTATTAAGGGGAATCCACCAGCGATGCGGGAAAGAATCGAATGGAAAAATGCTGACAAGACACCAACTATAGTTTGAAATGAAGTCACAAGGCCACTGCTTACAACTTTAAAAAAGTAAAGTAACTCCGTAGTCAAGGACACATTAAAGATAGTCTGAATTAACTCCCCAAAATGCAGGGGCACGTCTGTATTTAATAAAGCATGTGCGGGTGGTTGCTACATGAAGGACAAATATTTCTCTAGCAGATGTTAGAGCGACCTCTTTTTGAGACAATAGCGCTCTTATACGGCTCATTTGGTTGACTCTTCTTTCAAGGTCGGAATCGACGACCAGATAGAAACATCCAGCTTCCCATGCAGAGGAGTAAACACAACTTTTTTATAGCAAACCACACGCTCAGTTACTGTAATCATGTAACCGATGCCTGCTAACATTGCACAACAATCTGCATTATTTCAAATTAAATAACTCACGTTTCCAGTAAACTGAACATTGGTATGATAGCAGTTGTCAGAGTGCCTTTCAAAACTTGTTTACAAGAGCCATGCAATTATATGTGTCTACAAATTAAGGAGTGATCTGGTACTATTGTGCAATCTTCGCCATTCAGAAAGACTTCTTTTCCCTCCCTCAGGCACCTATATGTAAGTGATAATAACCAAGCTTCATGGAGATAAGCGCTGCCTAAAGATCCATATCTACCTGTAGCATAGTATTTCATGTAAACCTTAAACTTAAACAGGCTAAAAAGTAACGTTATGATACCGTGGATAAGCCACACAGCTGAATTGGATCTCCAATGAGTGACCACTTCTAAACATTCTCATAGCGCACCCTGTGCTCTGATTTGACAGCGAGAGAATGATTGCAGCATAGTTTGTACTGCTAATCATTCTCAGCATACGCTACGAATACGCTTTCACGTTACGCGTCGCATCAAAGCTTCCGTGTGACATCATGTACGGCGCCCCGTATACAAAGACGCAAATGTTTTTAATTGTTTAAAAACATATATTTATGTATTTAATGAACATAGTAACAGAAGACATTATCTAGGATAATTATGAAAAAAAATGTTTTAAGTTCCAATAATCCTATATTACTTTTAAAAGCAATTACACAAATCACGGTGGAACGTCATGCGTACTCGCATCGTAAGAATACCGTAATCACAGCATAAGCATACGCAAAGCCATGTGACTTTAAAAGAAGAGATTTGATTGGTTCATAACACTTCCTATTAGAACTGTTGAAACTTCAGTCCCATTTTAATAATTCTACTTTGACTTTCTAAGAAGAAGAATCCCTTATGAGAATCTTGTCAAGTAGATCGAAGTTTACCTTAATATCAGCAATGGACTCATCTTCCAGCTATTCTTCAGAGGAATATTTCATTCATGAAGAACCTCCAAAGAAGAGGAAAGAAGCTCTAATTTGGCAATTTTTTACTTTTTCAGAAGGTCACAAAAAGGTTAATGCTCCAAAAGTAACCTGTAAAATTTTCCAAACTCTTTCAAGGGGTGATCCATCTCAAAAATACTCCTTTGGCACAGCAAATATGGAGTGACACGCGAAGAACTTACACCCCAACAACTTAGCTCGAGCTGCAACACAGAAGTTGAAGGACAACTCACCTGCTACTGCACCAAGCACATCAACTGCTGCAGCAGCATTTTCAGCAAGCACTCCACACCCACAAATTGATCCTCATTTTGCTAAGGTTAAAATTCTATGCATTTATTGCAATGAACTATTGTGTTATGGGGAACAGTCTATTGACCTGATAAAACGCAGCAAGCAGGAGCATCTCTGTCCTCGACATTAGTTTTTTTTTTCATTCTATTTGTTCCTGTTGGACACTTCCAAGCCCCCAATTATAGAAAAAAATTGCCCCCGGGATTTGGCCTCCCCGGGAGCTACTTAAGAATAAAATGGACTTCTAGTTTTTTTTTTCCTTTTCCACTGCGTACGAGTACAATACGCGTACCCCGCATGTTTTTGATAAAAAAAAAAATATACATTTTTGCGCCTAAAGATCCATGTGGGACCCCCTGAGCAGGCCTAGAGGATCAACATGTTTCTACCCTACCCCCTTTCCTTATTTTTCAACTTTATTTTACTGTTTTCTTGTGATTCGAGGCACAAGATGGCTGCCAACACTTCCTGGAGTGTTGACAGACAGTTGACATCCAATCAGCATGCAGCTCGTGCTCCTAGTTGCACGGATTTTGGTACACGTTCTGTACTTCGTCTCTAGATATCGCTATGATTTTACTTTTGATTTTCTCAGGAACTACTGAATGGATTTACACCATTTAACAAAAAGCACAATCTGCGAACCTAACTCTACCTCTCTGCCAAATTTGGTGTAATTCCGTTCAGCTGTTCGGGCTGTAGCCCTGGCTAAAGGTACTTATGGAAAATTGTATGGGGAAAACACGTTTTGGGACCCCCTTTTTTTTTTGTCACTCCGCTTAACGAATCATGGAAGGAGCAGAGCCGAAGAGGCCATTGTCTTGGAGAAATTCGCGAAGATTCGTCCACCAGCGCCAAAGTTATCCAAATAGAATGTTGTGGATTTCCTATGGAAAGTAGGTCCTAACTATAACTACCTACTGGCGACCACCAGTAGGTGATATATATATATATATTCACTAAAAATAACCATAGGTTTCACACACGTTATTGTTAGGAATTAGAATTTAAAAAACCTTGCAAATTCATTGAAAAAACCATAGGTTTTACACACGTTATAGTTAGGAATTAGCATTTAAAAAACTATGCAAATTCATTGAAAAAAACATAGGTTTCACTCTTTATAGTTAGCTGAACATTTCTCTCATACAAAACCTTTGAAATTCCTCCGTTATAGTTAGCTCAGCTAACTATAACTTGCGTGCCCGCAATGCACTGCTGATGACGTCACATATTACATCACTCATGAAATTGTCAGTGACATCACTCATGACATCACTGATGACATCTCAAATGACATCCCTGATGTCATCACTGATGACATCCTCCAGTGAATGTGTGTCTTTCTGAAAAATATTTTTTTATATATGTATATCTAAAGAATTAAACAAACACTCAGGTGCACCACACAATCGTTTACAGTACAATTTATAGTTAATAAAACGAGCGAAGATGATGTCTTTTCTTGTATTTTCAATCTTTATTTTCCAACATATGCAGCAAACAGCCGACGCGTTTCGTCCCTAAGGGACTTCTTGAGGGCTTATGGGTTGAGAACTAATCCTTCCAATTAGTGTCTTCAATGTTGGAAATCCGTATGGCACCTTTCCAAAGGCGATAACCCCAGAAGAGATAAGTGCATGTACTTGTTAGTGCCTGGGCTGTATCTTCTTATTTTGTATATTTAAAAGTAGAGATTAGAAGAATTTGAAGATTTCCACATAATGGGAACCAATATCTGTTACAGATTTATACTAATTCCTGGCCATATGCAGTGTAGAGACCACACGGATTTTTGATGTGGGCACTGGAATACCAGCAGGTCGATCGTGATAAGTCGACCTGCGCACATCCACATGGAATTCGTCTCTGCCTAGATCCGAGAACCGAGCAGCCCTTTAGACCTGTATATCTAAAGGTCGATGGAAGAATAAATGGATAAATAAGTATATAATTGGATGTTTTTTTTGTAAAATTGATTGTATAACTGACTTATTAAGTATATCTTAGTGAATAGGTGTACTAGCGAGTAATCTTTAAATATTTAAATATCTGTATCAGTGTCTCACTTTGTATATAAGTGGCTGCATGGTTTGGTGAGTAGCTACATGAGTGTGTATATGGGTTATTAGTAGGTTTTTTGAGTACCAAAATGAATGTTTGTACGGTTCGGTGGGGAGTATTACTTAGCTCACAGTTGCATGAATGACTGACTCACTGTTTGTATGTGTTTTGAAGACAGCATGTGAGCAGAACATTATGGGTGGATGAGTGTGTGTATGGGTGTGTTAGTGAGTGAATGACTGTCTCAATAGTATCTTTATGAGTAACTACATATGTTGTAAACTAGTATATGTGAGTATTGATGTATATAAGTGAGTATATCTGAGAGCGAGAGATTCTAAGACTTCCTGTATAAATAAGTATGTATTTCTATAAGTGATTGTTTTAGAGAGTAAGTATGTCTACGATTCTGTAGAAGTTAGTGTAGTGGTGGGTGTATAGCTGTATATGCAAGTAACTGGATATTTGCATGTGTGAGTATGTGTGTGAGTAACTCTATAGATGAGTATCGGTGTACAACATGATATATAGGTGTATGAGTACATATGATGAGTGAGTACATGTATGAGTGACTATATAGAACTGTTGGTGAATGAGTGGATGGGTATGTAGATTTTGGGATTACTCAATAGGTTGTTCTAACTGGAATTGGTATCTCCATTTTTGTGAAAATTTTAGTTTCAATTTTTTTTCATGTGTATCAAAGGTTATATTACAGTAAGAGGAGGTCTGCCACAAGGATGATGTCATCAGTGATGTCATCAGGGATGTCATTTGAGATGTCATCAGTGATGTCATGAGTGATGTCACTGACCATGTCATGAGTGATGTAATATGTGACGTCATCAGCAGTGCATTGCGGGTACTCAAAAGTTATAGTTAGCTGAGCTAACTATAATGGAGGAATTTCAAAGGTTTTGTATGAGAGAAATGTTCAGCTAACTATAACGGGTGGAACCTATGGTTTTTTCAATGAATTTGCAAAGTTTTTTAAATGCTAATTCTTAACTATAACGTGTGTGAAACCTATGTTTTTTTTCTGTGAATTTCAAAGGTTTTGTAAATGATTATTTTTAAATGTATTAATTAGTATGTCCTTCTTTTTATATATTTTTTAGATTATATTTCATATTCTTATTATAAAATATTAACAAAACTAAATTGCAAAGTAATTTTTGGATGAATTATTGCTTGACGTTGGTTGCAAGTATAACACAGCTCTAGAAATTCTCTTGGGGCCCTATGCTCACAATGCTGTATCAATCCTTACACCTGCTTCAAGCCTGTGCAAGTTTTTGATGCAGCATAAGCTCAAAAGTCACTGAATAAAATGTTATTCATTTTACTCAGTCACTTTTACGAGGCCTTGCTGCACCCCCTTCTGCACAAAAAAAAACCTCTTCTGGTGCAGCGCTTTACAATGTAATACACCCTCCAGATGCATCACATTGTTAACAGCACACACCATGGCACAACTTTTACACCACCGCTGTGTCACAAAAGTGACGCAACGGCTGTGTAAAAGAGGCACAAGGGGATTGTAAATCTGCCCCTAACACATACAAATTCACCCAGGCACTTTCACCAGCAGCGCAAATTGAAGCATACCCTTGTAACATATTTATGTACACATGACACATCCAAGTGCTTCGGACATATTACAGTATACTATAGATAAACACCTTATAGATTCATGCTGTAGCAGTTCCTTATAGTTCTGCACTTTCACATTCTCCATACACTAGTAACATATTCATTCATTCATTTATGAACTACACATTCATTCTTACAAACTTTTACACACTACAATAGAAAAATAGTTCTTTCTTTGACCAGTGAAGGTAGTTAAAAAAATAATAGTTTTTTTTGTTTTGTACTTTTTTTATGTTTTCTCAAGAAATTCCAAGCAGAACAAAAGAATGAAAAAAATAACGACTAATGTCGACGACAGCAATGATCCTGCATCCTGCGTTTCATCAAGTCTATAGCCTGTTCCCCATAACACAAAAGTTTATCGCAATAAATACATAGAATTTTAACTTTAGCAAAGTAAAAATCAATATGTGGGTGTGGACTGCTTGCTGAAAATGCTGCTGCCGCAGTTGATGTGCTTGGTGTAGCAACAGGTGGGTTCTCGTGCAACCTCCGACTTGCAGCTCGAGCAAAGTTCTTCACATGTCGCACCATATTTGCCGTGCCAAAGGAGTATTTTTTACATGAATCACCCCTTGAAAGAGTTGTTTGGCAAATTTTACTTTTGGAGCGATAACCTTTTTTTGACCTTCTGGAAAAGTGAAAAACTTCCAAATTAGAGCTTCTTTCCACTTCTTTGGACGTTCTTCAGGAATAAAATCTCCCTGTGAAGAACGGCTGGAAGATGACTCCATTGCTCTTATTATTGTGATCTTCCGTCTATTTGAGAAGATTCTCAGAACAAATGCTTCTTCTTAGAAAGTCAAAGTCGAATAATTATAATGGGACGGAACTTTCAACAGTCGCAATAGGAAAAGTTATGAACCAATCAAATCTCTACATTTAAAGTCACATGTCTTTGCATACACTTATGGTGCACTTGCTAAGCTCTTTCAATACGAGTACACATGTTGTTCTACCGCGATTTGTGTAATTCTTTTTAAAAGTAATATATGATTATTACAAGTATTAAAAAAATTCATAGTTATCCCAAATGTCTGCCCTTAGTATGCACATTAAATACATACATGTTTCAAACCAAGTAGAAACATTGCCCCCTTTCGGGTGCAGAACGCCGTACATGACGTCACACCGAAGCTTTAATGTGACGCATAACGTCAAAGCATATTTGTACCATATGCGTGGGTACGCGCTGAGTATGATAAGCAGTACAAACTATGGTGCGATCAAGCTTTCAGTGACAAATCAGAGCTCAGGGCGCGCTAAGGAGAATGATTAGAAGTGCTGACTCATTGCAGATTCAATTCTGCGCCAGCCTCCGGCCACATTATAACACCGCCCCCATCTCTCTCTGTTGTTAATTTTTATTGCACACACTCATACTTGCACATGCGTGGTGCACGCCCGCCCACACTACCCACATGCCACCACCTAGCATGCTTGCTATCATTTAGCCTGGAAACCAATACATTAGCCAATGGCATGTCCACCAGGACCATCATTCTTACAGACTGCGAAAACGCTACCAATGACGGCCCTGGGCTTGGTTTGCTCAGCCCCCACGGTTCCCATATAATGCGGGCACTGACGTGAGCGCGCTCTCTTTTGCCTGCCTCTGCTGCGGTGATAGACAGACTGTCGAAAACACCCCAGACTCAGCGAAACCGCAGCCTTTGAAGCCACGACAAAAGACGACAGAAGCAAAGGTAAGAGAAGACGTCACAACATCAGCCTCCACTGTAAATTGTATATGCATAATGCTATTTTTTTATCCTTCATATGGCTTTCCTACCCCTCAATGGTTTTAAATTGTACTTACATAATTGAAATATTTCTTTATAAGTCACGAGGTCCTATACACCTCTAATCTTAAAAATTGGGTGTGCATACATTTCTGTGTCGTATTTCTGTACTACAAAAAAGGGGGTGGTGATGGACAGAGTATCTGAATTAATCAGAACACTCCTACCCAGTCAACAGATCAGGGCTTGATCCATCACCGTTTTTTAGCTCACTGCACCATCCCAGTTCAGAACCTGGCTACATGCAAATTAGTCTGTCCCTGGCCCAGTGCATCATGGGAACAGGGCAGACCAAACTACCAAGCCAATTCTTTACTGGAAAGGAAACAAGCTTCCGGGGACCGGTTTCTGGCATTACAGCCGTCTTCGGCCCGGCTTGCTTGAATCCTGATGGTGCAGTGAGCAAGGGACTCACCTCTGAGCATACCCTTCCACACTTGTGGTGGCCAAAATATTTCAAAAAAGGGGGTGGTGATGGACAGAGTATCTGAATTAATCAGAACACTCCTACCCAGTCAACAGATCAGGGCTTGATCCATCACCGTTTTTTAGCTCACTGCACCATCCCAGTTCAGAACCTGGCTACATGCAAATTAGTCTGTCCCTGGCCCAGTGCATCATGGGAACAGGGCAGACCAAACTACCAAGCCAATTCTTTACTGGAAAGGAAACAAGCTTCCGGGGACCGGTTTCTGGCATTACAGCCGTCTTCACAGAGATACTTAAAGCGCGCTGAGCACTAGCGCCGCTCTATTGTATGCGTTACTCCTGAGGCGAAAAGCCGGGAGCTTGTCACTGCAGCATTTTAACCTGTGTTTTGTGTCTTTTAAAAACTGCGTATTTGCACATTGCTTATTACTTTGGCACTCACCCCTGCCTCGCCGAGCAGCTGATCACTAGCTGTTTGACCCCCAAAACGCTAGTTTCTTTGGCAACATTAGCACGCCGAGGGAGACTACAGCCACGCTCATCTCTTGCTGGCCACGCCCCCTCCACAGAGATACTTAAAGCGCGCTGAGCACTAGCGCCGCTCTATTGTATGCGTTACTCCTGAGGCGAAAAGCCGGGAGCTTGTCACTGCAGCATTTTAACCTGTGTTTTGTGTCTTTTAAAAACTGCGTATTTGCACATTGCTTATTACTTTGGCACTCACCCCTGCCTCGCCGAGCAGCTGATCACTAGCTGTTTGACCCCCAAAACGCTTGTTTCTTTGGCGCCATTAGCACGCCGAGGGAGACTACAGCCACGCCCATCTCTTGCTGGCCACGCCCCCTCCTACGTCATCAGATGCCACTATAAACCATGTGTCAATTCCGGAAGCACAGCAGGCACCCCGTTTGCGCGCCGAAGGCGCGCTTAAGGCAAGCTCGTCTGCGCTCGTCCACGACGAGGACGCGACCAGCGCCGCCAACTTTGCCCAAATTTGCCCGCAACCCTCACGATACACCCGTGATGCACTGTTCAATCTACGAGGGTCTGCACACGAAGGTAAGCTCACCTTTGAAGATACTGCGTTTCCTCTAGCTGACTTTACCCACAAGGGCTTGATTTCAGGAGGCCTACTGAACTTCAGATCTCTACCTAAGCACGCTGATGAAATCAACTTCCTTATAGAATCACACCATCTTGATGTCCTTTTCCTAACTGAGACTTGGACACAGGCCGACTGCGATATTGATCTAGCATCCGCCTGCCCTCTAAACTTCAATATCCTGCTTCTCCCCAGACCCAAAGGCCGCGGTGGCGGAGTTGGCATTATCTTCCGAGCCTCCTGGCAAATAAATACCATAGACATAGACCCAGTGCCCGGGATTGAGCTCTTTGGTCTGGCCATTAATCGCCACCTAGGAGATATCTTCACGGTGATCATTTGCTACCGTCCTCCAGGGGCATTTTCCATCCCACAACAGCCCCCGAAAACCTGGAAAGCATGCGGGAACGAGCTAGTCCACACCCTCCGGAGGATTTGTAATCAATCTCTCTGCAGTGGACTCGTTCCCAACCCCTGGAAGCAAGCTCTCATCACCCCGCTACTGAAAAAACCATCTCTGAATCCAGAATGCCTTTCCAACTTTCGCCCCACATCACTTCTGCCCTTTCCGGCGAAAGTGGTGGAACGATGGGTCAGCACTTGCCTGTCAACTCACCTTGAGCAGAATCACGTTCTGGACGACTTCCAATTCGGATTTCGTCCAGCCCATGGCACCGAAACAGCAGTACTTACTGCCATGGAAGAACTTCGAGTGCGGGCAGACAGGGGCCAAGCGGTGGCCTTGATCCTACTGGACATGTCTGCCGCATTCGATACTGTCAACCACGTGATCCTGCTAGAGAGGTTGAGAGAGGCTGGGGTTGACGGCACAGCCCTGCTCTGGTTCCACTCTTATCTCAGAGATAGGAAACAGGCTGTATCTCTCCCCCCTTTCCAATCTGCCTTCTCCCCAGTCCCCCACGGTGTACCCCAGGGTTCTTCTATCAGTCCGATCCTTTTTAATGTTTACTTAAAACCACTGGTCACTTTAATCAAAACCCATAATATGACTACAGTAAACTATGCGGACGACACCCAGCTCATTTTCTCTTGGGAGGGGGAAGATTCCATCACCTTAGAAGCCTTCCACGACTGCCTGAGAGACACTGCAGGCTGGTTACATCGCAACTCTCTCCAATTCAACTCCTCTAAAACCGAGGTTCTGTTCTGTCCCGCGAGCCGAATTCCTCGCCTTCTGCCTGTGGAGTTCTGGCCCCCGGAAAACCCAGATGAAACACTACCTGTTGCCAGTGTTCGCAATCTGGGCGTCATGCTAAATAACAAACTTAGCATGGAAACACAGGTAACAAGAACAGTCGCCACCTGCTCGGCCCTAATGCGCTCATTACGTAAAATCCTGCCATTACTACCACCTCCGGCCCGAGCATTGATAGTCAGGTGTACTATTCTTAGTCGCCTTGACTATTGCAATGCCCTCCTGCTCGACTCTCCTACGGTACTGCTGGACAGACTCCAAAGAGTCCAGTTGGCAGCAGCCAAATTGGCCCTTGGATGGACCAGGAGATCCTCGGCCACTGCTGCCTTAGCCGAGCTACATTGGCTTCCCTTGAAGCAACGAATTGCCTTCAAGGCCCTTTGCTTGGTCTTCAAGGCATTACACGGATCAGGACCAAGACCCCTACAACTAATGTTTACTTGGTACATCCCAACCAGAACTTTGCGATCCGCGACCGCCTGCCTTGTAACAGTACCCAGATTTAAGAAAGCCAGGATCGGGGAAAGATCGTTCAGAGTAGCTGCTGCTAAGCTTTGGAACAGTCTGCCTGCCGACATTCGCCAAACTTCACAGCTCCTGTCTTTCCGGAAACGAATAAAAACATGGCTCTTCCCCTAGCTCTCCCCCTTCACTACCACTCCCCTATTCAACTCCCATCGCTTCTAACCCAGGAGTAAGCTTCTCAGCGCCAGGATACCTGCCAGGTGACAGCCGCGCTTTACAAGTGTTTTAAATAAATAAATAAATTCGGCCCGGCTTGCTTGAATCCTGATGGTGCAGTGAGCAAGGGACTCACATCTGAGCATACCCTTCCACACTTGTGGTGGCCAAAATAATTCAAAAAAGGGGGTGGTGATGGACAGAGTATCTGAATTAATCAGAACACTCCTACCCAGTCAACAGATCAGGGCTTGATCCATCACCGTTTTTTAGCTCACTGCACCATCCCAGTTCAGAACCTGGCTACATGCAAATTAGTCTGTCCCTGGCCCAGTGCATCATGGGAACAGGGCAGACCAAACTACCAAGCCAATTCTTTCCTGGAAAGGAAACAAGCTTCCGGGGACCGGTGTCTGGCATTACAGCCGTCTTCAACCCGGCTTGCTTGAATCCTGATGGTGCAGTGAGCAAGGGACTCACATCTGATCATACCCTTCCACACTCGTGGTGGCCAAAATAATTAAAAAAAGGGGGTGGTGATGGACAGAGTATCTGAATTAATCAGAACACTCCTACCCAGTCAACAGATCAGGGCTTGATCCATCATGGTTTTTTAGCTCACTGCACCATCCCAGTTCAGAACCTGGCTACATGCAAATTAGTCTGTCCCTGGCCCAGTGCATCATGGGAACAGGGCAGACCAAACTACCAAGCCAATTATTTACTGGAAAGGAAACAAGCTTCCGGGGACCGGTTTCTGGCATTACAGCCGTCTTCGGCCCGGCTTGCTTGAATCCTGATGGTGCAGTGAGCAAGGGACTCACATCTGAGCATACCCTTCCACACTTGTGGTGGCCAAAATAATTAAAAAAAGGGGGTGGTGATGGACAGAGTATCTGAATTATTCAGAACACTCCTACCCAGTCAACAGATCAGGGCTTGATCCATCACCGTTTTTTAGCTCACTGCACCATCCCAGTTCAGAACCTGGCTACATGCAAATTAGTCTGTCCCTGGCCCAGTGCATCATGGGAACAGGGCAGACCAAACTACCAAGCCAATTCTTTCCTGGAAAGGAAACAAGCTTCTGGGGACCGGTGTCTGGCATTACAGCCATCTTCAACCCGGCTTGCTTGAATCATGGCCCAGTGCATCATGGGAACAGGGCAGACCAAACTACCAAGCCAATTCTTTCCTGGAAAGGAAACAAGCTTCCAGGGACCGGTTTCTGGCATTACAGCCGTCTTCGGCCCGGCTTGCTTGAATCCTGATGGTGCAGTGAGCAAGGGACTCACATCTGAGCATACCCTTCCACACTTGTGGTGGCCAAAATAATTCAAAAAAGGGGGTGTTGATGGACAGTGTATCTGAATTAATCAGAACACTCCTACCCAGTCAACAGATCAGGGATTCATCCATCACCGTTTTTTAGCTCACTGCACCATCCCAGTTCAGAACCTGGCTACATGCAAATTAGTCTGTCCCTGGCCCAGTGCATCATGGGAACTGGGCAGACCAAACTACCAAGCCAATTCTTTACTGGAAAGGAAACAAGCTTCCGGGGACCGGTTTCTGGCATTACAGCCGTCTTCGGCCCAGCTTGCTTGAATCCTGATGGTGCAGTGAGCAAGGGACTTACATCTGAACATACCCTTCCACACTTGTGGTGGCCAAAATAATTCAAAAAAGGGGGTGGTGATGGACAGAGTATCTGAATTAATCAGAACATTCCTACCCAGTCACCAGATCAGGGCTTGATCCATCACCGTTTTTTAGCTCACTGCACCATCCCAGTTCAGAACCTGGCTACATGCATAGTCTGTCCCTGGCCCAGTGCATCATGGGAACAGGGCAGACCAAACTACCAAGCCAATTCTTTACTGGAAAGGAAACAAGCTTCCGGGGACCGGTTTCTGGCATTACAGCCGTCTTCGGCCCGGCTTGCTTGAATCCTGATGGTGCAGTGAGCAAGGGACTCACATCTGAGCATACCCTTCCACACTTGTGGTGGCCAAAATAATTCAAAAAAGGGGGTGGTGATGGACAGAGTATCTGAATTAATCAGAACACTCCTACCCAGTCACCAGATCAGGGCTTGATCCATCACCGTTTTTTAGCTCACTACACCATCCCAGTTCAGAACCTGGCTACATGCAAATTAGTCTGTCCCTGGCCCAGTGCATCATGGGAACAGGGCAGACCAAACTACCAAGCCAATTCTTTACTGGAAAGGAAACAAGCTTCCGGGGACCGGTTTCTGGCATTACAGCCATCTTCGGCCCGGCTTGCTTGAATCCTGATGGTGCAGTGAGCAAGGGACTCACATCTGAGCATACCCTTCCACACTTGTGGTGGCCAAAATAATTCAAAAAAGGGGGTGGTGATGGACAGAGTATCTGAATTAATCAGAACACTCCTACCCAGTCAACAGATCAGGGCTTGATCCATCACCGTTTTTTAGCTCACTGAACCATCCCAGTTTAGAACCTGGCTACATGCAAATTAGTCTGTCCCTGGCCCAGTGCATCATGGGAACAGAGCAGACCAAACTACCAAGCCAATTCTTTACTGGAAAGGAAACAAGCTTCTGGGGACCAGTTTCTGGCATTACCGCCGTCTTCGGCCCGGCTTGCTTGAATCCTGATGGTGCAGTGAGCAAGGGACTCACATCTGAGCATACCCTCCACACTTGTGGTGGCCAAAATAATTCAAAAAAGGGGGTGGTGATGGACAGAGTATCTGAATTAATCAGAACACTCCTACCCAGTCAACAGATCAGGGCTTGATCCATCACCATTTTTTAGCTCATGGCACCATCCCAGTTCAGAACCTAGCTACATGCAAATTAGTCTGTCCCTGGCCCAGTGCATCATGGGAACAGGGCAGACCAAACTACCAAGCCAATTCTTTCCTGGAAAGGAAACAAGCTTCCAGGGACCGGATTCTGTCATTACAGCCGTCTTCGGCCCGGCTTGCTTAAATCCTGATGGTGCAGTGAGCAAGGGACTCACATCTGAGCATACCCTTCCACACTTGTGGTGGCCAAAACAATTCAAAAAAGGGGGTGGTGATGGACAGAGTATCTGAATTAATCAGAACACTCCTACCCAGTCAACAGATCAGGGCTTGATCCATCACCGTTTTTTAGCTCACTGCACCATCCCAGTTCAGAACCTGGCTACATGCAAATTAGTCTGTCCCTGGCCCAGTGCATCATGGGAACAGGGCAGACCAAACTACCAAGCCAATTTTTTACTGGAAAGGAAACAAGCTTCGGGCGACCGGTTTCTGGCATTACAGCCGTCTTCGGCCCGGCTTGCTGGAATCCTGATGGTGCAGTGAGCAAGGGACTCACATCTGAGCATACCCTTCCACACTTGTGGTGGCCTAAATATTTCAAAAAAGGGGGTGGTGATGGACTGAGTATCTGAATTAATCAGAACACTCCTACCCAGTCAACAGATCAGGGCTTGATCCATCACCATTTTTTAGCTCACTGCACCATCCCAGTTCAGAACCTGGCTACATGCAAATTAGTCTGTCCCTGGCCCAGTGCATCATGGGAACAGGGCAGACCAAACTACCAAGCCAATTCTTTACTGGAAAGGAAACAAGCTTCTGGGGACCGGTTTCTGGCATTACAGCCGTCTTCGGCCCGGCTTGCTTGAATCCTGATGGTGCAGTGAGCAAGGGACTCACATCTGAGCATACCCTTCCACACTTGTGGTGGCTAAAATAATTCAAAAAAGGGGGTGGTGATGGACAGAGTATGTGAATTAATCAGGACACTCCTACCCAGTCAACAGATCAGGGCTTGATCCATCACCGTTTTTTAGCTCACTGCACCATCCCAGTTCAGAACCTGGCTACATGCAAATTAGTCTGTCCCTGGCCCAGTGCATCATGGGAACAGGGCAGACCAAACTACCAAGCCAATTCTTTACTGGAAAGGAAACAAGCTTCCGGGGACCAGTTTCTGGCATTAGAGCCGTCTTCGGCCCGGCTTGCTTGAATCCTGATGGTGCAGTGAGCAAGGGACTCACATCTGAGCATACCCTTCCACACTTGTGGTGGCCAAAATAATTAAAAAAAGGGGGTGGTGATGGACAGAGTATCTGAATTATTCAGAACACTCCTACCCAGTCAACAGATCAGGGCTTGATCCATCACCGTTTTTTAGCTCACTGCACCATCCCAGTTCAGAACCTGGCTACATGCAAATTAGTCTGTCCCTGGCCCAGTGCATCATGGGAACAGGGCAGACCAAACTACCAAGCCAATTCTTTACTGGAAAGGAAACAAGCTTCCAGGGACCGAATTCTGGCATTACAGCCGTCTTCGGCCCGGCTTGCTTGAATCCTGATGGTGCAGTGAGCAAGGGACTCACATCTGAGCATACCCTTCCACAATTGTGGTGGCCAAAATAATTCAAAAAAGGGGGTGGTGATAGACAGAGTATCTGAATTAATCAGAACATTCCTACCCAGTCACCAGATCAGGGCTTGATCCATCACCGTTTTTTAGCTCACTGCACCATCCCAGTTCAGAACCTGGCTACATGCAAATTAGTCTGTCCCTTGCCCAGTGCATCATGGGAACAGGGCAGACCAAACTACCAAGCCAATTCTTTACTGGAAAGGAAACAAGCTTCCGGGGACCATTTTCTGGCATTACAGCCGTCTTCGGCCCGGCTTGCTTGAATCCTGATGGTGCAGTGAGCAAGGGACTCACATCTGAGCATACCCTTCCACACTTGTGGTGGCCAAAATAATTCAAAAAAGGGGGTGGTGATGGACAGAGTATCTGAATTAATCAGAACACTCCTACCCAGTCACCAGATCAGGGCTTGATCCATCACCGTTTTTTAGCTCACTACACCATCCCAGTTCAGAACCTGGCTACATGCAAATTAGTCTGTCCCTGGCCCAGTGCATCATGGGAACAGGGCAGACCAAACTACCAAGCCAATTCTTTACTGGAAAGGAAACAAGCTTCCGGGGACCGGTTTCTGGCATTACAGTCGTCTTCGGCCCGGCTTGCTTGAATCCTGATGGTGCAGTGAGCAACACTCACATCTGAGCATACCCTTCCACACTTGTGGTGGCCATAATAATTCAAAAAAGGGGGTGGTGATGGACAGAGTATCTGAATTAATCAGAACACTCCTACCCAGTCAACAGATCAGGGCTTGATCCATCACCGTTTTTTAGCTCACTGCACCATCCCAGTTCAGAACCTGGCTACATGCAAATTAGTCTGTCCCTGGCCCAGTGCATCATGGGAACAGGGCAGACCAAACTACCAAGCCAATTCTTTACTGGAAAGGAAACAAGCTTCGGGCGACCGGTTTCTGGCATTACAGCCGTCTTCGGCCCGGCTTGCTGGAATCCTGATGGTGCAGTGAGCAAGGGACTCACATCTGAGCATACCCTTCCACACTTGTGGTGGCCTAAATAATTCAAAAAAGGGGGTGGTGATGGACAGAGTATCTGAATTAATCAGAACACTCCTACCCAGTCAACAGATCAGGGCTTGATCCATCACCGTTTTTTAGCTCACTGCACCATCCCAGTTCAGAACCTGGCTACATGCAAATTAGTCTGTCCCTGGCCCAGTGCATCATGGGAACAGGGCAGACCAAACTACCAAGCCAATTCTTTACTGGAAAGGAAACAAGCTTCTGAGGACCGGTTTCTGGCATTACAGCCGTCTTCGGCCCGGCTTGCTTGAATCCTGATGGTGCAGTGAGCAAGGGACTCACATCTGAGCATACCCTTCCACACTTGTGGTGGCTAAAATAATTCAAAAAAGGGGGTGGTGATGGACAGAGTATCTGAATTAATCAGGACACTCCTACCCAGTCAACAGATCAGGGCTTGATCCATCACCGTTTTTTAGCTCACTGCACCATCCCAGTTCAGAACCTGGCTACATGCAAATTAGTCTGTCCCTGGCCCAGTGCATCATGGGAACAGGGCAGACCAAACTACCAAGCCAATTCTTTACTGGAAAGGAAACAAGCTTCCGGGGACCAGTTTCTGGCATTAGAGCCGTCTTCGGCCCGGCTTGCTTGAATCCTGATGGTGCAGTGAGCAAGGGACTCACATCTGAGCATACCCTTCCACACTTGTGGTGGCCAAAATAATTCAAAAAAGGGGGTGGTGATGGACAGAGTATCTGAATTATTCAGAACACTCCTACCCAGTCAACAGATCAGGGCTTGATCCATCACCGTTTTTTAGCTCACTGCACCATCCCAGTTCAGAACCTGGCTACATGCAAATTAGTCTGTCCCTGGCCCAGTGCATCATGGGAACAGGGCAGACCAAACTACCAAGCCAATTCTTTACTGGAAAGGAAACAAGCTTCTGGGGACCAGTTTCTGGCATTACCGCCGTCTTCGGCCCGGCTTGCTTGAATCCTGATGGTGCAGTGAGCAAGGGACTCACATCTGAGCATACCCTCCACACTTGTGGTGGCCAAAATAATTCAAAAAAGGGGGTGGTGATGGACAGAGTATCTGAATTAATCAGAACACTCCTACCCAGTCAACAGATCAGGGCTTGATCCATCACCATTTTTTAGCTCATGGCACCATCCCAGTTCAGAACCTAGCTACATGCAAATTAGTCTGTCCCTGGCCCAGTGCATCATGGGAACAGGGCAGACCAAACTACCAAGCCAATTCTTTCCTGGAAAGGAAACAAGCTTCCAGGGACCGGATTCTGGCATTACAGCCGTCTTCGGCCCGGCTTGCTTAAATCCTGATGGTGCAGTGAGCAAGGGACTCACATCTGAGCATACCCTTCCACACTTGTGGTGGCCAAAACAATTCAAAAAAGGGGGTGGTGATGGACAGAGTATCTGAATTAATCAGAACACTCCTACCCAGTCAACAGATCAGGGCTTGATCCATCACCGTTTTTTAGCTCACTGCACCATCCCAGTTCAGAACCTGGCTACGTGCAAATTAGTCTGTCCCTGGCCCAGTGCATCATGGGAACAGGGCAGACCAAACTACCAAGCCAATTCTTTACTGGAAAGGAAACAAGCTTCTGGGGACCGGTTTCTGGCATTACAGCCGTCTTCGGCCCGGCTTGCTTGAATCCTGATGGTGCAGTGAGCAAGGGACTCACATCTGAGCATACCCTTCCACACTTGTGGTGGCTAAAATAATTCAAAAAAGGGGGTGGTGATGGACAGAGTATCTGAATTAATCAGGACACTCCTACCCAGTCAACAGATCAGGGCTTGATCCATCACCGTTTTTTAGCTCACTGCACCATCCCAGTTCAGAACCTGGCTACATGCAAATTAGTCTGTCCCTGGCCCAGTGCATCATGGGAACAGGGCAGACCAAACTACCAAGCCAATTCTTTACTGGAAAGGAAACAAGCTTCCGGGGACCAGTTTCTGGCATTAGAGCCGTCTTCGGCCCGGCTTGCTTGAATCCTGATGGTGCAGTGAGCAAGGGACTCACATCTGAGCATACCCTTCCACACTTGTGGTGGCCAAAATAATTCAAAAAAGGGGGTGGTGATGGACAGAGTATCTGAATTATTCAGAACACTCCTACCCAGTCAACAGATCAGGGCTTGATCCATCACCGTTTTTTAGCTCACTGCACCATCCCAGTTCAGAACCTGGCTACATGCAAATTAGTCTGTCCCTGGCCCAGTGCATCATGGGAACAGGGCAGACCAAACTACGAAGCCAATTCTTTACTGGAAAGGAAACAAGCTTCCAGGGACCGAATTCTGGCATTACAGCCGTCTTCGGCCCGGCTTGCTTGAATCCTGATGGTGCAGTGAGCAAGGGACTCACATCTGAGCATACCCTTCCACAATTGTGGTGGCCAAAATAATTCAAAAAAGGGGGTGGTGATGGACAGAGTATCTGAATTAATCAGAACACTCCTACCCAGTCAACAGATCAGGGCTTGATCCATCACCGTTTTTTAGCTCACTGAACCATCCCAGTTTAGAACCTGGCTACATGCAAATGAGTCTGTCCCTGGCCCAGTGCATCATGGGAACAGGGCAGACCAAACTACCAAGCCAATTCTTTACTGGAAAGGAAACAAGCTTCCGGGGACCGGTTTCTGGCATTACAGCCGTCTTCGGCCTGGCTTGCTTGAATCCTGATGGTGCAGTGAGCAAGGGACTCACATCTGAGCATACCTTTCCACACTTGTGGTGGCCAAAATAATTCAAAAAAGGGGGTGGTGATGGACAGAGTATCTGAATTAATCAGAACACTCCTACCCAGTCAACAGATCAGGGATTCATACATCACCGTTTTTTAGCTCACTGCACCATCCCAGTTCAGAACCTGGCTACATGCAAATTAGTCTGTCCATGGCCCAGTGCATCATGGGAACAGGGCAGACCAAGCTACCAAGCCAATTCTTTACTGGAAAGGAAACAAGCTTCGGGTGACCGGTTTCTGGCATTACAGCCGTCTTCGACCCGGCTTGCTGGAATCCTGATGGTGCAGTGAGCAAGGGACTCACATCTGAGCATACCCGTCCACACTTGTGGTGGCCTAAATAATTCAAAAAAGGGGGTGGTGATGGACAGAGTATCTGAATTAATCAGAACACTCCTACCCAGTCAACAGATCAGGGCTTGATCCATCACCGTTTTTTAGCTCACTGCACCATCCCAGTTCAGAACCTGGCTACATGCAAATTAGTCTGTCTCTGGCCCAGTGCATCATGGGAACAGGGCAGACCAAACTACCAAGCCAATTCTTTACTGGAAAGGAAACAAGCTTCTGGGGACCGGTTTCTGGCATTACAGCCGTCTTCGGCCCGGCTTGCTTGAATCCTGATGGTGCAGTGAGCAAAGGGACTCACATCTGAGCATACCCTTCCACACTTGTGGTGGCTAAAATAATTCAAAAAAGGGGGTGGTGATGGACAGAGTATCTGAATTAATCAGGACACTCCTACCCAGTCAACAGATCAGGGCTCGATCCATCACCGTTTTTTAGCTCACTGCACCATCCCAGTTCAGAACCTGGCTACATGCAAATTAGTCTGTCCCTGGCCCAGTGCATCATGGGAACAGGGCAGACCAAACTACCAAGCCAATTCTTTACTGGAAAGGAAACAAGCTTCCGGGGACCGGTTTCTGGCATTGCAGCCGTCTTCGGCCCGGCTTGCTTCAATCCTGATGGTGCAGTGAGCAAGGGACTCACATCTGAGCATACGCTTCCACACTTGTGGTGGCCAAAATAATTCAAAAAAGGGGGTGGTGATGGACAGAGTATCTGAAATATTCAGAACACTCCTACCCAGTCAACAGATCAGGGCTTGATCCATCACCGTTTTTTAGCTCACTGCACCATCCCAGTTCAGAACCTGGCTACATGCAAATTAGTCTGTCCCTGGCCCAGTGCATCATGGGAACAGCGCAGACCAAACTACCAAGCCAATTCTTTACTGGAAAGGAAACAAGCTTCCAGGGACCTGTTTCTGGCATTACAAGCGTCTTCGGCCCGGCTTGCTTTAATCCTGATGGTGCAGTGAGCAAGGGACTCACATCTGAGCATACCCTTCCACAATTGTGGTGGCCAAAATAATTCAAAAAAGGGGGTGGTGATGGACAGAGTATCTGAATTAATCAGAACACTCTTACCCAGTCAACAGATCAGGGCTTGATCCATCACCGTTTTTTAGCTCACTGAACCATCCCAGATTAGAACCTGGCTACATGCAAATTAATCTGTCCCTGGCCCAGTGCATCATGGGAACAGGGCAGACCAAACTACCAAGGCAATTCTTTACTGGAAAGGAAACAAGCTTCCGGGGACCGGTTTCTGGCATTACAGCCGTCTTCGGCCTGGCTTGCTTGAATCCTGATGGTGCAGTGAGCAAGGGACTCACATCAGAGCATACCCTTCCACACTTGTGGTGGCCAAAATAATTCAAAAAAGGGGGTGGTGATGGACAGAGTATCTGAATTAATCAGAACACTCCTACCCAGTCAACAGATCAGGGCGTGATCCATCACCGTTTTTTAGTTCACTGCACCATCCCAGTTCAGAACCTGGTTACATGCAAATTAGTCTGTCCCTGGCCCAGTGGATCATGGGAACAGGGCATACCAAACTACCAAGCCAATTCTTTACTGGAAAGGAAACAAGCTTCCGGGGACCGGTTTCTGGCATTACAGCCGTCTTCGGCCCGGCTTGCTTGAATCCTGATGGTGCAGTGAGCAAGGGACTCACATCTGAGCATACCCTTCCACACTTGTGGTGGCCAAAATATTTCAAAAAAGGGGGTGGTGATGGACAGAGTATCTGAATTAATCAGAACACTCCTACCCAGAAAACGGATCAGGGCTTGATCCATCACCGTTTTTTAGCTCACTGCACCATCCCAGTTCAGAACCTGTCTACATGCAAATTAGTCTGTCCCTGGCCCAGTGCATCATGGGAACAGGGCATACCAAACTACCAAGCCTATTCTTTACTGGAAAGGAAACAAGCTTCCGGGGACCGGTTTCTGGCATTACAGCCGTCTTCGGCCCGGCTTGCTTGAATCCTGATGGTGCAGTGAGCAAGGGACTCACATCAGAGCATACCCTTCCACACTTGTGGTGGCCAAAATAATTCAAAAAAGGGGGTGGTGATGGACAGAGTATCTGAATTAATCAGAACACTCCTACCCAGTCAACAGATCAGGGCTTGATCCATCACCGTTCTTTAGCTCACTGCACCATCCCAGTTCAGAACCTGGCTACATGCAAATTAGTCTGTCCCTGGCCCAGTGCATCATGGGAACAGGGCAGACCAAACTACCAAGCCAATTCTTTACTGGAAAGGAAACAAGCTTCCGGGGACCGGTTTCTGGCATTACAGCCATCTTCGGCCCGGCTTGATTGAATCCTGATGGTGCAGTGAGCAAGGGACTCACATCTGAGCATACCCTTTCACACTTGTGGTGGCCAAAATAATTCAAAAAAGGGGGTGGTGATGGACAGAGTATCTGAATTAATCAGAACACTCCTACCCAGTCAACAGATCAGGGCTTGATCCATCACCATTTTTTAGCTCATGGCACCATCCCAGTTCAGAACCTAGCTACATGCAAATTAGTCTGTCCCTGGCCCAGTGCATCATGGGAACAGGGCAGACCAAACTACCAAGCCAATTCTTTCCTGGAAAGGAAACAAGCTTCCGGGGACCGTTTTCTGGCATTACAGCCGTCTTCGGCCCGGCTTGCTTGAATCCTGATGGTGCAGTGAGCAAGGGACTCACATCTGAGCATACCCTTCCACACTTGTGGTGGACAAAACAATTCAAAAAAGGGGGTGGTGATGGACAGAGTATCTGAATTAATCAGAACACTCCTACCCAGTCAACAGATCAGGGCTTGATCCATCACCGTTTTTTAGCTCACTGCACCATCCCAGTTCAGAACTTGGCTACATGCAAATTAGTCTGTCCCTGGCCCAGTGCATCATTGGAACAGGGTAGACCAAACTACCAAGCCAATTCTTTACTGGAAAGGAAACAAGCTTCCGGCGACCGGTTTCTGGCATTACAGCCGTCTTCGGCCCGGCTTGCTGGAATCCTGATGGTGCAGTGAGCAAGGGACTCACATCTGAGCATACCCTTCCACACTTGTGGTGGCCAAAATATTTCAAAAAAGGGGGTGGTGATAGACAGAGTATCTGAATTAATCAGAACACTCCTACCCAGTCAACAGATCAGGGCTTGATCCATCACCGTTTTTTAGCTCACTGCACCATCCCAGTTCAGAACCTGGCTACATGCAAATTAGTCTGTACCTGGCCCAGTGCATCATGGGAACAGGGCAGACCAAACTACCAAGCCAATTCTTTACTGGAAAGGAAACAAGCTTCTGGGGACCGGTTTCTGGCATTACAGCCGTCTTCGGCTCGGCTTGCTTGAATCCTGATGGTGCAGTGAGCAAGGGACTCACATCTGAGCATACCCTTCCACACTTGTGGTGGCTAAAATAATTCAAAAAAGGGGGTGGTGATGGACAGAGTATCGGAATTAATCAGGACACTCCTACCCAGTCAACAGATCAGGGCTTGATCCATCACCGTTTTTTAGCTCACTGCACCATCCCAGTTCAGAACCTGGCTACATGCAAATTAGTCTGTCCCTGGCCCAGTGCATCATGGGAACAGGGCAGACCAAACTACCAAGCCAATTCTTTACTGGAAAGGAAACAAGCTTCCGGGGACCGGTTTCTGGCATTACAGCCGTCTTCGGCCCGGCTTGCTTGAATCCTGATGGTGCAGTGAGCAAGGGACTCACATCTGAGCATACCCTTCCACACTTGTGGTGGCCAAAAAAATTCAAAAAAGGGGGTGGTGATGGACAGAGTATCTGAATTATTCAGAACACTCCTACCCAGTCAACAGATCAGGGCTTGATCCATCACCGTTTTTTAGCTCACTGCACCATCCCAGTTCAGAACCTGGCTACATGCAAATTAGTCTGTCCCTGGCCCAGTGCATCATGGGAACAGGGCAGACCAAACTACCAAGCCAATTCTTTACTGGAAAGGAAACAAGCTTCGGGTGACCGGTTTCTGGCATTACAGCCGTCTTCGGCCCGGCTTGCTGGAATCCTGATGGTGCAGTGAGCAAGGGACTCACATCTGAGCATACCCGTCCACACTTGTGGTGGCCTGAATAATTCAAAAAAGGGGGTGGTGATGGACAGAGTATCTGAATTAATCAGAACACTCCTACCCAGTCAACAGATCAGGGCTTGATCCATCACCGTTTTTTAGCTCACTGCACCATCCCAGTTCAGAACCTGGCTACATGCAAATTAGTCTGTCCCTGGCCCAGTGCATCATGGGAACAGGGCAGACCAAACTACCAAGCCAATTCTTTACTGGAAAGGAAACAAGCTTCTGGGGACCGGTTTCTGGCATTACAGCCGTCTTCGGCCCGGCTTGCTTGAATCCTGATGGTGCAGTGAGCAAGGGACTCACATCTGAGCATACCCTTCCACACTTGTGGTGGCTAAAATAATTCAAAAAAGGGGGTGGTGATGGACAGAGTATCGGAATTAATCAGGACACTCCTACCCAGTCAACAGATCAGGGCTTGATCCATCACCGTTTTTTAGCTCACTGCACCATCCCAGTTCAGAACCTGGCTACATGCAAATTAGTCTGTCCCTGGCCCAGTGCATCATGGGAACAGGGCAGACCAAACTACCAAGCCAATTCTTTACTGGAAAGGAAACAAGCTTCCGGGGACCGGTTTCTGGCATTACAGCCGTCTTCGGCCCGGCTTGCTTGAATCCTGATGGTGCAGTGAGCAAGGGACTCACATCTGAGCATACCCTTCCACACTTGTGGTGGCCAAAAAAATTCAAAAAAGGGGGTGGTGATGGACAGAGTATCTGAATTATTCAGAACACTCCTACCCAGTCAACAGATCAGGGCTTGATCCATCACCGTTTTTTAGCTCACTGCACCATCCCAGTTCAGAACCTGGCTACATGCAAATTAGTCTGTCCCTGGCCCAGTGCATCATGGGAACAGGGCAGACCAAACTACCAAGCCAATTCTTTACTGGAAAGGAAACAAGCTTCGGGTGACCGGTTTCTGGCATTACAGCCGTCTTCGGCCCGGCTTGCTGGAATCCTGATGGTGCAGTGAGCAAGGGACTCACATCTGAGCATACCCGTCCACACTTGTGGTGGCCTGAATAATTCAAAAAAGGGGGTGGTGATGGACAGAGTATCTGAATTAATCAGAACACTCCTACCCAGTCAACAGATCAGGGCTTGATCCATCACCGTTTTTTAGCTCACTGCACCATCCCAGTTCAGAACCTGGCTACATGCAAATTAGTCTGTCCCTGGCCCAGTGCATCATGGGAACAGGGCAGACCAAACTACCAAGCCAATTCTTTACTGGAAAGGAAACAAGCTTCTGGGGACCGGTTTCTGGCATTACAGCCGTCTTCGGCCCGGCTTGCTTGAATCCTGATGGTGCAGTGAGCAAGGGACTCACATCTGAGCATACCCTTCCACACTTGTGGTGGCTAAAATAATTCAAAAAAGGGGGTGGTGATGGACAGAGTATCTGAATTAATCAGGACACTCCTACCCAGTCAACAGATCAGGGCTCGATCCATCACCGTTTTTTAGCTCACTGCACCATCCCAGTACAGAACCTGGCTACATGCAAATTAGTCTGTCCCTGGCCCAGTGCATCATGGGAACAGGGCAGACCAAACTACCAAGCCAATTCTTTACTGGAAAGAAAACAAGCTTCCGGGGACCGGTTTCTGGCATTACAGCCGTCTTCGGCCCGGCTTGCTTCAATCCTGATGGTGCAGTGAGCAAGGGACTCACATCTGAGCATACCCTTCCACACTTGTGTTGGCCAAAATATTTCAAAAAAGGGGGTGGTGATGGACAGAGTATCTGAAATATTCAGAACACTCCTACCCAGTCAACAGATCAGGGCTTGATCCATCACCGTTTTTTAGATCACTGCACCATCCCAGTTCAGAACCTGGCTACATGCAAATTAGTCTGTCCCTGGCCCAGTGCATCATGGGAACAGGGCAGACCAAACTACCAAGCCAATTCTTTACTGGAAAGGAAACAAGCTTCCAGGGACCTGTTTCTGGCATTACAGCCGTCTTCGGCCCGGCTTGCTTGAATCCTGATGGTGCAGTGAGCAAGGGACTCACATCTGAGCATACCCTTCCACAATTGTGGTGGCCAAAATAATTCAAAAAAGGGGGTGGTGATGGACAGAGTATCTGAATTAATCAGAACACTCTTACCCAGTCAACAGATCAGGGCTTGATCCATCACCGTTTTTTAGCTCACTGAACCATCCCAGTTTAGAACCTGGCTACATGCAAATTAGTCTGTCCCTGGCCCAGTGCATCATGGGAACAGGGCAGACCAAACTACCAAGGCAATTCTTTACTGGAAAGGAAACAAGCTTCCGGGGACCGGTTTCTGGCATTACAGCCGTCTTCGGCCTGGCTTGCTTGAATCCTGATGGTGCAGTGAGCAAGGGACTCACATCAGAGCATACCCTTCCACACTTGTGGTGGCCAAAATAATTCAAAAAAGGGGGTGGTGATGGACAGAGTATCTGAAATATTCAGAACACTCCTACCCAGTCAACAGATCAGGGCTTGATCCATCACCGTTTTTTAGCTCACTGCACCATCCCAGTTCAGAACCTGGCTACATGCAAATTAGTCTGTCCCTGGCCCAGTGCATCATGGGAACAGCGCAGACCAAACTACCAAGCCAATTCTTTACTGGAAAGGAAACAAGCTTCCAGGGACATGTTTCTGGCATTACAGCCGTCTTCGGCCCGGCTTGCTTGAATCCTGATGGTGCAGTGAGCAAGGGACTCACATCTGAGCATACCCTTCCACAATTGTGGTGGCCAAAATAATTCAAAAAAGGGGGTGGTGATGGACAGAGTATCTGAATTAATCAGAACACTCTTACCCAGTCAACAGATCAGGGCTTGATCCATCACCGTTTTTTAGCTCACTGAACCATCCCAGTTTAGAACCTGGCTACATGCAAATTAGTCTGTCCCTGGCCCAGTGCATCATGGGAACAGGGCAGACCAAACTACCAAGGCAATTCTTTACTGGAAAGGAAACAAGCTTCCGGGGACCGGTTTCTGGCATTACAGCCGTCTTCGGCCTCGCTTGCTTGAATCCTGATGGTGCAGTGAGCAAGGGACTCACATCAGAGCATACCCTTCCACACTTGTGGTGGCCAAAATAATTCAAAAAAGGGGGTGGTGATGGACAGAGTATCTGAATTAATCAGAACACTCCTACCCAGTCAACAGATCAGGGCGTGATCCATAACCGTTTTTTAGCTCACTGCACCATCCCAGTTCAGAACCTGGCTACATGCAAATTAGTCTGTCCCTGGCCCAGTGCATCATGGGAACAGGGCAGACCAAACTACCAAGCCAATTCTTTACTGGAAAGGAAACAAGCTTCCGGGGACCGGTTTCTGGCATTACAGCCGTCTTCGGCCCGGCTTGCTTGAATCCTGATGGTGCAGTGAGCAAGGGACTCACATCTGAGCATACCCTTCCACACTTGTGGTGGCCAAAATATTTCAAAAAAGGGGTTGGTGATGGACAGAGTATCTGAATTAATCAGAACACTCCTACCCAGAAAACGGATCAGGGCTTGATCCATCACCGTTTTTTAGCTCACTGCACCATCCCAGTTCAGAACCTGTCTACATGCAAATTAGTCTGTCCCTGGCCCAGTGCATCATGGGAACAGGGCATACCAAACTACCAAGCCTATTCTTTACTGGAAAGGAAACAAGCTTCCGGGGACCGGTTTCTGGCATTACAGCCGTCTTCGGCCCGGCTTGCTTGAATCCTGATGGTGCAGTGAGCAAGGGACTCACATCAGAGCATACCCTTCCACACTTGTGGTGGCCAAAATAATTCAAAAAAGGGGGTGGTGATGGACAGAGTATCTGAATTAATCAGAACACTCCTACCCAGTCAACAGATCAGGGCTTGATCCATCACCGTTCTTTAGCTCACTGCACCATCCCACTTCAGAACCTGGCTACATGCAAATTAGTCTGTCCCTGGCCCAGTGCATCATGGGAACAGGGCAGACCAAACTACCAAGCCAATTCTTTACTGGAAAGGAAACAAGCTTCCGGAGACCGGTTTCTGGCATTACAGCCATCTTCGGCCCGGCTTGCTTGAATCCTGATGGTGCAGTGAGCAAGGGACTCACATCTGAGCATACCCTTCCACACTTGTGGTGGCCAAAATAATTCAAAAAAGGGGGTGGTGATGGACAGAGTATCTGAATTAATCAGAACACTCCTACCCAGTCAACAGATCAGGGCTTGATCCATCACCATTTTTTAGCTCATGGCACCATCCCAGTTCAGAACCTAGCTACATGCAAATTAGTCTGTCCCTGGCCCAGTGCATCATGGGAACAGGGCAGACCAAACTACCAAGCCAATTCTTTCCTGGAAAGGAAACAAGCTTCCGGCGAGCGGTTTCTGGCATTACAGCCGTCTTCGGCCCGGCTTGCTTGAATCCTGATGGTGCAGTGAGCAAGGGACTCACATCTGAGCATACCCTTCCACACTTGTGGTGGACAAAACAATTCAAAAAAGGGGGTGGTGATGGACAGAGTGTCTGAATTAATCAGAACACTCCTACCCCGTCAACAGATCAGGGCTTGATCCATCACCGTTTTTTAGCTCACTGCACCATCCCAGTTCAGAACTTGGCTACATGCAAATTAGTCTGTCCCTGGCCCAGTGCATCATTGGAACAGGGTAGACCAAACTACCAAGCCAATTCTTTACTGGAAAGGAAACAAGCTTCCGGCGACCGGTTTCTGGCATTACAGCCGTCTTCGGCCCGGCTTGCTGGAATCCTGATGGTGCAGTGAGCAAGGGACTCACATCTGAGCATACCCTTCCACACTTGTGGTGGCCAAAATAATTCAAAAAAGGGGGTGGTGATGGACAGAGTATCTGAATTAATCAGAACACTCCTACCCAGTCAACAGATCAGGGCTTGATCCATCACCGTTTTTTAGCTCACTGCACCATCCCAGTTCAGAACCTGGCTACATGCAAATTAGTCTGTACCTGGCCCAGTGCATCATGGGAACAGGGCAGACAAAACTACCAAGCCAATTCTTTACTGGAAAGGAAACAAGCTTCTGGGGACCGGTTTCTGGCATTACAGCCGTCTTCGGCCCGGCTTGCTTGAATCCTGATGGTGCAGTGAGCAAGGGACTCACATCTGAGCATACCCTTCCACACTTGTGGTGGCTAAAATAATTCAAAAAAGGGGGTGGTGATGGACAGAGTATCTGAATTAATCAGGACACTCCTACCCAGTCAACAGATCAGGGCTTGATCCATCACCGTTTTTTAGCTCACTGCACCATCCCAGTTCAGAACCTGGCTACATGCAAATTAGTCTGTCCCTGGCCCAGTGCATCATGGGAACAGGGCAGACCAAACTACCAAGCCAATTCTTTACTGGAAAGGAAACAAGCTTCCGGGGACCGGTTTCTGGCATTACAGCCGTCTTCGGCCCGGCTTGCTTGAATCCTGATGGTGCAGTGAGCAAGGGACTCACATCTGAGTGTGGTATTGGGTTCGAATCAGGCCTACATACTCTGCTAAACTCTCGAACACCTTAGTATAGAAGTTGGCACGGACACTGGAAAAGGTAAAAGACAAGTTTATTAAGACCCCATGGGGTGGTGATACATTCCCACAGCACCCTTCGGCAATGTAAGAAGTAGCACACCGAACATTGGTGCGCGACCTCTTTTATACAGTTTATTAGCAATAAAAAGATAGGCGGTTACAAGTTACACATTTTAGGTACATATAAGGTCATTTTTGGAACATGGCCAACATGTGGGAGGAGTTTCAACAGCACTGGTCAGTTAGTGTGAACATTCCTAAAGAGTGACCAATTGGTGCGTAATGCGCATGTGCGCTTGACCAGTACTAAAAATAGCCTGTTGCCGAGCAGACTAGTGACCATGGGTATCGAGAAAGGACAAAAGGGCACACTGACCACGAGGCAGCGTGTTCATAGGAAACGGAAGTCAGAGGGATTCAAAATGGCCCCCGTTCGTTTTGGTCAAGTTAACAGAAAAGACCGTGTAGCTGTGCTAAACGCTAACTCAGGAGCTGCCAAAACACGACAGACGGCCCTTTTAGCGTTTAGCAAAAGCTACCTCATAGTGAACATAGTCAGAATGTTCATCCTCAATGTCAATAGCCATTATTTTCAATACTTCATCATTGATCAGTTTCTCTTGCTTAACAACAGCTCGTTTGGACGGAATACAGGCTGTGATACATACAGAACATAATGTAGGGACACATTGAATACATAGACAAAGAAAAAATAGTACTCCAATAAAAACACAGAGAATCGTTAATAATTTCCAACCCCAAGTACTAAGCAGGGTCCAGAACCAACCAGAAAAGGTCCATGTTCCATTTTCTGGATGGATCTCAGCAGCTATTTTATGTAATTTTGTAATCGAATCATATACAGAAGGTGAGTTATCTGGTACGTAAACGCAACAACTACTTCCGATGACGCGGCATGCTCCACCTCTATCAGCTAGTATCACATCTAGAACCATTCGATTCTGGAGCGCTACAATTCTGGTAATTTGTAATTCCTCAGTAATATTCCCTAAAGCAGAGGCAGTTTCATTAGCGACGGCTTCCACCACACGTGTAAGCCGCCTTATCTTCCTGCTATTCAGTGCAGCTCCTACGAATGAAAATAACCCCAAATTGAAATCTACATATTGTTGTAATGTGGTATCAGTCTGGTCTATTTCATCAAAATCTATTGTTCGTTTCACTCTATTCAATATGAAATCATGGTACAAAACATAATCATTGTGATACATGGGAGGAGCAATAAATACAGGTGGTAATACAAAAGCTATATAACACGTTCCCAACCATCCCAATGGTAGACGGTGGTATCCCTTATTTCCACAAATGAAATATGTGTTACGTGAGGCTACAAATGCAATTCCAGTTGGTGTATCAAAGGTAAGTGTAATATTACATTCACTGCGGCCTACAGGGATTGTACCTTTATTTCTAATACACAAATCTGCTTTTGTATCAATGACTGTTATTATATGCATGCTCGTCACATTTATAAGTCTTTGATTCGTATATACGCGAGGTGTAGAAACATTGTCCGGACGGTACTCTTCCCATTCGAATTTAGTTCCTTCAGCATGTGGATAGCCATCTTTATCGTTATAGCATGTTTTATTCAACCGAAAAAGTAGTCCACCTTTCGTTGGCCATCGCAGAGTAAAAAGAAGAGTGTACCAAGCATGACAAGAACCATTATGAGTAAACGGGAGAGGAATGAGTGGTGTTCCTCCCTTCTTCTGATGTCCGGGCAACATTCCACATACCCAACAATTGGACGTGTTGGTCATATTATGAGTATGATGCAAAATCTTAATAAAGCTGTTGTTCAAATAAGTCTGCCTATGTCTTTCTTCGTGAAAAGGCAGAGTGAAATGAAAATGTTCGGATGGACTTGGAGTGGTGGGCAGCAAATGTTCTCGTACAGGAAACAACAGTTCTATAGTCCAGGCTAATACTGCGATCACCACTACGGTCAAGACAAATAAAACAGCACCAAGAATTCTCCCTCTTCGTGTCGAAGGAGATGCCATAGTTCACAAAACAATACTCTTCAAAAACAACACTAAGCCGGAAAAATAAAAAACGATGGTTCTGAACCGAGGCTGCCGTTGATTTGTTCTCCGGGATTCAAGACGGGTGTCGCTACACTGGGCAGAACTGATCCCCCCCCCTTGATATTCCCGGCTTCCGTTTCACAAACCTCAGAGCGGTTACCAACCAGTTTCAAAAACACAAAAGGAATCTTATTTCCTGGGGCGTAGATTATACTTCACTTTATCAGAAACAACGTGGTCCGGGAAGGCTCCCTCCAATTCATCAGACGTGACAGCTGGGCTCTTTTCTGTATCCAAAATCTTTCTGTAGTCGGATAGCACCACAGGGCTCACCAGATCCGGAGAGACACGTTGGCAGTGCGTTGAATGTATCCACCGCTTCTTGTTGGTGACTCTCACAGCAGTTCGCGTAGCCAGCAGCACTTGCTCAGGGCCATGCCATCTCGGTTCCAAACTGCTGGATCGCTCAAAGACTTTGACCATCACGTGGTCCCCAGGGCGGAGATCGTGAGCCTCACCAGTGGAGTTATCAGGGAGCGCCTCTCGAACCTGTTGATGAATAGAAAGCAAATCATTTGTTAATCGTGCCAGATAATCGTTCATCATTATACAAGGCATATCATGTATCAAACGAGGTTTTGGAACTCCCCAAATATTCATAGGCCTTCCAAACACCGCTTCGTAGGGTGTGAGGCCAGATCGAGAATGTGGCACTGATAGAATGGACAGCAATGCCAAAGGCAAAGCATCCGGCCATTTTAGAGATGTAGATGCCACTATCTTTGCTAACTTCAGCTTCAGAGTTGCATTGTATCGTTCTACTAAACCTGCTGATTGCGGATGAAAGACAGCATGGAATCGTTGTTTGATTCCCAATCCTTTCAGGACATATTCCACTACTTTTCCAATGAAATGAGGGCCATTATCACTCCACATAAGTTTACAAACACCGTAGCGCGGGAAGTACTCCTTTAATAACACCTTAGCTGTTGTCAATGCTGTATTGTCTTTCGTAGGGTAAGCCTCAATCCATTTGCTGAAGGCACACACCACTACTAGGACATACTTGAGATTATTACAGCGCTCCAGCTGGATGTAATCCATTTGTAGTACTTCGAATGGTGCAGTAGGTGGAACAAACCCACCTTTAGGAGTATGAGTCCCTTGTCCAGGATTGTGCTGCAAGCATATCAGACAGGTCTGCACTACTCTCTTAGCCGTGCTAGCAATGTCAGCATTTTCCCAAACTCGTGTAAGCAATTTAGTAATTGCGAGAGCTCCAATGTGTGCCAGCCCGTGTGTCATTTGCACCATTGTTTGTAAATAGGCCATGGGTAGTTTCCATCTCTCCATATCTTTACTACGCCAGCAACCCTCATCATCTAATACTCCTTCAGTGGCCCATTTCACAAGTTCTGCCTCTGATGCTGACTTCTGTATATCTAGTATTTCTTCTCTAGCATCATGCCACCGCTCAGCTTGTGACTTCACCACGTACATGGGGAAGTTATTTTGCAGCATAGCGGTCTCTCTTGCAATACGGTCTGCAAAAGCATTGCCTTGTCCTATTTTGTCCGTCACCTTTTTGTGTGCACTGCACTTGACTATTGCAACTTTCTCTGGGCATAACAGTGCATTAAGGAGATCGCGTACCAATTCTCCATGCATGATGTGTACTCCGTGTGAAGTCAGGAATCCTCGTTCCTTCCAAAGTAGGCCAAAATCATGCACTACTCCAAAAGCGTAAAGACTATCCGTGTAAATGTTCACACATAGTCCAGCACTTAACTCACATGCCTTCGTTAAGGCTATCAACTCAGCCGCTTGAGCCGATTTTTGGGGTATCCGTGCTGCTTCTACCACAGTCTTAAGTGTCGTGATCGCATAAGCTGCGGAAGTCGTACCATCTGGTAACCTCACGCACGATCCATCAACCCACAGTTCCCCATCTACATCTGGAAATGGCGTATCCTGTAAGTCGATACGACCCTTTGTCTGTTCCTCAGTCAGAAAAACACAATCATGTTGTTCTTCCTTCTGGGTCTCAGCAACAGGGTCCGGCAATAAAGTAGCAGGATTTAGTGTTGCACATCGTTTTAGTGTGATGTGAGGCGCCAACAACGTTAGCTCATATCCTGTAAGTCGGGCACTGGTTAGATGCTGCGTTTTCGTTTGATTCAGTAACGCATCTACCGCATGGGGAACTAGCACCAACAATTTGTGTGACAAAACTATTCCCTCACTTTGTCGTATCGCAACTGCTGTTGCTGCAACTGCTCGAAAACATCCAGGCAATCCTCGAGCCACAGGGTCGAGTACCGCCGAGAAGTATGCACAAGGCCTCTGTTTGTCTCCGTGTGTCTGCACTAAGACTGACAATGCGCACCCATCCTTCTCGTGTACATATAATGTGAAAACCTTCGTGTAATCAGGTGTACCTAACACTGGTGCAGAACAAAGAGCTTGTCTTAATTGTTCAAAAGCATTCTGACATTCATCCGTCCATTCAATGGGAATCGGTGTATCTTTAGACAACAATGCTAACAATGGTTTAACAATATGCGAAAAACCCAATATCCATTGCCTACAAAAAGACGTCAAACCTATGAAGGCGCGAACATCCTTCTGAGTGCGAGGGACTGAAGTATCTAGAATTGCTTGAATTCGATCTGGTGTCAATGCACGGCCCTCCTTAGACAAAAGATGACCGAGGTAGGTCACCTTTGGTCTACAATATTGCAGCTTTTTCTTCGAAACTTTATGATTATGTTTGGCCAGGAAGGAAAGCAAGGAAAAGGTACTCTTCTCACATTGTTCTGGCGTATCTGCAGCAAGTAAGATATCATCTACATATTGAATGAGAACCACTCCCTCCTGTAAGTCAAAGGAATCAAGCTGTCTTTTTAATGCCTGACTATAAATGCTAGGGCTTTCAGTATAGCCTTGAGGAACTCGACAGAATCTGTACGATTTATTATTTAATGTAAAGCCGAATAGATATCGACTGTCAGGATGTACAGGGATCGAAAAGAAGGCATTCTTCAAATCGATGACTGTAAAAGTAGTTGCCGTCGGTGGAACCAACGTAAGCAATGTGGTGATGTCAGACACCACTGGATACTGAGGCACTACTATCTTGTTTATTTCCCTCAAATCAATAATGAAACGGTAAACCTTAGCATCTGTATCTCTTTTAAGGATTGGTAAAATTGGGCTATTACAAACATTGTAGGGGACTTCCTCAACTACTCCTGCCGAAATTAAATCATCTACAATGTGTAGCAAAGCAAGTTCACCTTCTCTGGAAATCTTATATTGTGGGACACGTGGCAGAGATGCTCCCTCCTTTACAGTAATACGCACTGGAGGAATTATCATCTGCCCTACATCCGTATCGGAAGTGGCCCACAACGTTTTCGGTAAGGAGGCCAGAACTTCAGATTCATGGAGAAAACACACTCGCTCTAATTCCGGGTAATTCTCATTCAACACAACTCGCACTCCTTCTGGGGCACAGCGAATAGTAGCTCGAAAGTGTTTTAACATATCGAGTCCAATAATATTATCTGGTGTATTTGGAGACAACAAAAAGGGACAAGGGGCAGCAAATTTATCAACATGAAATGTAACTGGTTGAGACAGTGGGCTAGAAGTAGGTGTTCCATCGAACCCTATTGCTGTAATTACCTCGCCAGACAGGGGAGCCCTTGGAACCAAGTATTTGGACAAAGCGCTACGAGTAGCTCCTGTATCGACCAGAAATTGATCAGTAGAACCCAGAACATGTGCTTCTATGTATGGACCCCTCTGATCAACTGGTACCTCAACCGATTCCACACCCCATCCTACGCAATCCTATGCGTAATGCTCATCCCGTGGTTCAGCAGGACCACCCTCATTTATCTGATATTGATTGCGATTATCAAAAGTATTATAATCTGACTGACCACGACCCCTTGCTCCATATCCTCCACGATCATTCGTGCCATAACCTCCTCTTGACCCTCCATAATAGTTCCTAGATCTCCCACTTCCTCGTCCCCTCAAATTACGCTGCTCTCGAAACACCGGACAGTCTGCAATCCAATGCCCAAACTGTTTGCAGTATGCACATTGATTCACAGAAATGTCAGAACGAGGGGGAGGAGCATTACTGTATGATCCTCGCCCTCCTCTACTGTTTCCTCTCGTAGCCTGAACCTGAGCTAACATTACCTTCGTTTTCAATTCCTTCGCCTTCTTTTCACTACTTTCTTTCGCCTCCAATTCCTGTCTTTCATAATATTGAGCCATAGTCAATAAAGAAGCAGGGGTTGCTGTGGTCCATGAACTTTCACTCGCTTTTAATCGTTTCGCAATCTCCGGTAGGAGATTAGCTACATACTTATCAACAAATAGATGCCTGCCAGTATCTTCTGTCAATAATTGACCACTGTAATCATGGAACGCTTCCTCGAAGCGAGAGAAAAAATCGGAAACTGATTCATCCGTTTTCTGCTTACACGAGGCTAATATAGTCCAATCAATCTTTTTAGCGGGAGCAAGAGTCTTTAGTTTTGTTAGTATGGCCCCTGGAAGGTCTAATATTAATTGACACGGCTTACATGCTGGTTCTCTGTCTAAATCAGCCTGAACAAGATCTTTCCAAGTGGCCCCGAGAGTCGTGAGGTCATCAAACCTACGAATTACTCTCCACATATCAGGGGGCAATATCAACCCGAAAAATAGATCAATATCAACTAACGTCATGATACATGAAGAAATTGCACTTTCAACATTTTCATAAAAAGCCGCAGGGTTTTTACGGGGATCAGGTAAAGCGTTCTTAAGCGCCATGACATCTGCTCTATTCCAAGGCGTATAAACCCAATTATATACAAAATACCCTTTCGCGTCTTTGGATCTTTTATCATCATCTGTGCCATCCCCTTTATGAGGGACATATAACGGCGCAGCTTCTCGCATAGGTCTAACATTAATCGCAGCGATCTTATCTGTTTCAAAAATAGGGCATTCTTTGGATATCCCCGTCCCTCCGGACGTAGACGAATTCTTCGACTTTTCCAACTCCCGTAGTCGTGTCGCCTCATTACGCAGTTCAATCAAACACTTGAAGAAGTCATCCGCATCTGAAAGAACAAAAAGACCTTTACGAAAATACTCACGACCCTTGGATATCTCCTTCGGTTCTAACTCGAGAGAATATTTTCTATACCGCTCAACAACTTCATCTCCAAAATGATCTAAAAAATACAGTCGTTCCTTATCAGGCCACTGTTCCATTTGTTCAGTAACGTCAGAAACAGTAACAGTATTAATATTTAGTTTTCGTGCAAATGAACGTAATTCCGCAGCTCGTTCCGCATGTAACCTGGTACGCTGTGTTCGATCACTATCCTCGTCTGATCCCTCGCTCGGAGCCGTTGGTGCGACATACGGGGGCGGACAACGATCTAGTAATGAAAAATCCTCCGTTTCATTAGTGAGGACTGGATAGAGAGGACGCCTGATAGGGAATTGACCATTAACCTGTAAATTTCGTTCTCGTCTCTCCCTCTCTTTCTTTTCCTGTAATTCCTTCTCCTGTAGCTGTAAAGCTTTGTCATGTGTAGCCTTCCGCTGCACTTTCTCCGCCAAGGCTTCCTCACGCTTCGCTCGTTCACGCACCTCTTTCTCCCACATGCGCACACAATCAAACATATCTTGTCTAGACCTTCGCTGAAACAAACACTGCTCTACATATTGTACCTTTCGAAGGTCAAACGACCCATATAGTGGCCACTGTAATTCATGATCAGTTTTAGTATACTTATGCCATAATGTACTATACATTATTGGTGGAATACCGAATTTGACATACATTTCACGATTTGGAGTCCCCTCTGGGGGAGCCGGCTGTTTTGCACTTAATCGATAATTGGTACCATTTTCAGAACAGCACATCCTACGGAGTGTGCTAAAAACAGGCATGTTTCAAAAAGTACCCCGAAAACGTGATACTACAAAAATGCCACCTAACACGGTGCGCTGTTCAAATCAAATAAATCAGAGAAATATCCCTACATGCCTGCCTATGTGAGGTGCACTTCACATATTCAAATTCAAATTCAAAGATTCAAAACGTTAGCTAACAAATTCAAATTCAAATTCAAAGTTTCAAAAAGCCACAGTAAGTGTCAGAAGACTACCTCACCAGTCAAAAGCTTACCAATATTCTATTCAAACGTCCAAAGTCCAACTGCCAAGTTCTGTGGTCAAATCAGCCAAAACGGCACATCACGACAATCCAAGATCAGAATCTCAGTCGAAGACCGGCGCCACCTGGAAGGTCAGATCGGAAGGACGGGAAAACACACCGTGGGTGCCGAGACTCGGGTCACTCAGTGGCAGCGTACGCGTCCATGGCGAGTTTCCTGACCTTCGTCACGACCTCTCCTTCGGGCATCCGAGTCGCCGATGAGTCCCTTCGTGGTCGCCAATTGTGGTATTGGGTTCGAATCAGGCCTACATACTCTGCTAAACTCTCGAACACCTTAGTATAGAAGTTGGCACGGACACTGGAAAAGGTAAAAGACAAGTTTATTAAGACCCCATGGGGTGGTGATACATTCCCACAGCACCCTTCGGCAATGTAAGAAGTAGCACACCGAACATTGGTGCGCGACCTCTTTTATACAGTTTATTAGCAATAAAAAGATAGGCGGTTACAAGTTACACATTTTAGGTACATATAAGGTCATTTTTGGAACATGGCCAACATGTGGGAGGAGTTTCAACAGCACTGGTCAGTTAGTGTGAACATTCCTAAAGAGTGACCAATTGGTGCGTAATGCGCATGTGCGCTTGACCAGTACTAAAAATAGCCTGTTGCCGAGCAGACTAGTGACCATGGGTATCGAGAAAGGACAAAAGGGCACACTGACCACGAGGCAGCGTGTTCATAGGAAACGGAAGTCAGAGGGATTCAAAATGGCCCCCGTTCGTTTTGGTCAAGTTAACAGAAAAGACCGTGTAGCTGTGCTAAACGCTAACTCAGGAGCTGCCAAAACACGACATGAGCATACCCTTCCACACTTGTGGTGGCCAAAAAAATTCAAAAAAGGGGGTGGTGATGGACAGAGTATCTGAATTATTCAGAACACTCCTACCCAGTCAACAGATCAGGGCTTGATCCATCACCGTTTTTTAGCTCACTGCACCATCCCAGTTCAGAACCTGGCTACATGCAAATTAGTCTGTCCCTGGTCCAGTGCATCATGGGAACAGGGCAGACCAAACTACCAAGCCAATTCTTTACTGGAAAGGAAACAAGCTTCCGGGGACCGGTTTCTGGCATTACAGCCGTCTTCGGCCTGGCTTGCTTGAATCCTGATGGTGCAGTGAGCAAGGGACTCACATCTGAGCATACCTTTCCACACTTGTGGTGGCCAAAATAATTCAAAAAAGGGGGTGGTGATGGACAGAGTATCTGAATTAATCAGAACACTCCTACCCAGTCAACAGATCAGGAATTCATACATCACCGTTTTTTAGCTCACTGCACCATCCCAGTTCAGAACCTGGCTACATGCAAATTAGTCTGTCCCTGGCCCAGTGCATCATGGGAACAGGGCAGACCAAACTACCAAGCCAATTCTTTACTGGAAAGGAAACAAGCTTCGGGTGACCGGTTTCTGGCATTACAGCCGTCTTCGGCCCGGCTTGCTGGAATCCTGATGGTGCAGTGAGCAAGGGACTCACATCTGAGCATACCCGTCCACACTTGTGGTGGCCTGAATAATTCAAAAAAGGGGGTGGTGATGGACAGAGTATCTGAATTAATCAGAACACTCCCACCCAGTCAACAGATCAGGGCTTGATCCATCACCGTTTTTTAGCTCACTGCACCATCCCAGTTCAGAACCTGGCTACATGCAAATTAGTCTGTCCCTGGCCCAGTGCATCATGGGAACAGGGCAGACCAAACTACCAAGCCAATTCTTTACTGGAAAGGAAACAAGCTTCTGGGGACCGGTTTCTGGCATTACAGCCGTCTTCGGCCCGGCTTGCTTGAATCCTGATGGTGCAGTGAGCAAGGGACTCACATCTGAGCATACCCTTCCACACTTGTGGTGGCTAAAATAATTCAAAAAAGGGGGTGGTGATGGACAGAGTATCTGAATTAATCAGGACACTCCTACCCAGTCAACAGATCAGGGCTCGATCCATCACCGTTTTTTAGCTCACTGCACCATCCCAGTACAGAACCTGGCTACATGCAAATTAGTCTGTCCCTGGCCCAGTGCATCATGGGAACAGGGCAGACCAAACTACCAAGCCAATTCTTTACTGGAAAGGAAACAAGCTTCCGGGGACCGGTTTCTGGCATTACAGCCGTCTTCGGCCCGGTTTGCTTCAATCCTGATGGTGCAGTGAGCAAGGGACTCACATCTGAGCATACCCTTCCACACTTGTGTTGGCCAAAATAATTCAAAAAAGGGGGTGGTGATGGACAGAGTATCTGAAATATTCAGAACACTCCTACCCAGTCAACAGATCAGGGCTTGATCCATCACCGTTTTTTAGATCACTGCACCATCCCAGTTCAGAACCTGGCTACATGCAAATTAGTCTGTCCCTGGCCCAGTGCATCATGGGAACAGGGCAGACCAAACTACCAAGCCAATTCTTTACTGGAAAGGAAACAAGCTTCCAGGGACCTGTTTCTGGCATTACAGCCGTCTTCGGCCCGGCTTGCTTGAATCCTGATGGTGCAGTGAGCAAGGGACTCACATCTGAGCATACCCTTCCACAATTGTGGTGGCCAAAATAATTCAAAAAAGGGGGTGGTGATGGACAGAGTATCTGAATTAATCAGAACACTCTTACCCAGTCAACAGATCAGGGCTTGATCCATCACCGTTTTTTAGCTCACTGAACCATCCCAGTTTAGAACCTGGCTACATGCAAATTAGTCTGTCCCTGGCCCAGTGCATCATGGGAACAGGGCAGACCAAACTACCAAGGCAATTCTTTACTGGAAAGGAAACAAGCTTCCGGGGACCGGTTTCTGGCATTACAGCCGTCTTCGGCCTGGCTTGCTTGAATCCTGATGGTGCAGTGAGCAAGGGACTCACATCAGAGCATACCCTTCCACACTTGTGGTGGCCAAAATAATTCAAAAAAGGGGGTGGTGATGGACAGAGTATCTGAAATATTCAGAACACTCCTACCCAGTCAACAGATCAGGGCTTGATCCATCACCGTTTTTTAGCTCACTGCACCATCCCAGTTCAGAACCTGGCTACATGCAAATTAGTCTGTCCCTGGCCCAGTGCATCATGGGAACAGCGCAGACCAAACTACCAAGCCAATTCTTTACTGGAAAGGAAACAAGCTTCCAGGGACATGTTTCTGGCATTACAGCCGTCTTCGGCCCGGCTTGCTTGAATCCTGATGGTGCAGTGAGCAAGGGACTCACATCTGAGCATACCCTTCCACAATTGTGGTGGCCAAAATAATTCAAAAAAGGGGGTGGTGATGGACAGAGTATCTGAATTAATCAGAACACTCTTACCCAGTCAACAGATCAGGGCTTGATCCATCACCGTTTTTTAGCTCACTGAACCATCCCAGTTTAGAACCTGGCTACATGCAAATTAGTCTGTCCCTGGCCCAGTGCATCATGGGAACAGGGCAGACCAAACTACCAAGGCAATTCTTTACTGGAAAGGAAACAAGCTTCCAGGGACCGGTTTCTGGCATTACAGCCGTCTTCGGCCTCGCTTGCTTGAATCCTGATGGTGCAGTGAGCAAGGGACTCACATCAGAGCATACCCTTCCACACTTGTGGTGGCCAAAATAATTCAAAAAAGGGGGTGGTGATGGACAGAGTATCTGAATTAATCAGAACACTCCTACCCAGTCAACAGATCAGGGCGTGATCCATCACCGTTTTTTAGCTCACTGCACCATCCCAGTTCAGAACCTGGCTACATGCAAATTAGTCTGTCCCTGGCCCAGTGCATCATGGGAACAGGGCAGACCAAACTACCAAGCCAATTCTTTACTGGAAAGGAAACAAGCTTCCGGGGACCGGTTTCTGGCATTACAGCCGTCTTCGGCCCGGCTTGCTTGAATCCTGATGGTGCAGTGAGCAAGGGACTCACATCTGAGCATACCCTTCCACACTTGTGGTGGCCAAAATATTTCAAAAAAGGGGTTGGTGATGGACAGAGTATCTGAATTAATCAGAACACTCCTACCCAGAAAACGGATCAGGGCTTGATCCATCACCGTTTTTTAGCTCACTGCACCATCCCAGTTCAGAACCTGTCTACATGCAAATTAGTCTGTCCCTGGCCCAGTGCATCATGGGAACAGGGCATACCAAACTACCAAGCCTATTCTTTACTGGAAAGGAAACAAGCTTCCGGGGACCGGTTTCTGGCATTACAGCCGTCTTCGGCCCGGCTTGCTTGAATCCTGATGGTGCAGTGAGCAAGGGACTCACATCAGAGCATACCCTTCCACACTCGTGGTGGCCAAAATAATTCAAAAAAGGGGGTGGTGATGGACAGAGTATCTGAATTAATCAGAACACTCCTACCCAGTCAACAGATCAGGGCTTGATCCATCACCGTTCTTTAGCTCACTGCACCATCCCACTTCAGAACCTGGCTACATGCAAATTAGTCTGTCCCTGGCCCAGTGCATCATGGGAACAGGGCAGACCAAACTACCAAGCCAATTCTTTACTGGAAAGGAAACAAGCTTCCGGAGACCGGTTTCTGGCATTACAGCCATCTTCGGCCCGGCTTGCTTGAATCCTGATGGTGCAGTGAGCAAGGGACTCACATCTGAGCATACCCTTCCACACTTGTGGTGGCCAAAATAATTCAAAAAAGGGGGCGGTGATGGACAGAGTATCTGAATTAATCAGAACACTCCTACCCAGTCAACAGATCAGGGCTTGATCCATCACCATTTTTTAGCTCATGGCACCATCCCAGTTCAGAACCTAGCTACATGCAAATTAGTCTGTCCCTGGCCCAGTGCATCATGGGAACAGGGCAGACCAAACTACCAAGCCAATTCTTTCCTGGAAAGGAAACAAGCTTCCGGCGAGCGGTTTCTGGCATTACAGCCGTCTTCGGCCCGGCTTGCTTGAATCCTGATGGTGCAGTGAGCAAGGGACTCACATCTGAGCATACCCTTCCACACTTGTGGTGGACAAAACAATTCAAAAAAGGGGGTGGTGATGGACAGAGTGTCTGAATTAATCAGAACACTCCTACCCAGAAAACGGATCAGGGCTTGATCCATCACCGTTTTTTAGCTCACTGCACCATCCCAGTTCAGAACCTGTCTACATGCAAATTAGTCTGTCCCTGGCCCAGTGCATCATGGGAACAGGGCATACCAAACTACCAAGCCTATTCTTTACTGGAAAGGAAACAAGCTTCCGGGGACCGGTTTCTGGCATTACAGCCGTCTTCGGCCCGGCTTGCTTGAATCCTGATGGTGCAGTGAGCAAGGGACTCACATCAGAGCATACCCTTCCACACTTGTGGTGGCCAAAATAATTCAAAAAAGGGGGTGGTGATGGACAGAGTATCTGAATTAATCAGAACACTCCTACCCAGTCAACAGATCAGGGCTTGATCCATCACCGTTCTTTAGCTCACTGCACCATCCCACTTCAGAACCTGGCTACATGCAAATTAGTCTGTCCCTGGCCCAGTGCATCATGGGAACAGGGCAGACCAAACTACCAAGCCAATTCTTTACTGGAAAGGAAACAAGCTTCCGGAGACCGGTTTCTGGCATTACAGCCATCTTCGGCCCGGCTTGCTTGAATCCTGATGGTGCAGTGAGCAAGGGACTCACATCTGAGCATACCCTTCCACACTTGTGGTGGCCAAAATAATTCAAAAAAGGGGGTGGTGATGGACAGAGTATCTGAATTAATCAGAACACTCCTACCCAGTCAACAGATCAGGGCTTGATCCATCACCATTTTTTAGCTCATGGCACCATCCCAGTTCAGAACCTAGCTACATGCAAATTAGTCTGTCCCTGGCCCAGTGCATCATGGGAACAGGGCAGACCAAACTACCAAGCCAATTCTTTCCTGGAAAGGAAACAAGCTTCCGGCGAGCGGTTTCTGGCATTACAGCCGTCTTCGGCCCGGCTTGCTTGAATCCTGATGGTGCAGTGAGCAAGGGACTCACATCTGAGCATACCCTTCCACACTTGTGGTGGACAAAACAATTCAAAAAAGGGGGTGGTGATGGACAGAGTGTCTGAATTAATCAGAACACTCCTACCCAGTCAACAGATCAGGGCTTGATCCATCACCGTTTTTTAGCTCACTGCACCATCCCAGTTCAGAACTTGGCTACATGCAAATTAGTCTGTCCCTGGCCCAGTGCATCATTGGAACAGGGTAGACCAAACTACCAAGCCAATTCTTTACTGGAAAGGAAACAAGCTTCCGGCGACCGGTTTCTGGCATTACAGCCGTCTTCGGCCCGGCTTGCTGGAATCCTGATGGTGCAGTGAGCAAGGGACTCACATCTGAGCATACCCTTCCACACTTGTGGTGGCCAAAATAATTCAAAAAAGGGGGTGGTGATGGACAGAGTATCTGAATTAATCAGAACACTCCTACCCAGTCAACAGATCAGGGCTTGATCCATCACCGTTTTTTAGCTCACTGCACCATCCCAGTTCAGAACCTGGCTACATGCAAATTAGTCTGTACCTGGCCCAGTGCATCATGGGAACAGGGCAGACAAAACTACCAAGCCAATTCTTTACTGGAAAGGAAACAAGCTTCTGGGGACCGGTTTCTGGCATTACAGCCGTCTTCGGCCCGGCTTGCTTGAATCCTGATGGTGCAGTGAGCAAGGGACTCACATCTGAGCATACACTTCCACACTTGTGGTGGCTAAAATAATTCAAAAAAGGGGGTGGTGATGGACAGAGTATCTGAATTAATCAGGACACTCCTACCCAGTCAACAGATCAGGGCTTGATCCATCACCGTTTTTTAGCTCACTGCACCATCCCAGTTCAGAACCTGGCTACATGCAAATTAGTCTGTCCCTGGCCCAGTGCATCATGGGAACAGGGCAGACCAAACTACCAAGCCAATACTTTACTGGAAAGGAAACAAGCTTCCGGGGACCGGTTTCTGGCATTACAGTAGTCTTCGGCCCGGCTTGCTTGAATCCTGATGGTGCAGTGAGCAAGGGACTCACATCTGAGCATACCCGTCCACACTTGTGGTGGCCTGAATAATTCAAAAAAGGGGGTGGTGATGGACAGAGTATCTGAATTAATCAGAACACTCCTACCCAGTCAACAGATCAGGAATTGATACATCACCGTTTTTTAGCTCACTGCACCATCCCAGTTCAGAACCTGGCTACATGCAAATTAGTCTGTCCCTGGCCCAGTGCATCATGGGAACAGGGCAGACCAAGCTACCAAGCCAATTCTTTACTGGAAAGGAAACAAGCTTCGGGTGACGGGTTTCTGGCATTACAGCCGTCTTCGGCCCGGCTTGCTGGAATCCTGATGGTGCAGTGAGCAAGGGACTCACATCTGAGCATACCCGTCCACACTTGTGGTGGCCTGAATAATTCAAAAAAGGGGGTGGTGATGGACAGAGTATCTGAATTAATCAGAACACTCCTACCCAGTCAACAGTTCAGGGCTTGATCCATCACCGTTTTTTAGCTCACTGCACCATCCCAGTTCAGAACCTGGCTACATGCAAATTAGTCTGTCCCTGGCCCAGTGCATCATGGGAACAGGGCAGACCAAACTACCAAGCCAATTCTTTACTGGAAAGGAAACAAGCTTCTGGGGACCGGTTTCTGGCATTACAGCCGTCTTCGGCCCGGCTTGCTTGAATCCTGATGGTGCAGTGAGCAAGGGACTCACATCTGAGCATACCCTTCCACACTTGTGGTGGCTAAAATAATTCAAAAAAGGGGGTGGTGATGGACAGAGTATCTGAATTAATCAGGACACTCCTACCCAGTCAACAGATCAGGGCTCGATCCATCACCGTTTTTTAGCTCACTGCACCATCCCAGTTCAGAACCTGGCTACATGCAAATTAGTCTGTCCCTGGCCCAGTGCATCATGGGAACAGGGCAGACCAAACTACCAAGCCAATTCTTTACTGGAAAGGAAACAAGCTTCCGGGGACCGGTTTCTGGCATTACAGCCGTCTTCGGCCCGGCTTGCTTCAATCCTGATGGTGCAGTGAGCAAGGGACTCATATCTGAGCATACCCTTCCACACTTGTGTTGGCCAAAATATTTCAAAAAAGGGGGTGGTGATGGACAGAGTATCTGAAATATTCAGAACACTCCTACCCAGTCAACAGATCAGGGCTTGATCCATCACCGTTTTTTAGCTCACTGCACCATCCCAGTTCAGAACCTGGCTACATGCAAATTAGTCTGTCCCTGGCCCAGTGCATCATGGGAACAGGGCAGACCAAACTACCAAGCCAATTCTTTACTGGAAAGGAAACAAGCTTCCAGGGACCTGTTTCTGGCATTACAGCCGTCTTCGGCCCGGCTTGCTTGAATCCTGATGGTGCAGTGAGCAAGGGACTCACATCTGAGCATACCCTTCCACAATTGTGGTGGCCAAAATAATTCAAAAAAGGGGGTGGTGATGGACAGAGAATCTGAATTAATCAGAACACTCTTACCCAGTCAACAGATCAGGGCTTGATCCATCACCGTTTTGTTAGCTCACTGAACCATCCCAGTTTAGAACCTGGCTACATGCAAATTAGTCTGTCCCTGGCCCAGTGCATCATGGGAACAGGGCAGACCAAACTACCAAGGCAATTCTTTACTGGAAAGGAAACAAGCTTCCGGGGACCGGTTTCTGGCATTACAGCCGTCTTCGGCCTGGCTTGCTTGAATCCTGATGGTGCAGTGAGCAAGGGACTCACATCAGAGCATACCCTTCCACACTTGTGGTGGCCAAAATAATTCAAAAAAGGGGGTGGTGATGGACAGAGTATCTGAATTAATCAGAACACTCCTACCCAGTCAACAGATCAGGGCGTGATCCATCACCGTTTTTTAGCTCACTGCACCATCCCAGTTCAGAACCTGGCTACATGCAAATTAGTCTGTCCCTGGCCCAGTGCATCATGGGAACAGGGCAGACCAAACTACCAAGCCAATTCTTTACTGGAAAGGAAACAAGCTTCCGGGGACCGGTTTCTGGCATTACAGCCGTCTTCGGCCCGGCTTGCTTGAATCCTGATGGTGCAGTGAGCAAGGGACTCACATCTGAGCATACCCTTCCACACTTGTGGTGGCCAAAATAATTCAAAAAAGGGGGTGGTGATGGACAGAGTATCTGAATTAATCAGAACACTCCTACCCAGTCAACAGATCAGGGCTTGATCCATCACCGTTCTTTAGCTCACTGCACCATCCCAGTTCAGAACCTGGCTACATGCAAATTAGTCTGTCCCTGGCCCAGTGCATCATGGGAACAGGGCAGACCAAACTACCAAGCCAATTCTTTACTGGAAAGGAAACAAGCTTCCGGGGACCGGTTTCTGGCATTACAGCCATCTTCGGCCCGGCTTGCTTGAATCCTGATGGTGCAGTGAGCAAGGGACTCACATCTGAGCATACCCTTCCACACTTGTGGTGGCCAAAATATTTCAAAAAAGGGGGTGGTGATGGACAGAGTATCTGAATTAATCAGAACACTCCTACCCAGTCAAGAGATCAGGGCTTGATCCATCACCATTTTTTAGCTCATGGCACCATCCCAGTTCAGAACCTAGCTACATGCAAATTAGTCTGTCCCTGGCCCAGTGCATCATGGGAACAGGGCAGACCAAACTACCAAGCCAATTCTTTCCTGGAAAGGAAACAAGCTTCCGGGGACCGGTTTCTGGCATTACAGCCGTCTTCGGCCCGGCTTGCTTGAATCCTGATGGTGCAGTGAGCAAGGGACTCACATCTGAGCATACCCTTCCACACTTGTGGTGGACAAAACAATTCAAAAAAGGGGGTGGTGATGGACAGAGTATCTGAATTAATCAGAACACTCCTACCCAGTCAACAGATCAGGGCTTGATCCATCACCGTTTTTTAGCTCACTGCACCATCCCAGTTCAGAACTTGGCTACATGCAAATTAGTCTGTCCCTGGCCCAGTGCATCATTGGAACAGGGTAGACCAAACTACCAAGCCAATTCTTTACTGGAAAGGAAACAAGCTTCCGGCGAACGGTTTCTGGCATTACAGCCGTCTTCGGCCCGGCTTGCTGGAATCCTGATGGTGCAGTGAGCAAGGGACTCACATCTGAGCATACCCTTCCACACTTGTGGTGGCTAAAATAATTCAAAAAAGGGGGTGGTGATGGACAGAGTATCTGAATTAATCAGGACACTCCTACCCAGTCAACAGATCAGGGCTTGATCCATCACCGTTTGCTAGCTCACTGCACCATCCCAGTTAAGAACCTGGCTACATGCAAATTAGTCTGTCCCTGGCCCAGTGCATCATGGGAACAGGGCAGACCAAACTACCAAGCCAATTCTTTACTGGAAAGGAAACAAGCTTCCGGGGACCGGTTTCTGGCATTACAGCCGTCTTCGGCCCGGCTTGCTTGAATCCTGATGGTGCAGTGAGCAAGGGACTCACATCTAAGCATACCCTTCCACACTTGTGGTGGCCAAAATAATTCAAAAAAGGGGGTGGTGATGGACAGAGTATCTGAATTAATCAGAACACTTCTACCCAGTCAACAGATCAGGGCTTGATCCATCACCGTTTTTTAGCTCACTGAACCATCCCAGTTTAGAACCTGGCTACATGCAAATTAGTCTGTCCCTGGCCCAGTGCATCATGGGAACAGGGCAGACCAAACTACCAAGCCAATTCTTTACTGGAAAGGAAACAAGCTTCCGGGGACCGGTTTCTGGCATTACAGCCGTCTTCGGCCTGGCTTGCTTGAATACTGATGGTGCAGTGAGCAAGGGACTCACATCTGAGCATACTCTTCCACACTTGTGGTGGCCAAAATGATTCAAAAAAGGGGGGGGGGTGATGGACAGAGTATCTGAATTAATCAGAACACTCCTACCCAGTCAACAGATCAGGGCTTCATCCATCACCGTTTTTTAGCTCACTGCACCATCCCAGTTCAGAACCTGGCTACATGCAAATTAGTCTGTCCCTGGCCCAGTGCATCATGGGAACTGGGCAGACAAAACTACCAAGCCAATTCTTTACTGGAAAGGAAACAAGCTTCCGGGGACCGGTTTCTGGCATTACAGCCGTCTTCTGCCCGGCTTGCTTGAATCCTGATGGTGCAGTGAGCAAGGGACTTACATCTGAGCATACCCTTCCACACTTGTGGTGGCCAAAATAATTCAAAAAAGGGGGTGGTGATGGACAGAGTATCTGAATTAATCAGAACACTCCTACCCAGTCACCAGATCAGGGCTTGATCCATCACCGTTTTTTAGCTCACTGCACCATCCCAGTTCAGAACCTGGCTACATGCAAATTAGTCTGTCCCTGGCCCAGTGCATCATGGGAACAGGGCAGACCAAACTACCAAGCCAATTCTTTACTGGAAAGGAAACAAGCTTCCGGGGACCGGTTTCTGGCATTACAGCCGTCTTCGGCCCGGCTTGCTTGAATCCTGATGGTGCAGTGAGCAAGGGACTCACATCTGAGCATACCCTTCCACACTTGTGGTGGCCAAAATAATTCAAAAAAGGGGGTGGTGATGGACAGAGTATCTGAATTAATCAGAACACTCCTACCCAGTCAACAGATCAGGGCTTGATCCATCACCGTTTTTTAGCTCACTACACCATCCCAGTTCAGAACCTGGCTACATGCAAATTAGTCTGTCCCTGGCCCAGTGCATCATGGGAACAGAGCAGACCAAACTACCAAGCCAATTCTTTACTGGAAAGGAAACAAGCTTCTGGGGACCAGTTTCTGGCATTACCGCCGTCTTCGGCCCGGCTTGCTTGAATCCTGATGGTGCAGTGAGCAAGGGACTCACATCTGAGCATACCCTCCACACTTGTGGTGGCCAAAATAATTCAAAAAAGGGGGTGGTGATGGACAGAGTATCTGAATTAATCAGAACTCTCCTACCCAGTCAACAGATCAGGGCTTGATCCATCACCATTTTTTAGCTCATGGCACCATCCCAGTTCAGAACCTAGCTACATGCAAATTAGTCTGTCCCTGGCCCAGTGCATCATGGGAACAGGGCAGACCAAACTACCAAGCCAATTCTTTCCTGGAAAGGAAACAAGCTTCCAGGGACCGGATTCTGGCATTACAGCCGTCTTCGGCCCGGCTTGCTTGAATCCTGATGGTGCAGTGAGCAAGGGACTCGCATCTGAGCATACCCTTCCACACTTGTGGTGGCCAAAACAATTCAAAAAAGGGGGTGGTGATGGACAGAGTATCTGAATTAATCAGAACACTCCTACCCAGTCAACAGATCAGGGATTGATCCATCACCGTTTTTTAGCTCACTGCACCATCCCAGTTCAGAACCTGGCTACATGCAAATTAGTCTGTCCCTGGCCCAGTGCATCATGGGAACAGGGCAGACCAAACTACCAAGCCAATTCTTTACTGGAAAGGAAACAAGCTTCGGGCGACCGGTTTCTGGCATTACAGCCGTCTTCGGCCCGGCTTGCTGGAATCCTGATGGTGCAGTGAGCAAGGGACTCACATCTGAGCATACCCTTCCACACTTGTGGTGGCCTAAATAATTCAAAAAAGGGGGTGGTGATGGACAGAGTATCTGAATTAATCAGAACACTCCTACCCAGTCAACAGATCAGGGCTTGATCCATCACAGTTTTTTAGCTCACTGTACCATCCCAGTTCAGAACCTGGCTACATGCAAATTAGTCTGTCCCTGGCCCAGTGCATCATGGGAACAGGGCAGACCAAACTACCAAGCCAATTCTTTACTGGAAAGGAAACAAGCTTCCGGGGACCGGTTTCTGGCATTACAGCCGTCTTCGGCCCGGCTTGCTTGAATCCTGATGGTGCAGTGAGCAAGGGACTCACATCTGAGCATACCCTTCCACACTTGTGGTGGACAAAACAATTCAAAAAAGGGGGTGGTGATGGACAGAGTATCTGAATTAATCAGAACACTCCTACCCAGTCAACAGATCAGGGCTTGATCCATCACCGTTTTTTAGCTCACTGCACCATCCCAGTTCAGAACTTGGCTACATGCAAATTAGTCTGTCCCTGGCCCAGTGCATCATTGGAACAGGGTAGACCAAACTACCAAGCCAATTCTTTACTGGAAAGGAAACAAGCTTCCGGCGAACGGTTTCTGGCATTACAGCCGTCTTCGGCCCGGCTTGCTGGAATCCTGATGGTGCAGTGAGCAAGGGACTCACATCTGAGCATACCCTTCCACACTTGTGGTGGCTAAAATAATTCAAAAAAGGGGGTGGTGATGGACAGAGTATCTGAATTAATCAGGACACTCCTACCCAGTCAACAGATCAGGGCTTGATCCATCACCGTTTGCTAGCTCACTGCACCATCCCAGTTAAGAACCTGGCTACATGCAAATTAGTCTGTCCCTGGCCCAGTGCATCATGGGAACAGGGCAGACCAAACTACCAAGCCAATTCTTTACTGGAAAGGAAACAAGCTTCCGGGGACCGGTTTCTGGCATTACAGCCGTCTTCGGCCCGGCTTGCTTGAATCCTGATGGTGCAGTGAGCAAGGGACTCACATCTAAGCATACCCTTCCACACTTGTGGTGGCCAAAATAATTCAAAAAAGGGGGTGGTGATGGACAGAGTATCTGAATTAATCAGAACACTTCTACCCAGTCAACAGATCAGGGCTTGATCCATCACCGTTTTTTAGCTCACTGAACCATCCCAGTTTAGAACCTGGCTACATGCAAATTAGTCTGTCCCTGGCCCAGTGCATCATGGGAACAGGGCAGACCAAACTACCAAGCCAATTCTTTACTGGAAAGGAAACAAGCTTCCGGGGACCGGTTTCTGGCATTACAGCCGTCTTCGGCCTGGCTTGCTTGAATACTGATGGTGCAGTGAGCAAGGGACTCACATCTGAGCATACTCTTCCACACTTGTGGTGGCCAAAATGATTCAAAAAAGGGGGGGGGGTGATGGACAGAGTATCTGAATTAATCAGAACACTCCTACCCAGTCAACAGATCAGGGCTTCATCCATCACCGTTTTTTAGCTCACTGCACCATCCCAGTTCAGAACCTGGCTACATGCAAATTAGTCTGTCCCTGGCCCAGTGCATCATGGGAACTGGGCAGACAAAACTACCAAGCCAATTCTTTACTGGAAAGGAAACAAGCTTCCGGGGACCGGTTTCTGGCATTACAGCCGTCTTCTGCCCGGCTTGCTTGAATCCTGATGGTGCAGTGAGCAAGGGACTTACATCTGAGCATACCCTTCCACACTTGTGGTGGCCAAAATAATTCAAAAAAGGGGGTGGTGATGGACAGAGTATCTGAATTAATCAGAACACTCCTACCCAGTCACCAGATCAGGGCTTGATCCATCACCGTTTTTTAGCTCACTGCACCATCCCAGTTCAGAACCTGGCTACATGCAAATTAGTCTGTCCCTGGCCCAGTGCATCATGGGAACAGGGCAGACCAAACTACCAAGCCAATTCTTTACTGGAAAGGAAACAAGCTTCCGGGGACCGGTTTCTGGCATTACAGCCGTCTTCGGCCCGGCTTGCTTGAATCCTGATGGTGCAGTGAGCAAGGGACTCACATCTGAGCATACCCTTCCACACTTGTGGTGGCCAAAATAATTCAAAAAAGGGGGTGGTGATGGACAGAGTATCTGAATTAATCAGAACACTCCTACCCAGTCAACAGATCAGGGCTTGATCCATCACCGTTTTTTAGCTCACTACACCATCCCAGTTCAGAACCTGGCTACATGCAAATTAGTCTGTCCCTGGCCCAGTGCATCATGGGAACAGAGCAGACCAAACTACCAAGCCAATTCTTTACTGGAAAGGAAACAAGCTTCTGGGGACCAGTTTCTGGCATTACCGCCGTCTTCGGCCCGGCTTGCTTGAATCCTGATGGTGCAGTGAGCAAGGGACTCACATCTGAGCATACCCTCCACACTTGTGGTGGCCAAAATAATTCAAAAAAGGGGGTGGTGATGGACAGAGTATCTGAATTAATCAGAACTCTCCTACCCAGTCAACAGATCAGGGCTTGATCCATCACCATTTTTTAGCTCATGGCACCATCCCAGTTCAGAACCTAGCTACATGCAAATTAGTCTGTCCCTGGCCCAGTGCATCATGGGAACAGGGCAGACCAAACTACCAAGCCAATTCTTTCCTGGAAAGGAAACAAGCTTCCAGGGACCGGATTCTGGCATTACAGCCGTCTTCGGCCCGGCTTGCTTGAATCCTGATGGTGCAGTGAGCAAGGGACTCGCATCTGAGCATACCCTTCCACACTTGTGGTGGCCAAAACAATTCAAAAAAGGGGGTGGTGATGGACAGAGTATCTGAATTAATCAGAACACTCCTACCCAGTCAACAGATCAGGGATTGATCCATCACCGTTTTTTAGCTCACTGCACCATCCCAGTTCAGAACCTGGCTACATGCAAATTAGTCTGTCCCTGGCCCAGTGCATCATGGGAACAGGGCAGACCAAACTACCAAGCCAATTCTTTACTGGAAAGGAAACAAGCTTCGGGCGACCGGTTTCTGGCATTACAGCCGTCTTCGGCCCGGCTTGCTGGAATCCTGATGGTGCAGTGAGCAAGGGACTCACATCTGAGCATACCCTTCCACACTTGTGGTGGCCTAAATAATTCAAAAAAGGGGGTGGTGATGGACAGAGTATCTGAATTAATCAGAACACTCCTACCCAGTCAACAGATCAGGGCTTGATCCATCACAGTTTTTTAGCTCACTGTACCATCCCAGTTCAGAACCTGGCTACATGCAAATTAGTCTGTCCCTGGCCCAGTGCATCATGGGAACAGGGCAGACCAAAGTACCAAGCCAATTCTTTACTGGAAAGGAAACAAGCTTCTGGGGACTGGTTTCTGGCATTACAGCCGTCTTCGGCCCAGCTTGCTTGAATCCTGATGGTGCAGTGAGCAAGGGACTCACATCTGAGCATACCCTTCCACACTTGTGGTGGCTAAAATAATTCAAAAAATGGGGTGGTGATGGACAGAGTATCTGAATTAATCAGGACACTCCTACCCAGTCAACAGATCAGGGCTTGATCCATCACCGTTTTTTAGCTCACTGCACCATCCCAGTTCAGAACCTGGCTACATGCAAATTAGTCTGTCCCTAGCCCAGTGCATCATGGGAACAGGGCAGACCAAACTACCAAGCCAATTCTTTACTGGAAAGGAAACAAGCTTCCGGGGACCGGTTTCTGGCATTGGAGCCGTCTTCGGCCCGGCTTGTTTGAATCCTGATGGTGCAGTGAGCAAGGGACTCACATCTGAGCATTCCCTTCCACACTTGTGGTGGCCAAAATAATTAAAAAAAGGGGGTGGTGATGGACAGAGTATCTGAATTATTCAGAACACTCCTACCCAGTCACCAGATCAGGGCTTGATCCATCACCGTTTTTTAGCTTACTGCACCATCCCAGTTCAGAACCTGGCTACATGCAAATTAGTCTGTCCCTGGCCCAGTGCATCATGGGAACAGGGCAGACCAAACTACCAAGCCAATTCTTTACTGGAAAGGAAACAAGCTTCCGGGGACCGGTTTTTGGCATTACAGCCGTCTTCGGCCTGGCTTGCTTGAATCCTGATGGTGCAGTGAGCAAGGAACTCAAATCTGAGCATACCTTTCCACACTTGTGGTGGCCAAAATAATTCAAAAAAGGGGGTGGTGATGGACAGAGTATCTGAATTAATCAGAACACTCCTACCCAGTCAACAGATCAGGGATTCATACATCAAAGTTTTTTAGCTCACTGCACCATCCCAGTTCAGAACCTGGCTACATGCAAATTAGTCTGTCCCTGGCCCAGTGCATCATGGGAACAGGGCAGACCGAACTACCAAGCCAATTCTTTACTGGAAAGGAAACAAGCTTCGGGTGACCGGTTTCTGGCATTACAGCCGTCTTCGGCCCGGCTTGCTGGAATCCTGATGGTGCAGTGAGCAAGGGACTCACATCTGAGCATACCCTTCCACACTTGTGGTGGCCTAAATAATTCAAAAAAGGGGGTGGTGATGGACAGAGTATCTGAATTAATCAGAACACTCCTACCCAGTCAACAGATCAGGGCTTGATCCATCACCGTTTTTTAGCTCACTGCACCATCCCAGTTCAGAACCTTGCTACATGCAAATTAGTCTGTCCCTGGCCCAGTGCATCATGGGAACAGGGCAGACCAAACTACCAAGCCAATTCTTTACTGGAAAGGAAACAAGCTTCTGGGGACCGGTTTCTGGCATTACAGCCGTCTTCGGCCTGGCTTGCTTGAATCCTGATGGTGCAGTGAGCAAGGGACTCACATCTGAGCATACCCTTCCACACTTGTGGTGGCTAAAATAATTCAAAAAAGGGGGTGGTGATGGACAGAGTATCTGAATTAATCAGGACACTCCTACCCAGTCAACAGATCAGGGCTTGATCCATCACCGTTTTTTAGCTCACTGCACCATCCCAGTTCAGAACCTGGCTACATGCAAATTAGTCTGTCCCTGGCCCAGTGCATCATGGGAACAGGGCAGACCAAACTACCAAGCCAATTCTTTACTGGAAAGGAAACAAGCTTCCGGGGACCGGTTTCTGGCATTACAGCCGTCTTCGGCCCGGCTTGCTTCAATCCTGATGGTGCAGTGAGCAAGGGACTCACATCTGAGCATACCCTTCCACACTTGTGGTGGCCAAAATAATTCAAAAAAGGGGGTGGTGATTGACAGAGTAGCTGAATTATTCAGAACACTCCTACCCAGTCAACAGATCAGGGCTTGATCCATCACCGTTTTTTAGCTCACTGCACCATCCCAGTTAAGAACCTGGCTACATGCAAATTAGTCTGTCCCTGGCCCAGTGCATCATGGGAACAGGGCAGGCCAAACTACCAAGCCAATTCTTTACTGGAAAGGAAACAAGCTTCCAGGGACCGGTTTCTGGCATTACAGCCGTCTTCGACCCGGCTTGCTTGAATCCTGATGGTGCAGTGAGCAAGGGACTCACGTCTGAGCATACCCTTCCACAATTGTGGTGGCCAAAATAATTCAAAAAAGGGGGTGGTGATGGACAGAGTATCTGAATTAATCAGAACACTCCTACCCAGTCAACAGATCAGGGCTTGATCCATCACCGTTTTTTAGCTCTCTGAACCATCCCAGTTTAGAACCTGGCTACATACAAATTAGTCTGTCCCTGGCCCAGTGCATCATGGGAACAGGGCAGACCAAACTACCAAGCCAATTCTTTACTGGAAAGGAAACAAGCTTCCGGGGACCGGTTTCTGGCATTACAGCCGTCTTCGGCCTGGCTTGCTTGAATCCTGATGGTGCAGTGAGCAAGGGACTCACATCTGAGCATACCCTTCCACACTTGTGGGGGCCAAAATAATTAAAAAAAGGGGGTGGTGATGGACAGAGTATCTGAATTAATCAGAACACTCCTACCCAGTCAACAGATCAGGGCTTTATACGTCACCGTTTTTTAGCTCACTGCACCATCCCAGTTCAGAACCTGGCTACATGCAAATTAGTCTGTCCCTGGCCCAGTGCATCATGGGAACTGGGCAAACCAAACTACCAAGCCAATTCTTTTCTGGAAAGGAAACAAGCTTCCGGGGACCGGTTTCTGGCATTACAGCCGTCTTCGGCCCGGCTTGTTTGAATCCTGATGGTGCAGTGAGCAAGGGACTTACATCTGACTTACACCCTTGCTCACTGCACCATCAGGATTCAAGCAAGCCGGGCCGAAGACGGCTGTAATGCCAGAAACCGGTCCCAGGAAGCTTGTTTCCTTTCCTGTGAAGAATTGGCTTGGTAGTTTGGTCTGCCCTGTTCCCATAATGAACTGGGCCAGGGACAGACTAATTTGCATATAGCCATGTTCTGAAATGGGATGGTGCAGTGAGCTAAAAAACGGTGATGGATCAAGCCCTGATCTGTTGACTGGGTAGGAGTGTTCTGATTAACTCAGATACTCTGTCCATCACCACCCCCTTTTTGAAATTATTTTGGCCACCATGAGTGTGGAAGGGTATGCTCAGACATGAGTCCCTTGCTCACTGCACCATCAGGATTCAAGCAAGCCGGGCTGAAGACGGCTGTAATGCCAGAAACCGGTCCCCGGAAGCTTGTTTCCTTTCCAGTGAAGTATTGGCTTGGTAGTTTGGTCTGCCCTGTTCCCATGATGCACTGGGCCAAGGACAGACTAATTTGCATATAGCCAGGTTCTGAACTGGGATGGTGCAGTGAGCTAAAAAACGGTGATGGATCAAGCCCTGATCTGTTGACTGGGTAGGAGTGTTCTGATTAACTCAGATACTCTGTCCATCACCACCCCCTTTTTGAAATTATTTTGGCCACCATGAGTGTGGAAGGGTATGCTCAGACATGAGTCCCTTGCTCACTGCACCATCAGGATTCAAGCAAGCCGGGCCGAAGACGGCTGTAATGCCAGAAACCGGTCCCCGGAAGCTTGTTTCCTTTCCAGTGAAGAATTGGCTTGGTAGTTTGGTCTGCCCTGTTCCCATGATGCACTGGGCCAGGGACAGACTAATTTGCATATAGCCAGGTTCTGAACTGGGATGGTGCAGTGAGCTAAAAAACGGTGATGGATCTAGCCCTGATCTGTTGACTGGGTAGGAGTGTCTGCATTAACTCAGATACTCTGTCCATCACCACCCCCTTTTTGAAATTATTTTGGCCACCATGAGTGTGGAAGGGTATGCTCAGACATGAGTCCCTTGCTCACTGCACCATCAGGATTCAAGCAAGCCGGGCCGAAGACGGCTGTATTGCCAGAAACCGGTCCCCGGAAGCTTGTTTCCTTTCCAGTGAAGAATTGGCTTGGTAGTTTGGTCTGCCCTGTTCCCATGATGCACTGGGCCAGGGACAGACTAATTTGCATATAGCCAGGTTCTGAACTGGGATGGTGCAGTGAGCTAAAAAACGGTGATGGATCAAGCCCTGATCTGTTGACTGGGTAGGAGTGTCTGCATTAACTCAGATACTCTGTCCATCACCACCCCCTTTTTGAAATTATTTTGGCCACCATGAGTGTGGAAGGGTATGCTCAGACATGAGTCCCTTGCTCACTGCACCATCAGGATTCAAGAAAGCCGGGCCGAAGACGGCTGTAATGCCAGAAACCGGTCCCCGGAAGCTTGTTTCCTTTCCAGTGAAGAATTGGCTTGGTAGTTTGGTCTGCCCTGTTCCCATGATGCACTGGGCCAGGGACAGACTAATTTGCATATAGCCAGGTTCTGAACTGGGATGGTGCAGTGAGCTAAAAAACGGTGATGGATCAAGCCCTGATCTGTTGACTGGGTAGGAGTGTCTGCATTAACTCAGATACTCTGTCCATCACCACCCCCTTTTTGAGCCTAGATCCACAAAGCCTTCATAGCAATGCATTAGAAATAAGTCACCATAACAGACGTTGGTAACGCAGTAGGCACTTCCATATAGACACCACTTGAACGCGGCACTATAACAAGTAAAATGTACCAGGTCCACTGCACTCGTAAAACTGTAGTGTTAGCTTTATTTGTGAAACGAGAGAGGGCCGTATTATCAAGCCTTGGCGACAAAATTATTGCCACTTTATCGGCAGCACACTGCTGCTAAAGTGGCCATATTAGGTTTAATAATATGCTTTATTGAATTCGAATCGAAGCTCATGTTAGATGTGAAAGACATCTAACAGGAGCTTCGATTTGAATTCCATAGAGCATATTATCAAAGCCATTATCCCCACTTTAGCAACACTTTCCTGACGATAAAATGGCGATAATTTTGTCGCCCAGGCTTGATATTATGACCCAGAGTGTACAGCAGCTTCTCTGTGAAATCTATAATTACCTCCGAGCAGTGACAACAGATACGTTACAACAGTCTGACAAACAGATCCATAACCTTATTACGCCGCTTTTAAGTCACTTTTAACATGGGTAAAGTGATGCAAGGAGCTAGTAAATCTACATCTCACTTTTCAAGAAAAAATCTCAACTCCAGACTCTGCGACACAGTTTTAATGTTGTTTTCTCTCTCTCTCACTCTCTGTTACATAATTTCTCCTTCTCTCTTAAACTTAGACACTGCTGTCTTTGACGTGTAGACGTGTAGAAGAATCGTTCAAAATAAGTTGTGACACCAACTGCCTGAAATGTTTACCCGCAAGGTTTATACAACGGTAAGCACAGAGGCCTAGATATGCAAAGCCTTCATAGGAATGCATTAGAAATAAGTCGCCATACCGGGCGTCAGTAACGCAGTAGGCACTTCCATATAGACACCACCTGAACGCAGTACTATAACAGAACTGGAATGTACGAGTCACACTGCACACGTAAAACCGTAGAGTTACCAAAACTTGTAGGGGCATAGTATCGAGAACGGTAATAAAATTATCGCCGTTTCAGCGGCAGCAAACTGACCCTAAAGCGGCGATAATGGGCTTTAGACACTTATGTACCAATCTATTGTTCCATCGACTTTGAGATATACATATATAAAACAATTAATTTTCAGAAAAACACACATTCACTGGATGATGTCATCAGTGATGTCATCAGTGATGTCATTTGAGATGTCATCAGTGATGTCATGAGTGATGTCACTGACAATTTCATGAGTGATGTAGTATGTGACATCATCAGCAGTGCATTGTGGGCGCACAAGTTATAGTTAACTGAACTAACTATAACGAGGGAATTTCAATGGTTTTATATGAGAGAAATGTCCAGCTAAGTATAACATGGGTAAAACCTTTGTTTTTTTGAGTGAATTTCTAAGGTTTTTTAAATGCTAATTCCTAACTATGACGTGTGTGAAACCTATGGTTTTTTCAGTGAATTTCAAAGGTTTTGTAAATGATAATTTTGAAATATACTAATTATTATATTTCTTCCTTTTTATAGTAATTCCCTACATTTTTATTAGAAATACTTATATTTATTTTATTTTTAAAGTTACATTTCATATTTTTTATGTAAAATAATAACAAAAGTAAATTCAAAAAGATGCACTGCTAGTGAAACTGCCTCTGTGAATTTGTAAGTGTTTGTTAGGGGCAGATTTACAACACCCTTGTGCCTCTTTCACACCACCGGTGCATCACTTTTCTGATGAAGCACTGGGACAAAAGATGCACCACGATATGTGGTATTTACAATGTGACGGATCTGGGACCGACGTCACCTTCTAAATCCCTGTAGCAGAAGGACACATTCCTACATAGGGGGCGTTCCTGCACAGAAACACCTCCTAAAAGTGGCTGACTACAATATACAAAATGTCACTTTGTCACTTTTGCGCTAATGCTGTATCAAAACCCTGCACTACCTTGAAGCAGGTGTAAAGATTGACACAGCAGTCTGAGCATAGGGCCCCCAAACCATTGCTGGAGATATGTTGCACTTCCAACATAACTCAAACAATGCACCACCTTTACAGCACAGATACATCACATATATGTGGCATTTTTGTCCCATGGTACAACGCATTGTAAATACGGCGGATCCATGGTGGTGGTGTCACGGAGCACAATAACTGACTTATTCATGGGGATATGCCTGTTATTGTATATGTGCCCATTACTGTTTTAATGTAGTGATAGGATTACTACATACCAATGAATGAGTCACTACAAAACTAAAACAACAGTGACAGAGTGTTTGCTGGAAGTGTAACGATACAAACTAGTAAATTGAACGTATAAAACACAAATTTGCAAGTACATAGAAGACTACATACATGGTTTATAAGGGGTTTGAAGCAGTCTATCCCCTAAAGCCTATTTTAAAGCATGAGTACTTAGATAGTGAGTGAATGATTACAAAACTGCAAGGAAAGAACCTGATTGAATTTATAACAGCCTCAGGTGTACCACAGTATACAGATAAACACATACTGCTGAATGGCTCACTACAATATTGAAACAGTAGTGTGAGAATGTTTGTTGGAAGTACTAGGATACACATTGTGGAATTGAACGTATAAAATATAAGTTTGCTGGTACATAGAACAGTGCATCAACAGTCCATAGAGCTTTGAAACAACCTATGCACTAAGGCCTCTTTTAATCCATGAGTATCTAGATACTGACTGCATCATTACACTTCTGCAAAGAAAGTCCCTCACTAAATGTATTAAAGCTTCAGTTTTACCCCCGTACAATCAAAAAGAACATACTGCTGAGTGGCTCACTACAATACTAAAACAGCAGTGTCAGGGTGTTTGGTGGAAGTCTAAAGATACAGACTGGGGAATTGAAGACATAAAACACAAGTTTGCAGGTGCATACAAGACTGCATGTATACTCCATACGGATTTTAACCCCTTGCATGCTGATGACGGCCCCCAGCCATCATGCACTACAGTGCTCGTGTGCTGATGACGGCTGGGGGCCGTCATGACCGCACCCGCGCTAGTAATCTACAGCACAGGAGCAGAATCGCGGCAGCATTCAAGGGGTTAAGCAATCAATACCCTCAAACTCACTTTGCATATTTTGAATCAATACAAACATTACAAGAATGTACAACTGAATCTATAACTGCTTCACTTTTACTACAATAAATACATTAGTAGATAGTCCTCAAACCTTTATTATTTTTCAACAATAAGTGTATTCTCATAATATCTCATAATTTAACAGACATTCCAATACAACTTCATCAGCTATGTAATTCAGATCCATTTCCTCGTCAGCAGGTTCTGATTCAATGTGTTCTAAAATTTCAACATAATTTAAAACATCAACGAAATCTGCATCAAAGCTTTCGTCTTCAAAATCACAATTGATGTCTGCAGCACTAATTTCCCCTTCTTCACTCTCATTGCCTGTGACAGATACGATTAGTTCTTCAATTATACTCAAAATAATATCCAAAATCTCCTGAGGCTGTTCTCTTTCCATAATGTTTCCTTTATGTTCTTGCTCCTTATATAAAAATATAAACAGTTAATGTTATCACTTTTCGTAATATATAATACAAAACTACAGTTTTCACCTATTTTGGCATACAAAAGATACCATATAAATACAATTAGCTAATAACATTCCATTAGTACAGTTGTACTGCTTTGCAAAATTATACAACTATAACTACTTATAAGGATATCCTGTTCTTATCTTTTCTTAAATTTTAAAAGCAATCACTCCTTATGACTATAGGAAAAGACTCAGGCTGGTATAGTAAAATACACTACTAAAAATGTAGAATATGTCTGTTCACCTTACCCTTTCCAAAATAGTAAATGTGTTTTACTATAATGGAAAAGATAGTATTCATTGTTGTGAACAACACTGTGTATCTGTGTATATTTAGACTTCATTATCACACTACTTTTTGAATACTTCATGTGTTTACTCTATCTCTATTCCTCATCTATAACTTAGTCTAACCCTACTAATTACCTACCCCTTCCATTTTCGAACTAGCCTCTCCTCTAGTATTTATCTGCAACCTTATAGCTTACGGTTCTTTATTTTTCTCACTGCTTTTAACCTATAATTACGTAACATTCATTAACCTAGGCCTCTCACTTTATTGTCTAATTTTTATATTACAAATTTCCTTGTGTTCTTCTACTAACTTTTCTTTATGGAGTTGCTTGTTATCTATTCTGTCAATCCTTCAATATCTTGTGTTTTTCATTAATGTTCCTTCTTAATTCAAAAGTCTTTCTTCTATTCCTAACTCAATGTGTTTTTTTCCCTTAAGACCTTGCTTATCACAAATTTTATCGATTCTTCTTTTAAGTTAGAGAAAATACATCGACTGACTACATTCAATATTGTCTATAATGTCAGGTAAGTTTACCTACTCACTAACTTGTCAAACAACGATCTTTAACTCACACAGAAATATTTGCACTTTCTCTTCAGGAATTCAAAACGGGTCTGAACTCTGAAACGTCTTCGGTGAAGTGCGCACTCGTTAGTGAGCGCGCGTCTCGCCAAGGATTTCTCACAACTCTGTGGTAAATGACTAGATCGCTACCGCGTCTTTTACCCGCGGCCCGTGTAGGGAGTTGCGGTGGGACACGCAGGGTGGGCGGGTGGGGGCTGATAAACAACGGAATCTGGCTGATTGCAGGTAAATAAACAATTACATTAATGAAACTAATTTCGGGCCATATTATCAACAAAACGCGATATAAACACAAGACAACACATTATCCCCGCTTTTCACAGCAGGAAAGTGCTGATAAAGCGGTGATAATCCTCGTTTTGTTGATAATATGACCCAAAATGGATGCTAATGGCTTCGTGGTGACGATCACGCGTGGTTAGGGTGTCTTACATGCATATTTAGGCTCAATTCTTTTTTTTTTTAAATCGCAATGTACGTGTACAGAAATATGTACAATTATGAGCAGGAGCTGCATGCTGATTAGCTGTCAATACTCCAAACTAGGAAGTGTTGCAAGTTCTCTTATTTGTCATGGCAGCCGAGTCACAAGGAAACAGTAAAACAAACTTCACAAATAAGGAAAGGGAGCACGATAGAAACATTGTCAACGTATAGTGTTGCTCAGGGGCGGTACATTTATTGTACGTGTACCAACCACGTATGGACAACGTACAGCTGTGATGTAGAAGGTCGTCACGTACGCGTACATAACCAAGAAAACTAAATTAATTTTCGATATTTATGAAGTGTATTTGTTTATGTGTTGTGTGGCTCTAAAAAGAGCCGTTGTGTTTATTGCGAGATTTTAGTACCTACAAGTAAATACCAATGCAGAATCTTAAGTTTATGAGGAATACTCTGTTCCCCTCATCTGTAAAATGTACACCATCTCTCCTATATATGCCATGCATATTGAAACGCAGATTCTTGTTGTAAACGGACCCCATTCGGTAGTCTCGGAGAAAGGCAGAAACAGATTTATTCACATGTTTCCTAGCTTTTTCAAACTGTGGACAATAGTGGTTGGACAGCTTCCATCTCTGCCTATGGCATATATTAGAATATACAAAGACAGTTTTCGAGAACAGTGTCATCAGTTGGGCAAAGGTGTCCTTCATGAGCATTTCCAGAGCTACCCCAGTCAAAGTGCCTAGGTCATTGCCACCACAGTGCACAATTATGAGGTCAGGGTGTTGGAGATGTATAAAGGATTTCACCAATGGCATCAATTGGTGCAACTTTAATCCTCTCTGTCCAATCCATTTAATGTCTACATTTGGTAAACCTAGGTCCTTGTGAATTCACACTGTAAGCATTTTGAAGAGAGGTCTGGATGCACTCTGATGGCGTCTGTAAATGAAATGCTAGTTTCAAAAGTAGGATTATTCTAAAATGGTGGACAACATGTAGTTTTGAACAAAGAAAATACATGATTGGTTGTTTGACAACATTTTACAAAAAACTAGGTTCCATGTTCCTCTTATTTAAAAGCCATATTTTTATTGGTTAAGAAAAAGTGATAGAAAAGAATCTTACTTAAGATAAGCTGGTATATTCTCCAGTCAAGCACACTTGCTGTTTTAATTTGCAACAATGTATGATGAACTTTTCACCTGTGTGCTGAGTTAGGTGTTCCCTGAAGTGTTTCTAAGGTAACTGGCAGACTGTGGAACGGGGGAAGGGTTGAAAGTTCTATTAGTTCAAAAGCTTTGGAATGTTAAACCAATCGAAATGTGTGTTTTATTTTGAATAATTGTCAACACGATTTTAATTGGTTATTTATATGTATGTATACGTAAAATAAGAGAGAAAATGTTCCATTTGGCGGTTGTGCTGCAAACACTGAACTCCAAGGATTTTGTAGAAGAATATCAACTGTGCGAGTGGTATTCTTGTTAATCTAGAATTCAATTTGAAAGGTGAGTTGAAAAGTTGAATGGGAGTGCGTCTGTGCGGTGTATCTTTGTACATTAACGAATTATAAGGTATATTATCAAGACTCGGCGATAAAATTATCGTCACTTTATTGGCAGGAAACTGCCGATATAGTGTTCATAATATTATCGCTTGCATTGATAATATGCTCCTATGTTCGTCCGTTGTTAAACGTTTTATAGTAGTAAACGTGTTTTGCTATAATGCATGCTGTTATGTTTTTTTCTTTAATATTATTTTGTGCTTCTCTACATTAAGGGATTATGGGCCATATTATCAAAAAAGGATGATACATTATCGCCGCTTTTATCGACAGGAAACTGCCGGTAAAGCAGTGATAATGGTCTCGATAATATATCCTTGTGAATTCCCATAGAAACCCAGGTTATGGTGTTAAACTGGGCTTCTATGGAAATTCACAAGGATATACTATCGACACCATTATTGCCGCTTTAGTGCCAGTTTCCTGCCGGTAAAACCGGCGATAATGTATCGCCCTTCACTGATAATATGGCACTGATGGGCATATTATTAAGAACCAGTGTTAAAATTATCGACGTTTTATGCACAGTAAACTGCCGATAAAACGCCGAAAATGGACTTGATAATAGCTTCTTGTAAATTGCTATAGAACCCAAGTTCTAGTGTTAACCTGGGCTGGTATGAGAATTCTCAAGGGCATATTATCAAGCTCATTATCGTTGCTTTATCGGCATTTTCCTGCCGATAAAAACGACAATAATCTATCGCCTTTTGTTCATAATATGTCCCGAAATTCATTTTTTTTATTTAATTGTTTACTTACCTGCAATGATCGAGGTGGCATATTACCAAGGGAGACGATAGGCAATTATAATCGATTTACCGTCCGTTTTCGGCCGCTAAGCGGCGACAATTCTATCATCCTATTAGCAACCAGTCGCTAACTGATGTTCCCGACAGCTTTTACGCGATAGCGAGCAGTTTGGGGCCCACTTTGCATGTCAGCGATGTTTATCACTAATTACGTGCAAAGTGGGCGTACCCAACCAGTTAGTGACTGAAGGCAGTTGCTAACGTCGCTATCGCCTATTAGCAAGGCAGGCGTACCGTTGGAAATATTTGCATTTACCGCGATTATCTGCCCAGACCAGTTCTTAGCCATGTTATCCAATGGCAAGTGGATAACATGGCTAAGACCATTTCGTCTCTAATGCATGATTATTGCTGTATTCTCAATGATATTCACACATTTCACCGCTATCGCTGGACATTTTACCACAATGCAGAAAAACGTTGCTAACAGCATGTTTTCTCCGCTAACATATCCAGCGTTAGGCAGCGAAAAAAAAAAGTTGTCGCTAACCCTATTTAGAGATAAATATTGCTACTTGTTGGTAATATGCCCCCAGATTCCATTGTTTATCATTCCTCACCCTGCCCCTCCTCCGCCCCACCTGCCTGCCCCCTTGCAACTCCCTCCACGGGCCGCGGCTTGTTCTTTTGTTGTAAGTCCTCTTATTTTTATACTCTGAGTTTTGTCCTCATACTCCTCCCTCTCTTATTGTAAGTAATATAATAGAATTTTTTATAATTTTATTTTTTGTAATGTTACCTATATTTTTTTATTATAGGTTGTGTTTAACGATACTAAAATTACTGCATCATGCCAACGAAGTACCAACAGACGAAGCAACGAAAGAAAAGTGTGTATTTGAAGAGAACTCACCAAGAAGATTTTCATAAAGAGAGATGTCTCAACAAACAGAAAGAAACTCCTGGTAAGAGCATGAGCACTTTTTTGAGGAAAATACTAAAGACTAAGAGAAGTGTTCAGAAACAAAAAAAAATCCTTAGTGTATCAGCAACGGAAAAAAAATACTAATAAACAAATGAATAATGGAAAATGCAGACAAAACTGTGTATAGTACAAGGAGAAAAAATCAATTCATAGAAATTAGGAAAAAAATGTTTTATAATAGTTTGGTATCAAATTTAATAAACAAAATTAAGGTATATAAGAAAAAAACAGTATTCTATAAGAAGAAGAAAGCTATAGAAAATGTAGTTGAGAAAGCTTTGGAATTGAAAAGAAAACTGTTTTATATTAGTAATCAATAGAATTAGATGACTAGATAAACCAATCCATTTAATGAAGAGCAAAAGTAGGTGGAGAAGACTAATTAACAAAAGTAATTTTTGTGCGTTTTTTTGGGTGAATGGAAACATACTTCAACTTCTAAGCCTTTTTTTAATGAAGAAAGTTATCTTCAGAGTAATGATTTGTTGCACGCAGTTGACACTACTGGTCGTGCTTATGAGGTTAGAAATGGTTGTCCTATTGAGAAAGAGAAGATTGTTCCTTCAAATGCAGAAGAGGTGTTAGCTGCTGAAGTTTTAGGGAGACGTCCTAAAGCTCCAGTGTACACTTGGAATTGTAGTAGTATCTGCAGTGTCTGGCAAGATTTGTTTATGCAATTTCTTACATAATTACACCAAGAAAAGTGTTGAACAAAAAATTAGGATGTTACAAGGACTAGACCCTTGCAGAGTGAGAGAAAATACTGGTTTGCAAGGTCATTCTCTTCCATGGAGTTTCTAAAAAAGTATGTCGAAGTGTTTTACACCATTTCAGGATGTTAGCAGTTCATCATACTCAGATAAGGAAATTAGTCAGAACATTGTATTACGCGAAAAGTCCAGCACTAAAGTTAAAAAAGTTGAACAGTGCTTTTTTGCATGGATCTGTATCAGACGTAACAAATGTTTGTGATGAAATTGAGATTAGTTACTTTGAAGACTGAAGAAATCTACGAACATTACAGTGTTCATCCATTACATTCCAAAGAAATGATGGGGAATGCTATAGAGTTATTTGAAATGAAAGAAGCAAAAGGAAGTCCCATTAGTGCATGGGAAAAAGCTTGGAAGCTTGTTGTTTTCCTCAGTTGTTTCCTACAGGAAAAGGAGGACGATATGATGAACGACCTCTGCAGATTCCTGCATCTGAATACCGGACATCAAGATTATATGCAGAAGATGCAAGATTTTGACAATGTATTCCACATTTGTTTCATCTTTTGTTTGAGAGTGATTTGTCTGGACTTTCTTATGCATTAAACCACATATTAAAAACAGGTGTACATCTGCAAAATGTTTCAGCAAAATAATGTATGGATAAAGTACAGCAGAAAGATAATGTGTTGGAAACTCAGCTGATTAATCTGAGGGAATGTCAGCGTGGTACTAATGAGTACTGGTACCATTGTCACGGAGAACTCAAATGTATGCTAAGGAACTTAGGAACTCCTACATGGTTCCTTACTCTAAGCTGTGCTGAATATGCTTGGGATGATTTACTTCAATTTCTTCGAGAGGCAAATCCAAATACACCAAATATAGACAACAAGACACCTGGAGAATTGTGCTCTTTGGATCCTGATAATGTATGCAGGTATTTCAATCATAAATTCGAAGCTATGATGTCTTTTATCACCAGCAAAAAAAATCCTCCTCTTGGAGAGGTTCTGGATTTCATTTGGAGAAAGGAGTATCAAGCCAGAGGTGCTCCTCACATACATATGCTATTATAGATCAAAGATGCTCTCAAATTTGGAACAGACTCAGATGATACTGTGTTGTCTTTTATTGAAGAATATGCTACATGTGAAGTACCCAAAATTACACAATATAAGGACTTAAGACAACAAGTCTTACGATTCCAGAGCCATCGTTGTAGCAAATACTGTCGTCGAAAGTACAAATCTAAGGACAAATTCTACAGCAAATGCTGTTTTGCATTTACTTGACCTGTAATATCGAAAGCAAGAGTGAACAGTTTTATGTCATCTTTGCGACATAATATCACAAGAAAGTCTCCTAAAAATACCTACAACTTAAGAAGAAATACATTTTGTCTATGTGGAATGCTAATATGGATATACAATATGTTGCAGACAATTCCATTGCTGTTGCTCGATGTGTGACATCGTACATAACAAAGTCAGAAAAGACGGAATTGAAGGAAATGTGGGAAGAGAATTCCCATGAGTCTAAGACATTATGCAGTTACAGTTACAGTTTGAAGATGTTATCCCATCGAGAAATTGGAGCGTATGAATGCTCGGATCACTTATCATCTGCAAGTCTGTACTCTAAATCCAGAAGAATCATTTGGGTGAGTCTAGGTCTTGCTGCAACACAAAACCGAGTTCTTAAATCGGTACAAGAAATTGAATATTTAGCTGAAAAAGAGCCACAAAGTACTGTTATTCTGAAATCAAATATGTTGGATACATATTATCCAAATAGAAGTCATCATCTTGAGAACATTTGTCTCTATGAAGTGCTGCAAAACTATATTTTTAAACGGAATATTACCAAAAACATTAATAATGGTATATATGCCATTATTGGTTCTGAAGGATGTCTGGTGAAACAAAGAAAAGGACATTTGATTAATCACCGTAAACTGAGTTGCGAAACACCTGACACAAGGGAATTTTACTATCTAGCTCTTTTGCAACTTTTCAAGCCATGGCATTCAGAATTGGAATTACTTGGAGATTTTGAGAACTATGAAGATTACTTCAATGCAACTAAGGATACTGCAGAATGTCTTGTTTTTGCTAATTATGTCAAAATGTTGAATGATGAAATTGAGCAAGAAGCTACAATTGCAGCTGAGATTGCTAGAGATAGTTCTCAAGAAAGTCAAACTTCTCCTCCGTTGAGTCAGGACCCACTAGGAGAACCAATTGTTCTAAATGAAGCAGCAACTGCTATGGAAGAGGTGGAAACAGTAATGTATCAAGGTCAAGAACATCCAACAAACTTAGGAATCTTAGAAGAACAACTAAATCATGAGCAGAAAGAAATATATGAGCAAGTGAGAGAACAGATTGACCATAGATTTCTTCATGAGAAGAAAGAGTGCTCTTGCTCATCATTTTAACCTATCCACATGTATGTGAGTGGACAAACTGGAACAGGAAAACGTTTTTTAATTAAAGTAATCACAAGTTTTCTACAGAAAAGAACTGAGTCGCATTTGTCTTGTTTTGTCACTGCTCCAACTGGGTTGGCGGCACACAATATTAAATGAATTAATTTACATCGTTTATTAATGCTACCAGTAGAGCATGACAACAAATTACAATACCACAAGCTATCTGGAGAAGCTTCTTATGAAGTTTCAAGAGTGTTGAAGAAAATGAAGCTTCTCATTATTGATGAGGTAAGCATGGTCTCAAACCTAATGCTTACCTTTGTGCATTTAAGAATGCAGCAAATTCTTAAAACAGAGTATGACATATTATTCGGAGGAAAACACGTCAAAGTTTATGGAGATCTTCTACAACTTACTCCTGTAAAAGGACAGCCAGTGTTTAAAACACTTGTGCATGAAGATACTAGAAAGTCTTTGGGGAGTATTGGCAATGTAAACATTTGGTCATATTTTCAGTATAAGGAACTTACTACAAATATGCGACAAGCAAATGATGTTGATTATGGAACTATTCTTCATGATATAAGAATTGGAAAATTGACCAACAAGCTTTACATACACGATTACTTTCCAATTTGTTTCCAAATGCAAATATGGTCCCAGAAAAAAATATACATGAGAATTGTAGAAAACAAATCTGTAATCTGCTTAATGCCAACACTGCGTGAATGTTCTGTTTTCAATGACTAATGTTAAAGTTGGAAAATGAAGAAATTATAAAATAGAACATGAGAGAATCAGTATTATTTTGAGTGAAAACTTGAAGAGGAAATTGGAATGTTTAGAGAAATCGATAAGTAAAACTGCTGGTTTAGAAAATAATTTGTATGCATGTGTAAATTGTAGAGTAATTTTGCGACATAATTTGGATGTGCAAAAAGGTTTAGTAAATGGAGCAATGGGTAAAATTGTTGATTTTGTTAATTATGTAAACAGAGCTGGCATTGAATTTTGAAAATCAAATTTTATGAGATTTGTTAGACCCGTCTGCTTCTGAGAGTCCCCTCACCAATATGATTTCTTTGTTCCCCTGTACCTCCCAAAATTTGTCGCTTTTTATTTGTCTACGAGGACTTTTTATGTGTTGTCTCATGGGGATGGATGTTCCTTGACGCCCAGTTGCTCACAAGGTTTGTGGCACCTATTTACAAGGCGCCTGGCCCAAACCTGTGGCATTACAAGCTGGGGTTGTCAACCTGTGTAAATGAACTTAAAATGGTGGACACCCTTTTTCCTCATGTGGAGTGACTCCCATTGGAGCCTTCATGAACCCTGGCCTTTTGAGGTTTTGGCGCCCTTTGTTTGGCGCGCATTTCTGACAGGAATTCCTTTATTTTCCTCAGGTACACAAAATGACTGCTCTAGAACCCCAGTACGGTGGCTGTGAGTGTCCTAAATACCCCTCAAGAGTGCCATGTCATTGTCACAGCCAGAGAAGGTTCTAGAACCTTCTGGCTCGTGCCAGTACCCCAGGGCACTGGCTATATAAGGCCCAGTCCCTGGCGGCCATTTTAGATTAGATGGAGATTGGATGAAGATTAGAAGAGATTCCAGACTTGACACCAGATTGACACCTGCCCTGTTGACCCCTGAGGTGGCTGGTAGCGCAGGCAGTAGAGCAGCAAAGGGTTGCTGGCGTTGTGTCTGACTGGCATTCCAGTCAGCTACGTGAGAAGTGACCTAGCGCCTACAGTGCTTGCCCAGCGAGTACCTCATTGCCCCCAAAGACTGTGGCCAGATTCGTGTGCCTCCCCGCCCCCCGGTGGTGAACTGTGATCAAATTATTGAGTCGCGAGGCGAGAGCAAGTTCGCCGCGACCGCGATCATCAGCTGTGCCCCCTTCGCGTCAGGTGCCTCTAGATGGGAGCTCGGACGTCTCCGAGCCCCACCAGCGTAGAGCGCTTCCTGCGCAGATTGAAGGTGAGGTGGTGCGCCGGGGCGGGGAAAGGCCGGCCTTCGTTGGGCGGGACTAGCGTCTCTGCCACTCCCCAGTGACCCGGGAGCTGTAGCTGTGGGCGGGAACCACCCTGAATGTGGAAGTCGGAGGGAGGTCCGTGGAGCCCCTGAGAGCCCCGTCGCTAACGAGAGGAGTGCTGTGCCTGACTGAATCGTATCTTGATTGCAGCCGATGTGAGGTGGGCCCGTTTCCTCATAGTGAATGCAGCGTTTTGAAGGAACTGTGAACCGGCATTTATTTGACTGTGCGCGAAGGTTGTGTGACCTCTCCGGCAGCCCGTTCGTCAGTCTAATGACTTTGAACTGGTGCCGCCTGTGCTCAAGTGGTGCTAAAGCCCGTAGGCGCGCATAGACTTCACCGGCAAAGCAGAGATCCTATCCCGGTGACCGCCGAGTGCAAATGATGTATTTACTGTGTTTCCTTGCCTTCTAGATATACGCGCATACGCCTTGAGTGATTATTAAAGAGTCCCAAACCTTATTTTGTGCTCAGAGAAGCCGTATACCTGGTCATTGAAAACAGCATAAACTGTAAGAGTTATCTTTCCCATTTGAAACGTATTGCAGATGTAATGATTCTAAAGTATTTAATTGGTGGCAGCGATACAGGAAGAAACATGTGGTTGTTTATTTAAATGAAACAATATTTATTCAGATATTTATTCTGATATTTATTGTGATATTTATTCTGATACTCATTGTGATATTTATTGTGATACTCATTCCTGAAGTTATTCTATTTATTAATACTATTTATTACCAGAACTGTATGACCAAAAGAAAGGTATATGTGCTTTCCCCGTCAACCCTATTTACAACAAAGAACTTTTATATAAAGGAATCGTATTTTTCTACAGCAGTGGTGTGGTGTCCTTCTTTTTGGTGTGGATGTACAAGGAGTTATTATTGGGTCAGAGCCGGCTTAATACTACAGCCTTCACTTGCCTTGTCACTTGAGACAAGCTACCCCCTTTGTGCTGGGCTTGCCCATCGCAGGTCCAACATAAAATTGGTGGCAGCGGTGGGATTGCGAGCCGTGCTTGTTTTGAACCCCATAATAATTCAGTGTGCACCACAGGTACACACCCGGAGTTTTCTCCTAGCGGCCCTCAAATGCAACGTGTTGCTTTTTCCAAATTCTTTCCTGGAGGTGGGTGGAAGTGACCCTCAAAGTTCTTATCCTGGTCACCTACTTCGGGGTGGTGGTCCACACTTTTCACTGACAAGATGGAATTCGAAATGTCAGAACTGGAGACCTATACTGTGGCACAGCTCAAGGATTTCTGTCAGGAGAGGGGAGTGTTTGTCAGGCGAGGGGCCAAAAGAGAGGAGCTCTGTACTAGTCTGCGAGCATGGGTGGAAGCACACACGGAGGGAACGGTGGAGGAGGAGGAATCGGACAGAGGTACTGTCATTGATAGGACTGCGGAATGTCCCCCGGGGGTGGGTGAGATGTCAATCAGCCCCAAGGCAACCTCACAGGAGGGCAGCAGTGTGTCATTGAGAGGGTTGTCAGAAACCGAGTTAGCTGACAGGAGAGAGGAAAGACTGTTAAGGTGGGAAATAGCAAAAATGGAGTTGGAAGAAAGGAGGGAGGGGAGGAGGTTGGAACATGAGTCCAAGCTGGAGATGGAAAGGAAAAGGATGGAACACAAGTTCAAGCTACGAGAACTCGAATTCCAGGCCCCTAACATCACTCCGAAGGGTGTTGAGTCAAAGGAATTTGCCAGGGAGCCCAGGCCCCATTTACCCAAGGACGTAGTCGCCAGTTATACCGCTGGAGACGACATAGCCAAGTGGCTAGCAGCCTATCAGGTCTCCTTAAGAGCCCATGGGATCCAAGAGAAGCATTGGGGTGGTGGATTATACCGGTACATGCCTCCGACAGGTAGGGATGCCCTATTGGCCCTAGACCGGGAGGAACAGGTTAATTACCCCGCCATGAAGGTGGCGCTCATCAGGAAGTTTGGGTTGACCCCCGAGAAATACCGGCAAAGGTTTAGGGGCAGCCACAAGCTGAGCTCACAGAATTGGGTTGACTTCCTGGATTTTGCCAAGAAAGCCCTGGATGGGTGGGTCCAAGGTAATGAGGTGGAGGACTATCGAGGGTTGTACGACTTGATACTCAATGAACATCTACTCGAGAAATGTCTTCCCGAGCTGAGGCAACACCTGGTAGACAGCAAACTTACTTGCCCCTGTAAGCTTGCTGAGGAGGCGCACATTTGGGCAAGTACCCGAGTGTCCACGAAGGGGACCGGAGGAGATTCTCAGAAGTCCGGACAGGGCGCTCCCCAGAAGAAAGAGGGGGGGGATAAATGTACATGTACAGGAATTTTATATAGCGCAAATCACCAAGCGGTCTCTAAGCGCTTGCTTAGGGAACCCGTCCTGGTATTCCCCTGTGAGATAACCCCGGCAGGGTATCCGCAAGGTGAAAGCCAGGCATCCCGCCGCGATGGACCGTTGTGGAGATTAAGCAAGCTATTGCCCAGAGTCGCAGAGTGTGAACCCGTGAATCGAGTAGGCACCGGAGCGAGAATTGTCGAGTCCATGGACAATTTAGGACTTAAGACCCCGCCGAGCCGGGAATTGAACCCTGGTCCCGGGCTGACCTCTGCTTCCAGGTCTGCCTCCTCTAACCAGTGAGCCACACTTCTCCACAAGAAGCAGGAGTTCTCCAAAGGCCCCCAAAATATCTTTAAGGGGAAAAGTTTCTTCTCCACTTTTAAGGCTAACCCGCAGAAGGACCCTAATCCTGGCCAGAGTCAGCAGCCAAGGGTTATCCATTGCTATGAGTGCGGTGGTATTGGACATTATAAGGGAGATGTGAAATGCCCAAAGAGACCACCCCCTCCCACTGGAGGAAAGGCCCCAGGAGTCGCTAGTGTAGCGCTCGGGGAGGAGATGCCCTTAGTTAAGGGGAGGGAGTGGGCGGGTGTCACCTTAGTGTCCCTGGGTGATTGGGAGATGGTTCCAAAGATTCAGGTGCCCTCAAATACTATCAAGTATGGGCAGTGGGTCACCATCAATGGCCATAGAGGGGAAGCTCTGAGAGATACAGGAGCCAGTATGACTATGGTAAGGAGTCATCTGGTGTCCTCAGAGCAGGTGATTCCAGGCGTACTTCATCCACCCACGATGGCTGACGGCAGAATGGGCCACTATCCTGTGGCCGAGGTTCCCTTTGAGTGGGGAGGGGTTGCAGGTTCACTTCGAGTTGCCGTAAGCCCCGCCGTGCCAGTCGATTGTCTGCTGGGCAATGATATGGAGCACAATGTTTGGAGGGAGGTGGAATACCGGACTCATACTGAGATGCTGGGTACACCTGATTGGGCCTGTGTGAGTACCAGGTCTGCGGCTGCTCGGGAAGAGAAGTCGCGTGGGTTGGAGCCTGGGACAATGGCCCACCCAGCTGCTGATGAGGGAACATTTCGAGGACAGGAGGAGCCTGCCTCGATGTCCATGCCCCGTGAGACGGATAGGTCACCTGTGGAGGTGGACCTGGGGTCCGCGGAGGAGGACATGGTTCCGTTGGAGGACTTGCCTATCCCCGCTGAGTGGTGAGTGCAAATGAAGGGGGAAAATCCCAAACTGTTGAGGCGGTCTATCTCCCTACAGGGAATGGACTTTCGGGTGGAACACCGGCCCGGAGTTGACCACGCCAATGCAGACGGTCTCTCCAGGTATTACCGCCTTAGTGTTGAGGACTCCCAAGGGGTTGAGTAGCTCTCCCCACTTTCAGCTGGGGGGGACGCGTGTTAGACCCGTCTGCTTCTGAGAGTCCCCTCACCAATGTAATTTCTTTTGTTCCCCTGTACCTCCCAAAATGTGTCGCTTTTTATTTGTCTACCAGGACTTTTTATGTGTTGTCTCATGGGGATGGATGTTCCTTGAAGCCCAGTTGCTCACAAGGTTTGTGGCACCTATTTACAAGGCGCCTGGCCCAAACCTGTGGCATTACAAGCTGGGGTTGTCAACCTGTTTAAATGAACTTAAAATGGTGGACACCCTTTTTCCTCATGTGGAGTGACTCCCATTGGAGCCTTCATGAACCCTGGCCTTTTGAGGTTTTGGCGCCCTTTGTTTGGCGCGCATTTCTGACAGGAATTCCTTTATTTTCCTCAGGTACACAAAATGGCTGCTCTAGAACCCCAGTACGGTGGCTGTGAGTGTCCTAAATACCCCTCAAGAGTGCCATGTCATTGTCACAGCCAGAGAAGGTTCTAGAACCTTCTGGCTCGTGCCAGTACCCCAGGGCACTGGCTATATAAGGCCCAGTCCCTGGTGGCCATTTTAGATTAGATGGAGATTGGATGAAGATTAGAAGAGATTCCACCTGCCCTGTTGACCCCTGAGGTGGCTGGTAGCGCAGGCAGTAGAGCAGCAAAGGGTTGCTGGCGTTGTGTCTGACTGGCGTTCCAGTCAGCTACGTGAGAAGTGACCTAGCGCCTACAGCGCTTGCCCAGCAAGTACCTCATTGCCCCCAAAGACTGTGGCCAGATTCGTGTGCCTCCCTGCCCCCCGGTGGTGAACTGTGATCAAATTATCGAGTCGCGAGGCGAGAGCAAGTTCGCCGCGACCGCGATCGTCAGCTGTGCCCCCTTCGCGTCAGGTGCCTCTAGAGGGAAGCTCGGACGTCTCCGAGCCCCACCAGCGTAGAGCGCTTCCTGCGCAGATTGAAGGTAAGGTGGTGCGCCGGGGCGGGGAAAGGCCGGCCTTCGTTGGGCGGGACTAGCGTCTCTGCCACTCCCCAGTGACCCGGGAGCTGTAGCTGTGGGCGGGAACCACCCTGAATGCGGAAGTCGGAGGGAGGTCCGTGGAGCCCCTGAGAGCCCCGTCGCTAACGAGAGGAGTGCTGTGCCAGACTGAATCGTATCTTGATTGCAGCCGATGTGAGGTGGGCCCGTTTCCTCATAGTGAATGCAGCGTTGTGAAGGAACTGTGAACCGGCATTTATTTGACTGTGCGCGAAGGTTGTGTGACCTCTCCGGCAGCCCGTTCGTCAGTCTAATGACTTTGAACTGGTGCCGCCTGTGCTCAAGTGGTGCTAAAGCCCGTAGGCGCGCATAGACTTCACCGGCAAAGCAGAGATCCTATCCCGGTGACCGCTGAGTGCAAATTATGTATTTACTTTGTTTACTTGCCTTCTAGATATACGCGCATACGCCTTGAGTGATTATTAAAGAGTCCCAAACCTTATTTTGTGCTCAGCTGGTCATTGAAAACAGCATAAACTGTAAGAGTTATCTTTCCCATTTGAAACGTATTGCAGATGTAATGATAAAGTATTTAATTGGTGGCAGCGATACCAGAAGAAACATGTGGTTGTTTATTTAAATGAAACAATATTTATTCTGATATTTATTGTGATATTTATTGTGATATTTATTCTGATACTCATTGTGATATTTATTGTGATACTCATTCCTGAAGTTATTCTATTTATTAATACTATTTATTACCAGAACTGTATGACCAAAAGAAAGGTATATGTGCTTTCCCCGTCAACCCTATTTACAACAAAGAACTTTTATAGAAAGGAATCGTATTTTTCTACAGCAGTGGTGTGGTGTCCTTCTTTTTGGTGTGGATGTACAAGGAGTTATTACTGGGTCAGAGCCGGCTTAACACTACAGCCTTCACTTGCCTTGTCACTTGAGCCAAGCTACCCCCTTTGTGCTGGGCTTGCCCATCGCAGGTCCAACAATATTGCAACAAGTTCGTCGTTGTTCAGTTCGTTTTTTGCTTGTAAAAGATTTGCAGAAAACAGTTTCCTGTTTGTTTGGCATATGCGGTGACCATTCATAAATCTCAAGGTTTAAGTGTAGATTGTGCTTTAGTGAATATTGGAAGTACCGTGTTTAAGGAAGGTATGGTATATATGGCATATATGGCATATATTCTTTGTCTATAGTCAGAACTTTATCAGGATTGTACTTGATTGATTTTGATGAGACAAAGGTTTCTGCAGATACAAACTGTGTGAAAGAGTATAATAGGTTAAGAAGAGAATATACACCCAATTTAGGTCAATATCCAGTGATTGAAAAGCGTGTGGTAGGTAGAAAAAGAATATTTGAGAATATCGGTTCTGAAACTGTAGAGAAAGAAAAAAAACAAGATGAAGTTGCGCCTCCAAGCAAAAGGTCAAAGGACAGAGTTGAAGAGAATGTTGGTTATCGATTTGAAAATAGTTCCGGTGTCAACTGCTATGCTAATGTAGTTGTTAATGTTGTTTTTTTTCTTCAAAGTTTCCAACAGCAAATTTTGGAAAATCAGTACAAAATATTCTGTTCATTGTTGAATTCTGTTTATGAGAAATGTACTAGTGATAAAAGTAAAATACAAAGGGCCTTATTTATGAAGGCCTTGCGCCGCCGGTGCGTCACTTTTAACATGGGAAAAAGTGACGCACCGGCGGCGCAAGGTCTTCATAAATAAGGCCCAAAGTGTTTCTGATATTTGAAATGTTTTGGACATATGTTCTGGTTCTACTCAATTTATGGAGCATATATTCAGCAAGATTCTCAGGAATTTCTTATGTTTATGCTTGGTTTTACTGGAAGATGAAGGTATAGATGTTGAAAATCTTTTTTGGCCTTTCTTATAAATGGCATCATGACTGTCCAAATTGTTTGTTTGCATGTAGCACTGACATAGACACTGAGAGATTCATATATTTGACTTTACCTGACTGTGAATCGGTGTCTTTTAACAATCTAATTAGAGGAGCAAGTCAAAACATGGAGTGTAGCCAATGTAAATCAGAAATACCATCAACATTATTTATACAAAGATATGGACAGTATGTTATTTTAATGCTGCAACGTTGTAGAACTGATGGAACAAAATTGAAAACTTTATTTAAAAAATTTGTAGCTGGTCAATGTTCAATATCAGGAAGAACTTTTATAGCTGTTGCTATAATTTATCATGATGGACCTTCTACCACATCTGGACATTACATTGTTTATTTAAAATTTCTGAAAGGTTGGATACAGTGTAATGATACTCAATTAGTTTTTAAGCAACGTTTGCCCAAAGAGTTACCAAATTCTTACCTAATATTTTTAAAGACAAAATTTTAGGATCAAAATTATTCCTTTAGGATTTGTGCTGTTAAGATAGATTAGTCTGGTGTTGTAGAGTATTTTGTCAGTGGGAGTGAGGAGCTTAAAGGTGATACTTTTCTTGATATTGAGGCAGTGTAGGTGTATCAGGTGGTGGGTGATGTGGGTGCAGCCGGGGACATTGATGAGCAGTCAGGTAGTGGTCTTTTGGATTTGTTGTAGTTGTTGTAGGTGTTTGGCTAGGACACATGTGTAGAGTGTTTTACCACAGTGTAGTCTGCTGCTGATGAGGGCCTGTGTCACTGTTCTTCTTTTGGTTAGGATCCACTTGTAAATGTTGCAGAGGATGTGGAGGGTGTTATAGCAGTACGAGGACAGGGTGTAGACTTGCTTACAAATGGAGAGGGAGCAGTTGAGGTTGAATCCTATGTTGTGCACATGGTTAGTAGGTGTTGGTACTCTTCACACTGTAGTCAGGTAGCAGTAGTTGTCTGAGGCTATGTATATATATATATTACCTACTGGCGGTCACCAGTAGATAGTTATAGTTAGGACCTAATTTCTATAGGAAATCCACAACATTCTATTTGGAATAACTTTGGCGCCGGTGGACGAATACACGTGAAATTCTCCAAGAAAATGGCCTGCTTGGTTTCGCTCCTTCCCTGAACGATTGGGGGTGATTCGTCAAGTGGGGGCTTAGAAAAAAGGGGGGCCCAAAACATGTTTTTCCCATGTAATTTTCCATAGGGACCTTTAGCCAGGGCTACAGCCCTAACGGCTGAACAGAATTACACCTAATTTGGCAGAGAGGTACAGTTTGGTTCGCAGATTGTGCTTTTGTGCTAAATTGTGTAAATCCATTCAGTAGTTTCTGATAAAATTAGAAGTAAAATCATAGCGATATCTAGAAACAGAGTTCTACACGCGGACGGAGATCCGTTCAATTACGAGCGCGACCTGCATGCTGATTGGCTGTGAACTGTCTCTCAACACTCGAAACCAGGAAGTGTTAGTGGCCATCTTGTGCCTCGATAGAACAGAGTCACAAGAAAACAGTAAAACAAAGTTGAGAAATAAGGGAAGGGGGCAGGCTAGAAACATTCTGACGCTTTACACTTGCTCAGGGGGTCGTACATGGATGTTTAGGCTTTATTTTTATTTTTAGAAAAATCACGGCGTACGCGTATGAAAATACGTACAATTACGAACAGGAGCTGCATGCTGATTGGCTGTGAACTGTCTGTCAACACTCGAAACCAGGAAGTGTTGGCAGCCATCTTGTTCGTCGCTACAACCGAGTCACAAGACACAAGAAAACAGTAAAACAAAGTTGAGAAATAAGGGAAGGAAGTAGGCTAGAAACATTTCACCCTTTACGCTTGTTTAGGGGGTCGTACATGGATGTTTAGGCTCTATTTTTCTTTTTTTTTTATAAGAAAAATCGCGGCGTACTGGTAGGGAAATACGTACAATTACGAGCAGGAGCTGCATGTTATGTTATGTTATTAGTTCATTTTTATAGCGCACGGCTACTCAAAAAGAGTGTCCCGGCGCTTTTATTGGAGAAGGCAAAGAGGCTGCAACACAATAACATAACACCAAAAGAAAGACTAAAAGAGCAGTAAGCCAGGAATTCAAGAGAGAACGGCTACTGAGTAAAAAGCCACGTTTTAAGGCCTTTCCTAAAAACCAGCAAGCTAGTGGCTCCCCGCAGGGCCAGCGGCAAAGAGTTCCATAGCTGAGATGCCAGCAATCCAAAAGAGCGCCCACCAAGGCGCGCTTTCTTTACCCGAGGGACGACAGCAAGGTGCAGGGATTCCGACCTCAGAGATCTGGTCGGATGATAAAAGACCAGTCTCTTTTGAAGGTACTTAGCTCCCCCCTTGTGAAGAGCTTTATAGACCAAGGTCAGAGCCTTAAAGGCGATCCTCTTGCGAATGGGCAACCAATGTAACGTTACCAGCAGGCCCGAGGCACTAGAGCGCCTACTAAGGCCGAAGATTGCCCTAGCCGCGGCGTTCTGCACCACTTGAAGGCGCTGCAGCAAGTACTCTGGAAGGCCCAGGTAGAGAATGTTGGAATAATCCAACCTGGACCCAATCAGAGCCTGAACTGTCAGCGTCCTATGTTCCACGGATAACAGAGGAAGAAACCTCCGCAGCATCCTAAGGATGCCAAAGCACATGCCCGACACCCCTAGGATCTGAGATTTCAAGGTTAACCTGTTATCCAGCTTCACCCCTAGATTCTTTGCAACCTGAGAGGAACAGGATGGAGGGAACATATCCCGTGGCCACCAAGTCTGCCAGACGGGTTCGATGTCACACCCAAAGAACAGTACTTCGGACTTGTCGGAATTGCACTTGAGGCTGTTTAGATGGAACCAATGGAAAACAGCCCCAAGGCAATCCCGAATACTCTCCCCATCAAAGTCGCCTCCTCTCGTACACGAGAAGAGGAGCTGGGTGTCATCCGCATAGGATACGATCTGGGCACCATGCGACTCCACCAGTGCCGCCAACGGGGTCATAATGATGTTAAAGAGGGTCGGGCTCAAAACAGAGCCCTGAGGGACCCCAACTCCCAGAGGCGGCATCACGGCGGAATCAGGCGGGGCCCAGATCGTCTGCCGGCGGCCGGCAAGAAAGAAAGAAAACCAGTCGAACACCGTCCCCCGTATGCCTATCTCGCGGAGTCTTGCGAGAAGACCATCATGGGGAACGGTGTCGAAAGCCGCCGACAGGTCTAACATCACCAGCATGACTTTGCCCCCAGAGTCCAGAACCCCTTTAATGGTCTCCGAAACCTCCAGGAGCGCAGTCTCCGTGCTAAGATGGGGACGAAAGCCTGATTGGGTGGCGTGCAAGATCTCATTAGATTCCAGAAAATTGGAAAGCACGCCTTGAACGTGCTTTTCCAGAATCTTCGTGAGGGCCGGCAGCAGGGAGATGGGCCTATAATTAACTGGGGCCTTCGGGTCTAGGCCAGATTTTTTAAGCAAGGGTATCACCATCGCCTGCTTCCAGGTTTGCGGGACCACACCTAGCCTCAGTGAAAGATTCAAAAGCGGATTAGCCAACGGGTTGATCACCTCCGCGACTTTCGCTAGAAATTTAGCCGGGCATGGGTCAAGGGGAGAACCCGATTTTAATTTGCCCATTAAAGCCAGGGAGTCCGGAGCAGAGATTGGAGGAAACACACTCAACGTCACCCTAGGCCCAGCCTGTGGCAGTGTATTGATGTCACATTCAGTTTGGCCCACAGACATTGGTACTAGGAATGACTCCTGGATGCTGATTGGCTGTGAACTGTCAACACTTAAAACCAGGAAGTGTTGGCAGCCATCTTGTTCTTCGCTAGAACCGAGTCACAAGAAAACAGTAAAACAAAGTTGAGAAATAAGGGAAGGGGGCAGGCTAGAAACATTGTGACCCGTTCGGCTTGTTCAGTGGGTCGTGCATGGATGTTTAGGCTCTATATATTTTTTTTTTAAGAAAAATCGCGGCAAACGCGTACAGACATTTGCACAGTTACGAGCCGGAGCTGCATACTGATTGCCTGTCAACTGTCTGTCAGCACTCTCAACTAGGAAGTGTTGGCAGACATCGTTTATTTTGAAGTATGTGGGGGGCTTACGGTCTCCTACATTCTTCGGGGACTGCCAAGTTCCTGGGGCAGTAACATTTAAAATAGGGGAGTCCGTGATGGTACGGGGGTTCTTTTTTATCTAACTTTATTTATTCAGTGGTTCATCCAGTGTTCTGAATATAGCAGTACATCTGTAGACATGTACTTTAATTATTTTCTTTGCCTCCCTCCACCCTAATTGACAACGTAGTGGGGTGAGTCAAATTAAGGCAGTGCTGTCGTCATTGTTTTAAGTTTGCAAAACAGTAAGTAGTATAAATAAATAAATAAATAAAGCACTTAAGACAATGCAGAGTGACACTGTATTTATTGTATTTAATTTTAGAATATTTTGAAAATAATATACAGTCATGTAGAAAATATTGGTGTTTTAATTGTAAGAGAAATATTTAATATATTTCATATGAATCACCACATATGATGATATTACAGTGAAGATAAAATTAAGTGTTTATGTTTTTGTACAACGACCTACAACATAAGAAATTCAGTATGGAAAATCTACATTAAAATTTGAAAGACTGTTTCTACATTAGTAACAGTGTCATAGTAGAGCTAAACATAATTTTTATAAGTAGGGAGAATGAAGAGGAAGATATAAATGCTGTAGATATCAGCTGTCATTTTCTAGACTAAACTTTAGATGCTGATTTTGTGGAACTATAACATGACTTCGAGTACGATCATATGAGTTTTGAAATTGATAATCAGGAATTTGAAATACATGATGAGATTATCTTAGAAGCTCTATTCAGTTATGAGATGTTATATTCTTCAGTCTTCAAATCACTTTATTCGATTAAGAAAAATCATAAAAGTACAAATACAAAACACGAGACAATTCAATACATATAGGCGATATAAAACTGTAGATCATTAGTACTCAGATATATAAAAAATAATTTAAAACTAGAAATATATATCAACTAAAAGAAATTCATGGTTTTTAAAAAATCAGGAGGAATACACAGTTCAATCATCAGTGGGAATCTTTATTTCCTCAGGGGAACAGGCGCAACAAGAAAACTAGCAATGTTAAAAATGTTTGAGGTATTGTCTAACAATTGAAGGTACATTAGTGCTGGGAAAACCTGAAGAAAGCCCTTGCCCCTCAAAAGCGGATGTAAAGTCTTCTTCCTAATGTCAGTATAAAAATCACAGAACATTATAAAGTGCATAGTGTTTTGATTTAAGAAACTATCACAGTTTCACGGGGCAGAGTCTTCCGGTTTACAGCATCCTAAAAAATTTTCAAATGAGAAATGAGTCAGGTTGAAGCAAAACGTGGTCAAAAGCCAATGATGGAGGGACTTTGTCACGATTCATAGATAGGGCTCTAGTGATGGTGATAAGAATAATAAGTAGTGAGTCCTAACCAGTTGTTTTTTTATTTTCTCAACCTCCTCTTCCAGCCGTAGTAAACTCAAATAGTGTGACTTAATTCATTTTAGGTTAGTTTTCTTAATTCCTTCTGGAACTTGGTAAATATCTGGGTGCCCGAGTTTAAAAAAACATAGTCTTGACCTATGACAGCCACTCAATTTTGTAATGTAGATCGAAGGTACTAATCAATACTGATGAATGCTATTTTGTACACTTGACAGAATCTGAGGACAGAGTACAATTGTCTCTGACTTGAAGAAAACAAAGCTGGAAACAATGGTGTCCTTAATGTAGAAGGAAACCTGAATTGAAGTTGTGAACCCAGCTGTCCGCAGTGTAGATTGAAGGCAGTTGTTCACACAAAGATTGAAGAATGCTATTTAGTTACAGATAACAGAACCTGAGGACACAGTATGATTGTCTCTGCCTTAGGCTGAATACAATGCTGTCCTTAATGTAGAAGGAAAGCTGAATTGAAGTTGTGAATCCGGCTGTCCGCAGTGTACATTTAATGGTGGACTGTATCATCTGTAATCACGATTGAAATCAAAGATAGAACATGTATGGAATGTATTGTCAAAATATGTATGTTTCAGGGACATAATAGTTCAAATTGTGACCTGTGTTGTCTGTAGTGTAGACAGCCATTCAGTGTTCCTTTGGACTTGCAAGACGAATTATGTTATTGTACTAAACCTATAACAGATATACAACAAGTTAATGAAATTCAAGAATAATTGATTACCCTAACCAATTAAGGCAGCAAGTATGCATATTTTTAACTGTGTTCGGCCGGGGTAGTAGCTACATCAAAAGGGCTTGATAAAGAGCCTTGAGTTTGAATCAGAATATGAAATTGAAGAATAGTCGATAACCACAGCGAAGAAAGGCAGCAAGTAAGTTTGTGTATGTGTGGATGATGTGTTGATTGAGTGGAAGATGAATAAGGTGAAAAATAAGAAAGGTTGAAGACGTGCAACCTACCAATTTGCTTTTAAGGGAAGTGGGTGTTTGAGTTTCCAGTACATTACACAGACAGGGAGTCGGATTCCGTTGTGGGAGCCTGAGAAATGGCTACCACATATAAGCAGGCAAGCTAGTGCACAAAGTACACATACTGTGCAGTAGAAAGGACATAGGAAAGGACGCAAGTGTGCAAATTACCTACTGCCATTATGGGTAGTAGTTACGAAGAAGTGTTAATGAAGGGCCTGCACTTTGAATTTAATTTTCAAGAAGAATAATTGATAACCCTAGCGAAGAAAGGCAGCAAGTGTGGAAACTTCTACAACAAAAAGGCTTAATAAAGGGCCTTGACTTTGTATCAGAATATGAAATTAAAGGATAATTGATAACCCTAGCCAAGAAAGGCAGCAAGTGTGCGAATTTCCTAATGTCTTTGGATGGGGTAGTTCTCACAACAAAAAGCTTGATAAATGTGTAGTGACTGATGTTGAAGAGAGTGATGCTCCTTTTTTTATTTTTGATGAGGTTGATAGAGTATTTGACGTAACAGAAAAGTTCATCGCAATAAATGCATAGAAATTTAAGTTTACCAAAATGAAGATCAATATGTGAGTATTGACTGCTTGCCGAAGATGCTATTGCAGCAGTTGATGTGCTTGATGCAGCAGCAAGTGCATTGTCCTGCAATCTCTGTGTTGAAGCTCAAGCGAAGTTGTTGGGGTGCTAGTTTTTACATGTCGCACCATAGTTGGTGTGCCAAAGGAGTATTTTTTTGAATGGATCCTCCCTTGAAAGAGTTGTTTGCTAATTTTTACAGATTAGTTTTGGAGTATTAACCTTCTTCTGGGTAGTAGAAATGAGAAAAAGGTTTGATAAATGGTCTTGACGTTCAATCAGAATTGAGGAATAATTGATCATTCCCACCAAGAAAGGAAGCAAGTGTGTATCTAAAGCAACAAAGTTCTGTGGAGTGTGTGAGTGTGTGATGATATGTGGTCCAAGCAGCACAGATTGGTAGAAAATCTTCAAAATCAAATTTTCTAATAAGTATTGGTTGTCCATTCACAGAAGAAAGTTGAAGTATATTTTGAAAAAGTATGATGTATTTTTTTCTAAACAAGTCATCTCATTCAGTCGGTCACATGGTGATGATTTGTGGTGCACTAAGTTAGTAATACCTTTGGCACTGAGCTTGAACGTACCCTGTGATGATGTGTGGTCCTGGTGAGGTACAGTAATTGAAGTAATGTATTTTGTTGATTGAATTCTGCATCAATTCCATTTAAAAGTACCAGTATGTCTCACTGTGACATAAAAGTGTTCACTCTTGTTTGTGATGATTTATTGCGAGCTGAGTAAGTGGTATCTATGGCGGTGAACTTATATGTTCCCTGTGCAGTGTAGATTGAAGGCAGTTGTTAACAAACATAGGCAAATGGTTTTTGTCACTTATTTAAACAAAATGTGAAACACATATACTAGAATTTTGTCTGCATTACATAATTGAAGGCTGAATTTCCTAGTGTTCAAAGTTTAAGAAAATCTGAGGATATTGTGCAATTGTCTGTGTGTTAAGTAAGTCAAGATTGTATTGAATGTTTTCTGTAGTGCTGGCGCTCTTGGTATCGAGTTGTGAACTCTACTGAGCACAGAATTGAAGGAAGGAACTTCTCAGCTCACATAGTGCAAAACTGAATTAAAGTTGTGAACCCTGCTGTCTTTAATGTAGATCGAGGGTACTAATCGACACAAACATTGATGTATGCTATTTTGACAGTTAACAGAATTTGAGGACGGATTTTAATTCTCTCTGCCTTAAGTAAAGCAACGCAGAAAAGAATGCTGGCTTTAATGTAGATTGAACACTGACTTGAAGTTGTGAACCCAGCTGTCCGCAGTGTAGATTGAAGGCAGTTGTTCACACAAAGATTGAAAAATTCTATTTAGTTACAGATAACAGAACCTGAGGACACAGTATAATTGTCTCTGCCTTAAGGAAAGCAAGGCTGAATACAATGCTGTCCTTAATGTAGAAGGAAAGCTGAATTGAAGTTGTGAATCCGGCTGTCCGCAGTGTACTGTTAATGGAGGACTGTATCACCTGTAATCACGATTAAAATTAAAGATAGAACATGTACGGAATGCATTGTCAAAATATGTATGTTTCAGGGACATAATAGTTCAAATTGTGACCTGTGTTGTCTGCAGTGTAGACTGCCATTCAGTGTTCCTTCGGACTTGCAAGACGAATGTTGTTATTGTACTAAAGCTATAACAGAATGCTATTTAGTCACAGGTAACAGAACCTAAGGACACAGTATAAATTGATGACCATAGACCATACTGGCTCTTTTTTAAAATTGATAGACTTTTTATTGATTAAGCTTTTTATTATACATGAACGTCAGGAAGTGCACAAATTATCCACTGCCATTGATGAGTAGTAGTTACGAAGAAGGCTCAATAAAGCGCCTGCACTTTGAATTTGAATTTCAAGAAAAATAATTGATAGGGCCAGCTAAGAAAGGCAGCAAGTGCGCAAATGTCCCACTGCCTTCTGGTAGTGCAGTGTCTACATGAAAACGGCTTGATAAAGGGACTTGAGTTTGAATCAGAATATGAAATTCAAGAGTATTTGATAATCCCAGCCAAGAAAGGCAGGAAGCCTGCATTTTGAATAGGGATATGAAATAGAAGAATAGTTGTTAACCATAGCCAAGAAAGGTAGAAAGTAGGTGTGTGTGTATGTGTAGATGTTGTGTTGATTGAGTGGAAGATGAATAATGTAAAAAAATAAGAAAGGTTAAAAGTGTGCAAATTAACCACTGGCATTCACGGGTAGTAGTTACCAAGAAGGCTCAATAGAGTGCCTGTATTTTGAATTTGTGTTGCAAGAAGGATTATTGATAACCCCAGCCAAGAAAGGCAGCAAGTGTGCACATTTCCCACTGCCTTCGGCTGAGGTAGTAGCTACAACAAAAAGGCTCAAAAAAGGACCTGACTTTGAATCAGAATATGAAATTGAAGAATAATTGATAATCCTAGCCAAGAAAGGCAGTAAGTGTGCACGTTTCCCACTGTCTTTGTCCGAGGTAGTAGTTACAACAAAAAGGCTCCATAAAGGGCCTAGACTTTGAATCAGAATATGAAATTGAAGATTGATTGATGACCCCAGCCAAGAAAGGCAGCAAGTATGCAAATTTCAAACTGCTTTCGGCTGGGGTAGTTGTTACTATAAAAAGGCTTGATAAAGGGCTTGCATCTTGAATAGGAATATGAAATAGAAGAACAGTTGATAACCATAGCCAAGAAAGGCAGCAAGTAGGTGGTTGTATGTGAAGATGATGTGTTGGTTGAGTGGAAAATGAATGATGAGAAAAAATAAGAAAGGCTGCAAGTGTGGAAATTATCCACTGCCATTCACTAGTATTAGTTAGCAAGAAGGATCAATAAAGGGTCTGTACTTTGAATTAGGATAGGAAACAGAAGAGTTTAGGCTTTTTATTATACAAGAACGGTAGGAAGTGCGCAAATTACCTACTCATTGACGAGTAACAGTTACCAAAAAGGCTCAATAAAGGGCCTGCACTTTGAATTGGAATTTTAAGAGGAATAATTGATAAACCCAGCTAAGACAGGTAGCAAGTGCGCAAATTTCCCACTGCCTTCTGGCCGTGCAGTATCTACATGAAAAAGGCTTGATAAAGGGACATGAGTTCGAATTCGAATATGAAATTCAAGAGTATTTGATAACCCCAACCAAGAAAGGCAGCAAGTGTGCAAATTTCCAACTGTTTTCGGCTGGGGTAGTAGCTGCAACAAAAAGACTTGAAAATGGGCCTTGACTTTGAATCAGAATATGAAATTGAAGAATAATTGATAATCCCAGCCAAGAAAGGCAGTAAGTGTGAACATTTCCCACTGTCTTTGGCCGGGGTAGTGGCTACAATAAAAAGGATTGATAAAGGGCCTGCATTTTGAATATGGATATGAAATAGAATAATAGTTGTTAACCATAGCCAAGAAAGGTAGAAAGTAGGTGTGTGTGCACGTGTAGATGATGTGTTGATTGAGTCGAAGATAAAAAAGGTGAAAATAAGAAAGACAGCAGACACGCAAACAGTCCACTGCTTTGAAAAGAAAGTGGGAGTTTGGTTTTCCAGTCCATTACACAGACTGTGCGTCGGATTCTGCAGTGGGAGCCTGAGAAATGGGTATCTAATCTAAGGAGTTTAGCGAGTGCCCAAAGTACACACACTGTGCGGTAGAAAGGATGCAAGAAAGGACGCAAGTGTGCAAATTACCCACTGCCATTCATCGGTAGTAGTTACCAATAAGGTTCAATAAACTTTGAATTACTTGAAGAATAAATGATAACCCCAGCCAAAAAGTCTGCAAGTGTGCAAGTGTGCACATTTCCCACTGCCTTCGGCCGAGGTAGTAGCTAGAACAAAAAGGCTCAATAAAGGGCTTTGACTGTGAATGAGTTCATCAGGTATTTCATACATATCAATTTCCTCGGAATTGATTTGTTCTAAAATGTCAACATAATTTAATGCTTCAAGAAAATCTGAATCAAAGCTTTCGTTTTTGAAATCATAGCTCATGTCTGCAGCACTAATTTCCCCTTCTTCACTCTCATTGCCTGTGATAGATACGATTAGTTATTGAATTACACTCAAGGTAATATCCAAAATCTCCTCAGTATGAGGCTGTTCTCTTTCCATAATTTTTCCTTTATGTTGTTGCTCCTTGTATAAAAATATAAACAGTTTATTTTATCAGTTTTCGTAATATATAATACAAAAGTAGCGTTTTCACCTATTTTGGCTTGCAAAAAATATTATATAAATACCATTATCTAATACATTTTCATTAGTAGAGTTTTACTCCTTTACAAAGGTATATAAATATAATTACTTATAAGGATATTCTGTTCTTATGTTTTCTTAAATTTTGAAACCAGTCATTCCTTATGACTTTAGGAAAAGACTCAGGCTGTTATAGTAAAATACAGTACTAAAAAATGTAGAATATGTCTATTCACCTTACCCATTCCAAAATAGTATTGTTTCCACTTTAGTTACAAAAAAGGCTCAATAAAGGGCATGAGTTTGAATCAGAATATGAAATTCAAGGATAATTGATAACCCTAGATCGAAGGGGGACCCCACATCAATTAAAGGCAGGTCGACGGGGACAATAAAGATCAAGCAAGGGGAGAAAACCTGCCCTATATGGTCTAATACGAGGCCTCACGGAGGTCCACTATATTATGTAGCATGCCCTGAACCCACACGGAACACTTCAAAGATTCATTAGCTCGAAATTATCAAAATTAATTTTTATTTTCAAGTTCATTTTTCTTGTAGATGGGTTGAAACACTCCAATAAATAAAGAGGTACACAAATATAAATACGAGCAACAAGGCAAAATTAACAGTGGTCCTTACTCCACACTATCATACTACCTACATACATACTTAAACATTCATACATCACACAACACTATGCAGGGATGATCTTTGATGGAGGTGAGGGTCGATGGTTGAATATCCTGGTTGGTTCCGTAAGTTCCAAGATAGGAACAGACGCCAACGCGCGTTTCGGTGTGGGGCCCCGTCCGGGGCTACACCTTCATCAGGGCAAGGTGAAGTGGAGGAGATGGAACCACAAAAGAGGTGAATGATCTGTTCCTAATGAGCTAGGTTAGCTTCAAATGGGGCAATCTTCTTTTTCATAGAATAATGTTCTCTGCTAACCTGAGGGGGCCAGGGTATCAATATCTTTAAGACCTGTGGTGTAATAGAATGCTGCACCCGAAGGTGGATAAAAGGGCTAGGGCTGCTGTAGGTAAAAATGCAACGGAGCTGGTAGTTCCCTGGTAAGCGAAAAAACAGATCCGTGTATGGGTTTTCGTTTTTTTTTTTTTTTATGACCAGACCAGACCCGCAATCTCTCCAAGATCAAGCGACCTGCAACTCTACCAAGGGAATCCAGGAGGGAAATGGGCCTGTAGCATGCTGGATTGTTACGATCTCCCTTCTTAAAAATGGGGAGCAGGATAGATGTAGACCAAGTTTTTATAAGTCCGCCTTTTAATGCCGCTTCGATTACTCTAGTTAATACTGGCGACCAAAGCTCCTGCCAGATTTTGAAGAAGACAGAGCATTAGTTACTTCCTCGTGGCTAAAGGATAGATCAATGGGATAGGGGGATTAGTATGGGTTTTCACTATAATGTACGTCCTCACCCAGAAAAATCTGTGAAAAATGGGAAACCCAACCCTCTGCGGTGATCGCTACTTCCACACTAGGGCCGTTCTTTACCGTATTCAAGAATGGTGAGTTAACCACTTTCCAGAACCGTAAGCTATCTTTCTTTTTACAACTCTCATGGTGCTTCTCCCATAGATCTTTTTTTCTCTCTTTTTTACAATCTTTTTTCGCCTTATTATAGAGTTTTCTCAGCCTCCTGATTTCTAGTCGGTCCCTCTTGGTCTTATGGAGGGCTGATTTTAAGGCGGATAGGGCTTTGCGACTATCAGAGTTAAACCATCCTTTTTCGTGTTGGCCATTCTGCTTTTGTCTGCGGAGGAGCTCGTTACTAATCACTTTGGTTGTTTCAGTAAACCTATTCCGTATTTCCTCTGCGGTGGAAAGGGGATTTAAACATGTTTCTAGCATAGGAAGAGATTTAACAATAACGTTTTGGGTGATAGCGTCTGGGTCGACCTTTGCCCATTTAACCGAATACCCATTACTTTTATCCAAGTTTAGGGCTCTTTGATTCAGCAGGCCCAAATTATCAATTGGAGAGGGTCCAAACGGGACTGTAAAAGTCACACTGTTTGGGAAATGATCGCTACTAGCGTCGTCTCCAGTACAAAATGTTTGTAAATCATCCCTCATATGATTCGAGGTCAAAATGAAATCAATTGTGGTGCTACATCCCCTGCCATGAAAGGTAGGTGAAAAATCATTTGGGGGTACGACTAACTCGTTTGCAAATCCCAGTCCTAACATAAAATGTATTTCATTTAAGATATTCCCAACATTTGAGTGAGCAAAATGAGTTACGGGGCTCCCCTCCTTATCCACAATACCACAATTAGAATTAGAGTATTCACTACATAAAGGAGTATTGTAATCACCACCCCAGATTAACTTAAGAGGAAGAGAAAGACAACGTTTCCGATGTTCCTCTAAGATGGTGGTTATCTTATTAACTACTTTGAAAAATTCCAAGGGTAACATTTTATTATAAAAATTTACCAGTAAATATATGCGCCCTTGATCCACTGAAAATGTTATTATTTGGTTGTTCTCTTCAGTTGCTATTTCTGTAATATTCTTAAGTGGAAGGGTATTAGCTACATAAACTGATAGGCCTCCCTTAGGTCTACCGGAAGGAGAAGGACAAGCACTAGAAAAATACAGTCTATAACCATGCAGTTGTATTTCGATTTCCGACCATGTTTCCTGGCAGCATAACACAGTGTGATTTCTGATTATTTCTAACCAATTGGGTTGCTCATTTTTAGTCCGCAAACCTGCGACATTCCAGAACAGGATAGAAAGAATCAGACTACTCGACTGTGGGGCCTTAGGGGATGATTGCCGCTGTATGGACTGAGTTTCGATAACCACAGCTGGCTCCTGCGGCAACGAAAAGACCATTTGTGGTAAGTCGGTGGGCCCTTCATTTGGGAGACCAGTATCGATGATCTTATTAAGGGGATCAATATTGCGTGGGGAGTTACTGCAAGGATCTTCAGGAGGAGAGACCGTCTCCGCAATCCACCCTTGAGATGACAGGGGGGGGATCCTGTACTTTACTGCAGTGCTCACAGATCGTAGCATGCTTGTCCAGGGCCTTATTTAGGGAATAGATTTTATCAGTAAAGACACCACGATGATCCACCATTGGGGTGTCCTTTACGGGCATGGTCGGCCTATCCAGGAGAGGGGGGTTATAGTTGTTTAAAGAAATTGGTATGATAGTTAGTCACTCATTATCATCTAGGCCTGACAGAATGTCAAAGCAATTCTGGGTAGGGATCATGAGAGATCTTGCTATCGGGGGATAGTTGTATCTCCCCTCCCATGTATGTGGGCCATTCCGTGATAAGGGATAATGATCCCAGAGGGTCCTAGCAGGATCAGTATAATACTGAGGGGTGGATCGGCGGTAATTGACCTGATGTTGATAAGAGGGCCTATAGGAGACAACCTGCGGGTGGGATGAAAACCCTGGGATATTTATCAAAAAGTGGTCTATTGTGAGGAGTTACTTCATCGAATAGAGGTCTGATATCGTCAGCCTGGTATTTAATCGATGTTTTAGAGTTAGTCAGAAATACCATGTTTCTGGGATAGAAATACGTACGGTCTCGGGCTGTAATTTCATTACTACCATTGGGAGGAGACCAGTCTAGGATGTAACTAACTGCCCTAGCATCTCTAAAATGTATTATGACAATGTCCCCCGTAATATGTTTTATACTAGGACCTAACCAAGGGAGACGCCTCACATGTAAGATTTCACCGTTAACATGTGGAGGAAGTGGTTGATTTTTCTTTAGCCAAAATATGACCTTATTCTTTAATTGGTTATGATTTTCGTTGATGTTCTTTTTTCCGTCTATACCTTCCTCCAGGGGCGGGACTCCGGTGAGCACCACCACTAACGGTACTGCTTCCGGGGGCAGATCTACGTTAAGCCGCTTGGGTGCGATTGACCTCATTACAGTCTCGTGGCCAATAATTTTATAAGCAATTACTAGCGAGTTTGGCCTTTTTCTTCGCCTACTCTAGAACTATTTTTTTCTTTTATCTGTGATATTTTGGTGGGCGTTAATTTTGTGGCTTCCTGTGTAGGTAACTTTATAGATTTAACAACTGATAAGTCTGCAGCATTAGAAGGCGCCTCCTTCCTTGTGAGTACTGCAGATGGTGTTGCGGAATCCCTCATTCCTCCTTTAATGTCAATTATTGCCTGTTCCAGATTCCCCAATTATTGGCCTATTTTTTGCAATCTCTCTACCACGGGTAACATGAGCGACCTAATTAATTTTTCAATGTTACCCATTAGGTAAACACCTAATTGATCATGTGTTGGGAGGGATGATTCAATGGGTGAGACAGACGGGACAGGTGTAGGGGATGAAAGACGCTTGGATTTGACGCTGTCGGTGTAATTTAATTTATTAAGTCGGGGTCTATTACCCCCTTTCCTCCTTTTTTTAAGGGGGTGGACCTTTTGGCCGTGGGTTTGTCGAAACATTTATACAGCTATTAGCAGTATCAACCTCCGGGAATGGTGACACTATCAACCCCGACCGATTGTGTCAGGATTCCAGGAGAAAAAGAAAAATCTATAAGCAAATCATTATTTGTGAGCATGGTTGGGGGAGTATTTTGAAGGAGTAATGGAATACCATTACTATTACTAGGTGAAACTTTGTTCCCGTCGCTTTCACAGTCAATGGTAGGCAGTGGGGACAAAGCCTGTTGTAATGAGCCCAAGGAAGACCGTTTATTCTTTATTAATTCGACTGAGCGACGTCTTTCAGCCTGTCGTTCGGCTAGGATAATATTTTTCTTCGTTTCCACGGAAGCCTTTTTGAAATAATTATCCAGTGTTCCCTGTTTTTCGCTACCACCCACAAAACATGGGTTAATATGAACCGGTGAGGTCATTATGGCCGCCTAATGTAATTAATACACCAACACCAATAGTGAGAAATAGGCTGTAACAGGTAAGTATGATTTACATTTGCTTTTATGGATTGAATGTGGAGTCATCTGCTGCATTCGAAATATTGGGCCTGTTGAAAAGAAGTGAAAATTAAGTTGTAATTAATATTGCATGGTTTAAAGGTGAAAAGCTTGTTGAAATAAAAACTTTATATGTATTTACATGGTAAACATAGTTCCATGGTCAGAATATGCGGTTTCATAAGCAGCATATCGGCACACAAAGTAGTTTTGTTCAGTGCCAGTAACTATTGTGGAAGTTTGTGCTTTTTAAAACCAAAAATATTTTTTTTTCTCCAAAGTTTGTTATAATGGTGAGGGTCCAGCAGATTCCACAGCAATAACGTTTTACAAACACGATGCCAAAACAAGTCACACAATGGCAAAACTAAAAAGCTGACCATCAATTTCAGACCTACTGCCTTTGCCAATGCTTGTTTAATTTTGTTTTCCATGATCTTTTTGAAACTAGTTACAGAGATTTTCCATAATTACTATTTTTGAGAAATAGTAGTATGGATCAACATGTTACTAAATGATTCTGCAAAAAAATGGTAACTGAAATTTTATAGTAGTTTAGCTAAATGTTTTTTTCTCCTGCTTTCTCTTCTTTATGAAAATTTTAGTTTGAAAGCAAAGAATCATCAATCTTGCTTTTAAGCTTCTGCAAATATTTGCATCAAATCGCAGAGCATTCCTGGAGCAGTATACATAGTCTCATAGTGGTAAACTTTGCAAATGTGTGTACACTTTTTTTACTAGAAAAACTGTCAGTAGTGTAGTCTCAGCTTACAACATTTATTTTGAACACTCACTCTAATAATAATGACTGTGTATCAATGTTATAGAAGTTGGAAGGTCATTAATACATGGAAAATTAGCAGCTGAAGGATTTGTGCAGCAGGGGCTGGGACTACTTGTTCCAAGGACAAAGTAAATGGGAATTTTTGATAGCCCTGGCCTCAATAAATATATCATGGTGATCATTGAGAGGTGCAAGAGTTCCTGATAAGTATACGTGGGTCAGACGTGTTTCAGAGCTGTCTGCTTTTGTATACTGCAGCCACTGACAGTAGTGCAGTGAGAGCTTACAACATTTACTTAGAGAGTGCCACTGAATAATAAAGGCATTCAATTAATGAAGCATGAATACAGGTTTGAAAAGCATTAACATATGGGCAAACATATTACCTTAACTGCAGACAGTGCCCTTCCCAGACCCATTATGTGGTACTGCTAACTGGTAGCCAAAGGGTTTGTGCTGCTGGGAGTTGGGCCTACTTGTTCCAAGGATATAATACACATGAAAACTTGTTGCCCTTGATCCTAAACAATATGTCCTGTGCGTCGGGCTATAGGAATTCCACATCCCTGACGGTGCATAGCCAGCTTTCGAACATAGCGGAGGCAACTCAGAAAAGTCCCTTACCATAAAGTTTTCTGTATAAATTGTTGAAACTTTTTGGTTGTAGACAGCACAAGACTTTTCAACAGACTGTAAATGTAAAAAAGATGTATATAAGCGCATCATATGAGCAATGCTAACCATTGGAAAGTTAATTTGCAAATTATTGTAGATGTTGCAAGTGTTTTGAAATCAAAGCAATGGGACTGTGGCAACTATTCAAAACAACAATCATTTTTAGTATTAGGATTGGGGTTGAAAACCAATCATAGGTTTCATAGCAACTGTGTTAGGACCATAGTAGTGGTGAGACAAAATGATATGCAAATAGCAATATTCTTCCGACGGGCACTATAGATTAGTTTGGTAGACGTTCATGAATGTTATCCTTGAACACCGTCCTTGCTATTTACGAGTATTTTAAAGAAGTAAACTATTAAGTTGAGTAACTGCCATTGGTTATAGTTGTGACGCTTCAATTGCTGTAGGAAAACCGTTTACAGAGATACGAATGGTTATGTTTAATAGTTTGCTTTTTTTAATTTCAAAAAGAGAAATTATATTGGAATTTAATATTTGTGCAATATAATAAAGAAAGAGATAAGGAACATTTTTTGTAGGTAAAAGTTACCTTCAATTTAATAACTCTTGATAGGTCTGGTTTTTGTTACTCCGTGAATCATGACCGATTGTCTTTGTTAAAGGTTTGGAAGTGTATAGAAAATATTATAGAAATATGATTTTTAGTATGGAGAGTTTACATTTTATGCTACAGATGTCTACATTAGATACATTACAACATTATTTAAAAATATTACCCTTTAAATTATTTGATAAAAAAATTTAGATAGTTTAAACCCGGGGTCTCCAACCTTTAGTGTAGTGAGAGCTACTTCTGGTCAGTGAAAATCATCGGGGGCTACTAAACCCCAAGCAACTCCCGCATTTTTCCGAGCGACCTCCCCCGCTCATTTGTTTGCTTGGTATTAATTAGTCGCTGTAGTCTTCCTTCCCCTAACAGTTTTTGTACCTCACACCTACTCCTCCACATCATGGACACATAACTTGTGTCATTCCACTGCTCATTTTTATGGAGGGCTAGGCAGCTTCTTCTTGTGTTTACAATTGTATCAGTGACTCTTCCCTCTCCTTCTGCTGGCAGTCTCCCCCCTCCCCAAATCTGCCCCCATCCTTACGCTGACTGTGTTGCTGCTCCCTCCCCCACTCCTTCCGTTGCCTGTATTGCTTGCCCCCTCCCTCCTGCCCTCCGCTGTTGCTGGTTCCCACCCGCCCTCTGTTGCTTGCCTCAACCATCCTCCATTTGTTGTTGATTGCCGACCCGTCATTCACCTGCTCACCCTTCCTACTTACTTGCATCCCTCTGTTGTTGCTTAACCCCACCTGCCCTCCGACCATCCGTTATTGTGAACTATTCATTACCAATCGTAACTAATGGGACCCAAGTGAGATGTTGTGCAGCTCCATTTTCTGCTTTGCAAAAGGGTATTGTGGGGGTGAGCACTGTAGAGATGCGTCATCAACAGGTCAGGCAATGGCTCGAATATGCATTATTGAGGCTTAATGATCGGATAGGAACCGGAGTGGAATCTGAGCCCCAAACCTGTTGTACTGTACCACTGCATTTTTTCCTCCAGTCTATTGTCGCGAGATACTAATACTAATAATTATTGCTCGCTATCATAAAGATTGTGGGAATATATTTCAAATTCACCCCAACACCCAGCCTCAGACACTTGCACTTGCACTAAAAAATGACTCGGACAATTTGGGCATCTACGCAGATATACAGCGCGGTGCAACGAGGAAAAAGGCACGCGTGGGTCCCAGCAGTTAGCTAGCAGTACTTTGATGTGAAAACCAGCAATGAGAAAACAGGGGTGCGCCGTAGACTCCCATGCAGGGTCATTGCACATGCTACAACATCACTTCACTTACATTACTTTTACCGGGGGGGAGGCATCCTGAACTGAAGTCTTAAGAAGTCTTACCTGCTGCAAATCAGGTGCAAGGGTGTACGTGCGGGTCCCGGCCTGTAAACTGCTCCTCAATGCTCCGCCCCACCACGCCTGCCTGAGCTCCGCACTCGCACAATGGACAGTGCAGTGCCAGTGATGATAAGGCAGGGGGCGCATAAACATCAGGAGACTCAGCAGCTGAGCAACGTCATCCTCTTCGGCCCGGCCTTGCCCGCCCCACCCCAGCTAAGCTCAAGCCAATCAGAGCAGCTGCTTTGGGTAAGGGCGGGCAATTGACACTGAAAACAGACTGAATAGCGGAAATAATGCTAATATGCTACTAAATTGAGCGTCCCCCGGTGCGAGCTACTCACAGGGTCTCGGCGAGCTACCGGTAGCTCACGATCGACTGGTTGGAGACCCTTGGTTTAAACTATTACAACCAGTTATATTTTCCAAGAATAACTTTGAAAACAGACTAATAAATGTTGAAAGTATCCAATGACAGGCAGTATTTATCAGACTAAGAAGAATGTGGATGACCAACACTCTTGGAGACCGCTTAGAGCGCGCTGCGCTTAAATTTCATTGTTGTCCTGTTGCCTACTATGCGTTTTCGCGCTTTTAAAATTTGCTTGTTTTCTATTTTATTTAACCTGTGTTGCCTTTCCCGTGTTTTTAACCGCTTCAGCGCGGCGCGAATTTCCGCGCTGTGCTGAACGTTCCATTGGGCTTATGGAACCATGACGGAACGGTTCCGTCATGAGCACAGCTCAACCGACGCTCATGACGGAACCGTTCCGTCATGAGCATGGAAGGGGTTAAACTTGATGCCCACTTGCCTGCACATTAATTGTATAAGCACCGCGTTTTGCGGGCCCTTGTCCCGGTCACTCGTTTTTGGCAGCCATCTTGGGTGAGTGGACGCCTGACGGCGCCATTCTATTCGACGGTCTAGACGTCATAAGGACGCTAGACCTCTACATAAGGAGGTCACGTAGACGCGCAGCGGATACGCGCAGCAGGAACGCCGGTCTTACGTGCCCCATACTCCAGTTTTGGAGTTTTAATTGCAGGTCCCTCCCAAAACATAAACAAAATATCTATGACTTTCTTGTTGATGAGCAGCCTGACGCTTTGTTTCTTACTGAACCTTGGATTCAGGAAAGCTCTGGTCCTGACATTGCCATCGCAGTTCCCAACAATTATGTTATGATGAGACAGGATAGAGTCTCCGGAAAAGGAGGGGGCATTGCTATTATTTTTAAGTCTACTTATATCTGTAAACGTGAAGCCTTTCCCCTGTCCGGATGTGAAGCTGCGTTATTTAAACTAGCAATCAACCCCCAACTTACTTTGTCGGGCCTCTTGGTCTATCGCCCCCCGGCAACGCCCACTCTTGGATATCGTCGTTCGCCGAGATCATAGCCCCTCTACTTCTCAGGGCAGCAAATTTCACAATTCTTGGTGATCTAAATTTGCATCTTGAAGATCCCTCATGCATCACCAGTAAGCGTTTTCTATCCGACTTGGAGGTTCTCAACCTTACGTTGTGTAATTCTGGTCCTACTCACTCTGCTGGACATCAACTGGACCCTATTCTTTCTAATCTTCCTTTTGATTGCTCACAGAGTGCTCGCCCGCTGGAGTGGTCTGATTACTTTGCAGTCCATTTTTCTCTACCTCATATGAAGTACTTGGTAAAGAATGGCTGCGGCAAGGACGAATTAACTCACCGGTGGGGTAAACTTGACGTTACGAAGTTTAACCATCACCTTTTGAACACTTGCCATGAGAACAGTGATGTTCGAGTTAAGGAATTGAATATTGCTGTATCACATTGGCTCGCCAATGCTGTAACCACCCTTCTTCCTTTAACTTCGAAACATTCTAGACCTCACCGTTCCCCGGCACCCTGGTTTTCTGCTGATTTGAAGGCCTTGCAAACTAACTGCAAGGCTCTCGAAAGGAAATGGAGGCACTCCTACTCGGTTTCCCGGAAGATTGCCTATAAAAAGGCTTTGAAGGGGTACCACTCACAATGTAAAATTGCGAGAGCTGCATACACGGTAAGTACAGTGACGCAAGCACAGAACTGCCCACGTACCCTTTTTTCCGTTGTCAAGAAATTGACAGGAGCAGATACTATCCCAACTCCCCCAGCTCTGGAGGAAGCCCAGTGTAACTTCATCGCGGAATTTTTTAATGCCAAGGTTGAGCGCATACATGACTCTATGAGCGCTCCCTTGGCAGCAAATATACACCAATCGGGACAGGTTGCCGCGATTGAACTACCGTTTTCAACGGCAGTGGTTACAAACTGGCAATTGTTTGATGACATATCATTCTTTTCTTGCCTAAGTAGTGTAAGATCTGGCTCACCCCGTGATCCGGTAACTGCAAAAATCCTCAAGCTGCTGGATCTCGAACCCCGGCGAGTTCTCATGAGACTCCTGAATGCTTCCCTAAATGAGTCTCATGTGTTACAGGATTGGAAGCATGCAATGGTTGTCCCTCTTCTATAAAAAGGCAGGAGCCGATGTGTCTAACCTCGCCAATTTTAGACCTATATCCTTGCTGCCTGTCCTATCTAAAGTGCTGGAAAGGCACGTTAACACTCAGTTGACCCATCTCGTGGAAAGCTCGGGATTTTTACACCCTTCCCAGTCCGGTTTTCGCGTGCATCACTCCACCGAGACCGCGCTACTCGGGGTGACGGAGAGGCTACGGCACGGTATCGATCGCCGGGAAACATCTGCCCTCATCCTTTTGGATCTGAGTGCGGCGTTCAATACCGTGTCTCATTCCATCCTATTGAACTCTCTCCGGTCCCTGGGAGTAGATGGTCCTGCGCTAGCCTGGATTGCCTCCTTCTTAAGTGAGCGCACATTCCAGGTCTTCTCCACGAAAGCCGCATCTGCCACTTGTCCATCGGCGTATGGCGTCCCTCAGGGGTCCATACTCAGCCCCTTATTATTCAATATCTACGTCAAACCCCTGGCTACCATCCTGGAGGACGCCGGGCTGACGATATTTTCATACGCCGACGACACCCAAATTGTTTTCTCCCTCTCCCGCAGTGAGTGTGACAGTGTATCAAGCCTGAAAATCGGATTGTCACGAGTAGCAGAGTGGATGCAGAGGCATCTCCTCAAGTTAAATGGTGACAAGACCGAGATCGTTATTTTGGGGAAACATAAAGATCTTTGGGGCCCGCAACACTGGCCCTGTGATATGGGCCCCCTTCCCCAGCCGGTCTCCGTGGTTCGCAACCTCGGATTTCTCATAGACGACAAACTCTCTATGAGGCAGCAGGCCACTAAGGTGGCCGCCATCTGTTTTACCACCCTGAGATGGCTCCAGAAAATTCCATGGATGCTGCCCTATGCACCAGGAGAACCGTTGTCCAGGCGTTAGTAACGTCTCGCCTGGACTATGGTAATGTCCTCTACCTTGGTGCCGACGTTGCTACCATAAATAAACTGCAGGTCGTACAAAACTCGTCGGCCCGACTTTTATGTAACATCCCGAGGAGATCTTCTGCCACACAGGCTCTTCACGATCTACATTGGCTCAGGGTCCCCAGCCGCATCAAATTTAAAGCCCTGTGCTATCTTTTCAAAATTAAGCAGGGCTCGGCTCCAAAGTATCTACAGAGTCTTGTTCAACCTTACAAGCCTAGCCACACATTGAGATCTTCGGCCAACTGTGACTTTGTTGTTCCAAGATTTAAACTCGTGAAGATGGGGGTAGATCTTTCTCCCATTTAGGCCCCAAATCCTGGAATGCGCTACCCACTGCCTTGAAATCTGAGACCGACTTATTCTGTTTTCGGAAAAAATTGAAAACTCTACTCTTTCAATAGATCTATCTGCCGCTTTAGCGCCCTATGGTATTGTTGTTGTGTCTTCACTTTCTGCTTTAGTCTATCCCTTGCGCCGGGAAACCCACTGCGGGTAGCTGTTGCGCATTATAAGTTCAAATAAATAAAATAAATTAATAAATGTCCATTTTCTCAAAAAATAAAAACAACAGGGGATGGACAGTATGCAGAACATTGTCACCTGTAGAGTTAAACTGCAATCATTAATAGCTTTACATTACAACCCAATTACATTTGTTTAGACTTATAAGTATTCAAAAAAGTGAATATTAATGAATATATTTTCAAAATAAACAATCTTCCCTTGAAAACGTTTTAAAAACATCTTACATTTGTCATAGTCTACTAAACGTTACTCGATTCTACTCTTAAACATTAATTCAAATAGAGGTCTGAGAGGGCCATATGAGGCAGGAGTAACTATTACAACCATATACGCATCATGTTAAAGAATACAGGCTTGGGAGTGTCACGTGACGCAGTAATAAATATTAAAACTAATGGGAGAATTAGGAGGGGGCAAATACGATGAACCAGAAAGTATATATTCCACAAATATAAAGCAAAACAGAGAAGGGAGGGCCATGTGACGGATTACAAAAAAATAATACTATTATGAACGCACAATTTATATCAATACAGGCTAAAGCACGTGACAGTTCAAAAATACAAAACCGAAATTTATGCACTGAGAATTTTTAAAAATAGAGGTCTGGAGGACCTCGTGACGCAAAAAGAAACATTTATACTATGTACATACAATTTTAAACCATTGAGGGGTAGGAGGGCCATGTGATGGAGAAAAGAATACCATCATGAATGTACAATAAAAAGAACAGATTGCAAAGCACGTGACACTCCTAAAAAATACGACAGAGAAATTCATGCACGCTCAATCTATAAAAAAAAAGAGGCCTGCGAGTGCTCTGTGACACAGAAGGAAATATTACGATCAACTAAGGAAGATCAATAACTTAATACAGGCCTGGGACGGCCTCGTGACGGAGAAAAAAAAATACCAGTATGCACGCACATTTAATAATAATAGAGGCCTAAGCACGTGGTGTAGTACAGATATACGACATAGAAATTTATACACACACAATTTTTAAAATTAGAGGTCTATAGAACCTCATGACTTATAAAGAAACATTTCAATTATGTAAGCACAATTTAAAACCATTAAGGTGTAGGAGGGTCACGTGATAGAGAAAAGAATACCATCATGAATGTACAATAAAAAGAACAGATTGCAAAGCACGTGACACTCTTCAAAAATACGACACAGAAATTCATGAACGCTCAATTTAAGAAAAAAAAGGCCTGGGAGTTCTCCGTGACACAGAAGTAAATATTAGGATCAACAAAGGAAGATCAATAAGAATACAGGCCTGGGACGGCCTCGTGACGCAGAAAAAAAATACCATCATGCACGCACAATTAATAATAGAGGGCTAAGCACGTGGCATAGTAGTGAAATACGAAAAAAAAAATCATGCATGCTGAATTTATAAAAAAAAGAGGCCTGGAGGACTTCGTGACGTAGAAAGAAAAATGTCCACTATGTATGCACACTTTAAAACCTTTGAGGGGTGGGAGGGCCACGTTATGCAGAAAAAAATACCATCATGCATGTTTAATTTATAACAGAGCCGAAAGCACGTGACACACTTCAAAAATACGACACAAATTCATGCACGCTCAATTTATAAAAAAAGAGACTTGGGAGTGTTCGATGACACCGAAGTAAAAATATTACGATCATGAACGAAAGATGAATATGAATAGAGGCATGATAGGGGCTTGTGACACAGAAATATATAATATCATGCTCGCACAATTAATAATAGAGGCCTAAGCACATGGCGTAGTACAGAAATATGACACAGAAATGTATGCACGCACAATTTATAAAATTAGAGGTGTATAGGACCTCGTCACTTATAAAGAAACATTTCAATTATGTAAGCATACTTTAAAACCATTGAGGGGTAGAAGGGTCACGTGATGCACAAAAGAATACCATCATGTACATACAATAAAAAGAACAGATTCCAAAGCACGTGACACTCTTCAAAAATACGACACAGAAACTAATGCATGCTCGATTTACAAAAAAAGAGGCCTGGGAGTGCTCTGTGACACAGAAGGAAATATTAGGATCAACAAAGGAAGATCAATAAGAATACAGGCCTGGGACGGTCTTGTGACGTAGAAAAAAAATACCATCATGGACGTACAATTATTAATAGAAGCCAAAGCACGTGGCGCACTACAGAAATACTACACAGAAATTCATGCACATACAATTTATAAAAATAGAAGTCTGGAGCAAGTTGTGACGCAGAAAGAAACTTTTAAACTATGTGCATACAATTTAAAAATATTGAGGGGTAGGAAAGCCATATGAAGGAGAAAAAAATAGCATTATGCATATACCATTTATAGAGGAGGCTGATGTTTTGACGTCTTCTCTTACCTTTGCTTCTGTTGTCTTTTGTCGTGTCTTCAAAGGCTGCAGTTTCGCTGGGCCTGGAGTGTTTCGGATGTGGGCGGCGCCGCCTCCGCGTCTATGGTATTGTGGCTGGGCGGCAGCAGCAGTGACACCACGTCGAGTGTCAGGAGTCCTCCTCCGTTCGAGCAATCTGTTCATAGTAAAATCAATGACGACACTGTTTGTCACCGCAGCACAGGCAGGCAAAAGAGAGCGTGCTCACGTCAGTGCCCGCATTGTATGGGAACCGCGGGAGCTGACCAAACCAAGCCCGGGGCCGTCATTGGTAGAGTTTTCACGGTGTATAAGAATGATAGTCTTGGGGGACATCCTATTGGGTAATGTATTAGTTTCCAGGCTTAGTGATAGCAAGCATTTAGGTGGTGGCATGTGGGGAGTCTGGGCGGGCGTGCACCGTGCATGTGCAAGTTTGAGTGTGTGTACTAACAATTAACAACAGAGATAGATGGGCCGGTGTTATAATGTACGCAGAGGCAGGCTCAGAATCGGATCTGCAATGAGCGAACACTTCTAATAATTCTCCTTAGCGCACCCTGAGCTCTGATTTTTCACTGAGAGGGTAATCGCACCATACTTTGTACTGCTAATCATACTCAGCGCGTACCCGCGCATACGGTACGAATATGCTTTGACGTTACACGTCGCATTAAAGCTTCCGTGTGACCTCATGTATGGCATTCTGTACGCGAAAGGCCGCAAAGTTTATACTTGGTTTAAAACATTTATTTATGTATTTAATGTACATACTAAGGGAAGACATTTTGGATAACTGTGATTTTTTTTATACTTTTAACAATCATATATTACTTTTAAAAACAATTACACAAATCGCAGTAGAACATCATGCGTACTCATATCGAAAGAGCTGCGTAAGTGCATCATAAGCGTATGCAAAGCCATGTGACTTTAAAAGTAGAGATTTGATCGGTTCATAATTTTTCCTATTGTGACTGTTGAAAGCTCCGTCCCATTATAATCATTCGATTTTGACTTTATAAGAAGAAGCATTTCTTTTGAGAATCTTCTCAAATAGAAGGAAGATCACCATAATAAGAGCAATAAGAGCAATTGACTCATCTTCGAGTAGTTATTCAGAGGGAGATTTCATTCCTGAAGAAACTCCAAAGAAGAGTAAAGAAGCTCTAATTTGGAAGTTTTTTACTTTTCCAGAAGGACAAAAAAAGGTTAACGCTCCAAAAGTAACCTGTAAAATTTGCCAAACAACTCTTTCAAGGGGTGATCCATGTAAAAAAGTCTCCTTTGGCACAGCAAATATGGTGCGACATGTGAAGAACTTGCACCCCAACAGCTTTGCTCGAGCTGCAAGGCGCAGGTTGCACGAGAACCCACCTGCCTCTACACCAAGCACATCAACTGCTGCAGTAGGGTTTTCAGCAAGCAGTCCACACCCACAATTGATACTGACTTTGCTAAAGTTAAAATTCTATGCATTTATTGCGATAAACTTTTATGTTATGGGAAACAGTCTATAGACCTGATACAATGCAGGATGCAGGATCATTGGTGTCCTCGACATTAGTTGTTTTTTTTCATTATTTTGTTCCGCTGAAATTTGTTGAGAAAACACAAAAAAACAAATATAAAACAAAAAAAACAAAAAAAAACAGTTCTTTTTAGAACTACCTTCACTGGTCAAAGAAAGAACTATATTTCTATGTTAGTGTGTAAAAGTTTGTCAGAATAAATGTGTAGTTGAGAAATGAATGAAGGAATATATTACTAGTGTATGGAGAATGTAAAGTGCAGAATTATATGGAATTGCTACAGCATAAATCTATAAGGTGTTTACCTATAGTATACTGTAGTATGTCCGAAGCACTTGAATGTAACATATGTATATAAATATGTTACAAGTTTATGCTTCAATTTGCTCTGCTTGTGAAACTGCCTGGATGAATTTGTATGTGTTATGGGCGGATTTACAATCCCCTTGTGCCTCTTTTACACAGCCTTTGCGTCACTTTTGTGACACAGCGGTGGTGCAAAAGATGTGCCATGGTTGTGCGTTATTAACAATGTGACGCATCTGGAGGGTGCATTACATTGTAAAGCCCTGTGCCAGAAGAGGCTTTCCTGTGCAGAAGGGGGTGCAGCAACGCCTCCTAAAAGTGACTGAGTGAAATGTATAACATTTCATTCAGTCACTTTTGAGTTTATGCTGCATCAAAACCTTACACATGCTTGAAGCAGGTGTAAGGATTGATACAGAATTGTGAGCATAGGGCCCCAAGAGTATTGCTGGAGCAGTGTTATGCTTGCAACCGAAGTCAAGCAATAATGAATCCAAAAATTACTTTGCAATTTAGTTTTGTTATTATTTTATAATAAGAATATGAAATATAATCTAAAAAATATAAATAAATATAAATATTTATATTAAAAATATAACAAATTAGTATAAAAAGAAATACATAATAATTAATACATTTATAAATTATCATTTACAAAACCTTTGAAATTCCCTGAAAAAACCATAGGTTTCTCACACGTTATAGTTAGGAATTAGCATTTAAAAAACCTTGCAAATTCATTGAAAAAATCATAGGTTTCACACACGTTATAATTAGGAATTAGCATTTAAAAAACCATACAAATTCATTGAAAAAACCATAGGTTTCACACGTTATAGTTAGTTGAACATTTCTCTCGTACAAAACCTTTGAAATTCCTCCGTTATAGTTAGCTCAGCTAACTATAACTTGCGCTCCCGCAATGCACTGCTGATGACGTCACATATTACATCACTCATGACATGGTCGGTGACATCACTCATGACATCACTGATGACATCTCAAATGACATCACTGATGACATCATCCTTGTGAAAAAGTGGCAGACCGCCTCTCAGCGTAATATAACCCTTGATACACACATTCAAAAATAGAAACTAAACTTTAAAAAAAAATGGAGATACCAATACCAGTTAGAACAACCTACTCAGTAATTCCAAAATCTACATACACATCCAGTCATTCACTAACAGTTCTATATAGGCACTCATACCTGTACTCACTAATCATATGTACTCATACACCTATACATCTTATTACACACCGACACTCATCTATAGAGTTACTCACACACATACTCACACATGCAAATAAATTATCAAACATCCATTTACTTGCATATACAGCTATACACCCACCACTACACTTACTTCTACAGAATCGTACACCTACTTACTCTCTTAAACAATCACTTATAGGAACACAAACGTATTTATACAGGAACTTTTACAATCTCTCTCTCTCACGTGTACTCACTTGTATACATCAATACTCACATGTACTAGTTAAAAACATATGTAGTTACTCATAAAGATACTATCGAGACAGTGATTCACTCACTAACACACCAATACACAAACTCATCCACCCATACAGTCCTGCTGTCTTCAAAACACATACAAACAGTGAGTCACCCATTCATTCATCAATGCGGTAAGTAATACCCCCCACCAAACCATGCAGACACTCATACTGGTACTCTAAAAACCAACTAATAACCCATATCGACACTCATGTCGATATGGGTTCTATGGGATATAACATCTATGTGGCCCCACTTGCCAGGTTAGTAAGATTGCACGGGATGGAGGTGGTGTCATACGCCGATGACACGCAGATCATGGTGTCCCTCTCCCACTCGGTGAGTACCTCCGCGCTCAGCTTCAGGAACTGCATGCAGGCAGTCTCCGAATGGATGATTCTAAATTCACTGAAGCTGAACGGAGAGAAAACCGAGGTCTTGATCTTTGGCAAGGACGAGACATTTGGTCCAGTGAATTTTTGATACGTCATTGGACATGACGCAGCAGGTCAACCGTACAGTGTCTACCTGTTCGAGAGTCATTAAGATTCTTAGGAAAATAGCCCATTATCTCTCCCCCCAAGCTCGTAAACAGACCGTGGTGGCCCTTGTGGCATCACGGCTGGATTACTCTAATGCACTGTACGCGTAAATAAATAGGAGCCTCATTCTGCGCCTTTAGACTGTTCAGAATGGGGCTGCTAAATTTGTCTTCGGCGTCCCTAATACCTCCTCTGCTACTCTCGCCAGGAAGAGTCTGCATTGGCTCCCAATCCATTTCAGGATCACCTTCAAAATTCTATGCCTGGTCTTCAGTGCTTCGGCAGGTGGAGGTTCAGAAGCCATTGGTTCTCTTCTTGTCCCCTACACCCCCAGCAGAAGCCTTCGCTCTGCCTCTAGGAATCTCCTATCTGTCCCTCGAATAAACAGAGTCAGACCGGGTGGAAGGGCATTCTCTTTTATGGCCCCCAAACTGTGGAATGACCTCCCTTCTGAGTTAAAAGCACAACCCTCTTTGGCCCTTTTTAAGAAAGCATTAAAAACGCGGCTCTTCTTCGAGGCATATTAGTAGCATGCTTTTTGATTCTGTACAATGTTTGGTTAGGCGCCTTGACGCCCGGTGGGCAAAGTTGCGCGTTATAAATTGTGTTTCATTTCATTTCATTCATTTCATTTCATTTCATGTAGCTAGTCACCAACCCATGCAGCCACTTATACACAAAATGAGGCACTGATACAGATGTTTACCTATTCAAACATTACTCGCTAATACATGTATTCACTAAGATACACTTAATAAGTCAGTTATACAATCATTTTTTTTTAAAACCATCCATTTAGACACTTAATTACACATTTATTCTTCCATCGACCTTTAGATATACATATATAAAACATATTTATTTTTGGGAAAGACACACATTCACTGGATGATGTCATCAGTGATATCATTTGAGATGTCATCAGTGATGTCATGAGTGATGTCACTGACCATGTCATGAGTGATGCAATATGTGACGTCTTCAGCAGTGCATTGCAGGCGCGCAAGTTATAGTTAGCTGAGCTAACTATAACAGAGGAATTTCAAAGGTGTTGTATGTGTGAAATGTCCAGCTTACTATAACAGCCCTGAAACCTATGTATTTTCAGTGAATATATATATATATATGTGCTTACAAGAACTCTATTTGCATCATTGTTTTTGTTGGTGTTTTTGCAATCAAAAACAAAGATGGCTTCAGGACAACAGCCACAGGAGGAGTCAGAACATTCTTCAAAGGGAGAATTCTACCAGAAAATCCACATCCTCAAAGGCCTGTGTCGGTGGTGTGGAAGTTCTTCACCTTTCCGGAGGTGAACGCCACAAAAGTCACCTGCTGTATCTACAAGAGAGTCTTGTCAGGAGGTAGTGCTGAAAAAAAATATTCTTGGTGCTTTGGTATTGGCAAACTATTACAATAAAAACATATTGCTTGTTGATTGATTGAAAAATTGCATGGGAGGGACAGGAGGTGAGCACAGAGATATTTCTCCAAAGATGCGCAAAGAAGAATGATTGAAATGGCTGCGGTATGTCAATAGGTACAATGGGAAATGTGATGAACGATCAAATCTTAAACTGGGTATTTTGAAGAGTGTATTAATACTTTGTAGCTTCTTGCAGGTCTGCATGCATAGTATATAAAGAAATTGACTTGTACTAGGGTTAGTGGCTAGGCCAATCCTTAAGTATATGATGAATAACTATAGTCATTTCTGTACTGCAACGAGAGTGCAAGATAAATGTATAAGTACTTAAGTTTTGGCAAAGTGACATGATACCTACATAGTGCTGGATGGATGAGTGGACAAGTGATTGGGACAGACAGAAGGTTTCCTAGACTGCTTAGTTACTAACTGAGTATTTAAAAGAGTATGTCAATTATATGTAGGTGGTTAGAAGTTTGCATAGATACTGCACGGAATATTGTAGCTGTACTAGCTTTTCTGTTTAGGCCATTCCTTTGATACTTTACTAGTTAATTAAATAATATCATTGTTGTAAAGAGAATACATGCTTCCAGTAAGCACCCTTGCACTGTATTGCAGAGAGGTGGTCTAGGCTGTGCCCCTTTTTACATCTCTGTGCAACGCAGTTCTGTAGTGCGTACTGGACATATGTAGTGGGCTAGTTGGACTCTTAGAACCCTTATGATTCAAGGTGACTTAATTTCCCAACATAAAAAGGTTATAGGGCGTGTTTACACAGTGGTGAAGGAGGGGGATGGGGCCTGATGTGACATGTGCAAACACACCCTGTGGCGTGTTTGAAGAATTAAGTCTCTTTAATCCTGAAAGTTCCTGGGTCCTACTAGCCCACCATGTCCCTCGATTAAACATCGTACAGCTGCGTTTCAGAGAGGTGGTGTGAGGCCATGCCCCATTTTACACCTCTCTGCAATGCAACATTCTGGTACTTCTTGCACATACTGGTGGGTTATCCCCTAACTGAAAACGCCCACAGAGCATTTTTGTACACATATCAACTCAGTCCTTCCCCCCTTTATTCGCCAGTGTGCAAACACAGCCCATTGTGCGGTTTAATACTTAGTTATTCTTACCTGGAGAGTAGTCAATTTGAAAAAGTGCTAAACATTTTTTTTCAGTTTTTTTTCTATAATTAAAATTTCTAAAAATGTCATATTTAAGAATTAGGATCTGTGAAAGAAAATAAAAAATTCAGTTATATTATATAATAATATATTTTTTACAACACAACATGATTTGAACATAATATGAAATATTTTGTTTGCTTTTTTGCTGTTGTCAGAATATGTTCAATTACACTACAAACAGTGATTTCAATATTACTCATCACATAACAGCGGTAAAAAAAAATCAATACATTTGTTTAAAAAAAAACAAACGTGTGTAAATAATATTTACAATATACTCAACTATTTCTCAATACTCCATAACAACAACATCGTCAATAACATACCATCTAATACAACTCATATACATATTAAATGCTTTCATGTAAGAAAATGTTCTTACTTCATTTTCAAAGAAATTAATTAATAATTAAATGAACAATTCTTTATCATTTTCATATACTTTAAATGATGTTCTTTAAAAATATATGCTGTGAGAATATCCAAGAAAAAGTCCTTAATTTAAATGTATACCTTTCCTCTAGCCCAAACGGTATTCCTGAAATCCTTTATACTGAAATTGTCCAATAGTAAACATATAAATACTTTGGCTTTAAAAATATTAGGTAGGAATGAGGTAATTCGCTAAGCAAACGTTGTTTAAAAACCAATGGAGCATCATTACAATATGTCCATCCTTTATTGCATTCTAAATATACAGTGTAATGTCCAGATGATGTAGAAAGACCATCATAAAAAATAATTGCTACTGCTACAAAAGTTCTTCCTGATATTCATACTTGACTTGCTACAAAATGTTTAATTAAAGTTTCCAATTTTCTTCAATCAGCTGTACAACGTTGTGTCATTAAAACGATATATTGTCCTCATCTCCGTATAAATATTGTTGATAACATTTCTGATTTGCATTGGCTACACTCCATGTTTTGATTTGCTGCTTTAACAAATTTGATGAAAGAACCTGTTTTACAGTCTGGTAATGTCAAATATATAAATATTTCAGGATCTATGTTAGTGGTACATGTAAACATACAATTTTCACATTGATGTTCCCACTTATAACAAAGGCCAAAAAGATTTTCAATTTCTATTTCTTCATTTTCCAATGCTGCAGCCATATTCATTAGAAATTCCTGAGCATCTAGTTGGACATTTTGCGTAAATTGTGTAGAACCAGAACATATATCCAAAAGTTTATGGATATCACAAACACTTTGCATTTTACTATTATCAGTTCTCAATTTTTCATAAATACAATGCAAGAAGGACCAAAATCTTTTTTTACGATCCTCCATGATTTGCTGTTACAAACTTTCAAGAAAAAAACGACATTGACTACTACATTAGCATAACAGTTGATACCTGAACTATTTTCTAACTGATACCTAACAATCTCTTCAATAGTGTCCTTTTCCTTTTTGCTTCCAATCTCAACATTATCTTGATTTCTTTCCTTCTCTATGACTTCAATACAGATATTTTCATATCTTCTTTTTCGACCTACTGCACTCTTTTCAAATACAGGATATTCGCATAAATTGGGAGCACATGCTCTTCTTAACCGATTATGCTATTTTACACAGTTTGCATCTGCACTAATCTTTCTCTCATCAAAGTCAATCAAATACAATCCAGAAGTTCTGACTCGGGACAAAACAACATACGCCATACCCTCTTTAAACACGGTACTTCCAATGTTAACCAAAAGCTCGGTCTACACTTAAGCCTTGAGATTTATGAATAGTCACTGCATATGCCAGAGAAAGTGTAAACTGTTTTATACAGACAAATAAATATTTAACAAGCAAAAAATGAACTGAACAATGACCAATTTGTTTTACTTCTTCAATTTGATCAAATTTGATTTTGAAAAATTCAATTCCATCTCTATTTTGATCATTAACAAAATCAACAACTTTACCCATTGCTCCATTTACTAAACCTTTTTCTACATCCAAATTACGCCTTAAAATTACCTGAAAATGTACACATACATATAGATTCTTTTCTAAATCAGCAGTTTTAGATATAGATTTATCCAAAGAATCCAATATTGTTTTCAATTTTTCCATCAAAATAATAGTGATTTCTTCATGCTCTATTTCTAGCTTCAGAAGTTGGTATTACGCAGATTACAGATTTATTTTCTGCAATATTCATATACATTTTTTCAGTAACTATATTTTCATTTGGAATCAAGTTTGTGAGTAGTCTACTTTGCAAAGCTTGTGTGCCATGTTCTGTCAGTACTCCAATTCTTATATCTTGAAGAATGGTTCCATAATCAGCATCATTTACCTGTCACATATTTTTAATGAGTTCTTTGCATTCAAAATATGACCAAATGTTAACGATTCTAACACATCTCAAAGACTTTCTGCTGTCTTCATGTACAAGTGTTTTAAATACTGGTTGTACTTTTACGGGAGTAAGTTGCCATAGATCTCCAAAAACTACCACATGTTTTTCTCCAAATAGGACATCATACTCTGTTTTAAGAATATATTGCATTCTTCAATGCACCAAGGCAGGCATTAAGTTTGAGACCATGCTTACCTCATCAATAATCAGAAGTTTCATTTTCTTTAGCACTCTTGAAACTTCATAGCAAGCTTCTCCAGATAGTTTATTATATTCTAATTTATTTTCATGCTCCATAGGTAGCATAAGTAAACAATTTAATGTAATTTTTTTTTAATGTTGTGTGCTGCCAACCCAGTTGGAGCAGTTACAACACAAGACAAATGTGAGTCAGTTGTTTCTGTAGATAACTGGTCAATAATGTGATTAAGAAACTTGTTCCTGTTCCAGCTTTACCTCTGACATGCATTCGGATAGGTTGAAATGATGTGCGAGTGCATTCTTTCTTTTCATTAAGAAATCCATGGTCAATCTGTTCTTTCACTTGGTGATATATTTCTTTCTGTTCAAAATGTTGTTGTTCTTCCAAGTTTGCTAAGTCCATAATGTCTTCTTGAGCTTGATGCATTACTGTTTCCACTTCATTCATGTTGATTGCTGCTTCTTTTTCAAGAATTGGTTGTTGACTTAGTGGACCAGAACTTTGACTGTCTTGAGTACTCTCCATAGTAATCTCAGTTGTAATAGTAGCTTCTGGATCAATTTCATCGTTCAACATTTTGAGATAATTTTGAAAAACTGTACATTCTAAGGTATCTTTGCAAGCATTGAAGGAATCTTCATAGCTCTGAAAATCTCCAAGTAATTCCAGTTCTGTATGCCACGGTTTGAAGAGTTGCAAAAGTGCTAAATAGTAAAATTCCCTTTCATCAGAAGTATCACAACTCAGTTTTCTGTGATTAAACAAGTTTATTTCCTTTGTTTCACCAAACATCCTTCGGAACCAATCACTGCATATTTTCCTACATTTATGTTTTCTGTAGTATTCCTTTTAAAAGTGTAGTATTGCTATACTTCATAGAGACATATGTTCACAAGATGATGACTTCTATTTGGATAAAATGTTTGTTTTCACAATATCTGTACTCTCCGGATCTTTTTCTGCTAAATATCCGATTTCTTGTACAGATGTAAGTACTCGATTTTGCGTTGCAGCAAGACATAGACTCACCAAATAATTCTTCTACATTTTGCAGATGATAACCTATCAGAGCATTCTTATGTTCCAATTTCTCTATGGGATAACATCTTCAAACTGAAACTGTACAATTTTTTACTAAGACCCTTCTCATGAGAAATTTCTTTCCACATTTCTTTTAACTCTGCCTTTTCTGATTTTGTTATATACGATATAAGACATACTGAATATCCATATTAGCATTCCACATTGAGAGAATAACTACAATATAATCATTGATATATTTTGATTCTTCACTTTTTTTCAAATTGTATATATTTTTGGGAGATTTTCTAGTGATGGTATGTCTAACAGCTGACATAAAACTATTTACTCTTCCTTTGGCTATTACAGGACGTTGAAATCTAAAACGATATTTAGTTTTAAACGTTTCATTAAACTTGTACTTTCGTCGACAGTATTTTCCACATCGATGACTTTGGAATCGTAACACTTGTTGTCTTAAAATGTTTTCATCTGTTCTTTTTAGTATAGCACATGTTTCATATTCTTCAATAAAAGACAAAACAGTGTCATTTGAATCCGTTTTGAATTTAGGTGCATCCCTAATCCATAACAGCATATGTATACGAGGAGCATCTCTAGATTGATATTCCTTTCTCCAAAAATCTACAACTTCTTCAAGAGGAGGATTCTTTTTATTGCAGACATCATAGCTTCAAACCTATGATTGAATTATCTGCGTACATTAACAGGATCCAAAGAGCACAGTTCTCCAGGTGTCTTGTATTCAATTTTTTTTAGATTTGAATTTGCCTCTTGAAGAAATTCAAATAAATCATCCCAAGCGTATGCAGCACAGCTTAGGGTAAAAAACCATGTAGGAGTTCCTAAGATCTTTACCATCGATTTTAGTTCTCCATGCCGACAATACCAATATTCCTTAGCACCATACTGACATGCCAGCATAATAATCAGCTGAGATTGACTCTCTGATGTACTTTATCCATAAATTCCTTTGCTGAAACATTTTGAACATTTACACCTATTTTCAATACGTGGTTGACTGCATATGAAAGGCCAGACAAGTCACTCTCAAACAAAAGATGAAATATAAAAGGGATACATTGTCCAAATCTTGGATCTTCTGCATACAATCTTGTTGTTCGATATTTAGATGAAGAAATCTGCACTGATCTGTCATCATAGGGTCGACCTTTTAGAGTTGGAAACAGCTGTGGAAAACAACAAGCTTCCAAACTTTTCTCCCATACACTCATGGGAGTACCCTTTGCTTTTTTTCATTTGGAATAATTCAATAGTATTCCCCATCACTTCTTTAGAATGAAATGGATGTACACTTTAATGTTCATAGATTTCTTCACTTTTGGACATGTCCACATTTTCAATTTGACCACTTGACATTTCAGTTTCATTTCCTAAAAGTAGTTCTTCTTCTTCCACATACACTTTTTCTAAGATATAATGTTGTCTTTTGCACTTTCCTAACACCCACTAACTCTTGCAAGATTTTCTTACTCTTAGTAAGAACACAATTAACTACAATAACTAGTGGTTCACTTTCTACATTCTCTACACCAATAGTTTCAATATTTTTCTGTAAATCTAGAGGTAAATGCAACTCTTCCTTTAATCCTCTGTGCAGCAGCCAATTTACCTTTTGTAGGCTCCACACAAACAATAGCTTGAAAAGGGTGCACACATTGAATCAGAAACGCCTCATACGTATTTAAATCTATCCATTCTGGAGGAATAGTTACCAACTCTAGATTATTATGGACAGCTCTACTGGGCTTCTTATTCTCATCTAATTTGTTATAACAATATTTACAAATACGCTGAAAAGAACCCAAATCAAAACAATTCTCCACCAACATATAAGTAGCAATTTCCTTCCACTTATCATTATTATCTCTTTCAATTTTTAAAATACAGATCAACAGTCCTAATCTGATTTTTATAGTGAATTTACCGGCAACAAATAAAAAAATATTTTGGCCTTTCACCTGAAATGACCTTAAACTATGTAATTTGTTCTTCACATTTTTTCGTAGTAGTATGTTGCACATTCTTCTCAACATTTTCCTCTATTAATGTGTCCATTTCTGCACTCTCTTGTCCAGGAGCAAAGTAACAAAACTCAATGTCATCACAAACCTTCTTCACATTTGATACTGACTCATGCAAAAGAGCACTGTTCAACTCATTTAACATTAGGGCTGGACTTTTTGCATAATACAATCTTCTGACTAACTTCTGCATTTGAGAATGATGTACTGCTAACATCCTGAAATGAAGCAAAACACTTTGACATACTTTTCTAGAAAGACAAGTCAGAGAATGACCTTGCCAAACAGTATTTTTTCTCACTCTGCAAGGATCTAGTCCTTGCAGCAACTTAATCTTTTGCTTAACACTTTTTTCACTATACTCTTGTAAGAAATTGCATAAAGCAACTTAATCTTTTGCTTAACACTTTTTTCACTATACTCTTGTAAGAAATTGCATAAAATACCAATAGATTCCTGTTGTATATTAAAAATACTACTGCAACCCCAAGTATACACTGGGGCTTTAGGACGTCTCCTTAGAACTTTATCAGCTATCACTTGCTCTACATTTCTGGGAACCATGCGGCATATTACCAAGCAATAGCGACAGTTAGAGACAAAAATTTACTGCCGAGCTGCGGCGATTTTTATCGCAGATAATCCTTGGTATTACAAAGGTTTATCGCAAATGCGATAAAAAACGGCCGCAATGCATGAATATCGCTGAAAAGTCAGCGATATTCATGCATTACCGAGCTAATGCTCTTAGCCATGTTATCCACCTCCCATTGGATAACATGGCTAAGAACTGCTCAGGGCAGGTGTTAGCTTTTGGAGATATTCGCGCTTAGCGCGAATATCTCCAAAAGTTGGTAATAGGAGATAGCGATGTTAGCGACTGTTTCCAGTCGCTAACATCTTGGCACGCCCACTTTGCATGTCATTAGTGATAAATATCACTGACATGCAAAGTGGGGCCCAAGATGGTCGCTATCTCCTACTAGCTGTCGCTAACTGGTGTTAGCGACAGCTAGGTAATAGGGAGATAATTTTATCTCCGCTTTCTTGGCTTTTAAAGCCAAAAAAGCGGAGATAAACCCCCTTGATAATATGCCCCATCTTCTCTTTGTTGTTGTTATGTTGTTATGCTCTTTGTCAATTGAACAACCATTTCTAACCCCCTAAACTTGAACACTGGTATCAACTGCATGCAATAAATTATTGGTCTGAAAATTACTTTCTTCATTAAAGAAAGGCTCTGAACTTGAACTGTGTTTCCATTCACCCAAAAAAATCACAAACATTAGTTCTGTTATTTACTCTTTTCTTCTTACTTTTGGAATTCATGAAATGGATTGGTTTATCTAGTGATTGAATTCTGTTTAAAACTAAAATGAATAATTTCCATTTTAATTCAAAAGCCTACTCTACAGTAATTTCTATTTCCTTCTTCGTTTTATACAATAGTGCTCTTTTTTGTATTTCTTCACATCTTTCAACAAATAAGTAAAAACTCCATTGTAAAACATTTTTTTCTAATTTCTGAGTAGTGACTTTTCCTGCTTTTATCATGCATTGTGTCTTTTGAATGTGATTTTTTATGTAGGTTTCTTTCCTTGTTATACTTTTTTGCTATTGAAACATTCAATGAACTTTCATCAATGTGCACATTGTTTGTTGGCTTTGAAAGTTTTGTTATCTTACCGGAAGACTTATTTGTTTTCTCCACATGATGTTGGTCATTGAATACTTGTTGTTGATTTTTCTTCAAATAATAGTCCTTTTGCTGTCCTTTTCCCCTTGCTGATTGTTTAGGCATGATATGTTTTTTTTAATGATGATAAACAATATCTATAAAAAATAAATATATATAAATGTATTTTAATACATCTATAAAATATACTTTTCTATTACTAAACAAACACATTGTATATACAAACTATTTAAGCACTTTTTTGTACTAATTGAAATTATAATTAAAGGTGTGAAAGACAAGTGTTTACGTGGTTAGGCAGGTGTAATGTACAATTGTTTGTACTAGTGCATTTGTCAAGGACTGGGACACTGAATGAGTACGTAGGTACTGACTGAATTATTAGAGTACTGCAAGGAGAGTGCCTGCGTGAATTTATAAGTGTTTGGGTTTGGGTGCAGTGTTTGGATCAGTACATGGTGCTGAATGGGCCACTGGAGGAGTGCAAGAGGAGTGACAGAGTGTTTGCTAGAGTGTATGGATACAGACTGGGGAATAGAAGGTGTGAAAGACAAGTGTGTAGCAGGTTAGAGGACTGCATGCATATTGGATAGGGGAATGAAGCAGTCTATGAGCTAAGCCTGGGTCACCTCATGAGTACTTGGGTACTTACCGAATTATTAGAATACTGAACAGAGAGTGCCTGGGTAAATTCATATGTAGTTGGGTTCTGGCTAAGTGAATGGATTAGTACATGATGCTGAATGAGTAACTAGAGGAATGCAAGGAGAGTGACAGGGTGTTTGCTGTACTGTATAGATACAGACTGGGGAATTAAAGATGTGAAAGACAAGTGTGTAGGTGGTTAGAGGACTGCATGCATATTGGAGAGGGGATTGTAGCAATCGATGTGCTGAAGCCTGCGTCACTGCATGAGTGCTTGGTACTGACTGAATGATTAGAGTACTGCAAGGAGAGTGCCTGGGTTAATTTATAAATGGTTGGGTTTTGGGGCACTGAATGGATTAGTAAATGGAGCTGAATGGGTCACTGGAGGAGTGCAAGGGGAGTGACAGGGTGTTTGATGGAGTGTATGGATACTGACAGGGGAATTGAAGATGTGAAAGACAAGTGTGTGGGTGGTTAGATGACTGCATGCGTATTGGAGAGGGGTTTGAAGCAGTCCATGTGTTAATTCCTGGGTCACTGCATGAGTACTTTGGTACTGACTGAATGATTAGACTACTGCAAGGAGAGTGCCTGGGTGAATTTATAAGTGGTTGGGTTTTGGCGCAGGGTCGCAGGGATTCCGTTCTCATACAGAACTGTGCATAGAGACTTGGAACCTCAGTGAATTACGGTGTGCCAAAATTCACCTTTGTACCCAAAATCCCCTACCAGACTAGCTACAGTATCTCATTGGTTATTACAAACTCCCAGTGTTTAGACAAACCAGAACATGGACTTAGTACACCTCAGGTAACGTGGAACACATGAACACTCTTTCGTTATACAATCATTTCAATCCAGAACAAGGAGTAAATGAGGACACGGGCACATTTGAAATGTTTATTTTCTAATGCAGTGTTCTCAAACGCAGTATCATAGCTAATACAAGCAAACATATTATAAGAAACAAAGAAATCAGCATAGTTACTAGTCCATAGAATACAAAGGGTGAAGGCATGTTAAAATGCTAGAGGGAAGAAGGCTAAAAGCCACCTAATTCTCACCCTCCCTTGCTAGTATGTTATATTATATCTAAGAAGGTCTCTTTGGGTTTTAGCAGGGCGGCCCCATACCTCAAGATCCTAGTGGTAAGGGATCACATCGTCTTCCACCAGCTCTCTGCATACGAAGCACCAACAAGTGTGTCTGTATGCTCTGTGCAAAGCAATATAAAACGCGCCTAAAGCCAGAATTTGGCCGCAGCTGCATGTATGTTATGTCTAGGAAGGTGCGAAGATCAGACCTCCTAACAACCACTGTGTCGAGATATCCTTGAAGGCTTCAGCACTCACTGTACAGACACAGCTCACCAAGCAAAGCTGATATCAGAGTAACAACATATTATTCTCGTGTGAATCAAAACACTCTACTATGCTCAAAGCTAAAGTAACAGTTATGTTTTGTGTGCAGAAGCAGCAGAAAGGTAAAATGTCGTTTATATTTCAATGACCCAGTATTCCATGCATCGCTGCAAAGGCCATAATCCCTCCATCAGAACAAAGCAACTCATGAGCAACTAAGGGGCTCATGAGTCGAATAAAATCCACTTCAGGAGACACAAATCCAGGGCCCAGTCGAAATCGCAACTCAGGCAATGAAAGACGGGCTGGAAACATGTAAAATAAGAAAATCAAAATGATAATCCATAAGCTGCACTTAATGTGGCGAGCGGCAGCGTTCCATAGTATTCAAGCATCCTGTTGTGAAACAGTGACAGCCGCAACGGCTTGTCTTGGAACACAGGATGTGCATCCATTTTGCATGAAACAAAACAGCAAAAGTAAACCTGCAGCCAGCGCCAGCAAAACGGGAAAACCACCAAATAAGATGGAAAAGATAGAATCAAAGAAAGCAGGAAAGACCCCAAATATTTTCTGATATGAAGTCAGAAGCCCACTGCTAACTACTTTAAAAAAGTGCGCGAGCCCCGTTGTGGAGGATGCGTTAAAGATTGCATGAATCAGCTCACTGAAATGCAATGGTAGGTCAGTATTTAATAAAGCATGCACCTCTGTGCGGGTGTTAGCTACGTGAAGGACAAATGTTTCACAAGCAGATGTCAGGGCAACTTCTTTTTGGGACAATAAAGCTCTTATGCGACTCATCTTATTGAACTCTGCTTTCAAGGTCGGAATCCTCGGCCAGATGGTTCCCATGCGTGGGTGGATACAGCAAACCACACGTTCACTGACTGTAATGACATAAGCAATGCCTTTGATTAACCCACAGCAATCCTCATTATATAAAAGTAAATAACTGCCGTTTGCCAGTAATGTGAATGTGGGGATGATAGCCGGCACGGGGGTACCTTTCAAAATACAGGCTAAATTAGGCTGTTCTTGATTACAAGAGCCGTGTAATTGAATATGTCTACACATTAATGAGGGATCTGGTGTTTCGGTGCATTCTTCTCCTTTCAGATAAACTTCCTTGCCCTCCCTAAGGCATCGGTATGTAAAAGGAAGCAACCAGGCTTCATGCAGATAGGAGCTACCAAGAGGCTCGTATATACCAATGGCAAAATACTTCATACAATTTTTAAATTCGAAAAGAGCAATCGGTTAAGTTATCAACCTGTGGATAAGCCACGTTGCAGTAGTGGCCTCCGCCACAGAGAATGGTAAAGACTCCAATCATTGAATGTGTAACATGGAAAAAGATGCATCTCTCATTGAATGCAAACGTTGCTTATTAGTCAAATTAAACGGGGCAAAAAGAGAAGAGGTATTCATGTAATTCCATGGCACTTTTCCGGCCTTAGGCGTCTGCAGGGTCCATGCAAACTGCATAACAGAACGCAATTGATTATGACCATGGTGTAATACAGACACTTCATCTTGCACAATATCAACAACAGATGACACAATATTATCCAATGTGTAAATGCGGGAAGAAAACGTGTTAATGCTATTATCCACAACTGCAAGCACTTTTTCTAAATTAGCCTGATCAATAGCCCTAATGCGGGTAGCCGCCTCAATCTCAGATGTTTTCCAGATGTCATTATAAACTGCATATATCCATCTTTTAGATCTACATTTAGCCGGGCCTTTTATGAAATCATTCAAATCAACATCGCCAGTCAGTTTGGATGAATGCAGTTTATAATGACATCTGGAAAACATCTGAGATTGAGGTGGCTACCCGCATTAGGGCTATTGATCAGGCTAATTTAGAAAAAGTGCTTGCAGTTGTGGATAATAGCATTAACACGTTTTCTTCCCGCATTTACACATTGGATAATATTGTGTCATCTGTTGTTGATATTGTGCAAGATCAAGTGTCTGTATTATACCATGGTCATAATCAATTGCGTTCTGTTATGCAGTTAACTGACGCCAAGGTAGAATGTTTGAGCCAATTCTGACATAATTTGCCTACTGAATAAGTGTTTACAGAATTGTCACTCTAAATATGGGGATCAACCCTGACCTGTGTAAAGCCATCAGCTAAACCCGGAAAACGATGTTGGCACGAGTCAGCACTTCTGTGCCATAGCAAGCAACCCTTGGGATCCAAACTGGATATGTTAAAGGATGAATTTAGCAATAGAGTTTGCAACTCTCTGATCGAAAATGTTGTAGTATTACCGCAACCTGAATATTCTTCCAAATCAGGGAAGGAAGAAGTATTTCATTTTTTAGAAGTAGCCAATCCAAAGCATGTTGTCTGTGAAATGGTAGAATTCAAAAACAACATATGATTCGGGATGAGACATGCACGGTGCAAAGCCTCAGTGCATTGTACTTGCCAACTTTTAGAACCCCAAACAGATTTAAGGTCAACTGTTTCCTTCCATAACTCGTAGCCTCCAACAGCTAGCTGGTCTAGAAAGGACTTCGAGTACAATAACTTAGTATCAGTAAGTCTAACCTTGGACATGGACTTTTCTGTCATTTTAAAATAAAATGAAGCAGGATTAGACGAATTAAAGTCAGTAAAATAAGTGTACTTTTTCAAAAAGGTAGTCGAACTGCCTCGCAAAGGAGCTGGGCAATGCTCCCATTGTGTATAATTTACAGTGCTCCTCCTGGAATTAGTTTCATGTAGGTAGTGGTTACCAAAATGTTGGAAACAAAATAAATGACCATAAGTATCAGATTCCAAATACAAATCTTCAGCATCAAAGGCAGCATAATATTTCATATCAGAAAACAATGCCTCTACGGCCTGAACATTCCAATCATCAGAACGTATGTTTTGTTTAACAATATCCCCCATGTTAACTCTAAGCACATTAGGGACATTTATAACCTCAGTGTGGCCATGGATTTGAAATTTAATAGCATCCCATACAATCCCATCAAGGACAGGCCAAGCAGTGAAGTTAACAAAAGCCAAGTCTCTCTACAATCTGTGTGCAGTATGCGAGGAGGAATGGGGTGCCAATGTTCCATTGAGATGTCAAATGTATGTTCTCTCTTCGACATAGTGTCCATTGACGATTCGAAAAAAATAAAACACAAAACCAATTGATATAAAAAGGTAAATCGAAAAAAGCACCAGCCAAATATATGTCCAAGGGGGATCAAAAAATGTTTATTAAATAATCTTGCATAGACTGTAATCCGTGAGGGCTTTCCTGATGTGTGTGAAACAGTGTCAAATGAAAATCTGGATTCTGTGGCTAAACGAGTTTGTAAATCAGCCATCGATAAGTCTGTTGGGTAAGTGTAGTCAGTTTCATCAAGTTGAGTACCTGGTAATGTACTCAATAAAGGACTAGAAATTGCAGGCATCTCGAGGGCCACTCAGTGTATCTTGACATTGACAATGGAGATATACCTGTTTTCTTTACGACCTGGGTGGTGGTAAAATGACTGTTCTTGTGCCCTTCACACCAAGCAAAGGAACCGGAGCTCGGTAAGAGGGACCAAATTCTTTCTTGTTTTCGATCTTCTGATTGCTTTAAGTCATGGTTCATTCGACCCTCAGGTCTGTATGGAGATGAAAACTTGACTTGGAACCCCAACGAAGCCATGGCATCCTTATATGCCTTAGAGGCGAAAGCAGGACCCTGATCTGAATGGAAGATACCACAGGCAAAAATCCCTACAAAGACACACAAATCCCTTATGACATTCCGTGAATCAGCGCTGCGGTGAGGCCAGACCCATACAAAGCGTGTGCATGAATCAACTGCGACTAAGATGTACTTATATGCAGTATCAGAAGAAAAAGGACCGCAGTGATCTAAATAAACACAACCTAGTGGTTTATTAGAAAAGAATAACTGTGTTTGCGGCGGACGCGCAGCAGTTAAAGGCTTAATCTGCTGGCAAATGTCACATTGAAGGACATAATCAGGTGTCTGTTTGTACAGTCCCCGCCACCAAAAACACTGTTGGAGACGCAACTCCTTCATGGGCCGCTATGATCAATGTATTTCTGCGATCCGAGTTGGGAATCAATCTCTCCCAAACGTCAGGTATTTTCACATAAGGAACATTATCAGGACTTAAGTGGTATGAGTACTTCAAAGGGAAACCCTTAGGATATTTACCTCCCTTCTCAGTGGCAGCAACTGGTGCAAAGATATCATCATCAATCTTACTTTAGGACCGCGTAACTGTCGCAACTAAATATGGCTATACTGCTGATTTCGCTGCCTCATCAGCGAGCGAATTTGCCATCAGCGTGACTCCCACTCGCTGATGACCAAGAGTATGAATTACAAACACGAGTGGCAACTGCTCCTTAAGCTCAGCCACTCGGATCCAGATCATTTTATGTTTTATTGTGCTACCCTTGGAATCGCGAAAATCAATCTGAATCCAAAAGAACAAGTTTTCATTGTAAGACAGGACACAGTAGTAAGAATCGTCACACTAGGATCAGCGTACTCCAATGCAAGCATCAGAGCACGAAGCTCTGCCAATTGTGCGGTGCAGTCTCCTAGAGTCTGCATGACTCTGGACTTGAACTCATCGTTCACCATGGTACCTACCACAATGGCGCGAGCGGAAACATATGCGTGTTTAGACCCATGGGCAACCTGCATCGAACCATCAGTGTATATGATGCAATGGAAATCCTCCAAATGTCGCATAGCCAAAGGTGCAGGATGAACAAATTCATATTGCAAAAACTCCTGCGACTGTAAGGAGGCATCAAAAATAAATGTGACATCCGGAGATGTCAATGAAGCAGCCCATTGTATCCACCGAGGGTGCAAAGCTTTAGAATTAGGTACACTGGCTTTCGTAACTGTCTCCAAAGCAGGACACGGAGTAACAACCAACATGCGTTTTCCCTGTGACAGAGCACGTTCCTTAAGAATCGCCATCTGTACAGCCATCAAAACTTTCTCCACAGTGGAAAATCACATTTCAGCCGAAGTGTACAAGTGTGACTTGTAGGCAATAGGTACTGTGTCTCCCTCGTTAAATGTAAGGTATGTGAAACCCACCGCCCCAGGGACGATTCTTATCACCAGGTTGGTGTGGTTATCACGAGTCAGTAAGTATTTAGATTCAAGCAGATCAGCCTGCAAAGATTGCAGTATAGCTGAGTGTTCTGGCAGCCAGCATGATTTGGTAAAAGTCGGTTGTATCAAAGCATACAGAGGCTTGATACGCTGGGCATACTCCGGAATGTATGTCCTTCCGAAATTTAAAAATCCCAGCAAAGACTGTAATTTCTTCAGAGTTGTCGGAGCGCGCAGTTGTGCACATTTCTCCAAGACGTGAGGAGCCAAACCACAACCTTCATTGTTGAGCTCGTAGCCCAGAAACAACACTGTGTACTCTGCAATGTGCGACTTTGCAAAGTTGAATTTGTAATCAAAATCCGCAAAGCTACAAATTATGCGGTCAACTCGACACAGATGCTCCCAAAGTTCGTCGTCTGTGAGATAAATGTCATCCACATACTGTGGTAAATAAATAATTAATTACCGGTACTATTTTTGAATACAGTGAATAAAACAGATAGCTCAATAAATAAGAGACAGGATTCGAGGTATCTTGAGTCTTACAGGCTTTAATCAGGCATAAGGGAAGGGACAGGAACGGGATAGCCTGCACGGAAATAGAATGGATGGCAGCTGCCAGGGAATGGGAATGGCATGGGGATGGGTAAGGGTAACTTTCAGTAACAGTACACAGTATATATACTAAAACAAGTACATTACATTCAATACAGTAGGCGTAGCAGTAGGCGTAACTCGTAGCAGTCGCGAAAGATAACAACAAAATGGGTGTAACAAGAAGGCGTGTACAGGGCGTATACATAGACATGTGATAAAGACGTCACAGAAGTGTCATGAATGGGGCGGAAACATGGAGGGGGCTACCTGAGCAGCTGGGACCTTTAACCTAGTGGTGCGCGCAAACGGGCAATGACGTGTTACCAGGAGGAACTGGGGCTATGACTTCTGCGCTAGAAGAGGAGACTAAAGTCTGCAGTGTCAGGACGACATGTACCTATATCATATCTGGTATCTGGTGTTTGGAGTACATGTTGATAGAATCCAAAAGTTATCAGGGCAAAGGCTACTTGACACTAAGACTGGTGCATGCAGTATTCTACATGTATTGCGTGTGCGAGGAATATTCTATGAATATTAATACAGTATTTCTCTTACATGGAGACAGAGAGGCTAGACCATAGCTGGAACTGTTGATGCGATTCAGTAGCTTAGGAATGCAGAGAAGGAGCTGGACTGATAACTAGAAGCATAACATACTCTTGGCAGACAGGCAGGCAGAGCCAGGCCGGGCCGGGCACTGTGCGGCAGTAAGTAAGTGAAGGATCAGGGATGCAGGTGGGGGCTGCATCGCTCCTCGGAGAGGGTTCAGGAGACTGGAGCTTGAATCTGGTGTCCGGGCCCTTTTGAGGCCTAGGAACGGGGACAATTCAATGAATTAACGTGCACACTGTAAAACGTGGCAACATAGGCCTAAAACTCGTTGCTTTCACGAGAACTGGAAACTGACATACTAGAGTTGGACACAACTATGATTGCGTCTTTAATCGATCATAGGGGGATACATGCATATCGATCATGCACATATAGCATAGGATGGGGAAACACGTAGGCACATATAACATGGCAAAATTTACTTTTCCACATTCCCTCCTTGTGCCCTACGTTTCCATCAGGAAACATCAATATTCATGATACCATCTATCTGTTCATATAGCATCATTTGCTCGTCTCGAATTGTCTTGGAACGGGACTTAGGACTAGGAATACAAGAGGTAGCACACATGCCGCAAATCGCAGGGCCACATTGTAAACAGAGGCAGCAACTGAATATGATCATTACTGCTATACCTAGGAATGACAATACTTTCCATCCCCAGGCAGATATGATACTCCAGAGCCAACCGGACCATGTCCAGGTGCCTGGATTCTGGTGTAACTGATGGGCAATTTTATGAAGTCTGGTTATAGCTGAATAAACAGACGGCGCGTTATTAGGAATGAAAATGCAGCAACTAGATCCGATGACTCTACATGCTCCTCCTCTATCGGCCAGTATGACGTCAAGAACGAGACGATTTTGGAGCACAACAAAACGTATAGCAGATTGCTCTTCGGTTAAGTTACCTAGAGCGGAAGTAGTCTCATTCACTACTGCTTCAAGGGTTCTGGTTAGCCTACGTATTAACTTACTATTCTGGACAGGTCCTATAAAGAAAAAGAAACCTTTATTGAAGTCTTGATATTGTTCGAGAGCAGTTTCAGTTTGATCGACAATTGGGGACTCGGTCTCCCTTCTATGTCTAATGTGTACTAGATGTGTGTTTCTGTGATAATCAGATGGGGCTAGGAAAACTGGTGGCAGTAGGAAGGCAATATAACATGTTCCATCCCAATCGAGGGGCAGACGAACATATGCGGTCTGACCACAAACAAAATAAGAATGACGTGAGGCTTTGAAAATAGATTTCCCACTGTCACTATACTCGACCACAGTAGTACAATCACTATGTCCTACATGTGCGGAACCATTCTTTCTGACACATAATTCGCCTTTGACTGGTAGTACTGAAATAGCAGGCAAATCTGGAGTAGTATCGGACTGAACATTCAAGACCATGAAATTCGAGGAATAATTACCTAAATCATATACTTCATTTTCTAGATCTAACCCTGTTCTATGGGAAAGACCTTGCTTGTCTGGGAAACATGTTCGATTCAAAAGGGACATATCAGTGGAGGATGATGTTAACGTGGACCATGCTCCACACAAACCATTATGTGAAAACGGATAGGGAAAGAGTGGCAGAACTCCCTTCGGTGTCTGGAAAGGGGGGAGTCGACCACACACCCAACAATTAGTGGCATTGCTGGTCTGGTGTGAATAGTGCAACATTCGGATAAATGTGTTGTTACGCATAGCAAGACGATAGGATAGCTCGTGAGGAGGCAGATCACTGAATGTGTGCTCTACTGTAACATTAGAAAACATATGTACATGTGAAATAGGAAAACATAAATGTAAAGCATAACTTATGCATGTAACCATAAGACTTAGGAATAGCAAAAAGAATAGAACGATAATACATCTTTTAGAGTTTTGACTAACTCTCTCACTGTGTGGGTCTATCTCATACATGTCAGGAACCTGTCTAACCGTTTCACCCGAGAGGGACTTAGACAATTAAACTGGCTGACTTATTTTACTAGACCGGAGTTTTGTTTTATACTCCTGCTGCGGAGTTTTCTCTAACAGGGGAAGTTTGAATTCAGAGTCTGTCTTTGGGCAGTCCTTAAGAATAGGGCAGTCTTTGATAAATGTCTTTTGTCGCAATCCATGGAATTTCTTGATGTGGCTGGTATGCACCCAGCCTTTGCATCCCTCGAGCTTGACGGCGGTCCTTGTTGTTAATAACACCAGCTGTGGCTCCTTCCAACGGGGCTCCAACGGACTTGAACGATCGAAGTTGCGCACCAGGACGAATTCTCCCGGAACGACTTCATGCGGTTTCACCTCAATGTTGTCTGGAAATGCAGCGGCAACCTGTGAACGACAAGAGTGTAGGGCAGACATCAAGGAAGCTAGGTAATCTGTCAGCATATTACTGGACACGTCTGTAATACTACGGGGTCTAGGTGTACCCCACATGTTTGGAGGGCGGCCGAATACGACCTCGTACGGGGACAGACCTGATCTGGAATGTGCAACCATTCTCATATAAAAAAGAGCGACTGGCAGAGCTACTAACCAATCTACACCTTTCTCTGTACATACTTTAGCAATGCGGATTTTCAAAGTCTGGTTATGTCTCTCTACGAGACCGGCTGCTTCAGGATGGCGTACACAATGGAACTTCCACTGGTACCCTAACAGAAGGGAAACTTGTTTCATGAGCTCGGATGAGAATGGCTGGCCGTTATCTGAATACACGACCCTAGGTAATCCATAGCGGGGAAAATACTCACAAACCAACTGCCTGGCAGTGGTCGCAGCTGTGTAATCTGAAACTGGATATGCTTCTGTCCACCTGGACAAAGCGCATACAACTACGAGAACATACTTGAAACCTCGACATCGCTCCATCTGAATGTAATCCATCTGGAGGACTTCAAAAGGGTGGTCAGGAGGTTGGAATCCACCTTGTTCCACCGGGACACTTTTACCTGGATTGAACTGACAACATATCATGCAGGTACGGACTTTCTGCTTGGCTGCTGCTCGTAAATGCTTGTTGAACCAAAGGTTCTGAATACTGTCTAACATAGCTTTTTCTCCTAGATGTGCTGGACTATGTGCGGTATTAATAATTACTTGAACCATAGAGTCGGGGAGAAACCATGTGGCTCTTCCCTTCGTCAACCATCCTTGATCTGTCTGAACCCCTCCTTGTTCGGACCATTTCTTGATTTCTTCGGGAGTAGCATGTGACTGTATATCTATGACATCTTGTGTAGGGTCCTTAACTGTCATACAAGTAGTCTGTTCTGGAAGGTGTGTCAGTGTCATGTTAACTGAAATGTCTGGAGTCTGAGCTGTAAGCTTGGCTGTTCGATCTGCTAGATCGTTACCCTGGGAAATGATGTCAGTGACTTTCGTATGTGCCTTGCACTTCATGATAGCGATAGCTGTCGGTAAATGTATTGCATCTAACAGAGCTTGAATGAGGAGACCATGCTGGATCTTGGTTCCATGAGAAGTCATGAAACCTCTCTCCTGCCAGAGCACTCCAAAGTCGTGTACGACTCCGAATGCATAACGTGAATCTGTGTATATGTTTACTTTCAGGTTCTTGGCACGTATGCAGGCTTGGGTCAGAGCGACTAGCTCTGCTGCTTGAGCAGACAGGGTGTCAATACGATGTGTTTCTATAACTTCAGTGTCAGTAGTCACTGCATAAGTGGCTACTAGTTCTCCTGTACTTGTTCTCATACATGAACCATCCACATAAAGTGTCAGGTCGGGATCAGGTAATGCAATGTCTGTCAGATCTTGTCTTGGCTTTGTCATAGTGTTAACAACTTCCACACAGTCATGTGTGGCAGATTTTGAAGTAACTGACGGTAACAATGTAGCTGGATTTAAAATGTTGCAGCGTCTGATTTCTATGTGTGGCTGGAACAGTGTCAGTTCATAACCTGTTAAACGTGCAATTGTCAAGTGCTGAGTCTGGGTTCGGTTTAAAAGAACTTCCACGGAGTGTGGAACTTGTACTGTCAGAGAGTGTCCTAACACTATGGAATCACTCTGTCTGATAGCTAGAGCTGTGGCTGCAACTGACTTGAGGCACGCAGGCAGAGCCTGGGCCACTGGATCTAATGTGCTCGAAAAATAAGCACAAGGCTTGTATTGTCCTGCTTGATCTTGTGTGAGAACAGATAATGCAGTACCATCACGTTCTGTGACAAAAAGTGTAAAGGGCTTACTGTAGTTCGGTATTGCTGGAACAGGTGCTTGACATAAGGCTTCCTTTAACTCATTAAAACAAGTGTATGTTCCTGGGTCCAAGGGAGGACAGTCGAAGTGGCTGCCTCCTGTGTCGTTAACTGTATCAGTGGCTTGGCTAGAAACGCATACTGAGGAATCCATTGTCTGCAGTAAGAAGTGAGGCCGATAAAAGCTGTGGAAGACGTGCTATTAACTGGATACGGTCAGGTGTCAACTGCCTACCCCTCTTGGACAGTAAGTGTCCCAAGTAGACCACTTGCTGGACACAGAATTGTAATTTGGAAGGGGACACCTTGTGCCCCATCTCGGCTAGAAAATACAGAACTGTAAGTGACGCCCGCTCGCAGTCACGTTCAGAACGGGCTGTGATCAGTAGATCATCGACATACTGGTGCAGGGCAGTGTCAGTTGGCATGTGAATATTGTCTAGTTGTCTTTTAAGTGCTTGACTGTAAATGCTAGGACTTTCTGTGAAACCTTGAGGTGCTCGTGTGAATTTATAGCTTCTTCCATTTAAACAGAATCCGAAAAGGAACTGGCTGTCTGGATGAATGGGGACACTGAAAAATGCGTTCTTGAGATCGATAACTGTGAAGAACGTAGCTTCAGAATCAATGGCTGTCAGGAGGGATGAAATATCTGGGACTACTGGGTACTGGGGTATGATACATTTATTAAGTTGCCGAAGGTCAATCACTAATCGATATACTGGAGGTGCATTTGGATCAGTATGTTTCAGAACTGGAATGATAGGAGAATTATATACATTGGAGTCAGTTTCTACAACCACTCCTTGAACAATAAGTTCGTCAATAATTTTAGATAAGGCTGCTACAGCCTCAGGTGGCAATTTGTACTGTCTGATTCGTGGTAAAACCACACCTTGCTTGAGAGTCACACGATGGGGTGTGATATGCATACAACCTACATCAGTTGGACCTTGCGCCCATAAATGCTGTGGTACATTCAATAATCTTGGATCAAAATCTCGTATTACATAATGACCTTTAAAGTCTCGCAAGAACAGGCGGACCCCTTCTGGGGAACAACAAATGACTGCTCCTAATTCTTTCAATGTCTTAATGCCTAACAAATTTTCTGGACAAGACTTTGTGAGTAACAAATCAGTAGTTCGGGACAATGGACCAACTTCTAGAGTAACGGGTTTCGATATTTCATTAACAATCGGCTTTCCTGAAAATCCAAGGGAAACATTTCTAGAGCCTGAGAGTGGAGCCCCTGGAACCTCGTCATGACTGATGGTAGTCCTACTTGCCCCTGTATCAATCAGAAACTTTCTGTCTTTCCCCAATACTTGACTGTGTACATAGGGACCCTCTTGATCTACAGGTATCTCGATGAGAGGCAAGCCAACCTCCCTCTCTAGGCTGTTTCATGAATATGGCTGATAATCTGGATACTCTGACTGTGCATACTGGTACATCTGCTGTGTAACATGCTGTGTTGCAGCGATAGGCTGCGGTGCTGTAACTGTCTGTTGTGCATTCTGTGGTGGCTGAGAAGTCTGTTAAACTTGTTCTTGTCTAGGCGGACGTGGTCTTTCTTTAGTTTTACCAGTAGCTATGTTATGTTTCAGAACTGCACACTCGTTTATAAAATGACCTGGCTGTTTACAGTAATTGCAGGTCCCTTTAACGGGAGCTGCAGGATGACTGGCTTGATTCGGACCCTCTTCTGACTGTCTTGTGGAACAGATTGTGCAACTAATACTTTCATTTTCGTGTCTTTCATACGTCTCCTTTCGTGTTCCTGCTCTTCCCTGATTCTGTTCTGGTGATACTGGAGCATTTGGAGCATCTGTGACGGAGTATTAGCTTGCCAGGTACTTTCGACTTTCAATACTCGATTCTTAACTTGTGGACTTGAATTCTCGACTAGTTTGGTAACAAAAAGATGAGGGTACGATTCACTACTTGTTTTCAGACCACTGTTAATAATAAAACATTTTTCAAATCTAGAATAAAAATCACTAGTGTCTTCATCTTGTTTCTGTTTACAAGCTGAAATGGCATCCCAATCTTCCTTTTTCGTGGCTAGTAATCTTGGCAAAACTTGTATCAATAACTCGGGCAATTCTTTAGCTTTCTCCCCAAGACCGGTACCTGGTACTCGTGAATTATCTTCAGCTTCTAGAGCTGTCCAATCTATCTTTTTCTCTCCCACCTCCCATTCTTTTTCCTTGAGTTTTTCATATATGCCTGCAGGCAACAGGACCTTTAACATTTTAATGATATCAGGATACGTGTATTCTCCCATACGGAGCATGTCTTTTAATTCACGGTTGAACCCTGCTGGATCTTTATCGTGACAGGGAATTAGCTTCTTCATTTCTAAGAGTTCCATCTTTGTGATGGGGGTGTAAACAAATACTCGTTCTAGATCACCACCCGCTGTCCTAACTGGGTGTACTTCTCGTAACGGATTCTGTCTATCTATGTAAAATGATTTAATTTCTGGAGGTGAGACGTGAACAAAATGCGGATTCAGAAACGTTCGATATTTGTGGCGCTGTTCTAGAATGACACTAATTAAATCAGTACCTAGACCTCTCCATCTATACTGGAGTAACTCGTTCAAGACATCATGTAGCGGACCTGGATCAGAATGCTGTCCCTCATACAGTGTAATGAGGTGCTGGATCATATACATACCCACCAGTCGCTGCTCGGCTGGGGGCAGTTTCAGAAATATTTGTGCCACTATTTCGTCTGGAAAAGTGGTAGAATCAGTAGTCCACCGGACTGCTGATCGGGCTAGTTCTTGTTCATGTATTGTACTGAGCTCGCTATAACCTATTCGTGATTTCAGAATGTGATCGGTAGCTTGGAATACTTGCTCAAGAGAACACTGTTCTGGTGCTGGAGGAGGAAAAACTTTCTTGTAATCTGGGCGTGAATGTCGGTCGGAAAGTCTAGTTCTACCTACATACGCTATTCTGGAGGGATTCTCGTCGTCTACCTCTTCAGTAAAAGAGTCATTCTCTTTCTCGGTTGCTTGTTTCGCTTCTCGTTTCTCGTGTAACTTTATTATTTCCCTACGAATTTTCTTGTACATACTCTCTATACAATTTTGTGTCTTGTGTTTTCCCTCGGCTATATTGTCACTCCACCTGGTCAGGACTTTCATTTCTTCTTGATCTTTTTCCGGACAATCTTGTTCTCTAATTAAACAGTTAATCAAAAACTTCAAAAGCATGAGCTGAGTCTCCCTTTTCTTTGAGCCATGGCTTCGCGAATACTTTCTGGATTCACTCCTGTACGGATAAAACGATATATTCTGTCTAGATGTTCTCTCATATTGGGCAGGGTGTCCAAATAGTCGGTCACCCGTCTTAAACGTAATGAATATATGACCATAGTACCATCACCTGGAACTGGATCATAACGACATTCGGTAAGTGCTCGCTTGATATCTGTGAATGTATTCACTTTTGGCGTACGCTGTAACGCTAGTTCATGTAGCGTCATACGTTTGTGTTGAGGCGGGGTACCAGGAGAATCTCCCCCCGCGGCTCCTAAACTAGAATCGTCTGTGGGTACTGTACGTGCTGGTAGAGTGACTGATGTAGCGGGTACATGTACTGTCGGCTGGGCCGGGGGTGCTGTAACAGATGCCGTAACGGGTGCAGTAACGTGAACTGGACCCACGGCCCCCGTGGCTGGAGGAACAGGAATTACATTATTTACGGGAGCAGGCGGAACAGGATTTGCATATTCTGGGACTGTATCGTCCAAATAGGACGAAAGAAAAATATCAGCTGCGGTCGGTTTATGACGTAGCTTAATCGGGACCAATGGCGGCGGAAAATTACATGGTGCTTCCGGGGTTGCTTTTGGCAAGCCCTCGGCAAGAAGAGGATACATGCCCTTAATAAGGGCATTCCTCTGTCTGTCTGACTGTTCTGCTTTAATTCGTTCACCTACTTCGATTAACTCCCTTTCTTGAGCTCTTTCTGAGGATTCCCTACTTAATTCTGTTTTTCTGATTTCGTTTTCGGTTCTTTTATGAGATTCTTTGAGCCATAACTCGATGGCATCTTTCTGGGACTGTCTGGCTTTCTTTTTCCATAATGCCTCTTCTACTCGCATGATGCACTCGGCATCCCATGTACCTGATACAGGCCATCTATATTTTTCTTCCAGACCTTTGGTATAATCGACCCATAAATCTAAATACAATATGGCACTTAAGCCATGCTTATGATACATAAAATGTCCTGGACTGTCCCTAGGCGGGACAGGAACTGCTTCCTCGAGTAACCCTTTTCGGGTTTTTAACTGACATAACTTGGAGAACAGAGGCATTCTAGACTTGAATCCGAACACAATACAATACACGATAAACACAGTAATGACTAGAAAAACAAATCACTCATACCAGGACATTGAAAACACATTAAATAACATTTAGAATAACAGTTCGGACAGAAATATTACCTGGTATACTGAAAACAGAGACATGAATTTCTCGAGAACTGAACTTACTAGAATTACTAGATGCACTGCTAAAACAGTACGAAACATACCGGTCCCATAAAGAGACACGTCAGGACCCGTGTCCACCTAGGTGAACACTTCGGACTGGATCTGTGTACCCAAACCCACTGGACCAGAGACAAATTAATTGACCCTGTCTAGATACTACCCCAGCAACGGTACTCACCGGGCAGCAAGAACGGAAGGCCTCGGACTGGACTGGACTGCTACGACGTCGGACTACGAACTTCGGACTTCAGTTACAGGTGGGCCTCCGGATACCTCGGACCTTGTACTCTCGGCTTGGGCTCTGGTCGGGACTCGCCGCGTTCCTCACCGCCTCGTCTGGATGCTGGACCGCAACCTCCGTCTCCTCCGTGGGCCTGAAGGATACTTGAAGCAGAAATATCTGCCGGTGCGCAGTAGAGTTCCGTCACGGCTGCAGAGGGTCAGGGGGCCTGCGTGGCTTCGCCGGCGCGTGGGGAAAGGGCAAGTCCCTATTCGGGCGCCATTATGTGGTAAATAAATAATTAATTACCGGTACTATTTTTTAATACAGTGAATAAAACAGATAGCTCAATAAATAAGAGACAGGATTCGAGGTATCTTGAGTCTTACAGGCTTTAATCAGGCATAAGGGAAGGGACAGGAACGGGATAGCCTGCACGGAAATAGAATGGATGGCAGCTGCCAGGGAATGGGAATGGCATGGGGATGGGTAAGGGTAACTTTCAGTAACAGTACACAGTATATATACTAAAACAAGTACATTACATTCAATACAGTAGGCGTAGCAGTAGGCGTAACTCGTAGCAGTCGCGAAAGATAACAACAAAATGGGTGTAACAAGAAGGCGTGTACAGGGCGTATACATAGACATGTGATGAAGACGTCACAGAAGTGTCATGAATGGGGCGGAAACATGGAGGGGGCTACCTGAGCAGCTGGGACCTTTAACCTAGTGGTGCGCGCAAACGGGCAATGACGTGTTACCAGGAGGAACTGGGGCTATGACTTCTGCGCTAGAAGAGGAGACTAAAGTCTGCAGTGTCAGGACGACATGTACCTATATCATATCTGGTATCTGGTGTTTGGAGTACATGTTGATAGAATCCAAAAGTTATCAGGGCAAAGGCTACTTGACACTAAGACTGGTGCATGCAGTATTCTACATGTATTGCGTGTGCGAGGAATATTCTATGAATATTAATACAGTATTTCTCTTACATGGAGACAGAGAGGCTAGACCATAGCTGGAACTGTTGATGCGATTCAGTAGCTTAGGAATGCAGAGAAGGAGGGCTGGACTGATAACTAGAAGGATAACATACTCTTGGCAGACAGGCAGGCAGAGCCAGGCCGGGCCGGGCACTGTGCGGCAGGAAGTAAGTGAAGGGTCAGGGATGCAGGTGGGGGCTGCATCGCTCCTCGGAGAGGGTTCAGGAGACTGGAGCTTGAATCTGGTGTCCGGGCCCTTTTGAGGCCTAGGAACGGGGACAATTCAATGAATTAACGTGCACACTGTAAAACGTGGCAACATAGGCCTAAAACTCGTTGCTTTCACGAGAACTGGAAACTGACATACTAGAGTTGGACACAACTATGATTGCGTCTTTAATCGATCATAGGGGGATACATGCATATCGATCATGCACATATAGCATAGGATGGGGAAACACGTAGGCACATATAACATGGCAAAATTTACTTTTCCACTTTTGCACTTTTGCACTTTTCCACTTTCCACAAGATGCATCCACAAGATGTTTTCTAGCGCAGAAGTCATAGCCCCAGTTCCTCCTGGTAACACGTCATTGCCCGTTTGCGCGCACCACTAGGTTAAAGGTCCCAGCTGCTCAGGTAGCCCCCTCCATGTTTACGCCCCATTTATGACACTTCTGTGACGTTTACATCACATGTCTATGTATACGCCCTGTACACGCCTTCTTGTTACACCATTTTGTCCTTATCTTTCGCGACTGCTACGAGTCACGCCTACTGCTACGCCTACTGTATTGAATGTAATGTACTTGTTTTAGTATATATACTGTGTACTGTTACTGAAAGTTATGCATGCATCTGGGTCGACTCTCTCCAAGAGAGAAACTATGTGGGCAGCAAATACTCCAGGACTATTTTTATAGCCCATTGGTAAACGTCAAAATTGTTTTTGTACGCCGCCGCATGTAAAGCTGGTCCATTGGGAACTTAGACCATCCAAATGGTGGGCATAAAAACCGTTGGAAATGTCAAGCATGGTTTTAAACTGCTTACACACAAGACTATCCACTAAGGCAGAGCCCTGAGTATTCTGTGCTGCACAGGTACGGCAATGCGAGTTTAAATGCCGTTAATCCAATACCAAACGATATGATCCGTCAGGCGTGGTCACAGTAAAAAGAGGGTTATTCATTGGTGACACACATGTTTCAATCACTCCTTGATATTCCAATTGTTTAAGGACTTCCGCAACAGAAGCCTTAGCTTCACGTCTAATGGGATATTGAGGTTAAGGCAGTGGCTGAGACTGCAAAGCTATTTCGTGGAGTGGGGAAAATGTATCCCAACCACAGTGTGTACGGTACAGAGCCGGCGCAAGGGCTCTAGCCCACTCTTCTGCAAAATTCAGTCCATGCTCCCTCGAGACAGTGTGCGCGAAACTAGGGAGGAAAACCTCCTCCCCTCTTGGAGCTGCGAGAACAAAAGGTGGGGACAGTCAGCCTCCACTAACAAAATGTCATAGGTAGTCGTAAGATTCTCCCGAAATACCCCTTTTATGGTACGCTGTATGTCACCTTCAATGAACAAGACTATTTCATAAAGTCTATCAGGGGGAGCTACTCTGGTGTCAGCTGTCTCCACAACAACATAACGGTCAGTCGCTGTCACCTTCAGTAGTGGACGCAGGGCCTCTCGCACTATGGTGATCTCCGCTCCGGTGTCCAGCAAGGTCAGAGCCCATGTCTGATTCCGAAGCTGCGTTCTCACTATCTATGGCATATCTCGCTGTTTAAGCGGCGACTTTCTTCTTCTGAAACTGGGGTCTCTTCGGTGTAGAATCAAAACAAAGTAATCAGCATAGTTACTAGTCCATAGAATACAAAGGGTGAAAGCATGTTAAAATGCTAGAGGGAAGAAGGCTAAAAGCCACCTAATTCTCGCCCTCCCTTGCTAGTATATTATATTATATCTAAGAAGGTCTCTTTGGGTTTAAGAAGGGCGGCCTCATACCTCAAGATCCTAGTGGTAAGGGATCACATCGTCTTCCACCAGCTCTCTGCATGCGAAGCACCATCAAGTGTGTGTGTATGCTCTGTACAAAGCAATATAAAACGCGCCTAAAGCCAGAACTTGGCCGCAGCTGCATGTATGTTATGTCAAGGAAGGTGCGAAGATCAGACCTCACAACAACCATTGTGTCGAGATATCCTTGAAGGCTTCAGCACTCACTGTACAGACACAGCTCACCAAGCAAAGCTGATATCAGAGAAACAACATATTATTCTTGTGTGAATCAAAACACTCTACTCGGCTCAAAGCTAAAGTAACAGTTATGTGTCTTGTGCAGAAGCAGCAGAAAGGTAAAATGGTGTTTCAACTCCTAATAAGCTCATGCTAACTTAACACAGCATATAGGTAAAGCATATCTATATGACAGCAGTGAATGGATTAATAAATGGTGCTGAATGGGTCACTAGAGGAGTGCAAGTGGAGTGACAGGCTGTTTGCTGGACTCTATAGATACTGACTGGGGAATTGAAGGTGAGATAGACAAGTGTGTAGGTGGTTAGAGGACTGCATGCGTATTGGAGAGGGGTTTGTAGCAGTCAATGTGTTAAGGCCTGCGTCACTGCATGAGTACCTGGGTACTGACTGAATTATTAGACTACTGCAAGGAAAGTGCCTGGGTGAATTCATAAGTGGTCGGGTGTTGGCGCACTGAATCAATTAGTACATGGTGGTGAATGGGTCACAAGTAGGGGTGGGTGGAATTTTCGAAATTCACTTTCGCAAACTATAGCGAAAATGTGAAAATCTCCGCAAATACGCGGAAATATCGTTTTTTCCCACCCTCTTGCGGTATTTTTTGCGTGATCGCGTTGAAAAATGTCTCGCTAGCTTACCCATGTGGTTGCTCATGGGCGCGGCCATCTTATTTTCACTTTTCCCGACCGCTCGCGCTGCTTACTTCCTGTTCCGGGTCGCACAATGCATGCTCGCGCCCATTCACGTTATGCATTTCCCTTTTACGTGTTCGTGCCGCTTTTTGCGTGCTCAGGGAGAAAAATATTGCGCAAACTTGCGCACGTGGTCGCAATGGGTGCAGCCTTCTTGTTTTTCACTCTATGATATGGTTCCCGGTCCTGCTTTTGAATCCTCCCTTTATCTTTTTAATCCTTACTTTCTAGACATTTTTTTTTCCTTCTTTTTTCCTTATTATTATTCATACTATTTTCTTGCTTATATATTTTTGTTTTTTGTCTACTTTTTTGTGTTTTTATCTACTTTTCCACTCTTTTTATATTGCCTGCTATTTTCATTTCCTTTACTTACTTTTTTCATTTGTTCCTGCCCCATCTAACTTTCCCCAGAACCATGTCGAAGGTAGGGCTCGCCGTAGCCAGAGCCGCGACCCCCTTGCTTGCGGAAGGCGGCGCCCCAAGGGGTGCAGGCACGGGCCTTATTTGAGGGGGTGGAGTTGGTCTGCACTAATTTTCTTTGTGCAGTGCCACCTCCCGTCAACCCTAGCAGCAGGTGGCAGGCCTGGATCCGGGTACGGACTCCGGGAGCGTCGACAGCGATGTGGGGGAAGGTGCGCCGGGCAGTGTTTCGCTGCTCTGGGGTCCGGCGAACTCAGGCGCAATTGACGCACCGGTGGTATGACATCCTGGACTGTGAGCATGACCTGCTGGACCTGCTAGGAGTGGAGGTCCCAGGCCTTGGTGAGTAACTATTTTATTATTACTACTTTGTGTTTGTTCTCATGCTCTGTGTTATATATTGGGAATATCTTTTTTTTCTTCCAAACAGCTAGGATGTTGCTGGTTACATTTCAGGTGAATTACGTTTAAAAGTCTTCTGTGATTGTTATGACACAGGTGCTCCTCTGCGCTACTACTAATCTTACTTGTTTCCAATGTTGCGTTTGCGCTCACTTAGCGTGATTATGTAAGAGTTTATTGTAGAGAAATTAATTTACGTTACTCTAGTCCTTACTTTGTCCTGTCACTAAGAGATAGGGGCAGATTGATACTTAGGTTTAGTTACTTTGTATGAGTTTGTAATTATTTACTGGAATGCGACTATGCTTAATGCCCCCTCAGTTACGTCATGTGCTGCTAGTACCCCAGTCTTTATTAGAACCTTTTCTAGTTTGTTCAATGAGTGGTGGTAATAGGCTTAGCACTAGCAGAACATCAGCATCAATCAATCAACCAAACCTTTTGTGCATACAAAAATGTAGTAACGTGTCCTCCATTTGACCATATGCATTATTGAGGACTATAAGAAGTGGAAATGCATACTTAATGTACAACTGACACGCCTGGAATAGGTGGGCTAGCTCAAGTGGTACATCGTACTTAGGCTTAGTTAGTATTTTGGAGTCAGAATGAAAGACTGGGTTAGTGTTGATAAATAGTAAGTAGTCGATCCTTGAATCCCCCGATACTACTTGTTGACCAGATGAGATCGGTCAATTTAGTTATTGCAATTGTTGTGTACATAAGTGTTTTTTGACCGTTCTTTAAAAATATTTTATTTGTTTGCCACCATCCATCAATGTTTGTCTCTTTCTTATATCTTTCCTGTTCAGCACCCAGGGGCAGGCAGACAGGGAGGACAGAGTAGGTGGGAGAACAACACTAGGAGGACAACAATGAGGGCTCCTCTGTTGGCCATAGTAAGTCTTCTTGTTTTAATAATTCTTATTCCATAACTTTTACTGGACCATATCTTTCCCGAACTATTGTTTCCTTTTCCGAATGCTATTTGTTACCAACAATTATACTTCAATCTGTACTATTTTGAAAATCTTGTTATCCCTGCCTCTGCTATGATGACTCTCTGTACTACTACTACTATTAGTATGTCTGCACTCTAGTAGCTAAGCTTGCCCAGTTGGCCACTCTTTATTTAAAAGGTTGTAAATAAAACTCAGATTCACCAGTAGCTCTAGCTATTAAGTCCAGTCCTTTGGGTCGTCATTTTGTACTACTTCTAGTCTTATTGATCTTGAGTCTTTGTTAATCTTGAGGCTTCGACAATTCACAACAACAAATGCCCAACCAGATGTATTACCATTTTGATATGGTAGGACATACTACTGTTGTAGGGATTTTGCACATACAGACATTTGCACAATAAAATAGGATGTTGGTGATGGGAGGTTGGACCTTCCTCACACACCTCAATCTGAAGTTCAGATTTAGAACCCAACACAATCCCATGCCCGACTAGTTATAGTAGTGTCTTATCATAACTATTAGCTCTCTGACCCCTCCCCCAAGAAACCCAACAAGTAGACAACCCAGTACATAACACACCCAACCTCTTAGTAGTGGAAGCAATGCATACGCACACCCTTCCTTTCGCTCGCTCACTCGTGTAAGTCCACACCAAACACTGCCAAGTCTATGTAAGTTCAACATTTTTATTTATAATTGACAAGCTCTGTACATTGTTCTATAATGCAGCACCAGCAGTTAAAATCAATAACATTAAAACAATAAAAACATTGTTACACTTACTTACAGTTGGTAAAAAAATCATGATAACTGAACAGTGGTGGAATGTAGTTTATAAATTTATAAATGAAGATCTTATGGAATTCTTCTGGGTACACCACCCCTGACCTTCAGAAGAACCTAGTACTGGTAGTTGTTGCATCATAAGCTCTGCAAAGCTCTGGTTCGTAGAAGGGAATCTTCCATCTGTAATGCGAAAAATTAAATGGTGCGCCCTAGTATATTGCAAGCATTTCTCAGCTGTGCCAAAATGTGTAGCATTTATGGATAAGCAATATGGACTAACAGTACACCAGAACTTCAAAAAAAAGTGGCTTGTTAATATTTTGGTTCACCGCTTGTACGCAGCGCTTAGACAGTAGCAGTATGAGGTCATGTGGGCTCAAAGGTGTCTTAAACAACAAGCTGCAAGGTAACGTCACATGTGCAAAAAATAAAAGAGACAAAGGCAAAATGGTTGCATGGCTCCGGCTAACTAAGCAAAGGCTAGATGACCCCAGGGCCATATATAACTACTAGTGTCTACTCTACTACTACCTAATTTGTACTAGTGGTGTATGTTGTATACTATTAACTAATTTTTCAGTCTTGCTACTGACCAATAGGGGTAGGAGAATATGACGCCTAAAATATCTGTAATGTTTTCTAAGCGCACTACTGACCACCATTGCCGGGGCCAGCGGCGGTGAAGGTGACGCAGAGGTGGAGTATGCAGCAGTTGACGATTCTGATGGAGCGGTAGGGGGAGTGCCAGCACCAGTGGTGGCCAGCGGTAAGTTAGATTCCTAATCCTTAACTATTGACATTACACTCACTGCAAGGGTGTACTGTATGTATTCTGTACTGTTGAGACTTTTAGGGCCCCGGCCATTGAGATGGCGGGTGGATTGCCCCCGCCAGGCCGGCGGTAGTCACCACCTACCCCGCATGGGCAAACCTCCTGCCATCCCTGTCAAAAAGACCCTCCGCCATATTACAATGACTTGGGAGTCCGTGGCGGATAGAAACCGTCCCGCCGATTTTCGCACAGTTGACATGTCGACCGGGTGGAAAAGGGTTCAATATGGTGGCAGTGTCTGAAACACACCGCCAGCCATTTCATCTGCATTTTGGAATGCCCAATGCCGCCATGGAAAGGCATGAGGAGTATGCTTGGGGTGTCCGTTGCGGGCCCCCATGGAGGGTACCTTTGCTATGGTACCACCCTGCCTTTTAAAGCACATTGTGGCAGGCTCTGCGCAGGGCCTGTCACGTTGTGCTTGGAAAAGCACAACATGTATTTTTTGCATTGCGGCGGGTGGTGCTTTCGGCATCGCCCGCCACAATAATAGTGGTGCAAATAAAGGATGCACTACTATGGCGGGCAGATCCTTCCTAATTGTCCCTACGGGACCCTCGCCCTTATGGCGGGCAGTCCCTTTTTAGCGTGACCAATCAGATTGTCCGCCTGCCATCCTAATGATGTCCTAAGTAAGTAAGAGTTGTTGTAAACGTTTGAAGAGTGAAGACACCCTTTAATTGGCATAGGGGCAAGAGTATTGAGTAACCAATGGCCTCATCTAACTGTGATTTCAACTCCGCTTTGAAAGTTTTATGGAGAAGACTAAAAGTCAGATCAGATCACCTGGTGTACAACTAAGAAGTGAAAGACGGGTGGAAGGAAGAAGGACGGGCAAGATTTAATATTTATGACTGACAGACAGAAGGATACGTGTGATGCAAGCATGCAAATTGCAAAGGTGGCTGATAGTAAAGAATCTGATGCATGTTTCGTTGAATGCCTGAAAAAAATCCTGCAAATGTTAAAGCCCAAGCAAGTTCGAGGATAGATAGTAGATACATACGACAAATGTTATGTACTGTGCTTTATAGTGCTACCATGCCACTATGTGTATAATTAACTTGTTTACTGTTTTTCTAAGAGTATATTTTACAATTGTCTTGTTTTTTCTATTTGATATACAGCTACTCCTTCCAAAGTTGATTGGAAGGAGTTGGCCGCTAAGGCACGGCGCCGCAAGCTGGAGGCAATCCAGCGCGAATATCGGTGGCTGGTGGTCTTGGCAGAAGAGGAGGAGGAGATTGCAGCACTTGGAGCCTCCTGTGGTACGGCGCCACCGCCAGGTGGCTGCCAGCTGCCACCTTACCATCTCTGGTGCCCCCCACTGTGGTTGCAACTGCTGTGCTCTCAAGCTCTGTGTCGCACGTCTTGATGAGGAAATGTGTGTGGTCCTTCAATCTCGCCACACATCATAGACTCCCTGTCTTCTGCCCCTTTTTTAATTCTTGCTGGTGCAGGTCTGCCCATAGCCACTGTTTGATTTAAATAATTGGCTGACTGTGTAAGACACAAACAGATAGATGCGACACTCCACACTGATTGAGTTGTCCTACTAGTACTTTCAGTCTCTCTCTTGTAGTCTATGCATTCTTTATCTGGACTAAAAGGGGTGTGTGAATTCATTGAAAACATGTCCATTATTAATTATGCCTCCCCCAAACTTCTCTTACCTTTGCTTGATGTTTAACTTAGGCTCAGCGATGGTTGCATGGTCAAGATGGTTTCCGATTTATAACATGCCACGATTGGGGTGGTGGTGGTAGACTGGTAGTATAGTAGTAGTAGTAGACACTGGCAGGGCAGCAGCATTAGCATAAAAAAAGAAAATGAGACAGTCAGTCAGTTGCCTTTGAGAGACTGTTTGAGGAGTAGTAGAATGAAGTACAGTACAGAACTTACCGAGCAACAATAATATGCTAAAATATTTGACAACAAAACGTAATGGTGGTGGGGATAGCCTACTAGAAAGAGTTACAAACTATAGTTAATTCGAGTTACTTGACTAGGTCTACAGCGTAACAGTCAGTGTTGTGTGTGAGGAATGACAACAAATCCAATCATTGCTGAGGTATATGTTCCTTTGTTAAATACAAATCACCTCTAAAATATACTGCTCATGGGTAGGCCAGCAGTAGAAGATCCTCGCTCTGCATTGAAATTGAAGTACTGTTGCTTTCCCAACATCCGCCCCAGCAAGCGTGTGATTAATTATTGGTGTATATTTAATTTAGTCACACCTCAATAAGTCACACAGCCCGGGGAAGAGGTTTAGGGTTTGTTGAATGGATGGGAAGGGGGTTTGGGGAAAAGTTTGACAGTGAAAAACAGTACTCATGGACAAACAAACAACAATCTTTGAAGACTACCATATCCAATATGTTAAGGGAGAAAAAGAAAAAGGAAATGCATGCATGCATGATGATGACTGATAAGGAGACCCGGGTTACATAACTTCTTGTTCTGTTGTTCTGGGCTTAATTCTTTTACAGATAGCAAACATAATTTTTAAATGGCGGTAGGGATGAATCATAAACAGAGAGCAAACCTAATGATAATACCAACAACAAGAACACACTGTTGTAAAGATTGTAGATAAAAAAATGAATCAAATTATTTAAAAGAAGATGAAAGTTGATACTGTTACTGTGTTATCCTGGTCAAAAATGTGGACTGGATTTGCATCTTGGCATTCCTCAAGGGCCTCCTCTCGTCCATCAATCTTGGGTGTCGCCAGTCGCCACTGCCCGCCTGGAAAATGTAGATGTATTGGTTAGGTGAGTGTGCATTGTAATGTTTTCCCAAGAATAGGGTAAGGCCCGGCCTGTAATTGTAGATAGAAAAACAAAAGGGATATTGAGAAACAAAGTTGAAAGAAATGCACAAGTTATGGTGTAGTGCAACAAGAACACTTTCCGAGGCGGCATTTATGCATCATCTCTACTCTAAGCTGTGTCCAGCATTGACAATCAACAACAACAGGACAGAGCAGGCCCACAGTGACGGCACGTCGCTAAGCACATCCTCCGTTTAGAGTACATTTTTTTAAAGAGTTGGACAAAGCACATAGCCAAACATAGCATTTTACAATTTATGTTAGTAAATCAATGCACCACTTTCATCCCACCGCTACACTCAACTCCAGTTCTACACAGACATTCGGGTCTACTGTGGTTGTTGTTGGCGCATTTCCCTTTTATGCCACTCATGAAATGTTCTCCTGACTTGTTATTATTCCATCGAACATTTCCGATACTATACTCGTACTGACTGACTGTGAAGTTCTGCCTGCAGTAGAAGTAAAATTTTGTTATTACACAAAGGGGTCGATTGCGATTTGGGAAAAAAATCGTCCGTACGATTCATTTCCAGAGCCATCTCCTTACGAATCGTGAACATGCGGTACGAGCCGACGAGTACGACCCGGCTGGGGGATGAGGACGCGATTTGTATGGTCCACATCAGGTAAGGGCGATTCATACGGAAAAGCACACATTCACATACACACCGCACGGTGTGTACAGGCCATGATCGCAGGGGTATGCACCGTACCTCAGCGATCATGGGGTGTACGCACCGTACCCCACGATCACAGGGTGTATGCACCGTACACCCAGCGAACATGGGGTACGGTGCGTACACCCTGTGATTGCGGGGTACGGTGCGTACACCCCATGATCGCAGGGGTACGGTGCATACCCCTGTGATCATGTGGTGTACGCACAGTACCCGGGGGGGTGTTTCGAGGCAAACTCTGCTTCTCCGGACGTTTTCGGCTCCTGTTAAAAAAGCAGCGTACGGTGCGTACCCGACACAATTCGTACTGGCTGGGTGGGGAAAACCAGCCGCGAACTGTACGGATGTGGCGTACAGCGGGTTCCGAGGGAGATTCGCACAGGGATTTGATTCGTACGGACTCTGTACGATTCGTATGGAATCTTGCTCCTGGTGTGAATCGTACTTCGTTGTAGATATGGGGACGTTGCAGGGGACGATTCGTATGGGAAAAAGGCTCCATACGGCTATTCTGAGTGGTTTTTCCTGATTCGAAATCGACCCCAAAAAGTGTACAAATATTATTGACTTGAGTCACTCTGTAGTGCGTACAGTAAGACTACTAGTACACTTTGACTTCACTTCATGCACAACAAACAAACAACAAAAACACAAATGCTCAGAGCCAGGTGTCCAATGCATGCCATTCATTTTCATTACCTGTTCCTTCTCATCTTGGTTAACGGGCCGTCTGTTTCGGCATCATCATCATGGACGGTGCTGTTTTATACTTAGAGTGCAGCTGAGTCCCCTTCATGTACTCAATCAAAAGCAATGTATCGGGCTGCAGTAGAAGTACAATTATTATAAATATTTGCAAGAAGGGGAAAATTGCCTTGAGTTACGTTTAGTGTGTACTGAAGAAAGATGATTAGTGCACAATGATATAACTTCATGCACAACAAACAGCAACAAAATAACTCAGTCTGCGACTCTGCGTCCAATGCATGGCATCAATCATTACCTGTTCCTTCTCATCTTAAGTCAACGGGCCGTCTCTCGCGGCTCTGAAAGGAGGATAGCTGTATTAGTCATCATTTTCCACTTCTTTTTGCGGGACTAGAAACATTTTTATTTTTTCTTCCATTTTCCATCATCCAATCATCATGAGGGCAATGGATTTAGGGAGATTCAGTATGATAGCGGAGGAGATGGATTCGGAGGATTGTACAGTGAAATGCAGACACCTGAAAATTGTATATTGAAATAAAAAGAGTAGAAGACGGTGGTGATGGATTTGTTGTGATTCAAAGTTTGTAACTAGAATGACAGACACACAAATAAAGGAAAATAAGGGAGGAAGACAATAAGAGCAAGCCTAATTGTCAGGGAAGTATAGCTCGTCTTCAAACCCTGGGGGTTCAGCCAGTAGTAGGAAATCATGTGACACACTACTTCCGTCATCTGATCCGCTGTCCTCATCTTCCTCCCTTGATTTATGTATTGTGTAATTCAGTGGTATGAAGTGCTGATCATTGTTAACCTCTCCACGTTTTTGGGCGAGAGACTGGTCCTTCTCACTGTTACAATGGAACCAGCAGCACTGAAAGCACGTTCGGAAGAGTCACTTGCGACATGGCAAGCCAGATAGCTTATCTCCAGCCTGCTGAGCAGTGGCCATTCAGCCCTTTTCCTATACCAATACTGCAACGGGTTTTGATCAATGTACACCTCTGTTGGGTCATCCAGATAGGCCTGGACCATCCGCTCAATGTTCAGGGGTGCTGCTGCTAACCTTTTGGGTTCTTTTCTCTGTGCATCAGCACTGTGCTTATTAATGCCTAACTCTAAATACCAATCTTGTAACGATTCTACTGGGCCTATTGATCCAGTTATTGTTGCTGTTGTCGATAGTGATGGTGAGTGTTGTGAGCCAAACTCACTGCCCTCAGCCTCCGAAGTTGCACTTGATGCCGCTTGACCTGCTGCAGTACTTCTTGTGGGTTGATCTTGCAGGCTTTTAATTAGCAGCAGTTCATTTTCCAACTTACTCGCTGCCTCAGCTATCCACGTTTTGTAGCGGGCAACATCCATCTCTGAAAAAGCAATGCATTTCTTCAGTCCCAATTTTGCCCTTGGATCACAGTAGCATCCTGTCTTTGCATGACATATTCATTGAGTGGCATGTACTGCTCAAACAGACGATGAAGCATGTAATACGTTGAGTTCCAACATGTTGCCACCTCCTGGGTGAGTGCTTTGACTGGCATGTTATATTCATGTTGAATGATCCCCAGCTGCTTCCGAGCTTTAAAAGAATGGCTGAAATGAGTGCATATTTTTGGGCATATGGTCAGTAAGTTGCTGACTATGGGTTCTTTTTTCAGAAAGTCTTGAACTATAATGTTTATGCAATGCGCCAAACACTGAACCCTGAAATAAGAACAAAGGTCCATGGCCCTAAGTACATTACTGCCATTATCTATGGCAACAAAACCAATACTAAGCCCTCTTGGTCGCAGCCATTCAGAAACCTTGCTGCAAAACTCTTGCAAAATGTTTACAGTAGTATGAGATTTCCATGGTGAACATGACTACAGTAGCATGTTTTCAAGTAGCTTTAACAATCTCAGCTCTGTCAACAGCACCTCGTTCAGATAGCTTATCTCTAACCCCCACAAAAGAGACCCAGTGTGCAGTGATGCACATGTAATCTGTGGCTTGGCAACTAGGTCACATGTCTGTTGTCAGGTGGATACTGTGAACATCACTCTGCTGCCAAGCTTGTGCAACCAGTTCCAGCACATCATGATGTAGTGCCGGAACAGCAATTCTTGTGAAATAGCACCGGCTGGGAACCTTCCATTTAGGGCAGATGGCTGACACAAATTCAAGGAAACCCCCCCTTCCACAAATGAAAAAGGGAGAAGGTCCAGAGCTAACATTTTAGTCAGTTTCGCATTGTACAACAGTGCAGCTGGGTGGTTGCGTTGAAACTGCCCCTCCAACCTAAGCATGCTCTCAATGGTAGGCTGGATTACTTTCCTTTGTGGTGCTGTTGTTTTCATTAACCCATTTAGGCTCAATGAGGCACTTTGACTCATTGCAGAACTCGGTCGTCTTGGTGTCTCAGGCTGACTCTGAGTATGGCTCTTACTGCGGTGTCACTCAGATGTTACTGAGGAGGATGTGGGCGGTACCCCTGGGACAGGGCTAAAAATGCCTCCCTCTTCTTCACCTTCCACCGCTATAATATTTTCCAACTTCAATGGGTTGAGTTTTTTTAGTTTGTTACGATAGTATGGTGTATTCTAAGATGACTTGCTTGGCCTCCGATACCGTAGTTTCTACCAAGCTTACCGCGTTGAACATATGTGCGACAATTTAAGTATATAGAAACCTTCTCCTCCTTGGTGCTAACAGAAAGGAAGTCCCAAACTGGAGAGGAGAACTTTCTGGCACTGCTGGATGTGCCACTTTCAATAACAGATGAACTGGAGGGTGTGCTTGGAATGTGACTCTGTCTACCTACACTGTGACTTTTACTACTACCACCACTACCTACTGAGATGGTAGAGCTGGATGTAGTAGGTTCCTGCCGGGCCTTTGAAAATATGGCAGCTGGAGGTCCTGGTGGTGTAACCTAAGTTGGTGGTATCCGTGCTACATCCCGCTCAGTAGCAGCCTTTCTGGAAAGGGTGAGAATGTTCTTCTCCATCCTCTTTGGGCCGGAGTGATATGCGTGATGACTGGCTTGTCTGACTCTTCATCAACATCATCCCCCTCTTGTACATCTACCTCCACAACTGTAAGTTTTTCTGGAACCTTCCTTTTCAGAAGCATTGTCTTGTGGCGTGCATCACTCTCAGACTGAGCTGGTGGCTGCCAAGTGGCATCACGATCATCGAAGTGGAGCTTGAAGAAGAAGATGATGGGCTCAGCCTCCATTTCCTTGCTGGTGGTCTGGAAGACAATAGATCTTCCGAAACAGTGGTTTGCTGCTCTACTTTGTCTGAAGGAAGCTCGATTTCCTGAAATGCCACTACGTCAGGAGCAACAACTACTATTGTGGGCTGTTCTTGTGGCTGCAGCTGCGGCTGTTCTTGTTGCTGCTGCTGCAGCTGTTCTCGTTGCGGCTGCTGCTGCAGCTGTTCTTGTTGAGGCTTCTGCTGCGGCTGTTCTTGTTGTGGCTCCTGCTGCAGATGTTATTGTTGCGGCTGCTGCTGCGACTGTTCTTGTTGTGGCAGCTACTGCGGCTGTTCTTGTTGCGGCTGCTGCGGTGGCTGTTCCTGTTGCGGCTGCTGCTGCTGCTTTTCTTGTTGCAGCTACACACTTATCTGCTAAGTTTCCGCCTGCGTTGATTGTGTGCTACTTTGCGATAATGACATTTCAACATCGCTGCTCGTTAGTAGACTGGCTACCTCGGCGACACTCAAGGGCTTGGGTCGAGGTTGGCGGGATTGGACTGCTGGTGCGGATGTGCTGCTCTCAGCTTGGTTCCCATACAATGCTGCTGCAGGCGTAACTTTTTTGTTCCCAAAAAATGCAGTGGCCGGCACACCAGTCATGGTTAATGGCACTTCCTATTTCTGTTCCTTCTTCTCACCATCAACTTTCTTGGTACTGGACTGGGCACCTTTCTTTGGGGCCATCTTCTTCAGATGTCAGGCAGGACGCAGATGCACAACAAGATGGGGTCATACATGGATGTGATGTGCAGCAGGACTTCTGTCTGGCTGGCAGTACAACGGTTGATGAGATAATGATGATGATGATGATGACACCTCCTCCTCTGGGTTTTTGTGCACCTAAAAGTAAATAAGCCAGGAGAAGAGCATCAGTGAAATGTTGCATTTGTTGTTGTGGTTCAGTTACTTACTACTGTACTAGTGCAAACAAAAGATATAGTCTAGCCATTTCTTAGACTTTGTGGAGAAGGGCTACGTTATACTACTGTGTACACACACTACACTCTCAGGAAGGATAGGAAACAGAATAGGAACAACCAAAATAAAAGTGTAATGGAAGTGGGGTGGACCATATTTACCATTAAATAATTTGAACATCACATCATTCATGGAGCTGCTGCTGGCAAAGGGGGTGGATGGGTGGAAGCAGTAAGCCAATATGAAAACCATACAGGCCTATATGGCAAAAGCAGGACACTAATACCTCCCAACTCAAAAGAAGGCCACCAGGCACATGGACACTAACAAATCACAAACAACAAGCAGGGGGCCTCGGAAACACCAGGAGCTGACAAAAGGCCTATAAAAGCCAGGCAAATAATGCATGCTAAAGTACACTGCTCTGCCTTTTTAATGCAACAAAATGCAAATACGGAAATTCACAGGCCCCAAAAAGGTCTGCAGGGTGCATGCATTGCACACCCACATACACCGGACACACACAACAAAGGCATGTCTTTAAGACGCCCAACATCACAAACCCCACTTCAAAACAGACCACACACAAACACTTGATCAATAAAGCTGTGGATACCTGCTCTGAGCCTACTGGATGAAAGCAGGCCTGTTGCCAGACTAGGCCAGACAAGCTTGCAGGCCTAGGCTTCAAAATGGCCCCCAGCCACATGTCCAGGCCCAACATCAGAAAGCCCACTCCAATAAAACACACTTCCCAACTCAATCCAATGCCATCCATGCCCTAAATGATGTCTAATAATTCAACAGACCACTCAGAAACACTTGATTAATAAAGCTGTGGCTACCTGCTCTGAGCCTACTGGATGAAAGCACGCCTGTTGACCGACAAGGCCAGACAAGCGTGCAGGCCTAGGCCTTAAAATGGCCACCAGCCACATGGCCAGGCCTAACATCAGAAAGCCTACCCCAAGAAAACACACTTCCCAACTCAATCCAATGCCATCCATGCCCTAAATGATGTCTAAACATTCAACAGATAACATAGAAAAACTTGATTAATAAAGCTGTGGCTACCTGCTCTGAGCCTACTGGATGAAACAAAGCAGGCCTGTTGGCAGACAAGGCCAGACAAGTTTGCAGGCATTGGCTTCTAAATGGCCACCAGCCAAAAGGTCTGGCCCAACAACAGAAAATCGTCCCAAAAAAAATATATTTCCCAATTCAATGCAATGCCATCCAGGCCCTAAATGATAGTTGAAAAGGAAATACATTAAAAAAACACGAAAGGAACAGTTGCTTCATAATGCACACACCCATGAGGCCATGACTAGCTCTGGGCCTACTGACTACTACTACCCACAAAATTTAAAAGAAAAGGAGTGATAGTTACCAAAAATAAATTGAAGTTGCAACAACTGCAATGCCCCCAATAAAACAGACACAACAACCAATTACTTGTAAAATATCCAACTAAAAAATCCTCAAATCCAATTGCAATGATGCAGCAGACAAAAAGAGTGATCTTTTAAGCTCAAAATTCAAAGGCGGAATGAGCATTATGGACAAAGCACTGGAAGGAGCCTGCTGGACAGGAACAGGAAGTTGGAGATTCTGTGGCACTGCCTCCCTCTCCCCACCTTTTTAAAAATGGACTCCTTGCACCAAAAAGGACAGCCAAAGGTCAATCTGAGGAGTTTTTTTATCCAAATCAACATTTGCAGAAGGTTTCATGCTGTTAGAGGTGATATTTTTCTCCAAATTGAAAATGTTACATGTTCGAGTACTCAAGCTTCACATTACTTCCGCCGGCGCGTCCAAAATGACTTGATCACGTTCTCTCACTCCCTGTCACGTTGGATATGACGTGTTCGGGTTCTCTCGCTCCTTGTCGCATTCGATATGACGTGTACGCGTCCTGACGCTCTCGCTCGCGGTAGAGAATGACGTGTTCAAGATCTCATACTCTTGCGGTGCATGATCGCGAGACGAATGACGTGATTGCGTGACGAATGACGTGATCGCGTGATGAATGACTTGAGCGTGGGTGCTAACTCGCGCAAGATAGCGCAAAATGGCTACCAACAATCCAACATCTCGTGGAGAATGCAACCGGATCGGGAAAACTTGTCGGCGAACGCGAGAATGTATTTTTACAGCACGAGCAAGACAAACATTTCCGGGACGATGCAAATTGCGGAAATTTTTACATTTGTGCGCTCTCCGCAGAACTCAAAAATTTCAAAACATCGCAATTTCCGCGAGTGGAACAGAATTTGACGCCCACCCCTAATCACAAGTGTATGGATACTGACTGGGGAATTGCAGGTGTGAAAGACAAGTGTTGGACCTGGCCTTGTGGCGTGGCTCCCCCCGTTCCTCAGCACCCCGTTAGCCTAGCCCTGCACCCAGAAACCCCTGGTTGTCCCGTTCCCTGTCCGCCCGCTCCCTACATGACCCCACCAACAGACGACCATCTCCGCATTCCGGCCTTCCCCTTCCCGGTACCGGGCGCCCAGAACCTGCATCACCCCCCAGGGCCCGGGCCGTCATTACCCTTCACGAGGTCCCTGACTCCCTATGCCTTGCCTGACCCCGGCCCCAGTGAAACTTAGGCTTCAGACGTGCCATGCTGGGGGGTAGAGGGCTTCCTGAGTGAGATAAGACCTAGGAGTTTCGATTGCACCTCTGGCCTCCCCTGGGAGACTGACTTCTCTCACACCTCTGGCCTTCCCCTGAGGGCCGGTTTCGATCACACATCTGGCCTCCCCGAGAGCTGGCTCCAGACCCTGCTGGGCATCTGGGAATTCCCGGACGCCTCTTCTAAAGTATCAAAGGGCCACTGCGCTATATCAAGGCCCGTCCAAGAACTAGCGAGTAGTTGTATCCTGGACAAGAGAGCCCTGCTGATCAGTTCGCGGCTCAACCCTTGGGGAGAAGACTGAAACTTGGAACTTATCGAGCCCTGCTGACGCTGTCGCGGCTCATCCTCGTGAAGAAGGAACTGGAACCTCGGAGCCCAGATGACCTCGTTGCAGCTCATCCTTGAACTATAAGGACATTCCTTGAACACCCTGAGCCCTGCTGACGTGGTCGCGGCTCCTCAAGAACTGACTGACACTCTGTTCACTCCGGATCGAGCCCTGCTCACCTCGTCGCGGCTTGAGTAGTACTCTGGTCCGGCGGGACCATCGACGCTACCAACACGACCTGGTTCGAGAAGAAGTGAGTGGAGCAGCCAGTACGACCTCCATCTTCCGTATCCCCCGGCTCGAGTATTGAGAGCTGTGCGCAGGGTTCACTTCGTACTGGCCTAACACTGAGACTTCCCGCTCCCTCCGCCTTACCACAGAGCCTTTACGAACCCTCGATCGCTTGTAAATACGTGTTCATTCAGCCTAAATCTCTACTGTGTGATAAAGAACTTGCTTACTGAAACCCACGGTGTCGTGTCTGTTCATAAGAGTGGTGTAAGCTCAGCGTGTACGATCCTAGACTCGAAGTCCTCCCCGGCGAGGACCTCACGTTAAGACTCGGCCGTATTCTTAGGAGAGGTGGGTCACGGAGTGGTCGGGAGAGCATATCCTGACGCTCTGGGGTCACCCCTTCTGACAACAAGTGTGTAGGTGGTTAGTGGACTGCATGCATCGTTGATAGGGGGATGAAGCAGTATATGTACTAAGTCCTGGGTCACTGCATGAGTACTTGGGTACTGACTGAATGATTACAATACTGCAAGGAGAGTGCCTGGATGAATTTATAAGTGGTTTGGTTTTGGCACAGTGAATGAATTAGTACATGGTGCTGAATGGGTTACTGGAGGAGTGCAAGGGGAGTTACAGGGTGTTTGTTGTAGTGTATGGATACTGACTGGGGAATTGAAGGTGTGAAAGACAAGTGTACTGCATGCATAGTTGATAGGGCAATGAAGCAGTCTATGTGCTAAGTTTGGATATTCATTCATTTGTTAGAATGTAAATGCATAAATATACATTGTTTGTATCAAATATTGCATTTAGGATGTATGTTGTTTAAATTTCACTATTAATATTTGGAATGTAAATATGTGTTTGTAAATGTTGTTGTATATAAGTGTAAATATTGTTGAATATATAAGTGTCATTTTTTCATTTTACAGGGGGTATAATGTGAACAGTAACCTCTGTCCACTCGACTGCGGAAGTGATAATGTAACAAAGACAAAGACTCAGAGCTGAGTTTTTTGGGATTAAAAAACTGAATTCCATTCATCCTATCGGGATGAATGATCGGATTGAACATTCATGTTTTCTGTAATAATATGCAGTGAATTGGTACATTTCACATTGTCTTGTTTACTCCCCTCGTGTCCCCCTCACATGTTCATATGAAGGTATTTGAATATGGCAACATCTCATGTTCCAGCTCATAATGTAGACTTGTCTTAATTTGAATGCTGTGCATTAATATGTTCGCACTATTTGTTTGTTTCGTCAGATTTTATTTCTGTTTCATTGAATACCTGAGCATGGGTTCACATTATCACTTCCGCACTTGAAGCCCCCACACTCAGATCACATGGTGATGGTCTGTTCAAAGATTCATGTCCCTATTGGATAACGGTAACGTCTCACGTGACCGGCATTTGCACAAATCCCAGCGCGGTTCTTTCGCTATTTAGATACTCTACTCTACTCGGATACGCGGCACTGTTTGGCACTCAAGTAAGTTTGTTTGGAGCTCTGTTTAAGTTACTTTTTGTCACGCTCACGTTTCTATCTTGATAGTACTTAGGCACGGGTTAACATCGTATGTTGTTTTCTTTTTGCGCCTTTCATTTCACTTGATCCTGTCACTATAAAGAGTACACGCTATCACGTCTTTTACCTGGTTTCACAACATTATACATTGGTAAAGCTCATATTCACGTTATCCACTCTCACAGGGTTTGGTGTATGGTGCAGACAGTTAATTTGTGATGGAGTATTTAATTTGGTCCTGTTTTGACCCTTATTCAAAGACCTCTGACGAAGGGTCCAGACATAGCGACCCGAAATGCATTGGGTGGATGAGGAAATCCATAAACATGTCGCTTTTTGAATTTGAAAATGGATATTACATTTACATGGAGTGAATGGATGTAATCAACGAATTACAAAACGTTTTTGAAAAATTCTCAATAAAGGAATGAGAACAAACTTTATACTGTGAAGAAACCTTAGTGTTTCATGGTTTATTGAGCGCGCAGTCGAGTGGACAGAGGTTACTGTTCACATTATACCCCCTATATTCTGAAGGCACGGCTGACTACGTGCGACGGCTACAGCGCCAACCCTATCTTTATTTAGAAGATTTATACAAATCATCACAGGATACTGGAGTGCACTGGGATTATATACTTTTTCATTTTTTCTTATACAAAATATGATAAAGAAGATATAAAAAGAATCAAATAATTTAAAGGGTATAAATAAAAGTACCCGGACAAACTAAAAAGACATTTTTATTTGATCCTTAAGTAGATTTTTTGAAAGTAAGAATGGTGTAGGCAAGTTTTGTGTTGTTTGATATATATAAGGTCCAGCCTACTCCATGTCCCAGGACATAACTCCTTAGCGTTGGAAAGTTTAGGGCGGATTGTAATCCGCGAGAGTCAGAAGGGCACTGGATTAATCCTTTTGCTTGTTCTAAAAGAAGTGAACAACAAAAGTGTTGAAGGACATCCTGTCCTTCCAAATTATGTCTGAAAATGTTACATTCTCGTTCACTGAAAGTCACATTCAAGATCTAATTGCTTCCTCCCCTTTTTCGACAATCACACTCAGCACTTCTGTGAAGCAGCAGAATGAATCAGACAAACTAATTTGGTTACACAAAAACATAGGACAGAACGTCATGGACATTTTCCCTGAAACACATCAAGGGAGGTACAAATCCCTGGGGTCTTCAGGTTAAAAATGTCCCTGTGATATTCATTGAAGACGCTGTGTATAAAATGGATTCAGCTGCATTAATACTAAATGCAGCCGCGATTTGATGGTTCATACGATTGAAACGGCACAGAGTCTTTGCCTTAAAGAAGTGCAAAAAATAGAAGAATTGACCCAAGCTATTAAAAACAATCAGGCTGTCACTGATGCAAAGGCACTCTTAGACAAAATAGAAAAGGACATTCAGACCTTTAAGGATAATACTATTAATGATAAAAGTGCCAAATACGAGAGAGATTCAAAATCTTTTACTATTGAAAAAGCGTATCCCTTCTTGAAGGAAGATTACTACACTCAGGCAGATTCACGTGGGGCGCTGTACAACTACCAAGGGAGATCAAGAAATCAATTTACTACTTTTTCAGAAACATCATCTTCTGATTCATCTGGGTCTGATACAAGAAGTAACAACTCTAAGAAACAGGATGCTTTTTTAGAGAACGGCCAACAACCAAAATCCAGATACAAGGCATCATGGGAGATGAGGACTCGGAACCGCTTCTACAAATCGTATGAGGGCCGACTGCTATAGTCAATTTATCCACTAAGGTACTCTCCACTGATGAGGAATCTGTATTGATTCTGGGTTTGAAATTTGTACCATGTAGACAGACAGATTTTACTAAGCTGAAATTAGAAGCAATAGAGTTCTGTCGAAAAATAAGACTTAAGGCTTTCTTCGCAAATCAGCCGCCACCCCTGAACAATGAGGTTACAGGGCTCAGGAATAAATCAAAATGTGTCCCTAGCCAGAACATCCCAAAACAAGTACATGCATTCGAACAGGTGTTGTTGTCATCCATTAACAAATTAGAAAAGACTAAAAAATATGTACAACAAAACATCACTATTGGGCAACGAGCAGCCATAAAAAGTTTAAAAGAAGATTCTTCGGTGGTGATAAACAAGCCGACAAAGGCGGAGCAGTTGTGATCTGGCCTCGCGGCATGTATTTAAGTGAGGGATTAAAACAGGTCAACAACAATATATGGTACCGTAAATTGCTGGAAGACCCGGTCAAACAGATCCAAGGAATGATCGCAGACATTTTGCAACTAGGTAAGGACGGTGGTTTCTTAGGTCATAAAAAATGTGATTTTAAGATAAAAAAATTCCTAGAACCCCCGTTCTTTACCTTTTGCCAAAGATTCACAAAAATCTTAGTGAACCCCCAGGATGGCCAATAGTCTCGGGGTGCGATTCCTACCTTGAGCCTATCTCGAAGTATGTTGACTTTTTTCTAAAGCCATTCCTCAAGGAAGTTAAATTGTATCTAAGAGATATCAGAATTGTTTTAATAAAGTAGAAGGGACCCCTTTTGACCAGTCAATTCAAATAATGGAGACGATAGACGTTACATCGCTCTACACGCAGATTCCTCAGGACAAAGCGTTAGAGGTGATGGAACTATATTTAGAAAGCAGGGAGAAACCGCATAGAGTGCCAACACCATTCATTCTAAAATTGGCTGAAATTGCTCTAAAAAAGAACTATTTTTGCTTCAACAATCAATTTTTTATGCAAATGAAGGGGACTGCCATGGGCTGTCCTTATGCCCCAGAAATGGCAATACTGTACATGGCCTAGTATGAGAAGAGATTTGTAGAGACCAATAATCCATTCAAAGACTATATCAGCCAATGGTTACGCTACATTGATGACGTCTGACTCCTGTGGCAGGGGAGCCAGGCGGAGTTATTGACATTCCATGATTGGCTGAATGCCAGACATCAAGCAATAAAAATCTCAATTCAGTATAGTCGAACCAGGATGACATTTTGAGATGTAGAATTAACATGTGTGGAAGGACAACTTAAATCATCTTTGTACGAGAAGAATACTGATAAAAACACTATTTTGCATCATAGAAGTGCACACCCCAGGAACCTTAAAGCTAATCTTCCATATGGGCAGCTCTTACGAATAAGGAGAAATTACACGGAAGTAAGTGACTATGAAGAACATGCCCATAGCTTTTGTGGAGAAATGGTTCAGAGAGGTTACCCAAAAAAACTCCTCAAACATTGATTTAAAAGGGCACGATTTATCCCACGTGAATGCCTCCTTCAGGTCAAAGAGAAACAAGAGCTAGATAGGCTGGTATGTGTTACAACCTATGGACCAGACACACACAGAATGAGACAGGTGATACTTAAAAACTGGCACATCCTGGAAGATCTGGAATGTCCTTTTCCACGCCCCATTTTTGCTTATAAAAAGAACCAATGCATAGGACAACAAATTGTGCGAGCAGATGTCTCAGTGCCTAAATCCAAAAGTGATTTGTTGTCTCAATGGAGTCTAAAGCCTGTTGAAGGACATCACAAATGTAGTAACTGTGTGGCTTGTCCCAATACCATCGAAGGGAAGGAGTTCAGCCATGCAGGTGTGAAATGGAAACATCTTGGTTTTTCAAACTGTAAAACAAAAAATTTTGTTTATGTGATAATATGCCCATGTATGAAAATCTACATCGGCAAGACGAATCAGCAAGTCAACATGAGAATTGTCCAACATAGGTCTCGGATCAAAAAGAAAGTCATGACTGCTCCAATGGTGGAACCTTTTGTAGAAAAAGCACATGGCGAAAATGACTTTAAGTGGTCAATTTTATTCACCATGAATCAAATAAAGCGCCCTGCTGATGTGGACAGAGTGTTGCTGCAAAAAGAGGCATACCTAATTTTTAAATTTAACAGTACACAGACAGGTCTTAATAACCTGTCAGAAATCTCTAGACTGTAAAAGACTTTGCGGTAATTAGGTCTCTTTTTTATACTAATGAAAGGTAATGCGGACACCATCTATAGAGTCTGTCAAATTCTGATACACGTTAAGAAAACGGGCCACTAAGACACTACAATTCCCATAATCCCCTAGTTTGAAACGAGTAGATAATCGCATTGATTCCAAGATGGCCGCAACCGCGGATGACTAAAGGCGTGTGGCTCCGCAGCTGGTGAGAAAGGTAATGCTGTGGTCCATTGTTGTCTTTGAAATAAATCTTAAAGTCGCGTATGATTGTAAACAAAGCGCTAACGATAAATTGTTGCGCACTAGGTACCGTTCCACACTGGCAAGAAGTCGGCCTTTGGCCGGGGAACCGGTTGAGAATTCAATCAGGTAGGCGGACATGAAGATATGCGCCTGCATGTGGTTCATGATCCGGCATTTTCAAGCTGTTAATGAATATAAATGTTTCCCCTACTTGTGCTTCTTTCACCAGCTCGAAGTATAAGAAGCTGTGCTGAGTATAAAGTTGAACGCGTTTGGAAAAGAAATAGGCTGGCACCGTACAATATTGAAAAGGTATGTGGCACGTGCAGCCCAATTGTCTTTATAAAGCATCGTAACACTGGTTGGCAAGCTTAGACATCCTAATGGGCTTTCATTTATTGTTAGATCGTGACCGGATAAAAGATCAACACCTTTCTTTTTTGTCTAAGTTGAGAACTCGACTCGACAAATACAGGTATGATCTGAGAGTGCCTCTTCGGTCAGTATTGGCTCAAGAAAATGATAAATGGACAGCTGTAGTAGACACTTCGATTTTTTCCATTTCAGGGTACCAACAACCCAGTCGAGTTTTATGAAACTCCATTGACTAAAACAAAATGATTGCGATTGTGTAATTGGATCAACATCAAGAAGTCCCAGTAATCCTAATTCACGCGGGTACATACATAGTTCTGTACAGTATAGTGGTGTAAGGTTAGAGAGTGAAGCAACTTTGAAATTGTAAATAAAACTTTATTGTTTTTTACATCTCACACAGATAAGTGACAAAGCCCTGATGAGAATCCGGAAACTGGTTTCCCTGGATACGAAACACGTCGACATATCTGTAGGAGCGAGTAACATAATTTATTGTGTAAACTAGCATTTGCTAGTTTTACTATTGGTCACCTTTTGGTGATTGTGTCTCCTTTTTTTCGACTTTGTCTTTAATTGTTTGGATATTGATGTATTTCTTAGAATGTAAATGCACAAATATACATTGTTTGTTTGTATCAAATATTGCATTTAGGATGTATGTTGTTTAAATTTCACTATTATTATTTGGAATGTAAATATGTGTTTGTAAATGTTGTTGTATATAAGTGTAAATATTGTTGAATATATATAAGTGTCCTTTTCATACACAAAATATGACAAAGAAGATATAAAAAGAATCAAATAATTCAAAGGGTATCAATAAAAGTACCCAGACAAACTAAAAAGAAATGTTTGTTTGATCCTTAAGTAGGTTTCATGAAAGTAAGAATGGTGTAGGCAAGCTGTGTGTTGTATGATATAAATAAGGTCCAGCCTACTCCATGTCCCAGGACCTAACTCCTTAGCTTTGCAAAGTCCTGGATCACTGCATGAATACTTGGGTCCTGACTGAATGATTACAGTACTGCAAGGAGAGTGCCTGTGTGCATTTATAAGCAGTTGTGTTTTGGTGCAGTGAATGGGTTAATACATGGTGCTGAATGGGTCACTAGAAGAGTGCAGGGGGCGTGACGGCGTTTTCTGGAGTGTAAAGTTGCTGACTGGGGAATTGAAGATGTGAAAGACAAGTGTGTAAGGGATTAGAGGACTGCATGCATAGTGGATAGGTATTTGAAGCAGTTTTTGGGCTGATTCCTGGGTTCCTGCATGTACTTGGGTACTGGCTGAATGATTACAGTACTGCAATGAGAGTGCCTGGGTGAATTTATAAGTGGTTGGGTTTTGGCACAGTGAATGGATTAGTACATGGTGCTGAATGTGTCACTGGAGGAGTGCAAGGGGAGTGACAGAGTGTTTGCTGGACTGTATGGTTACTGACTGGGGAATTGAAGATGTGAAAGACAAGTTTGTAGGTGATTGAAGGACTGCATGCATAGTGGATAGGGGTTTGAAGCAGTCTATATGCTAAGGCCTGGGTAACTGCATGAGCACTTGGGTACTGACTGAATGATGAGTGTACTGCAAGGAGAGTGCCTGGGTGAATTTATATCTGCTTGGATTTGGGTGCAGTGAATGCATTAGTACATGCTACTGATTGGGTCACTGGAGGATTGCAAGGGGAGTGACAGAAGTTTGGCTGAAATGTAAGGATATTGACTAGGGAATTGAAGATGTGAAAGACAAATGTGTAGGTGATTAGAAGACTGCATGTGTATTGGAGAGGGGTTGGTAGAAATCCATGTGTTAAGGCCTGGGTCACTGCATGAGTACTTGGGTACTGACTAAATGATTAGAATACTGCAAGGAAAGTGCCTGGGTGAATTTATAAGTTGTTGGGTTCTAGCACAGTGAATGGAGTAGTACATGGTGCTGAACGGATCATTAGAGTGTAAGGGGAGTTACATGGTGTTTGCTGGGGTGTATGGATACTGACTGGGGAATTGAAGGTATGAAAGACAAGTGTGTAGGTAGTTAGAGGACTGCATGCATATTGGAGAGGGGTTTGTAACAATCCATGTATTAAGGCCTGGGTCACTGCATGAGTACTTGGGTACTGACTGAATGATTAGAGTACTGCAAGGAGAGTACCTGCAATTATCTCTCATGAAAGAGATGAAGTACCACATGCTTCTGTCACAATTGTTGCCCAACTGCACACGGACTCACAATGTGATTTTAGACAAGCGAGACTATTCCCTGGACTTAAGCAGAAGAGACACACTAGTCTGGAAGGGGCTAGGCGACTGCATACATTCTACACATCTCACAATAGCACTGCTAGTTTCGAAGACTGAATCATTCTGCGAATCCATAAGCAGTGACTGGGTTCTAATACTACTGAAACTTAACAACAGGATAGGTTTTTAGGCACTGATGTGTCAGCAAAGACATGAAGTAAACACTTGCTTCTATCACAATGATTGCACAAATGAACAGAGACTAACAGTGTGATTCTAGACAAGCAAGAGTATTTCCTGGACTTTAGCAGAAGAGACTCACTAGTCTGGAAGCTGTTAGGTGACTGCATACATTCTATACATTTCACTACAGCACTGCTAGTATCAATGCCTGAATCATTCTGTAAAACCATAAGCAGTGACTGTGTTCTAATACTACTGAAACTTGTCAACAGGATAGGTTTTTAAGCACTAATGTGTCAGAAAATACATGAAATAACCATATACTTCTGTCACAATGGTTCCGCAAATGCCCACAAACTCACAGTGTGATTCCAGACAAGCAAGACTATTCCCTGGACTTTAGCAGAAGAGACTCACTACTCTGGAAACGATTAGGTGACTGCATTCATTCTACAAATTTCACTACAGCACTGCTAATGTCAATGCCTGAATCATTCTGCGAATCCATAAGCAATGACTGATTTCTAATACTACTGAAACTTGAGAAAAGGATAGGTGTTTAAGCAGTTATGTGTCAGCAAAGACAGATATTAACCACATGCTTCTGTCACATTGGTTGCACAAGTACACACAGACTCACAGTGTGATTCTAGACAAGCAAGAGTATTCCCTGGACTTTAGCAGGAGAAACACAGTAGTGTAATTAAAAACAAAGGCACCACATGCAACACCTCACAAATTAATACCTCACCTTTCAAACTGATTTGTAGATTAAGAAGCATCTGAATGACGCACAAAATTTTCTTATGCACACAATGTCTGTAGTGCACTTCTCTTAGCAAAACCAAAAAATGGCAAACTTTCCCTCTCATTCTGCATACATATACACGTAAATATCAAATCAAATTGCTTCCCACATTAATTCAAAACACATATTTCTATTGGTTACACATTTCAACCCTTTCCAATTGACATAACTGTCAACTCTACTCCCATTCTTCTTAATGCCTGTTACCATAGTAACAGTTTCATGGAACACTCAACTGAACACACAGGCCACAAGTTCAGCACACAATGTTTCAAATTCAAACAGCAAGTGTTCTTGACTTTTCAAAATATCAGCTTATCCTATCTAATGTTCCTTTCAAACAGTTTTTACTAAGCAATAAGAAACATGCTTTTAAAACACAGAAACATGCACCCTAATTTTCAGTCTACTTAGTTTTCAAACTGCCCATTTCACACACAGACATATTCTGAGTGCATTAGGACCTCCCTTCAAGATGCTTAGACTGTGGTTTGTGGGAAACAGCTATATTTTCTGGAGCAATAGGTATGCTGAAAGCAGAGGTATTGACAAAGATTTTGCTTTGCGAAATGTAGACATTAAATTGGTTGGACAGAGAGGATTAAAGTGGCACCAATGCCATTGGATACATTATTTTTGCATCTCCAACACTCTGACCTCATACTTGTGCACTGTGGTGGCAATGACCTAGGCACTTTGACTAGGAGAGGTCCGGAAATGCTTATGAAGAACACCTTTGGAGAATTGATGTCACTTTTCCCCCAAACTGCCTTTGTCTATTCTAACATATGCCAAAGACAGAAATGGAACTGGTCCAATCAATTTTGTCCACATATTGAGAAATCTAGGAAACATGTCAATAAAGCTGTTTCTGCTTATCTCAGAGATAATAGGATGGGGTCCATTTACCAAAACAATCTGCGTTTTAATATGGATGGCATCTATAGGAGAGACTGGCGCCAAAGTTATTGGAAATAGAATGTTGTGATTTTTCTATGGAAAATAGGTCCTAACTATAACTACCTACTGGCGACCGCCAGTAGGTAGTTATAGAGACGTAGATTGAGTAGTATTGAGTGAGTAGTAGAGAGAGAGTAGTAGAGAGTAGTAGAGAGTGAGTAGTAGAGTAGTAGAGAGTGAGTAGTGGAGAGTAGTAGAGAGTGAGTAGTGGAGAGTTGTAGAGAGTGAGTAGTAGAGAGTTAGTAGTAGAGAGAAGTAGGAGAGAGTATTAGAGTGAGTAGTAGAGAGTAGTAGCAAGTGAGTAGTAGAGAGTACATAGTAGAGAGAGAGTAGTAGAGAGTGAGTAGTAGAGTAGTAGAGAGTAGTCTGTCAGTATCAGTCAGTGTTAGTCAGTGTCAGTCAGTCAGTGTCAGTCAGTGTCAGTCAGTCAGTGTCAGTGTCAGTCAGTGTCAGTGTCAGTCAGACAGTGTCAGTCAGTCAGTCAGTGTCAGTCAATCAGTGTCATTCAGTGTCAGTCAATCAGTGTCAGTCAGTGTCAGTCAATTAGTGTCAGTCAGTGTCAGTAATGTCAGTGTTAGTCAATCAGTGTCAGTGTCAGTTAATCAGTGTCAGTCAGTGTCAATCAGTCAGTGTCAGTCAGTCAGTGTCAGCTAGAGCAACTCTGCTGACCTGGTTCTCTGGCTCTAAAGCAGCTCTGCTGACCTGGTTCTCTGGCTCTAAAGCAACTCTGCTGACCTGGTTCTCTCCCTCTAAAGCAGCTCTGCTGACCTGGTTTCTCTGGCTCCACAGCAGGTCTGCTGACCTGGTTCTCTGGCTCTATAGCAGCTCTGCTGACCTATTTCCTAGGCTATAGAGCAGCTCTGCTAATCTGGTTCTCTGGTCTACAACAGCTCTGCTGACCTGGTTCTCTGGTTTTAAAGCAGCTCTGCAGACCCGGTTCAATGGCTCTAAAGCAGTTCTGCTGACCTGGTTTCTCTGGCTCTACAGCAGTTCTGCTGACCTGTTTCTGTGGCTCTAGAGCAGCTCTGCCGACCTGGTTCTTTTGCTCCAGAGCAGCTCTGCTGACCTGGATCTCTGGCTCCAAAGCAGCTCTGCTTATTTGGTTCTATGACTCTAAAGCAGCTCTGCTGACATTGTTCTCTGGCTCTAAAGCAGCTCTGCTGGCCTGGTTCTCTGGCTCTAACGCAGCTCTGCTGGCCTGGATCTCTGGCTCTAAAGCAACTCTGATGACCTGGTTCTCTGGCTCTAGAGGAGCTCTGCTGACCTAGTTCTTAGGCTATAGAGCAGCCCTGCTGACCTGGTTCTCTGGCTCAACAACAGTTCTGCTGACTTGGTTCTCTGGGTCTAAAGCAGCTCTGCTGACCTGGTTCTCTCCCTCTAAATCAGCTCAGCTGACCTGTTTTGCTGCCTCTATAACAGCTCTGCTGACCTGGTTCTATGGCTCTAAAGCAGCTTTGCTGACCTGCTTCTCTGGCTCTAAAGCAGCTCTGCTGACCTGGTTCTCTGGCTCTAGAGCAGGTCTGCTGACCTGGTTCTCTAGCTCTAAAGCAGCTCTGCTGACCTGGTTCTCTCTCTCTAAAGCTGCTCTGCTTACCTGGTTCTCTGCCTCTAGAGCAGCTCTGTTGACCTGGTTATCTGGATCTAAAGCAGCTCTGCTGACGTGATTATATTGCTCTAAAGCAGCTATGCTGACCTGGTCCCTTGGCTCTAAAGCAGTTCTGCTGACCTAGTTATCTCCCTCTAAAGCAGCTCTACTGACCTGTTTTTTCTGGCTCTACAGCCCCTCTGCTGACATAGTTCCCTGGCTCTAGAGATGCTCTGCTGACCTGGTTTTTAGGCTCTAGAGCAGCTCCACTGACCTGGTTCTCTGGCTCTAAAACATCACTGCTGACCTGGTTATATGGCTCAAAAGCAGCTCTGCTGACTTGGTTCTCTAGCTTTAGAGCAGTTCTGCTGACCTGGTCCTCTGGCTCTAAAGCAGCTATGCTCACTTGGTTCTCTGGCTCTAAAGCAGCTCTGTTTACCTGGTTCTCTCCCTTTAAGTCAGCTCTGCTGACCTGGATCGCTGCTTCTAGAGCAGCTCTGCTGACCTTGTTCTTTGGCTCTAAAGCAGTTCTGCTGAGCTGTTTCTCTGACTCTAGAGCAGCTCTGCTGACCTGGTTTTTTGGCTCTAAATCAGCTTTACTGACTTGGTTCTCTCCCTCTAAAGCAGCTCTGGTGACCTGGTTTCTCTGGCTCTAGAGCAGCTCTGCTGACCTGGTTCTCCAGGTCTACAGCAGCTCTGCTGACCTGGTTCTCTCTCTCTAAAGCAGCTCTTTTGACTGGGTTATCTGCCTCTAGATCAGCTCTGTTGACCTGGTTCTCTGGATCTAAAGCAGCTCTGCTGACGTGATTCTATGGCTCTAAAGCAGCTCTGCTGATCTGGTTCTTTGGCTCTAGAGCAGCTCTGCTGACCTGGTTCTCTGGCTCTAAAGCAGCTCCGCTGACTTGGATCTCTCTCTCTAAAGTGCTCTGCTTAGCTGGTTCTCTGGCTCTAAAGCAGCTCTGCTGTTGTGGTTCTTTGCCTCTAGAGCAGCTCTGCGGACCTGGTTCTATGGCTCTAAAGCAGCTCTGCTGACCTGGTTCTCTGCTCTAAAGCAGTTTTCCAGGCTTGGTTCTGTCCCTCTAAAGCAGCTCTGCTGACTTGGTTTCTCTGGCTCTACAGCAGCTCTGCTGACCTATTTCACGGCCTCTAGAGCAGCTCTGCTGACCTGGGCATCTGGCTCTAGAGCAGCTCTGCTGACCTGGGTCTCTGGTTCTAGAGCAGCTCTGCTGACCTGCTTATTAGTCTCTAGAGCAGCTCTGCTGACCTGGTTCTCTGGCTCTACAACAGCTCTGCTAATCTGGTTTCTCTGTCTCTACAGCAGCTCTGCTGACTTGGTTCTCTGCGCTCCCGATGCACACACCCGACTTCGCGAAAATATATTTAAAAATAATATAATTTTATTATGAGTACACATACATTACTTTTATTAATATCTTAGATAATCTCTTGCACTAATATGTTTATCAAAGACACATAGATATCATTTTGGAACATACATTTTTTTGCAGGAGTCGCGCACCCAGCGTGCCCCAGCCCGTATATGATGTCACACAGGATTCGCCACCGTGCAAGCATCTCGTCCCGTAATGCGCATGTGTCGCAAATGCGCGGAAGCAGGTGTCGCCGACTGCATACTAATTGCGCACATCACGTGATATTAAATGTATATGATGTAACTGAAAAACACACAGCAGTCGCACACCGTACGTGGATCCTTCATGACTTTTCTAAAATGGCAGCTAGAATCCGTGCACCCACCATAATGTGTACGCTTTGAGTTACGACTCAGAAAAAAAAATGTGGGGATTTTTTTGTAAGAAAGTAATATAAATAGATTAAAATAAACAATTAAAACAAAACATTTTTTTGCAATTTTCGGAAAAATATATAATGTTATTTAATGACTAAAATATTTATAAATAAGCAAATAAAACAGTGCAAAATCAGTACAAAAAAATAGGTATATCTACTATCACACAATTAGCATTTAAAAAACCTTTGAAATTCACTGAAAAAAACATAGGTTTCGGAGATGTTATAGTTACAAATGAGCATTTAATAAAGCTTTGAAATTCACTGAAAAAGTCATAATTTTCAGAGACTTTATAGTTAGAAATTCGCATTTAAAAAACCATAGAATTTCACAGAAAAAAACATAGGTTTCAGGGGTGTTATAGTTAGCTGGGCATTTCACTCATACAAAACCATAGAAATTCCCTTGTTATAGTTAGTTCTGCTAACTATAATTTGCGCGTCCACAATGCACTGCTGAAGATGTCACATATTGCATCATTCATGACATGGTCAGTGACATCACTGATGACATCACTGATGAGATCTCAAATGACATCACTGATGACATCATCCCTGTGACAATCTGATTCACCTCATCATACACTAGTATATCCTTCTCATCACTCACTGTAAAATGCATATTACCGTATTTGAAACCATTGACACACCAATATCAGTTACTACTTACCCACTCACTGATTCCTGAGGTCTACACACATAGCTACCCATCCAACCACAGATTAATTTATACATGCAGTCACTAATTAATAGAACACTATCAAAATGCACTTTTTTCTAATATATAGACATTGACACATCAGCAGTCATCTTAGTTGGTGATGCAGTAATGCAACTCACTGATGAAAAAACTAATCACTCTCACATTTACTCACTTACACAATTATCCAACAACACCTCATTTATTCAAACACATAGTAACTCATAGTTAATATGTTAAAAAATCACCATTACAATTATACACTCATTCATATAGTTACTCTCACAATCACTGACTCTTACATATACTTATTTATATACACAATATACATATACAATTTTTTTTATTGTTTTACTTTGTTTTACTTTGTTGAAGATGTACAACAAAAACATATATTCGCTCACCAACACACAAATAAATACACTCAGTCACCCAAACAACTGTTTCCACAGACACTCTTAAACCTGTACACCTAGTCAATCAATCATTCACACATCTATGCATAGAGTTACGCACACCCCATCCAACCAAACACAAACTCAGTGTCCCATACAAATACTCACCCAACTAATCAATAACTAATATACACACTCATGTAGTTAGTGACCAACTGATGCAGCATGGTAAGCAACAACAGAGACAGTGATGCACTCATTCACATAGTTTAGTTACTAATCCATTTATTAAGTGAAAAACTTTTAATTACTCACTTAAACAGACAGTCAGACAGCTACTAAATGCTCCATCAAGACAGTTATATATCCTCTCAATCTTCAATACAGATTGGTATATATATAATACATATTTAAATTTCAAACTAAACCACATTCACTTGATGATGTCATCAGTGATGTAATTAGTGATGTATTTTGAGATTAAATCACTGATGTCATCAGTGATGTCACTGACCATGTCATGAATAGTGCAATATGTGACATCATCAGCAGCGCATTGCGGGCGCGCAAGTTAAAGTTAACAGAACGAACTATAACAGAAGACTTTCTATGGTTTTGTACGAGTAAAATGGCCAGCTAACTATAACACCCCTGAAACCGACGTTTTTTTTCCGTGAATATATACAAATATTTATATTACCTACTGGCGAGTTATAGTTAGGACCGAGTTTCCATAGGAAGAGCATTTTTTGTTTTGCTTATAATTTTGGAGTAATTTGCTGAATCTTTATGAAATATTTAAAACGAATCCTTTGTTGATGTCAGCTCGTATGTTGAAAGTTTGGGGGTAAGTCATCAAGGGGGGCCGGGATAAAAGGGGGTCCCAAAATGTGTTTTCTCTATGTTAATTTCCATAGGAAACTTTAGACAAGGCTACAGGTCGAACAGGTAAATAGAATGACCCCATATTTGGCAATTAGAAGGATTTTGGTCTAAAAAACACACTTTTGTTTTTTGGGTGTAAATCCGTTCAGTAATTTTTGTGAAAAAATTTACAGACATCGATATTTGGGAATTTTGCCATCTGTTTGGCTGAGGCGTTACAAGCTTGCTGCTTATTGGCTGCAAGCGCTGTGAGCGGTTGCAACTAGGAAGTGTTGGCGCCATTTTGTGATTCCATTGAAGCGAGTAAGGGGAAAAAAGGGTGAAACATTTGGAAAGGAGGGTAGGAGTACTATAACCTCAGTGGGGGATTGCAAAGCGAAGTAGTCAATGTTAGCGGTCTGAAAGTGCGGTGTTGCTCAGAGTGACATGGTGCTGATATGATATGGTGCTACTATTGGGTATGAAACCGAGAGCCTAAACCATGAGGTCATTGCTGTAAAGTGATGTGGTCTGATCTTTGCAGCACACGTTTGCGAGTAGTGTTAGTAGGCGTTTATACCATACAGGGAGTGGGAAGTGGACTACTACCGCTACTGTGTGTTTTTAGTATACCAGAAGCAGGAAGCGCAGTACTCACGCCTACTGGTGTGAAGACTTGGAGATGAAACTGAGGTAATTGCTGTAAAGGGATGCGCTCTGGGCGCTGTAGTATACTAGTGCAAGTAGTGTTAGTAGGCATTTATTCTATACAGGGAGTGTGAAGCAAACTACTGACCGGTACTGTGCATTTATACTATACCGGAAGTGGGAAGTAAAGAACTCACTCCTACCGGTGTGAAGAGTCGGGGATCAATCAAAGCTGATTGGTGTAAATCGATGGGCTTTGGGCGCTGTAGGATACTAGCCGCTGTAGTATAAGTGTGTGAGCAGTGTTAGTAAGCATTTATAGTATATAGGGATTGGGAAGCGAACTATCACCCCTAAAGATGTGAAGATTATGGGATTAAACCATGAGCCTAAATTGTGCGCTCATTTCTGTAAAGTGATGTGCTCTGGGCACTGTAGCATACCTGTGGAAGTAGTGTTAGTTGCGATACAATACAGGGAGTGGGACGCGAACTACTCACCCCTACCAGTGTCAAGACTCGTGGATGAAACCATAAGCTCATTTCTGTAAAGTCATGTGCTCTGTGTAGTATTCCAATGTAAGTCATAGTAGTATGTAATTCTACTAGAATCTAAGTATGTAATGGTAGAATGTAGGGCTGTCAAGAGGGGAACCTTGCGGAATTTGAAGATGGTGCTGGAGAAGACGGTTGCCTTGCTGTCTGCTCCTGTTGGTGGCTGTTTCAGGTGTCTTGTTTTCCTGTAAAAAATCTACTTATCAGATCAACTGCTGTCTGCCTATTCACCACATACATTTGGCGACGAGCGGGAGAAGGTAAAAAGAAGGCAATACTCACCAATATTTCAAAATCGTTTGCGTTGTGCTGAAGACATGTTTTCTTCATGTAGCTGTTTCTACTCATGCCAGGGTCGTCGGATCATTGAACTATGCCATCCAACTTATGGTAGGATTTACATTTTTAAATGTTGCGCTTCCTCCGCTTCTTGACTACATTCTGGTCACTGTACTACACGTGTGTAAGTAGTGTTAGTATGCGTTTATACAAACAAATGAATTATGGTCCTAGGGAGGGCGACATCTCAGGCGCAGCACATACAATGTCCCGGAGTGTACATTCGCGGGACATTTGTGTTTGCTATTTGAAGGTGGGTGTATGGCTTCTACCCTGTGATAGCAAATCCTTGTTTGACTACTTGAAGCGAGAGGAGGAAAACCTCATATCGCTTTAATGGAGGGGACGCAGGTGGTAAAAATTAAGAGAAAAAAACTAACAAAAAAAGTGGGGTGTCACACATTCATTTAAATGAGGCCCCAGGTGGGTAATTTTCCGTGGACGATCCAATTATTATATTGCGGGGTCTCTGTAGGACTGGGGATCTTAATGTCACATGTAAATTAGGAGCGGAAGGGCACAGAAACGTTTCGCAGCCTAGGGGACTGCCACCATCTCGGTTATTGTTTACTAATTGTACGGGGGGTTTGCGGCCAAGTGAAGTCCGGGGATCGCCACACTCCGGGGACTTACTTAAATATGCAGGGTGGGCCTCGGCAGTCCCTGAAGACTCGGTGGTCCTAGGCAGTGCCTTATTGGTTCTGTAATCACACTGGCTGTACTTATGGTATTATAAAGTGATACACTTATAGAACTCTTGCAGTTGTAGAACTACCCAGGCTTCATTTGTGTATTAGTCAATTAGATTATGTTTGGTAGTGCACTGTAATATTACAAAGGTTTGCTCTCATAATCTCCTATAAACAGATGATTTTCACAATAAACTATAGACAGGTGTTGTCAGAAAAAGAAGACCTATACACTCAGTTATTTATTTGAAAAAAAAGTAACCTTTATTAAAACACAAATAAATAGAAACATAAGTTTAATAGAACAAACAGTATAATATAAAAAACGTTGGTTGGACTCCAGTGGAAGCAGTGTAGAAAATCTGAAAGACAAAAATGAAACATAAGTATGTGTGCTATGTGAAAGAGATAAAGAAAGGTAGTCCGAATGAAAGAACGATAGTGAAAATGGGAGGAAGGGGGAGTGGGTAGTAGGGAGTAGGGGAGGGAGAGTCAAAAGAAGAGAGGGAGGAGGAGACAGAGCAGCGACCTACTGCACCCAGCCCTCCCTTTACCTGTTTGTTTAGGATGCTGGGGTCCGCGAGAAAGAGTGTGGTCCAGCAAGTCCTTAAAATAAAACATATGAGGCCATAATATCAAGGAACGGCGATAACATTATTGCCACTTTAGCAATGGGCTTGATAATATGCTTTTGTGAATTCCCATAGAAGCATCAGATTCTGGTGTGAACAGGGGCATATTATCAAGCCCATTATCGCCGCTTTAGCGGCAATTTCCTTCCGCTAAAGCGGGGATAATATTCTTGCCGTTCTTTGATAATATGGTTCTACATTATGAGCTACAGGAAAATCGCTTGTACGCACATGTGCACCCAGGGGGCTGCACCCCAGCCCCTTCCCCTGCACCATGCTCAATTGTAGGTCCTGCACACCGAGGTTTCACTGCTCACCTGCCACCACCTGTGTGTCCCACGACGTGTTGGTGCAAGCTCCAATTCCGGGGTACATTTGTACAGTAGGAGAGCAGGTCACCGGTTGGGGACTGTGTCTTGGTACCACAATGCAAAGCGTCAGAATGCCCAAGGCATCATCGCGGGGTAAGCTCCCTCTCCGGCCATCTTGAGCCAATCAAATCAGTGACTGAAATTGGAGAAATAATTTAATGGTGAAAACATCTGGAGGTAAATGAAGGTTTATTTCAAGCTTGATAGAAAACAGGAGTTGAGTGCATGCTTCGTTTTTGAAGTACGATCTACCCACTGTTAGTGGTAATCGTGGTTCAAAGAGGAGTTGGAGTGCACAAGAATTCACAAGGTTAAATAATTATAGGTTATTTGAAGGTTCACATAGAAAGGAAGAGAGCGCATGGTAGAAGCATAATGTGCGTGTGTAATGCAGTGGAGAAAGGCTCCGTCCATGTACACTTAGAAACGAGCTCACTACTGTGACCTAAAAGCCAACGCCACATGTCTGTAGGAAAGCGCTGCCCGCTGCATCAGGCCTACAGTATGGTCCAGAAGATCCTTAAAATGAGATGTGACTTGATGAGGTCAGAGATCACAATCATTACGCACAGCAACATCGCTTATTCACACATGCGCACTCAGGCTGATGCATCCCACCCCTCCCGCTGCACCGCGCTCAACAGTTGTCTGTAAGGCAGTGCTGCCCGCTGGCTCAAGCCTACAGTATGGTCCAGCAGGTCTTTAAAATGAGACAGAGATGAGACTGAATCAGGTCAGAGATCACATCATTCGCATGGCAACATCGCTTGTTCGCACCTGCGCAGCCAGGCTGATGCACCCCACCCCTTCCGCCGTATCGCACTCAATTGGAGGCCCTGTGCACCCAGGCCGCTCTGCTCACCTGCTGTCATTGTTGTCTGAGCAAACACTACAGGCAGCAGTGCTCATAATTCAGCTGTAGTGATGATTTCAGGATGGTGTACACCTCATGGATCCCTTTCGAAGACGACAGACAGTAGGGCTCACAATTTAGAGCCAGTGTTGTTTGGCAGGATTTTTATTGCGCATTGTGATATGCGAGGTGGATGCGGCCATATCACCTGAGGCAGTGTGGAAGAAGAGGGACATGTGGCATTGTGGTTATCCAATTTCTACGTATGCAAAGTGGGCTGGGCTTGCGTATGCCAGGCCAGCGTAGGGGTGTGAATAATTATTCCGGGGACCTGGGGGTTGTTCAGTTCCAGTCTGGGCAGGTAGTGTACTTTTGTAGTTTGACCTCACAAAGTGTGCAATTTACATTAGTTTAGCATGTGTCGGGAGGGTGAACTATCGCTAATGAGATGGTGTTTGAAAAGATTGAATGGCGATCATCACCTGTCGTTTTCACGGTTCTAGATTTGCGCAGTTACGCATGTCAATGATGTGCGGTATTATTGAAAGTGTTGCTATCGTGAAGCGTACACATGTGAATGCGCTTGGATGGAGGAAGGATCAGCAGTGAGGCTACATCATACACAGTGATAACACTCATTACAGTCAAGCAATGCATGTCAAATTTGAATCTGGCTCACACTACTATATTTGTAAAGCCTGCCAACAGAGAGTACAGCAAAATAAATCTGCACATTGCTGTTTACTGTTTGTCACATGTGATCTAGGATGTGCACTCTGCCTGTGGCTCTTGATACTTCTTAGAGCCATTAATACCCAGGCCGAAAGGGAGCACATAATGTGTACACACACACACACTGGGAGCATCGTGTCACACACATTTGTTTTTTGATGGAACGTTTGCATGTTGTGTGTAGTATAAGATATGTGTATACAGGAAAACACTTTTCAAAAAAGCTTTCTAAGCAGAAGAGGTGTCTCTCATCAAACGCTGTAGAGAGAATGAGTAGAACGGGTGGGGTCGTCCAACTGTTACAATGGGTAATGTTATGAAGCAATTAAAAAGCAGTCGTGCACCGAGCGTGCAAAGAGACCGCACCAGACGCAATTTTTACAAAATATATTTATCATAATATACGTTTATTACTGTGAGAAATAAGCCTGGCATATGATGTTCACTAGTTCTAGTGGGCACCTTGCACCTTGCACCAGTCTAATCAACCCTTATTGATGGTGGTTGTAAAGTCAACCTTATGGAAAGCTATCCTAGTGGTAGCATGAACCAGCAGTCATCAGGCTAAGACTTCAGTAGGCGAGTTAAGCAAGTTGTTTTACCAATTATAATCCCTTGAGTAGCAAATGAAACGACACCACACAAGGTACTATAGAAGTGGTATAAGAACCACAAGAGAATTAGAAAGCAGGCATGGGGCCTGTGGAATCGCTGGGACTACTCTAATAAACCAAAGGTTAGGAAGAAGGAGGCCCATGGAGGACGTGTGCAGTGTCTAAACACAGCCGCGGGTTACCATTGACTTTCTATGGAGATCGTAAAAGTTACAAATATACAATTTAAGGACACTTCCAGATGGACTAGGAGGCAACCCTGTTAAACTAGGACACTTCGAGAGTCAAGACCCATGGGAGCCCAGGAGTAGTCGTGTTACCTCACCCAGGGAAGCCGGGTGCATTGGTTTCTTTTCGTGCCTTGTTTCGTCATCGTTTTCAATGGAAAGCTGCAAAGAAGTGCTGCAGGCGACCAGAGGAAAAGTGGCATTTAAGATGTCATCAGTGATGTCATCAGTGATGTCACTGACCATGTCATGAGTGATGTAATATGTGATGTCATCAGCAGTGCATTGCAGGCGCGCAAGTTATAGTTAGCTCAACTAACTAACAGGCAAATTTCTCTGGTTTTATATGAGTCAAATGTTCAACTAACTATAACGTCTCTGAAACCTATGTTTTTTTATTACTTTTACAAAGTGACCCACTGACCAACCAATCGGTTGCACTGTTCTTTGGAAAGCCGTTATTCACACATAAGTCAGCCAACATCAGAAGTGGGCTTAACAACAGACATCTGCTGTGTTATATGGTGGGCAGAAGAAGCATATGATTGACTGTGCAACTTAATAATGGATGAAAATGGTTGCCCGAAAATTCTCTGTCATCATATCATAAACTTTATTTGACAATTAAGTCATAAAAGTGTACATAAAATCCACATTTTACCATAAAAATTCCAATAAAATGTATACAATAAATATTTAAAAAAGAATTAAACTACAAGAGACAATTGCCGAATCAATTTACATAATTAGATAAAATCCAAAAAACTCATCAATATATATACAGTTCTTGGAAGCATTGGACCGAACTCATTTCAGTAGAACAATCCACATGTTTACGACTATCTTATGGCTGATAAAACTTGTTACTCATACCTCTGCCTCAATTTGTTTAGCCCGAATTACCCATGCCCATCTCAGAAACTTGGCTACAGCAATAGCGATAGGCCTCTTCGTGCCTGCGGGTACTAAGCAATTTACAGATAGTCTTAACCCACATAGATCTAGGGGCAGCATACAGAGGACAAAAGAAAAGGAGGGGACTTAGAGACTCTTGTTCCTCCCCACACCTTGGGCATTTATCATTATCGTTTTCTCCTGCCCATTTAGCTGTAAATGACCTTAATGGGAGGGAGCCAACTCTAAGTTGAAAATAGAGTTTACGATCCTGCTGTTTCTCTATGGCATCCCAATATATTTCCAGCTTCGGTTGGGCCTTAAACTCCAGAAAACGGCCTGTTAGATGTGAGGAAAGGCCCTTTATACACGCTTCTAAATTAACCATCTCCCAATACTTTTCTTTCAAGATTTTCTTAGAGGGGAATGCAGCATTTGCCGGGTCGACCCATACCTCCCTCATTCCCAGTCTGAATAACAAGGTCCTAAGGGCCTTTAGCCAATGTATTTTTTGGGATGAGTCTTTGGCAATTATCTCCATCAGACCCCGTGCGTAATGCTGTAATTCATCCGTGGTCCATATCCGTCGCAAATACAATAACGGGCGTAGGCAGGCAAGGTCTTTGACCGCTTTTTTCCCAAGGTCCCACATTAGAGGTATTAATGGGGTACTTATAGGAACACTAGTGGCTTTTTGCAGAAAATCATTTTTTGCTAATGTCAGATTTCTTAAATTCTCAAAACCCCAAAGTTCGGCACCGTAGAGTGCCGAACTTATCACCTTCATTCCATATGCTTCTAATAATGGACTAATGGGCTTTGTCACTGAAGAATTAAACCTTTTCAGAAGGATACCAGACTGCTGGCGATGTTTTAGCACTGCAATGTCTAATTGGCTATTCAACCCCAGATCTCTCTGGAGGGTTACCCCCAGGTAGGTAAAGGAGTTAACCCGCTCCAGCTGTGTTTCATTCATATATATCCTCCCTCTGAAAGGTCTAACAAACCCAGTGGGTTTACGGCCAGTAAGTACCATGAACTTTGTTTTTGCCGTATTTTATTTCAAGACCCCTATTCAGGCAAAAGTCTTCAAAAAGCTTCAAGGCACGCTGGAGCCCACTTGGTGTTTTCGAAATTATCAGGTTGTTGTCCGCAAACATGAGGATCGGGACTCGCTCGCCAGACATCACCGGGGCATCGGTCCGGACCCGGGAGAGGAAGTTCGCCACCCCATTCACAAAGAGCGAGAACAAGGTAGGCGCCATGACGCAACTTTGTCTCACTTCCCGCTCAACGGGGAAAGGTTCCATAACCTCTCCCTGGCAACCCCATCGAACCCGAGCGAATGTATCCTCATGCAGGCGGACGATCAGGCTCAACAGTTCAGGTGCCATCCCTAGCTCGGCAAGCACTTGCCACAATTTATTACGGGGAACCAGGTCAAAGGCTGCCCCTAAGTCGACAAATACGGCATATAGGGTACCTTTCTCCAAGACCACCGTACGCCAGTATAAGATGATGAACCGGAAGACCTGTTCTATAGAACTGGTTTTTGGGCAAAAGCCAGCCTGGAGATGACTCAGAATGTTATCATCATCTATCCAGGACTGGATTTTACTCAAGACCAGCCGACCCATAATTTATTGGATAGAGTTAATCAGACTTATAGGCCTATAATTGCCTGCTGTCGACTTGTTCCCTTTTTTATACACCGACACTATTTCTGCGCCTTTCCATGATTTGAGAACTTCCATCCCTTGGGCTATGGCGTTCGCCAAATGCAGGATATAAATCTGCCAGCGACTTCTGATACTTAGAAAAAGGTCGGCGGGGACACAATCCATACCAGTGGCACATCCCTCAGTGACTAAGTCGAGAGCCCTATCTACTTCACTTGCTGTAAAAGCCACTTCGTTATAAAGAGTATGAGCAAACACCCCCACACTGATACCAGCTTGTTTCTCGGCGTATTGGGGCTTAAAATAGTCAACCCATGAGTTTCGGTCAACATTATTTTGGGGCTCTCCCGTTGCCCTCCCCTATCCCATTTGAAAATGTTCCAAAAAGCTTTGGGATCCTTAGCCATACACGCCACTTTAAGGTCCTGCAACCTACTCTCTTCCCAAGCTTTCTAGTCATGCTATATGTTGTTTATGCCTATAGTTTGCACGGCTAAATATCAAACAACAAGAAAAGAGAGGTCTGGTCAGTCATCAGGCTGCCAGGAATATGGAGCAAGGAGATAAGTGGGTTTTTCTGTTTGTACACAGTCACTCCGATTGAGTAGGAAAGCCCTCACACACCGACCTGGTCAGTGTCATGCTTCATCATCGGGCCCCACCGAAGAGACCGAGTGCCTCTTCGGTGTGCTACGACGCCAGAAAGACTGCGGAGCTGGTCGTGTGGGGAGGACGTGATGTGAAAATTAGAAATTTAAAAGTGCCTAACAGGGTATCAAAAAAAACACTTTAATGAGTGATCCCTAAGACACGTGTAGGTGGTTTTATGTGTCTGAATTTACGTGCCAAGGTTATTACGAGTTGGAATAAATTCAGCTAAATACCACGCATTTTGAATAAATCAGTCAACATGTTTCTGCCGTACTTGTGGTATATATTCACCAAGGCATTCTTCAGTACTATACCCCGGCGGTATGGACACTCTAATAGTCCACCCGGACCTGGGGGCGTGAAAGTGAAAAAGAAAAAAGGGTGAAAAAAGTGCTTAAAAATTAGAAGAGCAATTGCTCATTCTAAAAAAGCCCCAAAATTCAGGGGTGTGTCAGCACCTGTAAGAGAAAGTATACGGACAAACAGATACAGACAAACATACAATTAGTATATGCCAGAATACACTTATCATAGTGCTCCTAAGATGGTGACAAGCTTTTGTGTGCACACAATAAATGATATCTTATGCACCATCCAAGTAGCCCTTAGGGATATTGTATACGCTAGGAGGTGGAGTGCTAAAGGTGGGTTTTATTTAAAAGCTACTGTTGTAGCAGGGGAAGTAAAAACACGATGTGAATTCTCCATGAGCAGGGATCAATTTGACCAGGTGGTCGGTGACCCCCCTAAGCTGGTAAGTATGGAGAAAATCTCACTTTAAAATGGGGCGCTACTAGCACCATGGGTCTCTGGAGGAGGATTGGAGCGCGCCTGGCACATCCTATGGAGTGAAAGAGTTAAATGTCAGAATGACCCAAGCATACAGTTACTTAGCTCGTGATGATCGCAAAAAGTCGTTCCGCCGGAGATGCAGACTCACGCCCTCAGCGTTCGCAATCCACCTCTAAACCTGCAAGAAGCCTCTAAACCGGACCCCGACGATAGAGAGCGGGGCCGGTAAATGCGTTTAAAAGCACTTTGTTTCTTGTTTGCGCGCCCGTTTCCTGGTTGGGCGTGTCTCGTCCAGAGCGAGGCCTGGAGCGCATACGCCCACCTGGGCGCGGTGCGCTTCATTTCAGAGTGAGGCTTGGAGTCGCGAGCCTACCTTCGAGCCATACATGAAGGGGAATTTGGACGCGCTAATGGTTGCTAAGGTGATCCTCTCAAATGAGTGGTAGTTTGAGTATTGGTCAATAAATGACAACTAGTCAGAAGTATTTGTGCTGCGATGATGTAAGGGACACATAAGTCATATTCTAGTAGAAGTGCACATACAGTTTAACCATTAAGGTTTTGTTGACGGACATAAATCCCCTTTGGTGTCTTTTTCAATGGGCACAGGATTTGAAAAATGCGGTAAATGCTAGTGTCTAGTTTTAGAAGTTCACAAACAGTAGTTAAATTTCAAACATTAATTATTAATGTTTGGTAGACGGACATAGTTCCTCTTTGATATTTTTTGCTCAATGTGCATAGGATATGAAAAATGTGGCAATTATTTGATATTTGATGATATATTAATTCAGATCACCCAGTATATCTCATTGGAAGACAGGTAGTTCGGGAGTTCACGATAGGACTGTGTTCCAATGGATATCGTCATTGAGGCCGTTTGCACGGGCCATCATAATTTTACTAATATCTTTTTCCTTTAGTGCTTGGCCCAGGTCTTCCCTAGCTTGGCGACAAGTGCCGTCATACCAGCTCTCCAATTTTCTGGTTTGGGTTCTATTACCCAATCTAGGTTTACAAAAGCATGTTTTCAGTTTAGAAAAAAATCTATCATGGGCCTCCAGCAAGGGTTTATGCGGAAGTCCATGCATTATGCCCTCCTCCATTTTTGCTCTCACCCCTTCCAAATCTAACTCAATGTCAGAAATAATGTTTTGATGATCTCCGATCTGGAACCACTTAAGGTGGCGTTCGTCATTGACGTTACCTAGTCTGGGAAAATGGGTCTCCTCATTATCTCATCCACTTTATGTAAACCCAGATTAAATACCGCTGTCAGGGGATTATGGTCACTCTCGATACGGGCCAATAGCTCCATATCGAGGAGAGTAGGCCTCAGCTTAAGAGGAACAAGTAAATAATCAATATTACTTGCCCTAACACCATTGTCGAAGGTTTCCTTACCCATCTTTTCCGACAATGTTCGCCCATTGGCAGCCCTCAGTTGATTCCCCATAGAGGCCCTTCATCTTTATTGCGGTTGCTGTCCATTTTCTTATGGGTTTAATGTCAAGCTGAGGAACTCCCCACCTACCATCCTCATCCTCTGTTAGATGCATATCGTCTAAACCAAGAGGTTCGAAAGTGGTGTTAAAATCCCCTTCAACCAATGGCAATATGTTTGGAGGAGTGGCCTGGAGTAAAGTATCAAGCTCCGTTACGACATCAGATTTTCTACCCCCAGGGAGGCCCCTGGCATAAACATTATAGATATGAATTTTTATATTTGCTGGGAAGCTAAACCTGACGGCAAGAATATCGCTACTCGTCAGAGGGAGCAATTGAGTGTGACATTTAAGGCTCTGCCTAACCCATGTCACAAGCCCCCCCATAGGACGCCCCTGGGGTTTTTTAACAGCAGGGACGAAAAAATTCAAATAGCCTACTTTGAACACCGGTTCAACCGCCCAGACCTCCTGAAAGAGGCAAATATCAAAACGGTCAATGAATTCCAACCAAGCAGGTGAATTAAGTTTGGTCCCCACTCCCACCACATTCCATGAAATAAAAGATGTCTCGCATACTGGCCCATTAGATATTATGAACAATTCTTCAACAGAGGAGAGGCACTAGGGTCTTGGAATGCAGAGTCCTGATGTTCCAGTGTCCGTTCTTCTGTGCTCACCTCTGCATTAACTAAACATGTAATATTAAGACCACCACCAACATTCCCTACCTGCCTACTACCCAATGTAGTCACTTGACCTATTCTCCTATCCACATCCTCCTTCAATCCTCGGGCTTTAGTATACGGGGTGGGCCTTTGAGAAACATACTGTCAATCACAGTCCCCCAACCCCGACAGAGCCTGGAATCTATTAAGCAGCCTAATGTTCCCCAGTGGGCAGGGATTTGGTGCTACTCCCATTGAAAAAATATCCTTCTCAAGGGAAACGGAAACGGGGGTACCATAAAAATAGGACAAGGGGAGTACTTGAATCCCAAAGGACTGATAATTTTGAGGGCAGTTACAGATGTGATTAACACACCTATGGTCCCTAAAATTAATTATGATACAGTCCCCCGCCACCGTCTTACATCCTCTTCCTATCCAATTGACTCTCCTGGCGAGCAGGATTTCTCCCTGAATACTATTTGGTAGTGGGCGATACTTATTAAGCCAGAAGACACACTTGTGTTTAAGGTCTAGATATGATTCCCACTTCCCCTGTGCCACTGATGGGACCCCTACCAAAACTACCACAAAAGGATCTGATTGAGGAGGGAGATCTATATTAGGTAGGGGGGATGCACTATGTCCCGTGGACAAAGAAGGAAAGTTATACTGCCTTGTTGGCAAGCTAGTGCCATCACCCTGATGTAATCTATTACTCAATACAGATTTCCCAACCCCCACTAGGTTAGGAGCTGGGGGTACAGCATTGGGTGCCAAAATCGGCTGATTCGTACTATTGCTCTGTGCTATATTCCCGGCCCCTATCGGGATAGAAGGCGGGGGAATAGCAGTGGACTCCTTATTGACAGACTGGGTAGAAGTAGAAGTAGCATTAGAGTTATCCCCCCCCATTAGGGCAACACCAGCAATTGGTCCAGATGAGCGATGACCTAAAGATGCTTTCATCGGGCAAGTTGGAACGCTGTGCCTAAGTCCCACCTGTTTCTGAGCTGAAGCCAGCGCAAGCTCAAGACACACCAGTCTATTTTCAATAGAGTCCAACCGCTCATGGATTGGATGACATATTTTCTTGAAAGTCCCATCCATTCTTTTCCAAAACAGTGGACCCAGAACCAAATATGCATCCTCCCCCACAGATTCTGGATGACTACTATGCCCTTCTTTATCAGGTACTCCAGGCTGTATAGGGCTAGTAGCAGGCATAACCACCGAGGCCTCCGATGGAGCAATGTTTTTTGCAATCTTTTCTTTTCTCCCCCCGGCGTGTATTTGGGCCCCAGGACGCTTTCTTTTTGAGGGCGCCCACCCATTCTGCTGGACCAATCCTGATTTTGCTTGGCATGCAGAGCCAGTTTTGATATTAGGGGACGGGGCTCTGCCTGCATCCTTGTTCAGGTCCGTACCCCTCGGGGAGATCTCACGTATATCAAGGGTAATTGCTGGCTGAGATGATAAGGGTCTTGCCTCCACTCCCGACGAAGGAAGCGTGCCCAGGGAATCAGCAGCTCGATATGTTGGCGACCTGGCCCTTGCCAGAGGACCCAGAGAAGATCTCTTATCAAGGATAGTGTCCAGGGATAGTCTGTTTTCTGTAAGTTCCATGTCCTTAGCCAATGCTGACGATACCCTAATAAGGAAGTTATTCAAAGTACCCAATAGTGAACCTCCAGTGGATTTCCTACCTATTGAGCCAATGTCTGGCGGGGTAACCATACTTATTGAGGACTGGATATTACTTTAAGTGATTGATTTACAATATAAGTCACACCTAGGCTATCTTATAGATCACTGACCTTAAGCTGCTGCAGGAGATGTTAAGGGGGTGGCCTGTCCCGTCCTTATCCGGTCTTTAACGTGCTTAAACAGGCCCGCCTTTGTCCCGGGCTTCTCCCGGCGCTGCCCGCGCTTGTCCCACGACACGGAGGGAGCCACTCCTTTTTCTGCGCCTCCAGGCGCGCTACCGGCCTGAAGTTTTCGTGGTGCCGCTAAGCACCCTGGGAGCTGTAGTCTCGCCCAACTGCGGCCGGTGGTCTTGGAATGGCAGCAGGGGAGACACACAGCGTTGGGGCCCCAGGTGCGGCGATATCGGCCCAAGCAGGTTCGTGCAGCCCAGAGTATCTTTGGCAAGTGTTTGTTCTCCCTCGCTCCACCGAGGGAGCCTCTCCTTTTTCTGCACCTCCGGGCGCGCTACTGGCCGCAAGTTGTTGTGGTGCCGCTAAGCACCATGGGAGCTGTAGTCTCCCCCAACTGCGGCCGGTGATCTTGGAACGGCGGCAGGGGAGACACACAGCGTTGGGGCCCCAGGTGCGGCGATATCGGCCCAAGCAGGTTCGTGCAGCCCAGAGTATCTTTGCCAAGTGTTTGTTCTCCCCAATTCTCTGTACCTAAGTATGTTAAGGTCTAGTATGTTAAGGTCTATATATTTTTATTAAAATGATCGTTCTTAGCTCACATCAGATCCAATGATTTGTTTACTTGCTGATGTATGCATACACTCTGTAGCACACCTCAGATTAACCATTGACAAGCATTACAAAAGCCTATTGGTCGGGCATCCTTTTGGCTTTGTATTGTTTTGTCATGGTTTTTGTAAAAAAAGTGTTGTTGTAGGGAGCGGGTTGCCACTCCCCACTATTACAAAAGTATACATTGTCCAGGAAGTCCTTGGCACTGGAGGGGAACCTCTTTCATGGTGGATGTGCTCCATAAAAGAGCAGAGTGATTGTCCTTCACAATGACGTTAGACAATAGCTATCATTTCTGTAAAATCAAAAGGTCTTGGCTAGCTTCAGACCAATAAATTAAGGAGACCATATCACCTTTGTTGTTTCTTCTCTAAAATGGCTCCCCCTTGAAGCACACAGAATGTATAATTGAATGAGAATTACTAAGAGAGACATGAAATTAAAACATCACCTACTCAGGCCAGAAATTAAGTATTATAGGGGGTCCTTGAATTGTGAAAAGCCAGAAGTCTGTCTAATGGGAAGCGCATAACCCAGCATGAAGTACAACCCGTACAAGCCTTCGAAAAACACCCTTCAAGGACTACTTTCTGACAAAGCTTTGAGAAACATAGTGTACATAGTGCCATTAGTTTCTTTACAAACATATGGGGGACTCCTATCCCTCCACCAATGGTGATTTACAGATTAAACTCTGCCATATTCTGTTTACATTAAATGTTAATTTGTTTTGTTTCTTATAACTCAGTATTATATTGAAACATGTTGCTCCTCAAAGCCTGCAAATCCTGCTGACTCCTTTGGGGCCTAAAAGTTGAAAACTAATAAAGGGGAAAGCATGTTTCAATTATCTGAGGTTGTCATATTAAATGGTGGGCTAATAAAATGAGTCCCTTGTTTTCCGATCTTGCCCAGTCCTCTGTTTCAGTAGCCTCTTCCATTGTCATGGTGACCCTCTGCATCCTCTCCAGTTTCAAAGAAATCAAAATTGCTAAACATTTCTTTTTCTATTTGTAGAATGAAAGCTGCTCTTGCAACTGTGTTTGTCTGCACACTGCTGCTTGGGGTGGATTTAGCCGTGACAGGTAAAATAAATATCCAATATTAGACACTATTGAGTTTATTTGCAATGAACAAGGCTGCATTTTCATAGTTATCTTCATAATATATTTCCCTTTGTCTAAGTCCTTGAGCACTGGCATCTCTGTTGGACGTTCTCTCCACAGTGCTCTCTGGGAAACACCTGGTTTCTCTCCTAGGCACTGGAAGGCTGAATTTATGTTGCGCTTATGAAAATAAGATTATTCTGCAGCATGTTCTGAAAGTATTGTACCAACGGAATATCGAGGATAGGAATATCGAGATACATTAATATCCTGTACGAAATATTGAGGGACAAAATAAAGTAAGTGGCTATGAAGGTGGTATAGATTAACTATTCCTAACTCCATATATATAGACCTTACAGATATATGTATCATTAAGATACATATATGTGGAGTTACCTATTGAAAATCTATACTTACTTACCTTTCAATAATTTGTCCTTCAGTATTGTGTGAGCAACACTTGGTGCCATTGAGATTCCTAAGTCGATATTTTGGAGGAAACAACATTTACATCACACGTTTTACTCTGCGATGCAAACACAATGCTTTTGTTACAACGAGCACATTGTCTCAACACACTACCATGAATTGTGCTAGATGGCGCTCTGGATAAGGATTAGTATGATTTACTATTCCAACAGTTTCCCTAGAGTTGCACACACTGGAGTTGGAATAGTAAATCATAGTATTCCTAAGTCCAGCGCACCATCTATCACAAGTCCTTGTAATGACTTGAGTTGTAATGGTAGTGCGTTGTGACAACGCGGTTGTTGTAACAACCTTGTTGTTTTTGCATTGCGGACTAAAATCTGCAATGTAAAGAGAAATATTCATATTTTGGGTGCCCACCTTCTGAAAGACACTGTTAAAACATGGTCTCACCACTAGAAAACGTTATCAGACACAGAGATAGTAAACAAGACATGATTTGATGCAAGGACGCATGAGATGGATCTCAGAGGGTGAAGTAAAAAAGATTAAGAACCTGATTTATGGTACAGCAGAGAGGGTACTCTATCGCAATGGCAATAGAGTACCCTCTCCACTAAAGTAAACTCATTTAGGGCCCGGCAGAACTTAAGTATCTCAGCAATTTGATTTGATTTGATTTGATTTGAAATTATATAGCGCAAACTTGAACCAGGAGGAAATCAGAGCGCTTTACGATATGGATAAGTATTAGATGAATATGCATACAACAACAAGATATGAGTGTGTCACAAATAAGGTAGGGTGGATATAGGCAATGGAGAGGAATATATGATAATGTGCGATACATAAATGAGCTTGACAGGCGAATGCTGGGATTCAAAGGTGTCCAACAATCTAGTAGTCAAACAGAGGGGATTCAATAAGCAGTGGGCAAGGGGCGTTTTATGGTAAAAAAAATGTAACTTCCTTTTTGAATGTAGCAGTGATAGAAATTAATCGGACTTCTGGTGGAAGAGAGTTTCATATCTTTGGGCACCACCAGAGAAGGCTCTCTCTTTGTGGAAGATCTGTGGTTTTAGGAGTAATGAACTTCCACTTCTTGACTGTCTGCAACCTCCAGATAGTTCTATGTTTTGAGTCAGATAAGTGGGAGTCTTGAGATGTAGGGCTTTGTGGATCATGCATGCTATCTTTAGCTGTATTCTAGCATCATATGGCAGGCAGTTTAGGGATTTGAGGGCTGAGTAGACGTTCTTGTTTCTTGTGTACCTGTGATCAGTCTAGCTGCTGCATTAATAGAAGCTCTTAGTGGGGCCAAGTTATATTTGGGAAGTCCACAGAGCGTGGAGCTACCATAGTCTAGCCTAGGCAGTACCAGAGCTTAAACCACCATCTTGAAGTCCTCCTGTAGAAGGAATGGTTTTAGGTTCCTTAGTGTGTGCATCTGGTGTGTAGCACCCTTGCTTAATTTGCTAATGTGAATCTGCATGTTTAAATGCTTAGCAAGTGTGATTCCGAGGAATATTGCAGAATCGATAATGTGGGGAGTGCAGTGGAAGATATTTCTGCCAGTGGTCGATCTTGGGGGTGTGATTAAAAGGATTTCTGTTTTGAAGGTATTGAGGTGGTTGTCAGTTCGCCAGTTTGATTATCCATAAGGGTAGAGTTGAGTGAGATGAAGTTTTCAGATAAAGTTGAGTGTCATCCGCATACATATGGAAGAGAATGTTTGTGGAGTTCAGAGCATTTGCGAAAGGTTCTAGGAATGTATTCAAGAGTATCGGTGATAGTGAAAATGCCTGTGGAACTCCCATAGAAAATGAGGAGGTCTGGGATAGGGATTGATTTAGATTTACTTTTTGTGATCTATTATGGAAGAAGGAAGTAAACCAATGCAGTACCTTGACCTGAAAAGACCATCTTGTGTGCAAGGATGGGTAAGAGATTGTCATGGTAAACAGTGTCAAAAGCTGAAGAAAGGTCCAGGAGAATCAGAAGGCATGCTTCATTTTGGTCTGGCATTTTCAAGATGTCATCCATAATGTGAGTGAGAGCAGATTCCATGCTGTGACCTCTTAAAAATCCAGAGTGATGTTGGTTCAGAAGTTGGAAATACTCCATGTGTGCACAAAGTTGCATCCGCATGCATTTTTCCAGCAGTTTAGACAGATTGGGGATGGTAGAGATAGGCCAGAAATTATTAAGATCAGATCTGACTGCATTAGTCTTTCATAGAATGGGAGAGACCTTCTGTTCTTTTAGGCAGTCGGGGATGGTGCCATGCAACAGTGAGGCGTTGACAATCTTTGTCCATGGGGGAGGATGGTATCCTTGATGTCTTTGAAGATGGGTGGTGGCAGCGGGTCAATGAAATGATTAGATGGGTTGATCACCCGCAGTGTTAAATATGTCTCTTTTGCTGATGGGAGTAAAGGAGATCCAAGAGTTGTAGTTATTAGTGCAAATACTAGAGGGAATGGTCCGCTCATGGTGAGCTGGAGGAGCAGCTCTCCTGGATGTTGGGACAATAGCCCTCTTTGCTTCTAGGTCGGTAAAGATGCTTTTTGTTTTCTCTGTGAAGAAGGCTGCCAAATAGCAGCATGATGGACGTTCATTGCCAAGGTCAGAGCTGTTCGGTGTCTTTCCCGATTGTTGTTTAACAATTTCAAACAGTTTTTTGGGGCGATTTTTGGGTTCAATTGAGTTGAGTTCAGATGAACTCAGCCTTTGCAGCTCTGATATTTTGGTTATAAGTGTTCCTGATGGATCTAAGGTGAATACGTTGTTCAATGGAGGCTTCAGATTCCGCAGGATCTTACAGCTACCCTTAGGTTATGGCGTTCAGCATTTAGGTTGTCATTGACCCAAGGTTTGAAGATTTTGAAAGAGGCACTTTGTCCAGGACGCCAACTATTGTGGTATTATAGAAATCTGTGAGGACATGAACATCAGACATGTCCGATTGAGGAGTCAAGGCCTATCTACAGCCTGTTGCTAAATCAATAGAGTTTATATTCCGAAGGTTCCTTTTCCACTGCTTCATTTTCTTGGGGGACCCTCTACGGGGACACCTCCTTGTTAATTGGGAAGAAGATGCTGTAATGGCCAGACCAATAACAAGGGATAATGGCATCTATTGAGATGATGTTTCCTTTGGAGATGATGTGGTCCAGAGTTTCACCCTTGTTATGGGTCAGACTCTTGCAATATTGTGTCAGCTCGTGCTTCAATGGGAAGGATTTTAGGCAGTTTACAGCTTGATCATTTGGGTTTGACCAGTGAAGGTTGAGATCTTCCAAGAAGATTTGGGAAACTAGGGTGTTATAATTGGAAGAGAGGATTTCCATTCATTGTTCAATGAAGAAAAGATTGTCTCCATGGGTCTGGTAGAATGTATGTAATTTGCATACTGTGCAGTGATTGCTAGAGATGCTGATGCATAGGTACTCACTGGAGGTTAGAGTGGAGGAATCAGAATGTGAGACCGAGTGTGTATTTCAGTGTATTCAGGCTAATCCTCCACCCTGTTTTATAGATCTGTCCAATCAAAATATGTCATGGCTAGGTGGGACTAGAAGGTCAAGGATAGGGGTGGGCGAGCCATTTAGGCAGGTTTCCGAGAGTATGATGATATCCAGCTCATTGTTTTGAATGAGGTCAAAGATATCGGCTGTGTGTTTACTCGCTGATCTACAGTTGAGTAGTACGCATTTCAATTGGAGAGGTGAATGGGCGGTCGGAGTCTGCATGATGTTCACTCGCTTGAGGTTGTCATTGTTTATAACTCTAAGGTTGTGGGAGGGTTCCCTGTTTGGGTTGGCATGGATGGCTTGGATTAAGCCCAGAGGGGCCTTGCATGATGCCAGAGGGGACGTATTGGTGTTTAATTGAAGGGCATAAGGAAGGAGAAGAACATCAATATCACTGTTTAATAGCTTGGTCTTCATTCTTCTGCAGTGGGAGGGGGAATTGGGGAGTGGTAACATTTTTGGGAGGGACTGAGACAGTGGTTGCACCTGTGAGTCTCAAGGGCAGGTACCCTAGAGTGCATAGCATTCTGAGCAGGGGGAGATGATCGATAGAGAGGGCTTACAGTTCATGAAATTCATCCGTGAGTAGGGGCAGGTGGAGAGAGATCTCTTCTAGGAGTGCAGCCAGGTCTGAGTGTTGGATAAAAATTAGTGGTTGAGTGGATAGTTCCGCCAGAGATGTGATGTCTCGAGGGAGATCTGGTGGGTCAAAAGCGGCAATGTAGAGGTCAGGGGGCAAGTGATTCACTGATGTCTTCTGTAGTAACAGGTCGCATGAAGACAGGATAGGGCAGTGGTGGGTTGAGCTACATAGAAAGGATAGGAGGTGGATGAAGGGGGGTGGGATTGAATGGATTGGATAGAAGCCATGGAGGGCAAGAGTCTGGAGCCTGGTTGATATATATTGAATGTGCTGTGTAACTCTTATAATTTTAATCCCCCTACAGTCATCCCGTTAAAATCGAACCCAATGCTTTTAACACCTAGTAGAAATGGCAAGACCATTACTGCTTCTGTTGTTGGTGTAGTGACTCTTGGAGCCTATGGGGGTGTCATAGGGAATTCACCCAGTGAATTTGCCCAGCTTATTCCGAATACCCCTAGCGGGGTGGGAGGCAGACCAGGTGTTAGGACAGCAAGTAAACCACAAACAAATAACCGTATGTGTGCTTTAGATAATTAATCTACAACTGTTTCTGGGCATACTGGTCGTGTGTTTGGCTGTGATTCTTTAGAAGCTCGTCATGGATTTGCTAATAACCCGCCCAGAAATGATCACAGGGTATTCCATCTTCCAGCTGCCGCCGCCCCATAGGTGGTGGTTTTGAGGAATGTTCCGAACTTACAAGCAGGGCAGACTGAATCCACTGAGCAGTTAATGGCAAAAACAATGCACTGGTTCACTGTTTAGTTGAAGGAAGCAGGGGGACAGGGGTGGGATATCTGTAATCAGTTGATCATGGCCAGGCATTCATCTTGGGTTATTCTACTAAGGACGGGGGATACTGTGTGGCTGCTAATTTTAACAACAAGCATGTAGTTAGACTCCTATTGGAGTGCCTAGGGACCAGAAACGATGGGCTTTGCCCCGGCAAAATATCTCTTCTGCCCCTAGGTTTTTTCTACATACATTGATGTCATTCCCTGCCAGGAGTGGGCGTTCGTAGTGCCCACTACAGGCCGACCCTTTGACCTTACTCTAGCCAACAGATTTACTGCCTTGTCAGGCCTACATGCCTGTGACTGACTGATACGTGCAGACCCACCAGAGATAGAGAACACCCCTAGACAAATCATAACTTCTCATGTGATAGATTTAACCCTTCAGTCAGTAATAACTAGCGGGCCACGGTGTCCCGTGGATTTCTTATTGTTTGAACAAGGTGAAGGATCTAATCCCAACATGTTGAGGATTCTATCTTGAAACACTGCTGGCTTGCTATCGAAGACCAGCTCCTCTGATTGGTCTAACTTCATGGAGTCATATGATGTTATTGCCTCTCAGAAATCCTGGTATTTGAGTATGATTTTCCGGCCAGGCTATTTGGCATTTGGTAAACCAACAATAGCGAGCCATAATGGGCGACCCTCATGTGGATTAATTACTTGGGTACGACAACAGGCAGATTGCCGGGTAGAAGAAATTGGGGTTGATAATCCGGATATTCAGGGCATTAAAATAAACCCTGAGCATGAACGCCCCTTCCTAATAGCAAGCCGTAAAACCCTATTTTGTGAGTCATAAAAAATTGCAACTCGCAAAATAGGGGTTGTACATTCCCCATGCACTTTTTACATGCGCAAACCGGTTCACAAACCTGTTTGCACATGGAAAAACCATTGTACATCTGGCCCAGGATATGTTAGGGATATTTTTAGCAAAAGAAGTAAGGATTTTCAAAATTAATTTAAAAATGAGCACATTTCATAAACTAAACATATTCTTAAAATGCACAAATTCAAAGAATCATACATGTGGAAATCAGTGATGGCAGGAGGGGTGTGTTTGATCCACAGAGACTCCAAAGAGCTCAAGGGACTCCAGCAACCAGCAGCTCCAGCGCCAGGAGCCCCCATTGCAGAGTCACTGCAAAGGGGTGGGGCTTTCTGTGACTTACTATATAGCACACTCAGCATACTCAAAGCATGGGACACCAATGAGAGCAAGAGGGGTATGATTGGCACCCAGAGACCCCAAAGAGCAGAGGGCAGTCCAGCAGCCAGCATCCACAGTGCCAAGAGCCCCCATTGTTGAAACGCTGCAAGGGAAGGGATTTCCCATGATGCGCAATATAGGGCACTCAGCAGCCTGGCAGCGTAGGACATGTGCACGCTGCACTTGGGCAAAGCCCAGGCAAAGGGCGGGCCAGTCCAACAACCTTCAGAGCCTGGAAGAGTTTAGACTGGGCCAGCCCCTATTCATCCAGTGCAAGTGCCTGTTGCATTAAACTTTCTTCCCGCTCTGTGAGTTTGTGGTTTCCATACCATTGAGATAGTACTTATACTGTGCATCCCCCATACTGTTCATTGGAAAACAATAGTCTACGGAGGCACCAACAGGCCCCCCTCATCACAAAAAAAGGTCTTAGCTCTGTTATTGAGAACTGTGTCATTGGCAGGATAGACAGGAGAAATAATATCCTGGAATTAGTAAAAGCACTAGAAGCAAACATTGATGTGTTTATGCGATTCAGGGGACACTCAAAATCTGTCATGCCTGTTTGGACAAGGGGGGGAGGATAGAGAGCTCACCTGCCTTGCCAGTTCGCGCTAAAACTGCTGCCAGCACTCCTGTTTGTTTGTACACCTGGAGCCCTATTTGGACCTTCTGTGCTTTCTCTGAACCCCCGCTAGTCTCCCGCAGCTCTGCCACTTTTTGAAATCCAAAGCGGGAGCCGCCGAGAGGAGACCGGCGAGGGGCTGCACTACATGTCCCAGCAGCCCTTCTGGGGTATAGCGTCATCTGAAAGAGCCTGGAGGCACATTTAAACAATGCTGCCACTCCCTCGCGGGACGCCCGGGGCTAAGCCCGGGCAAAGGGCGGGCCCTCTGTGGCCCTCAGGGGACCTAAGGTGACGTGACGGGCCACCCCTCTTCCGTGTCGCAACCTGAAGATTCACAACCATCATTGTCATCAGGATCCACGTTTGCCTACTGCCCGCGTCGCTGTCTGATTTGAACCAGGACTGTTGGGAAGTCAAGCAGGAAGGTAACAAGACTTGAAGGTGGCTCCGACTGACCATATTGACTATATTGACACTAGAGGGTTAAAGACTGATAGTTATTATTACTAGCATCTAAATGTCGAAGGCAAAAAAATCTATAGCTCCGGGTAATACCATGGATAATTATCTGGTACAAGTTGTGGAGAATATTAATCATGCAAGGAGGTCATCATTGGGCCTTAGCTCCCCACTTTCCTTGTCCCAAAATGAGATCCTAAATACGGATCTAATTGTTTTGGACACCTTGAATATTTCATCCCCAGCCCCCCACGGGCTGGATATGGGGTCACCACAAAATGTGTCAGCCATAATACACTCAGCCACTAAAACGTAAGCACCAACTGGAGATTTAGACCTAGCCCTAGAACCCTCTCTGCATGATCCAGATCTAGAGTTGGAGTTAGTACATTCCTCCCCCCCCTTACCCGCTGCTCCTGTTGCCGCTCCAAGAGTGACTAAAGCGACTGCTAAGATCCTGACAAAAAGGGAAGGGTTAAGGTCTAGCAGGAAAAGGCCAGCTACTCCACCAAACAGGATAAATACAGATGGGAATATGAGCAGAGGAGATGTGAACCAAGGTTGGGATGAAGAGGGTATACTAAAAAAACTCATGGGCATGTTTGATATCAAGCTAAACCAGCTAGTAAAACCCATATTGTCAAAAATCGATCATCTTACTGCTAAAATAAATAAAATGGAGGACTATATAACAGCGACTAACAATAAAATGGGGGAATTGCCGACTATGCTGGTAGAAAAGCTGGCTGAAAAAACTCTACTAGAAGGCCCGCCTCAAGGTGCAATAGAGCTACCTCAGAACGAGCAGGTTCGATCTGAGCCTGGCCTAAATAAAGTCAATCTTCCTACTACTATATCTATTGAGCCTGATGGCAATTGTTTATTACAGGGCTCCAGCATAGAAAATAACCCTATGGAGCTAATTGTTGAAGCTTCACCCCTTATCCTGGTATTAGCCAATGTTCCCCCGCTAAATATAGGCCAGAAAGAACATCCAGAATCCCTATTAAATAAGGCACTCCAATGGTTGAATAACAATATGCATATGTGTCCCGGGGGTAAACACAAATTGGCAGAAGATTTATTAACCGCAAGACGGGTAAAGTGGATAGGGAGTAGCAATACGAAATTTTCAGGAGACTGCGTGGTCTTGAGTCTTAAAGGCCCCGAAGTTTTACCTGAAATTTTGAATAACCTTTTTCCACCCCAACGCAGAACAGCGGAGTTAATCCCACTCACTTTGGACTTTTTTTATAAAAAGAAAAGTTTAGTATCAAACCCGAGCATCCTGAGAACTAAATGGACAACAGTGACCAGTAGATGTGCAAAGGAGGGCCCACCTAATGTTTGGGGGTTACATTTAGATAATAGATACACAGCATTGTCCAATCTAAATGAGTGTGATTGACTTGCAATAGACAAAGGATCATTACTGAAAAATGAGTCAAGATATTCCACAGGCCCACTAGAAAAATTTATGGATCGAAACAAAAAAAATAGGGATCCCGGCCATAGGGTCCCACATAGCCCAAATAGTAATATACTTATATTAGGGTCAGAGGATTCCATGAACACTAGAACAACAACGGGGAATAACTTAAGACCTGAGCAGGGGGGCCAGCCAAAAGTGGCTGTCAGTAGAAACTTGGAGGTGGCATGTACACTAACTTTTATATCCTGGAACATAGCAGGTATAGCTAGTAAGATAGATAACCCAGAATGGCTTGATTATATTGACAAGCATGATATAGTCATGCTGCAAGAAACCTGGTCAGTCAACCCAGTATTTCGATTGGGCTATCTAAATTTTTTTAAACCTGCATTTAAAGGTGGAAAAGGACGTCCCTCGGGAGGATTGTTGATATGGGTTCGTCAAGCATTGTCCTGCTCCATATCACAAAGACAAACAACTTCAAATGATATTCTAGCATTAAATATCAGATGGTCAAATGGCCAAGAAACAGCTTTGTATAATATCTATGCCAGGGGGGTTGGTGCAGGTATTCCTTCCGAAGTCTTTTCCACCTTAAAACAAGACGTTGAAACTCTTCGTCCTAATCCCCACATTATAGTGGGTGGTGATTTTAATTCAACTTTTGAGCCCCTAGGAGAAGAGGATAGGAGTCTTACGGTAGAGGAGGATAGTAGATGGGGAATACCACAATTGGAGATTCCTCCAATAAAAAGATGGAGTGTTACGGCCATTAGAATAAAGAGCCTCTGCCTCGCTATAGGCCTGAGAGCGGCGAATGGGAGAACACAATCCGACCCAAAAGGGAACTCCACCTTTCATAATGGTCGTGCTACAAGCAGGATTGACTATCTCTTAATTGATGTAAGAGCATGGCCCAAGCTACTAGACATGGAAGTGGTCTCACGACTAGAGAGTGATCACCACCCTCTGTATATGACATTCCATTCCTATCAAGAGTCTAGAGTATCCATTAACAAAAAGTTGATGGTAACACGAGATGTCATCTGCTCAAATAATCAAAGACACTTGAAATGGGAAATGTTGTTAAGAGATGAAAGAAACTTAGAAAACATGAAAGAGCAGGTAAGAGAGGAAGTGAACAATATTAAAGCGCATTCTGGGAATCATAATTTCCAGGTATATATGATGGAGGCTCATAAAAAACTATTTTCTAAATTACAAAGTTATTTTATTAAAACAGCAGTCCAAACTCCAGCTAAAAAACCCATAGCTGTTAAAAATTGGTATGATAAAAGCTGTAGATTGGCAAGGCAAAAGTTAAGTCAAGAATTAAAAATAGGAAACCCAACAGCTGTTAGAAGGGCAAGGGATTTTTATAGGCAGACACAGAAACAAGCAAAGAGGTGCTGGGATAAAGAGGGCTGGAGTGAATTGAAGCAGGCATGTACCAACAAAGATTCCAAGCGGTTTTGGGCCTTAGTTAAATGGAACAGGAGTGAGACAGCTGCCCAACCACAAAACCATGTGCCAATAGACGGCTGGAACGACTTTTTCAAACCTCAGTATGCCAGATGCTCGATATATGCATCCATATCTCCCCTCCAAGCTATACTTTTCAGTGATCAGATATTCACTGAAAAGGATGTTAACTTGGCACTGGATTGCGTGTCGGGTGGAAAAGCGCCAGGCATGGATGGTATCCCAGCAGACTTTTTTTATCAGACTGTATCTCTTGGTGCACATATTTCACAATGCTGTCAAATGCAATCGCCATGGGTGGAGAAGTCCCAGCCTCATGGAAAGGGGCAGAAATTATCCCCATATACAAAAAGGGGGACAAAACCCAGGCAAAAAATTGCAGACCCATAAGTCTGATTGACACAGCGCAGAAGATAATGGGCCGACTAGTCCAGAACAAACTGCAACAATGGATTGAAGACCAAAATATACTGTCACCTTATCAAGCGGGTTTTCGCCCCTTGACTAGTAGTGTTGACCAAGTCTTTTATTTTTTAGCCATTTATTGGAGAAATGTCACGCTGCGAAATGGCACATTGTATGCAGTTTTTGTGGACCTAAAAGCTGCGTTTGACTTGGTGCCAAGAGAGAAACTGTGGGAAACCCTGGCGGAGGCGGGAATAAGCCATGAGCTCCTCACTTTTCTGCTGCGACCCCACGAAAATAATTTTGCAAAAATAAGGTGGGGCAAACAGGGGGAAGTGACGACCCCCTTCCCAGTAGAACGAGGGGTGAGGCAAGGGTGCGTCTTGGCCCCAACGCTTTTTTCAATCTATATAAATGGAATAGTTGAGCATCTAAATAAATCTCCAAATGATGCCCCAACCATGGCAGGTGTACACGTCCCCGTACTAATGTTCGCGGACGATACGCTTTTACTATCACGTACGCCCAGTGGACTGCAGAAAGCGTTGGATGCCTTTGGGTTTTTTTGCGACAGCCGAGGCCTGGAATTAAATACCAGCAAAACCAAATTTATGTGCCTGAGTTCCCAAACAGGCTTTAAGGGGGTGATTAAATACAAGGGTGAACCACTGGAAAAAGTAGATGCCTTTGCTTATCTAGGAATCACCCTTCCTATTTCCATTCAAAATGACATGAAATGGAAATCACACATCAACATTTAAAATTTAGCCAGTTAGCAGGTGCAATCACTATTAAACATAATACTTCTTTGACTAGACCTATAAATTGTGCACTTAAAGTGTACAGTATGAAAGTAGTAAGTGCATGCTTGTATGGGTCTGAGCTCTGGGGTTTTTCAGACCTAGGTAACTTAGGGCGGGCGGAAAATAGATTCGTACGAGGGCTTGTTAGGGCCCCGCAAAGTACACCTATAATCCCACTCAAGATGGACCTAGGTAGGAAAAATATTGAAGACATTGCCCGTCTACGTCCTTTGTTGTATTGGAGGCGGTTAATGGTAACCCCAGAGTTAAGTCACTATGCATCTGCTTTTTTTGACGTTGTGAATTTTGATCGCTTCCACGGCATTGCATGGTTAAAGGAATTGCGGGGCACATTGGTGAAATTGGGCCTGGACCATTTGTGGGGTAAAAAGGATGTTGCCCTATTTCCTTCAAAAAAACAACTTAAGGATATCTACTGGGAGTCAGTATACGTAACATTGTATCGCAAAGGTTTGCAATCCTCCCTGACTTCACGTTTTTTGGATACAAAACAAATCCCACTATACGAAAAATACTGGGATGTAGTTGAACGTCCACTGGATAGGAAACTATATTTCCAATTCCGTGTGGGAACTCTACCAGTGAACGCATTCACACAAAAATGGTCTCCATTAAAGGACGCTTATTGCAACCATTGTAAAAACCACATAGAGGACATTGCACACCTGCTTTTTTCCTGCCCCCTATATGCGAATCCACGTCGAATGTGGTTAAAACCTATATGCAGGAACATGGGCACCCGCTGTTGCTCTCAGGCCCTAAGAATCCTAATATCTGATACCTCAACACCATTGGTAATAGGCGTAGCAAAATTCCTTGCATGGGCGTGGGTTATAAGATCTCGTGCTCTAAAGCCTATGGAATAATATGATTTGTTAACTGCCAGTACAATCCTGCTTGTCCCCTTCTAACATTTTATATGAAATTTAAAAAAATTGTATGTATACATTTTTTAGTATTATTAGCTATTCGACTTTTGCTGTTTAATACGTGTTTTAATCCATTACTTTTATACTAGTATTTATTGTATGATGTTTAGGAGGTTGCTTTTATGACTAAATGTCGGATAAAGCTTTGAAATTGAATTGATAGAGAGCTCACCAACTATTCACCCATGTGCAAAGAAAGGCTTCCCTCCTGTAGATTCCCACGTTATCTCCCCACCCCGGGCACAGGTAACCAACCTATCTCAACCTGACTCCGCTTGCAAGGGTCACACGGCACAACCGGTTTTTCCTACCCCTGGTAGTGGCTTCCTGGATCAAATGAATCCCAAAAGATCTGGGGATCCAGGTGGGAGGTACAACCGAGGTGCCTCAGGGTGGGACAGTTGGAGGACCCACATTATTCTGGCAAGAGGGGGCCTGCATCCCACACTCTGCAAGATTATTACATATACAGTTCAAGTCGTCCTCATTACCAGGCTAGTAGGAGTCTGAAAAGCATGAGACCACAGCAACTAGGCCTAAATAGGCCTAGTTCGTCCTGGTACACGTTCCAAAGTTGGCTCCTCGATATTGGGAAGAGCAAGCTGCCTTGGCAAGTCACCCATTGACGGGAAGGGGTGCAACTCAATAATTAGGAGTGGCATCCTAAGAGCAGAGCGTATTGAAAAACCCTGGCTAGTCTTTTGATCCAGCAAGGGTGTCTCTGAGAGTCCCTGGTCTGTCCATGGATGCTTACAGGATGTTTCATGCCCCACACAGATCCTTATCAGATACAGGGGCAACTATGACATGCAGGATGTCTCTAGACATGGTCCACAGGATTATGCTGGGTACAGCTTTCTGGGATACTTTCGTTGACTGACCACCACTTCCCCAGGGCTCAGCCATGCAAATAGGCATACCACTAGTGAGGAAGAGCCCTGGGTTGCAGGAATTCTGAGATAGAGCACGTGGGACACAGTCCTGCGAACCTAATGGCACCCATTAACCTGGAATGTAGCTTGGATAGGCACCAATCTGGGGGATGCTGAATGGGGTCAGCTCATAGAAAACTATGACTTCTGCAACTTTCAGGAGACATAGAGCATGGTGTCTGCCACCAGGAATGGAATAGGTAAACATCTTTTTACATCGATGCAGTACAATCACACAGAGACAGGGCCACATGGGGCCTGGCAACATGGATTTGCATAGGTCTACAATGTTAAACTAGGTACCTACTGTCCAGCTCACTGGATGTGTTGGCCTTAAGAGTTGATTTCAGTAGCAGCAATTCCCAGTTGATGCTTAAGGTTTATAATTGGGTTGTACCGAAGAAGGTAAGGATACCCTGGAGGATTTCCTGATGGAGCATAGGAGTGCTAGGGAGCTAAATAAAGCAGATGATCTAAATGCTATTTTTGAACTAATTATCTCACCAGATTCAGATCTACTGGCATAGCACAATCAAGAAAATAGAATCCCACCCTTGGATCTCACCTTTACTTTCGATTTAATAGCCATGAACAGGCAGACTTTATTTAATACTGATGGCAAGCATACCTTCCACAGGCATGGTAACACTAGCCGTATTGACTATTTTTTAATTTGCCTGAAGAGTTGGTGTTCATGTTATGGTGGTACTCGAAAGGGTGGCAGTGACAATAATTCCCTTAATTTTGACCTTGCTGGGCTCCCTTGCCAACACCCCAATAGTCCAGGGTAGTTCCCAAATAGGAAATGTCAAACATTCCAATAACAGTAAGGCCATCAAAGACGGGGGGGGTGGAAAGGCATCCCAAACTTGTGGAGGCAGTGAACTCCAGGGCCACAAAGCATGTAGAGCTACTGAACAGGAGAGAGGGCTGTTTTTGTCAAAAGCTCATGAGTCCTTCTTTGATAACATCTTGTTGACCCAAGATATAATTTCTCAGGAAGAGGGGAGGGAGAGGATCAGTTAGGTCAGCTAGGCAGGGGGAGGCAGTGATTCGCTCAGCAGACACGCGATTGAAAGTATGACATAGTGGCTTGCTGTTGTTGCTCGTTTTTGTACTTTTTTGATTCCGCTTTTAAAATAGATTCTAACTTTGTCGGTCAAAGTTCCTACCTGCACGCCTTTGACCGGGGGAGTCAGAATCCAATTGATTCAGTACGCAGACGACCTGGTCCTCTTGGATCACACCAAAGTCGGTCTTCAAAAAGGCCTGACAGCATTAGCAGTGTATAACGTTGAAATTAGGCTGGTGGCAAATCCTTCAAAATCCAAGATAATAATCTTTGGCCGCTACCCAAAAAAGAAGTTGATAAAATGGAGACTGGGATCGCTATTACTATCAAGCACTCAAACATACAACTACCTTGGAGTTTGGCTCAGCGATACTGGCCGGCCACAGGTTCACGGACACAAGCTCCAGCAGAAAGCCAAAATGGTTACTTATGCCATTTGCAAACTCAATGCCACCTTGGAAAGTCCGACCACCGTGGCCATCCAACGAGTTTTGAGAGCAAAATTACTACCCTCCCTCAATTACGCCATACAGGCGTTCCCAGGCAAATTGGGGCAAGACCTTGAAAAAATCAACTGCGCAGCCTACAAGAAGTTATTTCGCCTTCCGCTATGCACTAGGAACATTCTAATTCGCCTTGAATTCAACCTCAACCGGCAAACTTTGGAAGAATTCGGAAGCCTGGCAAAATATTGCTATCTGACCACTATGGCATCAGAGAACTCGATGAAGTTTGTCATAAATAAAATATTCAAAAAACCAGGTAATCCATGGTCAGCAGGTCTAACTTCAGCCAAAGAGCTTCTAAATTTAGCGATAGAGAACTGGGACCCCAACATAATAAAGTATACGACCGTCAAAACAGCAATAAAAAAGCAAGTAAGGTTCTGGTCACGAAAATTGGATATTGAAGCTTTGACAGTCAGAGGCTTCCACGAGACGCAAAGCTCTCCACACATTTTAAATGGCCACAAACCTCACCTTCTACAGCCGTTGGGCAGGCAAGCCCTACAAAGGATCCTGGCAGCAAGATTGCATGTGCTTCCCTTAAAGCACCTGTATCCTACGGTTAAAGTAAGTCCAGCAATCACGGAGTGTCGTCTCTGCCACTATAAGCGAGAAACATTGTCTCACATCCTATTATGCTGCCCTGCCATGCCGTCAGTCCGTAGAATCCATCTAAGGCCTATCCTTCTCCAACTGGGAACACGGACAGTAAAAGAGGCAGTGCTTCAACTATATTTGCTGGACACGGTGAAGCACATGGCAAATTTCGCAAAATTTATTTACCATGCGCGAAAAGCCTTAATGGATAGTCCGGCCACGGCACAATTTGACTTTTAACTGGTAGAAGGTCCCATGTAAAACGTGCCCCCTACATACGCATCATTTTATTCAATTTTAAATATGTTATTAATGTTGATTGTTTTCCTTTTTGTATTGATTTTTATTAATCATTCAAATAAAGTATTGTCATTGTCATTGTCATTGTCATTGTCATTGTCACACCTTTGACCGCATTCTTCTCTGCACTGCTCCCTGTTCCATCACAGAAGTCTTCATTCCACTTGTCCCAGCTGCGGTTTTACTTGTCACACCTCACCAGTAAGGCACACATTTCTAACACCATTACTTCCATGAATTTTATCAAGCATTTGCCCATCTCTGTCAAGAGTAAGGCAGCTTCTCTAAAATAATTTACCTTTCTTAACATAGATTGTAGAGAGCTTCCCAAACACAGGGAGCACATTTATGACCTCTTACAGAATATACAACCTGATGTGATCTTCATTACGGAAACATGGCTACATAATTGCTCTGGTCCCGATGTTGCAGCCACCCTACCACCAAATTACATGATCATTAGAAAGGATCGTGGTGACAAAACTGGTGGTGGCATTGCGTTAATTTTTAAAAAGGCTTTTACCTGCAAATGAGAGAATCTACCCTTTGAGGGTTGTGAGGCTAATTCTTTTAGAAACCTTCTCTCACCTCAAATCAAGCTTTCTGGGATCTTGGTTTACCGTTCGCCAGGGCTAGCAGGGCCTTGGGCAGCGACGTTTTCGGAACTCATCGCCCCTTTTCTGTAAGACGCTACCAATTTTACTTTCCAGGGAGATTTAAATATTCATTTTAACAACCATGCATGCACTCTTAGCTCTGCCTTGATAGCCGATCTGGCAGCTTGAATGTTTTACTTTGCAACTCAGGCACCAGCCATAGGGCAGGATAATTGTTAGACCCTATCTTCACCAATTTACCAAATATCTTATGCCAGACAGCCCTTTCTATAATCCGGTTGGGTTATTTTTTGGTTGGTTTTAAGGTGAGGCTAGATCTGCAGTGTTATAATAATTTCATTTCAACTACCAGACCGGAGTTCAGAAACTAGATGAACCTAGATTTAGATTATTTCAATCAACATCTCGCGAATAACATTCCTGCCATCTCTTCTATTAAGACATCTGATTTGGACACCATCCATACTTGGATCATGACATCCATCGATGCATGCCTTCTAACGTCTATAAAAAAATGAATAATCATCGTCCCCCTGCCTCTTGGTTCTCAGAAAGGTTACAAGTAGAAAAAAAACAAATGCAAAGCACTGGAAAGACGTTGGAGGAAGGACTATGCGCCTGAATCCAGACATATTTACAAAATAGCCAATGCTACTTGGCTGAAAATGTTAACAATAATATTACATCAGCACATAATAATCCCAAAGTTTGGTTCAAAATAGTAAATTAGCTTTCAGGAGCAACTAGCCAACCGGCGTCTCCCATTCTCAATGAAGTTCAATGCGAGGACTTGGCAAAGTAGGGAAAATCAACAAGGAACTAAATGCAGTAACAACTAATGTGGAGCAGCAAACGAAGAGTGCTCCCTCTACGTCAGGCTGTGTTACTCCACTGGGGACCCATAGCACTGTGCCAACTAACATGCTAAAAAACTGGCTGCCTTTGGACATCCCTTCCTTCAGCCGCATCTTAAATAGCCTCAAATCAGGCTCAACAAACGATCCTCTTCCCATCTCCAATCTCCAAAAACTAGAACCATCTTCACTCAAACTCATCATGGAGTTGCTCAATGCATCACTGAAGGAAGCAATTTTACCATATGCATGGAAATATGCCATGGTTCTCCCCCTTTTGAAAAAATCTAATGCTGATTCGGCTGAAACCTCCAATTTCTTCCCGATTTCGTTACTTCCTGCCTTTTCAAAAATTGTAGAAAAGCATGTCAACTAACAGAGTTTGTGGACTCCCAAAAAATCTTACATGCATCACAATTGGGCTTTAGAGCGGAGTTCTCTACAGAAACCACGCTCCTGGGATTTACTGAAACTCTGCGCCAAAATCTTGACATGGTTGAAACAGTGGCACTCTTACTGCTTAATAAAAGTTCCACAACCCTTGTGCATAGTTGGTTCAGCATTCAAATGGCTAAAGGACTTTTTGACGGGCTGGACTTTCCTGTTTTTTTTCCCCGTCTACTAGCTTTAAGTCCACGCTTCTCCTTACGGAGTACTGCAAGGTTCGATCCTCAGCTCATTATTGTTTAATATCCATGTTAGCCCTTAGCAACAATAGCGAAAGAGGCTGGGTTGTCTATCTTCTCTTATGCTGATGATACCCAGCAAATCTTATCTTTGTCCATCAATGAGGCATCCATGGTGTAATTTCTACGTAGGACTGCAAAAGAAAGCTAGCTTGATGCACACCAATCGGTTAAAATTAAACAGTGGAAAAACTGAAGTTCTTATCCATGGAAAAAACAAAGATCTCTAGGGTCCCTCATCATTGGCCTCCTCAAATGGGTCATCTGCCTCAACCGGTGCAATCAGCACGCAATTTAGGCGTAGTTATAGATGACCAGCTATCTATGAGGCAGCAAGCAGTCAAGGTCCCCTAAACCTGCTTCACCATTCTAAAAAGGCTCAGAAAATAACTCTGGATGTTGCCTAGTCCTACACAAAGAACAGTGATCCAGGCCTTGATTACAACCAGGCTGGACTATGGCAAAATCCTGTACTAAGGAGGTGGTCATTTAAACAGTAACAGCAACCATTGAAACGCGTCGATGCCTTAATGTTTCTGAATCCATTCAGTAGAATATCTGCGAAGAACATAGGATATTCTACCAGCTTTTCTTTTTGAGTATTGAATTTGGATCAGTGGATGTTATAACCTATATAGGATTGTGCAATAGGGACTACTGTAGCTTTTTGTGTATAATTTTATGCGTATTTTTTAACACTTCATGTTTTAATGAATTTCTTCTGTATAATATAGGAAGATGTATTGTGTATGAACTGGCATAATTAATGTTTGAACATTGCATTGGATTTCAAATTAGTTTCAATATATTTTTGCAAATTATATGTAAGAAATAAATTACACTTTAAATGGTACATTTTGACTTTGGGGTATATGTATACCACCTTATGTGGGGACTGGTTGTGAATTTTTTTTTATTTAAAGTTCATTTTAGATTCAACCAAGGGGAGCCCTTATATATGACTATCCATAGTGGAGCAACGGTTTATAAGGAACCTTAATGAACTCGCCTGCTAGAACGCCACTGTCCCCTCATTTTTAGACCTGGGTTTCAAGAAAATTGCAATATGCTGACCTTTTGGCACAAGTTATGGACAATACCTACATTCAACTTTTGGCCTCTGAGTACGCTAGGAAAATACCTTGGCTCTCTACTATGAAGGATCTGCATCATAGTCAGAATAGGGATGAGTATTGGGCAGACCCTAAAAGCATGTGCATGATTGGTAAGGTCAGTATAAAAGGACTCTTTTGGGAAAATGTGGCGGTTAGGAATATTAGGATGTGTACAGGTTACCTATGTGTGTCTTTTTTTATCCAGAAACCTATAGCCGCCTATGCAGGTACCATTGATAAAATTGCTCCTCTACAGGCTAATAAACTATATTTGCAATTTAGGTATGGTACCTTACCCATAACATTGTTTACCAGTCAATGGCATCAGACAAAGGGACAAACAGATGATATGTGTCCAGGCTGTGATGAGTGTCCTGAAACACGCATTCATGTTCTCTTATACAAACAAATATGGGCAACATGGGTTGTTCCTTTGTGCAAAAGTTTGGGGAATAAAGTTCTCATGATGTTGATACTGATGAAAGTCAGTCTTCACACAGCTCCAATGAAAACAGTCTATCCAAACTGCCATGCCATGCCCACCCTGAGCCAGAACACAAGCAATCCAGGATCATGTTGTCTTTGTTATGGGCTCATCTTTCGGGAAAAGCTTAGTTTCAGTGATACAATGTGCTCAGGACGCACGTTTGAGCATACCTGCCCAACTTAGGGCAACATATAAAAGTATACAAAAGTGATGGCAGGAATGCTTGAATGAATCTCAGTCACTGGTAATTACACAGGGCCACATCCCAATCCATTCTTATTGTATACACCATGCCATCTCAGTTTAGACCCAGCTTTATACAAATTGTTGGCCCTGCTCCAATGGGATCAGTCCAGCCCAAAGTGCCAAACTGTGTCCTCACTAAACCGGGTACAAGCAACTCAAGACCAGTTTTGCCTTGCTTATGGGCTCATCAGTTGGATATGACTGGTTCCAGTGAACCAGTGTGTAAGGGACCCATGTTGGGCATAATCATCCCACTTAAGGCAATATACAAATGTATACAAAAAGTGATGGGTGAGATGCTTGAATTAATAGTGGAGAGGTGTGGTGCAGCGGCCAGGGCAGCTGACTTCCGAGCATAGGGTTCATGGTTCGATCCCGACTCCGGCAGCAGTTCAGTTAAACACCATGTGACTCTGGGCAACAGCTTACTTAATTTCCACGATGGCCCCCAGCACCTTCAGACCCATAAGGGTGAGTAGTTTGCGCTTTACAAATACAGATTTACAATCTCAGCCACTGATAATTACTTGGAGCTGCCTCCCAATCCATGCTTACTTTGCACCCACCTGATATCACTTCAGTTTAGACCCAACCACACTCAAATCATTCTTGACCATGCTCCAGTGGAAACAGTCCAGCCAAAACTGTCAAGCCAAGTCCTTCCTGAACCAGAATACAAGCATTGCAGGATTGGTTGGGCCAGTGGAGCAGGGTCAAGTCTGATTTACATATTGCTGGGTCCAAAGTGAGGTGACATAGTGTGCAAAATAATGATGGACTAAGACTATGAGTGACCTGGTGTATTATGTGGGGCAGAGCTCCCAGCGTGTATTACATACAGTTATTATCACATGCATAATGCTAAGTAAACCAGTGAGTTATGTGGGTCACTACACTGAATGTGTATCAGTTTTACAAAGAGCTTTAAGTGATTCAGTCAATGTTTTATAGTGCTCTGAGTGAGATTATTTATTAGCAATCACAGATTTCTTAGTGACTCTTAGTATTTTCTGATAAAGAGACCTCAGCATAACTGGGTATTGCAGAAGAGTTATGAGTGACCTCTGGTATTTTCATAATAAAACAATTATAGTGTTTAGTAGAAGCCTAACACTAAACCACAATAAGCTCACACTGAACAACATTACAAAGTGACCACTTTATCTTAACTTCAATTGTACAAGTTCAAATGGAAAACTGTCCTTAACATCTTCAAAGGGTATACAAATGTTCAGTAGCACTCTAAAGCCATGACTTCCAAGTAGGTCACAAAGGGTATTTTGATCTCTGTGCAGACTCCAGTTTGAAGAGGTTGCACTAAAAGAATATCGCGGCCAAAATATCGAGCGACACAATATCAAAAGTTAAGTGGATATCGGAAATTTAAATATACCATTCATAACAGTACCTTGAAGATATACATCACTAAGGTACTTATATGTAGAGTTAGATATACAGAATATATTCTTGCTTACCTATTGATATTTCAGTTTTGATCATATGTCCTGATATTTTGCTCCATTGATATTCTGATTACGATATTCCGGTTGCACACCATTTGCTCAGGGTTCAATTTCAACTCCCAGCTTCTAATCATGACTTATCTGTTTGCCAAAATCTATTTTGAAAATGCTGTTATAAACCTCTCAAAAGATGACTCTGATGAATACTTCCTGTACCATTCCCTATTATGTGGCAATGCTGGGTGCACAAGTACAATGTGGGCATGGTTTGGGCCCATACGTCAAAGTTACAGTATGTCATGACTAAGTAACACATCACTCTCTATCGAAGGCACGTCTTCAGTATACTGACTGTCAATGTGTATTGTGGGTTATCCTAAAAAAGCTGAGATCAGCTCTAAGATAGGAAACTAGGGAGGTTGACAGCAATCAACTTGCTAAGTTACATTCCTTCACTTCCGGACTCATCAACATTTTTGGTCTCTATATTTTAAATGCAGGTATCAATCCAGACTGTGTGTTTCCATTCATCTACCAAGGAGTAACCTACCAAAACTGCACCACAAAAGATTATTCTACCATGTGGTGTGCCACCACTAGCAACTTCGACATTGATCATCGCAGGATCGAATGCTATGGCAGAGGTAAGTGTAAAGCATTTTCACCTTCTAATGATTTTTCTTCATGGATCTTAGAATCACCACCTGAATCAAAATTCGAACTGCCTATAGAAATGTGACTTGGAGTGTGCAAAAGTTAATACTGGATTGAAGAAACTCTACTATGTGTTCATGATAGGATACAAGGAGGGAGCCAGGCTTCAATATTCTACACTCCTCTCCCTTAATCAAGGTTCCAGAGCCTTAGGTGTAAGCACCTGTTCAGTTTTACGTTTTGTAGCCAGGTTAGGTCCCTGAAATGTTGTTGTAGATACAGTCCCTCCAGACCTGTTAGTTCAAAGCAACAAGTTCAGGTGCCCAATGCATCTCTCAAGGCGGTTGTACTAGGGTCTGGCTTAAAATAGACATTAAAAACACACACGAAATAAGGTAAAATTATTTTTTGTTGCAGAAAATCCAACAGCCCTTAATAAAACAAATAGGAGCTCACAGATCACAAGAAAAGTGAGAAGTTCACAGTTGGTTCCCCAAGATCTGGTGCCCAATTTATAGTTGATGTATGTTTTTTTAATACATCTGTTTTTTTTTTTTTGTTGTTTGTTTTTTTGCAGAGTTTTATGTAGCGCGAACTAGACCCAAACCGAATCGGGTATCAGAGCGCTTTAAATAGCACCAGTTACGTTACATGTGGACAGACACACATTCATTTAGGCACGGGGAGATTAAGTGATTTGCCCAGAATCATAGAAGGTTTTGGCGTTGTTACCGAGACTCAAACCCAGATCCCAAGGTCCGAGGTCGAGCGCCCTAGCCGTTAGGCCAACTCCTCTCCCCTATATGTGTATTTATGCATTTGGTGACAGCATTGGTTCTGCCCACTAACCCGCTGGATATTGTATACAACAAATTCAAAGCAAAGAACAACAAAATATTATTGTAAAGTAGCCGAACGCTTAACAGGTTATTAATAAATAAGCAATTATCGAGATGGACCTTAATTGACACACTGGAAATTCCCTTTTCTGACCCTGATTCATTATACTCTGTATTTTATTCTATCTTATTCAAGTTCAAGTACTTAATTGGAATTTATAAAGTTGCACATCTTACCCCAAGTTAGTGGCTTGGAGCTTTTTTAAGGCCTGGAAAAAATAGGTGGATTTTTAGCCACGTGATCAGGCAAAATGTCTGTGAAGGAGCGGTTAGGATCACAGGCCAGTAAAAGGAAACTACATTTTTGGATCTTGTTTGCACATCGCACTCAGATCAATTATCATACTGCATTTCCTCCCTGGTGTGGTGTGCAGGTTCAGATAAGAACACTTCTCTACCTCACCTGGACTGTCTCGCCGGACCTGCATAAGTGGCAACCTCACCTCCTGACTTCCAGTTTGCCTGACTGTGAGACTATAGCCAACCCATGTTGGAGCTCAGGTTGGAACATGAGCTCTGCTTGCCACTCCTGATCCAGCATGTTAGACTCAAACATGAAGGGGCACGTTTCTCAAGAAATGATGCAGTGCAGCAAGCCCCCTTGCTGTGCTGTGTGATGGGGAAAGAGTAGGAATGTGCAATATTTAACATTGTACGGCGCATTCCTGTCCTTTCCTTGTTCTGGTGCACAATGTGCTGCCTAGCATCAACAGACGCAACCTTGCACCATGGTGCAAGGTTGCCTGTGTTGTAAGCAGGATTGTTTTTGTGCAGGAGGAAAAATAAAGATAGTTCTCCTTGTTATGCCTCACCTAGGAAGGCATAGAATTTTGATGAATTCCCAGGTCAACCAGTAATTGTAAATCTAGGAATGCATCAAAATCCATGGGTGTATGCGTGGGAACACGCACGCCCAACCCATGGTACGGCTCCCTGGGGCAGAGTAACGTAACACAGAACCACAAACTGAGGTAAATAATCTTCCTTCAACAAAGGCTTTCACTGAGTTGATTTGTTTGACTCGTTCTAAGGATTCCTGTGCTAGATGTACGAAGCACTGGTCGCAAATACTAGTTGCAACTTACTATGATCATTTTTGCGACCAGTGTGGTATTTTGCGAACCGACCAATGAACTACTGGGTCGGTTATCAAAATACTGAATCGTAGTGGGGCACAATTTGACATACTCCATAAATATTAATGAGGTAGGTCACAAATTCCGACCCACTATGATTCACAGTCATCACAGGGATGGTGGCTTGGGGGTCAGCAGACCACCATGTCTTTGATTGCTTTTAAATAAAGCAATCATTGTTTTTTTTAATTACAAATGTTCCATTTTAACTAACTTGATGTTTTATCAGCATTCACAAAGAGTAGGGGTCCCTTCAGAACTCCTTCCCATTTGTGAATCGGTTACCTCTTCTTTTGTACATTCTGTAAGGTATTAATGGTAGTTGACAGGATTTCAGTCGCAAAATATTATTATAGCCCATTCTAAATTGGTATTTGAAAGGATGCCCTAAACATCCTGTCGTAAAGAGGATGTACAACACATCAAATTAAATAAAGTAAAGAATTTATTAATGTCGAATGTGACTTCACTCCCTGGCAACTCAAGGCCAAGTCGAACGCCAGGCTCTCCCGGTAACCGTAACATATTTGAGCACAAGATCAAAACACATCCCCATCCAAAAATGATTTGGTATTCAGATCATAATAAGCTTTATTCAATTTCAATCATATAACATCACAAAAGCATAATACATAAAAAAGAAACCTATTTAAAAATAACACATATGTACAGTAATTCTATGTTTCATCTATTTACATATGCACATAAACCATAAATATTTAATAAAAGTAATAAGATATTATTTAAAACTTTACAGTCCCTGTCCTCTCTCCGGAGATCTGACGAAGGATTTGGAGTCCTTGCAGGTGTGGTTGGTTGATAGGCTTAATGACCTGGCCCCGGAACTAGTCCCCCATCTGACTCCCAAACGAGTCTCCGCCCCTTGGTTTACCGTTGCACTGTCGGCTAAGCGGCAGCAGTGCAAGGTAGCTGAAAGAACTTGGCGGCTAAAATACGACGTGGAGGCGAAGGTGGCTTTTAAGAACATGGTCAAGGAGTATCACCGAGACATCCGCCTAGGTAAGAAAATCTACCTGGCAGGGAGGATTGATGCTGCCTCCAACTCCTGCAAGGAGATCTTCTCTATAGTGAGGGAGTTTACATCGCCCCGGATAAACACTGCTGAGGAGAGGCCCTCTGACGCGTGGGCTGCAGATCTTGCTGATTTTTTTACCAGCAAGATCCAACTGATACAGGCCTCTTTCCCGGCGATCATCCCCGAGGAGCGGACTGTCAGTAAGGCCATTCGATCGCCCCCGGCGATGCCGGGCCCCACATTGGGCGCATTTCCACCTATTTTGGCGCCCGTCTCCTTAGCACTTTTGAGCAACTTGAAGTCCGGCTCGCCCCTGGATCCCTGCCCTGCTAAGATTCTGGCGAAACTGGCTGAGGTTATTAATCCATTGGCTAATCCGCTGCTGAATCTCTCGTTGAGCCAGGGAGTGGTTCCGCAGGCTTGGAAGCAGGCAATGGTCATCCCGCTGCTTAAGAAGCCTGGCCTGGACCCTAAGGCCCCTGTCAACTATCGGCCTATCTCTCTGCTGCCGGCTCTTACGAAGGTTGTTGAGAAGCACGTGCAGACGGTGCTCTCCAACTTTCTAGAGTCGAATGAGATTCTGCATGCCACCCAGTCAGGTTTTCGCCCGGGTCTTAGTACGGAGACTGCGCTCCTCGAGGTCTCCGAAACAATCAAGGGGATCTTGGATTCAGGGGGCAAAGCCATGCTGGTGATGTTGGACTTGTCGGCGGCTTTTGACACCGTTCCCCATGATGGTCTTCTCACAAGACTCCATGAGATAGGACTTCGGGGAACGGTGTTCAGCTGGTTTTCTTCTTTTCTAGCTGGCCGCCGGCAAACGGTCTGGGCCGCTCCAGATTCCGCCGTGATGCCGCCTCTGGGAGTCGGGGTCCCTCAGGGCTCTATCTTGAGCCCGACCCTCTTTAATATCTTCATGACCCCTTTGGCGGCATTGGCGGAGTCGTTTGGGGCCCGGATCGTATCTTATGCCGACGATACCCAGCTCCTCTTCTCTTGTAAGAGAGGAGAGGACTTTGAGGGGGAGAGTATCCGGGATTGCCTTGGGGCTGTGTTTCAATGGTTCCATCTACACAGCCTCAAGTGCAATCCCGATAAGTCTGAGGTACTCTTCTTCGGGTGCGATGTGGAACCAGAGTGGCAGGCCTGGTGGCCCATTAATATGTCCCCCCCTTTGTGTTCATCCCAACTGGCTAAGAACTTGGGTGTGAAGATGGACACGGGGTTAACAATGAAGGCCCAGATTCTCGGAGTGTCGGGTATGTGTTTCGGCCTCCTGAGGATGCTACGGAGGTTTCTTCCCCTACTATCGGAGGAGCACAGGAGGCTGACTGTGCAGGCCCTGATAGGCTCCAGGTTGGATTATTCTAACGTTCTATACCTGGGCCTGCCAGAGTACCTGTTACAGCGGCTGCAAGTTGTGCAGAACGCTGCGGCGCGAGCAATCTACGGATTGAACAGACGTGCCAGTGCCACGGCTCTGCTCCAGACCTTGCACTGGCTTCCAATCCGTAAGCGGATCGCCTTTAAGACCTTAACTCTGACTTACAAAGCTCTTCATGCGACGGGGTTTAAGTATTTCCAGAGGAGACTCGCCTTCTACCAACCGGCGCGCTCTCTGAGGTCAGAATCCTTACTTCTGGCGACCGTTCCACGAGTGAAGCGAGCACGCCTGGGAGGTCGCTCCTTTGGATTGCTGGCGCCCCAACTGTGGAACTCTCTGCCCCTGTCACTTCGGGGAGCCACTAGTTTATTAGCCTTCAGAAAGGACCTTAAAACGTGGTTATTCTCCCAGTAGGCCCCCTGTGTGTGTTGTTTTTTCTCTGTATCTGCAATTCTCTCTTTTTAATGTGTTATGTTAGTTTTACTGCAGCCTTCGTTAATTAAAAGCGCCGGGACACTCTTTTTGAGTAGCCGTGCGCTCTACAAAAGCCATTTTAACATAACATAACATAACATAACAGTGACAAAAAACATTTCAGAAGACTACAACCAGACAAACTTTCTATGGGGGTTAGATATCAACAGTTTTCCTTACTCTCAATATGCTTTTTGAAAAAACAGTCATAACTCCAATGCAGTAGGCGATATCCAGAGATTGTGGGTATAAAAAGGCGGGTCAACATTGACTCCACCCCTCTCCTTAATAAGGGCTAGATCCATCTTGATCTTTCTTTAACATCAAATTTACAAAATAAGGTCAAATGTATAGTTTTTTATGGAGACGATTCATCACAGGAACAGCAGCATAAATATTTAGACCAGTTGTTCATCTCTGGGTAGCTGGTTAACCGGTGAAAAATCCCAAATCTAAAACGGGTTAAAACATATCTGTCATATACTCCCAAACAGCATAAAAGATATGGTTGCATACCATATGTTATCAGAGTCAATTGATGCTGGGCTACTGATGATTTATTCATTTCATGTGTAAGCATATTTTTTTAGCTCCTTTCTAGGGATTTGGTTTTCAGTTGCAAACCCAAATTGCAATCGGTAATGTGTTAAGGAATCTCAATTTGTGTTTGTTAAATATGGTCGCAAATGTGGCAATTTTGCAAAACAGACTTTTAACCAATGCAAAATGCCATCATACATTTAGCCCCGGTTTATTAATTCCTTGTCCAGTTGCTCTGGACCATGGCAATAGGATATAAATAGCTACTAGGTAGAAAGTAGTCCGCTGGCTCCCACTAGTTGAAAATGCCACTACAAGGCTAGCCGCTGGTATGAATAAAAGAAAAAATATTATTCCTGTCCATAGATAGTATTTAAATACATTATAATTTAGCATTACAAAATACTTCTCACTTTTTTGTGTGCACATTTAAGTGGTAAATTCCAAGACAGGAAGAGCAAAGTATGGGGACAGAGCATTCTTAATAGCTTACACTAAATACTAGGATATCTTTCTATTCTCTCTGCATGTTTGAACAACATATTGTACAAATGCAGAATAGAGCAATTCAATTTGAGAAGAGAGCATTTTACCAAAATGTGGGATGGCTTCAATATTAGGCTAACCCGTGGAGTTTTGAAACTAATGTCCCAAGGCAAGCCAGGGAAATATGGTTTAGTTGAACTGCATAGCTTATTTTTCCTACATATATTACAGTGCAAACCATAGTGAAAAACAAGGTTTCATCATATTTACATGCTGAAAAAGGGAAAAACAGTCCTAACATCTACACTTCTCTAAGTAAATCACTTATCTTTACCCATATTTTGTCAAAAATCTTCAAACTATGCCTAAATAGAACGCAGTTTACCTCTATGCAAAATGATGGCTCTCTAAATAGTGTGCTAAAAAGAAGTACGCTGTGCAGGAGTCCAGTGGGTTCCAAACTGGTTTACATAGGCTTAAGTAGATAATACTAATGCTCACTTTTGTGGTACTGTGGGCAAGCAGTTAGGCTTATCAGATGGCAGTGCTAAGCATTTGTTGTTCTCACAGAGGTAATAAATGAGACACACATTTAAAGAATAAATCTGAGACTAAATTTGAAAAATAATACTTCTTTAAAAGTATTTTGTAAAACCAAGAGCATTGTTCAAAAAGATGTACTGTTTTTATTATCAATTTTTAAAGGGAAAAAATTCTTTCAAAGTCATGTGTCTTTACACAATGCAATCCTGTGTGCAGAAAAGTCATGCATGCATAAATGTAAGAGTCAGTCACCTGGAAACAAGCTGCACAGGTGGACTTGTAGGCAAGTCCAAGAGGTCCCAAATGGGGTCTTCGGTCGCAAGGGCCTTTAGAACAAGAAAACACAGTGGTTCATTGGTACCCAAGCCAGGAGCGTGGTGTGCAGAGCAAGCATGTTGGTTGAGATAAATGCACAATTGGGACAAACAACTGGCAGGGGCTAAATCAGGACTGCTAGGCCACTCTCTAAGTGGGTCTCAGTGATGATGACATCCCTTGATGGCTGCTTGGTTGTGGTAAAGTAGGGCTCTCTCTGTTGTTGTTGGTTGCAGGGCTTCTGGTAGCACGGGTATTAGTGCTGCACGGCTCTGGTTGGATCTGGTATCTTCACATTTGGTGGAGAGACAAATCTGAATGTCCAGAGCACTGGAACTTTTTCCTGTTCATTATTTGGTGTCGGTTGAGGCAGAGGGCTGCAAGGCGGTGGACTAGACTCTGCTCTGCGGTGCCTGCAGACTGCAAGGGAGTATCTCCTCTACTCCAAGGAATACTGCAGGCAATTTTCAAAGTTCTGGCAGGCTACTTGATTTTCTGGTAGTATTCCAGCTTTCAGGCTATCTGTCATGATTGTCAAGAGAGTTATGCACCAGAAGTTCGTAGGGCTTTCTGCAGTTTTCATCAGACAGTGACTCTTCTTCATCCTTCTTCTCTTGATCCATCAAATCTGAGTTTTTGGGTTCAGGGGTGTACCTAAGTACTCAATTATGGGGTGTTAAGGGTAGTGATGGTAGTAGTCAATGGGCTGCCTACTGTTCGGGTGTCTACACCCTCAATAGAAACCCTAGAAAACTAATTCAATCCAAAAAAAAGATAGAGACTTTTGAAAAGGTGGTGTCCATATCAACTATTCCACCTAGGGTTGCTGCTGGCTTGGTGGGGACATAATTCCTCATCTTACAAATTTTTCCACCTGTCGGGACAGGGGGAGGGCATCTAAACTATTTGGAGAGCCTGGGGTCCCATAACAAAGGTGGCAGAGCCCTGGAATGCAGGTCCTGCGTGGAGGAGGTGTGAACACCTCTGTCCAGAGCAGGCTTTGTTCCTGGCCTCTGAGAGCAATGGCTCTCAACTCAGATGGTCAGCAACATGGCTGTGGCGGCAGGCTGGTCAAGATCAGTCAGTCAAGCCACTAGTTGTCAGAAGGTTTTCAGGAGGCACCCCTAAGGTGCACTCTGGGTACATTTATTATTAAACGGAATACTAACATCAGTGTATGAGATGTTTGATAAGAAACATAAGTGCATACAGTGAAGCCATCCTGTAGCTGGAGAACTCGCAATCATGAGTTTCCGGCCCATGAAATCAGTATGGCTTTCCTGCACAATGCAGATATGTCCACACAAGGGATAAAGTCCACCCTGTCTTAGGGCTGTAGGGCCTGCTGTACGGATCTCTTACCTATACCACATATAGGGCCTAATTACGAGTCTAGCGGTCCTCACACCACCAGGCTCATGGTGTGGTCGTGCCACCCTGGGACCGCTGACTCGACTAAGGAGCCGCCATTTCTGTAAGGATTGCAGGCTGGTTCCACAGGAGCGTCAGGAATCCGAAGAGTAGTCCGCAGCCTTCCCCTACGGCCTTCCGACTCTATCAAGCACTAGAGTACGAGAGACACGCCAGGGGAAAACAGGGAAACAAAACAAGGAAAGATGGGGGGAGACAAAGATGGTGGATGGTGACCTCCAGTAGTGGATGCGGGGTGATTCAACGAAGGGAACCGGTTAACAGGTAGGCTGTAACGAAAAGAGGGAGTAAACACTCTATCTATAACCCAGTAACTGGAATACTCTAACATATATGTACACAACACCTGTCACATACCCCAGGTTCTTAACGTGTCGCTGATGTAACATAAGAAGGTGCAAATAAGGTACAGCGTCTGGAGCTGGGTTAGAAATGACACAATGGTAAAATGAGCACGTGCAGATTAGATACTGTACATAACAATATAATCTAGTTAATTCCCTTCTTACTTCAATTGTTGTGTAACAAGCCTTGAAGAAACGTTCACTACTGTATGGCAAGAAAAGAACCTTCAGCCCACTTCTTCTGCTGATGTTTATAACCATCTATGTAAACCAGAGAGGAAAATTCAGAATTTACATAAGATCCAATAGTAATAAAAGAAGTGGTAGCGCATAAGCGCTCTTACCGTGATTCCCTGTAGTGTAGAATATATGCACCCACCCTGATCCACGCAAGTATACCACCAAATGCCAGGGAAGTGAAAATCCAGTATAAAAATCAGGAATCTTCAAGATATACTGGTATCAGGGGGAACGTAGGAGAAAGAAAGGAATGGGGACAGAAAATAAACACTACATAACTAACTAAGCGGGAAATCCCAGAGGGATAGGGGATATGCCTGCACCGGACAGCGGAGAACAAGCCCAGCCGTCGATGCAGCAAGTATGATCAAGGAGGAAAGAAAAGATGAGTCTCACCGGATGGCGGAGTCAAACCCGGCCGCCAGGCAAGACTCAAGGACCAGCGGGGAAAAAAAGGAAGGATTCACGCTAGGGGCCGTGAACCAACTACCTATGTGGGGAGCAAGGCTGAGCCCTGCCGGATGGCGGAGCGAAGCCCGGCCGCCGGGCGAGGCTCAAAATAAGGGGAACTAGGCGTCTACTAAGTACGCCCAAAAGGCAGCGGAATAGCTGCAGCTTGAAAGCGTAGGAACGGAGCCCGCTATAGAGCGCGGGGGCCGAATACGCTAAGCACTAGAAACAACAGGCAGAATCAAAACAGGAACTGCGGAGTCCGGAAACAGGATACGGAAACAACAGGAGCTTGACGCAAGAACGTGAAGCGTCGCTCCTTGTTTCCCAGTCCATTAAATAACATGGGTCTTAAAGGGACAGCGTAGGGGAGTCCCGAAGCATGACAATTTCCTGGCGGTGGTGCGGCAGTCAAGAGGCATCAATATGCTTAGCAGGACTTTCCTCACCGCCACTGATTTCATGAAGGACTTTCCTCCATGAAAACAGCGCCTCGCTCCATGTGAGGGCACAACATGTGACCCCCTGTGTGCATGCACCCCTATTTCCAGCACAGCATGTATTTCAGGTAAATACTGTGCTGGAACTGAGCGCGGCCAGTGGAGTTTTCGGGTATTGTCCCACTTCACACTTCGTTTGGAGCTCAAAGTTTCTACAAGAACTAGGAGGAGTAGCACGAGTTGCACACGCCTTGACATCTGTGGTGGTTGCCGTGACAACCATGTGGCCATGCCCCCTCTGTCCCTCTGACATAGCAGCAAGGCGGGATCCTTGTTGCCTGCAGCCCTCCCCCTAGAGCAAGCCCTCCCAACCATGCGGTGCACTGCACAGCCAGCTCCCTTGACTTCTGCTTCCATAGTAGCCCTTCCCTATACTCAGAGCTTGACCCAACAGCGGCTGCAGCACGTAGAGTAGGAGGCTGGGGCTGTGCCGCAGGACAGGGCAAAAAGAAGAGGCTTAATTCGCCCCCGGAGGCCACCGAGCCATCGCCCTCCCCTGAGGAGCCAAGGCAGTGAGCGCAACAAGAAAACCACCCAGACTACCATGCCAGATGCCACCCCACTGCCTCTGCGGATTTTAGAGGTAAGGGGGAGCAGCACAGGTGTGGGATCAGACTTGCTGTATTATTTAACGCATTCTCTGGCCAGCACTGGTGATGCATTTATTTTCAAACACTCAAATGTTCTTCTGACAAAAGACTGGTGCATACATGCATGCAGGAATCACCAGTTTAATTCAACTCTTCAACAGAGGTAGAAGTAAGCGCTATATAAACACAATTGGAACACAGTGGCATTTATTTTTAGTTTGGTTTTCTTTAATGGTGGCAAAAAAAACCAGATCTTTTACAGATATAGGGCGGAGCAGAACTCCATGGAAATCCATTGAGGTTTTATGCAACTCTGTGGAATTCCACGTAGTGCAACACCGCAAGCTCCACTAAGGCTTAGCTGGAACTTCCCTTGGTGTTCCCATTGCAGTTCATACTTTATAGGCACCACCATGGGATTGCAAAATAATCACCCGCCGAGGACTAAAATAGTAATTATAAGGCAGCCAGTTTTCAAGCGGGTTTGGTGGTGCGGTGGCAGGGTGGTGCCGCTGCACTGTCAAACTCGTAATCAGACCGCTAGTGTTCTGTAGGCCTGGCACACAGGGATGTGTATCCAAGTTTAGTGACAGAATGCACATCTTAATAGTCAACTGTCCTTTATTTTAAGATGCTCAATGGCAACAATATTTGCTTGCAGACTGAAGCTGTGCCCTGACCCCACAGAACGGGTGAAAGACTTCATACCAAATGTTACGCTCCATCCACCAGTAGCACAGCCAATTCGAAAACTATTAAAAAGACTCCGTTATTAGTTTAAATATCCATTTGAATCCGTTTTTAGTCCATGTTCAATTTTGTCACTTTCTCTTTGCTTTCTCCATAGACATAAAAGGCTACCTCATTTTCCATTTTTTTCAAATGCTATTGATATGCCTATGCAGGACTTTTTCAATAGCACATGGACCACATAATTCATCCTAGGCAGATGTATTTACTTTGGGCCAATGTATTTTGGGCATAACAGTCCTTAGTCAAGGGTAGTTATAAATTCAAATTAAATACCACTATTAATATTTTACCACTTTAGACAAGAAGCAAAAACATGTTACGCTCTATCATACATGCAAGTTTGGTATAAAGAATTATACATACACCCCTTATATCCCAAACGTTGTCTTACTTAATATTGTAAATGTAAACAACAAACAGTATCAGCCAAAAGCTCCACCTGTGAAACTAAATACCAACCAGTGCCTACCAAACTGAACCCCCATATCATGATAACGTCTCAAATACATCTATGATCATTTGTACCTGCACCACAGTGCAAATGCTAGAAACAATAATCTGTTGCCATGTGATCTCAATTAAACCCACCCAATGTTACCTCCATTGTTAACCCTTCCCTCCAGGGATGTCTGCCATGCCAACTTTTCTCTGCACCAAGTCATGCAGTCTGCAGTAGCAGTCTTTGTTTGTGCTTGGTGAGGGCCCCTTAGGGTGGCAAAGTTTTATGCTGAAACCCTCCCTTGAGCAATTTTGGCCCCAGGAATCCGACCCCCCTGGGACCAGGCCAATTCTTCAGGGCCCGGTCTCCTTTTAAAAATGTTTAAAAATAAGTAAATAAGGGGACGGAGGGTTGCGCCCCCCTTCCCGAACTGATTCCGGCCCGGGGTCAGGCCTCAATTGTGCGTGCTCTGGTCTCACCCAAGGAACCCACTCCGTTGGGTACCGCGGAGGTATCATCAAGGCCCACATGGTCCCTGTCGCCTCCCCACCTCCTGTGGGAGTAAGCATTGCATTTACAGAAAGGGGGCTGCAAACATGAACCTCTCTATGGAAAAGAAATTGTGCTTGTTTTATGCAAGCAAAAGCATTTTCAATGCCCTTGTTTGCTGAAAGCGAACACAGTTTGCTATGACTTGGCGGGAGCGGGAAAGCTCCCACCACGCCATAGCAAACAGCTCTGTCCCAGGGCTGGGCACCCCAGGACATAGCAGGATCCGGCATAGGGAAATGGCGGTCCCCAGGGTGATGTGTAGCTCGGGGGGTGCAGTCCCCCCTCTTTTTTAGATTTAGTTAGACCTGCCGCGGAGAAGTCCCCAAGGACATGAACGGCCCCCATCCATTTAAAAGAATTATTTTGGCTCCAGGGAGGTGGTGGTCTCCGTGACAGGGGGGGTCCTTGCGGCACCCCATATCATCGGTATTAGCACCAGGAAGGTGGTGGTCCCCAAGGTTGCAGGGGAAGCCATACTGGCCTCCCCGAACTAATTTTAAAAATAGCCCAGGGAAGTTGGCAATCTCCCGCATCATGTTATTGTTTGTACCGGGGAGATGGCGGGCACACACTGTATAATTACAATTACAATTATAATTACAATTAAAAAACACCTCCCCTGGGATTTGCTGCAAAAAATGAATTAAAAAAAACCTTTTAGTCCCCATTTATGGGGGGTCAGGATATCCCAACACTGCCTCCTTTTTTTCTTTTCTTTAACATTTTTTGTAAGACTCAGCGCCGAGTTCCAAGATGGCTGCCAACACTTCCTGATTGAAGTGTTGGCTGCCAATCAGATTTCAGTAGGATCCAGAAGTCCACTGCAAGGTTCCACGTTCCCAGGTATCTATATTTTTTTAACTTAACTATCTCTAAAACTATTGAATGGATTTACACCAAAGCACAGAAAGCACGCTTTATGGGCCAAAACTAGCTTTCTGCTGAATTTGGTGTAATTCCTTTCAGCAGTTTGAGCTGTAGTCTTGTTCAAAATCCATGTGGGAAAGTGCATGGGTAAAACACGTTTTGGGACCCCCTTTCTCTCTGCCCCTGCTTGACAGATCTTCCAGAAGCTTTCAACACACCAGCTGAACTGACGGTTGCAAAAGTTTTAACAAAAAAGTAAAGATTTGTCAAGCGGGGCCAAAGTTATTGGCAAAACAAAAAATGCCTTTCCTATGGAAAGTAGGTCCTAACTATAACTACCTACTTCTATCTACACTCTATCAGCTGCCGTGCCAGCGTGCTACCTGATCACCGGTAGTTCTCAGGTAAGCTTACCTACCTTCAAATCGTGAACCCAAGAATCCCACCTCCTCAGAAAGGATAGTGGTACTCCGGAGGAAACAGTTGCATGGCTTATTGAAAGCGGAAGAATCTTACTGGATTTCAGCTGCTACCTGATCACCGGTGGTTCTCAAGTAAGTGTACCCACCTGCAAATTGTAAACACAAGAATCCTACCTCCTCACAGAGGATAATGGTACTCCAGAGGAAACAGTTGCATGGTTTATTGAAAGCTAAAGACTCTCACTGGATTTCGGCTGCTAATACCTTGTTCACGACATAGACACCATATTTGTTACTTCATTCAAACCAACAAATCATAATCATAAACGAAGGAGTAACTTTAAAAAAAACAGACAGGCGTCATCTTAGAATGTGTATAATACTACGAAATGTAAATCAAATCCTGGCAATCCAAGCCAAAAATTTGGTAGAATTATGTATTAGCCTGTGTATGTATTTTCCATATATATATATATTTTTTAAAAGAACAACAGAGAGGCAACTTTCAAGCAAAAATTACACACCAGCAAGGGCAATTTCCTTCATTATTGCAATTCTTTATAAAAGCATCTTTAAGTCGAGAAAATTTACTTCCATGTAGCCAACGCATTTCGCCCAGTTGTGGACATCTTCAGGACCTCAAACATATATAAACATAACTCACATTACTTTACATTTCATCTATATACACATGTGTGTCATATGAGACAGGATGCTGACATTGTGGTACACATTAAAAATCATTTAGAAATTACCTAATTTCTTTTATAATAATCCTCTTTTTTTCTTAAATTTCCTATAGGAATGTTATCAATTATTCTCAATAAATGGAATCATAAATAATGAAAGGATCACTTTATTAAACTTTGTCACATAATTTTGTTTCCAAACACCCTCATCAACAACCAGTTAAAATAATGTCTTCTCAAATCATTACTATATTTATACAAATAGTCAGGAACAAGCACCAGTTAATTCATATCCTTGGCCACCAATCCACCACATTTGAAGGCTAGGGTGATCTTAACCAGGGCTCTGGTGTGATACAATGTTGTTCCCCTATCTCTGCTGTCATTACACAAACAAAGGACATTAAGGGGAAGTCAAATTATTCTAAAAAGTAAATGAAATTGATGGAGTTCATAAAAAACACACATCAAAACCCATATATCATATCGTTTTGTATCCATATCAACTGACAAATCTCATTCACTTACCCTATAAGAAATTATGCTATTATGAGTGTTATAACCCACTTTCTATAGCTCAATAGTGATTCTAAAATTGTCTGCACTTTTGGCATATTGGAACTGTTCCAAGATTAATTCCAGTGTTAACAGATATGCACTATCAAGGCATACAGATCACATATCATCCACTCGTCATCGATCATTAAATCTTGTATATCCGCAGCTCATATTCTTTGGACAGTAATATGTTCAAGTTACACTGAGTGAACAATATGTCAACAGCTCGAAAATGCCATATATCTGTATTGCCTGATTGTAATATTAGGAATGTTCAATCTTCCAGTATATGTATTCATTTGGTAGCAGCAAACACATGTGTGATCGTAAGATTACGAAAGTTCAAATTTCCCATATGTGTTTTCATTTCTGTAGCAGTATACACACGTGTGAGCATACTCCTTCTTCAAGCGTACGCTTTACCAAATCAAAATTAAGCACATTCTGTATCAGTAGCTGTGTTTGCCCTTAAAACCAAGTCCTCATGGTTTCGGCATCAGACTCGTTCTCCCAAACCGCCAATGTTTGTATTGAACAAGACTGCATTTGTGATAAAAACTGGGTACACAGTACACATGTACACAGTAAATTTACCCCTCATGGTGCACATTTGACAAGTATTGATGTTTTCCATCAACAAGTGACTAAGTATCTGCACTGCTTGGAAGGTAAAGCTCTTACAACACTCAAACATTTTTGTAAAACCATTTTACCCATGAAAGAAAGATTAGCCCTCTCTAGTATAGCAAACAAAAGCTCACTGAACAAACGTGAGGCAGACAAGGGGGGCAGTATTGTTCAAATGAATTGAAATATTTACAATAGGGAGGCATTTAAGAAGTTAAATGATACTTACCCTTCAACCGGCATCGTCTCTGTCATTGGACTTACCAACACCCGGTCTGTGGTCCCGACCGACTAATTAGGATGAGATGAAGCACTGTTTGGTCGCATTCCTATTCTTTACAATGGGAGCATGTATTGTGGCCGGGATACATGCTCCCATTGTAAAATAGGAGATATGTAGATGACATGAAACTTTGGAAGATTTAATAAGGAATGTAAGTTACTTTTTTAGGCCTGAAGAAGCCTATAACTGGTTACAACGTGTTGGTTGAGTGGAAATACATGTTCTCCCATTGAAGATGCTTGAAAAAAAATTGGAATATTTAAGGAAATTACCTTTCATCTCATCTGTTTTTGAACAAGCAGCATTTGCTGTTTAATCTTTGCTTTAGAGTTTCCTCTGTTGTATTTTTGAAAAAACTTGTATATTGTATTGTTTAGATTGGTGGCAAACTATTAGAGGTGGGCAACATTTGAGCTTTAGATTGAAACAAATATAACACATGTGGTAGTGCGACAAATGGGTCCCCTAGCCACCATTACATGTTTATCATTTAAATCAACCTGGCATAATCATTATTATAAAGGTTAATTATATAAAATGTCAGCTGAGCGCTAACTGATAATATTCATGTATATTTCTAAGTCATTAGGTAATCTATCAATGTGCAATTGCTTACAATATCTATGCAACTATACCAACTATAACAAATAATACATGTAATTAATTGACACTATAAATTATTTGGTGAAAATTATCATAATTATTGTATTGTAAACTCTTCTAAAATATTTGTTTCAACTGGCCACTGCACTGTCTTATTCTTCGATATCCCTTTATCAATTTTTGCCCTGCCTTATCTGGTTACCACATTAAGCCCCAGTAGGCAATGTAATCCATGATTTTTATTATGAACATCTGCAAAACAAATACAATTTGATCTAGGTTTGTAGTGACGTCATATTCCAACCCTATTAATCCATTCTCAATAAGCAAAGTCTTACCCACTCAAGGCATCTATTCTACAGCTTATAAGCAAGTAGGCTTAACCGAGGTATGTGTGTAGTTCTTTGTCTATATTGAGACCATATGGTTGATACAGTCCATATCCAAAAGGAATCTCATTTCTAATGGTATCAAATCTTATTTTGTATCACCTCCTCTTAATTCGTTCGTTGCTTGTGCTAAACCACAATATCGTAACTTGAAATCCTCTCCATTATGGAATCTACTAAAATACCTGTCTTCTGGATAGGTAACATCTCCATTTTCAATCTCTCTCAATTGTTGTAGGATTCTTTTATGTACAGCCTATGTATGTCTTTGGCAGGAGCATGTTAATTTATAGACCACATATGTATTTCTAGAAAGTCAAACTACACTTAACCTTTAAGTTTTGTTACATGGTGTTTTGATTGTGGTGATATTAATTCCATGCTGGCATACTTTGCATATATTGCATTTCATAAACACCTCCCTTAGGGAAAGCCATGTCATCTCCCTCTCACCCTTTCGTTATATCACTTCTTTTTAAGGGATCTTGCATTGACTGAGGGCATTTATAACAAACAAGAAATCTCGTAGGAATGTTATGACTAAATATTGGGTCATTTCTAATAAGATGCCAATGTTTGTTAAGGGTAGCCGTAACTCTTAAATATTCTTGGTTTTAAGTGGTAATAAATCTGAGTCCCTCTTTTTTTTCTTTCCTCCCTGTAGCCAGAAAATGCTACTTCCCTTGTGTACTGCCTGGCTGTTTTGGAGGCTGCAGCCATAATATTTTCCCTGCCCTGAATCTAGTTATCATCGCTTTGACCGAGAATGAGTTCTTCAGATGCCTCTTAAGACTCCCCCAGAGCACCCCTATCCTCCCCTTGCAATTTGATCTGGACACGGTCTCTATTTTGGATATAGCTGCTAATTGCCCCCTTCTTTTCTGGAGACGGCTTTGGAGCACGCCTGAGCTCTCCAGCTATAGAGAGGAACTTAAGGACCTGCTATCTATTTTCGGGGTGGGGAACATCCCTTGGTTTACGCATATTAGAAACCTTTGCTATGCACTAGGGAGGCCTGAGATCTGGCTTCTACCAGAACAGACATGACCCCTTATTTAAAGAAAATCCCTTGCATCAGCCCTTAAGGAATATCGCTTGGTGTGCCTATTACGAAACAGCACCTTAGGTGTTTTGAGTCTCAGATTCCTGGAGGTAAAGCCTGTTTACCACTTTGAGCAGTTCTGTGACCAAATACAGCCTCTATTGGCCAAGAAAGTATATCTGCAATTCAGATATGGAACACTCCCACTTAGGGCCCACACTAATAAGTGGAAAGGCGCACTAACCCCTGAGCAGGGATGTCCAGGGTGTGACGCTACTGTAGAATATGATTGGCATGTTTTGTTATTCTTCCCTTTATATAAAAACGCCAGAGTTAAATAGATTGTCCAACTATGTAAGAACTTGAGCCTCAGGAACTATCTCGAGGTGTTTAGTCTTTTAAAATATGATACATCCTTTGTGATTATATTTGCGTCCCTATACTCTATGTGGTGCACTAGGAGTGCAAAGATCAAATCAATAGGAAAAGGGAGATGCATTGAATCTGCCTCCCCTTTACAGACCTGAAACGTGGGTCGTCCATCGGTTTCACTTTTGGTTAAAGTCTAAACCCATAACATTGTAATTTCATGACTCCTCATTGTACTGCCTGTAGGTTCTCACTTCATTTTTAACACATTTTATTAGATGGTTTTAAATGTTATAATTAATTTGTTTGAGATTCAATTGTGATATATTGTGTACTTACTGTTGTTTTTTTATCTCTGTTGGACATGGAATATTTAGAATTCTGTTTTTAAATGAAGTTTTTGTACCTCTTTTTTGGCCGTAAGGCAGATAATAAAGTTTACTTGACTGACTGACTGTTATCATTCGCCTTTCTATTTTATTATAATCCTCATTCATACTGCAAAGTCTTCTGGCTCTGTAGAATTCCTGAAGAGTATAGTCTTAATAAGTGGTGCCAGATGGCAGCTATGTGCATGTAAGATAATGTTGCCTACTATGGTTGTTCGGGAACAATGTTGTCACCAACTTCTGTGCATCTACCATTAATAAATCATCAAGGAACTCCAGTTCTCTGTGAATTCTCTTACTTGTAAAAGACATATTATAATCGCGTTGTTTATCTCTTCCACAATGAGGACTGCCTCTCTACCTTACAGCATCTCTATATGACAAATAAGTCATCTATAATGCTTACTCAGAGTATAATGTGATACGTATATTTTTCTATTGTTTCACTTCCAAATGCCATATTACAGAGTGGAAATTGCAACTCTGTAGTTATAGTTAAGGTCACTAGAGATAGGGTTGTTTTGGATTTTTGCCCCTTAATAACTTTGCACCTGCTTGATAAATGTCCATTAAACTTTTCAAACCTGTTGAACCCATTTCATTATCAGAAGACTGACAGTTTTGTGATGTTTGATTAAGGGGTGCAAAGCGTTTCATATAGACCATAGCATACTGCATCGGATTTTGTTGAAATTTGGCAGCATTAGATGTTAGGGTGCATGGATGAATATTGTGGGTACATCAGGTCAGTATGGTAAGTATGTTTTAAGATATAAGGTTTTTCAACTTAGTGATATCTTGTAACACAATACTATTAAAAGTTGCAAGGAAGCCAAACAAATAAACTAGATCGAATATGTAAAGTGTCAGCTTTGCTACATGAACAAGTGAAAGATCCATTTAGGTTCTCATGCTACTGGAAACCCATAAACAAATATATAACAAATATAATGCATCCTAATCTACATACATTTTCTTTGCATGCTTTGTGGCTCACGAAATAAAAGCGGTCCAACAAGCCAAACAAAAAATATCTTTCGTATAGTCCTCCTCTGTAACAAAATTAAAAATTCCCCTATCAGTGAGTCACACAAACTAATATTTGGAGGACATTTTTTTTTGGACAATAGAAAAAAATTCATAATCTAAATTTTTATAACAATAACAATGATTGCTTTTCATTTCCTTTGGCCTTCATATGTAGCACAATCCTATTAAAAGTAGCAAGGAAGACCTAAGAATAAACTGTTGTGTGTTGATTTAGATATCGTATATAGATTTCCAGATTTATGCCCTGGTGGAGGTATAATTCACATTGCCCTTATTTAGCCATAGAAATCCAGCCCTTATTTAGGCATTGCTCATGCTAACCAAATACAGGCATGGTCAACTACATCCGATCCTCTTCATCACAACGAGTTCTTGGAAAACCAGACTCTTAAGCCTTTAGGACTTCCCCTTGTCTGGATATTGATTTCTCCAAGAACTCATTTATTATGCATGAACATCTATTCCTTAGGGGTTCATTCATGACAATCCTATGCCCGACTTCTATGTCAATACTGGCATTCTTAAACACCTTCAAGGTATAAATATACCTTCACTTGCACGACGCGGCTCGCCACAGCAAGTCCCGAACGAAGTCAAGTCCCCAATTGACGCACTGACCAAACGCTGTCATCCTCCTCACCGAGAATCCAGCTCCAGTGTTTCTAACTCCCCTTGGGGGAGTCAGAGATCGAGTCCCGGGAAAGAGATACTTACCTCTCTCATTCTAAGGTATGGAGCTGATTAGAACCTAGAGAAACTTTTGGCAACTCTTGGCAAACCTAAAACTAAACTTTAGCTACAACTAGGCTGTAGCTAAAACAACACCTACTTCTTCCCTCGTGCTTCACTTAGGTTAGGCACACTGGGGTAGGATTATTTTAGAAGCACCAGTTGAGTATTTTAGCCTGTGTTATTTATGTATGTATTTTTATATATGTCATAGCTACAGAGCATGCTATTGCAGTATTATTTTATATTACTGCTAACTCTGTGAGCATTATGAGGCAAGATGGCGGCCGCTGGTTTGGTCGTGTGAGCTGGCGTTCCTCCTCACGGCAATTTCACCTGGGCATGGTTAATATCCAAGGTGACGAAGACTCGGCAAAGACTCTGGGGAGATATCCATGTGATTACGGACTGATATGCAAAGAGTGATATTGCGACTTATCAGCGGTCAGCGATTTCCTCACCCGCTTACCTGGTCTCTGATTCCTGGCCTGCATCAGTTTCACGGCGGCTCCGCTATGGCACCAAAAGTTGTTTCTAAAGCGGCGTTAGCTGCGAGAGCATGGTCAGCTGCAGCGGCGGCCTCATTGAACAGCAAAGAGGTAGGGAGTGAGGCAGGGAGCGCTTCTAAGGATGATCGGAATGGTGAGCAGAACTGCGGACCCTCTCGTAATGGCTCGAACAGGAAAAATAGCCTTAAGACAGAACCTGCATTATTTAATCAGGCAAATATCAAATCTAAAAACAGCGTGCCCGCAGCAAGACAAGTCCTAGACGGTGCAAGGAAAAGTAATGAGGGAGAGAAAGAGGGACCACCCATACTTCTGACGTCTGTAGCAGTCTGTTCTGGCAAAGATGGTAGTGTCTCCCCTTCCGAGAAAAATCCAGAGACTTTGTTAGTGTCTGGACAGGGCCTCTTGGCAGATAAGCCGGTCTTAACTGATAAAAATGAAATTTCTAGTACTGTTGTGAAGGGATCATCGAATTGCATTATGGGGGACGTGGTTCAAGGAGAAGCAGAACAGCATGGGGCTCCATGTTCTCCCAGTCCTTGCATATCCGCTGGCAATTTAAATGTTATCCCGGCTATTGATATCACTAGCCAACTTTCTAAGGATCTTGAAATTGAGAAATGTTTTTCACTCTCCGAGCACACTGGATCATCAGCGGAGGCTGATGAGTATGACCCTGAATGGCTAGATGATGACAGTGAAAATGGTGATTGGCGGCAGAATGGGATTCTGAATAGCGGTCGTAGTCACCGATATCTTAGGACAGTTCGGAATGGGATGGCTAAAGAAGGCCGGGACCTGGCAAGTGAGGACCCAGAGATATGTGGGTTATCATTTATGGATAACTCATCAACCAATGGTGCTGATTTTACCGAGGGAAATTTAGCGGCAATAACCACCAAGCAGCCCCAAGAATCTGAGCTGCCGCCCTTTGAGATCACGCTGTCTCTTATCTATCAAACGATGATGGTCCATCCAGAAGAAGCACGCCAGGACAGTGCCCGCACTCAGGGGGCGTGTCGCAGGGTGCAGAATTTTGTCCGCAGAGTCGCAAAAACATGTTCTGAAATCGCAGCTAGAATTACCGAAGCAGAGGAAAGGATTTCTAGTCTTGAGCATGCACTTGCCGCGCATAAGAGCGTCAATGATTTGATCGGGGCGCAGAACGAGGACATAATATGGGAATTGGAGAACAGAGTGAGAAGAAATAATCTCAGAATCCTAGGGGTTCCCGAAGGTTGTGAAGGGGGCGACGTGAGACCATTTGTGGTGGAGCTGTTTAAGGAGTAATTCCCTGAAATTGTTCAATGGGACTGGCAGCTCGAGGTACTCCGGGCACATCGATTCCCCTTCAAACAACGGCAAAAGACTGGGGCTAAACCACGTGCGATTTTGATATGTCTTAATAACTTTTTAGCTAGGAAAAAGCTATATAATTTAGCGTGTCCGGGTAGGAAAAGACGTGGCAAAGGCTGCGATTTTTTTGTCCGACCCGATTTTTGCCCGGCGGCGGTGGAACAGAGGTGGCACCTCCGTCAGCTGATCGCCCCTTTCCAGGCAAAAGGGGCTCAGGCCTTTTTGCTTTTCCCCTCAAAGTTAAAAGTTATACAGCATGGTCAAACAAAATGTTTCTCTTCTGAGATCCAGGCAAAGGAATTCCTTTCCTCAATCTAAAAGAAATATGTGTCTCTTTCTTTTTTCTATCTGTGGAATATTGGGAATGTCGCCTTGGGTTGCTTAATGTTATTTTTAGGATTAAGAAGAGTCGGTTAAGTGGCAGGTGGAAGTAGGATGGCCAATCACATGAAGGACTTTTTCTTGTAATTCTTGTTTTGGATGTGTGTTGCTACCTCTGTTTTTTTTGTGTCTCTGCCCTTAGTCGTCTTTTCTTTTTTTTCTTTTTTCTGGTATGTTGAGCTCTTTACATCACAAGAACACTAGTCCTGTTGCCACTTAAGGGTGTTGTAAGGGATGGGGTAGTGAAGGGGGGGTGGGTATTTGTGAGGTGGGTGGGGGCGGGTGGAGGGGTGGGGGTAGAGGGGTTTGCCGCAGGGCTAAGACTAAGTAGGTCCAAGAATTATATTGCAGAAATGATATTAAAGTATGGTCAAATGAATACAGGTTTTTGTTCTTATAGACTAAAAAGGTCAGGGAAGGCACAGTTCTGCCTGATTTTGGGATGCTGAGATGGGACAGGATAAACTTGTTATAGGTACATGGAATGTATGTGGTCTCAGCGATGCAAAGAAGCGGGCTCTATTTTCTAAAATTTTACATCTTATGCAGTTAAACATACTATGTATTCAGGAGACGCATATACCATGGGGGAGGCGGGATTGCCTCAGGTTTCCGGGCTTTGAGGTGGTAGTATGTTCCAAACAATTTTCATCAATTAGAGGTGTAGCTATACTTATGAAGCGGGGGTGGGGACTTGTAAAAGGGTTCTTGGCGATCGAATGGGTAGATGGGCCATTGCGGATTTTTCTATAGATGGTAAATTATTAACGGTTGGCACAGTTTATGGCTCTAACTTAGACAATCATGAGATGGTCAGGTATTTAAATGTTGAATTGGATGCCTGGCCCAGTCCACTTTTGTTTTGTGGGAACTTGAATATTAATACGTTAAGCGACGTTAATCTTGTCAAAGACTTAAACTATGTCGGTAGGAAGCCAAAAGTATTTAAAGCACTCCAGGATCTACTTCAAGAACATGGTGTTATAGATTTATGGTTTTTGCATAACAAATCGGAAGATGGAAGAGGTGTTACCTCGAAACCGGGCCGGTCCTCGGATGCTTGATTCCGTTCTGGGAAGGACATGGCTTTTGTAGTTCGGACTGGACTGTTCCCATGGGGCACAGGGTCAGCGCTGATTTGCATATCGCCATTGTCTAACCCAGGGTGGTGTGGAGTGGAAAAACGATGGATTTGGGCCCAGATCTTTGGACTGGGGTGAATGTGTGACATTGATCCACATTCTGTCCATCACTGTTGTGTTTGCAATTACCGCTCTAAGTGTACTGGGGATGCTCAGACGTGAGTCCCAGGCACTCCACACCACTGGAGTCAAGCTAGCCGGGCTGATGAGAGGTGTTACCTCGAAACCGGGCCGGTCCTCGGATGCTTGATTCCGTTCTGGGAAGGACATGGCTTTTGTAGTTCGGACTGGACTGTTCCCATGGGGCACAGGGTCAGCGCTGATTTGCATATCGCCATTGTCTAACCCAGGGTGGTGTGGAGTGGAAAAACGATGGATTTGGGCCCAGATCTTTGGACTGGGGTGAATGTGTGACATTGATCCACATTCTGTCCATCACTGTTGTGTTTGCAATTACCGCTCTAAGTGTACTGGGGATGCTCAGACGTGAGTCCCAGGCACTCCACACCACTGGAGTCAAGCTAGCCGGGCTGATGAGAGGTGTTACCTCGAAACCGGGCCGGTCCTCGGATGCTTGATTCCGTTCTGGGAAGGACATGGCTTTTGTAGTTCGGACTGGACTGTTCCCATGGGGCACAGGGTCAGCGCTGATTTGCATATCGCCATTGTCTAACCCAGGGTGATGTGGAGTGGAAAAACGATGGATTTGGGCCCAGATCTTTGGACTGGGGTGAATGTGTGACATTGATCCACATTCTGTCCATCACTGTTGTGTTTGAAATTACCGCTCTAAGTGTACTGGGGATGCTCAGACGTGAGTCCCAGGCACTCCACACCACTGGAGTCAAGCTAGCCGGGCTGATGAGAGGTGTTACCTCGAAACCGGGCCGGTCCTCGGATGCTTGATTCCGTTCTGGGAAGGACATGGCTTTTGTAGTTCGGACTGGACTGTTCCCATGGGGCACAGGGTCAGCGCTGATTTGCATATCGCCATTGTCTAACCCAGGGTGGTGTGGAGTGGAAAAACGATGGATTTGGGCCCAGATCTTTGGACTGGGGTGAATGTGTGACATTGATCCACATTCTGTCCATCACTGTTGTGTTTGCAAGCTTGGGAAGACAGGCATTGATTTATCTACTGTGATAGAGCTCGCCAATGAGGTCATTGTGTCAGGAACACTCAGATCTCAAAGTTATATGGCAATGCTGGACTTATATTATACACCCACTAAAATCTCAAAATGGGGTAGTAGAAAGGGAGACTCTTGTGCACGGTGTGGACTTTTTGCGGCTGACGCCATTCATATGTTTTACTCCTGTACCGCTCTTACTCGTTTTTTAGAAGATATTAAGTGCTTTATTATTAGTACAGTTAATATTAGCTGCACTCTGTCCCCAGCATTGGTGATTTTTGGGTTTGATGTATGTAATAATGAGGAAGGTAGGAATACGCGATATGAATCTTCTTTCATGTTTATAGCCATGTCACAGGTGTGCTTGTGTATAACGTCACAATGGCTGTCCTCTGAAGCTCCTACTTTTTCGCACTGGCGAGCTAGATTGATAGCCATTCACAGGCTTGAATTCTCAGCTTTTTCTTGTAAAGGGGGAGGAGGAGATTTACGGCATCAAAGATTTGGGCTCCGGTAGCAGAATAGATCAATTGAAATGTTATGATTTAGTCGTAAGTGTCTTTCTTGGTTTGTTTTTTCTCGAATTTTGATATTGGATTAACTCTGTTTTCAATACAAATGGCAATGAATGTCAATTGAATTTGTTTTTTTCTCTTTTTTTCTCTGCATTGTAATGTTGAAAATTCCCTGTCAATAAAACTTTTAAAAATAATAATCAAAAAAAAAAATAACGCTGTGAGCATTATACTTCGCATCCTGTCTTACGATTGTAGCATATCATATATCCGCATGAGAAATAAAACTGTTCAATAAACCCTTTTATTGAAACGCCCCTCTATCTATTTCTGTGCAACTCTGAAGAAACGAAGCATGCACGATTGACTTGGTGAAACTGTAATCCATTGTTCCGACTCTAAGGGAAACAAAGTTTTCATGTTTATGCAGTTGTCAGAAACTAATCCCTTCTTGTTCATTCGAGAAGCTTCTAGTGACCCCTGAGTTATCTGGCAAAAACAAGTAATTAAGTTTAATGTACTTGATAGAGGCATACTGACCTCAGTCCTATGTAAAATCTGTAGTTTATAATATTCCAATGTGCAGAGCCTATCAGGGATATAGGAAATGCACTAAAAAACGGATGTAAGTTTCAGATTTAATACATTAACTCATCATGGCCACATGCTCATGGAAACCTATAAACAATTACATGACAAACAAAATACATCTTAATCTACATACGGTTTATTTGCATGTTCCCTAGCTCACAAAATAAAACTGTGCCCAACAAACCAAACAAAACATTCTTCATGATGTACTCCTGTGCACTAAAATGGAAAAGTGACCAGCAGTGAGATACACAAACTACTTTATAGAACATGATAATTTGCCATTAGGAAACAAATTATATTCTTATGTTTTATAATAACAATCATTGGCTTTCATTCAGTCTGGGCTTTATATGTAGGACAATCCTACTAAAGGCAGGAAGTACCCTTCCCCCCTAAAAAGAGACTACATATGTAAAGTTTCATGATTACTACATACACAACCAAAATACACATTCATGGTCTCATGATTATGTAAAAGAATAAACAAAATACATAATAAATACAATAGATAAAAAGAAAGAAATCACATTAAATCTGATTGCCACTCTGAAGTTATAGTTAGCATTCTCAAAGATAGGAATTCTTCGGATAATAGCTCCCTAATAACTTCCACCCGTATGATGAATCACCACAAAATGTTCAAAACCTATAGCATTTTCTACATTATTAGATGATGTTTATTTTGGGGTGCTTTTTTTTGGGGTACAAAGAAAAAGGGAGGTCCCAAAACGTGTTTTTTCTCTGAGCATTTTCCATGGACTATTGCATTTGAAGTAGCGCAAAAACAGCTGAATGGATTTACATGAAAGTTGGCAGAAATATACATTATGGTGAATAGATGATGCTTTTTGGAGACTGTAGCTAAGTAGGGTAATTATTTTTCTAAGTCATGAGGCATTTAAACTTAGTGATATCTGTCACTGCAGTACTTTTTACGGAATTTCACAAATGTTTGCGGTATACGGACGTAAACTTATTTCAAATATAGAAAAAAATATAATTACATTTCCCTAGCTATTACCACTTTTATTAAGTGGTCGTAGGTAGGGACCTCCTACTTGCCTGGATCTAAGGCCCTAACACTGAACACAGCCAAAGTATAGTTCTCAGAAAAAAAATATTACCCAATTATATACTGGCTTGTCACTGCCATGTACTGTGGTATACTGCAAAGTATACCCACCCAAACTATAACTAAGACCTAGCTGTATTATTGGATTGTGGTACACTTGCATCACAAGGAACATAAGACCATGGATGGCCCTGTGTTGATTGGTAATTTTGGAGAAACTCAAGGCAGCGTCATTCGCTGTCTTGCCTTAATCTGCACGCCAAAATCTACATTACTGCCAAATTTCTCATACATCCATATGCCACCCCAATGTGGGACCCACTCCACTCTATGCTATTCCGCTGTATGACATTCCACTCTATGCCTCTCCACTGCATGCCACTCAACTCTAAGCTAATACACTGTACGCAACGCCACCGTTCACGATTCCATTCTATGTTACTCCATTGTACGCCAATCCAGTGGATGGTACTCCACTATACACTATTCCACACTATGCTGCTCTACTGTAAGCCACTCCACTGTACTGTATTCTACTTTATGCCACTCCACTCTATGCAACTCCATTCTATGCCACTCCAATGTATGGCACTCCACTATATGCCACTTAACTCTATACATTTATTTGGACCCCTCTCCAATGTACACCACTCCACTATACGCTATTATACTGTACCCCACACCTCTGTAGGCCACTCCAGTCTACACTACTCCATTATATGCCACTCCACTGTACTCTACTCCACTCTACATTGTTACCCTCAATGTCATTCCGCTGTACAACATTCAGCTCTGTGCCACTCCACTCTACGCTATTAGACTTTACAAAACTCCACTCTACACTAGTACACTGTATGGAACTCACCTCTATTTCTCCTCAGGTTACGCCACTCCAATGTACGCCATACCGCAATATGCTACTTTAGTATATGTTATTCCACTCAATGCCATTCCACTTTATGGCACTCCACTCTACCCCACTCCATTCTACGGTATTCTATTAGACGCCACCCCACTACCACACTTTAAAGCACTCTATGACATTCCACTCCACTCTATTCACGTACTCTCTAATGTCCATCTCTATAGTCCACTCTAGGCCCATACACTCCAATATATAGCACTCTGTTCCACTATACAACACTTTTCTATGCGACCCAGAGCTCCACTCTACTGTACAAGACCCACTCCAATTTATAACAGTTTACTACCTACGCTATGCCAGTACACTCCACTGAATGCCAGTGTACTCTACGACACACTAACAAACGATATCATACTTTACTCCACACTATGTTACACCACTCCACTTCACTCTACTCCACTGTACGAGACTTTAACTTGCTCTACGTTACTATACAACAGCCCACTCTATGCAGCTTCATTGTTTCACACACTACCTTCATCTATGCAACGTCACTCTACAGCACTCTAATACACTGTGCCCCATTCTCAGACAGACTGTATGCCACTGTACAACACTCTTTTCAATGATACTCTAGTTAACTAAATGAAACTGTAAGCAATAATTCATATGTCACTGTACTCCACCTTACTCCATTCTACTTCGACACAGTACTCCACTCTATTCCACTACTCCACTTTACTCCACTCTGCGCCACTCAATCCCATCGTACTATATAACACTGTATTCCAATCCACTGTACCAGACTCTACAACACTCTAGTACATCACTTCACCCTACAAAAATCGAGACCATATGCCACTTCACTCTACTGTAGTGTACATTACTTTCCAATATTGTATTACACTCCACTACATTCTACGGGAACCAGCCTGAACAACGAATCCTTAACCACGACCTTTATCCGGCCCACAAACTATTAACCACTACTGTACACGAACAACGACCACCTGAACCACGACTTACTAAACCAGAGGGAGGTGTCAAAATGTAAATAATTATTCTTAAATGAAAGTGCAATTATAATAAAATAATTTGGAACAGGATGTTGATTTTTGGATATGTTTATTAATTTAGAAATGTGCAATATTCATTTGTACATTTCAGGATTTTATTTACAATGAAGAAGTATTACAGTTTGTTTTAATTTAGCGGGTTAGGCCAGTAGATGGTTTGTTTTACAGTGATGTGATTAAGATCAGTGCACAATGCAAATGATCTTTGGTTGTAAAAATTGAAATAGTTACAAAATGGTGGATGGGCATTTTTTTTATGTTTAATTTAAGTGAATTATTTTTATAAAAAAGAAATATGTACTGCAATCCAGTTAAAAAAAAGAAATTCTAAGAGAACTTTTTGTGGAATGGCCGTTGGAGTTATTAAAATATTTTTCTGTTCCTATGTTGCTCCAAACAATACATGTTTTCCGTTGCTGATAACAATACATTTAACCACCGCAGTGCAATTAGGAGTTTAGAACAGTTTCTTTATTAACTATTATCATATAGCGTCCCCTGGATATGATGTTTAAAGATTTAAACCAGTTTATAAATGCTCCTGACGTAACATATAAGGGTGCGAGTCTCTTGGCCCCATGACTAATAATCGTTATTGCTCTCTGTAAGGGAGACATTTGTTGTATGCTTGACATCGCAGACTGCCCTTTAGAACAGTCACTTGGTGGGGGCAAGCATACTCGAAGAGCACTTGTAATAAACGATTATTAGATTGAAAAATTAAAAGATTATTGAAATAAAATTAACCTTATGCGTGTTTCAAACATGCGATTTTTTAAACGCACTGGTAGATTCTGGTAATATGAAAAATTATTAATTTTTGTGGTTTAGGCATTCGATGTACAGAAGGTAGTGGTTTGGCTTTGGTAGTCCTTTAGCCTTTGTGGTTTAGGCATTTGTTGTTTAAGTGGTAGTTGTTTATTCATACAACCACATTCTACCACACAACATGGTACTTGAACATATGACACTTTACTCAGCTGTACACTGCCTCACTCCACTCTACTGCACTCCATGCCACTATAGTCTATGACATGTTACTCCACTCTATGAAACTTTACTCTGCTCTACTCAAGTCCACTCCATTGTACGCCACTCCACTATACTCCACTCTATTACCCTATATCCCACTGTACTATACTATGCTCTGCGCCACTCCACTGTGCAACACTCTACTACAGTGTATGCGACTCCACTCTATGTTAAGGTAATCCAATGTATTTAGCACTTGTATACCCTTAGGTGTCTTGGCCCTGAGGCTAGGAAGAAACATGACTAGATGAAGATGTAAACAGCGACGTTTTAAGCTCCATCCTGAAGGAGAACAGTGAGGGCAGAGATCTAATATGAGGGGTAGACTGTTCCACAGCTTAGCTGTTTCTGTGATCAGACTTCTTCTCATCCCAATTCAATTTTCAAAATTTGGGTGTAACAATTAGTTTTGCCCCAGCAGAGTGCAGTAGTCTGTTGGGCTGGTATCATTAAAAAAGTTGCTTATGGAAGCCAGGGTCAGAATTATTCAAGGCTTTATAGGCAATGCAGAGAACCTAGATATGCATTTCTTTTGAGACAGATTGGAATTTGAGTAAACCAAGTAATAATCTGGCATCTGCAGTTTGTTTAGATGTTGAGTTTGGATATTCATATAGAGACTGTTGCAATAATCCAGCTTTGGTAACACTAATGCTGTGATAACGGTCTTTCTAGTGCTAGTTGGAAGAAAAGGACATTTTTTCTCTATTTTCCTTATCGTAAAGAAAGAGGAGACCATAGTATTTATTTGGTTTCCATACATCAGCTTATTGTCAATCAGGACATTTAAATTCCTAGCTTTTTTTTGGAGTTAAGCTTAAAACAGCATTTGCTCATCCATGAACTTACCTCCTGCATTCAGTCATGGAAGCATAATAAAGTTGATGGCTCATATGTGAATGCTGACATAACTATTTGTATGTCATCTGTGTATGATGTCAGAGTGAAGCCAAAGATTTGAATCAGGGCCGCGAGCTCAGTCACATAAACATTAAATAATGTTGGACTGAGTGAGGATCCCTGTGGATCCCCAGAGAAAAATACTGTATTACACTATATGCCTATCCACTCTACCCACTTTACTACAAATGTATGGCACTAAACAACATGCCACTCTACTTCTCTGTATGATGCGCCTCTCCAATATATGACACTGCACTCCACTCTACAACACTCTCCTCCACTGTACTCTACAGCACTCCACTTGATGATACTCCTCTCTATGACACTCTACTTCACCATACTTCACTCTAAAACAAACACTCTACTCTGCTCTGTGACAGCCTACACCACCCTACTCTACTGTTCGACATGCTACTCCCCTGCATAACTTGTTGCTCCAGTCCACTATGTGAGACTCCATGCCACTACTCTATATACCACTTTACAACACTGTACAATACTCTAATACACTGTATTCTCCTCCATTCTATTCCAATCTACAATATTCCAGTCTAGGACAACAGCCTTTGCAACACTTTATTCCACTGCACTGTTGACGCCACATAACAACTCTATATTTGCAACACTGGACTCTATGTTTTGAAACACATGTTTAATAAAACTCTATAAAAAAAATGTGAAATTGACATGAAAGCAACAAAGGTTACAGATTAGTAATAGTCATGTAAACTTTTTGTCCGTATAAAACCAGGTTTAAACTACACAAACATTAACATTTCTAAAGTTATAATTATCGTTCATGTACAATTTATCCACCATCTTCAAATTATAAGTGGCATACCTTGTTACACACTGTTTTCAGCTTGCCAAACAGACAATGCTAACTATTACTCACTGCTATAATCATACGTCAGGACCCTGCTGTTCCATATTAGTCCATTTGTTACATCTTGTGACCTCAAATGAGTCACACACTCAAATGGGTATCTTGCTGTCAATCCTTTATTTCTCATGCAACAGGAGTAAGGCATACCAAATACCAAAAGCCTAACCATAGAAATTCAGCAGTTATAAGTTATTGTTATCTCAAGTAACTGTAACTTGTATCCTAAGGTAATTATCATTTATGACCCCATATGGCACAACTTACTTGAGCCCATAGGTGACATAAAAGAGTGAGAACAACACACTGCCTCACAAGTTTGACCACCACCTCCTTGTTTTTTTCTGCAGAACCCCAGGGAAGATGGGAAGGCTCTCCTGGTGTGCTGCAAATGAGTTTGGATGTGCCCCAGTCCCTATCTGAGATGGAAACAGCAGAACACATACATCATTATCCAGAGAGATTGAGAGCAATTATGGCCAAATGAGGCTCAAGATCCATGAACAAGAATATGACAGAAGACTCACCTCTTTAAAGAATATTACAACACAGTTAATTATTAATCCATAACCCATCTTGTTGGCTTGAAGCTTGTCTTTGACCATGTTCAGCAATTCACTGCTTTTTGGCTAAGTCGATTCTGTAAAAATACTATAAATGCATACATACATATGTTCCATGGATGATTTTGACCTAACATTTACATACGATACAGTTTTCTTGTAGGCATTGGCGTTTGCAATGTACATTTAGATTAACCTCTCTGTAGTGAGCATGGCAGCCTTTGAAGGACCCTTCAGTATCAGTGAGACATTTCTCTGTGAATAAACCTGGATATTGATTAATATTTTAATGTGGCATTGCGTATGTTTTTTATATGTGGGGATTCTGAATCGCAGACATCCAGTGGAGACAAAAGTATGAGAGGAATAATGAATATGGTAATGGTTGAGGACGCCTTTGTTACATCAAACATATGCAAATACCTTTCCACACAACAAATGAGCCCACACCTGTACTGGTTAGTGGGCGTGAGAAATTGAGTTGTTGGTTGACATTGGTGTGAGCCCAGGTTAAGCAACAGCTGCAATCCCCTGCTTGGTGAATCACAAAAGGTCACTAAATTAACCTGTGCTTAACCCTGGGTAGATGTTCACAAAAAGCAGTCAGGCTTAAATTAGAGGCAATGTGTTAAATATTTATGCAGCACACAAACTGTAATAAAATGAAAACACTGCTGTCAGCAATTATCTTCTGACTTAAAATATTTTCTGATAAACATTTTCTGCAATAGTAAAGTTCCGCGCTGAAAGGCTTCAGGAGATGTCCCAGGATGGAGTGTTGTCGTCGGATAGTATTGATTCGAAGCTACAGTGAAGATTTTGACTTCGGACCTAGGCTCTGAAATGGAGCCTGAAAATCTTCAGTGTGTCGAGGCAGAGGGCCATAGCCAAAGACATTTCCACAAGGCTGTATACCCCATTGGCGAAGGACCACTGAAAATTATTTGCTATTGCGCAGAAGAACGTAGTGGGAAAAGCCATGAAGTCAACTAGCAATGCTCCTCGGGTAGATAGGAAAAACTGGTTAGTGCCAGTCTCCACATGGTTCCCAAGGCATTTTTTAGCCTCATTTCTAAGCACATACTTTTCGATTTTCAGCACCACTTGCAAGGGTCCAGAACTTTGTTGGTTCTCCATCGGCTTGCCGTAAAAGTCTACTAACTATTTTCATGAACTTAACTCCCCGGCAAGCCAAGATGTTTGACGTGCCCTCTAACCAGTGTATCACTGCTTACCTGCAAGAGCACATTTTCAGATCGTTAAAAATTAATTTCAGGTGCAGTCTCCTCAGGTCTAGGAGGGCTGGACAGGAACATAGTAGGTGGCTTAATGATTTTTGTTTAAAGCCGCATAGTCGGCAGGTCTCTGATTTGAAGGCCTTTTTCCACAGTGGGTACAAGTCCTTTGAGTCGTGCGCTCCCATTCGGAAGTTTATGAAGCTATTTTTTAGCTGTGAGCTAAAATGGGCAGAGAAATATGCTTGTGGCCTTAAAAATCTGTAAGAGTTTATGACTGTCCACCCGTGCCGGCGCTTGGTGAGTGCCTTTTTATCTGCCCACAGGGATTTAATTTTGGCTGCGATGTTTCCTATTTTGCCAAAGCTTCCTCTGTCTTCCCCGATTTCCCATACTCTTTGTAAATCCAGCTCGGCCAGAGAATCTCTCAAAAAGCTTCCCCAGGAGTTAGGTGTTTCGAGATCCACCTGGTGCTTAATTTCATCCCAGCATTATCTATTCCGGGTGTCCGGGTCTGAAGAGCGGAATGTATGACAAAGTTTAATAAAGCGGCTCATTCCCCTGAATTTCTGGTGCTGAAGGCCAAATTCCAATCTGACCTGGGAAGGAGAGGCAGATTTTGGCAAGTCAAAGACGGCTTTGTAAATCTTTGTCTGCAGCTTGTTCAATAAGTGTTCTTCTTTGCCGCACCAAGGACAGACTGGGCTGGATTTGGGCGGCCATGACTTTTAGCAGATGGGAGTAGTTCGGGCAGTCCACTGTTTTGCGTAATAATCTATATGCATGGATTAATAATTGTGCCTTTGCTTTTAGTATCAATTTGTGTTCTTTGTCAATTGTGCCCTGCCCAATTGTTACGCCCAAGTATTTATATGAGCTATGTCCTTCCTGAATTGCCCCTTTAGCAATCCATTTGAACTTTGTTTTTTTACAAATCACCTAGCGGACGATTTTCGTTTTTTCTTTATTTAGCTCCAGTTGTTCTTTATCCAAATAAGTTACGAGATTATTTATTGATCTCTGTAAACCAATGGGGGTTTGACTCAGCAAAACAATGACATCCGCATATTGTAGAATGGCAACTGGCTCATTGGCCATTTTCGGAGGATGAGAATCAGGTTTTTCAATGTGTTGTGCTATATCTGATAGGAACAGATTGAATAAGCTAGGGGCAAAACGCAGCCTTGTTTCAAGCCTCTTTGCGTGTAAATACTTGCGGTTGTGCTCAACCCATCGCCCAGCTTAACTCTTGCCCAGGTGTCCGTATACAGGGAAATCATGGCATTGAGCTTGGCAAGCCCCATGCGTTAAGTTTCTTCCAGAGATCACTCCTGCTTACTCTGTCAAAGGCAGATTTGATATCCACGTAGCAAGCAAACAGCCGAAGTTTCCTTTTTTGCGCTTTTTCGATTAGAAGTGCTAGGATAGCGAGGTTAGTTGTGGTGCCCATTCCTTGCCTGAATCCCGTCTGAAACTTTGGGATTATGTTTTTATCCTCCATCCAGCCTTGCAGCTGGATTAACAGGCATTAGGCGTACAGTTTAGCTTCTACATCGATCAGTGAGATTAGTCTATAATTTCCCGGCTTACGGTGGTCTCCCTTTTTAAATATGGGGTGGATGATATTCCCCTTCCAGGATAGATCTCATTGAAGAGGGGGGTGAGATGGGCTCCTCGGTCTTAGGTCCCTCGGTCTTAAGTTTTAATATCAGGTCTCTTAACTCCTTCGCATTAATCAGGCTGGTTTGCTCGTTGCTGATTGACTCTGATCGTAATGAACTACCTTCCACTTGATCTGGGGTGGAAAATGATTGTCTTTCTTCCTTGTGGAGATCTCGTCCGTGGGGCCTTCCTGCGAGGCTCGTCCCAGCATTGTTGTACAGAGATTATACATGGGCAATCCACGTTTCTTCTCCGATTCCTGCTTCTTGTTGTAGTTTTGGGCCGGTTGACAGTTTATTTATTATGCCCCAAAATTCACTGCTATTGTGCTTTTTGCTTGCACACAATAACTGCCGCCAGATGGCCCCTTTATGCGCTGTTTTTGCACTCCCCAGGTTCCTCCTGTAATTACACCTAAGTGCATGCAGCTTTGTTTTTTTCAGTTTTGACCCATTTTTGTCCCTTGTAATTGAAGTCGCACTTCTCTTGCGTTCTCTCTTTTTTATCTTGTGAAGTCTTGGTTGAACCATGGATCGCTTCTGGTCAATGATGTTCTACAAATCCTGGAATTGGGCTGGCAACCAGATTCCAGGTTTCCTGGAGCAGGATTATGTCTTGTTGGGTGAAGAACGATACAGTTTTGTGATCTTGCCCCATATGTTTGAATCTGTGAACATTCCACAAGCAGGGCGTGATGTTGGCTGAGCACGAGTCTTCCGCTATGGGGACCATCGTCCTTTCTGCTATTATGCTTTTCTTAACTTGGTTAGGGATGCTTATTATTTAGTGTTCTAGACACCCAAGACCAGTCCCTGGTTTCCTGTGTGCTGCCCTCCGTGTTTCCGTGACTTTCTCTTGAGTTGCGCCTGTTCTTGCTGGCGAGTGTTACTGGCGAGTTGAAACGCGTACCACGTACACATGTGATAAAGCTTTTCCCTGAAGTATCCACCTCTTTTGAATTTTTAAGGAGGGAATGCGGGTACCTTGGGCTTTGGTGAGCCTTCAACGTAATTCCCCAAGTTCCAAACCATACAATCATTGACGCAATTTTATCCACCAGGCCCTTACGTGACCAGGTTGTCAAAGTCTCTTCAACTCCCATCCTAGTTGTTTGTTTAAATTCGACCGATATTAGGTCACAAGAGCGGATTCCTTTTAATTCTGGAATTTCGTTAAAAAGCCTCACAAGGTTTCCTCTGTGTAATGTGTCTTGTCTTCCCTTTGTCGAATATTCGGGGATAAATGACAATTTCAGTTTGAATTCCTCTGGTTGAATTTGATCTTGCTAAAAGCTGGGTACATTTTCCTTTCTTCCGACTTCAGAGGTAGTAGTTAATAAGGTGTCTTTTTCCTGTTGGGGTTCACGCTCCATGGGGACAGTGGTTGTCTCCTCAGGTGTCAATTTCGGTGTTCCTGGGATTTAAGATGCTCTTTCCCCTGTTTGCGCCGGCACCTGGTCCGGGTTAAGGAGCTTACAGTGTCGAGCTTTTCCTGTTATTGTTACCGCAATTGATTTGGTAAGGCTTTGAGCCTTAGGTGGTGTTGGTGCCTGAAGCATATTCGCTGGAGGAGCTTTCTGCTTTTCTGATTCTGACCCCTTGTTTGTTTCTTCGTGTTGTAAATCCCACGGTTGTGTTCTCAGACCTTTACTGCTCCCCGATTCTCTGTTGCCTAACGTAAGCAATGTGTTTTCTTGCCCCTCTCCTATGTTGGATAAGTCATTTCCTCCTTGTTGCTGCACTTCCAGGGTGGATATTTGGGCTGCTTTGGCCTCTGGAGCTGATCTTCCTTCCCTTTGTGAAGCTTGAGGTGAATTTCGAAGTGTGGGGGTTTGACTTGTGCACTGTTGCTTTAAGTTAGGGGAGTTGGTAACTTGAGGCAGATCTCTTGCAGGGAGTGCCGCCCCGCCCGGGGGGAAATGTTTTTTTGTTTTCCCCTGCCAGATTTTACTGTAAAAAGCGGGAAGATTTTTTTTTTTCCGAGACTGGGCTTGGCTGTTTGTAGTTTTTAAGCCGAGCCTTTCTTGCACGCTTTCTTTCTTGTTTTGTCGGTTTGGCTACCTCCGCTACTGGTTTAAAAGAGTCCTCTGGAGTGTCTAGTTGGAGATCTATTGGAACAGGTTGTACCTCCGTCTCCGTTTTCGCGGATTCATTGTTGGTGTCACTTGTTCCTTCTGTTATTACTTCAATGCATTTTGCTCTTCCCTCTAAGTCAACGATTTTTATGCGGTTTTTATGCTGCTCGCTGTTGCAAGATTGTTTAACTGCCCCTAGGACGTCTTTTAAAATTTCGGGAAGGGTTGCCAGTTTCTCAATTATAGGACTGCAACAGCCGGTGGATGATTGTTTGTTACTGTCTCTTTGTCGATCCAAGTTTTCCCTTTTTTTTAGTATGGATGTTATTAAATTTATTTTGGTGTTTATACCTGAGATGTGACTGGCGATAAGATGTACGAGGTCTATTTGAACATCCATTTTGTCCGACTGGAAGTTTAAAGCCCTTATGGGTTGTTCGAGGGTGTGAATCAGGGTTTGAGCCCATTGCATGTTCGGGTAATCTTCGCTGTGCTGTACTGGGGCCTCTGGCCCGAGATCTGATCCACTTTCCGAGGAAATTGTTATTGGTGAAGAAAGATTTGGTTGCTTAATTCTTGTAGGGCTATGACCGGCCTCCTCTAGTTCTGAGTGCTTGAAATCTTGTTTGCCTTGTGGGCTTAGGGGTGTAGATGAAACCAATTTGAATCTACTTTGTGATGTTCTTTTTCTAGAACCTGGTTGTGGGTCGTTTCTTTGACGTTCGTTGTCCTGACAGTTAGATTCTAGTAATTCCAGGATCTCTACCAAGTTTGAATCGTTTATGTTAGAAAATGATTTACTACACGCTACTTCCTTAGGAGCTGCGTTTGCCGCGGATTTTATTAGATTTATTTTTTCCGCTTTAGTCCATTTTATGTTTGATCGGCCCACTTCCTTGAGACCAGCTAATTGTTTACCATCCTTTGGGTCCGTGGCGGTTGTTAGTCCCTTCAGTGCTACGTTTGATGATACGAAACTGCAGATAGAATTTACACATTCTCTCTTTTTCTCTGTGGGGGTCTCTGTCCTTTCCACCGGTACAGCGTTGGCAAGTGGTTTTATTCCAATTGTATTAAAAGTTTTGTCGGGCACTTCGGGTTTTATTATTGATGTTGTGACAGGTGTTGTGGGCGCTATCTGATACACCTGAGCTGTTATTGTCACAAGTTTCCTAGCGCCAGAGCAGTCCATGTTTTCCCCCGAAGATGATTCCCTTAGTGATACATTGTTTACATTTGCGGGGGTCTGTAGGATGATAGCTTGTGGTTTGTCAGGACGAATTGGGCTATGTAACTGGGAGGCTTCTGCTGAAGGACCGTATATTGCCGCCATTGGATCTTTTAGGAAAAATTATTTTCGAATCCCTATTTTGTGTTTCGGGATTGGCGTTTTTGTTGTTGAGGTGGACGCTGAAATAAGCCTCTCCCTTAGGCCTGCCCCGTTTGCTGTTTGGTTGGAAAGAGAGTCCTCCTCTTTCGATGTTTTAGATTTGGTTTTTTCATTCGTTTTTTTTGCCTGGTTTTTTGCCTGTCGCCGCTTGGCGGACTGTTCCCATGAGGAACAGGGTCTAGACTGATGTGCATATGGATGGGTCCAAACTGGGGTGGCATATTAGCAAAAGAATGATGAAGTTATACCTGAGCTCTTGTTGCGGGTGAATGCTTTGTTTGTTTCACATTTCCAACATTTGTTCGCACAGCATTTAAGAAAAGCTTGGCAACTTTCATGCTATCTGATCTCTCAGTAGGTTAGGCCTCATCCCATTTAGGGAATAGGTAGCTAAATCTTCTGCAATACTTCGGGAATTTGAATTGGATCAATACTTTATTAATGTGCTGTACCTAGCCATGCATTTTAACATTGAATCATATAAAATAGATTTATACTCAAGAGTAATTCAAACATCTTGATAATTCTTTTTGTAATCCAATATTTCCAGCCTTCCTTTCTCATTCCTTGAGACTTCCTCTTGGAGGTCCCTCAGTTTACTCAAGGAAGTCTGTGTTGGATTTCAACAAGATACTACGGTCTTTCCGCCTCGGCAATCCGCCTGCCATCCTAATGTGGAGGGCGGATGGTCAGGGGCAAAAAGACCGCCAACACTAATCTGGTGGGCTAAAAGACGCCCGTCGGATATTTGGATGGTCTGCAATGCCTATGATGGAGTGAGATTTTGAAATGAATGTATTTCAGCTCGCAAAATTAAACTTCCATAATAAATAATATTATTAGTAAAGTGTGCAGTGAAAACACTAACCAACTTAGTTTAAAATTGCAGATCATTACATGCGGGATACTAATAAAATGTGCTCATATATGTGTTTTATGTTGCAAATGCATGTGTGTGTGTAATAAATAAACTAATTTTGTTTATTGTTTCTGTCAGTATTAAATGCGGCTGTTTATAATGGCATGTGCTTATTTCTGTGTGCTTATGTTTTGTTTTTCCGTCTTAAATGTTGCATGAATCTGTTTTGTTGCTTTATTTGCTTCTGCTAGGTAACATAGATTAATGGGTAATTATTAGCAAAGGTGGGTGGGTAACAGAACAAATGTCAATTCTTTAATTAATTGATGCTTTATGTTTGTTTAAATAATAGTTTTCCAAATGAAGCTTAGAGTTGGCTGCAGAAAAATAATGCATTTTAAAAAGTGACGCAAGAAAAAGTGGCGCAGAAAATTGACGCTTTCTGAAAAGAGGCCTGCTGATGTAAAGCCACAAGAGAAAACTTATTTTGAAAAAGATGAGAAGCCTATAAACTTTTATTGTGAAAAGTCTTGAAAAGAACTGCTAAAGGTGACCCTGTGGAGAGGTTTGCTAATGTGCCACGGGAAGCTCAGAACGGACAGGCTCAAGGTTGGGAGGAAGAGCCGCGGCATTTTTGTACATTACATGAACATCTTTGCTACAAAATGTAGCAGCCTAAGGAAGTGCTGCCAGGACTCTGTGCATGAACAATGGATTAGTGAAAAAGCCCGGACATGAGGTGAAAGATGTCACAATTTACTGTGGCATGAGGTGGCTCAGCCAATGGGGAGCCAGAATTCAGCTGTTGGAATGTGAAAATAGTTAGTTTAGCCTTAGTTTTAGGGTATAAGAATTGTCTCAAGGAGCAGACATTTGGCCTACGCTTCTTGATTCCAGAGGGTCGTGTTCTGCTGATGGACGAACGCACGTAAGGACAGGAGACTTTAATATAAACTTTGTTTTCAGACATGAGGGTAGAGACAGGGAATTAGTTAGGGTTTGGAAATGCTTATTTTCACTTATTTCTGCTAATGAATAATATTTCTTGAATTAAGCTCTCTTTATAAATGCTGAATAAACTTTTCTTTATGACGTTTTCTAATACTTGTTTAATAAAGTTCCAAAACCTAAGTTTACATGAATATGTTTGAATAAACTTACTAAATGACAAGCTGGTCTTGTTTATTGTGGATAGTTTAAACAACATATGTAGATCTAATCACCTCATGATTCAGTCGCTCTGTTGTTGAAATGGGCTTAGTATTGTATGGTAAGTTTGGTGGTAGTAGGTAGAGTCATTTATGCAGAATTTTGGTAGGAGCGCTGGATCAATTTCCTTGGTAGCAGCGTACGGTTTATATGTTGTTTTTGACATACACGCTACATGCATGTTACATATATGTTGGTATATTCATAGGATCAATGTTTAACATATGTTGAGTTTTTGATTTTGTCAGATTGTTATATGTAGTTGGTTTTTCCAGCAGTGTGAAAAATTCCTGGTTTGCCATGGCAAGAGTAGTGTGACGCTGTTATCAGGACGTTGTTATCAGGTTACACAGTTCATTTGTTCTGCTTCAAAAGGTGATATCGCCACATATCATCGTGTTGTGGACGTACAACACAAGTTTAGGGATCTAGGTGTGTTGAGTAAATTGTATATATGATAGTGAGGATTGTCTAAGAAATTTGAACTTTGAGTATAGGGACAAAGACCCCGTTCTAAAACTCACTGTGATAAAGAGTAATAGATTTATCCAAGCTTGTGTGAAGGGTAAGCGTTGTTTTCTCTTCCAAGGTTAGAGTCCTAAGGAAGAAAAATATGCGTCATTTTCTTACTGGCAAAAGAGGTTTTCTTTTAAGGTTAGAGTCCTAAGGAAGAAAATAAGTATGCATGAGTAGGGATTTCTTCAGTATATATGTATGTGTAAACGCAATAGAGAATATCCTGGGGAAGTAGCGTTGTCTATTCCAAATGAATGCAATTCTGCATGTCTGAAACTACTGTCCTTGTTAGGGAAGCAGGCAAATGGTTTGTTTTGTGTAGTCACTAATTGTCCCAAAAGTAATTGTAAAGCGCTTTGGAGCCTTCGGGTAAAGTCTGCGCTATTTAAATGCATTAAAAAAAAAATGTTCCGTGCTATTTAAAATGCATTCTGAAGTGTCCCGATTGAAATTGTGAAGGAGGGGCTGTTTTTATGAGCGAAAGCGTAATAGGAGAGCTTGAAGCCACAGCGGCTGTGTATGTCATAGCCGCCACGCTCTGATTGGCTGAGGCGTCCGAAGCGTCACAGCAAAGACACGCTGTGATTCGCTAAAAGCGTTTCAGTGTTTTAGAGTGGTAGCGCAGTGATTGGCTGATGCGCGTTACTACTGCCTGCCGAGTTGTTTACACTTACAAGTGTCCCCGCTTTGGTTACCTTCCTCGCTACAGCCTCACGTGTCACAGCTGATGCGTGTGGTAGCGGCCGGCGAGCGTTGTGCGCTGTGTTGTGAGGTCATTTTGCAAAGGAGGGGCTGTTTTGGAGCGCGAGGGGAGAAAAAGAGACTGCAGCAGCAGTATACGTCACTGCAGTCGCGTTGTGATTGGTCGAGGCGTCACAGCAGCCGTGCTGTGATTGGCTGACATTCTTGTGGTCGCACTGCTATTGGCTGATGCGCGTTACCACTGCCGAGTCAAGTGTTTTGGTTTTCATCTACGAGTGCTTTGGTTTTCTTTAGTGCTAGTGCTCAGAATTGGCCTAAAACCTGATTTCAAGCCAGCAAAAAGTTTATAAAACACTCACCAAAAAGAGAGCACTGAGGACTGGTTGATAACTTGATGGGTAATGAAATATCCATTTATATTAAAGCCGATCTGTAAAGTAGTGGGTAGCAAAGGACAACAGCAACAGAAGTAACCAGAGCAGGGACAGTAGCAATATCAGCTGTCACAATATTAGGTTGTAGCGCAGCATTAGCAACTGCCACCAGAGCTGCAAATACAGCCACAGCAGCAACAGAAATCATAGCACCAACAAAAGCTGTACACAGCAGACATGACAACAGAAACTATAATAGTCATCATTGCTTGAATCAAGAGCATTGTCCACTAGAGTTGCCACCAAAGAAGGAACAATAGTGGCAATAGTAGCTTCTATTAGAACAGGGACCATAGCAACAGCCATAGCTGTGACCTCAGTCACCTCCACAGTAGTATCAGTAGTTGTAACAATGGTTGCAAGTACAGCAGGGACCACAGCATTGAGCTGATATGTGTTGTAGCAGCCAGCGAGCATTGTGACACAAACGAAATTGGTGATTTGTGATTTCAAAGTCAAATTAAGTTCAAGGAAAGCCCGGTCCTTGTTTTGTTTTCAGGTGGTTTTGTCCCTGCTTTTGATTTATTAGTTGGATTGTTTCCATTGGTGCTTTCAGTTAGTTCATTTTTCTGCTTTTGTTGTGGTCAATTTTAATAAGGTAAATATTTTAAGCACGGATAATTATTATCTAAAGAAAGAGAAAATGTTTTCCTGGTACCAGAAAATGAAAAATGTTGTTGCTACATGTGAGAGCAAATTAATGAATAAACAGGCGAATAATGACGTAACTAGTAAGCATAATGTGTGTATGTATGCATGTATGTATTGGTGTATTTATATAGCGCAATGACTGTCACCCAACGGGTATCCTGGCGCTTAGACTTTGATGATACATACACGATGTTATTAGGCAGCAACGCAGCTTACATATTTCTTGGGAAGAGATGAGTTTTCAGAGTTTTTTTAAAAGAGATAAAATCTTCCATGCTTCGTAAACATAGTGGTAAGGAATTCCACAATCTCGCTGCGGTAAACCAGAAAGAGGGACCTCCCATCCAGGACCTCAGGATCTTGGGGACTACAACTAGGCAAGCTGAGGCCGAGCGGAGAGATCTGGACGGTACATACCAAGAGAACCATTCTTGCAAAGTGGAGGGGCCTTGACCATGAAGGGCCTTATGTACCAGGCAAAGGGCTTTGAAGTCAATCCGCTGCGGGATTGGCAGCCAATGAAGATCTCTAAGTGCGATGGTAGAAGAGTCAGATCGTTGGCGTGATAGGGCCAGTTTGGCGGCAAAGTTCTGCACACGCTGCAGTTTTCCCACCAGGGACATAGGTGCTCCCAGAAGTAGTGAGTTGCAGTAGTCAAGCCTACTTAAGATTATACTTCGTACTACCTCTGGTCTGGTCTGGGCAGGGAGCATAGGTAATATCTTCCGCAGCATCCACAGCAGTGTCATACAAGTGGCCACCGTTTTATTGACCGACACATCTCGCTGCAGGCTGGGGTCAAACATCACTCCCCGATTTCGAACTGAGTCGTTCGGCAGGCTGGTGCCCTGAAAGGATGGAGGCCAAAAATTCAATGGAAGGGGCCTAGGGGTACGATCCATTGAACAGTGTAGCACCTCTGTTTTAGAACTGTTGAATTGTAAAGAGTTATAGCTCAACCATTCCGCCGTGGTGGACATACAACAAATGAAGATTCTAATAATAAAGATGCAGTTTTAAAGGACATATATTCTGAAAGAATACCACCACCCCCAAAAGAAATAGTTTTTAATGAAAATTTGATTTCCAAATCAGCAAATCTAAATAATAAACATGTCAGAGTAGAATTTATTGATCAGTGTAGAAATGATGTTGTAAATACAGATCAGGACAGAAATTCAAGCAGACCCCCAGAACAGATTAATGTGCCAAGAGTCCCAGTTCAGATTAATAGAGTCCCAGCCCGGATTCCTTCTCAACATGTCACAACAGAAAGGTATGATGAGATGCCTAGTACTTCTGGAATTAATATTCCTAGTCATGTAAATTCTACAAATGATTTAAAACAGTTAACCAGAAACATGGAAACAGTGACAGTTCCAGTGCTTAAAAAAGATGACATTAGTTCCATAGCTTTAACGGTCCCATTAAATTCTAGAATTCAAAATTTTGCTGAAAAACTTTATTCTAATGTATCTGAAAGTCAGCAAGTAACGATTCCAACTCAGCAAGAGAGAGTGATGACTCTAGTTTCAGCTAGTGAGGACTCTGATGTTGACCTGATTGACCTGACACAGCCTGATGAGTACAAATTACTGGATGTTGAAAAATTAAAGGATGTTTTAGAAGAATTAATAAATGGTACAATCAGTACAGACAGATTAAAAACATATCAGAATGATGAATTGATGTTTCTTTGCAAAAGCATTGCTTGGAAAATAAAAGTTAAGTATGATGCTGTTGAAGAAATGGTTTTTGATTTAGAAATTAATTTGAGTAAACAAAAACAGTTTCAAAAAAATTACGGAAGGCATTTCACCTACAATGGTGGCAGTGTTTGCTGAGGCATCACAGTGGCATTACAAGGCCAGTTTCCAATGGCTCTTTAAAGGTAGTGAACCCTCCATGAAAAGTCTGTTTTAAAGGGACATTAGGGGCCTCTAGCGAGTCCCCTTACTCCCTGGCACCTATGTTGCCACCGATTTTGGAAAAGGGGGTGGTGATGGACAGAGTTTCTGAATGATGCAGAATACTTTTACCAAGTGAAGAGATCATGGTTTTAATCCATCACCGTTTTTTAGCTCACTGCACCATTCCAGCTCAGAACCTGGCTATATGCAAATTAGTTTGTTCCTGTCCCAGTGCATGATGGGAACAGGGCAAACCAAACTACCAAGCCAATTCTTATACTGGGAAGGAAACAAGCATCCGGGGACCGGTTTCTGGCATCACAGCCTTCGTCGGCCAGGCTTGCTTGAATCCTGATGGTGCAATGAGCAAGGGACTCACGTCTGAGTATACCCTCCCACACATAGTGTGGATAAAATCGATTTTGGAAAAGGGGGTGGTGATGGACAGAGTTTCTGAATGATGCAGAATACTCTTACCAAGTCAAGAGATCATGGTTTTAATCCATCACCGTTTTTTAGCTCACTGCACCATCCCAGCTCAGAACCTGGCTATATGCAAATTAGTTTGTTCCTGTCCCAGTGCATGATGGGAACAGGGCAAACCAAACTACCAAGCCAATTCTTATACTGGGAAGGAAAAAAGCTTCCGGGGGCCGGTTTCTGGCATCACAGCCTTCGTCAGCCCCGCTTGCTTGCATCCTGATGGTGCAATGAGCAAGGGCCTCACGTCTGAGTAAACCCTCCCACACATAGTGTGGATAAAATCGATTTTGGAAAAGGGGGTGGTGATGGACAGAGTTTCTGAATGATGCAGAATACTCTTACCAAGTCAAGAGATCATGGTTTTAATCCATCACCGTTTTTTAGCTCACTGCACCATTCCAGCTCAGAACCTGGCTATATGCAAATTAGTTTGTTCCTGTCCCAGTGCATGATGGGAACAGGGCAAACCAAACTACCAAGCCAATTCTTATACTGGGAAGGAAACAAGCATCCGGGGACCGGTTTCTGGCATCACAGCCTTCGTCGGCCAGGCTTGCTTGAATCCTGATGGTGCAATGAGCAAGGGACTCACGTCTGAGTATACCCTCCCACACATAGTGTGGATAAAATCGATTTTGGAAAAGGGGGTGGTGATGGACAGAGTTTCTGAATGATGCAGAATACTCTTACCAAGTCAAGAGATCATGGTTTTAATCCATCACCGTTTTTTAGCTCACTGCACCATCCCAGCTCAGAACCTGGCTATATGCAAATTAGTTTGTTCCTGTCCCAGTGCATGATGGGAACAGGGCAAACCAAACTACCAAGCCAATTCTTATACTGGGAAGGAAAAAAGCTTCCGGGGGCCGGTTTCTGGCATCACAGCCTTCGTCAGCCCCGCTTGCTTGCATCCTGATGGTGCAATGAGCAAGGGCCTCACGTCTGAGTAAACCCTCCCACACATAGTGTGGATAAAATCGATTTTGGAAAAGGGGGTGGTGATGGACAGAGTTTCTGAATGATGCAGAATACTCTTACCAAGTCAAGAGATCATGGTTTTAATCCATCACCGTTTTTTAGCTCACTGCACCATTCCAGCTCAGAACCTGGCTATATGCAAATTAGTTTGTTCCTGTCCCAGTGCATGATGGGAACAGGGCAAACCAAACTACCAAGCCAATTCTTATACTGGGAAGGAAACAAGCTGCCGGGGACCGGTTTCTGGCATCACAGCCTTCGTCGGCCCGGCTTGCTTGAATCCTGATGGTGCAATGAGCAAGGGACTCACGTCTGAGTATACCCTCCCACACATAGTGTGGATAAAATCGATTTTGGAAAAGGGGGTGGTGATGGACAGAGTTTCTGAATGATGCAGAATACTCTTACCAAGTCAAGAGATCATGGTTTTAATCCATCACCATTTTTTACTCACTGCACGATCCTAGCTCAGAACCTGGCTATATGCAAATTAGTTTGTTCCTGTCCCAGTGCATGATGGGAACAGGGCAAACCAAACTACCAAGACAATTCTTATACTGGGAAGGAAACAAGCTTCCGGGGACGGTTTCTGGCATCACAGCCTTCGTCGGCCCGGCTTGCTTGAATCCTGATGGTGCAATGAGCAAGGGACCCACGTCTGAGTATACCCTCCCACACATAGTGTGGATAAAATCGATTTTGGAAAAGGGGGTGGTGATGGACAGAGTTTCTGAATGATGCAGAATACTCTTACCAAGTCAAGAGATCATGGTTTTAATCTATCACCGTTTTTTAGCTCACTGCACCATCCCAGCTCTGAACCTGGCTATATGCAAATTAGTTTGTTCCTGTCCCAGTGCATGATGGGAACAGGGCAAACCAAACTACCAAGCCAATTCTTATACTGGGAAGGAAACAAGCTTCCGGACACCGGTTTCTGGCATCACAGCCTTCGTCGGCCCGGCTTGCTTGAATCCTGATGGTGCAATGAGCAAGGGACTCACGTCTGAGTATACCCTCCCACACATAGATTGGATAAAATCGATTTTGGAAAAGGGGGTGGTGATGGACAGAGTTTCTGAATGATGCAGAATACTTTTACCAAGTCAAGAGATCATGGTTTTAATCCATCACCGTTTTTTAGCTCACTGCACCATCCCAGCTTAGAACCTGGCTATATGCAAATTAGTTTGTTCCTGTCCCAGTGCATGATGGGAACAGGGAAAACCAAACTACCAAGCCAATTCTTATACTGGGAAGGAAACAAGCTTCCGGGGACCGGTTTCTGGCATCACAGCCTTCGTCAGCCCGGCTTGCTTGAATCCTGATGGTGCAATGAGCAAGGGACTCACGTCTGAGTATACCCTCCCACAAATAGTGTGGATAAAATCGATTTTGGAAAAGGGGGTGGTGATGGACAGAGTTTCTGAATGATGCAGAATACTCTTACCAAGTCAAGAGATCATGGTTTTAATCCATCACCGTTTTTTTAGCTCACTGCACCATCCCAGCTCAGAACTGGGCTATATGCAAATTAGTTTGTTCCTGTCCCAGTGCATGATGGGAACAGGGCAGACCAAACTACCAAGCCAATTCTTATACTGAGAAGGAAACAAGCTTCCGGGGACCAGTGTCTGGCATCACAGCCTTCGTCGGCAAGGCTTGCTTGAATCCTGATGGTGCAATGAGCAAGGGACTCACGTCTGAGTATACCCTCCCACACATAGTGTGGATAAATTCGATTTTGGAAAAGGGGGTGGTGATGGACAGAGTTTCTGAATGATGCAGAATACTCTTACCAAGTCAAGAGATCATAGTTTTAATCCATCACCGTTTTTTAGCTCACTGCACCATCCTAGCTCAGAACCTGGCTATATGCAAATTAGTTTGTTCCTGTCCCAGTGCATGATGGGAACAGGGCAAACCAAACTACCAAGACAATTCTTATACTGGGAAGGAAACAAGCTTCCGGGGACGGTTTCTGGCATCACAGCCTTCGTCGGCCCGGCTTGCTTGAATCCTTATGGTGCAATAAGCAAGGGACCCACGTCTGAGTATACCCTCCCACACATAGTGTGGATAAAATCAATTTTGGAAAAGGGGGTGGTGATGGACAGAGTTTCTGAATGATGCAGAATACTCTTACCAAGTCAAGAGATCATGGTTTTAATCCATCACCGTTTTTTAGCTCACTGCACCATCCCAGCTCTGAACCTGGCTATATGCAAATTAGTTTGTTCCTGTCCCAGTGCATGATGGGAACAGGGCAAACCAAACTACCAAGCCAATTCTTATACTGGGAAGGAAACAAGCTGCCGGGGACCGGTTTCTGGCATCACAGCCTTCGTCGGCCCGGCTTGCTTGAATCCTGATGGTGCAATGAGCAAAGGACTCACATCTGAGTATACCCTCCCACACATAGTGTGGATAAAATCGATTTTGGAAAAGGGGGTGGTGATGGACAGAGTTTCTGAATGATGCAGAATACTTTTACCAAGTCAAGAGATCATGGTTTTAATCCATCACCGTTTTTTAGCTCACTGCACCATCCCAGCTCAGAACCTGGCTATATGCAAATTAGTTTGTTCCTGTCCCAGTGCATGATGGGAACAGGGCAAACCAAACTACCAAGCCAATTCTTATACTGGGAAGGAAACATGCTTCCGGGGACCGGTTTCTGGCATCACAGCCTTCGTCGGCCTGGCTTGCTTGAATCCTGATGGTGCAATGAGCAAGGGACTCACGTCTGAGTATACCCTCCCACACATAGTGTGGATAAAATCGATTTTGGAAAAGGGGGTGGTGATGGACAGAGTTTCTGAATGATGCAGAATACTCTTACCAAGTCAAGAGATCATGGTTTTAATCCATCACCGTTTTTTAGCTCACTGCACCATCCCAGCTCAGAACCTGGCTATATGCAAATTAGTTTGTTCCTGTCCCAGTGCATGATGGGAACAGGGCAAACCAAACTACCAAGCCAATTCTTATACTGGGAAGGAAACAAGCTTCCTGGGACCGGTTTCTGTTATCACAGCCTTCGTCGGCCCGGCTTGCTTGAATCCTGATGGTGCAATGAGCAAGGGACTCACGTCTGAGTATACCCTCCCACACATAGTGTGGATAAAATCGATTTTGGAAAATGAGGTGGTGATGGACAGAGTTTCTGAATGATGCAGAATACTTTTACCAAGTCAAGAGATCATGGTTTTAATCCATCACCGTTTTTTAGCTCACTGCACCATTCCAGCTCAGAACCTGGCTATATGTGAATTAGTTTGTTCCTGTCCCAGTGCATGATGGGAACAGGGCAAACCAAACTACCAAGCCAATTCTTATACTGGGAAGGAAACAAGCTTCCGGAGACCGGCTTTTGGCATCACAGCATTCGTCGGCCCGGCTTGCTTGAATCCTGATGGTGCAATGAGCAAGGGACTCTCGTCTGAGTATACCCTCCCACACATAGAGTGGATAAAATCGATTTTGGAAAAGGGGGTGGTGATGGACAGAGTTTCTGAATGATGCAGAATACTTTTACCAAGTCAAGAGATCATGGTTTTAATCCATCACCGTTTTTTAGCTCACTGCACCATCCCAGCTCAGAACCTGGCTATATGCAAATTAGTTTGTTCCTGTCCCAGTGCATGATGGGAACAGGGCAAACCAAACTACCAAGCCAATTCTTATACTGGGAAGGAAACAAGCTTCCGGGGACCGGTTTCTGGCATCACAGCCTTCGTCGGCCTGGCTTGCTTGAATCCTGATGGTGCAATGAGCAAGGGACTCACGTCTGAGTATACCCTCCCACACATAGTGTGGATAAAATCGATTTTGGAAAAGGGGGTGGTGATGGACAGAGTTTCTGAATGATGCAGAATACTCTTACCAAGTCAAGAAATCATGGTTTTAATCCATCACCGTTTTTTAGCTCACTGCACCATCCCAGCTCAGAACCTGGCTATATGCAAATTAGTTTGTTCCTGTCCCAGTGCATGATGGGAACAGGGCAAACCAAACTACCAAGCCAATTCTTATACTGGGAAGGAAACAAGCTTCCGGGGACCGGTTTCTGCCATCACAGCCTTCGTCGGCCAGGCTTGCTTGAATCCTGATGGTGCAATGAGCAAGGGACTCACGTCTGAGTATACCCTCCCACACATAGTGTGGATAAAATCGATTTAGGAAAAGGGGGTGGTGATGGACAGAGTTTCGGAATGATGCAGAATACTCTTATCAAGTCAAGAGATCATGGTTTTAATCCATCACCGTTTTTTAGCTCACTGCACCATCCCAGCTCAGAACCTGGCTATATGCAAATTAGTTTGTTCCTGTCCCAGTGCATGATGGGAACAGGGCAAACCAAACAACCAAGCCAATTCTTATACTGGGAAGGAAACAAGCTTCCTGGGACCGGTTTCTGGCATCACAGCCTTCGTCGGCCCGGCTTGCTTGAATCCTGATGGTGCAATGAGCAAGGGACTCACGTCTGAGTATACCCTCCCACACACAGTGTGGATAAAATCGATTTTGGAAAAGGAGGTGGTGATGGACAGAGTTTCTGAATGATGCAGAATACTTTTACCAAGTCAAGAGATCATGGTTTTAATCCATCACCGTTTTTTAGCTCACTGCACCATTCCAGCTCAGAACCTGGCTATATGTAAATTAGTTTGTTCCTGTCCCAGTGCATGATGGGAACAGGGCAAACCAAACTACCAAGCCAATTCTTATACTGGGAAGGAAACAAGCTTCCGGAGACCGGTTTCTGGCATCACAGCCTCCGTCAGCCCGGCTTGCTTGAATCCTGATGGTGCAATGAGCAAGGGACTCTCGTCTGAGTATACCCTCCCACACATAGAGTGGATAAAATCGATTTTGGAAAAGGGGGTGGTGATGGACAGAGTTTCTGAATGATGCAGAATACTTTTACCAAGTCAAGAGATCATGGTTTTAATCCATCACCATTTTTTAGCTCACTGCACCATCCCAGCTCAGAACCTGGCTATATGCAAATTAGTGTGTTCCTGTCCCAGTGCATGATGGGAACAGGGCAAACCAAACTACCAAGCCAATTCTTATACTGGGAAGGAAACAAGCTTCCGGGGACCGGTTTCTGGCATCACAGCCTTCGTCGGCCCGGCTTGCTTGAATCCTGATGGTGCAATGAGCAAGGGACTCATGTCTGAGTATACCCTCCACACATAGTGTGGATAAAATCTATTTTGGAAAAGGGGGTGGTGATGGACAGAGTTTCTGAATGATGCAGAATACTCTTACCAAGTCAAGAGATCATGGTTTTAATCCATCACCGTTTTTTAGCTCACTGCACCATCCCAGCTCAGAACCTGGCTATATGCAAATTAGCTTGTTCCTGCCCCAGTGTATGATGGGAACAGGGCAAACCAAACTACCAAGCCAATTCTTATACTGGGAAGGAAACAAGCTTCCGGGGACCGGTGTCTGGCATCACAGCCTTCGTCGGCCCGGCTTGCTTGAATCCTGATGGTGCAATGAGCAAGGGACTCACGTCTGAGTATACCCTCCCACACATAGTGTGGATAAAATCGATTTTGGAAAAGGGGGTGGTGATGGACAGAGTTTCTGAATGATGCAGAATACTCTTACCAAGTCAAGAGATCATGGTTTTAATCCATCACCGTTTTTTAGCTCACTGCACCATCCCAGCTCAGAACCTGGCTATATGCAAATTAGTTTGTTCCTGTCCCAGTGCATGATGGGAACAGGGCAAACCAAACTACCAAGACAATTCTTATACTGGGAAGGAAACAAGCTTCCGGGGACGGTTTCTGGCATCACAGCCTTCGTCGGCCCGGCTTGCTTGAATCCTGATGGTGCAATGAGCAATGGACTCACGTCTGAGTATACCCTCCACACATAGTGTGGATAAAATCTATTTTGGAAAAGGGAGTGGTGATGGACAGAGTTTCTGAATGATGCAGAATACTCTTACCAAGTCAAGAGATCATGGTTTTAATCCATCACCGTTTTTTAGCTCACTGCACCATCCCAGCTCAGAACCTGGCTATATGCAAATTAGCTTGTTCCTGCCCCAGTGTATGATGGGAACAGGGCAAACCAAACTACCAAGCCAATTCTTATACTGGGAAGGAAACAAGCTTCCGGGGACCGGTGTCTGGCATCACAGCCTTCGTCGGCCCGGCTTGCTTGAATCCTGATGGTGCAATGAGCAAGGGACTCACGTCTGAGTATACCCTCCCACACATAGTGTGGATAAAATCGATTTTGGAAAAGGGGGTGGTGATGGACAGAGTTTCTGAATGATGCAGAATACTCTTACCAAGTCAAGAGATCATGGTTTTAATCCATCACCGTTTTTTAGCTCACTGCACCATCCCAGCTCAGAACCTGGCTATATGCAAATTAGTTTGTTCCTGTCCCAGTGCATGATGGGAACAGGGCAAACCAAACTACCAAGACAATTCTTATACTGGGAAGGAAACAAGCTTCCGGGGACGGTTTCTGGCATCACAGCCTTCGTCGGCCCGGCTTGCTTGAATCCTGATGGTGCAATGAGCAAGGGACCCACGTCTGAGTATACCCTCCCACACATAGTGTGGATAAAATCGATTTTGGAAAAGGGGGTGGTGATGGACAGAGTTTCTGAATGATGCAGAATACTCTTACCAAGTCAAGAGATCATGGTTTTAATCCATCACCGTTTTTTAGCTCACTGCACCATCCCAGCTCTGAACCTGGCTATATGCAAATTAGTTTGTTCCTGTCCCAGTGCATGATGGGAACAGGGCAAACCAAACTACCAAGCCAATTCCTATACTGGGAAGGAAACAAGCTGCCGGGGACCGGTTTCTGGCATCACAGCCTTCGTCGGCCTGGCTTGCTTGAATCCTGATGGTGCAATGAGCAAGGGACTCACGTCTGAGTATACCCTCCCACACATAGTGTGGATAAAATCGATTTTGGAAAAGGGGTTGGTGATGGACAGAGTTTCTGAATGATGTAGAATACTCTTACCAAGTCAAGAGATCATGGTTTTAATCCATCACCGTTTTTTAGCTCACTGCACCATCCCAGCTCAGAACCTGGCTATCTGCAAATTAGTTTGTTCCTGTCCTAGTGCATGATGGGAACAGGGCAAACCAAACTACCAAGCCAATTCTTATACTGGGAAGGAAACAAGCTGCCGGGGACCGGTTTCTGGCATCACAGCCTTCGTCGGCCCGGCTTGCTTGAATCCTGATGGTGCAATGAGCAAAGGACTCACGTCTGAGTATACCCTCCCACACATAGTGTGGATAAAATCGATTTTGGAAAAGGGGGAGGTGATGGACAGAGTTTCTGAATGATGCAGAATACTTTTACCAAGTCAAGAGATCATGGTTTTAATCCATCACCGTTTTTTAGCTCACTGCACCATCCCAGCTCAGAACCTGGCTATATGCAAATTAGTTTGTTCCTGTCCCAGTGCATGATGGGAACAGGGCAAACCAAACTACCAAGCCAAGTCTTATACTGGGAAGGAAACAAGCTTCCGGGGACCGGTTTCTGGCATCACAGCCTTCGTCGGCCTGGCTTGCTTGAATCCTGATGGTGCAATGAGCAAGGGACTCACGTCTGAGTATACCCTCCCACACATAGTGTGGATAAAATCGATTTTGGAAAAGGGGTTGGTGATGGACAGAGTTTCTGAATGATGTAGAATACTCTTACCAAGTCAAGAGATCATGGTTTTAATCCATCACCGTTTTTTAGCTCACTGCACCATCCCAGCTCAGAACCTGGCTATCTGCAAATTAGTTTGTTCCTGTCCTAGTGCATGATGGGAACAGGGCAAACCAAACTACCAAGCCAATTCTTATACTGGGAAGGAAACAAGCTTCCGGGGACCGGTTTCTGGCATCACAGCCTTCGTCGGCCCGGCTTGCTTGAATCCTGATGGTGCAATGAGCAAGGGACTCACGTCTGAGTATACCCTCCACACATAGTGTGGATAAAATCGATTTTTGAAAAGGAGGTGGTGATGGACAGAGTTTCTGAATGATGCAGAATACTTTTACCAAGTGAAGAGATCATGGTTTTAATCCATCACCGTTTTTTAGCTCACTGCACCATCCCAGCTCAGAACCTGGATATATGCAAATTAGTTTGTTCCTGTCCCAGAGCATGATGGGAACAGGGAAAACCAAACTACCAAGCCAATTCTTATACTGGGAAGGAAACAAGCTTCCGGGGACCGGTTTCTGGCATCACAGCCTTCGTCGGCCTGGCTTGCTTGAATCCTAATGGTGCAATGAGCAAGGGACTCACGTCTGAGTATACCCTCCCACACATAGTGTGGATAAAATCGATTTTTGAAAAGGGGTTGGTGATGGACAGAGTTTCTGAATGATGCAGAATACTCTTACCAAGTCAAGAGATCATGGTTTTAATCCATCACCGTTTTTTAGCTCACTGCACCATCCCAGCTCAGAACCTGGCTATATGCAAATTAGTTTGTTCCTGTCCCAGTGCATGATGGGAACAGGGCAAACCAAACTACCAAGCCAATTCTTATACTGGGAAGGAAACAAGCTTCCGGGGACCGGTTTCTGGCCACAGCCTTCGTCGGCCAGGCTTGCTTGAATCCTGATGGTGCAATGAGCAAGGGACTCACGTCTGAGTATACCCTCCCACACTAAGTGTGGATAAAATTGATTTAGGAAAAGGGGGTGGTGATGGACAGAGTTTCTGAATGATGCAGAATACTCTTATCAAGTCAAGAGATCATGGTTTTAATCCATCACCGTTTTTTAGCTCACTGCACCATTCCAGCTCAGAACCTGGCTATATGCAAATTAGTTTGTTCCTGTCCCACTGCATGATGGGAACAGGGCAAACCAAACTACCAAGCCAATTCTTATACTGGGAAGGAAACAAGCTTCCGGGGACCGGTTTCTGGCATCACAGCCTTCGTCGGCCCGGCTTGCTTGAATCCTGATGGTGCAATGGTGTAAGTGGATTCCTCGGCGCCACTGGAACAAGCTTAGGCTAGAGGACCTACATTACATCTTGGCTGAAGACCCATTAGGCCCTCTGCTTAATGCTACCTCGGGCTACGACCAGTTCTGCAGCTGGATTACCAAGGTGCTTGATGCTCTGGTGCCTATCATCTCTAGTAAATCCAGTTCCCGGCAGTCGAGTCCTTGGTATGACAGTGCTCTTCGCACTTTGAAGGGTTCATGTAGACGGGCAGAAAGGGAGTGGCGGAAGACGTATGATGCCGTTAAAAAAAACTGCGTATTTGGCTTCCGTCAAGCTCTACCACCGAGCCATATGTAGAACCCGTGCGGCGTTCTACGCGACGGAATTCCGCAACAGCCTCAATCCATCCAAGACCATCTTTAAAACTATCAAAGATCTGATGGTTAAGAGAGCTGTTCCACAAGTTTATGGTTCCATTTCCCACTGTGAGACTCTAGCCGTTTTTTTCTTGGACAAAGTCAAGAACATCTATCAGTCGTTCCCTAGTACGACGTTGCCCTCGAATCCCTTGAATGGCTCTCGTAGTTGTCCGGCATTACTCTCTCTTCCCACTCTCTCCTGGGATGAGTTTGTCAAGCGGGCACAACGAGTCAAATCCGGTTCTCCTGCGGACCCTCTAAGATCTGCCCTTTTTAGAGACCCCTCTTTTCAGGGGTGCACGATAGTGTGCTCGCTGATTAACCTCTCCTTGACCTCAGGTATTGTTCCTGCCAAGTGGAAGCAGGCGGTGGTTTCTCTGATCCTGAAAAAACCATCTTTGGATCCTTTAAAACCAGAAAACTACCGCCCTATTTCCCTGCTTCCCTGGCCGGCCAAAGTCATGGAGGGTCATGTCAACCTGGCCCTCTCTGAGCATATGACCCGGGCCAATGTCCTCGATCCCACGCAGAATGGGTTCCGTGCTGGACACAGCACGGAGACGGCCCTTCTGGCAATGGTAGAACATCTGCGGGTTGTGTTGGTTGCAGGTCAAACGGCAGCGCTCATTCTATTAGACCTTAGCTCTGCCTTTGACACAGTGTCCCATCGCATCCTTCTGCACCGCCTCGAGGGCATTGGCATCTGTGGCTCTGCTCTGCAGTGGTTCCGCTCCTTCCTCAGCGATCACTCCTTCTGCGTTGCCACCCCCCCTTTTCTGTCCAAATACCATCAGCTGGACCTGGGGGTCCCTCAGGGCTCCTCGCTGAGTCCCACGCTTTTCAACCTATACGTGCAACCACTGGCTGGTGTCACCAGGCAGTGGGGCCTAACCATGGTCTCATACGCCGACGACACGCAGCTAGCGGTTACGATCAGCGGGGATGCCGAGCAGGATGCCCCCAGGTTCCGAAATGGGCTGAGAGAGGTGGCCAGCTGGATGAATAACAACTGTCTCCAGCTGAACGCAAAAAAAACTGAGGTGATGATCGTCGGAAGAGGAGCGGATTGCTGGGGGGACAGCTGGTGGCCTCTTGAGCTGGGGCCGGCCCCCTCACCAGTGTTGGAACTCAGAAACCTGGGAGTGTGGCTAGATCATACCCTCTGCTTTACGACTCATACTAAGAGAGTGGCGGCAGGATGTTTTGGTGTCCTACGTGGACTAAGGCCGGTGCTCACATTTTTTGATGCTCCGACAAGACAGCTGGTCATCCAAGCGACGATTATCTCTCGGTTGGACTATGCCAGCTCGTTCCTATTGGGAGCTAACCAATTGGAGATCGTTCTCTTACAACGCGTACAGAACGCGGCTGCGAGGGCAGTGGTCGGTTTGCCAAGGTTCTGTCCAACTTCTAATACTTTACGGTCCCTACACTGGCTACCGATCAAAAGCAGAATTCACTTTAAGGCTCTCAGTCTTGCTTTCAAAATTTTAAAAGGGTCGGCACCAGAGATACTTAATAATCTCGTATCTATTTATGTTCCGACCCGCCCTCTCAGATCTCTCGGCCAATCCCTTGTGGTTGTCCCGCGTTTCAGACTTAGCCGGATGGGCGGTCGTTCCTTTCGGGTGAGAGCCGCGATCCTCTGGAATGCTCTCCCTTTAGAAATCCGCCTGTTAGAGGACTTATTAGTATTTCGTAGGGCCCTGAAAACCCACCTGTTTTAATTTTTATCTCCTTCACTTTTTCGTTCCTTTCAGTGTTGTGTTGTGTCCAGCATTCCCTGCGCCAGGACGCTCCTTGCCTGGAGCATCTGTGCGCAATAAAAATGATAATAACATAACATAACAATGAGCAAGGGACTCACATCTGAGTATACCCTCCCACACATAGTGTGGATAAAATCGATTTTGGAAAAGGGGGTGGTGATGGACAGAGTTTCTGAATGATGCAGAATACTCTTACCAAGTCAAGAGATCATGGTTTTAATCCATCACCGTTTTTTAGCTCACTGCACCATCCCAGCTCAGAACCTGGCTATATGCAAATTAGTTTGTTCCTGTCCCAGTGCATGATGGGAACAGAGCAAACCAAACTACCAAGCCAATTCTTATACTGGGTAGGAAACAAGCTTCCGGGGACCAGTTTCTGGCATCACAGCCTTCGTCGGCCCGGCTTGCTTGAATCCTGATGGTCCAATGAGCAAGGGACTCACGTCTGAGTATACCCTCCCACACATAGTGTGGATAAAATCGATTTTGGAAAAGGGGGTGGTGATGGACAGAGTTTCTGAATGATACAGAATACTCTTACCAAGTCAAGAGATCATGGTTTTAATCCATCACCGTTTTTAGCTCACTGCACCATCCCAGCTCAGAACCTGGCTATATGCAAATTAGTTTGTTCCTGTCCCAGTGCATGATGGGAACAGGGTAAACCAAACTACCAAGCCAATTCTTATACTGGGAAGGAAACAAGCTTCTGGGGACCGGTTTCTGGCATCACAGCCTTCGTCGGCCCGGCTTGCTTGAATCCTGATGGTGCAATGAGCAAGGGACTCACGTCTGAGTATACCCTCCCACACATAGAGTGGATAAAATCGATTTTGGAAAAGGGGGTGGTGATGGACAGAGTTTCTGAATGATGCAGAATACTTTTACCAAGCCAAGAGATCATGGTTTCAATCCATCACCGTTTTTTAGCTCACTGCACCATCCCAGCTCAGAACCTGGCTATATGCAAATTAGTTTGTTCCTGTCCCAGTGCATGATGGGAACAGGGCAAACCAAACTACCAAGCCAATTCTTATACTGGGAAGGAAACAAGCTTCCGGGGACCGGTTTCTGGCATCACAGCCTTCGTCGGCCTGGCTTGCTTGAATCCTGATGGTGCAATGAGCAAGGGACTCACGTCTGAGTATACCCTCCCACACTTAGGGGTCGATTAGGATGGCGGACGGAAATGGGTACTGTCCGCCATGGTGGGGGAAATTTTACTCCCGGCTGCGCCGCGGAGATTCTGCGGTTGGGATTAGGATAATCATGTCACGAAACTCCGACCGGGGCGGACGGATCATAACCAACACCGTCCGCAGTGGACGGAACACATCGAACTCCGTCCGCGGCGGGACGGAGTCCAATGAACAACCACTGCCGCGGACGGAAATGACCGCGGAAAATAACACATGTACCGCCATACCTGTGAACACTCCGTGGCCGCAATTAGGATAAATCCGCCCGTACCACGGAACGCACAGCCATCCACGTCCGCGGCGGAAAGAAGGCAACGATAAACACTGCATCACTGCGGAAGGCCAACACGCACAACATCCCTAGCGGCAAACAAATGTTAGAAAGTGTACCGCAAGTCCAAAGCAAACATACGAACATTGACAACGCCCCCCCCATACACCAACACCAAGCACAAGCCACCATGACACGTCCCAAGTATCCAATAATGCACACTAGTCAACACGCCCACCTACCACCTGACTGCCAACAACCATTGAGACATGACTATAAAATGACACCCACACACTACCACAATCCTTTGCATCACAGCATTGCTGCTAGCAAGAGGCCCTATTCGAGATACTGCTAACTCACATAGAAGACACACAACCACCACCCTACCACACCCACCAAACAAACACCCACCACACAAATCCTACACATCACACACCACACACCTGCACCCCCCAACTCACTCAACTCACACACTGAGCACCACACACCATGGCACCCAAAGAAAACCCTAAATTCACGGAGACGGAGTTGAGGGTAATGGTAGATGAAATAATCCGTGTTGAGCCCCACATCTTCGGGGCCCAAGTCCAGCAGACGTCCGGGGCGCAAAAGAACCCCATGTGGGACAGGATCGTCACTCGGGTGAATGCGTCGGGGACTGTGCCGAGGACGAAGCAGGACATTCAGAGGCGGTGGCATGACCTGAAGACCAGGGTGAAGGGCATCCGAGCTAAAAACTTTGCTAGAGCCAATCATACTGGCGGTGGAGCACCCCTGGAGCCCATACCCTACACCGATTGGGAGGAGAAGGTGCTGGTGATACTACACCCAGGGAGCCTAGACGGACTTGACGAAGGAGAAGAGGCTGGTGAGTACAAACCAAGCACCACAATCAGCACGACATGGTCAGGCTCACACAACTGAGAAGAAACATCTCCTACGCCCCAACCCATGCACGTTGGACACCAACTCACAAACATGTACATGGCTCCCAACAGGCCCCCATGTTCACGGTGAGAGTGGTGGTGGTGGAAGGTGGGGTGTGTGAGAGGCCCAAACTACAACTCCCAACAGGCCCCCATGTTCACGGTGAGGGTGGTGGTGGTGGAGGGTGGGGTGTGTGAGAGGCCCAAACTACAACTCCCAACAGGCCCCCATGTTCACGGTGAGGGTGGTGGTGGTGGAGGGTGGGGTGTGTGAGAGGCCCAAACTACAACTCCCAACAGGCCCCCATGTTCACGGTGAGGGTGGTGGTGGTGGAGGGTGGGGTGTGTGAGAGGCCCAAACTACAACTCCCAACAGGCCCCCATGTTCACGGTGAGGGTGGTGGTGGTGGAGGGTGGGGTGTGTGAGAGGCCCAAACTACAACTCCCAACAGGCCCCCATGTTCACGGTGAGGGTGGTGGTGGTGGAGGGTGGGGTGTGTGAGAGGCCCAAACTACAACTCCCAACAGGCCCCCATGTTCATGGTGAGGGAGGTGGTGGTGGAGGGTGGGGTGTGTGAGAGGCCCAAACTACAACTCCCAACAGGCCCCCATGTTCACGGTGAGGGTGGTGGTGGTGGAGGGTGGGGTGTGTGAGAGGCCCAAACTACAACTCCCAACAGGCCCCCATGTTCACGGTGAGGGTGGTGGTGGTGGAGGGTGGGGTGTGTGAGAGGCCCAAACTACAACTCCCAACAGGCCCCCATGTTAACGGGGAGGGTGGTGGTGGTGGAGGGTGGGGTGTGTGCGACAGGAAACAGAAATGTCTACAAATCTATATGACCATGTAATGTCCACATTACTGACCAGCTCTATCTTGTCCCTCAGGTGATCGTGAACTGACTGGGGAAACCAGTACCCGGCCGCCAGCCTCGCCTCCCACACATACAGGACTCTCTGGTGACGAGGACACAGGCAGCTCCGGTGCGGAGGATGGAGCGGGACCAAGCACACAGCCAGGGCCATCTGGCTCACAGGGACTCCCGGGACCGACCAACGCCGCATGTGTGACTCCAGCGACACCTGTCTCTGTGATCTGCACAGTCCCCACCACCACCAGTACCACCAGTACTACCAGAACCACCAGTACCACCAGTACCACGACTCCTGCCTGTGCCACCCAGCCTAACCCAGCGCACGACGCTGGTCCATCGGCCTCACACACAAGCAGGGTGAGTGGGCCACAAAGAGAGGCAACGGGACATCAGCCAATCAGGTGACCCACACACCGCCGTGCAGAGGAAGGACAGCTACCCCATCCAGTGGCAGAGTCCCTACAAGCCCTTGCCAGGTGCCAGGCGTCATACGACAGGTCCCAGGCAAACGCTGATCGTGCACACCAGGACTCAGTGGACAACACCAACATCTTGCGCGAAATCTCTGGGTACCTTTGCCAGATGGTGCACATCATGGGCCAGCAGGCAACGATGTGGAGGGAATGGGTTGGCCGGAACACCCCCCCCTCCACCAATTGTCATAGCGCCACCGCCACCGTCACCTTCGCCTCCACCGCCACCATCACCTGCTCCTCCACCGCCGCCACCACTACCTGTGCCCCTGGCGACGGATGTGGCCTATCAACAACCTGCCCCCCCCAGCTGCCTCTGTTCCACCTCAGAGACGGAGGGGCCGGCTGAGGCAGGAAGTGGCTGAGAGCAGTGTTGGGGCGCCATCCACACGCTCCAAGAGGGGACGGCAATGACAATGTCACTGCCTGTGCCAGACATTCACCCTGCTAAGTATCCTGTCCCACAGACAATCATTCCCACTGGTCTGCTGGACTACCCTGACACCCCCCAATGTGGTGTCAGCACGGACATTTCATCTGCCATTACCTTCAACTCCAACTCCCTCCACCCCACTTACTTGTAAATATTCACCAGCACAAAAGCACAACCTGTAAATAAATTGCACTTACACACACAATGATGTTTTGCCTCCATGTTTATTCACATGATTGCCTTCAGAAACAGACGTAAACAGGTTCAGGGATCATAGTCGTACATGATCATGGCGCTGCGGGAGTGACCTAGGGAAAATCAGAGACAGCAAACACACGTCAGGAAACAGATTCACACACATCACAACACACTGCACAGCAACATTACACAAACTACACTCATCACTAAAGCATGGGATTAGAGGACACACATCATGGAGACTTGTATGTCCAAAGAAATGAAGACACACATATGCAACCATCACAAACAAGAACACACAGCTGATGCACCCCACATCCACACAACACCAGCAAACATACATAAGGCATTGTCAACTGGCACAAGAGGTAGTTACTCACATTCAAGGGAAGTAGCGATCTATGAGCTGGCGCCTCTGGTCCACACCTTCCTCCTCACCACTATCCTCATCAGTCGACATGGGTGGGATGGGATGCCGAGGAACTTCTTCGTCTTCAGGGTCCAACAGCAGTTCAATGTCATTGCGTACTGCCAGGTTGTGGAGCATGCAGCAGGCAATCACGATCCTGCATACGTTTCCCGGTGAGTAAGGCAGGGCCCCTCCGGTCTTATCGAGGCACCGAAACCTAGACTTTAGCAGTCCAAAGGTACGTTCGATGACTCTCCGTGTCCTTCCATGTGCATCATTGTACCGCATTTCACCCGCTGTTGTAGGATTACGTAGGGGACTGAGGAGCCAGGGCCGGTTTGGGTACGCCGAGTCGCCTATGTAGGGGGATGACAGACACAAACATCACAACAAGATATGGTGGGTACCCCATGCAACACAGAGATCACAAGAGTCCCCACTGCACACTCACCAACAAGCCACGCATGACCGGGTTGCAGATTTGCCATGAGTCGTGGGACAATGCTGCTCCGCATGATGTGGGCGTCATGTGCGGAGCCAGGAAATCTTGCACACACATGGGAGATGATGTTGTTTGCCAGGCACACCACCTGCACGTTCAGCGAATGGAAGTGTTTGCGATTCCTAAAAACGTGCTCCCGTGCCCGTGGTGGAATGATAGCGATGTGTGTGCCATCAATTGAACCCACAACGTGAGGTATGTGGCCCAGTGCATAGAAGTCAGCTTTGACTGCTGCCAACTCTTCCGGCCGTGGGAAATGTATGTAGTCATTCTTGTACAGCATCATAGCTGTTAAGACATCCCGAAGAACCGTGCTGAACATGGCCTGTGACATCCCCCCGGCATGTCCAACTGTGTACTGAAATGTGCCAGTAGCAAAGAAAGTTAGTACCGCCATGACCTTTGCAGTGGGTGTAATCGACCCAGGATACGTCCTACGTGGCTGCAGATGAGGAGACAATTGAGCCACAAGCTCCAGCAACCGATGTCGATCCAGCCGGAATTTCCTTATCACCTCCTCGTCAACCATATCCTCCAGCACAGTGTATGGCCGATGCACATTTGGAGCCCTCCTGTGTGGGAGAGAGATGTAACTTAGGTCAACTTACAAACGACGCATACGTGTACAACTCCATCACATGTGAACCTTACTGACAAAACTTCAGTCTTCACCCTAATGTTTAGTAGCCACATCACAGACACACATGCAACTGCATGCACACAAACGATAATTATACACACGCCATGTCATCAAGCACCAATGCCAACACCAATAATGTTGTGCATACGGTAATTACATGCATGGTGACACAACGTCCAAAACACATACACGGAATGCATGTGTACCACCACCACTGTAGTCACCTCGCCAGAACAAGACACTGACAACAGATGCATAATTTGGCCATACAGCCGTGATGTACTGTGTAGTTGTGAAGATGTAAGAACGTCTGTAGGGTCACACCCGACGTCAACACGTCCAAATGCACATCTGTTGCCCATTGTGTGCCGACCGATGGGCATAGTATGGACACACATGCTATATTGTATGACATATGACCTTTCCCTATCACGCTCACAACCCTCATGATGCAACTGCACACAACACATCACGGTGCAGCGTCTGACAAGATAACATAATTGGCGCTGCCATGGCGGTGCACAACTTCCGCTACTTCCCAAAGGCCATACGCGGCCAGCGGCCCTCTTCCCATTGGCTGCATGTGCACGGACCGTCACGGGCACACATCGGCAACCGCACGTGCAAGCTTCAGGCATGGATGCTTCAGTTGCAACAATGTTCTATCACTGGCGCCTCCATGGCGGTGCACGTACTCAGCGGGGGAGGTGCAGGCCTATACACCCTTTAGATGTACTCCATGGACATGCCAGTTCATGACCCCCCTTACAGTCACATTGCATCATCCACCGTACACCGGCCGGAGCGGCCGGGCCTAGGACGGCAGTGGCCGGCCATGTCCACACCCGCCGTGGCCGGCCATGTCCACAACCGCCGTGCCCGGCCATGTCCACAACCGCCGTGGCCGGCCATGTACACAACCGCCGTGGCCGGCCATGTACACAACCGCCGTGCCAGGCCCGGCGGTTGTGTACATGGCCGGGCACGGCGGTTGTGTACATGGCCGGCCACGGCGGTTGTGTACATGGCCGGCCACGGCGGGTGTGGACATGGCCGGGCATGGCGGTTGTGGACATGGCCGGCCACGGCGGGTGTGGACATGGCCGGCCACGGCGGTTGTGGACATGGCCGGCCACGGCGGGTGTGGACATGGCTGGGCACGGCGGTTGTGGACATGGCCGGCCACGGCGGGTGTGGACATAGCCGGCCACGGCGGTTGTGGACATGGCCGGGCACGGCGGGTGTGGACATGGCCGGGCACGGCGGTTGTGGACATGGCCACCGTACACCAGCCGGAGCGGCCGGGCCTAGGACGGCAGTGGCTGGCCATGTCCACACCTGCCGTGGCCGGCCATGTCCACAACCGCCGTGCCCGGCCATGTCCACAACCGCCGTGGCCGGCCATGTACACAACCGCCGTGGCCGGCCATGTACACAACCGCCGTGCCAGGCCCGGCGGTTGTGTACATGGCCGGGCACGGCGGTTGTGTACATGGCCGGCCACGGCGGTTGTGTACATGGCAGGCCACGGCGGGTGTGGACATGGCCGGGCATGGCGGTTGTGGACATGGCCGGCCACGGCGGGTGTGGACATGGCCGGCCACGGCGGTTGTGGACATGGCCGGCCACGGCGGGTGTGGACATGGCTGGGCACGGCGGTTGTGGACATGGCCGGCCACGGCGGGTGTGGACATAGCCGGCCACGGCGGTTGTGGACATGGCCGGGCACGGCGGGTGTGGACATGGCCGGGCACGGCGGTTGTGGACATGGCCGGCCACGGCGGGTGTGGACATGGCCAGACACGGCGGGTGTGGACATGGCCGGCCACGGCGGGTGTGGACATGGCCGGCCAAGGCGGTTGTGGACATGGCCGGCCACGGCGGGTGTGGACATGGCCGGGCACGGCGGTTGTGGACATGGCCGGCCACGGCGGGTGTGGACATGGCCAGCCACGGCGGGTGTGGACATGGCCGGCCACGGCAGTTGTGGACATGGCCGGCCACTGCCGTCCTAGGCCCGGCCGCTCCGGCCGGTGTACGGTGGATGATGCAATGTGACTGTCAGGGGGGTCATGAACTGGCATGTCCATTGAGTACATCTAAAGGGTGTATAGGCCTGCACCTCCCCCGCTGAGTACGTGCACCGCCATGGAGGCGCCAGTGATAGAACATTGTTGCAACTGAAGCATCCGTGCCTGAAGCTTGCACGTGCGGTTGCCGATGTGTGCCCGTGACGGTCCATGCACATACAGCCAATGGGAAGAGGGACGCTGGCCGCATATGGCCAATCGCAAGTAGCGGAAGCAGTGCACCGCAACAACAGGGCCAGTCATTGGCCCATTTCACGAACACACTTCCAGGGCTGACCAATTGCTGGCGACGTATGTCACTGACACGTGCTGAGGGCCCTATATATGTGTGTTGGCCAAAATGACACTTCCTACCCTGGGGACCAGTGCTGCCTGTTCACCTCGACCTGCTGCTGCTGCTGAGCTGACCACCGACTGCTGCCTGTGACCATCACCTCGACCTGCTGCTGCTGCTGAGCTGACCACCGACTGCTGCCTGTGACCATCACCTCGACCTGCTGCTGCTGCTGAGCTGACCACCGACTGCTGCTCTAGTGCCATACTCCGTGATCTTGCCATGTCGAGAGGCAAAGAGATCCGGTCTCGACCCTTCACCACCGCGGAGCTTGATGTCCTCGTGGACGGTGTACTACGCAACTATGGACGCCTCTACGGGGCACCAGGATGGGTGGTAAGTGCAGTGTGGGACATGTTGGTGTGCATGAGGGGGCCAAATAATCAGGCCTATTTCTATCTTAGCTGTGTAGTGTGGGCTAGACATATGTTCCTGATAGTGCATGGCTGCTGACAGTTACGTCTTGCCCCTATGTGTGTGACAGGCCAACTGTCCACTGACTTAAACCCTTTTGTCTCCCATCATGGTAGGTCAAGCTGCACCTTCGCAAGGACCTGTGGAGGAGCATAGCACGGGAAGTACGGGCATTGGGGGTGTGCAACAGACGACATACACACTGCCACAAACGCTGGGACGACATTTCCAGGCTGAGCAAGAATGTAGCGGAAGTAACACTGGGCATGATTCCAAGGACGCCCCGTCTGGCCCGACGCTCCATGACCCCTCTCATGCACCGTATCATTGCAGTGACGCATCCTGAACTGGCCGAACGTCTGAGTGCCGATCAACAGCAAACTAGCGGTGAGCATACTGTCTGTGTAGGAAACCTGTGAGTGGTATGCATGTATTGGTGCACAGACACAGTATTGAGTTCCGTGTTGCGTATGTATCTCTGTGATGCCATTTTGGTCCCATTGGGTGGTTGTCATTTGACATCCAGGTCCGCCATGTTGACACGCCACTTGCTTAGTAGTTGAGTGTTGAAGCACATCCCCTAGTGGTCCATGGCCCCATGGCAGGAAATGTGAGGATGACTGGTAGAGGTGGGCCGTGTGCAGGATGAGGGCTACAAAATCTTTGTCAGCTGTGTAATTTGGCAATCCTGGTCCTTCTGTACGTCAGTCTGCCCATGACTCACACATCTTTTATGTGCATTTCAGCTATGACAGAGGACACTCAGCCACAGACGGTGGAGATTAGTCGAGGAAATGAGTCCGGCTCAGACTTCGCACACACGCAGACTGACACAGAGGAGGCCAGCGCCGGAGAGGGGGACAGGACCGTCCCTGAGGACTCGCTTGTGGAGACACCATCGTCCTCCTCGTCGGACACTCTTGGTGAGCCTGCACTGTTGTCACAGACTGGGAGTGGGCACTCATCACCTTCTGTCGGAAGACAGCACACAGGGCCCACACTTCCGCCAACTGCACCATGTACTGTTCGTGGCCGGAGGAGTAGGGGGAGGAGAGTGGCGTTCGGTGCAGGCACCGCTGCCCCTGCCACGGTGAGCCAAAATGCACTGTGTGCTGAGGCCGTTGATCTGCTGCGACAGCTGTGTGTGGGGCAGACCAATATGACAAATGCTTTCCAGGACCATGATAGGAAGTTGGAGCAGGTGGTGGCATTCATGGAAGGGATGCATGGCGATTCTGCAGGTCTACACAGGACAGTGCAGTCATTGGCAAGCAGTGTGTCGTCTGCAATAGTACAGTCGTATGAACAGGGTGCTACTTCTGTTTCCCCATCTACACCACTGGATGTCTCAGGGGGTAGTGATTATTCTGAGCAGGACTCAAATACAGGTTATTGCACTAGAAGCAGCGTCAGACAGCACGTCAGGGCACGCAGGGCACAGACCCCATCCCCTAGATCAGCTAAATCTGTTCACGTAGACAACGTCAGATACACTGGAGTACACACACAGGATCCACAAGTGTTGTTGGGGGACATGCCTTCAGGAGCTACACAGGCATTCAACACAAAAGGTACTCCCAAGGCAAGGGATACTCACATGTCCATGGACTGTACCTTGGACAAGGCCAGTTAGAAGACAAAGGCACCTCCTAAGAGCAGGGAGACTCCCAAGGGCAGGCCCACAGCAGAGGAAAGGGACACTCTCAAGGACAGTGAAAAGACAAAGGCACCTCCTAGGAGCAGGGAGACTCCCAAAGGCAGGTGTAGTATCCTGCTTTATTTCTATTATATGTCATGCACTTCCCCTTTAACTGGCTTGTATTCATTTCATTATCTATGTTCTATGTTCCATGATGTAATCGCTGTGAGGACAGTTACTGACTGTTTATGCTAGCAGAAGATCTGCATGGATGTGCTCTTTCTCATGGAATAAATATAACTTATTCTACTTCAATTCTTCATTTGATTCATTTCCAAGATACTACAAATTGGCGACGATCGGGATTTCGAACCAAGGTTCTTCAGGAAAACCTCAACATTTATTGTTATCTACTTTGACAATTTTTTTATATTACTTGATAAACTTCACGGACTGGCTACTTTTCCTGCATAATTATCTTCTTCTAACAGTGAGTAGATTGAAGAGTTTATTATTTCTGCTCCATTCTTCAAAGAAATAACACAATTGTTTACAATTGTTTACCTTTGAAGCGTCTTTGACTGCTGTTCTCCCTCGAGCCTTCACAGACTTTTCTATGCACTGTGCGCTGTTGGATCTTTGATGAAAGAATCCTTTATTCTAAAACTTCCTCTAAAAGATATTAATCTGTTTAAATAACAAGTAGTGAAAGACTTTTAATTCACTTCATGTTGCCGAGCATGAAAGAAGACTCGTGCTGAGCGTGCCGAGGGAACCTGTCAGCAAGTGATTTAGCAAGTGATTTATGCTGTACTCATCCTACGATGTTAAAACTGTTTAAAAAAAAAAAAAAACGACCGTGCGTTTATGCTCAACATTGAACAGGGCTGTATGACTACTTGCATTTTTTGAAAGTGTCTGTTCCTACGTTCTGAAGCTTCTCGAGGACTGTCTCCCATCTCCGTTTTCAAGCCTCGACCTCTGACGCATGACGCTCCTAAGACTGTGTTGTCATCGCGCTTCCAGGAATTTTGTTGCTTAGCAATTAATAGCTACAGAGCGCGAGGATTGCGCAAGGATTACTTCAATTACAAGGTCACGTCACGTTGTACGTGCCTCCATTTTAAAGTGAAGGGTGTTTATTTACATTTATTAACATCGGAAACAGTCAGAACTTCGTTTTTATTCTCACACAGTTAAGGTAAAAGTTACAAATTAATTCAAGAGCACATCCTTATACTTCTTTCTTCATGCTTCATCGTTTTCTACAATTTAAAGCCACCGTGTAAGTATTTCTTCGTGTTTTCACACACTGTTTTTACAATTCATCGTTTTCTACAATTTAAAGAGAGTTTAAGTACTGTCTCACTTTGCTTTCTGCAATTTTGAAACCTCAGTGTAAGGTTATTTTCAACGATTTTCTTATTGACTTTGCATTATTTTTCATTATTAATTCATAACAGAATTTGATTTTCAAGTAATTCACAAGTAAAATGCCTGACACTAATCCTAGTGTTAATCCTGCTCCTACAAGTACTTCTTCTATCAATGCTAATTCTACTTCATGTATTAATGTCAACATTAGTACTCCAAAAGAATTCTTAATATCTCCTGGTGAACCTATCATCAAATGGCCTGAGTGGAAGGAATATTTTCTTAATTATATCGCCACTCTTGAGGATAATGTTGGAACTTTAACTCCTGAGCGTAAAATTAGGATGCTTTTACATAGTCTTGGTCCAGAAGGTTTGAGAGTGTATAACCAAATGACAAAACCTGACAGGTCTGGAGATTTAGATATTTTCAAGACTGCAATTTTGGATTTGACTGAACATTATTCTCCTACAGTGTGTATTGGAGTCACCAGACGTGCTTTCTTCAAAAGGAAACAATTAGAAAGCGAATCTGTGGAAGAGTACGTTTCTCAATTAAAGTTGTTAGCAATGCATTGCAAATTTGGAGTTTTGCATGATGAATTTATTCGAGATCAAGTTGTAGTTTGCACAAGAAATAAAAGCATTCAAGATAGACTTTGGATTGAAGGTGAATCTTCTCTGAAGGATGTTATTGCTTTATTAAAAAAAGCTGAACTTTCTGATAGAAGTTCGAAAGCCTTGTCAGAGCAATCAGAGTCTACCACTACCACTTCTACTCCTATTGTCAATAAGGTTTCTGTCAGCAGAAATAGTAAGGATACATCTGCAAAAAAGAGTAACAAGAATTCTTTTTACCAGAAACCATCTTATAAACAATCTTTTAATAGAAATGAATCTTCTTTTGCCTGCTTTCGTTGTGGTGACAAGAATCACAACGCTGGATGTGAAGATTGTCCTGCAAGATCTGTTAAATGTTCTAATTGTGGGATTTTGGGACATTATGCTAAAGTTTGCAATAGCAGTTTATTCCAACGACGTAAAGTTGCTTATATTTCTGATTCTGATTCTGATTCTTCTGAGTACGATTCTGATGTCAATGTTGATGAAAATAGTTAAATTTAACCTTTGGGGTACGGTTTTGTTTGGTAGAATTTCTTTACAGGTTGCTGCGAACTTGTGTTTGCCACATAAAAAAAAAAAAAAAAAAAAGGTTATACTTGTAATTATATAGAACTGTTGTAATACCATTATTAAATAATTTTATTTAGAAATAGTACTGTGTTTTGCTTATTGTATTTCATTGCTGATGGTCAATATATTCTCGTGTGGAAATATCTTTAATTTTTATGAAATGCTATGTACAAGATAATCCTAGTTGAATATACAAGAATGGAATGTTTTATGATGTAGTCAACGATTTTGATGGAGTATTTGTTTTTTTTGGTTTTTTTTTAAGAGAAAGGAAGAGTTGTGTTTAATGTTTTTGGAAAAGGGAGGATATGTAGTATCCTGCTTTATTTCTATTATATGTCATGCACTTCCCCTTTAACTGGCTTGTATTCATTTCATTATCTATGTTCTATGTTCCATGATGTAATCGCTGTGAGGACAGTTACTGACTGTTTATGCTAGCAGAAGATCTGCATGGATGTGCTCTTTCTCATGGAATAAATATAACTTATTCTACTTCAATTCTTCATTTGATTCATTTCCAAGATACTATAGCAGGCCCACAGCAGAGGAAAGGGACACTCTCAAGGAAAGTGAAAAGACAAAGGCACCTCCTAGGAGCAGGGAGACTCCCAAGGGCAGGCCCACAGCAGAGGGAAGGGACACTCTCAAGGACAGTGAAAAGACAAAGGCACCTCCTAGGAGCAGGGAGACTCCCAAGGGCAGGCCCGCAGCAGAGGAAAGGGACACTCTCAAGGACAGTGAAAAGACAAAGGCACCTCCTAGGAGCAGGGAGACTCCCAAGGGCAGGCCCACAACAGAGGAAAGGGACACTCCCAAGGACAGTGAAAAGACAAAGGCACCTCCTAGGAGCAGGGAGACTCCCAAGGGCAGGCCCACAGCAGAGCAAGGTCCATCTCCCAAGGGCAGGGACACACACAGAGAGCAGGTGTCTACTGGAGACAGGTGCACCACAGACGACAAGTCTGCTGGCAGGAACAGGGCGGCAACCAGGGCACAGGCTACATCCAGAGACAACACTCCACCTAAGGATAAGGCACATCCTACGGACAAGGCATCTAGCATGGACAATGGCGCAATCAAGGACAGGCATACTTCACCCCTGGCTGCACTGAGGCTGATGTTTTCTACTGAACGCCAAACAGATGTCTCCGCGGCGGAGTCCCCCCATACCTCCACTCCCATCCAGACCAGTCAGAAGCAGAGGGGGGTGTCCACTGTTGTTGCAAGCCCCATTACACATGATTCAGAGTCCAGGCGGCAGGCACAGAGCAAACGACAAGCAGGCTCCAGCACGTCCCCAGAAACCAGATCCTCAGCTGCAGATGCTCCACCTATGGTGGGTGGTGATTCTTTAGAGTCCCCACCACTTGGCAGTCCTGTCCTGTCCAGGGTGCACTCACACATCCCTAAGAAACGCAGACACACACCATTGACACCTGCCAACCACGATTTGGCTCAAGGACAGCTATCCCCAGCTCCCAGGCCCACCCTGCCTCCTGGCCCATACAGCCCTGTGGCTCATCATTTCAGTTGTCCCAGTGGCGCTGGTACAGTTGACTCTCATGTATCAGATGGTGGCACTGTGTCTGTTGTTGGCTGTCATGCATCATGTAGTGGCACAGTCTCAGTTGTGCCCTCTCCTGTTGCAGGTCCTGGAAGTGTATCTGGGTCTATGGCTCACGTGTCAGTTAGAAGATCTGTGGCTGTGTTGCACACTCCTGTTTCTGGTGCTGGCAGTCTGTCTGGGTCAGTGGGTCACGTGTCAGTGACTACATCTGTGGCTGTGTTGCACACTCCTGTTTCTGGTGCTGCCAGTGTGTCTGGGTCCATGGCCCATGTGTGTGTCACTCGGGCTGTGGCTGTGTCTCACACTCCTGTTGCTGGTGCTGACAGTGTGTCTGGGTCCGTGGTCCATGTGTGTGTCACTCGGGCTGTAGCTGTGTCTCACACTCCTGTTGCTGGTGCTGCCAGTGTGTCTGAGTCCGTGGCCCATGTGTGTGTCACTCGGGCTGTGGCTGTGTCTCACACTCCTGTTGCTGGTGCTGGCAGTGTGTCCGAGGCAGGTAGTTCACGCAGTCCCCCTGATTCTGTGATGTGAGGTGCTGAACACTTCACTCAAATGTTATTTCACATGGTGTGTCCATTGAGAACTGCGTGGCACTCTTGTGGTTCCTGTGACGGGTTGGTAGGGACACGTACTTGTGCTGCCTCTGATGTACCTGCTCTGTACTGCACAATGCCCTGTTGATGCTCTGATACTGCATTCTGCCCTCTCGTTTACTGCCTATGATGTACCTGCTTTGTACTCCACAATGCCCTGTTGATGCTCTGATACTGCATTCTGCCCTCTCGTTTACTGCCTATGATGTACCTGCTCTGTACTCCACAATGCCCTGTTGATGCTCTGATACTGCATGCTGCACTCTCGTTTACTGCCTATGATGTACCTGCTCTGTACTCCACAATGCCCTGTTGATGCTCTGATACTGCATTCTGCCCTCTCGTTTACTGCCTATGATGTACCTGCTCTGTACTCCACAATGCCCTGTTGATGCTCTGATACTGCATTCTGCCCTCTCATGTGCTGCCTCTGATCAACCTGTCCTGTGCAATGGACTGTTGATGCACTTAGCCCCTCTCACGTGCTGCCTCTGATGGACCTGTTCTGTGCAATGGACTGTTGATGCACTTAGCCCCTCTCACGTGCTGCCTCTGATGGACATGTTCAGTGCTATGGACTGTTGATGCACTTAGCCCCTCTCACGTGCTGCCTCTGATGGACCTGTTCAGTGCAATGGACTGTTGATGCACTTAGCCCCTCTCACGTGCTGCCTCTGATGGACCTGTCCTGTGCAATGGACTGTTGATGCACTTAGCCCCTCTCACGTGCTGCCTCTGATGGACCTGTTCAGTGCAATGGACTGTTGATGCACTTGGCCCCTCTCGTTTACTGCCTATGATGTACCTGCTCTGTACTCCACAATGCCCTGTTGATGCTCTGATACTGCATTCTGCACTCTCGTTTACTGCCTATGATGTACCTGCTATGTACTCCACAATGCCCTTTTGATGCTCTGATACTGCATTCTGCCCTCTCGTTTACTGCCTATGATGTACCTGCTCTGTACTCCACAATGCCCTGTTGATGCTCTGATACTGCATTCTGCACTCTCATGTGCTGCCTCTGATCAACCTGTTCAGTGCAATGGACTGTTGATGCACTTAGCCCCTCTCGTTTACTGCCTATGATGTACCTGCTCTGTACTCCACAATGCCCTGTTGATGCTCTGATACTGCATTCTGCCCTCTCGTTTACTGCCTATGATGTACCTGCTCTGTACTCCACAATGCCCTGTTGATGCTCTGATACTGCATTCTGCACTCTCGTTTACTGCCTATGATGTACCTGCTCTGTACTCCACAATGCCCTGTTGATGCTCTGATACTGCATTCTGCACTCTCGTTTACTGCCAATGATGTAGCTGCTCTGGTGCCCACTTTGCCCATGCTCACGCATACACTGTGATTATACCCCTATTATGTACAATAAAGGTAGTCTATCAAGTTTCGTGGTCTGTCCTTGTCATTCCTGCTTGCGTACTACAAATGTGTATTCGTATTTGCTTCTCATCAGTGGTTTCGGTAACATGACACTCCCCCTCCCTACGTCACGTCCCTTGCTGATATTCCCCTCCAGACAGCCAATGGTTTGTGCCTTACCTGCGTCGTCGCCGATAGTGGGCCATGACTAGGACGTGGTGGATCGCGAAGAGCATCGGGAAAGCGTGTAGCGCTGGGTCCATGGTGGTGGTCAGCTTGCGGTGGGTATCTCTGCTATGTCACCTATGTTCGCTGTGGGGATTCCGCCGTGTTCAGACAGGTTGTTTTTCCGCTGCGGTTTTATGTGTATTTTCCGCCATCTTGATTTGGGGGACGGTCTTAGACGTCAGTACGTACGGCGGGGCCTCCGGATGTGTTCCGTCCGCCACGTGGTCGTGTGTAGTTTGGCGGCGGTGCGTGCTTTTCCGTCGCGGACGGAAATTTGACACGTTTTCCTATCCTGATGTGGCGGACAGAGTATCCGCGGCAGGCGGACACGGAAAAGGCTTTTTCCGCCTACTCCAGGGCCGTGGTGGCTCTTCCGTCCGCCATCCTAATGAGCCCCTAAGTGTGGATAAAATCCATTTTGGAAAAGGGGGTGGTGATGTACAGAGTTTCTGAATGATGCAGATTACTCTTACCAAGTCAAGAGATCATGGTTTTAATCCATCAACATTTTTTAGCTCACTGCACCATCCCAGCTCAGAAACTGGCTATATGCAAATTAGTTTGTTCCTGTCCCAGTGCATGATGGGAACAGGGCAAACAAAACTACCAAGCCAATTCTTACACTGGGAAGGAAACAAGCTTCCGGGGACCGGTTTCTGGCATCAAAGCCTTCGTCGGCCCGGCTTGCTTGAATCCTGATGGTGCAATGAGCAAGGGACTCATGTCTGAGTATACCCTCCCACACATAGTGTGGATAAAATCGATTTTGGAAAAGGGGGTGGTGATGGACAGAGTTTCTGAATGATGCAGAATACTTTTACCAAGTCAAGAGATCATGGTTTTAATCCATCACCGTTTTTTAGCTCACTGCACCATCCCAGCTCAGAACCTGGCTATATGCAAATTAGTTTGTTCCTGTCCCAGTGCATGATGGGAACAGGGCAAACCAAACTACCAAACCAATTCTTATACTGGGAAGGAAACAAGCTTCCGGGGACCGGTTTCTGGCATCACAGCCTTCGTCGGCCTGGCTTGCTTGAATCCTGATGGTGCAATGAGCAAGGGACTCACGTCTGAGTATACCCTCCCACACATAGTGTGGATAAAATCGATTTTGGAAAAGGGGGTGGTGATGGACAGAGTTTCTGAATGATGCAGAATACTTTTACCAAGTCAAGAGATCATGGTTTTAATCCATCACCGTTTTTCAGCTCACTGCACCATCCCAGCTCAGAACCTGGCTATATGCAAATTAGTTTGTTCCTGTCCCAGTGCATTATGGGAACAGGGCAAACCAAACTACTAAGCCAATTCTTATACTGGGAAGGAAACAAGCTTCCGGGGACCGGTTTCTGGCATCACAGCCTTCGTCGGCCCGGCTTGCTTGAATCCTGATGGTGCAATGAGCAAGGGACTCACGTCCGAGTATACCCTCCCACACATAGTGTGGATAAAATCGATTTAGGAAAAGGGGGTGGTGATGGACAGAGTTTCTGAATGATGCAGAATACTCTTACCAAGTCAAGAGATCATGGTTTTAATCCATCACCGTTTTTTAGCTCACTGCACCATTCCAGCTCAGAACCTGGCTATATGCAAATTAGTTTGTTCCTGTCCCAATGCATGATGGGAACAGGGCAAACCAAACTACCAAGCCAATTCTTATACTGGGAAGGAAACAAGCTTCCGGGGACCGGTTTCTGGCATCACAGCCTTCGTCGGCCCGACTTGCTTGAATCCTGATGGTGCAATGAGCAAGGGACTCACGTCTGAGTATACCCTCCCACACATAGAGTGGATAAAATCGATTTTGGAAAAGGGGGTGGTGATGGACAGAGTTTCTGAATGATGCAGAATACTTTTACCAAGTCAAGAGATCATGGTTTTAATCCATAACCGTTTTTTAGCTCACTGCACCATCCCAGCTCAGAACCTGGCTATATGCAAATTAGTTTGTTCCTGTCCCAGTGCATGATGGGAACAGGGCAAACCAAACTACCAAGCCAATTCTTATACTGGGAAGGAAACAAGCTTCCGGGGACCGGTTTCTGGCATCACAGCCTTCGTCGGCCCGGCTTGCTTGAATCCTGATGGTGCAATGAGCAAGGGACTCACGTCCGAGTATACCCTCCCACACATAGTGTGGATAAAATCGATTTTGGAAAAGGGGGTGGTGATGGACAGAGTTTCTGAATGATGCAGAATACTCTTACCAAGTCAAGAGATCATGGTTTTAATCCATCACCGTTTTTTAGCTCACTGCACCATCCCATCTCAGAACCTGGCTATATGCAAATTAGTTTGTTCCTGTCCCAGTGCATGATGGGAACAGGGCAAACCAAACTACCAAGCCAATTCTTATACTGGGAAGGAAACAAGCTTCCGGGGACCGGTTTCTGGCATCACAGCCTTCGTCGGCCCGACTTGCTTGAATCCTGATGGTGGAATGAGCAAGGGACTCACGTCTGAGTATACCCTCCCACACATAGAGTGGATAAAATCGATTTTGGAAAAGGGGGTGGTGATGGACAGAGTTTCTGAATGATGCAGAATACTTTTACCAAGTCAAGAGATCATGGTTTTAATCCATAACCGTTTTTTAGCTCACTGCACCATCTTAGCTCAGAACCTGGCTATATGCAAATTAGTTTGTTCCTGTCCCAGTGCATGATGGGAACAGGGCAAACCAAACTACCAAGCCAATTCTTATACTGGGAAGGAAACAAGCTTCCGGGGACCGGTTTCTGGCATCACAGCCTTCGTCGGCCTGGCTTGCCTGAATCCTGATGGTGCAATGAGCAAGGGACTCACGTCTGAGTATACCCTCCCACACATAGTGTGGATAATATCGATTTTGGAAAAGGGGGTGGTGATGGACAGAGTTTCTGAATTATGCAGAATACTCTTACCAAGTCAAGAGATCATGGTTTTAATCCATCACCGTTTTTTAGCTCACTGCACCATCGGAGCTCAGAACCTGGCTATATGCAAATTAGTTTGTTCCTGTCCCAGTGCATGATGGGAACAGGGAAAACCAAACTACCACGCCAATTCTTATACTGGGAAGGAAACAAGCTTCCGGGGACCGGTTTCTGGCATCACAGCCTTCGTCGGCCCGGCTTGCTTGAATCCTGATGGTGCAATGAGCAAGGGACTCACGTCTGAGTATACCCTCCACACATAGTGTGGATAAAATCTATTTTGGAAAAGGGGGTGGTGATGGACAGAGTTTCTGAATGATGCAGAATACTCTTACCAAGTCAAGAGATCATGGTTTTAATCCATCATCGTTTTTTAGCTCACTGCACCATCCCAGCTCAGAACCTGGCTATATGCAAATTAGTTTGTTCCTGTCCCAGTGCATGATGGGAACAGGGCAAACCAAACTACCAAGCCAATTCTTATACTGGGAAGGTAACAATCTTCCGGGGAACGGTTTCTGGCATCACAGCCTTCGTCGGCCCGGCTTGCTTGAATCCTGATGGTGCAATGAGCAAGGGACTCACGTCTGAGTATACCCTCCACACATAGTGTGGATAAAATCTATTTTGGAAAAGGGGGTGGTGATGGACAGAGTTTCTGAATGATGCAGAATACTTTTACCAAGTCAAGAGATCATGGTTTTAATCCATCACCGTTTTTCAGCTCACTGCACCATCCCAGCTCAGAACCTGGCTATATGCAAATTAGTTTGTTCCTGTCCCAGTGCATTATGGGAACAGGGCAAACCAAACTACTAAGCCAATTCTTATACTGGGAAGGAAACAAGCTTCCGGGGACCGGTTTCTGGCATCACAGCCTTCGTCGGCCCGGCTTGCTTGAATCCTGATGGTGCAATGAGCAAGGGACTCACGTCCGAGTATACCCTCCCACACATAGTGTGGATAAAATCGATTTAGGAAAAGGGGGTGGTGATGGACAGAGTTTCTGAATGATGCAGAATACTCTTACCAAGTCAAGAGATCATGGTTTTAATCCATCACCGTTTTTTAGCTCACTACACCATCCCAGCTCAGAACCTGGCTATATGCAAATTAGTTTGTTCCTGTCCCAGTGCATGATGGGAACAGGGCAAACCAAACTACCAAGCCAATTCTTATACTGGGAAGGAAACAAGCTTCCGGGGACCGGTTTCTGGCATCACAGCCTTCGTCGGCCCGACTTGCTTGAATCCTGATGGTGCAATGAGCAAGGGACTCACGTCTGAGTATACCCTCCCACACATAGAGTGGATAAAATCGATTTTGGAAAAGGGGGTGGTGATGGACAGAGTTTGTGAATGATGCAGAATACTTTTACCAAGTCAAGAGATCATGGTTTTAATCCATAACCGTTTTTTAGCTCACTGCACCATCCCAGCTCAGAACCTGGCTATATGCAAATTAGTTTGTTCCTGTCCCAGTGCATGATGGGAACAGGGCAAACCAAACTACCAAGCCAATTCTTATACTGGGAAGGAAACAAGCTTCCGGGGACCGGTTTCTGGCATCACAGCCTTCGTCGGCCTGGCTTGCCTGAATCCTGATGGTGCAATGAGCAAGGTACTCACGTCTGAGTATACCCTCCCACACATAGTGTGGATAAAATCGATTTTGGAAAAGGGGGTGGTGATGGACAGAGTTTCTGAATGATGCAGAATACTCTTACCAAGTCAAGAGATCATGGTTTTAATCCATCACCGTTTTTTAGCTCACTGCACTATCCGAGCTCAGAACCTGGCTATATGCAAATTAGTTTGTTCCTGTCCCAGTGCATGATGGGAACAGGGCAAACCAAACTACCAAGCCAATTCTTATACTGGGAAGGAAACAAGCTTCCGGGGACCGGTTTCTGGCATCACAGCCTTCGTCGGCCCGGCTTGCTTGAATCCTGATGGTGCAATGAGCAAGGGACTCACGTCCGAGTATACCCTCCCACACATAGTGTGGATGAAATCGATTTAGGAAAAGGGGGTGGTGATGGACAGAGTTTCTGAATGATGCAGAATACTCTTACCAAGTCAAGAGATCATGGTTTTAATCCATCACCGTTTTTTAGCTCACTACACCATCCCAGCTCAGAACCTGGCTATATGCAAATTAGTTTGTTCCTGTCCCAGTGCATGATGGGAACAGGGCAAACCAAACTACCAAGCCAATTCTTATACTGGGAAGGAAACAAGCTTCCGGGGACCGGTTTCTGGCATCACAGCCTTCGTCGGCCCGACTTGCTTGAATCCTGATGGTGCAATGAGCAAGGGACTCACGTCTGAGTATACCCTCCCACACATAGAGTGGATAAAATCGATTTTGGAAAAGGGGGTGGTGATGGACAGAGTTTGTGAATGATGCAGAATACTTTTACCAAGTCAAGAGATCATGGTTTTAATCCATAACCGTTTTTTAGCTCACTGCACCATCCCAGCTCAGAACCTGGCTATATGCAAATTAGTTTGTTCCTGTCCCAGTGCATGATGGGAACAGGGCAAACCAAACTACCAAGCCAATTCTTATACTGGGAAGGAAACAAGCTTCCGGGGACCGGTTTCTGGCATCACAGCCTTCGTCGGCCTGGCTTGCCTGAATCCTGATGGTGCAATGAGCAAGGTACTCACGTCTGAGTATACCCTCCCACACATAGTGTGGATAAAATCGATTTTGGAAAAGGGGGTGGTGATGGACAGAGTTTCTGAATGATGCAGAATACTCTTACCAAGTCAAGAGATCATGGTTTTAATCCATCACCGTTTTTTAGCTCACTGCACTATCCGAGCTCAGAACCTGGCTATATGCAAATTAGTTTGTTCCTGTCCCAGTGCATGATGGGAACAGGGCAAACCAAACTACCAAGCCAATTCTTATACTGGGAAGGAAACAAGCTTCCGGGGACCGGTTTCTGGCATCACAGCCTTCGTCGGCCCGGCTTGCTTGAATCCTGATGGTGCAATGAGCAAGGGACTCACGTCCGAGTATACCCTCCCACACATAGTGTGGATAAAATCGATTTTGGAAAAGGGGGTGGTGATGGACAGAGTTTCTGAATGATGCAGAATACTCTTACCAAGTCAAGAGATCATGGTTTTAATCCATCACCGTTTTTTAGCTCACTGCACCATCCCAGCTCAGAACCTGGCTATATGCAAATTAGTTTGTTCCTGTCCCAGTGCATGATGGGAACAGGGCAAACCAAACTACCAAGCCAATTCTTATACTGGGAAGGAAACAAGCTTCCGGGGACCGGTTTCTGGCATCACAGCCTTCGTCGGCCCGACTTGCTTGAATCCTGATGGTGCAATGAGCAAGGGACTCACGTCTGAGTATACCCTCCCACACATAGAGTGGATAAAATCGATTTTGGAAAAGGGGGTGGTGATGGACAGAGTTTCTGAATGATGCAGAATACTTTTACCAAGTCAAGAGATCATGGTTTTAATCCATAACCGTTTTTTAGCTCACTGCACCATCTTAGCTCAGAACCTGGCTATATGCAAATTAGTTTGTTCCTGTCCCAGTGCATGATGGGAACAGGGCAAACCAAACTACCAAGCCAATTCTTATACTGGGAAGGAAACAAGCTTCCGGGGACCGGTTTCTGGCATCACAGCCTTCGTCGGCCTGGCTTGCCTGAATCCTGATGGTGCAATGAGCAAGGGACTCACGTCTGAGTATACCCTCCCACACATAGTGTGGATAATATCGATTTTGGAAAAGGGGGTGGTGATGGACAGAGTTTCTGAATTATGCAGAATACTCTTACCAAGTCAAGAGATCATGGTTTTAATCCATCACCGTTTTTTAGCTTACTGCACCATCGGAGCTCAGAACCTGGCTATATGCAAATTAGTTTGTTCCTGTCCCAGTGCATGATGGGAACAGGGAAAACCAAACTACCACGCCAATTCTTATACTGGGAAGGAAACAAGCTTCCGGGGACCGGTTTCTGGCATCACAGCCTTCGTCGGCCCGGCTTGCTTGAATCCTGATGGTGCAATGAGCAAGGGACTCACGTCTGAGTATACCCTCCACACATAGTGTGGATAAAATCTATTTTGGAAAAGGGGGTGGTGATGGACAGAGTTTCTGAATGATGCAGAATACTCTTACCAAGTCAAGAGATCATGGTTTTAATCCATCATCGTTTTTTAGCTCACTGCACCATCCCAGCTCAGAACCTGGCTATATGCAAATTAGTTTGTTCCTGTCCCAGTGCATGAATGGAACAGGGCAAACCAAACTACCAAGCCAATTCTTATACTGGGAAGGAAACAATCTTCCGGGGAACGGTTTCTGGCATCACAGCCTTCGTCGGCCCGGCTTGCTTGAATCCTGATGGTGCAATGAGCAAGGGACTCACGTCTGAGTATACCCTCCCACACATAGTGTGGATAAAATCAATTTTGGAAAAGGGGGTAGTGATGGACAGAGTTTCTGAATGATGCAGAATACTCTTACCAAGTCAAGAGATCATGGTTTTAATCCATCACCGTTTTTTAGCTCACTGCACCATCCCAGCTCTGAACCTGGCTATATGCAAATTAGTTTGTTCCTGTCCCAGTGCATGATGGGAACAGGGCAAACCAAACTACCAAGCCAATTCTTATACTGGGAAGGAAACAAGCTGCCGGGGACCGGTTTCTGGCATCACAGCCTTCGTCGGCCCGGCTTGCTTGAATCCTGATGGTGCAATGAGCAAAGGACTCACATCTGAGTATACCCTCCCACACATAGTGTGGATAAAATCGATTTTGGAAAAGGGGGTGGTGATGGACAGAGTTTCTGAATGATGCAGAATACTTTTACCAAGCCAAGAGATCATGGTTTCAATCCATCACCGTTTTTTAGCTCACTGCACCATCCCAGCTCAGAACCTGGCTATATGCAAATTAGTTTGTTCCTGTCCCAGTGCATGATGGGAACAGGGCAAACCAAACTACCAAGCCAATTCTTATACTGGGAAGGAAACAAGCTTCCGGGGACCAGTTTCTGGCATCATAGCCTTCGTCGGCCCGACTTGCTTGAATCCTGATGGTGCAATGAGCAAGGGACTCACGTCTGAGTATACCCTCCGACACATAGTGTGGATAAAATTGATTTAGGAAAAGGGGGTGGTGATGGACAGAGTTTCTGAATGATGCAGACTACTCTTACCAAGTGAAGAGATCATGGTTTTAATCCATCACCGTTTTTTTAGCTCACTGCACCATCCCAGCTCAGAACCTGGCTATATGCAAATTAGTTTGTTCATGTCCCAGTTGAGGTTCCGTGAGAATCGTTATGATGTTCTGGGCATGGTCGAATATGGGCAAGTTTGGTATCTATGAACCGTAAATAACAAGTTTAGTAAGTGTACGCGTTTTCGCTACACTACTTGGAAGGGTTCGCCTTATTTACGCGTTTCTTCATCTGAACCCCTCGGGTTCCATTTTAGATACGGCATCCATTTTGTTTCTTGCCCTCACGTAGTCAGCGAGCAGGCAACTGTCCGCGCTATGACCCTTAGTTCCCAAGCCTTACGGAAGATGCATATTCCTTTTGTGCGTCTTTTATGACGAGGGGATGACACTGCAAAGGCAGATGGCTCCGCTTGAGGGTAATCTTGCCGTGCCGGTCTATTGTTTTAGCTGTGCATGTGCTAGGATCGAATCCTTTGATCCTGTGATCATGCTTCCGATATTACCCTCACACTCTTTTCTCTATTGTTGTCTGTCTTCCTTGCAGCTGTTCCTGTCTCTTTTTTCGTTCGTTTACACCTAGAGTGGAATGTGCCTAATGGTGAGAAGATGTGCTTTTACAGTTGGGAACCGGCAATGTTACTGTAATTATGTTCCGGGTTTCAAAAAGCCCTTTTGAAGTTTACTGTGGGAACTGAGTTGTAACCTTTTGTTCGTGTGTTGTGCAATGACGAAAATGTGTATAAAAGGAGCGATCCACATTTGCAATTTGAAGCAGACTCTCAGAACCTACACGTTGTTGTACTTCTTGCGATTTCTGTATCCCTGCAGTAATAAACGCTGAACTTTGACGCTGAAGGAAGTCTCCCGTGTCTCTGTCACTTGTGCGCCAGAACAGGTAACCCACGAAGGTTTCAGGTGTTGTCCCCTGGCACCGCTGGGCCTTAAATAGTCCAGTCCTTCAGTTGGCGCCCAACGTGGGGCCTCATCAGCGGTACCGGTCCAAAGCCTGACGATTGTGAGGAACTTCGTGTGAAATCTCCGAGGGAAGGTGCACCCTGCTTCATCGATCTTGTTGTCGAAATAAGTGGCCCGAAGATTTTTTTCCTGTGAAGCTTTCCGCCTCCTGACGGCTGCGACGAACCGATGTCCTGACTTTCGACCTGTTTTCGGCACCTGGCGTAGTGCTTTCGTACGGCGAGACGATAGACGGGCCTTCCTGGTGACGCCATTGTGCTCTCAGTTAAGTATATGTGGGTCGCTCCCAGTGTCCTTGGTTGTTGTTGAAACTTAGTTGTTTGCATGGTTCCATTGCATTTGTGGTTCTTAGTTGTTGGTTCTTAGTTGTTATTTGACAGTTGCAATTGCCAAAAACCGAGGGTTTTATATTTTTTCGAAGATTTTGTACTTCGGTAACCCTTGAAGTTTGATACTAGGTTAGTGTGCACGATGCCTAGCCATAGTGGGTTCTTTGGTTTCTTTAAATGTTACAATAAGGATTCCCGGTTGGAGGACTCATGTCCGATACCTCCAGTTGGAACTCCGATCTATGAGCTCTATAGTCGACATGGTGTGGGCCCTATTGTATATAATGACTGTTGGCTTCGTTACACAAAAAAGGATGGTGCCCTTAGTTGGCCACCACACGGCAGTTTTGAAACTGAGATTTTAGAAAATCTCGAAATAAAATTGTTTAAAAAGAAAGCTAGGCCAGCTATGTTTGATTCCCTTCGGTTATGGCGTAAAGAGGCCAAGCAGAAGGAAATCAGACAGTTCAAGAAAAATAAAAGAGAAGGTATTGTTACGATGATGCAACGTGCCGAACAATGTGAACGAGATAAAGCAGATAAAGAGAATGAAACTTCTATTAGATTGCACCACATGAAGGTGGATAAATGTTATCCAGCCTTACCATCTAGTCCTGATAAAAAGGAAGAAGACACGAAGGAGGATCCTTTGTTAGCGTATTTGATGAAATCGCCACCTCCTTACTCACCGGGTGCTACGGCTCCTGTAGTTCCTCCTGTAGTTCCTCCTGTTATGGCGGCTGCTGGTCAGCCTGTTGTTGGTCCTGTTCTTGTCCCTGTACCTGCTCCTCTTCCTCCTGCTCCTCCGACTGTACCTTCTCAGCCTATTGTTTCTGCTACTCCTACTGTCTTAGCTACCCCCACTATTTCTACGGTCGCTTCTAATGTTGTTGCTCCTGTACTCTTTTCCTCTTCTCCTTCTGTTCGAAATCGTATCCCTAACTCTGTTGCTACCCTCTATTCTCCGCTTTCCGGATCGGTCTCTCGATCCGCTGTCTTTGAAACTCCTCAGAGACGAAGTCAACTCCATGGTGGAAGGGAGAGTGAGACACTAGTAACTATGGCACGTAGGTGGATTAGATATCCTGCTAGATACCCTTCGCGCGTGGTTTTCGATACATTTTCCCAGTTTAATGAGCCCACGCAGAGGTTCGTGTTTGAATAAATGTGCAACTCCTTGAAAGAAGAGTGGGATAATGATGAGTTGGATAATGTACCGCCCGACATAACTGACCTTCGGAGTCAATTTATGAACGGTATGATTGTAGGTGAAGATGTACGACGTGCATTAGAGCGATTGATGGCCTTTAGGTCCGTAGTGCCTTCTCAAGTGTTGTTTGGTACTGATTCCGATACTCAGAAAGCAACCTCTGGTCAGTATCCTATGAGAGAGGTTCCGCCTGTATGGATGCCAGGTGATCTCACTGCTAATCCTCCGATTCAGCCATATTTCCAAAGAGTTTGGATACACCTCCCATGGAAGCGATCGGAAGTTTTGCAGGTGAAGCAATCTTTGCCTGATCCGCGCAAAAATCCGGCAGGTTATTATAAGGAGTTATCACAATTGGTGGATGCCTCTATTATGAACCTTGCTGACATCTACATGCTATTTGGTAATGTCGTACCGCAACCGATTTGGGCGAAAATCTGCCAGGAGAATCATTTGGTTGAGTTAGGTGGTGACTGGGCCACACTAGTAGCAGCTGATCGACGACAAATTGGTGGGGCTAAGCCCGAACAGTTAATTGTGGATTTACCTCAGAAGATCATTACGCTCATGAAAACTCTTATGACAGCGATGAGGGTAAATTGGGACAAATTGTCGGCATGCAAGCAAAAGAAGGACGAGAGTGTCTCGGATTTCTTTACTAGATTTGAGGAAGCATTTGTTGATCATAGTGGTCAGGATATGAGTACTGAGGGAGGTCAGCGGTTATTTGTTGATAAGTTTGTGTTAAATTTGTTGCCTGAACTGAGCAACAAATTAAAAAATTCAGAAAGTGCATGGGCTGTTTCAACCACTGCTCAAATATTAGCGACGGCTCAATATTATGAGAATAGGGAGAAAGAAGAAAGTGATCGTTCAGATAAGAAAACGAAGGAGCTTAAAACAAAGGTTTTGTTGCAGCAAGCGTATCCTCCGCGTTCGAATCAAAATGATTCGCAACAGCAGTATCGGCCACAATCACAGTCTTCTCGGATGCAGTCACGCTCTGACTCCTCTTCATTTATATCTATGCTTGGGTACAATCAGTGTGCATATTGTAGGGCTGAGGGCCATATAAAATTCAATTGTCCTGCTTTACGTGATCGCTATAATGATGTTTCGGCTCGAGGGGGACGTGGTGGTCCCCAACAGCCATCACGAGGTAGGGGTCGAGGTACCCCTCAAAATCAGAATGAGCGCTCTCATGCTTCATCGGATGCGAATAATTGTTTTGACCAGCGAAATGCGGGGTCTGTTAGATCTACACAGTACCATGTGGACGTTTACTACGTAGGACACGAGACTGTTACGGACGACCGTTACTAGGACAGCCACCGACAAAGAGAGGGAGTAGTGTCAGTTCCGGTTGATCAGAGAGGGCCTTACGTCGCAGTTGCCACATCTGGCGTAGTTGAGCCTTTTCTGTTGGACACTGGTGCAGCAAAAAGTTCCATCATGCATTCAAAACGCCCTGGCGCACCTTTGTCCGGCTTAACAAATGTTTCCATTGGATTCTCCGGCGCCCCTGTTAGCAATCCTGTCTCTAGCCCTTTGCCCCTTACGATTGGTCCTCGTGAGCTAGAGGCCCCCTTGATTTTATCTACAGGTTGTGGTGAGAATCTTTTGGGTCTGGATTTGTTGAAACGGTTATATGCGACTTTGTACTGCTCTCCTGCGGGAGTGGAGCTTACATTGGGTCAGAGAGTAACTTCTCCTATGTACTTGTCAGTCGATAAGTTCCCACCGGAATTGAGTTCCCTTCCTGCGTCTTTATGGGCCATGGGTCCCAATGATGTGGGCCTATTGGACATCCCACCTTATGTGGTTCACTTGAAAACAAATGTGCGGTTACCACGTATACCTCAGTATCGTATTTCTCTTGATGGTGAGCGAGCACTGCTAGCGATCATTTATGATCTGATCAATAAGGATGTCATTGAAGAAACTCGGGGAAATGTGTGTAATAGTCCTGTGTTACCCATTTTGAAACGAACCGATCCATCTAAACCTCCTGTGTACCGTTTTGTAATTGATTTGAGAGAGGTGAATAAAATTGTGATTCCGCAGTTTCCTTTGGTGCCTGATATCACGGCCTTGTTGACCCTGATTCCAGCTTCTGCCTCCTGGTTCACGGTGATCGACCTAAAGAACGCTTTCTTTAGTATTCCGATCGCTGAGGAAAGCAGAGATCTATTCGGATTTTCATTAGGAGGTCGAAGTTTTAGGTTTAAACGCGCACCTCAAGGCTACTGTGAAAGTCCATCGATTTACAGTCAAGCCTTTAAAAGTCAACTTGATGCGTTTGTGTTACCGGCGGGTGCGGCTTTGATTCAATACGTTGACGACTTGTTGGTGGCAGCCGATACCGAGGATATTTGTAGAACTGCTACAGTATCGTTGTTGCGGCATTTATGTGACTTACATCACAAGGTGTGCGTTCTCCAGATGGATTGAGGCTTACCCCCTTAAGGATAATACTGCCCTGTCCACGGCAAAGGTTTTGCTCAAAGAATATTTCCCCAGGTATGGCATGCCCCGGATTGTATGGTCAGATAACGGAAGTGAGTTTGTGGGAAGTGTGATGAAGAGTGTATGTAGTGGCCTTGGGATCCATCAAAAGTTCCACAGTGCTAATCATCCTCAGTCAGCAGGTTTGGTGGAAGGATACAATGGCACTCTGAAACTGAAACTTGCCAAAATTCAGGCAACGACTGGTTTATCGTGGCCTGATGCTTTGCCCCTAGCTCTCTTATCGACCAGAGCGACTGTACACTCTTGAGTAGGGCTTAGCCCATATGAGATTGTGTTTGGCCGTCCTGCGAACATTTGGGGAGTTCCGAGACCTAAGGAGTTTGACAGACTTGAATATCCAATGTTGATTGACTATCTTTATGATCTGACTGCTAAATTGAGTTTGATTCATCAACAGGTCTTTGAGTCTCTACCGGCACAAACAGAGGGTCCTGGTCATCGGCTACAACCTGGTGATTGGGTCGTTACCCGCAATTTTGGACGAAAACGCAATCTCGAGCCAAGGTTCGTGGGACCCCACCAGGTGTTATTGGCGACGAGGACTGCAGTTCGGCTGGTAGGCAGGAAGCATTGGGTACATGCGAGCCACACAAAGAAGGTTCCGCTTCCTTTGCCAGGAGATACGTGGATAAAGAAAGGAGTCGCCTCGACTGAAACAGAAACACCCTTGTCCTATGTACCATTCAGTGATGCTCAGCTTGTAGAGAACGACTTAGTTCAATCAGACATCCCTGTTGAATCAACCGAAACTTTGTCTACATCATCACCATTGGAGAGTCCAAGTCCTGAATTTTCACCTGAACAATCGAACACTGCCTTGCCATCTGAACCATTGTTTGAAGAGCAGACTCGACCCGGGAGATGTCGATATTTTCTTCGACCACGCAATAAAGACTAATAAAAATTTCTTTTATTATTTTAGATTTTACATTACCCCCTTACATTTGCCTTGAATATTGTGGACATTTTATATTGTGTGTACCCTTTTCTTTTCGTGCAGCTAAGAGACTTATATTAAGTTGAATGTTCAATTCATTTAAAACCTACCATCTGGGTTGGCCGTAGGGCCGTGCGGGTACTTCTTTCTGTTTAGCAGGTTTTTGACACTAGGTCGATTTCTTTTGTCGATTTCTGGGAACTCCTGGGAATTGATAATCGCTACTCAGAACGAAGTGCGTCAAGAACGTCACGGACGTTTTTTTTTTTAGAGGATGGAATTCACTATGCTGTCGAAAAGAGAGAAAATGTTGGCGCAAAGATCTAAATTGCATAACGTGTTTCGCACAAAATGTTTTTTGTTGCAGATTTTTATGTTGTTCCTAACTGTTTCTATGTTGCTGGTGGGTGGAGAGTATTTTGGGATTCAATTATTATTGCCTTCCATTTCGCCTACTCCTCCTTCACATGATTTGAATCCTGCCTCCACTATTTCTCCACATTCCTTTCATTTTCTGCCTCAACATGAACAAGTCAGACGTGCGGAATTTATGAACAATTCCTTTGTTCAACTCTTGCATCAGCATCAGTTGGTGATGAATACTACCAACTGTTGGGTGTGTGGGTTAATGCCACATACCATGGATAAGGGTATTCCGTATTTGATTCTTCCGTATAGCTCCCAAGGGTTCGCTCGAGCATTCCAAACTATGTTCCGTAGTGCACTAGATTCCTACCCCCATCGAGAACCACGCTCAGCAAACCTTGGTCCTGGCCCGTACCACAAGTCTTTGGCGATAGCTATTGCTGATCTGGATAGAGACATTTTTGATGCATCGCTTATCCCAGAGGAGGAGGTGCGAGCATATAAGGATCTGAGTGAGACCGAGTATAGTATATCAGTGGGTGATAGACAGCTTAAGAGCTTGTCTCCGATTTGGATCGTACCTCACCTTGGTCACTTCTGTCAGCAAGGTCTTGGTCAAAATCCGAGAGCTCAGTTTGAGAAGAGTGCTTGTACTGAGACGTATGTCTTACCGATGCTCTCTTCCCCTGTCTTTTTGACTGGCAAGGGTACTTATTTTGTGTGTTATGATCGTGCCCATACATGGTTGCCTCGTGATTTCTCAGGCACCTGTTATATCGCAAATCTTTTACCACCAACTTTTACCGTTGCCTCAGATTATCACAAGACTAGAGTTGTGAGAGGCGTTATTAGTAGAGAGGATACTGCTGGTCAAGAGGCAGGAGACTTCTTTAAGGGTTTCCTACCGTTTTGGGGTCCTATGGTTAATAGTAGGAACTTGAGACAGCTGACTCGTGTGGTTGAATCGACTGCTAATATCACTGCAAGCGCCCTTGGTAACCTGACAGCAGAGCTTCATGCGGATAGACTTATGACGCTACAGAACCGTATGGTTCTAGACGTTGTACTAGCAGATAGAGGTGGTGTGTGTAAGGTCACCCATTCGAGTTGCTGCATTTTCATACCTGATAATGCTCCAACTGTCTATCAAGCCATCTCAAAGTTGCATAAAATCTCGGAGTCCATACACGTGGACGAGAGAGATTGGACACTTCTAGGATGGTTTTGGGGCCTGATGTCGACTTGGGGTTGGAAGATTCTGATGATTATAGGGATTGTTGTGACGTTTCTGTTCACGTGTTGTCTTTGCGTGCAGTGTGGTCCTGCCTTATGTGGCCTTTGTGCTACTACGTGTATAAGAAGGCCATCTGTTACCAAAGAGGCATTGATGGATAGGATGATGTTCCAGCAACACCTGAATGATCTGATGAATATTGAAATCGATTCGGATTTCGACTAGTGCTTGCCTACATGAGGGCAAAAGGAGCGTCTGAGGTTCCGTGAGAATCGTTATGATGTTCTGGGCATGGTCGAATATGGGCAAGTTTGGTATCTATGAACCGTAAATAACGAGTTTAGTAAGTGTACGCGTTTTCGCTACACTACTTGGAAGGGTTCGCCTTATTTACGCGTTTCTTCATCTGAACCCCTCGGGTTCCATTTTAGATACGGCATCCATTTTGTTTCTTGCCCTCACGTAGTCAGCGAGCAGGCAACTGTCCGCGCTATGACCCTTAGTTCCCAAGCCTTACGGAAGATGCATATTCCTTTTGTGCGTCTTTTATGACGAGGGGATGACACTGCAAAGGCAGATGGCTCCGCTTGAGGGTAATCTTGCCGTGCCGGTCTATTGTTTTAGCTGTGCATGTGCTAGGATCGAATCCTTTGATCCTGTGATCATGCTTCCGATATTACCCTCACACTCTTTTCTCTATTGTTGTCTGTCTTCTTTGCAGCTGTTCCTGTCTCTTTTTTCGTTCGTTTACAACTAGAGTGGAATGTGCCTAATGGTGAGAAGATGTGCTTTTACAGTTGGGAAAATGTGGAAAAGTAAATTTTGCCATGTTGTATGTGCCTACGTGTTCCCCATTTTATGTTATATGTGCATGATCAATATGCATGTATCCCCCTATGATCGATTAAAGACGCAATTATAGTTGTGTCCAACTCTAGTACGCCAGTTTCCAGTTCACGTGAAAGCAACGAGTATTAGGCCTATGTTGCCACATTATACAGTGTGCACGTTAATTCATTGAATTGTCCCCGTTCCTAGGCCTCAAAAGGGCCCGGACACCAGATTCAGCTCCTGTCTCCTGAACCCACTCCGAGGAGCGATACAGCCCCCACCTGCATCCCTGACCCTTCACTTACTTACTGCCTCACAGTGCCCGGCCCGGCCTGGCTCTGCCTCCCAGTCTGCCAAGAGTATGTTATGCTTCTAGTTATCAGTCCAGCCCTCCTTCTCTGCATTCCTAACCTACTGAATCGCATCAATAGTTTCAGCCATGGTCTAGTCTTTCTGTCTCCATGTAAGAGAAATACTGTATTAATATTCATAGAATATTCCTAGCACACGCAATACATGTAGAATTACGCATGCACCAGTCTTAGTGTCAAGTAGCCTTTGCCCTGATAACTTTTGGATTCTATCAACATGTACTCCAAACACCAGATACCAGATATGCTATAGGTACATGTCGTCCTGACACCGCAGACTTTAGTCTCCTTTTCTAGCGCAGAAGTCATAGCCCCCAGTTCTCCCTGGTAACACGTCATTGCCCGTTTGCGCGCACCACTAGGTTAAAGGTCCCAGCTGCTCAGGTAGCCCCCTCCATGTTTCCGCCCCATTTATGACACTTCCATGACGTCTACATCACATGTCTATGTATACGCCCTGTACACGCCTTCTTGTTACACCCATTTTGTCCTTATCTTTCGCGACTGCTACGAGTTACGCCTACTGCTACGCCTACTGTATTGAATGTAATGTAATTGTTTTAGTATATATACTATGTACTGTTACTGAAAGCCCGCTTACCCATGCCATTCCCATTCCCTGGCAGCTGCCTTCATTCTATTTCCGTGCAGGCTATCCTGTCCCTTCCCTTATGCCTGATTAAAGCCTGTCAGACTCAAGATACCTCGAATCCTGTCTCTTATTTATTGAGCTATCTGTTTTATTCACTGTATTCAAAAATAGTACCGGTAATTACTTATTTATTTACCACATAATGGCGCCCGAATAGGGAATTGCCCTTTCCCCACGCGCCGGCGAAGCCACGCAGGCCCCCTGACCCTCTGCAGCCGTGACGGAACTCTACTGCGCACCGGCAGATATTTCTGCTTCAAGTATCCCTCAGGCCCACGGAGGAGACGGAGGTTGCGGTCCAGCATCCAGACGAGGCGGTGAGGAACGCGGCGAGTCCCGACCAGAGCCCAAGCCGAGAGTACAAGGTCCGAGGTATCCGGAGGCCCACCTGTAACTGAAGTCCGAAGTTCGTAGTCCGACGTCGTAGCAGTCCAGTCCAGTCCGAGGCCTTCCGTTCTTGCTGCCCGGTAAGTACCGTTGCTGGGGTAGTATCTGGACAGGGTCAATTAATTTGTCTCTGGTCCAGTGGGTTTGGGTACACAGATCCAGTCCGAAGTGTTCACTTAGGTGGACACGGGTCCTGACGTGTCTCTTTATGGGACCGGTATGTTTCGTACTGTTTTAGCAGTACATCTAGTAATTCTAGTAAGTTTCGTTCTCGAGAAATTCATGTGTTCTGTTTTCAGTATACCAGGTAATATTCTGTCCGAACTGTTATTCTAAATGTTATTTAATATGTTTTCAATGTCGTGGTATGAGTGATTTGTTTTTCTATTTATTATTGTGTTTATCGTGTATTGTATTGTGTTCGGATTCAAGTATAGAATGCCTCTGTTCTCCAAGTTACGTCAGTTAAAGACCAGAAAAGGGTTACTCGAGGAAGCAGTTCCTGTCCCGCCTAGGGACAGTCCCGGTCATTTTATGTATCATAAGCATGGCTTAGGTGCCATATTATATCTAGACTTATGGGTGGACTATACCAAGGAGTTGGAAGAGAAATATAGATGGCCCATATCAGGTACATGGGATGCCGAGTGCATCATGCGAGTAGAAGAAGCATTATGGAAAAAGAAAGCCAGACAGTCCCAGAAAGATGCCATCGAGTTATGGCGCAAAGAATCTCCTAAAAGAACCGAAAAAGAAATCAGAAAAACAGAATTAAGTAGGGAATCCTCAGAAAGAGCCCAAGAAAGGGAATTAATCGAAGTAGGTGAACGAGTTAAAGCAGAACAGTCAGACAGACAGAGAAATGCCCTTATTAAGGGTATGTATCCTCTTCTTGCCGAGGGCTTGCCAAGAGCAACCCCGGAAGCACCATGTAATTTTCCGCCACCATTGGTCCCGATTAAGTTACGTCACAAACCGACCGCAGCTGATATTTTTCTCTCGTCCTATTTGGACGATACAGTCCCAGAATATGCAAATCCTGTTCCGCCTGCTCCCGTAAATAATGTAATTCCTGTTCCTCCAGCCACCAGGGCCGTGGGTACAGTTCACGTTACAGCACCTGTTGCAGCATCTGTTACAGCACCCCCGGCCCAGCCCACAGTAAATGTACCCGTTTCGTTAGTCACTCTACCAGCACGTACAGTATCCACCGAAGATTCTAGTTTAGGAGCCGCGGGGGGAGATTCTCCTGGTACCCCGCCTCAACACAGACGTATGACGCTACATGAACTAGCGGTACAGCGTACGCCAAAAGTTCATACATTCACAGATATCAAGCGAGCACTTACCGAATGTCGTTATGATCCAGTTCCAGGCGATGGTACTATGGTCATATATTCATTACGTTTAAGACGGGTGACCGACTATTTGGACACCCTGCCTGACATGAGAGAACATCTAGACAGAATATATCGTTTTATCCGTACAGGAGTGAATCCAGAAAGTGTTCGCGACGCCATGGCTCAAAGAAAAGTCGAGACTCAGCTCATGCTTTTAAAGTTTTTAATTAATTGTTTAATAAGAGAACAAGATTATCCGGAAAAAGATCAAGAAGAAATGAAAGTCCTGACCAGGTGGAGTGACCATATAGCCGAGGGAAGACACAAGACACAAAACTGTATAGAGAGTATGTACAAGAAAATTCGTAGGGAAATAATAAAGTTACACGAGAAACGAGAAGCAACACAGGTAACCGAGAAAGAAGACGACTCTCCTACCGAAGAGGTAGACGACGAGAATCCCTCCAGAATAGCGTATGTAGGTAAAACTAGACTTCCCGACCGACATTCACGCCTAGATCACAAGAAAGTTTTCCCTCCTCCAGCACCAGAACAGGGTTCTCTTGAGCAAGTATTCCAAGCTACCGATCACATTCTGAAATCACGAATAGGTTATAGTGAACTCAGTACAATGCATGAACAAGAACTAGCCCGATCAGCAGTCCGGTGGACTACTGATTCTACCACTTTTCCAGACGAAATAGTGGCACAAATGTTTCTGAAACTGCCCCCAGCCGAGCAGCGACTGGTGGGTATGTATATGATCCAGCACCTCATTACACTGTATGAGGAACAACATTCTGATCCAGGTCCACTACATGATGTTTTGAACGAGTTACTCCAGTATAGATGGAAAGGTCTAGGTACCGATTTAATTAGTGTAATTCTAGAACAGCGCCACAAATATCGAACGTTTCTGAATCCACATTTTGTTCACGTCTCACCTCCAGAAAGTAAATCATTTTACATAGATAGACAGAATCCGTTACGAGAGGTACACCCAGTTAGGACAACGGGTGGTGATCTAGAACGAGTATTTGTTTACACCCCCATCACAAAAATGGAACTCTTAGTGATGAAAAAGCTAATTCCCTGTCACGATAAAGATCCAGCAGGGTTCCACCGTGAATTAAAAGACATGCTCCGTATGGGAGAATACACGTATCCTGATATCATTAAAATGTTAAAGGTCCTGTTGCCTGCGGGCATATATGAAAAACTCAAAGAAAAAGAATGGGAGGTGGGAGAGAAAAAGATAGATTGGACAGCTCTAGAAGCTGAAGATAATACACGAGTACCAGGTACCGGTCTTGGGGGTAAAGCTAAAGAATTGCCCGAGTTATTGATACAAGTTTTGCCAAGATTACTTGCCACGAAAAAGGAAGATTGGGATGCCATTTCAGCTTGTAAACAGAAACAAGACGAAGATACTAGTGATTTTTATTCTAGATTTGAAAAATGTTTTATTATTAATAGTGGTCTGAAGACAAGTAGTGAATCGTACCCTCATCTTTTTGTTACCAAACTAGTCGAGAATTCAAGTCCACAAGTTAAAAATCGAGTCCTGAAAGTCGAAAGTACCTGGCAAGCTAATACTCCGTCACAGATGCTTCAAATGCTCCAGTATCACCAGAACCGAATCAGGGAAGAGCAGGAACACGAAAGGAGACGTATGAAAGACACGAAAATGAAAGTATTAGTTGCACAATCTGTTCCACAAGACAGTCAGAAGAGGGGTCCGAATCAAGCCAGTCATTCTACAGTTCCCGTTAAAGGGACATGCAATTACTGTAAACAACCAGGTCATTTTATAAACGAGTGTGCAGTTCTGAAACACAACATAGCTACTGGTAAAACTAAAGAAAGACCACGTCCGCCCAGACAAGAACAAGTTTCACAGACTTCTCAGCCACCACAGAATGCACAACAGACAGTTACAGCACCGCAGCCTATAGCTGCAACACAGCATGTTACACAGCAGATGTACCAGTATGCACAGACAGAGTATCCAGATTATCAGCCATATTCATGAAACAGCCTAGAGAGGGAGGTAGGCTTGCCTCTCATCGAGATACCTGTAGATCAAGAGGGTCCCTATGTACACAGTCAAGTATTAGGGAAAGACAGAAAGTTTCTGATTGATACAGGGGCAAGTAGGACTACCATCAGTCATGACGAGGTTCCAGGGGCTCCGCTCTCAGGCTCTAGAAATGTTTCCCTTGGATTTTCAGGAAAGCCTATTGTTAATGAAATATCGAAACCAGTTACTCTAGAAGTCGGTCCATTGTCCCGAACTACAGACTTGTTACTCACGAAGTCTTGTCCAGAAAATTTGTTAGGCATTAAGACATTGAAAGAATTAGGAGCAGTCATTTGTTGTTCCCCAGAAGGGGTCCGCCTGTTCTTGCGAGATTTCAAAGGACATTATGTATTACGTGATTTTGATCCAAGATTATTGAATGTACCACAGCATTTATGGGCGCAAGGTCCAACTGATGTAGGTTGTATGCATATCACACCCCATCGTGTGACTCTGAAGCAAGGTGTGGTTTTACCACGAATCAGACAGTACAAATTGCCACCCGAGGCTGTAGCAGCCTTATCCAAAATTATTGATGAGCTTATTGCCCAAGGAGTGGTTGTAGAAACTGACCCCAATGTATGTAATTCTCCTATCATTCCAGTCCTGAAACGTACTGATCCAAATGCACCCCCAGTATATCGATTAGTGATTGACCTTCGAGAACTTAATAAATGTATCATACCCCAGTACCCAGTAGTCCCAGATATTTCATCCCTCTTGACAGCCATTGATTCTGAAGCTACGTTCTTCACAGTTATCGATCTCAAGAACGCATTTTTCAGTGTCCCCATTCATCCAGACAGCCAGTTCCTTTTCGGATTCTGTTTAAATGGAAGAAGCTATAAATTCACACGAGCTCCTCAAGGTTTTACAAAAAGTCCTAGTATTTACAGTCAAGCACTTAAGAGACAACTAGACAATATTCACATGCCAACTGACACTGCCCTGCTCCAGTATGTCAATGATCTACTGATCACAGCCCGTTCTGAACGTGACTGCGAGCGAGCGTCACTTACAGTTCTGTATTTTGTAGCCGAGATGGGGCACAAGGTGTCGCCTTCCAAATTACAATTCTGTGTCCAGCAAGTGGTCTACTTGGGACACTTACTGTCCAAGAGGGGTAGGCAGTTGACACCTGACCGTATCCAGTTAATAGCACGTCTTCCACAGCCCAAGACACAGAAGGAGGTACGAGCTTTTATCGGCCTCACTTCTTACTGCAGACAATGGATTCCTCAGTACGCATTTCTAGCCAAGCCACTGATACAGTTAACGACACAGGAGGCAGCCGCATCGACTGTCCTCCCTTGGACCCAGGAACATACACTTGTTTTTAATGAGTTAAAGAAAGCTTTATGTAATGCACCTGTTCTAGCAACACCGAACTACAGTAAGCCTTTTACACTTTTTGTTACAGAACGCGATGGTACTGCATTATCTGTTCTCACACAAGATCAAGCAGGACAATACAAGCCCTGTGCTTATTTTTCTAGCACATTAGATCCAGTGGCCCAGGCTCTGCCTGCGTGCCTCAAGTCAGTTGCAGCCACAGCTCTAGCTATCAGACAAAGTGATTCCATAGTGTTAGGACACTCTCTGACAGTACAAGTTCCACACGCTGTGGAAGTTCTTTTAAACCGAACACAGACTCAGCACTTGACAATTGCACGTTTAACAGGTTATGAACTGACACTGTTTCAGCCACACATAGAAATCAGACGCTGCAACATTCTAAATCCTGCTACACTGTTACCGTCAGTTACTTCAAATCCTGCCACACATGACTGTGTGGAAGTTGTTAACACTATGTCAAAGCCAAGACAATATCTAACAGACATTGCATTACCTGATCCCGACCTGACACTTTATGTGGATGGTTCATGTATGAGAACAAGTACAGGAGAACTAGTAGCCGCGTATGCAGTGACTACTGACACCGAAGTTATAGAAACACATCGTATTGACACCCTGTCTGCTCAAGCAGCAGAGCTAGTCGCTCTGACCCAAGCCTGCATACGTGCCAAGAACCTGAAAGTAAATATATACACAGATTCACGTTATGCATTCGGAGTCGTACACGACTTTGGAGTGCTCTGGCAGGAACGAGGTTTCATGACTTCTCATGGAACCAAGATCCAGCATGGTCTCCTCATCCAAGCTCTGTTAGATGCAATACATTTACCGACAGCTATCGCTATCATGAAGTGCAAGGCACATACGAAAGTCACTGACATCATTTCCCAAGGTAACGATCTAGCAGATCGAACAGCCAAGCTCACAGCCCAGATTCCAGACATTCCAGTTAACACGACACAGACACTCACTCCAGATCAGACTACTTGTATGACAGTTAAGGACCCTACACAAGATGTCATAGACATACAGTTACATGCTACTCCCGAAGAAATCAAGAAATGGTCCGAACAAGGAGGGGTCCAGACAGATCAAGGATGGTTGACGAAGGGAAAAGCCACATGGTTTCTCCCCGACTCTATGGTTCAAGTCATTATTAATACCGCACATAGTCCAGCACATTTAGGAGAAAAAGCTATGTTAGACAGTATCCAGAACCTGTGGTTCAACAAGCATTTACGAGCATCAGCCAAGCAGAAAGTACGTACCTGTATGATATGTTGTCAGTTCAATCCAGGTAAAAGTGTCCTGGTGGAACAAGGTGGATTCCAACCTCCTGACCACCCTTTTGAAGTACTCCAGATGGATTATATTCAGATGGAGCGATGTCGAGGTTTCAAGTATGTCCTCGTAGTGGTATGTGCTTTGTCCAGGTGGACAGAAGCATATCCAGTTCCAGATTACACAGCTGCGACCACTGCCAGGCAGTTGGTTCGTGAGTACTTTCCCCGCTATGGACTACCTAGGGTCGTGTATTCAGATAACGGCCAGCCATTCTCATCCGAGCTCATGAAACAAGTTTCCCTTCTGTTAGGGTACCAGTGGAAGTTCCATTGTGTACGCCATCCTGAAGCAGCCGGTCTCGTAGAGAGACATAACCAGACTTTGAAAATCCGCATTGCTAAAGTGTGTACAGAAAAAGGTGTAGATTGGTTAGTAGCTCTGCCAGTCGCTCTTTTTTATATAAGAATGGTTGCACATTCCAGATCAGGTCTGTCCCCTTATGAGGTCGTATTCGGCCGCCCTCCAAACATGTGGGGTACACCTAGACCCCGTAGTATTACAGACGTTTCCAGTAATATGCTGACAGATTACCTAGCTTCCTTGATGTCTGCCCTACACTCTTGTCGTTCACAGGTTGCCGCTGCATTTCCAGACAACACTGAGGTGAAACCGCATGAAGTCGTTCCGGGAGAATTCGTCCTGGTGCGCAATTTTGATCGTTCAAGTCCGTTGGAGCCCCGTTGGAAGGAGCCCCAGCTGGTGTTACTGACAACAAGGACTGCCGTCAAGCTAGAGGGTCGCAAAGGCTGGGTGCATACCAGTCATATTAAGAAATTCCATGGATTGCGACAAAAGACATTTATCAAAGACTGCCCTATTCTTAAGAACTGCCCTATTCTTAAGGACTGCCCAAAGACAGACTCTGAATTCAAACTTCCCCTGTTAGAGAAAACTCCGCAGCAGGAGTATAAAGCCAAACTCCGGTCTAGTAAAATAAGTCAGCCAGTTTAATTGTCTAAGTCCCTCTCGGGTGAAACGGTTAGACAGGTTCCTGACATGTATGAGATAGACCCACACTGTGAGAGAGTTAGTCAAAACTCTAAAAGATGTATTATCGTTCTATTCTTTTTATTATTTTTGAGTCTTATGGTTACATGCATACATTATGCTTTACATTTATGTTTTCCAATTTCACATGTACATATGTTTTCTAATGCTACAGTAGAGCACACATTTAGTGATCTGCCTCCTCACGAGCTATCCTATCGTCTTGCTATGCGTAACAACACATTTATCCGAATGTTGCACTATTCACACCAGACCAGCAATGCCACTAATTGTTGGGTGTGTGGTCGACTCCCACCTTTCCAGACACCGAAGGGAGTTCTGCCACTTTTTCCCTATCCGTTTTCACATAATGGTTCGTGTGGAGCATGGTCCACGTTAACATCATCCTCAACTGATATGTCCCTTCTGAATCGAACATGTTTTCCAGACAAGGAAGGTCTTTCCCATAGAACAGGGTTAGATCTAGAGAATGAAGTATATGATTTAGGTAATTATTCCTCGAATTTCATGGTCCTGAATGTTCAGTCCGATACTACTCCAGATTTGCCTGCTATTTCAGTACTACCAGTCAAAGGCGAATTATGTGTCAGAAAGAATGGTTCCGCACATGTAGGACATAGTGATTGTACTACTATTGTCGAGTATAGTGACAGTGGGAAATCTATTTTCAAAGCCTCACGTCATTCTTATTTTGTTTGTGGTCAGACCGCATATGTTCGTCTGCCCCTCAATTGGGATGGAACATGTTACATTGCCTTCCTACTGCCACCAGTTTTTCTAGCCCCATCCGATTATCACAGAAACACACATCTAGTACACATTAGACATAGAAGGGAGACCGAGTCCCCAATTGTCGATCAAACTGAAACTGCTCTAGAACAATATCAAGACTTCAATAAAGGTTTCTTCTTCTTTATAGGCCCTGTCCAGAATAGTAAGTTAATACGTAGGTTAACCAGAACCCTTGAAGCAGTAGTGAATGAGACTACTTCCGCTCTAGGTAACTTAACTGAAGAACAATCTGCTATGCGTTTTGTTGTGCTCCAAAATCGTCTCGTTCTTGACGTCATACTGGCCGATAGAGGAGGAGCTTGTAGAGTCATCGGATCTAGTTGCTGCATTTTCATTCCTAATAACGCGCTGTCTGTTTATTCAGCTATAACCAGACTTCATAAAATTGCCCATCAGTTACACCAGAATCCAGGCACCTGGACATGGTCCGGTTGGCTCTGGAGTATCATATCTGCCTGGGGATGGAAAGTATTGTCATTCCTGGGTAGAGCAGTAATGATCGTATTCAGTTGCTGCCTCTGTTTACAATGTGGCCCTGCGATTTGTGGCATGTGTGCTACCTCTTGTATTCCTAGTCCTAAATCCCGTTTCAAGACAATTCGAGATGAGCAAATGATGCTATATGAACAGATAGATGGTATCATGAATATTGATGTTTCCTGAGGGAAACGTAGGGCACAAGGAGGGAATGTGGAAAAGTAAATTTTGCCATGTTGTATGTGCCTACGTGTTCCCCATTTTATGTTATATGTGCATGATCGATATGCATGTATCCCCCTATGATCGATTAAAGACGCAATTATAGTTGTGTCCAACTCTAGTACGCCAGTTTCCAGTTCTCGTGAAAGCAACGAGTATTAGGCCTATGTTGCCACATTATACAGTGTGCACGTTAATTCATTGAATTGTCCCCGTTCCTAGGCCTCAAAAGGGCCCGGACACCAGATTCAGCTCCTGTCTCCTGAACCCACTCCGAGGAGCGATACAGCCCCCACCTGCATCCCTGACCCTTCACTTACTTACTGCCTCACAGTGCCCGGCCCGGCCTGGCTCTGCCTCCCAGTCTGCCAAGAGTATGTTATGCTTCTAGTTATCAGTCCAGCCCTCCTTCTCTGCATTCCTAAGCTACTGAATCGCATCAATAGTTTCAGCCATGGTCTAGTCTTTCTGTCTCCATGTAAGAGAAATACTGTATTAATATTCATAGAATATTCCTAGCACACGCAATACATGTAGAATTACGCATGCACCAGTCTTAGTGTCAAGTAGCCTTTGCCCTGATAACTTTTGGATTCTATCAACATGTACTCCAAACACCAGATACCAGATATGCTATAGGTACATGTCGTCCTGACACCGCAGACTTTAGTCTCCTTTTCTAGCGCAGAAGTCATAGCCCCCAGTTCTCCTTGGTAACACGTTATTGCCCGTTTGCGCGCACCACTAGGTTAAAGGTCCCAGCTGCTCAGGGAGCCCCCTCCATGTTTCCGCCCCATTTATGACACTTCCATGACGTCTACATCACATGTCTATGTATACGCCCTGTACACGCCTTCTTGTTACACCCATTTTGTCCTTATCTTTCGCGACTGCTACGAGTTACGCCTACTGCTACGCCTACTGTATTGAATGTAATGTAATTGTTTTAGTATATATACTATGTACTGTTACTGAAAGCCCGCTTACCCATGCCATTCCCATTCCCTGGCAGCTGCCTTCATTCTATTTCCGTGCAGGCTATCCTGTCCCTTCCCTTATGCCTGATTAAAGCCTGTCAGACTCAAGATACCTCGAATCCTGTCTCTTATTTATTGAGCTATCTGTTTTATTCACTGTATTCAAAAATAGTACCGGTAATTAATTATTTATTTACCACAAACCGGCAATGTTACTGTAATTATGTTCCGGGTTTCAAAAAGCCCTTTTGAAGTTTACTGTGGGAACTGAGTTGTAACCTTTTGTTCGTGTGTTGTGCAATGACGAAAATGTGTATAAAAGGAGCGATCCACATTTGCAATTTGAAGCAGACTCTCAGAACCTACACGTTGTTGTACTATAAGCCAATTCTTATACTGGGAAGGAAACAAGCTTCCGGGGAACGGTTTCTGGCATCACAGCCTTCGTCGGCCCGGCTTGCTTGAATCCTGATGGTGCAATGAGCAAGGGACTCACGTCTGAGTATACCCTCCCACACATAGTGTGGATAAAATCGATTTTGGAAAAGGGGGTGGTGATGGACAGAGTTTCTGAATGATGCAGAATACTCTTACCAAGTCAAGAGATCATGGTTTTAATCCATCACCGTTTTTTAGCTCACTGCACCATCCCAGCTCAGAACCTGGCTATATGCAAATTAGTTTGTTCCTGTCCCAGTGCATGGTGGGAACAGGGCAAACCAAACTACCAAGCCAATTCTTATACTGGGAAGGAAACAAGCTTCCGGGGACCGGTTTCTGGCATCACCGCCTTCGTCGGCCACGCTTGCTTGAATCCTGATGGTGCAATGAGCAAGGGACTCACGTCTGAGTATACCCTCCCACACATAGTGTGGATAAAATCGATTTAGGAAAAGGGGGTGGTGATGGACAGAGTTTCTGAATGATGCAGAATACTCTTACTAAGTCAAGAGATCATGGTTTTAATCCCTCACCGTTTTTTAGCTCACTGCACCATCCCAGCTCAGAACCTGGCTATATGCAAATTAGTTTGTTCCTGTCCCAGTGCATAATGGGTACAGGGCAAACCAAACTACCAAGCCAATTCTTATACTGGGAAGGAAACAAGCTTCCGGGGACCGGATTCTGGCATCACAGCCTTCGTCGGCCCGGCTTGCTTGAATCCTGATGGTGCAATGAGCAAGGGACTCACGTCTGAGTATACCCTCCCACACATAGTGTGGATAAAATCGATTTTGGAAAAGGAGGTGGTGATGGACAGAGTTTCTGAATGATGCAGAATACTTTTACCAAGTCAAGAGATCATGGTTTTAATCCATCACCGTTTTTTAGCTCACTGCACCATCCCAGCTCAGAACCTGGCTATATGCAAAATAGTTTGTTTCTGTCCCAGTGCATGATGGGAACAGGGCAAACCAAACTACCAAGCCAATTCTTATACTGGGAAGGAAACAAGCTTCCGGAGACCGGTTTCTGGCATCACAGCCTTCGTCGGCCCGGCTTGCTTGAATCCTGATGGTGCAATAAACAAGGGACTCACGTCTGAGTATACCCTCCCACACATAGTGTGGATAAAATCGATTTTGGAAAAGGGGGTAGTGATGGACAGAGTTTCTGAATGATGCAGAATACTCTTACCAAGTCAAGAGATCATGGTTTTAATCCATCACCGTTTTTTAGCTCACTGCATCATCCCAGCTCAGAACCTGGCTATGTGCAAATTACTTTGTTCCTGTCCCAGTGCATGATGGGTACAGGGCAAACCAAACTACCAAGCCAATTCTTATACTGGGAAGGAAACAAGCTTCCGGGGACCGGATTCTGGCATCACAGCCTTCGTCGGCCCAGCTTGCTTGAATCCTGATGGTGCAATGAGCAAGGGACTCACGTCTGAGTATACCCTCCCACACATAGTGTGGATAAAATCGATTTTGGAAAAGGGGGTGGTGATGGACAGAGTTTCTGAATGATGCAGAATACTCTTACCAAGTCAAGAGATCATGGTTTTAATCCATCACCGTTTTTTAGCTCACTGCACCATCCGAGCTCAGAACCTGGATATATGCAAATTAGTTTGTTCCTGTCCCAGTGCATGATGGGAACAGGGCAAACCAAACTACCAAGCCGATTCTTATACTGGGAAGGAAACAAGCTTCCGGGGACCGGTTTCTGGCATCACAGCCTTCGTCGGCCCGGCTTGCTTGAATCCTGATGGTGCAATGAGCAAGGGACTCACGTCTGAGTATACCCTCCCACACATAGTGTGGATAAAATCGATTTTGGAAAAGGGGATGGTGATGGACAGAGTTTCTGAATGATGCACAATACTCTTACCAAGTCAAGAGATCATGGTTTTAATCCATCACCGTTTTTAGCTCACTGCACCATCCCAGCTCAGAACCTGGCTATATGCAAATTAGTTTGTTCCTGTCCCAGTGCATGATGGGAACAGGGCAAACCAAACTACCAAGCCAATTCTTATACTGGGAAGGAAACAAGCTTCCGGGGACTGGTTTCTGGCATCACAGCCTTCGTCGGCCCGGCTTGCTTGAATCCTGATGGTGCAATGAGCAAGGGACTCAAGTCTGAGTATACCCTCCCACACATAGTGTGGATAAAATCGATTTTGGAAAAGGGGGTGGTGATGGACAGAGTTTCTGAATGATGCAGAATACTCTTACCAAGTCAAGAGATCATGGTTTTAATCCATCACCGTTTTTTAGCTCACTGCACCATCCCAGCTCAGAACCTGGCTATATGCAAATTAGTTTGTTCCTGTCCCAGTGCATGGTGGGAACAGGGCAAACCAAACTACCAAGCCAATTCTTATACTGGGAAGGAAACAAGCTTCCGGGGACCGGTTTCTGGCATCACAGCCTTCGTCGGCCAGGCTTGCTTGAATCCTTATGGTGCAATGAGCAAGGGACCCACGTCTGAGTATACCCTCCCACACATAGTGTGGATAAAATCGATTTAGGAAAAGGGGGTGGTGATGGACAGAGTTTCTGAATGATGCAGAATACTCTTACCAAGTCAAGAGATCATGGTTTTAATCCATCACCGTTTTTTAGCTCACTGCAACATGCCAGCTCAGAACCTGGCTATATGCAAATTAGTTTGTTCCTGTCCCAGTGCATGATGGGAACAGGGCAAACCAAACTACCAAGCCAATTCTTATACTGGGAAGGAAACAAGCTTCCGGGGACCGGATTCTGGCATCACAGCCTTCGTCGGCCCGGCTTGCTTGAATCCTGATGGTGCAATGAGCAAGGGACTCACGTCTGAGTATACCCTCCCACACATAGTGTGGATAAAATCGATTTTGGAAAAGGAGGTGGTGATGGACAGAGTTTCTGAATGATGCAGAATACTTTTACCAAGTCAAGAGATCATGGTTTTAATCCATCACCGTTTTTTAGCTCACTGCACCATCCCAGCTCAGAACCTGGCTATATGCAAATTAGTTTGTTTCTGTCCCAGTGCATGATGGGAACAGGGCAAACCAAACTACCAAGCCAATTCTTATACTGGGAAGGAAACAAGCTTCCGGAGACCGGTTTCTGGCATCACAGCCTTCGTCGGCCCGGCTTGCTTGAATCCTGATGGTGCAATAAACAAGGAACTCACGTCTGCGTATACCCTCCCACACATAGTGTGGATAAAATCGATTTTGGAAAAGGGGGTAGTGATGGACAGAGTTTCTGAATGATGCAGAATACTCTTACCAAGTCAAGAGATCATGGTTTTAATCCATCACCGTTTTTTAGCTCACTGCACCATCCCAGCTCAGAACCTGGCTATATGCAAATTACTTTGTTCCTGTCCCAGTGCATGATGGGAACAGGGCAAAGTAAACTACCAAGCCAATTCTTATACTGGGAAGGAAACAAGCTTCCAGGGACCAGTTTCTGGCATCACAGCCTTCGTCGGCCCGGCTTGCTTGAATCCTGATGGTGCAATGAGCAAGGGACTCACGTCTGAGTATACCCTCCCACACATAGTGTGGATAAAATCGATTTTGGAAAAGGGGGTGGTGATGGACAGAGTTTCTGAATGAGGCAGAATACTCTTACCAAGTCAAGAGATCATGGTTTTAATCCATCACCGTTTTTTAGCTCACTGCACCTTCCGAGCTCAGAACCTGGCTATATGCAAATTAGTTTGTTCCTGTCCCAGTGCATGATGGGAACAGGGCAAACCAAACTACCAAGTCGATTCTTATACTGGGAAGGAAACAAGCTTCCGGGGACCGGTTTCTGGCATCACAGCCTTCGGCGGCCCGGCTTGCTTGAATCCTGATGGTGCAATGAGCAAGGGACTCACGTCTGAGTATACCCTCCCACACATAGTGTGGATAAAATCGATTTTGGAAAAGGGGATGGTGATGGACAGAGTTTCTGAATGATGCAGAATACTCTTACCAAGTCAAGAGATCATGGTTTTAATCCATCACCGTTTTTTAGCTCACTGCACCATCCCAGCTCAGAACCTGGCTATATGCAAATTAGTTTGTTCCTGTCCCAGTGCATGATGGGAACAGCGCAAACCAAACTACCAAGCCAATTCTTATACTGGGAAGGAAACAAGCTTCCGGGGACCGGTTTCTGGCATCACAGCCTTCGTCGGCCCGGCTTGCTTGAATCCTGATGGTGCAATGAGCAAGGGACTCACGTCTGAGTATACCCTCCCACACATAGTGTGGATAAAATCGATTTTGGAAAAGGGGGTGGTGATGGACAGAGTTTCTGAATAATGCAGAATACTCTTACCAAGTCAAGAGATCATGGTTGCCACCTACATATCCCTGAACTACGCAGACTATACACAGTTAATGGTCACATTGGCATCAGAGATGGACACCATTACCGCTGAGCATTATTAGCTGCGTGGAAAAGGTGTATAAATGGATGACAGCCAGTTGTCTAAAGATGAATGGTAAAAACACAGAGATATCTTTACTAAGGAACAAACCTACACTCTGGCATCATGTTATCTGGTCATCTTCCCTAGGTGAGCGCCCAGTCCCCAAGTCAGAAGCAAAAAGTCTATGGATGGGTCTTGGCAATCAGCTAACCATGGTATCCCAAGTAAAAAAAAAAAGGTGCTGGGAGTTGTTTTGGTCTTTTAAAAGCCCTGAGAAAGATGGTAAAATGGCTCCCGATAGAGGTGTGCAGAAATGTGATTCAAGGCCTGATTGGGTTGTGCCTTGATTATGGCAATTTGCTTTCTTTAGGTAGTACATAAGCAGTGATTACTGATTGAATGATGACTGTTGAGTATCCCGAAAATACGTTCCGCAGATGCTGCGTCAATACTCTTCACTGGGTGCCTATAAGATGGAGGATAACATTTATGGCCTCATGCATTATTTATTGTGTAAAACATATTACAGGTCCTCCGGTACTTCAGCAATTTCCCACTATTTATCAGGCTAAAAGGGAATTGATGGAAAATAATCTTGAGTTGCTCCTTGTCCCAAGGATGAAGAAAGCCAGGAGTGGGGGTTGTTCTTTAACCTACCTTGCACCCAAACTTTGGAATGCTCTTCCTGCTATCCTCTCATGACAGTAAAATACAAGAAAAATCCATATTGTAATCAGGCATTCCAAGGGTGGGTGCATTGCACAATTTTCCCCTCAAAACCTGGATGTTCTCTAAGCAATCATCATTAAATGGTACCAGGTCTCTGACATCAGTGTGGGTTAGACTTACTAAAGACTCTGCAATGAAGGAAAAGTTTGGAATCCATTGATGACAGAAGACAACAATTCCCAAGAGCATCCTCACCACCGTCTAGGTAATAGGGGGATTCATCTTTAGAATTTGAAAAAGCACGTTCTTTTGTGACTTTTCTTGCCTCTTCCTCTTTGTGATGACTAAGATAACTCACTTCTTTATTGCAGTGCTGCATCTTTGTGAGAAAACCCTGTGACCATTGTCAGCTAGATGATTCAATAGGGCAATTCTATAACGTTTACACTGTTCTTTTGGCTTAGGTGCCACCAAAAGGTCATATAAATATTGAACCAGGACTAAGTTATGGGGAAACTGCAAACATTCCAAATATTTTTTTAGGAACAGATTAAAAATCAAAGTACTTTCAGCATACCCCTGCGGGATTCAACACTAAACAAGAACTTTATTTTGGAACTGGAATGCAAAAAATATTGGCATTCCTTATGCAGACAAAGGGAGGAGAAATCTTGGCATAAGTTGATAACTGTATACCATTCTGTCTCTGTTGGAATCTGGAACAAAATTACTGTAGGATCCAGTCCCACCGGACAACATTCAATTGCTATTTCATTAATGTTTTAAAGGTCCTCAACGATTCTCCATTTACCACTCATGTATTTAATGCCCATCATAGGAGAATTGCAAGGACTACCTAGCATGTCACGCATAATTCCTTGTTCAATAATTTTTCAATGATGGGCATCCTTCCTTCCACTGACTGTTTTGAAGTTTGTATTGTCTAATTCTATATAAAACTAGTCTTACATTTATCTTGACAGTTTTTGCACTTTTTATCAGCCCTATCTCTTTCCTTGTGAAGTCCCATACATCTTATTTGAAAGCATGTCATAAATCTAGAGGCAAATCATTTTTAGTAAGGACTAGGAACAACTGAACTATTGAACTATTTGATTTGATTTAATTTTAAACACTGAATCTTCATCTTGGATTTCAATTGCGACACCAGCCGGTGTTCTATAAATCTCACATTTCATCTTGCAAAAGTAAGTCTCTACCCAAATAATTGGCAGAACTTGAATCACACATTATGAACTGATGATTATTCTCATTTGATTCTGTTTGAACAGGGATATCTGCCCATCACCTGGCTAACAATCTGTTTATTGCTAATGTACACAACTTGTACTTCTATTCCCGAAAAGGTTTGGTTTTAGAACCTCCAAAGAATGAACTGTATCACAAGTAGCTATCGATCAAGAAAGACACAATGTTATCATTCACCTCACCACTCACATAAGAGCATCATTGGTCTACCAGCAGGACTGCTCCAAATGAACAATCCTCCTCCCTCCATTGCAGGGTAATTAGGATTAATTCTCTAGGGAAAACAATCAATCGATTTTGCTGGAACCATGGACTAAATGGTATTTTGTTTTTCATGTTTTGCTGCACCATTGGAGCTATGGGCATATTCATATGGAACAGACCATCATTTTGCACATTCTGCACAGAAGCTGGTTGGACTGGTGCTACAGACTATGACTCCACCAGATTTGAACTGGATCTGTCTACCTGGCCACTTCCAGTGGCCGATTCTACTGCAGAAATACCACGCAGTGCTATTGTTCAGCAAATCAATATTAACATTCATCCAAATTATTAATTATTCCCCTTCCGTGACCTTGCACATGCACTATCTCATTTTCCATTCTCACTCCTTGCATCGGATGCACTACTGTAATTCTCGGATTGGTAGATAACCTAAAACCCACATCAGAGCATATCATCTGATCACTTAAATTTCTGTGAAACTGATATGTCTGCGCAGCCATCAGCTTCTTCTTGATCTTTTTCTGCTTCACATCAAACCAAACACTATTATATTTGGCATACTTAAGGATCTCACCAATACCCTCAGGGGCTCATCAAGATGGAGTAAACTGGGACCGTCCACAATGCATACGGTGGTCCCGTACACCAAATCAGGATGCGACCCCCAACATGGCAGTCGCATCCTGCAATTTAACACTGGGGTGGGTGCTGCTGCTGTGATGCCAAAAAGGTATGATGTGCATTTCACAGCACTACATGGCAGGCACCACAGGGTGCCTGCCGCTTAGTGCTGTTAAATGTAGGGGGTACCATGGGCAGCCCCAAGTGCACCCATACCTCTCCCAAGACAATGTTGTGCCCGCAACGGGCCCCCATAGCAAATCGCCACCGCCTTTACATGGTGGCATCCCTGCCATGGAAAGACCAGCTGTAGACAGCATCCTCATTTGGTGGATGGTGCCTGCTAGGCACCGCCATCATTTTGGGCTATCTGGACTGTCCACCGGGCAATCTGTGAGCTTGCTTTTGGCGGTCCTGTGGCAGACAGTCTTTACTGCTGCTACCGTCAGAAAGAGATTCCCACAGCCATTCTAATCTGGTGGTGGAAAAATCACGGTCCAATGGTGGAAGGACCCACCGCCGCATGGCTGGAGGTGGCGGTCCTTCCGCCATCCTAATGACCCCTATGTCTCCTTGTACATTACACTCTGCTGAACATGCAAACTAAGCTAAGAAACCAACCCCATAAAAAAGGCAGATACGAAACAACTAGCCTCTCAAATTAAGCATGCACTGCTCTCAAAATCTTTGCCTAATTAATTTCGTTCACTGGCACTTTCTTTTTCAAATGCTTTATCACTTCGCTGTACTTGTCAAAAGTCAACTCAGATGGAGGATTAGCAGCCACAGACCTAGCTGGTTCTTCAGTTGGTTAAGCAACAACAACCTTACATTCAGTCTATAAATAGCTAGGAACAACTGATCCAGCGGGCTATAGGAAATATGTCAGAGGCTACGCTACCCAACTCCACTATATGCACTATCAATCAATAAACACACATAAGGCCCATAAATCTAACATGACATATTATAACCAACTGAATCATGTGACCTAATTAACCTATTCACAAAATTATATACATTTATATACAACCATGGTAAATGAATTCATCATACTTTACAACCCTACAAGCTAATTAAGCCACTGTGGCGATAAGATCTAGCTATAAATAACCTAAACCCATGAAATAACAAGACCAGCTTGTTTTCCAAAGTAAGATTTTATTAGCTACTCATTTGGAAAATGTATTAGAATTTTATTAAAGCATTTTTATTTGTATCATTGCAAATGGTTATGACAGTTTTATTATGAATCACAATTATTATTGCAAATGGAAATTATCAGTTTGGCATTTTTCAAAACCTAAGTCCCTAACTAATGCTAACTATAATAAAGAATTAAGAAATAAAAGTTTTTGAGGGTTCTTACGTATTCCAAGATAAGTTCGTCCGCACGACACCCTCATCAAAGGTCCGCAAAGAGAAGCAAACTCTACCACGAGGCAAGAGTTTTTATACCTTTCTACGCTAAGCTAATCTAAAGAAATGTATTTTTCTCTGCTGAAATCGGAGTCCCATTGGTCCAATAAGTGACAGGCGACGTGTCACCACATTTTAGAATCACAGTTCCGTCACATTCTTAGAGACCATTGTCTCTAGTTTTCGAGCAACGCAGCTTCCTCCAGTTCGCAACATTCTGTACGAGTAATGTTTTTGGCTTCCTCAGATACGTGGTTGTTTCAAGCCTTTTTGCCGGTTCCTGGCCTTGGCCTTGTTCGACCAAGAGACTGTCAGCTCAGCACGACAAATTTACTTCAGGACAGGAGGACAACGCTGCCAACATGGACTCACTCTGGCTCCAAGCAGATTTTTGCAAGCACGGAAATTCACTAGGCCCAAAACCTTTTTCATTAACTATCATATAAACAAACACAAAAGAATAATTAATGCAAGTAATATAATTTGTTCTTTTGCCACCCTCCATTGCTAATGATTAACCCATTAGTCTAAATTACCTAGCTGATAGCGTACAAATAAAGCAGCATTTTATATCTACCATTCTTCATTTAATCCAGCAAGGTTCTTTATGCACCTATAGAGAATAGAGTGACACCACATAGACAGGGAAGCAAAATAAGCACATGCCATTTATTCTAAAAACAGCTGCAGTTAATTTTTGACATGACAATAGACACGATTAATTTATTATTTTCACAAACAAGGAAATGCAACATAATGCACGATTATGAGCACACATGTTAGTTTCCCGCGTGTTCTTGTGTAGATGCAACTTAAAACTAGGTTGGATTAATATACATACAGTACAATTGTTAGCCTTATTATTTTTTATTTATGGAAGTGTGACTTCACGAGTTGAAATGAAAAACATTTCTGAATCTCGCTCCATCAACTCCCTCATCTGGTGATTCCCAAATCACCACACCACACCCAAAAATTTAGCAAATTTCATCTTAAACGAAAATGGTTCAATTTCACTGTGTTAGTATTTGCTAAAGACTTGTTTGAGCAAAATCCTTGCAACTGTCATATTGAGCTCTGTGTAACTCCTCAAACTCGATTTCCCTCTCTTGTTCCTTTTTGATTTGGTAAATTCTTTTCCTTTCCCTCATGTGCTTCTTTCTCTTGTGTAACTTGCAACTGATCTTTGTCAAAACTATCACAAAAATTATCAACAAAAAAAAGGTGTTAGACTCTTGCCAAGAACTGAACCACCAATTTCTTGAAACCAGGTTTTGATAGCTTGGAATATTTTTGAAAGACGTTCTGAAAAATCATCCTCTTCTAAGGGGACTATTTCTGAGTGCATCTCTGTGATGTTTCTAATGTACATTTCAATGTTCTTACTCTCATCTGGAATGTAGGTACAGCAATGCTGTACATGTAAAATGCCACAGACTCCTCCCTCTTTTGCTAGGAGTATGTCTAATCAAGGCGATTTTGCATCACCATCGATCTGACCGCAATGACCTCCACATCCACTAACTGGAAACAACCTGCTGTGTCAGTGGACAATCTGTCAACAATTGTAGACAATTTTCTGATTCTTCCTGCATTCAGGGTTATACCTACTAAAGGTATCACTGCCTCAAAGATGTCTCCCAAAATTTCTGAGAAACTTTCTCTCCTATACCTGTTTGCATGGCTACTGATTTCAAAAGAACCTTCTGCATTTCTGTCAACATGAAAAATCTTCGGAAAAACAAGACCAACAAAACATGTCCCATACCAATAGTCCGGAAGATTATAATAAGCTTTATCTCCACAGACAAAATAGATCCCAGGAAAAATTGGATCTTTGCCACCTTTGAATCCCCAACCCCCCATGATTTGGTAAGTATCCTCACAATTGCTAGCTCCTACAAAATAATTATCGAAAAGGGTATTATCTCTCCTAATACAAAGCTTGCCACTAATTGGTTTGTCTATGTGAATTGCAACATTATCAAAACATTTGCCATTAAGCTTAGCATCCTCCTTCTGCCAAAACTTTGATTTGGTCTGTTTGACCATCTAATTTCTTTTATAAATCGCCCTTCTCTCCTCAACAAGATTCAGGAAAGTCTTTTCCTCAGCTCTCAATTTGCAAGTTAGGTTATTTCTATAAGCGTACTCATAAGTGAGTTCATTAGTGACTAAAAAGAATTCCCTCATCTGTTTAGCTTTTTTATGTTTATTTAAAGCATTCTCTATTTTCAGGTTAGCAAAAATCTCGTCATAGTTGGAATAATAATACTCCAAACGACCAGTTTGGTAAAATAAGCTAGCTATCACACTGCAGGTTATGCCATAAGTAAGAGGAAGCATATTGTATGTCACTCCCTCAGAAACAGAAGCAGGCAACTTCACGCAAATATAGCAATCTTTGACACCCATGACCTTAACGTACTCTCCCAAAAGCCTTGAAAATGTATTGCTGGAAAAATCACCAACAGACCTGTCCTGATGAACTTCTGGTCTGTGATCAATAACCTTGTTAGCTTTGTGTGTTGCACTATGTTTGTCTTGACTAACCGAAGCTTTGCTTGTCATATTGACCTTGTACCTCTCCTTATCGATCCCGAAAAGAAAGATGACAGCTAAAACTAACCAGAGCAGAATTAACATAAGCATACACACCAGAGTCGTCTTACAGCATTTCTTGAAAATGGAACATTTTGAAGTACCACGCGTCAAAACGAAAGGCATTTTTTTTGCCTTATTTACAAAAAGAGAAAACAAAAATTTTCCAAATTTTCTAAAACCTCACACCCCCCTTTTAAATTTTTTTTTTTTTTAAAACCCTCTAACAATTTTTTTTTGACCTTGCGTCACAAGTTATTCTCCAACTAAATACAATTTCTTCGACCTTGTGTGACCTAACACAATTTCTTCAGCCTTACGCCAAGAACAGAGACCTAAACTTAATCCTAAATTCTAACAGGTTAGTACTTCAATCGTTGTCACTATTGTCCTCAATTTCTTCCTGACTACTACTGTTTATCTCAATTACTGGTGGGATTATTATATAAGCCCACTCAGGAGACTTGTATTTTTGATTCGGTCTTAAAACTCTTTTTGTCTTTCTAGAAATCACTTCTATTTTCTTTCCTTTCTCTGCTTTCCTTTCAGGATCCTCCTGACTCATTATCTCATTCACCTGCTCCTTCGATCTTTTCACTAACCTGACCCTCAACCCTCCGTTTTCAGTTGGCCAGGTCTCTCCTTTTCTCAAGATTTTTCTTTTTGGCTCAGTCACATTAGATTCTGTTTTCCACGATATTTTCTTCACTCTTTCCTTCTGACGCTCTTCATCACTCTCTCCAGAGTCACTGTCAGAAATTTCGATTCGTGATTCAGAATTTTCTCTAATCAGCAGTCTTACTCCGTTAGGAACAGCACTCTTTCTCCCATCACTGGTACTCGGTAATTCGTCCTTCTCCTCTTCTTCAATCACCTTTAACTTCCCAGTTCCGGACTTCTTGTTCCTGCTTTCAGAGCTTGTTTTCTGCTTTTCGATACTCTCCTGGTCTTGCTTCTGAACTTGATCAGACTCTTCTGTTGTTTCTTTTTCTTTTCTTGTATCTTGATCAGGTGCTTTCACTTCACCTGTTTACTTGTCTGCTTCTTCTGCTGATTCTTTGTCTAGCAGATTATCTTCATCTTCAAAATCCATTTCAATAATCTTCAAGTCTTTTCCAATCAAATCTCCATTCACAGATGGTTTTTCCAGATGTCGACCTCTCTGCCGATCTTCAGTATCTGGATTTCTTTCTACTTCCTCTTCAGAATCTGAATCATCTGTCGTATCACTTTCTTCATCAGAGTTTTCAGGTGTAGGTATTGGAATAGTGTGACTTGGATGTATCCACCTTTTCAATCCACTACACTTCACTGCATTTGTTGTTACAAGAATCACCTGCCTCGGTTTCTGCCACCTCGGGACCAAGCAGTTCCTTCTTCGGTGAACTTTTGTTCTCACCCAATCTCCAGGTCTCAGATCATGTGTCTGTACGTTGTCTTTTGATTGTACTTCAGTTCCCACCTGATTAGACACAGAAGTCACTACGTCAGACATCCGTTTACAATATTCCAAAATCGCACTGTCATTAATGCTTAACAGTTTTCCTACTGGTACAAAAGCTTGTCTCATGACTCTGCCCATAAGGATTTCGTGAGGACTCAAACCTGTCTTTTTATCTGGTGTACTTCGTAAAGTCATCAGAACAAGTGGAAGAGCATCTGTTCACTTTATTCCAGTATCAGGACACATTTTTCCAATTCTGTTTTTAATCGTTCCATTAATCTGCTCAACTACCCCAGATGCTTCTGGTCTGTATGCACAATGTATTTTCTGCTCAATGTGTAATGCTTCACATATCAATTTCATCAGATTGTTATCAAAATGTCCCCCTCCATCACTCTCAATAGTGACAGGGAAACCGTACCTAGGGATTATTTCTCGCAAAAGCAACTTTGCCACTGTAATTGAATCACTGTGACGTGTAGGAAATGCTTCTACCCACCTTGAAAACAAACACACAACCACCAGTACATATTTCAAACAGTTGTGTCTCGGCATTTCAATGAAATCCATCTGAAGTCTGGTGAAAGGACCACCCTCCCGACCTATGATTCCTGTTCCCACAACTGATTTCCTGTTTGGGTTCATTTGTTGGCAAGTCAAACACCTTTGGCAAAGAGACTCTGCAATCATTCTAAACTTGTTATTGAACTAGGTCTCTTTAAAAAGCCTAATCATAGAATCTCTTCCAATATGACCAGGACCATGATACATTCTGGCCATGTCAGTAATCATGCAATTTGGTAAAACTACTCTGCCATCTTTGTAAGTCCAAACTCCATCCTCATCTCGTGGCCTACATTCTGCTTTCAACCATGTGTCTTTCTCTTCATCATCAGCTTCATTTTGCAAGTCCCTAATTTCTTCCCATGTCTCAACAACAGATGTTAGCATCAATGAACTTGAACCATATTCTTTGTTTTTCCCTCGATTGAGTGCATAATCATTTCTTGCGCAAAACTTAACAATTTCGTCTGCATAAGCGTTGCCTCTGGTGATAAAATCCTCACCTTTTCAATGTGCTGCACATTTTACGACAGCAATTTCTTTTGTCAACTGTATGCCATCAATTAATCTCCTGATAAACTCTGCATTTTTGATTGGTGAACCTGCTGACGTCATATAGCCTCTCTGAGACCAGAGCTGTCCATAATCATGCACAACTCCGTACCCATACTGGCTATCAGTAATTATGGTAACTCTCAAATCTTTTGCTATTTCACAAGCACGAATTAAAGCAATTAATTCAGCCACTTGTGCTGAACGAATTCCTTCAAGACATGAAGTTTCTTCAACATCTGCTACTGTGCAGACCAAGTATGCTGCTCTCAAAACACCTCCCTCTGATCTTAAACAAGAACGATCTACAAAGAAGACAAAATCTGATTCAGGCAACGGTACATCTTTAATGTCCTGCCTTGGCTTGGTACAGTATTCCATGACATCCAAGCACTCATGCTCCACGTCATTTTCATCAATATTTTCAATGTCAGGTAACAGTGTGGAAGGATTTAAATTCACACACCTTGCGATTGACACATTATCTGATCCCAGAATAATTTTTTCATATTTTGTCAACCTGTTGTTTGTCAGGTGCTGCGTTTTACTCCTTGTAAGGAGAATTTCAACTGAGTGAGGAACATAGACTTTTACAAGAAATCCCATTATTATTCCTTCACTCTGCTCAAGGCTAACACTTGTTGCTGCAACTGCTCTTAAGCAACCTGGTGAGGCCTTTGCAACTGGGTCAAGAACTGCTGAAAAGTAAGCAATAGGCTTTCTCATGTTACCATGTCTCTGAATTAACACAGACAAAGCACATCCTTCCCTTTCACTGCAGTACAGCTCAAAACCCTTTTCGTAATCTGGCATGCCTAGAGCTGGAGCTTCACACAGACTTCTTTTCAGTTTCTCAAAAGCTTCCAACTCAATGTCAGTAAGAACAATCGGATCTTTCACGTCTGACTTTGTCAGTCTCTGCAGTGGCTTCGCAATTACCGAAAATCCACTAATCCATTGACGACAATAACCAACCATTCCCAGGAACATCCTCACCTGTCTTTGTGTTTTTGGAGGTTGCATTCCTTGAATCATTTTGATTCTCTCGATTGTCACCTGTCTCATTCCTTTTGCAATTCTATGACCAAGGTATTTTACTTCTTGTTTACAAAACTGCAGCTTTGCAGGAGACACTGTATGTCCCTCGTCTGCCAAATGATTCAAAAGTGTAATCGTGTCTGTCACACAATTATCTCTAGTCTTTGCTGCAATCAACAGATCGTCAATGTACTGCACTAATGTCGATCTGCCAGGTAGATTCAAATCCTCCAAAGATCTTTTCAACAACTCATTAAAGATAGAAGGACTCTCTGTATACCCTTGAGGCATTCTGCACCATGCGAGGGTCCTACTCTGGAACCGAAAAGCAAAGATTTCCTGGCTCTCTGGATGCAATGGAACAGTAAAGAACGCATTGCAAAGATCAATGACAGTATACCATTCTGCATCATGCGGAATCTGGTAAAGAATGACAGCTGGGTTTGGAACAACTGGGCAACAAGGCACAACAATCTGGTTAATTTTTCTCAAATCCTGAACAATCCTATATGTTCCGTTTGGCTTTTTGATCCCCATAATCGTTGAGTTACAAGGGCTGCTCACAATTTCTTTTAAGACACCTTGCTTGATGAATTTTTCAATTACAGGAATAACACCCTCAATCGTTTCTGCCTTCATTTTGTATTGAGGAATGTTTGGAAAATCTATTCCCTGCTTCACTGTGATTTTGACTGGATCGACATGTTTCATCAGACCCATCTCGTTTCCAGTCAAATCCCAAATCTCAGATTTAACTGTCTTTTTCAATTCCTCTGGTAAATTTTCTTTATCAAAGGTGGGAAACAATTTTTCTTCTTCTGCCTCAATCATCAACATAGTCAATCTGTACAACCAATCTTCCTCCATGGTTTGTAATTCAATTCCATCAGGTGAGCAATATATTCTGCAATTCATTTTACACAATATATCTCTCCCAAGTAAATTCACTGGACTGCTATTACAAACTACAAATCTGTGTTTGTCCTTGAAATTGCCTATTTCTACATTCACAGGCTCAGTAAGGGCAGTCTTCATTTGTTGATTGCTAACTCCGACTACTTGGATGGTATCCCCAGAGAGAGGTAGGTTTTCAATTTCCACTGATCTAACAGTAGAACGGGTAGGACCAGTGTCCACAAGAAAAGTGATTTCTACATCATTCACCTTTCCATTTACAAATGGACCAGACTGGTCAACCTCAAGAGTGGCTCCAATCACACACTCTTCCCCCTCTCTCGGGCACCGTCAGAAGCAGTCATCAGAATCGCTTCCTTGGTTTCCTGTTAACAAAAATTGTCCTGATGCACTTTGCAAATGTTGTCTTTGATTTCTTATTACCTGATCACATCTGCTGAATCCAATATCTGGATTGTATTTTTGACCTCCCCCACAGCTAGGGAAAGGAGGCAGGGGAATCTGATTTTGCTGCTGGGTCAACTGCTGTTGTAGCTGTCGCTGAAGACTCAGATCGTTTAACTGACGTTGTAGCTGTAGCTGTTGCTGCAGATCAACATCATTCTGCATCTGTGGGTTTAATGATGCATCTTTAAAATTTCTGGGTTGATTTTTACACTCATTCCTCCAATGACCAATATCGCCGCAATTAAAACAAGGCATCTTTTGTTTTAATTCTTCAATTTTCGGATTAAACTTTGGCTTGTTAGAATTATTGAAACTATTTTTAAACTTTCCCTGACCTTGATTTTGGTTTTGTACAACATTTCCATTTTTATTGTCATGGTTTGCAATCTGTTGCTCAGCCACCTTCACCTGTGCCCACATCGCCTTTTCCTTTAACTTTTTCTGTTTAGCCTCCAACTCATCACTGCAGTATTTTGCCTACCTCAAAATATCATCAACTGAGTTTGATTGCCATCCAACAATGTTATTCCTGATCATTTCTCCAATTTCTGGTCTAAGACCATAAACAAATCTGTAAATAAAATGGCTCATGTCCTTTTCATTTAATTTTTCATAGCCACTGTATTGTTTGAAAACCAACAATTATCTTTCATAAAATGAATAAACTGATTCTTTCGGTTCCTGATTTGTCCTGTCTATGTTAACCCAGTCAACCTCCTTTGGCGCAATTTTCTGTTTTAACCAATAAATCACTTTTTCATAAAATTCCATGACCTCGGGTGCTAGAGCACCTGTCTCTTTAACTCGATCTGGTTCAGCTTTTGGCCAACTCACAGCAATTTTGCATTCTGTCCAGAGATCTGATGGGACCACAATGTCGAAAAAGCCATCTAGATCAATCCACAGAACTTTTGAAACCTTAATAAACCTGTCTACCTGTCGGTACCATTCCACGGGCTTTTCTCTCAGCCGAGGAAAATCATTAGTAAAGAGCAAAATGTCCTGTCTTGTCCAAGGAACATGTACCTACCCTCCACCTGCAATTTCTCTCATCGGAAACTGTTTAGACAGATTATCCAACCTATCCAGCCTCTCATCTTCCTTCTTTTTGGTCCATTTCACTCTCCATTTACTCAAGTCACCCAATTTCTTGATGTAAACAATCAATTCTTTTATGTGTGTAATTCTCCCTCCTGTATTGAAATTCTCAATGTCCTTTTCTGTCAAATTTAATCTGTAGTGCTTTCCCAGGTTTTTCTGTTTGCTCAAATCAATTTCTAATTCTGCTGCCAGTTCTTCCAACTGATCGTATTTATTCTTTATTTTCCATTGAATACTTTTACTGATGAACAGAAGTTCATCATCTCGATAACATTTTAAACTGTCAGGACCAATTGTGCCAATTATTAATTCTTCCAAATCTGCTTTTAATTTTGCAACATCAAGTTTTGGACTCAACCCATTTCTCTCAGAAGTTTCAGCATCTGACTCTGCACCCATTGGTGTTTGATCAAAAACAGGCTGAACAGGACCAATCGTTACTGGAACTGTCACTGCTTCCATGCTTTTAGTTATCTGCCTAATTAATTCTTCTTTTGATCGCAAGTATTCTGAAGTATTTGCAACTTCCTCATTCCTGTCAGTTCTCATTAAATTTCTAGGGGCTTCCCTTTCCATTGGAAAACTTCTATTTTCAATAAAAGCACTAGAATTAGTTCTTGTCTCAAACTGTTCTGGAGTTCCAAAAGATTCAGAATTATTTGGGTACAATTTTGGAGAATCATTTATTGGGGGTGCAGGAGGAGTGGTTCCGGCAGAAACCGTTGGAGTGGACCATGAATGAGGCTGTCTCAAAGGGGCATTTTTATTATTTGTCGTATAAATTTCTTCCAAGACTGGATCCTCTGATTCATTTTCTATAACAACATTATTTTTCTTTTCAGTTCTCTTTTCACCTGGAGACCCTAAAACCATTTCCCTAATTAAATAGAGACCATCGCACATATCTCCCTGTCTCCACATACGCATTCTATCTTCATGCGTTTCTCGTCTGTAAATCTGTGTTTTTGGAGGTCTTTTTATCCCATTTGCTTCTTTCTGAAGTTGAAACATCTCATCCTCCCATTCAACTAAAGCTTCAAATTGTGTTGGTCTAGTCCATGGTACAAGAGCTGACATTTTTTCTCTCAAATTTCTCAAAACTTTTACGTTAAATGAACCATCATCCGGCCAAGCCGTCATCCTTTGTATAATGTTTCCAAACATCAAACCACAGAACAGTATGGTAACCATATTCACCTTCCATATACGCTGCAGGTGTCTTGTATTTATGAAGTAATTTACCACCTCGCGTACATTTTTGAAGTATCGAAGTCTTTTTCTCAACATGTTTATAATAATAAGTCATTTTTAAATCAAATCCACTTAATCAGAAATGATCATAAATGTTTCCTGGTTGTTCCGTACCACCAGCCAATCCGTGCGCGAAACACACCAACAAGCCAATCAGGTTCGAGCTACGTCGCCACCCTGCTCGACCAGTAAAAACAGAGCTTCCCACCAAAGCCAATCAGCGTTCAGCTCGAAAAAGTCACGTGAGCCAATCAGAGTACAGCTTGTGACGTATAGTACCCAATCCCTGCGCGGACCGTGTGACGTACACAGCCGCTGCGGTTTCTCGAGTCTCACTCTCAGCGCTCACCCCTCCTTCACAAAACTTTTCACAGCCCCATTTTAAAGATGCTTTTCTCAATGAAATTCGATTAATCAACAACAAAAAGAACAATTCATTTGTCTGTTTCTCTAAATAAAGTGATAGTTTTTACAGACCCACGAGAAATTCTTTGCGTGGAATAGAAAACGCTATTCTCACAGAATATACATTTGCCGATAAAGTAAACTTTTACTCTACCCTTCAAACAGGTAATAACGAACGCTCTTCCCTCTGAATGCACATAAAGTAGCAATTCAAATTTTGACTCGAATGGAAATTACAGAACCATTTACGCACTTTCAAACGGAAAGTATCCCTAACCATACACACACATGAAATCCTGGCGGGACACTAACCCACCACTGATAACATGAATCGTCAGTAAAATAAGCGACGTTATCTTACCCTTCACTCAAGCTCGAATTAATTCTATTACTTTCCCACAGAGAGTTTTAGAACGGGCGCATTGTCCCTATACTCAAAGCTTTGATTTCATAGACAATCCTCACTATGCATACATTCTATCTGACACACCTATATCCCTAACACGTGCTGCACGATGACAACACTTGTGATACACGACGATACCACTATTCTGAAACAGATCAAATGCACTGTGTGGCTTGTGACTTCACCCTGGCCACACTACTCTGTACCGGTACAACTAGGATTTTTCACACTGCAGGAAAAAACCTTTCGACTACACATACTACACATAACAAAAGTGAACGAACTCAACATATGTTAATCATCAATCCTATGCAAATACCATGTAACATGTCGGTTACCATAGAAACCATCAAGCCTGCAACCAGGAAATTGATCCAGCGGGCTATAGGAAATATGTCATAAGCTACGCTACCCAACTCCACTATATACACTATCAATCAATAAACACACATAAGGCCCATAAATCTAACATGACATATTATAACCAACTGAATCATGTGACCTAATTAACCTATTCACAAAATTATATACATTTATATACAACCATGGTAAATGAATTCATCATACTTTACAACCCTACAAGCTAATTAAGCCACTGTGGCGATAAGATCTAGCTATAAATAACCTAAACCCATGAAATAACAAGACCAGCTTGTTTTCCAAAGTAAGATTTTATTAGCTACTCATTTGGAAAATGTATTAGAATTTTATTAAAGCATTTTTATTTGTATCATTGCAAATGGTTATGACAGTTTTATTATGAATCAAAATTATTATTGCAAATGGAAATTATCAGTTTGGCATTTTTCAAAACCTAAGTCCCTAACTAATGCTAACTATAATAAATAATTAAGAAATAAAGGTTTTTGAGGGGTCTTACGTATTCCAAGATAAGTTTGTCCGCACGACACCCTCATCAAAGGTCCGCAAAGAGAAGCAAACTCTACCACGAGGCAAGAGTTTTTATACCTTTCTACGCTAAGCTAATCTAAAGAAATTTATTTTTCTCTGCTGAAATCGGAGTCCCATTGGTCCAATAAGTGACAGGCGACGTGTCACCACATTTTAGAATCACAGTTCCGTCACATTCTTAGAGACCATTGTCTCTAGTTTTCGAGCAACGCAGCTTCCTCCAGTTCGCAACATTCTATACGAGTAATGTTTTTGGCTTCCTCAGATACGTGGTTGTTTCAAGCCTTTTTGCCGGTTCCTGGCCTTGGCCTTGTTCGACCAAGAGACTGTCAGCTCAGCACGACAAATTTACTTCAGGACAGGAGGAAAACGCTGCCAACATGGACTCACTCTGGCTCCAAGCAGATTTTTGCAAGCACGGAAATTCACTAGGCCCAAAATCTTTTTCATTAACTATCATATAAACAAACACAAAAGAATAATTAATGCAAGTAATATAATTTGTTCTGTTGCCACCCTCCATTGCTAATGATTAACCCATTAGTCTACATTACCTAGCTGATAGCGTACAAATAAAGCAGCATTTTATATCTACCATTCTTCGTTTAATCCAGCAAGGTTCTTTATGCACCTATAGAGAATAGAGTGACACCACATAGACAGGGAAGCAAAATAAGCACATGCCATTTATTCTAAAAACAGCTGCAGTTAATTTTTGACATGACAATAGACATGATTAATTTATTATTTTCACAAACAAGGAAATGCAACATAATGCACGTTTATGAGCACACATGTTAGTTTCCCGCGTGTTCTTGTGTAGATGCAACTTAAAACTAGGTTGGATTAATATACATACAGTACAATTGTTAGCCTTATTATTTTTTATTTATGGAAATGTGACTTCACGAGTTGAAATGAAAAACATTTCTGAATCTCGCTCCATCACAACAATCTCAAACACTGCATCCAAATTAGTCTGAGTAATTTTCAAATTTGTTATTAATCTATGAACTTCCTCACACTATTTATCTGGTTCCTGAAAAAGTATAAATAACACTTCTCGTCCAAGGCTCATGTGCATAATTCTCTCCATGTACTTCTCCCAGTGGAAATTCTGAAACTGCCACTAACTCGGAATCACTAACTGTCCCCTTTGATTTCTTTCTTGCCTCTGAAGCTTTCTTTTTAGTAATAATCTTTTTCTTCCACCTTCCCTCCAGTCCATTATCAACCAGATCCTTAATGTGGGCTTGGTAAAAAAGTCTAGTTCTTGTATGCTGTCATTGGTCAAATCCATTTTGTAATGTCTCTGTACATTTCTCATTTTACTGATAAACCTCCCCCTCATTTGATCGTTACTCAAGCCTATCATGTGCCTATCATGTGCTTGCTGCTCCTTGTTTAAGTACCACTTTTCATCCATGTTGGAAATGGCCCTTTTTGCAGGGTTATACCCAAACTTTTTCCTTCTTCCTCCCTTATTTTTCCTAACCCGTGGCTGTTGGCAATAGGACTCTGGGCACTTCACCACTGCTGATCAGTGCTAAAGTGCATATGCTCTCTTTGTAAATTGTTATTATGATTGGTTATCCATGATTGGCATATTTGTGTCACCAAGTAGTCCCTATTAAAGTACTCTGAGTGTTGCCGGGCTGGAGATAACAAACGGTACTAGTGGGCCTGCAGCATGGATTGTGCCACCCACATGAGTAGCCCTAAAATGGTGTCTCAGGCCTACCACCGCAGTGCCTGTGTGCAGTCTGTGAACTGCCATGTCCTCCTGGTCAGTGTCACACTGGCCAGGCCTAACCCTTCCCTTTCTGTACACATTGGTTACCCCTACGGAAAGCCCAAGGTACCCCCTTGGTCAGGGTGCAGTGTATGTGAAAGGTAGAGCATGTACTTGTGCAGGTGACATGTTCTGCTAGTGAATTACATCCATTTTCGTTTTTCACTATTGTAAGGCTATCTTGCCCCATAGGCTAACATGGGGAATGCTGGGGAATGCTGGCTACAGTGGCTACCAGCATATCTTCCCTTAGGAGCAAGGTAGGACATAAAAGTCTGGCATCCCTCAACTCACAATTTCATAACAATTTCTCTTTTAGGAAAGGTTGTTTTTAAATCCTGTGTTTGAGAACAGCACTTCTAGAAAGTTGCTGCTCTCTTGTCTGACCTTTTGTCACGTTTTAGTTGCCTTAGCCGTTAAAACTACATGTCCCAGAATGCGTGCTGGGTAGTCTGTCTTCCCTCTCTGTTCTTCCTTCCTTTCACTGCTTCCTATATCTGCCCCTCCCAGGTAGCATCCGGTGCTTGCCACCTGAGTATTTGCGGTGTTTTGGTGTTCGCGGAAGCTGACTAGCTCACTGGTGGTTCTGGAGAACTTGTGGAGTTCGGACTCGTTGTATTTTGGATTTTGCTTTCGAGCTCCAGAGACACGCTGACAGATCAGCGCTGGGAGCAGCGCTGAAAGTGATCAGCGCTGGGAGCCACGCTGAAAGTGATCAGCGCTGGGAGCCGTGCTGAAAGTGATCAGCGCCGGGAGAGAGAATCAGCCGAGACCGGGAAACCTGAAATGAAGTTCCCTGACCTTTGAGTTTACAGAGGAATATTGTGTTTGACGTTAGTGTGGTAACTAACGTGAGAGCCGTTGCGAGGCTCCCAATACTTTGGGATTTGTTTGGACCTTGGAACTGAGGAATGCCTAAAATCCCACAGAGCTGTTGAGAGGCTCAGCTTGGAATCCCTATGCATTGAGCCAGAGGAGACTTTGTTTATAAGCTAAGTAGCTTCCAAAGTTATCGACGATCGGTTACTGAAAGCTAGGCTTTAACATTTCACACAGTGGATTACTTTGAACTTCTTTTCTTTCCTTTTACTTTATTTTTAGCTTTTTGTGGCTTTGTTGCTGAGAGGCTTGTGGCAGCATATCTAAGTGAGTGGGTCATTATATATCTACAAATATTGCTGATGCTTGGAGGGGTAGGGGGTGTATTTATTAATGTTTCTTGTGTCCCTCTGCAGGAAACAGATTGCAGACCTATCTTGCAGCAGCTCTCCAAGTACCACGTGCTGTAGATGGTTTCTGGCTGCCAGTCCTTCATATTTTATTTCTCCATTTTGTCCCTTTCCCTGGTGAGGTCCTCCTTGTTGAGTGAATACTTGTATGACTCGCATGAGGTGCCGCTCCTAGAGAAGAGGGAAACTAGCTACATCATCGCTTCTGCTGTACCTGCTTTATGAGGTTAGTCAACCTGCCTTATTTGTAACAGAGTGACAAGCCCAAGTATACATACAGCCTGAGCGATGGATACCAACACGGTATTGACTACTGTGTTGGAGACCCTTACAGCATTAAGGATGGAAGTAGACGCATTTAGAGGGGAGAATCTGGAAATGAGGAATGAAATGGGCACCCTCAGGCGTGAGGTTGCTGGCTTATCCAGATCTAGTCCAACCAGTTCCAGAGGGGCACATTATATTAGGGATTATACTTTGCCACCCCCCTCACAGATAAACCCTCCCCCAACCCAAGGGGTACAAGGCCCTGCTATGATTCAGGTTATTCAACCAGTGCAACTGCCATTGGCACCTCCAGAATGGTTTTTAGGGGATCCTAAGAAGTTTGCCACGTTCCTAGGACAGTGTAAGTTGCACTTCATGTGCAAACCCACTGTCTTTCATGATGATTCGGCGAAGACAGCTTTTATGCTGTCTTTTTTAGGGGGTAACGCGGCAAGTTGGTTGTTACCTCTAATAAAAAGGAAATATCCTGTATTATCTAAGTTTGATGACTTCTGTGAGGAAATGCGCAAATTATTTGACCGCAAGGCACATATGCTTTCCTTAGACAAAGAGCTAATTACTCTCAAACAGGGATCGCAAGGCTTTTTGTCCTATATAACTAATTTCAACCGTCTTTGATCGAAATTGATTGACCATCTGAAAAAAGGGTCTCCTTGTTCTATCAAGGATTGAGAGGGGAATTGAAGGATGTTCTGGCCCAGGTGGTGAACATGCCTACCACATGTGAGGAACTTATAGATCTTACCGTACAGTTGGATCATAGATTACTAGAAAGGAAAGGCGATAAACACCGTTACGAAGTGCGATTTCCAACATCCAGACCTAGAACTGTAATCGAAGGTTCCTCGTCAATCGATACTACTGAGCCTATGCAGATAGGAGGGGTCAGAGGCCCTTTGAGTCCTGAAGAACGTAACCGAAGACGCAATCAGAGACTTTGCATGTAGTGTGGGAAGTCATGCCATTTCATCAAAGACTGTAAATCCAAAACCAAGAGTGTTAGAAACATTCCAGTAGTGGATTATCCCTCTAGTACGTCGGGAAACGAACATGCTAAAACAAGTTAGAGACCCCTTGTTTGAGCCAAGATGAGATGAACGAGGTCTACCACGCAGTAGCGAATACCATGCAATCTTCAGTACCCCACATGAATGTGTGTGTCACCATAAAATGGCCAGGAGAAGCGCCTGTGATGGTACACACCATGGTGGATTCCGGAGCTACGGGCAATTTCATAGACCAACAATACGTGAAGAAACTGGGAGTACCGTGCATCAAAAAAGAGATGCCTGAAGCCGTGAAGGCTGTGGATGGTTCTGACTTGACGTCAGGACCTGTATGCTTCCATACTCGCCAACTAATAATGCAAGTAGGACAGAGTCATTACGAGCGTAAACACTTTGACTTAATAGACGCTCCACAGTTTAAACTGATATTGGGGATGCCTTGGCTGACACAACACGATCCTGTAGTCAAATGGGCCGCTCGCACTATCACCCTCAGTTCAGACTATTGTGTTAATCATTGTACCCTGAATCAAGTGTATGAAGAAATCAGAACTGAGACTCCGGCTAGTCTACTTGCAAGTGGAGGGGGAGTATTGAGTGTCAATGCTGTCTCCACCCTTCCGGACGTCTACCATCGCTACCAGGTTGTTTTCAGCGAGAAAGAAGCCAGTAAACTGCCTCCACACAGGGACTATGATTGTGTCATAGAACTGGAACCTGGTGCTAGCATTCCCTGTAGTAGGATATATGCACTTACAGAGGCCGAAAATACCTATTTACAGCAATATCTGACAAAGTTATTGGAGTCTGGATTTATTCGGCCCTCTACATCCCCTGCATCGTCACCGTTATTTTTCATCCCCAAGAAGGAAGGGGGATTGTGAACGTGTATTGATTACAGAGCCATCAATAGGGTAACGAGGAAGAACAGGTACCCTCTGCCATTGATCCCAGTGTTACTGGACCAGTTAAAAGAAGCCAAAATCTTTACCAAATTGTATCTGCCGGGTGCCTAACACCTTGTGAGAATACGCCATGGAGATGAGTGGAAGACCGCGTTCCACACCAGATATGGGCTCTACGAATATCAGGTTATGCCCTTTGGCCTTTGTAACGCCCCTGCGGCGTTCCAATTTTTTATGGACGAGGTATTGAGGGTTTGCTAGACGTTTCATATATAGTTTATATTGACGACATTTTGATTTATTCCACTACACAAGAAGAACATATAAAACATGTAGTGGAAGTGTTGGATCGGCTTAAGAAGCATGAGTTATATGCCAAACTGGAGAAGTGCTTGTTCCATGCAGCAGAAGTGGAATTCCTTGGTTACGTCATCGGCCCGAATGGGCTACGCATGGATCAGAAGAAGATACAAGCAATCATCCAGTGGGAATCCCCTTCCTGTGTAAAGGCTTTGTAGAGTTTTCTGGGCTTTGCGAATTTCTACAGGAGATTCATCAAGGAGTTCTCCAAGATTATACAGCCACTAACCCACCTACTAAAGAAAGGAGCCATCTTCAACTGGACAGAACCTGCAGAGCAAGCCTTCCAGGCTTTAAAAACACGCTTCATCACGGCACCTATTTTACGACATCCCGATGCCAGTCAGCCCTATGTGATGGAGACAGATGCTTCTTACTACGCCATAGGAGGTATACTATCACAAAGAAATCCTGGTACAGGCCAACTCCATCCTGTAGCTTATTTCTCACAAAAACTGTCATCCTGTGAAGTTAATTACAGTATCACGGATAAGGAGTTATTGGCCATTAAAAGGGCGTGTGAGGAATGGCGGCATCACCTCTTGGGGGCCAGACATACGGTTGAAATTTACACCGATCACTGAAATCTTCTGTTTCTCAAAAGTGCGAAGGCCTTAACACCAAGACAGTTACGGTGGTCTTTATTTTTCTCGGATTATGATTTCGTGATTAAATACCGTCCAGGCCCACAAAATGGCAAAGCTGATGCTCTTTCCAGACCTGAATCTATACTGAAGAATCTATCATCAGTTATCGAAGATCCTCCTATCATACTACAAAAAGCCTTGTTCATATCGTCTGCTCTGGCAATCACGAGCTCTTCTGATTTCCTGAAACAAGTTGAAGAATAGGTGGGATCCTTGGATGTACAAGTGTGGATCGCCAAAGAGCCATTACAGAGAACTTTAAAAGACAAGTTGCTCTTCAGAGACAAACAGTTGTACATACCAGAGAAGAGTTTACAGAGTCAAACCTTGCAATGGACTCATGACTCTCCATTGAGTGGACACCTAGGCTTTCAAGAAACGTTCCAGGTCATATCCAGATAGTTTTGGTGGGAGTCGATACGGAAAGACACGGAAGAGTACGTTTCCCGATGTCCCATCTGTGCGCAATCAAAGGCACAACATCAACGAAGTAGTGGATTGCTAAGACCCATACCGATACCCCCGGCCCCATGGCAGGAAGTGTCCATGGATTTCATAGTGGAAATGCCTCTCAGTTTCGGTAACAACACTATACTGGTGGTCATAGATCATCTTATCAAGATGGGTCATTTTATAGCATTGACCAAGTTACCCACATCAGGAGAATTAGCCACTGTCTTTTTACAACACATAGTACAGTTACACGGCGTTCCTTCTGTTCTTATCAAAGACAGAGGGACGCAGTTCACTTCCAATTTTTGGAAGGCGCTGTGTGAAATCATGAAGATCGATGCTCGTCTGTCAACAAGCTATCATCCACAGACAGACGGTAAAACAGAGCGTCTCAATCAGACGTTAGAGCAGTACCTAAGGTGCTTTACCCTCCAGCAGGGTGAGGAATGGAGAACGCTGTTGTGGACGGCTGAGTTTGCCTACAATAACGCTACTCATTCATCTTTGGGATGTTCGCCCTTCTTTAGCCTCAATGGGTATCATCCCAATTTTCTCCCATTTGAGCAACCTGGGCTTTCCACACATCCCATCATTCAGGAACACCATGCTCATCTCACGTCTATCATACAGGAAGCCAAAGGCTATTTGGTGGCAGCCAGAAACCGTGACAAACTACAAGCAGACAGAAAAGGAACCCGTGAACCTGCCTTTGCTCTGGGTGATAAGGTGTGGTTGAGTACTCCATTTTTGAAATTTAAGGGGAATACTCGTTTGCAACATAAATATGTTGGTCCATATCCCATTGTTGCAGTGGTCAATCCAGTGGCCATGCGGCTGAAGCTCCCATCTTCTTGGCACATACACCCTGTATTCCACGTGTCGCTACTGAAACCATATGTGCAGGGTACCAGAGCCTCAGTGAGACCTCAGCCGGTTGAAATCGAAGGGGATGTAGAGTATGAGGTACGAGCTGTCCTTGATTCCAGGAGCGTGAGAGGTGTATTGCAGTATCTGATTTATTGGAAGGGATACGGGCCGGAAGAGCGCTCTTGGGAGCCACAAGCCAATCTGCACTGTCCGGGGCTCCTAAGGCGTTTTCACACCTTGTTCCCTGCTAAGCCTGATGGACCGCCGAGACGCCGGTCATTAAGAGGAGGTTCTGTCACTTTTTAGTTGCCTTAGCCATTAAAACTACATGTCCCAGAATGCCTGCTGGGTAGTCTGTCTTCCCTCTCTGTTCTTCCTTCCTTTCACTGCTTCCTATATCTGCCCCTCCCAGGTAGCATCCGGTGCTTGTCACCTGAGTATCTGCGGTGTTTTGGTGTTCGTGGAAGCTGACTAGCTCACTGGTGGTTCTGGAGAACTTGTGGAGTTCGGAATCATTGTATTTTGCTTTCGAGCACCAGAAACGTGCTTAGAGATCAGCGCTGGGAGCCGCGCTGAAAGTGATCAGCGCTGGGAGCCGCGCTGAAATTGATCAGCGCTGGGAGCCGCGCTGAAAGTTATCAGCGCCGGGAGCCGCGATGAGAGAGAATCAGCCGAGACCGGGAAACCTGAAATGAAGTTTCCTGACCTTTGAGTTTACAGAGGAATATTGTGTTTGACGTTAGTGTGGTAACTAACGCGAGAGCCGTTGCGAGGCTCCCGATACTTTTGGATTTGTTTGGAACTTGGAACTGAGGAATGCCTAAAATCCCACAGAGCTGTTGAGAGGCTCGGATTGGAATCCATACCCATTGAGCCAGAGGAGACTTTGTTTATAAGCTAAGTAGCTTCCAAAGTTATCGACGATCGGTTACTGAAAGCTAGGCTTTAACATTTCACACAGTGGATTACTTTGAACTTTTTTTCTTTCCTTTTACTTTATTTTTACCTTTTTGTGACTTTGTTGTTCAGAGGCTCGTGGCAGAATATCTAAGTGAGTGGGTCATTATATATCTACAATTATTGATGATGCTTGGAGGGGTAGTGGGTGTATTTATGAATGTTTCTTGTGTCCCTCTGCAGGAAACAGATTGCAGACCTATCTTTCTGCAGCTCTCCAAGTACCACGGCTGTAGATGGTTTCTGGCTGCCAGTCCTTCATATTTTATTTCTCCATTTTTTCCCTTCCCCTGGTGAGGCCCTCCTAGTTGAGTGAATACTTGTATGACTTGCATGAGGTGACGCTCCTAGGGAAGAGGGAAACTAGCTACATCATCGCTTCTGCTGTACCTGCTTTATGAGGTTAGTCAACCTGCCTTATTTGTGACACCTTTCTGTGTGCCTTGGCCTGTTTGTGAATTGACTTTCTGGTTTGAGAGTGACAACTGGTGCAGCAAAAAAAACCAGAAAGTTTTACATACTATCATAGAAATATAGCTCTAAAAATTGCCCCCGGAATGTGGCCCCCTAGACCTAATGAATAAAACGGACTTCAACTTTTTTTTTTCCTTTTTCACCGCATACGAGTACCATACGCGTATGCCGCGATTTTACTTTTTTTTTTAATTTGACCCTAAAAATCCATGTACGACCCCCTGAGCAAGCCTAGAGTGTCAATATGTTTCCACCCTGCCCCCTTTTCTTATTTCTCAACTTTGTTTTACTGTTTTCTTGTGACTGGGTTCTAGTGATGAACAAGATGGCTGCCAACACTTCCTGGTTTGGAGTGTCGACAGACAGTTGACAGCCAATCAGCATGCAGCTCGTGCTCGTAATTGTATGATTTTCCGTACGCGTGCAGAACTCCGTCTCTAGATATCGCTATGATTTTGCTTGTAATTTTCTCAATAACTACTGAACGGATTTACACAATTTAACAAAAAGCACAATCTGCAAACTGAACTCTATACCAAATTTGGTGTAATTCCGTTCAGCTGTTCAGGTTGTAGCCCTGGCTAAAGCTCCCTATGGAAAATTGCATGGGGGAAACACGTTTTGGGACCCCCCTATTTTCTCGGCCCCCACTTGACGAATCATCCCCAAACTTTAAGGAAAGGAGCGGAAACGAGCAGGCCATTTTCTTGGAGAAATTCGTGAAGATCTGTCCACCAGCGCCAAAGTTATTCCAAATGGAATGTTGTGGATTTCCTATGTCCCTCGCTAGGTGATTAGGCTTTTTGAACATATCATGCATTATTCTCCCTCAAACTAATTCAGAAACCACATTAGACAAGGTAGGATACAACAGCCAACCACAGTATGGCTATGCCAGAGGTCAGCCATTCACAGCGCAAAGTTGACAGCAACCAACTAACGTCAGCATGACTCTAACGTGACGTCTCACCAATCCAAGCATGACTCCTCGGCTGCCTTACAGTAAATTAGAAAACAATTGCACAGGCTGTGTCAAAAAACAGAAATAAAGGAAACAAAAATGTAAATAAGAGAAAATTAATAAGTTAAAAGAAAACAAATCTTACAAACAATAAAAATAAAATCAGTACCTTTGTGACACTTGTCACGTTCAATTCACACTAAAGCAGACTCCTGGCTAGTGTATTTACTCTTGTGCACCAAAGGACAAATGTCCCCAACCTAAATTAGGCACACAAACTCCTGAAAAGGAAAACTTGTTATTTCAGAAAACGGCCCTATCTGTATGTATGCAGTGTCTTGAAAGTCACTGTATCTTTTTGTTGATAACTTTAACAATAGTATCGTGAGATTTTGGATTTCGTCAAATTCGATATTCAAACCAACACATAATTAACCAAAACATCTCTGATGCATATCACAAATAAGAATAGTACATCAAAATCGCAGTAATCAAACCACCAATTGAACCCAGAATAAACATTGCATAATCAAATACCTCACTCACAGCATTACAATAAATACTCAGCAAATACCACAATATTAACACACTGGAACACTCTCAGTCACCAAATTGCCACAGGAATCCTGTGACTCTATACATATTTACAATCAACTTGTTCAGGAGCAGCACCACAAACCAAGAACACAGCAATATCCACTAGGAACATCTAGTATGACTAGGAACAGGGCAAAAAGGGAAATTTCTAAAGAAGAAAGGACGTGTTGTCAGTTTGCAACACTCCTCTGCTATCACAAATTTGTGCAATTTTGACAACCCAAAATGTTACCATCACAGAACACCAACAAGTCGATGAATTGGGGACGCTGTTAAACCTCAATTTTAAGAGTTTATGAGTTCCAGAGGTAAGTCTCCTCCCAACACAGCACAATGAATTAAAACAGCCCGCTCAAAAACTTCTAGTTCTAGATCAGCTGAATAGTTGACATTATTTATTACAAAAATTCTAAAATGCAGAACAGAATAGTCGCCATGAAGGCTATCACAAAATATGGCATTACAGAGAAGTGTGCAAAACAGAACTATTCTAAGTGGGCAGCAAAATCAAGAGAGACACAGACAGCAAGTAGCATTCAGGAAAGCTCTCTCAGACCTTCAAAATGGAGGGTTTTTATATATTATCTTCAAATTGGAAATCACTAAAACTGCTGAATCATCATAGTGTGATTAAATGTGTTGTTTTCTCTGCTAATCAGAGCACAGCTTAATTAAGTGTCATTTTGTCATAGACACTAAGTACTGTCCGGCTACATGAATATTGATTATGTAAACTCTATACTAATGCCATCCGAACATGGTGGGATAAACTAGATCCATAAACAGCAGGTCATTGTGAATAAATAGTATACAGTCAGCTAATGGAACAACTTTGAATTAAAGTTACACTTTGGAGACTAGGCCCCGGAGGGTTCATCGAGACCAGGAAGAAAAATACCCATGGAAATAAACAAACATGATTCTGCTTGACTGTCTACTGCAGAAATGACAGATAGTGAAATGTGCAGCGAAAAGGCATCTATTTTGAACAATATGACTGCTAGGCCCAAATTGAGGCCTATTTAGCAAAGGTCTGGAAAACATTATTCTATATATCCTGGGAAAGTAGTTTTAAAGACAATAGTACAATATTTGTGTGTACATATGTCATTGAGTGTAAAACCACATTCTGCATGTTGTTAATACTGCACAAAAATATGAAGGCATAATTTATCTAACAATAGATAGGAGATAATTACTCATAGACTAAAAGATGTCTACTTGAATCCATTGTATAGAGGTCGTGGGAAATGCATCACGAGTTCAAGGTAATTTTAAATATCCTGGGATTTCGAATGTGCCGGCAAAATGAAGCAGTCCCACAGCATGGCCAGTTTGGATGGAGTTCAATGCACTGTTACTTGAGACCACTAGAGTTGGTGCAGGTATATGTGGCAAGTGTTGTGTGAAAAGTCTTTAAAGTGTTTCAAGTAAATATTTCCTTGTGAATGGTCACGTTGGTCAATTATGCAAGTCTTGCATGCCTTTAATTGTTTGCAGTATTTATGATGTAAAAACCTCTAGCATAGGCGCACTGATTTCTAAACACCCTTGTGTACCTGGTAAATGTATTAATGAATAACTATGATATTAGACAAACATGTTTATCGTTGAGTATTATACTAGTGACGTAGCCCCTACAGGCCTCTTCTAACATAAAGCGCTTGTCTACTTTCAGTTGAGAATGTGGCTCCTGGTGGTCGAGCCACCCAGTCAAGTATTCTTGGTGGAAAATGGAGTACATATGGTTACCTGGCACATGCAATCAACGCAATAGATGGAAATCAGGATTCTGATTATTCCCATGGATCCTGCACCCTTACAGATTATAACTATGGTCCTTGGTGGAGGGTGGATTTATTGAGAAAATATAAAGTTTATGCCATTTCTATCACCATCAGATCTGGCTTTACGGAAAAGTTGAAGGGAGCAGAAATTCTCGTCGGGAATTCATTGGCGAACAACGGAAATAACAATGTAAGGTAAATTTAAAACTTTGTTAACTTTTAGTTGCCATTTACACATAACAGATGCTTGTTTGTTAGATCTGTGTCGTGATATTTGTTTTCCAAAGCTTGCAGCTTCCAACCTACTTTCAAAGAGAGTAATTTGTAAGGGTGGGCGTAGTTCGCGAAGTAGCGCTACGCGAAGCTACGCGAAGTGCACTTCGCACTACGCGAACTTCACGTAGCACTACGCGAGCTGCGTAGTAGCATGTTTGCACTGTGCAAGATGCCTTTTCAATGATTGCACAGTGCGGACAAGCATCCGGCACTGTGCAAGCATTGAAAACGGCATCTTGCACAGTGCGAGCTGTAGTTTTCTGCTGCTTGAGTAGATTATTACTCGAGCGGCAGCTTTCTCAACGCGAACAGGTAGTTTCTCATTGAGAGCGGTCGCGAGCATGCGCAACCACTCACAATGAGAAACCTAACCTCCTCGCGTTGAGAATCTCGCCGGGATGTCATTTTGCTTGCTCGCGGTCGCAAACATGACGTTCAGGACCGCGAACAAGCAAAAAATGACCGCTGCACTACGCTACGCTGCACTACGCATGTTCGCACTGTGCTACGTGCTGCTCGCGTAGTAATTCGCAAACTCCGCGAGCGTAGCGTAGTGCTTCGCCCAGGGTTAGTAATTTGTGCAGTCTCTAACTTGAAAGTAAGTATTCACTGTCTCAGACACATAATTTACAATTTTAAATGAATATTTTGTGAAAAAAGCAGATCTCATACATTAGACACTCTTCAGGCCATCTGTACTGGTTTATGAGCTGTACCATACTTTTCAAGAGTTCAAATAAGTATTTCCTTTATTACATTAGTTTTGTTCCATTGAGAGCTAGACTTTCTCACTAGATATGAAGTACACTGCTTTATGCCACTCCACTCACAGAGTATATCTTTAGCACTTATGAATGGTGTACTTCTAGATCCAATGCAATTCAGGGATCTGGGCCATATTTTGACAGATTTCTGCCCAAACAAACTTATAAGAATTAGTCATCTACTAAGTGATGCTGTGGCTCGTTTACTTCTGCTAAGAGTAAACCTGAATAAATCTGGCCCCCTTTAAACCTATTGATCGGATCAGATCATATTTTATTGTTCCAGTTACTTAAAAACTATTACAATATATGACACATTTATAAAAACAAGAAAAAAAAACAATTAAATATAGTCAATGTGCCCAAATTAAAAAATACATACAAACATAAAAATGAATTCCTTTTGTTTTAATTGTCCCCATATTTAAGGCATCAAAGATTTACATTCCCACCTCCTAATTGCTAAAGTTACAAAATCTCGCTGCCTGTCCCACTTGTGTTGGTGAAGGGCCCCTAAAAACGGATAGATTGACTCACATATTTTTCTTATCCCGTTCGTATTAAAAGTCTGTTTCAGTAGATTGTATGACAAAACCACGCATAGTAATACCACGCACGCCTTTACATTGCTTCCCGTACAACGAGTGTGTCATTACCATGCTTGCATTTTGCACAATACTTTTTACAATGTATATGCCTTTACCACGCATGCCTTTACCACGATAATTTCGTGGTAAAGGCATGCTTGGTTATAGCCTGTAGGAGCTCAATTAACATGGTTGGTAAAGGCATTACCTTTGTGATGGCATGGGTGCAGTTGCGACACACTGGCATGAACGTACCAGATTTTTTGCTGTTTCTCCTCATGTGATCCGTTCACAGTGCTAAATAGACACTGTGTGAACGGACTTCCATTTTCTGATGAGACAGAGAGGCAAGAACCAGAGAAAACCTTCTCCTGCCGCAGCCCCCTGTTCATTTTTTAACGTTAAGTCCGGCAATTCAATGGAGAGCCTGATGGAGCCTGAGAAGCAGAGGTGAGTTGAACGCTGCTTGGTATGCCTGTACCTGGTCCTGACCCCTAATACTGCCCCCTGCCTCAACCCCCTAGCCCTCTGCCCTGAACCCTATGTATGTCCCTTTTCTTGGCCCTAAATCCTAAAGCTGCCACCCCAGCCGCAGGCCCCTTGCCCGGCCCTGAAACCTAAGTCTGTCCCTTTTCTTGGCCCCGATCCCTAAAGCCACTACCCCTGCCACAGTCCCCCAGCCAGCCATGAATTCCTAATCAATGACCATTACAGACCTGAAACCTAGGTCTGTCCCTTTGCTTGGCCCTGATCCCTAAAACCGCCACACCTGCCGCAGTCGCCCGCCCGGCCCTGAGTTCCTAACCCATGGCCATTACGGCCCTGAACCCTAAGTCTGTCCCGTTTCTTGGTCCTGCTTTCTAAAGCCGTGACCCCTGCTGCAGTTCCCCGCCCGGCCCTGAGTTCCTAACCCATAACCATTACCATCCATTACTACGAACATGCCTTTACTACGTGGTAAAAGCTTTGTAGTTACGGACATGCCTGGTAAAGGCATGTTCGTTGTAAAGTATTCCTGGTAATAGTCATGCGTGGTTAAGACCGCGTAATAATGGTTTCAAGTTTCAGTAGATTCTTACAAATGTCCAATAACTCGGGACATAAACAGATAATGTGTTCCAGTGTTTCCCTCTCCCAGATGCAAAGACGACACGTGCAGTTTAATCGTGAGGGGTTTTCCATCATGCGTCAAACTGATAAAAAGGCAGAAGAGTCTGAAGCATAAGAAAGATGAAATTGCCTTCGTGCTGAAGTTGAAATCTAAGTATGGCTTTTGTATTGAGTAGGACTCTAGAATATATTTGGAATTTTTGTATTGTGACACCCTCTTGGAGTCTAAGAGGCACCTGGTTGTTTGATTAAAACTTCGGAGTGGCTTTCGTCATTTTGTGCAATTTATGATCAGCGGATTATACTTGGTCAGCGTGTTAATAACACAAGGCTCTGCCACTCATACCTCAAACTTCTTTTTTTATGTTAAATCTAATGGTGTTATGAGCCGCCCCTTGACTGACTATGCAATAGTGGATAAAGTTAATTGTAATCCGGGCTGCGATCGGCATTAGTCCCAGTTCTCAATTTATTAGATTGCGGTGTAACTTTTCATAAATGTATTGCTGATATCACTCATAAACACTGCTTCTACTTTCCGAATGGTTCCTGGATCCCAAGAAGTTTCACCATATATACAAACTGGAACCAACTTAGTGTTAGTCAGTTACCATTGTGCCTATGGCACTCCCACTGTATTCAAATGCAGAGGGGCTTATTTACAAGCCCCTTGTGCCACCCATAAGTCACTTTTTCCCACGTAAAGTGACGCACCGGTGGTGGAAGGACCTCTTAAATAAGCCCCTTGTGCCGCCGGTGCATCACTTTTTGCGACACTCCAGTGGAGCAGGAGACTGCTCCATATTCACCAGGCAGCATTAAGCCACTTTTTATGGCTTAATGCTGCCTTGTAAATATTGGTCCCTTTAACACAGTTTTCGGCATTAAAGGGGCATGCAATAAGTGTTGCTTTGGGCGTTCCCAGCAACATCCATGGCGTTTTGCCACTGCCCCAGATTTATGAGAAATCGCAACTCTGAGGCAGCTCCAAAAATGTCCCTTCTTGCACAAAAAAAATCATACCCACAACACAGGCACCCTTGCACCATGGTGCAAAGGTGACTGCGTTGGCACACGGCAGACCATTGTGCACTAGTGCAGGGGAAAAGCACAGAAATGCACTGTATCTGATAGATACAACACATTTCTGTCCTTTTCGTTTGCTATAGGGCAGCAGCAAGACCTGCTGCACTGCCCTATGGCAAAAACTCATACATGAGGCCCACATTTTTTCATTACTCCAGAGATTACTGTCAATTTCGGCTGCAGGTATTCCATATGGGTGATGCAGTTTAATTTATTGTCCTATAAGCCATTCCAAGATATGAATAAATGGATACCTGCTCTGTTTCATCTGGGCCAAAAAACAGGTTCAAAGCATTACTTTTGTTTTGTTGATGTTAATTTGTAGGTCACATTGTCCATGTTATAGGGATGTAGTCTGGTGATCTGGATTTGTAGGCCGCAATGTAGTAGTTGATAAAATGACTAAGTCCTTTGTTGTAATTTGGCAGCGATTAGGTTAGCATTAGCGGAAGCCATCCTGCATTTAGAGATTATCTTGTCTGGTTTGTGGAATCCATTTTGTATTTCTATCAGCCATTTTGTTTGCCATGTGCTACCATGTGCTCGCCATGTGCTCTGTCTTACTTTTCTGTTAGCTGCTCTTAAAATCTGCCTAGAGACGAACTATATTTAGCATCTTCCACCTTCGCACATGCTCAGTTAAGCTTGCAGCCCTCCATGCAGCTGCTGTAGTCTGTAACTGTCAGGATGTGTTCACCAGAATTAGCAACTGTTAGCTCCTCCCACTTGTTGACTGTGCATTTTCTGTGTGTCCTTAAATGTACCTAAAATCAGCAGTTTGTACTTGTACCGCCTTCATTTGAGCCCCTGTGTGGGTATAAAAGGACCAAGCTCCTTCCATTCAGTGTGCTACTTCATACATTACCGAAGGGTGTTGTGTAAATGTAGTTCCACCTCATGAGGTTTAATAAATCTTGTATTTTCTATTCCAGTTTCTGTGCCAACTTATTACTATTGGTCTGAGGACTGTAGGCAGAGAAGGGTGAATCCCTTGCACTGGTAGGCCTTGCTGAGCCTCACCACCACACCTTGGCGTATGACAGGAATTCCATTTTGGTGTCTGCTAGTTTGGGGCGCCCCCCCTAACTTGCTGCAGCACCTCTGCAAGATCTGCAATAAATAAGCTAAGCAATAGAGGGGCTAGAATGCAGACCTTTTTTACTTATCCTATTGTATGTGTAGATTTTTGGTGTCATTCCTCTGCTGTGGTAAAGTTTCACTCTCATTCATGTGCCTCTGTAGAGATCAATTATGAGTTCTAGGAGAACATTCTCAATCCCCCAGTTAGATCTGGGGGTTTCTAGTTGGCAATGGTATTCACCTTTGTCCAAATAGGGACCCTTACTTCTAAGCCAGGATAAGGTGATTGCACTGTTTAATAACCCCCGCTCAGCCCCTTGGTAGCTTGACACGAGCAGACAGGCTTATCTCAGAGTTAGTGTGCTAAGCATTTGTGAATATACACAGTGATACAGTGATACAGTGAAAACACTACAGATGGGCACAACACAGGTTTTGTAAAAATAAGTATTCTTTATGTAGACTTAAGATTAACCCTGGGCGAAGCACTACGCTACGCTCGCGGAGTTTGCGAAGTTTTCGCAACTTCGCACTACGCGAGCTGCACGTAGCACAGTGCGAACATGCGTAGTGCAACTTAGCGTAGTGCAGCTGTCATTTTTTGCTTGTTCGCGATCCTGAACGTCATGTTCGCGACCGCGAACAAACAAAATGACATCCCGGCGATATTCTCAACGCGAGGACGTCAGGTTTCTCATTGTGAGTGGTTGCGCATGCTCGCGACCGCTCTCAATGAGAAACTACCTGTTCGCGTTGAGAAACCTGCCGCTCGAGTAATAATCTACTCGAGCAGCAGAAAACTACAGCTCGCACTGTGCAAGATGCCGTTTTCAATGCTTGCACAGTGCCGGATGCTTGTCCGCACTGTGCAATCATTGAAAACGCATCTTGCACAGTGCGAACATGCTACTACGCAGCTCGCGTAGTGCTACGTGAAGTTCGCGTAGTGCGAAGTGCACTTCGCGTAGCTTCGCGTAGCGCTACTTCGCGAACTACGCCCACCCTTACTTAAGATAAGACCACAATGCGGAATGCTCATTCCAAAAATACTCCTAATTGCGGAGAGTCTCTGCACTTTAAAATATGGCGCTAACCGACATGTCCGGTCTTGAGGCGATGCTAGGTGCACAAGCGGGTTGAGAGCATTAAGGGCGATGTGCCAGGTACGCTTCAACCCCCCTCCCGAGACCCATGGTGCAGTTAGCGCCATATTTTAAAGTGCAGAGACACTCCGCAATTAGGAGTATTTTTGGAATGAGCATTCCGCTCTTCCCCTTTATATGCACTTTTTCACCTTTTTTAATTAAATTTTCACTTTCACGCCCCCAGGTTAGGGTGGACGATTAGAGAGTCCATACCGCCGGGGTTTAATTCTGTCCTGATGAATGCCTAGGTAAATTTAAACCACCCTTAAGGCTGAAACATGTTGACTGACTAATTGAGATTCTGAATTAACCAATCCATTACCTTTGGCACTAAATTCAGACACATAAACCTTTTATCCTGTGTCCTAGGGATCACTTATTAAACTTTTTTGTAGATACCCTTTAGACACTTTTTACCTTTAATTTCAACCTCACAACACGCCCTTCCACACAACCAGCTCCGCAGTCTTCTGGCGTCGCAGCACACAAAAGAGGCATTCGGCCTCTTCGGTGGGGCCCAATGATGAAGCATGACACTGACTAGGTCGGTGTGTGAGGGCTTTCCTTTCCACCCAAATAGGGTGCAAGTTCCCCCAGTTGCTTCGCTTCGTCTATGTGGCTTTTTTGAGACTTTAACCTCTCTTTTCTTGTTTATTTACATTTAACCGGGGACTAAGAGAGTGTTCCTGAATTTCCCTGTCTCTCCCATTGTTATTCTGTCTCCAAATAATTTAATGCCAAATAGGGTCCAACCCACTACCATTACATTTGTATTTTGGTTGTTCTTATTCTCTTTCCTATCCTGTACACAGTAGTATAACATAGCCCTTGTTGACAAAGTCTCAGACATGGCTAGACTATATCTTCTTTTGTTTGTTTGTTTGTACTAGTACAGTAGTAACTGAACCACAACAACAAATGCAACATTTCACTGATGTTCGTCTCTTGGCTTATTTGCTTTTAGGTGCACAAAAAGCCAGAGGAGGAGGTGTCATCATCATCACCCATTGTACTGCCAGCCAGACAGAAGTCCTGCTGCACATCACGTCCACGTGTGATCACAACTTGTGCACCTGCGTCCTGCCTGACATCTGAAGATGGCTCCAAAGAAAGGTACCAGGTCCAGTACCAAGACAGTTGCCGGTGAGAAGAAGGAACAGAAAAAGGAAGTACCACTAACCACGAATGGTGTGCAGGCCAATGTTTTTTTTAGGACCAAAAAATGTACGCCTGCAGCAGCATTGTCCGGGAACCAAGCTGGGAGCAGCACCTCTGCACCAGCGGTCCAATCCCACCAACTTAGGCCCAAGCCCTTGAGTGTCGCAGAGGTAGCCAGTCTACGAACGAGCAGCGATGTTGAAATGTCATTATCGCAAAGTAGTACACAATCAATGCAGGCGGAAACTCAGCAGACAAGTGTGCAGCAGCAGCCGCAAGAACAGCAGCAGCAGCCGCAACGACAACAGCAGCAGCCGCAAGAACAGCCGCAGCCGCAAGAACTGCCCACAATAGTAGTTGTTGCTCCTGAAGTAGGGGCATTTCAGGAAATCAAGCTTCCTGCAGACAAAGTGGAGCAAACAACTGTTTCGGAAGAGGTATTGTCTTCCAGACCCCCAGCAAGGAAAAGGAGGCTTAGTCTCTCATCTTCTTCTTCAAGCTCCGCTTCTGATGATCGTATTGCCACTCGGTAGCCACCAGCTCAGTTTGAGAGTGATACACGCCACAAGACAATGCTTCTGAAAAGGAAGGTTCCAGAAAAACTTAGAGTTATGGAGGTAGATGTACAAGAGAGGGATGATGTTGATGAAGACGAGCCAATCATCACGCACATAACTCCCGCCCCAAAGGGGATGGAGACCAACATTCTCACCCTATCCAGAAAGGAACGGATATCACCAACACAGGTTACACCACCACGACCTCCAACTGCCATATTTTCAAAGGCCGAGCAGGGACCTACATCCAGCTCAACCTTCTCAGTAGGTAGTGATGGTAAAAGTTACAGTGTAGCTGCACAGAGTCACATTCCAAGCACACCCTCCAGTTCATCTCGTATTGAAAGTGGCACATCCACCAGTGCCAGAAAGTTCTCCTCCCTAGTTTGAGACTTTTTTTCTGTTAGCACCAAGGAGGAGAATGTTGCTATATGCTCAATTTGTCAATAAGGTGTTCGGCCTGGTAAGCTTGGTACAAACTATGGTACCCGAGGCCAAGCAAGTAATCTCAGAATACACTACACTACACTAATGTATGGGAGAATCACCTACTTCACTTAAAACAAAGTAAAACAACTCAACCCATTGAAGTTGGGCATGAAGAATCAGAGGATATTATTGGGTGTAAGGTGAAGAAGAGGGAGGCATTTCTAGCCCTGTCCCCAGTAGTGTAGTGGTACCACCCCAATCCTCCTCAGCAACATCCGAGTGGCACCGCAGTAAGAGCCATACTCAGAGTCAGGATGAGATACCAAGGTGACCGAGTACTGCAATGAGACAAACTGCGTTGTTGTACCTAAGTGGGTTACTGAAAATAACAGCACCACAAAGGAAAGTAATCCAGCCTACCATTGAGAGCATGCTTAGGTTGGAGAGGCCATTCTAACGCAACAACCCAACGGCACGGTTGTACAATGCGAAGCTGGCTAAAATGTTAGCACTAGACCTTCTCCCTTTTTCATTTGTGGAAGGGGTGGGTTTCCTCAAATTTGTGTCAGCCAATTGCCCTAAATGGAAGGTTCTCAGCTGGTCCTATTTCGCAAGAATGTATGTTCTGGCACTACATCATGATGTGCTGGAATTGGTTGGATAAGCTTTCAGCAGAGTGCTGTTCACAATATCCACCTGACAAAAGACATGCGGACCAGTTGCCAAACCACAGATTACATGTGCATCACTGGACATGGGTCTCTTTTGTGGGGGTTAGAAATAAGGTATCTGAAGGAGGTGCTGTTGACACAGCTGAGATTTTTAAAGCTACTCAGAAACATGCAACTGTAGCCATGGTCGCCATGGAGAAATCTCTTACTGCGATAAACATTTTTGAAGAGTTTTGCAGCAAGGTTATTGAATGGCTGCGCCCAAGAGGGCTTAGTATTGGTTTTGTTGCCACAGTTAATGGCAGTAATGTACTTAAGGCCATGGAGCTTGGTTCCTGTTTCAGGGTTCCGTGTTTGGCCCACTTCATAAACATTATAGTTCAAGACTTTCTGAAAAAAGAACCCATAGCCAGCATTTTACTGACCACCTGCCTAAGAATATGCACTCATTTCAGCCATTCTTATAAAGCTGTGAAGCAGGTGAGGATCATTCAACGTGACTATAACATGCCAGTCAAATCACTCATCCAGGAGGTGGCAACACGTTGGAACTCAACGTATTACATAAATCTAATACGATGACCAGGTAGTGAAAGGTGCTCAACAAGATTAAGGCAACAAGTAAGTATTCCCTGTACAGAAGATATGCTACAAAGCAAAGAAAAGGAAGGTCACCTCTCTTTCTTACAACCACAGAGTAGATCCTCTGGTTAAAACATTCAAAAGATTCTTTGCTGAGCAATCAATAATCAATATACCACAGTCTGTCACCAGTCCAAAATTATCTTAGCGATGATCCACAGTATTTTCAATGTGTAAAATGTCCAACTTTGTGTCCAAAGTAATATATCCGCCTTATTGACAACACCAAGGTATGTTGTTATAGCATCATGTCCATTTATTTCAATTTTTGATCAAAGAAAGCAGCCAACACGTGTTTTGTCTGGCATTCAAATCATGCCTTTCGACTTCTTCAGGGCTGCAATCCAAGAAGACAATAGTATTTACAATTCAAAGTATGACAATCTATATATATTTTATAAGGTGATGTAAAAGGATACAGCCACGTGTAAGGTCAAATTCAAAGAAATCCATATGGTTTGTATTAAGCAAATTAAGGAGTGACCTAATTATGAGAGTGCATACCCTGGTGAAAAAGAAACACTAGAAAAGGCCCACAGATACCAAGCTTGTCACAAGTTTTTAGATCAAGAAATGTTATTTACCAAAGTAAGAGTTCTGCAACTCAGATTTCGACTGGTACAACCGTAAGTTACACCCTAAAACGACAGAGGACAATCCTCAGTTCCGCCATTAATAAAAACGACCGTCTCTTAAACAGGATTAAAAGTCAACCCATTTTTACTCTAGCAATCATAAAGTCCAATACAAAACAGTTCCTCAATTTTGGAAGTCCACATTCATAATTCAATCATAAACAACCTTCATAGGCTCCCTGCAACATCAAATTAAAAGTTCTCACTAATGCATCCCGGTTACATTAAATTAAATCAATAGCGAACCATTGTCATGTCACTCACCTCTAGTTAGAGGGATTCTCTCCAAAATAAACAAAACCATATATTTCTCAAAATGTACGTTTATCCAATTATCTTCAATCTCATGGCGCAAGATACCCCATATGTATTAATATTCTGTTGTAAAGGAGAAAATATAAAAAAATAAAAATAAAAAAAAATCTTGTTTGTCAAACTGCAACCGCTATTATTATACCTTCATTCTCATACATAGACCACTGTCCAAACACTCACCTATATTTCGACTGATTGTCTCCAAAGCGTAACCACAACCTTCTTATTTATATGTAAGGTCACAGAAAATGCCGTTTTTATCCTCAATCTCAGCAAAACGATATATTGCTTTTGATTGAATACATGAAGGGGACTCAATCTGTACACTGCACACTGAGTATGACAACAGCACTGTCCATGATGATGATGGCGAAAAAAACAGACCTTTAACTTAAGATGAGAAGGAACAGGTAAATGGCAATGAAAATGAATGGCATGCATTGGACACCTGACTCTGAGTGATTGATGTCTGTGTTTTTGTTGTTTATTGTGCTTGAAGTTAAGTCAAAGTGTGCTAGAAGTCTTACTGTACACACTAAAGAGTGAATCAAGTCAATAATATTTCTACTGTTTTTGTGTAATAACAAAATTTATCTTTTACTGCAGGCACATGTATCGGAGATGATTGATGGAATAATAACAAGTCAGGAGGATGTTTCAGGAGTGCCATACAAGGTAAACAAGTCAACAACAACCACAGCAGACCTAAATGTCTGTGTGGAAGTGGAGTCGAGTGTAGCGGTTGGAGGACTGTGGTGCATTGATTTAGTCACTTAAATTGTAAAATGCTATGTTGCTGGATATGTCCTTTGTACAAATCTTTTTAAAAAAATACTCTAAATGGAGGATGTGCTAAGCGACATGCCGTCACTGTGGGCCTGCTCTGTCCTGTTGTTATTGAAGGTCAATGCTGGAAACAGACTAGAGTAGAGATGATGCATACATGCCGCCTCGGAAAGTGTTCTTGTTGCACTACACAATAACTTGTGCATTTTTTTCAACTTTGTTTCTCAATATCCCTTTTATTTTTACATCTACAATTACAGGCCAGGCCTTGCGCTATACTTGGGAAAACATTACAATGCACACTTACTTTACCAATAAATCTACATCTGCCAGGCAGGCAGTGGCGATTGATGGACGAGAGGACCAAGAGGAATGCAGAGATGCAAATCCACATTTTTTACAAGAATAACACAGTAACAGTATCAACTTTCATCATCTTTTAAATATTTTTGATTCATTTTTTTGTCTACAATCTTTACAACAGTGTGTTCTTTCTGTTGTTGTTAATATCATTAGGTTTGCTCTCTGTTTATGATTCATCCCTACCAATATTTTAAAGTTTTATTTGTAATCTGTAAAAGTAAGCCCGGAACAACTGAACAAGAACTGTATATAAACTGGGTCTCCTTATCAATCATCATCATGCATGCATTTCCTTTTTATCCCTTAACATATTGATATGGATATGGTAGTCTACAGAGATTGTGTTTTGTTGTTTGTCTATGCTTACTGTTTTTCATTTTCAAACCTTTCCCAAACCCTCTTCCCCCGGGGCTGTGTGACTTATTGAGGTGTGACTAAATTAAATGTAGACCAATAATTTATCATACGTTTGCTAGGGCGGATGTGGCGAAAGCAACAGTACTTCAATTTCAAGGCAGAGCGAGGATCTTCTTCAGCTTGGACACCAATGAGCAGTATATTTTAGAGGTGATTTTTATTTACCAAAGGAACATATACATCCACTTTAAATGCCGGCATTAATAGGATTTGTTGTCATCCTCATACACAGCAGTAACTGTTACGCTCATGACGAGTGTACTCTAGGCCTAGTCAAGTGACTCAACACAACTATAGTATGTTTAGTTGGCTATTCCCACCACCATTATGTTTTGTTGAAAAATATTTTTGCATATTATTGTTTCGCGGTACGTTCTGTACTGTACTTCATTCTACTACTCCTCGAACAGTCTCTTTCAGGCGACTGACTGTCTCATTTTCTTTTTTGCAGCTGCTGCTGCCCTGCCAGTGTCTACTACTACTACCACCACCACAACCATGGCATGTTGGGAAAGGAAACCATCATCACCATGCATCCATCGCTGTGCCTAAGTTAAACATCAAGCAAAGGTAAGAGAAGTTTGGGGGAGGCATAATTAATAATGGACATGTTTTCAATCATTTCACCCACCCCTTTGAGTCCAGTTAAAGAATTCATAGACTAGAAGAGAGAGACTGACAGTACTAGAAGGACAATTCAATCAGTGAGAGGTGCCACATCTATCTTTTTGTGTCTTACAAAGTCAGCCAATTATTTAAATCAAACACTGGCTATGGGCGGCCCTGCACCAGCAAGGAAAAAGTGTGATGTAAAACAGTAACCCGACCCACAAAAAATTAGCAACATGGTATGTAAATTAGAAATATTGATTTAATAATAACCCTAACAAAAATAAACTATGTAAAAAACCCACAAAACCTGACTCACCCCTCTCCCTAACCCCAACCAATGTCTATAAAGAAGTCCAACCAAATGTCCAAATCCCCAATGCCCATTCCCACCCACCAAAACAATAAATAAAAAAGGGGCAATAAACAAGGTCTCCTAGGTTCGGCAGTTTTGTGTTTGGAGGACACACACTGCCTCCTCTTGTAGGGCGACACAGCACTTTAGAGCGTGGCAGTAGCAGCCACAGTGTGGGGGGGCACCAGTGATGGAAAGGCGGCAGCGGCGGGCGGCCACCAGATGGTAGTGCCGTACCGCTGGAGTGCGGTGGCTGGGGCCCGGTGAATTGGAGGAGTGTTCAGCTGCTGCCGCCTCCTCGTCCTCTTTTTCCAGGACCACCAGCCGTCGATATTCCACGTTTATCGCCTCCAGCTTCCGGCACCGTGCCTTGGCGGCCAACTCCTTCCTGTCTGGTTTAGAAGGAGTAGCTGTATATCAAAAAGAAAAAAACAAGACTATTGTAAAATATACTCTTAGAAAAACAGTAAGACAAGTTAATTATACACATAGTGGCATGGTAGCACTATAAAGCACAGTACATAACATTTGTGGTATGTATCTTTCCTCCCATTTGCTTGGTGTTTAACAATTGCGGGATTTTTGCAGGCATGCAACCAACCATGCATCAGATTTCTATCAGCCTCCTTTCAAATTTGCATGCTTGCATCACACGTATCCTCATCTCTGCCAGTCATAAATATTAAATCTTGCCTGTCCTTCTATCTGCCACCTGTCTTTCCCTTTTAGTTCAACACCAGGGGATCTGATATTACTTTTAGTCTTCACCATAAAACTTTCAAAGCGGAGGTGAAATCAGATAGAAGAGCCCATTGGTAACTCAATTCTCCCGCCCCTAATGCCTTTACTAATGCTAATGAAAGGGTGTCTTGACTCTTCAAACGTTCACAACAACTCTTACTTACTGAGGCCATCCTCACTCTAAAAGGGACTGCCTGCAATAAGGGCGGGGTTCCCATGGGGGCAAATAGGATGCGCCCGACACAGTGGCGGGCGCATCCCGTATTTTTAACATTGCGGCAGCGGTGCTAAAAGCACCGCCCGCCGCATGCTAAAAGTACATGTTCTGATTTTCAAAGCACAATGTGACAGGCACCGTGCAGTGCCTGCCACGTTGTGCTTTGAAAGGCAGGAGGGTATCATAGGCACCCCCCATTTGCACCCCCCACACCCCTGGAGTCCAGGGGGGCCCGCAACGGGCACCCCAAGCATACCCTGCATGCCTTTCCGTGGCAGCAAGCTGCCACGGAAAGGCCTCCCAAAATGCTCATTGGCTTTCAGACACCGCCACCATATTGAACCCTTTTCCGCCCGGTCGACATGTCGACCGTGCGGAAAAGCGGCAGGCGCACTTTCCATCAGCCGCAGACAGCCCAGCCATTGTATTGTGGCGGGGGTCTTTTCTACAGGAATAGCAGGCGGTTTGCTGCCGCCGGACCGACGGTGACTCCCAGCGCGGTCAAGACATTCCCTAGACACACAGAAATGTTGCAACACAAAAAAACAGCCACTTCTAAAAGTGTGGTTTATAAACACACAATGCACAAACCACCTTCACAAAAAGAAGTGTTATTAAATTGTGAGTTTAGGCATACTAAACTTCACCTCTCCATATTAAGCCTATAGGAAGATAGGCTGGAAATAAATCACACAGCCTCCCCCATTCTGTCCTATGGGTAAGATGGCCTTTCAACAGTGAAAAACTAAATGGAGAGTATTTCACTGTCAGGACATGTTACACACCTTAGTACAGGTCCTACCTTTTCACAAACACTGCACCCTGCCTAGGGGGCACCTTGGACCTACTAAAGGGGTGTCTCATGTGCATTAAAAGGGAAGGGTAAGGCCTGGAAAGTAGGTGCACTTGTTAGGACAACATGGCAGTTTAACAAACTGTGTGCAGGAACTGGAGAGGCAGGCCTGAGTCCTCTCTTTAAGGCTACTGGTGTTTGTGACACTATTATTGCTGCAGGCCCACTAGTAGCATTTACATTACCAGCCCTGGCATACATAGTGCACTTTACTAGGGACTTTACTAGTAAGGCAAACATACCAATCATGGACAACCATTTACCATTATACTTTACACAGGGAGCACTTTCACTTTGACACTGATCAGCAGTGGCAAAGTGCCCAAAGCATCTAAGTTGGCAACACCATGTCAGAAAAAAGGTCCAGGGGGAAGGCAAAAGGTTTAGGGAACTTTAGCCAAAAAGTGCCAAGTCCAACACAACCCCCTCCCAGCCTAAAGCCAGGGTAGACCAATCAACTACCTTGATGGACTTCCCTGCTTATAGCGATAGAACATGGATGCAGGACCGCTACTGCAGGGACAGCCTCCTGTTCTTTGCCTTCCTGACCCCAGGGGGTTTTTTTGGTCACTACTCCCTGGGCCAACTATGCTGCTCCATGGGTACTTCTTGGCAGTTGGGGGCCCTCTAGGGGTGCTGGTCCCTTGCCAACTCCCACCTAGAGCAGTACCCCGGGAATACCCATCGGTCAGGATACTCTCTCCAGTTATCTTGCGCTCCAGGTTATATGGCAAAGCAAGGCATTGCTTGCGCACATTGCTTTGTTAGCATAAGCTTATTAGAAGTTTAAACGCCATTTTACCTTTTTTGCTTCGTTTGCACAAAACACTGTATATAACAGTTGTTGTAAGTTAAGCTGCGTGAATTTCTTCACATGAGAATTGCTTGTTTTCAACATCCCTAGACTTACATCACGACCTTAGTCTGCACAGTGAGTGCTGAAGCCTCCAAGGTTATCATAACAATGTTAGCTGTTATTCGGGCTGATCGGCCCACGCTTAGACACAACATGCACACAGCTGCAGCTAACTGAAATTATGGCGTCTTTAATATTGCACTGCAATCATGATTTTAAACACTTGGAGAAACTTAGTTTTCCAGAGTGAGAGAGCTTTTGCAGATCCTGATGTGATTCATCTCTACTGATCTTGGAGATATCGAGTCCCCTATTCATGCCTAAGAGACCTTCTGTAATTATATATATCAATTTTCCTAGCTAGGTAGGGTGGTACACAAGACACTATAGGACCTGTTTTCACTATCATTATAATATGATTTCTCCTTTTGTGTTTTATCGAATTGTAAAAATGTTGATCGTATTATTTTTTATCAAATGCCTGCTTATGTTAGCAAAAATATTGCATCTTAGAGCATGTTGTTAAAATAAACATTTGAAACTTTTCTGTGTCTCTATTTACGCTGTAGACTGGTATGAGAATAACAAACAAAAGAGTGTTCTTGATTCCCACCATTTCTGAGAATAACCATGTTCTGGGTTGTCTAATCAATGGTTCCTTTGCTACAGGACGAAGAGCTAATGAGACACTGATGCTAGTATGGTTAGGGGTTCTAGTTACTGAGGTGAGTTTTTTGGTCCACCACAATTTACTGAGGTCCTGGGTCTCTGTGCACAGTTCTATGTGTGAGCCGAATCCCTGCAACCTAGGGCACCTAACGATGTGGTCTTATTTTGAGACTCTCGAGTAGTGCTTATTTCGGTGCATGACACCCTTACTACTGTTTCTGGTTGACGGTGGGGATGGATAAACCTACCTATAGTTACATTGGTATTTTCATGCTTCATAATTTAAAAAGGTTCTTACTTTGAATTATAACCCATTTGTGCTACAATACATTTGCATTGTACTTGTTCTTTTCCGTGTCCTTATGGCTGACGTTGAGATCCCACTGCATCGTAGGGTGGCCGTCCGCAGTCATCTGCAGACGTATGGCGTCACAGTGGATGGCATGGCAGTTGTTTATATGGTGAGTGCTGAAGCAGCATACCTGGTTGAACTCTTCTACTCATGGGTTACCTTTCCTGCGGTAATTGAAGGTAATGGTACGTTTCACATTTATACTCCCACAGCCTTGCCTATAGACCTCACTCCATATAGGACACTTGAGATTCCTATTACTGCCTGGCAGCATCAAGTTTGATTTGATGGCACCCATCCCAAATCGGTATCGCCGTTCGGTTAGGCCCTTTGTCTATTCCCGGGGCCACATGGCCGGTTTTGGCCGGTTACACACCACATCGTGTATGCCTCCTGTGTTGGAGTGCACCGGGCTTTAGTGCAGTATATTTCATGCAACGTCCAGGTGGGGGCACCTGGTGCTGGGGCGCATCCAGTTGGACCGACTGAGATGAAAATTAATCCCGTCATGGTGAATTCGGTTATGGGCAAGCGCCCCAAAGATAAAGATGATATGCCTTTTTGGATTGCTGAGGAATTTGACCGACTGGAAGAAGTGTTTCCTAACACAACTCCTGTTGAAAAACACAGGATTCTGACCAATAGTTTGCAGAAAGACTAACTGCCAGAGGTACCTCATTGTGAGACCTGGGATAGAATATTTCCGGCAGTCTATGCTGAGTGCTTCGGCACTCCGTCTATGGCTGTCCTGCCCTCCGTCATTAAGCGCGTACAAGATGAACATGGAGCAGGCCCTTCGAAGGGACGTTCCTGCATTCGCGGCATACCTTCAAGCAACAGTAATTCCACTTTCTCTGTTTACCTCGTATGTGCAGACGTGAGAGATTAGTTACCCCGGAAGGGGCGTTCCTTCACTCGCGGCACTTCTTTTAAAACAGCAGTAATCTTTCACTGCTTCTGTGCATGTGTGAGAGATTAGTTCCCGCTTCCCGCTATCACTAGCAACCTGCACACCAGCCCCGGTAAGTCTGGCGCTTTGCCAACGTTCGTTTTTAAAGTACGGAGACCTTTGCGGCTCCTTGTTGTCGAGACTGACAACACCTCGTTTGTCTTTTTCAGCTTGACTTCCGAACGACCCAAAATTGCCTCGCCCCGCTGATTCAAAACAGTGCTTCCGTAGTACCATCTTCTGGTAAGAATGCACCCCTCGCTTAAGCGCTTTGTCATTCACCTTTGACACAACCAATAGCTTTGGGTATTAAAAAGCATTTTGCCCCACAGGTCCTACGCAAGGTACAAGATCCTTTCCTTCCAGCTACTGATGACATGCCACCCTGGCTAGAGGTAAACCTCCACATGTTACATCCATGAGCAGTGTTGAGACAGGCTGAACTCAGTTTTTAAGTTATTTTTCACACTGGTTTTTCGTTCTTTCTTTCTCTTTCTTCTTTTTTCTGCAGGAACCTTGAGCAGTGTCTCTGCTCCTATATTGACGCATTGAATAGGGTAAGCTGTGGTTGACTTTGGGTGTAGTAGCGCACATTAGTTTTCTTGTGTTGTAAAGTCTCTATACACGGATTCCTTTTTTACTCTTTCAGAATAAGGTTGGCCCTGCGGAGAGTCCCTGGTGAACTACAGGTATTCAAAACGCATAGGCCGTTGTTTCGGTCTGCTGATGTGATCTGTGTACTGATTGTTGTTGCACTAGATCCAATTTACACTACCATTGTTTAATACTAGGTTCTTTCAAAAATTTGACTGTCATGTATCAATAGGAGTGTATTGCTTTAGATAAACTATCATTCTGATTATTTCTTAATTATTGAGCAGACTCACCACTCCTCATACTGGTGCATTGATTCCATCAAGTTGTGCGGAGTTTTTGTGTATGAATGTATGAATGTTAGTTGTTTGACTGTGATAGGTCTGGGTAGTAATGAGAGTGATAGTATGGTTGTGATTTCATCCTTTTTGCGTCTTTCTTCATTTAACCTTTATAATAATTTGCCAAATGGATTGAGGTATTAACCTTACACTTTGTGTTTCCTAAAATTGTTTCTAATAAATAGCTATTAAATAGCATTCCCCAGTGTTGAGTTATATACTTCTTCTGGACGAGATATGGTCTTTTGAATTATAATATCAGTATTGGCATTCCTTCTCTGTTATGTTTTTGTTTTACATATGACATGGATTGATAATAACACCACCAACACCAACATAAATGTGAGAGGTGTGCCTGTTTTTCAGAGACGGTCAATCTGTGGATGGATTTTTGCTACTGCCATCCTCAGGTTGTGCTCCACATCCAGTCTTAGTCCTTAATACCGCAAGTGCTGAGAACCCAATCTCACATAAATAGGACGAGCTGAAAGGCAAGAGAGTTTTGATAGCAGTTTCTCCCAAAGCTGAATATTCTGGAGACATTTTCAGCCAAGACAGGGACTGTAAGGGGAGACAGTGTTGGCAGATGTTTTGAGAACTCCCTATCTCAGAGCTGGAAACTGAGCATCGTCATCTGGATGGCGTAAAATGCCATCCATATGGATTACAGGCCGGTATCCAACTGGCCGATGGGCTTCTTGAGCCCCACTTCCTGGACCATGCTATTTAAACAACTGTATGCTAGGTAGGTCTAATGTAAGACATTCAACTGGAATTAAATTCTGCATTTCTGAAAACTGATTTTCGGACAACTTAAAATCTCACTCCAGTCGTTGGATGTTAGTGCATGTCACCGAATGAGGAGAAAACCCCAATGACCATGTAAAGACACCTCCCAACTATTTGAATATTGAACAAAGTGCTTCGGCATTATTAAGTTTGTGGCTGGCGAGATGCTCTGTCACAAAAATGATAGGTAACCTGTTCCCTGTATTGCAAGTGCGTCATGCTGAATAGTACTTGTTCAATCAATAAAATATGTTTATTTTGGGCCCTTCCCATAAAACATATATCAAATCAAAAAGGGCATCAAATATGTTGTATCATAAAAAGAACTTTACATCAACTGGCTCAAAATAGAAGATTACAAAATTTAAAATCGGGTATATTCAAATGATTACATAGAAAAAGCCAACGAGTAGGAAGTGCTAAATGACTATAGTACTAAAGTTTAAGTCCCGCCAATACCTATAACAATACTAATACCACAGTCTGTCCTTAGAATGCAATATACCTCTCTACAGTTATTTATGCCCCAGGTAATGCAGATGGGTCTAATCCAAGACCTCCTGGGTCTATTGTTGGCTTGACAAAAAAATAATATGTGACATACGTCTTCAAGCTTGTAAAAGCCTAAAGGGCCGTATCATGTTTTGGGCATGCTGGAATCCTAAATCCAGGTAAAGCTGTGTACCTGTAGTGTGCCTACTCAAAGCTTTACAAGCAGCGTGTGTGGTAAAGGAGGTACATACAGGTCCATGTATGTTTGAAGTTTTGGAGTGGGGTTAAAAATCATCAACCAGCCCTCCTGCCTTAGCATTTTTGTGGTATTAATTGTATGGATTGGCTCAATATTTCTCTTAGACAACTGCCTTTGCGTTGGTATTTATTAAGGATGTATTTGACCAGTACATGCCCAGCCCTAGGCCTCTCAATTGTTTAATGTATTGGAGCCAAGGAGTTCCACTATTGTTTATTAGGCTAATGACGTCTGTTAATGTTGTGCTGTATAAGGTCAGTTTCTGGGTGAACCATAGCCTTATCCAGAATGGTAGTGGCTTCAACCTGGCCAGATCATCAATCCTCTTGAGGCCAGTGTCAAAGAGCAGTGGGATGGTTAGTGTGCTTTTTGGCATTCTAAACAGAGATTTGATGAAACTGTTCTCCTTAGACATCAGCCCACAAGGGCTTCCTATTCCCCTTACATCTGCTCTATACGTGGGGGCAGATTGCACCTTAGCCTCGTAGATATCAATGGCCGGAGATACTGTTTTTGGAGTGGTGGCTTTATAACGTTTAGCAACTAAAGAAGCCTCACCGAGAAGAGACAATTCTGATTTTAGAATTTGTGCTTTTCATTTATCTTGTTTATTTATCCTAACTCATAGGTAGTCAAAGTGCTCTACCTATTGGAATTTGGACCCTCACATGCAAAACCCCCTTTATAAGATGTATGTGCATTTGGAATCATTCTCTTGGTTTTATAGGAGTTAACTTTGAATCCATGGTAGTCGCAGTAATCAGTAAAGCTGTTTAAAATGTTCTGCTGTAGTGTAGTTCCTCTATTCCCAATAGGCTCGGGGCATTGGAAAAATAATCCTATAGATTTGATGTAGGACTTAGGTCGACTAGGTCTCTATCGAATATATTAGACTTAATTGTGAGTGCCAGCTAGCTCATAGGTCCATAGAAACTTTCTCGAATAAACAAGAAGGGATTTGTTTCTGACAACTGCATAAACATGACAACTTTGTTTCCCCAAGAATAAAACTGATCTTCAGAGTCGTGGAAACAATAGATAGATATTTTACTCAGTCAATCGTGCATGCTTTGTTTCATCAGAGGTGCAGAGAAATAGAGAGATGGGCGTTTTCAATAAAAGGGCTTATTGAACAGTCTTCTTTCTCATGCAAGTGAACTGCTACAATCCTAATACTGGTTGCAAAGTATAATGCATACAGTAAGAAGAGTATTATAAAATAATACTGTAAAAGCATTGCATGGTTCCTAGACCATAGATAAATACATACATAAATAACAAAGGCTAAAAGTACTCAACTGGTGCTTCTAAAATACCCCTACCCCAATGTACTTAACCTAAGTCTAGTACAAGGGAAGAAGTAAGTGTTGTTTAGCATAGGATTAGTTTTTCTTTGCCAAGAATCTGACCAAGATTTCTCTTAGGGTCTAATCAGCGCTGTACAGTAGTTTTAGAATGAAGGAGGTCTTGTATCTCTGTCTCAGGACTCGATTTCCCAACACCCCAAGAGGGGAGCATGGAAACACTGGAGCTGGATTCTCAGCGAGAGAAAGGCAGCCTCTCTGTCAGTGCGTCAGATGGAGGGTCGGCTTCCTTCGGAACTTGCTTGAGCAAGTAGATAGTCGAGCTGCTCCGAACCAAGGGCATGTGTAGGCATATTTATACCTTGAAGGTGCCTAGTTGGACGTAAAGTCGGACATAATAACGTCATCAAAGAACTCCAAGGGAATGGTAGTACTTTGAAAACTCCATGAAATCTAGTACAAATCAATATTCAAGCAAGGGGATGTCCCTGACTGCTGAAGCCGTGTTTTCCAAGAAATCGTTGTGGCTTTTTTTAACTAGTTGAAGTAGCCATGCCTGTATTTGGACTGGATGGGTTATGTTTAAATATGGGCATGATTTCTATGACTATATAAGGGCAACGTGAATTATACCTATATAAGGGCATGACTCGGTAAATTACGCTTGGATTCTAAAATGCTACACAACACTGCAATCCCTGAGAGTTTGCAAGAGTAACAGGTATCATCCACTAATAGTGATGTGGGAACAGTCAATCCTCCCAATTTAGGGCAGTCATGTGCACAAAATGATAAATAGTTATGCACATCATCTATATAGAGGATAAAAAGAGTTAGGGCAAGAACACACCCCTGTCGCAGCCCAAGAGTGACTGGTAAGCAATCAGTAAGCTCACTCAAGCCCTCCATCCTATTTGGGAATGGGTCCTTTCATGAAGCCTGCTGAGGACATCTGGACCAGGGGTTTCCTCAATTTTTTTTTTTAACCAGGTCGAAGGCTGCCCTCAGATCAACAAATATTGCATAACGATGATTGTAAGAAAGCCCCAGGTATTTCCAGACTATCAAATTTAATCGAAAGACCTGGTAAATTGTGATTATTTTAGAACAAAACCCTGCCAAAATGGGTGAGAACCTTATGTTTTTCCAACCAGTCTTGTATGCGATCAAGCATTTGAGGGCAAAAAGCTTTCTGAAAGTTGTCAATCAAGCTGATTGGCTTATAGTTGATAGGGAGGGTCCTGTCACCTTTTTTATAGATTATTATTATTGTACAGCTTATAGAGCAAAATGGTTACTTCAACGGAGTGCCCCTGTGCTAAACACCAGTTAGAACATAGCAACTGTGCCCCAAACCTCTTCGCCACCCTGCAGCCAGGGGCCCCTAATGGGACGACTACCTATGGCCTATTTCCGGCCATCCGAAGGCAGGCGGAATAGCCATGTCTTAAGTTTTTTTTGAAACACAGTCTCTGAAGGGCACTTCCTTAGGTCAAAAGGGAGGTTATTCCAAGCTTTGGCCGCAAGGAATCCAAAGGAACTCCCACCTGCCTGTACCTCCGCACCTTAGGCACGATCAGCTTTGCTGTGCCCAGGGACCAAAGGCAGTGTTCAGGTCCGTAGCTGTAAGAAGGGGGTGCAAACAGCTACAACCTTGCTTTTTGAAGATCCTGTAGGTGAAACACAAGGGGTTAAAAGTAACTCTGGCCTGTATGGGGAATCAGTGTAATTTCCTCAGAGCCTCTCCAACCAGGGCCTGCCTAGGGATGTCCAGTATTAGGCGGGCTGCTGCATTCCGAACCTTCTGCAAGATATAAAAGTTTTTTGGGGTCACCCCCAGGTACAGGATATTGCAATAGTCTAGACGTGACGTAACAAGGGCCTGTATAATCGCCCGTCTAGCCTCTACTGGGTTAAGGTCCAAAAATGTCTGCAACATCCTCAGAGTACCAATACAGGCACCAGCCACAGCTAATATCTGTTCAGAGAATGAAAGGGAGTCATTAAACTACACTGCAAGGTTCTTAACCTTGGCCTTAGGGGTCGGGGTGGGCCCATCTCCTCCGGCCACCACAAGTGTGACCAAAGGGTGGGTGGCTTACCTACCACCATCCCCTGAGTCTTTCCCGCATTCAGCTGCAAGCAGCTGAGCTTCATCTAATCAGGCCTTAAACTTGGCAGCCTCCTCTTGCTCCAGGATGACAATGAACTGTGTATCATCAGCATATGATACCAATTTTACCCCATGTATAAGCACAATATTTGCCAAGGTGCTTAATACATATTAAATAGAGTAGGGCTAAGAGCCGAACCCTGCGGCACCCCTTGCAACAATGGACAGACTCTGGATTCAAAAGGATGCTGGAGGACCTAGAAAGATCTGTTCTCCAGGTAGTTTTTAATCCACCTCCATATCGTTCCGCCGACCCTGGCCTTCTGCAACCGTTCTAAGAGAAGGCCGTGGGAGACGGTGTGGAACGCACCACTGAGGTCAAGGAGGATGAGAGAGGTAGTTCTACCCTCGTCGGTAGCCATTTTCAGAGCCTCTGAGGAAAAAAGACGAGCCGACTCGGTACTATGTCTGGGTCTAAACCCAGATTGAGTTTCGTGCAGTACTTGTCTCTCTTCAAAGAATAGGGACAATTGATAGTTCAGATGTTTCCCCGCAATCATAGCCACATAAGGTAGAAGAGTTATGGGTCTAAGATTTTCTGGGAGATCAGGCACCACCTGGCATGCTTCCAGTTACTTGGGACCTCACCAGAGCTAAAAGAAGTGTTCAGAACCGAGGTAAGGACTGGAGCAATTACTTCTTTCCCTAGCCTCACATATTTTGAGGGAACCGGGTCACGAGGCGACCCAGATTTAACTGCTTCCATACGTTTAAGAATCTCAATTATTCTAGGTAGACAGAAAGTAAAACAATTATTATTACCTAACCTCTCTATTGCAGGAGCTGGTATATGATTCCTGCTACTGTCCGGGAAGGCAGCATACATTTTATCAATCTTGCTCATGAAGAAGTATGCAACCTGATTGCAGTAATCAGTGAAGGCAGTCACTGTAGCTGTTGCACTATCCAAAGAGGACAGTTCTCTTACCACATTGCAATTATTCTTAATGGAGTTTTTGGCAGCTTTAATGTATTCACAGTAAAACTCCCTCCGTACTCTCCTAATGCGTTGATGGTACAGATGGCGATGATTTCAGCCTGTAGGAAGCTGGCTCCCTATATAGTGTACTAAAAAGAAGAATACTGTGCATGGAGTCCAGTGGGTCTGACAGAGGCAAAGGTAGATAATACTAATGCTATCTTTGTTGTAGAGTGGGTGAGCAGTTATGCTTATCAATGGGTAGTGTTAAGCATTTGTTATACTCATAAAGGCAATAAATGAGACACACACTCGAAGAATAAATCCGAGACCGAACTAGAACAATAACACTTCTTTATATATATGTTTTAAAAACTAAGAACTTTGTTCAAAGGTAAGTACTCTTTTCCATATCAATTTTCACAATTGAGCAAACAGTTCAAACTTGTGCGCATTTACACACAATGCTGTCCTATGGCAGGAAAAGTCATGTATGCATTAAAGAGAAGTACAGTTGGTTTCAGGGGTTCACCTTCTGGGTTTTGAGTTGTAGGGTGCCACGGTCAAATGCACTACCAGCAGTTTCCACCGGGAGCAGAATTCTGGTGAGTTTGGTAGCAGGGTGCTGCGAAGAAGGGGGGCCATCTAAAAACAGGCTGCATAGGGGGACTTGGGAACAAGTCTGAGAGCTCCCAAATGGGTGCTTAGGTCACAAGTGCTTTTGTAGCAAGGAGGAACAGCCAGTTTGTCAGTCTCAAGGCATGGTGGTTCGGGTACAGATTGGTTTGGTAGGTTGGGCTGGATACGCAAAGGTGACATTAGCAGTTAGTGACAAACAGCTGGCAGTTGTAAAATCAGGACAGCTGGGCCACTCCAGAAGGAGTCTCAGTGATGCTGACGTCCCTTTTGTCTGCTCTGTCGTGGTGTAGCGGGATTCTCACTGTTTGTGTTTGGTGCAGAGTGGCTCCGGTTGGTCCTGATGTCTTCACACTCAGTTGGGTGGTAGATCTGACTTTTCAGAGCAAGAGTACCTTGCCTGGTCATTTGGGGCTTCGGTTGGGCCAGGGGGTTGAAAGGTGGTAGACTGGACACTGTTTGTCGATGCCTGCAAACTGCTGGGGAGTAGCTCGTCTACTCCAAGGTAGATTTTAGGTGTAGTGCAGGCAGGCTACCCAAGGCTTCAGTAGTTCTCCAGCTTGCAGGACGAGTCACTCTGTCAAGAAAGAAGAGAGCAACCTGAGATTTTTGCCAAAGGTTCACAGGTCTTCTGCAGCTCCCGCCAGGCAGTGAATCATCTTCATCCATCTTTTCTTGATCTGTCGAATCTGAGTTCTTTGGTTTAGGGGTGCCACCTAAATATTTAATTTATGGGTGTTTTTGGGGAGTGACAGGTAGTAGCCAATAGGCTGCCTACCTTTAGACCACTGCCAGTGGGACGTAGGCATAACCCTGATCCTAGAAAGCTAATTCCATCCAAAACAATATGGAGGAATCTGAAAAGCGGGGTTCACATCATCTTGTCCCCTTAGGGGTGGTGCTGGCTGAATTTGTACACACATCCTACATTTTCCCACCTGTATTGCTGCCAAAAAGTGGGATCCAGACAGGGGGGTAGGCACCTCCACTAATTGGAGAGGCCTGGGGTCGCATAACAAAGAACGAAGTGCCTTAGAGGTTTACCGTGTTGGTCTCTGAGAGTAAGGATCTCATCTGAGGAGGTTAGATACATGTCTAATGTGGTTGGTAGTTCGAGACCAGTCAGTACACTCACTAGTAGTTGGTAGATTTTCAAGGGGCACCTTTAAGGTGCCCTCTCAGTGCACTTATTATTGAATCCAAAGCTATCATCATTGTGGGTTTATTAAGACCAGATGTTTGGTACCAGGAACCTGTGGGCACAGTGGAGTCATCATGGAGCTGGGGAACTCATGATCACAAGTGCCCGGCCAGTGTACTCATTATGCCTTCCCTGTGCACTGGGGATATTGAGGGTTATGCTTAGATACTACATGGACATATTCACTCAAACAGATATGCCCACACATGGGGCATAGTGCAAACTACCCTAGGGCTGTGAGGCCTGCTGTGGGATGCTTACCTATACCACATGTAAATCTGTACTGGAATGGCACACGGAGGTCTGTGTCATGTCTACTCTTCAGTTTTCTCTTTACCAAGATGTTTCGTCTGCAAAAGCAGTTTGCATGAGCTTGGAGCAGGGCCCCTGAGGGTGGCAGAATTCTTGATGCAGCACTTAGGGGCCTTCTGTAGTTCCAAGTCCCTGGGTACCAGGGGTACCTATTACTGGAGACTTACATGGTGGCTAAAGCTGTACCAATTGTGGAACAATGGTGCAGCTTGAAGAAATACAGCTGGTACTGGGGACCTGGTTAGCAGGAATCCAGCACACTTTCAGTCAATATGCGGTGGGTATTGCAACAAAAGCCCAGTTTCCTACACAAATCCTCAGCTCCCCACCCCCAGCCAACAGGCCAGGAGACATCAGCCACAACCTGGGAGAGTCTTCTTCGTCTATCAGTAGGGGAAGGGTAAGGAAACAGGATGTATTGTTGCAGAGCCTGCTCAGCCTTACATCCAGTCTAGGTCACTTTCTTTGGAAAGCAGACCTACCTCAACAGTGTCAAGACCCACATTAAAATAAACTTCTTTAGTTTCTTTTCCCATTCATTGCACCTGCCAACCCTATCTTAGCTAAGCCAGCCCCAGCTTACCCAAAGAAGTTATCTACAACTTGAGTAACTCCACCATGACCAACAGGGTCAGGGGGCCTAGCTTTTTGGACAGGCGATCAGACCACCATGCCAAGTACTGTGCAGCTATAACGAATAACACCCAGAAGAGGCTACTGACAGCTGTCAGTGCCTAAAGCTACACCCTTAGCTCTTCGCTGATAGACAATGGGGCTAACTTACAGGTCTCTTTGTGTTCAAATTGTCTGTGTCAAGCTTAAGAGTGGGGGGTTACTACATCTTGTATCAAACACCCTCCTCCCATTCTCTCTTCTGTTAACTGCGGAGCCACCATCTCATGCTTAATAGATGTCTGACTTGTCAGGACTTCTTGTGGGGCAGGTAGGACTACACCGTCAGACCATTAGGATACTGCTACTGGGTGAACTTAGGTGTTCGGTGAGCGTTGGACTTTGGAGTATGTGTGACTACAAGTCCTTGCTCCCCGCCTGGGTCCATGGCGTGAAATGTAACCACGTTATTTAGAATTAACGCTTTCAGCAATACTGAAGTGTTCCTGAAAACCGTAAGTTATGCAGTCACACTTTTTCGCTACAGGTTAAGGTGTACCTTAGAGTGTACATACCGCCGTGGCACTCGGTCCTGAAGAAAGGCTTGCAAAATTGCATCTATGAGGCTAAAACATGTAGACCACATTTCTTTCATACCAGTGATGTGACTGGACAATTTATCCAGTCTATCGTACATTTGACGTTTTTATCTTTGACTTACCTTTCGACTAATGAATAATTCTTGTGGTTTGGTACATTCAATTTCAACTTAGTTCACACTTTCGCACTGTCAATACCACATCAACCTGCTCCACTGTAATCAGGCATTGTAGCACACCAGAGAGGCATTTGACCTCTCTGCTGGGAACCTAATGTTAAAGCATGTCACCAACTAGGTTAGTGAGTGAGGGTTCTTTTACCACTATTTGTGTCTATGTTATTTCTCTTGGCTCCACTCTTTTGTTGTTTCTGTTAGGTCTACACCAGTGCTACCAATGGAGTCCCCCCTTTTGGAGCAGGAGCTCCTTGGCGTACTGTAACATGGCTAAAGGTTGCCCACCTTTTCTCCACTGCCTTCCTTTTCTCTGCTTCTAGGGCATACTTGCACTAGATGCAGGTTCAGCACCTTCAGAATCCTTGGGAGGAGACTGGCACTGGGCCACTACCACTTTTGGGCTCAGAACAACCTCTAGGGGGTAATTTCCAAGGAGACAATCAAGAGGGGAGGTCTGTACTGACTACCACCCTTCTCCATCTAAGGGTCACGGCTATTTCTAGGGGTATAAAAGCCACAGGCCTGGGATAGCCCTGACTCTTCTAGTCTCACCTGGAATATTCTGGTTTAAGTATACCAAACTGTCAGGCTCCATAATGTGACTGGGCCAGGTATATCTCAGGGCAATGGCTTGGATTCGATTCACCGGTGGGTGATGGAAGTATCTGGTTCCCTCTGGAATATCCAACTGAAAGCTATAAGGACTTTCTCATCTGAGGAATCATCCTCAAGGCCTACAATGGCAACCCTGAAGGTATACCAGTGGATTTGTTTCTAGGACAGGAAGGGTCCTTGGTTTGGTGCCCTGTGTGTTTACAGTTAAGGTATTAAAGGCCTGATTCACAAAGGTAAACTGAGATCAATGTCTAACTTTACGACTTTCAGAATTCAAAAATAGCATTTACGAGTATTAAAGTTGACTTTTGTCTCAGTTAAACTTCAGTTTTGGTCTTAAGTTTAACTGAGACCAAAAGTTGAGTTTTTGGAATCCCAGTTAATATACTGGTACTCAATCTTGGTTTGTGAGGTGTCTCAGGCACCACCACCCTACTGGTCAGGTTTTTGAGGGCGTGCAAAGGAGTGCTTTTCTTCGTTTTTAGAATGGTCCACCTTTTTCTCTTGAGAAGGCTTAGCAACCCCTTTCTTTTGGTAACCCGTGATTAGTTTTGGACACTCTTGTTTTGAGCCGATGATCAGCCTTCCTCCCCAACTCCTCAGGAGAGACTGGACCCAGGTCCACCAAGTATTAATGCAATTTTCAGAAGCACAGTTACTCCACGGATGTTCTCTCATAATCACATTATACAGCCCATCATAGTCTTGCACCTAGCTTCCTTTCAACCAACAACCTAGTGTCTTTACTGACAAATATACAAAATCAACCCAGGACTGACTAAAGGTTTTCTCTTTAGTGGTGAGTCCAAAGCACTCAAAAATAGTACCCTTCATGTAATCATAGGCCTCTACCTAATTAAGTGTCAGGAATCTATCCCTGCACTAACCAGAGAACAGTTCCCATAAGAGAGAGCCCCAACACATCTGGCTGACCTTCCTCATTCTACAATCTATTTCAAAAGCTGTGAACCATTTTGTGATGTTATCACCTTCTGTATATTTGGCGACAATCTCTTTGGGGATTTTAGGCTCAAAAGTTTCTTCTTTCTACCTATTTGTACTTGGCTGCCACCAGAGATGGGTCCTAGGCAAAAATCGATTATTTCTGTTGCCATAGTCGGTATTTTGTCTTCTAAAACTGCCCTCTTGGCTAGCTGTGACAGAATAACCTGTCCGCCAGGATCTAAATCAGACCCAATGTTTATGTCAGTTGTAAACAAATTCTGTTTCAGTGTCAACCTTATGGCATTATGATCACTATCTGTATGGGTATGAGACATTGTGGCAGAGGGTGAGGTCTAAGATAATATAGTAAATTTGTCTCATATTACTGCCTCCTACAAAAGTGAGATCAAGTTGGTAGTCTTCCCTGAATTGACCATTGCAAAAACGCAAAGCATGCGTCAGGGTGAGGGACAATAACTGAATGACATCTGCTGACCCGTTTTTAAGTGGTTTTGCCTTCACCTTCTGGATGCCCCTTGTCTCATCCTCACTTTCTGTGATAAATGTTAACTCTTCCAGGAGCTTATTTGAGGGGTTAAAATTGCCTGCAAGTCTGATGGGTGACCCAGCAATACTTATTATTAGTGAGTCAGTATTCCTAAGTGTAGTGTTGTTAGAATCCGAGGTCTGTGTTTGGCGCAGGTATGCACTTGCGAAAAGCAGGGGCCTCTTCCTCTAGTTAGGGCAAGGGAACTACTCCTTCGAATAACCCCTGCTCACCCTCTAGGTAGTGTGGCGCGAGCAGACAAGGCTAATCCTCAGGGTGATAGTTAGTTAAGCATTTATGATCACACACAGTAAACCCACTGACCCACCACAAATGGACACCAGTCGTAAGGTTGTATCAAAATTACGTAGACTTTATATAAAAATACTTTAAATAGGCAATTTAGTCTTTAAATGTGCGTTGTTCAGCAAGGTACGATGACAGGGAAAACAGAACGTTGTGGACCCTGGATCCGGTGCGAACTCGAGACTGAGTTCAAGTGTACCTTGCTTGTGGAAGTCTGAGGCGTTTCAGGCGCGGCTTGGTGAGGGCGGATCCCTGGACGAGGCCAACGGTTCTCCAGAGGATCTCTCCGGCTCGGGCCCCCTCGAGGAGCGAGGTGGTTGAGCAGGACTGTGGAGGGTTGCGGCAATCCGGGATCGATGCAGCTCACAGGGCGAGGCGCCGATCAGGCCTGCGGGGCGTACTACTTCTTAGCACGCCAGGTCGTACTCGTGGATCTGTGTGGGGCGTCATGTTCTCGGGCAGACGGGTGCAGCACCAGGCTTCCGGTACCACTGTACGGAGAGGCCTTTCTTGAGGTGCGGCACGAGCCTTGGTATGCAGGAGGGCAAAGCGAGACAGTCGGGTACGCGTCGACGTACGGACCGCCCGAGGCTATGGAATGCGCTCCGTGCAGATTCCGGCTGAAGAAGATGAGAGGCACACAACGCGCTCCGTTAGCGGCGAGGTGACAGGAAAGCGGGCGGCCCGGCACTGAAGCGGAGAGCGACTCAGGGATGAGCGAGGCTCTCTGCGGCGGGGCGACCAGGCTCTGAGCTGTCACGACCTGGGAGGGCGAAGGCACCCGAGTCACAGCTCCGGCAAGGGAATAAGAACTAAGGCCCAACAGTAGACGGGCACAAGCAGAATAGAACACAACGGTCCTGGGGTTCCGTTCAGGGGGCAAGCTCTCAATCAAGCCCTTGGAGATCGTTTCAGGTACAAGTCTTCAAAGTCCTATCTGGTCTTTTCCTCTCCGTCCTCAGCAAGGCACCACTGCAGGCCAGTCTTACAGGATAGAGACTGGGTTCCGTCCTTCAGCTTCTCTTGGTCCTTCTAGTCAGGCAGAGGTTCGTCATGGTAAAAGCTGGATCTGATTTGCAAGGAGCGGAGCTCCTATATTTATACTGAGATTCTTTTGTCTTTGCAGGCCAGGGGGCCTGAGCCTAGTTCCACCCGGTTTTGGAGTACTCTGTTTACAGGAAGCTGCTGTCTTCTTTCAGAGTGCAGGGCAGGGACATCAGATGCTCCGCAGGAGGTGGAGCCAGCATTGTGGTGGTGGAGCACAACCCTATCCAGAGTCAAGGACTACTCCGCCCACCCATCCTGGTGAAAGCACCCCATTCACCGCCTGGATCCCCCGACTGTCCCCGGGAATTCCCCAGCCCTGTCACTCACACAAACCCAGACAACAGATACACATCCTTGCAGAGGCGGGCTGAAATGGTTAGACCAGCAAATGCTAACTTTCTAAAAGTAGCATTTGCAAACACAGGATATTAAAATACCCCTTCCTAAAGGACGTATTTTAATATTCTGAGTTCAGGCATACTAAACTCGACATGCCACCGTGTCCCTGAGCCTGCCGGGACTATAGCGTGTAATAATGCCGGCAGCTCATCTGGCCTAAGAGAACAGGTAGCCCTTTAATAGTGAAGAACGAAAAGGGCGGTAATTCACTATTAAGACATGCTACACTCTAGACTTGTCCTACCTTGTCCTTACAATGCACCCTGCCCGTAGGCCTACCATAGGGGTGACTGATATGAAGTTAAGGGAAGGTTTAGGGACTGGCAAGCGTGGACACTTGCGCAGTCAGCGCGAAAGTACGAGACTGTACGCCGGATCTGCAATGGCGGACCCGAGACACATGTTACGAGGCCGCTTCTGTGGGTGGCGCAACCAGCGCTGCAGGCCCACTAGCGGCATTTGTATCTACAAACCCCGGCACTCCTCGTGCACATTACTGGGGATTGACAGTAAAATAATTAAGCCAATCGTGGAAATCAATTATGGATACACTTTACATTGGGAGCACTTGCACTGCGGCACGGGTCGGCCGTGGCGCAGTGCCCTGAGCATCAAATACCAGCAAAACACTGAGGCACATCAGCAAAAATGGAAGGGAGACTCACGCTAAGGTGCCAGGTCTAAAACGTGTCCCCTCCAGCTGAAATGTGGGGAGAACTACCCTTGCCCAGGGAGTTCCTCATCACTAAGGCAGAAAAACCTTGACAGATCATCAGCATTGGCGTGGTCTATGCCAGGGTGGTGTTCCACCGTGAAGTCCATACACTTTAGAGAAATGGACCACCTCAACAGTTTCGGGTTCTCACCCCTCATCTGTTTCAACCATCCGAGTGGCCTGTGGTCTGTCTGAACTCGGAAGTGAGACCCAAACAAGTAGGGTCGTAGCTTCTTCAGGGCCCAGACCACAGCAAAAGCTTCTCTCTCGATCGCACTCCACCTCTGTTCCTGTGGAAGTAACCTCCGACTGATGAAGGCCACAGGTTGATCCCAGCCCTCCTCAGTCATCTGTGAAAGGACAGCCCCTATCCCATGCTCTGAAGCATCTGCCTGCACTAAGAACTCTTTGGAGAAATCAGGAGCCAGGAGCACGGGCGCCGTGCACATGGCCATCTTCAGGGTGTCGAACGCTTCCTGACAGGCATCAGTCCAGATCACTTTCTGGGGTTGCTTCTTCGAAGTCAGCTCTGTCAAGGGGGCAACGATGCTGCCGTATCCCTTGACAAACTTCCTCTAGTACCCGGTGAGTCCTAGGAAGGCCCTCACCTCCGTCTGGGTCTTGTGGGGTTCCCAAGCCAGGATGGTCTGAATTTTGGGCTGAAGGGGCGCCACCTGGCCGCTCCCAACTTGGTGTCCCAAATACACCACGGAACCCTGCCCGATCTGACATTTGCTTGCCTTGATCGTGAGGCCTGCCTTGCGCAGTGCCGCCAACACTTCCCACAGGTGTCGCAAGTGTTCTTCTCACGTACCACTGAACACTGCGATGTCGTCCAGGTAGGTGGCACTGAACGCGTCCAGTCCAACCAACACCTGGTTGACCAACCTCTGGAAGGTGGCAGGGACGTTTTTGATCCCGAATGGCATGACCGGGAATTGGTAATGCCCATCCGGTGTTGAAAACGCTGACCTCTCTTTGGCCCCGTCTGTTAAGGCGATCTGCCAGTACCCAGACGTTAAGTCGAACGTGCTGAGATACCGTGAAGCCCCCAACCGATCGATGAGCTCATCTGCTCTGGGGATGGGGTGCGCGTCGGTCTTCGTGACCAAATTGAGTCCTCGATAGTCCACACAGAACCGGAGTTCGGGGGTGGCTCCAGGCTTCGCAGCCTTCGGGACCAAGACCACTGGGCTGGCCCAAGGACTGCTGGAGGACTCAATCACCCCAAGAGCAAACATCTTCGAGACTTCCTCCTTGATGCAGGCTCGTACCCTGTCAGTCACACGGTAAGGCTTGTGCTTCACCTGCAAAGTGTCTCCCGTGTCCACATCATGGTCGCACCATTCTGTGACACCAGGAACCAGGGAGAACAAGTCAGAGAATTTCCCCAGCAGTTCGCGGCAATCACTCTGCTGCTCAGGGGTCAGGGAGGGTGAGAGGTTAACTCCATCCACTGACCCGTCTCGCTCGGAGGCCACTGTAGGAGAGTGGGGTCTGCAATCCTATGGTCACCCCAGATTTTTGCTTTTTGCTTCACTGCTTTACGACTTTCCCTGGCTGTGGGCCTGCTAATCAGACCCACAGCCTAGCTGTTCTCTCTCTAAATTGACAACCATGTACTTTAGGTGATTTACCAATTGGTACTGGGCCACCTTATCAGTCCCTGTACAGTGTACCTTAGATGCACAGGGCATAGGTGTACCCAGGGCCTACCAGGGGCTGAAACATGTATTATGCCACCCCGGGCTGGCCATCTAAAACTGACAAAACTGGCTGCACGACAGCGGTTGAATGCTAACTCTGGTATAACATTATCGAAACATGTCGAGTAAGGTGTCATACGAATTGGAATACTACCCCCTCGACAATTCTGGTGACGGGGGTAGCATTCCACCCTTCTAGAGGGACACGACATGTATGTAACTGTGAACCCCGGTTAAAGTTAACTCGAGCCTTGGCATCACAAAATGGATGCTGCCACCACAGACACAAGTCTGACCTCCTGCTGCTGGGAGTCCTTCCAGCACGGGAGGCTTGGACTAAGGGTTTCCTGCCTTGGGAGGTGCTAGCACCACCCCAGACAGGATTTTGTGTTTTGGGTTGGATAGGCCTGAAAGGAATGAGACATGCCTGGGGCACACACTGGTTCAAACCAGTTGCTGGGGCATCCCTGCCCCAGCTCTGGTGCAAAATCCAGACAAAGGATAGGGGTGTAACCACCCCCCTTCCTGGTCCCACCCAGGGGAGGGACATAGTCAGCAGTACAGCCCCCTTTAGCAGGATAAAGGTAGGAGCTGGGCCAATTCCAAATTAGATTAATCCTGAACTACTCTACAAGAAGAAACTCTGGACTTCCACGTTCTGCTCCACAGAAGACTGAAGAAATCTCCCTTGTGGGCAAGGAGTGTCCACCCTGCAACTACAGGCACCATCAAGCGTCGAGCGGCTTCACTTTGTCGTCTTCCCTTGAGGATCCAGACTTCAGAGCCCGACGAGACCCGGATTCCCAGACCTCTCCGACCTCAACCTACATCTGCAGCACAGCTGAGATCCGTGGGTGCGACGAGACACGTGGTACCGGCCATCTTGAATGAACCTGCACTTCGCTTACAGCACGACTCCCGAGGTTAACTCGACCAAGTGCTTTGGGGATTGAGAAGCCCCAGCCCCGAGCAGCCCCTGCCCCGAAGCTCAGCCCTCCAGCCTCCACGAGATCTGCGTGGGGCCCTTCTGCTTGTTTGCTGCTTGATGCGTTGTCTGGTCACTTGCCGGCTGGCTAGTGACCTCCTAGATGACGAACTTTGAAATCTTTGCTGCTGGTCTGGTTGCTCCAGACTGGCCCTTGCTCCCTTCCGCACCAGACGCTTTTTCTACTCGCCACGTGGGTTGCCTTTGCCAAGGCCTGTTGACGCCGATTCCGGATCCAACACTGCCGACAGCGAGAGCTTGCGTGGGACAGCTGGTGCCTACATTCTGGTCGTCGAAGACACCACCTGGTCCACGTGGCTGCAGAGTCAAGCGTCCACTCTTCACCTGATCGCGACGACGACATCTGGTTCCTTCCTGGTTCCACTCCAGTCACTGGCTAGTGACTGTGAACATTGTCCCCTCTGCTTTCAGGTCCTCTACTTCACCGATCCACCCTTGGATCGCACCGGACATCTTCCTCCTGGTCGCCTGCAGCATCTTTTCTTTCAGGCTCCATAGACTTCAACGCAAGAACCCGACACGACTTCGTACCTATGCACCCGCAGCCCGTGGGTGAGGTAACGAGAGCATTTCGGTGCTCAAGGGTAGCTTGACTCTCCTAGTGTCCAGTTCCACAGTCGTTTTAGTCCTAATCAGTCAGGATTGTCCGTACTTACCTTTTTCTTGAACTGTACTGTCCATAGACGTTGTTACACATCCCGCGTGTGAGTTCACACTCTGCACCCGCATCCCGTGGGCCTCCTATTACTTACCTAAGGTTAGGATAGCGTAGTCCCAGCGGTCCTGCAGACTCTGGACAGCTCCATTTCCTCTATCGACTCTCACATTCCATTTACTTAGTATATGGTTTGCCGTGCCCCTAGGGCACCATTGTAATTTTGTGCAACTTGTCGTATTTTTCATTAGAGATTGTCATGTGCTTAGTCCTCTGACCTCATAAAGAGTTCAGAGGTGTATGTTATTACAAAATATATTGTTTATTTTCATAACAACCTGTGTGGTGTACTTTCATCTGGTATTCAAGGGGTTATATTGTGGTAAAAAAGCTGGCTTCACATGCCATAAAGAGGTTAGCCTAAGACTGCTTTTGTCCATGCTACCACTAGGATAGCTGGTCTATAAGGTTGACTTACAACCAATCACCATAAGGGTTGTTTGGACTGATACAAGGTGATCACTAGAACTAGTGAGCATCATATATCAGGCCAACTTCTCACATTGGTGTGCAGCGGTTGGGATTTGAGCTTGCTGTTGTTTTTACCACGTATAATCTTGAAATATCATTTGAAAGATCACATAAGGTACTATAGGTACATATAACAAGCTTAGAAATACTCTGAGTTCTACTGAACCAGCTGTTGTAGTAGAAAGGGCCTAGCACACCCTGACTACAACTCTTAGCAAGGGATCAGTAGGAAAACCCATAGTGTAGGTAGGTGCATCACTTACACCTCACTAGAAAGCATGTCTACCACAGGAGAGACTTCAGAGACTCCCCTAGTGGTTAGTGACCCTCCACAGGTCCTTTCCAGATATGCAGCTCTCAGTTTCCAGGAGATGAGACAATTGTGTACCTCCAGGAAATTGAAACAGGGTTCTAAACCTACCACTCCTTTTCTGTTAGGTCTCTTAGAGAAATATGATGCTAGAAAGGCTTCTAACACAGATGGGAGCATGCCCCCCTTAGAAGGTACTCGTGGTTATCCAGACCTCCCTGAAACAGAAGATGTAGAAGAGAAGGAGGAGGAAGAGGACCCCTCTGGGGATGAGGCAGACAAAGGTCCTTTAGTAGTCAGCAGACTAACCAGCTGAGTGGGTTAGCACCCACTGGTGGCAGCAATATCCCTAAGGATAAAGACAGGAGTTTTGATAATAGACACCTGAGTAAAATAGTGCCCTCCTATAAGACAGGAGATGATATCCACAAGTGGATAACTGCTTTGGAAAGAGCCTGCAAAGTACAGCAGGTACCCCAGAGTCAGTGGGCAGCTATATTGTGGCTCTCCTTTAAATGTAAAGGTAGAGACAAGCTCCTCACTGTTAGAGATGAGGATGCTAATGATTACCAAGTCTTGAAAACTGCACTGATTGATGGGTTTGGCTTAACAACTGAACAGTACAGGTTGATGTTCAGGGACACCCAGAAAACTCCGGCTCAAGATTGGGCTGACTTTGTTGATTGTGCCACTAAGGCTTTGGAAGGCTGGTTACTGGGTAGTAAAGTTACTGATTACACAGGATTGTATAATCTAATTATGAGAGAGCAAATCTTAAATAATTGTCAGAACCAGTTGTTGCATCAGCACTTGATTGACTCGGATCTGACCTCTCCCCAAGAATTGGGAAAGAAGGCAGACAGATGGGTCAGGACAAGGGTCAAGCAGCAGAACCAGAACCAGGGTGGTGGCCAGAAGAAAGCAGACCAGAAGGGTAATGCGAATAAGCAAAATGAGCAGAAGTCTTCAACAGGGCCCCAACAACCTCAGGAGGGTGGGTTCCAAAATTCCCAAAAGAAGAAGAATGATGGTCCTAAGAAACCATGGTGCCAATACTGTAAAAGTAAAACTCAATGGTTTAGTGAGTGCACCAAGAAAGGCCAAACTTCTACCACTACCGTCCCTAAGACACCTGCACCCCCTAATACAGTTAGTAGTGGTAGTGTACCTCCCAAGGCTATAGTTGGGCTAGCCCTGGGAATTGAGGTGGGTTCTGACTTAGTCAGAATTCCTACTCAGGCAGTTCTTGTTTGTACTAGGGACATGGATATGGCCCCTACTGTAAGTCCTAGTACAATGGAAAAATGTCTCAGGCCTACAGGGACACATGTGCCAGTGTCACTATGGTGACACCAACATTTGTGAGCCTTATAAAGAAAGATACCAACAACAAAAAGTCTTAAGCAAGGCTGCGTGCTTGCCCAACCTTATTTAACCTATTTCTTGTAGACCTTGTCCCGCTAATAAACACCAGCAATTCGCACTCTCCGAAAGTCAGGAATCTAGCTTTACCATGTATACTTTATGCTGATGACTTAGTTCTGATCACCCAAACGAAGGTGGGTCTACAGAATCTTCTTAACAGTACATTTGCTTACTCTGAGACAAATAATCTGAACATCAACTTGGAGAAAACAAAAAACTATGACAATCAAAAAGAATTCTAAGAAAACACCTGTCTGGTTGTGGAGCAAGACCCGCATAGACTCAGTAAAAGAGTATAAATATCTAGGGGTGATCATCGACAAAGGTGGAGATTTTGCTGCCCAAAGAGACACTATCAAAAAGAAAGGAACAGCCCTAGAAATATCGTTGAGAAACCATAACTCTAAACTGAGCGGCCCCTCACTTGCGCCACTGGTCGAAGTAATACGGGCAAAACTCCTGCCTACAATAACCTATGGGAGAGAGGCACAGAGGGGAAAGGACTCTAAAATCTTGGATGGTGTGATTGCGAAAGTGTACAGAATAATCTTTGGTCTACCAACAAGAGTCTCTCCAGCACAGATCAGGTTTCAGTTTGGTGTTCAAAAACAGACCCTTGCCAGACAAGGTGTGACAGTCATCTTTTGGGACAAAGTAGTAATATCAAAACCGGGAACCCTAAACTGGTATTTGTGGTCAGAACTACAACAGAAAAAAAAACATCCCCAGTGACAAAAAACCTACTAGTAAGCCTGACCACCCTGGGTCTCGTCGAGCTTTGAGAAACACCTATTAGCCTCTGCCTTCTCAAAAAAAATAACAAAGAAAACAGTAAAGAGTCAATCCTGGATCGGAGACAAGGCAGCTCTATCCAGAAGATAGCATGGCTGGATGATCCTGAGCTCCTATACCTTATCTCACTGCTGAAAAATACCTAGCCCTAGGGTTTGCTTGCTACAATGCATAAAGCACTATCCACAATGGCTAAAAAAACTATCCGATTCCATCTGTCGCCAGAGTGGCGCAGCGCATAAAGATATGCTGCACCTGCTCTGTATGTGCAAAGAACTAACATACGAACGGAAACAGCTTTTAAAGCCACTTTTTCAGCAGAGATGTATCTGCACACAGGGGCAGGCCGTGTTGGCGTGCTTTGCACCAGAGAACACACAGCTGAACTGCCGCCTGGTGAAATATTTGAGACAAGTAAAGAAGAGAATGCCACAAAATCAAGATGCTGACATAAAGAACAGAGTTGGATGCTGCTAAACAAATATTTTGCACTGATTTTAGTGATTTTAGTAAATTGTTTTATACTATGTTTTAAAATTGAAACTTATAAATGAAAAGCTATGAGATACTCTGTAGCAATGGTTTTAAGTAACTATGCTAAATAAAATACTTGACTTGATTGCTGCATGTAATGTTGGGGGTTTGTGCGATTTGTTTGTCTTGTGTTTCTGGTAGAAGTAGTGGTTCATTGCTAGTGCATGGTGAGTTTATACATGATTTATTTGGCAGTCAGACTCAACCATTGCCAAAGGTTTCAATTTAATTGAAGCCGGTGTTATTAACAATAGCACTTCTATTTGGTGGACAGGGCATATGCCAAGTTTTAACATAGAATCCCAGCCGCAAAACTTGAAATAAGGAATCTCAGTCAGTGATCACCTCTCTGTATGCGGTACAAAAGGGGGTAGTGATGGACGGAGCATGCGAACCAATCAAACACTCACACCCAGTCAAAATATCTGGGTTTAATCCATCATTGTTCATTAGCCCTCTCTGCCACCCCAGTTCAGACATGGCTATATGCAAATCAGTCTGACCCTGTGCCTCATGGGAACAGTCCAGCCCGACCTGCCAAGCCATGCCTTCCCTGGACCGGAAACAAGCTTCCGAGGACCGGTTTCTGGCATTACAGCCGTCTTCAGCCCGGCTTGCTTGAATCCAGTGGCAAAGTGAGCAAGGGACTCACGTCTGAGCATACCCTGCCACACTTATGGCGGCCAAAAGCGGTACAAAAGGGGGTGGTGATGGACGGAGCATCCGAACCAATCAAACACTCACACCCAGTCAAAATATCTGGGTTTAATCCATCACAGTTCTTTAGCCCACTCTGCCACCCCAGTTCAGACATGGCTATATGCAAATCAGTCTGACCCTGTGCCTCATGGGAACAGTCCAGCCCGAACTGCCAAGCCATGCCTTCCCTGGACCGGAAACAAGCTTCCGAGGACTGGTTTCTGGCATTACAGCCGTCTTCAGCCCGGCTTGCTTGAATCCAGTGGCAAAGTGAGCAAGGGACTCACGTCTGAGCATACCCTGCCACACTTATGGTGGCCAAAAGCGGTACAAAAGGGGGTGGTGATGGACGGAGCATCCGAACCAATCAAACACTCACACCGAGTCAAAATATCTGGGTTTAATCCATCACCGTTCTTTAGCCCACTCTGCCATCCCAGTTCAGACATGGCTATATGCAAATCAGTCTGACCCTGTGCCTCATGGTAACAGTTCAGCCCGAACTGCCAAGCCCTGCCTTCCCTGGACCGGAAACAAGCTTCCGAGGACCGGTTTCTGGCATTACAGCTGTCTTCAGCCCGGCTTGCTTGAATCCATTGGCAAAGTGAGCAAGGGACTCACGTCTGAGCATACCCTTCCACACTTATGGCGGTCAAAAGCGGTCCATCACAACCTTCTTTTGTACCACCTCTCTGTATGGACTTTTTGATAACCTTACAAGAAAGGCCCAAAGAGGTCATTGTGATGAAACTAATAATGCCAACTGGCCAAAAAAGGACTAAGATGATAACCAGGAATATTTCATTGTTCAAAAGTTTTCAAGGCACTTGGACTGATCAAACTGAACCTCGCACCCCAAATCAAGAGTATTTGACTGGTAGTGGATCTGCACACCATCCCCTCTACCAAGTCTATGAGCAAGTTCACAGGAACCTCAAAATGAAGGGACAGCAAGATGCGACTTAACCCAATCATGGCCACCTTCAAGAATTGAGGAGCAACCTCTTCTCAAGATATACGACCTGGGCCAACTCCAATGGCCAGTCAGAGACACAAAAACTGTGGCTCTAATTATAAGTTGCATGGTAGTAGGACAATTTGTGATTTTACAATTCCCTTGCAGTACTATCAGCAAGTACCGTCCTCTTGCGACTGAAACACCATGCAATCGGGCCATAAAACTAATCAGAATGCCCTGTTCCATGTGGTTTTAGTGCATTTACACTTTCACCTGCTCGTAGCAGGTGAGAAATGTATGCAGGGCCAGTGCTCGGAGGCTGGTGTGTAGGAGTAGGAGTAGGAGAGGGAAGGTGAGTTTTCTTTTTAGCAGAGGAGAGCACTGTATGCTTCCCCTCTTAGAAAAAAAAGCATGAAGACTGGCTGCTGCTGTAGCCAAAGTTTCATCTGATTTTTCAGCTTTTTTTCTGGCCAGAATAAGTTGGTTAGAGTCTTTCATACTGGTAAATCCAGACCAGGTCTAGTAAAATTATGAGCTATTAAAATTGAAGGTACATAGTTTAAAAAAAACACGAAAACTCACTAGATTAAGCTTATGCCATGTGTAAATATAAAACCTGCATGTGTAAATGAGGGACATTTAAACAAAAGCGTATCCCCTACTAGGCAAAATCTAACTCGAGTCACTACCTTAAAGCAACTCTTGCAGACACTCATTCACTCACTGTTCTCAAAACCCTGAACTCATATATGTGCAAAAATAGTCCACAATTTATTATGTTGATTCCCAATGCATGTACAAAAAGACTTAAAAACAGTTAAAAAGGCTAAATGCTATACCATTATTGCACATATTCTCATCTTGGCATTTTTTTTACATTGCTATATTGGTTCAATATGATATACAAAATATATCAACCAGATATACTCTGTTATAATGAGATCTTTGATTTTCACAAAGCGCCAGTAAGCATAAAGAGAAGAACACAATTGTATCCAGTTATTGTAGATACTTTCAATTCATAGAAAAGACATTAACTACCTCCGATGGACACCACCAAACCAGAAGCCATACTCGATTTCGAGTTAGATTTAGAAGAGTGTTTATAGGGTGTGCTATCATCCAAAGGGTTAGTTGGTGCTATCCTGCAGCAAATAAGATGGTGTTATCACCATGGCGAAAGAAACAGAACCAAAAGCATATGAAAAAAACAATGTCTTAGAACTATCCTAAACTGTAGCAAATTAGTCATAGTTTGAATCTTGCCTAGTAGGAGTATCTAAAGGTGAGGGATATGGATGGAAAAGGCACAAACACCAGGGCAATTCCTACCACTACAAGGTATACTTAGGAGAACCAACTGAAGAAGCAGAAGGAAGATGTCTGGATAGAATGTATTTAGAAAGCCTTCACAAGAAGGAAACAGGACCTTTCCCACATAGTAAATGGAGTACTGTGAAAAGTGTATGGAAGCTCACACAATTCTAAATAGATAGTCAATGTAAGTTATGTAGAATAGGAGAAGCATGACAGTGACAGACGGCACCATCTTTGCCACTGGGTTCTGAATTACATGAAGTCTCAAGAAAAGAGATTTCTTCATGCCCCATTGCCAACCTTCACATTGGCGTAATTGGGCCCCGATAGAGGCTAATATGCATGGTTGCTTGCAACCTTGGGTTGGTAGTAGAAGAAAAGCACAAATATGGCATAATTTATATTTCTTTTTCTTTTGGTTTACAATGGTGCCTTGCAAGTATTGAGCAAAGAAGTGCAATACATCTCTTGTAAGAGATACAACTTGTGATGAGGACAGGCATAAATGTATTGACAAGGCTGTCAAACATGCAGTGCAGTCTAAAAAATGAAAGATATTCCCATAGGAAAAAGCATACCGGCTGCAGAAAGGGATCACAAGAGGAATCATATTAAAACACTTTTGGAATTTCAGTACAGAGACCCAGTTCGAGAGGAGCAACTGTTTGACCAGTATCAACTTACTGACCCCGATTCCTTACCCTTGTATCCGGCAATTGAAAAGATAATGCTAAAAGCCTGGTTAAAAATCGATAAAACTGGTTTCCTTTCATACTGTCTCAGGGTTACACTTTAAAGATTTGTTAAAAGTGGCTTTACACCTATCATTACAGTAAATGTTTTGCTTGAAATTGTGATGCTTAAATTATCGGTGGTGCCCGAAGAATTTCAACCTGGTAATCAGGTAATCCGTAATTAGTAATTATTTTATGTTCAAAATATTTTATTGAATTTTCATAAGCAATAAACAAAGACAATACAAAAAATATTATTTACAGAGAAATACTCAATTACAATTTAAAGGTATCAAGAACATCAATTAATTTACAGCAGGTAACAACAGTAAATATATATTCATTGAAAAAACAAAAGGGGAGGGAAAGGAAACATCTATAATAATATTGCAATAACTATAAAATAGAACTACTATAACGTGAATATTGGACTACCATAATAGCAATATATAACTCAATGTAAATATGTATTTAAAGATAATATATCAACATGTTTCCAAAAAGAGTGATAAGAATTGTAATTATAATTAATACCATTCAAAGATAACTGAGCTCCTCTTCTATTACAAATAACCCATGACCACCAAGCATGAACTGACAGTAATGAAACATCTTTCCAATAGGATGTAATGGATTTTAAAGCTGCTGATCGTAGAAAATTAAAAAGTTTGCCTTCTAAGGGCCAGATGTAGGTAGGCTTTTACCGGTCGGTAACGGCCGAATTCGGCCGTTACCGATCGGTAAAAGGCATTTGAGATGTAGGGGGCAGAATCGGTAAATTTACCGTTCTGTAAATTTACCGATAGGTAATTTTACAGAATCTGTAAATATACCGGTCGGTAAATTTACTGACCGGTATATTTACAGAATCTGTAAAATCGATATGTAGGTGGGACTCTTATGAGTCCCACAAGGCCTTAGAAATCGGTATTTTACCATCAAATTCAATTTGATGGTGAAATACCGATTCAGGTGTGCATGCAAATGTGCGCATGCACACCTGTGCCATATGACAGGCAGACCTGCCCTTAGGGCAGGTCTGCCTGCCATATGGCCCCCGAACCTTTTTTGGGGGTGCTAGAGGGTGTCAAAGTGACACCCCCTGCACCCTTGCCAAAAATCTGTATTTACCGATCGGTAAATACCGACCTGTAATGCCCCATTCATTCCTATGGGCTTCATAGCCCATAGGAATGAATGGAGCATTACAGGTCGGTATTTACCGAATCGGTAAATACCGACTTTTACCGATTCGGTAAATAAACATCTGGATTTCCCTACATCTCCCCCCTTCATATTTACCGACTTTTAAATACCGAATCGGTAAAATTCGGTATTTAAGGGTCGGTAAATATGCTTTACCTACATCTAGCCCTTTGTCATTTACATTTTACGAGAGAACAGCAGATTTGCAGATTAACATTTTAAATAAAACATCATCATGAATATTACATTTCTTTTTTATAATATCCCAAACTTCAGTCAAAAATTCAAAACTAAAGGACAATCAAAAAGCACATGTTGTAATATTTCTGAACCAGTATATAATTTAGTGCCAACAAGTTGAAGACAGAAGAAGTTTAGCTTTAAATAAACGTATTAGAGTCCATTAACAGTTATAAAATATGTGAGTTAGTTTGATAAAGCGAAACAGGTAACCAACCAGAAATACTATTGAACCAAATATCTTTCCATGTATCAATAGAAAAAGAGTTTGAAAGTTCATTATTCCAAAATATTGAGATCATATTAATGTTAGTTCCTAGAGAAATGGAAAGTGTTTCATATAATATAGAAACACCATGAGATAAAGTGGAAGCAGTTTGAATATAAATTGATAACTCAGATTTAATATTAGAAGGACTATTGTGAGGAAATTAATCTAAAATATAATTACACAAAAATGCATATTTGGAAAAATCAGAAGGAGGTAAAATAAATGTTGTTAATAAAGCTTCAAAGGATATGAGTGCAATATGGTAATACACATCTTTGAGATAAAAAATACCAGCGCTAATGCATGAATACCAAAATCTAACATTTCTGTTGAGTTTAATGTCTGGGTTATGCCATAATGTAGGTAAACAAAAGAGAGAGAGAGGGTATGACACCGTTAGGTGGGGAGGGAACTCCTGGTCCCCTAGACTAGATATAACATAATCAAATGGAGGAGTGCCCCCAAGAGGTTAATGATAACCTTCTGGCTTACAAGGTGCTCAGATTGTACCCCAACTCGGGACAACCTTTGTTCTTAGAAGACCTCTCACTCACCAACCTAGTTGGTGACATGCTTCATCATCGGGGTCCCACCCACAGAGCCAAGTGCCATCTGAGTGTGCTGCGACACCTGACTACAGTGGAGCTGGTTTGGAAATGTTATATGTGCAATTAAAATTAAGTGAGTGTGTTAAATTAAGAGTTGTCCAAAAACTGCTCACTCAGAGACTTTATTCTGGAGTGTTTGGGCAACATTAAAAACAAGTGGGGCACCTCTGTCTAATTAGGTAGACTATGGTGTCAAAAGATGTGTGTTATAATAAAAAAGGGTTTAAAATGGTCTAAATGTTTCAACCTATGTGTGATTCTAAGGTTTTCGACAGGACCAGGGTGTAGAGGTCTGGGTGGTGTACACACCCTAAGGTGTACCCTACCCTCGGCCTCGCCATCTTTAACCTCTAGGGGGCACTCCTCCATTTGATTATGTTTTATGCCATAATGTCAGATCTTCAGTAGTGAATCTAAATCATTAAAAATTAGTGGGTAATGGAAAAGGTTCTACTAATGATTATTCAATAGGAAAACAAATAGGGAGATTACTCAAAAAGGAATGGTTAAACCATACGGAACTTTGTTTTAAAATAAAGCTTCATGGTAATAAGAAGTCAGGTAATCCAAAACCTGCATTACATTTGGGCATTTTTAAATGTATATAACTAATATGAACTGACTTGTTATTCCAAAGAAATTTGGAGAGAAGTTTATCTACATCTTTGTAAAACTGTTTCCAGTCTGGGTTTTCCAGAGAGCCTGCTGTTCGCTCTGCGCAGTCGGAGCTGTTGCCGTGAGGGGAGGTGAGGAGCCTGCCGCCCTACCATTTTGCCATAACGCCGCTTCTGCTGCCGCTTCTGTAGACCCGGTTGCCAGACGGGGGTCGGCGCGATGCTGAATCGCCCAGGCGGAGGGAGCATAGGCGGCAGTTTAGCGGAGAAGCACTGCACCACAATTGTGCAGCAGAGGGCGCCAGACACAACGAGCCACAAACGATGAGCAGTTACGAGGAGAAGGAGGCAAGAGGTGAGGGGCGAGAAAAGCTCCGTCGAGAAAACCCCCGGCGGTCTGCAGCCTGCGGTGGTTTTGAGAACCGCAGAAACTCGGGGCCTTGGTGCTGGAGATGAGAAGCGGTGAAAAGCTCTGAGCACTGCGAGGAGGGGGAGCGCTGAGCCCAGTGGGGGTGAGTAGAGATTCCAGCAGCTCAGAGCACTGAGCACAGTGAAATGAAGGGATAGTGAGGCTGTCACTGCGTGGGCCGTGAGCACCGTTTTGCTTTGTTTTGACTTACTCGTCCGAACTCAATCAGAAATCAGACTAGCGGTTCCTGCCCGTGTTTTGGGTGCTGTCGCACAGGCGCACAGGTGCAAAGAAAGCTAGTAGGAGCAGCCTGGCAGAAAGTGTGGTAGCCTCGCTCTCCCTTGTCCACGGTCGCTGCTCACGCACCAGCATAGAGGCACAGTGTCAGCTAGGCGCCCAAGCTGCAGTAGCAGGGCTTGGCACACCGCCCTGCCTTGGCCCCCGTCACCTAGTCCTGGTAAAGATCTACAAAAGAGCGTGTTAAGGGCGCACAAAGAGCGCACAAAGTGGAATTAACAAGGGACACACAGCTCCCACAGAAGATCAGCCATATAAAAGGATGACAAAAAAAAGAGAAAAAAAAGCAGCCAGCAATCTGAAAACAGCCATACAAAGTCACCAGACCTGTGTAAGGCTGCACCGAGAAACTTGAGGAGCGCAAAGCCCGCAGCTCAGGACAAGAAGTCCTTTTTAAAATCGCCAACAAGAGGACTCATCACACAATTCTTGGCAAAACCTACGCCCAACCCAGAGAGCACACTACAGAGGGCAGCGCAACAACAACTTAAGAGCAGTGAGGAGTTGGGCAACAGCCCAGGGAGCCAGCTCCTTCTAACACTGCCAAATACTCAAATACAAAGCGCAATTACAGGGAGCTCAAGCCCAGAAAGAAGACGCTCTTGTTCCTGCTCAGGGCTGGGACATCCATCTGGAACAATAAGTGACAAAGTAAGCATCTGCATCGCACGTGACAGTAGAAAGAGAGATCAAGTTACAACAGCCCAAATACACTGTCAGGATCAATCAACGGCGAATTCTCCGGAGTTGAGGGAATCACCAAGAATCAGAGACTCTGGTTTAACAAACATAGGAGTGTCAGAGCAGTCCCAATATGCGGGATATCTATCCCCAATATTCCTCCAAAACCTGGAATCTAAGATACAAAGAACATTAGCGCTGACTCCAACCTGCTATAGAAGCTGCCATGAGAACCGATGTACACCTTCTTCTTCACCATGTTCCCAAAGTCAAAAGCTACAGGAGAGTAGCGTCACTCTTGAACAAGGTGCATCCCCTTCTGGAGAAACAGTGCAAAATATGGCCAGATCTCTGCTCTGGCAATCAAAGAAAATGGAGCTACAAATTGATCTCTTAGCAACCATCGCGCAACGCCTAGCGGAGCTGTACAACAAGGCAAACATACTGGAGCAAAAGCTTAGTGATATCCAGATCAATTGTAGAGGCACTTGCACGTGTGCAGCCCTCATGGACACATGGGCAACACTCCCAGAAATTCTTAAAGGTATGGTAGAAGCACTAAAAACGCAATCAGAATCTCCGAGCAATAAGCACAGTTCTAGTCCTGCTCTAATTTTAGAAAGCCAGTCAGGTATAACAGGCAGAGGCAACCCTGTGGATTCAACAACAATCTCCGAGGCACAAGACGTTCCGACACTAAACAAATCCTTTAGTAGACCTTCCAGCTGCAACTCCAACAACAGTAATCTGTCCCCGGGAAAGCTTCCAGAAGACAATAATGTCAACCAGACAAGGATGGAGAACCAGTTGTCAAGGAGGGCCAAGAAAAAGCTAAGGAAACAGGAAAAAAAGCTAAGACAGCAAAAAAACGAGCCATTTTTTTACCAACTTACTTTCAAACAGCACAAAGTACCACAGAGACAAGACGTCTCTTCCCGATCTTTATAAAAAATCAATCCTCAAAGAATTCAACAGGCACAGTTCCACCCTCCCCAGGGAAGGCAGAAGAGAGGGATAGATCCAAACAATCAAACCCTCACACAAAGGACACTGAAAGCCCAACAAGCACGGTAATTAGAGTCCTATCATCATCCGACATGAACAACGAAAAGAGAGAGCAAAGAAGTTCTGAGGACGAACGAAAGGTCCTAGCTTCTGGGCCTGAGACTTGTATCAATAAGGGACACCTTGCCCCAAGTGGGCAGAAAATGAGCGAACAATCAGAACAGCCGACTCAAAGTTTGGTACAGCAGCAGGCCTTAGGCCAATGGTCCCCAGGCACTAGACACATTGCAAGTAACAGTGAAGGAGAACCAAACGCTCAGAGCTATACAAATCAATGTAGTAAACTAACACACGAGGTGATCCTAACCCCTAGATACCAAATCAAAGGTAAGCATGATATTCTAAACAGGGGCAATATACTCAGACTCTTCAAGCACATTCCGTATCTCATGGAAATACAATCAATAGACCTAGTTTGGGTTAAATTCATAGGTTTAACCAGCGATTCTCATGGAGAATCAACCTCAATCGGATTAAGTCGACACGCCCAAGTGGGGCTCACAATGGAGGAAACAGCAAAAATGGCTGACTGGGGGATTGATATAGCATTCCCCATCCCGGAGAAATACCCACATGTATTAGCAGTAAATTCGCCAACAAAGGAGATTTTTTCGGTATTAAAGGGGACGGCAGTCAAACAAACAGGGATAAGCGTGGCAAGGGAACAGAGTCTCCTCAATGCTTATAAGATAATAAGCTCAGCAGAGCAAAGGGCAGTGTTCCACATTGTTCCAAATCACTCTGCAAGTCAAAACATGCTGAGGGGACCGGAAGACGTGAGCCCGCGACGGCATACCCAACAGTATTAAGGGTCACGGCATTTTGAATAAGAACCAAAAAGGGGGGAATAACACGCGCCTGTCAATTGTATCATGGAACTTCGCAGGGCTAAAAAGAATGCTCGATTGCAAGGCAGCATGTTCATACCTACAAGAAAACGACATACTTTGTCTACAAGAGACTTGGGCCACTGAACCTCTAATTCTCTCAGGTTTCTATGAAGTTCACACTGCTGCAATAAAAAGTAATATTTTTGGGAGAGCAGCAGGTGGGCTTTCAATTTACATCAATCACAACCGCAAATTAGAGGTAAACTCAATAGAAACTAACTCTGCTAATCTCCAAGCAGTTTTGATTTCCGGCCTCAAAAGCAATACCAGCGCAATCGGTCTGTTGATAATCAACTGTTATGTAAACCCCTCCACAAAGCAAAAAAAGCAAGTTATAAAACTATTATCTGAAAAAATGGACAGTTTCATAAACAAACATGCTTCCCATCTCCCAATTATTGCAGGGGACATGAACATCAGGGGCCTAGGAGATGATATAAGACACAGACCTAGCGCAACTGAAGTGGTGCCCCTACATCGGCTGTTGAATGAGCATAACATGGTCTCCACTCAGGTCACCAAGAAGGCAGTGGATTCTCAATGGCTGCCTTTGCCCACATTCAAGAACAAGTCAACAATTGACTACATCTTTATCGCTGAGAAATTGGTAACTTACTTCAAAGACTTCGAGGTGGGAGATAGAGAGGAAAGTGACCATAAGCCACTGAGGGTCACACTTGACATAAAGGGGAAAATTGCAAAACACCCCGGAACTTTGGGAACCTCAACCGAGGAAGAGTATCATACGTTATTGAACAGAATAAAATGGACCACAAAACTAAGTCCAGTTCTTATGGAATGGGTCACCCATAAAGAGCAGTGCCAAACTTTGGCTCCCCCCCTGGAGCACTGGAGGGATCTACTGGAGGAACTAAAATTGGTTCTAGGACAGGACAGGGGTAACAGGAATGCTGAAGGTCTACACCCGCAAAACCACCCACTGCAATTAAACCCCAGGGATTTAGATCAAACAAAACGAAGACTAACAAAGGCATTGAAGGCGAGAAGAAAAGGAGAGACAAATCATCTCAGTGTGGAAATAAAAGTGATACGAAGTGAACATAGGAAAAAAATATGGGAACTTCGGTGAAAGAAAATTGAGGCGGAGTGGTTGAAAATATTTAAAATGCTCAAAGAAAAAGGCCAGTCTCGACTTTGGAGATACATCAGCAAACTAAGCCACAACGGCCAAAGTAAAGAAAGTGGGGTGGCAGCAGCGGAGTGGGTCAAGTATGCACTACAATTGTACACAACGGATCTGGAAAGGAAGGTTAAGCAAGAACAACAAAATCTACTAGACAAAGAAGAAGTAGACACGTGCTCGATCACTAACACAAAAGAGATAATCATCCTGATCAAGAAAATGAGGTCAGATGGTGCACCGGGCCCCAATGGAGTGCCAGCGGCAGTATTCAAAGTGGCATACAGATTCTGGGCAGATCAGCTAAGCCCTCTCTTCAAGCATGCCTTTGAAACGGCCTCCATTCCATCATCGTGGAAAGGTTCAATTCTATTTCCTATATACAAAAAAGGAGACCGCACAAAACCAGAAAATTATCGGCTAGTGGCCCTTTTAGATATCGAGGCAAAGGCAAATGCTAGAGTGCTGCTGAAGGAACTGGAAAGCTGGGCAGAAGAGAACAACATCCTTCCTTTTTTCCAAACAGGATTCAGGCAACAATGTTCCACAGTAGACAATATCATAGCACTAGGATACCTGTCCAGACGGGCGATCCAGCCCGCTCAGCCCCCTTTGTTTTGCTGTTTTGTAGATTATAGTGCAGCATTCGACCGGGTAGACCGTGGCACACTATGGAGAAAACTTACCAACTGGGGTATACCTCAAATGCTGCTAAAGGCAATAAGATCTCTATATGAAGGGAACTGGGTATGGATCAAGACTAGTCAAATGTCACTGACCAACAAGGTCCACACCAACAGCGGCCTTAAACAATGTTGCGGTCATTGCACCTCTCCTTTTCAACATCCATACATGGACCTGGGTCAAGCACTGGAGGGGGCAAACTTAGTCATCCCGAAGATGGGGAACGTGAGGCTGCAAATTCTTCAATATGCCGACGATCTTGTAATTTTGGATCATACCAGGATTGGCTTGCAGAAAGCCTTAGATGCGCTAAACAGCTTCAATCAAAAGAACAACCTACTGGTAAACCAGGACAAGACCAAAATCCTCATCTTTGGAAAGTACCATCGAAAACAGACAGCTCAATGGCGCCTAGGGGATCAGCAAATTAGATCTTACAAAAATTACAACTACTTGGGTCTCAGGCTCACGGAAGGGGCAAAATCAACTGCTCATCTGAAATATCTAAGAAATAAAGGTGCTGGGATTATTTGCAGCTTGAGAAATCTCAATCGAAAATTATATAGCCCATTCACGGAACCCATTCTGAAAGTTCTAAAAGCAAAAACAGTGCCCTCAATTAATTACGGCCACCTAACCTTTCCCGGCGCCTTTGAGAATTTCTACATGAGCTTTCAATCTTCCACATACAAGAATGTGCTGGCAATCCCACGACAGGCCAGGAGAGCCAGAGTAAGGCTGGAGTTGGGCCTATCTCGCCCAGACATCTCTTGCCAGGGGGATACAATAAAATACTACATCAGCACTTTGAGAGCTCCAGCAACAGCCATGAAAGCTCAAATTAAATCAATCTTTGAAGAAAAGGGTTCACCATGGCAAGCACAATTGACAGGAGCTATTCAATCGCTAGAAATAGAGGAGCAAAACCTGTTCAATATTAATATTTCAATTGCCGCATGGAAAAAAGCAGTGAACAGACAGGTGAAGAACATTTCATTCACAAGAGATCTGGAAAGTCTGCATCACCATCCAAATCTCTCCACACTGGACGCCTCTTACAAAGTGGAGAAAGCACAGCCTTATTTTGAGCAAGCACTATCAATTCAAGTTCGAAAAAAGATCACTTATATGAGGCTCTTGGTATTGCCCATTGTGGAGTTCAATCAAAGCTGGGCCCGTACGGACAAATTAATAGCATGCAGACTTGGTGACTACCATCAGGAATCCTGGTATCATTTGCTGTGTTGCTGCCCAAAGCTAGCCAGTGAGAGGCATCGCTTGGTCCTCCCAATCTGCAGAACTCAGGGCCTCAAGCGATGCAGCGAAATCTCGGACTTGTGCTTTTCGTCCACAGAAAGTCAAATAGCAGCATGGCTGGGGAAATTTACAGACCTAATCCGTGCAGGACTAACCGCAAATGCTGAGCCGCAGAAATACATCTGCAGGTCTGAATGCAGGGGAGAGATGGACAAACCTCTATCTTATAAATGAATGCTCTTTGCACTAAAACAGTATTACTAGAACATGATACTGTAACGAATGTTTTAGGTCAAATTAGACTGTGGCAATAATCAGGAGTTTTAACCTATTTGGTTTTTAGATAATTATTTTAGAATGTTAGCATATTGTAATGATTTTATTTAATCGAACAATAAAACCTTTTTCAAACTTTCAATCTTTGTAAAACTTTAAAGAAAATTGAGTAGGAATCATGGCAAGGGTATAGAAAATTTTAGGAGCAATACTCATGTTCATAGAATCCATTCTACCCCACCATGAAAGGTGAAGTGCAGACCATTTGGATTCTTTATCTTTAATATAATTTAAGTTAAAGTCACAGTTCACTGATAGTGTTGATTTTATGGATAAAGAGAGCACAATACCAAGATATTTCAATTCATCCTTTTGCCAAAATATTTCATTCATGAGTAACATATCAGGAGTATAATAAATATTTAAAGGAAAAAAGGCAGTTTTATTAGTATTTAACTTATATCCAGAAACTGTAGAATACAACGAAATAATCTCCAATAGGGAAGGAAATGAGGATAGAGGATCACTTATAAATAAATGTACATCATCAGCATATGCTAAGGTTTTAATAATAGCATCCCTAATATTGATTCCTGTCATTTTATCACATTTTATTATGGAAATAAGTAAGGATTCAATACCAATAGGAAACAAAAGCGGGGAAAGGGGACAACTTTGTCTTTACCCTCAAAAAAGAAAACATTGGTTTGAAATGTGGATATTGATAAATAATGAGCAGTAGGAGTAAAGTATAAAGCAGAAATCATGCGTATAAAAATGTCACCAAAATTAAATGATAGTAAAATACAAAAGTGAATTTTATCAAAAGCTTTTTCAGCATCTAATGCGAGAATATCTGATGGTAGAGATAAAGTGGAACTTTGTTCAATAACATGTAGCAAAGTTCTAGTATTGTTGGCAGAGTATCTATTCTTCATTAAACCAGATTGATCTGGATGAATAATAGATTCTAACACAGAGGATAATCTAGAAGCAAGGTTTTTGGCATATTATTTACAATATTGGTTTATAAAAGAGATAGGACGATCATTTGACACAAGTGTAGGGTCCTTATCAGGTTTCGGAAGTACAACAATTAAAAAATGTTGAAATAAATGAGGTTTAAGCTGTGATTGAAATTCTTTATAAAACTCAGCAGGAATACAATCGGGACCAGGGGACTTATTTGTTTTAAGGGATTTTATGGTTGATAGACTTTCATCTCGAGTCATGGGCGTATCAAGTTACATTTTATCTGATTAAGAAAACTTGGGTAATGCGCATTTAGTTCAAATTCAAAATCAAATTTTTATTTAATTTAATTTATAATTGCAGGAGAAGAGACAATATTATCAACTCACTTTTTTATCAGATAAGATATCAGATTTTATCATCTATATGATTTTCCTGTATAAGACAAATATCTGCTATGCAATTAACTAAATAATCTAACATTTTCGTACGCTTAACAGGATGACGTAATCTCTTAACATTTAAAGAAATTATTTTAACATTATGAACACTAGCCATAATAGAAGAGAAAGAAAAAGAGATCAAGAAGAGGAGGGAAAAAGTAAGGAAAGAGTATGAAATATAGTATCTCCAGAAAAAGACAAAAAGGAAAGAGTAGGTTAAAGAATAAACAAACTAACATAGAAAAGACGACAACAAATAAACATTAATCAGAAATGGGAAATGCACACCTGCTTTACAAGCATTACCAAACTGTTGGAGCCCAGTGTGGAATCTACAATAGAATTATGCAGAAATACATATTTAAAGCAGTGCTTAAGTAGCAGAATTATGTATATCCAGAGAATGCTGTGAACGTTGGTCCAGGAGCGATTTTACATCTGGACACCGGCAGAACCTAGAAACATACAGGAATACACATTAAAGCAATGCTCGAGTAGCAGTATCATACGTATCCATAGAATGCTGTGAATGTTGGTCTAGAAACAATTTCAAATCCTGTGGACGTTAAAAGGACTTAGAAAAATTGTCTTTCCAAATTCTCATTGTTGAAGGGTCAAAAAGACCGTACTTAAAACCAAGGCTTCTCAACTGAGGATGAAGTTCAGCGAAATCTTTATGAGTCTTAACACTGTCTTTGGCGAAGTCTTGGTGAATAAAAATCCTAATACCATTGACCATTAGGAAAGGAATATCCCATGCTGCTTTCCTTATCAAGACCAAATGATGTCTTTGTCTTGGTTTAGTATGGCTAGGATTACGATGGGACGGAATCCTATGTGCTTTATCAATCTCAAATTTCTCTGGAAATGTGATGTTTAAGAGACCAGGTAGCAAATTCTCCAAATATAATCTGCAATTGGAACCTTCCACATCTTCTGGCAAATTACAAATATGCAGGTTATAATGCCTATAATATCCAGAAGGAGAGCAGACATAGGATTTTTGCAACACGTAATGTAAAATCATCAATTTTTACTTTGTCGTCTTGTATTTTAATTGAATTGTCTATAACTTTCATTGACATGCTAGCCATATCCTTGCACAAGTTTTTAATTTCTGACACAATAGTGTCAGTGTTAGCATGAAGTGCTTGAAGTTCTTCAATATTTACATTTAAGGAAGGTAACTGGATTCCACCACTTTAGATTTTATTGGAGGATGAGAAATCTGTTGCTTTCTCATATTATAAGGAGTTTGTGCAATTTTATTTTCTATTTTCTTTTTGTAAAAGTTAATGATGCAAATATAAGTAGACTCAAGAAAAGGAGATAATTGTAGTAAAAATGCTTCAAAAGAAAGGCTGGTGCAGCAGCTAAAACAGGTTCTGGGTGTGGCTAGGCCAAAGCCAGACCCTTTCCTGAGCATTCACTCCGCCCCCCTGACAAGAAATCTGGGTTGTACATTGAAGCAGAGCATGGAAAGACACCAGAAAGGAGAAAACACCACCTCCGACGTATAGAAGACCAGGAAAAACAGTAACAGCAACAGGTGAGGCTTCAAAATGCCTTTCCAGAAAATTTCTGACTGGAAATATATATTTATTCGTAAAAAAACGGGCGATTCCGGTGCGTAGCTCACCGGGGCAGCCATTTTGAATTGCGCGCTCGCGCGTCTTCTATAATCAGTAATTTTTTGTTGTTTGATGAATTGAAATCATTACATGTCTAGAACTAACTGTTACAGGTACACATAAAAATGTCAATTATTACGACTGTCACATTATTAATAAAGCTATTAAAAGAATGCAACCCATACTATTTCTTGGAGAGCGTCACAGCACCATCTGAGCTGAGTTAAAATTGATTAAAAATAAGATCAAAATTAGTTTTGATGGTTTTAGCAGCTTCAAGCATTAGGAAAACGTCCAGATTTATGGAAGTAGGGGCTAAAGTGCAAAGTGTCAGCTAGTAAGGCCAAGTGATGCTTGGGACTCGTACTGTTTAGCAAGGGACACTTCAAGATATTTTTAATCTAGACTGGTTAGCGCCACAGCCCCCTTGAGTGAGGGTGACCACGATGGTGCCCGAGTCTGGTATGTGTAAAACTTACAACTACAGATTACAAGGCCTCATGTCCATGGGGCATGTTGGGTCTAGCCCTTGCAGATGTCTGCGTCTCCTGAAAGCTGGAAGCTGAACATGTGGTGTACAACAAAGTGCTAATACCATCCTGTGGTATCATTGGTAAGTGCAAGTCGAACAGAGGGGCTGATTACAATGGCGGAACGATTACCATCATGGTAGAGATCGTTCCGCCATCACAATGAGATTTACCCACCACCATATTAGGATAGCGGTGGGTATCACGGCGGACACAAAGTCTGTCCAGCGCTTTTCCATTTTCATCTGCTCGTAGCAGGTGGTAAATGTATGCAGGGCCAGTGCTTGGCGTCTGGTGTGCAGGAGTAGGAGTAGGAGGGGGAAGGTTTGGAATCTGAGGTTTGGGTTGGGAGGCAGATTAATTGTGTGCTCCTGGTGAGGAAGTAGGTGATCCATTTGAGGGTCAGTCTTTGGATGCCTATGTTGTTCAGTATTGTGGTTTGCATACGGTGGAGTTGATGTCAAAGGCTTCTGAGAGGTCCAGGAGGATGAGGGTCACTGTCTCCCTTTGGTCAAGGAGTGTTTGAATGTTGTCAGTAGCTGTGATCAGTGCTGTCTCGGTTCTGCGTTTGCTGGGAAGTTAGACTGGGAGCCATCCAGGAGGTGGTGCTGTTCAAGGTGGCTGGGTAATTGTTGGTTTATTGCTTCCTTAATGACGGTGGCTGGGAAGGGGAGCAGTGAGATGAGGCTGTAGTTGCTCAGTTAACTGGGGTTGGCTGTGGGCTTCTTGATTATGGGCTTGACTTCTGTGTGTTTCCATTCTTCAGGGAAAGGTGCTGCATCCTTCGAGATGTTGAGTAGGGTGGCGTGTTGGCCAAGCACTGTTGCTCTTAGGTTGAGGATACGGTGGGGGCAGAGGTATCCAGGTGGTCATACGAGTTTACGCTGGAGGGGGCTTGTTTGTGTGTGTGCAGTTCTTTTCATCAAGGAAGTCCTTGAGATTGGGTTGGGTGTCAAATTTGCTGTAGATCTTGGCAATCTTGTCATGGAAGAAGTTTGGGAGGTCGTCACAGAGGTTCTGAGATGGAGTTCTGTTGGTGGTTTGGCTGCAGGGTTGCTGAATGTCTTGACGAACCTTTACGGTTGTTGGATCTTGCTTATAAGCGTGATATCAGGGCTATCTTTTTTGGTCTCATGTATTTGTAGAAGGTCAATATTGTGTGCTGAGTAGTGTCTTTAGTAGTGCAGCATCTTCTTTCGAGGAGTTTGCAGTGGCGCTTGGTAGTTCTGATGTCCTCAGTGTAACAGCTAGCCTGTTGAAGGGATCTTCTTTGTGTGTTTTTCTTGATGGAGGTCATGATGCTTCTGCCGTATGTGATCCAGACGTTGAAGCTTTTGATGTCTTTGTTCACTTTGTGGTGGTGCGTATGTGGGTAGAGGGCAAGGGCATTAGTCAAATTACTTTTGGATGTTTTGTCCAACTGCGGCTTGCAGAGTTGGCTCAGATGGCAGAAGGAGGATTGGACTGGTGTTGGTGAAGGGGACAATGGAGTGGGCAGTTCATGGTGTGGCTGTAGTGTACTCTGTCACTAGAAGTGAAGATGATGTTGAGAGGTTGTCCTGCACTGTGGATGGGGTCCTTGACAATCTGGGTGAGCCCAATGCTGTTGACACTGTTGATGAGGTTGTTGGAGTTAGAGTAATTTTCAGCATCGCAGTGGAAGTTGTGGTCACCTAGGAGGATGTAGTCCTTGGAGCCAATGGTGAGAGGTGCAATAAAGTTGGTGATGAAACTGCAGAAGATGTTGCGGGCTCCTGGTGGGAGGTAGGGTAGGGTGTTCCTGATAGTGTTTTTCTTGTTCGTGAGGGAGGTCTTGGGACTGCTCCGGGAGCTAATCACATCAATCTTCGACACAAAACCAGAGTTCTTCAGGTGAGATCCACAACAAGAAGTCCAAAAAGTGAAAGAGCTCTTCAATTTCTCTGTATCACTCTCATTCTTCAAGTACCTCAAAGGACTGATGATACAGATAAAGGCCCTGACACCCAGGTTGTTCCTGTGGAGCAGGCATCTGGCAATGGGTCTGTTCCACTTCTTTCCAGGTTTCCAAGAGCTGGAGCGACCTCCATTCAACCCATAGAATTTTATGTGGCCATGAGCCTCATTTTGGGCCATTGAATCCATCAGGGGCGTCTTAGGGCCCCATGGGTTCGGTAGGGTCATTGACTGGGCTCAGCTGGCTGGTCCGCTCTTGGTGCTAGTCAAACCCTCAAGATCCATTGGTAGGTCTGAATCACCACAAGGCGCAACTTTGCAAACTCCTTTTGGGACCATTCCAGTAGCATTGTGAAATCCGACTGATACAGAGCCAGACTGGTGTCCTCCGACATTAGCTCTGAGGCAGACCTGGCCAGCACAGCCTGAACTGGAGATGGAGCCCTATTTTCCCTACAGTCCCTCTGAGGAACATGAATATAGGGGATCTGAGGATCCCTAAACTAGGCACCTAGCAGAGTCCATATTCTATGACACCTAGTATGAGGACCTGGCTGATGCCAGTAATCTGGACACCTCAGTAGATGCTGACCTTATCTTTTTCCCATAGTGACTATGGAGAAAGAGACTCCTTTTGAATGGTGGTCTAGGTGGTGACTGAGGTCCTGGGGCTAAAGCTGCCCATAATCAAGGTCAAGACCACTGTTTTGACAGAGGTGCTTCTGCCCAGGATATCCTCATCAGAACCCTTGCTCTCCTTTAATGAACACCTCACAGGTTTCCTACTCAGGCCTGGGCCGAGCCCTTTTAAGGCAATCCTATTACAAGGACCATCTAACGCCCCTATCACCCTGCTCCAGTTATTCAGCTTTTCTCTGCCTGCAGACCACCTCTGAGAGCCTGGTGGTCCAGGCCTTAACCACCAGGATAAATCCTGAAACATTTCCTACCACAACTCTGGATATAGATTCCAAGAGGCTGGATACGTTCGGAAAGAGAAGTTTCTCTTCTACCAGCGTGGCTGCAGACTGTGAACACTGCATGCTTAGTGAGCCATTATTCCCACACTGTGTTGGATAAAGTTGTGCAAGTGCTGTCCATGGACCCAGAGGAGGCATAGGCCATACTCTCTGAAACTATTGTTGATGGGAGGGATGCGACAAAGTTCACCATCAGATGTGGATTGGATACAACCAACTCACTGCATACAGTCGTTGCTTCCATGGTAGTGCTTCAATGTCATGCCTGCTGAACACAACTGGCTTCTTGGAGAATGTTTAGGCATCCCTTATGGACATGTCCTTGGATGGGACTTGCCTTTTCTGTGCCAAGGCGGATTTGGCTCTTAACGTTTTAAGGATAGTAAGTGCCACCTCATAAATGACAGAGGAGACAAACTCAGCTGTCAATGCCTGATGGATAATGAATGACATCTTGATCCCGAGGTGGTTCAAGGTCTCTGTGAAGATTAGAGAGAACTTTGGTTAGATCTGTTTGTTACCACTGAGAAAGTGCAATGTTAGCACTTCTATGCGCTGGAGATTCCAAGGTGGCTTTTTCTCGGAGATGCATTTTGTCTTGAGTGGACCTCAAGATCCCTATATGTCTTTCCGCCAATACCACTCCCAAGTCATCTTAGTGGCCCAGGATCGGGTAGGCAGAGTCTGGTATCCTGAACTCCTGAGCATGAGCATCTATCCTTTAACCAAGCTGCCCTTTCGGGAGGATCTCCTTTCACAGGGGTTCAGTGACAGAATATCGACCTCAAAAACATTGATGTAAAAAATAGAGGGAAAAAAATAGGATACAAAAATATTGACTGTCTAAACTTAAAAAGGTAAATACAAAAATATATTTGTTTAAAATATCAATTTTTAAATATATATAATTTTAAATATTAAAATCAACATATATTAAATGCTAACTTTAATTTATCAGAATAAATGAAAATATAACTAAACTAATATTTTAAATATTAATATAATTAAAAAAATAAACAACATATTATCAAAAATATATGTATACATTTTTACAAATAAACAATTTTACTTACCCTAAAATTGATATTCTTGACACCGATATTCTTGTACTCGATTTCCATTCCACAGTATTTCAAAACTCAATATTAAGGTTAATTCGACATTTTTTACTTGATATTCTGTCTCACAACCTTTCGCAGGAACAGGGCAGGGCCTTGCCCCTGAACCTGCACACTCTCCACCTACATGCATGAAGACTGAGCAGCAACAGATGAGGGTGTTTGATCTCTCTCCTTTAGTGTGTGATATTATCATGACAGCCTTCTGGAAAATGATTTATACCTGCTGATGGGACGAATTTGTAGCTTGTGGTGTGGTACCAAACCTGTTGATCCTGTGTCTACACCCTTGTCTGAAGTTCTTTTGTTTGCTTCATCTTTTGCCTGGCAAGACTTTGCTTTAAGCGCAGTTAAAGGGTAACATTTTGCCATGTCAGACTTCCTGTGGTTCCTGGAAAAGCTTTTCCTGTACAAGTCACCTGTTGCGAGTCTTTGTCTTAAAGGTTTACAACACTTTTCCTCCTACGTCCTTTATTCTGCCCAATGTCAACTTAATTTAGTTCTCACCTTTCTCATGTGTTCCACAGCTGTGCCTGTGCACAGCTGCCTTCTCATACGGGTAACCATCAAAATACTCTTTCTTGTGGCAATAACATCTGACTGCAGGGTTAGTGAGTTGCAGGCTCTTTCAGTGCATCCCGGTACACAACTTTTTTCTCAGACAATTTTGTCCTTACCACTTGTTTACCAAAGGTGATTACCCCTTTTCATGTCTGGCAGACCATCACATTGCCTACCTTTTTTGCTCCTCCTCATCCCACCAAGGAAGACAAGGGATTCCACCTTTTGGACCCAACAAGGGTGCTATGTTTTTTCATTGTTTATACCAAGGACTTCCAGGTAGACGATCAATTCTTTTTGGGCTTATCAGGTATGAAGAAAGGCAAGGCAGTTCACAAAGTAACCATCTCTAGATGGATCATCTTCTCTACACCATGGCCAAGAAGCAACAGCATGAGGGCATATTATGTTATGTTAGCGGAGCTTGTGAAGCGCATGGCTACCCCAGCAATGTGGGCACCCCAGCGCTAGCGGACAGGCAGCAGTGGTGTAAGGTGGGAGGCTCGGTGGAAGGACAGCCAGAAGATGCCTTTAGTGTAGGGCGCCACGGGGCAAAAATGCACCACGCAGGCGTCCCTGGCTAGATGGAGGAGAAGAGCCAGGTTTTAATCTGTTTCCTGAAACCCCAGTGATTGTGAGTGCAGCGAGCCAAGCTTGGGATAGAGTTCCAGAGGGCAGAGGCCAGGGACGTAAAAGAGCTCCCCCCACTGTGCTCCTGCGTACCCTGTGAGTACAAACCAGGTGCAGGTCTGCAGAACGCAGTGATCGTGTCGGCACATAGAGTGAGCAGAGCCCCTGCAGAATCTAGGGGCCCTGATAATACAGAATCTTATGGATGGTGTAGAGAGTCTTAAAGTGAATTATCTGTTCGATCAGAAGCCAGTGTAGGTGGTGCAGGAGGTGGGAGATGTGGCAATGCTTAGGGAGGGCGAAGAGAGTGCGGGCAGCAGGCATGCAGGCTCATTCAATAATATCTAAGGCTGCAACCACTACGTTAGCAAGAGGAGTCCCTGTTCTGGGCGTCTGACAAACAGCCATGTAGGCATCACTGCACACGTTTGTCAAACATTACAGCTTAGACATCAGTCAGGTCCAGAGAGATGGCCATTTTGCCCGTTCGGTCCTCCAGGACTTTTTAATATAACAGTCCGCAGACCCACCTCTGGGGAGAGATTGCTTTGCTATCTATTCTATGGTAAGAAATCTGTGGCTAGAAATCTTTATCAGATGAACTAGTCACTTACCTTCAGTAATGCCTTTTAATTAAATAATATTAATTAAAACATATTTATGAATGTATTATAATTAAATTACTTCCCGCCCTAAACTTCTATAAACACACAACCCACAACCCACTACAGAACTAAAAAACACAACATTTTAATATGTTTTTTTTATAGCTACTAAAAATTCAACTAATAAAGTAAGAACCAAACAATATTTAAACAACAATATTATGTCATATACATTTAAAATATATACTAAAAACAATACTTCAAAAACTTTATTTTAAACAACTATATTTTCACAAACAATATTAATAAGTTTTATATTTTAATAATCAATTTTACTTACCCTAAAATTGATATTCTTGACACTGATATTATTATACTCGATTTCCATTCCACAATATTTTAAACTCAATATTATGATTAATTCGACATTTTTTTCTTGATATTCTGTCTCACCACCTTTCGCAGGAACAGGGCAGGGCCTTGCACCTGAACCGGCACACTCTCCACCTACATGCATGAAGACTGAGCAGCAACAGCTGAGGGTGTTTGATCTCTCTCCTGTAGTGTGTGATATTATCATGACAGCCTTCTGGAAAATGATTTATACCTGCTGATGGGACACATTTGTAGCTTGTGGTGTGGTACCAAACCTGTTGATCCTCTGTCTACACCCTTGTCTTAAGTCCTTTTGTTTGCTTCGTCTTTTGCCTGGCAAGACTTTGCTTTAAGCACAGTTAAAGGTTAAAATGTTGCCATTTCAGACTACCTGTGATTCCAGGAAAAGCTTTTCCTGTACAAGTCACCTGTTGCGAGTCTTTGCCTTAAAGGTTTACAACACTTTTCCTCCTATGTCCTTTATTCTGCCCAATGTCAACTTAATTTAGTTCTCACCTTTCTCATGTGTTCAACAGCTGTGCCTGTGCACAGCTGCCTTCTCATACTGGTGACCATCAAAATACTCTTTCGTGTGGCAATAATATCTGAATGCAGGGTTAGTGAGTTGCAGGCTCTTTCAGTGCATCCCGGTACACAACTTTTTTCTCAGACAATTTTGTCCTTACCACTTGTTTACCAAAGGTGATTACCCCTTTTCATGTCTGGCAGACCATCACATTGCCTACCTTTTTTGCTCCCCCTCATCCCACCAAGGAAGACAAGGGATTCCACCTTTTGGACCCAACAAGGGTGCTATGTATTTTCATTGATTATACCAAGGACTTCCAGGTAGACGATCAATTCTTTTTGGGCTTTTCAGGTATGAAGAAAGGCAAGGCAGTTCACAAAGGAACCATCTCTAGATGGATCATCTTCTCTACACCATGGCCAAGAAGCAACAGCATGAGGGCATATTATGTTATGTTAGCGGAGCTTGTAAAGCGCATGGCTACCCCAGCAATGTGGGCACCCCAGCGCTAGCGGACAGGCAGCAGTGGTGTAAGGTGGGAGGCTCGGTGGAAGGACAGCCAGAAGATGCCTTTAGTGTAGGGCGCCACGGGGCAAAAATGCACCTTGCAGGCATCCCTGGCTAGATGGAGGAGAAGAGCCAGGTTTTAATCCTGAAAGCCCAGTGATTGTGAGTGCAGAGACCCAAGCTTGGGATAGAGTTCCAGAGGGCAGAGGCCAAGGACGTAAAAGAGCTCCCCCCACTATGCTCCTGCCTACCCTGTGAGTACAAACCAGGTGCAGGTCTGCAGAACGCAGTGCTCGCGTCGGCACATAGAGTGAGCAGAGCCCCTGCAGAATCTAGGGGCCCTAATAATACAGAATCTTATGCATGGTGTAGAGAGTCTTAAAGTGAATTATCTGTTTGATCAGAAGCCAGTGTAGGTGGTGCAGGAGGTGGGAGATGTGGCAATGCTTAGGGAGGGCGAAGAGAGTGCAGGCAGCAGGCATGCAGGCTCTCCATTCTGTGGAGAAGTGTGGCTCAATGGTTAGAGCAATGAAGAAGGGTGGGGTAACGCATGTCAGCCCAAAACCAGTCGCAGCTGCCATCATTGCGCCTTCTGGCAAAATTCCATCCATGCTTTTCCATTTCCAAATATTCCATAGTTTCAACCATAATATTCCACATTTTATCACATTTTCTGTGTTACTCTGTCATTTCACTACACATTCAGGCTGTGTTCTGCCATTTTCCAGATTTCAAATGCTTGAACCGTGCCCTCCGGACCTCATTTTCAAACATGATCTACGCAGTGGTTCGTCCAAAGCAATATTTATTAAAAATCCAATGCATTTCGGGCACCTCATTGCCCTTCGTCAGGGAACACTATAAATAACAATAATAGCAAAAGGTAAACATCGTGTATTCACTTACGCTAATTCAATATTAAACTTACACGTTATCTAATCTTGAATAGTTAAATGCTAGTACAACATAATCATTGTGCAAATTTTCTTCTGCAACCTGTCGCCTCAACTCTAGCGAACTCTACCTTTGTAAACAATGCTTATCCAACCACATTTTATCACTTGCATTCAGCGCTATTGTGCATAGAGACTGCCGGCTCCCATTCCCCTCCCCGTTTGTACAACATTCTCTACTCACCCTTCACCATCAGAAACCACGTGTTATACCCCCCTGTGCTTAAACATAACTGCCTCGGTTATCCCCTCAGCACGCCTTCAGTGCTACACAAAATATTCGTGTTTTGATTCACAAATCCATTTACCCATTGGTCCTCCTTACACGTACCTGCAGTGGACGCTAAAACCCATCCTCCCTTGTTTCCGATCCGGTGAAGCTAACCTCCTGTTGTTACCCCTTCATTTAAAGCTCGTTCTCTATGCTAACTTGTTCCTCATTGGCCCGTGTCGTTCGCTGCCTCTCGCTCTCGCGTTCATGTGGTGGTGCACGTCATTGTGCTTGAGACTACACAACCCATAATACCATACTAACATACGCGCATTACTAAAACGTTCCCTAATTTTTACACTTTGTTACACAGTTGCGTTTATCACTACAATATTTTAATCGTCTTTGCACGAACAGCATGTGTCATTATTAGTGTCGTTGAACATAACCTGAAAAAACATTGCTTTTATAAAAAACGAACCAGATCTTATTCCATGAATGTCAAGTCTTATTAAGATAATGAAACAAGAAATCAAAGAGACTATTACTTTTGTGGGTGCAATCCCAACGTTACGGGGAAAATTTATGAATAATATGAATGAGGGTGGGATGCACACCTTTTACTTATTTTTTAGAGTCAATATTTATTTATCTTCAGTTTGTCCAAAGTTAATCATTTACGGCGTGCAATACTGGTTTTTGTGCCTCCCCCGGTGACACCTTTGAATCAATGAAGAAGGGTGGGGTAACGCATGTCACCCCAAAACCAGTCGCAGCTGCCATCATTGCGCCTTCTGGCAAAATTCCATCCATGCTTTTCCATTTCCAAATATTCCATAGTTTCAAACATAATATTCCACATTTTATCACATTTTCTGTGTTACTCTGTCATTTCACTTCACATTCAGGCTGTGTTCTGCCATTTTCCAGATTTCAAATGCTTGAACCGTGCCCTCCGGACCTCATTTTCAAACATGATCAACGCAGTGGTTCGTCCAAAGCAATATTTATTAAAAATCCAATGCATTTCGGGCACCTCATTGCCCTTCGTCAGGGAACACTATAAATAACAATAATAGCAAAAGGTAAACATCGTGTATTCACTTATGCTAAATTAATATTAAACTTACACGTTATCTAATCTTGAATAGTTAAATGCTAGTACAACATAATCATTGTGCAAATTTTCTTCTGCAACCTGTCGCCTCAACTCTAGCGAACTCTACCTTTGTAAATGACAGAGTAACACAGAAAATGTGATAAAATGTGGAATAAATGATTAACTTTGGACAAACTGAAGATAAATAAATATTGACTCTAAAAAATAAGTAAAAGGTGTGCATCCCACCCTCATTCATATCAATGGTTAGAGCGGCAGACCCTGATGCAGAAGTCTGGCCCGGGACCAGGGTTCAATTCTCACCTCGGCGGGCCTTGGGCTCAATTTCCTCGGACCTGATCATTCTCGCCTCGGTGCCTATTCTAATCATGAGTCCCACTCTGTACCTCTGGGCAATAGCTTGCTTAATCTCCACATCGGCCCCAACAACGCTAGGATGCCTGGCTTCACCTTGGGGGTGCCCAGGAGTGGACACTTCACAAGGAAAGGCCAGGAAGGGGTCCTCAGCGGTATTCGTACAAGCGCCGAGAGGCCTCCGGGTAGTCGTGCGCTATACAAGTACCTCTACATTTACATTTACATTTACATTCAATAAGATCTAAGGCTGCAACCACTACGTTAGCAAGAGGAGTCCCTGTTCTGGGCGTCTGTCAAACAGCCATGTAGGCATCACTGCACACGTTTGTCAAACATTACAACTTAGACATTAGTCAGGTCCAGCGAGATGGGCATTTTGCCCGTTCGGTCCACCAGGACTTTTTATTATAACAGTCCGCAGACCCACCTCTGGGGAGAGATTGCTTTGCTATCTATTCTATGGTAAGGAATCTGTGGCTAGAAATCTTTATCAGATGAACTAGTCACTTACCTTCAGTAATGCCTTTCTGGTGGAGACTATCTAGCCGCATATTCCTTACCGGTTCTCCCATCCTCCCTTTTCCGCGAACTGTGTATCTAACACTTAAGAGATCATTTTGGACCTCATACTGGCACACTAGTCATTTTTTTCAGTTTGGTCTGTGCTTGTAATGAGGAAAAACAGTTAAGAACTGAGGCCAGCATGCTGGAGTGGGGATTATTTAGTCACTGCGCATCTCATGTCCCTCATGGATGATGGTGACGATTCCACGCAGAGCCGAATGACACCACCTACAGGTGTGCATGGGGACTGCTAAAGTTTTTTGCGATTCTGTTTGACATCTGTGGAATATTTTGAGGTAAGGAATCTGCAGCTAGATAGTGTCGCTACTAGGTAAGGCATTTCCGAAGGTAAGTAACTTGTTCAACAGTTTGTATCTAAATTTTACATCACAATTCAGCTCCAAGACACTTTAACCGGGGGCTTCTACTGCACATTGCATCACATCATTCAATGCTCCTCTGATGCACAAAACCCAGTGATCCCTATATGAAGTTTAGTGACCTTTGATGCACATCACCTGACATGCCCATTTGTCACAAAACAGTTACAGTGCTCCCCTGAGGCACATCGCTGCATGCTACTCTAGATCACACCACCTAGTTCTCCACTCTGATGACCTTTAACCAAACCCTTTAATTATTTCACAGTCCTTTGCTTCTACACAAATACATATTAATTGTCATGCGATTTACTTGTAATGCTTCACATTACCATACAGCATTATTTTAAGACAGACATCTTGACATTTCCAATGCTTCTTTCGTTGATTGTGGACCTGTCTTGTGGCCTGCTGGGCCAGTTTTTACTGTTGATTTCTCTGATGATAAAAGAAACATTGCCTGCAGGAAACTCAAATCCATGCAATCTTACACACTTACGAAACACTTAAACAGTGTGTCTTTACAAGTTCAAAAAGGCTCCAAATGACAAACATGGGCCACATTTTTACCTATCTATTTCATTAATGGGGGATCAATTTTATTTTGGTGCCTGTGGCTATATATTTCGCAGTTTGACCCTGATGTCACTTGAACCTGAATAAAGTGATTTACCTATATTAGAATATGGATGTCTGCCTGCTCTATGTGTGCATGTATGTCATGCGTCTCTCTGTATGAACCATTCAAAAATTAAAAACCTAATCTCTTTGTCAATGCTTGTCCTCAAACAGCTTTTGGATCAATTAATGAAACACTGGAAGGAAGATTGTTTCAAACATCAATGAGTTAATTTAGATTTGCCTTTTTTTTGGTTCCCCAGGTGCGGCTCCATTTCCAGTATCGCAACTAGTACTACCCAGACCTTTCAATGCGATGGATTGGTGGGTCGTTATGTGAATGTCGTTATACCAGGCCGAAAGGAGTACCTTACGCTTTGTGAAGTACAGGTCTTTGCCGAACCGGAATCACAAAATCTTAGCAAATAAAGAGATTTCATCAAATCCCTATTAGCTACATTCAATCTGTAATGCATGTATGTGTAATAAAGGAAATTGTTTGAAAACTGGGACACTAAAACACCACTTTTTAGGTGGCTATACTAGATGGTAATAAATGTTAACACAATCACAACCTATTTGTCTTGTCCTGTATTTGAGAAAATGCCCCTTTTAGAGTGCCAATCCTTTTTCTACTGTTTTATGTTGTTGTTACATTTTAGACTCTGCACACTAGGATAGTGCTGTCCAGAGCTTATGGTCTGATCCACAAAAAGTGTCAACTTGGCGAAGCCCTCATTGGCATAATATTACCTCTCCTGAAAGGCAATAGTTTGTGTAGCCCACAATGTTCCCATGGCGTGGAAAGTAAGATGGAATGCAGGACTACTTTACCATCCAGTAGTGTGATCACGCAAACATGACTTCAGGGTTACCACTGTACCCTGGCTACTGAAGTTTAAAAAACTTCTTTTTAAGTATTAATAAGTCACCTTTATGTAGGCCTTGTAGCCCACAAGGCAGGTTACAGGGTAGTTAAATGAAGGACATTTCAGAGATTAAATCCAAAGAAGAAACCAAGGTCCCAGTCTACAGTGACCACAGATCATTGGTGCTTTGTGCCTCTTGGCACTATTTTTACTTAAATGTTCTACAATTCATATCTCTGGTTCACCTGATTGGATATTTGTCATTTTGGTCATAAAATAATACACTATTTTTATCAGGTTATTTTTTTTACTTTTTAACTGTTTTGGTATTCCAAAATGCTTCACATATTTTATCAAAGTAGAGCATGTCTGCTCTGTGTTATTGCTACAATGGATTGAGTTCAGGTTTAAACTACTGAATCCTTTAACTTGAGTTAAACAAAATAGAGATAATATTACTTGTGGTGAACTAACATTAGCCTCAATTAATAAGTCTCTTTCTTACTTTTTACACTTTATATGTATGCATTTGTGTGGATCTGTGTATAACATATACTGACTTCAAACAAATATCCTGCCAGAGACATCAACATATAATACAACGTATATTTTCCAAGCTCTAGTAGCAGTCCAGACGGATTGGCCTGACATGAGTAATCCTGCACATACCCTTATGTTATCTTCATACCCGATTAAGCCCCTGCTCAGGGTGACGAATATTAAGGAAAAGTAGCTTTTAGAAAGTTACCCTGTCCTGATGCTCCTAGAGGGCAGCAATCCAGCTGTAGCCCAGAGTGAAAACTGCTCCCACAACAGAGACAAAGGCTTGAGTGGTGAAAGGTGTTGTGTGCCTCTAGCAGGAAGACCAGGTGAGACAGCTAGCAGCAATCCAGAGGGGATTAGCCTGACAAGGGTAATCCCGCACCAAATCGCCCTCTGGTGCCACAAATATTGTCTTCATACCTGGCTAAGTCCACCTCCCTCATGGTGACTCTGCCCCAGCCCCACAGGACAGCTTGGGACATTTACTCAACATCTGCATGACTCCCCATTTGCATTTCAGCTTTTTCTCTTTGCTGACATGCCTCTCACAAATATGTATGCGACTCTGCCCGAGTTTGCAGAGACACTCCTCTTAAATGAATGATTGCAACCTAGTCAGCAAGAATTTGAGAATTTGAGAAGGAAGAGAAGAGACCAATGCTTTTTTCTCCAACCGACCCTCCAATCACATGGCCTAATATTTTCCTCAAAGATTGATCGCGCGGAAGACCCTAGTATTCAAGAGGGGTGCTGTCAAATGCACATGGGGATTACATACATCGCATACTTTTTTGGGACTTGCACAACATGCATAAAACACATAAAGCTTGCTACAGGTATTTTACTTAGCAAAAAGTTCACAATTTTGCATGGGTTAGTAATCGGAGACCCATGCCTCCCAGGATACAGTCAGTCTAATATTCATTTTAATTTTAATATTTGCCAATAATAATATTACTGTTTAAAAAAGGTGGCAGCCACTCAAAAAATGGCCATTTCACATGACAGTTTCATTGTTGAGCTGTAATGAACCTATATAATGGCATTCATCTGGTGTCAAGGTCCACAGACAGTGATATTGGAGTTATATGTCATTAAGATAGAGAATGTATTATGAGATCATCAGGTTTAGATGATGAAAAAGTGGAAAGAGGAACGGTTACATGCAAACTTACCCACCAATAACCTTTTAGACATCGTTATGCAGAATAATGTAAAATGTGTGGAGCACCTTCACACATCTCTGGGGTTTTGGCGAACTTGCTTTCATTGTTGGACTCAAATGAATATTACTGGCCTGGTTTAAAGCTTGAAGAACAGTACTCCGTCAGTTTCGGTTAGCGGAGTGCAGGATAAGCACAACAAGAGGTCTTATTTTTATGAGTAGGAGATTTTAGCATTTGCTTATGTAATCAAGGTAACACCTTGACTTGTGGTTTATTGTACAGAGAGGGGCAGAGATGATGCATTGTCCCATATGGGGAGGTGTTACATTTCAATGCTTAAGAACTTGCTTTTGAATATAATCCCTCAAATACAAAACCAACCCTGCACATAAAGGAAATAGTAATTGCAGTACCATTGATTTTATGTTATTGGTTTTGAACATTATACCTTTGCTTTCAAAGTCCAACGTAATTTCTATATTTTCTTGCAACCACGATTTTCTTACAACATTTATCAGGATCAATTTAACCAGTGGTAGTACCAAAGCTGAGGGTTACAAAATAAAATAGACATGGAATAAGGGGGCCACAATTACGTTTAAGTTAACAATGAACAATTCATGTGTGAACTCAAAAGAGACAATCAGCACGCAGTCACACCAAGCACAAATCAAGATGAAGATCCTTGCACTGTTGTTGAAACATCTAATTCATTGTGCTCCTCCATTTCCTTGTTAATTGAACAGAAACTGCTTAAGAGCAAGGAACTACGTGGTTTGTTTAATCCTGGGTGCACAGCTACTCATAAAAATCTCAAATTAGCCCTTAGTAAATGTCGAGGCTCTAAGGATGAAATCCTTACTATTAGATGGGTGTATACATGTTAGAAATGAGCTCTCTAGTTGGCAGAGGGTTGCACCATGTCCAAGTAGGGACCCCCACTCTAGTCAGGGTAAGTCAGATACCCACCCTAAATAAACCTGAGCTCACCCTGTGGTAGCTTGACACAGTGTGGTCAGGCTTAACTTAGGAGGCAATGTTTAAAGCATTTTTGCAACACTTAAATTACAGTAACACCGAGAAAACACGAAAGACTCCACACCAGGTTAGAATATTTATTTTATTAAAACAATACAAAAACAACAAAAATCCACTAAGTAGAAGTCAATATATAAATGTTTAAAGATTAAATGAAATAGGAGTGCATAGAATGTACTAGCGTTTAAAAGGTTAATTGAGGTCACAAGGGACCGCTGCAAAATCAAAAGTTCAGGCTGATTGCGATCAATATACATAAACAGAAAGAATCCACAGGGGTAAAGGAGTGTGGTGCCTACAATCATGGGGAGCACATTGTGTACTTTAAATACCACTCACACACCAAAAGGGCCCTTGGTGTCATGCTTCATCATGGGGTCTTCGCATTCCTCTACTGAATGCGGCGTGCTACTAACCAGCGACTACGCGGGAGCACTGTTGGTAACTCTATGTGTGTGCGTGAGGGTGTATAGTGCTAGGTGAGTAGTGGGGTCAGACGTGCATGAAAAGTGAGTATTAAAAATACCTGGCAAATTATGTCTAAAAAAATGTTTTTCAGCCTCCAAGCTGGTATTGTTAAAAAGGGTGGTAGAGGCACTGTCGTATTTAATGTACATTACCTCATTCGTGCGTCGAAATGTTTCGAAGCAAGGCTTCTTCTTCAGGACGGGGTGCAGAGATCCCCACCTTACTCACGTCACAAAAACTTTTAATTACCAGGGTTAAATAACCGGAAATTTAGAAATTATGTGTACCTATAATTTTTATAATTTCTCATAAATCCCCTATTGATGAGGACCTAGGCTGAGTAGTACCTGCAATGAGGACCTAAGAACAAAAGGAGGAAGAATACAAGAAAAACATGTGGTACTTCAATTAGAACAACCAGCATGGGAATATAGTGACCTTTTAAAAAAAGTGACATTAACACTCTCTAGACACTGAAGGTCAATCTAGTCTGGTGCAGTGAACTGTAAAATAATGACAATACATGACAAACATACAATAAACATAAAACACACACTCTATGATTAGGAAAGTGATCCTGCAACCTAATAATAGTGTTTTCTGAAAAGAACAGTGGCACAGGAAGAGAAAAATGCATACTTGTTGCCAGTTTGCTGATTAGCAACATGAGCCTTTCAGCGAAGGGACCAGGTGCTTAATAGCATTTCTAGAAGGTTACCAGGGTAAAAAACAAAAGAGACACCTAGATTCTCAGTATTGGTACTCACTTCAGGAGGGTTCATGGTTGGAGGGTACAGATTGCATCGGCTATGCCGTACTTACGAATGGCAGAGAACTCTCTGTTTCCATACCTTCCTCTCCCCGGCTCTGGGACCTAGTATTGTAGTGTTCATGCTCTGTATCATCAGCCTTCAAAACACCCAGTGGACATTGGGTTGTTTTTCAAATATATCACCATTTCTTTGCCATGTATGTTTGGTGCCAGTGCTGCGGGGTGAGTTGTGTTTCAAATTTTAGTCCAGAGACACCACACTCCAACTCTCCATCTGCTCTCAATGGGAGATTACACTTACCTCCTCAGTTGTGTGAGTCAATGTTGGTGATTAAGTGATCCAGTGAAGAGTGGAGCAAGGCGAGAGTGGAGAGCGGATTGTAGGTTGCAGCATTTAGCCTCTTACATTCTGCTTCTCTGCCACCTATGCCGTCAAATATTCATTGCAAACTGAAAATATCCTCTCCCTCTTCTCAGCAGAGCTGCCACAGTTTGCCATTGCTCGGCATGGATTATCATACCATTATCATGTTGTACCATTTCGTAGCTCCGCAGCTACAACACTAGATTTGGAGATTGCTGACTCACGCCACCCACAGAGCTCCACAGCGGCAGAGCGGCTTTCCTTTTGTCTTCCTTTCCTCTGGGTTTAAGGACCCATGTAGCAAACATTTGATTTACAGGAAGGCTGTGATCTCCTTTTGCTAATTAACGTTGCCATTGTTACACTGGGGGGGGGCTGAAAGGTGCTGTGACGCAGTGTAAAGAATCAAGGAGCTACAGTGTCATGTGTTTCTGCCTTCTGCCCTTGCTTCTCTACGGAATTAGAGGCTTTTGCTGAATGAAGCAATAGCCACGAGACATGTGTACCCCAGATAGATGTATTAGAAGTCTACGGGAAGTTGTGGGCTAAACAATGAAGCACCATAGCGTGTGATGCAGATTAAATAACTTAACATTTTAATAAGGTAAGCACCATGAGTGCCACGTCAAAAATATTGCTAAAAGCAGGAGGAAAACAAAGATAAAATAAGATCTTCCTTTCTCTTCGTGATTTTTATTCAAGCGTTATTGACCTATTTGACACAAATACCATGCTTATGGCGATTGATAATACAATCTATAAAAATAAGAACAACATTTTTTTTAAAGGTAAGGATTTAGATATAACAGTAAAAGGTGGGAACTCCTTCCTTTTAGCAAAACACCTAGAGTAGATAAGGATGCTATTTTTGCTTTCTATCCCAGATACAGATTAAACTAGAGTGGTGATTACCCTACATATGATATGGTTAGTATAACAAGGAGATATAGGCATATCAAAACTAGCATGGATGCCTGAGGATTGGTGGAAAGGATGTGACATGGGGAGAAAGATGGCTAATATGGTAGACAATGGAGTGGCACCCTTTTAATCGTGCTCTGAAGTGGAATGTAGTGCTCCAGGGGTAAACTTTTCAATATGCCACCATGCTTACAGAATTGTAATGCTCCAGGGGTATACTGTTTAAAATTTCAACATGTTTAGAGAAAACATAAAGAAGATGAATATTGTAAACTGTAAAGGAAGTTTTTGTGTTTTGTAAAAGATATAAAAGTGTTGTAAATGAGGCTGATGCCTGTTTGCTCTTCGATAAGATAAAGTGGAGAAAATTGACCCTTTATATATAAACTGTTTGTCCTGAAGAAGGTGGTTGGGTAATCAGTTCTGGCACCACTGAAACGCGCCAACATACTTTTTTTCAAAAATCCAAAGAACAAGGGATTTCTGGATAAGAATAATACTTTTTACCATAAAATCTCTGCACATTATATCATATTTGGATCACATTATGGCCATAATAGAATATCATTACTGTAATGCTGGGGTCTTGGGGGCTTGTGTTTTAACCAGTGTAGTGTTCATTGTATAGGATGAATGTTTTTATATTGTTGATTTAATTTGATTTGTATCCTTTGAGAAATCAGCTGGAGAATTTTTAGGTTTTATGGATGCAAGTACATTCTTGTGTCGTTTTTATAAAAAAAACATATGTTAGCACTACTTTCCAGTTTGGGTTTACTTTCATGCCACAGTATATGAAGGCACTAAATGGCTAACAAGTAAGGTTTGGCTGAGGGATAGGTAGGACAGTCTTTCGAGTGTATGACCAAGGGTTTTTTTTTTTAAATATATGTGAACCTAAGTCCAGGGGACATTCTTTCTTCTTATGGATAAGATTAGAGCCACAAATTAGCAATGTTCTTCGAAAGGGGTTGCAGTGATAATCAAAACAAATTCTGGAGTAGAGGTATTTAAGTCTCAGGTCAACAATAGAGGGTGCTGGGTTTTTATTAGCAATCAAGTGCCGGGAGATAAAATATACAGTAGTCAGCTGTTATGGACCTAATGAGGATGATATCACTCCCCTGAATAATCTATGTCTTGTGTTAGCAGACTATGATTCATCTCTGAACTTGTGTGGAGATTTTAACGTACTTATAAATAATAAATTAGACAGGTCTTCCCCCAGAACCAAGGTGGCTGTCCTGCGTGTTAATGCTCATCTCCTGACCATACTGAAGAATTATAATTTTTGTGACGTATGGTGGAAAATAATGGGAGAGAGAAGGGAATATTCCTTTTACAGCTAGAAGAACGTCCATTATTCTAGAATAGTTTACATGTTTATGGAGCATTCCGATCTTGATAAAATTAGCTCAATAGAATATCTACCTATAAATCTATCCGACCATGGTGCCATACTTCTGAAACACCTGGTTTTCTGAAGTCAGACACTGCTTGCTTCTTTCAGGAGAATTTGGGGTCTGCCAGCATACATGTTGTCTGGGACCCTTTTAAGGCCTGGTTGAGAGGGACCCTCAAAGGTGCAGTTGCGGGTTGGGACAGGGCCAAGCGAAAAGAACTAGCCTGACCTAGAAGCGCAGATAGCAGGCCAGAGACAGATTTACAGGTTAGTGGTTCTTTTGGGTTAGACAATAATAACCTAATTAAGAGAGTTGAAGAGCTGCAGCTGAAGTGTAGAATTAGGTCTGAGGAGATCCTACTCCAAAAAAGGGTGGCAAGCAAAATGAGTGACCTTGAGCAGGGGTAGAAGTGTGGTAAACTTCTTGCAATCAAGGGTTGACAGATCTAATAACTACTTCACCAAGATTAAAGTCGTCTCTCAAGTGGTAGAGGATAAAGGCAGTATAGAACAAGCCTTTGCACAATTCTTTCAGGAACTCTACCAAGAAGATCTTCAGGTGCCGGAGGAAAATATTGATGAGTGTCACAAAGAGAAACAACTCCCTATATCATCTGAGGCCAGCCAGGGATTCCTCACATCAGAAATAACCGGGTATGGGATACTAAAGAACCTAGAGGCAGCGAAGAAAGGGAAAGCAGCAGGTCCTGATGCTATCACGATTGAGGTTTATGCAATTCTGAGCGAGGAAGTTATCCCAGTTTGGCTGAAATTGTATAATGGTATCTCAGACGGTACATCGACCCTGCCTGATTCTTGGAGTGATGCAGTTATTGCATTGATTTTAAAGCCAGGGAAGAACCCAACACACTGCCAGTCATACCAGCCAATTTCTTTACTAAATGCTGACTATACGGTCTTTGCTGGAATTTTTAACAAATGACTTAGTAAGATCGTAGGGGCAATAATCCACATGGACCAAACATTTTTTTTACCAGGATGACAGATGTCCGATCTAGTACACACCTTAATTGGGTCAGTTGACTTGGCTTCATCACAGGATCTCCCTCTTTCAATCATTAATTTTGATGCAGCTAAGGCCTTCGATTCGGTGAACTGGCACTTCCTAGATAGGGTCCTGAAGAACTTTCGTTTTGCCGACAGATTCTGGGAAGTGCAGAAAAAATATTAAAGTCCCCCTGTGCCTGGATTTTGGTTAATGGCAATCTTTCCCCTGTAGTTAAGATAGGGCGTGGTACCAGGCAGGGCTGCCTGCTCTCCCCCATGGCGTATGGCGGATAGGCTGTGTTTGGACTACCTAGACTGTTTAGGACTTTCCTACTATAGTGAACGGGGTCTAGTTTGGGATTCTCCCGGAACACCGGAGTGTCTTTTAGACACTCTTGATAATCCATTAAAAGAGGCAGGAGTTGTATATTGGAGGGATCTCGTACTGGGTGATAAATGTAATTCCTGGGAATATTGGAGTCATATTACTAGCGGAACTTTGTCAAGGTTTAAGTTCTATCAGCTTTTTTACTGGTACAAGAGTGAACGTTGGCCACTATTGAGAGATAATTGCATTGAAAACGAACTACAAAACTCAGCCTCTAGGAAGAAAGAAGTGGTGCAATGGTAGCAATGGACAGAAAGATGAAGCAGCCATATTGAGTCTGGGAGAAATACTTGCCGAGTGAGGAGCTGAAAACCTTATGGCAAGTATCTCTAGACATTCTTTACCCCCTGGTTAAAGCTACTGCACTCAGAAGAAATCACTTTTTCACACTCTACAGGATCTACTGGTCCCCACTTAAGGTATCCAGGATAAAGGGTGGTAGATAAGCTAGCTGTCTGAGATGTGGCTGCCAGAATGCAGATGATGTTCACGTATTCGCTTCTTGTCCTAAGATAGAAGAATATTCAACACATGGTGGTAAGATGATTTCCAGGGCCCTGGGTAGCGTTGTGGAGGTAAGTCCACTACTTATAATATTTGGCATTTTTCCTGCATTGGGGGAGTATTAGACCTGACAGGATCTCAACAGAAATTGGTGTTTTAGTTGATATTGCTGTCCAGGAGGGAGATCTGCAAATTGAGGTGCCAGACGATACCTCCCACTTGGAATGCTTGGTGGAACTCTGTAATATAGTTAAGAATTATAGATCAAAGAGTAAATGCTCATAGAGAAAGGCCAAACAAGGGGCTGTTTTGGAACCTTTTGGATGAGTCTAGGGATAGGACAATGATCCAATGATTAAAACCTGGTCAGCTCAGGTTGTATGTTACGGGTTTTTCCTTTAGAGAACATCAGTTGAGAGTGGAACCACCAAGCTAATATGTACCAGAGGTGGTACAGGTCGAATGGGTGCTATAGCTACGGAGGTCATAGGAGGAAAAAAAATATAAATACATTTTTTTTAAATGTCCCTCTGGTGTGGAGAATGCCGACCTCTCCTTTTCTCCTTGACTGAACAAAATCTGCCAGTAGCCTGGGGTCAACAGTAGGTATGGGTTGAAAATATCCCATCTCCCATCATGATCATGCCCTTCTGGGTCTTATTGAACCTTTCTACAATATCATTAGTCTAGGAATTATACGGGGTGGTAAACTTGTACATAACACCACATTCATCTCACATAGCTTTCATACATGCAGACATGAAATTAGTGCCTCTATCCAAAACCACCAGTCTACGTACAGTAGGGAAGGTGTTGTAATAGTAAATCTTACTATTCCTTAGGTTATAGCACCATCCAGCGCAAGTCGATATAACACTTGCGTTGTAACGTCTGCATTGTAACTGCATCACAGTGTAATCATTGCAATGTAAAGGATGTTTCCCTAGGTTATCAAGGGAGGACTTTATGTAACTTTAATAACGTTAAACTAATACCAGGAGAGAACTAAAATAATATTTCAAAGTGTCTAATTATTAGTTTAAACAAATCAAATAGCTTGCCATGGTTCGACATTATAACCATGACAGAAAAGACGTTAAATAACTTGCTTTTCTAATGTGACTAAATCCAGCTCTAGAGTAATCTCTCCTGATTGGCCAGCCTTTGTCAGTCTGAACCAAGCTGCTTGTTAAGGTGTGAAGTAGCGCTGAAAGAAAACAATGAGACAGCCGGTGGGAGGAGATCTGCTGTTGCCAAGCACAGGGCAGTAAGGGTGTGGTCCGTGAATTCTGGACCCGTGTCATAAGCATCGTTGAATCATGACGATGTTGGTATCAATAGACCGAGAATGACGAATATACTATATAGGAGTGTTTTCGTCATGTTCGAGTGACGTGATCACCCTAAATTCAGAGATTCCGTCCTAAACCCTCGGGTTCCATTTTTTGTACGGCAGCCATTTTGTGGTTGCCCTCACATAGGCCGATGACTAAGGCCAAAACGAGTCTTAGGGACACGTACACCTTTGCTGACTTTTGTGTGACCTGGGCAAGCTGACTCCACTGCCCGAAGCTAAACCCGTTCAGCCAGTTCCTTTCCTAGTGGCCCTCGAGATTAGGATCAAGGCACAGCATACCATAAACCCTTCATTGCACACAACTATGTCTAATCTTACTCACACCTGTCTGTACTTTTCTTTATGGCCTGCTTTACGAGGAGGAGGTGCCCGTTTTTATTAGGGGTCCGTCCGATATCTGATGAAAAGTGTTGGGCCTTGCCGGGTAATTGATTGTGGGCTGGCCAAACTGAAAATGGGCTTGTCATCATGAATCTGCTTTTTCTTTGTCGTAGAAATATGTGAATGGTCAACTGTAAAATAAGGAATGTTTGCCTAAAGCATAATATTTTGTATAAAAAGGGATGGCTGGCTTTGTAAGATTGAGCAGTCTCCTGAGAATATACACCGTGTTATACTTCTAGGATACCTGTTACTGGCTGCAGCCAATAAATTTGATCTTTGAAGTCACCAAGAAGTCTCTGCGTTTCTGTAGTCTGAGACAGGAAAACTCGAAGTCTTTGGGTGCGTTCCCTGGCACCGCTGGGTTCTCAATAACCCGGTACTTCAGTTGGCCCCCATGGTGGGGCGATTTCAGCGGTACCGGTCCAAGCCTGAGGTTCGTGAGGAGCTTTGTGTGAAATTCTGGAGGAAGGCCAACTACTTCATTGACCCCTGTATATCGTCGTTGTTCGAAAGTCTTTGCTGTGAGGTTCCCCGTTTTCCAACGGCTACGAAGGACTGCTGCCCTGACTATCGCCCTGTCTTGGACCCTTTGATGATTTGTAGAGCGGGACGATAGACGAGTCTTCTGGTGATGTCATCGATACTTCAGTTAAGTATGAGTGGAGTGTCTCCCAGTCCTTAGTCTTAGTTCTTGGTTTTTGGATATCCCATGGGATCTTTGATTTGTTAGGATCTTTGATTTGGAACTTGCAAGTACCAAAGCCGAAGGACTCGTGTATTCACGAGACTATCGTATTCGATAATCCTTTGAAGTTTGAAGCTAGACTAGAGAGCGGAGATGCCTGGTCTTAGCAGACTTGGAAATTTGTTTTGTTGTGGTCGAAATAGGGACTCCCGATTGGAGGACTTGTGTCCGGTTCCTCCGTTTGGAACTCCAACCTATGAGCTGTACGTGAAGCACGGCGTGGGCCCTATCGCGTATAATGAAGTATGGATTAGGTACACAAGGAAGGACGGTGTTCTCAAATGGCCCCAATATGGTAGTTTTGATACGGAAGTTTTAGATAATCTAGAGGTTAGACTTTTTAAGAAGAAAGCCCGGCCGGCGATGTTTGACTCTTTCCGCCTATGCCGAAAGGAAGCCAAACAGAAAGAAATTAAATTAGCAAAGAGAAATAAAAGGGAAAAGGGTATCTCGATAATGTAAGCTGCTATGTAGTATAAAGATAATGAAGAAGAACAAGTGAGTGAGCAGTTGCACAGGCAACGTAAAATGGCGATTGATAAATGCTATCCAGTTTTGCCGCCTCTTTAGCAAGATGCAGCAAAAGAACTCGAGAGAGATCCTTTAATGTCACATTTGTTGAGTTCACCACCCCCCTATGCGCAGGCTGCTACAGCACCTCCGCAACATTTAGTTGTGCAACCTCAGGTTGTTTTGCCTCAGGTTCTTCCACAACTGCCAGCCCCTCTTCAGTTGGCTCCTACAGCTATGGCGCAGCCTCCTCAAGGGCCGCCAACTTTGCTACCTGCTCCGCCTTTACTTCCTACGACTTTGCCTCCTGTATTGACTACCCTTTCTGATACTCCTTCTGATACTGCCTCTGCATCTGCCTTACCGCACTCTGTTTTTCCTCCTGTTCTTTTGTCGACTTCTCCTTTTGTTCGACATAGAATGACTGATACTGTTGTTAACCTTCTATCTCCTTTCTTTGGGGCAGCAAGTATGACCCCTGTTTCAACACGCAACTAGTTGCGTAGTCAATTGCCTGTTTCTAGAGAGCGGGAGATATTGGATCATTTGGCACATAAATGTGTTACCGACCCCACGAGATATGAATTAGAGTCTGTTATGGATGTCTTCCGTCAATGGGAAGCACGGAAACAGAGATATGTTTTTGAGAAAATGTGTGTTTTTCATTGTGAAGAATTGGAGGATAATGATTTAGAATCCAATCCGCCTGAGTTGTGCCGTGTACGGTTCTCGTTTGCAAAGGGCACGATTGTGGGTTCCGATGTTGAGAGGGCAGTTGCGACATTGTTGTCATTTAGGAGTAAGGCTATCTCTCGGTCGTTGTTTGAACCTGATCCATCTGCGAGGAGAAAAGCGCGACAATATCCAATGAGAGAGGTTCCTCCGGTATGGAAGGAAGAGGTACCTGCTGGTGCAAATAATAACCCCCCCAGCTGTGCCAGCACATTTTCAGCGAGTTTGGGTACATGTTCCATGGAAGCGGGCTGAAGTCTTGGCTCTTAAGCAGACTTTACCTGACCCCCGTAAAAATCCTGCAGGATATTATAAGGAATTGTCACAGACTTCAGACTCATGTATTATGAATCTAGCTGATATAGACATGTTGTTTGGGAATGTTGTTCCACAGCCTTTATGGGGATTGATTCGTCACACGGATCATGCACAGGAGTTAGGTGATTCATGGGTTAATATTGCTGCTGCAGATGGCCGACAGGTTGGTGGTGCTAAACCCGAGCCTTTAGTAGCAGAACTCCCTGGTAAGATCGTTACTTACATGAAGACTTTGATGCCTGCGATGCGTGTAAATTGGGATAAATTGTCAGCATGTAAGCAGAAGAAAGAGGAAACCGTGTCTGATTTCTTCACTAGATTTGAGGAGACGTTTATCGACCACAGTGGTCAAGATATGAGCACAGAAGGTGGTCAACGGTTGTTCGTTGACAAGTTTGTGCACAATTTGCTTCCCGAGCTATGTAAGAAATTGAAAGATTCCGAAAGTTCGTGGGCTGTTTCCTCATCAGCACAGATATTGGCTACTGCACAGTACTACGAAAATAGGGATAAAGATGAGAAGGATAGAGCAGACAAGAAAACTAAAGAATTAAAGACAAAGGTGTTTTTACAGCAGGCGTACCCGCCTCGTGGTGGTCAGCATGACTATCAGCAGCCTCAGCAGTTTCAGAGAAACTTGCAAAGGTTCGAGTTCTCTCAACCACTTTTCCTGTAGGCACTAATCAATGTGCATATTGCAAACAAGAGGGTCATTTTAAAAGTAGCTGGCCTGGGGGGAGGAGCTTAGCGCGCACCCAAGATGGTCGCGTGAGCTCAGAGCTCCCGGACCTTCGCCACCTCCATCGACTATCCTGCAACTAATCCTGATTTGGACGACGGGTTTTTGTGGTCGAGAACCTGCTGATCACTTATCCGTTTGCGGATTTCGATTTGGTCTCCGGGAACCGAATATATGGATTTTTGAAGATTTGCGGCCTGCTCCATGGCACTGCCCCGGGCTTGCCTACTCTGCCAGCCGGGTAGTAATTGAATAACAACGGCCTGCACTAACCTCCCTTGCCCGGCCTTCTACTTTCAGTTTCGATTCTGACGAGCCTACGTCATTGACCTTGCCTTGGTCGCCCTGGTTGCTTGCTCCACTCAACTATTTGCAACATCGCTCGGAGATCCGGACTTTCTTGCTGTTTGCCTAGTGACTGGTCCTCACTTTATTCTCTGAGCTTTTGCGGGCACATCGAGTGTAGCCATTTTCACTAGGTCTCAGAATACCCTCCGGGGCACACGACCTAAGATGGCCACCAAGCCTGAAGCAGAGAGGCGCAAGACCAGACCGGCAGCTCGAGGAGGTTCTGTCCAATCCAACGTCATGGACCGATATACCCTCAATAAGAGCTCTCCGAGCGGAATGGCTAAACCCCCGGCCGGCATTGAGGACGAATCCCTGCTGGGTGATGACCCGTCGTTGAAAGACGTCATGTGCGCCATTGCTGGGATGAAGGCCGCGATGGGACAACAGTATAAGGCCCTAACCCACAAGCTGGACACTGTTGCCATAGATGTCAATCTGATCAGGGCGGATCTTGCAAAAACCAACGAAAAGGTCAAGTCTCTCGACCTGAAGACTACTAGTCTTACCACCGACGTCTCTGACCTACAGACGGAGGTCGGTAATCTGAGATCCGCCCGTGACTATCTCTCCCGTCGCTTGGACGATTTTGAGGGCCGAGCACGACGGAACAACGTCCGATTGGTCGGTGTCCCGGAGAAGACGGAATCTTCAGCTGTGGACCTACTGGTGGAGGACCTTGTCCTAAATCATTTAGCGCCCAAGGGCCTGAGCAAGTTTTTTGCAGTAGAACGGGCCCACCGTGTCCCGGGTGGCCCGCCCAAGCTGGGTGCTTCTCCGCGCCCCATCATTGCGCGGATTTTCAACTTTCGCGACAGAGATGTGATACTGCAGGTTTCCCGCACATCAGGCCCCACGGAATATGAGAACGCTACGGTCAGCTTTTACCCGGACTTCACCCAACAAGTCCAGAAGCAGCGGCTGGGATTTCAAGGGGTGAAGAATAGACTGAGAGACAGGGACATGAAATATGCCATGCTTTTCCCGGCTCGATTGCGTATCGTCCACAACGATAGAACATTTTTCTTTGACCATCCTGAAGCGGCTAATGACTGGTTGGACTCGCTGCCTACGGAACGAGGGCGATTTGAACAATCGGAACCTCCCGGTGGAGCGGAGGGCGGCCCGACGGAGCAGGAATAGGGAGCGACATCGGCTCCCGGACCAACGTTTTGACTTTCGGCAGTGGTTCGATGCTATACTGATAATAATTGCTACTCCATTGTCTTACTGGGGTGTGGGTGAGGGGCGGGTGAGACTTCCTCCTCTGGGGTTCTTTTCGTAGATTAGTTGTATGTTAGAGCGACAGGCACGCTGCGAGTTGGGGTGGCTTTTGAGTCTAACGCAGGGGTGCGGGGTGGGGGGTATGATGTTGTTCTGGTGGTTGACAAGTTCAGGGATGTGTTTCTTTGTTTTTTTTAAGGCTGATGATCTTCTGTGTTGTGGTGTTGCGGCTGGTGTGGTGGGGGACTTGGGGTGGAATCTGGGATGGGGTAGGGGACTACGGATACTGTGTTGGAACGTAAATGGTCTGGGAGACAGAATTAAGCGGGGAGTGGTCTTGCAGTTACTGAGACGCTTGTCCCCTGATGAGGTTTTGCTTCAGGAAACGCACTTGCTGGGTAATACGTGCCACGCCATGAATAGGCGTGGCTATCGTCTCATTGCACACTCAGGTTTCACTTCTGGCTCCAGAGGGGTGGGCATTCTGATCCGGACCTCCCTCCCCCTCGCGGTTGACGACATTATACTTGATGATAGAGGGCGGTACGCCGCCATTGTGGGGCTTTGGGAGGGTAGGGTGGTTACATTATTTTCTGTTTACATACCCCCAGGTCTTCAAACTACGACCTATGCGGATCTGGGAAGAGTGATTCTGGGAGTCCCCGAGGGTTTGCTTGTAGTCGGGGGAGACTTTAATTCAGTAGTATCCGGGATGTGTGATCGTTACCCTCCCCGAATTCTCGCTAAGTTCCAATCCTGGCTTGGGGACTTCATGGAGGCGCTGGGGCTGACCGATTGTTGGCGCTTACACCATCCTGAGCAACAACAGTATACCTTTCACTCTGGGGCCCACGGCAGCCTTTCGAGATTGGATTATGTTTTGATGCCCTCCTCCCAGGCTTCCCGTATAGGGGAGGTGAAACATCTTGCCAGGGGTATTTCGGATCATTCCCCACTGTGGTTGGTTGTGAACGCACATGGGGGATCGGAGGGTCGAGTGGCCCCGATCAACCCATGGTACCTCCGTGATCCTAAGATTAGGGCGGAACTACTTAAGACAATTGATCAATACTTTGCCGAAAATGTGGGGTCAGTATCCTCTTCTGTGTCCTTGTGGAGGCGTACAAAACTGTAATTCGGGGGCAGGCCCTCTCGTCGATTGGCAATGTTAAGAGATGTAGACGAGAGGAGGTTGTTCGTCTTGAGACTGAAATTACCGATCTTGAGGGAGAATTTGATGCTTGGGTCTCCCCTGAGAGGCTTCATCTGTTGGACCTAAAACAACATGAGTACAGAGCTCTGGTGACTGATGCAGCGAAGGAGATGAGTCGTGAACAGCAGGGGCGTCTGTATGATCTGGGGGATAAGGCTGGGAAGTTGCTTGCTTGGTTGGATAGGAGAGAATGCGCGAGTCGAGTGGTTCCTGTTATAGTTGACGCGAATGGTGGAAGTATCACGGACCCTGCTGGGATTGTTGAGAGGTTCGCCGATTATTTTCGGGTAGTGTACTCCCCTGTGTCCGATAGACCGGAGCAAGACTCCCACATGCTTTTACGCGATATTTCGCTACCATGTTTGTCTGATTCAGAGAGGGACCTGCTGGAAGCTCCGCCCACGGTGGATGAAGTTGCGACCGCTATTTGTTCGATTTGCTCCGGGAAGGCCTTGGGCCCTAATGGACTCCCTATAGAACTCTACAAGCTCCGTCCGGATGTGCTGGCGCCATATATGCGATCTATGTTTTTGGAATCACTGGCAGAAGGGTTTCTTCCTCCTGACCAGAGATTGGCCACCATAGTGGTTATTCATAAAGAGGGTAAGCCACGTGACCGCTGCGAATCATACAGGCCTATTTCCCTAATAGATGCTGAACCCAAGATCCTGGCCAAAGTTCTTGCTAATCGTCTGGTGACTGTTATAGGCGATCTGGTTCATCCAGACCAGTCCGGATTTATACCACATCGCAATACGGCACTTAATCTTCGGCGCTTGCATGGAGTCCTCGCGCGAGCGGGGACATTGAGAGAGTCGGCCATCTTGGCGTCTTTGGACGCCACCATGGCGTTTGACACGATTGAATGGCCCTATCTTTGGGCGGTCCTTTCCAAATTCGGCTTTGGGCCCACCTTTATCCGTTGGGTTCGGTTGGTTTATGCTGATCCCTTAGCCCAGGTAGTGGTGAATGGACGTGTCTCGGCCTCCTTTGCTCTCGGTAGAGGTACGTGCCAGGGCTGTCCTCTGTCCCCACTCTTGTTTGCCCTTGCTTTAGAGCCACTGGCGGCTTGGCTGCGATGGGAACCATCCATGAAGGGCATTCGATGGTCTCCGGAATTTGAAGACCGTGTATCTCTGTATGCAGATGATATCCTTTTGTACCTCACATCGCCCCGAAAGTCGTTAATCGTCCTTTTCGACGTTTTGACTTCTTTCCGTAAGAATTTCGGCTTAGTTATAAATTGGTCTAAATCTTGCGTTTATGTTCTCTCCGGTGATACTCCTCTCCTGCCCCGTGATTGTCCTATTCCGGTGGTACTAGATGGTTTCAAATATCTGGGAATATTTGTCACCTTGGACCGCACACTTCGGTATGAGCGCAATCTGCTGCCCCCTCTCAGACGCCTTCGGGCGGATGTCGGGACTTGGAGCAGACTACCCCTTTCTCCCTTGGGACGAGCTGCGTTGGTTAAGATGATGTCGCTCCCCCGATTCCTTTATGCGCTTCAAAACACGCTTGATGTTGTGCCAGCGGAATATTTTCGTGAGATTGAGAGTCTACAGTGGCAATTGTTATGGGGGGGCCGTCCTCGCATCGCCCTTTCGAAGCTTACAGTCCCTTGGTACGATGACGGCATCGCTCTCCCGGAAATTCGTCGCTATTACTGGGCCTCTCAATTGGGAGCCATTAACCATGGCACCTACACTCTCCCACTAAACCCGGCTTTTGCGATGGACAGATGGTTGCTACCCGGTGGGGACTACAATAGGGCTCTATATGCGAAATCAGCTGGCGAAACTCTTATGGGCCCCACCAAAACAGCAGTACAGTTGTGGCGTAGAGCTACGGCGGCCAAGGGATGGGCCGACAGGCCGACCCGGGCTACCCCACTATATGCTTTGGATAAACTGGGCTCCCTTTGGCAATTGAAGGGGTTTGATCGGTGGGACATGATCGGGATCAGTAGGGTAGATGACGTATGGCTCAAGGGCAGGGTCAAGACGTTTGAGGAATTAAAAGTTGAGTATGGGCTGAATGATAAGGAATTCTTCAGATATGCGCAAGTCCGGCATGCGGTCTTGTCTGTTTTTCCACTAGGCTCGGACGTGCCGGAGGCATCCCCGCTCGAGGATCGGATTCTGGATGGTCACGTCCCTGATAGCACGATTTCGCTAATTTATAAAAAGTTGATCAATACCAGGGCTGATCTACTAGATAGTCTTCGAGGGTTGTGGACCAGGGATGGTCTAGAACTCGATGATGAGGACTGGCAGTCCGCGATTTCTTCCCCGAAAGAAGTGGCTATCCCGGCACGTCTTCGGTTCGTCCAACTAAAAATTTTGCATAGGGTGTATGTGACTGGCCCACGTCTGGTTCGAATGGGATTTTCGATGGATGGATTGTGCAGGCGTAATGAGTGAGGTCACGGGAGTTCGATTGGTGTCTGAAGCGCGAAGATGCTTGTTGAATGTCTGGGAGCCGAATGACTACAATCAAGCGCAGCTCCGCTGGGCGACCTTGGGCAACATGGTTGCCAAGCGTGATATTGCCCAATTGTGGGGCGCTCAGAAGCCTCCGACACTTCTGGCGTGGACACAAAACATGGATTGGTGCATGTTTCGAGAAAAAACTGTGTATGTCTCCCGTGGCAAGCCAGGCAAGTGGGGGAAAGTGTGGAACCAATGGAACGCATACCGTGGAGATATATGTACTCCCCCAATGTCGGAATTTGATGCTGATTTGTCTTCCTCCCAACCTGACGTTTCCTCCGCAGGAATATAGTTGTTTTGTATATATTTTGGTCTCCTTCCCCCCCTCTTCCCCCCCCAATTATTGATTGCACTACTGCTTGATTCCTTTATATACCCCCCCCCACGGGCCACGTGATGACACGTTTTAATGTACTGCCTTGTTTTGTATTGTTCTTTTGTTCTCTTGTTTTAAAATCAATAAAAAGTTTTCAAAAACAAAAAAAAGTAGCTGGCCTGTCTTGTCACAGCGTATGAATGGTGTTTCTAGCGCAAGAGGTCGACGTGTCCCACAAGCACCTAGAGGTAGAGGACGTGGAAATTTCCCCCAGAACGCGCGTCCCTTTCCTCCTCAAAATTCAATGAATAGTTTTGATCAGCAGAATAACGCGTCTGTTAGGACGACTCAGTACTATGCTGATGACTACTATGCGGAAGATGAGAATATGGAAGGTAATGATTGCTAGGACAGCCATAGACAAAGAGAGGGAGTTGTTTCAGTTCCAGTAGATCAGAGTGGACCTTATGATGAGGTGATTACATCAGGTATGTCAGAACCTTTTCTGTTGGATACTGGTGCTACGAAGAGTTCTATTATGAACTCTAAACTCCCTGACGTACCTTTGTCTGGCGAGATGAATGTTTCAGTAGGTTTTTCTGGCGCCCCGGTTAGGAACCCGATTTCTAGTCCTATGTCCCTTTCTGTTGGACCTTGTGAATTCGAAGCACCCCTTATTTTGACGACAGGTTGTGGTGAGAACTTGTTAGGATTGGATCTGCTGAAAAGATTGTATGCAACATTGTATTGTTCTCCTTCGGGAGTACAACTTACATTGGGTAAGAAAGTGGTCTCCCCAATGTATTTGTCGAAGGATAAACTTCCGACAGAATTGTCGTTTCTTCCTGACATTCTTTGAGCTACTGGTCGTAATGATGTAGGTCTTTTGGAAATACCGCCATATGTTGTGACATTGAAAGCCAATGTTAAAATGCCACGCATTCCCCAATACAAGATCTCTAGTGAAGGTGAAAAGGCATTGCTAGCGATCATTTATGATCTGATTGAAAAAGATGTAATTGAAGAAACTAGAGGTAACGTTTGCAATATTCCTGTTCTGCCTGCTTTGAAGCGTACTGACCCTTCTCAGCCACCTGTTTACAGGTTTGTGATTGATCTTAGAGAGGTAAATAAAATAGTAGTACCACAATTTCCAGTCGTTCCTGATATCACTGCCTTACTAACCATGATTCCAGCTTCAGCGACTTGGTTCTCGGTGATTGACTTGAAGAATGCTTTCTTCAGCATCCCAATTGCCGAGGAGAGCAGGGATATTTTCGGCTTCTCTTTAGGAGGTCGAAGCTTCCGGTTCAAACGCGCTCCTCAAGGCTACTGTGAAAGTCCATCAATCTATAGTCAGGCTCTAAAAACACAACTTGATGCGATTGTTCCACCTGATGGCGCTGCTCTTCTTCAGTACGTCGACGATTTGTTAGTTGCCGCCGATACAGAGGAAATCTGTAGGAAAGCTACTTTATCATTGCTACGTCATTTGGCTGATTTCCATCACAAGGTGTCTCTTTCTAAGTTACAGTATTGTCCACAAGAAGTGACCTACTTAGGTCATCTCTTATTGAAGGAGGGAAGAAAACTGACCCCAGAAAGAATTCAGGCAATTGCAAAATTGAGTGTGCCAATGACACTGAGAGAAGTGCGTGCTTTCTTGGGTATTACATCATATTGCAGACAATGGATACCGAATTTTTCTCTGCTGGCCAAACCTTTGGTAGCATTGACCAGTAAAGATACACTGACTCCCCTTCAGTGATCTGAAGATTGTCAGAAAAGTTTTTCCGAATTGCGTGATGCATTGTGTTCGGCTCCTGTGTTGGGTACCCCCGACTACAGAAAGCCCTTTACACTGTATGTCCATGAGAAAGAAGGATGTGCATTGTCAGTGTTGACACAGTCTTTTGGGGACAAGCAGCGTCCATGCGCGTATTTTTCGTCGACTTTGGATCCGGTAGCCAGAGCGTTGCCGAGTTGTTTGAGAGCCACAGCGGCAGCAGCTGTGTCTATTCGGCCGTCTGCTGGTTTAGTGATGAATAATATGTTGATTGTGATGGTTCCACATGCAGTGCACACTTTGTTAAACAGGACCAAGACACAGCACTTAACTAGTGCTCGATTGTCAGGTTACGAGTTGATACTTTTAGCGAGTCATGTGCACATAAAAAGATGCAACACGTTGAATCCAGCTACGTTGTTGCCGATTGTAGCAGAGACAGATGTTTCTGAACAGCATGATTGTTTTCTCAGGACAGAAGAAGAAACGAAAGGGAGAGTAGATCTTAAGGACACTCCTCTTGTGAAGTGTGATGGTACCCCATGGGTGGATAATTCATGCTTCAAGCTTCCGAATGGTGATACGGCTGCGGCATATGCTGTTACGACTTTGCATACGATTGTTGAAGCTGCACGTATCCCATATAATTCAGCTCAAGCAGCGGAGTTGATTGCACTTACGAGAGCGTGTGTGTTGTCAAAAGGAAAGAAAGTGACCATATATACCGACAGCCAGTATGCGTTTGGTGTGGCTCATAGTTTTGGACGATTGTGAAAGGAACGTGGGTTCCTCACGTCTCATGGAACTAAGATTCAGCATGGTCAACTGGTGAATGAGCTCCTTGACTCACTTACTTTGCCGTTGCAAGTCAAGATTGTGAAATGCAGTGCACACAAGAAGGTTACTGACGACGTTGGTCGCGGTAATGCGTTTGCTGATGAAGTTGCAAAAGAAAGAGCAAGGGATGCCAAACATTTCCTTTAACTGGCGGAGACATTTCAAGGACAAGCGGCAGGAGGAGACCTGCGGACCAACGCCACGCTACATTTTCTCACCTGCAAGCGACCGCTATCACCAGGCACACCACCGCTGCTCCGGGACTACAAACCCCGGCAGCCTTTGCGGTGGCGGCGCGTTCCCTGACGCGAGAGCAAGGCGCCAGGAGGGGCTTTAAATTCAGCAAGCCCTCGGTGGAGCGGGGGGAGCCAAACATTTCCTTTAACTGGCGGAGACATTTCAAGGACAAGCGGCAGGAGGAGACCTGCGGACCAACGCCACGCTACATTCTCTCACCTGCAAGCGACCGCTATCACCAGGCACGCCACCGCCGCTCCGGGACTACAAACCCCGGCAGCCTTTGCGGCGCGTTCTCTGACGCGAGAGCAAGGCGCCAGGAGGGGCTTTAAATTCAGCAAGCCCTCGGTGGAGCGGGGGGAGCCAAACATTTCCTTTAACTGGCGGAGACATTTCAAGGACAAGCGGCAGGAGGAGACCTGCGGACCAACGCCACGCTACATTCTCTCACCTGCAAGCGACTGCTATCACCAGGCACGCCACCGCCGCTCCGGGACTACAAACCCCGGCAGCCTTTGCGGCGGCGGCGCGTTCCCTGACGCGAGAGCAAGGCGCCAGGAGGGGCTTTAAATTCAGCAAGCCCTCAGCCTCGCGGGACGCGAGCGGGACGCCCGGAGCTAAGCCCGGGCAAAGGGCGGGCCCTCATCGGCCAGAGGAGGCTGGGCCGGGCGATCCCCCCCAAAACCCATCACAGCAGCCTGCGAGCAAGGTAAATAACCGTGCTATATAACATTTAGCGAAATCCACCCATTTCCTTTGTACCCCCTCTTAGCATATTATGAGGAAGCCTGTCAGAAAGCCTAAAATGCCTATACTAAGATCAAGCACCAGATCGAAACCAGATTCCCAACAAACATTACCAACTTTAACTGCCATCGATAAGATGCTTAAGCAAACTATAGGGGCAGTTTCTAATGCCATTGCAAACACGGAGAGGAGGTTGTCTTTACCACCCGTGATTATCGTCCAAAACACACAGGAAACTTTACATAATGTTTCTGCAGTCTCTTTAGACCTCGCAGATGATCCTGATACCAGCTTGGCCATTTCCTCCTCCTTACTCGTCGATCTCCCGTGTGCCCAGGTTTCCACCGAGACGAATAGGGAGGGATTTGCCTCACAAACAAAAAAAGAATAAGAGGAAATTAAATACCACGGAAAATAACTGGTCTAGGGAAGGTTCGAAATGTATAGAAAAAAAAGGCCAAACCAAAACCAGAAACCATAACTTGGTGACGCCTATAAACCCACCCACTACAGGAATACCTTGTTGGATTACCAACATGGTGGCTGACCTCAAAACGGACCTAGAAAACTCCATCACCGTGTTGATAAAACCCCTCATATCTAAAATCGATAGGCTAACATCTCTCGTAAATAATCAAGGTGCTGGACTGAAATGCAAAACAGCACAAGGGGGCGCTCTAATAACAACAAAACTGGATGGGGTCTCATCCAATATACCAACTAAAGATAAGGTAAATTCAACACAGGACGCGGCAACAAATAATCCCTCCAGAGACTTACAAATAAGTACAAAAGACACTCAGACAGGCATTATTACACCGAACATAGATAAGATTAATAAACAAACAAATTCCCAAACACATAAACCATCCTCTGGATTTGTTCAAACATCATCTGGAAACAATATTCAAACTCCGAAAGTGAACCCTAAGGCAAATTTTATCCCTCCAGTAAATATTAAAGAAAATAAAACAGCATCCCGCTTTAGGATAATTAATCTCCCACCTGAAGCTTTACCCTTCGTAGTTGTACTAACAGGAGTCCCACCTTTAAGAGAAGGCAAAAGGGAAACGCCAATAGAGCTAAAAAATAAATGTGCCCAGTGGCTGCAAATACACAGACCACTACCCCCCAACATTCACGGACAGATTCTCTCAGTAAGAAGGGGGGAATGGATTGGCAAAGGTATCAAGACAATAGCAGGGGATATAATTACGGTGAATTTCAGAGACATTGCAGCAGTCAACTTTATTTGCAATGCATCTCTTAGTGATACTCATTCACAAATCCATCCTGTACATTTATCCTACTTCTACCCTCACGCATTTCATAGACCTATGCAGACCAACAGACCCCCGATGATTAGAAACCCCCAAATGGATACCCAATATAGACCAAATCAGTGGCAAAGGCCTTTTTATGCGACCCCAAATTACGATCCCTTTGAAACGCAGTACGCACACTGGAACAGGTTTAGCGTTCTTGAACAGGTGGATTGACATGGAAGGGGAAAGCAAATCCTGAAACATATAAAGCCGAGGGAGGTAGAATTGTTGGAAATAGGAACGAGAAGGGGAGACGTGAACAGGTCATTACCTGCCCATTGTAAGAGAGGTGGTAATAGATCTCCCAAAATAAGTAGAGGTAGAGGTGATTTGATAAAAGCCCCAGAATACATGATTACCACTGAACAAAGCAGATCAGTTATTCACTGTAGTCCGCAACCCAGATTTACCACATTAACCAAAATTGGAGAGCAGGCAATGTACCCATTAGGAGGCCAAACAGGACGTCCCAAGGAGGACACTTATGAAAACTTACAAATCGTATCCTGGAATATAGCAGGACTAGCAGCCAAATTTGAGTCCCGAGAATGGCTCAGTTATATAAATAAATTTCAAATAATTTGCCTACAGGAAACATGGGTTATTGAACCAAATGACTGTAGTTTAGAGGGCTACAAAAGTTTTTTTGTTCCAGCCACAAAGGTAGCCTCAGGGAGAGCTAGTGGGGGACTAGTGATATATGTTAATTTACATATTCAGGGCACTTGGACAAACCTTAATCAGGGCTCACATAATCTACAAGTAGTAAGGTTTCACTCCAAAACGCTACACCTTTTCTTGGTCAACTGGTACAACGCTGTTGGTACAACGGAAAAGGGAAAAGCTGTAAAGGAATTGGACTCCTGTTTAGAAAATCTGAATTTCTCAAATAAGACACCAAACCCCCCAAGTCTTATACTGTTGGGGGATTTTAACTGTCACCTTTGTGACAAATTAAAACCCTTTAATAAAGACTGGTCAAGATGCACCACAGTGAAAGGGCCACATTTTACTCATGCAAAAGAAGGATGGGATCTTGAGAGACTAGTGAAAAGGTACAATCTCATCCAAACCCTAGATCTCGCAGAGTTGGGCGAAAAAGGAGAACTAAACCCAACATATGGAGGCAGAGGTTGCCACTCTTACATTGACTATATCCTTGTCTCACGCATACTAAAAAGAAACATCAGTAAAATCATAATAGATGCAAGCATCTTTAGTGATCACAATCCGGTGATACTTGTAACAAAAGGGTTTGATTTTAAATTAGGCCTAAAGAGAATTGACATAATAGAAAAGGCAGTGGATCAAGGAAGGAGAATCAAATGGGCCAAGATTGATGGGGACAGATTCTACAAAAAACTGATAACAGAGGGCTCAAATGCAATAAACATATGCCTTGATCCTAGGGTGGAAGGACTCCCGGTGGTCAGGGCTTTTGAAGAAATTGCGTCCCATGTTAATAATCTCTAAAGACTCCAAGTACTAGTAAAGTGCCCTCGATGCCACGCTGGTTTGACTCTGTCTGCACTAAGGTGCATAAAAAATTGAAACTTAGCCTTCATGAAAAACCAAGGGATATCCTCACAGTAGCTCAGAATAGACTGGAATATAAAAAAGCTCTGAAAAAGCGTAAACAAAGCTTACAAATTCAAGCCTGGGAGGATCTAAGGGACGCCACAGAAAGTTAAGATACCCCAAGCTTCTGGAAAGTTATTAACTCCCCATGTTTCCAGGACCCAGGAGCACCAAAAATAACAAACATCATCTTGCCAGAACAATGGCAGACCCACTTTCAGAGTCTTTATAATCATACAAAACACTCTACTCAGGGGGATGATCCAAGGAGGATACAGCCGGTTAAACTGGTTTTTTCCCTGGAAGAAGTTGAAACGGGAATAGCAGGGCTCAGTAAAAACAAAATACCCGGCCCGGACGGAATCCCACCAGACCTATTCCTAAGTAGACCTGAGCTATGGGCGCCGCTGCTTACCAGTGTTCTGAACGAGGCAATGGTGGCAGGATTGCCTCGTTCTTGGTCGACGGCAACCATAGTTCCGATTTACAAAAAAGGAAATCGTAACGATCCCCAGTGCTACCGCCCCATTTCACTTATTGACATGACTGCAAAAGTTTTGGGGCGTGTTATCTTACATCGTCTACAAGATTGGGTGGAGGAGCATCAGGTTTTTTCGGACATCCAATATGGTTTCAGGGAGGGAAGATCCACCACTGACCAATGTTTGAATCTATACCTTCTGACAGCAAAATACACCATTGCTGGTAAGGGGTCCGTCTACATGGGGTTTATGGACCTCTCTGCGGCTTTTGACCGCGTAAATAGAAGAAAGCTTTGGTCCCTGTTGATAGAACTAGGAGTGGAACAATCCCTTGTGGACATCCTGCAATCTCTACACTGGAATACATCTGCAAGCGTGAGATATAACCAAGAGGGAAACAAGACCGACCCCTTCGCTTGCACCAGTGGAGTAAGGCAGGGTTGCATCCTTGCACCCTTCCTTTTCTCTATATATATCAACTCCCTGGAAAAAGATCTCTTGAAACTAAAGGTGGACTCACCTCAAATCGGTCATCGTGCAGTGCCGGTATTACTTTACGCCGATGACGCGGTATTGCTAGCCAGAACCCCCTTAGGACTACAAAAGCTGATTGATGGTTTTGTTGAGTTTATGGGCAAGCTGGATCTAACAACAAATCTGGAAAAATCCTACATTATGTCATCAGAGCAAACGAAAAAAGGGAATTTCCTCTATCACATAGGGTCACACAAAATCAATCAGGTTAAGACTTTTTCATCCCTGGGAGTATTGTTCGATAACCACCTCAACTTTAAACCCCTGGCAGAGAAACACGCAATAAAATTGGCGGCGTCAGTAGGAGCCATTATGGGGTACGGACAAAGACTGGGAAGGTGGTCCCCAGAACAAATACTAAACCTATATAGATCAATTTGCTGTGCGAAGGTAACTTATGGCGCAGAAGTTTGGGGCTTCATAGACAACAAAGCACAGCAAATACAGATAAAAGAAAATAAATTCCTGAGAAGAATTCTGAAAGTGCCCCAGAGTGTGCCTGCCTATATTATCCATGAGGAAGTGGGAGAATCTTTTATAGAAGATCGGATTAAACTTAAACCTCTCCTGGCATGGGTCAAAATATGGACCAATCCAGAGGCGACCCTAACAAGACAAATCATCTCGGATTGCCTCAAACGTGACAAAGGACACAATATACCCTGGCTGAAGTATATTAAGAACTCATTTGCAGAGATTGACTGTATAAACTTCTTCACTTCCCCAGAATCCCTAACTGACGAGAGTAAAACTATGGTAAAAAAACTTTTTCCAGAACGGTTACGGACAACTAGGGCCAAGAAGGAAAGTCATAAACCCACTGTTTTATTGTACTGCAAACTTTCAGCGAAGCAAGGAATGGAGCCATATTTGAGGGTCATGTATAACACCCAGGATCGCTATTTCATGACTCGTTTCAGATTTAATATGCTTCACCATTTATTTGCGGTCCCTGCTGGGTTCACTCACACAGTGGAAGAGAAGGGTACCTGCCGCTGCGACAACAGGTCTCCGCAGGATACCCTTCATTTTGTTTTATTGTGCCCATTTTATACAGTGCCAAGACGTAAGTTCCTGGTGGGGATTCTGAAAGAATTAAAGTTTAGACAAGCGAAACTGGCCCTGAAGTTTCTCCAGGAAGCTGAAGACGCCTACACTCTACTTTGCACTATAAACTCTATCCGGCTAGCACTACGGTTACGGAACACCAGAGAATTAGGATCGTAACACCGTCTGACCCTTTGAAAAATGAACTCCTTCCTCCATTAGCCTATCGAATTATGGTTTTAGCTAAATTTATCTGTTTTAACGGAAACTGTATTTTATAATATTTTGTGTGTATATTGTAGATGTGCTTTTATGGTGTCTTTTTAAGAACCGAATAAAGATTATAAATTGAAAAGCAAGGGATGTGATGAGTCAAATGTATGTTGCGGGCCCTGCAAGATGGGTTGGTGATGTTGGAATATGTGAAGATACGATAGAGAGTGTGAAGTCTATTTAAGCTGAAGCTACAGAGAAAGAGTTGAGTGTGTGGAGAGAGAGTACGGGTAAATTAGATGCAAATGGTTGTTGGGTTAAATTGTCAGAGCATCAGCGATGGTTGTTACCCGATGCATATGTGCTTGCAGTGGTTACAATGGCCCATGGAATGGCTCATATCAGTGTGAAAGGGATTTGTAAGTTGTTGGCTCCAGTATGGCAAAATACTGGAATCCCTAAGTCTGCAGAGAATATGGTCAAGAATTGCATGGTGTGTCTGAAATACAATCCTGGTAGGGGAACCACAACTCCAGCTGGTCATTTTGCGCCTCCAACGTATCCGTTCGAGGTTTTGCAGCTAGATTTCATCCACATGGAGAGGTGCAACAACCTGAAATATGTAATCGTTGTTGTTTGTGCCTTTTCAAGATGGGTAGAAGCATATCCCCTGAAAGATAACACTGCCTTATCCACAGCTAAAGCCCTTGTCAAAGAATTATTCCCTAGGTTTGGTTTGCCGAGAATGGTCTGGAGTGATAATGGGAGTGAATTTGTGGGTCGAGTGATAAAGAAAGTATGTCGTCGTGGTCCGAAAGTCTTTGCTGCGAGGTTCCCCGTTTTCCAACGGCTACGAAGGACTGCTGCCCTGACTATCGCCCTGTCTTGGACCCTTTGATGATTTGTAGAGCGAGACAATAGACGAGTCTTCTGGTGACGTCATCGATACTTCAGTTAAGTATGAGTGGAGTGTCTCCCAGTCCTTAGTCTTAGTTCTTGGTTTTTGGATATCCCATGGGATCTTTGATTTGTTAGGATCTTTGATTTGGAACTTGCAAGTACCAAAGCCGAAGGACTTGTGTATTCATGAGACTATCGTATTCGATAATCCTTTGAAGTTTGAAGCTAGACTAGAGAGCGGAGATGCCTGGTCTTAGCAGACTTGGACATTTGTTTTGTTGTGGTCGAAATAGGGACTCCCGATTGGAGGACTCGTGTCCGGTTCCTCCGATTGGAACTCCAACTTATGAGCTGTACGTGAAGCACGGCGTGGGCCCTATCGCGTATAATGAAGTAAGGACGGTGTTCTCAAATGGCCCCAATATGGTAGTTTTGATACGGAAGTTTTAGATAATCTAGAGGTTAGACTTTTTAAGAAGAAAGCCCGGCCGGCGATGTTTGACTCTTTCCGCCTATGGCGAAAGGAAGCCAAACAGAAAGAAATTAAATTAGCAAAGAGAAATAAAAGGGAAAAGCGTATCTCGATAATGCAAGCTGCTATGTAGTATAAAGATAATGAAGAAGAACAAGCGAGTGAGCAGTTGCACAGGCAACGTAAAATGGCGATTGATAAATGCTATCCAGTTTTGCCGCCTCTTCAGCAAGATGCAGCAAAAGAACTCGAGAAAGATCCTTTAATGTCACATTTGTTGAGTTCACCACCCCCCTATGCGCAGGCTGCTACAGCACCTCCGCAACCTTTAGTTGTGCAACCTCCGGTTGTTTTGCCTCAGGTTCTTCCACAACTGCCAGCCCCTCTTCAGTTGGCTCCTACAGCTATGGTGCAGCCTCCTCAAGGGCCACCAACTTTGCTACCTGCTCCGCCTTTACTTCCTACGACTTTGCCTCCTGTATTGACTACCCTTTCTGATACTCCTTCTGATACTGCCTCTGCGTCTGCCTTACCGCACTCTGTTTTTCCTCCTGTTCTTTTGTCGACTTCTCCTTCTGTTCGACAGAGAATGACTTATACTGTTGTTAACCTTCTATCTCCTTTCTTTGGGGCAGCAAGTATGACCCCTGGTTCAACACGCAACTAGTTGCGTAGTCAATTGCCTGTTTCTAGAGAGCGGGAGATATTGGATCATTTGGCACATAAATGTGTTACCGACCCCACGAGATATGAATTAGAGTCTGTTATGGATGTCTTCCGTCAATGGGAAGCACCGAAACAGAGATATGTTTTTGAGAAAATGTGTGTTTTTCTTTGTGAAGAATTGGAGGATAATGATTTAGAATCCAATCCGCCTGAGTTGTGCCGTGTACGGTTCTAGTTTGCAAAGGGCACGATTGTGGGTTCCGATGTTGAGAGGGAAGTTGCGACATTGTTGTCGTTTAGGAGTAAGGCTATCTCTCGGTCGTTGTTTGAACCTGATCCATCTGCGAGGAGAAAAGCGCGACAATATCCAATGAGAGTCAACTGGCACACAAGTTCGGATCACGCTCCGGGTATAAGCTCAATGAGGAAAAAACAATAATAATTGGCACAAATAATATTCATAAAGCTGACCATAGGTATGTGGATTCTGCGGTATATCTTGGGGTTAGAATTAACGCAAATGTTGGGAAAATCATACAGGAAAACTATCTACCCTTGATTACTTCAATCGATAAAGAATTGAGAAGAATAAATGTTTTACACTTATCCCTGATTGGTAGGGTGAACGTACTGAAAATGTCAATGTTTCCGAAAATATTGTATCTATTTCGTGCCATACCTTTATTAGTTGAAGATGTTTTGTTAAAAAAAATGGAAGCTGTTTTTTCGCAATTTGTGTGGCAATATGGGAAAACTCGGAGATCATTGACTCGACTTTCTGCACCATTGGAGGGAGGGGGTTTATCTGCACCAAATCTGAGGTTATATCAGTGGGTCTGTCTAATGATGCAAATGAATCACCTATTGAGATATGATGATATAGAGGTGCCGACTGGTTTATGCAGAATCCCCTCAATTTATGAATTAATAGTGGGAGGAAGAGCTCTGGGGCTTTTAACACGAGAAATAAAATCTAGATATTTCAAAAGGAGCAAAAGCAAAGTAATGCTAAGTGCGTGGAGCACATGGAAGGCTATATTGAAATTCCTGAAGGTCCCGAAGATTAATAGTACAGTGGATCTTTGGAGCTCAAACCCATTTACACATCTTGGACAGAACAGAAAGAGCAGGGTGTGGAAGGCGTTGGGTATTAGATGTCTGGGTGATGTCATGTGTAAGGATGAATTATTGGATTTTGGTCTACTTCAACAAAAATATGGTATACCCACTAGCCAATGGTTTCTTTATAGACAACTAGAGCAAACAGTGAAGTCATTCAGACCTAGGATATCAATTCAGGAGCTAGACCCGATTGTGAACTATGTAAGGAATGGCGGCAAGAAGATTAAAATCGGGTATAGTTATCTTTTACAGGGTGTGGGAGACAACATAGGACAAACGGAATCAGCTTGGGCTCAAAGGATTGGGGATCCAAATATAGACATCGATTATGCTCTTGCACTGAACAAGAAAATACTATGGGCAACAAATTTAAAAGCACAGCATTATAAGACCATCTTTAATTTGTACTATACCCCCGCCAAGCTGTTTAATTGGGGTAAAAGAGAAAATGATAGATGCCCTAGGTGCGACCAAGGCCCTGCAGATCTATCTCATATGTTTTATACTTGTCAGAATCTTACGTTCGTTTTGATAGAAATTGAAAGGTTTTTAACGGGGTTGCTAGAACATCAGATTTCTCTATCCCCTACTACTGTATTGATTGGCAGGGATGAAAATCTCAAACTTGAACAAGGGCCCGAAGCATTTATCTTCCTATCTATGGCTGTTTTTAGAATTCTTATTGCGGCGGCCTGGAAAGATTCTGTAGCTCCCACCTTTCAGATGTGGTTATCTAGGCTGTTGGGAACCCATAATATAGAGGAATGTTTATACAGTTTCAAAGGAAAGAGGTCAGAAGACTACGGCAAGAAGATTTGGGCTTCTCTTAGAAATTGGACAGAAACCAGATGAATATCAGTAAGCAGATCTAGAGCCTAATGTTGATTGATCCTCCTACATAATATTGTATGAAATGAAGATGGTTTTATGTCATGTATTAATCAATTGTTAAGATCTATAAGATGTATAATGTATATAGTTACCTCAATGTCTGACTTATCCTGTTGACCTATTTAATTTTTTGATACTCAAACCATCTCGAATATAAATAAATTAAAAAAAAAAGAGAGTGGTTCCTCCGGTATGGAAGGAAGAGGTACCTGCTGGTGCAAATTTTAACCCCCCAGCTGTGCCAGCACATTTTCAGCGTGTTTGGGTACATGTTCCTTGGAAGCGGGCTGAAGTCTTGGCTCTTAAGCAGACTTTACCTGACCCCCGTAAAAATCCTGCAGGATATTATAAGGAATTGTCACAGACTGCAGACTCATATATTATGAATCTAGCTGATATAGACATGTTGTTGGGGAATGTTGTTCCACAGCCTTTATGGGGATTGATTCGTCACATGAATCATGCACATGAGTTAGGTGATTCATGGGTTAATATTGCTGCTGCAGATGGCCGACAGGTTGGTGGTGCTAAACCCGAGCCTTTAGTAGCAGAACTCCCTGGTAAGATCGTTACTTACATGAAGACTTTGATGCCTGCGATGCGTGTAAATTGGGATAAATTGTCAGCATGTAAGCAGAAGAAAGAGGAAACCGTGTCTGATTTCTTCACTAGATTTGAGGAGACGTTTATCGACCACAGTGATCAAGATATGAGCACAGAAGGTGGTCAACGGTTGTTCGTTGACAAGTTTGTGCACAATTTGCTTCCCGAGCTATGTAAGAAATTGAAAGATTCCGAAAGTTCGTGGGCTGTTTCCTCATCAGCACAGATATTGGCTATTGCACAGTACTACGAAAATAGGGATAAAAATGAGAAGGATAGAGCAGACAAGAAAACTAAAGAATTAAAGACAAAGGTGCTTTTACAGCAGGCGTACCCGCCTCGTGGTGGTCAGCATGCTAGGACAGCCATAGACAAAGAGAGGGAGTTGTTTCAGTTCCAGTAGATCAGAGAGGACCTTATGTTGAGGTGATTACATCAGGTGTGTCAGAACCTTTTCTGTTGGATACTGGTGCTACGAAGAGTTCTATTATGAACTTTAAACTCCTTGACGCACCTTTGTCTGGCGAGATGAATGTTTCAGTAGGTTTTTCTGGCGCCCCGGTTAGGAACCCGATTTCTAGTCCTATGTCCCTTTCTGTTGGATCTTGTGAATTCGAAGCACCCCTTATTTTGACGACAGGTTGTGGTGAGAACTTGTTAGGATTGGATCTGCTGAAAAGATTGTATGCAACATTGTATTGTTCTCCTGCGGGAGTACAACTTACATTGGGTAAGAAAGTGGTCTCCCCAATGTATTTGTCGAAGGATAAACTTCCGACAGAATTGTCGTTTCTTCCTGACATTCTTTGAGATACTGGTCCTAATGATGTAGGTCTTTTGGAAATACCGCCATATGTTGTGACATTGAAAGCCAATGTTAAAATGCCACGCATTCCCCAATACAAGATCTCTAGTGAAGGTGAAAAGACATTGCTAGCGATCATTTATGATCTGATTGAAAAAGATGTAATTGAAGAAACTAGAGGTAACGTTTGCAATAGTCCTGTTCTGCCTGTTTTGAAGCGTACTGACCCTTCTCAGCCTCCTGTTTACAGGTTTGTGATTGATCTTAGAGAGGTGAATAAAATAGTAGTACCACAATTTCCAGTCGTCCCTGATATCACTGCCTTACTAACCATGATTCCAGCTTCAGCGACTTGGTTCTCGGTGATTGACTTGAAGAATGCTTTCTTCAGCATCCCGATTGCCGAGGAGAGCAGGGATATTTTCGGCTTCTCTTTAGGAGGTCGAAGCTTCCAGTTCAAACGCGCTCCTCAAGGCTACTGTGAAAGTCCATCAATCTATAGTCAGGCTCTAAAAACACAACTTGATGCGATTGTTCTACCTGATGGCGCTGCTCTTCTTCAGTACGTCGACGATTTGTTAGTTGCCGCCGATACAGAGGAAATCTGTAGGAAAGCTACTTTATCATTGCTACGTCATTTGTCTGATTTCCATCACAAGGTGTCTCTTTCTAAGTTACAGTATTGTCGACAAGAAGTGACCTATTTAGGTCATCTCTTATCGAAGGAGGGAAGAAAACTGACCCTAGAAAGAATTCAGGCAATTGCAAAATTGAGTGTGCCAATGACACTGAGAAAAGTGCGTGCTTTCTTGGGTATTACATCATATTGCAGACAATGGATACCAAATTTTTCTCTGCTGGCCAAACCTTTGGTAGCATTGACCAGTAAAGATACACTGACTCCCCTTCAGTGATCTGAAGATTGTCAGAAAAGTTTTTCCGAATTGTGTGATGCATTGTGTTCGGCTCCTGTGTTGGGTACCCCCGACTACAGTAAGCCCTTTACACTGTATGTCCATGAGAAAGAAGGATGTGCATTGTCAGTGTTGACACAGTCTTTTGGGGACAAGCAGCGTCCATGCGCGTATTTTTCGTCGTCCTTTGATCCGGTAGCTAGAGCATTGCCGAGTTGTTTGAGAGCCACAGCGGCAGCAGCTGTGTCTATTCAGCAGTCTGCTGGTTTAGTGATGAATAATATGTTGATTGTGATGGTTCCACATGCAGTGGACACTTTGTTAAACAGGACCAAGACACAGCACTTAACTAGTGCTCGATTGTCAGGTTACGAGTTGACACTTTTAGCGAGTCATGTGTACATAAAAAGATGCAACACGTTGAATCCAGCTACGTTGTTGCCGATTGTAGCAGAGACAGATGTTTTTGAACAGCATGATTGTTTTCTCAGGACAGAAGAAGAAACAAAAGGGAGAGTAGATCTTAAGGACACTCCTCTTGTGAAGTGTGATGGTACCGTATGGGTGGATGGTTCATGCTTCAAGCTTCCGAATGGTGATACGGCTGCGGCATATGCTGTTACGACTTTGCATACGATTGTTGAAGCTGCACGTATCCCATTTAATTCAGCTCAAGCAGCGGAGTTGATTGCACTTACGAGAGCGTGTGTGTTGTCAAAAGGAAAGAAAGTGACCATATATACCGACAGCCAGTATGCGTTTGGTGTGGCTCATAGTTTTGGACGATTGTGAAAGGAACGTGGGTTCCTCACGTCTCATGGAACTAACATTCAGCATGGTCAACTGGTGAATGAGCTCCTTGACTCACTTACTTTGCCGTTGCAAGTCGCCATTGTGAAATGCAGTGCACACAAGAAGGTTACTGATGACGTTGGTCGCGGTAATGCGTTTGCTGATGAAGTTGCAAAAGAAAGAGCAAGGGATGTGATGAGTCGAATGTATGTTGCGGGCCCTGCAAGATGGGTTGGTGATGTTGGAATATGTGAAGATACGATAGAGAGTGTGAAGTCTATTTAAGCTGAAGCTACAGAGAAAGAGTTGAGTGTGTGGAGAGAGAGTACGGGTAAATTAGATGCAAATGGTTGTTGGGTTAAATTGTCAGAGCATCAGCGATGGTTGTTACCCGATGCATATGTGCTTGCAGTGGTTACAATGGCCCATGGAATGGCTCATATCAGTGTGAAAGGGATTTGTAAGTTGTTGGCTCCAGTATGGCAAAATACTGGAATCCCTAAGTCTGCAGAGAATATGGTCAAGAATTGCATGGTGTGTCTGAAATACAATCCTGGTAGGGGAACCACAACTCCAGCTGGTCATTTTGCGCCTCCAACGTATCCGTTCGAGGTTTTGCAGCTAGATTTTATCCACATGGAGAGGTGCAACAACCTGAAATATGTACTCGTTGTTGTTTGTGCCTTTTCAAGATGGGTAGAAGCATATCCCCTGAAAGATAACACTGCCTTATCCACAGCTAAAGCCCTTGTCAAAGAATTTTTCCCTAGGTTTGGTTTGCCGAGAATGGTCTGGAGTGATAATGGGAGTGAATTTGTGGGTCGAGTGATGAAGAAAGTATGTGAAGGGCTAGGAATCCGGCAAAAATTCCATGCTGCAAATCACCCCCAATCAGCTGGACTAGTAGAGTGCTACAATGGCACTCTAAAATTTAAACTGGCCAAGATACAAGCAAGCTCTGGCCTTAAATGGCCCGATGCTTTACCATTAGCACTTCTATCGACAAGAATGACTGTGCATTTGCGAGTGGGACTTAGTCCATACGAAATTGTGTTCGACCGCCCGGCCAACATATGGGGAGTGCCAAGGCCGCCGAAATTCAGTGAGATCGAACACCCTGTAATACTTGATTACTTGTATGATTTGACGGCTAAATTCCGTGTTTTACACCAACAGGTTCACGATACTTTGCCTCAGGTGTCTGAAGATCCAGGGCACAACATCGATCCTGGATCGTGGGTCATAGTTAAAAACTTCCAGCGGACAAGGAATGATCAGCCCCGTTGGACCGGCCCTTACCTAGTCCTTTTGTCAACGAGATCCGCCGTGCGAGTGGAAGGAAAGAAGAACTGGATCCACGGCGTACATTGTAAGAGGGTCCCTTTGCCTCTGCCGTACGACCGGTGGGTCCAGGAGTGTATTGCTGACTCGGAGACTGAAACTGTGCCTCGTTTTCTGCCTTTCAGTGATGCACGTGTAAAAGGAACAAATTCTGAATGTGAAAGTGACAATCTTTTGCAAGAAGCTGTGCCACCGTCAAATCGATTGGACACTACAGAGCCTGAACTTTTGTTGATTGATTGATTGATTGAAAATAATTTATAACGCGCAAAAACAATAACCCGCAGGTATCAAGGCGCCTTGTTCCAAGATCAGACATTATCTGGAAAAAGCTATTATAATCTGAGGCCGAGAACTATGGACAAATAAATTCCTTTTCTTTGCTATTTTTGAAAGTGCAGCTCTCTCATCTGAGAAACTTTTTTATTTTTGTTTTTCGAACCACCATCCGGGTTCAGCTGTAGGGTCGCGGGCGACAAGTCTTTGGAGTGCAAGCCGAAGACACAAGGTCGACGGCTCTGGTTGGTCCTTGGGAGTTCCCTGGACTGACAGGTGCATTCCTTAGCACGGAACACCCTACCTCCGCGAGCAGCAAGGCTAGAGGATGGAGTTTTTCGAGATAGAGAGACCTGCCAAAGAGATGAACTTTAAAGCCAAAATGTGTATAGTGATGACCAAGAAAAGTTTTTTGATGTTATGCATTTTCATGTTGCTTAGTGTAATGACGTTTTTAATAGGATATGTTTTATTCTCTTTTCGAATGTCATTTGCACCCACTACACCGCCCATACCTCCTTCTACTGTTTCCTCGCATTCTTTTCATCCTCTGCCTGAACATGAGTCCGCTAGAAGATTAGAGTTTGTTAATAACTCCTTCATTCAGCTTTTACACCAACACTAATTAGTAGTGAACACGACTAACTGTTGGGTGTGTGGTCTTATGCCTCATACTACTGATAAAGGTATCCCTTACCTGATCCTGCCATTCAGCCATAATGGTTCTGTATGGGCATACAGAACGATGTTCATCTATGCTCGTGAAGTCCACCCCCTAGGTTCTATATAAGACAATCCAAAGAATAGTGCTCTAGTTAAGGGTATAGTGGATATGATTAGAGGAGCTACTTCCTATAAGACTATCCCGAGAGATGAGACACTAGCATATATTGGATGGAACATAACTGGATATGGAGTTAGTCTGAGTGAGAACCAGCGAGCAAAAAGATCCTCCCCGATTTGGGTCGTACCCCATCAGGGTCCTCTATGTCTTCAAGGTAATGGCAAGAATTCGAGAGCTCAGCTAGGGAAGAGTATTTGCAATGAGACGTATGTCTTTGCGTCCCAGACTTCCCCTTCCTTCCTAGCAGCTAAGGGTACCTATTTCATCTGTCATGATAGAGCATACACATGGTTGCCCCCTGACTTCTCGGGCACATGTTTTGTTTCATTCCTGTTGCCTCCCACCTACACAGCTGGGGCAGATTACCACAAGACAAGGGTAGTTAGAGGTGTCTTCAGCAAGGAAGACACTGCAGGACAAGAATTGGGAGATTTCTTGAAGGGTTTTCTGCCGTTTTGGGGACCTATGGCTAACAGTAGGAATATAAGGCAATTAACGAGGTTGGTTGAGTCCACCGTAGTTGAAACTGCCGGTGCCCTTAGTAACTTGACTGCTGAGCTCCAGTCGGATCGTCTTATGACTCTTCAGAACAGAGTTGCGTTAGATGTCGTATTTGCAGACCGAGGTGGGGTATGTAAAGTGATCCAATCAAGTTGCTGTGTTTTCATTCCAGATAACGCTCCAACAGTGTACCAGGCCATTTCCAAACTGCATAGGATCTCCAAATCTATACATGTGGATAAAGGAGATTGGTCGTTAATGGGATGGTTCTGGGAACTGTTATCCGCCTGGGGATGGAAGATTCTGATGGTCATTGGGATGGTCTTAGCCATTCTTTTCCTGTTCTGTCTTTGTGTACAGTGTGCTCCTGCTATATGTGGCCTCTGTGCCACATCGTGTGTAAGGAAACCTGTATCGAGGGACGAGCTAAGTAACAGGATGATGCTACAGCAACATCTAAATGATTTTATGAATATAGACCTGGACTGAGATTAGCGTGAGTGTAGGTTATTGCCTATGTAAGGGCAAAAGGAGGGCTGTGGTTCCGTGAATTCTGGACCCGTGTCATAAGCATCGTCGAATCATGACGATTTTGGTATCAATAGACCAAGAATGACGAATATACTATATACGAGTGTTTTCGTCATGTTCGAGTGACGTGATCACCCTAAAATCAGAGTGTGTACGGCAGCCATTTTGTGGTTGCCCTCACATAGGCCGATGACTAAGGCCAAAACGAGTCTTAGGAACACGTACACCTTTGCTGACTTTTGTTTGACCTGGGCAAGCTGACTCCACTGCCCGAAGCTAAACCCGTTTGGCCAGTTCCTTTCCCAGTGGCCGCTCGAGATTAGGATCAAGGCACAGCATACCATAAATCCTTCATTGCACACAACTATGTCTAATCTTACTCACACCTGTCTCTGTACTTTTCTATATGGCCTGGTTTACGAGGAGGAGGTGCCCGTTTTTATTAGGGGTCCGTCCGATATCTGATGAAAAGTGTTGGGCCTTGCCGGGTAATTGATTGTGGGCTGGACAAAGTGAAAATGGGCTTGTCATCATGAATCTGCTTTTTTGTTGTCGTTGAAATATGTGAATGGTCAACTGTAAAATAAGGAATGTTTGCCTAAAGCATAATATTTTGTATAAAAAGGGATGGCTGGCTTTGTAAGATTGAGCAGTCTCCTGAGAATATACACCGTGTTGTACTTCTAGGATAGCTGTTACTGGCTGCAGCCAATACATTTGATCTTTGAAGTCACTAAGAAGTCTCTGCGTTTCTGTAGTCTGAGACAGGAGAACTCGAAGTCTTTGAGTGCGTTCCCTGGCACCGCTGGGTTCTAAATAACCCGGTACTTCAAGGGGGCTTGGTAGCCAAACTGGTCTTCAAAGAAAGAATGACAGTAAGGACACAAACCAGGCCAACCCCAACTTCATGCACCCCCAGCCAGATGGGAGCCCCTGTAATTGAATTAGTAGAGGACCTGTAAGGGGAGTATTAGGGAATATTAGCCACAGCTGTAGTTTGGGTTAGCCTTATCTAATGCTCCAGGAGGAATTGTCTCCATTTTAGACTTATGTGAACAGTGCTTTCTGGGACACGAATGTGCCGCACTTCACGGGAAGAGGTCACCACAGAGTGGTGGCAACTTCACCCCATTGGTCAGGACTACCCCACTCCTTGCCAGCCCAGAAGCTCACGTAAATATCGGAGAGCTGCCAAGCAACTCAGATCCCTGCCTGAAGAAACATGAAGAAGAATGACGGCCCTGCTGGAACCCTGGCCTGCACCAAGACGACTGCACTTTTAATGACTACACCTGCTACACACTTTGCAACTACAGCAAAAGAAGAACTTTGTGTTGCACAAAGAGTTCAAGGAGTGGACACCGTAATAGCAACAGTTTAAAAGAGCTCCACTTATATTATATCCACCAAGAAGAAAGCAGCTCACCACCTTCCGCTGTAATTTAAAGGATTTGGCCAGGTGCATTGTGGGAACTTTAGGTCCAAATTTCCAAAGAGGAACTCAGAGCTTCTGGAACCGTGGCTGTTATTGTGGACCAATCAAAACCCCAAAAGACCTACTTGAGGCATCTCCAGAGGTTTGAGATTATTTGGAGCAGTCCGACCAAAAAGCTCCATAGGTTGACCGACCTGCCTTCAAGAGTCAAGCCAGTGACGCTGAACCGTGACCCAGTCTGAAATTCAGGTTTGCCCCGCTGAAACTTTGGAGATTTTTGACATGGAGGAGATTTCCCTTCCAGGAATTGACCTGGGCATCCTGCTGAAGGAACCCACCATATACAGACCCAAAGCCGGCCTCATAAAGAGCCTCCTCAACGTTGAGACAAAAAGAACCAAAATAATGAATGAGTGCAAAGATAACATTTTGACTGGGCTCTTCTGATCATTGTACTGAGCTGCGCTCCATAGCAGTCGGTCTGTAACTTTGTCCCGATCAGGCTTGACCAGATGTCCCCATATTGCCCTTTTTGCTTTTAGAATTTAAAAAGCAATTTTTTAAATGTAATCTTTAAAAACCTCATTTCTCCAGTTCTCTACATTGGAGTTTTGTTGTTTTGGTGTCATTTTAATTAAAACATTATTTGCTATGGTAATAAATTGGTGGTGCAATTTTTATTACATTGGGTCTTACTTATTTAATGTTTTGGTGTTTTTAAATGCTTTACACACCTGTCTCCTAAGTTAAGCCTGCCGTGCTAGCAGCCAGGTACCAAGGGTTAGAGCAAGGAAACAATTTATTGAGAACTTGACTGTGTCTTCTATTGTGACTGTAGTCGTATTACTATTGATAGGTATCTAACTGCACCTACTAATAAATCACCTTCCACAGTTCCTAAAATTAAAACGGGGAATAGAATGTACCCCACGTGCCATGTACCTATTTCTTTGGTAAATTCATTGGCTGGGTGTTACCTGACAACGTACTGTCTGTTAAATAGAACAGAAGGTTTTATCTGAGATTCAATATGGCTGTAGGCCAGGGCGCGGAACTATCGAACAGAATCTCAATCTACATTTGAAAATCTCGAAATATACAAGGGTGCAATTTACATGGCCTTTATGGACCTTAGCTCGGCATTTGATAGGGTTGATGGAGCTAAGCTGTAGACTGTGCTAGGGGGGTTGAGCCTACTCTTGTTGCCGTCCTGCATGATTTACATGATGGTCTCACTGCTTCAGTCTTATATGGTTTAATGGAGGATGTACTCAGCACTTGTAGCTTCTTGCTCAATTTCGTCGTTCAACATTTTCACATAATTAGCAAAACAGGACATTGTATAGTATCTTTACTTGCGTTTAACGAATCTTCGTAGCTCTGAAATTCTCCAAGTAGGTCCAATTCTGAACGCCACGGCTTAAAGAGTTGCAAAAGAGCTAAATAGTAAAACTCCCTTTTGTCAGGAGTTTCGCAACTCAGTTTACGGTGATTTATCAGAAGTCCTTTTCTTTGTTTCACCAAACATCCTTCAGAACCAATCACAGCATATATACCATTATTGATGTTTTCTGTTATATTCTGTTAGAAAATATAGTTTTGCAGCACTTCATAGAAACAAATGTTCTCAAGATGATGACTTCTATTTGCTTAATATGTATCTAACATATTTGTTTTCACAAAATCTGTACTTTCTCCAAGTAATTCCAATTCTGAACGCCATTGCTTGAAAAGTTGCAAAAGAGCTAAATAGTAAAACTCCCTTTTGTCAGGAGTTTCGCAACTCAGTTTACGGTGATTAATCAAATGTCCTTTTCTTTGTTTCACCAAACATCCTTCAGAACCAATCACAGCATATATACCATTATTGATGTTTTCTGTTATATTCTGTTAGAAAATATAGTTTTGCAGCACTTCATAGAAACAAATGTTCTCAAGATGATGACTTCTATTTGCTTAATATGTATCTAACATATTTGTTTTCACAATATCTGTACTTTCTCCAAGTAATTCCAATTCTGAACGCCGTGGCTTGAAAAGTTGCAAAAGAGCTAAATAGTAAAATTCCCTTTTGTCAGGAGTTTCGTAACTCAGTTTACGGTGATTTATCAGAAGTCCTTTTCTTTGCTTCACCAGACATCATTTAGAACCAATACCAGCATATATACCAATATTAATGTTTTCCGTAATATTCTGTTTAAAAATATATATTTTTGCAGGACTTCATAGAGACAAATGTTCTCAAGATGATGACGTCTATTTGGATAATATGTATCCAACATATTTGTTTTCAGAATATCAGTACTCTCTGGCTCTTTTTCAGCTAAATATTCAATTTCTTAAACAGATTTAAGTACTCGATTTCGTGTTGCAGCAAGACCTAGACTCACCCAAATGATTCTTCTAGATTTGGAGTATAGACTGAACATTCATACACTCCAATTTCTCGATGAGATAACATCTTCAAACTGTAACTATATAATTTCTTACTTAGACTCTTCTCGTGGGAAATCTCTTCCCACATCTCCTTCAATTCTGTCTTTTCTTCTTTGGTTATGTAGGATGTTATATATCGAGCAACAACACATAATATGTAACAACCATGGCAATTCAGTACTTAATACTTAATAGTAAAGTGACAAAGGAGAGAACATAACTAAAAGGACAAAAATTCAATTACTTTATATTTATTATCATTAAAAGGTAAAAAACAGTAATTAAAAAATGATTCTCAAATGTAGTTAATCACATATAAAAATAATCAAATCAACATTTTATAACATCACAACAGAATACAAATGATAGTTTTTATAAAAAAGAAAATTATGAAGAGAGAAGGGGAAAGTGGCATAAAGTGCTTCTGTATTCTTTGCATTTTACTACAACACATCTACTACTTTGGAACTGGTTAGGTGAATAGATATATTGCTCTTTTTTAGTACTGCATTTTATTATAATAGCCTTAGTTGTTTGTATAGTGATAAGGAGTGACTGGTTTGAAAATGTAAGAACATTTTATAACTAAAAATTCACATAAGTAATTTTATTGATATAATCTTATAAAGTAGTTGAGAATGGTATTTGTATAATATTGTTTAAAGGGCAAAATAGTTGATAAAGCTAGTTTTGTATTATGTATTAGGAAAAACGATAAAATGAAGTGTTTATGCTTTTCTACACGGAACAACAACATACAAAAATTCACTATGGAAATAGAACAGAAGAATATAGAAGACAATTTTGAAATTATTAACACTTTCATAGAGAGCTAAATGAACCTTTCATGGGGAGCGAGAATGAAGAGGAAAATATTGGTGCTGCAGATATCAGCTGCGATTTTTTACATGAAACATTGGATGATGATTTTGTGAAAGCATTAGAGGATATCGAGTTTCATCATATGACTTTTGAAATTGATAACGAAGAAAATGAAATATCAGATGAAATCATCTTAGAAGCTCTATTAAACTATGAAATCTTAAAAGAATAAATGTATGATTAAAAAATAATAATGGTTTGAGAATTGCAGAATTTTAATCATTCAGCTAGTATCCAAGTACTCATGGTGCAAAGTGGGCCTTAGGGCATTGACTGCTTCAAACCCCTATATATTGTCTATGCACTCTTTTATGCACCAGCATTACTTGTCTTTTATAGCTTTTATTTCCAGGCCTATACTGGCTGTAGCAAAAGAGTACTTTTTAGAGGGGTCACCCCTGGATAGAGTAACGTCACAGATCTTGCACGTTACTTTTGGTGCATTCACCTTCTTCTGTCCCTTAGAAATTCCAGATGAAAGCTTCTTTCCTCTTTTTCTGAGGGGGCTCTACAACAAATTCTTCATCAGAGGAATTTTCAGATGGAGTTTGAGGAAGGCCAGTCATTGCAGAGCTCCAGAATAGATGCTGCTCCTGATAAAGTCCAAGTAGAATGATCAAAATGGGAGGGGTCTTTCAACAGGTGAAGAAGGAAGTGTTATGATCCAATGGAATCTCTTCTTTTAAAGTCACATGGCTTTGCGTACGCTTACCATGCGCTTATGGAGCTCCTACACTGCGAGTACGTATGACATACCACTGCGATTTCCGTAATTGCTTTTCAAAGTAATATACAGTTATTAAAAGTTTTAAAAAGCTATTTTTATGATTATCCCAGATAATGTCTTCCCTTAATACGTACATTAAATACATACATATATGATTTTCAACAATTAAGAAACTTTGAGGGAGTGTGCGTACGGGGCGCCATATATGACGTCACACGGAAGCGTTGATGCGAGGTGTAACGTCAAAGCGTATTCCTAACGTATACGCGGATACGCACAGAGTACGATTTGCCATACAAAGTATGGTGTGATCACGGTACGCGTACGATTATCACAAAAAAAACAATGAAAAGGAATTGTATAGAATTTAATTTTAATATAAAATATAAAATAAAAAATAAAATAAATATAAAAATGTATATTAAAAATGTAGAAAATTAGTGTAAAAAGAAAGAAATATAATAATTAATTCATTTAACAATTATCATTTTTAAAACCTTTGAAATTCATTGAAAAAAACCATAGGTTTCACACACGTTATAGGTAGTAATTAGCTTTTAAAAAACCTTGCAAATTCACTGAAAATACCAAAGGTTTCACATACGTTATAGTTAGGAATTTGCATTTAAAAAAAGTGCAAATTCATTAAAAAAACATAGGTTTCACACATGTTATAGTTAGCTGGACATTTCAGTCATAAAAAACCTTTGAAATTCCCCCGTTATAGTTAGTTCAGCTAACTATAACTCGCGCGCCCGCAATGCACTGCTGATGATGTCACAGATTACATCGCTTTTGAAATGGTCAGTGACATCACTCATGAGATCACTGATGACATCTCAAATGAAATCACTGATGACATCATCCTTGTGACAGAGTGGCAGACCTGCTCCCAGCGTAATAAAACCGTTGATACACACATTCAAAAACAGAAACTAAAATTGTCAAATAAATGGAGATACCAATACCACTTACAACAACCTATACAGTAATTCCACCATCTACATACACATCCACTCATTCACCAACCTTTCTATATTGTCACTCATACATGTAATCACTCATCATATGTACTCATACACCTATACATGCTGTTACACATCGACACTCATCCATAAACTTACTCACACATGCAAATAAACTATCAAACATCCATTTACTTGCATATACAGCTATACACAAACCACTGCACTTACTTTTACAGAAACATACACATATTTACTCTCTAAAACAATCACTTATAGAAACACATACTTATTTATATAGGAACTCTTCCAATCCCTCACTCTCACATATACTCACTTATATACATCAATACTCACATATACTAGTTTAAAGCATATGCACTTACTCATAAATACACTATTGAGACAGCCATTCACTCACTAACACACCCATATACACACTCATCCACCTATACAGTCCTGCACACATGCTGTCTTCAAAACACATACAAACAGTGAGTCACTCATTCATGCATCTAAGCGCTAAGTAATATCCCCCACCGAACCATATAGACACTCAGACACTTATACTAACACTCAAAAAACCAACTAATAACCTATATAGACACTCTTGTAGCTACTCACCAACCCATGCAGCCACTTATACACAAAGTGAGAGACTGATACAGATATTTACATTTTTAAACATTACTCACTAACCCATGTATTCACTAAGATACAATTATTCAGTCAGTTATACAATCAATCTTACACAAAAAATCACCAGTTTAGACACTTATATACCCATTTATTCTTCCATCGACCTTGAGATATATATATATATATATAAAACATATTTAATTTTCACACATTCACTGGATGATATTATAGTTAGCTGGACATTTCTCTCATACAAAACCAATAAAATTCCCTTGTTATAGTTAGTTCAGCTAACTATACCTCGCGCGCCCGCAATGCACTGCTGAGGACGTCACATACTACATCACTCATGACATGCACTATTTTGAATAATTACCACATTCACTGTTATGTAATGTATGAATTAAATACTAAATAACTGTGTATAAATTGAATACCACTGCTTACAGCTGAATTAAACTCAGTTTCGTTCTGACATGGTTGATGTGTACCTTTGAACCATTTACTGATGAAATGAACACTATGAATATGTTATGTAACCGACCACCTCTTTTTGTAACTACATGCTGACCCAGGTCGGTGAACCAAGGGTTTACCCCATTATCACCTACCTCACTCATGACATGGTCAGTGACATTACTCATGACATCACTCATGACATCTCAAATGACATCACTGATGACATCACTGATGACATCATCCTTGTGAAAGAGTGGCACATCTCCTCTTACCCTAATATAACCTTTGATACACAAATTCAAAAATAGAAACTAAAATTGGTGTTTGGTGGAAGTCTAAGGATACAGACTGGGGAATTGAAGGCATAAAACACAAGTTTGTACCTGCATACAAGACTACATCTATACTCCATACGGATTTTAAGCAATCGATTCCCTGAAACTCACTTTGCATATTTTAAATCAATACAAACATTTAAAGAATATATAACTGAATCTATAACTGCTTCACTTTTACTACAATAAATACATTAGTAGATAGTGCTCAAACTTTTATTATGTTTCAACAATAAATTTATTCTTATAACATCTCATAATTTAACAGACATTCCAATACAACTTCATTAGATATATCATTCAGATCCATTTCTTCGTCAGCAGGTTCTGATTTAATGTGTTCTAAATTTCAACATAATTTAAAACAGCAACGAAATCTGCATCACAGCTTTCATCTTCAAAATCAGAATTGATGTCTGAAACACTAATTTCCCCTTCTTCACTCTCATTGCCTGTGACTGATACGATTAGTTCTTCAATTATACTCAAAATAATATCCAAAATCTCCTGAGTATGAGGCTGTTCTCTTTCCATAATTTTTCCTTTATGTTCTTGCTCCTTGTATAAAAATATAAACAGTTAATGTTATCACTTTTCGTAATATATAATACAAAACTACAGTTTTCCCCTGTTTTGGCCTACAAAAAATACTATATAAATACAATTATCTAATAACATTCCATTAGTACAGTTTTACTCCTTTGCAAACTTATACAACTATAATTACTTATAAGGATATCCTGTTCTTACATTTTGAAAGCAATCACTCCTTATGACTATAGGAAAAGACTCAGGCTGGTATATTAAAATACACTACTAAAAAATGTAGAATATGTCTATTCACCTTACCCTTTCCAGATTAGTAAATGTGTTTTACTATAATGGAAAATATAGTATTCATTGTCGTGAACAACACTGTGTAGCTGTGTATATTTAGACATCATTATCACACTACTGTTTGAATACTTCATGTGTTTTCTCTATTCCTCATCTATAACTTAGTCTAACCCTACTAATTACCTACCTCTTCCAATTTCGACCTAACCTCTCTTCTAGTATTTATCTGCAACCTTGTAGCTTACAGTTCTTTATTTTTCTCACTGCTTTTAACCTATAATTACGTAACATTCATTAACCTAGGCCCCTCACTTTATTGTCTAATTTTTATATGATACATTTCCTTGTGTACTTCTACTAATTTTTCTTTATGCAGTTGCTTGTTATCTATTCTGTCAATCCTTCAATATCTTGTGTTTTTTCATTAATGTTCTTTCTTCTATTCCTAACTCAATGTGTTATTTTCCCTTAAGACCTTGCTTATCACGAATGTTATCAATTCTTCTTTTAAGTTAGAGAAAATACATCGAGTGACTACATTCAATACTGTCTATAATGTCAGGTAAGTTTACTTACTCACTATCTTGTCAAACAACGATATTTAACTCTCACAGAAATATTTCCCCTTGCTCTTCAGGAATGTCTAAGGACCAATTGAAAACGGGTCAGAACTCCGGAACATCCTCGGTGAAGTGCGCATTCGTTAGTAAGCGCGCGCCTCACCAAGGATTCCCCACAACTCTGTGGTTAATGACTAGATCGCTGCCGCGTCTTTCAGCCGCGGCCCGTGGAGGGAGTTGCGGTGGGACATGCAGGGCGGGTGGGGGAGGGGCAAGGTGGGGGGTGATAAACAACGGAATTTGGCTGATTGCAGGTAAATAAACAATTACATTAATAAATCTAATTTCGGGCCATATTATCAACAAAACGCGATATCAACAAAAGACATCACATTATCCCCGCTTTTATCAGCAGGAAAGTGCGAATAAAGCGGTGATAATCCTTCTTGTTTTGTTGATAATATGACCCAAAATGCATCCTAATGGCTTCATAGTGACGATCACGCGTGGTTAGGGGGTCGTACATGCATTTGAAAAAAAGCAACGTACGCGTACAGAAATATGTAAAATTACGAGCAGGAGCTGCATGCTGATTGGTTATCAATACTCCAAACCAGGAAGTGTTGCAAGCCATCCTATTTGTCACGGCAGCCGAGTCACAAGGAAACAGTAAAACAAAGTTGACAAATAAGGAAAGGGAGCACGATAGAAACATTCTCAACCTATAGTGTTGCTCAGGGGGTGGTAGATTTATTGTAAGTGTACCAACCACGAATGGACGACGTACATCTGTAATGTTGAAAGTCGTCACGTACGCGTACATACCAAGAAAACTAAAAATATTTTTTGATATTTATGAAGTGTATTTGTTTATGTGTTGTGTGGCTCTAAAAAGAGCTGTTGTGTTTATTGTGAGATTTTAGTCCTACAAGTAAGTACCAATGCAGAGTCTTAAGTTTATGAGGAACACTCTGTTCCCCTCATTTGTAAAATATACACCATCTCTCCTATAGATGCCATGCATATTGAAACGCAGATTATTGTTGTAAACAGACCCCATTCGGTAGTCTCGAAGAAAGGCAGAAACAGATTTATTCACATGTTTCCTAGCTTTTTCAAACTGTGGACAATAGTGGTTGAACCGCTTCCATCTCTGCCTTTGGCATATATTAGAATACACAAAGACAGTTTTAGGGAACAATGTCATCAATTGGGCAAAGGTGTCCTTCATGAGCATTTCCAGAGCTACCCAGTCAAAGTGCCTAGGTCATTGCACCACAGTGCACAATTATGAGGTCAGGGTGTTGGAGATGCATAAAGGATTTCACCAATGGCATCAATTGGTGCAACTTTAATTCTCTCTGTCCAATCCATTTAATGTCTACACTTGGTAAACCTAGGTCCTTGTGAATTCTTTTCTGTTGTGCGTACCTTTGACTCCAGAAAATATAGCTGTGTCCCACAATCCACACTGTAAGCATTTTGAAGAGAGGTCTGGATGCACTCTGACGGTGTCTGTAAATGAAATGCTAGATTCATAAGTAAGATTTTTCTAAAATGTTGGACAACATGCAGTTTTGAAAAAGGAAAAGACATGATTGGTTGTTTGACAATATTTTACAGAAAACTAGGTTCCATGTTCCTCTTTTTTAAAAGTTATATTTTTATTGGTTAAGAAAAAGTGATAGAAAAGAACGTTACATAAGATAAGCTGGTATAGTCTACAATCAAACACACTTGCTGTTTTAATTTCCAACAATGTATGATGAACTTTTCACCTGTGTGCTGAGTTAGGTGTTCCCTGAAGTGTTTCTATGGTAACTGGCAGATTGCGGAATGGGGGAAGGGTTGAAAGTTCTATTAGTTCGAAAGCATTGGAATGTTAAACCAATCGAAATGTGTCTTTTCTTTTGAATTAATGTGAACACGATTTTAATTGGTTATTTATATGTATGTATACGTAAAATGAGAGGGAAAATGTTCCATTTGACGTTTGTGCTGAGATTTTGTAGGAGAATATCCACTGTGTTAGTGGTATTCCTGTTAATCTAGAATTCAATTTGAAAGGTGAGTTGAAAAGTTGTATGGGAGTGCGTCTCTGCGGTGTATCTTTGTACATTAACAAATTATAGGGTATTTTATTAAGACTCGGCGATACAATTATCGTCAATTTATCGGCAGGAAACTGCCGATAAAGTGTTCATAATGTTATCGCCTGCATTGATAATATGCTCCTATATTCGTCCGTTGTTAAACATTTCATAGTAGGAAACGTGTTTTGCTATAATGCATGCCGTTATGCTTTTTTCTTTAATATCATTTTGTGCCTCTGTAGATTAAGGAATTATGGGCCATATTATCAATAAAGGACAATACATTATCGCCGCTTTTATTGACAGGAAACTGACGATGAAACAGTGATAATGCTCTCGATAATATATCCTTGTGAATTCGCATAGAAACCCAGGTTATGGAGTTAACCTGGGCTTTTATGGAAATTCACAAGGATATACTATCGAGACCATTATCGCTACTTTAGTGCCAGTTTTCTGCCGGTAAAAGTGGCGATAATGTATCGCCCTTTACTGATAATATGGCACTGACAGGCACATTATTACAAACCATTGTTGAAATTATCGACGTTTTATGGACAGTAAACTGCTGATAAAATGGCGAAAATGGGCTTAATAATAGCTTCTTGTAAATTGCTATAGAAGCCCAAGTACTAGTGTTAACCTGGGCTGGTATGAGAATTCTCAAGGGTATAATATCAAGCTCATTATCGTCGCTTTATCTGAATTTTCCTGCCGATAAAAACAACAATATTCTATCGCCTTTTGTTGATAATATGTCCCAAAATTCATTTTAATAATTTAATTGTTTACTTACCTGCAATGATCGAGGTGGCATATTACTAAGGGGGGTGATAGGCAATTATCATCGATTTACCGTCCGTTTTCGGCCGCTAAGCGGCGACAATTCTATCGTCCTATTAGCAACCTGTCGCTAACTGATCTTAGCAACAGCTTTTACGCGTCAGCGAGCAGTTTGGGGCCCGCTTTGCATGTCAGCGATGTTTATCGCTAATGACGTGCAAAGAGGGCGTACCCAACCAGTTAGCGACTGAAAGCAGTCACTAACGCCGCTATCACCTATCAGCAAGGCAGGCGTACCATTGGAAATATTCGCGCTAACGGCGATTGTCTACAAATACTAACACCTGCCCAGACCAGTTCTTAGCCATGTTATCCCATGGCAAGTGGATAACATGGCTAAGACCATTTCGTCTCTAATGCGTGAATATCACTGTATTCTCAACGATATTCACGCATTTCGCTGCTATCGCTGGATATTTTACCACAATGGAGAAAAACTTTGCTAATAGCATGTTTTCTCCGCTTACATATCCAGCAATAGGGAGCGATAAAAAAATCGTTGCTAACCGTGTTTAGCAAGAAATATTGCTACTTGTTGGTAATATGCCCCCAGATTCTGTTGTTTATCACTCCTCACCCTGCCCCTCCTCCACCCCACCTGCCTGCCCCCTTGCAACTTCCTCCACGGGCCGCGGCTGTTTCTATATTCCGTTATATTGTACTGTCTATTTATACTCCCATTTTGTATTACATTTTCCTTGCTTCATACTCCTTGTTCTTTAGTTGTAAGTCCTCTTATTTTTATACTCCGAGCTTTGTCCTCATACTCCTCCCTCTCTTCTTGTAAGTAATATAATAGAATATTTGATATATTTTTTTTTGTAATGTTACATATTTTTTATTATCGGTTGTGTTTATCAATACTAAAAGTACTGCATCATCCCAACGAAGTACCAACAGACTAAGCAACAAAAGAAAAGTGTGTGTTTGAAGAGAACTCACCAAGAAGATTTACTAGAGGAGAGATGTCTTAACAAACAGAAAGAAACTCCTTGTAAGAGCAGGAGCACTTTTTTGAGGAAGATACTAAAGACTAAGAGTAGTGTTCAGAAACAAAAAAATTTCCTTAGTGTATCAGAAACGGAAAAAAAACTACTAATAAACAAAAGAATAATGGAAAATCAAGTGCAGACAAAACTGTGTATAGTACAAGGAGAAAAAACATTTCATAGAAATTAGGAATTTTTTTTATAATAGATTGGTTTCAAATTTAATGAAAGAAATTAAGGTATATAAGAAAAAAACTGTATTTTATAAGAAGCATAAAGCTATAAAAAATGTAGTTGAGAAAGCTTTGGAATTGAAAAGAAAACAGTTTTTAGTAATCAATAGGTTTAGATCACTAGATAAACCAATCCATTTAATGAAGAGCATAAGTAGGTGGAGAAGACTAATTAACAGAAGTAATTTTTTTGGGTGAATGGAAACGTACTTCAACTTCTGAGCCTTACTATCTTCAGAGTAATGATTTGTTGCATGCAGTTGACACTACTGGTCGTGCTTATGAGGTTACAAATGGTCGTCCTATTGAGAAAGAGAAAATTGTTCCTAGAAATGCAGAAGAGGTGTTAGCTGCTGAAGTTTTAGGGAGACGTTCTAAAGCTCCAGTGTACACTTGGAATTGTAGTAGTATTTGCAGTGTCCGGCAAGAATCTATTGCTTTTTTACTCAATTTCTTATGTAATTACACCAAGAAAAGTGTTAAACAAAACATTAAGATGTTACAAGGACTAGACCCTTGCAGAGTGAGAGAAAATACTGGTTTACAAGGTCATTCTCTACCTTGTGTTTCTAAAAAAGTATGTTGAAGTATTTTCCACCATTTCAGGATGTTAGCAGTTCATCATACTCAGATGAGGAAATTAGTCAGAACATTGTATTACGCGAAAAGTCCAGCACTAATGTAAAAAAGTTGAATAGTGCTCTTTTGCGTGGATCTGTATCAGACGTAACAAATGTTTGAGATTAGTTACTTTGGTCCTCAGGAAGACAGTGCAGAAAGTGAGAGATTAATAGAAGAAAATGTGGAAGAGAATGTAGCACAGTGCAGTGTAGAAAATTTTTAACAATAAATTATACAGTTTAAGGTGATTTCAGGTGAAAGGCCAAATTATTCTTGTATCTGTTGTCGATGAATTGATTATAAAAATCAGACCAGGACTGTTGATCTGTATTTAAAAAGTGAAAAGGAAAATAATAATGAGTGGAAAGATTTTACAATTATTTGTTGGTAGAGAATTGTTTTGATTTGGGTTCTGATCAGCGTATTTGTAAATATTGTTATAACAAATTAGAAGAGAACAAAATACCTGCTAGAGCTGAATATAATGATCTTGAGTTGGTAAATATTCCTTCTGAACTGATGGATTTAAATACCTATCAGTCTATTCTTATTCAATGTGTGCATCCATTTCATGCTATTGTTCATATGGAGCCTAAGACAGGAAAATTGCCTCTTTCTGATTTACAAAGAGGATTAAAGGGAAGAGTTGTATATTTGCCTCTAGATTTAAAGAAAAACATTGAAACTATTGGTGTAGAAAATGTAGAGGATGAACCTTTAGTTATTCTTGTTAATAGCGTTCCTACTAAGAGTAAGAAAATCTGGCAAGAATTAGTGGATGTTAGGAAAGTGAAAAAGGCAACGTTGTATCTGGTAAAAAATAATCAATATTACAAAAATGTGTATGTGGGAGAAGAAGAAATATCTGTACAAGTAGATACTGACTTGCCATCTGGACAAATTGAAAAAGTGGATGTGTCCAGAACTGAAGAAATCTACGAACATTACAGTGGTCAATCAATCAATCAATCAAAACATTTATAGAGCGCACTACTCACCCGTGAGGGTCCCAAGGCGCTAGGGGGGGATGCAGCTACTGCCCGAAGAGCCAGGTCTTGAGGTGCCTCCTGAAGCTGAGATGGTCCTGGGTCAGTCGTAGGTGAGTGGGGAGGGAATTCCTGGTCTTCGCTGCCAGGTAGGAGTAAAGTAAAATTTATTTGCACAAGTAATTAAAATCATTGCAATCTACACACTCATGATTGACCATTAAAAAAAAGACAAAAAGTTAGAAAATTTGTGAAATGAAAGTTAAAGAGAAATGTCACTTTTGGGGGGCTAAACTCATTCTTGGTCGGATGGTAAAATCAAGGAATTAATTTCTGTAATGAATTTGACAAAGCGCGTATCCCTCTGAGGTGAGTCGCCCCTCATACATGCATCAAGTGCTTCTTGGCATGTCCTGATGTTAAGAGAAACCCAAATTGGGCGAAGCCAGAAGATTCTTTGGGCATATAAACGTTGACAAATACACAAAATGTGAGTGAGATTTTCCTCTTCCTGGTTACAGAAGCGACATTGGGAGGAAGCTTCTTTCTTGTATCCTTGGCCAAACTTATAAGCCTTCAGCGGAATTAAGCCAAAACGAAATCTCATTAGTTGAAGTTTTACATGAGATTTCATAGAGGATGCGAGGTAGGGCGGTAAAGTTTTCGGGGTGTATAGCTTGGAGGCCCAAGAGCCATGGAAGAGCTGTACTACATGTTGCGTATCATGGTCATTTGATAGGATTTTTGCCTGTTTAGAAAGAAGTTTTGATTTCGCCTCAATAGGCAGCGAGGTAGACCATATGTCCTGTCCAGGTAGGAGAATGATCTTCCTCCGGAGGTGGTTCTGCTAATTCGTGGGACAATGACGAGGGCGAGGCTGGCGGAGCGAAGCTGGCGGGTGGGGGTGTAGAACACAAGTCGGCTCTTGAGGTAGTTTGTGTGCTTGGGTGAGCAGTCTGAACGTGATCCTTTTGTTGATGGGGAGCCATTGGAGGTTTCTCAGGTGGGTGGTTATGTGGCTGTGGCGAGGGAAGTCGAGGATAAGTCGTGCGGCTGCGTTTTGTATGCGCTGAAGCCTAGTCTGAAGTTTGGTTGTGGTTCCTGCGTATAGGGCGTTCCCGTCGTCCAGTCGGCTGGTGACGAGCGCCTGGGTGACTGTTCTTCTGGTTTCTGTGGGGATCCATCGGAAGATCTTTCGAAGCATTCGCAGGGTGTTGAAGCATGAGGATGAGACGGCGTTGACTTGTTTGGTCATCGTGAGGGAGTAGTCCAGGATGAAACTCAGGTTGCGTGCGTGGTCTGTGGGTGTCGGTGCGGTTCCCAGCGCCGAGGGCCACCATGAGTTGTCCCAGGCAGATGGGGATTGTCCGAGGATGAGGACTTCCGTCTTGTCTGAGTTGAGCTTGAGACGGCTGTGCTTCATCCAGTCTGCTACTTCTTTCATTCCTTCCTGGAAGTTGGTTTTGGCGGTGGTTGGGTCCTTGGTGAGGGATAGTATCAGCTGGGTGGGGTAGGTGATGATGTTGATGTTGTGTTTTAGTGTGATGGTGGCGAGGGGGCTCCTGTAGATATTGAAGAGTGTTGGACTGAGTGAGGATCCTTGAGGAACGCCGCAGGTGATCCCGGTGGCCTCGGATCGGAAGGGGGAGGCGGACTCTCTGGGTTCTTCCGGAGAGGAACGATGTGATCCATTCCAGGGCCTTTCCTTGGATTCCAGTGTTGCTGAGGCGGTGTATTAGGGTGCGGTGGCATACAGTGTCAAAGGCTGCTGAGAGGTCCAGGAGGATAAGGGCGGCTGTTTCCCCGTTGTATATCAGGGTTCTGATGTCGTCTGTGGCTGCAATGAGGGTGGTCTCAGTGCTGTGGTTGGCTCGGAATCTGGACTGGGAAGGATCGAGCGAGTTGTTGTCCTCGAGGAAAGCAGTCAGCTGTTTGTTGACGGTGTTCTCGATGACTTTAGCCAGGAAGGGGAGAAGAGAGATGGGTCAGAAGTTCTTGAGGTCCTTGGGGTCTGCTGTGGGTTTCTTCAGGAGGGCGTTGATCTCTGCGTGTTTCCAGCTTTCAGGGAAGGTCGCTGACGTGAACGAGCTGTTTATGACGTTCCGCAGGTGGGGTGCGATGGTGGTGCCGGCTTTGTTGAAGATGTGATGGGGGCATGGGTCGGAGGGGGAGCCAGAGTGGATGGTGCTCATGAAGTGGATGGTGTCTTCACTGCTGATGGGGGTCCAGGAGTTGATTGTGATGCTGGGGGTCGTTGGTTTGGTGTCCTGAAGTGGAGTTTGGGGTCCGAAGATGTCGTGTATGTCTGCAATTTTGCGGTGGAAGAACGTGGCAAGGGAGTTGCAGAGGTCTTGCGAAGGGGTGATATCGTTGTTGCTGGCATTGGGATTGGAGAGCTCTTTGACGATGCTGAAGAGTTCCTTGCTGTTATGGGTGTTATTGTCCAGTCGCTCTTTGAACGATGTTCTCTTGGTGGTCCGGATCTGCTGATGGTATTCGCGGGTGGCGGCTTTGAGGGCTGTCATGTTTTCTGTCATCCGTTCTTGGCGCCAGGTCTTTTCGAGTGTTCGGCAGGTTCTCTTTGGGGGTTTGAGGGCGTCTGTGAACCATGAGGGTTTTGTGGTGGTGGTGTTGCTGTGGGGATCTTTCAGTGGAGCGAGGTCGTTGGCGCAGTTGGTGATCCACTATGCGAAGTTGAGGGCTGCATCGTTGGTGTCAGGTTTGTTGGTGTCGGCAGGTGGGTTCTGGCTCAGTGACGTGGTAAGCTGGTCAGTGGTGACTTTGCTCCAGCATCTGCGGGGGATCCGATGCGTGTGGTGGTGAGATGTAGTCTTCTTGAATATGAAATGTATGCAGCTGTGTTCGGGCCAGTGTAGTCCTGTTGAGTGGTTGAAGGCGACGTGGTTACTGGCGGAGAAGATGGCGTCGAGGGTGTGGCCAGCGAGGTGGGTGGGGGTGTCTACCAGTTGCTTGAGTCCGAGGTTGGCAAGATTGTCGAGCAGGGTGGTGGTGGTGTTGTCGTTGTTGTTTTCCAGGTGAAAGTTCAGGTCTCCTAGGAGGATGTATTCTGGTGAGGCTAGGGCGTGCGGGATGATTTAGCTGAATTGTGTGCGTGGGCCCGGGGGTCTGTAGATGAGTGTTCCTCTGAGGGTGGTCTGGGGGACGGTGTGGATCTGGAAATGTAGGTATTCGGCGGAGGAGATGGTGTGTTTGGTGTTGGTTGTGATGCTGATGGTGTTCCTGTAGACGATGGCAATCCCTCCTGTTTGGTTGACGCGGGCCTTCCGGGTGATTTTGTAGCCGTCCGTGATGGATATGGTGATGTCAGGGACTGAGGAGGCGTTCATCCAGGTTTCCGTGAGGAAGGCGACGTCAGGTGCTGTTGTGTCGAGTTCGATGGCGTGCTTGTGAACGGAGCGGGTGTTGAGGAGGATGCACTTGAGGTGGTTGTTGTTGCTGTTTGCTTTGGCGGGCGGGGTACGGGATCTGGGGCTGGTGAATTTGCAGGCTTGACAGGTGAAGGGTCTGTGGGGGTGTCTAGGGGTGGCTTGATAGCTGGCGGATGCTCGTCCGGTGTTGAGTTCATTGAGGGTGGCGGTGTCGTATATCAGTCGGTTGGTCTGGGTCCGACAAGGTCCAGGGGTTGTGGCGCTGGGCGCGGTCCAGGCACGGCGCGCCCATTGCGCGCGTCCGCTGCGCGTACGAGTGGTCTCCTCCATATAAGGCCAAGTGGGAGGGAGGAGCAGCTGGGAGGCGGGAGCGGGACGGCAAATGGGCGTCGGGGAAAAAGGTACAGAAAGCAAAAGGGGCGGGGTCACCGGGGAGCAGCGGCGGGGAGCAGCGGGGGGGAGCAGGGAGCGGGGGGGGGGACAAGCGGGAAATTTACAATCAGGGGGAGAACAGAAAAGGAGCAAAGATCAGGCAATACACCAGTGGCACAGGCAAATACACGAGGGCACAGTAAAGGAAAAAAAACACTAGATACTCAAGCGCAGGAGCAGCGTCGAAGTCGCGGCAGCAGCGGTAAAAGTCCTGGGATCACACGGGGAGCCGTGCGGTGCGTGGAGCGACCGGCCCTGCGAGCGGGGTCAAGGGTCACCCATTGCATTCCAAAGAAATGATGGGGAATGCTATAGAGTTATTTAAAATGAAAGAAGCAAAAGGAAGTCCCATTAGTGTTTGGGAAAAAAGCCCGGAAGCTCGTTTTTTCCCTCAGTTGTTTCCTACAGGAAAAAGAGGACGATATGGTGAACGACCTGTGCAGATTCCTGCATCTGAATACCAGACATCAAGATTATATGCAGAAGATGCAAGATTTCAACAATGTATTCCATATTTGTTTCATCTTTGGTTTGAGCGTGATTTGTCTGGACTTTCTTATGCAGTAAACCACATATTTAAAACAGGTGTACATCTGCAAAATGTTTCCGCAAAGGAATTTATGGATAAAGTACAGAAGAAAGATAATCTGTTGGAAACTCAGCTGATTAATCTGATGGCATGTCAGCGTGGTACTAATGAGTACTGGTACCGTCATCACGGTGAACTCAAATGTATGCTGAGGAACTTAGGAACTCCTAAATGGTTCCTTACTCTAAGCTATGCTGAATATGCTTGGGATGATTTACTTCAATTTCTTCGAGAGGCAAATCCAAATATACCAAATATCGAATACAAGACACCTGGAGAATTGTGCTCTTTGGATCCTGTTAATGTATGCAGGTATTTCAGATTCAAAGCTATGATGTCTTTTATCACCAATAAAAAAAATCCTCCTCTTGGAGAGGTTCTGGATTTCTGTTGGAGAAAGGAGTTTCAAGCGAGAGATGTTCCTCACATACATATGCTTTTATGGATCAAAGATACTCCCAAATTTGGAACAGACTCAGATGATACTGTGTTGTCTTTTATTGAAGAATATGCTACATATGAAGTACCCAAAAGTACACAAGATAAGGAATTAAGAAAACAGGTCTTACGATTCCAAAGCCATCGTTGTAGCAAATACTGTCGTCAAAACGTACAAATCTAAGGACAAATTCTACAGAAAATGCCGTTTTGCATTTCCTCGACCTGTAATATCCAAAGGAAGAGTGAACAGTTTTATGTCATCTTTGCGACATAATATCACAAGAAAGTCTCCAAAAATACCTACAACTTAAGAAGAAATGAAGAGTCAAAATACATAAATGACTATAACTCATTTTGTCTATGTGGAAGGCTAATATGGATATTCAATATGTTGCAGACAATTCCATTGCTGTTGCTCGATATGTGACATCGTACATAACAAAGTCAGAAAAGACAGAATTGAAGGAAATGTGGGAAGAGATATCCCATGAGAAAAGTCTAAGTAAGAAATTATACAGTTACATTTTGAAGCTGTTATCTCATCGAGAAATTGGAGCGTATGAATGCTCGGATCGCTTATCATCTGCAAGTCTGTACTCTAAATCCAGAAGAATCATTTGGGTAAGTCTAGGTCTTGCTGCAACACGAAACCGAGTTCTTAAATCTGTACAAGAAATTAAATATTTAGCTGAATAAGATCCTGAAAGTACTGATATTCTGAAAACAAATATGTTGTATACATATTATCCAAATAGAATTCATCATCTTGAGAACATTTGTCTCTATGAAGACCTGCAAAACTATATTTTTAAATGGAATATTACCGAAAACATTAATAATGGTATATATGCCGTTATTGGTTCTAAAGGATGTCTGGTGAAACAAAGAAAAGGACATTTGATTAATTACCGTAAACTGAGTTGCGAAACACCTGACAAAATGGAATTTTACTATCTAGCTCTTTTGCAACTTTTCAAGCCATGGCGTTCAGAATTGGAAGTACTTGGAGATTTTGAGAGCTATGAAGATTCTTTCAATGCAACTAAAGATACTTAAGAATGTCCTGTTTTTGCTAATTATGTCAAAATGTTGAATGACGAAATTGAGCAAGAAGCTACAATTGCAGCTGAGAATGCTAGAGATAGTTCTCAAGACAGTTAAACTTCTGCTCCGTTGAGTCAGGACCCACTAGGAGAACCAATTGTTCTAAATGAAGCAGCAACTGCTATTGAAGAGGTGGAAACAGTAATGTATCAAGGTCAAGAACATCTAACAAACTTAGGAAATTTAGAAGAACAACTAAATCTTGAGCAGAAAGAAATATATAAGCAAGTCAGAGAACAGATTGACCATGGATTTCTTCATGAAAAGAAAGAGTGCTCTTGCTCATCATTTGAACCTATCCGTATGCATGTGAGTGGACAAGCTGGGACAGGAAAAAGTTTTTAAAATGAAGTAATCAAACGTTTTCTACAGAAAAGAACTGAGTCGCATTTGTCTTGTGCTGTCAGTGCTCCAACTGGGTTGGCGGCACACAATATTAAAGGAATTACTTTACATCATTTATTAATGCTACCAGTAGAGCATGACAACAAATTACAATCCCACAAGCTATCTGGAGAAGCTTCTTATGAAGTTTCAAGAGTGTTGAAGAAAATGAAGCTTCTCATTATTGATGAGGTAAGCATGGTCTCAAATGTAATGCTTACATTTGTGTATTTAAGAATGCAGCATATTAAAAAAACAGAGTAGGACATAATATTCGGAGGAAAACTCATCATAGTTTTTGGAGATCTTCTACAACTTGCTCCTGTAAAAGGACAGCCAGTGTTTAAAACACGTGTGCATGAAGATACTAGAAAGTCTTTGGGGAGTATTGGCAATGTAAACATTTGGTCATATTTTCAGTATAAGGAACTTACTACAAATATGCGACAAGCAAATGATGTTGATTATGGAACTATTCTTCAAGATATAAGAATTGGAAAATTGACCGAACATGGAAAACAAGCTTTACAGACACGATTACTTTCCAATTTATTTCCAAATGCAAATATTGTCCCAGAGAAAATATACATGAGAATTGCAGAAAACAAATCTGTAATCTGCTTAATGCCAACACTGTGTGAATGTTCTATATTCAATGAAGAAATGGTAAAGTTGGAAAATGAAGAAATTATAAAATTGGAAGCAATTGATAAAATAGAACATGAGAGAATCAGTATTATTTTGAGTGAAAACTTGAAGAGAAAATTGGATTGTTTAGAGAAATCGATAGGTAAAACTGCTGCTTTAGAAAAGAATTTGTATGCATGTCTAAATTGTAGAGTAATTTTGCGACGTAATTTGGACGTGCAAAAAGGTTTAGTAAATGGAGCAATGGGTAAAATTGTTGATTTAGTTAATTATGTGAACAGAACTGGTATTGAATTTTTGAAAATCAAATTTGATGAAATTGTTGAAGTACAACACGTTAGTCGTTGTGCAGCTCGTTTTTTGCTTGTAAAAGATTTGTATATCTGCAGAAAACAGTTTCCTGTTTGTTTGGCATATGCGGTGACCATTCATAAATCTCAAGGTTTAAGTGTAGATTCTGCTTTAGTGAATATTGGAAGTACCGTGTTTAAAGAAGGTATGGCATATGTTGCTTTGGCTCGAGTCAGCACTTTATCTGGATTGTACTTGATTGATTTTGATGAGACAAAGGTTTCTGCAGATACAAACTGTGTGGAAGAGTATAATAAGTTAAGAAGAGAATATGCACCCAATTTAGGTCAATATCCAGTGATTGAAAAGCGTGTGGTAGGTAGAAAAAGAAGATTTGAGAATATCGGTTCTGAAACTGTAGAGAAAGAAAAAAAACAAGATGAAGTTGCGCCTCCAAGCAAAAAGACAAAGCACAGTGTTGAAGAGAATGTTGGTTATCGAATTGAAAATAGTTCTGGTGTCAACTGCTATGCTAATGTAGTTGTTAATGTTCTTTTTTTTCTTCAAACTTTCCAACAGAAAATTGTAGAAAATCAGGACAAAAGATTCTGTTCATTGTTGAATTCTGTTTATGAGAAATGTACTAGTGATAAAAGTAAAATACAAAGTGTTTCTGATATTTGAAATGTTTTGGACATATGTTCTGGTTCTCCTCAATTTACGCAGAATATTCAGCAAGATTGTCAGGAATTTTTAATGTTTATGCTTGGTGTACTGGAAGATGAAGGTATAGATGTTGGAAACCTTTTTGGCCTTTCTTATAAATGGCATCATGACTGTCGAAATTGTTTGTTTACATGTAGCACTGACATAGACACTGGGAGATTCATATATTTGACTTTACCTGACTTTGAATCAGTGTCTTTTAACAATCTAATTAGAGGAGCAAGTCAAAACATGGAGTGTAGCCAATGTAAATCAGAAATGTTATCAACATTATTTATACAAAGATATGGACAGTGTCAAGGACCCCACAAGGCTTACCTCTGCTTGTGAGGGGATTCTGCAGTGCTGACAAGAGCTACCGCTCCTGTACCCAACTGACCCTGTACGGAATCGCTGCACCCGGCAGGGATGAGGTGAAACCAGGGAAGGAGCCAGAAATGAGTATGAAGATGGAAGGCAATGGTCTGGGCTGGACAGGGATACACCCTAGGAGAAAGTAAGAAAGACCCGTTAGGAAGGAAACCAGACACCACCCACTTCTTGTGTGCACCTCTAAACACTACGCCGGGAGGGCCTGCAAGCTTGATACTAAGGCTGGTAAACACCTGGCAGTAAACAATAGCAGGTTGCTCCTTGAGGGGTGAAGGAAAGCGCTTCTGCGCTTGACCAGTGGAGAAAGGGAAGAATCGGCAAGGTACAGCTGGGCGCAGTGATCGTGTATTCCAGCAGCAATGTCGCACGCCTCCAACATGCTACTGCGTGCCACTCAAATGCCCCAAAAACAAAGCGCTCTTGCGCGTGGTGCAAACAAACCAAAATCAAAGCGCTCCTGCGCGTGGTGTAATAACAATAAAGAACAAAGCGCTCCAGCGTGGGTTGCCCAACAGTGAAATATTTAGCGCTCCTGCGCGTAGTCCTAAGAATCAAAAATACAAGCGTTCCAGCGCGATGTGTAAACAGTGAAAACAAAGCGCTCCTGCGCAAATAGCGGAAAGGCTGAAACGCACAGCACGTACTATTCCCCTAGATGGAAACGAGCAGGAATACCTTTGCGTACTATTCCCCTAGACGGAAACGAGCAGGAATACCTTTGCGTACTAGCGTGGATCCTCGGAACGGACCAACCTGCGGGAGCAAAACTGGAGGTTGACGTCGGAGACAAGCGTCTGCCTTGTCTCGTGGATCAGGACTCCATGATGTATCAGAAGCGGTGACCCGGCGGGACTACGCGGCTTAAATGTGTCCCCCCCGGAAGTGCTTCCTTTGCAAGGCTGTTTGACCGACGACTAGACCGGTCAGAAGCAAGAAACACCGGAAGTGAGGGTCCGGAGTGTTTAGAGGGGACAATGGAGCGGCTTTGCGCCGCGTACATGACAGTACCCCCCCAAAAACAGACCCCCCCCGCTCCCGGGATCAGACAGGGGAGGCCGGACGAGGACTGAGCGGGTGACCCATATGGAAGGCGCGCACCAAGTCAGGAGCATGGCGCACGTGAGACAAAGGCTCCCAGGAACGCTCATCAGGACCATACCCCTTCCAGTCAACCAAGTAAAACAACTTCCCCCTGGTGCGGTGAGAGCCCAGAATAGCCCTGACCTCATACTCAAGGTGGTCATTCAGAAGCACCGGAGAGGGGGGTGCGGCAGAGGCGCCCTCAGGATGAACAGCACGTAGCAGAGAGACATGGAAAACAGGATGTATCTTCATGTGCGGAGGTAGGGAGAGTCGCATGGACTCAGGGTTGATCTTCTTCTCGATGACATAGGGACCCACAAAACGGGGCAACAGTTTCTTGGGGCCATGCACGTTGAGATGTCGAATAGAAAGCCACACCCTGTCGCCTGTCCTGTATTCCGGTTCTTTCGTTCTGTGCGCGTCGCCCTGTTCCTTGTAGGTTTCCTTGGCTTTGGCCAAGTCGAACCGGGCTTATTGCCAAAGCCCTCGCAGTACATTGTGGTATGCCCGCACCGTGGGCAACGGGCTGTTACTAGGATCCTCCCAAGCGGTGGTGCGAGGATGCCGTCCCTGTAGACAGAAAAAAGGCGACGTTCCCATGGCGGAATGCTTGTTGTTGTTGTATGCATATTCAGCTATCCAAAACACCACGACCCATTCTTTCTCCACCGTGATCAACAGGCAGCGTAGGTATTGTTCCATCGTGTGGTTGGTTCTCTCGGCCTGGCCATCCGTCTGGGGGTGGTATGCGGAAGAAAGCCGTACATCCAGCTCCAGGATCTTGCACACCTCTCTCCAGAACCGGGACACGAACTGCGTACCACGGTCCGTTATCACCACCGAAGGGATGCCGTGGAGGCAAACGACATTGTGCATAAAGACCACTGCTAGTTCTGAGGCTGTGGGCAGTTTCTTCAGGGGAACGAAATGTGCCATCTTGGACAGGTGATCCACAATGGTAAGAATGGTGGTGTGTCCGGCTTTGGTGATGGGGAGTTCTACTACGCAGTCCATGGACACGGTGTGCCATGGATACGCTGGTATTGGTATGGGGAGCAGCAGTCCTGTCGGTGGATCCTCCATGGCAGGCCACCAGAAGTGCCTTCTGAGGAGATCCAGGGTTTTGTGGTAACCTGGGTAGTTGGACAGGACATGGTCGTGACACATGAGCAAGGCCTGTTGTTGTCGCGTTACCAGCGGCAGGAAGTACCTGTCCTTTCTGAGCAGGAACCCGTTTTCCCTTGTCACTCCCGGATGTTTACTAGTGAGAACGACTGGGTCCGTTTGGCTGACGTCTTTTTGTAACATGGTTAAGAAGTCTGATGTAACTACACCTCCTTGGAAATGCTCTTCCGATATGATAGGAACAGGCTCGGTAGTGGGCGTTGAGTTTTTGGGTTCCTCAAGTCGGGACAACGCGTCTGCTTTAGCGTTCTCTCTTCCTGGACGAAACGTAATCGTGAAGTCATATTCGTTGAAGAATAAGGTCCAACGTAGCTGTCTGGCTGTGAGGGCTCGCGCTGACCGTAGAAACTGGAGATTCCAATGGTCAGTGAAAATGGTCACCTTGTGTTTGGCGCCTTTCAGGTAGTGTCCACACTCTTCGAAGGCTGTCTTTATTGCCAGTAGTTCTCTATCCGACACGGTGTAGTTTCGCTCAGCGGGTTGAAGCTTTTTTTAGTAGAAAGCCACAGGGTGTAAGAGACCTTAATCGATGTCTCGTTGTGACAGCACCCCACCCAGAGCGTCCTGTGAGGCATCGGCCTTCACCACGAAAGGGACGTTCCGTGTCGGGGTGTGCTAGCATGGGTGCTGTGGTGAAACATTTCTTGAGTTCCCTGAACGCGTCATCGGCTCTGGTGTCCCAACAGAAAGGCACGTTTTTACGTAGAAGGCGGGATATGGGTGCTACCATTCCTGAGAATCCTGTGATGAACCGGCGGTAGTAATTGGAAAAACCCCAGGAAACACTGGACGTCTTTCACTGACGACGGAGTGGGCCATGACAGGATCGCGTCCACCTTTTTGTTTTCCATTTGTATACCGTCTGGAGTGATGATGTGGCCCAGGAACTCAACCGTAGTAACGTGAAACACGCTTTTTTCCAACTTCACGTACAGACGGTGTTTTCCCAACTGGTGTAGGACGGAAGTGTCTGTGAATAGATCAGAATATCGTCTATGTAGATGATGCAGAATATGTCTATGAACTCTCTCAACACCTCATCGATGAAGAACTGAAAGACCGCAGGGGCGTTGCAGAGTCCGAAGGGTATGACCTGGTATTCGTAGGGTCCAAATTTGGTCCGGAAGGCCGTTTTCCATTTGTCACCCCTTCGGACTCTGACAAGGTGGTAGGCCCCACGTAGGTCCAGTTTTGTGTAGACGGAGGCATTTTTCACCTGATCCAGGAGACCAAAGATCAAGGGCAAGGGATATCGGTTCTTCACCGTGATGGCGTTCATGGCCCTAAAGTCTATGCAGGTCCTCAGATCGCCCTCCTTCTTGGCCACAAAGAAAAGAGGGGAGGACACAGGAGATCGGGAGTGGCGGATGAACCCACTGTCCAGGTATTCGTCCAGGTAGGCGCGTAGATGGTCGTTTTCCTTCTGGGTGAGGGAATATATCCGACTACATGGGAGTGTGGAACCAGGACCCAGGTCTATTCTGCAGTCAAAGGACCGGTGAGGCGGCAAGACGTTTGCTCCTTTTTTGTCGAAAACCTCAGCCAGGTCCGAATAGGCCGCTGGTACATCTGTTTTGGCGACCACTCCCATGCCTTGCAGAGGCAAAGAGCGCACTTGTACTGCACGCACGTCCAAGGATGCCTTCTCCTTGTAACATGTGGTGTTACAATGGTCCCAGTCCAATGTTAAGACTCTGGTCACCCAGTCAATCCGAGGGTTGTGGTTCACCAACCACGGAAGGCCCAGTAGGACCCTGAATTGTGGGGCGTCTATCACATCGAAGCCGATGGCTTCGGTATGGTGGTTTGTGAAGGACATCACCAACACTTCCGTCTGATACCTGATGAGGCCTGAGGTCAGGTCGGTTCCATCCACTGCTTTGACGGGTTCCGGAACGTCTTTGGGTATGGTGGTTATGCCCAAAGCGTGGGAAAACTTGGTGTCGATGAAAAAAACGGTTGCCCCAGAATCCAACAAGGCGGTTACCAACCATTCCTTGCCCATTGGGTTCCGTAGCGTCACCTCCACCCCTACATGGGGGCTGCCATCCAAAACCGCAGGGATCACCATTTTGCATGATGATACACCCAGCAGATGGACCCCTTTGTCTACTGGGTTGTCTCGTTTCCCATCTTGTCTCCTTTGTTGATGGGTGACGCAAATGGTCTTCTTCCCCGTGTGCATGCGGGCTTCACGGGGCATTCTCTGATGAATTGACCGCTTTTCCCGCAATACAGGCATTGGTTCTGTTTTCTCCTATTCTCTCTTTCTGTACTGGTGAGGGGACCACGTATGCCTCCTATCTGCATAGGTTCTTGTGCGTCGCTGGCCACCAATGGTTCGTCTCTGATTTTCTCTGTGCCTTTGTCCCCGAATGAGAGGAAATGGTGGTCGCTTCCTTTCCCCTTTTCAGTTCTACTTTCTTGTATCCTGTAGTTCACTTTGACTACTAGATCTATGAACGGTCCTATTTCCTCGGGGGATGAGGCATTTGGGCTATCATGTCCTTCAGTTCGTCGCGCAGGCCGCGATAGAAAACTGACACTTTTTTGGACTCCGGCAGTGTGCCTCGATGACGAGTCTGCTAAAAGTGGTGATGTAGTGGAGCAGATCGCTACTGCCCTGTTTGAGGCCGAGCAGTTCGTTATCCATGGCCTGGACAAACGTATGGTGGGCGAACATACGCCGCATTGTTTCCTTGAAGGTAGGAAGGTTGTACAGCATCGGATCGTCATTGTCCACTAACGATATGGACCATTGGGCGGCATCACCACCCATGTATGAAAGGATAAATGCGATTTTGGATGCATCGTCTGGAAAAGCGGTTGCTCTGGCCATGAAGTGTAGGTGGCATTGATGCAGGAAGATGATGTATTTGGTACTGTTGCCGTAAAAACGTTTGGGAGGAGCTAGCTGCACAGGGTGTGGTGTGACTACTTGTATGGCGGTATCCGGGCTTGAGGTAGAGGAGGACCCTCCGAACGTGAAAGTGGGAGGCCGTAGTATCCCTTTTCGCCTGACCCTAGGACTCGGAGTGGTTCCCCAGGAAGAGGCTGTTCCTGCCGCCATTTGACCTTGTAAGGCCGCCATATCATGGCGTACGCTGATATTTTCTGCCTGTATGTTGGTCAGCATGGCTGCGATGTCCTGTAGTGTGATCTCAGGGTCGCCCATGTCGTCTGGGCAGAATAAACAACGTGGGCTTCTGATTCTGTCAAGGACCCCACAAGGCTTACCTCTGCTTGTGAGGTGATTCCGCAAAGATGACAAGAGCTACCGCCCCTGTACCCACCTGACCCCGTACGGAATCGCTGCACCCGGCAAGGATGCGGTGAAACCAGGGAAGGAGCCAGAAATGAGTATGAAGATGGAAGGCAATGGTCTGGGCTGAACAGGGATACACCCTAGGAGAAAGTAAGAGAGACCCGTTAGGGAGGAAACCAGACCCCACCCACTTCTTGTGTGCACCTCTAAACACTACGCCGGGAGGGCATGCAAGCTTGATACTCACCAAGGCTGGTAAACACCTGGCAGTAAACAATAGCAGGTTGCTCCTTGAGGGGTGAAGGAAAGCGCTTCTGCGCTTGACCAGTGGAGCAAGGGAAGAAACGGCGAGGTACTGCTGGGCGCAGTGATCGTGTGTTCCAGCAGCAATGTCTCACGCCTCCAACACGCTACTGCGTGCCACTCAAATGCCCCAAAAACAAAGCGCTCCTGCGCGTGGTGCAAACAAACCAAAATCAAAGCGCTCCTGCGCGTGGTGCAATAACAATAAAGAACAAGGCACTCCAGCATGGTGAAATATCTAGCACTCCTGCGCGTAGTCCTAAGAATCAAAAATAGAAGCGTTCCAGCGCGATGTGTAAACAGTGAAAACAAAGCGCTCCTGCGCAAATAGCGGAAAGGCTAAAACGCACAGCGCGTACTGTTCCCCTAGAAGGAAACAAGCAGGAATACCTTCTCGTACTATTCCCCTAGATGGAAACGAGCAGGAAAACCTTTGCGTACTATTCCCCTAGACGAAAACAAGCATGAATACCTTCGCGTACTAGCGTGGATCCTCAGAACGGACCAACCTGCAGGAGCGAAACTGGAGGTTGAAGTCGGAGACAAGCGTCCGCCTTGTCTCGTGGATCAGGACTCCATGATGTATCAGAAGCGGTGACCCGGCGGGACTACGCGGCTTAAATGAGTGTCCCCCGGAAGTGCTTCCGTCGCAAGGCTGTTTGACCGACGATTAGACCGGTCAGAAGCAAGAAACACCGGAAGTGAGGGTCCAGAGTGTGTAGAGGGGACAATGGAGCGGCTATGCGCCGCGTACATGACAGGACAGTATGTTATTTTAATGCTGCAACATTGTAGAACTGATGGAACAAAATTGAAAACTTTAATAAAAAATTTTGTAGCTGGTCAATGTTCAATATCAGGAACAACTTTCATAGCTATTGCTATTATTTTTCATGATGGACCTTCTACCACATCTGGACATTACATTGTTTATTTAAAATGTCTTAAAGGTTGGATACAGCGTAATGATACTCAATTAGTTTTTAAGCAAAGTTTGCCCAAAGAGTTACCATATTCTTACCTAATATTATTAAAGACAAGATTTTAAGATCAAAATTTGCCCTTTAGAATTAGTGCTGAAAAGGTAGATTACTCTGGTGGTGTAGAGTATTTTATAAGTGAGAGTGAGGAGCTTAAAGGTGATCCTTTTATTGATATTGAGGCAGTGTAGGTTTATCAGGTGGTGGGTGATGTGGGTGCAGCCGGGGACATTGATGATCCTTCAGGTGGTCTTTTGGATTTGTTGTAGTTGTTGTAGGTGTTTGGCTAGAACTCATGTGTAGAGTGTTTTACCACAGTGTAGTCTGCTGCTGATAAGGGCCTGTGTCACTGTTCTTCTTTTGGTTAGGATCCACTTGTAAATGTTGTGGAGCATGTGGAGGGTGTTATAGCAGCACGAGGACACGGTGTAGACTTGCTTACACATGGAGAGGGAGCAGTTGAGGTTGAATCCTATGTTGTGCACATGGTTAGTAGGTGTTGGTACTCTTCACTCTGTAGTCAGGTAGCAGGAGTTGTCTGAGGCTGATGGAATGGGTCTGAGGATGAGTACCTTCATCTTCTGCCAGTTTGTGTTTACAGTGCTGCGCTTTATGTAGTAGATGACGTCCTTCATTGTGTCGTGGGGGTTCCTTTTGGTCGTATGTGGCTTCTTGGTGACAAAGAGGATGAGCTGGGTGTTCTTTGTGTAATAGATGTTGTTGAAGTTGTGATGGTGGCCTACTTGTGTTAGGCTGGCCATGTAGATGATGAAGAGCGTCGGATTGATGGATGAGTCCTGGGAGACCCGTAGATGATGTTGGTGGTTTTGGAACAGAAGGCTGGGAGGCGAACGTTCAGGATTAATATTGAACAACTTTCAAACAAAGGACTTGATGCATACTATTTGGCCGTAAGGAAAAGTGTGCGAAACCATTAAGGACTTTTTGCTGCGTATTTTCTCAGCATCTACTTCTTAGTAACATTATTTCCAGTGTAAGAAAATTAATCAGAATATATTGTTATTTTATGATTGCTTGAGATATCTAATATGTACGTAAGAAATTGCTCTTAGAAAAAAACATTTAAGATATGTTTTATTTCAATATTTTATATTGTTATTGACAATGTTGACTGGGTTTTTTTAAGATATCCTTATGGATTATTTTTTTTTTGCCCGCTGTTATGTGAGGAGCACTATTGAACTCACTGTTTGTAGTGAAATTCAATATATTTTGAGAACAGCAAAAAAGGTAAATGAAATGTTTTACAAATTATTTTGTGTTGTAAAATATATCTAGTAACTGTGTTTTTTTGTATCTTCCACAGGTGACAATTTTACAATATATACGTTTTTTTTATTTATTATGCTTAAGGTAAGTACAAGTAACTGACTCAGCTGTGGCCCGTGGAGGGAGTTGTGGTGAGGTAGGCAAATGGGGTGGGGGAGGGGCAGGGTTGGGGGGGTTATAAACAGCACAATCTGGATGATTGCAGGTAAGTAAACTATTACATTAATAAAATGAATTTCGTATCCTGCGCCCTGTATCGCGAAATGTGATGCAGGACACGGAACGAAGTCGCAAATTATCAACAAAAGGCGATACATTATTGCTGCTTTTATCGGCAGCAAAAACGTGATAATGGGCTTGATAATAGAGCCTTGGAAATTCCCATAGCAGCCCAGGTTCTGGTGTTAACTTTTGCTGTTATGGGAATTCACAACGGCCTATAATCAAGCCCTTTATCGCCGCATTATCGGCAGTTTTCCTGCCGATAAAACCGGCGATAATCTTAATAATGTCTTTCTGTTGACAAACACGTGTTGCAATGCCTGTGACTTACGTCCTTCAAATTCGTTTTTAGGTATACGTGTGACCAAGTCTGATAACATCAGAGTTTAACGACAAACACAGTGGTGTCTGTTCCTCGAAATCTCGTCGATCACAAAGAAAATAGGGAAGACGATAAAATGAAAGTAACAGATATAATAAAAACAACGGTGAAAAACGACTAAAATGGCGGTGGACGGAGTACCTCATCAACTTTAGGCGCCTCGATACTACGTTCCAAATAAATGTAGATAAAATATGATTATTAATATATTACCAAAGTACAACAGTGGATGACACACACGACCCGGGAAAACAAAGCGCCAAATGTAATACCTGAAATAAAGAAAGCTTTGTTTGTTGCACTTGAAGAAAAAGAAAAAAAGCGTGGGCTTCGAAACAAGGCTGCGCATGCGTAGGTAGTGCAACTGCTGCACAAAAAAAGGAAAGTTTTACATACTATCATAGAAATGAAGGGGCATATTATCAACAAAAGGCGATACATTACCACCGCTTTTATCGCCTGTAACTGCCGATAAACCGGCGATAATGGGCTTCATAATACGACCTTCTTAATTCCTTTAGAAGCCCATGTTAACACCAGAACATGGGCTTCTATGAGAATTAACAAAGGCGTATTATCAAGACCATTTTCGCCGTTTCATCGCCACTTTCATGCCCATAAAACAACGATAATTTTAACACCGGTCCTTGATAATACGCCCGTCAGTGCCATAGCATCGCTTCTTTTATCAGCAGAATACTGCCGCTAAAGCACCGATAATGGGCTTGATAATAGGCCCTTGTAAATTCAAATAGCAGCCCAAGTTCTAGTGTCAACATGAGCTACTATGGCAATTCACAAGGATATATTATCAAGCCCATTATCGGCACTTTATCGACAGTTTCCTGACGATAAAAACAGCAATAATGTATCACCTTTTCTTGATAATATGGCCCATTCCTCTTTTTTTTTACTAGTATACTTAGCTGCAAATCATCAATCACCAGTGTTAAAATTATCATCATTTTATTGGCAAGAAACTCCCAATAAAACCGCGATGATGAGCTTCATAATACGGCCTTGTTATATCCCTAGAACCCAATGTTAGCACCAGAACATAGGCTTCTATGGGAATTTACAAGGACGTATTATCAAGCCCACCCTCCCAACATTAATAAAAAACTCCAGACAATGCAGGCACCCGAAGCTGGAAGGTCATTTTACATATCACTGCCCCAGAAAAAGAGCTCAAAACATATATATATTTTTTTAAAAGAACCCAGGGGTGGCGCTCATCGAGACTGCGGGGAGTAGGACCGTTACCACCCCCCATACTTCAAAATAAAAACCAGAGGAGTGAGCTTCCCCAGTGCTCGGGGCATCTTACAAGCCCCCATTATGCAGAAAAATTGCCACCGTAATTTGCCCCCCGGGGGACCTAATGAATAAAACGAACTTCTAGTTTTTTCACCTTTTCCACCGCGTACAAGTACTGCACGAGTACCTCGCCATTTTTTTATTTAAAAAAAAATTACAATTGAGCCTAAAGATCCATGTACCACCCCCTGACCAAGACTATCCTGCCCCCTTTCCTTATTTCTCAACTTTGTTTTACTGTTTTCTTGTGACTCTACTCTCCCGACAAACAACATGGCTGCCAACACTCCCTAGTATTGACAGCCAACCAGCATGCAGCTCCTGCTTGTAACTGTAGGTATTTACATATGCGTACGCTGTGATTTTTCTTTAAAAAAATAAAATAAAAAATAGAGCCTAAACATCTATGTACGACCCCCTGAGCAAGCCTGGAGGGTCAAAATGTCTCTACCCTACCCCCTTCCCTTATTTATCAACTTTGTTTTACTGTTACCTTTTCCACTACGTACAAGTACTGCATGAGTACCCTGCCATTTTTTATTTTTAAAGAAATAAAAATTGAGCCTAAAGATCCATGTACCACCCCCTGACCAAGACTATAGGCTCAGAATGTTTCTACCCTGCTCCCTTTCCTTATTTCTTAACTTTGTTTTACTGTTTTCTTGTGACTCTGCTCTCCTGACAAACAACATGGCTGCCACACTTCCTGGTTTGGAGTATTGACAGCCAATCAGCATGGACTCCTGCTCGTAATTTTAGGTATTTACATACGCGCACGCCACGATTTTTCTTTTAAAAAAATAAAATGCAAAATAGAGCCTAAACATCCATGTATGGTCTCCTGAGCAAGCCTAGAGGGTCAAGATGTCTCTACCCTACCCCCTTCCCTTATTTATCAACTTTGTTTTACTGTTTTCTTGTGACTCGGTTCTAGCGAGGCACAAGATGGCCACCAACACTTCCTGGTTCCGAGTGCTGACACACAGTTCACAGCCAATCAGCATGCATCTCGCGCTCGTAATTGAACAGATTTCAGTACGCGTACTGAACTCCGACTAGATATCGCTATGATTTTACTTGCAATTTTCTCAGAAACTACTGAACGGAGTTAAAGCATTTAACAAAAAGCCCAATCTACGAACTGAACTCAACCTCTTTGACAAATTTCGTGTAATTCCGTTCAGCCGTTCGGGCTGTAGCCCTGGCTAAAGGTCCCAATTGAAAATTGAATGGGAAAAACATGTTTTTTAACCCCCCTTTTTTCTCGGCCCCCACTTGATGAATAACCCCCAAACTTTCAGGGAAGGAGCAGAACCGAGCAGGCCATTTTCTTGGAGAAATTCACAAAGATTCGTCCACCGGCACCAAAGTTATTCCAAATAGAATGTTGTGGATTTGCTATGTAAACTAGGTCCTAACTATAACTACCTATGGCGACCGCCAGTAGGTAATATATATATATATATATATATATATTTGTTTGAATTACTGGCAGCAGTTACCGGCATCCAGCCAGAGGGATGCTGGGACTTGCAGTTCGATGATGTCCTCCAATGGGAAGGAAGCATTGGACTTTTAGAGCGGAACTGCAAGCAGCGCCAGTACAGGGATTGAAGGCATCTGATGAGGGACGACTTCCTGAAATGCGTCATGCCACATAAGAACTGTTGCAATATTCTTACCTGAAGCAGGGCCCGCTGAGTCCCTTGTTGTTTCTTCACGGAGGTAATTTTTTGGGATATATATTACCTACTGGCGGTCGCCAGTAGGTATATATAGTTAGGATTTTTTCTCTATGGGATTTTTGAAAATTCTATGTCTAATAACTTTGGCGTTTGTGGACGGAATAGGCTGAAATTTTCAGGAAAATGGAACATTTTGTTTCTGAGCAGCCCCTGAAAATTTGGGGGGGGGTTCGTCAAGGGGGGGCCGAGAAAAAAGGGGGGTCCCAAAACGTGTTTTTAACATTGAGTTTCCCATAGGGCGGTTGGCCTCACTTTTAGCTCGAACGGCTGAATGGATTTGCACGAAACTTGGCAAAATTATAGGGACTGGTAGCCCGATGTGCCTTTTGTAGGTCTCAATATATGTGCTACAGTGGATTTTGAGAAATTAACGTTTAAAAAAAATATATATCTGTAACAGCGGACCGGGCAGCGCTCCAGTACGCGTACTTTTCGCGCAACGGAGCTTTGTGAAGCGAAGCTGATTGGTTCTCCGGCATCTGTAAACATTCCAAACAGTCCGTAGCGGCCGCCATCTTGTCTCTCGGTAGGATCGAGAGACAAGAGGAGGCCAAAGCGAAGGGGCAAATGACCATAAGGGGGCATATTAGATCCTCGCTGACCCCCTAGGTTTGATGTGGAGGTTTTAAAAGGGCCCCGCGGGGCAAAAAAAAATAATAATAATAATAATAGAACGGCTGAATGGATTTGCACGAAACTTGGTAAAATATTAGGGACTGGTAGCCCGATGTGCCTTTGCTAGGTCTCAATATATGTGCTCCAGTGGATTTTGAAAAATTAACGTTCAAAAAAAGATATATATCTGTAACAGCGCTCCGCTTCGCATAACGGAGGTTTGCGAAGCTGATTGGTCATTCTGTCACTGGGCTATAGTTGGGCTACATCTGGCTGATATTTGGGCTACATTTGTTTTTTTTGTCTCTGGCGGCCATCTTTGGGCTACATTGGGCTACATTGGGCTTCATTGGGCTTCATTGGGCTACATTGGGCTACATTTGGGCTCCAACATATATATAGGCCAATGTAGCCCAATATATATTTTTCAAAGTTAATTTTCGTAAAAACCACTGGAGCATATATCTTGAGACATAGCAAAGGCACATCGGGCTACCAGTCCCTACAATTTTGCCAAGTTTCGTGGAAATCGATTCAGCCGTTCGAGCTAAAAGTGAGTCCAACCGCCCTATGGAAATGAAGGAAATGAATGAGTAATTTGTAATTAGCAAATAGCTCATCGCAAACTAGGAATGGTAAAGAATCGCTATTTATTCCTTAAAGTTCGCTATTTAGGAAATGCAAAAAACTTTGATGATACATATGGCGGTTCATCTCTAACAAGATAAGAAGCATAGGGATAGATTTATGATGACTGGGGCATCACCAGGGATGTGTTAGTCATTCTGTGCCGCTGTTCCGTCACCTATGGTGTGCTGCATTTACAATGCGGCGCATCATGGGGCAAAAACAGCACAGATGCGTGATGTATCTGTGCCGTAAAGGTGGCGCATTGCTGGAGTTGTATCGCAAGTGTGATGAAGCTCCAGCAAGGGCCGGGGGTGCCCCTGTTGCAGGGTTTCTGTTCTCACACAGAACTGTGGACAGAGGATTGGAACCTCGGCGAATTAGGGTGTCCCAAAACTCACCTTAGTAATCAAAAACCCCTTAGCAAGCTAGGTACAGTGTCACATTGGATATAACCAACTCTCAATGTTTAGACAATCCAGAATATGAACTTTTAGTACCTCAGGATACGTGGAACTCATGAACAGTCGGTCGTTATATATTTCTTAGAAACCAGAACATGGAGTTAAGAAGAACACATGTGTATTTGAAATGTTTATTTACTAATGCCGTCTTCTCAGGCGTAGTATCTTAGATAATACAAGTACACATATTATCAGTAGCAAAATTACCAGCATAGTTACTAGTACATAAAAAGCGAATGGTGACAGTATGTTAACATGCTGTAAATGAATAAGAGTTAGCAACACTTATAAGCAGCCACGGGCCGTGGAGGGAGTTACGGTGGGGCAGGGAGCCTAAGTCCAGCCCGTCTGCGGCCGTCCGCGCTAGGACGGGACTAGGGGCTAGTCTCTCTGCCCCCGGTCATATAACATACTCTCGCTCTGCTCTATTGAGTCTACAGCAGCCTCCCTGTACCTTTGCCTCTACCTTTAGCTGTCATGATGCACCGTTGAAATGTCCTAAATGTGCTCTCACGTTAGACTCTGTCACCCCGGTTAAATGTACCTCCTCACCTACTTTCTGGGATACCCCATCTGTCACTCATCATTTTTCCTCTATTTGGCTCAAAGCATGTCCTGATTTGGGCTTTATTAGTATAAATTGCCAAACTCTCGCTAAACATAAGAGAGACATCTTTGACCTCCTTGAGTCATCTAGACCAGCAGCCATGTTCGTTACGGAAACATGGTTAAACAAGAGTTCCGGTCCGGACATTGCCATGGCTCTCCCTAACAACTACACCTTTGTGGGGAGAAACCGTGTACTCAAGGATGGCGGAGGTATTGCCGTAATCTTTGAAAGAAAATTCTCTTGTAAATGGGAAGACCTTGATTTTCCCAGTTGTGAAGCTGGCCTTTTCAAACTCCTACTTTCTCCCAACTTTACTCTGACTGGAACCCTTATTTATCGCCCCCCTGGCTCGGCCTGTGCATGGGCATCCTCTTTCCCAGAGCTCATTGCCCCTCTGATGTTACAATCCACTAATTTCCTAATAGTGGGAGATTTAAATATTCATTTTAATCATGTATCTTGCCCCATTAGCACGCGCCTACTACAGGATTTAGCCGCCTTAGATCTTCATCTGCATAACTCTGGCCCTACCCATAGAGCTGGTAATCTATTGGATCCCATTATCTCCAATCTTAATTGCATCACTTTCCACTCTTCCTTACCTGTTATCTGGTCTGATCATTTCATTATTGATTTTTCAATCAATATATCTGATCATCACAACTCTTTTACTAGCTTACATCCTCACAAAGCCAGCAGGAACTGGAAACGATTAGATAATGGCAAACTGAATATCTGCCTTGAGAATTCTAAACCCATACTTCCCACCATCACTACTAAGGAGGTGTCTGCTGTCAGCTCCTGGCTGATATCAGCCTTAGATTCTTGCCTCCCAACCCAGAGAAATAAGCCCCATATTCATCATCCACCGGCTCCCTGGTTTAATGATGCACTCCGCCAAGAAAAATCTCGTTGCAAGAAACTGGAACGCATCTGGCGCTCCAACTACTGCACGGATAGGAAAAAAAGGTATAAGGCCGCCCTTCTTGCATACCACTCTGCTTGTGATACCGCCAGAGCTAATCATGCTAATATCATCATTTGTAATGCCCAAAATCGACCTAAGGCCCTGTTTAAAGTTGTAAAAGATCTTGCAGGCATGGCTTCTGTACCTAAAGACCCCTGCTTGGACACAAACCAATGTAACGTCCTGGCAAATTTTTTCCTGGAGAAAATAGATAAAATCTATGCTAATTTTAGCGCTCCTCCTACTTTCTCCCCCATTCCTGATTCTTAATTGCCCAGCCCCTGTTCTGTCGATGCATCAAGTCTAACTCCCACTGCTCCCCAACTCCACTCCTGGGAGCTGATCTCGCCTTTACTTTTTCAAAAATATCTACACGAAATAAAATCTGGCTCTCCCCTTGATCCCATGCCTCCACAAATACTGTGCACCCTTGATCCATCCATACTTCAGATCATCCTTGAACTCCTAAATGCCTCATTGGCGGAAGCCACGGTCCCCAAAGAATGGAAACATGCGATGGTGGTTCCATTGATAAAAAAGGCCAATGCGGACACAAACAACCCCTCCAACTTTCGTCCCATCTCTTTGCTTTCATGCTACTCTAAAATTCTTGAAAAGCACGTTAATTCTCTTCTCACCTCGTATGTTGAATCTTTTAATTTTCTTCACTGCTCACAATCCGGGTTTAGGGCTGGCTTCTCCACTGAGACCACGCTTCTTGGTGTGACCGAGACCATCAGAAGACAAGTGGACAACGGGAAACAGTGGCACTCATTCTGTTAGATTTGAGTGCCGCATTTGACACCGTCTCCCATTCCATCTTGTTGTCCACTTTGAAATCTGTGGGTATAGACAGCCCTGCCCTGGCCTGGATTGTTAGTTTTCTTTCTAACCGCACTTTTCAAGTCTTTTCCTCTACCTCTGTCTCCTCCATTCTCACCTCCCCTCATGGTGTTCCCCAGGGTTCTATTCTTAGCCCCCTTTTCTTTAATCTTGATGTGAGTCCTCTAGCTTTTTTGGCGGAGCAAGCAGGTCTCACGATCTGCTCTTACGCTGACGATACACAAATCGTCTACTCTCTATCCACAAATAAAAATTCCCCCACGTCTTCCCTGCAGTCTGGTTTGGAACAAATTTCCAACTGGATGCATAGACATAAATTAAAACTTAATGGTGACAAAACGGAGCTGCTTCTATTTGGCCCAAATCCATCTCTCGGGGGCCCACAACATTGGCCTCATCAGATGGGCCCTATTCCTACCCCTTCAGCCACAGCCCGCAACCTCGGGCCCTTCTTGATAACCAGCTGTCAATGAAGCAACACATTGTAAAAGTCTCAGCCACCTGCATCACCATCGTAAGGTGGCTGAGAAAAATTACGTGGATGCTTCCAGCTGATACCCTGAGAACCGTAGTCCAGGCCATTGTCACCTCACGGATGGACTACGGGAACATTTTGCTCCTGGGTGCCTGTAAGGAGGTCATAAAGAAATTGCAGGTGGTTCAGAACATGGCAGTTCACCTTATCTGTAACTTGCCTGCCAGGTCCTCGGCCGCCCTCCATCTGCGCAAGCTGCACTGGCTGCGCATTGAGAGCCAAGTGAAATTTAAAGCTCTCTGCATAATGCACCATATCAAAACTTGTAAAGCCCCGAAATATGTGTCCTCTCTAGTACAGTACTATGTTCCTTCCAGCACTCTGAGATCCTCCACGCAAAACAAGTTTCAGACCCCCCGTTTCAACAAAGCCAAAATGGGCGGTCGCTCGTTTGCGCTACTCGCACCCTCCCTATGGAACTCTATGCCTCAATCCCTACGATCTGAAATTTGTTACCTGAAATTCCGTAAAGGAATTAAAACCTGGCTTTTTAATTCTTAAAATGCGTGCTCATTCCATCTTAACTTAGCTCACCTTTTGTCTGTCTTTCGCGCCGGGAAACCTCCGGGTAGCTGTGCGCTCAATAAATGCAATTATAATAAAGGGAATATATTACAAATACAAATTTTCTGAAGATGTCAATTTCTTCAGATTCTCGAATCCCCACCATATAAAACCGAGCTGACAACTTTTTTATTATACACTTTTAATGCCGAAACTATTGGCTTAGTGAGCGACCTAGAATGCTCTTGTCTCAAAGCTCCAGCAAGCTGTCGGTGTTTAAGGGTCACCTGCTCAGTCTGATGTTTTCAAGAAAGATCGTGCTGAATACACAAACCCAGATAGTTAAAAGCTTGGACCTTCTAAAGTGGCAATTTGTTCATAGTTACAGTACCCTTGAAGATTTTAAAACATTTACCTCTAAACCTCGAGCGGTGCAAAAGTTTTCAAAGATTCCTAGAGCCTTTTGCAACCCACTCGGGGTTTTTGCAATGATCAGCAAACATTAAAATGGGTATTTTCTCTCCTGCAAGAATAGGGGCGTCAATATTTGATTCTATCAGCATGCTTGCCACATCATTGATGTACAGGGAAAATAGATTTGGAGCAAGGACACAGCCTTGTCTAACCCCTCGTTCCACAGGACACTGGGGGGTAACATTTCCTGGGCGCCCCATCTAATCTGAGCAAAATTCTGCTCATGTAATCTGATGATTAGAGTAAGGAGGGTACTCAGCATTCCCATATCTTTGAGAACGCACCACAAAATAGGACGGGGGACAAGATCAAATGCTGCCCGAAGATCTATAAAGGCAGCATATAGGCTACCCTCGCCTATTTGTACAATTTTCCAATACAACATAGCAAAGTAACACTAGGTCGACTGTGCTGATAGACGATCTGAATCCTGCCTGCAGGTGGGATAGGATGTTCTGATCCTATTCCCACTCTAAAACCTTATTTAAAATTAACCTACATAAAAACTTTTGCATAGTGTCAATCAGGCTGATTGGGCGATAATTACCAGGTAGCGATTTATCTCCCTTCTTGAATACGGGTATGATTTCAGCCCCGTTCCAAGATTTAGGGATAGGTGCTCCTCTTGCTATGGAATTTGCCAGGAGCAATATGTACCTGGCCCAAGATTCTTTATCATACAAAAAAGTGTCGGCAGGGACACCGTCTATACCTGGTGTTCTTCCAGGAACAACCAGGTCTAGGGCAATAAGAACTTCACCAAGATTAAACACATCTTCGAAGGGGAATGTGTGCTGAATCTCCAAAATTGTGCTTGGTTCCGGACCCTTGGCATATTGAGGTTTGAAGTAGGCCACCCATTTGTCTTGAGCCACCCAATTTTGGGGTTTTTCCGGAGTCCCATCACTACCCCACTTGAGGACATTCCAGAATCTTCTGTGGTCTTTTTGGGTACCTGCTTCTTTTAGATCCTGCCACCTTTGCTCGTCCCATGCACGCTTGGATTTATAGACTACATTCTTGTATGCCACTCTGGCAAGCTGGACATGACTACGTGTTTCACTTTTTATAGCTCTACCAAGGTCCAGTCGAGCCTGCCGACACTCCCGAGTATACCAACGGGGAGGGTGGCAAGCACGATTGTCACTCGGCTTAGATGGTCTTACAAAAACGTTTCTTAGGTCAATAAAAAATGATTCATGTATCTTTGTGCTCTTCTCTAGAGCTAAAATCGCTGTCCCTTTGTTAGCAAGATCTCCCAGATTACTTGTAGCTTCTAACAGCTTGTTTGTGACAAAATCAATGTGCTCTTGGCACTCTACTACTTAGGCCCACCGAAGATGGTGCATGTCATTTGACACATCTACGTCACTAGACAAAACTTGACCAGCGCAACTTGTGTCGGTGGATTCCTTCCAATAGGTCAGAGACATGCAAAGTGGGTTATGATCACTCTCAACCCTTTCGACTACCAACATATCTACTAGATGTTTCCATAATCCCAAACTAATCATGATGTAGTCAATTCTACTTTCTCGGGGGCCACTCCTAAAGGTTTTGGCCCCAAGTTTATCATGCATAGTCCTGCCATTAGTTGCTATCAACCCTTTATTCAGACAAAATGAGTTTAACTGAATTGAGAGTTCCGTTCACCTTTTAACTGGAGCCAATTCAAGCTTCAGGACACCCAATTCTCTGTCTTCATCATCCATGACGTTCCAGTCGCCACCTAACAGGGGCTCAAAGGTTGTGTTAAAATCTCCACCTATAATAATGTGAGAATGCTGCGACTAACATTCAATACATTCATCCAGGCGTGCTAAAACCTCCGAATTCCTACCCCCGTGCTTCTTGCGTACAAATTATAAATGTGGACTGGCTTTCCATTTTTTTTACTAAGCGCAAGAATCTGAAGATCCTTGTGAATAGAATCAAGATGTTTGATATTGAGATCGAGACTCTGGCTAATCCAAATTGATAGGCCACCCGAAGGGCGTCCTCTACCACTCTTCACTGCGTGTACACTATAGTTCAGATAACCTGGACAATGTAAAGCTTCTAATCACCAGGTTTCTTGGACGAGACATATTTTATGTTGGTTAATAAATAAGGCCCAGTCTGGGGATTCTAATTTAGATTTAAGGCCAGCCACATTCCAAGATAAGATTGAACAAGATTTGTCTAATCCTACTGGGGAACTGTTGTTTAGGTTCATGCTAGATTCAAATCTACCACAGAATTTGGGGGGTCCACAGAAGTATTCACAGATATTGGTTCTATACTGGGGCCTACAATCCCTACTTTGTATTGGGATAGTTTTACTCTAGCGAGTCCATCTGGTCCTCCTGCCTGAACTGAGTCATTCAATAGTCAATCGCTAAAATCCAAGCCTGAACTTCCCTCTACATTCCATCCCAGGCGATCTTTACGATGCATTGGCCATCGCTGGGGGGAGAAGATCTCATTTGTACTCTAGAGTGGTCAGGAGAACAACTCCTAAATTCCAAGTGAAGTAAATTTTCAGCCAACTCAGTTTTCTTAAATCTTAACTCAATGCAGTCTACTGGGTCCCCTAAGAATGACAACCGTTTCGAGCTAACAATGTCATCTCTAATTATAGATCTATAGCCCCGGACATACCTTATCCAATGTACAGCTTTATTTGTTAATGATTCATTGGTTTCCGGGGGCTTTCCGGGGCTCAGTTTGGGGACATTAACTAAGTAGACCAATGGTGGCTTTCCCGTATTGGGATTTGGTCTTGGGCGAGAAATACCTGTACTCAACATACCCTTACCATTCTTCGTGGAACTGTCAGCCCTCTCTTGTCTAGCAGAACTACCAGTTGGCAAAGTACCAGTACCCCTCCTTGCTTGATAATTCGGACCCCCAGGTGGCGGAGTTTGCCTGGGGACAATGGCAGAACTACCCATTGACAAAGTACCAGTAACTCTCTTTGCTTGATGATTCTCACCCCCGGTTAGCACAGTTTGCTCATGATGTATTTTTAATACACCACTCCCAGTTCTATTCATCTCGTTATATAATATGCCAGTAGCTGGACAGGTACTTTGCTTGTCCCTACCTTTTGCAGCTTCTATTGCCCGAGACCCACTTACCCCTCCAGCTTTCATTGTGGCTACACAAGTGGGGCAAGAAGCGATGGCCTAACTAACCCTGCCCTCCCTTACTACGTCAGTAAGATGTTTTAACTTAATTTGCATAGCCTCAATCAGAATACACAGCTGTTTAACTACTAAAGTTAGTGGATTAGTATCTGACTCTATCTGGGCCGAGATGCTATAAGTAGCTTGCAACTGGGAATCACTCACACATAAGCAGGTATCTCCCTGGGGAGCGTGTAAAGGAGGATTACTGTCAGAGATATCAGTTTGCGCCCAAACTGAAAAACTATTTTTACACAGCAAAGCTGATGACTTAGGTTGAAGGGGGGATGAGGGAAGGGTGTTCTGGGCTTGCTTGCTACCCAAAATTTCACATGTACTTTCCTCTTCACATTCTACAGTATTTGCAGTACCAACCATTTTGATTGTGTTCAAGAACATTTCAGGAATTACTGTTACATTCCTCTTTCCCCCTAACCCATCAATAAAATGCGAATTGTTTCCACCCCCACAGTTCTTCCCACAAATTGGGGATTTCGCAGTCAATATTTCCTCACATTCTTCGATTAACTCATCAATCCGATCCATGACACAGTTTCCCCCTGCATGTGATATAGGTTTCTTTGGGGGGATTTGCTTTATTTTTGTTCGTTTCTTTCCACCCCAGGGAATGCCATTCAACTCTACGGTCAGGTCTTCCACGCTTTTCCTCTTCCCCATTGTCGATGTATTCGAACACAGGATTAAACAGAAGGGAAAACCAAGTACCTTTTAATTGTGAATCAATGGGGGTGGCCCGGCCCGGCCTCCTTCGGCCCCTGACGGCCACAGACGGCCCGCCCTGTGCCCGGCACCCGACCGCGTCCCACATAGCAGGAACTATATCTACTTATAAAGATGGTGGGGGAGGGGCAAAGAGGGGTCTGCAAGAAACTAAGAGGAGGCTGGAGGTGGGGCCGTCAACTCGCCCACAGGTGTGCCGTTCCTGGGGGCTCCTGGTCCGTGGAGTCCTCCCCTGGGCTGGTGGCGCGGTTCTCCTTGTCCGCTAGGGGGAAGGTCAACGTGTCCCCCTGCTGCTGCCCACACAGCGCAATTTGCCCCACGCAACAAACTGCTTCCTCGAGCCCCATGCAATTTTCCATAGGACCTTTAGCCACGGCTACAGCCCGAACAGCTGAACGGAATTGCACCAAATTTTGGAAAAAAAGTAGAGTTCGGTTCGCAGATTGTGCTTTTTGTTAAATGGTGTAAATCCGTAAAGTAGTTCCTGAGAAAATCAAAAGTAAAATCATAGTGATATCTAGAGACGAAGTACCGTACTCTGTCCTGTACTCTGCACCTTCCCGAGCACGAGCTGCATGCTGATTGGATGTCAACTGTCTGTCAACACTCCAAACCAGGAAGTATTGGCAGCCATAGAGCCTAGGCACAAGAAAGCAGTAAAAGAAACGTGCAAAACACTCAAAGGGTATATATTACCTAATGGCGGTCGCCAGTAGGTAGATATAGTTAGGACCTATTTTCCATAGTAAATCCGCAACATTCTATTTGGAATAACTTTGGAGCCAGTGGACGAATACACGCAAAATTCTCCAATGAAATGGCCTGCTCCGCTCTGCTCCTTCCCTGAAAATTTGGGGGTGATTCGTCAAGTGGGGGCAGAGAGAAAAGGGAGGCCCCAAAACATGTTTTTTCCCATGCAATTTTCCACAGGACCGTTAGCCAGGGCTACAGCCCGGACGGCTGAACGGTATTGCACCAAACTTGGAAAAAAGGTAGAGTTTGGTTCACAGATTGTGCTTTTTGTTAAATGGTGTAAATCCATTCAGTAGTTCCTGAGAAAATCAAAAGTAAAATCATAGTGATATCTAGAGACGAAGTACCGTATTCTGTACTGTACTCTGTACTGTATTCTGTACCTTCCCGAGCACGAGCTGCGTGCTGATTGGATGTCAACTGTCTGTCAACACTTCAAACCAGGAAGTGTTGGCAGCCATCTTGTGCCTCAGTAAAACCGAGGCACAAACAAACAGTAAAACAAACTTGCAAAACACGCAAAGGGTAGACATTACCTACTGCCAGTAGATAGATATAGTTAGGAACTAGTTTCCATAGGAAATCCACAACATTCTTTTTGGAATAACTTTGGCGCCGGTGGACGAATACACGCGAAATTTTCCAAGAAAATGGCCTGTTCCGCTCGGTCCCTGAAAGTTTGGGAGTGTTAATCGTCAAGTTGGGACTGAGAAAAAAGGGGGTCCCAAAACGTGTTTTCCCCATGCATTTTTCCATAGGACATTTAGCCAGGGCTACAGCAAGAACGGCTGAACGAAATTGCACCAAATTAGGCAAAAAGGTAGAGTTTGGTTTGCAGATTGTGATTTTTGTTAAATGGTGTAAATCCGTTTAGTAGTTCCTGCATGCTGATTGGATGTCAACTGTCTGTCAACACTTCAAACAAGGAAGTGTTGGCAGCCATCTTGTAGCAGTAAAACAAACTTGCAAAACACGCAAAGGGTATATATTACCTACTGGCGGTTGCCAGTAGGGAGATATAGTTAGGACCTAGTTTCCATAGGAAATCTGCAACATTCTATTTGGAATAACTTTGGCGCCGGTTTACGAATACACGCACAATTCTCCAAGAAAATGGCCTGCTCCGCTCTGCTCCTTCCCTGAAAGTTTGGCGGTGTTTCATCAAGTGGGGGCCGAGAAAAGAGGGGGGGTCCCAAACCGTGTTTTCCCCATGCATTTTTCCATAGGACGTTTAGCCATGGCTACAGCCCGAACGGCCAAACGGAATTACACCAAATTTGGCAAAAAGGTAGAGTTTGGTTAGCAGATTGTGCTTTTGGTTAAATTGTGTAAATCCGTTCAGTAGTTCCTGAGAAAATCAAAAGTAAAATCATAGTGATATCTAGAGACGAATACCATACTCTGTACTGTACTCTGTACTGTACTCTATACCTCCCCGAGCACGAGCTGCATGCTGATTGGATGTCAACTGTCTGTCAACACTCCAAACCAGGAAGTATTGGCAGCCATCTTGTGCCTCGGTAGAACTGAGGCACAAGAAAGCGTTCAAACAAACATTCAAAACGCACAAAGGGTATATATTACCTACTGGTGGTCGCCAGTAGGTAGAAATAGTTAGGACCTAGTTTCCGTAGGAAATCCACAACATTCTATTTGTAATAACTTTGGCGCTGGTGGACGAATACACACAAAATTCTCCCAGAACATGGCCTGCTCCGCTCCTACCCTGAAAGTTTGGGGGTGATTCGTCAAGTGGGGGGCCAAGATAAAAGGGGGTCCAAAAACGTGTTTTCCCCATGCAATTTTCCAGAGGACCTTTAGCAAGGGCTACAGCACATTACACAAAATTTGGCAACAAGTAAGAGTTTGGTTCATAGATTGTGCTTTTTGTTAATTGGTGTAAATCCGTTCAGTAGTTCCTGAGAAAATCAAAAGTAAAATCATGGTGATATCTAGAGCCGAAGTACTGTACTCTGTACTGTACTTCATACTGTACTCTGTACCTTCCCGAGCACGAGCTGCATGCTGATTGGATGTCAACTGTCTGTCAACACTCCAAACCAGGAAGTGTTGGCAGCCATTAACCGAGGCACGAGAAAGCAGTGAAACAAACATGCAAAACACGCAAAGGGTATATATTACCTACTGGCGGTCGCCAGTAGGTAGATATAGTTAGGACCTAGTTTCCATAGGAAGTCTGCAACATTCTATTTGGAATAACTTTGGCGCTGGTGGATGAATGCACGTGAAAATCTCCAAGAACATGGCCTGCTCCGCTCCTTCCCTGAAAGTTGATTCGACAAGTGGGGGCTGAGATAAAAGGGGATCCCAAAACGTGTTTTCCCCATGCAATTTTCCACAGGACCTTTAGCCAGGGCTACAGCCCGAACGGCTGAACGGAATTACACCAAATTTGGCAAAAAGGTAGAGTTCCGTTCGCAGGTTGAGCTTTTTGTTAAATGGTATAAATCCGTTCAGTAGTTCTTGAGAAAATCAAAAGTAAATTCATAGTTATATCTAGAGATGAAGTCCCGTGCTCTGTACTGTACTCTGTACTGTACTGTGTGCCTTCCCGAGCACGAGCTGCATGCTGATTGGATGCCAACTGCCTGTCAACACTCCAAACCAGAAAGTGTTGGCAGCCATCTTGTGCATCGGTAGAACTGAGGCACAAGAAAGCAGTGAAACAAAGGTGGAAAACACGCAAAGGTGGCAGGGTAGAAACACCCTGACCCTCTAGGCCTGCTTATGGGGCCTGAGAAGGACCTCCAAGGCCTAAAATTTTTTTTTTTTTTTTTTTTCAAATCTCAGGGTACTTGTAGGTACGCGTACGGCGTGAACAAAAATAAAAATCGGGATAGCTTTTTTTAAATTAGCCCCCGGGGAGACCAAATCCCGGGGACATTATGGAAAAAGTGTGGGGGGTCCAATCCCCCCCACACTGCCCCAGGGACTGCCACCCCTGGGGCAAAGTAATTATGTTAGCGGGGGGCACACGGCCCCTCACTCACCCCGTGGACCGCCACCTCCCCGGGGCTCTAATTTTGAATGTAGGGGGGTCCGTGATGTACCACCCAGCCCCGGGGACCACCACCCCCCAGGGCATTTCAATGTCCTCTTGGAGCCTTTGATGACCCTGTGGACCGACACCCCCCAGGGCCAGCTCCTGCAGTGTCCCGGGGTGCCTACCCCCGGACACTGCTGTTTGCTATGGTAGGACAGGAGCCTCGAGGCTCCCATCCTACCACAGCAAACTGCTTTCCTATTTGAAAGAGAGAGTAGGAAAACTGCTCTCTCTTTCGAATAGTAAAGCATGTTAGCTGCTCTCTCTGACAAAAAGCAACGCCGGCTCCTGAAGGAGGCGGGGAGCCGGCTGGGACCATTGGGGCATTGGGCCTCCTCCCATGGTCCCCAATGTTATATTTTAGCCCTGGGGGATGGGGTCCCCGGGGATTATAATAATTAGTCATGGAGGCTATTTTTTTTTTTAGTAGATTTACCGTACGCGTACCATGCTCGTACATACGTACGACGTACCGTGCGAAGTCTGTAAGTCGTCCTGTAAGCGTACCTAAGCAAGAAAAAGTAAAATATTTTTCAGATATTTATGAAGTGTATGTGTTTACATGTTGTGTTTATTGGGAGATTTTACTCCCTAATCAAGTAAGTACTGATGCAGAGTCGAAAGTTTATGAGGAAGTCTCTGTTCCCTTCATCTGTAAAATGTACACCATCTGTCCTATAGATTCCTTGTATATTGAAACGTAAATTGTTGTTGTAAATGGACCCCATTCTATAGTCTCAGAGAAACGCAGAAACAGATTTATTCACATCTTTCCAGCTTTCTCAATCTTTGGAAAAAACTTGATTGGACCAGTTCTATTTTTGCCTTTGACATATATTAGAATAGACAAAGGTAGTTTGGGGGAAGTCAAGTCAATAATCTTTATTCGGATATTTGTAAGTATGGGCGAAATTTGCGAATTCGCAGTACGTGAATACAAGCGAAAGCAAATTTGCAGTCCACGAAATCCGGCAATTTGCGTGTTCGCTGAATTTTTTCAGCGCGGCTACCGCGAGGTTACCCATGCGGTCGTACCTGGGCTAGTTGCATGCTCGCGTTGTGCAATTGCGTGTTCGCGTCCGTTTTTGTGACAAAAAGTCTCGCGACCATGCAAAAAATTCCGCAAGCTTGCAAATTGCGAATTTTTTGACAAATTTGCGCGATTAGCGGAATGCAAATTTGTCAAAAATGTGCAAATTCCGCGAGCGGAACGGATTTACGCCCATGTTTAGATATTTCATTATCCATAAAAGTACAATTATACACACATAATCACGTGCATGGTCATTAATAATAAAAAATCGACATTAAAATTAAGATCAAAACGTTGTTAAGTTTTCCATTTCATTAGCAACAGCAGCAGTACTTGAATAGCAGTCTGCAAATTGCGTTATTTCTCAAGAGATCACCAACTCTCGGATATATTACTATATTGCAGCATCAATTAAAGTGCCAAAGTGCAAAAATCCCATTTGAAATAGCAGCACAACAAACAGAGTGCATGGTTTCCCATAGCAGCAACTAAACCATAGATTACTAGGGCTCATGTGGATTACAATTAGCAGCATCGTGTAAAGTCCAAGTAGTGTAAAGTGCATCGTTCCTGTTTAAAATAACATTAAAATATAGTGGAAAATGCAAGGTTTCCCATAGCAACAGCTGAGAGGGCAGATCACTAAGGCTCATATGAGTTACAATTAGCAGCATTAAGTAAAGTGCGGCTGTGCAATGGTGCAAAATAGAAAAAGTGCAAAAACCTCTAAATACATATAATGCAACCTAGTCTAACAGACATCAGTTCATAGAGGAACGAGATCGGATAGCCATTTTTTAAAAAGTGCACACACGATATATAATATCATCATCTTCAAGCTGAAAAATAATTTTATAGGCTACTTTAAAATCCTTTATGCCCTTAGCTCTAAAAAACGGTATCAGCAGCTGCATACTATATTTTTGATAAAAGGAACAAAAAAACTGAAAATGTAGTATGGATTGTTTCCCTGGATTCCCACATGGACAAGCCAAGTACTCAATGTTTGGTTGGCAGCCTATAGGGAAACACAGTAAATATTGTATAGATCCTGATCTTAATCAAAAAAGAAGCTGCGCTCCCAGCGTGTAATGTCTTTTAGGAGATAACCAACAGGTAAATACGAAATGGGATCAGCATCACCTTTCATTTGGATATACTGTTTCACAGAGACTTTGGCTGATTCCTGATTACATCTAACTTCCCCATAATGTTTATATAGGATTTTACTGATGGTCTTCCCATCAATCCCATCTAATTCATTGGGGTTGTCAAAGATGTGCTTGAAATAGACAGCAGTCAGGCTCGCCCATACTTGGGCCAGCCAGGGAATTCTAATGCCCTGGTCGCATTTTAGGCAGTCAACCAGAATTCCCCTGGTCATGGAGGCTTCAGGGTTTTTCCAAACCTTTAACCAAAACAGGACAGGGCTAGACCTGATATAGTCCTCCAAATAAGACAATTTTAATTCAATATGGCTTACAAAAGTAGGCGATGATATTGGTATTCCCAGAAGCCTTCTGCAACATCTGTTTTCCTCAACCTGTACATTTTTTAAATTTGTATATCCCCAGATTTCGGCCCCGTAGGTCATAATTGGTACACATTGTGTCCTGTAAATTTTAAGCAATGACAGTACCATCTCTATTCTTTTTGGTTTGGGGAGGTTCAATACTGAATTTATAGCTTTGTGGGAAAAGTGACATCAGTTCTGTAAAGGTGTCCTTCGTAAAAATTTCCACACCAACCCCAGTCAAAGTGCCTAGGTCATTGCCACCACAGTGCACAATTATGAGGTCAGGGCGTTGAAGATGCATAAAGGATTTCACCATTGGCATCAATTGGTGCCACTTTAACCCTCTCTGTCCAATCCATTTAAAGTCTACATTTGGTAAACCTAGGTCTTTGTGAATTTCTTTTTGTTGTGCGTACCATTCACTCCAGAAAATATAGCTGTGTCCCACAATCTACACTGTAAGCATCTTGAAGAGAGGTCTCGATGCAGTTAGATGGTCTCTGTAAAATGAATGGACAGGTTGAAGTTTTTTTTTCTAAAATGGTGGATAAGTGGAGTTTTGAAAAAAGCAAAGAAGTGATTGGTTGTTTGAATTGTTATTAGCTACACAAGTAGAGTGCAATTTTGTTTTTTAAAAGCCTGTTATTTATTGGTTAAGAAAAAGTGATAGAAAAGAACATTACTTTAGATAAGCTGGTATATTGACAAGTCAAGCACACTTGATGTTTTGATTTGCAAAAATGTATGATAAACTCTTCACCTGTGTTGTCAGTTAGGTGTTCCCTGAAGTGTTTCTATGGTAACTGGCAGAATGTGGTTGGGGGAAGGGTTGAAAGTTTTGTCAGTTTGAAAGGGTTCAAAAGTTCAAGCAATAGAAAAGTGTGTTTCATTTTGATTTAATGTGGAAATAAATTTGATTTGTTATTTATTTGTATATGTGTGTGGATTGAATGTGTAGATTGACAGGAAATGTTTGCTGTTTGCTATAGGACTTCCTGACTCCTTTGGGTTGCTTAGGGGGTTTTACGATGATCCCCAATGTTTGTTTGTTTTATCTTGGTTTTGTACGCTTACGGGACGTCTTACAGACTTCGTACGGTACGTCATACGTACGAGTATGGTACGCGTACGGTAAATCTACAGAACAAATAGCCTCTATGACTAATTATTATAATCCCCGGGGACCCCATCCCCGGGGATTAAAGTATATGTTTGTGCGGAGGCTCTTCGCCCCCCCGTGACCCTGGGGACCGCTACCCCCGGGGCTTCGTTTAAAGAAAAACAAAAAAAAGGTGTGTGGGAGGGCTCAAGCCCCCCCACTCGCCCCAGGGACCGCCACCTCCCCAGGCTCTAATTTTGCATGTAGGGGGTCCGTCACCCCGGGGACCACCACACTGGGGCTTTTCAATGTTGGGAGGGGGCCGCGCGGCCCCCCTCCTGGAGCCTTGTGGTGCCCCTGGCGACCACCACCCCCCAGGGCCGTCTCCTGCAGTGTCCGGGGGTGCCTACTCCGGGACACTGCTGCTTGCTATGGTAGTGTGGGAGCCTCGTGGCTCCCACCCTACCATAGCAAACCGCTTTCCTATTTGAAAGAGAGAGCAGGAAACTTGTTCTCTCTTTCAAATAGGAAAGCAGATTGCTTTTAGCATGTTAGCTGCTTTTTCTGACAAAAAGCAATGCTGGCTCTCAAAGGATGTGGGGAGCCGGCTGGGACCGTGGGGGCATTGGGGCACCCCCGACGGTCCCCAGCGTTATATTTTAGCCCCGGGGGATGGGGTCCCCGGGGATTATAATAATTAGTCATAGAGGCTATTTTTTTCAGTAAATTTACCGTATGCATACCATGCTCGTACGTACGATGTACCGTGCGCAGTCTGTAAGTGGTACCGCAAGCGTAACCTATCATGAAAAAAATAATTGTAAAAAAAATTTTAAAAATATATTTTAGAGATATCTATCAAGTTTATGTGTTTATGTGTTGTTTGGTTCTAATTAGACCTTTTTTTTCTTAATTGGTACTTATAAGTTAGTCCTTATGCATAGTCTAAACTTGTTGAGGAGCAGTGTTTTATAGAGTGCTGGATTTTTGACCTCTGTTGTCATATAGATATGCTTTGCCTTCACACTGTGTTAAGTTAGCATGAGCTTATTAGAAGTTCAAATGCCATTTTACCTTTCTGCTGCTTCTGCACAAGGCACATATTGTTATTAGAGCTTTGAGCCTAGTACAATGTTTTGCTTCACATGAGAATAATATGTTTTTCTATTGCATCAGCTTTGCTTGGTAAGCTATGTCTGAACAGTGAGTGCCGAGGCCTTCAAGGTTATTTCAACACAGTGGTTGTTGTGAGGTCTGATCTGCGCACGTTCTAGACATAACACATATGCAGCTGCGGCCAACTCTGGCTTTAGGCGTGTTTAACAATGCACTGCGCAGAGCATGCACACACACTTGATGAATATTCGCATGCAGAGAGCTGGTGGAAGATGATGTGATCCCAATCCACTAAGATCTAAGAGTTATGGGGCCGTCCTTCTAAAACCCAAAGAGACCTTCTTTAGATATAATATAATATAATAGCAAAGAAGGGTAAGGCTTAAGTGCCATTTAGCCTTCTTCCCTTTAGCATATTAACATGCTTTTTCCCTTTGTATTTTATGGACTAGTAACTATGTTGATAACCTTGTTGCTTATAATATGTTTGCTTGTATTAGCTAAGATTCTGCGCTTGAGAACACAACATTAGAAATAAACATTTCAAACTTGCACATCTCTTCATTTACTCCTCGTTTTGGATTGGTTTGTTAGCATAACAAAAGAGTGTTCATGTGTTCCATGTTACCTGAGGTGTTCTATGGGTTGTCTACGCATTGGGAGTATGGAAGAACCAATGAGAAACTGATTGCTAGTCTGGTAGGGGATTTTGGATACTGAGGTGAGTTTTGGTACACCCTAATTCACTGAGGTTCTAAGTCTCTATGCACAGTTCTGTGTATGAGCAGAATCCCTGCGACACTGTTGACAGTTGACTTTTGCATTATCTTTTGGGGGTAGGGTGGACAATTATGTTAGTTGGAAAGGTTTGAAATGTTGAACCAATAGAAATGTGAGTTTGGTTTTGAATTATTGTGTGAAGTAATTTGATGTGTTAGTAATGTGTAGATATGTTTAATTTGAGAGGGAAAATGTGCCATATCTTGGTTCTGCTGCAAGCACTGAAGCAGAGAGATTCTGTATAAGGTTATCTGCTGTGTGAGTGGCATTCTTCTTAATCTACTAATCAGTTTGAGAGGTGAGTTGATAATTTGTAAGGGAATGTATGTGCTTCATTTTATTTTTAGTAAAAGTAATGTGTTTAACCTTGAACAGTTTGTAGAATTGTATTTTGAGTTTGTCTGCATTTGGATAACTATTGTGATAAAATCATTTGGTAAGTTAATTTGTTTAGTGAGTCACCTTTGTGCAATAAAGTGCAGTACTGAAAAATGTAGAATGTGTGCAGTTAGTTAAAAGGTTTAGTGTGGTAAATGTGTGTTGGTAAAATCAATGGTTTTAAATAATTTGTCTAAAATCACACTGAGCATCTGTGTAAATTAAGGAATTATACTTGCACCTTTCCCATAATCTGCGCAGTCTCTCCTCACAGTCTACCTCTCTCTGCTTATACTGTCTCCTTTCTTGGGATATTTTCCCTCTTTCTTTATTTTCACTTGTCTTTCCTTATAATGCTGCTTGTTCTCATACTCCCTTCTGTATTCTTAGTGTCTTTCTGTCCTCATTGTCTTGTCTGTCTCCTAATAGCTTCTCTTCTCTTTAGACTCCCTTGTTTGACCTTTTAATCCTCCCTCTCTTATCATACCTCCCTGTTAAGAATTCCCCAGTCAGTATATATAGACTGCTGAATACACTGTTGGGCAGATTTACAAGGCCCTTTGGGCCTGTTTCTTGTTGTGTTGTGCCTCTTTTTTGGATGTAATGTTGGCCAACAAATAATTCAGCAAATTGGAAATGTATTTACAAAATGAGTCAGGATTGTCCACTGAAATGTAGAGGTGATATACATAAAATGTGTTCAGTCACTTAAACGTTTTAGCGTGGTAAATGTGTTTTGGTAAAATGTATGGTTTTAAATAATTTGTCTAGAATCACACTGATCATCTGTGTAAATTAAGGAATTATAGTTGCACCTTTTTCCATAATCTGTGCAGTCTCTGCTCACAGTCTACCTCTCTCTGCTTATATGGTTTCCTTTCTTGTGATATCTTTCTTTATTTTGACTTGTCTTTCGTTATAGTGCTGCCTGTTCTCATAGTCCTTTTTATACTCTGTCCTCATTGTCTCATCTGTCTCCTAATAGTCCTCCTTCTTTTTATACTCCCTTCTCTGACCTTTTAATCCTACCTCTCTTATCATACGTCCCTTTTAAGAATTCCCCAGTCAGTATACATAGACTGCTGCATACACTGTTGGGCAGATTTACAAGCCCCTTGGGCCTGTCTCTTGTTGTATTGTGTCTCATTTTTGGATGTAATGTTGACAAAAAAAGACATAATGGAGGAAATTGGAAATGTATTTACAAAATGAGTCAGGATTTTGCACTGAAATGTAGTGGTCATATACATGTAATGTGTTCAGTCACTTAAATGTTTTTATTTTTTTTAATTTTTTTATTTTTATAAAGCAATTTTTTACAACATTTTTACCCCCCCTGCACCAGACACTATACCCACAGGGAAAAAAGAAGAGGGTTAGCAACACCTAAGTATACTTTACATGACTTTTAAATATGATACCACTAAATGAAAATTTCAATAATGTACTAACATTTCACACCAAATAAGAACAACAAAAAAAGGTGAAGAAAAGTAAGAAATACGTGTACATTTTGTCCAGTTTCTACACGTCCTATACATTCGCCATCCTATTTTTCCAGTCTGCAATAGGCTTCCAAATCAGTAAGCCTAATGCTCTACCTTTCTTCCCCCTCCTAGCATAGATAGCCTTTTCAAGATTATACATATGTAATAGCCTAGCCAGCCATTGCTGCATCGAGGGTGGTAACTTATCTTTCCACGCTGAAGCTATGCATAGGCGAAGAACAGCCGTAGCCACAAAAATTAAGCAACCCAGTTGTTGTTGGGATATGTTTTCATCCACCCCTAATAGAATTATTTCTGAAGACAACTTCAATTTATAGTTCAAAGATTTATCAAAAAATGCTTCAATACTACTTATTAGAGGGAGAAGATTTGGGCACTCTGCAAACATATGTTTCATGTCAGCCTCCAAACTATCACATCTTGGGCACCTGATCCCCTGTGTCCCTCCCCACTGAGCAATTCTGGCTGGGGTATAGAATAACTTAAACAGAGTTTTGTAGTGTTGAGCTTGTAGAGCCGATGAACAAAAAATATCCTGTCCTAACTGTAATGATTTTTCAAAGACACCTTCAGATATTGCTAATGCTTCCATCCATTTAGCTTCAAATTTTCCTAAGTCATCCCCTCTATGCTCTATAAGTTCTGCATAAAACCTTTTTATTGTGCACAAGTGTCCCTCTTCTATTATCAGTAGTATTGGAATGTCCGTGAATCCCATTGGGCCCCCTCTTTTACTACCCAGAAAACTTCTTGTCTGTAAGTATTCAAAAAAACTCCTTGTACTAACTCCGAATGTCTGCTGAATTTCTATAAATTGCCGTCTCCCTGATTCCCCTATTAAATCACCCATCCTTTTAACTCCCAGTAGGCCCCGCTCCTTAAATATACTGTCAGCAAAAATCTCTGGAGGTAGCATAGGATCCTCTGTAAGCCTAGTATGTGCATGATACCTTCCCAGACCAAAACTCTTTTTAAACGCCTTCCAGACTTTATATGCAGCATCTAGCATCTTGAATCTGGTTCGTTTAAAGAAGCTTGGTTCGGAATATCTAAGGAATGCATTATTTGTCTCGTCACCTAGAATTAATCCGTACACCTCTGTAGATCCTGTAAAGTTTTCCCTTTCCCTCTCAGCACCTCCCATCAGGCCTGTCATCTGCTGTAGTGCCGCTGCCCAGTAATACATTCGTAGATCTGGAAGTGACCATCCTCCCCTGTCCCGTGGCAAGGACATGTATTTCAAAGCTCTTCTGGTCTTGCCCTGTGACCAGATAAATCGATTCACCATGCTCTCTATCTTGGTTAGCCAAATCATATTAAAAAAAAGTGGTATCGTTCTAAACAAATACAAAAATGTTGGCAGTAAATTCATTTTTACATAGTTTACCCTACCTACTATAGACATGTGCAAGTTATGTACCCTATCTAGATCCTTCCTTGCTTTATTAATGATTGGATCAATATTAATTTCCACCAGCTTCTCCAATTCTTCCGTGATAGTAATGCCCAAGTACACCCCTTCACTAGTCACCCGTTCATCTGCACATTCTGTGTGGGAGTTCTTTATAATTTGAGACTTGCTTTTGTTCAGGGCATACCCTGCTACCTGCCCGAATAATTCTGCCTCTAATTCAATTTCTCCTATTGCCTCCGCCGGCCTAGGTGTAATAACCGCGATGTCGTCCGCATAAGCAAGGACTTTAATATCCCCCATACGAGTAGTTAACGGCCTGATTCTAACGTTTTGTTCTAATCTCAAAATCAGTGGATCGATGTACATAGCAAATAGGAGGGGTGAGCACGGGCACCCCTGCCTTGTGCCCCTGGTGATGGCAAAGGGTGAGGTGCGGCCTGAGTGACTTATTTACATGAGAAACTGGAAAACACAAATAAAATGCATAACTTGTGCAGGTAGTCATAAGGCTGACAAACAATATGAAACTTAGAAAAACGATACATCGGATTGAGTTTTGACTAACTCTCTCACTATGGGGGTCTATTTTATACATGTCAGAAACCGGTCTAACCGTTTCACCTAGGGGAGGACTTAGACAATCAAACTGGCTGACTTATTTTACTAGACCTTAATTTTTTCTTATACTCCTGTTGCGGAGTTTTCTCTAACAGGGAGGGATTTGTATCATTGTCTTTTGCGGGACAGTCCTTAAGAATAGTACTTTGGCAGTCTTTAAAATCCTCGGAAATGTTCTTGGAAACAGTCTTTAGTCCATAAAACTTTTTCACATGAGACAGATGGACCCAGCCCTTCCTGCCTTCCAGCTTGACGGCAGTACGGGTGGCCAGGAGGACCTGTTTTGGCTCCTTCCAGCGAGGCTCCAGCGGACTTGAACGATCAAAGTTCCTTACAAGAACCAAACTTCCGGGAACGATGTCATGCGGTGCCACCTCGGTATTGTCTAGAAATGCGGCGGAAACCTGTGAACGACAAGAGTGTAGGGCAGACATCAAGGAAGCTAGGTAATCTGTCAGCATATTACTTGAAACATCGGTAATACTTCGGGGTCTAGGTGTACCCCACATATTAGGGGGGCAGCCGAATACGACCTCGTACGGGGACAGACCTGATCTGGAATGTGCGACCATGCGCATATAAAACAGAGCGACTGGCAGAGCTACTAGCCAGTCCACACCTTTCTCTTTACAAATTTTGGCAATGCGGATTTTCAGGGTCTGGTTATGTCTCTCTACTAGACCTGCTGCTTCAGGGTGGCGTACACAATGGAACTTCCACTGGTACCCTAACAACAGGGAAACGTGTTTCATGAGCTCAGATGAGAATGGCTGGCCGTTATCAGAATATACGACCCTAGGGAGTCCATAACGGGGGAAGAATTCACGAACCAACTGCTTGGCAGTGGTCGCGGCTGTGTAATCTGGGACTGGATATGCCTCTGTCCACCTGGACAAAGCGCATACAACTACAAGGACATACTTGAAACCTCGACATCGCTCCATCTGAATATAATCCATCTGGAGGACTTCAAAAGGGTGGTCAGGGGGCTGGAATCCACCTTGTTCCACCGGGACACTTTTACCTGGATTAAACTGGCAACATATCATACAGGTACGGACTTTCTGCTTGGCTGCAGCTCGTAAATGCTTGTTGAACCAAATGTTCTGGATACTGTCTAACATAGCTTTTTCTCCTAAATGTGCTGGACTATGTGCGGTATTGATAATGACTTGAACCATAGAGTCGGGGAGAAACCATGTGGCTGTACCCTTCGTTACCCATCCCTGATCTGTCTGGACCCCTCCTTGTTCAGACCATTTCTTGATTTCATCGGGAGTAGCATGTAACTGGATATCTATGACATCTTGAGTAGGGTCCTTAACTGTCATACAGGTAGTTGGATCTGGAGTATGTGTCTGTGTTGGATTAACTGAAATGTCTGGAGTCTGTGCTGTAAGCTTGGCTGTGCGATCTGCTAGATCATTACCTTGGGAAATAATATCAGTAACTTTCGTATGTGCTTTGCATTTCATGATAGCAATAGATGTCGGTAAATGTATTGCATCTAATAGAGCTTGAATAAGGAGACCATGCTGAATCTTGGTTCCATGAGAAGTCATGAAACCTCTCTCCTGCCAGAGCACTCCGAAGTCGTGTACAACTCCGAATGCGTAGCGTGAATCTGTATAAACATTAACTTTCAGGTTCTTAGCGTGTATGCAGGCTTGTGTCAGAGCAACTAACTCTGCTGCTTGAGCAGACAGGGTGTCAATACGGTGTGTTTCTATAACTTCAGTGTCAGTAGTCACTGCATACGCGGCTACTAGTTCTCCTGTACTTGTTCTCATACATGAACCATCCACATAAAGTGTCAGGTCGGGATCTGGTAATGGAATATCTGTCAGATCTTGTCTTGGCTTAGTCATAGTGTTAACTACTTCCACACAGTCGTGTGTGGCAGTATTTGAAGTAACTGACGGTAACAGTGTAGCAGGATTCAGAACGTTGCAGCGTCTGATTTCTATGTGTGGCTGGAACAGTGTCAGTTCATAACCTGTTAAACGTGCAATTGTCAAGTGCTGAGTCTGTGTTCGGTTTAAAAGAACTTCCACGGAGTGTGGAACTTGTACTGTCAGGGAGTGTCCTAATACTATGGAATCACTTTGTCTGATAGCTAGTGCTGTGGCTGCAACTGACTTGAGGCACGCAGGCAGAGCCTGGGCTACAGGATCTAATGTGCTCGAAAAATAAGCACAGGGCTTGTATTGTCCTGCTTGATCTTGTGTGAGAACAGATAATGCTGTACCTTCACGTTCTGTGATGAAAAGTGTAAAAGGCTTACTGTAGTTCGGTGTTGCTAGAACTGGAGCTTGGCATAGAGCTTTCTTTAACTCATTGAAACTAAGTGTATGTTCAGATGTCCAAGGGAGGACAGTCGATACGGCTGCCTCCTGTGTCGTTAACTGTATCAGTGGTTTAGCTAGAAATGCATACTGAGGAATCCATTGTCTGCAATAAGAAGTAAGGCCGATAAAAGCACGTACCTCCTTCTGTGTCTTGGGCTGAGGAAGACTCGCTATTAACTGGATACGGTCTGGTGTCAACTGCCTACCCCACTTGGACAGTAAGTGGCCTAAGTAGATCACTTGCTGGACACAGAATTGAAGCTTCGAAGGGGACACCTTGTGCCCCATCTCGGCAAGGAAATACAAGACTGTAAGTGATGCTCGCTCGCAAGCACGTTCAGAACGGGCTGTGATTAGTAGATCATCGACATACTGGAGCAGGGCAGTGTCTGTTGGCATGTGAATGTTGTCTAGTTGTCTTTTAAGTGCTTGACTGTAAATGCTAGGACTTTCTGTGAAACCTTGAGGAGCTCGTGTGAACTTATAGCTCCTTCCATTTAAACAAAATCCGAAAAGAAACTGGCTGTCTGGATGAATGGGGACACTGAAAAACGCGTTCTTGAGGTCTATGACTGTGAAAAATGAAGCTTCGGAATCAATGGCTGTCAATAGGGAAGAGATATCTGGAACAACTGGGTACTGGGGAATAATACATTTATTGAGTTCTCGAAGGTCAATCACTAATCGATATACTGGGGGTGCATTTGGATCAGTACGTTTCATGACTGGAATGATCGGAGAATTACATACATTGGAGTCAGTTTCTACAACTACTCCTTGAGCCATGAGCTCGTCAATAATTTTGGATAAGGCTGCTACAGCCTCAGGTGGCAATCTGTACTGTCTGATTCGTGGTAACACTACACCTGGTTTGAGAGTCACACGATGGGGTGTGATTTGCATGAAACCTACATCAGTTGGACCTTGCGCCCATAGATGCTGCGGAACATTAGACAATCTTGGATCAAAATCTCGTAATACATAGTGACCCTTGAAGTCACGTAAAAACAAACGTATTCCCTCTGGGGAGCAGCAAATAACTGCACCTAATTCTTTCAGTGTCTTAATGCCTAACAAATTTTCTGGACATGACTTCGTAAGTAATAGATCAGTAGTGCGGGACAATGGACCTACTTCTAGAGTAACTGGCTTAGAAATCTCGTTTACAATAGGCTTTCCTGAAAATCCAAGGGAAACATTTCTAGAGCCTGAGAGCGGAGACCCTGGAACTTCGGCGTGACTGATGGTCATCCTACTTGCCCCTGTATCAATTAGAAACTTTCTGTCTTTCCCTAGTACTTGACTATGAACATAGGGACCTTCTTGATCTACAGGAATCTCGATGAGAGGCAAGCCTACCTCCCTCTCTAGGCTGTTTCATGAGTACTGTTGATACTCTGGATACTCTGTCTGAGCATACTGGTACATCTGCTGTGTAACATGCTGTGTTGCAGCAATAGGCTGCGGTGCTGGAACTGTCTGTTGTGCATTCTGTGGCTGAGAAGTCTGTGAAACTTGTTCTTGTCTAGGCGGACGTGGTCTTTCTTTAGTCTTACCAGTAGCTATATTGTGTTTCAGAACTGCACACTCGTTTATGAAATTACCTGGCTGTTTACAATAATTGCATGTCCCTTTAACGGGAGCTGCAGGATGACTGGCTTGATTCGGACCCCTCTTCTGACTGTCTTGTGGAACAGATTGTGCAACTAGTACTTTCATTTTCGTGTCTTTCATACGTTTTCTCTCGTGTTCTTGCTCTTCTCTGATTCTATTCTGGTGATATTGGAGCATCTGTAACATCTGGGACGGAGTACTAGCTTGCCATGTACTTTCGACTTTCAAAACTCGATTCTTAACTTGTGGACTTGAATTCTCGACTAGTTTGGTAACAAAAAGATGAGGGTATGACTCGCTACTCGTCTTCAAGCCGCTGTTAATGATGAAACATTTCTCGAATCTAGAATAAAAATCACTAGTGTCTTCATCTTGTTTCTGTTTACAGGCTGAGATTGCATCCCAGTCTTCCTTTTTAGTGGCTAATAATCTGGGCAAAACTTGTATTAACAATTCAGGTAATTCTTTACATTTCTCTCCAAGACCGGTACCTGGTACTCGTATCTTATCTTCAGCTTCTAGAACTGCCCAATCGATCTTTTTCTCTCCCACCTCCCATTCTTTTTCCTTGAGTTTCTCGTATACCCCTGCGGGCAACAGGACCTTTAGCATTTTAATAATATCTGGATACGTGTATTCTCCCATACGGAGCATGTCTTTTAATTCTCGGTGGAACCCTGCTGGATCTTTGTCGTGACAGGGAATTAATTTCTTCATTTCTAAGAGTTCCATCTTTGTAATCGGGGTGTAAACAAATACTCGTTGCATTTCACCATCCGCTGTCCTGACTGGGTGTACTTCTCGTAACGGATTCTGTCTATCCATGTAAAACGGTTTACTTTCTGGAGATGGGACATGAACAAAATGCGGGTTCAAGAACGTACTATATTTGTGACGCTGTTCTAGAATGACACTAATTAAATCGGTACCTAAACCTTTCCATCTATACTGGAGTAACTCGTTCAGGACATCGTGTAACGGACCTGGATCAGAATGTTGACCCTCATACAATGTAATGAGGTGCTGAATCATATACATACCCACCAGTCGTTGCTCGGCTGGGGGCAGTTTCAGAAACATTTGTGCCACTATTTCGTCTGGAAAAGTGGTAGAATCAGTAATCCATCGGACTGCTGATCGGGCTAATTCTTGTTCATGCATAGTACTTAACTCACTATAACCGATTCGTGATTTCAGAATATGATCGGTAGCTTGAAATACTTGTTCTAGAGAACCTTGTTCTGGTGCTGGATGATGAAAAACTGACTTGTGTTCTAGGCGTGAATGGCGGTCTGGAAATCTAGATTTTCCTACATACGCTATTCTAGCGGGATTCTCGTCCTCTACCTCTTCTGTAGAAGAGTCATTCTCTTTCTCGCTTACTTGTGTTGCTTTACGTTGTTCTTGTAACCTTATTATTTCCTTACGAATTCTCTTGTACATACTCTCTATACTACTGATAGTTCTGTGTTTACCCTCGGCTATATTATCACTCCACTTTGTCAGGATTCTCATTTCTGTCGGATCTTTGGACGGGTAATCTTGTTCCCTTATTAAACAATTAATCAGAAACTTTAATATCATGAGCTGGATCTCAGCTTTCCTTTGAGACATGGCTTCGCCAATACTTTCTGGATCATCCCCTGTACGGATGAAACGATATATTCTGTCTAGATCTTCTTTCATATTCGGTAGGGTGTCCAAATACTCGGTCACCCGTCTAACACGTATGGAATATATAACCGTACTATCATCACCTGCGACTGGATCATAGCGGCATTCAGTAAGAGCTCGTCGGATATCTGCAACGGACTTATATTTGGGCGTACGCTGTAACGCACATTCATGTAACTCGACCAACGTTACACGTTGGTGTGGTGGCGGGGTACCAGGAGGACCTCCTCCTGCGGCCCCTAAACTGGAATCGTCGACTGATACTCTTCGTGCTGGCGCGGCGGGAAATTGTAATGTAGGCTGGACCGGGGGTACCGTAGCAGGTACTCCGGTGTCTGGAGGAGCGGGAATTGCATGATTTACAGGGACTGGCGGAACAGGATTCGCATATTCTGGGACTGTGTCGTCCAAGTAGGACGAGATGAAAATATCAGCTGCGGTCGGTTTGTGACGTAGCTTGGTCGGAACTAATGGTGGCAGAAAATTACTGGATGCCTCCGGGGTTGCTTTTGGCAAGCCCTCGGCAAGAAGAGGATACATATCCTTAATGAGGGCATTCCTCTGTCTGTCTGACTGTTCTGTTATAACTCGTTCACCTATCTCGATTAATTCCCTTTCTTGGGCTCGTTCTAAGGATTCTCTACTTAATTCTGACTTTCTGATTTCTTTTTCGGTTCTTTTATGAGATTCTTTGCGCCATAACTCGATGGCATCGTTCTGTGACTGTCTGGCTTTCTTTTTCCATAATGCTTCTTCTACTCGCATGATGCACTCGGCATCCCACGTACCTGATACGGGCCATCTATACTTTTCTTCTAACTGTTTGGTATACTCTACCCATAAATCTAGATATAATATGGCACTTATGCCATGCTTCTGATACATAAAATGACCTGGACTGTCCCTAGGCGGGACAGGAACTGCTGCTTCTAACAGACCTTTTCTGGTTTTTAACTGACGTAGTTTGGAAAACAAAGGCATGACTGAACTGTAGTCTAGACACAATACAATACACAATGAACACGATAATTACACCACTTTCATACCACGACATTAAAATACATGAAGAACATTTAAAATAACAGTTCGAACAGAATACTACCTGGAATACGGAAAACAGAATACATGAATTTCTCGAGAACAGAACTGACTAGAACAGAAACTAGATGCACTGCTGAAACAGTACGAAACTTACCGGTCTCATAAAGAGACACGTCAGGACCCGCATCCACCGGAGTGGACACTTCGTTTTGGGTCTGTGTACCACCAAACCCACGGACCAGAGACAATTAGATTGACCCTGTCTAGATACTACCCCAGCAACGGTACTCACCGGGCAGCAAGAACGGAAGGCCTCGGACTGGACTGGACTGCTTCGACGCCGGACGGACGAACTTCGGACTTCTGTTACGGGTGGGCCTCCGGATACCTCGGACCTTGGACTCTCGGCTTGGGCTCTGGTCGGGACTCGCCGCGTTCCTCCACCGCCTCGTCTGGATGCTGGACCGCAACCTCCGTCTCCTCCGTGGGCCTGAGGGATACTTGAAGCAGAAATATCTGCCGGTGCGCAGAAGAGTTCCATCACGGCTGCAGAGGGTCAGGGGGCATACGTGGCTTCACCGGCGCGTGGGGAAAGGGCAAGGTCCTATTCGGGCGCCATTATGTGGTATATAAATAAATAATACCGGATCTATTTTTGACTGGTCATAGTAATAACAGATAGCTCAATAAATAAGAGTCAAGATTCGAGGTAGTAGGAGTTTTGCAGGTTTAATACAGCATAAAGGACAGGAACAGGACAACCTGCACAGGAATGGGATGGCAGCGCTGCCTGGGACAGGATCGGCATAAAGGATAACATTTAATAACAGTGCACAAGCATATATACTAAAACAGTTGCATTACAATACATACGATAGGCGGAGCAGTGGGTGTGGTCAATAGCAGTCGCGAAAGATAAGGGTGAAAGTGGGTGTAACAGGAGGCGTATACATAGACATGTGATATGAACGTAACAGAATATGTCATAAATGGGGCGGAAACATGGAGGGGGCTACCTAAGGAGCCGGGACCTCTAACCTAATGGTGCGCGCAAACTGACAATGACGTGTTACTAGGAGAAGCTGGGGGCTATGACTTCTGCGCTAGGAGCAGAGACTGAAGTCTGGAGAGTCAGGGCGACATGTACCTAACACTATCTAGTATCTGATGTTTAGAGAACATGTTGATAGAATCCAAAAGTTATCGGGGTAAAGGCTAACAGACTCTAAGACTGGTGCATGCATTATTCTACATGTAGTGCGTGTTGAAGAATATTAAATGACCATAAATACAGTATTTCTCTTACATGGAGACGTAAAGACTAGACGATGACGGAAACTATTGATGCGATTCAGTAGCTTAGGAATGCAGAGAAGGAGGGCTGGACTGATAACTAGAATCATAACATACTTTTGGCAGACTAGCAGGCTGAGTCAGGCTGAGCCGGGCACTGTGAGGCAGGAAGTAAGTGAAGGGTCAGGAACACAGGTGGGGGCTGTATCGCTCCTCAGCGAGGGCTCAGGAGACAGGAGCTGAATCTGGTGTCCGGGCCCTTTTGAGGCCTAGAAACGGGGACTTTACAATGAAATAACGTGCACACTGAGAAACGTGGCAACGTAACTTTACATAGGCCTGATATTCGTAGTATTCACGAGAACTGGAAACTGGCATACTAGAGATGGACACAACTATAATTGCGTCTTTAATCGAACATGGGGAATGCATATGCATATTAATCATGCACACATAACATAAGATGGGGAACACGTAGGGACACAGAACATGGCAAAATTTACTTTTCCACATAACGCAGGCCATGGGCTTCGTATATAATGTTTGAATCACTCTGATAAACCCTTCACCGAATCCCCCTCTCCTTAACACATCCCACAAGAATTCCCAAGCCACCCTGTCAAAGGCCTTTTCGGCATCTAATAACATAGCAGCCATAGGGTTCCCCTCCGTGCCCTGAACATCAAATAACGCAACCATCTTCCTGATATGCAACGTGGTACCTCTATGTGGTATAAAACCATGCTGATTTATACTAACAATCTGCCCTATTACCTTGGAAAATCTAACTGCCAGTACTTTGGAGAATATTTTTAAGGCTGCATTGATCAGGGTTATAGGACGATATGAGCCTGGTTCTGTTGGCTCCTTCCCTTTTTTAAGTAATATTACGATATCTGCCCCGGCCCAACTAGCTGGGGTTGATAACCCCGACTGTACTCCCCTAAACGTTCTCACTAAATCAAAAAAAATTGAGGATATAAACACCTTATAGAACTCTCCCGGTATCAGATCAGGTCCAGCTGCTTTACCAGAGGGTAAGCCCAATATTGCTTCACTAATTTCCTCGTCTCTTAAGCAGGCGTCCAAGTATACTCTATCTCCATTGTCTAGCACTTTGGCAGGTATGTTCCGTAAGTTGCTATGGTCCGGCCAACCCTTTCACTGTACTCATAACAGTTCTCCCTCCTTGTATCATATATTTTAGCCGCCTTAATTGCCATTCCTTCTACAGCCTCTGTCTTAGCTATCGTTACCTCCAATAATCGTTGGGCAAACTCCTGATGGTCTATCGTGGCCTGAACCAATCTTGCTTCCGCCTCTAACAGGGCAGTATTTAGCATGTCATTCCTTATCTTTTCTTTTTTTTGTTTAGCTATACTATAACTGAGTGTCTCCCCTCTAACCACTGCCTTGAACGTATCCCAATCATTCCCAGTACTAGTACTACCCCTGTTAAGATCCCAAAAATCTTTAATCCAGGAATGCATGTGTGTGATATATTCTTCATCTTTCAATAGTTCTTTTTCAAACGTCCATGATTTTGCCCGCCTCCTGAACCCACTGCCTTCCACAATTAGCTTTAGGGGGTTATGATCCGACAGGATTCGTGGTAGTCTTTCTATTTTCATGTTGGCTAGTAATGACCTTGATGTAAAAAAATAGTCCAGCCGGACACATTTACGATGTGGTGCCGAAAAGAATGTAAAACCTGGATCCAAAATGTCTGTGCCCCCCATACGTCTAACAATGCGTTATTCCTAGCCATACTCAAGATTGCTCTGCATACCCTCCTCTTCCTGCCTTGATATTGTCCCATCGCATCCAAACCCAGACCTGTGGCCCCGTTAATGTTAAAGTCCCCAGCTAGGATAACTCTTGATGCCCATGAAGATAGTTTGATATCCCAAAACTCAAATAGCTCTGGGTCATCCTCTGTAGACCCGTAAATAGAGCCAATAGTGACCCATTACTCTCCTATAAAGCATTCAATCAAGGCACATCTCCCCCATTGTTCTTCGAATTTCTTCCTTGTTCTTATATCTAAGTGTTTCGTTAGAATAGCAACCCCCCTGATTTTAGCCCCCTGTTTCGAGTGTGCCAGCAAGCGAAACCCCAGTTGTTCCAGCATAAATGGTTTGTTCCCCTCTATATGAGTTTCCTGGAGACAAATAAAATCAGCTTGAGTATTCTTCAGCAATAACGCTACCCTCTGTCTCTTTATTCTATCGTTCAGTCCACATACATTCATGGTAACTATTTTAATACTTGCACTCATAGACGGTTTTCGATGATTCCCACATTTAATAACCCTGAGTCAACCATTAAAAATCTGAATCTCTTGCACCCATACTGATTACCGTATTTCTTGTTACTGTATGCTTTCAGTTCCATCTGTTTCTCCCTCCCTTGCCGTTTCCAACTGCCATACTTCCCTTCCTTTCCCTGTACAATCAAGACTACTCCCTTTTGTCCGGTGATTCCCCCACCCCAAGAGTCCCTCCCCCCCACCCCCCATCACAGGCAACCAGGTCAATCCTGACCTACGTATGACTGTTTCCCAGCCCCTAGAGTGTCGCCACCCTCCCTCTCCCCTCTCGCCTCACCTTGTTTGCATAGTGCCGATAACATAGAAAAACTACCCAGTGATGAAACCAGTGAGACCAACTCTTTAGTCCACCTCACCTAATTCATATAATTAAGCTTTATCTTTCCCCTTAAACCACAATAAATACCCCCGCCATGATCCCCTCGCTAATCCCTCCACCGCATAGCCAGCCTAACCAAACAACGTGTTTTAAATAGATAACCATCATTGCTGAATTATTTAGTCCATGTTTATTCCAGTTCATTCGATGCCTGGTCTAACGACCCCATGCCTTCTGTTCTCCTTTAATTCAGTCAAAAAACTCTTAACTTCTCAGGAAAACATTCTTGTGTGCCCGTCTGAAATTACTTTTAATCTTGCAGGGAACAAGAGATAGGCCTTGCATCCTATTTTTTGAAAGGGGTCTATCATTTGCCTCAATCTCCATCTCCTTTCCACCGTGACGTGGCAAAAGTCAGGTCGAGCAAAGAAAGGTGTCCCTTTGAAGGAACGGCGATCCTGTGGTCTAGCATTATCCATTATCTCCTGTCTAGCCAGGAAGTTCCCTACATATATAAGCATAGCTCTTGGTTTTACATTCTGTAAGGCCCCATGGGATTTCTTAATTGTCAAGGGGTACCTATGTGCTCGCTGTACCTCAACGTCCCAATTCCAAACGGTAATCTCTGGGAATGCCTCTTTCAACAAGGTGACCACGAAAGCTCTCGGATTTTGCTCCTCCAGACCCTCCGGAATACCCAATAATCTAATATTGTTACGCCTTTGCCTGTTCTCTGCATCCTCAGCCTTCCATTGCAAGTCCTCATTAAACTTCTCCTGTGCAGCCTTAAACTCCTTCCATTGAGATACTTCCTCCTCTAAATGTCCTGTTCTTTCTTCGACTTCAGTCACACGACCAGCCATTTCTGCGTATAATTTATTCATTTTACTCAGAGAGCCCTCTATTTTCTTACTCACTCATTTAGACCTTTTAGTCTCTGCTCTAGCTTCCCCCTGCATCTGTTTAAGGGTCGCATAGAGTGTCCCCATTGTGGGACTCTGACCTTGATTTTGTACACCGGTCGACCCAGGATGTTGGGCCCTCCTTCCCCCTTCCTCTTGGTATATTTTAGAGGTTGCCGAATAATCCCAAACCAACTTTCTAGACATCTCCATCTGTGTAGGGCTAATCCTGCTTTGCTGTTTTCTGGTATGCTGCAGTCTCTTCCTAATTGCGGTAGGTTGTTGTAATTCGTCGTCTAGAGAAGACTGAGTTTGGTCAGGCTCTGAGTCATGGTCTGAGACAGATGATCCACTTAGCGCTGAACTCCCATCAGATTCGTCTGATTCAGTCTCTGGTTCTGCTTCCCCACTTTTAGACATTACAGAAGCTCTGTCTGTTTCATCCGTTTCATCATTTACTGAGTAGAAAATCTCTTCACTTGGTGTGCCTGGTACCGTGCCTGGTATCATGCCTAACACAGAGACTCCGTCGGTGCCATAAACAATAGAAACAATAGAGGCATTAGGGATAGCGGCGGAGGTGTCGTTACCCCCTGTCTTGGCTATGTTTAGTAACGACATTGCCCCTGCCAGCCCATTTCCTAGCATGTTCCTATTTAAATTTGAGTTCCTTGTGTTATCACCTGTGTCTGTGCCTGTGTCTGGATTACCCTGAGGTGAATTGAGTTGAGTGCCTGGCAGCACCTGTGTCCCCCCTATCCGTTGTTGCCCCATCTCCTTATCTCCCTGCCCGTTACCTTTTGTGTCCATCAAACTGACTTCACCGCTCATGCTCCGACTCAGACTCGGACTCTCTGATAGTTCAGCCCCCGCAGCCCCCTCCGATATACTGGTTGGGCCGGTAACAGCTATCACTGCCTCAGTCGCTAGCAGAACATTGCCGTCAGACCCGCCTGGCCCAAGAGACAAGTTAGCTGGCTGTACCTCAATAGGGACGGGAGTCAGGTCGCCTAAGTGCTCCTCACTGAATGCTAGTCCCGACTCAGCCTCTTGACCTTCATCCACATTCAGCGGCTCCTTGGACCGAACTATAGTCTTGCGCTGACACTGCTCCTGCCTCATACCCTCCGGCTGCTGCGCTGCTATTCCTCCTGGTTTCGAATCCATCGAGCCGCTCTCCGCGTACAGCCTGCTCGGTGCTCCCGCTCCTGTAGCTTGTTCTGTCGCTGCCTCCTCGGCCGCCTCGGCAGACTTTCTCTCCGCCAGTAACGCCATGTCTGCAGGGATTGTTTCTTGCATTACCGGTATCGCGGGCAACGCTAAGCCAACCTCTAGATTCACCAGGTCCTGACCCCGCTCCAGCGGCAGCTCATTATTGGTATTCATTGAAGTACCCGCAAAGGACTCCGCTAAGGTAGGTTGCCGTAGCGCCCCCTCGCCCAGTTTTAGGGGTTGTCTCTTTTCTTAATGCAGCTTCTGTTTTCAGTGCTTTTTTCCCCGCTCTCTCTGCGGCTGCTGCTGCCATTATCGCCTTGCGTTCAGCTCTTTGCTCAGCTCTGGTGTCAGCACCTCTCTCCTTTTCCTTTCTCCTTAGCTCTTTCTTCCTTGATGCCGAGTCTGTATCAACATCTAGCTCTGGGTTCTTGCTTTTTACCACTTGATTCCTGGCGGTGATCTGTGTTACGGGTAATTCTTTTGTATCACCCCCCTGCTTCGCGCTGCGTATAGACATCCTGCTTCGAGTCAATGGTCCAGCTGACCAGACCAACAACGTGAATTCCTCTAGAAATCGTATAATTCGAAGGACTCTGTGAAATGCCTTTTGCACCAGCCGTGACGATACTGAAACTCTCGCTCCTCGGTTTCTTACTTCCAGTCGCATAGGCATCTGCATTACTTTCACTCCGACTTCATTCTCAGGGAGAGGGATGACTCGGCGTCTCACTCAGCGAACCGATCCGCGGCCATCTTGCCCCTCACACATGGAGATCTTCCCCCGGGCCCGGAAGATTCACTTAAATGTTTTAGTGTGGTAAATGTGTTTTGGTAAGATGTATGGTTTTACATTATTTGTCTAGAATCACACTGAGCATCTTTGTAAATTAAGGAATTATAGTTGCACCTTTTTCCATAATCTCTGCAGTCTCTGCTGACAGTCTACCTCTCTCTGCTTATACTGTCTCCTCTCTTGTGATATTTAACCTCTTTCTTTATTTTGACTTGTCTTTCCTTATAGTGTTGCCTGCTCTCATAGTCCGTTTTGTACTCTTAGTGTCTCAGAGCAGCAGAGAGCGAAGAGCAGACGTGCAGCGCCACAGTAGCCACAGCTGACCTGAGAGAGTGAGCTGCGAGCAGCAAGGGCGATTGCCGAGCCCCGGGAGCCCAAAAAAAAAAAACTGCCAAGAACGCAAAGAGAGCAGAAGCGGCTGAAGCGGCCAAAATTCAGAGATGAGAACAAGAAATTTGACTCTCCTACAGCGCCAAGAGAAACCCCACCCTCATAAGACAGCAAAGCGCCTTAAGAGAAAAATGCTTTACCCCCCAGTGGAGGGGCCTCTAACATGGCGCCGGTTTATAGAGAAGAACCAGCAGAGGAGGAGGCGGAAGTAGAGGTGAACCATAATGGAGACATTCTAACAGCACCATTCCAGGTAAACACCCCACAACAAAGTCTGACTACATCTTCATATGGGCCGATAACACAATCCCGCGTAAACAACTCCCAAAAAGGTCAGATTACACCCCCATACGGGTCAACGGCAGCACCAGAAAAGGGCTCACCTCTAAGTAGTCCCAGAAAAACAACCATCAATACTGCCAGTAACAGGACATACAGGATTTTTTCCCTCATAAAACGTCTAATTGCACACACCTGAATGCAGACCAAGAGAACGTCATAATTAACTTGGACACAGCCGCTAACCCAACAGGAAACAACATCCTTTTGAGCCTAGCAACCCCGCTATCACCTAAAATAATCATAGTACCTGGTGGACTACCAGCTCACACAAAAACTACTCCGACTTTGCATAATAATAACGCCGGCCTAGTCGGCCCCATGCTCTAACCACTGAACAAACATGTGACACCCAAAGGGCTTTTCCAGCCGACGGCGAGATCAAAGCACAATAGGCAACAGGGCTGACCCGCACCAAGGGGTTTGGCGAAATTAGCACTTCAGCACTCAAATTACTGCAACACCCCACTCAACCCTAGTTAGCCCTGGATTTGACCATAATGGCATTAGATATAATCAACAAGACCAGGGGGTGGACCATTTAACGGAGAGGCAGCCGGTTAAACTGGATCATCATCTTGTACTGAATAACGACGTCCTGTCCTCAATGGTAAACGCAGCCATAATGCACGCCGACAAGCTAGATGTCCAAAGGAACATGGCGGCAGCAGGCTAGCTGCCGTGGTACTCCGCTCTGAGCCCTAGCAAAGCACTACACCTTTCAGCAACCAAGAGAGTGAGAATGGAGTTTGTGGCACACCTGATGTAACTCCACTGCTCCGTTCACTTCGTTAGGCTCCGTTTACTGTTTTCGGGAGCTTTTTCGTAAAACTACCTAAATTCGTCTAACACGGCTGGACCGGACCGCGTCCTGTGGTCTTTCCTCTCTGTTCATGTGCCTGGAGAGGGGCGTGCTCCAGTTTGCTCCGGAGGCTATCCCGGCAACCCAGCTGCTCCGTCCGACATCGCTGCTGCTGTGGCCGGTGTTGAGGCTGTGGCATCAGGCTGCCCTGGAGCTCCACCGATGGAGACGCTTGTGGTGTCTTCATAAGGATTTTCGACCTCGCGTGCTTACGAGGCAGAAGGGATCTCCAGCTGAGGACATTACAGCGGCAGCCTCTACAGCGGCTACAGCAGTAGCCACAGCACCCTCTGCGACATCTTCAAAGGAGGTGAAGGGGAAGCTAGGAGGGGGGTCCAGCTAGCAGTAAGCTGTTCCAGTCTCCTGGAGCAGGGCTGCTTGACTTGGTATTGGGTTCTGTCACGGAGCAGGAGGGGTACAGCATATCAACCACCCCACCAGTAATCTCCCTCAGTAACTCAAGTCTGTATTCAACTGAACCCCCTCCAACCTACAGTTGCAGATAGCAAGCAGGGGTCGTAGGGGGCGTAGAGGCAATATAGTCAACCAAGTCCAAGTCCAAAGCAAGGGGGGTAAACTCACTAAGAGGAAGGAGGATAGGAGTGGGCCTCCCGTTTTGGGGGTACAGACTCCACCAAGGCTGGAATCTGGGATAACGACCCAGGGCAGTGCTGAAGGGGGGAATGAGCTGACTAAAATTACTAAAACCTCCTCTAAAATATCTTCTAAGTCACCTTCTAAAACCTCTTCATATCTTTCTACTGAGGTAAAAGCTAAACGCGCAAAAAAATCTAAAAAATTAGCTAAGTCAGTCCTTGATTCCAGTTCTAGGATAACGCAATCTCTGTGCTCCTATTTCAAGGTTATTCCTCAGGTGTTAGACTTGGCTCAGAACTATCCTCCTCTAGTGCTAACCCCTCCAGGTCTATCCACGAGTACGTCTCAGTCAGACTGTTTGGTTTATTTTACATCTGGTAACATGGAGAAGGCTTGCAATTAGCCTCAACCTGGGGTGGGGGGTACACCCTCTGGCCTTTCGCAAACAGTTAATTCTACCTTGAATATTATTCCACCTATCAAACCCTCGGCAGAATCAAATATCAGTGTAAGTGGTTCCACGGTGGGATTCCCCCTTGGAGCTCAGTACTGCACCAGGGCAAGAGATAGCAAATTCTGGTACTCCAAGTAGTTCCGTTGAAGCTGATGAGCACAGCGATGATGTATGCCACGGAGTAGTCACGGACCGTGAGCCAGACCTCGGTCCCCCAAACCTAGACGTTCACTCAAATCTAAATACCCAGCAGCTGACTGTTTCCAAAAATTGTAAATTGATACATGTATAGCGCACTACTCACCCGCAAGGGTCTCAAGGCGCTTGTACGAATAACACTGTGGGGGCCGTTGTGGAGATTAAGGAAGCTATTGACCAGAGTTGCAGAGTGGGACTCAATGATTGGAATAGGCACCGAGGCGAGAATTATCAGGTCCGTGGAATTTTGAGCCCAAGACCCGCCGAGGTGGGGAATTGAACCCTGGTCCCGGGCTAGACCTCTGCATAAGGGACTGCCGCTCTAACCATTGAGCCACACTTCTTCACGATTTTTTCAACTCATCTTCCACCTGCGATACCTCTCCCAACCCTTCTATCTCCACCACCAGTATGCCCCCAGATCTCTCTGTGTCTTCATTAATGCTTATGTTCTCCAACCTCTCAGCAGACATCAAACGGGGGTTTGAAGAGTCGACGATAATTCAGAGAGAAATCAGATCCTATTGCGAGTCTTTAGATAGCAAGATAGATGGTCTTTTTTCCAGAACGGGAGTGCTGGAAGAGACAGTTGCGGGCATGTCTCTTGAATTGGATAATGCTAAGGAGGAAATTGTCAAATTAAAAAAGGGGGACACAGCTCTGGCGGACAGGATGGAGATTTTGGAAAATAATGCGAGGCGTAGCAATATTCGAATTTTGAATATTCCAGAAGACAGTGAAGGATCAGATATCAAGGCCTACATTATCCAGCTCCTAAAGAAGTCTATCAACTTAGATCACTCGGATGAGGAGCTAGCCACCGTCATCCAGCGGATACATAGGGATCCCTTCAGGCGGTGCCCTCAGAGGACAAAGCCACAAAAGATCCTAGTGAACTTTCACACCTATTCACTAAAGGATTACATCTTGAACCTAGCTCTCAAGCAAAAATTCCTGACAGGGGTAGGTTTCACTTTTCAAATTAGATCGGATTTATCAAGGGCTACCTTAGATAGGCAATGGGAACTGGGCAGGAGGATGGAGGCTTTTAGGGAACTAGGTGCAACAGTGCAGCTGAGTTTTCCTGCGGCTTTGAAGATTATGCTCAGCAATAAAATGCACAACATCCGCTCAGTTCAGGCTGCTGATGAACTACTGATGAGTCTTGGTGGGGCTAAGGGTGCCGAGGGGGGTTCCGGCTGAGACTATGATTATTCTAGGATTGTCTAAGGGTATGAGGTTAGGGTTTCATAACTTCTGACTTTCCCCGACTCTCCCGACTCTCCCAGCTGCTCCGTCTCCTTCCTCCTTTTTGTGCTTTCTCCTTTCCTTTTTTCATATGGTGATATGGTTAAATGGAACAAATGTATACAAAAAAAACAATGAAAATCAGGAGATGAATAACACAACAAAGAATTAGAAAGAAAAAGAAAAAGGAAAAAAAAAAAAGCACAAAGGGGAGGGTGAATATGCAGGGTAAAAAAACAAAAAAGAAAAGAAAAAAAAATGTAAATATCAAAGGTGAAAATCACATAAAGAGCTACCTTGAACCTTGAGGGACTTGGTTATTTCTCTTATTTATTTTTTTTTGCCAATCATGTGGGGTTACATCAGGTTAACTATATTCGATTTACTATCTAGTTCTCAACCTTTTAGCAGTGGCACGCTGTAGGGGCTCAGAATGGGTTAGGGGTACCATAAACCGGACATGCTCCGGTTAGACACTACAAGGGTTCCTCAAGGGTGGGGGGTGGGGCTCACTGGGGTGTGGGGGGGGTGGGCAAAAAAGCATAAAATATTCCTCATTTCCGTTTTGGTTGTTGACAATTTTGTTTCTATTTTTAAAGTATGTACAAGGATTGCATTTTTGATAGTGGGTAAGGGCTGCATGCCCTTTGTATCCAGCCGTACCAGTCTGTCGAGTCATGAGTAACCTCAGGATTCTCTCCTGGAATATTAATGGCCTGCGCACCAAACCTAGAGCAAATAGGATTCTACAATATTTACGGGATTCTGATGCGCAGGTCATTATACTTCAGGAGACACACTTAGTTGAAGCTGAGCTGCTTGATCTGGTTAAAAAAAAACAGATGGATAGATCTGTCTGTCTCTACCTCCCAAACAATTAATACTAGAGGAGTGACTATCCTTTTTAAAAAAGTACTTACCACAAGATTAATTATGGAGAAGGTAGACCCCGGAGGCAGGTGGGCAATCGCCACAGTGGTTATAGATGGCTCACGTTTGACTATAGCTGGATACTATGGGACTAATAGAGATGATCCCTCGGCCTTAGAATCTCTATTTTCCGAACTTTTGCACTTCCCAGAACCAGTCATAATAGCAGGTGATTTTACCATCGTCCTTGACCCCTCGCTAGATAAGACTCCGTCTAGTCTGTGGTAAATAAATAATTAATTACCGGTACTATTTTTGAATACAGTGAATAAAACAGATAGCTCAATAAATAAGAAACAGGATTCGAGGTATCTTGAGTCTTCAGGCTTTAATCAGGCATAAGGGAAGGGACAGAACAGCCTGGAAGCACGGGACGGCAGCTGCACACCGAAAAGTAACATGATACAGTATATATACTTAAACAAATGCATTACATTCAATACAGTAGGCGTAGCAGTAGGCGTAACTCGTAGCAGTCGCGGAAGATAAGAGTAAAATGGGTGTAACAAGAAGGCGTGTACAGGGCGTATACATAGACATGTGATGTAAACGTCATGGAAATGTCATAAATGGGGCGGAAACATGGAGGGGGCTACCTGAGCAGCTGGGACCTTTAACCTAGTGGTGCGCGCAAACGGGCAATGACGTGTTACCAGGAGGAACCGGGGGCTATGACTTCTGCGCTAGAAGAGGAGACTAAAGTCTGCAGTGTCAGAACGACTTGTACCTATATCATATCTAGTATCTGGTGTTTGGAGTACATGTTGATAGAATCCAAAAGTTATCAGGGCAAAGGCTACTTGACACTAAGACTGGTGCGTGCATAATTCTACATGTATTGCATGTGCTAGGAATATCCTATGAATATTAATAGAGTATTTCTCTTACATGGAGACAGGAAGGCTAGACCATGGCTGAAACTATTGATACGATTCAGTAGCTTAGGAATGCAGAGAAGGAGGGCTGGACTGATAACTAGAAGCATAACATACTCTTGGCAGACTGGGAGGCAGAGCCAGGCCGGGCCGGGCACTGTGAGGCAGGAAGTAAGTAAAGGGTCAGGGATGCAGGTGGGGGCTGTATCGCTCCTCGGAGAGGGTTCAGGAGACTGGAGCTGAATCTGATGTCCGGGCCCTTTTGAGGCCTAGAAACGGGAACAATTCAATGAATTAACGTGCACACTGTATAAGGTGGCAACTTAGGTCTAATACTCGTTGCTTTCACGAGAACTGAAAACTGGCGTACTAGAGATGGACACAACTATAATTGCGTCTTTAATCGATCATAGGGGAATACATGCATATCGATCATGCACATATAGCATAATATGGGGAACACGTAGGCACATATAACATAGCAAAATTTACTTTTCCACATTCCCTCCTTGTGCCCTACGTTTCCATCAGGAAACATCAATATTCATGAGACCATCTATCTGTTCATATAACATCATTTGCTCGTCTCGAATTGTCTTGGAACGGGACTTAGGACTAGGAATACAAGAGGTAGCACACATGCCGCAAATCGCAGGGCCACATTGTATACAGAGGCAGCAACTGAATACGATCATTACTGCAATACCTAGGAATGACAATACCTTCCATCCCCAGGCAGATATGATACTCCAGAGCCAACCGGACCATGTCCAGGTGCCTGGATTCTGGTGTAACTGATTGGCAATTTTATGAAGTCTGGTTATAGCTGAATAAACAGACGGCGCGTTATTAGGAATGAAAATACAGCAACTAGATCCGATGACTCTACAAGCTCCTCCTCTATCGGCCAGTATGACGTCAAGAACGAGACAATTTTGGAGCACAACAAAACGCATAGCAGATTGCTCTTCTGTTAAATTACCTAGAGCGGAAGTAGTCTCATTCACTACTGCTTCAAGGGTTCTGGTTAACCTACGTATTAACTTACTATTCTGGACAGGGCCTATAAAGAAAAAGAAACCTTTATTGAAGTCTTGATATTGTTCTAAAGCAGTTTCAGTTTGATCGACAATTGGGGACTCAATCTCCCTTCTAGGTCTGATGTGTACTAGATGTGTGTTTCTGTGATAATCGGATGGGGCTAGAAAAACTGGTGGCAGTAGGAAGGCAATGTAACATGTTCCATCCCAATCGAGGGGCAGACGAACATATGCGGTCTGACCACAAACAAAATAAGAATGACGTGAGGCTTTGAAAATAGATTTCCCACTGTCACTATACTTGACAATAGTAGTACAATCACTTTGTCCTACATGTGCGGAACCATGTTTTCTGACACACCTTTGACTGGTAGTACTGAAATAACAGGCAAATCTGGAGTAGTATCGGACTGAACATTCAGGACCATGAAATTCGAAGAATAATTACCTAAATCATATACCTCATTTTCTAGATCTAACCCTGTTCTATGGGAAAGACCTTGCTTGTCTGGAAAACATATTCGATTCAGAAGAGACATATCAGTTGAGGATAACGTTAACGTGGACCATGCTCCACACGAACCATTATGTGAAAACGGATAAGGAAAAAGTGGCAGAACTCCCTTTGGTGTCTGGAAAGGGGGGAGTCGACCACACACCCAACAATTAGTGGCATTGCTGGTCTGGTGTGAATAGTGCAACATTCGGATGAATGTGTTGTTACGCATAGCAAGACGATAGGATAGCTCATGAGGAGGTAGATCACTAAAAGTGTGCTCTACTGTAGCATTAGAAAACATATGTACATGTGAAATTGGAAAACATAAATGTAAAGCATAACTTATGCATGTAACCATAAGACTCAAAAATAACAAGAAGAATAGAACGATAATACATCTTTTAGAGTTTTGACTAACTCTCTCACTGTGTGGGTCTGTCTCATACATGTCAGGAACCTGTCTAACCGTTTCACCCGAGAGGGACTTAGACAATTAAACTGGCTGACTTATTTTACTAGACCTCAACTTTGCTTTATACTCCTGCTGCGGAGTTTTCTCTAACAGGGGAATTTTGAATTCAGAGTCTGTTTTTGGGCAGTCCTTAGGAATAAGGCAGTCTTTAACAAATGTCTTTTGTCGTAATCCATGGAACTTCTTGATATGACTGATGTGGACCCATCCCTTCCGGCCTTCTAGCTTGACAGCGGTTCTTGTTGTTAATAACACCATTTGGGGCTCCTTCCAACGGGGCTCCAGCGGACTTGAACGATCGAAATTGCGCACCAGGACATATTCTCCCGGAACGACTTCATGCGGTTTCACCTCAGTGTTGTCTGGAAATGCAGCGGCAACCTGTGAACGACAAGAGTGTAGGGCAGACATCAAGGAAGCTAGGTAATCTGTCAGCATATTACTGGAAACATCTGTAATACTGCGGGGTCTAGGTGTACCCCACATGTTTGGAGGGCGGCCGAATACGACCTCATACGGGGACAGACCTGATCTGGAATGTGCAACCATTCTCATATAAAAAAGAGCAACTGGCAGGGCTACTAACCAATCTACACCTTTTTCTGTACACACTTTAGCAATGCGGATTTTCAAAGTCTGGTTATGTCTCTCTACGAGACCGGCTGCTTCAGGATGGCGTACACAATGGAACTTCCACTGGTACCCTAACAGAAGGGAAACTTGTTTCATGAGCTCGGATGAGAATGGCTGGCCGTTATCTGAATACACGACCCTAGGCAATCCAAAGCGGGGAAAATACTCACGAACCAACTGTCTGGCAGTGGTCGCAGCTGTGTAATCTGGAACTGGATATGCTTCTGTCCACCTGGACAAAGCGCATACAACTACTAGGACATACTTAAAACCTCGACATCGCTCCATCTGAATATAATCCATCTGGAGGACTTCAAAAGGGTGGTCAGGAGGTTGGAATCCACCTTGTTCCACCGGGACACTTTTACCTGGATTGAACTGACAACATATCATACAGGTACGTACTTTCTGTTTGGCTGCTGCTCGTAAATGCTTGTTGAACCAAATGTTCTGGATACTGTCTAACATAGCTTTTTCTCCTAGATGTGCTGGACTATGTGCGGTATTAATAATGACTTGAACCATAGAGTCGGGGAGAAACCATGTGGCTTTTCCCTTCGTCAACAATCCTTGATCTGTCTGGACCCCTCCTTGTTCGGACCATTTCTTGATTTCTTCAGGAGTAGCATGTAACTGTATGTCTATGACATCTTGTGTAGGGTCCTTAACTGTCATACAAGTAGTCTGATCTGGAGTGAGTGTCTGTGTCGTGTTAACTGGAATGTCTGGAGTCTGAGCTGTGAGCTTGGCTGTTCGATCTGCTAGATCGTTACCTTGGGAAATGATGTCAGTGACTTTCGTATGTGCCTTGCACTTCATGATAGCAATAGCTGTCGGTAAATGTATTGCATCTAACAGGGCTTGAATGAGGAGACCATGCTGAATCTTGGTTCCATGAGAAGTCATAAAACCTCGTTCTTGCCAGAGCACTCCAAAGTCGTGTACGACTCCGAATGCATAACGTGAATCTGTGTATATGTTAACTTTTAGGTTCTTGGCACGTATGCAGGCTTGGGTCAGAGCGACTAGCTCTGCTGCTTGAGCAGACAGGGTGTCTATACGATGTGTTTCTATAACTTCGGTGTCAGTAGTCACTGCATACGCGGCTACTAGTTCTCCTGTACTTGTTCTCATAATGAACCATCCACATAAAGTGTCAGGTCGGGATCTGATAATGCAATGTCTGTCAGATCTTGTCTTGGCTTTGTCATAGTGTTAATAACTTCCACACATTCATGTGTGGCAGGATTTGAAGTAACTGACGGTAACAGTGTAGCTGGATTTAGAATGTTGCAGCGTCTGATTTCTATGTGTGGCTGAAACAGTGCAATTGTCAAGTGCTGAGTTTGTGTTCGGTTTAAAAGAACTTCCACGGAGTGTGGAACTTGTACTGTCAGGGAGTGTCCTAACACTATGGAATCACTTTGTCTGATGGCTAGAGCTGTGGCTGCAACTGACTTGAGGCACGCAGGCAGAGCCTGGGCCACTGGATCTAATGTGCTCGAAAAATAAGCACAGGGCTTGTATTGTCCTGCTTGGTCTTGTGTGAGAACAGATAATGCAGTACCATCACGTTCTGTGACAAAAAGTGTAAAAGGCTTACTGTAGTTCGGTATTGCTAGAACAGGTGCTTGGCATAAGGCTTTCTTTAACTCATTAAAAACAAGTGTATGTTCCTGGGTCCAAGGGAGGACAGTCGATACGGCTGCCTCATGTGTCGTTAACTGTATCAGTGGCTTGACTAGAAATGCATACTGAGGAATCCATTGTCTGCAGTAAGAAGTGAGGCCGATAAAAGCTCGTACCTCCTTCTGTGTCTTTGGCTGTGGAAGACGTGCTATTAACTGGATACGGTCAGGTGTCAACTGCCTACCCCACTTGGACAGTAAGTGTCCCAAGTATACCACTTGCTGGACACAGAATTGTAATTTGGAAGGGGACACCTTGTGCCCCATCTCAGCCAGAAAATACAGAACTGTAAGTGACGCACGCTCGCAGTCACGTTCAGAACGGGCTGTGATCAGTAGATCATCGACATACTGGAGCAGGGCAGTGTCAGTTGGCATGTGAATATTGTCTAGTTGTCTCTTGAGTGCTTGACTGTAAATACTAGGGCTTTCTGTGAAGCCTTGAGGAGCTCGTGTGAATGTATAGCTTCTTCCATTTAAACAAAAACCGAAAAGGTACTGGCTGTCTGGATGAATGGGGACACTGAAGAATGCGTTCTTGAGATCGATAACTGTGAAGAACGTAGCTTCAGAATCAATGGTTGTCAAGAGGGATGAAATATCTGGAACTACTGGATACTGGGGTATGATACATTTATTGAGTTCTCGAAGATCAATCACTAATCGATATACTGGAGGTGCATTTGGATCAGTACGTTTCAGAACTGGAATGATAGGAGAATTACATACGTTGGAGTCAGTTTCTACAACCACTCCTTGAGCAATAAGTTCGTCAATAATTTTGGATAAGGCTGCTACAGCCTCAGGTGGCAATTTGTACTGTCTGATTCGTGGCAAAACTACACCTTGATTGAGAGTCACACGATGGGGTGTGATATGCATACAACCTACATCAGTTGGACCTTGCGCCCATAACTGCTGTGGTACATTCAATAATCTTGGATCAAAATCACGTAATACATAATGACCTTTGAAATCTCTCAAAAACAGTCGGACCCCCTCTGGGGAACAACAAATAACTGCTCCTAATTCTTTCAATGTTTTAATGCCTAACAAATTTTCTGGACAAGATTTCGTGAGTAACAAATCAGTAGTTCGGGACAATGGACCGACTTCTAGAGTAACTGGTTTCGATATTTCATTAACAATAGGCTTTCCTGAAAATCCAAGGGAAACATTTCTTGAGCCTGAGAGCGGAGCCCCTGGAACCTCGTCATGACTGATGGTAGTCCTACTTGCCCCTGTATCAATCAGAAACTTTCTGTCTTTCCCTAATACTTGACTATGTACATAGGGACCCTCTTGATCTACAGGTACCTCGATGAGAGGCAAGCCTACCTCCCTCTCTAGGCTGTTTCATGAATACGGCTGATAATCTGGATACTCTGACTGTGCATACTGGTACATCTGCTGTGTAACATGCTGTGTTGCAGCGATAGGCTGCGGTGCTGGAACTGTCTGTTGTGCATTCTGTGGTGGCTGAGAAGTCTGTGAAACTTGTTCTTGTCTAAGCGGACGTGGTCTTTCTTTAGTTTTACCAGTAGCTATGTTGTGTTTCAGAACTGCACACTCGTTTATAAAATGACCTGGCTGTTTACAGTAATTGCAGGTCCCTTTAACGGGAGCTGCAGGATGACTGGCTTGATTCGGACCCCTCTTCTGACTGTCTTGTGGAACAGATTGTGCAACTAATACTTTCATTTTCGTGTCTTTCATACGTCTTCTTTCATGTTCCTGCTCTTCCCTGATTCTGTTCTGGTGATACTGGAGCATTTGTAACATCTGTGACGGAGTATTAGCTTGCCAGGTACTTTCGACTTTCAATACTCTATTTTTAACTTGTGGACTTGAATTCTCGACTAGTTTGGTAACAAAAAGATGAGGGTACGATTCACTACTTGTTTTCAGACCACTATTAATAATGAAACATTTCTCGAATCTAGAATAAAAATCACTAGTGTCTTCGTCTTGTTTCTGTTTACAAGCTGAAATGGCATCCCAATCTTCCTTTCTCGTGGCTAGTAATCTTGGCAAAACTTGTATCAACAACTCGGGCAAACCTTTAGCTTTTTCCCCGAGACCGGTACCTGGTACTCGTGTATTATCTTTAGCTTCTAAAGCTGTCCAATCGATCTTTTTCTCTCCCACCTCCCATTCTTTTTCCTTGAGTTTTTCATATATGCCTGCAGGTAACAGGACCTTTAACATTTTAATGATATCAGGATAAGTGTATTCTCCCATACGGAGCATGTCTTTTAATTCTCGATGGAACCCTGCTGGGTCTTTGTCGTGACAGGGGATTAACTTTTTCATCTCTAAGAGTTCCATTTTTGTGATGGGGGTGTAAACAAATACTCGTTCTAGGTCTCCACCCGCTGTCCTAACTGGGTGTACTTCTCGTAACGGATTCTGTCTATCTATGTAAAATGATTTACTTTCTGGAGGTGAGACATGAACAAAATGAGGATTTAAAAACGTTCGATATTTGTGGCGCTGTTCTAGAATGATACTAATTAAATCAGTACCTAGACCTCTCCATCTGTACTGGAGTAACTCGTTCAATACATCATGTAGCGGACCTGGATCAGAATGCTGTTCCTCATATAATGTAATGAGGTGCTGGATCATATACATACCCACCAGTCGCTGCTCGGCTGGGGGCAGTTTCAGAAACATTTGTGCCACTATTTCATCTGGAAAAGTGGTAGAATCAGTAGTCCACCGGACTGCTGATCGGGCTAGTTCTTGTTCATGCATTGTACTGAGCTCACTATAGCCTATTCGTGATTTCAGAATATGATCGGTAGCCTGGAATACTTGCTCAAGAGAACCTTGTTCTGGTGCTGGAGGAGGGAAAACTTTCTTGTGATCTAGGCGTGAATGTCGGTCGGGGAGTCTAGTTCTACCTACATACGCTATTCTGGAGGGATTCTCATCGTCTACCTCTTCGGTAGGGGAGTCGTCTTCTTTCTCGGTTGCTTGTGTTGCTTCTCGTTTCTCGTGTAACTTTATTATTTCCCTACGAATTTTCTTGTACATACTCTCTATACAGTTCTGTGTCTTGTGTCTTCCCTCGGCTATATGGTCACTCCACCTGGTCAGGACTTTCATTTCTTCTTGATCTTTTCCTGGACAATCTTGTTCTCTTATTAAACAGTTAATTAAAAACTTTAAAAGCATGAGCTGAGTCTCGACTTTTCTTTGAATCATGGCGTCGCGAACACTTTCTGGATCTACTCCTGTACGGATAAAACGATATATTCTGTCTAGATATTCTCTCATATCGGGCAGGGTGTCCAAATAGTCGGTCACCCGTCTTAAACGTAATAAATATATGACCATAGTACCATCGCCTGGAACTGGATCATAACGACATTCGGTAAGTGCTCGCTTGATATCTGTAAATGTATGAACTTTTGGCGTACGCTGTAACGCTAGTTCATGTAGCGTCATACGTCTGTGTTGAGGCGGGGTACCAGGAGGACTTCCCCCCGCGGCTCCTAAACTAGAATCGTCGATGGGTATTGTACGTGCTGGGAGAGTGACTGATGTAGCGGGTACATGTACTGTGGGCTGGACCGGGGGTGCCGTAACAGATGCTGCAACGGGTGCGGTAACGTGAACTGTACCCACGGCCCCGGTGGACGGAGGAACAGGAATTACATTATTTACAGGAGCAGACGGAACAGGATTTGCATATTCTGGGACTGTATCGTCCAAATAGGACGAGAGAAAAATATCAGCTGCGGTCGGTTTGTGACATAGCTTAATCGGAACCAATGGCGGCGGAAAATTACATGGTGCTTCCGAGGTTGCTTTTGGCAAGCCCTCGGCAAGAAGAGGATACATACCCTTAATAAGGGCATTTCTCTGTCAGTCTGACTGTTCTGCTTTAACTTGTTCACCTACTTCGATCAATTCCCTTTCTTGGGCTCTTTCTGAGGATTCCCTACTTAATTCTGTTTTTCTGATCTCTTTTTCGGTTCTTCTATGAGATTCTTTGCGCCATAACTCGATGGCATCTTTCTGGGACTGTCTGGCTTTCTTTTTCCATAATGCTTCTTCTACTCGCATGATGCACTCGGCATCCCATGTACCCGATATGGGCCATCTATATTTCTCGTCTAATTCCTTGGTGTAATCCACCCATAAGTCTAGATATAATATGGCACTTAAGCCATGCTTATGATACATAAAATGACCTGGACTGTCCCTAGGCGGGACAGGAACTGCTTCCTCGAGTAACCCTTTTCTGGTCTTTAACTGACGTAACTTGGAGAATAGAGGCATTGTCTAGGCTGGAATCTGGACACAATACAATACACGATAAACACAATAATAACTGGAAAAATAAATCACTCATACCACGACATGACACATTAAATAACATTTAGAATAACAGTTCGGACAGAAATATTACCTGGTATACCGAAAACAGGACACATGAATTTCTCGAGAACGGAACTTACTAGAATTACTAGATGCACTGCTAAAACAGTACGAAACATACCGGTCCCATAAAGAGACACGTCAGGACCCGCATCCACCTAGGTGAACGCTTCGGACTGGATCTGCGTACCCAAACCCACGCACCAGAGACAAATTAATTGACCCTGTCTAGATACTACCCCAGCAACGGTACTCACCGGGCAGCAAGAACGGAAGGCCTCGGACTGGACTGGACTGCTACGACGACGGACTACGAACTTCGGACTTCAGTTACGGGTGGGCCTCCGGATACCTCGGACCTTGTATTCTCGGCTTGGGCTCTGGTCGGGACTCGCCGCGTTCCTCACCGCCTCGTCTGGATGCTGGACCGCAACCTCCGTCTCCTCCGTGGGCCTGAGGGATACTTGAGCCAGAAATATCTGCACGTGCACGGTATGGTTCCGTCACGGCTGCAGAGGATCAGGGGGCCTGCGTGGCTTCACCGGCGCGTGGGGAAAGGGCAAGTCCCTGTTCGGGCGCCATTATGTGGTAAATAAATAATTAATCACCGGTACTATTTTTGAATACAGTGAATAAAACAGATAGCTCAATAAATAAGAAACAGGATTCGAGGTATCTTGAGTCTTCAGGCTTTAATCAGGCATAAGGGAAGGGACAGAACAGCCTGGAAGCACGGGACGGCAGCTGCACACCGAAAAGTAACATGATACAGTATATATACTTAAACAAATACATTACATTCAATACAGTAGGCGTAGCAGTAGGCGTAACTCATAGCAGTCGCGGAAGATAAGAGTAAAATGGGTGTAACAAGAAGGCGTGTACAGGGCGTATACATAGACATGTGATGTAAACGTCATGGAAATGTCATAAATGGGGCGGAAACATGGAGGGGGCTACCTGAGCAGCTGGGACCTTTAACCTAGTGGTGCGCGCAAACGGGCAATGACGTGTTACCAGGAGGAACCGGGGGCTATGACTTCTGCGCTAGAAGAGGAGACTAAAGTCTGCAGTGTCAGAACGACTTGTACCTATATCATATCTAGTATCTGGTGTTTGGAGTACATGTTGATAGAATCCAAAAGTTATCAGGGCAAAGGCTACTTGACACTAAGACTGGTGCGTGCATAATTCTACATGTATTGCATGTGCTAGGAATATCCTATGAATATTAATACAGTATTTCTCTTACATGGAGACAGGAAGGCTAGACCATGGCTGAAACTATTGATACGATTCAGTAGCTTAGGAATGCAGAGAAGGAGGGCTGGACTGATAACTAGAAGCATAACATACTCTTGGCAGACTGGGAGGCAGAGCCAGGCCGGGCCGGGCACTGTGAGGCAGGAAGTAAGTAAAGGGTCAGGGATGCAGGTGGGGGCTGTATCGCTCCTCGGAGAGGGTTCAGGAGACTGGAGCTGAATCTGATGTCCGGGCCCTTTTGAGGCCTAGAAACGGGAACAATTCAATGAATTAACGTGCACACTGTATAAGGTGGCAACTTAGGTCTAATACTCGTTGCTTTCACGAGAACTGAAAACTGGCGTACTAGAGATGGACACAACTATAATTGCGTCTTTAATCGATCATAGGGGAATACATGCATATCGATCATGCACATATAGCATAATATGGGGAGCACGTAGGCACATATAACATGGCAAAATTTACTTTTCCACAAGTCGACAACAAACGTTGTCTAAATCCAGAGCTTTCTTACTCAAATGTATGTGTCAAAATGGCTATTTGGATATCCGGAGAGTAAGGGCGGCTCAGAAAACGGGTTTTTCTTTCCAGAATGTTAAGTACCACCATCGTTCAAGGATTGATTTTTTTCTAATAAGTAGAGCTTTGCTTGACTCGGTAAAAAATGTCAGTTATTTACCATCGCACCTGTCGGATCACTCGTCATTCTCTTTAGATCTTGTTGGCTTGATGAAATCCCCGGCTAGGTCATGGTCTTTTGATCGTTCCCTTTTTTCATCGTCGGATGACATCATACATATTAGATCAGAAGCACAAGAATTTTTGCGAATCAATAACTGCTCAGCGGGTTCTAGCATTGTGTGGGACGCATTTAAGTGTTCCCTGCGGGAGGGTATTAAGAGTAAAACTGTATTCCGTAGGAGGCAGTACACTCAAGAAGTTGCATCTATAGAGACCAACTTGTCACTAATGCAAAACGAACTAGATGCCTGTAGTAATGTTCTCAATCCTACTACATTGGCTAAGCAGGAGAAGTTACTGGAACTTAAGGGGCAACTGGCTTCTGGTACCTAACCAGCGCATCCTCCAGACATGGGACGCTAGTAAACTCGCCCATTTTGAATTTGGAGAAGGGGCAGGCAAACTGCTGGCCTAGAAAGCTAGAACTGATCGGACACGCAATAACATTGATGCTTTAATAACCAGTGCTGGGACCGTATCTTCGGATCTAGAAATAAGATTGGCCTTTAAAGATTTTTTCCAGAACATTTATCAGGAGGACAAGAACATCTTTCTCGAGAATATAAAAGAGTGGCTTAATGGTATCTCATTACCATCTCTATCTCCCGATCAAAGTGCATCTTTAGATAAGGTGATTACGGAAGAAGAGGTGGTGATGGCGATACAAAGTAGCAGGGGGGGTAAGGCAGGGCCTGACGGCTTGCTGGCCGAGATATATAAGCACCTCGCGGGGGAAATTGTGCCCCTACTCGCTGGGTTATTCAATTAAATTCTGCAGGAAGGAGCACTACCTCCAACCTCCTGGAATAACGCATCCATCACTCTTATTTTAAGGCCACCGACTGCGGTTCATACCACCCTATTTCAATTCTTAACGCCGACTATAAGATCTTTGCATCACTCCTGGCTAAGAGGCTGGGCCTGGTTGCTCCTGCAGTCCTGCATTCCAATCAGAAGGGCTTTGTTAGGGGTCGCCAGCTCTTTGAGCTGACGTATGACCTTATAGGAGCTATAGACATGGCGACAAGTTCCTCTTTATCCTTGGCTATCCTCACGCTGGATGCCACCATCGAGAGGGTCAATTGGATGTGGTGGAGCTCCTATATCCTATATCATAATCCATCTGCATCTGTCCTGGTTAACGGAGGTTTGTCCGAACCATTCACTATCACAAGGGGAACGCAGCAGGGTTGCCCTTTATCCCCCCAGCTTTTTGATCTTTATATAGAGCCGTTTGCTCAAAAAATTCGGGAGGACAACAACATCAAGCCTTTCATATTCATAGATTGGGAAAAAAAGGTGTCCCTGTGTGCAGACGACATCTTGATCATGACGTCAGAGATTAGCACCGCGTCCTGGGCAGCAATAAACCTAGCCCTGGAATTTGGGAAAATCTCAGGATATGAGGTAAACGCCTCCAAAACCGAAATTATGGCATGGAATAGTGATGTAACAGGTTTTAACGAGCAACTAAGTAAGAACTTGAGATATCTTGGATTACGAATTGTTAAAGATATTAATCTGATTGCCTCCACGAATTTTGCCATAATTGCTAAAGACTGCCGGAAGTTGATGGGGTCTTGGGGTCATCTCCCTCTGACGGTTCAGGGTCGTGCAAACTTAGTGAAAATGTCCATTCTACCGAAGTTTACTTTTATTTTTAACACCATACCACTTTATTTTGACACTTCTATTATAGCAAAGTTGCAGAGTGACATCTCTTCATTTATTTGGAAAAACAAAAGCGTAAGAATAGCATGGAAAAAAATAAGGCGTCATAGGGAGAAAGGCGGTTTGGCTGGTCCGGATCTTCAGTTATATGCGTGGGCCTTTCAGATGACACACGCACGAATGTAGCTAAAAATCCCATCAGACCAAGGCATAGGGACGATATTTTCGGCTCTAAAACAGGGAGAAGGAGATGGACAGTCAGGTTTTCTTGTCAAGTTTGGTGACCCTAAATTCTTTAAAAAGGTTAAATTGAAGGTGCTGCAGGGTCTAGCAAGAACTTGGTCCAATCTCAGAGCTGCAACCAAGCTAGGATATTACTCGAACAGATCTCCTATATGGGATCTCCCCGCTGCCCCTGGTTGGGTGAACGATACTCTGGTAATCCCACTCAATGATGCCCGAATTTCAACATGGGGGGACCTGTTTGTAGAAGGGGCTATGCTCTCTTGGGAACATCTAGCGAGTAACGTGGGTTCTAACTTGTCCAGATTGAAATATCTGCAAATATCAAGTTGGGATCAACACAGCCAGCCAGAACCCCACGTTGCTATAACATGCCTCTTGGGGGAAGCAGTCAATTGGAATCCTCCTTGCTCGACAAACCACCCGTACATAAAGGAGTTTCCCTATGGTACAACCTCATCTTGGAAGAGATTGATGGGGAGTTTCATCTTCCAGACTTACTGCCAACCCTGAACTTGAACGATTCATGGCAAATGTCCTGTAATGTCTTGTGGGATCTAGTCAAACCAGCCTGGCTACGTAGAAACCACCTTTTTACCATCCATAGGGCCCACTACTCTCCGCAGAGGTTGTCTAAATTTTTAACAGGGGACCTGGTGGCATGCGCCAGGTGTGGTCTAGTGGCGGCTTCTGACGCACACATGTTCTACGATTGCCCTTACTTGTCATCTTTTTGGGATGCAATTAGCACTACACTTACGTCTTCTATTGGCTTCACAGTGGTTATGGACCTTCGGCTAGTAATCTTCGGTCTAGTGGATCAGAAGCGAAGTCCAGCCAATAATCTCTTGTTCTACTCTATTTTGGTAGCCCGTAGAGAAATCTGTAAGCGATGGAAAGAGGTTTCTCCTCCCTCGCTACATGACTGGCGTACCTCAATGCTACAAATATCAAAATTAGATCTCGCCAGGACTGGGAAACCAGATAAAAGAGCTTTTTGGCATTTATTTGACTGGTCTCACTAGCCTTACTGGGTTTTTTTTGGTGTTTTTTTTCCCCCCAGGTCCGATGATTATGAAGCCATGTTCTTTTCTCCCTGCTAAACCACTTCACCTTTATTTCTTTCGGCGCACCGGTGGATATAAGCAATGGTGGATGTTGGCTTATGGTTAGTATCTGTCTGATAAATTACAAGGTGCTAAGATCGGCACGGTGACGGACATAGCTGTAGGGTTAAGGCAGTTCCATTCTCCATTTGTACCCTTACCAGTCTTTGACTGATACAGCATGCCAGTACCACGATATGCTTTTCTTCCTTGTTCATACGTTTGGCAGATCTCAACCATGGTGGAGAGGAGAACAAAACAAAAAAAAGCTAAATGTCCAGATAAGCCTTCTTCATACAGTCACCGGTTTGATATCAGGCATAGATTCCAAACTAGAAGCCTTGAACGCTTTAATTCAACGCGCTCAAGCAAATACCATAGTCACATCCAAGACACAGGACTGTGGATGTAGCCCGGTGCTGCTCTGCTTGGAAAAACTGCCAGTAATAATGAACACACTTATCGAAGACCTAAAGGCAGAATCCAGCAGGCATAGGAGCAACGAAATTTCGAAACCGTCAAACATTGATAACACCTTACTTGCGACACAGACGACTGCTGTCTCCAATGGCAATGAACCCCAGCAGGACATCATAAAGACGTCGGTAGCTGAACCAATCAGGATATCACAAACAACTACTGCCAAATAACAAGCAAACTCAAACAGCTTGCAGGTGACAAGCCTTGAAAATGGACACTTATCTCGGAAAAATAAGAAAAAACTAAAAAAGCTAAATAAACAAAGAAAAAGCAATCACAACCAAAAAGGTTCAATTAGGCTGTGGTTATTACCGGAAACCACAGAAACTTCTACGCACAGTAAGAACAACTTCATGTCTATCACCCATCAAAATCCACCAACCCCAGACGGAAAAGTTATTTGGCCGAACAATCCAGGTAAAATTAATCTTGACTCAATTCCTGGTAATACACATGAAGGTTCAGGCGAACGGTCCAAAAATTGGGATAGAAGTGCCGCCACATTCAGCGGGCATCCTAACCTACACGAGGAACAAACAACTCGGTCAGGCAGTCATGCTCTGCCAGAATTCCAGGCACTACATGCAGATAGCCCCCCGCTGATCAACGCGACGGATAAAGCCTTACATAGCAAAACCAGAATTTCAACAAAGGAAGTCAACCAGAGAATATGCCGGAAGGACTCCCAAGACTCCAACAAGATAGTAGCAAACAAAACTAGCGAAGTTTTGCTCTCTACAATAAAAACGGATACCCTAAACCATGCAAATGATGAAGTCAATGCTGAGGCACGGCAAATCAGACAGGATTTTAATTAGTCAAGACTCTTCCACAAAAGGGACACACAAGAACCAGACCCCCCACACACAGGATGATCTGAAACTATGCCTCCATCCAGAATATGGCTCACTGGGCAAATGGGACATACTCAACTGCAGCAACCTACTAAAACTTTCCCAGGCCTGGAAAATATAAAGTCATCTGATATCGACACTGTTTCCTTTATCATGCAAGGACCAGGCGACACTAACGAATCCACAGAATTGCTTTTTTCAAACCCAGACATAGTCCATATAATAAAAAGAAATAAACAATTACTGAAAGACTGGGGCACAAAGATCACGAGTCGGCCGGCAATAAAATACCATATGCCGCTGAAATATGCCCACTTGAAGTATCAAAACGAGTCTAGAACATCTGACACACGAAGAGAGACCCCTACAGTGGAGCCCTTAAAAACACCCTCTATACTCCATGGGAGCGACAGTGGACCAAATACAAAATTGATAAGTGATGGGTTAATCAAGGTTACTACAAACCCGGGCAAAGGTACCCGGAGCTGCTCAATTCAAAACAGCTCTATTGAAGATTGGTCCTGGGTGCCACGAGCCTTAGCTCATAACTCCTTAACTCGGTACTGTTGCAAATAAGACTACATCACTGCATTGACAGGCAGAATTATCAGGTATAAAACAAAAAAGGGAGACAACTGGCAAACAGAACTTGTCTATTATGTCCTGGAACGTAGCTGGGATATTAAAACGATTACAATATCCCACAACACCCCCGTTCTACGAAGGAATGGACATAATCTGCATGCAAGAAACGTGGGCTATCAAACCAGTTTCGATCAGGGGATTTGCAGACTACCACAAACCAGCTGTTAAGGAGAACATCTTTGGCAGACCGTCAGGAGGCATGTCAATATATATCAGGCTCTCAAGGAAGATACAATTTAGGGAAATTATAACAACGTCAAACCTGTACATGGCCGGCATTCTGAAATGCCTTTCATCAAGTAAGGGCACAACGACTATATTGTTGTTCAATGTCTACTATAACCCTAATGGACGGGGAACAAAGGAGAAGCTCTCGGAGCTATTAGAAGACATTGAAAGTCTCCTCTTACAATTTGCCCACATGGACTCAATAATTCTTGGGGACTTCAATACACACAACATTAGAGAAAATCAGCAGAAAGCAACAATTTCCCTGTGACGGAAGCATTCAATGCTCTCTTGCATGCCTATCAGCTGGCATCAGCCCACTCCCTATTCTTAAAGGATTCTCCAAGAAAACTTTGCCCGCCACCATATAATAATCTTACTACAATTGACTATATCCTATTAAGTACTCAGCTACAGAGCCCAATGATAGGGTATAAAGTTACACAGCGGAAGGAAAGTGACCACGCGGCTCAAATAACAACTTTAAACTTGACAGCAGATAACCATTACACACTTAAACAACTGGCATCAACAACCTGCATTGAACAGTATATATTGGCAAGAAGGATTAAATGGGGCGCAGGCCCTATACATAAGTTTGAGGAATGGAAAAAAGCATGGGTAGATGGCACACTAAAGGATACAAACAGGGGCATAATTAAAGAATTGGATCAGCTTGCCTACAATCTAGTAATATACCAACAAGGGGGAAAATCAAGTAAAACAAACTCTTACCCTAGGCACAACCTTGCTGATATCCTTGCAATCCGAGAAAGCGCGAAACAAGTGCGCACCAAACGAAGGATCTACCTGAAAACTGGCTTAACTAAAGATAAGGAAACAGCAAAATTACACTCAAAGCAAGTTTGGGCCGAAAAACTGAAGCAAACTGAAGCAAAGTGGCCAAAGATCTTTGGATTGTTGAGCCCTAGTAAAACGTAAGAGTTCTGGCAATACCTCAACACTGTAAATCAAGGGAGTACGCGGACAGAAAAGTCAATTGACTCTGACACCTGGATAGCCCATGTGACATCTCTATACAAAGAGGAAGGCATCCTAAACTGCTCTAATACAGAACTGGACAACGCAACACAACTGACTAACCCTAAAAATTTAATTATTGAGAAAAAGCAGAGCTCAGTAGAAAAAAAGTTAGTCAATACAATATTAAAAAAAATCAGACCCAATGGAGCGCCAGGACTCAATGGCCTGCCGTGCTCCCTTTTCAGGCAAGAGATAGACTTTAGGACCGAAACTTTGTCCGTGCTATACGCCGAATGTCGACTGGAAGGGAACGTACCGGATTCTTGGCGAGGGTCGCTTCTGCAGCCCATCTATAAGAAAGGGTTGAAATCAAATCCACAAAACTACCGCATGATTGCTCTCCTTGACATCGATGGAAAGGCCTACACAAGCACCTTACTAAAGGAGCTCTCAAACTGGGTCAGTAAGGAGGGCCTTCTGCCATTTTACCAAACAGGGTTTAGACCAGGAGCTTCGACAGTGGATAACATCATAGCGCTCTCATACCTAACATACAAGGCACTGGCACGAAAATCTCTTCCTATCTTTGCCTGTTTTATTGACTACGCTGCGGCCTTTGATGGTGTTGACCGCTCCATTCTCTGGCAGAAACTGGCAAGCTAGAACATCGACCAACCTTTTTCAAAAGCAATTATATCCCTATATTCAAGCACGTGGGTTGGAATTAAACTGTCAAATACGTCAGCTTCAGAGAAAATTGACACCAATCGCGGCTTGAAGCAAGGATGCGTACTAGCCCCGATGTTATTCAACCTATACACCGCAGACATGGGAAAAGCCTTAATGGGAGCATCACTAGAAACTCCCCGCCTTGGGCATACCAAGATTCAATTACTGCGGTACGCTGATGACTTGGTATTATTAGACCATACCAAAATTGGGCTTCAAAAAGCCTTAACGTCCCTGGGCATTTACATTGCAAAAAATAAACTGACCGTGAATGCAGCCAAGTCAAAAATAATAATATTTGGACCGTTTCCCCCAAAAAAATGATAAAATGGAGGATAGGAGAGCTGACGTTGGACTGTACACGACAATACAATAACTTGGGAGTTTGGCTTTGTGAGACAGGGCGCCCAGGAGTTAATCTAGACAATATACGGGCAAAAGGGAAAAGCATCTCGTATGCCCTGGGGAAGCTGCACGCTACTTTATATAGCCCTACGACAACAGCAATTCAAAGAGTATTAAGGGCGAAGCTAATACCATCACTAAATTACGCCCAGCAGGCCTTCCCAGGTAAACTATCAAGCTCCCTGGAAAAAATCCACCTACCCTCCAGCACCAGAAACACTCTAGTGCGGCTAGAATTCGGCTTGACACAACAAAAACTTGAGGAACTGGCCGCAATTAGTAAATACTTTTACCTTACAACCGCGGCCCCAGAAAACTCGCTGAAACTCAGTATAAAGAACATTTTCCTGGAAGAAAATAATCCGTGGTCAAATATTCTTTCCTCCGCTAAAGACACTTTGAACCTTGCTGTGGATAACTGGGCCCCCGAGTTAATCAACTATGCCGCCATTAAAAGCCATTGAGTGCTGCTTATGCAAGTATAAACAAGAGAGTTTCGCTCATATCCTGTTTTGCTGCCTGGGTTGTCCGCGAAGCGTAACCGCTATTTAAAGCCAATTTTACTTAGACAAAGAATTAGAACGATAAAGGAGGCGGTCCACTATCTATTCACAATGGAAATAGTGAAAGATATGGCTGTGTTGAGCAAATTCATTCAACAGGCACGCCGGAAGCTGATGGCCCCGCACAACCAGGCCACCGGCCGACAACTGTCAAATGAATGAGACTTATCAGCTTATGAAGAAATGGACTAATGAACTCAGTTTTTAATCATGTTTTTTTCATTGTTTTCTTTTGGTTTTCGTTATTTTATCTTTGACATGATAATAATGTTCACTTAAAGTTTGACGCCTCATTTAATGGTTTTGAGTAACCAAAAATAAAGTTTTATTCATGCATTAATTAATTAATTAATTAATTAATTCATTCATTCAAACATTCATAATCTTAGTGTCTCTCTGTCCTCATTGTCTCATCTGTCTCCTAATAGTTATCTTTCTTTTTATACTCCCTTCTCTGACCTTTTAATCCTACCTCTCTTATCATACGTCCCTGTTATGAATTCCCCAGTCAGTATACATAGACTGCTCCATACACTGTCGGGCATATTTACACACCCCTTGGGACTGTTTCTTGTTGTATTGTGTCTAATTTTCAATGTAATGTTGGCAAAAAAAATAATGGAGGTAATTGGAAATGTATTTGCAAAATGAGTCAGGATTTTCCACTGAAATGTAGTGGTCATATACATGTAATGTGTTCTGTCACTTAAATGTTTTAGTGTGGTAAATTTGTTTTGGTAAAATGTATGGTTTTAAATAATTTTTCTAGAATCACACTGAGCATCTTTGTAAATTAAGGAATTATACTTGCACCATTTTTCATAACCTGCGCAGTCTATCCTCACCGTCTACCTCTCACTGCTTATACTGTCTCCTCTCTTGTGAAATGTTCCCTCTTTCTTCATTTCCACTTGTGTTTCCTTATAATGCTGCTTGTTCTCATACTCCCTTCTGTATTTGTTGGGTCTCTCTGTCCTCATTGTCTCATCTGTCTCCTAATAGTTCCCCTTCTTTTTATACTTCCTTGTCTGACCTTTTAATCCTTTCTTTTTTTTCATTCCTTCCTGTTAAGAATTCTCCAGTCAGTATACATAGACTGCTGCAAAAACTGTTGACCAGATTTACAAGCCCCTTGGGCCTGTTTCTTGTTGTATTCTGTCTCATTTTTGGATGTAATATTGGCCAACAAATAATGCAGTAAATTGGAAATGTATTTGGAAATGAGTCAGGTTTATCCACTGAAATATAGTGATTATATACATAGAATGTTTCAGTCACTTAAAAGTTTTAGTGTTTTAAAATATGTTTTGGTAAAATGTATGGTTTTATATAATTTGTCAAGAATCACACTGAGCATCTGTGTAAATTAAGGAATTATAGTTGCACCTTTTTCCATAATCCCCCCTGTCTCTCCTCACAGTCTACCTCTCTCTGCTTTTACTGTCCCCTCTCTTCTGATATTTCCCCTCTTTCCTTATTTTCACTTGTCTTTCCTCAAAGAGCTGCTTGTTCTCATAGTCCCTCCTGTCCTCTTTGTCCCCCTCTGTCCTCATTGTGTCCTCTGACTCCTAATCGTCCCCCTTCTTTGTATACTCCCTCCTCTTTCATATTATCCTCCCTGTGTCATCATACTATTTTCTTTTTCTAATATTCCCTTTTGTCTTATAGTCCTTCTCTTTGTGTTTGTCTTCTCCTGTCTCTCTTCATATTCATTTTCTGTTTTCATTTTGTCTTGTCTTTCTTTATACTTCACGTTTCTGTACACATTGCCTATTCTCTTCTCATACTTCTCCTTGACTCTCTGTGTATACTCTGTTGGACTTTCCTCACATTTCCCATCATTTCATACTGACCTATCTCTTTATATTTGTTTGTCTTGTCATAGTCTTCCCTCTTTCATCATACTCTTTTCACTCTTCATAATCTACTCTATGTTTATACTCCTTCCTTTCTCCTCATAGTGTATCCTCTCTTTTTGTACACTCGTTTTCTTCTTATGCAGCAGTTTTCTTCACATTATCCGTGTACTTTTCTGGTACTCTTTTTATACTGCCCCCTGTCTCCTTATACTCTATCTCTTTTTTCTTATACTCTCCCTTCTTTCCTCATACTGCCACCTTTCTCCTCATATTCCTCCTTATCTCTTCATACTTTTCAGTCTTTTCATACTCTATTTATCCCCTTAAATTGCACTCTCTGCTAATATTCTCTTTTCTATTTATGTTTCCTATTGTCACATAGTTCTCTTTTTCTTGTTGTAACTCCTTCTATGTTTGTTGTCATAATCTCTCCTCTCTTCTTATAAGTAATATGATAGTGTATTTCATATATTTATTTTTCTAAAGGGAAATATATTTTTTATAATAGATTCTTTGTATTATCACTGAAAAAAAAATCATCATTCCTTCAAAAATAGAAAAGAAGAAACAACGAAAGAAAGCATTTTAGTTAAAGAGAGGTGATCTACAACATTTACCTGAAGAACAATGTGTTAACAGAAAGAAAAAAAGTCCTGGTAAGAAAACTAAGACTTTTTAGTGAAGATTGTCAACCACTAATAGTGGTGTACGCAAAGTAAAAAACACTATCACTGTTTCTGCTACTAAGAGAAAAGACAAGAACCGTGGAAAAACTTGTGAAAAAACGTACATAGTAAAATAAGGAAAAACCAATATAAGGATATAAGGAAGAAGATGTTCTATAATAGAATTTTGATGAATTTGACTAAGTTAATAAGGAATTGTAAGGAGAAAACAGCATTTTATAAGAAAAAGAAATGTATTGAAAATGTAGTTGAGAAAGCTTTTGAAATTAAAAAAAAGCTGTTTGTTTTAGTAATCAGTAGAATTTGATCCCTAGATAAACCAATCCATTTAATGAAGGGCAAAAGTAAGTGGAGAAGAGTAATTAATAGAAGTAATTTTTCTGACGTTTTTTCGGGTGAATGGAAACATAGTTCAAGTTCTGAGCCTTTTTTTAATGAGGAGAGTTATCTTCAGACTAATGAGTTGTTGCAATTGACACTACAGGTCGTGCTTATGAGGTTAAAAATGGTTCTCCTATTGAGAAAGAGAAAATTGTTCCTAGAAATGTAGAAGAGGTGTTAGCTGATGAAGTATTAGGGAGAAGGCATAAAGCTCCAGTGTACACTTGGAATTGCAGTAGTATTTGTAGTGTACCGCATGAATCTATTGTTTTTTTATGCAATTTCTTATGTAACTATACAAGGAAAAGTGTTAAACAAACAAAAAATTAAGATGTTGCAAGGATTAGAGCCTTTGGCTTGTCTTTCTAAAAAAGTATGTAGAAGTGTTTTTCACCATTTTAGGATGTTAGCAGCACATCATACTGAAATGAGGAAATTAGTCAGAATGTTGTATTATGCAAAAAGTCCAGCTCTAATGTTAAAAAAGTTGAACAGTGCTCTTTTGCATGGATCTGTATCAGATGTAAAGAATGTTTGTGATGAAATTCAGGTTAGTTACTTTGGTACAGAAGAAGACAGTGCAGAAATTGATACGTTAGAAGAAGGAAATGTAGAAGAGAATGTAAAAAATTGTAGTACAGAAACATTTGAGCAAGAAATTACAAAGTTCAAGGTGATTTCAGGTGAAACACCAAATTATTCTTGTATTTGTTGTTGACGTACTCATTATAAAAATCAGACTAGGACTGTGATTTGTATTTAAAATGTGAAAAGGAAAATAATAATGAGTGGATGGAATTTGTAACTTATTTGTTGGTAGAGAATACTTTTGATTTGGGTTGTGATCAGCGTATTTGTAAATATTGTTATAACAAATTAGACGAGAATAAAATGCCTGCTAGAGCTGTACATAATAATTTTGAGTTGGTAAATGTTCCTTCTGAACTAGTGGATTTAAATACTTATGAGTCTATTCTTATTCAATGTGTGCATCCTTTTCAGGCTATTGTTTGTATGGAGCCGAAGACAGGGAAATTGCCCCCTTCAGATTTACAGAGAGGATTAACGGGAAGAGTTGTGTATTTGCCATTAGATTTCAAGAAGATTAGATCAGTTGGTGTAGAAAATGTAGAAGATGAACCTTTAGTTATTCTTGTTAATGGCGTTCCTACTAAGAGTAAGAAAATCTGGCAGGAATTAGTGGATGTGGATGTTAGAAAAGTGAAAAAGGTAACAATGTATCTGATAAAAAATATTCAATGATATAAAGATGTGTTTATGAGTGAAGAAGAAATAACTGTAGAAGAAGATACTGACTTGCCATCTGGACAAATTGGAAAAGTGGATGTGTCCAGAACTGAAGAAATCTACGAACATTGTAGTGTTCATCCACTGCATTCCAAAGAAGTGATGGGGAATACTATAGAGTTATTCCAAATGAAAGAAACAAAGGGAAGTCCCATTAGTGTATGGGAAAAAAGCTTGGAAGCTTGTTGTTTCCCTCATTTGTTTCCCATAGGAAAAGGAGGACGATATGATGACCGGCCTGTGCAGATTTCTGCATCTGAATACCTGACATTAAGATTGTATGCAGAGGATCCAAGATTTCGACAATGTATTCCATATTTGTTTCATCTTTTGTTTGAGAGTGATTTGTCTGGACATTCTTATGCAGTAAACCATATATTGAAAACAGGTGTACATCTGCAAAATGTTTCGGCAAAGGAATTTATGGATGAAGTACACCAGGAAGATAATGTTTTGGAATCTCAGCTAATTAATCTCATGGCATGTCAGTGTGGTACTAAGGAGTACTGGTACCGTTGTCATGGAGAACTTAAATGTATGTTAAGGAACTTAGGAACTCTTACATGGTTCCTTATTCTGAGCTGTGCTGAATATGCTTGGGATGATTTACTTCAATTTCTTCGAGAAGCAAATCCAAATATACTAAATATTGAATACAAGACACCTGGAGAATTGTGCTCTTTGGATCCAGTTAATGTATGCAGGTATTTCAATCAAAGATTTGAAGCTATGATGTCTTTTATCACTAATAAAAAAATCCTCCTCTTGGAGAGGTTGTGGACTTCTTTTGGAGAAAGGAGTATCAAGCAAGAGGTGCTCCTCACACACACATGCTAATATGGATCAAATATGCTCCCAAATTTGGAACAAACTCAGACGATACTGTGTTGTCTTTTATTGAAGAATACGCTACATGTGATATACCGAAAAGTACACAAGACAAAGACTTAAGACAACAAGTCTTACGCTCCAAAGCCATCGTTGTGGGAAGTTCTGTCGTCGAAAGTACAAATCAAAGGACAAATTCTACACCAAATGCCGTTTTGCATTTCCGTGACCTGTAATATCGAAAGCAAGAGTGAACAGTTTTATGTCATCTTTGCGACATACTATCAAAAGAAAGTCTCCTAAAAATACCTACAATTTCAGAAGAAATGAAGAGTCAAAATATATAAATGACTATAACCTAGTCATTTTGTCCATGTGGAATGCAAACATGGATATTCAATATGTTGCAGACAATTCCATTGTTGTTGCTCGATATGTAATACCGTACATAACGAAATCAGAAAAGACTGAATTGAAGGAAATGTGGGAAGAGATTTCCCACGAGAAGAGTCTAAGTAAGAAATTATATACTTACATTTTGAAGATGTTATCTCATCGAGGAATTGGAGTATATGAATGCTCGGATCGCTTATCATCTGCAAGTCTATACTCCAAATCTAGAAGAATCATTAGGGTGAGTGTCGGTCTTGCTGCAACATGAAACCGAGTACTTAAATCTCTACAAGAAATTGAATATGTAGCTGAAAAGCAGCCAGAATGTAGAGAGATTGTGAAAACAAATATGTTTTATACCTATTATCCAAATAGAAGTCATCATCTTGAGAACATTTGTCTCTATGAAGTGCTGCAAAACTATATTTTTAAACAGAATATTACAGAAAACATCAATATTGGTATATATGCTGTGATTGGTTCTGAAGGCTGTCTGATGAAAGAAAGAAAAGGACATTTGATTAATCACCGTAAACTGAGTTGCGAAACACCTGACAAAAGGGATTGTTTCTATTTAGCTCTAATGCAACTTTTCAAGCCATGGCGTTCAGAATGAGAATTACTTGGAGATTTCGAGAGCTCTGAAGATTCCTTCTATGCAACTAAAGATACTGTAGAATGTCCTGTTTTTGCTAATTATGTGAAAATGTTAAACGACGAAATTCAACAAGAAGCTACAATTGCAGCTGAGATTGCCAGAGACAGTCAAACTTCTCCTCTGTTAAGTCAGGATCCATTAGTAGAACCAATTATTCAAAATGAAGCAGCAACTGCTATGGAAGAGGTGGAAATAGCAATGTATCAAAGCTCAAGAAGATGTAAGAAACTTAGGAAACTTGGAAGAACAACTAAATGTTGAGCAGAAACAAATATATGAGCAAGTGAGAGAGCAGATTAACCATGGATTACTTTATGAAAAGAAAGAGTGCTCTTGCTCATCGTTTCAACCTATCTGATTGTACATGAGTGGACAAGCTGGAACAGGAAAATGTTTTTTAATTAATGTAATTTCAACTTATCTACAGAAAACAACTGACTTGTATTTGTCTTGTGTTGTCACTGCTCCAACTGGGTTGGGGGCACACAATAATAAAGGAGTTACTTTACATCGTTTATTAATGCTACCAGTATAGCATGAAAATGAATTAGAATACCACAAGCTGTCTGGAGAAGCTTGTTTTGAAGTTTCCAAAGTCTTGAAGAAAATGAAGCTTCTCATTATTGATGAGGTAAGCATGGTATCAAACTTAATGCTTGCCTTTGTGCATTTAAGAATGCAGTAAATTCTTAAAAGAGAGTACGACGTAATATTCGGAGGAAAACATGTCATAGTTTTTGGAGATCTTCTACAACTTACTCCTGTAAAAGGACAACCAGTGTTTAAAACACCGTCGCATGACGATACCAGAAAGTCTTTGGGGAGTATTGGAAATTTAAACATTTGGTCATATTTTGAGTATAAGTAACTTATTCCAAATATGCGACGGGCAAATGATGCTGATTATGGAACTATTCTTCAAGATATAAGAATTGGAAAAGTGACAGAACATGGCAAACAAGCTTTACAGAGACGGGTACTTCACAATTTGTTTCCAAATGAAAATATTGTTCCTGAGAAAATATATATGAAAATCGCAGAAAACAAGTCTGTAATCTGCTTAATCGAACACTGCGTGAATGTTCTGTATTCAATGAAGAAATGTTAATGTTGGAAAATGAAGAAATTATAAAATTGGAAGCTATTAACAAAATAGAACATGAAGGAATCACTATTATTTTGACTGAAAATTTGAAGAGGAAATTGGATTCTTTAGAGAAGTCGATAAGTAAAACTGCTGGTTTAGAAAATAATTTGTATGCATGTGTAAACTGTAGGGTCATTTTACGCCATAATTTGAATGTGGAAAAAGGTTTAGTAAATGGAGCAATGGGTAAAATTGTTGATTTTGTTAATTATGTAAATAGGGATTGGATTGAATTTATGAAGATTAAATTTGATGAAATTGCTGATATACAACAATTTAGTCGTTGTTCATCTCGGTTTTTGCTAATAAAAGATTTGTATGTACGCAGAAAACCGTTTCCTATTTGTGTAGCATATGCGGTGACCATTCCTAAATCTCAAGGTTTAAGTGTAGATGGTGCATTAGTGAATATTGGAAGTACCGTGTTTAAAGAGGGTATGGCATAAGTTGCTTTGTCCCGAGTCAGAACTTTATCTGGATTGTCCTTGATTGATTTTGATGAGACAAAGGTTAGTGCAGATGCAAATTGTGTAAAAGAGTATAATAGGTTAAGAAGATAATATGCTCCCAATTTAGGTCAATATCCAGTATTTGAAAAGCGTGTGGTAGGTAGAAAAAGAAGATTTGAGAATATCTGTAGTGAAACTGTGGAGAAAGAAAAAAAAACAAGATGAAGTTGCGCCTTCAAGCAAAAAGAAAAAAGGACAGTGTTGAAGAGAATGTTGGTTATGGGTTTGAAAGTAGTTGTTGTGTCAACTGCTATGCTAATGTATTTGTTAATGTTGTTTTATTTCTTGAAAGTTTGCAACAGTAAATTGTTGATAATCGAGACGAAAGATTCTGTTCATTACTGTATTCTGTTTATGACAAATGTAATAGTGATAAAAGTAAAATTCCAAGTGTTTCTGATATTCGAAATGTTTTGGACATATGTTCTGGTTCTACTCAATTTACACAGAATATTCAGCAAGATTGTCAGGAATTTTTAATGTTTATGCTTGGTGTACTGGAAGATGAAGGTATAGATATTGAACATATTTTTGGACATTCTTATAAATGGCAACATGACTGTCAAAACTGTTGTTTACATGTAGCACTAACATAGACACTGAAAGATTCATATATTTGACTTTACCAGACTGTGAATCAGTGTCTTTTAATAATCTAGTTAGAGGAGCAAGTCAAAACATGGAGTGTAGCCAGTGTAAATCAGAAATGTCATCAACGTTATTTATGCAAAGATATGGACAGTATATAATTTTAATGCTGCAACGTTGTAGAGCTGATGGAAAAAAATTGGAAACTTTAATTAAAAATGTTGTAGCTACTCAAGTATCAATATCAGGAAGAACTTTTGTAGCTATTGCAATTATTTTTGATAATGGACCTTCTACAGCATCTGGACATTACACTGTTTATTTAAAATGTCTGAAAGGATGGATACATTGTAATGATACTCAATTAGTTTTTAATCAATGTTTGCCTAAAGAGTTACCAAAATCTTCCCTAATATTTTTAAAGCCAAAATTTTAAGATGAAAATTTGGCCTTTCAGGATTACTGCTGTTAAGATAGATTTGTCTGGTGTTGTACAGTATTTTGTAACTGAGGGTGAGGAGCTTGAAGATAATCATCTTGAAAGAGTAAACTTGCATATTTTGCATGTTATCTTAGGAGCATTTACTTTCTTCTGCCCCTCAGGAAATGTACAACATTTCCAAATAAATGCTTCCTTTTTTTTCTGAGGGGGCTCACCTAGAAATTCCTCCTCTGAAGAATTTTCTGAAGAAGTTTCAGGAAGATCAGCCATTTTTCAGTATAGTTCTAAAGGACTACAGCTCTTTAGAATAGATGGTGCTCCAAATAAAGTCCACATAGAATGATCAAAATAGGAGGGGTTTTTCAACAGTTGGAATAGGAAGTGTTGTGAACCAATGAAATCTCTTCTATTAAAGTCACATGGCTTTGCGTACTCTTACGGTGCACTTATGCGATGTGCGTAATTGCTTTCAAAAGTAATATACGCTTATTAAAAGTATTAAAAATTATTTCTATGATTATCCCAGATAATGTCTTCCTTTAATAAGTAAATTAAATACATAAATATATGACTTTGCGGGGTGTGCGTACGGTGCGCCGTATATGATGTTATACGCAAGCGTAGATGCGACGCATAACGTCAAAGTGCATTCGTAACGAGTGTGCGGGTACGCGCAGAGACGATTGACTGTAAAAGTATGGTGCGTTCACGGTACGCGTACGATACGATTATAAAAAAAACAATGAAACAGGAATTATATAGAAGTTAATTTTATTATATTGAAAAAGATGCGTTCACAGTACGCATACGGTACGATTATCCAAAAAAACAATGAAAAAGGAATAATAACGAATTTTATTTTAATGTATTGATAAAAAAATAATTTAAAAAATATTTTTGAATTTAGTTTTGTTGTTGTTATTTTACAGTAAGTATATGAAATATTACTTAAAAAATTAAATAAATATAAATATAATAAAAATGTAGGAAATTAATATAAAAAGAAGGAATTATAATAATTAAGACATTTAAAAATTATCATTTACAAAACCTTTGAAATTCACTGAAAAAAGCATAGGTTTCAGCCATGTTATAGTTAGGAATTAACATTTAAAAAACCTTTGAAATTCACTGAAAAAATGATTGGTTTCACACACGTTATAGTTAGGAATTAGCATTTAAAAAACCTTAGAAATTCACTGAAAAAACCGATGGTTTCACACATGTTATGGTTAGCTGGACTTTTCAGTCATACAAAACCATTGAAATTCCCCCGTTATAGTTAGTTCAGCTAACTATAACTCGCGCGCCCGCAATGCACTGCTGATGATGTCACATATTACATCACTCATGACATGGTCAGTGACATCACTCAAGACATCACTGATGACATCTCAAATGACATCACTGATGACATCACTGATGAAATCATCCTTGTGAAAGAGTGGCAGACCTCCTCTCTGCGTAATATAAGCTTTGATACACACATTCAAAAATAGAAACTAACATTTTCAAAAAATGGAGATACCAATACCAGTTACAACAACCTATTCAGTAATTCAGTGTGTCTTTCTGAAAAATAAATATTTTTTATATATGTATATCTAAAGGTCGATGGAAGAATAAATGGGTAAATAATTGTGTCTAAATGGATGTTGATTTTGTAAAATTGATTGTACAACTAACTTAATAGGTGTATCTTAGTGAATACATGGATTAACAAGTAATGTTTAAATATTTAAATATCTGTATCAGTGTCTCACTTTGTGTATAAGTGGCTGCATGGGTTGGTGAGTAGTTACATGAGTGTGTATATGGGTTATTAGTTTGTTATTTGAGTATCAGTAGGAGTGTCTGTATGGTTTGGTGGGGGATATTACTTAGCGTATAGATGCATGAATGAGTGACTCACTGTTTGTATGCGTTTTGAAGACAGCATGTGTGCAGGACTGTATGGGTGGATGAGTGTGTGTATGGGTGTGTTAGTGAGTGAATGACTGTCTCAATAGTGTATTTATGAGTAACTTCATAAGTTTTAAACTAGTATATGTGATTATTGATGTATATAAGTGAGTATATGTGAGAGTGAGAGTTTGGAAGAGTTCCTGTATAAATAAGTATGTATTTCTATCGGTGATTGTTTAAGAGAGTAAGTATGTGTACGTTTCTGTAGAAGTAAGTGTAGTGGTGTGTGTATAGCTGTATATGCAAGTAAATGGATGTTTGATAGTTTATTTGCATGTGTGAGTATGTGTGTATGTAACTCTAAGGATGAGTATCGTTGTGTAACAGGATGTATTGTTGTATGAGTACATATGATGAGTGACTATATAGAACTGTTGGTGAATGAGTGGATGTGTATGTAGATGTTGGATTTACTGAATAGGTTGTTGTAACTGGTTTTGGTATCTCCATTTAAAAAAAAATGTAGTTTCTATTTTTGAATGTGTGTATGAAAGGGTATAATTCGGTGAGAGGAGGTCTGTCACTCTTTCACAAGGATGATGTCATCAGTGATGTCATCAGTGGTGTCATTTGAGATGTCATCAGTGATGTCATGAGTGATGTCACTGACCATGTCATGAGTGATGTAATATGTGACGTCATCAGCAGTGCATTGCGGGCGCGCGAGTTATAGTTAGCTGAACTAACTATAACAAGGGGAATTTCAATGGTTTTGTTGGAGTGAAATGTCCAGCTAACTATAACATGTGTGAAACCTATGGTTTTTTCAGTGAATTTCTAAGGTTTTTTAAATGCTAATTCCTAACTATAATGTGGCTGAAACCTATGTTTTTTTCAGTGAATATATATATACATACATACATATATGCTTCCTCTCAGGCTTATGAGAGAATTTCCAGCGTTGCCCTTCCTGTAGTTTCCTTTACAGGACTACGAGATCTTTTTTACACTCCTCAGATAACAGCCTTATATAAGAAATCACAAATTGTGTCTGTGTGTGCCTGAGGAGGTTTTGAGCACAGTATGTTCTTGCGTCATTGTGAGTGTGCATTAGCCGGTGCATTCCAAGTGGCTGCTTTTACTTTTGTGGTTTACTGAAAATGTAAATAGCTGATGTAAATTTAAAGTGCCTTCCGATGGTATTGTTAAGAAAAGAAACGGTAACACTTAAACACCTTAACTCCCAAACCATTTGGTCACTGTATCAAACAAGTGTATTTTAGTGTTTCCCATTGGTCAGCAGATCTATGGGCCAGCCAAACCCAGAAGGACTGCTACTGTGACTGATATCCTCAAGGTAGGGCTTCGGAGCGATTTGAAAATTCTTACAGCGGGAGGGAAGAAGCCTGTTCATATACCACATGGCGCCCTATGCGCCTGGTACAGACTTGGTGTGTTTAGCTATATATTGCACAATAGCAATAACATATATTTTTTTCTGCGATTGCCAAGGCCTCAGGCAGCGCTTAATAAATGTGAGTGTTGTGTTTTATTTAAGTACGTTCATGGTCCCACACAGAACAGTAGGGTCCAACTTCGAAAATGATCGTCTTCTTATAATGAGCCCGCAGTTGTTAGGTCTATGTAAGAAGATGTCCTTACATTTTAAAATCCTCTTTCAGGGAGATGAATACTACTGCCTGTAGGGTCATAAGAACTGACGTAATCTTGGCTACACAAGCCAGCACTGTGTGTCCTTGGGTATTTCTGCCTAATCCCTCTGCCTCACACTTTACCTAACAATATTAGGATGACCCAGAGGTCATTCTATGCTACACCGACACTGTTAAAAAAAATGGGGGTGAAACTATCGCAGGCAAAACATGCATTTGATGTTCAATAAGGGTTCACGAAAAGGAATGATGTGGTTATGAAAACACACTGACCAGTGACAAAAGCGAAATAGGGATGCGTTCATCTATGCGCTCCACAGGCAGGGCTACCTGTGGTGTGTGGGGACTACGGGGTGCATTAATAATAATAATAATCCACATTTGTAAAGCGCACAATCACCCGTAAGGGTCTCTAGGCGCTGGGGGCCGTCGGGAAGATTAAGCGAGCTATTGCCCAGAGTCACATGGTGCTGGGCTAACCTGCCGCCGGAGCCGGGGATCGAGCCCTGATCCCCAGATTCCAGCGTCAGTCGCCCTGGCAGCGGCGCCACACCTCTCCCTTTAAAAGTCCTTCTACAAGGCACGGATTTTGGGTAGGAGGGGTGATAAGCATTGGCGCCACAGCCAAAGAATTGAAGACGTTCATGGGTGCACCACTGGTGGAAACAACCAGCTCCACCCCTGCAAAGGGGGGTGTGGAGATGAGAGGGCAGTTGGTGTGGGTGGGAGGGCGGAGCTAGGGCAATGAGGCTTCAGCCCCCCTGGTTTACTTCGTGCGCTCCTGAGGTACCAGGAAGGCCTGCCTGGAGTATGATGTCATTGGGAGGAAGTGTGGCCTTGTTGTAGTCCAGACGCACAGGTGTTGCGGCGACTCTCTCTTGTGATTTTACACTATGTGACTGTCAGGGTGTAAGTAAGTGCAGCTGGAATGTGTGACTGTGTGATGCCGGCGCTATGTATACGATATCTGTAAAGCGCGATCCTAACCAAGGTCAAGGGAGAGCTGTACAGTGTCCCAGGCAGAGTCATCCAGTGACTGGAGAGGAGCTCAGAAACTGACTGTCCTTGAGAGAAGCGGCTCCTCACCCCCTTCCTACACGGGAGCAGAGCTGGGGCAGTGGGGGTTGGGTGGGGCTGCATAGATAGAAAGGCCTGTTGCCTTGCTCCATCTTTCATGCTCTTCTTCGTCTAAGGTCTGAGATCCACCTGCGGCGCTTACCTCCTCGTCCCAACAGGTGGGGCGATGTGTGAGGTTCATCTTCCTAGTAGAGGGAGATTGTGCAAGGGTTTGGTGAAGTACATCCTATGCAGCTCGGGGTCCACCAGATCTAATGAGAATGGTCATTCCAGTTGGTTAGAGCCAAGAGTGGTGAATGTCCTGCCACCTCGCCTTTCTTTCCTAAAGTGAAGGACCTCTATCTACTAAGCCCCAGTTAGTGGTAGGAAGGGTCGCAGAGCAATAGATGAAATCATTTCCAGAATATGGTGCAGCCTCCCCTGGACAGTTCTATAGATCACGGTCAGCGTTGTCCCTTTATTGGGCAGTGAGAAAGACTGATTCTGTGAGGTTGCATTTAACCTAAGGTCCATTACACTCCCCCCCAAAGAAAGTGAATGGGACATGACTGGTGTCCTAATGCACATAAAATGTCTCTCTTCAGTTCCATGGGTAGTGAGAATGTTTGAGTCATTGGGATTACATTTACATTCTATATCTGTTTGATCAATGTTTTATAACCAGTAGGATACAAAAAGAAGGATGGTTGGGATGTTAATCTCAGCCATTAGTGATGACACGGGCGCATCCCAGTCCATCCTTATTTTATACACCAAGTCATCTGGTACATATGCAAATCAGTGCTGACCCTCCTATAATGAAAACCAGAGCCATACCAAAAGTCAAAGCAGCCCTGGCAAATTTATCGTGTAGCCCTTGGGGTGTGTAGAACTGCTGCTTTTGTTACTGGGGGTTGCTTTTGCAGCACCACAGCGAAATCGGGCCCCAGTAACAAAACCGGTCCCCATTGCTGTAAAACCAACCCCCACCCTTCCAGCCACCTGGGGAAACCCTTGATGCCTGGTACCACCAGTCCGGACCAGGTGAGAACAACAGCCCAGCCCAAACTGCCAAGCCAGGGCCAGAGCGCATCAGTGGACAGGTACCCCGCTATAATGCCTGGGGGGCTTGGTGGGAATCGTAGAAAGGCAGTGTGGTGAAGCAGAAGCATCTTGATGGCATCTGTGAGTGTCCAGATCGGTGCTTTTATCCTGTAGCGCTTAATGGAGTGGTGGGAAAAAGACAAAAGAGAAATACAGCACACCAGCTATAAATTAATCCATTGCCCCCACCTACTCTGCAGGTTACTATAGAATTGTCTCAGGTAACAGCGGTTCACCCCCGGCACAGTGCTGCAGACCTCCACCATGCCAAGGTCACCTAAGCCCCCTCACGCTGCTGCCCTGGGCAGCTCAAATGTTGACCCTCGTGGCATCATGATGCTACTGTCCGACTGACCGCTCGTCCTGATTTAGAGTTATCCCTGACAAGAAGCTCTAAAGCAGGTCCTTAAAGGCAAAAATCTCATTAGTGGAGCAAGTGCAGTGGCACTGAGGCCTAGGAGGGCAGTGGACTCACTGCGCCCCAATCATGGCAATCTTTCGCGACCCAAACCAGCACTATGGGAGCTGGGACTTTGCTTGCAGTAGGAACGGTGACTTGCTGCATCATTGCCTCCACTGGCCACTACAAAGACATACCGCGGCACGGGCTCGTGGGAGCCGCACACCCAGCCCAAGCCAGAGACAACCAGGGAACAACAATAGGTTTCGCTAATTACTCCTCTATACTGCTCAATCTGCCATTAGCGTGGCATACAGCATCTTTTTGTCTCCATGTGGGATATACAGAATCCATACCGTCTATAGTGCCTAGCTGCATGTTTTCTGCTAGTTAGTACTCAGCTGCTTGGAATTTTAACCTAGACAAGGAAGAAGTGAGGAGCTGCTAGGATTTTAGGTTAGTCAGGGCATCATTTGTAAAATAACGAGTACGGATGCCCAAAGAGCTGCTCAGAAGCGGGCAGGCGCTATTAAAAGCCAGTGCGCCGAATAGAGGCTCTGTGGCCCTGAATCCACCTCAGGCCTCTGCCAGACAATTGCGGATTCCGACTTTCTTCAATTATGAAGGGTTTTTCTGTCTTTCACTTTCTATCCTATTTCTGGTTTCACTCGCTCTCGGGAAACGTCTAATAAAGGAAAAACAAGAGCCGTTCCCCAAAAATGAGTGCCCCCACTGGCAGCCACCGGCTCAAATTAAGCACTGGTGTGTCCGTGGCACTGCTCATCCTTGAAGGTCACTAATTACTGCTAGCATGCTGCTGGGGAGCGATAAAGGCGAGGGCTTTTGGAAAAGAGACGTTTCCCATTTGCCCCCAGCAGTCACTGCGACTACACAAACACCCAGAAGAATAAGGAGAGATATGTCCATGAACGACGTCACTTCTGAAGACGCAAGGCCAGGAGCCTCTCAAACCGCACTGTCAGTGATACTTATTTTAGGTCTTACATCTCGGGGTGTGTAAAAGTGCAGTGCTGCGAACACAGACATTTTACCATTTCTTTTGATTGTAATGGGGAAGTTATCAGCAGGCCCCGCGATTCTGTTCTCCGTGACCCTCTGTGTGAGAAGGAAGGCGCTGCAATGGGGTGGGCCCAACATCGCGCAACTCTTCCACCCACCTTGGGCCTCATTTATGAGGCCACGCATCACTTTTAGGCCGCCGGTGCGTCACTTTTTGTGACGCACCAGCAACGTAAATAATATGCCTTGTTGCACCATATTTACAAAGTGACGCATCTAGGTAGATGCATCACTTTGTAAACCCCTGCGCCACATTATACCTGCGCCAGGTATAATGTATGCAAGGGGGGCGTATTGACGCAAGGAAGGGTCGTAGAAGTGACGCAGTTGCGTCGCTTTTAGGACACCGTTGCGTCAAAATCTTGCGCCTGCCTCACAGCAGGCGTAAGACTGACGCAGGCCCTTTCTCATGGGGCTTGCCCCATGTGAAAGGACGCATTGCTGGAGTTGCGAAACTTTTGTGATACACTCCAGCAATGCATCACTTTTGCGCTTACAGATACGTCAGAAATACTGACGTATCTGTAACTCCTTGTGACATGATGCGCCATACATTAAATATGACGCATCATTGGTGTCGCAAGGAGTGCGCAGTGAAAAGTGATGCATCGCTGTTTTCACGCAGCGATGCGTCACTTTTCATAAATGAGGCCCCTTGTTTGTTTCTGTAATGCTGGCTCAGCTCTGTTAACTTCCGGGTCAGTAGGGGTCATGGGGCAGTGCCATAGCACAAAATGATGCCCCCTCCCACACATACACACAATGCAAAAAGGCCCCCCTGAATGTCCAATATCAAACATGTTTTCATTGGCTTTGGGTTGAATGGGACCCACTTGAAGGGTTGGGGTCCCCCGGAGGCTTGTGGCCTCATAGCAACGCCTCTGTCGTGGGGTTCGCTTAATACACCCCAGAGTCTGAAAAACTCTGGCGCACGTGCCTGAGAAATCTGGAATACTTCGCATCTGCTTTTTTCTCAGTGCAGAAACGTTGAATTTCCCCATAGTGCTGTATAGGCCATAGGACGGTGTTGTTGAGCGGGGAGTACTTTAGGGCTTCCAAAATTCCCAATGTTTTATGGTTTCTGCCAAATTCACTAGATATATTTTCTGCAGAGCACAACACTGCAGCCACGTTCAACGCCCTATCCCTCCGAAGGATGGCCCCAGAAACATTTCGCTTAACAGGACATAAAACGGATCTGACAGGAGATAAGTTCATGTTGTGTTTTCGTGCCCCTGCCGCCTGGGAGGGCTCCCCGCCCAGGCGCGGGCAGCTGTTGACGCTTCTGGGCGACTGCTGCTCGTTCCACCATGCTGGTTCTTTTCTGCTACGAGACTTACCCTCATCTGCTCTGGGTAGTTAAACTATGCATGATTGTTTTACTGACTGGAACTGAGCCATATCCCTGTTGAAATTAATATGCCTCATCGGATCTGTCCCGTGTGCATAATATGATTTTAATACGTCGTAGGCAAGCGAGATCAGGCCGGCCTGACTTCGAGGGTTTGAAGCCGGGTTCAACGCGCGCATTCTGGAAAAAAGGGGGCATTGTCGACAACCTCAAAAAGCAGCACGTGGTACATTTTACAATAATGTGGGCACGCGCCTCGTTTCTAACAAAAACGATTGAGTGTAATGTATTGAGCCACTATTCTGATTAGTTCCGTAGCACCCACATACCCATACAAAGTCCTGTGTGGGCGCTACAGTGGAGAAGTGTGGCTCACTGGTTAGAGGCGGCAGACCCGTAAGCAGAGAACGGCCCGGGACCAGGGTTCGATTCCCGACGCGGCATGGTCGTGGACCAGGGTCAGCGGACTCGATAATTCTCGCCTCGGTGCCTACTCTAGTCAGAAACCACACTCGGCAACTCTGGGCATCAGCTTGCCTCATCTTCACAACGGCCCCCCCAGACCGCCGGGGATGCTTGGTCGCACCTTAGAGATACCCATCAGGGACCATCTCTCAGGGTGAGCCAGGACGGGTTCCCCAGCGGTCGAAGCGTGGAGATACTCCTCCGGGAGTCGATTCCTAGCGCTATATAAACCCGCAATTAAATTAAATTAAATTACAGTTAACTTTCTTTTTTCCATCGAGGAAGAATGGAAAGCTGAGCAGGTGCGGAAAAGATTTGAACCTGTGACCAGCAGTTTACACATGGGATTAACCCTGTTGTGCTTCCAGAGGGATGCCCAGCAGCCGACAGGCAGAAGAACCGAGCGCCCTTTTAGTCTGTGCCTGGTGCAGCGCTAGTCTTGAATGATATTGGTGAAAGTTTCTGAACCTGCTTCACTGATTTGGGCACTACGATGCACTTCTACCGTGTACCGCCCTTTATAACAGAAGGGGAAATTACATTAAATGCAAACAAACCTTCTACGGTACCCCAAACGCCAATGCCACTCGAGGACGTCCTTCAATTCCCATAAATAGACACAATCGCCAAACAGAGATTTCTCTTGCTGGCTTCATTGCGGCCTGTATTGCATCACAGGCAATTCCGCGCGTGGGTTACATTAACATTTTGGAAGTACCATATATTATTGATAACAATGCTATAAGTATGTTTGTGGACATATAATACGAACAAAATAAAAAATTATACAACGCTGTTTTTTTGGCAAACTCCGCCTGCTTTAAAGCTAGAAAGCGAATTGACATGAAATGTATAGGTTTGTGATGCAAAGCTAAAATTGACTTTGTTTCACGAACTCTTCGGCTAACATAGAGGTTGCTTTACCATATTAAAAAACATTTCTGGTGTTTTATGACAAGAAATGTGCCTTGCCGCACTAAGGGGTTGATTAGGATAGCGTTTTTTCCAGATCCTCCGGGCCGGCGGAAGCCACCGCCGGCCCGGAGGATAATGAAAAAAACCGCAGCGGACCCACCAAAGACCCACCGCCACATTAGGATGGCTGGTGGGTCCTGGTTTCCGTCCGCAGCTTTTCCGCCGCGGTTGGCTTACAACCGCAGCGTAAAAGCACTAATATGGTGACGGTGTCTCTCAGACACCGTCAGCCATATTAATCAATCAATCAATCAAAGCATTTATATAGCGCACTACTCACCCGGAGGGTCTCAAGGCGCTGGGGGGGGGTGTCCGCTAATGCTCAAACAGCCAGGTCTTGAGCTGCTTCCTGAAGGCGAGTTGGTCTTGGGTCTGGCGGAGGTGGGTCGGAAGGGAGTTCCAAGTCTTGGCGGCCAGGTAGGAGAAGGACCTTCCTCCTGTGGTGGCTCTTCGGATGCGGGGGACGGCGGCGAGGGCGTGGCTGGTCGATCGAAGCTGGTGTTTGGGAGCGTAGAAGTTGAGGCGGCTGTTGAGGTATCCTGGGCCTTGGTTGTGTAGGGCTTTGTGAGTGTGGGTGAGGAGCCGGAAGGTGATTCTCTTGTTGACCGGGAGCCAGTGCAGGTCTCTCAGGTGTCCGGAGATGTGGCTGCGGCGGGGGATGTCCAGGATAAGTCGTGCTGCGGTGTTCTGGATCCGCTGGAGTCTCTTCTGGAGTTTGCCGGTGGTTCTGGCGTAGAGGGAGTTGCCGTAGTCCAGACGGCTGGTGACGAGGGCCTGGGTGACCGTCTTCCTGGTCTCGGTGGGTATCCATCGGAAGATCTTATGTAGCATGCGCAGGATGTTGAAGCACGGCGAGGAGACGGCGTTGACTTGTCTGGTCATGGAGAGGGAGGAGTCCAGGATGAAGCCCAGGTTGCGTGCGTGGTCTGTTGGTTTGGGTGCGCTGCCCAGGGCGGGGGGCCACCAGGAGTCGTCCCAGGCGGAGGGTGAGGATCCCAGGATGAGGACTTCAGTCTTGTCCGAGTTCAGTTTCAGGCGGCTGTTCGACATTTGGCTACGTCTGTCATCCCTTCGTGCAGGTTGGCTCTGGCGGTGGCGGGGTCGTTGGTGAGGGAGAGCATCAGCTGGGTGTCGTCGGCGTAGGAGATGATGTTGAGGTTGTGCTGGTGTGCGATGGCTGCGAGGGGGCTCATGTAGATGTTGAACAGCGTGGGGCTGAGCGATGATCCTTGTGGTACGCCGCAGATGACTTCGGTGGCCTCCGATCTGAACGGGGGGAGGCGGACTCTCTGTGTCCTTCCGGCGAGGAAGGAGATGATCCACTCCAGTGCCTTCTCCTGGATTCCGACGTTGCTGAGGCGCTGTACTAGGGTACGGTGGCAGACAGTGTCAAAGGCCGTGGAGAGGTCCAGGAGAATGAGGGTCGCTGGTTCTCCGTTGTCGAGCAAGGCTCGGATGTCATCGGTAGCTGCGATCAGGGCTGTCTCGGTGCTGTGGTTGGCCCGGAAGCCAGACTGCGAGAGGTCGAGGGAGCCGTTCGTCTCGAGGAAGGCGGCCAGTTGCTTGTTGACGGTCTTCTCGATGACTTTTGCCGGAAACGGGAGCAGCGAGATGGGGCGGTAGTTCTTGAGGTCGGTGGGGTCGGCTGATGGTTTCTTAAGTAGAGCGCTGAGTTTGGCGTGCTTCCAGCTCTCCGGGAAGGTGGCGATGTCGAAGGAGGTGTAGATGATGTCCCGCAGGTGGGGTGCGATGACAGCGTCGGCTTTGTTGAAGACGTGGTGAGGGCAGGGGTCTGTCGGAGATCCGGAGTGGATGGAGTGCAACGTGCGGATGGTGTCTTCGGTGCTGATCGGGGTCCTGGCGCGGAGGGTGCTGGTGGGGGGCGGTGGTTCGGTCGTGGCGTGCGTCGGTTGAGTGCTGAAGCTGTTGTGTATGTCCGCGATCTTGTTGTGGAAGTAGGAGGCGAGGGAGTTGCAGAGGTCTTGCGAAGGGGTGATGTAGTTGTTTCCGGCGTTGGGGTTGGAGAGCTCTTTCACGATGTTGAAGAGTTCCTTGCTGTTGTGTGCGTTGTTGTCCAGTCGTTCATTGAATGCGATTTTCTTGGTGGCGTGGATCAGTTGGTGGTGTTTTGGGGTGGCGAGCTTGAGGGCAGTCATGTTGTCCGGTGTTGAGTCTCTGCTCCAGGTTTTCTCGAGTGCTCTGCAGTTCTTCTTGGAGCTCTTGAGTTCATCGTTAAACCATGGGGCTTTCTTGCTGCCGGGTCTGCTCGGCGGGGTCTTCAGAGGGGCGAGGTCGTCTGCGCAGTCGCTGATCCATTTCGTGAGGTTGGTGGCCGCTTGGCTGGGGTTCGTTGTGCTGGTGGGAGGGTTCTTGCTCAGGGAAGTAGCGAGCTGGTCTGCAGTGATCTTGTTCCAACTTCTGCAGGGAATCTGTTGCTGGTGATGGTGGAGCGTGGTCCTTCTGAAGCTGAAGTGGACGCAGCTGTGGTCCGTCCAGTGGAGTCCTGTGGCGTGGCTGAAGGCGATGTCCTTGCTGGAAGAGAAGACCGGGTCGAGCGTGTGTCCGGCGTAATGGGTGGGGGTGTCTACCAGTTGCATGAGTCCGAGGTTGGCGAGGTTGTCCAGCAGGGTGGTGGTGTTGCGGTCGTTGTTGTTCTCCAGATGGAAGTTGAGGTCCCCGAGGAGGATGTAGTCGGCGGAGGGGAGGGCGTGTGGGCTGATGAAGTCGGCGATGTCTTCGCTGAATTGTGTGCGTGGTCCCGGGGGTCTGTAGATGAGGGTGCCTCTGAGGGTGGTCTTGGGGTTGATGTGGATCTGGAAGTGCAGGTGTTCGGCGGGTGCGAGGGTGTCGTCGGTGTTGGTCGTGATGCGGATGGTGTTCCTGTGGATGATGGCGATGCCTCCTCCTGTCTGGTGGATGCGGTCCCTGGTGGTAGCCGTCCGGGATGGCGATGGCGATGTCGGGCGCTGAGGAGGCGTTCATCCAGGTTTCCGTGCGGAAGGCGACGTCTGGGGCTGTGATGTCGAGCAGGTTCCAGAGCTCGACGGCGTGTCTGTGGACGGAGCGGGTGTTGAGCAGGGTGCACTTCAGGTGGTTGCTGATGGGGTTCGGCTTGGTCGGTGCTGGTGTGGTGCAGGTCCGAATGCAGGTGAACTTGCAGGAGTGGCAGCTGAAGGGTCCGTGGGTGCGTCTCGGTGTGGCTCGGTAGCAACCCGGGGTTCGGCCGGTGTTGAGTATGTTGAGGTCGGTGGCGTCGTAGGTTCGTCGGGTCGGCTTCCGTCGGTGGGGGCCAGGGGTCCTGGCACTGGGCGCGGTCCAGGCGCGGATGGGCGCAGACGGGCTTACCTTTGGCGCACCTTCGGCGCTCATTCGGTGCTCCCGCTGCGCGCGTCCGCTGCGCGGTCGCTTTGTGGGCGTTATAAATCAGGAGCCGGGAGGGCGGGTCAACTGGGTGGCGGGAGCGGGGCGGCCAATGGGGTGAAGGTGGGCGGGGCCGCAGGGGGCAGCGGCGGGAAAACGGCACAGGCGGGCGGCTCAGCGGCGGCTGGATCGCTCGGAGCAGCGGAAGCAGGGGGCGGCAGCAGAAGGCGTCAGGAGGCATCGGGAGCAGGAGGGGTGATCCGGCCTAGTTAAAGGCATAGTGGTCACTCCAGATCACGCACTGCGTTCCCCTTATATCAGGAGCCGGGAGGGCGGGTCAGCTGGGTGGCGGGAGCGAAGCGGCCAATGGGGTGAAGGTGGGCGGGGCCGCAGGGGGCAGCGGTGGGAAAACGGCACAGGCGGGCGGCTCAGCGGCGGCTGGGTCGCTCGGAGCAGCGGCAGCAGGGGGCGGCAGCAGGAGGCGTCAGGAGGCGTCGGGAGCAGGAGGGGTGACCCGGCCTAGTTAAAGGCACAGTGGTCACTCCAGATCACGCACTGCGGTCCCCTTATATCAGGAGCCGGGAGGGCGGGTCAGCTGGGTGGCGGGAGCAAAGCGGCCAATGGGGTGAAGGTGGGCGGGGCCGCAGGGGGCAGCGGCGGGAAAACGGCACAGGCGGGCGGCTCAGCGGCGGCTGGGTCACTCGGAGCAGTGGCAGCAGGGGGCGGCAGCAGGAGGCATCAGGAGGCGTCGGGAGCCTAGGGCCACCGTTCTAATAGGCAAAATGTAAGGATTTCTTTGAATCAGTGCTTTTTAAAGCAACAGCTGTTTATATATGAAATACAGCGGGTTATACTGACATATAGAAACACATGTACAGAGATAAAGAAATAAAAGTACAATGCAGACAGAGAATGGAGTCGAAAAGTAATTGACCATTAAACCCACCTCAGGGGAAAAAAACAGACCGGTTTATCCCTGCAGCTAGCGCGGATATAAGAAGTCCGGGGGACCGTATAATATATGCACAAAACCCAGGGCACAGTCAGCTCACTGAGTTGAGCGCTCGCATTGAAATATGCGGAGATCTAGAGGCAAGAGGCAAGGCTGACACAGACATCCATCCTTCGGAAGTGGGTTCACCGAGTACAACAAATAGGCTTACAGTAAAACCTACTACTTGCCGCGCTTAGAAGTGCAGGAGGGCGGTGTAAAGCGCTATATATCAATTGAGTATGCCTTAATGTAGCAATAAACCAGGCCGATTTATCAGTGCAAATACCACTGATGTGGGTGGCGATTGGGACGACTATGAATGCAAGAACCACCCTGCGATAGGGGCGAAAGGGCCAACACTACAACAACCCCATACCAGGGAAGGCGGCAAAGACGCTTCTGTCACTAAGCAATACCTACACACGAGATGCAGTATACATTTGGCGAGATCCAGGTGAAATGTACAACTATATTAGTGCAACAGCATCCGGTATGGGCTGGATCGGTTCATTTATCTGGGAGATTCATTAGATAATGCAATCTGCAGTTTACCTTGAAAGTCGAAAATATACATCGGCCATTTCCGACTTGAAGTTATTTTGTAAAGGATGCGGCGCCATGAGCCAATTGATGAAAACCTTACGATGCGGCAACAGGCTGTTAGGGTGGCCTCCATCTGTTTTGCCACCTTAAGATGGCTTCAAAAAATCTTGTGGATGCTCCCCACCTCTACACAGAGGACCATGGTCCAGGCATTGGTAGTCTCTCGCCTGGACTACGGTAATGTCCTCTACCTCGATGCTGATTCAACAACAGTGAATAAACTCCAGGTCGTCCAAAATGCGGCCGCACGGCTTCTACGTAATGTTCCTCGGAGAACATCTTCCCTTCAAGCCCTTTGTGACCTGCATTGGCTGAGAATAACGAGTAGAATTAAATTCAAAGCCTTATGCCACATTTTCAAGATAAAACAGGGCTCAGCCCCAAGATACCTACAGGATCTCATTCAGGCTTATAAGCCCAGCCGCTGTTTGAGATCTTCGGGAAAAGGCGATTTCATTGTTCCTAGATTTAGGTTGGTGAAGATGGGCGCCCGCTCTTTTTCTCATCTAGGCACTAAGTCTTGGAATGCCTTGCCCGTGACCCTGAAGTTGGAGACGGATCTTCTTCGCTTCCGTAGGGGATTAAAAACCTGGCTTTTTCAGCAGTGATCAGAGCAGTCTTCTTTAGTAGTCTTCATTGATAGTTTGCTTGGTAGTTCATTCTTTCTTTAGTCTGTCCCTTGGCGCCCGGAAACCTATTGCGGGTAGCTGTGTGCCTTATAAGTTTAAATAAATAAATAAATAAATAAATAACTAAAATAATATTATAAGTGAACAACTTTAAATTCAGGAACTGATGGAGCGGTTTATGAACTTGTCGCACCCCTCTTATTATGGGGCATCCCCCAGTGTATATAGTGACATCAACCGGTTTAAGGTGCCACGGAGACTGAGCCAACATTAAGAGTGAATAACTTTAAACTCAGTAACAGATGGAGCGGTTTATAAACTGGTGATACCTGGAGACCGAGCTAAAACTATGTGCGATAACTTTGAACTCAGGGACAGATGGAGCGGTTTATGACCTGGCGACGCCCATCTAATTCGGAAGCACTCCCCAGTATGTACATGACATGACCGGTTTAAGGTGCCACGGAGACTGAGCCAACATTAAGAGTGACTAACTTTAAACTTAGTAACAGATGGAGCGGTTTATAAACTGGTAAAATCCTGGAGACCGATCTAAAACTATGTGCGATAACTTTGAACTCAGGGACAGATGGAGCGGTTTATGACCTGGCGACGCCCATCTAATTCTGAAGCACTCCCCAGCATGTAGATGACATGACCAGTTTAAGGTTGTAGGGAACTGAGCCCACATTTAGAGTAAATGTCTCTAAACTCGGGGTCAGATCGGGCGGTTTATAAACTGACGACGCCCCAGCCAATCTGGAGTGTCTCCGCAGCATAAACAGGGAGATGAACCAGCGTATGCGGTGCGGTGGTAACAGCTTAGTAGAGCGATACATAGGGAACAGTCTCAATTCAGTAGGGGGCAGTGCCCCCGCTGCTGGCAAGAAGGGGGTGAAGCGAGTGGTCTGAGGATACCACGATCCACCCTGTGGTAGGGGCTGACAGGGCCCCCCGGTGAAAACAGACATCCCGGAAGCGAAGTGGGTCTGTTTATAAATGCATCTCTGTGCAGCATGGTGCCGGGGACGCCGCCGTCTCTACAGACAATGCATGCCTGCAATGCTGCCGTTAATAAAGAGACTCTAGTCTTATCAGCCACCCATGATGGACACGAGGCGCTTGACTGTCATAACAACGTGTAGTTGTGTTATTTATATTGTGTAACACCCCAAAGTACAGGGGCGCTTGTAAAATAGTCTGTAGAAGGCACAACCCTTTTTATCGAATTATAAATGTAAATATAAGGCGTTGCAGTTGTGCAGGTGAATGTTAATGCATTTTTCGACTACCTCGAAGGGTGACCAGCTACATGCTCAGCCGGGATCATCTCTCTTGAGTTGCAGGTGACTCCAGGGTCAGTTTCCACCGGATCGCTAGCTCACCATGTTGCCTGTTCGTGTCCTAAACGGAATATAAACTGTGCCGCAATACATAAAATACTGTTTTATAAACGGATCCCCACTGCACAGGCCTTAGGAACCGCTTTAGTTATGGAAAAAACGACTTGTGGTGGGGCAGTTTTCTAGTTTCAATTAGGTTTGGTTACGACGTTACCCATTAAAAAACAGAACCACTCCCAAACTTACAAAGTGTAAGCGGCCAAATTTACAGTGAGAATCTAAACGGCACAAGGCTATCTGTCTATAGATATATTTACACCTGTTGCAGATTATAAGGCGATAACCTCTGCCCTATGATGAACAAGGTTATGGTTGGCTTATATGGGGGTGGGGGGGTTGACCTCGCAAACGACGAGTGGGGGTTATATACTAGTCACTGTAAGGCAGACCGGCCGAAATACAGACACCACCATGCGCCAAGTAATCGGAGCACAAGTCACCCTAGTAATGGAGATATCTCTCCCACACAGTGCGCTGAGCATGATGGCATCAATTCCAATGTATGTGACAATGCAGTATAGATCGCAGGCATGACACCCAATCCAGTGCATAATTTGAGCCGGTGCTTGCAGGTGGTGGGCACCGCCTCTCATTTTTGGGGTCCGCAGCTTAGTTTTTTTTATTCATGGGTATTATTCAGAGAGCTGCAGAAAAGGGGGAATGGAGGAGACGAGAAAGACAGGAAAAGGTGATAAAGGGAGAACGCGGGGTGAAAAAATGCCCTGCAAGAGTAAAATAACGAGAAGTGAAGAGTAGGGGGGAGCAAGAAAGAGGCATGGAGTGAAATCAAGACCAAGGGTCTGGTATTTACTATTAGTATTTAGCTGGGAACGGGCTCCTAAGAAAAGGCTGAGACTTCTTCAAATAGTAATAATACGATAGTAACCAATGTCAAGGCTTCTGCAGTACAGGAGAGACATTATCTTCTTAATATACTTTTTGTGCTGCGGGGGTGGTGGTATGTAATCTTTCTGATGGCGCACACAGGGGTGAGTCCTGTGCACGGAAAAAGCCTGCCACAGTGGTGGGTGATGGGGGGCACGCGCCAGTCGATACCTTAAATAAGCAATGTAATTTACCATATGCAGTAAAGTCAGGTTATAGTGCAGCGCATGTGACATTGAAGTTCACAGATACAATTCGCAGGATCCCTTTAATGCAGCAGAAACAATAGATCCCATTGTATGTACTCTGTGTATTGCAGGGGGCCGGAGGGGCTATCAGCTTTTTTTTTAATCACAGTCTCTGGTGCAGGAAGTAGAACAGAAATAATACATATTGCATTAAAAAAGATAGCTCTGCTGCCATCAAGGCTGGTGGGAGCAGCCTCCCTCTCTCCCCAGTCGTACTTCCGCAGACCCTCAGCCACCCGCCCCCGGTACTCACTTGGCGGTGGAGAGTATCTGCCCCCGTCCTTGGCCTAGGCCCCCCGTCCTCAGAGTTCTCCAACTTGACCGAGGAGGTGTCAATGGAGGCCGAGTCCCTCAGGGGCTGGGGCTGTCCCATGCCCCCCTGAAGGTGGGGGGCAGCGGCTACGGCGGGGGCGCCCCTCTCAGAGAGAGTACCTTGTGTCCGCCATCAGAGCCTCCACAGAGAAGGGTAAGCTGGAGAACTGCAGCTTGTCCACGCTTGGGATCGCCGGGACCGGGCTGCCCTCCTCGTCCGAAGACAAGTCCTCCTTGCCCGTCGAAGACCGCGCCATCATCATCCTCACTGCTGCTAGGGGGAGGAAAAATCTTGAAATCCTTCCAGGACTCCCCAGAAACTGCTCTCCGTCCCCTCAGCCATGAGAAAACCCAGCCCCAAACTGCAGCGCTCACCTCTGTCATCTCCGGCTTCTCCGACACAACTCCCTCAAACTTTCTTCCTCTCATTTGTATTGTTTTTTATTTTTTTATTTTGTCTCTGAAGGCCCGGCCAATCCCGGCCGCTGTTGAAACTCCAGGGCTCTCGCCATTGGCTGACAGCCTCTTGTCTAGTTCCCTTCCTGGTTCTGTTAAAAAAAATCAATTAGGGGTTAATTACATAGACTGCAGAATGCTGCACCATGTCATTAGCCGGACCCTGAAGGGCTGCCATCACAGGCGAATTGAAAAGCCACTCAAGCAATTACGGCTGATTATAAAAAGAGGAAGCTCAAATAACCTAAGCTGGCCTAAGCAGGCCTAGGGGGTCAGGGTGTTTCTACCCTGCCCCCTTTTTGTGTTTTTCGCGTTTCTTTTTCTGTTTTCTTGAAGAAGGCTGCCAACACTTCCTGGTTTGGAGTGTTGAAAGCCAATTAGCATAAAGCTCGCGCTCGGGAAGGTATGCATACTGTACGTGTACTGTACTTCATCTATAGATATATCTATGAATTTACTTTTGATTTTCTAAAAAACTACTGAATGTATTTACACCATTTAACAAAAAGCATAATCTGCGAACCAAACTCTACCTTTTTGCCAAATTTGGTGTCATTCGGTTCAGCAGTTCAGGCTGTAGCTTCACTTAAAGGTCCCTAAGGAAAATTGCATGGGGAAAACACGTTTGGGACCCCCCTGTTTTCTCGACCCGCTTCACGAATCACCCTGAAACTTTCAGGGAAGGAGCGGAGCAGAGCAGGCCATTTTCTTGGTGAATTTCGCGTGTATTCATTGACCGGCGCAAAAGTTATTCCAAATAGAATGTTGCATATTTACTATGGAAACTAGGTCCTAACTATAACTCTCTACTGGCAACCGCCAGTAGGTCATATATATATATTCACACATATATGATTTTATTAATCTCAGCCAACTTCTTTTATGGTTTTCCATCTGTCTGAAGGATAAATGAAATCTTAATAAACTAATTAGGCAGGACTGCTTGAGTCCAGACAATATGTTCTAAATTCCATAGCTGCTATTCATCAGCCTTTTACTTTAGAGTGACAGTGGAGTGAGAGGCTTCTGCTATGACCCAGCACTCGATGCAATGAAACCATATATGACCCTGGCCATGGTTATTTATCATCGCAGATTGCTGACCTATTTTAGGTTAAATTTGTTCCATCATTTGATGTTTTTCAAGGGGTATTGGATAAAGGGATCAGAACTGAAATCATGTTCCTGTGACCACATCTTTATCCCCAACACCCTGCATATTGTCATGATCTGTACCAGATTACCTAACACCATCAATACATTCATCCGCTGCTTTTACCTATGAATTTTAGACAGGTGAGACCAGCATGTTTGTTTTCACAACGTTTTCCTAAACATAATGTCCGTTTTTTCCGTCAAGTTATTAATCTGGAATATTACTCTGGCCATGAGCATGTTCATCTGGATTTATATATTTGCTTTGAGTGTTCTTTTGAGTCTTATGTTTTTCCTAAGATAGGATTTTGCATATGCTGTTTAAATATCGCTCCCTGTGAGGATGTTCATAAATTGGGGGTTAAGCCACGTTGGCTATATGAACTATTGCTCAGCATTTATGGAACAGTAAGGTTTCCATGCACCTATTGTAATTTTCCTATTTTTGTGGGGGCAGAGCTTGAAGCACCTCCTGAAAGTGGTGCAAGGTTCCTCTCAACTAGAACTGTAGACAGCAGTGTGGGCCAGGTACAACGGAGATGCAAACTGGCCCCGCCAATGTAGATCTACAATCAAGAGAGGAGAGAGGCTCCCACCGTTCCTTGACCCAGCCGTCTCGAGGAAGAAAAGAGATCGGGAGAGGCTCGGTTGCCTCTTCTATCCTGTCATTAGTACCCAAGCTCATGGTAAGCGTAATCCTGTCACAGTGGGGCTTGAGGTGATTGACATAAATGACCCTTAAAGGGTTTCTGGGAGTCTTGAGGTCCACCAAGTAGGTGACATCACTCTTAGGTTTCTTGACCTCATAAGGTCCAAACCAACAGTATTGCAAGACCTGGGGCTCTACGGCTCCATTACCACACTTTTTGGCTAGGCTGAAGCTCAGCCCAAGGGCATTCTGGTCATACCAGTGTTTCATGTTCTCCTATCTAGCTTCCATATTCTCCTGTGTGAGTTTCCAGAAGTGGGCTGTCTGGTTGTGAAATGCTAACATGTAGCTAACGACATCATGAGGTTGCTTCTCTGAGCTTTCTCCTACTCTTCCTTATCCAAATGAAGAGGACCTCCCACAGGATGCCCATTCAGAAGTTCAAAAGAATTGAAGCCAACCCCCTTCTATGGGATGTCCCACTTATGCCTAATGGGTTCGGCTAGACCCATTATCATGCCTTTGAGGGTATGGTTGAATCTTTCAACCAGCCCATTGGTCAGGAGTGGATAATGTGTAGGTTATCCCACACCTTTTTGTACCCAGACATGAAGTTGGTACTTCTGTTAGATACCACCTCCTTTGCAAAACTCATGTGAGTAAAGATCACTATTAGTACTCTGGCCATGGCAGGCAAAGTTACAGTCCTCAGTGTCATAGCTTATGGGTACAGGGTGGCACAGCCCATCAACCCCAGAATAAATCTGTTGCACATGGATGTCTTGGGACTCAATGCCCCACTATGTCGATGCCAACCCTCTCAAAAGGGGTGCTAATAACAGGGAAATATTGCAGGGGGCATTGTACTTCCCCACTGACTTGTCACTTGCCTGGCAGGTTTGAAAGTACCATGTCATGCCCGCAATCACTTGCAGTGGCACATCGTGAGCCAGACCCAGTCAGAAGGCACTAAAGTACTGGGGTATTCCCATCAAGCGTGTTGCATTGCACCAGGCTCAGGGGTCTAGGCTCACTATACAGGAGATCAGTCTACCAGTAAATCAGATGTTTGCTGGAGATGTCACAGGCTGCCTGCGTCACAGCCTGCTGCCGAAGACCTACAAGAGTAGAGCATTCGTTCTGCACCTTGAAGGCCTCTGACCTGGTGAGACCTCCTTTCTGCTGCTGGTTTTACAGCTCAGGCAAGTTCCCTTGTTCATACACATCCTACCCTTTCATCTCCCTCTAGGTTGGCTTTCTCCCAGAGCATGGGAGTTTCAGGAGTGTGTTTTCCGTGCCCCTTGTCTTTCCTCTTCTTGGGAGGCATCTTCCCAGGCTCCAAGCCCATCTAAACACCCTCTTGAGCTGCCATTGACTATGTGGTCAGGCACACCCACTCAGGCAGCTCCAATATCTCCCAGCGTGACCTGATCACCACCTCCTTCCAGGTGGTATTTTCAGGTCATTGCCTACCAGACAATCCACAGGAATGGACGGACTCATTGCTACCATCAAGGACCTGAGACCCCTCCCCCATTCAAAGGTAAATAGAGCCACTCAGTAGTGGCTCTCTTTCTTAGCTCTCAGCAGCAACAACTTGGTTGAGCACATTAGGGACTACCTGCTCTGCAAACGCTAGATGACACTGGATGATACTCATACTGTCTTCTGCTACTCTCAAAGTCTCTACCTACTGACAATTAATGATGACCCACTGCCTGTACTTCCTAGTATTACTAGGCATGTCTGTTCTCTACACCATATCTGTTTCACAAAGAGAAGCTAGGGTAAACTCAACTCTGTTCCCACCACTAGCTGGGACATACTCATCCCCAAGAGCCACACTAGCCAGCCACAGTGAATCCTTACTAGTGGGGGCTGTGCCTGCTTGGGACACTTGGCATCCTCCTTGTAGTACCCTTCCTGATTACACTTACGCAATGCCTTCCTTACAGACCTACTGTCCGGGAACCTCTTTTTGTTATTCCCAGCAGAGGGATGGGAGTCCTGAAATCCAGAGCTAGTTTAGGGACCTTAAGAGAATCCTTATTTGTGCCATCCACCTCCGTCTTCTGGTCAGGACCCTGTCCACTCTTGTGATGATTTCCCTAGATACCTTCTTATGTATCCCGTTGATGACCCAGTGGTATTCCACCCTAGCGAGCTCCCTGGGGTCAGAGAGCTTAATATCAATGAAGCACTGGTGCAGATCTGTGAGTAGTGTGTCCCTCCGATCAGTTGGAATATGCTTCCACACACAAGCCCACCCAATTATCCCCAGGGATCTTGTGCATCTGCAAAGCAATCTTATAAGCCCCAAAGCATCTGTCTATGTCATCGCTCACTCCATAATAAGGCACAAGCCCCTTGGGTATGTGTACTCTCTTGGCAGACAACACTGTTGATGAAATGGTGACTAAAGACACAAAAGGTCTCAGGTCTAGGGATGATGTCCAGGTTAAATACAGAAACACCAGATCATAAGGGGTGTTGCTTTGAAAAGTCAGTTTCCTTCACCCACCAAAGGTGGCATGCTTCATCATTAGGGAACCTCTGCGCACAATGAAACCTAGTCATTGTGCGAGCTACAACCCCCGCTCAGAGATGTGTGTACACTAGGGGGGTAGTTAGTAAATACCCAATAAGAGTTTGTTGGCATGGTGAATAACACAGTGCAGGTGGTAAAGTGATAAAGTGAGTTAAAAATAGCTCCAGGGTTCACCATATGACTTTATTCCGTCTGCCCTTTGCAAAGATTTAGAACATATAGCATGTTGGGAACTATTAGACCCCGTTGTGTCGTTCAAAGTTCAACATGTTTCGGCCTGTGATTTGGCCTTCTTCAGGAACTGCTTTGTGTTACTGCTGTGAGAGTGAAAGGTACAAAAAATGTATAGTAGAAAGTATGTGTTCTTTATATACAAAACCAGTGATCCATGGATTTTTCAGAGTGGTGGATTCACTGTCAGTACCTCTGAGGAAACATAAAGACATAACATACAGTTTAAAGTTTTGAGAAAGAAAAAAGATTATCCAATTGAGCCTATATTTCAAAATTGGGAGACAACTGTGTCACCAGGATTTATATCTACATACATCCCAGTGGAGCTTAAGATTTGTGGACACCCCAACGGGTAGAACCCAATTGTCAAAGTTTCTTACTCAGTATCTGAAATAGACACTTACCCGCTGCAGTTGGGTGTAATGTCTTAGCTGTCCTTGGCATAAATGCTCAAGGGGCAGTCACGTCTCCTACCTGTATAATAGTCAGAAGGAAGACATACAATAAACCACAATGGAGTGGTATGTCACTAAACATGGCTCCAGTGAGGATAAAATCGCTGTCTTGACTGAAGATTAATGAAAGCAGTCAGAATAGAGAAACCTAGTCAGTAGATGGTATAATTTTTTTAGTATAATACAAAAACAGACCTATGTAAATACCTTGTTATATAGATATACATTGATTGCACCATAACGTACCATTTCGAGCCTACGATGTTAATTTTCAGCTAGACGGAACAATGTGCCAAGTGCAAAAACTAAGTTGTTTTGTTAGCTTTGCGTGGTTCATTAAGCAGCAGACTATTCTTAACCATTCGAAATTCCATATTATGATGAGAACGGCAGGCCGGTCTCTGTAAATTCAGTGAAGATAAAGTAACCCAGAATTGTTGTAAAAAACTAACAGGGACCTAAGTGTCAGTCGCTCATAGAAAAGCAAGTCAAGCATGTTTTAAAAAAACAAAGGAACACTCGTCCTCAACAATGTCTGTTGGAAAAGCATACTCACGTTTGTGAAATAATTCACCCTGGTATTGAATTTTAGGTCTAATTAAACAAAGGTGGGGTGACCCCAGTGTGGTATAATAAACTATCAGGGAACTGAATGACACTCGATTATAGAAAAGCGAGTTACGCATGTTTTCGTGATAACCCACTCATCCAAGACATTCTCTTTTTTGTTTTTAAAAGGGCAGGCTCGGGTGTGTGAGATGATTCATATTACTGTTGAATTTGAAGGAAGAGGAGTGACAAGTGTTTCATCAAAACAACACTAATGTGATCTGCTCTACGGCTACAGAGAAACAAACTCACATATTGATTAGAATGAAAAAGTCACTTGTGTAAAATACATATATTACTCATGCGGTTCTAACCGCGTGCGAGCCAACATAACCGATACACTCACCGAGGGCACAAGTCCTATAAATAGAAGTGGGGGGACTGACCAACTTAGGCAATATGCAAGTGACATCAATATGAATGCCATCACAGCATTACGTCATGACTCATGACATTCCACATGGCATGACAGTAAGTGACCTCCGGGAGCTTAACAGGAGACCCGTGCACCTTCGGTGGTGAGGGGGGCCCCAAGCTGAAGGGGGCCCCCTCAGCACAGTACTCTCATCCGAGAGATCCTGATAAAATCCGGAGTGGGGGCCCCTCCATGCACCTTGCAGGGGGCCATCTCAAATGTTGTTATGCCACTCAATCAATCAATCAAGCATTTGTATAGCGCGCTACTCACCCGGAGGGTCTCAAGGCGCTTGGGGGAGGGGTGTGTGCTACTGCTCGAACAGCCAGGTCTTGAGTTGCTTCCTGAAGGAAAGGTGGTCTTGGGTCAGGCGGAGGTGGATGGGGAGGGAGTTCCAAGTTTTGGCTGCCAGGTAGGAGAAGGATCTTCCTCCCATGGTGGCTCTTCGGATGCGTGGGACGTCGGTGAGGGCGTGGCTGGTCGATCGTAGTTGACGGGTGGGAGTGTAGAAGGTCAGGCGGTTGTTGAGGTTTCTGGGGCCCAGGTCGTGGAGGGCTTTGTGTGCGTGGGTGAGGACTCGGAACGTGATTCTCTTGCTGACGGGGAGCCAGTGCAGGTCTCTCAGGTGTCCGGATATGTGGCTGTGTCGGGGGATGTCCAGGATGAGTCGTGCGGAGGCATTCTGGATGCATCGGTGTCTCTTCTGTAGTTTGGCTGTGGTTCCGGCGTAGAGGGTGTTTCCATAGTCCAGTCGGCTGGTGACGAGTGGCTGGGTTGCCGTCTTCCTGGTGTCGGTGGGGATCCATCGGAAGATCTTTCGGAGCATGCGTAGGATGTTGAAACATGAAGATAAGACGGCGTTGACTTCTCTGGTCATCAAGAGGGAGGAGTCCAGGATGAAGCCCAGGTTGCGTGCGTGGTCCGTTGGTTTGGGTGCGCTGCCCATGGCAGGGGGCCACCAGGAGTTGTCCCAGGCCGAGGGTGATGATCCAAGGATGAGGACCTCCGTCTTGTCCGAGGTCAGTTTCAGGCGGCTGTCATCATCCACTCGGCTACGTCTTTCATCCCTTCATGTAGGATGGTTCTAGCGGTGGCGGGATCGTTGGTGAGGGAGAGGATCAGCTGGGTGTCGTTGGCGTAGGAGATGATGTTGAGGTTGTGTTGGCGTGCGATGGCTGCGAGGGCGTTCATGTAGAGGGTGGGGCTGAGTGATGATCCTTGTGGTACGCCGCAGATGACTTCGGTGGCCTCGAATCTGAACGGGGGAGGCGGACTCTCTGGGTTCTTACTGCGAGGAACGAGATGATCACTCTAGTGCCTTCTCTTAGATTCCAATGTTGCTGAGGCGCTGTACTAGGGTACGGTGACAGACTGTGTCGAACGCTGCAGAGAGGTCCAGGAGGATGAGGGCCGCTGTTTCCCCGTTGTCGAGCAGGGCTCGGATGTCGTCAGTGGCTGCGATGATGGCGGTCTCTGTGCTGTGGTTGGCTCGGAAAGCCGGACTGCGAGTGGTCGAGGGATCCGTTCCTCTCGAGGAAGGCGGCAAGCTGACTGTTGACGGTTTTCTCGATGACTTTGGCAGGAAAAGGGAGGAGCGAGATGGGGCGGTAGTTCTTGAGGTCGGTGGGGTCAGCTGATGGTTTCTTCAGGAGGGCGCTGAGTTCGGCATGCTTCTAGTTCTCCGGGAAGGTCGCGGTGTTGAAGGAGCAGTTGATGATGTCCCGGAGTTGGGGTGCGATGACGGAGTCGGCCTTGTTGAAGATGTGGTGGGGGCATGGGTTGGTTGGTGATCCGGAGTGAATGGTATTCATTGTGTGGATGATGTCTTCGGTGCTGACCGGGGTCCAGGCGCGGAGGGTGCTGGTGGGGGGCGTCGGTTCGGTGGTTGGGTGCGTGGTCTGTGCTCCGAAGCTGTTGTGTATGTCGGCGATCTTGCTGTGGAAGAATGAGGCGAGAGAGTCGCAGAGGTCTTGTGAGGGAGTGATGTCGTTATTTCCTGCGCTGGGGTTGGAGAGCTCTTTGACGATGCTGAAGAGTTCCTTGCTGTTGTGTGCGTTGTGGTCTAGTCGTTCCTTGAATGCTGTCTTCTTGGTGGTGTGGATCAACTGGTGGTGTTTGTGGGAGGCGTGCTTGAGGGCGGTAATGTTGTCTGTAGTCGGGTCTTTGCGCCAGGCTTTCTCGAGGGTACGGCAGTTCTTCTTGGATTTCTTGAGGTCGTCGTTGAACCAGGAGGCTTTCTTGCTTCCGGGCCTGCTGGGATGGTTTTTCAGGGGTGCGATGTCATCGGCGCAGTTGGTGATCCACTGTGCGAGGTTGTTGGCTGCTTGGTGGGGGTCCATTGATCTGGCGGGAGGGTTCTGGTTCAGAGATGTGGTGAGCTAGTCGGTGGTGATCTTGTTCCAGTTCCTGCGGGGGGCCTGTTGCGGGTGGTGGTGAGTCGTGGTTCTTCTGAAGCTGAAGTGGACGCAGCTGTGGTCTGTCCAGTGGAGTCCGGTAGAGTGGCTGAAGGAGATGTACTTGCTGGAGGAGAAGATTGGGTCCAGCGTGTGTCCGGCGTAGTGGGTGGGGGTGTTCACCAGTTCCTTGAGTCCGAGGTTGGCGAGGTTGTTCAGCAGGGTGGTGGTGTTGTTGTCGTTGTTGTTCTCCAGGTGGAAGTTGAGGTCCCCTAGGAGGATGTAGTCGGAGGAGGCGAGGGCGTGCGGGCTGATGAAGTCTGCGATGTCTTCGCTGAATTGTGTGTGATGTCCTGGGGTCTGTAGGTGAGGGTGCCTCTGAGTGTGGTCTTGGGGTCGGTGTGTATCTGGAAGTGAAGATGTTTGGCCGCTGAGAGGGTGTCGTCGGAGTTGGTCATGATGCGGATGGTGTTCTTGTGGATGATGGTGATGCCTCCTCCTGTCTGGTTGACGCGGTCCCTCCGGGTGATCTTATATCCTTCCGCGATGGCGATGGCGATGTCGGGCGCTGAGGAGGCGTGCATCCATGTTTCCGTGAGGAAGGCGACGTCTGGAGATGTGGTGTCGAGCAGGTTCCAGAGCTCCACGGCGTGTCTGTGGACGGAGCGGGCGTTGAGCAGGATGCACTTCAGGTGGTTGCTGCTGGTGCTCGGCTTGGCGGGTGCGGTGCAGGTCCGGATGCAGGAGAATGTGCAGGATTGGCAGGCGAAGGGTCCGTGGGTGGCTCGGTAGCAGCCAGGGATCCGGCCGGTGTTGAGTGCGTTGAGTGTGGCGGCGTCGTAGGTGCGGCGGATGGGCTGGCATCTGCGGGGGCCAGGGGTTCTGGCGCTGGGCGTGGTCCTGGCGTGGACGGGCGCAGACGGGCTTGCCTTTGGAGCGCCTTTGGCGCACAATCAGCGCTCCCGCTGCGCGCGTCCACTGCGCGTTCGCCGTGCGAGGTCCTGGCGTGGACGGGCGCAGACGGGCTTGCCTTTGGTGCACAATCTGCGCTCCCGCCGCACGCGTCCACTGCGCGTTCGCCGTGCGGCCTCCATATGAGGGGCAGAGGGAGGGAGGAGCAGCTGGGAGGCGGGAGCGGGGTGGCGAATGGGAGCGGCGGGGGGTGGGGCCAAAGGGAGCAGTGGCGGGAAAGCGGAGGCGAGGAGGGCCACTGGTGACCTCACTCAAAGTGACATCACAAGAACTATACTAAGATCTCACATATATTTTTATCCGTAGTATCATGAATAAATTTAAGTGCATTATGATATTTAACAAATGAGATTTGGAGTTTTGTTGTGCCAAAAACGTGGTGCAAACCTGATGCAAAATCTGTGCCTCAACTAATACTTTCTTTTAAACCCTACCACCAAGAAATTAGCAACAAAGAAAATATGGTAGTAGATCTGTTCTGCTAAATTGGTTGTAAACTCTGCATTTTAAAATATTTTATAGGGTTAAGTCATCTGCTGCAGAGGTGCCGAGTAAATCTCAGGGAATAATAATAATCATTTGTTGGAGAGATTTTTGTTTTGTGTAGTCCCTAATTTGAATTAAAGTAGTATAGAAGATTATGTTGTTTCTTGCAAAACATAATCACCCACTATTCTTGGGGGGGACAGGGCTTTTGGGGATTGTTGAATCTCTATTTTGTTGTCACCTTCTTTGGGTTTGATATTCATGATATCGCGACACAGATGGTGTGCCTCTTATGCAATGTTTTGTGCATAAATCTACCTCATCATTATGCAGTAGTGCTCTGATATGTGTCTGATATAACATTTGCCAACTGAAAATATGATACAATATGTTTTAAAAAAAATAGTTGTTTACTACAAACCAAAGCACATTATGTAACATGCAGATCACAGATTTGTATTTTCTGTAGATAGGTAAGTGGATGACTGCTTTGAACGCAGACATCCTTTTGTTACTTGCAATTAAGAAATTGTAATCATTCTAGTAGACCACAGTGAGCTATGAAGGGCATTTGACGCCTACACCTTGTAACCCTGACTGTCTCATGTAACACATCTTGTACATTGATTTGCACACTTATGTGATTAATTTTGAATGGATAATGTGTATGTTATGTAAAGTGCCTTAACACTCTGCATTGGGATGAGTTATGCTATAAAAGAAATTAAAATTTTGCTATTTAAATTGTAATTTGTATAAATACGGGGACAGACAATCCCATCTAACATGCAGAAAGTGCATGCACCTATATACGGGGACATAACAAAGTAAAAAGCATGCCTCTCTTACATACTTGTGAAGAGATAACAAGCTGTGTGCTTTTGTTTCCTCTCCGTTTCATTTGCATGGAAGTGTGGGTTTCCAGGCCGCCTCCAGCTTGGTACTCTATCAAAAGGAAGCCTGATGGCCCCTTAACTTCTGCCTTTGTCTTTGGCACAAGATGCACACATTTCAAATTGTTTTGTACAAAATTGTGATACATAGGATGTGTATCACATTTTTAACACTGTAACAAGAATTTTAACAATAAAAGATCTTTGCAATATTTTCAGCAAGTCAGTTAGCATATGATTTAAATATTATGTGGAACTTTCCTTGATGAACTGTATCATGGTGTGCCTTGTTAAGTACGACTTATTTGTGAGTTGAGAATTGTGTCCTCTGCTCTTTTCACAAGCCAAGGGAATATTTGCTTTACTTGTTAAGAATTCCCTTGGCACAACAAGGGGTCTCTCTCTCTCTTTACTATACACATAACCATATAAACAAGCATTTGTAATGCAATCAGTCTCTCCTTCGGGACATTATAAGTTTTTAGCCAGAGCTATGGGCTCTGCTAATGTGTTTAAGTTATGTTGTAAAAAGAAATACATATTGTAAAAGCTTCTACCGGTCGCCATGGCAACAGTCCTGTTTGTATAAGAGCTCTCCTGGTATTTGGTAGATTCTGGAATTGGGCATGGGGAAATAAGGGAGTACGTTGGGATGGTCAAGGTGCGATTCAGCTTAGAAAGAGTTCCCTTCATGAAGCAATTTAGAGTGGCAGCTCCCATTGGGCGCAGGGTCAAGACTGATTTGCATATGGCTGGGTTCAAACTGGAATGGCATTAGGAGCAAAAAAACAAGGATTTAGGCCCAGATCTTTGTACTATGGTGAATATATGAAATTGTTCTGCATTCTGTCCATCAATTATTGTTTTAGCCTTTCTCTATGCAGCATCTAGTACCCATCCACAAATTCCCCTCTCCATATCCTTTCTTTTGTTGCATCAGACAAATGAGCTCCTAGTGGTTTTACCAACCCCATATAAGTTGACTTCTTCTTGTAATCAGTCCCTTTCTTCCCTTCTCCACCCTTTATAGCACAGGTTTCATCCGCCACCACCTCTCACATTGTCCTTCATGTTAGTGTCCATCATTTTAGTCCATATGTGAGCATATCCATTCTTGTTTCCCATTGGTTTTACCTCAACCTTACTCACAGCTGAAGACACTGGAGGCTTTTTGCAGGTTCACCGCCACTTTTTATCTACAAGGCACTGGTTTAATGGCTCTGAAATGCCCTGGGCCCTGATAATCAGGACTCAGTGCAAGTGCTCTGACCCTTAAGAATAGGTACCTGATTAATGAGCTTATCCCCCCTTGGCATAGTTTAACTTACTTATACGTCCCTAGTACATGGTGCCATGGGTACCTAGGGCCTGCAGATTATAGTGAAGGAACCACAACACATGGGTGGAAGTTTTCATATTAGAAAAGCGTAAGATGCATTTATTGTTGAGGACATTTTATTGCAAACCTACTGCTCTATTCTTTGGTTTGGAGCTATGTAGGCTTGAGGGCCCTGTTTGATTCACAAAGAAAATCTGTGTGTGTGTTCCCCACTGTGGAGAGGAGAGTGAAGGCAGACCAGAGTGATAGAACCGCAGCCCATGTGTTCCTCCATGCTGCTTGCAGATAGGAAACACTTTGGCAATCTATTGAAAGGGCAAAGCTACTCCGCTTTACAGAGGCCATAGACATTTAAAAAAAAAATGTTTTTATTCAGTTCTTGACAATCCATTCATAACATTCATCCAAAAAAACAGAATAATAAGCTGAAGAACAAATAATATAATATAACACCATCTCGAAGAAGATGAAACCTGAAATGAAAGAATTTCATATCGAAAACATACATAAAGATTTAATCAAAGTAGGTCCCCCATATTCTTTCAAATTTGCGCAGTCCCCCAATCCTTTGTGCATACATAAATTCACTTTTCCTTACTCTCTACATTTTCTCATACCATTCTTCTACAGATGGAACAACATCTGACTTCCAATACTTGAGAATCAGTGATCTAGCCACCGCAACTATAATATACACCATTTTTGCCGGTGACTCAACCAAATTAAGCTCTGGATCAACCCCGAATATAATCAGTCTTTCAAAAGTTAATAATAGTACAATGCAAATGAAGTGAAAGCAAAGAAAAGATGCCCTCCCAGAATGCCCCAATTCGGGGACAAAAGGCTACTATATGAGACCCATCAGCAAGATCTGGTCGAGAGCATCTAAAACAGGTGGGCGACGTGTTACTGAACATTCTAGCAATGACTGCGGGGGTATAGTATAGCAGCCATTTACTGAAAAACAGCATTCGCCTCCAGTTGGCGCCTCTCAATACCGAGAAATTAAACTTATTTAAGGTTTTCCAAATATTAACTGTTAGGTTGAGACTTTCATGTTTCTGCCATTTTTTTGTTGCTTTGGTACTCAGATCCACCTCTCTGCTCTGCGCTAGACTTCTTCTCCATTTTCCTGGTTTCATTAATAGTGAAGACCAAAAGAGATCATTAGTTAAATGTGAGGTTTGACTAATCTGGGCTAAGTCAGTTTGAGCAAAGATCTTATACAGTGAATTATATGAGCCCATAAGAAGGAAAATTCGACCAGTTAAAGAAAACATCTCATTAGGGGTTAGCCAAGCTTCATTTTCCACGAAATTCAAAAGTGTAGTAAACCCCAATCTGACCCAATTTTGTATAATTTCTGGTCCCGTTTTTATGCCAAAGCCTGAAATAGCTTCACTTAATGGAGTTATTAAGCTAAAGAGGGGAAGAGAGCATCTCTTCAGCATGGCGTCACGTTTTAAAAGAAAACAGTTTAAAACCTTATATCTGGCTAGTTTAGGAGATTTGGGTATGGATAATGGAGAAGGAATTTTGGCTTCTTTACAGATTGTTTAAAAAAAAAATTTATAAACAGTACCTTACTCGAAATTAGATGTTTGAATCTCGAGAGATACTGAGCAAAATAAGCATGGTAATAATCTCTAAGGTTTGGGAGACCAAGACCTCCTTGTTCTTTTTCTTCATATAGAGTATTGATGGCTATTTGAGGTGTCTTTTTTGCCCAGACAAAGGCTAAGAACATAGATTCAATTTTTGAAAAGAAAAAGCCTGGTAACGAACATGGAATAGTGGAGAACAGAAAGTTGAATAGAGGAAGTACCGACATTTCAATTAATGCCACCCGGCCTAAAATTGACAAGGGTAGGGTATTCCAGCGGGAAAACATATCTTGAACTTTTTTTATTAAGGGTTCAAAATTCAAAAAATACAATTCGCTTACAGACGGCGTAAAATAGACACCCAGATATCTTTTAGGTCTATTACTAATACATTTTGAAAATCCGGGTGTAATTCGGGAATTATACTACCACAGAATAAAATCTCGGTTTTACTCTTATTTATTCGATACCCTCCAAGTGCTTCAAATTCTGCAAAAACAGAAAGAGCCCGTGCTTGTGAATGTATCTCAGGTTTAAGAAGAAGCATTATATCATCTGCATATAATTTGATTTTATCCATCGAGGCCATAGGTGGTAGAATATCTGCAGACTTCCGGATTGCCACCGCCAGTGGCTCTATAAAAAAGGCAAAGAGAACAGGGGACAGTGGACACCCTTGCCTTGTCCCTCTTTGCACTGAAATTGAGCCCACCATGGATTTGTTAATAAGCTCATGGGCTTTTGCACCTTGATACACATTTTTAGCTAAAGTTATAATTTGAGAGGGGATTCCCAAAAATTGTAAAATAAAAAAAAGTGTATCCATTACCACCAAATCAAAAGCCTTTTCTGCATCTAAAAGAAAAACTAAAGCCGGCACCTTGCATGTTTCAAAATAATCTAGGGCCTCAACCAAGTAGTGAGTGTTGGTGATGAGTTGCCGACCTGCGATAAAGCCATTTTGGTCTGAATGGATCAGTTGCGGAGATATAAGATTAAAACGTAGTGAAAGTAATCTAGTAATGATTTTGTAGTCCGAGTTTAACAAAGTGATGGGTCTATAAGAGTTAGGATAATTTGCTTCCTTTCCTTTTTTCAGGAAACTAACCACAGTCCCATCATAAAATGATGATGCAATTAAGCCACCTTCCAACACAGAATTAGATAATAAAAGTAATAGTTTAGAGAGGGACGAAAAAAATATAACAAAAAATTCTACAGGAAAACCGTCTGCTCCGCATGCCTTACCATGTGGCAGACTATTACCTACCGCTTTTAATTCATCCTCCGAAAACGAGGTTGCCATTGCTGCTTGATATAAATAAGAAAGAGTGGGTAAATTATACTTGTCTAAAAAATTGTTTAATCTATTTTGATCCATGATATGGTGTGAAGTATACATTTTCTAATAATGAGACAACATAATCTGCCCTATCTCTGCTGCATCTGAGGTATCAATATCATTGATTGGAGATTTGAGAGACCGGATTACATTTGCTGCCGCTTGTTCTTTGACTTTCAGAGGCCATAGACATGTTGCTGCTGTGCACAGGAACAGATAACATCACGAGAAATGGCATAAAGGTGATTAGCAGGAGGTGCTTAGTGACATGTAAATGAGCACTACTTCCCGTCTCCAGCAAGCGACATACATATGTGTAATGGTGCGGGGCTCTAGGCCCCCATGTGTAATTAAAAAGGACACAGACACCATTAGATACTGGTTAGAACTGTCCCAGGGCACGTGCACCAGGCCCCTTTTATTATCAGGGTCACATGTCCTGTGATACCTGTGTTGGATGGGTGTGGGGTAGGGTGTGAGCCAGCACTTTGGGAGTGGCTGGTACATGGAAACAGTAGACCAGTGACCAGCAGGCCACTTCATCCCTCCAAAACCTTATTCAAAACCGGACCAACCAAGTCCATCCTGTGGGAGAGAATAAAACAATAAATAGGAACTTCCGCTGAGTCTCTTCAGCTGCTTGCTGAAACAAAACAATGTTACGACTACAACTAGGATCACCAGTTCTGCTTGGCACAGTTCTGTGTTGCCATGTGGGTCCAGTCCTCCTTGTACTCAAGATGTGGAAGTAGTCACCAATGTGTTTCTCTGTACATCCCTCTCACCAGGATGCCCCTCTCGCGGGTGTTCCTCTCTCACGGGATATTCCGGAGCCCCTCTTCACCAGGCTTCCACTGGACTGGGTGTAATTAACTGTGTCACTCCAACACTAACCTCTAGGTACATGAAGGAAGCACTACAAGTCCCATCTTCAAGTTCCTAGCTCCACCTGAAGGGTAGTTGTTTCCCAATGTGATTACTCTTGCCACTTAGCGTGAGATCTTTGTCGTCCTGGGTCCTGCAGAAAAGCGGCTGTAGACTAATTTCTCATGGCGGACCCATTCTCACCTGCATCCCTGAGGCCTTTGCCCCTTGGATCTCTACAGTCTGTTGTGGAGTGGTCAGATCCTCTTCTTTCGAATGTTCGCGCACTCTCGCCATCAAGTCTTCTGTCCGACCTCAAAGGTGGTTGGCACAAATGGTCCAGCTAGCTGACCTCTGCCGTCTCCTTCACAAAAAGGAGCTTTAGAGGGAATTTCCACAGCCAGGTCATGCTCCACCCATCAATCATTTAATCAACAAAGTCCTGGCTTGTGGGAGGGCAACTTTAAGTTTAAACAAAGGATACGGTGTTAAGGGGGTGTCTACCTCCACCCAGCCACTGATAACTTTTTCTGTCTAAACCTGTTCTAGGTACCCAGATTTTTTTTTAAACCCCAAAAAAGTCAGCAAACTCTACAAACATATTCCCTTAATAAAGAAAAGGTGGATATAGGCCACATCAAAAAGTAAGTGAAAGAGTGAGAAAGCACCTGACGTGCGCTACTCCAGTGGACCTACTGGCAGGTTCTCACCAGCATGCCCACATCTATCATCATCGTTTGCTTTCTCACTGAGAGTAAAGCATTTGTGTCCAGTAAAGAGACAGAAAATGTGTAAGACTAGAAGTGGATGTATCCAAACCAGAAACACCGTGAACTATACAGGACAGTGTGTCCCAGAATTAAAATTGAGTTAAGTCTCACATTTGGTTTTGCCCTATTTATTCACACTTGTGAGCTTACTCAACATTAAACGCACAGCATGTTGCAAACCTTGTAAAAGTAGGCCAACATGTTTCATTGCCTCTGTAGCATTGTGGCAATTTCATCTGTGTGCAAGGTTAGTATTTGCCTCACTGGACAACTGACTCTTGTATGAGGAGTGGCGGATAGGAGCCAAGGTTGCAGGTACTAGCTTCCACCGTACCAAAATGGTGTTTATGCAGCATACATCCCTTTATTTCTTTTGATGCTCACATTATACCTCATACACACATCAGACGCACACTGTCTCGTTGCTGAGTCACCAGGTTTGCTTGGCGTTATGAAAACTCATTGCTAGCCAGGTTCTCCAAGTGCCACCGATGTTTTCAATGTACTGTGCTCCATTCCAGATGTTCTTGCACTCAGTCATCTAGTTTGTGAGTTGTCAGATCACTCACTCCTCTCTTCTTTTCTCCTTATCTTGCAATTTCGTCTACAGTGGCGTCATACCACAAAATTTCCTCCTTCTGGTTCTTTCACTTCACGACGCGGTCTAGTCCCACCAGGTCTTGCACTTCTTCTCTGACCAGACCCCACCATGTGAGTTGTACTTCACACGGATCTCCCTGGTCCTGTCCTACCCTAGGACAATGCATACTCTTCTTTCGGTGGCCAGACCTGTTGTCACAACCTTCTTACCTTCACTACTTCTCGATGGACATTGAAAATTGTAAAAAAGCTGAAAAAAACAAGCAAATGAGCAGGAGGCAGGGCCGAACTAGTTCAACTGTGGCATTAAGAGAAGGTGGGAAGAAGGAATGCTATAGTAAAATCCAAGCAGCTATGGAACCAAAGCTGAACACAGGCAGGAGGTAACAGAGCAGAAAACCAAGAAAAAAATAGTCGTCCCCCCAAAGAACAGTTAAAGAACCACAGGGCAATGAGACAGTACTTAGTCCCCGGCTACCTGGGAGGAACGCAAGAGAACAAACATTTGAAATGCAATAGGCCTCACAATTATTGGACTTCGAGCTATTGGCATTGTAAATGGCAATGTTTTTTACTTATTTGTTATGCAGTTTATGTATGTGATGAGTTGTAGAGTTATATGGGTTGGAGTGAATTAGTTAGTTGTGTAATTGTTTGTCCTGGATTTGTGTGGTGTCGAGTGGATTTAAATTATGTGCCATGGTGTGCTGTGGAAATATGTGATATTGATTGTACTGGAATTATGTGGAGTGGGATTGTGAGTTTTGGAATGTAATTATGTGGAATTTTATATTGTTTTGTTGAGTGAAATGCAGTGGACTTTAATGATGTGGTGCTCTGTTGAGGGCTGCACAAAAGCGCCTATAAATAATACTTTTTAAAATGACATGATGTAAATGGCCACACATTAATACACCTTAATAAAAGAAATAACTTTATTGTGTGTCTTTTTTTGTAGAACTTTGTACAGCATTCTTATTACTTAGTGAGTCATGTAGCGCCGCTCGACAGGAACCTTGAAATAATTATTAAATGCTATATGTGGCACAGGCTATCCCTTAGCACAGGAATATCCTATGCATTGCAAAAGCAGGAACTTTGCATGATGATGCAACTGTGCTTGATGAACAAGACTTCCTATGCGCGCACAGATATGCGTTTTCTGTGCTCTTACTTTGTTTTCTCTGTAGGTTTTAACAGCTCTATACCTAGAAAGGCCATTTCAGGGCCGGCTTTAGTGCTGGTGGCGCCCAGTGCAACAATGTTTGTTGGCACCCCCAATGACCAGCTCCACCATGGAATATCTCACTATCACCCTTTAACAGTGCCCCTCACGTCTCCATAACCACTCTCTCTCCAATGCATTTCTTTTGTTTTATAGCGCCACTCATACCAGTATCGGGTGTCAGAGCATGTTACATCACACACACATTACACAGAGACAATCAATCATATGTCAGTAAATCAGTGTATAGGAAATGTTACATCGGACAGAGGCTAACAGGTGTAGAAGTCACATGCCACCCATACTGCTAGGCTGTATAGTTAAAGAGTGCTTGGTCTGGAGAAGCACAAACTCAGAATTTAAAAGTAACACCATGGTTAGGGGTTGTCTTTACTAATAATTGATTTCAAGCCAAATTTACCCTTTAGGCACCATTAGAATAATAAAATAATGGGGGAAGAAATCATAACGCTCTAATCTATACTTTGTACTTTTCATGTAGCTCTTAGATGACAGTTAATACCTCACTGTTCTTTATTAGGATTTAAACTTATAAACTGCAAGTAAAAAAAGGATCTCACTGACAAAAGCTGTAACCCACTAACCTATTTACATTATGTGCACTGTGTGATCTGGATGGTACACGTTCCTAGCAGCAGGCATATTAACCCTTTCAGATACCTTACTTCCACTATGGAATCTCCGATCTCTGCTGGAAAAACATTAATCATCGGAGTTATTTTGTCACTTTTATTGTTAACTAAAGCAAATCAAGACAGGTTTTGCCATTATCAAGGATCAGCAGCCAAGTATGTATTGGTTCCAGTGGCCCAGTGTGCAGTGGACCCACAACAGGAAATACCTGTACACTTAGGGCATCCCACAGAAGTATACAAAAATGATGGATGAATTGCTTGAACTAATCACATCCACTGATATTTACTCAGGGCTGCAAACCTTGCCACCTTTAATGTGTAATGTACCCCAATAAGTGGCAAGCGTGTGTCCAGACATGTGTCTTCTTAGAAGTGGGCGTCACTGGTTGGCAATGGCTGGCACCAATGTCCAAATAGGGACCCTTTTTCCAGTCAAGTCAGGGAAAGAGGGCTACCCCCTTTGATAACCCCTGCTCAACCCTGTGAAAACGTAGCATGAGCAGTTAGGCCTATCTCAGAGGCAGTGTGTGAGGCATTTATGACCATGCACAATAAGGCGGTAACAATACCACAAATGGACACTACTCAAGTAGGTATAGAAAAATAGTATCTTTATCTAAGGTTTAACTCAAGACTCTCAAAGTGTTTGAACAAGCCACACTGCATGTAAATCAGTAGGGACTTAAGAATGCACTAAAGCATCCACAAGAACGTGGCGCTAACTGAGTTCAAGGCCAGGGCCTATGCGACCCATTGCGCACCATGTACCTGCCGTTGGAAGGGGACACAGCACGCAGCTTCTCGAAGAAGCAGAGATGGTGACAGGCGGACTCCCAGTGACCACAAGTCTTGGCTGCATGCACCCACAATGATTTGGGCACTCAGAGACAGGAGGGCTCTCAGAGGCAGCAGCACGCGGCTGCGGCGGCCCGGGCTTGTGGTGGCGACAACTTGCGTTGTGCAGCTCTTTGGGGGGCACAGAGTGGCAGCATCTCTCTCTTAGCTGCGGCGGCACACAAGGTGATAGTGACAATCTTTGATGATGGTGAACAAGATGCGGGCACACAGCGGCGGCATCTCTCACTCACCTGCGATGGCCCACAGGACAAATCAAGATGAGGCAAAGTTGGCAAAGGTGCGGGCACTCAGCAGCAGCATCTCTCTCTGAGCTGCAGCGGTCCACGGGCCAAATCACAGTGATGCAAAGTTGGCAAAGGTGCGGGCACACAGCAACAGCAGCTCTCCTTTAGCTGTGATGGCCCACAGGACAAATCATGATGATGCAAAGTTGCCAATGGTGAGGGCACTGAACGGCAGTAGCTCACTCTTAGCTGCGACGGCACACAGGACAAATCATGATGATGCAAAGTTGGCAAGGGTGCGGGCACTCAGCAGCAGCAGCTCTCTCTTAGCTGTCGGGGCTTTCAGGACAAATAACGATGATGCAAAGTTGGCAAAGGTGCGGGTACTCAGTGGCAGCAGCACTCTCTTAGCTGCGGAGGCCCACTGGACAAAGGATGATCTCGACCAGGCTGGCACAACTGTGGGCATGCAGCGGCTACAGCTCTCTCTTAGCTGCGGTGGCCCACACAGATTCAGCGAAGGTTCCAAAGGTTCAAATTAAGGCAGTCTTTTGGCGGCGGCAGCTCTCTCTTAGCTGCAGTGGCCCACACAGATTCAGCGAAGGTTCTGAAGGTTCAAATTAAGGCAGGCTCTCAGTGTTGACAGCTCTCTCTTAGCTGCAGTGGCCCACACAGATCCAGCAAAGTTCTTAAGTTTCAATAAAAGGCGGTCTCTCAGCAGCGGCTACTCCCTCTTAGCTGCAGCGGCCCACACACACTCAGCGAAGGGTTACCAGTCTGTGTTCCTCACATTAGAACTAGAGGCTTCGGATTACTTGACGGTGGCCTAACCTGCAAGTACAATTCTTCCCACAGGAACACCGACGGCTGACGGGGTGAAGTCTAATGTCCCTGAGACTTCAGCAGAAGGCGTTATCGATTCAGGCCCTCGGGTAGTTTCTGCAGCAAACATGGTGAAAGTTTCAAAGTCCTTTCCTCTGTTCACCCAGCCAGAGTTTTGTCTTGACATCCAGAAGGAACACACTTGAAAAAGGTTTCAGCGCAGGGTTTTACTTCTAAAAAGTCTTTGTTCTCTAAAGTATATATATAATAATATATAATAATATATTAATCCACATTTGTAAAGCGCACAATCACCCGTAAGGGTGTCTAGGCGCTGGGGGCCGCCGGGAAGATTAAGCGAGCTATTGCCCAGAGTCACATGGTGCTGGGCTAACCTGCCGCCGGAGCCGGGGATCGACCCCTGATCCCCAGATTCCTGCGTCAGTCGCCCTGGCCGCGGAGCCACACCTCTCCCTTTGTCACAAATCACTGAATCCAGCCAGATCCAGTCTGGTGGAGTCGGGAAGCACTTAGTTTACCTAGTTTACAAGGTGACATCCTGTCCTTTCAGAATGAGGGGGTCTGCTATCAGATGCCCGTGGAAGGTGGAGCCATCATTCACCTTTCCAGGCACAGCCCTGCTCAGATCAAAGAGTCACCCCTCCCCATGCTCTGCATGCTGATCTCTCTGTCCAGCCAGGTCTGACCCAGCTGGCCCTGCTGCTCCAAAAGAAGATGGCCAATACACAAACTAGCAAAGCCTACAGGAAAGCTTAGGCAAGAAAATACCTTGTTTCCAGGAGAGGCATTTTCGAACATGGGATACATAAATGGTCCTTACTAAAAGGTGTACCTCACTGTCCTGAGCTTTCCTATCAGGTTCCTGGGGTCAGATAAGATTATGGAAAGTAATCCTCAGCCTGCCCATTCCGGCCTATTAGATTGAATAGCTTCAAAATTGTAAACAGTGAAATGGAGGGTAACTTGCTATTAGAACATGCTACACAGACCGAGGCATTATGAATATCCCAATGTATACAGTCATCTTTACACAGGGAGCATTAACGCTGTGGCACTGATTAGCATATTTTCCCTATCAGCTTACAGTCTTCTTCTTAGCCATCTGGTCAATCTGGCCCAAATCCTGTGTTTTTAAAAAAAAATTCCTTTTCTTTAAGTTATCCTCATATTTCTCCTTTTGTGTTGTCAGTGGCGATGGCTTCTTTCTTTAGCTTTAGTGTATTTCCCTACAGATCCTGCAATGTTTTTTTTACATTTCCATCAAAACGGTCTTTGGCAGTGCTCCTCATTCACATCCTGGTTTGTATATTTTCTTTGTTCCAAACAAAGTCATCCAATGCCTTCAAGTGAGCAGTTTATGGCAGGCACACCATATTACCTTGAAAGAGGAGAGACTTCAATTATTAGTAAACAGTCACTCCAAGTAGCTTTTTACAATTTATTTTCATGAGCTTTAAACTCGCTTTGCTTCTGCACATTAACTATGGTCAAGTTTTATTATTTTACCAACATTGCCTGTTTATTTCTCCCTGCTTGTTTTTGCGCGTGTAATCTTCATTTCTTACTCGCCTCTGTCCTGATATGTATCTATTATCGTGTATCAACGCATACGCTTTCAAGGTATCCGGGTCTGGTGGCTTAATGGGCCAATGCATCCACTGCAGGATCCTGTGTTTGACCTCATGGCCACGTTCAAATCTCAGCGAGTATACTCAGTCTTTCATCCTTCTGAGGTCAATAAAATGCGTAACATTGAGTTGGGTAACAATGAACATCTTTTATTTAGCACCAAGATAGCGTTCTGGGTGAACGTGTCCTTGAAAAATATACATGCTATGTTAAGGGTGTGCTGCTTACAGTAGGTGCACGCCTCATTATTTTCCTTGCCACAGTAATTAAAACAAGAGCTTCAGCCTCCCACAGAAACTCCAAGCAAAAGTTAGAATAGAAGCCTCCCATCCCTCCAATATGGCACATCCTGTAATCACCAGTCAATAAAAGGAGCAACCACTCCTTAGGAAAATCTGTTGTTTTGTTTCTGCAATACTTCGATTGCTGCGTGGATGAGATTGCAGGTAATTGAGGAGTTTGGTCCTGTAATAGCGGATTTGGGCTCCCGTGGGGTCATGGTATTGCTGGGCATGCCTGGGTGACCTTCCCTTGTTAATATATTATGTTTATTGAATTGCGCTCCCCGGTGTTGGTAGTCCTGCTGGAGCAGACTCGGCAACGCAGTAACAGTCTGCGGGTTTGGGTCTTTGGTCATGCCTTCCCCTGTGGTGGTTTTGCTTAAGCGCACTTGGGGGTAGGTTGCAAACATTTAAATCCTGGCTGCTGCGTTGTCATCTTTAGTCCCACATGGGAGTCCATTGGGGACATGGGGCAGTCACAGTTTTCCCTGCTGGGTGAGCAGGCATGGATCTTGTTGGGCTGGGCTTTACGATTGCATGAGTGGGCAGGCCTATTGGTCAGATCTGCATTCCCAGGCAGCCTCATAATGGGGTTTCATTGTGTTTGGGTGGCATGCACTCCTGGCTTACATGGAGGCGTTCGCCGCATTGAATTCTTGGCCTGTTCCCTTGGCAAACCATGGCGCTTTCAGCGTCATTGGTTTTTGTAGTGGTCTAGTTGACCGGAAGAGGGCAACACAAGACCCCTGGCCCAAACGGGCCTTTGCACAATTCAACAACCTCTGGCCAGAGGGCATAAATAAATGGGTGGAGGGTGATCGTGACTTCCGACCCAATTAGTGTGAAACAGTGTGGTGTCGTCCTTTCTGCACTGCGATAGCGCTGGCCCCAAACGCTTCATTTCTCAATCATCACACTGTTGACGAGGATGGGCACTCCTGTCATCGACTGTCGAGGAGCCCGGTGCCTCACCTGCCCCTTGGTGCCTACTCCTGGACCGTCAGCGCAGCAGAGTGGCGTGACGAAGAGTGCACCAAAGTCCCTCCCCATACTGCAGGACTCACTGCTGCTAACACGCCGCAACCCCCCCAGGCTGTGCAGTGTGTCGCACACCCAACGCATGCCAGCAAGTCAAACTCTGTGGCGCCAGCAGTGCCCCCACCTCAGCCGCCCATCCAACAAGCTAGACACCCAGCCCAACAACTGCCCTCACAACACTCACAGATAAGTGCGCTACCACCATTCAGTGAACCCATTGACCCAGCCACCGCGTCCACAAGATGGCCATTCTGGATTAGCCGGCTAGATAACTATTTTACTGTGACACGGGAGACAGATGGAGCAGTAAAAAGGTCACTACTACTACACTTTGCAGGCGATGAGAGACACAAGCGATTTGCCCATCTTTCAGACACTTGTGCGCCTATCGACTAAGATGCAGCAGTCAGGGCCCTGATAGCGCATTTCAAACCTCAACTAAACCTGGATTACAAGCGGTTTAAGCTGAGTCAAGCTCGACAGAGAGGAGGAGAATCAATATACACATTCCACTCATGTCTGGGTGAGCTGGCAAGCACCTGCACGGATAATCACCAGAACAAAGAGGTGAGGGCCCAAGTGATCCAAGGGTGCCGGAATAAAATACTCAGTACCCTTACCCTTCGCCAGCCAGGTATTACACTGGAAGATATCCTCATCTTGGCCAGGTCACTCAATCTATCCAATGCCAAAGCGACTGCAAGGGATATTGCGATCACTCAACTAGGAGAAAAGCCAGCGACAGTCAAGACCGAGTGAGTGGATGCGAACAAGCCCCAGGTCAGAGGCACCCGAGGATGGTGAGAGTGAAGGAGTATTCAAAACTCTTGCTGTGGATACTACGGCAGGGAAGAACATCTGCAGGAAGAATACGCAGCACAAGGGTGAATGTGTTCCAAATGTGGCACACCCAACCACTTCGCAATATCATGTAGAGGAGGCCCACAAAGTCAAGGACCCAGAGGGTGGCAGCCGCCAAGGGCAGTCAAACACCTGTCATTGGAAGAACCCAAAAATCGAAGAACGACCCGGATGCCTACCAAACAGAATCACTACCTTGAAGACTCCTCGACTGACAAAGAGGGTGAGTGCTATCTGATATAATTTGCAAGTGACCTCAAGTGAAAGAGGTGGCGACAACCCACTTGTGCCATAGGCATTGCAGGGTCACAGGTCATCGTGCTAATAGACACTGGAGCCTCGGTGAACGTGATGGGGTACCAACACCATAAGCGGCTCAACCCACGATCCACACTATCGCCATTGCATGTCAGAATCCTCACATATGGCAGACGGACCCCTCTGATGCTAAAAGGAACAATGGCCGTTCAAGTCAAAGCAGAAGGGAGAGGGGTCACCACCACATTCCATGTGTTGACAGAGAAGCAGACATTCTGGTGGGCAGCCACACACCTGAAGACCTTGGCCTAGTCACATTCGCCAAATCGATCAAGACATCACAAACAGAAGACGTCCTAAACCTTTTCCCACAGCTGTTCAAAGGCGTCTGGTGCATAAAACAGCCCCGATCAAACTGCACATTGACCAAGCTGTAAAATCAATCAATAGCCCTGAGGCACAGACAAATACCATTCTACCCTTAAGGCTGATAACTACACTGAAGCCGAGGAGAGCAAAACTCTTTACATAAAGTCGGACTGGTCCTGGCTACCGAGTGCCTTGAATGTCAGGACAGAAAAAGGTGTAAGAGAATGACAGGATATAAACCGTCTCGCTGACCACAAAAATAAAGGTGACACCCGTGCATGGAATGTAGAGGCTCTGGCACTAAATGTAGACATCTGCACATCGAACATAGAGGGTTTGGCCGCAAAAGTGGACGATCATGAATTCCTAACATATATTGGAAGATATCAGATGATCCTCTTTCTAGAAACATGGGCACAGGAGGAAATTAAGTTACCAGCATACTTATGCTATAGTAAACCAGCAATTAAAACAAAATTGAGGGGGCGAGCAGCAGGAGGTTTGGCCATATATGTTTCAGTGGCCTTAAAAATAAAGATCGAAGACGTGTAAATTAACCATTCAAACATTCAAGCAATTAAGGTCTGGCCAGTTAGCACAGGAAATAAGATCCCTTCTTTGATTATAATAAATGTATACATTCATCCTCTTGGCAGCAAAAAAAAAGATACAATAGAGATAATACTGAGCCTATTAATAACATTAAGCACGATGATTCCAGTCCCTTGGATAATCTTGACAGGGGATTTCAATATGAATTTCTTCCATGGGGCGTCTAGGGATCAAATATTGGAGGAGATTGATCAATTTTGGCATATCCCGGCAATTGATGCAACTAAACAACGATTAGATAAAATGGGTAAAGATACAGTGATAAACCTGGAGCATCATGGCCATCGAGTTTTGAATGGCCGAGTGAATCCGGACATCCCGGCTCAGGCGACCCATTTTACGGCACAATCCAAAGCTGTTATTGATTAAAATTTAGTGTCTCTCCCATTATACCAATCAATAATAAGCTATAATGTGGTAAATTGACTGGAAAGTGATCACCAACCACAAATGATCAGCCTCAATCTTCATATTACCCGACACGAACAAAGCTCCCCTCAGTTAGGGGAACCTATGGGTCTGACTTATAGAAGGATAAGCTGGACTGTAAATAATATACAAAAGATCGAACAGCACGCAAGAGACCAGTGGGAGGAAGAGTTAAATGGAATAGATCAAAATCCATTGGCCCTCTGGGAGCAGTTCATAACTAATCTAGTGGAGAAAAATGCTGTGCGTTCAAAATGCATGGTAACATCGGCTACATCTTTTCCCAAAAAAAAATGACTGTTCAACTTAAGATAGCGAAAAGGAAATTGAACAATGCGCTGAGGGTCCTTAGAAATCAACCATCCTCTAATGTCAGGAGTACAATATTACCAAAACTGAGGTCACTCTATAAAAAAGAAGTATGGATACAAACAAAAACTGAGCTTGATCTGTTCTGGTGTAAAATTAATTATTCAGCATAACGTAAAGATGCATGTGAATTTTGGAGACTGGTCAATCAAGCCAATGTTGGGAAACCACAAAACTGATGTCAAATTTATCGGAAGAAGTCTGGGAGAAGCATTTGGCATCAATGACAGGTTACACAGAAATATGATAAAGCCAACAGAAGTAAATGCAGTAGAAAATACAAAGGTCAATGATAATGAAAGGAAAAACACCCAGCAAATGATTCAGTGGACAACTGTGGAAAAAATTATAAGTTCCAGCAGACGGAGTAGTGCACCAGGGCCAAATGGCCTCCCACAAGCACTATTTAAAGAAAATCCACAATATTGGGCAAAGAACTTGTCAAACTTGTTCAATAATGTTTTATGCAAGGAAGAAGTCCCAGACAAATGAAGGGGCTCAATTTTGGCTCCGATTTACAAAGCTGGTCAAGTCTCAGATCCTGCTAACTATAGACTTATTGCTAAGTGTCTGCTAACAGAACTCACGGACTGGGTTGCTGCCAGTAATTTACTCCCAAAAAACCAAAACAGGGTTTATTAAAGGCATGGGGACTATTATTAATATTGAAATGCTAGTTCTTATCATGGAAATGACCAGAAGCTCTAAGATGAACCTTCACTTATGTTTTATTGATTTTAGCTCAGCTTTTGACACAGTGCACAGAAATATTCTTTGGAACAAGTTAACGAAAATGGGAATCTCACCGAGTTTGTTGAGAGCGATACAATTGCTATATACTAATACTTGGACGAGAGTAAGGTTGGGCCAAGGCACAGTTTTGTCCACAAAAATGGTGATAAGGGACGGGCTGAAGCAGGGGTGTGTTTTGGCCCCAACCTTATTTAACTTGTATTTAGCTGGGATTTCATCAAGGCTTAGTGAAATTAATTCTCTCTCTCCGACTGTTGCAGGTTTTAATATTTCACATTTACTTTATGCCGATGATATTGTTTTAATAAGCTATACCAAGGTGGGTCTGCAGAGATTAATTAATGAAAGTGCACAGTACGCCTCCACTCATGGCCTAAAGATTAACTTAAAAAATACAAAAACAATGCTGTTGACTAGAGGGTTGGCTGTAAGACCAAAATTAAGAATGGAGGGGACTGTATTAGAATCTGTCACTGAATATAGATATCTGGGTGTTGGACCTGGCCTCGTGGCGTGGTCCTACCCCTCCCGCATGGCAGGCCCTAGACGACATCGGCCCTCCATCGACCCGCTGTCGCCCCCCGGACACCACTCTCAACGAACTCTCGACGAGAGCCGCCCGCTGGCACACCCCGGCTCTCCCCCCCTGGAAACCGGCTTGCCCCAACTCTGCAGGTCCGGTCACCACCCCGGGCCACCCTTTCAGGCCCGACTCCATCTTGGGCCCATCGCGTCCCGAGCACGTGGCCTCGGCCCGACCCCGGCCGCGGCCCCAGCGAAGCCCCGACATCCTGGCACCAGGATCAACCCAGGTGGTAAAGTGGCCACTTGGCGGATCCCGGAGAAGAGGAGTTTCGATGGCCCTCCAGCCGTCCCCGGACGCCTGGTATCGATCGCCCTCCGGCCTCCCTGGGCTCTGGCTCCACCCCCCTGCTGGGTGTCTGGACACCTTCATCCCGGCCCCTCTGCCCCCCAGGCGCGAGGTTCCGGACATCAAAGGACTCCAGTCCTATATCTGGGCCAGCCCTGGATCAGGAAGTCAGTTGTATCTGGGAGTCGAAGCCCTGCTGACCTCGTCGCGGCTGATCCTGATAAGATCTCTTGAACCTGGAACCTGGAACCTCTGAGCCCTGCTGACGCTGTCGCGGCTCCACTACGCTGAACCATCCTCCGAGCCCTGCTGACGCTGTCGCGGCTCTGCCAAGCTGAACCATCCCGAGCCCTGCTGACGCTGTCACGGCTCCACTAAGCTGAACCATCCTATGAGCCCTGCTGACGCTGTCGCGGCTCCCCTAAGCTGAACCATCCACCGAGCCCTGCTGACGCTGTCGCGGCTCTACCAAGCTGAACCATCTTCGGAGCCCTGCTGATGCTGTTGCGGCTCCCGGCACCCCCCAGCTCGAGGATTGAGAGCTGTGCGCAGGGTTTCCTAGTACCCACTGGTACCAAGACTGTCCCGCTACCCCCTTCCTCGGACATTGAGACTTTGTTGGGATCCCCCCATCCCCCTTGTACATATTGTTGCGGAACCTTGCCTTTATTCCTTATATAAAGACTCTTAACTCTACCCTTGTGTGGTGTCCCTCTGTGGTGGTGTGATTGCTTGGCTGTTACGACAGTAGGAGAGGAGCCTCGCCAAAGAGGCCTCTCGACGGCGCTCGGCCAATTCCATACGGAAAGGTGGGTTTCGGGGCGGCAGTCAGACATCTTCTGTCTCCCCTGGAATCGCCTTTCTAACACTGGGTGTTATAATAGATGCTAGGGGCACGGGTAAAAACCAGTGTGCTGCACTACAGAGAAGAAACAACTCATTAATTGCTGCATTTTCCAAACTTTAGAATAACTTAAAAGGACTTCCCCTTAACCAACTATTAAGAATTATGTCAGTTAAACATGTGCCAACTCTTGCATATGGAGTAGAGACCTTAAGAGGTTGTGCTGACAACACCATAGATAAGCTAGTGACAGGGACCTACCGACGCCTGTTTACTCTTCTGTGACATTCTTCACCGGCACAAAAATCCGACTTGAGTTCGGACTTAAACGACAGAACCTAAATAGCTTAGGAGCTTATTTAAAATTCTGCCATAAAATTAGAAGGGATAATAATTCTTCGCTTATGACAGTGGTTTGGGAGGCAATATGCGATAATAAACATAAACAGGCCCATGAATATTTCAAACTGGCGATAGATACGTTCAATGCGGAACAAATATGGGTCTTACCTCTTTCACAGGTGGCTTTTAATAAAGTTATAAATGGGTGCAGCAAAAAATTGTCGTCTTTATGGGATAAAGCAGTACTGGCAAAGAGATCCCATGCATGGACAGTTATTGCTTCGTACGGCATGCTAAAACCCCAAAGATACTTAGGAGACTCAAATAGCCAAAGGGCAAAGCTGAAGCTGATGAATCTCCGAATTGGAAATAGCCAATTTCATGGAGACGCCCCTACATGGAAATTGATGAGTAGTGAGAGGGTGTGTTGCCTCTGCTATTACAAGAGGGAAGACATTGGCCAAACATGTTTTAGTGGGGAGGAGAAGATGGCGGCCGGTCAGTGAGTCCGGTCGGGAGCTCCGTGTTGCTCCACGCTGAAATGACTTAATACTCTGCAAGACACCAGGAAAATGCACACAACTACAGCGCAGTGACATCGCGCTTTCATGAGGGTCTCGTATCTGCTTGTTTTACATTCCTCCGCGCCTGACTGATTGAACTGAGCGACGTGGCAAAAAAAATCACCCGGACTCCGACCCGTCCAAACACTTTTTGGAACGGAGCAGTTTTTTCACCGACCATTACCCTCCATCATCCTGCAAACAGAGGATCGGACATACCAGGGGGGGGATGCCCAAAACAACCTGAAAACGTGGGTTCACCTGTCGTATCTCGCCTGAAAAGCCCGGCGCTTCCTGGATCCGCGCACCAGATACACCCCGGCTGGTGGGAGGCGGCTTCCGAGGCACACAGGAACTGCCGGAGGGCAGCGGGCAGAATAGCCGTCTTCTTCCGGGGGAAGGGAGGAGGCGACAGAGCACACAGTAGCGGAAGCGGAGGGAGTGAAACTAAGTCGGTGTTCCATGCGGGGGTGAAAAGACGCGCAACACCCCCGGAGGGCCGGGTCAAAGCTTCTGGAGCAGCAGTGGGGCCCGCCATAGTCTCACGGAAAGCAGAGACTGAAAGGAAGAGTTCCGGGGATTCCCCTGATCAGCACATGAGCCGGGTAAGCTGGGTGCAAGATCGGAGGGTGGAGGGAGCGGAGCGAGCTGAAGACGCAAGGGGAAAGATCGGATGCCAGAAACAAAACACAAAGCAGAAACAACAAGTTATTTGCTTTGGGACAGCTTCTTGTACACCTTGTGAGGAGGGGGGCGAGAAAACAGTTGGGGGCACAGGAAAACCAAACAAATTCCCCTCCACTGAGGTAGCTCATGCCGTTGAGGAAAAATGAGGCCAGAGCTCAGAACCAAAGGGAAGATCCTCCTACTGCTTAAGGAATAGGCAGTTTTTTAAAACAACTCAACCACCACTCACTAAATACCCCGTTATCCCTCGCAGCACAATAAGAAAAACAAAGAAATCCCCTAAAGTTCAAGCAAAGGCAGGCAAAAGAACAATACAATTGGGGGGGTATAGTGGACGAGCGTGAGGGGGCTGACTGCGCAAAAATCAAGATAACTCCCTCATTAAGATCTTTCTTCAAATTACAAATCAAGCCCAGGGTAGGAAACGGGACCAAAAATCACAGTTTAAGTCACCTAGCTCAGAACAAAAAAGGATGGGGGATCCTCCTGTTTCAACACATACTCCCTCTAGGCTCCCTACAGGCCCAGCAGTGTCAACGAGGGGGCAAGCAGACGCATTTAGTCCAAACCCAGCCCAATGTCTGGGCCAAACCGAGACACTAACCCAAAGTCAAATGAAAACCTCCACTGATATATTCCTAGAAAAAATGCTAGAAGAAATTAGGTCAAGATTCGAGATCTCAGAAGGGAATCAAAGCATGATCCAGGATGCCTGCGAACTACTAGACACAAAGCTAAACGCCCTAGGAGAAAGGGTAACAGCAGTAGAAGCTGAAGTGGTCTCACTAAGTAGAAGAGTAGAGTCAAACCAGAAAGAAATTAGAACACTGAGGGCAACTGACAAAACTATCACCGATAAGCTCAAAGCATTGGAAAATCAATCCAGATGATGTAACCTAAGAGTTTTAAATGTACCGGAAGGCCGAGAAGGCACAGCTATAAAGAGATTTATCGTCACTCTACCCTAGGAATTTTTTTCCATGGAGTAAAGACCTTGGATTAGAAGACGAAATCCAGCGGGTGCACAGGGATCCTTTTGGAAAAGGCAAGGAGAGAAAAAATCTGAGGAAAATATTGATTAATTTCCGAACATACTCCCTCAAAGAAAAAATCTTAAGTGAAGCTTTAAAAACTGGATCATACAATAAAAACGACTGGTCCTTTAGGGTACGTTCCGATATAGCCAAAGCAACACAAGACAAGCAGTGAGATTTGGGGCAGATGATGCCTGAGTTGAAATCCCTTGGCGCTACAGTCCAAATGAAATTCCCGGCCTCCCTCCGGATCATGTGGAGGAATAAAATGTATAACATTAGGGACCCTAAAGAAGCCGAATCATTCCTGGAACAGATGCGCGACCAGACGCGTGATCAGACGCAGAATTAACACCACTGGAAAATCACACAAGAGTATTAGTAGTTTAAATTAAATAAAATATGGAGCTCAAAGAGGGCTATCAACAAAGCCCAGAGAAGAAAAGGGGAGGCTTCTCCAGGGAGGGAGGGACTTTTAACCTGCACACTACAAAAAGGGAAAAAAAAAGACAGAAAAATGCAGAGGAGATGGGAGCAAGTTAGGGAAAAAAAATATGTCCTCAGCATTACTCAAAGTTTAAGAAAAAGGGGGAATTCGGAGGCCGGCAAAAGGAAAAAAGGTAGAATAAAATGAAAAAAAAGATCTAAAATATGTGAAAATTATTTCCTGGAATGTTAATGGGTTGCGAACCAATAGTAGGCGAAGGAGAATGCTAGAATATTTAAAAACTATAGACAGTGAAGTTATAATCCTACAGGAAACACATCCGCTAAAAAAAGAGTGGGAAAAATTATGAAAAAATTACCCTGGGTTGATTCATATATTTGCACGGACCAAGATTGTGTTGTTAAGGGGGTTGCCATCCTCTTTAAAAAGTCGTTAAACGCGAAAGTGGAGCAAATAGAAACAGACCCAAAAGGAAGGTGGGCACTGGCTAAAGTAAGGATATGTAGCAATGTCTTAACTGTAGCTGGCTATTATGGTCCAAACATGGACGACCCAGTCCCTCTACAAACTCTATATTCACAATTACTCACGGTTTCATCACCCATCTTCCTAGGTGGAGATTTTAATATCATACTTGACCCGAAAGTGGACCGCTCCCCTAGTGGAAGACAAACATGTCTGCCAAAAATGAGAGACTGGTTAGGGGTGTGTAAAAGGGATCTGAGTTTAGTAGACATCTGGAAAGAAAAAGGTGATAAACAAAACAATTTTACATTCAGAAACAAAAAACTTGGAATACAATCGAGAATAGATTACTTTCTCGTGGACCAAGGGCTAGTTGAAAAAACATTAAAAGTAGAGCATATTCCTGCTTATCTCTCAGATCACTCGGCGGTCCTGATCACACTACAACAGAAGGATAGTAAGGAAGGTACAAGATGGACTATGGATCGCACAATCCTCTTAGACCCACAGATAGTTGAGCAGCTTAAAATAGAGACAGAATTCTTCTTTGAGGACAATAATGATAGTGCCTCAGTACAGACAACCTGGGACGCCTATAAAGCAGTGGTTAGGGGGGAAATCCTCAGTCTGGCAGCACATGAATCAAAGGGAATTAAACAAAAGATCTATAAATTGGAAAATAACATCAAAAATCTTGATCTACAAATATCTGCGGCAACATCCCCTTCCTGTAAAGAACGACTAGAAACGGATAGATTGAAACAAAAAGAAAGTATAACAGAAATTTGGGAAAATAAAGTTAGGGAGCCATGGGAAGCTAGCAAGCTCGCCGACTATGAGTATGGGGAAGGCTGTGGCAAGATATTGATTCGCCCTTGATGAATGAAATTTTCCTGGAAAAAGGCGACCTCCCAGAGTCTTGGAACAACGCCACAATCTCCATCCTTCTAAAGCCAGGCAAAAGCCCCAACAAATGCGAATCATATCGCCCAATCTCCATTTTGAACTGCGATTGTAAGATTTTTATGCAAATTATGGCAAAGAGATTGGGGGAAATAGCAGGGCCCCTAATAAATAGCAATCAAAAGTTTTTTTTAGCTGGAAGACACCTACAAGATTTAACACAATAACTGATTGGGGCCATAGACATAGCTATCAATGAAAAACTCCCTCTATCAATAATTACCATCGACGTGGCCAAAGCGTTTGATAGAGTTAATTGGACCTATCTGAACGAAATACTAAAGAAATTCAATCTGGGGATTAATATCCAGAATATGGTGGAAAAAATCTACAGCTCACCTAGGGCACAAATTCTAATAAATGGCAACCTTACTGCGAACATCCAGATTGTGGAAAAGTAAATTTTGCCATGTTCGGTGTCCCTACGTGTTCCCCATCTTATGTTATGTGTGCATGATTAATATGCATATGTATTCCCCATGTTCGATTAAAGACGCAATTATAGTTGTGTCCATCTCTAGTATGTCAGTTTCCAGCTCTCGTGAATACTACGAATATCAGGCCTATGTAAAGCTACGTTGCCACGTTTCTCAGTGTGCACGTTATTTCATTGTAAAGTCCCCGTTTCTAGGCCTCAAAAGGGCCTGGACACCAGATTCAGCTCCTGTCTCCTGAGCCCTCGCTGAGGAGCGATACAGCCCCCACCTGTGTTCCTGACCCTTCACTTACTTCCTGCCTCACAGTGCCCGGTTCAGCCTGGCTGTGCCTACGAGTCTGCCAAGAGTATGTTATGATTCTAGTTATCAGTCCAGCCCTCCTTCTCTGCATTCCTAAGCTACTGAATCGCATCAATAGTTTCCGTCATCGTCTAGCCTTTACGTCTCCATGTAAGAGAAATACTGTATTTATGGTCATTTAATATTCTTCAACACGCACTACATGTAGAATAATGCATGCACCAGTCTTAGAGTCTGTTAGCCTTTACCCCGATAACTTTTGGATTCTATCAACATGTTCTCTAAACATCAGATACTAGATAGTGTTAGGTACATGTTGCCCTGACTCTCCAGACTTCAGTCTCTGCTCCTAGCGCAGAAGTCATAGCCCCCAGCTTCTCATAGTAACACGTCATTGTTAGTTTGCGCGCACCATTAGGTTAGAGGTCCCGGCTCCTTAGGTAGCCCCCTCCATGTTTCCGCCCCATTTATGACATATTCTGTTACGTTTACATCACATGTCTATGTATACGCCTCCTGTTACACCTACTTTCACCCTTATCTTTCGCGACTGCTATTGACCACACCCACTGTTCCGCCTATTGTATGTATTGCAATGCAACTGTTTTAGTATATATGCTTGTACACTGTTATTAAATGGTACGCCGATTCCCGATCCTGATCCCTGTCCCCGGCAGCGCTGCCAGGAGCTGCCATCCTATTCCTATGCAGGTTGTCCTGTTCCTGTCCTTTATGCTGTATTAAACCTGCAAAACCCCTACTACCTCGAATCTTGACTCTTATTTATTGAGCTATCTGTTATTACTATGTCCAGTCAAACCTAGATCCGGTATTATTTATTTATATACCACATAATGGCGCCCGAATAGGGACTTGCCCTTTCCCCACGCGCCGGTGAAGCCACGTATGCCCCCTGACCCTCTGCAGCCGTGACGGAACTCTTCTGCGCACCGGCAGATATTTCTGCTTCAAGTATCACTCAGGCCCACGGAGGAGACGGAGGTTGCGGTCCAGCATCCAGACGAGGCGGTGGAGGAACGCGGCGAGTCCCGACCAGAGCCCAAGCCGAGAGTCCAAGGTCCGAGGTATCCGGAGGCCCACCCGTAACAGAAGTCCGAAGTTCGTCCGTCCGGCGTCGAAGCAGTCCAGTCCAGTCCGAGGCCTTCCGTTCTTGCTGCCCGGTGAGTACCGTTGCTGGGGTAGTATCTAGACAGGGTCAATCTAATTGTCTCTGGTCCGTGGGGTTTGGTGGTACACAGATCCCAAAACGAAGTGTCCACTTCGGTGGATGCGGGTCCTGACGTGTCTCTTTATGAGACCGGTAAGTTTCGTACTGTTTCAGCAGTGCATCTAGTTTCTGTTCTAGTCTGTTCTATTCTCGAGAAAATTCATGTATTCTGTTTTCCGTATTCCAGGTAGTATTCTGTTCGAACTGTTATTTTAAATGTTCTTCATGTATTTTAATGTCGTGGTATGAAAGTGGTGTAATTATCGTGTTCACTGTGTATTGTATTGTGTCTAGATTACAGTTCCGTCATGCCGTTGTTCTCGAAACTACGTCAGTTAAAAACCAGAAAAGGTCTGTTAGAAGCAGCAGTTCCTGTCCCGCCTAGGGACAGTCCAGGTCATTTTATGTATCAGAAGCATGGCATAAGTGCCATATTATATCTAGATTTATGGGTAGAGTATACCAAACAGTTAGAAGAAAAGTATAGATGGCCCGTATCAGGTACGTGGGATGCCGAGTGCATCATGCGAGTAGAGGAAGCATTATGGAAAAAGAAAGCCAGACAGTCACAGAAAGATGCCATCGAGTTATGGCGCAAAGAATCTCATAAAAGAACCGAAAAAGAAATCAGAAAGTCAGAATTAAGTAGAGAATCCTTAGAACGAGCCCGAGAAAGGGAATTAATCGAGATAGGTGAACGAGTCAAAACCGAACAGTCAGACAGACAGAGGCATGCCCTTATTAAGGGTATGTATCCTCTTCTTGCCGAGGGCTTGCCAAAAGCAACCCCAGAGGCATCCAGTAATTTTCCGCCACCATTAGTTCCGACCAAGCTACGTCACAAACCGACCGCAGCTGATATTTTCATCTCGTCCTACTTGGACGACACAGTCCCGGAATATGCAAATCCTGTTCCGCCAGTCCCTGTAAATCATGTAATTCCTGCTCATCCAGACACCGGAGTACCTGCTACGGTACCCCCGGTTCAGCCTACATTACAATTGCCCGCCGCGACAGTACGAAGAGTATCAGTCGATGATTCCAGTTTAGGGGCCGCAGGAGGAGGTCCTCCTGGTACCCCGCCACCACACCAACGAGTAACGTTAGTCGAGTTACATGAAAGTGCGTTACAGCGTACGCCCAAATATAAGTCCGTTGCAGATATCCGACGAGCTCTTACTGAATGCCGCTATGATCCAGTCGCAGGTGATGATAGTACGGTTATATATTCCATACGTGTAAGACAGGTGACCGGGTATTTGGACACCCTACCGAATATGAAAGAAGATCTAGACAGAATATATCGTTTCATCCGTACAGGGAATGATCCAGAAAGTATTGGCGAAGCCATGTCTCAAAGGAAAGCTGAGATCCAGCTCATGATATTAAAGTTTCTGATTAATTGTTTAATAAGGGAACAAGATTACCCGTCCAAAGATCCGAGCGAAATGAGAATCCTGACAAGGTGGAGTGATAATATAGCCAAGGGTAAGCACAGAACTATCAGTAGTATAGAGAGTATGTACAAGAGAATTCGTAAGGAAATAATAAGGATACACGAACAACGTAAAGCAGCACAAGTAAGCGAGAAAGAGAATGACTCTTCTACAGAGGAGGTAGAGGACGAGAATCCCGCCAGAATAGCGTATGTAGGAAAATCTAGATTTCCAGACCGCCATTTACGCCTAGAACACAAGTCAGTTTTTCATCATCCGGCACCAGAACAAGGTTCTCTAGAACAAGTATTTCAAGCTACCGATCATATTCTGAAATCACGAATCGGTTATAGTAAGTTAAGTACTATGCATGAACAAGAACTAGCCCGATCAGCAGTCCGATGGATTACTGATTCTACCACTTTTCCAGACGAAATAGTGGCACAAATGTTTCTGAAACTGCCCCCAGCCGAGCAACGACTGGTGGGTATGTATATGATCCAGCACCTCATTACCTTGTATGAGGGTCAACATTCTGATCCAGGTCCGTTACATGATGTCCTGAACGAGTTACTCCAGTATAGATGGAAAGGTTTAGGTACCGATTTAATTAGTGTCATTCTAGAACAGCGTCACAAATATAGTACGTTCTTGAATCCGCATTTTGTTCATGTCTCACCTCCAGAAAGTAAACCGTTTTACATAGATAGACAGAATCCGTTACGAGAAGTACACCCAGTCAGGACAGCAGATGGTGAAATGCAACGAGTATTTGTTTACACCCCGATTACAAAGATGGAACTCTTAGAAATGAAGAAATTAATTCCCTGTCACGACAAAGATCCAGCAGGGTTCCACCGAGAATTAAAAGACATGCTCCGTATGGGAGAATACACGTATCCAGATATTATCAAAATGCTAAAGGTCCTGTTGCCCGCAGGGGTATACGAGAAACTCAAGGAAAAAGAATGGGAGGTGGGAGAGAAAAAGATCGATTGGGCAGTTCTAGAAGCTGAAGATAAGATACGAGTACCAGGTACCGGTCTTGGAGAGAAATGTAAAGAATTACCTGAATTATTAATACAAGTTTTGCCTAGATTATTAGCCACTAAAAAGGAAGACTGGGATGCAATCTCAGCCTGTAAACAGAAACAAGACGAAGACACTAGTGATTTTTATTCTAGATTTGAGAAATGCTTTATTATAAACAGTGGCTTGAAGACGAGTAGCGAGTCATACCCTCATCTTTTTGTTACTAAATTAGTCGAGAATTCAAGTCCACAAGTTAAGAATCGAGTTTTGAAAGTCGAAAGTACATGGCAAGCTAGTACCCCGTCCCAGATGTTACAGATGCTCCAGTACCACCAGAATAGAATCAGAGAAGAGCAAGAACACGAGAGAAAACGTATGAAAGACACGAAAATGAAAGTACTAGTTGCACAATCTGTTCCTCAAGACAGTCAGAAGAGGGGTCCGAATCAAGCCAGTCATCCTGCAGCTCCCGTTAAAGGGACATGCAATTATTGTAAACAGCCAGGTCATTTCATAAACGAGTGTGCAGTTCTGAAACACAATATAGCTACTGGTAAGACTAAAGAAAGACCACGTCCGCCTAGACAAGAACAAGTTTCACAGACTTCTCAGCCACAGAATGCACAACAGACAGTTCCAGCACCGCAGCCTATTGCCGCAACACAGCATGTTACACAGCAGATGTACCAGTATGCACAGACAGAGTATCCAGAGTATCAACAGTACTCATGAAACAGCCTAGATAGGGAGGTAGGCTTGCCTCTCATCGAGATTCCTGTAGATCAAGAAGGTCCCTATGTTCATAGTCAAGTACTAGGGAAAGACAGAAAGTTTCTGATTGATACAGGGGCAAGTAGGACGACCATCAGTCACGCCGAAGTTCCAGGGGCTCCGCTCTCAGGCTCTAGAAATGTTTCCCTTGGATTTTCAGGAAAGCCTATTGTAAACGAGATATCTAAGCCAGTTACTCTAGAAGTAGGTCCATTGTCCCGCACTACTGATCTGTTACTTACGAAGTCATGTCCAGAAAATTTGTTAGGTATTAAGACACTGAAAGAATTAGGTGCAGTTATTTGCTGCTCCCCAGAGGGAATACGATTGTTTTTACGTGACTTCAAGGGTCACTATGTATTACGAGATTTTGATCCAAGATTGTCTAATGTTCCGCAGCATCTATGGGCGCAAGGTCCAACTGATGTAGGTTTCATGCAAATCACACCCCATCGTGTGACTCTCAAACCAGGTGTAGTCCTGCCACGAATCAGACAGTACAGATTGCCACCTGAGGCTGTAGCAGCCTTATCCAAAATTATTGACGAGCTCATGGCTCAAGGAGTAGTTGTAGAAACTGACTCCAATGTATGTAATTCTCCGATCATTCCAGTCATGAAACGTACTGATCCAAATGCACCCCCAGTATATCGATTAGTGATTGACCTTCGAGAACTCAATAAATGTATTATTCCCCAGTACCCAGTTGTCCCAGATATTTCATCCCTATTGACAGCCATTGATTCCGAAGCTTCATTTTTTACAGTCATAGACCTCAAGAACGCGTTTTTCAGTGTCCCCATTCATCCAGACAGCCAGTTTCTTTTCGGATTTTGTTTAAATGGAAGAAGCTATATGTTCACACGAGCTCCTCAAGGTTTCACAGAAAGTCCTAGTATTTACAGCCAAGCACTTAAGAGACAACTAGACAACATTCATATGCCGACTGACACTGCCCTGCATGTCGATGATCTACTGATCACAGCCCGTTCTGAACGTGCTTGCGAACGAGCATCACTTACAGTCTTATATTTCCTTGCCGAGATGGGGCACAAGGTGTCCCCTTCGAAGCTTCAATTCTGTGTCCAGCAAGTGATCTACTTAGGCCACTTACTGTCCAAGTGGGGTAGGCAGTTGACACCCGACCGTATCCAGTTAATAGCGAGTCTTCCTCAGCCCAAGACACAGAAGGAGGTACGTGCTTTTATCGGCCTTACTTCTTATTGTAGACAATGGATTCCTCAGTATGCATTTCTAGCTAAACCACTGATACAGTTGACGACACAGGAGGCAGCCGTATCGACTGTCCTCCCTTGGACATCTGAACATACACTTAGTTTCAATGAGTTAAAGAAAGCTTTATGTCAAGCTCCAGTTCTAGCAACACCGAACTACAGTAAGCCTTTTACACTTTTCGTCACAGAACGCGAAGGTACAGCATTATCTGTTCTCACACAAGATCAAGCAGGACAGTACAAGCCTTGTGCTTATTTTTCGAGCACACTAGATCCTGTAGCCCAGGCTCTGCCTGCGTGCCTCAAGTCAGTTGCAGCCACAGCACTAGCTATCAGACAAAGTGATTCCATAGTATTGGGACACTCCTTGACAGTACAAGTTCCACACTCCGTGGAAGTTCTTTTAAACCGAACACAGACTCAGCATTTGACAATTGCACGTTTAACAGGTTATGAATTGACACTGTTCCAGCCACACATAGAAATCAGACGCTGCAACGTTCTAAATCCTGCTACACTGTTACCGTCAGTTAATTCAAATCCTGCCACACACGACTGTGTGGAAGTAGTTAACATTATGACAAAGCCAAGACAAGATCTGACAGATATTCCATTACCATATCCCGACCTGACACTTTATGTGGATGGTTCATGTATGAGAACAAGTACAGGAGAACTAGTAGCCGCGTATGCAGTGACTACTGACACTGAAGTTATAGAAACACACCGTATTGATACCCTGTCTGCTCAAGCAGCAGAGCTAGTTGCTCTGACACAAGCCTGCATACACGCCAAGAACCTGAAAGTTAATGTTTATACAGATTCCCGCTACGCATTCGGAGTTGTACACGACTTCGGAGTGCTCTGGCAGGAGAGAGGTTTCATGACTTCTCATGGAACCAAGATTCAGCATGGTCTCCTTATTCAAGCTCTGTTAGATGCCATACATTTACCGACATCTATTGCTATCATGAAGTGCAAAGCACACACGAAAGTTACTGACATTATTTCTCAAGGTAATGATCTAGCAGATCGCACAGCCAAGCTTACAGCACAGACTCCAGACATTCCAGTTAATCCGACACAGACACATACTCCAGATCCGACTACATGTATGACAGTTAAGGACCCTACTCAAGATGTCATAGATATCCAGTTACATGCTACTCCTGATGAAATCAAGAAATGGTCCGAACAAGGAGGGGACCCCCATAGTGAGAGAGTTAGTCAAAACTCAATCCGATGTATCGTTTTTCTAAGTTTCATATTGTTTTTCAGCCTTATGACTACCTGCACAGGTTATGCATTTTATTTGTGTTTTCCAGTTTCTCATGTAAATAAGTCTTCTATTGCTACAGTAGAGCACACGTTTAGTGATCTGCCTCCTCATGAACTATCTTATCGTCTTGCTATGCGTAACAACTCATTTATCCGCATGTTACATTATTCACACCAGACCAGCAATGCCACTAATTGTTGGGTGTGTGGTCGACTCCCCCCTTTCCAGACACCGAAGGGAGTTCTGCCACTCTTTCCTTATCCTTTTTCACATAATGGTTCGTGTGGAGCATGGTCCACGTTAACGTCATCCTCAACAGATATGTCTTTTCTTAACAGTACATGTTTTCCAGACAAGCAAGGTCTTCCCCACAGAACAGGGTTAGATCTAGAAAATGAGGTTTATAACTTAGGTAATTATTCTTCGAATTTCATGGTCCTGAATGTTCAGTCTGATTCTACTCCAGACTTACCTGCTATGTCAGTACTACCAGTTAAAGGCGAATTATGTGTCCGAAAGAATGGTTCCGTACATGTAGGACATAGTGATTGTACTACTATTGTCAAGTATAGTGACAGCAGGAAATCTATTTTCAAAGCTTCACGTCATTCTTATTTTGTTTGTGGTCAGACCGCATATGTTTGTCTGCCCCTCGATTGGGAGGGAACCTGTTACATTGCCTTTCTACTGCCACCAGTCTTTCTAGCCCCACCTGACTATCATAGGAATTCCCACCTAGTACATACTAGACACAAGAGAGATCTCCCGATTGTCGATTATACTGAAACTGCTCTAGAACAATACATAGACATCAATAAAGGTGTCTTCCCCTATTTAGGTACTGTCGTGAATAGTAAACTGATACGTAGATTAACCAGAACCCTTGAAGCAGTAGTGATTGAGACTACCTCTGCTCTAGGTAACTTGACCGAAGAGCAATCCTTTATGAGAATTGTCGTGCTCCAGAATCGTCTCGTCCTTGACGTCATACTGGCCGATAGGGGCGGGGCATGTAGAGTCATCGGATCTAGTTGCTGCATTTTCATTCCTAATAACGCGCCGTCTGTTTATTCAGCTATAACCAGACTCCATAAGATTGCCCATATGTTACACCAAGATCCAGGCACCTGGACATGGTCCGGTTGGTTCTGGAATATAATTTCCGCCTGGGGATGGAAAGTATTGTCCTTTCTAGGTATTGCAGTAGCGATCATATTCAGTTGCTGCCTCTGTATACAATGTGGCCCTGCGATTTGTGGCATTTGTGCTACCTCTTGTATTCCTAGTTCTACATCCCGTTCCAAGAAAATTCGAGACGAGCAAATGATACTGTATGAAATGATAGATGGTATCATGAATATTGATGTTTCCTGATGGAAACGTAGTGACAAGGAGGGAATGTGGAAAAGTAAATTTTGCCATGTTCTGTGTCCCTACGTGTTCCCCATCTTATGTTATGTGTGCATGATTAATATGCATATGTATTCCCCATGTTCGATTAAAGACGCAAATATAGTTGTGTCCATCTCTAGTATGTCAGTTTCCAGCTCTCGTGAATACTACGAATATCAGGCCTATGTAAAGCTATGTTGCCACGTTTCTCAGTGTGCACGTTATTTCATTGTAAAGTCCCCGTTTCTAGGCCTCAAAAGGGCCTGGACACCAGATTCAGCTCCTGTCTCCTGAGCCCTCGCTGAGGAGCGATACAGCCCCCACCTGTGTTCCTGACCCTCCACTTACTTCCTGCCTCACAGTGCCCGGTTCAGCCTGGCTCTGCCTACGAGTCTGCCAAGAGTATGTTATGATTCTAGTTATCAGTCCAGCCCTCCTTCTCTGCATTCCTAAGCTACTGAATCGCATCAATAGTTTCCGTCATCGTCTAGCCTTTACGTCTCCATGTAAGAGAAATACTGTATTTATGGTCATTTAATATTCTTCAACACGCACTACATGTAGAATAATGCATGCACCAGTCTTAGAGTCTGTTAGCCTTTACCCCGATAACTTTTGGATTCTATCAACATGTTCTCTAAACATCAGATACTAGATAGTGTTAGGTACATGTTGCCCTGACTCTCCAGACTTCAGTCTCTGCTCCTAGCGCAGAAGTCATAGCCCCCAGCTTCTCATAGTAACACGTCATTGTTAGTTTGCGCGCACCATTAGGTTAGAGGTCCCGGCTCTTTAGGTAGCCCCCTCCATGTTTCCGCCCCATTTATGACATATTCTGTTACGTTTACATCACATGTCTATGTATACGCCTCCTGTTACACCTACTTTCACCCTTATCTTTCGCGACTGCTATTGACCACACCCACTGTTCCGCCTATTGTATGTATTGCAATGCAACTGTTTTAGTATATATGCTTGTACACTGTTATTAAATGGTACGCCGATTCCCGATCCTGATCCCTGTCCCCGGCAGCGCTGCCAGGAGCTGCCATCCTATTCCTATGCAGGTTGTCCTTTTCCTGTCCTTTATGCTGTATTAAACCTGCAAAACCCCTACTACCTCGAATCTTGACTCTTATTTATTGAGCTATCTGTTATTACTATGTCCAGTCAAACCTAGATCCGGTATTATTTATTTATATACCACAAGATAAAGAGAGGAACAAGACAGGGGTGCCCTCTCTCCCCCCTGCTTTTCAATTTGTATATTGAACCAATGGCTGAGTGTCTCAGAAATGATCCATCAATATCCCCCTTTTCTTTTCAAGGCTGGACCAAGAAGGTAGCCCTCTATGCAGACGATCTAATGATCTTGACAAACAACCTAGGCAGGTCGCTAACCACAATAGAAGAGACTCTGTCCAGCTTTGGAAAAATCTCTGGCTATCAAATTAATCAAGCCAAGATGGAAATCATGAGCTGGAATGAACACACAACCAGCTCTTACAATAAGGATAAAATCAGATACCTAGGTATAGACCTCGTTAAAGACTTAGACAAAGTAGCACAAATAAATATTCAAAGAATTGAAAGGGAAGTAAAGAAACTACTGAAAGTGTGGGGAGGACTGCCTTTGACACTACTGGGCAAGTCCAACATAATAAAAATGTCAATTTTACCGAAATTCACTTTTGCTTTTGGTGCTACTCCGTTGGAATTCAATAGAGAAACAATAAAGAAAATCCAAGGAGAAATCACAAGTTTTATCTGGTCTTCAAAAAACCCTAGAATTGCTTGGAGCAAGCTAAGAAGGAAAAAAGAACAAGGGGGAATTGCCAGTCCCGACCTCCTGGAGTATTGTAGAGCCTTCCAATTTAAATCAAGCAGGAAATTGCTAAGCACATTCGAAAACTACCCGCCATATCTTCAAACAATGACCAATAAAACTTGTCACTTGCTATATGAATTCGGACATCTCAAATTCTTCAAAAAAGTTAAACTGAAGATGTTAAAGTCAGCTGCTAAATTATGGTACTGTATAAGATGTACTCTAAATATCCCTTATTACAGCGTTTTGGCCCCAATATGGGAATCACCAGGCACTCCTGAGTGTCTTAAAGATAAACTAGCACTACCTATAAAAGCAGCAGGAATAACAGAGTGGGGATAAGTCCTGTCTCAGAACAAAATAATGGACAGGGAGATACTACGTTCAACAACAAATGCTTACCTAGCAAAATTCAAATATTACCAGCTTTCAAGTTGGGCGAAATCTCTAAAAGAAGTTAGAGCAGGGAACATAACTTTGGAAAAAGCGATGCTGAAAAAGGATGCTATCCACAAAGAAATCTCTTATTGGTACTGGGCTTTGATCTTAGCAGGAGAGGAAGAATTCCTGATGCCAGAAAGAATATGGGGGAGAGATCTGCCGACGCTGGAGTTAAAGAACCAATGGCAAGTATCTATGAGCAAATGCTGGAAAATGTAACTTCGGCTGCCCTAAAGAGGAACCATTTATTTACGTCTCATAGAGCATACTGGACTCCGAAAAAGATTTCCAAATTTACCGGGGCGTCAGTGAAGGTCTGCCCAAAATGCGGACTGGAAAAGGCCGACAACCTCCACATGTTTCGGCAGTGCCCCCTTCTCAATGGTTTCTGGAATTATGTGGGTAAGACATTGGATGAGGTACTAGGAAGACATCTGAATGTAAGTATGGATCTAGTTATTTTTGGGGTTTTGAGCTCAAATGTCTTAGAAAAACACAGGAAAACCTACTTTTCTTACTGATATTACTGGCTAGGAGAGAGATCTGTGTGAAATGGGTCAGCTCAGTTCCCGCGCTACACAGAGAATGGTTGGTTTCAATATTAAGAACATACAAACTGGACAAAAGGAAAATACCTGGTAAAAAGTTCAAATTTTGGGAGATTTGGGAAAACTATCAGTTAAGAATGACCTAGACAGCCTTGGAGATAACCCTATGGGTAATGTTTGATAGATGGAATGGCAGAGAACTGTCTTACCACAGTCCAATGATTATGTGTGAGCAATGAAAAGCCAGGAGAAGGCCTGCAAGAGTAGCCAGAATGGCTAGCTCCCCCCACTTAGTAAATCCTTCGACAATGTAATGGAAACAATGGGACCCTCCTATCTTCAAAGCTCCACAGGGGTACTGCCCAGACCTGCACACCCAGATTCAAGGCAGTGAAAGCAAAGGATAAAGATATATTGGGGCCCCAACAACTCCTTACTAACAATATTGCACAAATGAGGACTAAAAAAAAAGAAAGAAAAGGAAGACATTTGTCATATCATCTGTAGCTGCCCTGCACTAATAGAGGAACGTAGGAGGCTGTTAAGGTCGGACTTTAATAGTCAACTTATACGAACATGCCGACAAGCAGTCATAGCCAGTTTACAAGGAGAAAGCTTGCAAGTTACGGGTAGACTTTTGAAGTTTATAGAAATAGTGGAGAAGAAATTGCTTAACTGTGGACAATGAGGATGGTTTTATTTATATTTGGTTTTATACATTGATGAAAAGTTTCTTTTAATTATGTGGTCTTAATAATGTATGAAATGTAAGAAGAATTGTATAATGTTGTTTTAATTGTAAGTTTTTTGTAACTGAACAATAAAAAAAAATGTTCATGTTTTCCATTCCACCTAAGGGCCTCAGTGGAAAAAGAACTACAAGAATTAGAACAGCAAGGCGTCATCAAGAAAGTTACAGGACCGACGCCCTGGGTATCCCCAATAATGATAATGGAGAAGCCAGAGCAGCTGGGGAAAATCAGGCTAAGTATCGACATGCGTTTACCCAATCAAGTGAGAAAGACATTTGACGCCCACCGTAGATGACATTTTAGCTTCTCCAAACTAGACCTCAACCCAGGATACAACCAACTGAGGCTAGCTGAAGAGAGCAAATACATTACAACATTCTTGAATCTCATGGGTCTACGCCGGTATGGGATACTCAACTTTGAAATATCCTCGGCAACAGACATATTTCAGAACACTGTCCGAGAGGTACTGACAGGACTCCCCGGGGTACTCAATGTCAGCGATGGCATCCTGATTCACTCTGCAACCATGGAAGAGCACCATTGCCATCTGCAAGCCACGCTTCAACGTCTCACAGAGCACGGAGCCACACTACACCGAGACAAGTGTTTGTTCTTCCAGGAGTCTATCGAATTCTTTAGGTACATGTTCAGCCAAGGTGGAGTCAGGGTAGACCTGCGGAAATCGCAGGCAATACAATAAGCCCCAGCACCCATGACAGCATCCGAATTGAGAAGCTTCCTTGGAATGGCCACCTATTGCAGAAGGTTCATACCAAACCTGACAACGTTAGCGGAAACTCTACGTGCCCTGACCAAGAAGGATGTCACCTGGAAGTGGGGTCAGGAAGAAGACAGTGACTTCAACAAGATCAAAGTAGCGCTGCAGGGAGGAACCACCATGGCGCATTTTGACACTGCGCGAGCAACAGAACTCCTCGTGGACGCTAGTCCCGTAAGACTAGGAGCCCTGCTGACCCAGGAGATGTAACCTGGAAAATGGACCTCATGCCGACGGAGTCCAGATACTGTCAGATTGAGGAGGAAAGACTGGCCATCAAGTGGGCCTGCAACCACTTTCACCTGTATGTCAGCGGCCATCTGCTCCGAGTGGTATCCGACCACCAGCCCCTGGTTCTGCTATTACGAGGCCCAGCACCGCACCCTCCACCAAGAATTGAGTGCTGGGCTATACAGCTACAACACTACCAGATGGAAGTAGTACACCGGCCCGGAGCAAAGAATCCGGCAAACTTCCTTTCGAGACACCTTCCAGATTCCAACAGAGATGGCGGCGAACAAGAAATGAAGGCAGAAGAATATATAGACATGGTATCTCAATGGGCCTGTCCGCGAGCCATCATACTAGATGAGATCAAAGCCAAAATGAGCAAGGACACAGTACTAACGAAGGTATTGCACTCACTCCGGACAGGATCTGGGGAGAATTCTTACTAGGGATGCATGGATGGAATGAGTCTGACAGAGACCAGCATAACAAACTTTGGAGAGTGCACGAAGAACTGAGTGCCACTGCAGGTGGATTGGTACTATGAGGTTCTCACATAGTCATCCCCGCCAGCTTACAAGAGTGAGCCACAACCACAGCCCTTGCCCACGAAGGACACCAAGAAACAATGCTAATGAAGTCCCGCATGCGGGGGAAAGTATGGTTCCCAGGACTTGAGGTAGCAGTGGACACACTTGTAAACAATCAAAACATATCCTGGTTCAAGCGTATCCATGACACCTCAATCAATCAATCAGGTCATTTATAGAGCGCACTACTCACCCGTAGGGTCTCAAGGCGCTGGGTGGGGGGGGGGTGCCGTTACTGCTCGAACAGCCAGGTCTTGAGCTTCTTCCTGAAGGAGAGGTGGTCTTGGGTCAGGCGCAGGTCGGTCGGGAGTGAGTTCCAGGTCTTGGCGGCCAGGTAGGAGAAGGACCTTCCTCCTGTTGTCGCTCTTCGGATGCGGGGGACGGCGGCGAGGGCGTGGCTGGTTGATCTGAGGAGGCACTTGGGAGTGTAGAAGTTGATCCGGTTGTTGAGGTAGATCGGGCCTTGGTCGTGTAGGGCTTTGTGCGCGTGGGTGAGGAGACGGAAGGTGATTCTCTTGTTGACCGGGAGCCAATGCAGATCTCTCAGGTGTCCGGAGATGTGGCTGCGTCGGGGGATGTCGAGAATGAGTCTGGCCGAGGCGTTCTGGATCCGCCTGAGTCTCTTCTGGAGCTTGGCGGTGGTTCCGGCGTAGAGGGCGTTGCCGTAGTCCAGTCGGCTGGTGACGAGGGCCTGGGTGACCGTCTTCCTCGTCTCGGTGGGGATCCACCGGAAGATCTTACGTAGCATGCGCAGGATGTTGAAGCAAGACGAGGAGACGGCGTTTACTTGTCTGGTCATGGAGAGGGAGGAGTCCAGGATGAAGCCCAGGTTGCGTGCGTGGTCCGTCGGTTTGGGTGCGGTGCCCAGGGCGGGGGGCCACCAGGAGTCGTCCCAGGCGGAGGGCGAGGAGCCCAGGATGAGGACCTCCGTCTTGTCCGAGTTCAGTTTCAGGCGGCTGGTCGTCATCCATTCGGCTACATCTCTCATCCCTTCGTGCAGGTTGGCTCTGGCGGTGGCGGGGTCGTTGGTCAGGGAGAGGATCAGCTGGGTGTCGTCGGCGTAGGAGATTATGTTGAGGTTGTGTTGGCGTGCGATGGCCGCGAGGGGGCTCATGTAGACGTTGAAGAGGGTGGGGCTCAGCGAGGATCCTTGAGGGACGCCGCAGATGACTTCGGTGGCCTCTGACTTGTACGGTGGTAGGCGGACTCTCTGTGTTCTTCCGTCGAGGAAGGAGGTGATCCATTCCAGTGCCTTGTCCTGGATCCCGATGTTGCCGAGGCGCTGTACTAGGGTGCGGTGGCAGACAGTGTCGAAAGCCGCGGAGAGGTCCAGGAGGATGAGGGCCGCTGTTTCTCCGTTGTCCATGAGAGTTCGAATGTCATCGGTGGCAGCGATGAGGGCGGTCTCGGTGCCGTGGTTCGCTCGGAAGCCAGACTGTGAGGGGTCGAGGGATCCATTTGTCTCGAGGAAGGCGGCCAGCTGTTTGTTGACGGTCTTCTCGATGACTTTGGCCGGGAACGGGAGGAGCGAGATGGGACGGTAGTTCTTGAGGTCGGTGGGGTCTGCTGTGGGTTTCTTGAGAAGAGCGCTGAGTTCGGCGTGCTTCCAGCTCTCAGGGAAGGCGGCGGTGTCGAAGGAGGTGTTGATGATGTCCCGCAGGTGGGGTGCGATGACAGCGTCGGCCTTGTTGAAGACGTGGTGAGGGCAGGGGTCAGTCGGAGATCCGGAATGGATGGAGTTCATTGTGCGGATGGTGTCTTCGGTGCTGATCGGAGTCCAGGTGCGGAGGGTGGTGGTGGGTGGCGTTGTTGCTGTTGTGGCTTGCGTTGGTTGGTTGCTGAAGCTGTTGTGTATGTCCGCGATCTTGTTGTGGAAGTAGGACGCGAGGGAGTTGCAGAGGTCTTGCGACGGGGTGATGTCATTGTTTCCGGCGTTGGGGTTGGAGAGCTCTTTCACGATGTTGAAGAGTTCCTTGCAGTTGTGTGCGTTGTTGTCCAGCCGTTCCTTGTATGTGTTTTTCTTGGTGGCGCGGATCAGTTGGTGGTGTTTCCGGGTGGCGAGCTTGAGGGTGGTCATGTTGTCCGTAGTTGGTTCCCTTCTCCAGACTTTCTCGAGGGCTCGACAGTTCTTCTTGGAGCTCTTGAGTTCGTCGGTGAACCATGGTGTTTTTCTGCTGCAGGGTCTGCTGGGTGGGGTTCTCAGAGGGGCGAGTTCGTCCGCGCAGTTGTTGATCCACTTCGTGAGGTTGTCGGCGGCCTGGCTGGGGTTCGCTGAGCTGGCGGGAGGGTGCTGGCTCAGGGAAGTGGTGAGCTGGTCGGCTGTGATCTTGTTCCAGCTTCTTCGGGCAACCTGTTGCTGGTGGTGGTGGATCGTCGTTCTTTTGAAGGTGAAGTGGACGCAGCTGTGGTCCGTCCAGTGGAGTCCTGTTGCGTGGCTGAAGGTGACGTCTTTGCTGGATGAGAAGACGGCGTCGAGTGTGTGTCCGGCGAGGTGGGTGGGGGTGGTCACCAGTTGCTTGAGTCCGAGGTTGGCGAGGTTGTCGAGCAGGCTGATGGTGTTGCGGTCGCTGTTGTTCTCCAGGTGGAAGTTGAGGTCCCCCAGGAGGATGTAGTCGGCGGAGGGGAGGGCATGCGGGCTGACGAAGTCGGCGATGTCCTCGCTGAATCGTGTGCGTGGACCCGGGGGTCGGTAGATCAGGGTGCCTCTGAGGGTGGTCTTCGGGTTGGTGTGGATCTGGAAGTGCAGGTGTTCAGCGGTGGTTAGGGTGTCGTCGGTGTTGGTCGTGATGCGGATGGTGTCTCTGTGGATGATGGCGATGCCTCCTCCCGTCTGGTTGGCGGTGCGGTCCCTCCGGATGATCTTGTAGCCCTCCGGGATGGCGATGGCGATGTCGGGGGCTGAGGAGGCGTTCATCCAGGTCTCGGTGAGGAAGGCAACGTCGGGGCGGTGGTGTCGAGGAGGTTCCAGAGTTCTACGGCGTGTCTGTGGACGGAGCGGGTGTTGAGCAGGATGCACTTGAGGTGGTTGCTGCTGGTGTTCGGCTTGGCGAGTGCTGGTGCAGGGTGAGTCCGGATGCAGGTGAACTTGCAGGTGTGGCAGCTGAAGGGTCCGTGGGTGTGCTTCGGGGCGGCTCGATGACATCCTGGGATGCGGCCGGTGTTGAGTGCGATGAGATCCGTGGCGGTGTAGGTTCGTCGGGTCGGCTTCCGTCGGTGGGGGCCAGGGGTCCTGGCCCTGGGCGCGGTCCCGGCGCGGACGGGCGCAGACGGGCTTACCTTTGGCGCGCCTTCGGCGCACAATCGGCGCGCCCGCTGCGCGTCAACGCTGCGCGTTCGCACGGTCGCCATATAAGGCGAAGTGCGCGGGTGGGCGGAGCAGCTGGGAGGCGGGAGCGGGGAGGGAACAGAAGGAAAAAAGGGGCGGGGTCGACGGTGGTGGCGGGAAGCGGGGGGCGGGGAGGGAGGCGGGAAACAGGGAGAACGGGCAAAACTGCGAAAAACAAGCACAAATGATGGACAAAAGATACGCTTAACACGGGCAAGACTACGAAAAACAAGCACAAATGATGGACAAAAGATACGCTTAGCATGGGCAAGACTACGAAAAACAAGCACAAATGATGGTCAAAAAATACGTTTAACACGGGGAAAAACTATGGAAGAAAACAAGCACAAGTGGATGACAAAACAGAACAGAGCAAACGACAGCAGGGTCAGCCGGCAGCGAGGCAGGCAGCGAGGCAGAGGGCACAGCAGAGGGGCACACGCAGCAGCTGGTGGCCGTGCGGCGCGGGGGTGTCCCACAAGTGGGTCACACTCACCTGTGTCGCACGGTCGCCATATAAGGCCAAGTGCGTGGGTGGGCGGAGCAGCTGGGGGGCGGGAGCGGGGAGGGAACAGAAGGAAAAAAGGGGGGGTCGACGGTGGTGGCGGGAAGCGGGGGGCGGCGAGGGAGGCGGGAAACAGGGAGGAGAACGGGCAAAACTGCGAAAAACAAGCACAAATGATGGACAAAAGATACGCTTAACACGGGCAAGACTACGAAAAACAAGCACAAATGATGGACAAAAGATACGCTTAGCACGGGCAAAACTACGAAAAACAAGCACAAATGATGGTCAAAAAATACGTTTAACACGGGGAAAACCTATGGAAGAAAACAAGCACAAGTGGATGACAAAACAGAACAGAGCAAACGACAGCAGGGTCAGCCGGCAGCGAGGCAGGCAGCGAGGCAGAGGGCACAGCAGAGGGGCACACGCAGCAGCTGGTGGCCGTGCGGCGCGGGGGTGTCCCACCTGCGTCGACAAGAGATCAACTGGACAAGCAGAAAATGGAGGAGACGCAGGTGATAGCCAACCGTTGGGTCTCAAGGATAGCCCGACTGTGGTATGTCTGCCCATCCCGATACCTGCAGAGTATGAGACTACCATGACCGATGTCGCCACCGGACTGCCGAGCAGCCCTCAAGCGAGCCATGGAGCCAGATCCCAGAGGTACGAGCTGAGGCCAAATCCAAGGCCATGCCAAAGATTCACAGACTTTATGTGTTAACTTTGTAGTGCTCATTTTGAATAGTGACTTGGGATGGGATGTAGTGGTCTAGTTGACCTGAGGAGGGCACTCCGGAAGGGCCTTCTCACATTGTAACAACCTCTGGCCAGGCGTGGCCATAGGGTATAAGTTAATGGTAAGAGGTCCCGCGTGACTTCTGGCCCAATTAGTGGGAAACAGTGTTGTGTCGTCCTTTCTGTTCTGCGATGGAGCTAGGCCCCAACCGCTAAATCATGCCATCATCACAGTTTTCAGGTTCTTTTTTTGTATTAAACGTTTGCAGTTCAGTGTTTCTGTTGTACTGCAGTATGGAGCCAGGTGGCGAGGCGAGTGAGATGTCCTATAATGTGGAGGAGGCTCTCCCTTCATGACTACTAACCAGCAGATCATCCAGGCTGTGGTTGCTGCTACATTCAAGGATAGGGAGCTTGTTCCTCCGGCTAAGAGGTCAAGGGTTGACCCTGGTCCCTCACCTGACTCCGATGGACTGGAGGATATGGAACTGAACAGGCATTATGTGCAGGGTCCTGAATTGAAGGAGGCTCTGCAGCAAATTTCTTGAATTTGATGTTTTGAGAGATGGGGGTGTCTGAGGATGAGACAGATTTTTTCTCCCAATATCAGAGGCAGGACACTGAGTCCTTCCCTATCCATTCTTCAGTTTTAAAGGTTTTGAAGTCTGAATGGAAAGCCATTGATAAACATGGGTTTCCTCACTTTTTGGCAAAGAATTGTCCTTTGCAGGAATTTGCAGACAAATTCCCAGCTTCTGTGAAGGTGGATTCCTTAATAGCTGGTATGGCTCTCCAGCGTGTCCATCATTTCTGCCGATGCTTCACCTGCGGACTCTGTTGATAAGAGGGTAGACGCCGCTATTAAGCGTACTTTTTCCACTTCCAATTTTACAATTAGGGCTGTGACATATTCTACTTATGCTTTTCAGTCCTTACTGAAAGATTTCCAAAGATTGGCTGAGTTGAGGGACCAAGGGGAGGACATTCCTCCTACTTTGGCTCTGATGAAGCAGCAGGTGTAGGCCGTTGTCAGACTTTTTTTTATTCCTTGGGGGTGGCTGCCTCTACGGCTGGGTCTTCTGTTGCTACTCATTGCCAGATGTGGTTGAGATCGTGGAAGGCAGATGCGGCCCAGAAAGGGTTATTGATGAAGATTCCTTTCTCTGGGATGAAGTTATTTGGCCCCCCCTTTGGAGGATATGGTTAAGAAATCTGTCGAGGATCATAAACATCTGGCACCTGAGAAGTCAGATTGGCTAAGGTTCTTTAGTTCAAGGAGGGATTTTGGTCCTGCTTGGCAGAGGAAATCTCACCAGCCCTTTGATGGCAGGGGGCATTACTGGGGTTCTCCATCCACAGACAAGCCCCGGTTCCCTTACACTTATTTCTTTTCCCCCAATGTCTCAAAGCCTTGATTATATGGCAATTAGCATAGCACTAGTGGGGTGGAGGGGGTACCTGTCTCTCCTTGCAGAAGGATGGCAGTGTTCGGTTTCGGGTCAGTGGGTGCTGTAGGTGGTGATAGTAGGATTACGGATTGTTTTTTGGGCCCCCGATGTTTTTTGATTCACGCCTTGTCCTCGGGAGGGGTAAACATGCAAACCCTTTTGGAGGTACTTCGCAGTGGTTTTGGTTCCTCATTTGCAGGAAGGACCCTAGGTGTATTTGATTCTCTTTCAGGTGGAGAAGCATATGGGTGATCTCATCCCTATGTTAGATCTGAAGTGGCTGAATCAGTCCGTACCCAGTGTCAAGTTCAAGATGGTCTCTGTTCAACTCATTCTACCTGTGATCAATCAAGGGGATTTTCTGGCATCCCTGGACCTACAAGATGCTTATTTCCATGTCCACCTGGCTTCCCAGCATTTTCTGCACTTCTGTGTCCTGGGTCAACAATACCAGCTCAAGGTATTACCTTTTGGTCTTTGTTCATCTGCCAGGTGTTGAGTCCCCTGATTACCTAGTACCTTGCATGGTAGGTGGATTAAGATGTTTCCGTATTTGGATAATCTCTTGATTTCTGCTTCTTTTTTTCATAATTGCAAAAACAACAGTTGATGGACAGAATGCAGAACAATGACATACGTTCACCCCAGTACAGAGATCTGGGCCTAAATCCATTGTTTTTATGATCTGCATGCCATTCCAGTTTGAACCCAGCCATATGCAAATCAGTCTTGACCCTGTGCCTAATGGCAACTGTCCAGCCCGAACTGTCGAGCCAGTTTCTCCCTGGATTGGAAACAAGCATCCTAGGACCGGTTTCAGGCTTTCAGCCCTCATCAGCCAGGATTGCTTGATTCCAGTTGCATGGAGAGCACGGGACTCACGCCTGAGCATACCAGTTCCAATCGGGATGACAAATGCAAAAACAACAGTTGATGGACAGAATGAAGAACAATGTCATACATTCACCCCAGTACAGAGATCTGGGCCTAAACCCATCATTTTTTTTACTCACCATGCCATACCTGTTTGAACCCAGCCATATGCAAATCAGTCTTGACCCTGTGCCCGATGGGAACAGTCCAGCCCGAACTGCCAAGCAAGGTTCTCCCTGGAGTGAAAACAAGCATCCTAGGACCAGTTTCGGGCTTTCAGCCCTCATCAGCCAGGATAGCTTAATTCCAGTGGCATGTTGAGCACAGGACTCACGTCTGAGCATACCTGTCCCACTCGGGGTAACAAAGCGCAACCAACTGGGGACATCTTTAGAACGACCGTGAGGGGAACGGTCCAACGCTTACCTTTACCTTCAAGGGTCACCAGTTCTGAGGGCATATTGGCGTGATCCGCCGTGAGGGAAACGGCCAGCGGTGGAACTCCATTTCCCAGTGAAAAAATAAACGGAGATGCACTCCCTTTCTTAATGATTATTCTGAGTTATTTAATCACTCTTCGAACTATGAATCATAAATTAAACGGTTGTCTTCCCCGTGCCTCTACTTAAACCTCCCTATCTTGAGACTATAGGTCCCAACCTCTACGCACTGTAGCCTAAGGATATACCTTTTTAAATTTCACACAATATATAGAAATGATCAATAGTAATTCATGAACATTCTGTACATTTTATTTTGACACCAAAATGTATTCTTATGAAATTTAACTCATCCTCATAACAAAAAACTGAACATTACATTTAATTTCTCATGCATTTAAAATACACAAAGTTTGGATTTCCAAAAGTTCTTCTGTGTTTCCATTTCAGGTGCTCAATGCATTTCGGGTCATGCTTGACCCTTCATCAGGAGTTAGTAATTTCTAGAAAACAATGCAATACATCAATCAGTAACCTCTCCTAGCTGGAGATTTCCAGACATATTTTACAGTTATAGAAAACATCAATGCATGATCCCATGCTTTAAATACCATGAGGGAATACCAACAGTGTGTGTGAGAAACTTTCACCACACCCGTGTGCTGAAGAAAAAACAAAAACAAAAACTGAACATCCATGCTTATGCTTACATGAATCCTGCCACTAGTGGATCTTTACCATCTGTGGAAAAAACAACGTCTGTAACCTGCTATATTCAAACTCTGCCGCTCTAATCATGCCAATGATCAAAGGGTGCTCTTTCCAATGCTCCACGCCACATTGACCCGGCTCGTCGGTCCCCACCACTTCCAGTTACCTCTCAGGACTCAGAACGACTCTCACAAAATCTACCGGAAAATAGTGACCAAAGTCAGAATACTGAACACCTCACCATCCTTTTAGTTACCTTCATTCATTCACGTCTTCGCTCGACTGCCTCTCGCCACTTGGAACAACGTTTCACTGTCTAATCCGATCTTCCTGCTTTAGTCTCTTGTTTGCCATGAAAACCAATGGTGGACTAGAACCGGCCACCATCATTAAGTGGTGGCCGGAGTCTAAAAAGTCTCAAAATTCCTTAAAACCATCGTGCTTGACAAAACTAACGCCGCAGAATTGTGATGTCATTTCGTTTTCACCACTAACGGGAACCTCCCAATGTAACACCCCGTAAAAAGAGGTTGGGGAATCGCCCATTTGCGAGCGCCATATTGGATTGGTAATAACACTGTAGGAACTCTTCCTAACCTCTACAATGCTCTACATCGACTGTGGAGAAAAAAATAAAATAAAGAACAAGGTGTGTGAAGAATAGTGAACCAAACAAAAATATATGTGTGTGTAAAACAGAAATCTTCCCTCATAAATACTCAATGACACACAGTATTAGACATTAATGCTCCTCAAGTATGGTTGGACTGAGGCATGTGCAACATTTCAACAGTAACATACAGCTCTACTTTACAAAAAACATGCAAAATCTATTCGTTCATTTAACCCTTTTGGTTCCTGGGTACCCAGTTTTTTTAACCAGAATGTTTCTCTCTGGAGGAGGGATCGGGTCTGATCCGTGCCTTCAGAGTATGAAACTTGTTCCAACACTGAAAATTGTAATTGCGATATGCTGTGTCTTTCCTGTGTCCAATGAGAGGCTAGGCTGCTCTTCATGTTTTTATTCCTTATCGTGCTTTTATGTTCAGAAATTCGCACTTTAAGTTTTCTTTCGGTTTTACCTACATATAATTTCCCGCAAGGACATTTAATGTAGTAAATTAAGTTCAAGGAATTACAGTCAGAATTGTGAAATAATTTTATCTCTTTGCCCGACGAGGGATGATGTAAACTTCCTCCAACTATGACGTTGTTGCAATGTACACAATTGGTGCATTTCCTCATACCTCTGTATGATATCTGCAGCTTCTGCTTGGGCGAAGACTTCAGAATTTCTTTTAGATTTTTGGACCTGGTAAATGCAAATAACTGTCTTGTATTGAACAATCCTTGAAAGTCTGGTTCATTCTCTAGGAGAGCCCAATGTCGATTGATAATGTTTTTAATCTTCTGTGTGCTAGTGCTAAATTTCGACACGAACATGTGTCTCTCCTTTCCCTCTTTTGGTTTTTGTTTTAATAAATTCTGTCGATCCATAGCTCGGATCCGTGTGTTGGCCTGTTCAATTGTCTTTTGAGGGTATCCACGCTCCTGATATTTCCTAGCTTGAATCTTCAATTGTACATCTAAATCCTGTGCTCTCGAAAAAATCCTTTTGAATCTCATAAATTGCGAGAAAGGGAGATTCTTCTTCAAACTGGGTGGATGGAAGCTTTGGAATTGTAATGCGTTATTTACATCAGTTTCCTTTCGATGCACCGTTGTAACAATCTGCTGCTCATCTAAGTTTATTTGCACATCCAAAAATGCAATTTGGGACTCACTTATGTTGTAAGTGAATTGAATATTCTCATCATATCCATTGAGTTGCAACAACTTTTTTTCAAGATTTTGTCTGTTTCCTATCCATATGATAAAAATATCATCAATGAACCTACAAAACAATTTCATCGAAGTGCTCCATTCTTGGTCGTTAAAGATATGATCTGACTCAAATTTGGCCATAAAAGTATTGGTGTATGCCGGTGCCCCGGCAAAGCCCATAGATGTACCCTTCTGTTGAAGGAAAAATTGATTGTCCCAGAAAAAATAACTATGATAAAGACAAATGTGTAAAATCTCTAAGATAAATACTTTATCAGCCTTAATGTCTGATTGTTGCAATAGCGCCCACTCTACCGCTTCAATGCCTGCCTGATGTGGTATCGATGTGTACAGTGACTTAACGTCCACTGTACTCAACAGCATATTCTCCGTGAACGTGATTTCTCTGATTTTATTAAGAAAGTCTGTGGTATCTTTAACATATGATGTCCACCTCTGCACAAAGGGCTGTAGAAAGGTGTCAATATATTGACCTAAAGGTTATGGGGATTCTTAGGCCGCGTGGTATCCGTTTCGCTCTATGGTATTGTATCAATGTGCTGGCATGCAGTTTTTGACTCAACTCTCTTTTAACCAGAAACCCCAGCTGTTTCAGCTGCTGCATTATTGTATTGCCTTGTACATTCGATGTTTTCACTTCATGGATTAATGCATATATATCTTTTGCTTGCTCTGGAGTATATGCAAGTGTATTCGCCCTGTTTTCTGTCATGCTCGTGATGGCATCGAAAGCCATGTTTGGGTGCTATCTCCTTTGAGACAAAGGACAAGAACTGAAAAAATAAACGGAGATGCACTCCCTTTCTTAATGATTATTCTGAGTTATTTAATCACACTTCAAACTATGAATCATAAATTAAACAGCGAGCTGCTGAGGTAGCACGGTTGTCTTCCCCGTGCGTCTACTTAAATCTCCCTATCTTGAGACCATAGGTTCCAACCTCTACGCACCATAGCCTAAGGGTATACCTTTTTAAATTTCACACAATATATACAAATGATCAATAGTAATTCATGAACATTCTGTACATTTTATTTCGACACCAAAATGTATTCTTATGAAATTAAACTCATCCTCATAACAAAAAACTGAAAATTACATTTCATTTCTCATGAATTTAAAATACACAAAGCTTTGATTTCCAAAAGTTCTTCTGTGTTTCCATTTCAGGTGCTCAATGCATTTCGGGTCATGCTTGACCCTTCATCAGGAGTTAGTAACTTCTAGAAAACAATGCAATACATCAATCAGTAACCTCTCCTAGCTGGAGATTTCCAGACATATTTTACAGTTAAAGAAAACATCAATGCATGATCCCATGCTTTAAATACCATGAGGAAATACCAACAGTGTGTGTGAGAAACTTCCACCACACCCGTGTGCTGAAGAAAAAACAAAAACAAAAACTGAACATCCATGCTTATGCTTACATGAATCCTGCCACTAGTGGATCTTTACCATCTGTGGAAAAAACAACCTCTGTAACCTGCTATATTCAAACTCTGCTGCTCTAATCATGCCAATGATCAAAGGGTTCTCTTACCAATGCTCCACGCCACATTGACCCGGCTCGTCGGTCCCCACCACTGCCAGTTAACTCTCAGGACTCACATCGACTCTCACAAAATCTACCGGAAAACAGTGACCAAAGTCAGTTTACAGATCAAACCTGCTTGCACGAATACTGAACACCTCACCATCGTTTTAGTTACCTTCATTCATTCACGTCTTCGCTCGACTGCCTCTCGCCACTTGGAACAACGTTTCACTGTCTAATCCGATCTTCCTGCTTTAGTGTAACATCGCGTCTCTTGTTTGCCATGAAAACCAATGGCGGACTAGAAACGGCCGCCATCATTAAGTGGTGGCCGGAGTCTAAAAAGTCTAAAAATTCCTTAAAACCATCGTGCTTGACAAAACTAACGCCGCAGAATTGTGATATCACCTCGTTTGCAACACTAGAGGGAACCTCCCAAGGTAACACCCCGTAAAAAGAGGTTGGGAATCGCCCCTTTGCGAGCACCATTTTGGATTGGTAATAACACTGTAGGACCTCCGTCCTCACCTCTACAATGCTCTACATCGACTGTGGAGAAAAAAATAAAGAACAAGATGTGTGAAGAATGGTGAACCAAACAAAAATATATGTGTGTTTGTAAAACAGAAATCTTCCCTCATAAATACTCAATGACACACAGTATTAGACATTAATGCTCCTCAAGTATGGTTGGACTGAGGAATGTGCAACATTTCAACAGTAACATACAGCTCTACATTACAAAAAACATGCAAAATCTATTCGTTCATTTAACCCTTTTGGTTCCTGGGTACCCAGTTTTTTTATCCAGAATGTTTCTCTCTGGAGGAGGGATCGGGACCGATCCATGCCTTCAGAGTATGAAACTTGTTCCAACACTGAAAATTGTAATTACGACATGCTGTGTATTTCCTGTGTCCAATGCGAGGCTAGGCTGCTCTTCATGTTTTTATTCCTTATTGTGCTTTTATGTTCAGAAATTCGCACTTTAAGTTTTCTTTCGGTTTTACCTACATATAATTCCCCGCAAGGACATTTAATGTAGTAAATTAAGTTCAAGGAATTACAGTCAGAATTGTGAAATAATTTGATCTCTTTGCCCGACGAGGGATGATGTAAACTTCCTCCAACTATGACGTTGTTGCAATGTACACAATTGGTTCATTTCCTCATACCTCTGTATGATATCTGCAGCTTCTGCTTGGGTGAAGACTTCAGAATTTCTTTTAGATTTTTGGACCTGGTAAATGCAAATAACGGTCTCGTATTGAACAATCCTTGAAAGTCTGGTTCATTCTCTAGGAGAACCCAATGTCGATTGATAATGTTTTTAATCTTCTGTGTGCTAGTGGTACATTTTGGCACGAACACGTATCTCTCCTTTCCCTCTTTTGGTTTTTGTTTTAATAAATTCTGTCGATCCATAGCTCGGATCCGTGTGTTGGTCTGTTCAATTGTCTCTTGAGGGTATCCAAGTTCCTGATACTTCCTAGCTTGAATCTTCAATTGTACATCTAAATCCTGTGCTCTCGAACAAATCCTTTTAAATCTCATAAATTGCAAGAAAGGGAGATTCTTCTTCAAACTGGGTGGATGGAAGCTTTGGAATTGTAACGCATTATTTACATCAGTTTCCAAGTACATCAGTTTCCCAGTACCACTCCCGGCGCACAGAGCCAGCGTCAGAGAGCTCTGCGCCGCTCTCAGCCGACAGCCCATAAAACTGCACAGCGCCTCCCGCAGTGCGGGACGCACGCGGGCGAAGCCCAGGCCAAGGGCGGGCCCGTCCTTGCCCGTCACAGCCCGGAAGAGGCTGGGCTGGGCCACTCCCCTTATTTCGGCATCTTGAACATTGGATTTGTGCACCCTTGACGTGGCTAAGGTACTCTTAATACGCTTTATACGTTTTTATGGACACCAGACTGTATTTTTGGAAGTTAACTGTTCCTGCTTGATTTAGAACACACCATTACCCGTTAAGGGGTGAGAGCTTGCTTGGGGCTTACATCTATTCTCTATTAATCAGCTAATATGGGCAAAAGGAAAATTGTCGACCCTGTAGGCGGGTTACCTGGTGCAAACGGGCAAAAGGAAAAAGGCAAAGAAGGCCTCCAATAATCCCTGCATTTCTCTGTCACTTGAAAGAATTGAGACCCTAGTAGCTGACTGTGAGGATATTTTGGCTCTGGATCCTATCCAATCCTCCGCGCCTACAAGTAAAACTATTTTATGTAGCCCACAACACACAAGCCCAATTCGAGCAGTAACTGTGCCCTCGATGTTCCAAAAACCATCAGCTAAACAAGCCAAAGTCAGGAGGGAGCATATAACGACTTCTAATCATGTACCTTTGGAGCCTCTAGTAATTTTCTACACTAATCGCTTTTCGGTTTTAGCTGAAAATATAGATTTACTTGAAGAAGCAGGGAAGGATGTAGTTCCTAGAAGCTGCATAGCCGATGGGACATTGGGGGCAAATCCTGATACAGGAAGTCTACATGATGTTGTCCAATCAATTGCCTCTCTTAGAGTAGAAATAGGAGAATTAAAGTTGATAATGCACGAATTATTGGGTGAAGTAAATAAACATCCTATTGGTCCCTTAGTTAAGGGCATTGATCTCCAAGATTATAGAAAGCCGGGAAGGGACAATAATAAGCTGATCCATAACGGAAATAATGCCAAAACCTCTAGTGTGAGGAATAAACATACGATGGAGAGCACCATAAGACCTCAGAATAGACAAGTGGATAATAACATAAACAAACCACTACAACAGCTTTCTGTCGTGAATGTCTCCCACTCCCCTAAAGCTAATCCTCCCTTTAACCCAGCATACACCAGGCCTGGACACAAAGAACCATCTCAATCTTTGACAAACCAGGAATTGGGCTAAAGACTATTCAACCTAGAGTCTACATGGTTAACGTCCCCAAAACATCTTCCCGAGAAGACGAGTCCTCTCTGATTAATGAGGCAACACATTGGATTCGCCACGTAAGGGGGTGTAGGTCCCTGATAAGGGAGGACATAATTAGGGCATGCAGAAGTAGCTCTAGGGATAATTCCACAGATACCATTGAGTTAACTCTCACAAATCATGTGCTCACTGAGGGCCTTTTAGCATTGGACTTTAGAACCAATGCTAGGGCAATCTCCTATACAGTTTAGGCGATTTCCCTTCATGGAATCTATGAAGGACTCCCCCTATCCCAGCCATAGTGGGACAGTCTGTACTTGATGCTAATGATTGACTATCTGGTAACATTAATTCTGTTGATGGTAGCCTCGGCACAGCCCCCATTGCATTTACAATTCCTCCCATCTTGGTGGAAGAGGTGTGGCGCCGCGGCCAGGGCGACTGACGCTGGAATCTGGGGACCACGGTTCGATCCCCGGCTCCGGCGGCAGGTCAGCCCAGCACCATGTGACTCTGGGCAATAGCTCGCTTAATCTTCCCGACGGCCCCCCAGCGCCTAGAGACCCTTACGGGTGATTGTGCGCTTTACAAATGTGGACTTTACTTTACTTTATCTTGGTTGAGAAACCAGAAGATAATTTGATGCTTTCTACTCCCATCCCTTTGAGAGACGCTGTCGTAGATGGTGCTTTGCTCCCCGACATTTTGCCCCCCGATATTTTGGCCCCTAGAAGTTGTGTGAATACCAAAGGGCAATATCCATGAATATTAAAATAATCTCTTGGAACATAGCCGGTCTTCAAAGAAAATTACCATTACCAGACTGGAACAGTTTCATAGATGGGTATGATATATGTATCTTCCAGGAGACGTGGAGCCTAATGCACAAACACGGCTACTTGTGCTTTTTCATACCTGCGATTACTCAAGGGTGTGGTCGTCCGTCAGGCGGGCTTATGGTCTGGGTGAACATTGCTCCTAATTATAGGGTCACTCATCATATTTGTTCACTCCCCGATTTAATGAGACTGACTTTGAGGGGGCATACGGGAGGCATTACCATCGAACTTTTTAATGTTTATGCTAGAGGCACGAGGGGAGGAGCTAAGTCACCAATTATCTCTATGTTATCCAATGAACTCCTTCTATGTCCAACCAGCGCCCAGGTTATGGTGGCCGGTGACCTTAATTGCACCTTCTAACCTTTGGCAACTGATGATTTCATTGGGACGGAGGAGGAAGATGCGAGATGGGGTATACCCCCTCTAGCACTACCGCCAGTCAAGAGATGGACACCGAAGGCCATACAGCTAAACGCCTTAGCATTAGAATTTGGACTAAGGGCCCTCAATGGGCGAACCACCTCAGATCCCTTAGGAGCTAATACCTTTAATAGGGTTTCGAGCCCCTCCAGAATCGACTATATATTGGTTGATAAGAGACTCTGGAGCCAGATGGTTGATATGACTATTATTCCGTCAATTGTTAGTGACCACAATCCATTTTCTTTGGTAATGAGGGATGTCTGGTCCAGTGAGGTATCTCGCTCTAATAGTGGCCACATTATGTTAACCAAAGAAGTTATACCATCTAACTGTAATCGGTTTCTCAAATGGCCAAAAGTCACTATCAACAAACGTAAAATGTTGGCCCTTGGTGAAATCTTGAGCGCTGATATCCCTAAATTGATCGAAGCATGCACAGAAATGGAAGGGGTTCAAACTGTTGGGGATGTCTATACTAATACCATTGACAAGCTAACCTTCCTTTTTATGGTAGCATCTACATCTAGTAAAAAAGTTATGACTCGTAAGGCACCCCAAGCATGGTACAATAGGGACTGTAGATTAAAGAAGTCCTCTCTGGTCTCGCAATTAAGAACCACAACATTGGGGAGGTCCAACGGCTCAGAAAGGATTATAGAAGAACCATGGTTGATGCTAAGAGGGTGTGGGAGGAATCCCATTGGTTAGAATTAAAGGCGGCTAGCTTGTCTAAAAACGGTGACTTGTTCTGGAGTCTGGTAAGGAGATTCAACGGTAATGATGCTGAACAGATTCTGAACCATATCACTAGTCAGGAATGGTTTGAACACTTTAAAACATTGTATGAAGGAGTTAGTAAACCAGGGTACCAAGAGTTCTCTTGTTGTCAACTGTCTCTGTTTTCCCCTGAGCCGTTTCCATCAATAGCCGTTAGTGAGGTCGAGAGAGCCATAGACAAGATCACCCCGTCTAAGGCCCCGGGCCAGGACGGCATTACGGGTGATCTATACCGTGCTCACCCAAGGGAATGGGCCACATACTTTGCCCTCTTGATTAATGCCCTCTTGGCAGGGGCATCTGTCCCCGCCTCCTGGAAGGGGGCTGAGGTAATCCCCATCTTCAAGAAGGGCTTCAGGGGTGACCCAGCTAACTACCGCCCGATTAGTCTTATAGATGTCGGTCAGAAGGTGGTTGGTCGGTTCCTCCTGGAGAGGATTCTCTCCTGGGTTGGGGAGAATAATATCTTGTCGGACTAACAGGCAGGGTTTTGGGTCTGTACAAGTACGATCGACCAGGCCTTTAGGTTGGCCCTCCTACATTGGAAGGTGGTGTCCATTGGCAAAGGCAGTCTTTACCTCGCTTTTATCGACCTAAAGACTGCCTTTGACCTGGTCCCACGAGACCGCCTCTGGCTGGTCCTACATGAGATGGGGATACCCTCGCCGATACTAAACCTTTTGGTGCGTATGCATTACGTATGGATGAAATTTGCGAATTCGCGTTCCGCAAACTCGCGCGAAATCGAATTCGCAAAATCCGCGAATTCGTGCAAATTTGCGGATTTTTATTTTTTTGCATGTTCGCATGGTTTTTTGCGTGTTCGCGGGGCTTTTTGCGTGTTCGCGGGCCGCTTGCATGGCGAAGTTACCCATGCTGTCGTGTATGGGCACAGCACCCTCTGGTTCACCACTGCCACCCTCTGGTTCATCACTGCCACCCTCTGGTTCACCACTGCCACCCTCTGGTTCACCCCTGCCACCCTCTGGTTCACCACTGCCACCCTCTGGTTCATCACTGCCACTCTCTGGTTCACCCCTGCCACCCTCTGGTTCAGCACAGTCACCCTCTGGTTCACCACTGCCACCCTCTGGTTCACGACTGCCACCCTCTGGTTCATCACAGCACCTCGGGTTCACCACTGCCACCCTCTGATTAACCACTGTCACCCTCTGGTTCAGCACTGCCACCCTCTGGTTCACCACTGCCTTCCTCTTGTTCACCCCTGCCATCCTCTGGTTCACCACTGCCACCCTATTGTTCATCACAGCACCCTCTGGTTCACCCCTGCCACCCTCTGGTTCAGCACTGTCACCCTCTGGTTCACCACTGCCACCCTCTGGTTCACAACTGCCACCCTCTGGTTCATCACTGCCACCCTCTGGTTCACCACTGCCACCCTCTTGTTCATCACAGCACCCTCTGGTTCACCCCTGCCACCCTATGGTTCACCCCTGCCACCCTCTGGTTCAGCACTGCCACCCTCTGGTTCAGCACGGTCACCCTCTGGTTCACCCCTGCCACCCTCTGGTTCATCACTGTCACCCTTTGATTCATCACTGCCACCCTCTGGTTCACCACTGCCACCCTCTACCGAGACCTTTTGTGATGCAGCGGCAGCACAAAAGATGCGCCATGGTGCTGGGTATTAACAACGTGACGCATCTGCGAGATTTGTCACGTTGTAAAGCCTTGTGCCATCAGGAGGCGTTCCGGCGCAGGGGAGGGTGTTCCTGCACAGGAACGACTCCTAAAAGTGGCTGAGTGAAATCCACAAGATTTCACTCAGTCACTTGCAGGCCAATGCTGCGTCAAACGCCTGCGCCTGCTTGAAGCAGGTGCAAGGCTTGATGCAGCATTGGGGAGATAGGGCCCCCCCAGAGCATTGCTGGAGCTGCGTCGCAAGCGCGACGCAGCTCCAGCAATGCGCTGCTTTTATGGCACAGATGCGTGACGCATCTGTGCCGTTTTTGCCACATGGTGCGCCGCATTGTAAATGCGGCGCACCATGGGTGGCGGAGCTGCGGCGCACAATAACTGGTGCATCCCTGGGGATGCCCCAGTTATTGTATATCTGCCCCTATACATTTAGCCAACGAGGGAGCACTTACTGATTAGACAGTAGAAAGTACTCCAGTTAAGTAGAGGTATTGCACAAAAAGGTGGCATCTTCGTGGACAAACACGCAGGGCGGGATTAATTTTGCCCCCTGTTAGACTCGCTTTCTGTGCCCTTCTGCCCTCTGTTAGACTCGTTTTTCCCTTGTTTTTCTTCCCTCCTGCCCTCTGTTAGACTCGTTTTAGTTTAAGCTATTGCCATTATAAATTAAAATCACTTTTATTTAAGTATTAAATATTTAGAAAAAAATTAAAAGCCATTGTAATTTGTAATAACAATACAGCTAAGTCACGTAAATACAAAGCATGTTGCATTACAAATGCTATAGGTGTCACATTTGCGAAAGTTATAACTATTGGCATCGTAAATGAAAAAGCTATTAATTTAGCTATTTTCAAAACCAACACATAAATTAAAAAAATTGTCATTTACTAGACCAATAGCTCAAACTTTCCTAATGCGAGACTGTTAGACCTGGCATCTTTGGCGTGGTTTCCCCCTATCTTTTTGCCTCTACCTCCTGTATTTTTGATGCTGTGCTGGATTTCGTTTTTGCTGGTTTAGATGCTTTGGACACTCTGCCACTGCTGATCAGTGCCAGAGTGTAAGTGCTCCCTGTGTAAATTGTTATTCTGATTGAATATACATGTTTGGCATATTTGTATCACCATGAAGTCCCTAGTAAAGTGCACTGGGTGTGCCAGGGCTGGTGATGACAAATGCTACTAGTGGGCCTGCAGCATTGATTGTGCCACCCACAGGAGTAGCTCTAAAATGGTGTCTCAGGCCTGCCACTGCAGTGCCTATGGGCAGTTTAGAACTGCCATGTCCTCCTGGTCAGTGTCCCCACTGACCAGGCCTAACCCTTCCCTTTTCGTGCACATCAGCCACCCCTATGGAAGGCCCAAGGTACCCCCCTGGGCAGGGTGCAGTGTATGTGAAAGGTAGAGCATGTACTGGTGCAGGTAACATGTTCTGGTAGTGAATTACAGCCATTTTCGTTCTTCACTATTGTAAGGCTATCTTGCTCCATAGGTTAACATGGGGGATGCTGGCTACAGTGGTTAACAGCATTTCTTCCCATAGGAACAAGATAGGACATAAGTATCTAGTATCCCTGAACTCAGAATTTAATAACACATCTTTTAAGAAAGGTTGTTTTTAAATCCTGTGTTTGAGAACAGCACTTTTAGAAAGTTGCTGTTCTCTTGTCTGACCCTTCTGTGTGCCTTGGCCTGTTTGTGTATTGACTGTCTGGTTTGTGAGTGACAGGGGCTGGGGAATTCTCCAGCAGGATGGATGAGTCAGCACTAGGCTGAATGACTGCAGTTGCAACTGGAGTGGTGGGAGGAGTTAGCACCTGGGCTGAATAGGGCTGTGCCTGCCTTCCACAATGCTGGCTCCACCCCCCTGCTGGGCGGATGAGGACCCTGCCCCCTCACTCTGAAAGGAAAGATGCAGCCAGCAAAACAAAGTACTCAGGATCCACCCAGAACTGGTTCAGACCGGGCACAGGGCCCACATGCACCAAGAGAACAAAGACTTTAGGGGTATAAGTACAGGACCCCTGACAACAGAAAATTAGATCATCCTGGAAATCAAGAAGGAACCTCTGCCAAGGAGAAAGCTGAAACTGAAGAAGGAAGATTGTCCTGCTGTTGCTCTGCTGGACTGACCTGTTGCTTTGCTGCCAAGGAGAGGGGAAGGACTTTGCTGTGTGCTGTGTCCCCTGTCTTGAAGCAATCTCCAAGGGACTGAGAAGAGCTGGCTCCCTGTTTTGAAGTCCCAGGAACAAAAGGACTTCACCCCCAGCTTCCCTGAACTCTGCTGAGAGAGTTCGGTCCCTCCTAGAGTGCTTGATCCAGTTGTGGGGCCTCTGGAGGTTGGACCTGTGCTGGGAAGCTTGAAACTAAGCTTGAGTGACTTTTGAAACTGAAAAGTGTCGCATCGCTCGCTTGCGGAGCGCATCCCCGACAGTGCGAGAAGTTTCCCGCCGCTACGGAGGTCGAGATCGTCGCAGCGCCTGACGCCGCTGCCAGAGACGTCTCATCCTTCGCTTGCGGGACGCACCAGACCGGTGCGGGAGAATGGAACATCGCTGCAAGTATCGTCGCAGAGCCTGTCGTCGCTGGGTGAGAACGCCGCACCGCTTGCTTGCGGACCGCATCACGTCGCTGCGAGTGTCGTCGCAGAATCATCGCATCGAGGAGCTGCGAGAGAAAGGATCGCCGCTAGACCGCACATCGTCGCCCCGGAGATCGTCGCAGCACCTACGAGATCGTCGCATCGTGCCTTTGCGAGAACAGACTTCCTATGGAACCTACGCACCGGAATCCATACAAGTGGCCTTCCTCCCCATGCAGACCGGATTCGTCGCATCACGCCCGCTGCTGCAGCGGGGCTGTCGCATCGCACCCCCAGGGTCTCAGGAGCAACGCATCGCTTGTTTTCCACCGCACCAGCTTCTGCTTTTGGAACTTTGTTGCAACTAAAGGTACTGTGAGTAAACGTGACGCAACTGTGAACTTTTCACGCAACTGTGGTTATTTTTACCGCAACTTGAAGAATTTTAACGCAACCTTAAGAACTCTTTTTGAAACCATATTCTTGAACTGTGTATGTTGGATTTTTGTTGTTTTGGTCTTGGGTAGTTTAGATTAAAAATACCTTTATTTTTCTAAACTGTTGTGGAGTCAGTTTGTGGTGTTTCACTGTGTTACTGTGAGTGTTGGTACAAATACTTTACGCATTGCCTCTGACTAGCCTAGACTGCTCAGGCCAAGCTACCTAGAGGGCGAGCAGGGGTTATCTCAGAGAGTTATCTCCTTGTCCTGACTAGAAGCAAGGGTCCCTATTTGGACAGTGGTACCTACCCCTGCCAACTAGAGACCCCCAGATCTAACGAAGACCTATTGCATTGCAAATGCTTGTTTTTTATCTGTCAGTGCTTCCTGTTGAGGTTTAATTTTCGTGACAGGCGCCACATTGCCTACTTGTAATTATTCTCTGACCCTGCTTCAAGGGTCAGAGCAGGGTCAGAGAATAGTTGCAAGTAGGCAACGAGGTGCCAGGAAGCACTTACAGGCTTACAGCAGCAGGTGCCCAAGTTGAAGTTTTCGTGAGATTCGCGGATCGCGAAATCGTGGAAAATCCGCAAATTCCGCAAGCGGAACGAATTTTCAGCCCATGCTTAGAATGCATGAGGGTAACTATGCCCATGTCAGGTGGGGCACACAGGGCCAAACAACTGAGAAAATCCCAATCGAAAGAGGGGTCCGCCAGGGCTGTGTTATGGCCCCAACCCTCTTTTCTCTTTTTGTGAATGGGGTTAACTCTTATTTACTAGAAATACATGCAGATGCTCCAGTCCTGGCGGGGGGCAAGGTGCCCGCTCTACTTTTTGCGGACGACACCTTATTAATCTCCAAAACCCCTGCAGGCTTGCAGAAATTGTTAAATAGGTTTCACTCGTTTTGTATTCTGAGGGGCCTGGTAATTAATACTAATTAAAACAAAACTTCTCTTTTTTAACTCTAGTAGGCAGTCAAAGTCTATCCTTACACTAGATGGGGTGCCTTTAGAGTCCGTCAAAGCATTTGATTACTTGGGCATCAGAATTTCAGATAAACTGTCCTGGAAACCTCCTATTGATAAAATGGCCCTGAACCTCAAGAGGGTTGTGGGAGCCATAGGTAGAGAGCATCGCTCCTCAAGTACCAGGCCAATTGCTCCTGCGCTTGTGATCGATGCAGCCAAAGCCGTAGGCTCAGCCCTATATGGTGCTGAGCTTTGGGGCTTTGAGAAAGTTGACGAAATGGTTAAGGCAGAAAATAATTCTTTAGAGAGTTGGTCTCTTTGCCGCAAGGAACCCCAACCAAGCCTTTGCTGAGTGACTTGGGACGCCGTTCACTGAATGATCTTGCCATTTTACGCCCCCTCCCCTATTGGGCTCGTCTGCGGCATATACCTGAGCTAGCCAAAAATGCCGCTGGCCTAGGAGAAGTAATGTACCTTGAGGGATCTCCAAAAATTAGTTGGCTCTCGAACATAAAAAAAACTCCTTATAGAACTGGGTTTTAGAGAAGCGTGGGACTCTGAGATCCCATTGAGTAAGGCAGACATTAAGAGTGCTTACTGGTCTTGGGTTGACAGTCAGGAGTCTAGTAACCATAGGTTAGGTAGGCTCACTGATGATTTTTGTCTACATAAACAGGCCCCAAGCCTAGAACCTTACCTCGACTTTATCAAGAAACCTAAAGACAGGGCTCTTTATATCCAGTTTAGGTTAGGCACATTACCTGTCCGAGAATTATTAGTACTTGGAAACCCCCATACCAGACCAAATCATCCTGTCCCAACTGTGATGAAGTAGTGGAAAGTGTCCCACACCTCATGTTCGCTTGTACTGCCTATGTAAAACCGAGGAAAAAATGGTTGATTCCGGTTTGCTGCCAACTAGGAACTAGAAACCATTGTGAGGCCCTGAGAATACTATGCACAAACACTAACACTACTCTGGTTTGTGGGGTGGCCAAATTCCTCAGGCGGTCATGGGTGATCCGCTTGAAAAAGATATCTATGGGATGAAGTTCCATCCCAAATGGGTTTTAATGTTGCGTCAAAGCTGTGAATATTTAATCCAAACGTAATCAATATGTACTGTATATTTTTACCTCTAATGATTCGATGGTAACTGATTTTATAACTATGTACTCTCCTTTCTTTGAATGAATTGTTACTTACTGATTGTATTAGAGGGGAATAAGTTTCTATTGTTGTGTTTTAAATTTTGTTTTTAATTCTTAAAAAAAAAAACTATCTGAAAAATGCTTTTATGATCTTCTTATATCGAAATAAAGCTTTGATGATGCATACCTGTCCCACTCGGGGTAACACATGCAAAATCAACAGTTGACGGACAGAATGCAGAACAATGTCATACATTCACCCCAGTACAGAGATCTGGGCCTAAATCCATTGTTTTTATGATCAGCATGCCATTCCAGGTTGAACCCAGTCATATGCAAATCAGTCTTGACCCTATGCCTCATGTGAACTGTCCAGCCCGTACTGCCAAGCCAGATACTCCCTGGACTGGAAACAAGCATCCTAGTACCAGTTTCAGGCTTTCAGTCGTCATCAGCCAGGAGTGCTTGATTCCAGTGGCATGGAGAGCACTGGACTTACATCTGAGCATACCAGTCCCACTCGGGATGACAAATGCATAAACAACAGTTGATGGACAGAATGCAGAACAATGTCATACATTCACCCCAGTACAGAGATATGGGCCTAAATCCATTGCTTGTAAACTCACCAAGCCGTTTGAGTTTGAACGCAGCTGTATGCAAATCAGCCTTCACCCTGTGCCCCATGGTAACAGTCCAGCCCGAACTGCAAAGCCAGGCTCTCCCTGGACTGGAAACAAGCATCCTTGGACCGATTTCAGGTTTTCAGCCCTCATCAGCCAGGATAGCTTGATTCCAGTGGCATGGAGAGCACAGGACTCACGTCTGAGCATACCGGTCCCACTCGGGTGACAAATGCAAAACCAACAGTTGATGGACAGAATGAAGAACAATGTCACACATTCACCCCAGTACAGAGATCTGGGCCTAAACCCATCAATATTTTGCTCACCATGCCTTACCAGTTTGAACCCACCCATATGCAAATCAGTCTTGACACTGTGCCCCATGGGAACAGTTCAGCCCGAACTGCCAAGCCAGGTTCTACCTGGACTGTGAACAAGCATCCTAGGACCGGTTTCGGGCTTTCAGCCATCAGCCTGGATAGCTTGATTCCAGTGGCATGGAGAGCACAGGACTCAAGTCTGAGCATACCCGTCCCACACGGGGTGACAGCGTGCAAAAACAACAGTTGATGAACAGGATGCAGAACAATGTCATACATTCACCCCAGTACAGAGATCTGGGCCTCAATCCATTGTTTTTTTGCTCACTATGCCATTCCAGTTTGAACCCAGCCATATGCAAATCAGTCTTGACCCTGTACCCCATGGGAACAGTCCAGCCCAAACTGCCAAGCCAGGTTCTCCCTGGACTGGAAACAAGCATCCTAGGACCACTTTTGGGCTTTCAGCCCTCATCAGCCAGGATAGCTTGATTCGAGTGGCATAGAGAGCACAGGACTCACGTCTGAGCATACCCGTCCCACTCGGGGTGACAAATGCAAAAACAACAGTTGATGGACAGATTGCAGAACAATGTCATAAATCTAATCCAGTACAGTTATCTGGGCTCAAATCCATAGTTTTTTTGCTCAACATGCCATTCCAGTTTGAACCCAGCCATATGTAAATCAGTCTTGACCCTGTGCCCCCATGGGAACAGTCCAGTCCGAAATGCAAAGCCAGGTTCTCCCTGGACTCGAAACAAGCATGCTTGGAGCGGTTTTGGGCTTTCAGCCCTTATCAGCTAGGATATCTTGATTCCAGTGCCATGGCGAGCACAGGACTCACGTCTGAGCATACCCGTCCCACTCAGGGTGACAAATGCAAAAACAACAGTTGATGGGCTGGACTGTTCCCATGTGGCACAGGGTCAAGACTGATTTGCATATGGCCATGTCTGAACTGGGGTGGCGTGGTGAGCAAAATAATGATGGATTAAACCCAGATCTGTGACTGGCGGTCCATTTTTTGCCAATGCACAACATTCCGTCCATCATCTTGTGTGTTTTGCTGTTCACCCTATGTGGGAAGGGTATGCTCAGACGTGGGTCCCTTGCTCACTACTCCAAGGGAGTGAAGCTATCCTGGCTGATGACGGCTGATAGCCAGAAACCGGTCCTAGGATGCTTGATTCCTGTCCCGGGAAGACATGGCAGTTCGGGCTGGACTGTTCCCATGTGGCACAGGGTCAAGACTGATTTGCACATGGCCATGTCTGAACTGGGGTGGCGTGGTGAACAAAATAACAATGGATTAAACCCAGATCTGTGACTGGGGATGAAGGTTTTGCCAATGTTCAACATTCCATCCATCATCTAGTGTGTTTTGCTGTTCACCCTATGTGGAAAGGGTATACTCAGACGTGGGTCCCGTGCTCAGTACGCCACTGGAGTCAAGCTATCCTGGCTCATGATAGCTGATAGCCAGAAACCGATCCTAGGATGCTTGATTCCGGTCCCGGGAAGACATGGCCTGGCAATTTGGGCTGGACTGTCCCCGTGTGGCACATGGTCAATACTGATTTGCTTATGGCCATGTCAGAAGTGGGGTGGCGTGGTGAGAAAAATTACGATGGATTAAAGCCAGATTTTTGACTGCGGGTGAATGTTTTGCCAATGTGCATTATTCCATCCATCATCTTGTGTGTTTTTCTGTTCGCCCTATGTGGGAAGGGTATGCCCAGACGTGGGTCCTGTGATCACTACGCCACTGCAGTCAAGCTATCCTGGCTGATAACAGCTGATAGCCAGAAACCGGTCCTAGGATGCTTGATTCCAGTCCAGGGAAGACATGGCTTGGCAGTTCGGGCTGGACTGTTCCCATGTGACACAAGGTCAAGACTGATTTGTAAATGGCCATGTCTGAACTGGGGTGGCGTGGAGTGCAAAATAACGATGGATTAAACCCAGATCTGTGACTGGGGGTGAATGTTTTGCCAATGTGCAACATTCTGTCCTTCATCTTGTGTGTTTTGCTGTTCGTGCTATGTGGGAAGGGTATGCCCAGATGTGGGTCCGGTGCTCACTACGCCATTGGATTCAAGCTATCCTGGCTGATGACGGCTGATAGCCAGGAACCGGTCCTAGGATGCTTGATTCCGGTCCAGGGAAGACATGGCTTGGCAGTTCGGGCTGGACTGTTCCCACATGGCAGAGGGTCAAGACTGATTTGCATATGGCCATGCCTGAATGTGGTGAGCAAAATAACGATGGATTAAACCCAGATCTATGACTCGGGGTGTATGTTTTTCCAATGTGCAACATTACGTCCATCATCTTGTGTGTTTTGCTCTTCTTTTCATAAGGCAGAGAGCAATATCCAGGAAGTCTGCAAGTGCTTTGGGACCATGAATTTTAACAAATCTGAACATGTCTTACCTCATCCCAACTCAAGATCTGACTTACTTAGGAGCCCGGTTCATGACTTTGTTGGGGAAGGTGTTCCTGCCCCATTCCCAGAAATTGACTATGGTGTCCGAGATTCAAACTTTATTGTCTCTGAACTGACCCCTGGGAGTATTTGGTTGAGGGTGCAGGGACTTGTGCTGCTCTGAGTTTGCTTCCTTGGGCCACCTTATGTACCCTGTGATCAAGCATCATTTGTGACAAGGGAATCCGCGTGATCAGGATTTTCACCAGGGGATGCCTGTTACTCCCCAGGTCAGGGTGAATCTGGGGTGGTGGTTGGAATAATTGAATCTGTCCTGGGTTTGGATCTTTCAGGTGGATCCTAGCCATGTTAAGATGACCGATGGCAGTCTATTGGGCTAGGGTGCCACCCTGGGGGAATTGTCTGTGAAGGACCAATGATCCAGGGTTCTGGTAGCTTGTTTCTTTCAATTACAGGGTGCTGAAGGAGTACACTTGGGTCTCTTGGAGTTTGCTCCACACCTGAATGGTCAGCATGTGCAGGGATGGATGAAAAACCAGATTGTCATGAGTTACTTGAGTCTAGGAGACTGCAAGACCCTCAGTTGTCTCAGTCATGTCATTAGCTCCTGGGCAGAGAAGGTTTTGGGGTCCCTGTCTGCCATTTAGTTGCAGGACAGGGAGAATGTAGTGGCAGACATTCTAAGCAGTCTTTCCATGGGTTCCCTGTCCATGACTCGGGAGGTGCTACTGGGTTTGCAGAAGAAAATGGAATCTCCGAGGCTGGACTTGCTTGCCTCGCCGGAGAATTCCCAGCTCACTTGTTGCACGATTATGTCTTGCCTTGCGGTGTTGAAAGTGGATGAGATGTCCTTCCATTGGTCTCCAGTTCTTCTGTATGCCTTTCCCCATGTTCCCCTGATTCCAGCAGTGTTAAAGAAGATCAGGGTGGACAAGGCTTTGGTGATTCTGGTGGGTTTGGGGTGGTGGTGGTTTACTTGGTTTCTCTTTCTGTTGGATTTTTTTGTTCACCCGCATTGGGTGATCCTTTATCATCCTTATCCTTTGTTGGGTTCCCAAATTCCATTCCTGGTGTTCCGGCCAATGCATCTTCAGGCTTTGTGCTTGGACGGTGGAGTAGGGGGTGTTTCTAGGTGGCGGCCGGGCTGATTCAACAGTCTAGGCATCCCTCTACGGTGCATGCTTATGCTAAGCACTGGTCCATCTTTTCGGTTTGGTGTCAGGAGAATGGGTTCTTTATTGAGGAGAGGTATCCAGTCAGGGTTATGTATTTTATGTCGGATGACTTTGACCTGGGCTTGGTGCATTCTACGCTCCGTGCTCAATGGGCTACACTACAGGCTTTTAGGTGTCCTCTTTTTGATAGGGTGGAGCATCTTGTTTCTCTTTTGTTGAAATCTGTGGCGTTGAGGCGTCCGAGGCTTATGTTGTCTGCACCTCTGTGGGATTTCCTGTTGGTTCTGGAGGTGTTGCAGGAGTGTCTGTTTGAGCAGTGTTGGCTTATTCGCTGAGGCGGAGGAGCATCGCCCCACTGCTGTTAGCAGTGGAAATGAAGGAAAAATAAAATTATCATAACTGGATGTTATTATCATTTTATTTGTTCCTGCATCTTTTTGGGGTGGGGCTGCTCCGCTCTCAGAGGAGGGGAAGGAGTAGTGGCACTCTGTAAAGTGCACATGAATGTTTGATCGACCCCCTCGGGCCTGTCAAACAGTTATGCTCACTTTTCTTGTTCTCCATGCAGGCTGCATTACAGCCTGCATGGAGAACATGCCGAGGACCCCATTTCACATCTGAGCGCTGAACCATGGTACTTAGACCAATCAAAACACTGCATTGGATCAGAGGGACAAGGACGATGAGGGACAATGCAAAGAGATGCAAGGAGGTATATTTTCTTTGTTTTATCTTTACCCTGCCCCCCCTGCCACCCCTGATCTGCTCCAGCAGCTACTGCATTCCAGCCGCAGGATTCTGTGGACTTGAACTTTCTGACCTTGTAGGGGGACTTTTTGGTGGCTATTACCTCGGCCAGGCGCATTGGTGAATTGGGTTCATTCTTGAAGTCTGTCTCATTTTTGCATTTTCTGGATAATGGGGTGGTGTTGAGGATGCACCCTACTTTTGTCCCTAAGGTGGTTTATTTTTATCACAGTTTAGCGGAGGTTGTCATGTCTGTATTTCTTCCTGAGCCTCAGTCTGAGGCAGGGTCTCTGTTGCATCTCTTGGATGTGAAGCAGACTTTATTGGTGTACTTGTCCAGGACTGGCCTGTTCTGTAGAGGGGACAGTCTTTATGACACATTTGGTCACTGACGGCTTGGGTTGAAGCTCTCCAATCCTACCCTTAGTCATTAGCTGAAGGAGGCCATTCTGGTGGCTTATGAGTCCCAGGATAGGGTGGTAGAGTCCCGGTTTCAGGGTCGTTCTACCCATTTGGTGGCTGTGTCTTGGGCCACCGTTAAGGGAGATTTCTCGGAGGACATTTGCAGGGTTGCTACGTGGACTACCCCTCCTTTATAGAGCATAATAGGCTAGAGAGTAGGGGTGGTGCCTCTGTTTCTTTTACTTTTCCAGTGCTCGGTTCTCTTGCCCCTTGAGTTTCTTTTTTCTGTGACTCTGTTGTGTGTATATTAAACATGATTTTGCGATCTTTCTTATGGTTTATTTGTTTGATCTACTCATGTGTTAATCACTTTGGCGAGAAAGACGGACAAGAAGGTAATGCACAGTTTACTTACTGGTAATTTTTATAACTCCGAGTCCTGTTCTTCCTCACCACAGAAAAGTTTCCTATCCCTTGCGGCTCTGGTTTGGGGGCTTCATATTTCTCTGTGTCTTTGACTGCCGGTTATCCTAAGGGGTGGTCACTCTTTATATCTGATTGGTGATTAGAGGACGCGGCCATATTGGAGGGACGGGAGGCTAGAATGATAACTTTTGCTTGGCGTTTCTGTGGGAGGCTGAAGCTCATGTGTTAATTACTGTGGCGAGTAAGACTAGGACTTGGAGTAATGAAGATTACTGGTAAGTAACCGAGGCATTATTCTTAAAGAAGAGGCCTTACGTATCAGCAAACATTCACTCCAAGTGAATGTTTACATTTTATACTCACAAGTGTAAATATCATTACATTTAATTTGAACATAGCATCTTTAGTTACCAGAAATTAATGTTTTCCTATTTACTCTTTGAGGGCACCTCAAACACTGTCTGTGTTTTATTTTGTTTTAATTACTTTAAATATTTATATAGCACAAACTCTACCGAAATGTTTGGAGTTGTTAACATGAACAACACTTATACTATGCAAGATCGCATTAATTTCTTTCAGGCACACTGAGATTCAATATTTTGCACAAAATAACAAGGTGGTGTTGAGCCGGAACTCAAAGCTTGTTCCACATTTATAAGTTCAAGACCAGGGCCGTTGTTAGGTTTTTTGCCGCCCTAGGCAAGAATTGCGATTCTCCTATTACCATGACTAGAGAATCTGGATTTCATTAAAGACACGGAGGCTGACATTATGAAATATCTTTTATTGCAGTCTCCAAGCAGCCGCGTATGTCATAATAAAAACTTTCCAAAAAGAACATTGAAACAAGGTAAATGATATGGCATGACAACAATCTGCCTCTTTTAAAACAGGCAAAGAGTAAAGAGAAAGTTTAGAGGTATCAGAATGTAAACTTGAAGGTTTCCAAAGGATCCAAATGAAGTGGAAACTAACCAAGCAGGGATTCAGCACAAGTTATCCAAGGTTAAGAAGAAAGGTTATCTGAAAAGAAAGAAAGTAATGAGTCTCTCTAGATCAAAAATAAGAAAATTCAAGCATGAATAATTGTAAACAAGAAATAAAGCATTACGTCAGCATAAATGTAAACACAAATCATAAATTATCAACCACTAAGGAGTGGGATGGGAGGGATAATGTCAGCCTCAGTGTCTTTAATAAAATCCAGATTCTCTAGTCATGGTAATAGGAGAATCGCAATTACAAGAATGGAGGCTACATTATGCATGTTTTTAGTTTTCTAATACAACATTAGACATATGTTTGATAGGTTTACAGTAATGTCTTATCTTATGTTATCTTATCTTAGGTGCAATTTATAAAGCGCACTGACACCGAAGCTTCCTGGCGCTGATAGACAGAGCAAGTGAGGGGGGAGCACAGGTGGCGAAGTTCTAACTAAGGGTGGGGAAGAGATGAGTTTTTAACAGTTTTCTGAAGTTCAGGAGGGAAGGGGAGGATTTGATTGAGAGAGGAAGGAGGTTCCAAAGCACAGGAGCTAGGTAGGAAAGACGGCGACCGCCGAATTTCTTAGTTTTGCTTTTAGGGGTGACTAGCAAATCACGGTGGGCTGATCGGAGGTTGCGTGTTGGGCAGTGAGGGCGAATGAGAGATTTAAGGAACGAGGGGCCAGAGCAGTGAAGGGCTTTAAAGGTGAGGCATGCCACCGTAAAGGCGGCCGTTCGGTCAACTGGAAGCCAGTGGAGGCTGATGGGCAGAGGCTTGGCAGATTGCCATCTGGGGGTTCCCTGGATCAAGCGGGCCGCTTGATTCTGGACAACTTGGAGGCGTTGTATCAGAAATTGTGGAAGACCGTGGTAGATGGCGTTAGAAAAATCCAGGCGGGAAAGTACCAGTGAAATGACAGTTTGGGTAAGTGCCGCAGGGGGAAGAAGGTGACAAACTTTGCGGATCCTCCGAAGTTGGTACATGTAAGAAGAGACCACCGCTCCAACTTGAGCCTTGAGGGAGAGTTTGGCGTCGATGATTACGCCCAGACTCTTTACTGTTTTAACTGGGGTAGGGGGGGAGCCAAACTCCGGAGGCCAGAACTGCGGGCCCCAGTAGGTGTGACTGAGTCCAGGAAGGAGGAGCTCGGTTTTACCGGGGTTCAACTTCAATTGGGTCTGGTTCATCCAGAGTTGGATGTGGATCATGGCTCCGTGGAAGGTTTTAATGGCATGTGGTGAATTGAGAGAAAAAATGATTTGTAAGTCGTCGGCATAATTATAAGTGACGATGTCCCATTTCAAAAGAGACTGAATCAGTGGCCGAAGATATAAATTAAATAAGAGCGGGGAGAGGGAGGAGCCCTGGGGGACTCCGCAGGACGTGGGAGTTTTTTTGGCAGTGTAAGGACCCAGGCGGACCGCCTGTGTTCTTCCCGTAAGGAAGGATTTTACCAACTCAAGAGCAACGCCCTGGATGCCTGCCTGCTCGACACGGTGGAGGAGGATGTTATGATCCACCGTGTCGAACGCGGCCGACAAATCCAGTAGGACGAGGGCTTGGGGGATCCCCGCGTCCGCATTGCTCCTGAGTGTGTCGAGGACTGCCAAAATGACGGCCTCTGTGGAGTGGGCGGGTCTGAAGCCGGCCTGAGTCAGCTCAAGATAGCAGGAGGATTCTATAAAGCTTGACAGGCACCGGGTGACATGGGCCTCCATAAGTTTGGACAAGTATGGGAGGAGGGAAATGGGGCGATAATTCGACGGCTCCGCCATGTCAGCACCGTTTTTTTTTAAAAGGGGTACCAGGATGGCCTCCTTAAAGGAGATAGGACAGATGCCGCTACTGAGAGATCTGTCGAGCAAGTGTAAAATACAATCTGGCAGATTAAGACATATGCTCCGCAGGACAGACGGTGGACAGCAGTCGTTCGGGGAGCCAGATTTCACGCGAGTGGCTAGTTCCGCTAAGGAGGTGGAATCTAAAGCAGGAAAGGTGGTAAAAGTCGAGGGGTTATTAGAGGAGCTATCCGGTGGTGGTAATTGGGGAAGGGGAGGGATGGGTTTTTTGATTGTTGTAATTTTTTCTAGGAAGAAGGAGTTCAGGGTGTCACAGGCCTCCTGAGTGGGGGTCTGGGCTGGGAGGGTTCTGTCGTCTGTAGTTAGCTCGTTCAAGACTCTGAACACCTCCTTGGATTTGTCGGCTGCCGAGGAGATCCTATTGGAAAAGTGTTCCATTTTGGCTGAGCTGATAGCTGCTTTAAAGTCTTTACGTGCGGCCAGATAGGTCTGTTTGGCTGAGTCAGAGTAGTCATGTCTCCAGGTGCGTTCTAACTGGCGTGTTTTTAGTTTCTGAGCTTTGCGGTCGTCAGAGAACCACCTATGGTAGTTCCTATGTCTGGTACGTGGGAATTTGACTAGGGGGGCAAACAGGTCGCTGGCCGACTCTAGTAAGGAGCCGATGTCTTGTTCTAATCCATCGATGTCGCTGGAGTCATGAATGACTGGGCAGGAGTCGGCCAGGGCGGTGAGAAAACCCTGGGAGTCGTGTGAGCTCCATTTCCGAGGGAGGCCACCGGCCATCAGGGGGGCAGGAGTCTGACCGGCAACTGTGATGGTGGTGTCCACCAAATGGTGGTCGGACCAGGCACAAGGAAGTATGTCTGGTGGGGATAGAGCCAGGTTGCAGGTCCAGATCTGGTCCAGAATATGTCCCTTAATGTGAGTGGGTTGAGAAATATGTTGAGCGAGATTCAGATTTTTAAGAGTCTCAAAGAGCTCGGTGGCATGAGGGCCAGCATTAGTGTCGTTGAACCAATAGTTTAGGTCGCCGAAGATAGCAAAGCGGGAGTGCAGCGTTAGAAGGGAAGACAGTTGTTCACTCATGATGGTGGAAAAAGATGGCATAGAGTGTGGAGGCCGGTATAAGAGGAGGAAAGTGAGGGGGCCGGTGTCAGTTTTCACACTAATGAGTAAGTTCTCCACCTCAGGGAGGGGAAGAGAATAGGAGGAGATAGAATTCAGGCGTTTAGATATAATGGCCGCTACCCCACCCCCGGGACGGTCGCCGAGACGGTCGGCATGAAGAATATAATAATCAGGGGAGAGGGCCGCCAGAATATCCGGAAGGGATTCTGATGTAAGCCACGTTTCCGTAAGTAAAAGCATGTCAGGATTAGAACTGGATAGCAAGATGAAAATGTCCTCAGAGTGTTTCACTAGCGAGCGAGTATTCAAATATGATACCCTGATGGACGTGGTGTTCCTAGTCAACATAGCTGGAGGTAGGCGTCCGCAAGGGTGGAGTTGGTCGGGGCGCATAAGGCCGACAGAGGAGATGCGATGCATAGCCGTAGAAGATGGCATAGTGGCGGTATTCTGTAGATCTCTAAGTGATTGAGGAGAATACCTGATAGGATGGTCAGCGTGGCATGCCCTAAGGCCCGTCCTGGCGCGGACGGGCTTGCCGGCGCGCCCGCTGCGCCCGTCCGCTGTGCGGAAGTGGAAGACACATGATTTAAGTAGGAGGGATGAATGAAAAGGCGTGGCCTATTGTGGAGGGGGCGTGGCCTGACCAGGCTTTCCCTGGATGGCATCACTAAGTGTGGCGACCCACGACAGCGTTCAGATCGGCTGTGCGGGGGGTGTGCTAGCGAGGATGGTGCCAGGTAAGTGAAGTTAAAAACACAAGAAAATACAATTTTAAAAAAAAATGCTCGTTGCTCCCGGCTTTCCGCCTCAGGAGTTTGTCTCCAAAGGTTCTAGCATTCGACCAGTCGGCCGCTTTAAGAGTATCATCTATCTTACCTCCAGATCATAGAGATTTACTGGCAAAAAATAGCACCTCTAATAGAATGAGCTTGACATTTTGATGAATCAATACCAGCTACGTTCATGGCTGTCTTAACCCATCTAGCAATGGAAGAAGAAGTTACAGCTCTATGAGGTTTGATAAAGGAGACAAGAAGTTGTTTTTCATCAAAAGGACGTTAGATGGGCATTCTTTGATCATATGCTTTCATACACTCGACCACGCAAAGTTTTGGGCAAGGATTGAAACGTGGATAAAAGATAGTGTCAGACATGGTTTTGGTTCCTCTATAAACCTCCAATTTGACACCAAATAAGTTATAAGACCTATTAGAGATCTCCAGGGTTTTGACATCAGAGACTCTACAACAAGAAATAAGACAAATAAGAGTTGCTAGTTTGATGGAGAGGAGAATTCTATTCAAAAAGGGATTTTCAGGCCAGGACTTGAAAAGATTCAGAACCAAGTTCCCATCCCATAGGGTATCATATTTGGGTTTTGGGGGTCTCTTCAAATGAATACTCTTCATTACTCTGCAAACAATAACATTTTTACCTACAGTTTTTCCGTTGACAAGTACATGACCAACGGAGATAGCAGATCTATAGCAATTAATAGATCTATAACTTAAACCTTTATCAAATATTTCAACCAGAAAGTTTACCACATCAACGATAGGTGCCTGAAGGGAATCCAATTTCCTTTCCAGGCACCAACGTACCCCGGATTTCCAAATGTTATTGAATCAGTAGTAGGTACCTGGTCCCCAAGACTCTCTAAGGAGAGTTGCAGCTGAAGCCAAAAGTCCTGAGATTTCGTTAGATCTCCTGACACTCTCCAGGCAAGAAGGTTCAACTCCCCGTTTGGGTTAGGAGATGGGAATCTCCGTTTACGTCTATGAGAAGATTCTCTAGAAAAGGGATTAAGAAGGGAATGAAGCATGCTTGTTCCGGAGTGGTGGGGAACCATGCTTGGGATGGCCAAAATGGAGTTATCAGGACCAGGGAGCACCCTTCTTGCCTTACTTTCTGTAAGACTTTCTGGATCATGGCAAAGTCAGGAAAGGCATATGAATTGATTCCTGACCAAGGTTGCAGGAAGGCATTCACTGCTAGAGCGCCGGCATCCAGCTGAAATATTTTTCTAGTTGATACGTGAGAAAGCTCACAAAAAGGTCTAAATCGAAAGGGCCCCAGATCTTGTTCAGGGAATTGAAGACAAGTGGATTGAGTTTCCAATCGCTGTGATCCAATAGGAATCTGGAATCCCAATCAGCAAAGATGTTCGATTTGCCTGGAAAGTATTCCGTTCTGAGTGCATTTTTGTGTTCTAGACAGAACATCCAGAGTTTCCTGGCTAGATTGGAAAGATCGGCAGATTTGGTACCGCCCAAACGATTGATGTAAGCTACAGCGGACATGTTGTCCATCTTTAAAATGACCGATCTCCCCTGGAGGGAATGTTTGAAGCTCATAAGAGCATAAAAGCCAGCCGTAAGTTCCAGGAAGTTGATTTGGTGAGATGATTCTTCCTGAGACCAAATCCCTCCTGTGTTTTGGTCCAAAAGGCGTGCGCCCCAACCATGGAGGGAGGCATCAGATTCCAGGACAACAATCTGGTTCCAAACCAAAGATTGCCTTGCCATTCCAGACTTCTAGGTTGTCCAACCACCAGACTAGTTCTGATTTGGCTTCCTGATCTAGGGTAATCCAATCTTTGTACCAGAGGCCATATCTCAGAGCACTGCCTTTTATCCTTTGTAAGGCTCGATAGTTCAGTGAGCCTGGAAAAATCGCCTGAATAGAAGAAGAGAGAAGACCCAAGAGTCTGGCTAGATCCCTCAGTGGAAGGTCTGTTTGTCTCAAAATATGTCTTATTTCTTTCTTGATCTTTGATATTTTGGTGGGAGGAAGGAGGAGGAAATGCTTGGAGGAATCTAGGGTGAAACCGAGGAACTCTAGTGATTTTGAGGGAGTCAGAATAGACTTTTGTTTGTTTATAATGCAATCTAGACCCTTTAGCAAATTCATAACCGTCTCTAGGTCTAGGTGGATCTGTTGGAGGTCTTGAGACATTATCAGAATGTCGTCCAGATAAATGATAAGGAGAATACTTCTTTCTCTCAGAAAAGAGGCGACTGTTCTCATCACCTTGGTAAAACACCAAAGGTCGGAGGAAAGACCGAACTTAAGTGCCCGGAACTGATAAATGTGATTTTTCCACATAAATTGGAGGAAAGGTTGATCGATTACGGCCATAGGAATCGTGAAATATGCGTCCTTTAAATCCAGTTTGACCAGCCAGTCTTCTTTTAAGAGGAGATCTCCCAGAAGATGGATACCCTCCATCTTGAAATGTCTGTCGACTAGAAATTTGTTCAGACTTTTCAAATTTATCACCGGCCTCCAGCCTTTTCCTTTTTTCTCTACGAGGAACGATGTACTTGTGAAAGTTAAAGTGTCCAAGGGAACTTCTGTTATGGCACTCTTCTTGAGCATAGAGGATAATTCCTCTTCCACTATTTGTTGTTTCTCCAAAGAGAGAGGAATGTCTCTTGGGAAGGAAGACTGAAAGGGAACCTGAACAAAATCTATCATGAAACCCTTGACTGTGTTCAGTACCCATGGGTCTTGAGATATCAACTTCCAACTTTGGAAAAAAAGCTTGAGTCTGCCTTCCACCTTTAAAGGGATATAGGGGGTAGGGGAGGAGGGAGCACTTACTTGTTGGATTGGAGTTGAATGCTCCACGGGATCTTAATGCTCTTGAACCACGAGTTCCTCTCCCATGTTGGGGGTAGAAGGTGGATACGCAGTATTGCTGGTGTCCCCGACCAAAGCTACAGTATCGTTGATAGGGCCTCTGGTTAAATCGGCTGGAAGAAAGGCCCCTTCTTTTGGCCCTTCCAAAAAGGTTATTATTAAAGACTCTTTTCATATTCTGTTGGGCCTTGTCTCGGGCTGTAAAGGTCGAGACTTATTTCCCAAGTGACTTTATTAATTCTTCTTCGAAAAGAAGACCTTTTGTGTTCGAAGATGGCTCTTTGTCGGCCATATCTGACAGTTTTGGGTCAATCTTGTTGAGGATCAATCTACACCTTTCAGCGTGAATGCTAGCATCTGCGTTCCCTAAGAGAATTATTGCCCTTTGACTCCTGCCTCTAATGAGGTTAACATCAAAGGGAGTCCCCTGGATATGGCTCTCCTCAGCCGAGTCAAGGATTCTTGTTAGGGGACCAAGGACGTCCAGCAGACGGTCCTGGCAACCTTTAAATGATTTTTCTAAACCTTTTCTTGGATCCCGACCAAGTTTAAATGAACATGTAATAAGCTCTGGGTCAAGATTAGGAGTTTGACAGGTCTTATCTTGGATGGTGGGTCTTAAGCATTCTGCTTTAAGAATATTTCTAGTTTCTCTTTCCAGTAGGTTGCAAACCCATTTCTTTATAAATTTAGAACGGTGGTTCTGTGGTGACCATTGTGAAGATCTAGGATGCTTTAAATTAAAAAGCGAAAGCATTTCTTCCCCCAAGGGGTCTAGAATGGTGTCTTTTGAGGAAGGAAGAAATTCTCCCTTCGTGTTGAATAACTCTTCCTCATCATTGTTTATATCTAAAATGTACTCGTCAGGTAAATCTAAGTGGTCATCAGTGAGAGTATATTGATCATGTCTGATATTGTCTTGAGCACTAGTAGTTATTGTGCCGCTATGGGCATCCGAATTATTCGCGCCGCAAAGGGCACCTTCCATTGTTGTGCCGCTAAGGACACCCTTTGAAGTTGAGGTGCGAAGACCTCCAATTAAATTTGAGGTGTTAAAACCTCCCGCATGTGAAAAGGTGCTTGGGCCTTCAGTGCTCATAGGGGTACAAATTAGTATGACGGATCGGTTTTCTGTACTATGTGAGACAGAAAGCCCTCTTGTATCAACGGGAAAACAAGCTGTGACTGATACTCTTGGGGGGAGGGAAATTGAGCTTCTGCCCTAATACCTTGCAAGTATGTAAATCAATATGCTTGCAAGGATACAGCCAGAATGGAAATATTCTTGCTAGTTGAAACTGAGAATGAAGTTTCTAATTTTGAGCCTAGTGGTCCATTATCCAGTGTTGATTCCTCGCCTGTAAATGTTGTAGGTCCCATTGTGGACATACTCAACTAGGGACAAGTTTAAGTCAGACACATCGGCTACAGGCAATGGAACTTCAAATAGAATCTGCTCACGGGTTGGTGAGTGTAATTTCCTGGAATATTTCCAGGCTTCGATCTAAGGTTACCAACCAGGTGTGGGTTGATTTCATAAGGAATGTTGATATTCTATGCCTGCAGGAAACCTGGCTGTTGACCGAACTTCACATAGATGGCTTTAAGACCTTTCATATACCAGCACTGCACTCACCCCAGGGCAGGAATAAAGGGGGGTTTTGTGTATACATCTCAAACTTGTTAAAGGTCATGAAGATTAAAATCTTTAAGATATCTACCTACTATGAAATAGTAAATATTCATTTTTTTAAACAAGTTGTGGTAGCGATCATACATTTTTACAATAACATAGACAAGGAACATTTTACTGGCATTTTAAAAAATCTTAATGAAGATATGAGTGACCTATCTGTACCGAAGTGGAAGGATGTAATTGCAATCTAGAGAGGGGACTTCAATACTGGAATTTGCTCACAGGCGCATTGTGGGTTATGGGAAAACGACTTAGATCAGAATACCTATATGCACCATTTTGTTCACTCTGATAGGGGAGAAAGCTTTAACGAGGTTATGGTTTCTCATGACCTCTGTTTTGCCAATGAGCTATGTTCCCATCCAGTAGAATTTGGTTCAAGGTTTATTGGTAGAGGCTTAATTCCATTATAGATTTCCTCATAATTCCAAATTGCTATGCATCCTGGTTTAATGATTTTACTATTCATCCCAATGGGTTAAGCGATCATCTTCCGCTGAGTATTAAAATTAGTCTACCCCATAATAGCACCACATCAGTGGCTGACAGCTTGGCCTGGACACAAGACTGTGTAATGGATCGTCAAAATGGATACTCATTGAGCTGGGGCGGTAAAGACCCAGAGGCTTTGAACTTGAAGATTATTTCCAAGGCAAAAGATCATATTCTAGAGTGCCTACGTGAAAGGATCGGGTATAAGGACATCCTGAATGCGTATTCGCAGATTGTATTGTTTTTTTGTCGCCCTAGGCAAGAATTGAAAAATGCCACCCCCTCGCTTTTACTACCATCACTCTGTCCCCCTGTCATCCAGGCTAGAGAGGCACACCCTCTACTGCCGAACCCTTCTATGTTACTCTCATATACTATCAGGAAACACAATCAGAACAGACAGTCCTGCAAACAACCTCAACGAAAGGCACAGGCCAGACCGTTATGGTAGCCAAACACTTACAGAACTATGTGCACCGATGCCCAATAGAGCCTTGTGTTTGAATACCATTGAGGGGTCAAGTGCAACTCGTTTTCAAAACCAGAAACAACTTAACCTTTTGCCAAGCATGCATGTAGACATGCAATGCCCACATACGGAATGCAACATTATGTGTGCCTACTGCCAGCAATCCCACCAATCAAAATAAAAAATATTGTTTGCCCTATCAAAGTACCTACTAATTGACACTTCTAGGAGGAGACGTGTTGGGAGTCTCTAACAAAAGAAAATATGAACATTCAGTGATGTAGAGCGACATTATAAAGAAAACCTATCTTCTTTAAACAGTTTTTTTCTCTGTGCAGCGCTTTTTGCAACAGCCCCTCGCTGCAGATAATTAGTAATATAACCCAACTCAGTAGTGCTACTTTTGTCGGCGGAGGAAAGACTGGGTAAACTTCACGAAAAATTGCAGAATTGTATCTGCATATTATCGGGAGCTTTTGGGGAAACTGCAAAATTAGGAGAAATTCTGCAAAACTGGTACTTGGTGCTATATAGTGTGCTAAAAATCAGTGCAAAAAACAAATGCCACAAACAGCGGCTTCTCGCTTTCTGGCCATTCACGTTGTTCCCATGCATGCACTCATGCAAAATAAATGTTTGCAAATTTGGTAGAAGGAAGAACAGTATTAGTGCGATAATTACTATTGTAATGTGGTCTTATGGATCCCTCATAAAGGCATTTTAGCTTACTTTCATTCTTCCAACTATACCCATTCACACTGACACATTGCACTCATTCAAATCATTCATCCACTAATTCATTCACACATTAAAAATGCGTGTTTGCTCAATCCTACCCAAGCCACGTCACTTAGGGGCCCCTTAGCCTTCCTTGTAGGGGGTGCTCTAGAACTATCGCAGGTGTAGGTGACCGTTGACACTTGGTAGGTGACTTGAACAGAATGTGGAAATGCTTCTTTTCATGTTTTCCAGACCTCAACCCAGAATGAGGCCTCTGCCCTGATGCAACCGCACTCTGCCAGCTTCCGTCTTTGCCTCACTCCTCTTTGAGGGGTAGTTACTCATGACTGCTGAATGTTGGAAAGTGTGGTGTGTTGTCTTTCAGTTTCATGTTCCAGCTCTGTTCCCTGGAGGACATCCTCCTGTGATGCCCTTGTGCGGCCTCGTCATCCTCCATATATGGTCCTGGGTGAAGGCATCAATCCTGGCCTCATAAATCCCTCCCGCAGGTCTCCACTGGCTCATGTAGGCACACTGCGCACCGCGAAACACACACAGCTTAATATATAGCGCTGTATAAAGCCCCTACTGGTTATACATCTTCAGAGGTTGTTTATGAATTTATGGTGATGAGAAAAGCCTCTTATGCTGTGCTCTTTGTTATTTTACTACGTCATCTGATTCAATGCTCACTAAAAGCAAAGAGGCCCCCTACCAAGTATTTTTTTGCCGTTTTATATAGCGCAAACTTCACCCAAAGGCATCGGAATGCTTGACATGAGCACCAGTTGCGGTACAGATGGACACATTCATTTTTAGGCACGGGGAGATTCAGTGATTTGCCCTGAATCACAGGGTGTTGCGCATCCCTGCCGAGAATCGAACCTGGTTCCCCAGCTTTAACATCGGCCGCTCTTGTCGTTTAACCACTTCCTCTCCATGTGTCCCGTGAAATGAATGTCTGATGGTGAAATGTGGGTCCCTCATCACTGTCCAGGGCCCTCAATGCTACGTCATGCCACCTTGAGCCTATGACTAGATGTTTAGACTTCGGTGGGAGAAGGCACCCCTAGCGGCAGTGTAAAGTATTAGGATGGGAGGTGAGCAGGGCAGGATCCTGGGGGACACTGGTGTGTTAGTTTATTTTGTTGTAGCCCTTCCTTGGGATAGCTCATCTGCCCCCGCCCGCTCCCAAGTGGAGGATTGTTTTTTGAGTGCCATGAGACCCATGCAAGTCAGTGTGGGGCACACGTGACCTTCTGAACGGCTCTTAGGTCAGGCGTGCAACTCCCATAGGGCTCAAAGGGCTTCATCACCCCCCTCCTTTGCAGCGCAGGCATCAAGACACATAAGCAAATCAACACCCAGCTCTCTGTGGGCACTAGGTTAGATGCAGAATCGTGTGTTTAGAAACGCTAAAAATGCAAGTTGTGTTTTCTTGCAAGAGACAGTGGCCGATGTCCAGAGACAATAGATTCATAATAACTCTTTTTGAGATTGAACATCAGTACCTCTTGTTGCTGGAGCTGTTATCGCCTCCTTTTTCCATCTTCACACACAAGGCCCAAAGAGAGCCTTAACCCCCACCCACACACACAAGTCCCCTAAACATGTGCACACGCCATTCCATCTCCCTCCCTGTGCAGTCCAATTCTGAAATCCTAAAGCAAAATGATCGGTGGTCTGCGTCACACGTCCTTCCACTCCTTCCAAACAACAGCGCATTCTCGCATCGAGCCACAAAGCCTTCATTTCAGCAGTCACCTACAGTCTGGCAGCCAAGTCCGGGCCCCCTTAAACTAGATGAGTGCCAGTCAGAGCATGCGGGGAACACTGCTTGAACTCCGACACCTCTGTACTCCCAGAAGTCAGGAAAGGGACGGCAGGCCGTGCACGAGGCACCCGAACTGGCTCCAACTCCTAAAACTGTCACTGACCTTTACAATTAACTTTCATGTGCTCATGAATCAACAGCACGCTTTTGCAATCACTCACGTTGGCGTTGAGCAAGACAACGAATAGTTCAAGGAGAACATCGCGGCTCGGATTGCTGTCACTTTCCCTGAAGAATCCTAGAGGGCAAGGCTCTTCTGGTGTGATGATCTGGTGGATGGCGGGCGGCGCAAACGTGATTTTCGTATGTGTAACGTACTCAGTAGCGGCTCTTTACTTTCGTAGGTTCAAATTAAAAAATTGTTCCCCCTATTGCCGCCCTAGGCAGCTGCCTAATCTTGCATAATGGTAGAAACTGCCCTGGTCGGGACTTAAGTCTGTAAAGCAGTATCTCATGGGCATATTACCAAGCAATAGCGATAATTATCGCTATTGCTTGGTTAGAGACAAAAATGTACCGCTAGGCTGCGGCGATTTTTATCGCAGATAAACCTTGGTATTACTAAGGTTTATCGCAAATGCGATAAAAAACGGCCTCAATGCATGAATATCGCTGAAAAGTCAGCGATATTCATGCATTACTGAGCTAATGCTCTTAGCCATGTTATCCACCTCCTATTGGATAACATGGCTAAGAACTGCTCAGGGCAGGTGTTAGCTTTTGGAGATATTCGCGTTTAGCTGAACTTCAACCACCTTAAACTCAACGCAGACAAAACTGAGTTGGTTTTGACTGGTGGTGCATCCAGTCCCTGGACCTCTATGTTTTGGCCCCCTTCACTTGGTTCCCCCCTTCACCTTCTCATTCTGTTAAAACACTTGGGATCACGTTAAATCAAAATCTAACTTTGCACTCTCAGATTAGTACGGTGGTGTCCTCCTGCTTTTTCACCCGTCGCACTATTAGGAAAATCTCGAGATTCTTCTCTCTTCCCGCTCTCAAACTCATCATGATGGCAATGATCTTATCACGGCTGGACTACGGTAACATCCTGTACAATGGCGTCCCAGCATATGCTCTCCGACGCCTACAGCTGGTACAGAACCAAGCGGCACGCCTTATTTATGGCCTCCCCAAATTCCATCATGCCACCTCTGTACTAAAGAACTTGCACTGGTTGCCTATTAGGGAGACGGCTCTTTTCAAACTGGGCTGTACTGTGTTCCAGGCCCGAGCTGGAACCGCCCCAGCCTTCCTAAATTCGGCAATCTCCAGCTATACTCCAGCTAGACAGCTCCGCTCCTCTTTTCAATCCCTTCTTTCTGTCTCTCGCTTCAGGAAGATGAGGATGGGGGGGGGTGAAGTTTGCGGTCCTCGGCCCTACTTTCTGGAACTCCCTCCCCCCAACGTTAGATCTATCTCACTCTACCATGATTTCCGTAGGGCCTTAAAAACCTACCTCTTCCTGCAAGCATTCCCAGCCTAGTCCTTTCGTAGCTGCTATCCGGGTTCTAAAAGTCCTTAGCGCCAAGAAACCGCCAGGTAAAAGCGCGCTTCATAAGTGCTTTCAAATTCAAATTCAAATTCCATGTTGCTTCTCCCTTGCCTTAGGCTATTAACTAAAAACCATTTGCTTCAATGTAACGATTATTTGATAACGTATAACAAAATAGTCCTTTCTACTGAATGTGGTGCGTATTTGCTATCACCCTCCCCATTTTCCAGGTTGCTTATTACCCACCACTATCTATCCTGTTCTCTTTCTTAAGCAACCCCATCCCACATAAAAAAAAACTGCCAGTGTTGTCTATATCATAAATTACTAAATTTCACTTCCTACCTCACACCATCCTGTATGCCTTAATATTGACTAAGACAATAACGGCCGTTTCTTAGCACATTTTAAAACATGTTTTACAACCACATGGCTGTGCAACCCAGCTAAAATAAATGAAATCACTAGCTCTTGCGGAGGCGAGACCATTTGGCTCGACCAGTGCCTGCTAAACTAGAGTCCTGCTGCACCATTCTATCAGAAGCAGATTGTTTGTGTCAGGGTATGAATCATACCAGCCAGAGTGGACCTACTAGTAAATTCAAAATGGCTGCCAGCTTAACTATACTACTAAGCCTCTGGCCCGAACCTGTTGTCCTGTCCCGTGAGACTCCGCTACTCTTTTCCGCAGAAACTCACTTCTCAGTTACTGCTCAATGAGACACAGCAAACCTTTCTTCTCCACCAGAGGTTTGCTTACTGCTCATCCTCCTCAGTGTTCACCTCCTGGCCAGCATATATGACATTGATAGACAAATTTGAGTATGTTTAGCCTGAGGCGAGGTCAGACCTTCTTCTTTCTAGTCCAGACCTTTACCCAGCACCGTGCACGTCACTTCTTGACTCTGGTACAACTCCATTATACTGCTAGATTCTTCCTGTGCTGCAGCTTCAGGTTCTTCAAAATCGTTCATGAGCTTCATATCTATGAGTCTTAAAATGAGTCTTGGAATTTACAACCCTGAAAATGGTGAATACATGCACATTTATATTTTTGGAAAGTGATAAATTAACCGTCAGTGAGGAGTTGTTTTGGAAGTCCTGGGTCCGATAAAAGTCCCCTTCCCCCTAGAATGTCAACTACCCTCTAGTCAGATGATTTCTTCTTGGGGATTTCCTGTCACTGGCTGGGTCTTGACTATGTACGGCTTGCTTTCAAAAGTTCTAAATCATTCTTAGCAGTATTTTTATGTTGTTGAATTCTTTGAATGTCACCGATCTATCCTCCTTTTCTCATTGAAGGGTCCAGAGGAATGGAGGACATAATCGCCATGGAGTTATACTGTTCCTATGAATTAAGCAGGATTGTGTCTCAGGTCAACATAAAAGTCAGGATACAGGGACTTAGTCTGTCTATACCATCAGCAAATGTTGACACAATTCCTAGTTAGCTCACAGTTCCCCACCTGAACGCTTAAACTTACCAGGATACCAGAATGTATCTGCAACCTCATATCAAATCAAATCCAATATAACTTTATTCGATTGTTAAAAAAGCAATCATAAAGGTATACATAAAAAACATTCCATTAAAAAAGTTCAGTAATTCATTTTACAATCACCTTGGTGGGCAGGAACAACAATTAACAAAAGTAAAATGCTTCTAAGATCATAACATCATATATCTCAAAGTGCATCATGGAAGCATACTCTTTCTGCTGCCCATCACATGTTTCAGATACAAAGTAATTGTTGCAAGCCCCAGATGGTTGTCCAAATATTGGAGGCTAAGCATAGCAGCACGACATTGCCGGTGGCCCATCTCTCTCAATAAAGGCAATAAAATATTGCGTCTAATTGAGCCATAAAATTTACAAAAAAGAACAACATGTAATGTACTCTGGGGGGATACATCATCACAGGGACAGGAAGGTAATTCATGTATCCAATTGTTTACTGTCGGGAAACTAACAAGTCTATGGAAAATTCCAAATCTAAAATGAGACAGTAAAAATCTATCATAGTTATCTGGCATATAGATCAAATAGGGTTGGATATTAAAAGTTGATAAAATCATGTGGTGATGCAGGACAGTAGGTTTTAAAACCTCAGATGTAACTCTTAAAAAATCCAAGAAAGCCAAACCCTTCCTCTTTAGTTCTTTGCGTGAGATGGCTGTGATAGTAAGAGGATTTAGGAAGTAATCTAACTTTCCCATATCTGTTAAAAATTTACATACATACAAATTTACATACATGGCTCAGCCATGGTATCCTCATAGCTTTCTCTAATTTTAAAATATCTGACAAAATATCTCTATTAAGCTTAGTTTCATCCTCTGTCCATAGCCTGTGCCTTAATAGCACGGGCTCCAGCTTAATTAAATCAGATATAAATGCGAGACCCAGTTCTGCATGACAGTTATAATTCGGTGTACTCTTGGGGACTGCAAGGATAAACTTTAAGAAGGAGTTTTCCACCACCTGGATAGGTGTAGGGTCAACAAGGCCCCATATACCACTGCCATAGGTTGTACCAGACACACATTTGGCTTTATAGATTTTAATTAACTCCACTGGGGGTCTGGTGCCTAGTTTCTTTGAGAAATTCTTGAGGGCAGCAGTCGAGCGAACCAACACAAGTTTTTCCGCTGTCACTGCCTGCGACCAGGAATCACTCTGAGTAAACAGTATACCCAGGTATGAAAATTGCTTAGTGGATTCAAGCTTCTGGCCTGCTATAAAAATGGCCTTCTTAGGCTTATGGTACCTACCGCAGTGCATGGTAAATGTTTTAGATGTATTTACTCTCAAACTCTACTCCTTCATGAAGAGGAAAAATCTATCCACCCCACTTTGGAGTCCCACTTTAGCACGTGACATTAGCACAGCGTCGTCAGCGTACAAAAGCGCCGGGATTCGGCGGCCAGCCACATATGGGGGATCTAAACTATTATCGCACAGGTCTTTTTCCAATCCATTTATATACAAGTTAAAAAGGAAGGGGGCCAAGACACAGCCCTGCCTGACACCGCTCCCGATTGGAATTTTATCAGTGCGTTCCCCCTTCAGGCCATATCGAACGAGGTATTCCCCCTTCAGGCCATACCGAACGAGGGCTGATGCGTCGTTATAAAAGCATTTACGATAATAAATAATGTTTTCATCAACCCCAAATTGCTCCAGTAATGTCCACAATTTGGAGTGAATCACACAATCGAATGAGGCCGAGAGGTCCACAAAGGCCAGGAACAAGTTCCCTTTTTTGGCCCTTGTGTACTTCCCGATCAGCATTAAAAGGTTTATGCCCTGTTCAACTGTGCCCAGCCCAGAGCGAAAACCACACTGTAGTTCAGATAGAATAGAGTTTTCTCTGGCCCAAACCAAGAGCCGATCCAAGACTATCTGCCCCACTATTTTTTTTAAAGGAATCTAAAAGTGAGATGGGTCTATAACAACCCAGGTCATGCCTGTCCCTCTTTTTATAAACGGGCACTATTACAGACTCTACTCAGGTGGGCAGAAATACCGAAGTGCAGCTAGCATTAAGCACCTGGACAAGGAGGGGGCCCCCACAGACCGGGGGTAGCCTGAAAGATGTCTATGGTGACACCATCCAGGCCGGGGGCCTTTCCACCCTGGCGTACACGCAGTGCTTTTTCTACTTCGTCCTAAGTGAACAACAAATTCCTTGAGGCAGAGGGTGCAGTGAGGGTGGGCTGAGAACTTACTCCTCCCTCACCCTCACACACTTTAGAGAAGTGCCTAATCCAGTCTAATTCGGGGATTGCCATTTCCAACCTGGGACCAATTTCTTCCCTAAGAAGGTGTGTTCTAATAATTTTCCAGAAGCTCGCACTGTTGTTTCTACTAGAAGCTAGGTGCACGGCTTCCCAGGCTTCTTTTTTCAATAAATTCTTTCTATCTTTTAAAGCTATTTTGTACTCTTTCCTGAGTCTGCTAACTTCCTTGACACACCTAGGTTTCTTATGTAATTCCTTCTTTAGAAGTGCATAATCTCTAGTACAACTAGAGTCAAACCTACCTCCTTTTTGTTTACTATTTTTAAACTGTCATGTAAGCGAGGTCCTAATTTCATTGGAGATTGTCTGGAAAGATGCAAGAAGCATTTCAGGAATAGAATCTTCCCCCAAGCAAGTCGCTAACTCAGGTCTACATTTACCAACCACTATTTTAAGTATTTCCGGCTGGTCCACCATAGCCCATTTCAATGAGTAACCATTTGTGCTACCAATAGATAGCTTTTCGTCCACACTATCCCTTTCTATACTGTTTTTTAAGGTGGACAATTTTGAGAACAGGATGGTCACACAGAGTGGGAAATTGTCACTTAAAGCAACATCAGAAACCATAAAGGAATATATTCTATTATCATACTTATTTGTTACAATAGCATAATCGATAGAGGAAGCACAACCACTTCCGTTAAATGTAGGATGTGGGGAAGATGGGATGGTACAGACTTCATTAGCGAATCCCAAATCGAACTTGGCAAGTAGATTCCCCATAAAAAAATGATTAAAATGCGAATGGCACAAACCATCATCCCGGAACATTCCACACCTATTATCCTCAGACATACTACACAAGGTGCAATTAAAATCCCCAAACAAAAGTATCATCACATCATGTCTGAACCTTTTTTCCTGCAGAGACAGAGCTTTGACCAATTTATTTAGTACACCAGATACTTCACCAATGGGGATGTTATTATAGAAATTCAGAAGAGCGATCGGGGTATCAGAAGCCAAATCCAGTATCAAAAATGTTAAATAAATATCTGTAACAGGTTCTATTACTCTCATTAATTTCAATTTATTAGACACATATATGCTCAATCCACCCTTAGCTCCTCCATGCAGAGCATCAACAGCTGGAGTATGGAAGGTCCTAAAGCCATTTAAGTGGACCGGATCCCGACTCCATGTTTCTTTCAGGCAGTGCATATCTTGGGTTTGAATGAAATCCCCCCAAACTGGGTTAACAATTTTGGATCTAATTCCAGCAACGTTCCACGAGGAAATTTTGCATAGCATCGAAATCAGCGGGGAAGTAAAAGGAACAGCCGAGGTGGTACCAGCTGATAAAGGAGTAATCCTAAGCTCCCTTTCAACCTCTAATTCTTCATTCATGACCTCTGGACTCCCTGTATAATCCACACTCTCTAATTCAGGATATTTGAACCTTACGGATGGCCTAGATACGTAGAATCCCATGCACTTCTTATTATCTTTATCTCTCTTTTCTATTCACTTATGTGGTTTTTTCACTCTCTATGATAGATGTGCGTATTTAGTAATCTTTTGTTGCAGTGATGTAAATAGGTATCTGTAGATTAGTACACAGATATGTATATATGTGCATAAACGATGTTTCTTTAATTTGGTAAACTTGTATATTAGTGCGTAGCGGTATTATCAGACATATGAGATGAGTTACACTAGCCCTGTATATGAAATGACAAAATTTAAATCATAAACGGCTTTTTGCACTGTAAATATAGACTTGTAAATATTTTTAATATATCTTTTACAGAAATACGATGGTACAGTCCTGAGGAAGACACACTTGTGTCGAAACGCGTAGACAGGAAACCATCCTTTTATTGTATCATAAATGTATTTGATGAATGTTTGAACTTATGCATATGCTATAATGCTGAAATACTTTATCATGTATGTATATTAATGTACCAATTTTTTTTTATCATTTAATTATGTTTTAGAATAGTAATTAAAATGTACCAAATGTGCAAAAATGTTTTTTGATCGTTTTTATTTCAAATTTGTTTGGCAAATGCCACTGTTCATGTGCTAGTGTTCATTGGAGATTTGCCTGGGTATTTTATTCACACAAATAATCCACACTCTCTTCCATATTAGTGGCTTTATTAGGAACTTTCCCCCCGTCTGCTTTTACACTTTCCTCAATGCTAACAGTATAAGTAAAATCAGTTGTAGGACCTAAAAGATTTTGTGTTGTGGTGTCTAACTGCAGTCAATCATTATTTTCTAATCCACTAAGAATGTCAAAAGGACTAGAAGTTAGGATACTATATCTTCCAACCCATAGTCCATCCTGATTTAATGATGGGCAAGGGGGAACTAGACGCCTAATTGGTCGAGGTGAGCAGTAAAAGAAACCAAGGGGGAGAATGTTAACAAAGTCAGGGTCGATTGACCCAGTACACCCCTCTCAACTAATTTACGAACCAATAGCAGGGACCGAAATGTACGAATTACACAGTCCCCGCTTAGTTATTTATTTGACGTATCCAGCCAGCTTACCCTTCTTGCCATCTTAAATTCAGAGAAGAGGGAGTTATTAAACCCAGTTTTAGTTGATAGAAAATGGAGAGATTTGTTCCTTAAAACAGACCAATGTTCAAAAACATTAGGCGGTAGGGGAGGCCATTGGTTACCACCACCGTATATGGCGTCGCTTCAGGAGGCAAATTTAGAATAGGGAGGTTTGAGGTTGTATTAGCCTCTCTTGTGTCCTCAGCTCTTCTATTGGAGTTTTCATTGACGCAAGCTTGGATTGAACTAAACAAACCCGGTACGTCAATTCCGGATTCCCCCCTATGTTTATTAGACTCCAATCGTCCATCAACAACAGAGTTTTTAGGTTGGATTTGATTTACTAAAACCCGTAAAGTATTATTAGGATTTCCATTTGGGTCAGTAAGATTAGGTTGGGGTACTCTAGAAAGTATTTTATCCTGGATAGGCTGCTGGATCTTAATGATCTTTTCCTCCAAATTGGTCATCCTTGTTTCGATATTCAAGACCTTTAGGCTAATGGGCCTTAGGAGTGTTGTTAATAAAGTCTCCATTCTTTCCCAGAAGCATGCATCAACTGGTGAAGCTCTTTCGCCAGTTGAGGGAAATACAATCTCTGATTGATTATTAACGTTATTCCCTTTTATGCCATTAGATTTTGCTACAACCTTCCTTTGTTTGTTGCCACCTGCATTCCCTTTAACACTTTTTGCAATTTGACCTTCCTTATTAATATGTTTTGATTTACGTCTAGCCTTCTCCCCTCTAGTCGTTAGACGCGGGCTGTCACTATTTACACTTAACAGTGAGGCAGAAACTGAGATTGTGCTTACTAGCGTGTCACACCCCACCTTTTCTAATGAAAGGTCAGAAATAACATCATTTGGGAAAATGGTGGGGGTCAACGATAACCTTGGTATGGAGGGCAAAGGTTCGGAAGATACATTACCCATCTTGGGGACAATACCGTGAATTGGTGGAGTAGAATGTGCCCCTGGCAGGGCAGCAAAAGATGAGGCCAATATCGAGTCCTGAAAATTAATAGTAAATATCGATATATTTGCAGGAGGCAGGGGGTGAAGGGTACCAGCAGGAAGCGAAAGGCGGCTTTCTGTACTTTCAATGGCAGAACCATTGCCCCTTTAGTTTTTTGCAGCGTTCGGTCAATTGCTGTCAGACTAGGTAGCGGAGGATTTAAAGCTACTGTTTGTTTCATAACAGGGGCAGGTTGCACAGGAATATTCTTCCCCATTATTTTGCACTACAATATTCAAGATATTATGAATATTATCGACAGCAATACCATAATGTCACAATACGCCATGAAATACAACACTAAAAAATAACCAAAAATAACGGGCTCTTATAAAGGATGCTCCTATTACATCAGGAATTAAGACCTTAATACAATGATTGTTGTACTTCTAAAATACAGTGATAGCTATTTAGTACCTAAATAACATTAAACATAGCAAATATTAAAAACACAAGTTCACAGACCTAGAGGGGGGGGCCGGCACGGCTTCTCCCGGCCACTAACGGCCACAAATGGTCCCGCCCTTGTCCTGGGCTTCGCCCGGCGCCCGCCCACGCCCGTTCAGCGTCGCGTGGGAGGGAGTCATCTATATAGTGGTAGGAGGAGAGGAGGCTGACAAGCCTCAGGTGTGCCAGGAGCTGTGGCGTGCCCAGGGCTGCTGGGACTTGCAGTCCTTTGGTCTCACGGCAGGCGGGGGGGGCGACGCAAACTGGCATCCTCCTACAACTCCAGCCCCCAGCAAGGGTCACCTCTCGATTGCGCAGCACGAACCCCCACAAAATAGCAGGACAATAGAGACAGCGCTTTCAAGCTTCAGCGCAGCGGCATCCGCGCCACCAGGGGCGGCAAGCAGTTAAATCCTGTGAGGCTGACGAGCCACAGGTGTGCCCGGAGCTGTGGCGTGTCCAGGGGCTGCTGGGACTTGCAGTCCTCCAGTCTCGCGGCAGGCAGGGTGGCGCTACACGAACTGGCGTCCTCCTACAACTCCAGCCCCCAGCAAGGGTCACCTCTCGATTGGGCAGCACGAACACCCACAAAATGGCAGGACAGTGGAGACAGCGCTTTCAAGCTTCAGCGCAGCGGCACCTGCGCCAGCGGGTGCAGGAAGCAGTTAAATCCTGTGAGGCTGACGAGCCTCAGGTGTGCCCGGAGCTGTGGCATGCCCAGGGGCTGCTGGGACCTGCAGTCCTTCGGTCTCACGGCAGGCGGGGGGGCGCGACACAAACTGGCGTCCTCCTACTTTTCCAGCCCCCAGCAAGGGTCACCTCTCGATTGGGCAGCACGAACCCCCACAAAATAACAGGACAGTAGAGACAGCGCTTTCAAGCTTCAGCGCACAAAGTTAAGGGGGGGCTCAGTTCGGAAGCCTTAGAAAGAGGCAGCAAGGGGTCTAATTACAAAGTTAAAGGGGGGGTATTAGCCGGCCCAGGAGGAATTTAAGATAAGGAAGAGGCTCTTTGTGCTCACTACGTTGGAAGAAACCAGTACTCCTCGCCCCGCAACATATGTCAACAGTAGCTCTGTTGGGAGCACTGTGCTTTTTTCTGACCTCATATCCGTGCCGCCTAAAATTCGAATGAGCTTAAAATCTGAAACAGCAACAACCAAGCCTGGTATGCTAGGCTGCATACCTCAAACATTACTATTTGGATTCCAGAGGGAAATTGTGGTAACAGATCTACCCTTTCTTTGTCACTTTTCACCCCAAGGCAAGACACAAGAAAGATACGGAAATGTCTTCTCAAACTTGTATTGCTGTAATCTTCTTATATAAAAGCATGAGTTGCGATTATTAGACAGATGAAACAAAGCATGGTAACAACTGTTATAATAATGATGAAAAATATATACAGTTCAACCTTGTTAATGTCACTGTGCTGGTGCACTCCTATCTGCTACTACCTACACTATTGAGAGTTTAAATAGTGTGAGTACCCTCTGCCAGATTAGTTGGATAGCATAACCCCCCATACCTGGGTACGATATGCCAGAAAGCTAGGGAACTGGTCTGGTGTAGTGCAGCCTATCATCCATTGCAGGACAGAGGTCAGAGTCAGCAAGGTTGCATCTTGGTCACAGTACACCATGCTCCAGGATAAACCCAGCAGAAGTGCTTCTCTGCCAAATGCAGCGCAGAAGCAGTTTAATAATGTAAAAAAAAGAATTTAATCCAGTACTTGTATAGCGCACAAATCACCTCGAAGGGGTATCCTGGAGTTGGGGGCCATAGGAAAGATTAGACGAGCTATTGCCCAGAGTCGCTGGCCAGACCCCTGCCTCCAGAGCCGGGGATCAAACCATGATCCCCAGCATCCAATGTCAGTCGCCCTGGCCGCGGAGCAGTGCATTGTTCATATTGTGTGAGAGGAGCAGAGCCAATGCCATGGTATGTCTATAAGCGGTACAAAAGGGGGTGGTAATGGACGGAGCATCTGAACCAATCATACACTCACACCCAGTCAAAAGATCTGTGTTTATTCCATCACCGTTCTTTAGCCCACTCTGCCACCCCAGTCCAGACATGGCTATATGCAAATCAGTCTGACCCTGTGCCTCATGGGAACAGTCCTGCCCAAACTGCCAAGCCATGCCTTCCCTGGACCGGAAACAAGCTTCCGAGGACCGGTTTCTGGCATTACAGCCGTCTTCAGCCCAGCTTGCTTGAATCCAGTGGCAAAGTGAGCAAGGGACTCACGTCTGAGCATACCCTGCCACACTTATGGCGGCCAAAAAGGGGGTGGTAATGGACCAGGTCCAGGAAAGGCATGGCTTGGCAATTCGGGCTGGTGGATGGTGTCCTTCAAGACCCCTTGGAGGACACCATCTACGCAACACAGGTGCCCCCGCACACAGCATAGGCAGTGCACCAGCTTGGAAATCAATCATAGAGAGACAGCTGACCCTACTTGTGGAGGACTGAATGGATTTTGTCAAAAGGTTCCATGATCACTTTGTCAAGGGTACAGATCGCTCTACCACCAGTTGTCGTGAACTCCATTTTAAAAATGTTATTACTCTGTCTAACTTTAAACCACATTTAGCATGTCATTATCTTTTGCAGAACTTGTGAAAGTGCAATTTCACCTATACAATTATTTGTAATATTATCGGTCAACAAAAGCCTGCCACAAATTAAGCAATATCAGTGTTTCAAGATTTGATAGTAGACATTTAAGATAAACATGTAGTACGAGTTGACGTATTTTCATCCTACTGGTTACATCTACTAGATTTTGCACTGTACGCTAAAAGTCAGTGGTCAGTCTTATATAAACTCCTTGGATTGACCACTACATTTGAGAAGCCTTTGCACCAGGTTATCATGAGAGGTCCTATCAGAGAATCCACTATTATGCAGATAATTGATCCATAGAGCGGAGTGGAGCCCACCTGTTTTCCTTCTGAACAATCTCTCCTATCTGAAGCCTGATAAACACAGCGCATCTGATGTAAACAGGTATGGAGTGCAATGGGCCACAAGAAATTCCAAAGGCAAGCTTGCTACTCCATCTCTCATAGTATGGCACATAGAAGTAGCTTCAGGATGATAGGCTGGTAAGAACGTTCTAAACCTGGTGCAAATGTTCATATTATTATTGCTACTTGCAACCTGCATAAGTGCTGTCTTAATTATTCTCTGTGTGGTCACTAATTATGTACCAAGCGAAAGGGTGAAGCTTTTGGAATATATACTATTAAATAAATAGTGTTTTTTCTTAGTACAAATTACAGTGGGCTAATCTAAGAACAAAATTGGATTTGAATTACCACTTCATCCCTGAACTATTTATGGGAATGTTACAAACCCAGAAAGCACAGAGACCACACCTGCAGGAATGTTCGGTGGGTTTTGTGAGGCTGCAATAATCAGGACCCCTTACTCAGTGACGGTGCAGTGAACTAAGTCCTTGAACCCATGGGTTAGAAAACCAAACCTTGTAGACCTGGGCTCTAGGGTTGTATGTCAGAATTTCCTAACCATGCATGCCTTAACAACGCGGTCTTAATAACGACTGCGTCTTAACCACACATGCTTTTACCACGCATACCTTTACAATAAATTTAGTTGTAATGGAATAATTGGTATAATCATATGTGTGGTGAAGATTATGCCCTAGCACCCGCCCTGAATTGTAAAACCCAGTCACTTGCCCAGTGTTCTACCTCGACCCAGCCCTAAAAATAGCACAACCCCAGGCACTAACTCCTAAAAGCGGACTCCAGCCCTAAAAACAAATCTCACCCAGCCCTAAAAACACCCCAGCCCCCCCATGCCCTGAGTTCTAAACCCCCCATCCTGAACCCTAAATCCTTGACCCCAGCCCCAAAAAACACCCCCAACCTCAACCCTAAAACCTAAACCCCATATTTAAAAAGCATCCCAGCCCCCCGTCCTGAGCTCTAATCTACCCCAGACCACCCCCAGCCCACATAACTACCCCTAACCCCTCAAGCTCCCACCCAAAAAACAAAGCCCAGAAAACTACCCCTGCCCCCCCCCGCTGTTAGACCTGGCATTTCTTGGCATGGTTTCCCCTGACTTTTTGCCTCTACCTCCTCTATTTTTGATGCTATGATGGATTGCGTTTTAATGGCTTAGATGCTTTGGGCACTTTGCCACTGCTAATCAGTGTCAAAGTGCTAGTGCTCCCTGTATAAAGTGTGAGGGTAATTGGTTTATCACAATTGATATGTTTGCCTTACTAGTAAAGTCCCTAGTAAAGTGCACTATGTGTGCCAGACCTGGTAATGCAAATCCTACTGGTGGGCCTGCAGCACTAACTGTGCAACCCACACAAGTAGCCCTAAAGAGAGAACTCAGGCCTGCCAATGCAGTGCCTGCACGCAGTTTGCTAACTGCCATGTTGTCCTGATAAGTGCACCCACTTTCCAGGCCTTACCCTTCCCTTCCCATGCACATCAGACATCCCTATAGTAGGCCCAAGGTACCCCCCTGGGCAGGGTGCAGTATCTGTTAAAGGTAGGACATGTACTGACGTGTGTACCATGTGCTAACAGTGAAATACTCTCCATTTTGTTTTTCACTATTGGGTGGCCATCTTGCCCATAGGACAGAATGGGTGGAGAACTGGGCCTTATGGGCCGAGCGGTGCAGGGCACGCCTAAAATCTCTGGACTCACCTGCCTTGTCAGACAGAGACACAAGACACTCTGTTAGGCGTAGAAAATCAGGTTTATTAGCTGCAGCTAAGCACAGTTGTCCAAGAAGTACACCAATGGTAGGTTCTCAGGAGACTGCCACTTAATTCTGTGGCGCACAATCTTATATAGGACACATATTTACAATGTCTACTCCCAAAACATACAAAACTGACAAATAGGAAAAGTTTGAAAACAAGCTATCGAGTATCTCGAATACGCCCTTCTTTCAGACCCCGTGTTCTCCCCTCCCCTCAAGTTAATCAATGCTAGTGCATGTAATCCAATTTGCAGGTGGCAGGACGTATTTGCGAGCCTCAAAGGATAGTTGTGTAATAGGAGAATACAAGGAGAGAATAGCGAAGGCCAGTCAAATAAGATAAAGTAAAGGAAGAATGGTGGGACCCAAACAGTCAACTAAGACAAGGATCAATCAGTCTAGACAGGGATTAACAAACTCGGCCGGTCCCTGACATCTGTTTCGCATACAAGGACAAAGGGTCACTTTTTAACGGGAGAGACGCATAGCAGCTGGAAGGGCAAAAACATTGCATTCGCCGTGCTGCCTGAGTAAAGGCAACACAAAATGGTGGTTGTCACAAAATGGCGGCTAAATACAAAGTGAAGTCGAAAACCACAGAATGTCAGCCCCTCCTTTTGCCATTACTCAAGCAAAACACAAAGGACTTAAGTTAGTCTGAGTCAATGTCAATGGTCATGAGGTCATTGAGCTGTTGCTGCAACATCATTTTAATGTTCTCCGTTTGCTGTGACACAGGCTTTGGGACACACAAGGTGGCACAAAGACCACAAATGGTGGGCCACACTGCAAACAAAGACAGCAGGAGAAAATGATGGCCAAATCATGGCCAAAATCATTCCAAGGAACGTTAACACTTTCCATCCCCAGGTGGACAGTAGTACCCAAAACCATCCCATCACGGACCAATCTCCTGTGTCCAGATGACTAGACTCAGAAATCACGTGTAACTTAGAAATGGCTGGGTATACTGTAGAGGCATTATCAGGAATGTAAATGCAGCAACTAGACCCAATCAATTTACAGACTCCTCCTCTATCTGCAAGAACAATGTCTAAAACCATTCTGTTTTGCAAAGTCATAAGAATATCCGCCTGAAGTTCGGCTGTCAGATTACTCAAGGCTCCGGAAGTCACATTTATCGTAGCCTCAACAACACGAACCAGTTGTCTAATGTTTCTGCTATTGGCCATTGGACCCCAAAAAGGAAGAAACCCTTTGAGAAATTCTCCTCCCTCTTGGCCAGCTGTATCTTCAGAATCAATAACCCCTCTGCCATATCTTTTCCTGTGATGACCTGAAGGGGCAGTGTATGTTGGGGGAAGAAAAAAAGCCACGTAACATGTTCCTGAAAAATAGGTGGGAAGCCTTGTATAGGCTCTATCATGACAAACAAAATATGTACCTTGAGATGGTACCAACGGTGAGGAAATCAGGGGTGAATAGATATATGTATGGGAACAAACACTCTTTTCCTGTTTATTCTTATTATTCTGACCATTTATCTGCAAACATACATTACCTTTATGAGGTATGATCCAAATTGGCAAAGATCTTCTTTGTATAGCCTTATCAGTGAGGCTGGTAAAGTAACGAGTCACATTCCAACCATCATATGCTCGTTTCTCATCAACGGGAATCTTACCAATTTCTGCAATTTTAGCCATAGTCACTATTATCTTTATTAAAGAACTATGACTAAAATCTGCTCCACCATTATATGGACCACCCAGAGAATGTCGGAGCTGATTCTGGTATGCATTAGAAAACATAGCCAAATAAGCCCAAGCGGAACCTTCATATGAAAACGGAAGGACTAAATATGGCATCCCTTTCTCAGCGCTATGGGGCATAAGCCCACAAACCCAACAATCAGTAGTGTTGCCTACCAGTTGAGGCTGATGTAACAACTGGATGAATGAATTTGTGAAGTATTCTGTTCTCCTAATTTGCTCGTGATCTGGGAGTGTATAGAACTTATGTGGGGAGGTAGTAGTAAGCAAAGGCAAAGAAACAGAAGTTGGAGCAGGTGCTTGCTGCATTGTGTGGACAACCCAACCCACACAAGCTAATAAAATACATGAACATACTAAAATACACAATGCTACGCCACATCGACTAAACAATAATTTCTTAAATTTAAGTTGCATTGCAACCTTCTTATCATTCCCTTCCACTTTATTATCCATTCTCTAAAGCGTTGCTCACTGTAATCTTCCTGGATCACTTAGTTGTGGTTATTAGCCGTCCTATGACACTGCAAGTCCTGCTGACCTAGGTCACTACTCAGGTCACAGCCTAAGACTCATACCGTGACCCTGCAACTTGATGGATAGTGAAAAGGAAATGTTTAAAAAAAAAAAAAAAAAAAAGTATAACCAGAAAAGAAGAGGCACGATGGCCGCTACAGGGTTGTAGAAGTTATTAGTCGCACATCACTCCCTCTCCTGACTAAAGAAATGTTGTCGGCACCCTGAACACGGATATGCTGCTGCCAAATGGGCTAATCCAGTTTCATGCAAGGATTAGTACTGGTGCTGAGCTCCGGATAAAACAAGGGGTTACAGCAGCGCTGTGGGTCTTAAAAAATTACTGGAGGACTCTGTACATCGATCTAAAAGCAACCTGGGGGATGTCTCAGCGTACGAGACAAGAAAAGGAAAAAGAGAAGCCTCCGCCGCCCTCAATTGGCACGACTAAGGTGCCAGGACAATGGGACAGCTCAGGCCCAGGGGGCATACCGAAGATGCCCCCTACAAGTAAGCGGTCGACTCCTGCAAACACCACAGCACTAAAAGTGCAACAGAAGAAAGCCGAAAAGGCCGAAAAGGAGAAGAAACTGGAGCCGAGGCTGACACATGCTGCGGCGGTCGGCACCAAAGCACAAAGAGAGCCACAGCAGGACGTTGGATCACGAACCAAAGATTCCGCAATCTCACAGCGGGTTAACCCCCTCCCCTCCAAAGACACTAATTTAAGGCAGCCTACCCTAACGGAGTCTTTCCCAGCAAAATCAACGCCAGGTACGGCAGGACAGGATGGAGCGGCAGCTAGGCTCTCAGTGAGTCATCCCTCCTCTGAAAACGCCGGGACAGAGAATGCCGTCCTCGAGGACGCAAGCGCCATGGTTGCCGAGCAACTAGCAGGAGCAGTCCCGGAGGGTACGCTTCCCGCGGAAACCGCTCAGAAAACAGAAGGAATGATCATTGCCCTATCGGTGAGCAGGGGTGCACCAGAGGGGCAGGGGCTGCTCCCTGGGTAACAGAGAGGCAGAATAATTTACAGATGCTTTGCTGCTAGTTGAAGCAGGACTCACTACTGGTAGGAGGAAGAGTCACGGAGCAAAATGGGGGAGCCTGACAAGCCTGGACTCGCAGCAAGAACGGGCGGAGAACAACGGGGCAAGGGGGGCTCACCAGAAGGAGACAGGTTTTTCTCTGTTAATGAAGGGTCGGACTCTACCCGCACAAGTGACCGTGAAGGGGAAAGCTCCACAGACCTCTCCACAGATTCAGATGGGAGTAGAGGCTCTAGGGGCAAAAGCACACAAAAGAAAAAGAAATCAGCGGCAAGGCGGGAAGGAGGGTCTCCAGCTTGCACGAATAAAAAATTATCATGGGACTACTCTGACACTTCTAGTGTATATCGAGAAAGCAAACAGAGGGAAGGGGTGGCTGGAGGGATGAGCATAGGATCCCCATCACAGCACGTTACACTGGATTTAATGGTTAACACACTGAAACAGATGCAGGTGGAGGCTAGGGCTGAAAGCCGGAGAGCAAGGCAAGATACGAAAAAGATACAAGCATCGCTTAGGAAAATAAATAAGAAGTTCGAAGAAGTCAAGGAGAGAGTACCTCAAGTGGAGGAAAGAACTGGTAGACTGGAGGATGAGGTAACGGACTGGCAGATCTTCAAAATGGAGCAAGGGAAGGTTGTGGAAGACTTTTAGTGGAAGATTGGAGATTTTAAAAATCGCCAGAGGCGCAACAATGTGAGACTTCTTGGACTAGAAGAGGGGGTGGAAGGGCAGGACGCAAGAGGTTATGTCATTAAGCTGTTGAAGGGTGCTTTTCCTGAGTCTCAGTGGCAATGGGAGACGGAGCTTCAAAGGGCGCACAGATTCCCACTGTCACTTAAGAAGAAACGGGGGGTAACCAAGACACTCTGCCTAGGGCGATGCTTGTGTTCCTAGGGAATTTTTTGGCAAGGCAAGAAATAATGGAGAGAGCCAGACCAGATTCTAAAAAAACATATGAGGGGGCTACATTCTTTGCAAGACCTGATTTTTGCCACGTAACAGTTGAAAGGAGGTGGAAGCTAAGGCAATTAATCACTCCTTTCCAAAACCAAGGCTCAGAGGCATACTTAATGTTCCCGGCAAAGATAAAGGTCATTACTGGAGGACAGACTAGGATGTTTTTCTCGGAAATTAAGGCAGGGGAATTTCTGCTGGAACTTACTGAGCAGCACAGGGGGAAAAACAACAGAGGGAAAAGCCCCGCCACTACCCCATTGGGCAGATATATGACAGATTCATAGCAGATACTCAGGATAGATTAACAGCTGTATGGGAAGGAGAGGGAAGCGACACTACAATTTACAGCAGCCTCACATAGGTCATGCATGACCTATTTGCCTGTAGAAGGAGGGGGTGGGAAGACAGGGGGAGGGGGGACGGGAGGGGGGGCAGGGTGACGGTTGTTTGGTAATTACAGCACGAAAGGAGAAGCTACACAGACACATTTTTCTCTTGGTAAATGCACTAGATACACTAGTAGAGGGGAGGACTAACTGGGTAACCAGTAAGGAAACTTTCAGCAAATATATATGGCGTTAAGGATTGCCTCCATAAATATCTGTGGTCTAAATGATGGAGGGAAAAGACAGAAGGTGGCTGCTATGTTAAAAATGCTGAAACTAGATGTAATCTGCCTCCAGGAGACACATATAGAGGGGAACAATACATTTCTGCTGGAACAAATGGGCTTCGAGGTGCTCGCATACACAAGGCAAGGAACTAAGACAAGAGGGGTGGCCATATTAGCCAAGAAGGGCGTGTTGAAAACTAAAAGGAAAAAAGAGGATCAGTGGGGGAGATGGGTAATGATTGAAGGGGAAACAGCGATTGGATGTTGTACAATTGTCTCTGTTTATGGCTCCACTGATGATGAACCAGATGTTTTTGAATGTTTAGATTCGGAGTTACCTCTCTGGTCAGTACCTGTAATTTGTTGCGGAGATTTTAACATCAACGGTCTGGCCGGCTTGAGTTTAACGGGAGGGGGCGCCTATGGGGGCCGGAAGAAGAGAACATGCAAGGCTATATGTAACCTAGCACGACACAACACACTGGTGGACGTGTGGGCCCAGAACAATCCGGTAGGGACGGGGAGCACCTTTTACTCGGCGCCTCACAGGATGGTGGCCACGTTAGATTACTTTTTGATTTCAAGCTCTTTACTAGGTGGTAGCCAGCTGGAATGGCTCCCGAAGATATTGTCGGATCATAATCCGCTTGTGTTAACTCTCAAACCGGGTATTAGGGGGGTAAGAAAGCCCTATACATGGACTTTTGAGAGAGGGCTTTTAAGGGACGAAGGTTATATTAATTGGATGCAGGTTTGGATTGGGCAGTTCTGGGAGATTAACAGGGGAACAACCTCCGCCGGCATAGTCTGGGACTCGTTCAAGTCCGGAATCAGGGGGGAAACTCTGTGCTACACGCTCCAGAGGGCTAAGAAGGAGAAAACTGAGATGCATAAAAGGTTCAGAGACCTGGCAGAGCTAGAAGACCGCTTAATCCTTGCCATTTCCAACTAAGATTCAATAGAGGAGATACTGGTAAAACTAGAACTAAACAAAGCAGAGGCTGGCGAAAGTACGGCAAAGAAGGTGGCAGGTAACTACCTGGCTAAAAAAGAAATTGCTATGAGTACAATGAGAGGGTAGGTCACCGCCTAGCAATCCACACTAGACAAAATTTGGCGGCAGGGGAAATAAAGGCAATCAATGACGGGGTGGGTGGTGTTGTAAATAAGATAGAAGATGTTCGGGAGGTTTTCAGAAAATTCTATACGATCAGAATCTCCGTAACACAGACTAAGAAATTATGGAATATTTGGCAGACATACCACATGCAGGGGCGTAACACAGGCCCCCGCAGGCCCCACGTTGCGGGGGGGCCCCGGGGAGGTCCCCTCCTCCCCTTCAGGGGCCCCCTCCAGGGCCCCCCTCTGCGGCCTCACATAGTTAAGCTTGCCGTACATACCTTGCTGTGGCCTCTTTCATAAATTGAATGGTGCGCGGCGCGCACGTCTCAGTGTAACCATTGTCATGCATGCGCCTCACGCAATTAAAAGTGCGCGAGAACTGAAGAGGAGAAGCATCCCCGAGACAACAGGGACTGTGCGGCCGCCGGCCGGCCATAATTTAATAATTATTGCAGCGTGCTAGCCTCTAAGTGGCCGCTTGGATGTACGTGGTCCCGTGATCCTGGTGAGTCACATAACATATCTGTTAGACTAGGTAATCCCCACCTGGGGCACGAAGCATGAAGTGGCCGGACTTGTTTCCAGAGGGGGTTTGCTGGCATCGGAGCTGCCAATGCTTTTACATTATTGTCCTAATTTGGATAGCACCCAGTGTTTAAAAATGTCAAAACTGAACTTTTTAACATCACCACGTGTATGACGATAAACGAGTTCCTTAAGCAAGTTTGAAAGGAGAATCCATTGAACAATCTCTAAATTATTCACGTTTGGGATATGGACTAATTGTGTAAAGGTGTCATATTTTCAAGAGTGTGTCATTTTGGAAAATATAGTCTAAGATGATTTGACGTAGCTTTGAGCATAATGGAAATCAGGACAAGTGAAAGTTTGAAAGGAGCAGCGGATAAACATTTCACAATTTATTTGTTTTAGGGATGTGGACTAATTTTGTGAAGGGCTAATATTTCATTGAACGGGGCATTTTGAAAAACACATACTTTAAAATCTGTCTTTTTAAGTAGTTTCGAGCATTGTCGATATCGGGATAAGTGTTTTATGGGAGTTGGAGGCTTGAGGCTAACGCTTGGCAGTTGTAGGAAGACCAGGTGATTAATCATGAGGCTTAAGTGAGTGAGTAACGAGGGCGGCAACCAGGCATTTAAAAAGAGGTGACCTCATGGGGAAGATAACGCTTTATTTCGAGATGTGAAGTTGAAAGTGATCTCTGACAGGTACGTGTGCATGGCTGAAAGTAAATATGGGGGCAGATTGAGAGAGGGGGAACGTTGTGGGTGAATGGGTAAATGCAGTGTATGGGACATGATAATAGTAAGCAAGTATGAAGGGTGGGAAGGATTGTAAAGAGAGACAGAAAATGAAGTTATGGCAGATAGAGGGTGTGAGGTGAGTGTGAATTAGTAACATAGTGGAGAGAGGGGTGGACAGAGTATGCAGGAGATTGTGAAGTAGTGAAAGGTATAGTAGATAGAGTGACTGGGGAGAGTTTGAATAAGTGATATAGTGGATAGAGGGGCGCACGGAGTGAGTGGGGGGGAGTGTGGATTAGCGGTAAAGTGTATAGAGGGGAAGTGGAAGAAGGGGTGTAATGTGTAAGTATGAATGAGTAAGGAAGTATGATGAGTATGACAGGTTTGGCTTTAGGAAAGAGTTGAAATAAGTGGAAAGAGCTTCACAAGCGAAGGGAAAATGTACAATAAAGGGATTGGTATGTTGTGGAAATTAATGGGAGGGATTGATAAATGATGACGATGTAAGGAAGATTAGCACACAATAAGCTGGATTATATTCATTTGTCATCAGTAGTTATTATCACATTATGAAATTAATTTTGAACACGTACACTAGAGATATTGTGTTAATTGAGAATGTTTGTTTACTTACAGTTAACCCTCATGAAGGGCAAGTGTAAGCCCGAAATGCATTGGGTCCAATAAAAGAACACTGCTTAGAACCTACCATTCTTTTTAATCGTGTTCTTTGACGAGGTCCGGATGGACACACTGAGAGCATTAGAAGTGTGTGAAATAGTAGGGCAACATACACGGGGCTCATCTACAAAAAGTGATACAATGACTAAGAAAGTACGGAGTAATATGGTGTAAACTTTGTGGAATTAAATAGTATAAGATGGTGGAGATAATCAGAAAATGCTGTGCCACTATGTTGGGGCGGAAATGTCGCCCCACAGTAAGATGTGTATTGTGAGCGTGCCAGAGGGCAAGGCACGCATCCAGTGAGAATGCACGCGCTACATGAGGACAAGGATTAAAATGTACTAATTTCAAAAAGTCGGTGTGCATCCATGTGTGCATGATAGTGCTTTTACATAAACATAAAGCGTGCATCACTATTCTCACGGATGCTGAAGTGCTAAGTGTTCGGCTTTCTTTCCCACTCAGCAGTTAAATGATGCAGTGTGTGTACTACATTCAGGGTCCAAGGAATTATCCGACAGTGGAGAATCAAATTAGCATGACTAACTTGTGCATCATAATAATAGGCGTAATATGGCAGGTTTTTTTTGTATGTGCGTTTTTGCCTGGGGAAAGGTAATGCCTCATTAGTACCAATCATTAGCCGATAGGAAGTACCACGTGTGGCACTTTTCATTTGAATTTTTTGATCTGTTTGAGATACGTTTTTTTTCAATCTGTAAATTACCCAACAGATGGTGGATATATGGCATGTCTAGTGATTCAATATTTATGGTTAAAACTTGGCAGAATCGCATAATTATAGTGTATTGACAATATTGCAACCGTGTGCGAACACTGTGCTAGGGGTGCACAAAGTACGGAAAGCTGAAACTACCAACAGCCTCGTCGCTTTCTAGTACCCTGCCATTTATCTAAACTGCTGACGTAGGTAAGGCACTCATAACGGGCAATAACAAACCTTTCGTTCATACCTTGGTCGACAGTAAGGGTGGATGATGCGATGAAGGCACCAAATAACAGCCACTAAGATAGCATTTGCAAAAAAAAAAAAAAATGGTTCAAGTATTTCTCCGTGCTCCAAAATATTTATGGAGGTTGCGATTGAGTGAAAAGGTTTCCGAGGTGTGAAAATCCAGACATGTACCTTTTACATCAATCCCTCCAGAAGCTGATTTTTATTTCCGTCCCACACAAAGCCTTGCTGACAACGAGGCATGGCTTATTACTGCAGCTGGGCTCTTGATAAGAAAATACAAGAAACCTCAGCTGCAGGCCATCTACTAGGCACGATATTGGGGCTTCAGTGAACACGCCTGGGTATGCGACTAATTTGCAAGCACACTTACCATTACCCGCGTCCACCCACTATGTTCACAAGGTGGACGCCTTCCACCCTGCCTAGAAGTTGGGCTCCAATGAAAAATAGGTGGAATGTGTCCCAGTGTAATTTAAAAACAACATTTGGGACACATTCTGCACGTTGTTCTCAGTTTACGATCGCAATAACGTGCAGGTGGGTCAGGGCTTTCTTAGTTCAGACTCCTGTTGGGCCCACAACAAAGATCCAATCTTAGGGGTCATCAGGCCTCCTTTTGCTGGTCTTTCCTGGCAAGCAGCAGTCAGAAGCCTCACACCAAAAGGTAAATTCAGCAGAGGGGAAACAAAGGCTCACACCTTGAACGCACTTCACACATACTTTAAAGAGACAGCGTTTCACTTTGTTTAGGCTCTGTTTAGGAGATATGCATGAGCTGTAAGAATGTCAGATGTGTTGGTCTTTTCCAGTATTTGCATAAAATAAATAGCATTTATATAGTACTTACTACCCCTCAGGAGGTGTTGTAATAATTTAGTAAAGCAGTATGGGTAGAATAAGTTTACGCTGACAAAAGGCAACACTTATGTGTAGCTTACAAAAGTGCAAATCTTCTGCATAAATCAGGAGGGATTCCCTGTATACTGGAAAATGTGCTTTAATGTACTCATGATAGACATGTTTAAACATACATGTGAGTGCTTAAGATCTGATGTCACTTCTTATGATGCCACTTCCTGTACTGTCACGGTCCTGTGTTGTCACACGCCGTGCTGTCGCACGCCATGATGCTACTTGCATACTGATTAAACAGGTTAGTCCACCCCACTTTTTTTTATTTTTTTTAGGACTTGTGCCCTGATTATATATAAAAATGCATTCATTTGTAATGTGACTTTTCTGTCCTTGTTCCCTTTAATTATCAGTCATGGATCATTCAGGCAGTTCTAGAACACAATTAAAAGTGCTTTCTATTTATATTTACTGTTCGAAGTATGCATAGATAAGTCAGTCTGGGACATCAAAAAAAATGTGCTGGCAACCCTAATCATAAGACTGGATGTTTGTCGCAGTATCAGCACGTTATATATTTCCTAAACCCGCTATCTCTATAATGCCATAATAGCAATAGTTTAACTTATATCTGAAACCCTATGCCACAGTCAATAACATGCTGCGTTACTTCAAGTGTCTGGGAATGCACCCTGCATTCAGACAACTCACTCCTCATTCTTGCCCTTCACTTTTACACTCACCCTGCACTCACAGCGATCACAATGCACTCACAGCGATCACAATGCACTCACACTGATCACCATGCACTCACACCAATCACGCACTCGCCCTGCACTCACAGTGATCACTCTGCACTCAAAATGCACTTGTGCTGTTCACCCTGTACCGCAACCTGCAGTCACATAAGCATACACCTCACCCATAACCCACCTGTCCCCCTCACTGTTCAATTTGCAATCCCATTCAAACAACCCCATCACTAACTATGCATTCTTTCGTCCCACTCTGAACTTACATCCGCACCCAAATTCATATGGTCAACTCACTCACCCTGCAGTCACGCCTCTTACCCTACTCTCACACTGCTGCATCTCTCACTGTGCACTCACATGGGGACTCCTGCCACCCACAAAGCACAGAGGGTTAATGTGCCTGCTACAAAGACCGTGTGCCATGCAGATCACAGAACTGAGTGTGAGTAGCGTTATAAAAAAATGAAATGTTTGTCAGAAAGGTGCTATAATGAGATGAGGTGCATTGTTGGTGAGTGGTTGAGGTTCCGTGAGAATGGAAACGATGTTTTGGGTATGTTCTGATATGGACGAGTTTGGTATCTATGAACCGTAAATGACGAGATTAGTAGGTGTACGCGTTTTCGCTACACTACTTTGAAGGGTTCGTCTCATTTACGGGTTTTTCCATCTGAACCCTCGGGTTCCATTTTAGATACGGCATCCATTTTGTTTTCCTTCCCTCACGTAGTCAGCGAACAGGCAAATGTCCGCTTCATGACCCTGAGTTCCCAAGCCTTACGGAAGATGCATATGCCTTTTGTGCGTCTTTTATGACGAGGGGGATGACACTGCAAAGGCAGATGGCTCCGCTCGAGGGTAATCTTGCCATGCCGGGTTATTGTTACAGCCTTGCATGCGCTAGGCTCGAATCCTTTGATCCTGTGATCACGCTTCCGGTATTACCCCCACACTCTTTTCTCTGTTGTTGTCTGTCTTCCTTGCACCTGTTCCTGTCTCTTTCTTTCGCCTGTTTACAACTAGAGTGGAATGTGCCTAGCGGCGAGATGATGTGCTTTTACAGTTGGGAACCGGCAATGCTACTGTAATTATCTTCCAGGTTTCTGAAAGCATGAATGCAATCCTTTTAACGTTTACGATGGGAACTGAGTTGTAACCGTTTGTTCGTTACGTTGTGCAATGACGAAAATGTGTATAAAAAGAGCGATCCACATATGCAATTTGAAGCAGACTCTCAGAACCTACACTTTGTTGTACTTCTAGCGATTTCTGTATCCCTGCAGTAATAAACGCTGATCTTTGACGCCAAAGGAAGTGTCCCGTGTCTCTGTTATTTCGTACGCCAGAACAGGTAACCCACGAAGGTTTCAGGTGTTGTCCCCTGGCACCGCTGGGCCTTAAATAGTCCAGTCCTTCAGTTGGCGCCCAACGTGGGGCCACATCAGCGGTACCGGTCCAAAGCCTGACGATTGTGAGGAACTTCGTGTGAAATCTCTGAGGGAAGGTGCACCCCGCTTCATCGATTCTGTTGTCGAAATAAGTGGTCCGAAGATTTTTCCTGCGAAGATTCCCGCCTCCTGACGGCTGCGACGGACCGATGCCCTGACTGTCGACCTGTTTTTGGCGCCTGGCGTAGTCTTTTGTACGGCGAGACGATAGACGGGCCTTCCTGGTGATGCCATTGTGCTCTCAGTTAAGTATTTGTGGGTCGCTCCCAGTATCCTTGGTTGTTGTTGAAGCTTAGTTGTTTGCATGGTTCCATTGCATTTGTGGTTCTTAGTTATTGGTTCTTAGTTGTTATTTGACAGTTGCAATTGCCAAAAACCGAGGGTTTTGTTTTTCTTTACGAAGATTTCGTACTTCGATAGCCCTTGAAGTTTGATACTTGGTTAGCGTGCACGATGCCTGGCCATAGTGGTTTCCTTGGATTCTTTAAATGTTACAATATGGATTCCCGGTTGGAGGACTCGTGTCCGATACCTCCAGTTGGAACTCCGATATATGAGCTCTATAGTCGACATGGTCTGGGCCCTATTATATATAATGAATGTTGGATCCGTTATACGAAAAAGGATGGTGTCCTTAGTTGGCCACCACATGGAAGTTTTGAAACTGAGATTTTAGATAATCTCGAAATAAAATTGTTTAAAAAGAAAGCTAGGCCAGCTATGTTCGATTCCTTTCGGTTATGGTGCAAAGAGGCCAGGCAGAAAGAAATCAGACAGTTTAAGAAAAATAAAAGAGAGGGTATCATTACGCTGATGCAAGGTGCAGAACGATACCAACGAGATAAAGCAGATAAAGAAAATGAAGCTTCTATTAGACTGCATCACATGAAGGTGGATAAATGTTATCCGGTTTTATCGTCAAGTTCTGATAAAAAGGACGAAGATTCAAAGGAGGATCCTTTGTTAGCGTATCTGTTGAAATCACCACCTCCTTATGCACAGGGTGCTACAGCCCCTGTAGTTCCTCCTGTTCTTCCTCCTGTTGTTTTGGCGGCTGCTGGTCAGCCTGTTGTTGGTCCTGTTCTTGTCCCTCTACCTGCTCCTCTTCCTCCTGCTCCTTTGCCTGTACCTTCTCAGTCTATTGTTCCTGCTACCCCAACTATCTTGGCTACCCCCACTGTTCCTACGATCGCTTCTAATGTTGTTGCTCCTGTTCTTTTTTCCTCTTCTCCTTCCGTTCGTAATCGTATCCCTAACTCTGTTGCTAACCTCTATTCCCCACTTTCCGGATCGTTATTTCAATCCGATGTCTCTGAAACTCCCCAGAGACGTAGTCAAATCCCTGGTGAAAGGGAGAGTGCGACTTTAGTAACTATGGCGCGTAGGTGGATTAGACACCCTGCTAGATACCCTTCGCGCATAGTTTTCGATACATTTTCTCAGTTTAATGAGCCCACACAGAGATTCGTGTTTGAAGAAATGTGCAACTCCTTGAGAGATGAGTGGGATAATGATGAGTTAGATAATGTACAGCCCGATATGACTGAACTTCAGAGTCAATTTTCGAACGGTATGATCATAGGTGGAGATGTACGACGTGCATTAGAGCGATTATTAGCCTTTAGGTCCACAGTGCCTTCTCGAGTGTCGTTTGATGACGATCCCGATACCCCGAAAGCGAACTCCGGTCAGTATCCTATGAGAGAGGTTCCGCAAGTATGGATGCCAGGGAATCCTGCAGCTAATCCTGCGGTTCTGCCATATTTCCAAAGAGTTTGGATACACCTCCCATGGAAGCGATCAGAAGTCTTGCAGGTGAAGCAATCCTTGCCTGATCCACGCAAGAATCCGGCAGGTTATTATAAGGAGTTATCCCAATTGGTGGATGCTTCTATTATGAACCTTGCTGACATCGACATGCTGTTTGGTAATGTCGTACCGCAACCGATTTGGGCGAAAATTCGCCAAGAGAATCATTTAGCTGAGTTAGGCGGTGATTGGGCTGCCCTACTAGCGGCTGATGGACGACAAATTGGTGGGGCTAAGCCCGAGCAGTTAATTGCGGATTTGCCCCAAAGAATCATTACGCTCATGAAAACTCTTATGCCAGCGATGAGGGTGAATTGGGACAAATTGTCGGCTTGTAAGCAAAAGAAAGACAAGAGTGTCTCGGATTTCTTTACTAGATTTGAGGAGGCATTCATCGATCATAGTGGTCAGGATATGAGCACTGAGGGAGGACGGCGGTTATTGTTGATAAGTTTGTGTTAAATTTGTTGCCTGAGCTATGCAACAAATTGAAAAATTCAGAAAGTGCATGGGCCGTTTCAACCACTGCTCAAATATTAGCGACGGCTCAATACTACGAGAATAGGGAAAAAGAAGAAAGTGATCGTTCAGATAAGAAAACGAAGGAGCTTAAAACGAAGGTTTTGTTGCAGCAAGCGTATCCTCTGCGTTCGAATCAAAATGATTCGCAACAACAGTTTCGATCACAAGCACAGTCGTCTAGGATGCAGTCACGCTCTGACTCCTCTGGCTTTAGATCTATGCTTGGGTATAATCAGTGTGCATATTGTAGGGGAGAGGGCCATATAAAATTTACTTGTCCCATTTTACGTGACCGCTATAATAATGTTTTGGCTCGAGGGGGCCGTGGTGGTCCCCAACAGGCATCTCGAGTTAGAGGTCGTGGCACCTCTCAAACTCAGAATGAGCGCTCTCCTACTTCGTCGGACGCGAATAATTGTTTTGACCAGCGAAATGCGAGGTCCGATAGATCAGCACAGTACCATGTGGACGATTATTACGTTGGAAATGAGATTGACGCAGGCGACCTTTACTAGGACAGCCACCGACAAAGAGAGGGAGTAGTGTCAGTTCCGGTTGATCAGAGAGGGCCTTACGTCGCAGTTGCTACATCTGGCGTAGTTGAGCCTTTTCTGTTGGACACTGGTGCAGCAAAAAGTTCCATCATGCATTCAAAACTCCCTGGCATACCTTTGTCCGGCTTAACAAATGTTTCCATTGGATACTCTGGCGCCCCTGTAAGCAATCCTGTCTCTAGCCCTTTGTCCCTTACGATTGGTCCTCGTGAGCTAGAGGCCCCATTGATTCTATCTACAGGTTGTGGTGAGAATCTTTTGGGTTTGGATCTGTTAAAAAGGTTATATGCGACTTTGTACTGCTCTCCTGCGGGAGTGGAGCTTACATTAGGTCAGAGAGTAATCTCTCCTATGTACTTGTCAATCGATAAGTTCCCACCGGAATTGAGTTCCCTTCCTGCGTCTTTATGGGCCACGGGTCCCAATGATGTGGGGCTGCTGGACATTCCACCTTATGTGGTCCACTTGAAATCAAATGTGCGATTACCACGTATACCTCAGTATCGTATCTCTCTTGATGGTGAGCGAGCGCTATTAGCGAATATTTATGACCTGATCAAAAAGGATGTCATTGAAGAAACTCGGGGAAATGTGTGTAATAGTCCTGTGTTACCCATTTTGAAACGAACCGATCCATCTAAACCTCCTGTGTACCGTTTTGTGATTGATTTGAGAGAAGTGAATAAAATAGTGATCCCACAGTTTCCTGTGGTGCCTGACATCACGGCCTTGTTGACCTTGATTCCAGTTTCTGCCTCCTGGTTCACGGTGATCGACCTAACAAATGCTTTCTTTAGTATTCCGATCGCTGAGGAAAGCGGAGATTTATTCGGATTCTCATTAGGTGGTCGCAGTTTTAGATTTAAACGCGCACCACAGGGCTACTGTGAGAGTCCATCGATCTATAGTCAAGCCCTTAAAAGTCAACTTGATACATTTGTGTTACCGACGGGTGCGGCTTTGATTCAGTACGTTGACGACCTATTGGTGGCTGCTGATACCGAGGTTATTTGCAGAACTACTACAGTGTTGTTGTTGCAACATTTATGTGACTTACATCACAAGGTGTCACCTTCTACGCTGCAATATTGTTGTCAAGAAATAACCTACTTAGTTCACTTATTGTCAAAAGAGGGGAGAAGATTGACCCCAGAAAGAATAGCAGCGATTGCTCGAATGACTGTGCCAAAAACTCAGAGAGATGTACGTGCCTTTCTAGGTATTACGTCATACTGCAGACAATGGATTCCAAATTTTTCATTATTGGCGAAGCCATTGTTAGCTCTCACGTGCAAGGATGTTTCGACTCCTTTGCCTTGGACTGAAGAGTGTCAGAAGGGTTTTTCTGAATTACGCGATGCGTTGTGTTCGGCTCCTGTGTTAGGCACTCCCAATTACAGTAAGCCGTTCACACTGTACGTTCACGAGAGGGATGGTTGTGCGTTGAGTGTCTTGACGCAACAATTTGGCGACAAACAACGTCCATGTGCATATTTTTCTTCGACCTTAGATCCAGTGGCTAGAGCATTGCCGAGTTGTTTAAAAGCAACAGCGGCAGCTGCGGTGTCCATTCGACAGTCCGCAGGTTTGGTCATGGATAATATGCTTACGGTGATGGTCCCGCATGCAGTTGACACTCTTTTGAACCGAACAAAAACTCAACACCTGACGAGTGCAAGGTTGTCTGGTTATGAGTTGACACTTTTGGCAAGTCATATACGGATAAAACGTTGTAATGTGTTGAACCCAGCAACATTGTTGCCGATCAGCATGGAATCAGGTGATGTAGCACCACATGATTGTTATTTAAGAACTGAAGAAGAGACGAAGGGTCGTATTGACCTGAAAAACACTCCATTGGTAGATCCTAATGGTACTTTGTATGTTGATGGTTCATGCTTCAAGTTGCCGAATGGTGATGTGACGACTGCATATGCTGTAGTGACGTTGAGTACGGTTGTGGAATCTGCGAGATTGAGTCAGAATTTGGCCCAAGCGGCTGAGTTAACTGCGTTGACGAGAGCGTGTGTGTTGTCTAGAGGAAAGCGGGTAAATGTGTTTACCGATAGTCAGTATGCATTTGGCGTAGCGCATAGTTTTGGTCGATTGTGGAGAGAAAGAGGGTTTTTTACGTCGCATGGCACGAAGGTACAACATGGACAGCTCGTGAATGACCTTTTGGATGCACTTACATTGCCTAAGCAGGTGGCAATAATTAAATGCAGCGCGCATCGGAAAGTGACAGATGATGTTGGCCGCGGTAATGCGTTTGCGGATGAGATTGCTAAGGAGACAGCCAGAGATCTGACAAATCGAATGTATGTTACGAGTTCAGTAAGATGGCCAGCGGAGACTGGTATGTGTGAGGACACAGTTGAGAGTGTGAAGGAGATACAAAATGAGGCTACCAAGATGGAAAAGACTCAGTGGAAAGAAAGCACGGGGAAGTTAGACGGGAATGGATGTTGGGTTGATTTGTCAGAAAAGCAGAGATGGATGTTACCGGATGCATATGTGCTTGCCGTTGTTACTATGGCTCACGGCACATCACATATTAGCGCGAAAGGTATATGTAAGTTGTTGTCTCCTGTATGGAAGAATGATGGGATTACTAAGTGTGCGGAGAGAGTGGTTAAGAACTGCATGGTATGTTTGATGTATAATCCTGGTAAGGGCACCCCCACTCCACCTGGTCACTTTGCTCCACCTACATGTCCCTTTGAAATTATTCAGTTGGACTTCATCCATATGGAGAGATGCAATAACCTGAAGTATGTCTTGGTTGTAGTTTGTGCGTTCTCCAGATGGATTGAGGCTTACCCCCTTAAGGATAATACTGCCCTGTCTACAGCAAAAGTTTTGCTCAAGGAATATTTCCCTAGATATGGCATGCCACGGATTGTATGGTCGGATAACGGAAGTGAGTTTGTGGGAAGTGTGATGAAGAGTGTATGTAGTGGCCTTGGAATACGTCAGAAATTTCATAGTGCTAATCATCCTCAATCAGCGGGTTTAGTGGAAGGATACAATGGTACCCTGAAACTAAAACTTGCCAAAATCCAGGCAACGACTGGTTTATCATGGCCTGATGCTTTGCCTCTAGCTCTCTTATCGACCAGGGCGACTGTGCACTCTCGAGTAGGGCTTAGCCCATATGAGATTGTGTTCGGCCGTCCTGCGAACGTTTGGGGAGTTCCGAGGCCTAGGGAGTTTGATAGAATTGAATACCCAATGTTGATTGACTATTTTTATGATCTCACTGCTAAATTGAGTTTGATTCATCAACAGGTTTTTGAGGCTCTACCGGCACAAACAGAGGGTCCTGGTCCTCGGCTACAACCTGGAGATTGGGTGGTCACCCGAAATTTTGGACGAAAACGCAATCTTGAGCCAAGGTTCGTAGGACCCCACCAGGTGTTATTGGCGACGAGGACTGCAGTTCGGCTGGAAGGAAGGAAGCATTGGGTGCATGCCACCCACACCAAGAAGGTTCCGCTTCCTTTGCCAGTAGATACGTGGATAAAGAAAGGAGTCGCCTCGACTGAGACCGATACCCCTTTGCGCTATGTGCCATTTAGTGATGCTCAGCCTGTAGGGAACGATTCAGTTCAATCAGACATCCCTGTTGAATCATCTGAAACCATATCTTCGTCATCAGCATTGGAGAGTTCAAGTTCTGAGCTGTTACCTGAACAATCGAACACTGTTTTGCCATCTGAACCGTTGTTTGAAGAGCAGACTCGACCTGGAAAATGTCGATATTTTCTTCGACCGCGCGATAAAGACTAATAAATTCTTTATTTTTTATTTTTGACTTCACATTACCCCCTTACTGGTGCCATGAATGTTGTGGACATTTTATATTGTGTGTGTACCTTTTTCCGTACAGCTAGGAGACTTATATTAAACTGAATGCTCAATTGATTAAAAACCTACCATCTGGGTTGGCCGTAGGGCCGTGCGGGTACCTCCTTCTGTTTAGCAGGTTTCTGACACTAGGTCGATTACCTTTTGTCGATTTCTGGGAACTCCTGGGAATTGATAATCGCTACTCAGAACGAAGTGCGTCAAGAACGTCACGGACGGTCTTTAGAGGATGGAGTTTTCTAAACTGTCGGAAATAGAGAAAATGGCGGTGCAAAGATCCAAATTGCATAAGATGTTTCGAACAAAATGTTTTTTGTTTCAGGTTTTTATGTTGTTCCTAACTGTTTCTATGTTACTGGTGGGTGGAGTGTACTTTGGGATTCAATCATTATTGCCTTCCACTTCACCTACTCCTCCTTCACATGATCTAAATTCTGTCTCCACTATTTCGCCACATTCCTTTCATCTTCTGCCCCAACATGAACAGGTCAGACGTGCGGAATTTATGAACAATTCCTTTGTTCAACTTCTGCATCAGCATCAGTTGGTGATGAATACTACCAATTGTTGGGTGTGTGGGTTAATGCCACATACCATGGATAAGGGTATTCCGTATTTGGTTCTTCCTTACAGCTCCCAGGGGTCAGCTCGAGCATTCCAAATTATGTTCCGTAGTGCACTAGATTCCTACCCCCATCGAGAGCCTCACTCCACAGACCTTGGTTTTGGCCCGTACCACAAGCCTTTGATGATAGCAATTGCTGATTTAGATAAAGATATTTTTGATGCAACAATCATTCCAGAGGAAGAGGTGCGAGCTTACAAGGATCTGAGTGAGGTTGAGTATAGTATGTCAGTGAGTGATAGACAGCTTAAGAGCTCGTCTCCGATCTGGATCGTACCTCATCTCGGTCATTTCTGTTTGCAAGGTCTTGGTCGAAATCCGAGAGCTCAGCTTGGGAAGAGTGCTTGTACTGAGACGTATGTTTTACCGATGCTCTCTTCCCCTGTCTTCCTGACTGCCAAGGGTACTTATTTTGTGTGTTACGATCGTGCTTATACGTGGTTGCCTCGTGACTTTTCAGGCACCTGCTATATCGCAAATCTTTTACTACCGACTTTCACGGTTGCCTCAGACTATCACAAGACCAGAGTTGTGAGAGGCGTTATTAGTAAAGAGGATACTGCCATTCAAGAGGCAGGAGACTTTTTTAAGGGTTTCCTACCGTATTGGGGTCCTATGGTTAATAGTAGGAACTTGAGACAGTTGACTCGTGTGGTGGAATCGACTGCTAATATCACTGCAACCGCCCTTGGTAACCTGACAGCAGAGCTTCAAACGGATAGACTTATGACGCTACAAAACCGTATGGTTCTAGACGTTGTACTTGCAGATAGAGGTGGTGTGTGTAAGGTGATCCATTCGAGCTGCTGCATTTTCATACCTGATAATGCTCCAACTGTTTATCAAGCCATCTCAAAGTTGCATAAAATCTCAGAGTCCATACACGTGGACGAGGGAGATTGGACGCTTCTAGGATGGTTTTGGGATCTGATGTCGACTTGGGGTTGGAAGCTTCTGATGATTATAGGGGTTGTTGTGACGTTTCTGTTCACGTGTTGTCTTTGCATGCAGTGTGGTCCTGCCTTATGTAGCCTTTGTGCTACAACGTGTATAAGAAGGCCATCTGTTACCAAAGAGACATTGATGGATAGGATGATGTTCCAGCAACACCTGAATGATCTGATGAATATCGAAATTGATTCTGATTTCGACTAGTGCTTGCCTACATGAGGGCAAAAGGAGCGTCTGAGGTTCCGTGAGAATCGAAACGATGTTTTGGGTATGTTCTGATATGGACGAGTTTGGTATCTATGAACCGTAAATGACGAGATTAGTAGGTGTACGCGTTTTCGCTACACTACTTGGAAGGGTTCGTCTCATTTACGGGTTTTTCCATCTGAACCCTCGGGTTCCATTTTAGATACGGCATCCATTTTGTTTTCCTGCCCTCACGTAGTCAGCGAACAGGCAAATGTCCGCTTCATGACCCTGAGTTCCCAAGCCTTACGGAAGATGCATATCCCTTTTGTGCGTCTTTTATGACGAGGGGGATGACACTGCAAAGGCAGATGGCTCCGATCGAGGGTAATCTTGCCATGCCGGGTTATTGTTACAGCCTTGCATGCGCTAGGCTCGAATCCTTTGATCCTGTGATCACGCTTCCGATATTACCCCCACACTCTTTTCTCTGTTGTTGTCTGTCTTCCTTGCACCTGTCCCTGTCTCTTTCTTTCGCCTGTTTACAACTAGAGTGGAATGTGCCTAGCGGCGAGATGATGTGCTTTTACAGTTGGGAACCGGCAATGCTACTGTAATTATCTTCCAGGTTTCTGAAAGCATGAATGCAATCCTTTTAACGTTTACGATGGGAACTGAGTTGTAACCGTTTGTTTGTTACGTTGTGCAATGACGAAAATGTGTATAAAAAGAGCGATCCACATATGCAATTTGAAGCAGACTCTCAGAACCTACACTTTGTTGTACTTCTAGCGATTTCTGTATCCCTGCAGTAATAAACGCTGATCTTTGACGCCGAAGGAAGTGTCCCATGTCTCTGTTATTTCGTACGCCAGAACAGGTAACCCACGAAGGTTTCAGGTGTTGTCCCCTGGCACCGCTGGGCCTTAAATAGTCCAGTCCTTCATGGTAGTGAGGGAATTCACGGAAAAGGAGGAAATGAAGGAGGGGGCACCAAAAAGACTTGCGCCGTGTTCGACCAGTGCTAGGTCCTGCCCTGGCAGAGAGTGGTTGCCCCCCCTGAAGTTGGGGTCTGGTTGCGCCTCTGGTTTCAATCCCCCATCTAACTCAGGACTTTCATTCTCGCTTCCCTGATTTGTTATCTGAGGCTTAGGTCGGTGATGGCCACTGGAGAATCAAGGGGCAAAGCCAATCTGTGAATGGGCACAAGTGTGTCACCCCCAGTGCCACACCCATTTGATCTCCATAGTATAGATATGTCTATCTCTGGACATTATATGGTACTTCCCACGTTTTGAACCATGAGCTGACGGAGTTGAATATAGACTTTGATTTTTTTAAACACACTGCTATGCTAATACAGAATTGTCAACCATGTTGAAAATAACGAGTTGTTCGAAAATGTATTTTTTTTGTAGACCATAGAGTTTATAATGTGAGGACACATAAGTCTCTTACTCCTCCCAGTAATGATGTTAATTGTTCACAGAATGTGCAGTATTCATCTCCATTTTTAAAGATCAAGGATTCATCTTCACAATAATCTCTCTGTGGAAAAAAGGATGTGTCCATCACTCTGCATAACCAACCCATTAATATAGCACGCTTTACTCCCTTCTAAAATTCTATTGCATTCATCGGCAAAAGAGAAAGGAAGGTGATCAGAATCTTACTTTTCCCTTTAACCCCGTGCCTGTGGGGCTGATTCCCCCACGGTGCTTGGGGTAGGGGGTGCGCTCAGCGCCCCCGTGCTCGTGACGAGCTCAGCTCGTCATGCAGCACGGTGGCGCTGTGCTCATGATGAGCTGAGCTCATCACAGCCACACCTGTTTCTGTGGAATGTTCAGCACAGCGGGGGAATTAGCCCCGCATGCGAGCGTTGCGGCTGTTATGACGAGCTCAGCTCGTCATGAGCACACGGCCACTGTGGCTCATGACGAGTTGAGCTCGTCATGAGCATGGAAGGGGTTAACAACTAACCACGTTATCATCTCCAGCTTTACTCTGAACATCCTAAAACACTTCAATATAGACTTGCTCAGACGGAGAGCTGTTGTATGGGAGTGGAGTGTATTGGAAAAAAGACGTGTGCACATATTTTAAAAGCAAGCTTACAACTAGCTACTATTTGTTTGAAATCATTTGCCACTTGAGCAAATTTGGTTGCTTCTAACTAAAATGCAAATGCCTTTGCTTTTTCACGAACCAACACGAGGGGCTGAAAGATATCTTTTCAAATTATTTAGGTCAGAGTGGGAGGAAAGAATGCATAGTTAGTGATGGGGTTGTTTGAATGGGATTGCAAATTGAACAGTGAGGGGGACAGGTGGGTTATGGGTGAGGTGTATGCAGGTTGAGGTACAGGGTGAGCAGCACAAGTGCATTTTGAGTGCAGAGTGATCACTGTGAGCGCAGGGTGAGTGAGTGATTGGTGTGAGTGCATGGTGATCAGTGTGAGTGCATTGTGATCGCTGTGAGTGCAGGGTGAGTGTAAAAGTGAAGGGCAAGAATGAGGAGTGAGTTGTCTGAATGCAGGGTGCAATCCCAGACACTTGAAGTAACGCAGCATGTTATTGACTGTGGCATAGGGTTTCAGATATAAGTTAAACTATTGCTATTATGGCATTATAGAGATAGCGGGTTTAGGAAATAAATAACGTGCTGATACTGCGACAAACATCCAGTCTTATGATTAGAGTTGCCAGCACATTTTTCTTGATGTCCCAGACTGACTTATCTATGCATACTTCGAACAGTAAATATAAATAGAAGCACTTTTAATTGTGTTCTAGGGCTGCCTGAATGATCCATGACTGATAATTAAAGGGAACAAGGACAGAAAAGTCACATTACAAATGAATGCATTTTTATATATAATCAGGGCACAAGTCCTAAAAAAATAAAAAATAAAGTGGGGTGGACTAACCTGTTTAATCAGTATGCAAGTAGCATCATGGCGTGCGACAGCACGGCGTGTGACAACACAGGACCGTGACAGTACAGGAAGTGGCATCATAAGAAGTGAAACCAGATCTTAAGCACTCACATGTATGTTTAACCCCTTCCATGCTCATGACGAGCTCAGCTCGTCATGAGGCATGGCTGAGCTGTGCTAATGACGAGCTGACCTTGTCATGCACAATGGTAAATCTGGGCATGCAGCACAGGAGGGGAAAACCTCTAGCATTGAAGGTGTTAAACATGTCTATCATTTGTACATTAAAGCACATTTTCCAGTATACAGGGAATCCCTCCTGATTTATGCAGAAGATTTGCACTTTTGTAAGTTACACATAAGTGTTGCCTTTGGTCAGCGTAAACTTATTCTACCCATACTGCTTTACTAAATTATTACAATGCCTCCTGAGGGGTAGTACGCACTATATAAATGCAATTTCTTTTATGTAAATACTGGAAAAGACCAACACATCTGACATTCTTACAGCTCATGGATATCTCCTAAACAGAGCCTGAACAAAGTGAAACGCTGTCTCTTTAAAGTATGTGTGAAGTGCTTTCAAGGTGTGAGCCTTTGTTTCCCCTTTGCTGAATTTACCTTTTGGTGTGAGGCTTCTGACTGCTGCTTGCCAGGAAAGTCCAACAAAAGGAGGCCTGATGACCCCTGGGATTGGATCTTTGTTGTGGGCCCAACAGGAGTCTGAACTAAGAAAGCCCTGACCCACCTGCACGTTATTGCTATCGTAAACTGAGAACAACGTGCAGAATGTGTCCCAGATGGTGTTTTCAAATTACACTGGGACACATTCCACCTATTTTTCATTGGAGCCCAACTTCTAGGCAGGGTGGAAGGCGTCCACCTTGTGAACATAGTGGGTGGACGCGGGTAATGGTAAGTGTGCTTGCAAATTAGTCGCATACCCAGGCGTGGTCACTGAAGCCCCAATATTGTGCCTAGTAGATGTCCTGCAGCTGAGGTTTCTTGTATTCTCTTATCAAGAGCCCAGCTGCAGTAATAAGCCATGCCTAGTTGTCAGCAAGGCTTTGTGTGGGAAGGAAATGAAAATCAGCTTCTGGAGGGATTGATGTAAAAGGTACATGTCTGGATTTTCACACCTCTGAAACCTTTTCACTCAATCGCAAACTCCATAAATATTTTGGAGCACGGAGAAATACTTAAACCATTCTATTTTTTTTACCTATCTATCCAGTGGCTGTTATTTGGTGCCTTCATCGCATCACCCACCCTTACTGTCGACCAAGGTATGAACGAAAGGTTTGTTATTGCCTGGTATGAGTGCCTTACCTACGTCAGCAGTTTAGATAAATGGCAGGGTACTAGAAAGCGACGAGGCTGTTTGTAGTTTCAGCTTTCCGTACTTTGTGCACCCCTAGCACAGTGTTCGTAAACGGTTGCAATATTGTCAATGCACTATAATTATGCGATTCTGCCAAGCATAAATATTGAATCACTAGACATGCCATATATCCACCATCTGTTGGGTAATTTACAGATTGAAAAAAAACGTATCTCAAACAGATCAAAAAATACAAATGAAAAGTGCCACACGTGGCACTTCCTATCGGCTAATGATTGGTACTAATGAGGCATTACCTTTCCCCAGATAAAAACGCACATACAAAAAATATTGCCACATTACGCCTATTATTATGATGCACAAGTTAGTCATGCTAATTTGATTCTCCACTGTCGAATAATTCCTTGGACCCTGAATGTAGTACACACACTGCATTATTTTACTGCTGAGGGGGAAAGAAAGCCGAACACTTAGCACATCAGCATCCGTGAGAATAGTGATGCACGCTTTATGTTAATGTGAAAGCACTATCATGCACACATGGATGCACACCGACTTTTTGAAATTAGTACATTTTAATCCTTGTCCTCATGTAGCGCGTGCATTCTCACTGGATGCGTGCCTTGCCCTCTGGCACGCTCACAATACACATCTTACTGTGGGGCGACATTTCCGCCCCAACATAGTGGCACAGCATTTTCTGATTATCTCCACCATCTTATACTATTTAATTCCACAAAGTTTACACCATATTACTCCGTACTTTCTTCATCATTGTATCATTTTTTGTAGATGAGCCACGTGTTTGTTGCCATACTATTTCACACACTTCTAATGCTCTCAGTGTGTCCATCCGGACCTCGTCAAAGAACACGATTGAAAAGAATGGTAGGTTCTAAGCAGTTTTCTTTTATTGGACCCAATGCATTTCGGGCTACACTTGCCCTTCATCAGGGGTAACTGTAAGTAAACAAACATTCTCAATTAACATAATATCTCTAGTGTACGTGTTCAAAATTAATTTCATAATGTGATAATAACTACTGATGACAAATGAATATAATCCAGCTTATTGTGTGCTAATCTTCCTTACATCGTCATCATTTAACAATCCTTCCCATTAATTTCCACACCATACCAATCCCTTTATTGTACATTTTCCCTTCGCTTGTGAAGCTCTTTCCAATTATTTCAACTCTTTCCTAAAGCCAAACCTGTCATACCCATCATACTTCCTTACTCATTCATACTTTTACATTTACACCCCTTCTTCCACTTCCCCTCTATACACTTTACCGCTAATCCACACTCCCCCCCACTCACTCCGTGCACCCCTCTATCCACTATATCACTTATTCACACTCTCCCGAGCCACTCTATCTACTATACCTTTAACTACTTCACAATCTCCCCGCATACTCTGTCTACCCCTCTCTCCACTATGTTACTAATTCACACTCACCTCACACCCTCTATCTGCCATAACTTCATTATTCTGTCTCTCTTTACAATCCTTCCCACCCTTCATACTTGCTTACTATTATCATGTCCCATACACTGCATTTACCCATTCACCCACAACGTTCCCCCTCTCTCATTCTGCCCCATCTTTACTTTCAGCCATGCACACGTACCTGTCAGAGATCACTTTCAACTTCACATCTCGAAATAAAGCGTTATCTTCCCCATGAGGTCACCTCTTTATAAACGCCTGGTTGCCGCCCTCGTTACTCACTCAATTAAGCCTCGTGATTAATCACCTGTTCTTCCTACAACTGCCAAGCGTTAGCCTCAACCCTCCAACTCCTATAAAACACTTATCCCGATATCGACAATGCTCGAAACTACCTAAAAAGACAGATTTTAAAGTATGTGTTTTTCAAAATGTCCCGTTCAATGAAATATTAGCCCTTCACAAAATTAGTCCACATCCCTAAAACAAATAAATTGTGAAATGTTTGTCCGCTGCTCCTTTCAAACTTTCACTTGTCCTGATTTCCATTATGCTCAAAGCTACGTCAAAAAACAAATCATCTTAGACTATATTTTCCAAAATGACACACTCTTGAAAATATGACACCTTTACACAATTAGTCCATATCCCAAACGTGAATAACTTAGAGAATGTTCAATGGATTCTCCTTCCAAACTTGCTTAAGGAACTCGTTGTTTATCGTCATACACATGGTGATGTTAAAAAGTACAGTTTTGACATTTTTAAACACTGGGTGCTATCCAAATTAGGACAATAATGTAAAAGCACTGGCAGCTCCGATGCCAGCAAACCCCCTCTGGAAACAAGTCCGGCCACTTCATGCCTCGTACCCCAGTTGGGGATTACCTAGTCTAACAGATATGTTATGTGACTCATCAGGAGCGCGGGACCACGTACATCCAAGCGGCCACTCAGAGGCTAGCAAGCTGCAATAATTATTAAATTATGGCCAACCGGCGGCCGCACTGTCCCTGTTGTCTCGGGGATGCTTCTCCTCTTCAGTTCACGCGCACTTTTAATTGCGTGAGGCGCATGCATGACAATGGTTACGCTGAGGCGTGCGCGCCGCGCACCATTCAATTTATGAAAGAGGCCACAGCAAGGTATTTACGGCGAGCTTAACTATGTGAGGCCGCAGAGGGGGGCCCTGGAGGGGGCCCCTGAAGGGGAGGGGGGAACCGGGGCCCCCCGCAACGCGGGGGCTGCGGGGGCCTGTGTTATGCCCCTTACACCAAACCCAGAGAGTGCTATAGTAGAGATAGAGCAGGAGGTAACAAACTTTGGGGCAGTCTCAGGATATTTGATAAACAAGGGGAAGACGCAGATCGTACAAAACAGATTCACAATACATCATGATACTAGAGTGGTTACGGAAGCAATATACCTAGGGATAAAGGTCACCGCTGACTTAAACAGACTGATAGAGCTAAATATGGGACCCCTACTAGTAAAAGTAAAGGAAAATACTGAAAGGATTCACAATTTACATCTGACTCTGATGGGCCGCATAAATGTGATTAAGATGATTACATTGCCGAAGTTCCTTTATATGTTTAGAGCCATCCCGCTCTTCTTAGACCACTCATGGTTTAATAAACTAGAAGCAATACTTAATAGGCTTATCTGGACCCAGGGGAAGACCAGGAGAGCCTATCAATACCTTACACTGCCTAGGGAAAAGGGGGGATGGAGGGCCCCAGACTTCAGACTCTACTACTGGGCAGCAGCCGTGCAGTATTTTCAGGGGCTGATAGGAGGCTGGGGAATCGAGCAAGGGGATGATAGACCTGGCTTCACTAATGTATACACTGCACTGATGGGCGGTGAGGCCGAGAATGGTTTTCTGAACACAATTGATTTTAGTTATTTTAAACATTCAAGGTTCAAGACACTAACAAGCATTGGCAAAGGCAGTACGTCTAGCTTCATGAGCCTTCAGAACGTCTGGGGTATTAATTGCCAATCCGCAATCTGAAAAGAGATGGCGACCGTAAACATCTTGCTCACTTACTTCGGGTTAAAGATACTCTATTCAGTTGTATACTCACAAACTCAATAGGAGTTCTAATCCTCGTATCCCCAAACGCAGGCTCCGCTGGAATTGATAGTCAGCTTTTTAGTTTTGTCATTGCGTGACTTCTTTTGGCATCGGGTTCTAAAACGTTATTGCAGTGGAAGCTGCTGTGCCCTCACCATTATAACAAACTTTGTAAAATCCCAAAAATATTTTTGGATTTAAAAAGCACAAACTTCCACAGTAGTTACTGGCACTGAACAAAACTACTTTGTGTGCCGATATCCAGATTATGAAACCGCATATTCTGACCCTGGAACTATGTTTACCATATAAATACTTATAAAGGTTTATTTCAACAACCTACTCACATTTAAACCATGCAATATTAATTACAACGTACTTTTCACTTTCTTTTCAACAGGCCCAATGTTTCGAATGCAGCAGAAGATCACCTTCAACCCATAAAAGGAAATGTAAATCATACTTACCTGTTACTGCCTATAAATGTAAAACAAACAAACATTTTGTTGAGTCTAAACATCTTTTCCATTAGGACTATGAAATAGTGTTGTAAAAATATCATTCATTCTAGTGTCAGATATCTACCTTGGTGACAGTGGAATTACCACTACTTTTTAGACTACAGTTGAACAATATTGTGTAGAGGACCGGTGTTGCTTCTTGACCTTCAAAGAGGAACATTTAAATGAATATTTCAACAGGTAAACAAAATAATTGCTGAATTTCAAAAGAAACGTAAGCATGAATGTTACAGGAACTCTGCTCCAACTCTAAAAAGATTACTATGTCAAGCTTTTACAATCCTGAATGCTACGTTTTCTGTGAGACGATGCCCATGCATTACCATGCTAAGTTTTCTTTAGTTCCAGGCACACATGTAGTGTAACCTATTAAACACTTTAAAATGCTAGCCTCCCTATAGTTCTAAAGGCGGATGTAGAATTCAACAGTTCTTCACAAAATAGAATTGGACGTCACTAAGTACAAAGTGTTTCTGTATTATGAAACCTCTAATGTGTCCCTTAAAGATTCCAGCAAAGTCCACACACATACTAACTAAAACACAACAAACATTAGTAACCTGTTAAATTTACCAAACAACTCTTTCAAGGTGTGATCAATCCAAAAAATCCTCCTTTGGCACAGCAATATAGTGCAACACTTAACCAACTCGCACCCCAACAACTTAGCTTCACTGCAACACAGAGATTGCAGGACAACCCACTTCCTGCTGCATCAAGCACATCAACTACTGCAACAGTCCATACTCACATATTGATCTTCAATTTGGTAAACTTAAATTTCTATGCATTTATTGCGAATAACTTTTGTGTTACATGAAACAGTCTATCTTCCTCATCAAAAACAACAAACAGAAGCGTCACTGTCCTTAACATTAGTTATTAGACATTTATCAAACTTTTTTGTTGTAAAAACCACCCCGTCCAAAGGCAGTGGAAAATGTGCACACTTGCTGCCTTTCTTGACTGGACTTATGAATTATTCTAAAATTAATTCAAATTTAAAATGCCCACCCTTTATTCAGCCTTCATGCTAACTACAAACCGTGAATGCCAGTGACTAATTTGCACACTTGTGTCCTTTCTTCCATCCATTCTACCGCACAGTGAGTGTACTTTCTGCACTTGCACTGTTTGCTTAGATGTGATACCCATTTCTCAGGCTCCCACTACACAATCTGACGCACAGTCTGTGGAATGGACTAGAAAACTAAACACCTACTTCCTTTACAAAGCCGTCTGTAGTTTCCACGTCTGCTGTCTTTCTAAATTTTCATCTTATTCTGCATCCACTAGCACAAACACACCTACCTGCTGCCTTTCATGACTGTCTTTGCCAACTAATAATATATTTCAAAGTAGAGACCCTGAAAAGGGCAGAGTGTTGTTATTTTTAAACACTACGGCCCACAGTGGGAACTTAGTACACTTGCTTTGCTTCCTTAGATGTGGTAGTCATTTCTCAGCCTCCCACTGCGGAATCCGACACACTCTCTGTATAATAAAAAGGATATCCAAACATCCACTTCCCTAACAAGGCAGAGAGTATTTTGCATATCTGCAGCCTTTCTTCTTTTTCACCTAATTCATCTTCTACTCGATCTAGACACCATCCACACGTACACACACTTACTTACTGCCTTTTTTAGCAGGAGTTATCAATTATTCTTCAATTTCATATTCTAATTCAAAGACAATATTTTACAAGCCTTTTTGTTCCAACTACTTCCCCAACTAAACACACTAGGTAATTTGCATGCTTTTGCAGCCAATAAAAATATTGGACATTTTAGTTGTAGCTGCTCAAGTTTCAATATCACGAAGAACTTTTGTACCTGTTGCAATTATTTCTCATGATGGACCTTCTTCAACATCTGGACATTATTTAAAATCACTGAAAGCTTGGATACATTGTAATGATAATCAATTAGTTTATAAGCAACGTTTGCCCAAAGAGTTACCAAAATCTTACCTAATATATTTAAACCCAAAATTTTAAGATCAAAATTTGGCCTTTCAGGATTACTGCTGTTAAGGTAGATTAGGCTGGTGTTGTAGAGTATTTTATAAGTGAGAGTGAGCAGCTTCAAGATGATCCTATTCTTGGTATTAAGGCAGTGTAGGTGTATCAGGTGGTGACTGATGTGGCTGCAGCAGAGGACATTGATAATCACTCAGGTGGAGGTATTTTACATTTGTTGTAACTATTATACGTGTTTAGCTGGAATTCCTGTATACACTGTTTCCCCACTCTGTAGTCTGCTGCTGATGAAGGACTGTGTCACTGTATTTCTTCTTTTCTTTAGGTTCCAATTGTAAATGTTGCAGAGCATTTGGAGGGTGTTATAGCAGTACAAGGAGACTTTCTAGACTTCCTTACACATACAAAGGGAGGAGTTGAGGATGAATCCTAGTTTGTGCACATGGTTGATAGGTGTTGGCACTGTCCACAGTGTACTCAGCTAGCATAAGTCGTCTGAGGCTGAAGGTGAGGGTCTGAGGATGAGTACCTTCATTTTGTGCGAGTTCATGTTTAGAGAGCTGCTCTTTATGTACTTTGTGACGTTGCAGCCTTTCTTATTTTTTACATTATTCCACTCAATCAATCTACACGTACACACACACATCTACTTTCTACCTTTCTTGCCTATGTTTAACAACTATTCTTCTATTTCATATCCATATTCAAAATGCAGGCCCTTTATCGAGCCTTTTTGTTGTAGCTACTACCCCGGCCGAACGCAGTGCAAAATTTCCACACTTACTGCCTTTCTTGGCTGGGGTTATCAATTATTAGAACATTGGAATGTTGGGAGCTCCATTGAAAACATAGAGTGCTCCGGACTTATAATGGCTGGTATAAACCTGGAGCTCCAACATTCCAATGTTTCTTTGTTCACAGCTCTGACTGTGAACAAAGACTTCAAGGACCGTGAGGGGATTCCAGTCTCCTCACGCTCCCATATTCCTTTGTTCTTTTTTGTTAGAGCATTCCACCATATAGTGGCAGGATGTTCTAATAGCCTTATAGCCCTTCATAGCTGGACTATACCGCCTATTAAAGTCCCTCTCCCTTGTTAAAGGCCCTCGCCTTCGGCTCGGGGCCTTTAATGCTGGAGAGGGCCTTTAATAGCCGGTATAGCTCTCTCTGGCGGGCTATAATCTTGAATTTCATATTGTAATTCTAAGTCAAGTCCCTTTTATGGAGCCTTTTTGTTCTAGCTACTACCTCGACCGAAGGCAGTGGGAAATTTGCACACTTGCAGCCTTCTTTGGCTGGGGTTATCCATTATTCTTCAAGTAATTCAAAGTTCAGGCCCTTTATTGAACATTATTGGTAAGTACTACCCATGAATGGCACTGGGTAATTTGCACACTAGGGTTCTTTCTTGCGTCCTTCCTACCGCACAGTGTGTATAATTTCTGCACTACCGAAACTCCTTAGATGAGATACCCGTTTCTTAGGCTCCCACTGCAGAATCCGACTAACACTCTGTATAGCACTGGAAAATAAAACACCCATTTTCTTTACAAGACAGTGAGTTCTTTCCGCTTCTGCTACCTTTATTCCTTTTCACCTTATTCTATATCCACTACCTCAAATACACCTACCTTCTACATTTCTTGCTGCCTTTGCCAAGTATTATTCTAATTCAAAATGCAGCCCTGAAATGGGCCCGGTGTTGTAATTTCTCAGCCCTACCGCCACAGTGGTAACTTAGTACACTTTCATTCCTCCATTTCATGTGGTAGTCATTTCTCAGACTCCCACTACGAAATTCGACAATCTATCTGTATATTGAGGTGGGAAACCAAACATCCACTTCCCTGACAAGGCAGTGGGTACTTTGCACCTCTACAGCCTTTCTAATTTTTCACCTTTTTTATCTTCTCAATCAATGCAGGATCAACACATAACACACACCAACGTGCTGCCTTTTTTTGGCTAGGGTTATCAATTATCCTTGATATTTGTATTCTGATTCAAACTCATGCCCTTTATCGAGCCTTTTTGTTCTAACCAAAGTGGAAACAATACTATTTTGGAATGGGTAAGCTGAATAGGCATATTCTACATTTTTTAGTACTGTATTTTACTATAACAGCCTGAGCCTTTTCTTAAAGTCATAAGGAATGACTGGTTTCAAAAATTAAGAAAAGATAAGAACAGCATATCCTTATAAGTAATTATATTTATATAACTTTGTAAAGGAGTAAAAATACTTATGAAATGTTATTAGATAATGGTATTTATATAATACTTTTTTGTTCCCCAAAACATGTGAAAACGCTAGTTTTTTATTTGTATATTATCAAAACTGATAAAATGAACAGTTTATATTTCTATACAAGGAGCAACAACATTAAGAAAAAATTATGGAAAGAGAACAGCCTCATACTGAGGAGATTTTGCATATTACTTTGAGTTTAATTAAAAAACTAATCTAATCTATCACAGGCAATGAGAGTGAAAAGGGAAAATTAGTGCTCCACACATGAGCTATGATTTCAAAGACGAAAGCTTTGATACACACTTTCTAGAACAATTAAATTATTTTGAAACTTTAGAACAAATGAATTCCGATATTGCTAATGAGAAAATTGATATGTATGAAATACCTGATGAACTGATTCAAAGTCAAGGCCCATTATTGAGCCTTTATGTTGTAGCTACTACCACGACCGAAAGCAGTGGGAAATTGGCACACCTGCAGACTTTTTTGGCCGGGGTTATCATTTATTCTTGAAGTAATTCAAAGTCCAGGCCCTCTATTGAACCTTCTTCATAACTACTACCCATGAATGGCCATAGGTAATTTGTACACTTGTGTCCTTTCTTGCGTCCTTTCTACCGCACAGTGTGTGTACTTTGTGCACTTGCTAAACTCCTTAGATGAGATACCCATTTCTCAGGCTCCCACTACAGAATCCGACACACAGTCTGTGTAATGGACTGGAAAACCAAACACCCACTTTCTTTACAAAGCAGGGGGTAGTTTGTGTGTCTGCTGTCTTTATTATTTTTCACCTTTTTTATCTTCCACTCAATCAACACATCATGTACACGTACATCACACACCTAGTTTCTACCTTTATTTGCTATGGTTAACAACTATTCTTCTATTTCATATCCATATTCAAAATGCAGGCCCTTTATCAAACTTTTTATTGTAGCTACTACCCCGGCCAAAGACAGTGGGAAGTTTGCACACTTACTGTCTTTTGTTTGCGGAGATTATCAATTATTCTTTAATTTCATATTCTGATTCAAACTCCATTTTCGAGTCGTTTTGGTGTAGCTACTACCCCAGCCGAAAGCAGTGGGAAATTTGCACACTTGCTGCCTTTCTGTCCTGCAGTTATCAGATACTCTTGAATTTCATATTCTAATTCAAACTCATGTCCCTTTATCAAGCCTTTTTCATGTAGATATTGCACGGCCAGAAATCAGTAGCAAATTTGCACACTTGCTACCTTTCTAGGCTGGGCTTATCAATTATTGCTCTTAAAATTCAAATTCAAAGTGCAAGTCCTTTATTAAGCCTTTTTGGTAACTGTTACTCATCAGTGAGTACGTAATTTGCCCACTTCCTACCGTTCATGTATAATAAAAAGCTTAACAAAAGTCTATCAATATTAAAAAAGAGCCGCTATGGTCTATGTTCATCAAATCTTCTGTTTTTTATCCTAATTCAAAGTACAGACCCTTTATTGAGCCTTCTTGGTAACTACTACTCGTGAATGGCAGTGGATAATTTCCACACTTGCATCCTTTCTTATTTTTTCACATTATTCATCTTCCACTCAATCAACATATCATCTACACATACACACACCTACTTGCAGACTCTCTTGGCTATGATTATCAACCATTCTTCTATTTTATGTTCGTATTCAAAGTACAGACCCTTTATCGAACCTTATTGTTCTAGCTACTAACCCAGTCGATGGCAGTGCACAATTTGCACACTTCCTCCCTTTCTTGGCTGAGATTATCAAATACTCTACAATTTCATATTCTGATTCAAACTCATGTCCCTTTAGCCAACCTTTTTCATGTAGATATTGCATGGCCAAAAAGCAGTGGGAAATGTGCGCAGTTGCTGCCTTTCTTAGCTGGGCTTATCAATTATTTTTCTTGAAATTCAAATTCAAAGTGCAGGCCCTTTATTCAGCCTTCTTCGTAACTATTACTCAACAATGGCAGTAGATATTGTGCGCACTTCCTGCCGTTCATGTATAATAAAAACCTTAATGAAAGTCTACCAATATTAAAAAAAGAGCCAGTATGGTCTATAGTTATCAAATCTTCTATTTTTTACCCTAATTCAAAGTACAGACCCTTTATTGAGCCTTCTTGGTAACTACTACTCGTGAATGGCACTGGATAACTTCCACACTTGCAGACTTTCTTATTTTTTCACATTATTCATCTTCCACTCAATCAACACATCATCTACACATACACACACCTACTTGCTGCCTTTCTTGCCTATGGTTATCAACTGTTTTCTATTTCATATTGCTATTCAAAATGCATGCCCTTTATCAAGCCTTTTTATAGTAACAACTACCCCAGCCAAAACGAGTAAGAAATTTGCACACTTGCTCCCTTTCTTCGCAGGGGTTATCAATCATTCTTCAATTTCATATTCTGATTCAAAGTCAAGGTCCGTTTTCAAGCCTTTTTGTTGTAGCTATTACCCCAGCCAAAGGCAGTGGGAAATTTGCACACTTGTTGCCTTTCTTGACTGCGGTTATCAATTATCCTTCTTGCAATACAAATTCAAAGTACAGGCACTTTATTGAGCCTACTTCGTAACTATTACCCGTGAATGGCAGTGGGTAATTTGCACACTTTCAACCTTTCTTATTTTTTTACATTATTCACCTTCCACTCAATCAACACAACATCTACACATACACACACACACCTACTTTCTACCTTTCTTGGCTATGCTTAACAACTATTCTTCTATTTCATATCCATATTCAAAACGCAGGCCCTTTATCGAACCTTTTCGTTGTTGCTACTAACCCAGCCAATGGCAGTGCAAAATGTGCACACTACCTGCCTTTCTTGGCTGCGATTATCAAATACTCTTGAATTTCATAATCTGATTCAAACTCAAATCCCTTTATCAAGCCTTTTTTCATGTAGATATTGCACTGTCAGAAAGCAGTGGGAAATTTCCGCACTTGCTGCCTTTCTTAGCAGGCCTTATCAATTATTTTTCTTGAAATTCAAAGTGCAGGCCCTTTATTGAGCCTTCTTCGTAACAATTACTCATCAATGGCAGTGGGTAATTTGTGCACTTCCTGCCGTTCATGTATATTAAAAAGCTTAACAAAAGTCTACCAATATTAAAAAAGAGCAAGTATGGTGTATGGTTATCAAATTATAACGTGTCCTCATGTTATGCAAACAGTAACAAAATAGCTTTCATTGATGTTTGTGTCAACAACTGCCTTCAATCTACACTGCAGACAGCTGGATTCACAACTTCAATTCAACTTTCCTTCTACATGAAGGACCGCATTACATTCAACACTGTTTTCCTTATCACAGATACAATTCTACTCTGTCCTCAGATTCTTTTATCTGTGACTAAATGGCATTCATTGACCTTTGTGTCAACAACTGCCTTCAATCTACACTACGGACAGCTCAGTACACAACTTCAATTGAGCTTTCCTTCTACATTAAGGACAGCATTGTATTCAGCCTGGCTTTCCTTAAGACAGAGACAATTCCACTGTGAACTCAAATGCTGTTGTCTTCAACTAAATAGCATTCTTCAATCATTGTGTCAACAACTGCCTTCAATCTACATTGTAGACAGCTCAGTTCACAACTTGAATTTAGCGTTCCTTCTATATTAAGGACAGCATTGTATTCAGCCTTGCTTTCCTTAAGGCAGAGACAACTCTACTGTGACCTCAAATTCTGTAACTGAATAGCATTCTTCAATCTTTGCGTCAACAACTCCCTTCAATCTACACTGCAAACATCAGTGATGTCATTTGAAATGTCATCAGTGATGTCATGAGTGATGTCACTGACCATGTCATGAGTGATGAAGTATGTGACGTCATCAACAGTGCAATGCGGGCGTGCGAGTTATAGTTAGATGAACTAACTATAACGCGGGAATTTCAATGGTTTTGTATGAGAGAAATGTCCAGCTAACTATAACATGGGTGAAACCTAGGTTTTTTTCAGTGAATTTCTAAGGTTTTTTAAATGCTAATTCCTAACTATAACGTGTGTGAAACCTATGGTTTTTTCAGTGAATTTCAAAGGTTTTGTAAATGATAATTTTGAAATATACTAATTATTATATTTCTTTCTTATTATAGTAATTTCCTACATTTTTATTAAAAATACTTATATTCATTTTATTTTTAAAGTTACAGATCATATTTTTAATATAAAATAACAACAAAAGTAAATTAAAAAAGAATGCACTGCTAGTGAAACTGCCTCGGTGAATTTGTAAGTGTTTGTTAGGGGCAGATTTACAACACCATTGTGCCTCTTTCACACCACCGTTGCATCACTTTTCTGATGAAGCACTGGTGCAAAAGATGCACCACGATATGTGGTATTTACAATGTGACGTATCTGGGAAGTATGTCACATTATAAATCCCTGTTCCAGAAGGACACATTCCTACATGGGGGGGCGTTCCTGCGCAGAAACACCTCCTAAAAGTGGCTGACTACAATCTACAAAACTTCACTTTGTCACTTTTGCGCTAATGCTGTGTCAAAACCCTGCACTACCTTGAAGCAGGTGTAAAGATTGACACAGCAGTCTGAGCATTGGGCCCCCAGACCATTGCTGGAGATACGTTGCACTTCCAACATAACTCAAACAATGCACCACCTTTACAGCACAGATACATCACATATATGTGCCATTTTTGTCCCATGGTACACCGCATTGTAAATATGGTGCATCTATGGTGGTGGTGTCACGGAGCAGAATAACTGACATATTCCTGGGGATATGCCAGTTATTGTATATGGGCCCATTGGTGTTTTACTGTAGTGATAGGATTACTACATACCGATGAATGAGTCACTACAAAACTAAAATACAGTGAAAGAGTGTTTGCTGGAAGTGTAACGATGCAAACGAGTAAATTGAACGTATAAAACACAAATTTAAAAGTACATAGAAGACTGCATACGTCATCTATAAGGGTTTTGAAGCAGTCTATGCCGTAAAACCTATTTTAAAGCATGAGTACTTGGATAGTGAGTGGATGATTACAAAACTGCAAGGAAAGAACCTGATTGAATTTATAACAGCCTCAGTTGTACCACAGTATACAGATAAACACATACTGCTGAATAGCTCACTACAACATTGAAACAGTAGTGTGAGAATTTTTGTTGGAAGTATTAGGATACACATTGTGGAACTGAACGTATAAAACATAAGTTTGCTGGTACATAGAACAGTGCATCCACAGTCCATAGAGCTTTGAAACAGCCTATGCACTAAGGCCACTTTTAATCCATGAGTATCTAGATACTGACTGCATCATTACACTTCGGCAAAGAAAGTCCCTCACTAAATTTATTACAGCTTCAGTTTTATCACCGTACAATCAAAAACAACATACTGCTGAGTGGCTCACTACAATAGTAAAACAGCAGTGTCAGGGTGTTTGGTGGAAGTCTAAGGATACAGACTGGGGAATTGAAGGCATAAAACACAAGTTTGCACTTGCATACAAGACTGCATCAATACTACATATAGATTTTAAGCAATCGATACCCTCAAACCCACTTTGCATATTTTAAATGCATACAAACATTTAAAGAATATATAACCGAATTTATAACTGCTAAACTTTTACTACAATAAATACATTAGTAGATAGTGCTCAAACCTTTATTATTTTTCAACAATTCATTTATTCTTGTAACATAACATAATTTAACAGACATTCCAATACAACTTCATCAGATATGTCATTCAGATCAATTTCCTAGTCAGCAGGTTCTGATTTAATGTGTTCTAAAATGTCAACCTAATTTAAAACATCAATGAAATCTGCATCACTGCTTTCGTCTTCAAAATTACAATCCATGTCTGCAGCACTAATTTCTTCCCCTTCTTCACTCTCATTGCCTGCCTGTCACAGATACGATTAGTTCTTCAATTATACTCAAAATAATATCCAGTATGAGGCTGTTCTGTTTCCATAATTTTTCCTTTATGTTCTTGCTTCATGTATAAAAATATAAACAGTTAGTTTTATCACTTTTCGTAATATATAATACAAAACTACAGTTTTCGCCTATTTTGGCCTACAAAAAACTACTATATAAATACAATTATCATTCCATTAGTACAGTTGTACTCCTTTGCAAAATTATACAACTACAATTACTTATAAGGATATCCTGTTCTTAGCTTTTCTTAAATTTTGAAAGCAATCACTCCTTATGACTATAGGAGAAGACTCAGGCTGGTATAGTAAAATACACTACTAAAAAATGTAGAATAAGTCTATTTACCTTACCCTTTCCATTTACTAAAATGTAAAAGATAGTATTCATTGTTGTGAACAACACTGTGTATCTGTGTATATTTAAACATCCTTATCACACAAATTTTTGAATACTTCATGTGTTTACACTATCTCTATTCCTCATCTATAACTTAGTCTAACCCTACTAATTACCTACCCCTTCCAATTTCAGACTAACCTCTCCTCTAGAATTTATATGCAACCTTGTAGCTTACGGTTCTTTATTTTTCTCACTGCTTTTAACCTATAATTACGTAACATTCATTAATCTAGGCCTCTCACTTTATTGTCTAATTTTTATATTAATTTCCATGTGTTCTTCTACTGACTTTTCTTTATGCAGTTGCTTGTTATCTATTCTGTCAATCCTTCATTATCTTCTGTTTTTCATTACTGTTCCTTCTTAATTCAAAGTCTTTCTATTATTCCTAACTCAATGTGTTCTTTTCCCTTAAGACCTTGCTTATCACAAATTTTTATCATTTCTCCTTTTAAGTTAGAGAAAATACATCGACTGACTACATTTAAAACTGTCTATAATGACAGGTAAGTTTACTTACTCACTAACTTGTCAAACAACGTTCTTTAACTCTCACAGGAATATTTCCACATTCTCTTCAGGAATGTCTAAGGAGCAATTGAAAATGGGTCTGAACTCTGGAACGTCCTCGGTGAAGTGCGCACTCGTTAGTGAGCGCGCGCCTCACCAAGGATTCCCCACAACTCTGTGGTAAATGACTAGATGCCTACCTCATCTTTCAGCTGTTGCCCGTGGAGGGAGTTGTGGTGGGACACTCAGGGCGGGCAGGAGAGCGGCAGGGTGGGGGGTGATAAACAACGGAATGTGGCTGATTGCAGGTAAATAAACAATTACATTAATAAAACTAATTTCGGGCCATATTATCCACAAAACGCGATCTCAGCAAAAGACGACACATTATCCCCGCTTTTATCAGCAGGAAAGTGCCGATAAAGCGGTGATAATCCTTCTCGTTTTGTTGATAATATGACCCGAAATGCATGCTAATGGCTTCGTGGTGACAATCATGAATGGTTAGGGGGTTGTACATGCATGTTTAGGCTCTATTCTTTTTTAAATTGCAATGTACGCGTACAGAAATATGTACAATTACGAGCAGGAGCTGCATGCTCATTGGCTGTCAATACTCTAAACCAGGAAGTGTTGCAAGCCATCTTATTTGTCACGGCAGCCGAGTCACAAGGAAACAGTAAAACAAAGTTGACAAATAAGGAAAGGGAGCACGATAGAAACATTCTCAACCTATAGTGTTGCTCAGGGGGTGGTAGATTTATTGTACATGTACCAACCACGTATGGAAGACGTAAAGCTGTAATGTTGAAAGTCATCACTTAAGCGTAAGTAACCAAGAAAACTAAAAATAATTTTAGATATTTATGAAGTGTATTTGTTTATGTGTTGTGTGGCTCTAAAAAGAGCCGTTGTGTTTATTGCAAGATTTTAGTACCTACAAGTAAGTACGGATGCAGAGTCTTAAGTTGATGAGGAACACTCTGTTCCCCTCATCTGTAAAATGTACACCATCTCTCCTATAGATGCCATGCATATTGAAACACAGATTATTGTTGTAAACGGACCCCATTCGGTAGTATCAAAGAAAGGCAGAAACAGATTTATTCACATGTTTCCTAGCTTTTTCAAACTGTGGACAATAGTGGTTGGACCGCTTCCATCTCTGCCTTTAGCATATATTAGAATATACAAAGACAGTTTTTGGGAACAGTGTCATCAATTGGGCAAAGATGTCTGTCATGAGCATTTCCAGAGCTGCCCCAGTCAAAGTGCCTAGGTCATTGCCACCACAGTGCACAATTATGAGGTCAGGGTGTTGGAGATGCATAAAGGATTTCACCAATTGAATCAATTGGTGCAATTTTAATCCTCTCTTTTCCAATCCATTTAATGTCTACATTTGGTAAACCTAGGTCCTTGTGAATTATTTTCTGTTGTGCGTACCTTTGACTCCAGAAAATATAGCTGTGTCCCACAATACACACTGTAAGCATTTTGAAGAGAGGTCTGGATGCACTCTGATGCCGTCTGTAAATGAAATGGTAGTTCGAAAAGTAAGATTTTTCTAAAATGGTGGACAACATGCAGTTTTGAAAAAAGAAAAGACATGATTGGTTGTTTGACAACATTTTACAGAAAACTAGGTTCCATGTTCTTCTTTTTTAAAAGCCTTATTTTTATTGTTGAAGAAAAAGTGATAGAAAAAAACGTTACATAAGATAAGCTGGTATATTCTCCAGTCAAGCACACTTGCTGTTTTAATTTGCAACAATGTATGATGAACTTTTCACCTGTGTGCTGAGTTAGGTGTTCCCTGAAGTGTTTCTATGGTAACGCCACTTTATCAGCAGGAAACTGCCGATAAATTGTTCATAATGTTATCGCCTGCATTGATAATATGCTCTTATATTTGTCCGTTGTTAAACGTTTTATAGTAGTAAACGTGTTTTGCTATAATGCATGCTGTTATGTTTTTTTCTTTAATATCATTTTGTGCCTTTGTACATTAAGGGATTATGGGCCATATTATCAATAAAGGACGATACATTATTGCTGCTTTTATCGACAGGAAACTGCCGGTAAAGCAGTGATAATGCTCTCGGTAATATATCCTTGTGAATTCCCATAGAAACCCAGGTTATGGTGTTACCCTGGGCTTCTATGGAAATTCACAAGGATATGCTATCGAGACCATTATCGCTGCTTTAAAATCGGCTATAATGCATTGCCCTTTACTGATAATATGGCACTGACGGGCATATTATTAAGAACCAGTGTTAAAATTATCGACGTTTTATGGACAGTAAACTGCCGATAAAACTGTGAAAATGGGCTTGATAATAGCTTCTTGTAAATTGCTATAGAAGCCCAAGTTCTAGTGTTAACCTGGGCTGGTATGAGAATCCTCAATGGCATATTATCAAGCTCATTATCGTTGCTTTATCTGCATTTTCCGGCCGATAAAAACAACAATAATCTATCGCCTTTTGTTGATAATATGTCCCGAAATTCATTTTATTCATTTAATTGTTTACTTACCTGCAATGATCGAGGTGGCATATTACCAAGGGGAGCGATAGGTAATTATCATCGATTTACCGTCTGTTTTCGGCCGCTAAGCGGTGACAATTCTATCGTCCTATTAGCAACCTGTCGCTAACTGATCTTAGCGACAGCTTTTACGCGATAGCGAGCAGTTTGGGGCCCACTTTGCATGTCAGCGATGTTTATCGCTAATGACGTGCAAAGAGGGCGTACCCAACCAGTTAGCGACTGAAAGCAGTCGCTAACGTCGCTATCGCCTATTAGCAATTCAGGCGTACCGTTGGAAATATTCACGCTAACCGATTATCTCCAAATACTAACACCTGCCCAAACCAGTTCTTAGCCATGTTATCCAATGGCAAGTGGATAACATGGCTAAGGCCATTTCGTCTCTAATGCGTGAATATCGCTGTATTCCCAACGATATTCACGCATTTCGCCGCTATCGCTGGATATTTTACCACAATGGAGAAAAACGTTGCCAATAGCATGTTTTCTCCGCTAACATATCCAGCGATAGGCAGCGATAAACAAAATCGTTGCTAACCCTATTTAGCGATAAATATTGCCCCCAGATTCCGTTGTTTATCACTCCTCACCCTTCCCCTCCTCCGCCCCACCTACCTGCCCCATTGCAACTCCCTCCACGGGCCGCGGCTGTTTCTATATTCCGTTATATTGAACTGTCTATTGATAATCTCATTTTTTATTAAATTTTCCTTGCTTCATACTCCTTGTTCTTTTGTTGTAAGTCCTCTTACTTTTATACTCCGAGGTTTGTCCTCATACTCCTCCCTCTCTTCTTGTAAGTAATATAATAGTATATTTGATATTGTTTTTGTAATGTTACATATATTTTTTTATTATAGGTTGTGTTTTTGAAGAGAGATTTATTTAGAAGTTTCTATAGCGCTAACAAGACCCGAAGGTATCAGAGCGCTTCACAGTAGTGGGCATGAAAAAGAGAACAACATGAAACAAACCCAATAAAAGCAATCGACGACAGACAATTTGGAAAGAAGAAAAGTTCGGACAGCAGGGCTTCTCAGTACTGGATTCAACAATACCGCATGGATTCTGAGACGTTTGCAGCTCCAAGTTATCCATAACCAAGGGAGCGGATCAGGCACAAGGATTTAAGTTGGCTCTTGAATTCTGCATAGGACGGTAGAGTTCTGATGTGCGGGGGGATGGCGTTCCATATTTTGGGGGCATTTCCTGAGAAAGAGCAGTCCGCAGTTCTCTTCCTTCTGGTTTTTGGTAGGATGAGCAGCAGGGAATTAGAGCTTCTCAAGTTTCTGGCTTGGCCTGCTTTTTTGAGCTTGTTAGCCAGGTATTCCGGTTTGCCGGTGTGGAGGGCCTTGTGGGTTAGGCAGGCCGTTCTGAAGGTACTTCGCATTTCCACAGGGAGCCATTCGAGTTCTTTGAGAGCCGGGGAGATGTGATCATATTTTTTGCAGCCTGTGATCATTCTTGCTGCCGCGTGAAGTGTTGTTTTTAGTGGAGCCAGGTGGGATTTGGGGATGCCTGTTAGGATTGAGTTCCCATAGTCCAGTCTTGATAGAACTAGAGATTGCGTGGCTAGTTTGAGGTCCTTGTTGGGAATGTAAGGTTTAATTTTGTTCAAAAGTCTGAGGTTGAAGAAAGCGCTTTTCGCCGAGTTCTTAATGTGATTTGACAGGGTTAGTTTAGGGTCTAAGGTGAAGCCCAGGGAATTAACGGAGTCGGCTAGCGTGAGGTTACCCTTGAGATATCTTACCCTTGAGATATCTTAACAAACACAAAGAAACTCCTGGTAAGAGCAAGAGCACTTTTTTGAGGAAAAGGATAAAGACTAAGAGTAGTGTTCAGAAACAAAAAAATGTCCTTAGTGTATCAGCAACAAAAGAAAAACTACTAATAAAGAAAAGAATAATGGAAAATCAAGTGCAGACAAAACTGTGTATAGTACAAGGAGAAACAATCAATTCATAGAAATTAGGGAAAAAAAGGTTTATAATAGATTGGTATCAAATTTAATGAAAGAAATTAAGGTATATAAGAAAAAACAGTATTTTATAAGAAGAAGAAAGCTATAGAAAATTTAGTTGAGAAAGCTTTGGAATTGAACAGAAAAATGTTTATTTTAGTAATCAATAGAATTAGATCACTGGATAAACCAATCCATTTAATGAAGAGCAAAAGTAGGTGGAGAAGACTAATTAACAGAAGTCATTTTTGTGAGTTTTTTTGGATGAATAGAAACAAACTTCAACTTCTGAGCCTTTTTTTAATGAAGAAAGTTATCTTCAGAGTAATGATTTGTTGCATGCAGTTGACACTACTGGTCGTGCTTATGAGGTTAGAAATGGTTGTCCTATTAAGAAAGAGAAAATTGTTCCTAGAAATGCAGTTTTAGGGAGACATCCTAAAGCTCCAGTGTACACTTGGAATTGTAGTAGTATTTGCAGTGTCCGGCAAGAATCTATTGATTTTTTACGCAATTTCTTACGTAATTGCACCAAGAAAAGTGTTAAACAAAAGATTAAGATGTTACAAGGACTAGACCCTTGCAGAGTGAGAGAAAATACTGGTTTACAAGGTCATTCTCTACCTTGTGTTTCTAAAAAAGTATGTCGAAGTAATTTGCAGCATTTCAGGATGTTAGCAGTTCATCCTACTCAGAGGAGGAAATTTGTCAAAACATTGTATTACGCGAAAAGTCCATCACTAATGTTAAAAACGTTGAACAGTGCTTTTTTGCGTGGATCTGTATCAGACATAACAAATGTTGGTAATGAAATTGAGATTAGTTACTTTGGTCCTCAGGAAGACAGTGCAGAAAGTGAGAGATTAATAGAAGAAAATGTGGAAGAGAATGTTGGACAGTGCAGTGTTCAAAATTTTGAACAAGAAATTATACAGTTTAAGGTGATTTCAGGTGAAAGGCCAAATTATTCTTGTATCTGTTGTCGACAAATTCATTATAAAAATCATACCAGGACTGTTGATCTGTGTTTAAAAAGTGAAAAGGAAAATATTATTCACTGGAAGGATTTTACAACTTATTTGTTGGCAGAGAATTGTTTTGATTTGGGTTCTGATCAGCGTATTTGTAAATATTGTTATAACAAATTAGAAGAGAACAAAATGCCTGCTAGAGCTGTGCATAATAATCTTGAGTTGGTAAATATTCCTTCTGAACTGATGGATTTAAATACCTATGAGTCTATTCTTATTTAATGTGTGCATCCATTTCAGGCTATTGTTCGTATGTAGCCTAAGAAAAATTGTAAACAGGAAAATTGTCTCCTTCGGATTTACAGAGAGGATTAAAGGGAGAGTTGTATATTTGCCTCTAGATTTAAAGAAAAATATTGAAACTATTGGTGTAGAAAATGTAGAGGATGAACCTTTAGTTATTCTTGTTAATGGCATTCCTTCTAAGAGTAAGACAAGCTGGCAAGAATTAGTGGATGTTAGGAAAGTGAAAAAGGCAACGTTGCATCTGGTAAAAAATAATCAATATTAAAAAAATGTGTATGTGGGAGAAGAAGAAATATCTGTGCAAGAAGATACTGACTTGCCATCTGGACAAATTGAAAAAGTGGTTGTGTCCAGAACTGAAGAAATCTACGAACATTACAGTGTTCATCCATTGCATTCCAAAAAAATGATGGGGAATGCTATAGAGTTATTTCAAATGAAAGAAGCAAAAGGAAGTCCCGTTAGAGTATGGGAAAAAAGCTTGGAAGCTCGTTGTTTCCCTCAGTTGTTTCCTACAGGAAAAGGAGGATGATATGATGAACGACCTGTACAGATTCCTGCATCTGAATAGCGGACATCAAGATTATATGCAGAAGATGCAAGATTTCGACAGTGTATTCCATATTTGTTTCATCTTTTCTTTGAGAGTGATTTGTCTGGACTTTCTTATGCAGTAAACCACATATTGAAAACAGGTGTACATCTGCAAAATGTTTCGGCAAAGGAATGTATGGATAAAGTACAGTACAGAAGAAAGATAATGTGTTGGAAACTCAGCTGATTAATCTGATGGCATGTCAGCATGGTACTAATGAGTACTGGTACCGTTGTCATGGAGAACTCAAATGTATGTTAAGGAACTTAGGAACTTCTACATAGTTCCTTACTCTAAGCTGTGCTGAATATGCTTGGGATGATTTACTTCAATTTCTTTGAGAGACAAATCCAAATATACCAAATATCGAATACAAGGCACCTGGAGAATTGTGCTCTTTGGATCCTGTTAATGTATGCAGGTACTTCTATCATAGATTCTAAGCTATTATGTCTTTTATCACCAATAAAAAAAAATCCTCCTCTTGGAGAGGTTCTGGGTTTATTTTGGAGAAAGGAGTATCAAGCGAGAGGTGCTCCTCACATACATATGCTATTATGGATCAAAGATGCTCCCAAATTTGGAATAGATTCTGATGATACAGTGTTGTCTTTTATTGAAGAATATGCTACATGTGAAGTACCCAAAAGTACACAAGATAAGGACTTAAGACAACAAGTCTTACGATTCCAAAGCCATCGTTGTAGCAAATACTGTTGTCGAAAGTACAAATCTAAGGACAAATTCTACAGCAAACGCCGTTTTGCATTTCCTCGACCTGTAATATCGAAAGGAAGAGTGAACAGTTTTATGTCATCTTTGCGACATAATATCACAAGAAGTCTCCAAAAAATACCTACAACTTAAGAAGAAATGAAGAATCAAAATACATAAATGACTATACCTCAGTCATTTTGTCTATGTGGAATGCTAATATGGATATTCAATATGTTGCAGAAAATTCCCTTGCTGTTGCTCGATATGTGACATCGTACATAACAAAGTCAGAAAAGACGGACTTGAAGGAAATGTGGGAAGAGATTTCCCATGAGAAGAGTCTAAGTACGAAATTATACAATTACAGTTTGAAGATGTTATCTCATCGAGAAATTGGAGCGTATGAATGCTCGGATCGCTTGTCATCTGCAAGTCTGTACTCTAAATCCAGAAGAATCATTTGGGTGAGTCTAGGTCTTGCTGCAACACGAAACCTAGTTCTTAAATCTGTACAAGAAATTGAATATTTAGCTGAAAAAGAGCCAGAAAGTACTGATATTCTGAAAACTAATATGTTGGATATTATTATTCAAATAGAAGTCATCATCTTGAGAACATTTGTCTCTATGAAGTGCTACAAAACTATCTTTTTTAACTGAATATTACCGAAAACATTGATAATGGTATATATGCCATAATCGGTTCTGAAGGATGTCTGGTGAAACAAAGAAAAGGACATTTGATTAATCACCGTAAACTGAGTTGCGAAACACCTGACAAAAGGGAATTTTACTATTTAGCTCTTTTGCAACTTTTCAAGCCATGGCATTCAGAATTGGAATTACTTGGAGATTTTGAGAGCTATGAAGATTCCTTCAATGCAACTAAAGATACTATAGAATGTCCTGTTTTTGCTAATAATGTCAAAATGTTGAATGACGAAATTGAGCAAGAAGCTACAATTGCAGCTGAGATTGCTAGGGATAGTTCTCAAGACAGTCATACTTCTGCTCCGTTGAGTCAGGACCCACTAGGAGAACCAATTGTTCTAAATGAAGCAGCAACTGCTATGGAAGAGGTAATGTATCAAGGTCAAGAACATCTAACAAATTTAGGAAACTTGGAAGAACAACTTAATCTTGAGCATAAAGAAAAATATGAGCAAGTGAGAGAACAGATTGACCATGGATTTCTTCATGTGAAGAAAGAGTGCTCTTGCTCATCATTTGAACCTATCCGTATGTATGTGAGTGGACAAGCTGCAACAGGATTACGTTTTTTAATTAAAGTAATCACGAGTTTTCTACAGAAAAGAAATGAGTCGCATTTGTCCTGTGTTGTCAGTGCTCCAACTGGGTTGGCGGCACACAATATTAAAGGAATTACTTTACATCGTTTATTAATGCTACCAGTAGAGCATGACAACAAATTACAATACCACAAGCTATCTGGAGAAGCTTCTTATGAAGTTTCAAGAGTGTTGAAGAAAATTAAGCTTCTCATTATTGATGAGGTAAGCATGGTCTCAAACTTAATGCTTTCCTTTGTGCATTTAAGAATGCAGCAAATTCTTAAAACAGAGTATGACGTATTATTCGGAGGAAAACACGTCATAGTTTTTGGAGATCTTCTACAACTTTCTTCCCTAAAAAGGACAGCCAGTGCTTAAAACACTTGTGCATGAAGATACTAGAAAGTTTTTGGGGAGTATTGGCAATGTAAACATTTTGTCATATTTTCAGTATAAGGAAGTCACTACAAATATGCGACAAGCAAATTATGTTGATTATGGAACTATTCTTCAAGATATAAGAATTGGAAAATTGACCGAAAATGGAAAACAAGCTTTACAGACATGATTACTTTCCAATTTGTTTCCAAATGCAAATATTGTCCCAGAGAAAATATACATGAGAATTGCAGAAAACAAATCTGTAATGTGCTTAATGCCAACACTGCGTGAATGTTCTATATTCAATGAAGAAATGTTAATGTTGGAAAATGAAGAAATTATAAAATTGGAAGCAATTGATAAAATAGAACATGAGGGAATCAGTATGATTTTGAGTGAAAACTTGAAGAGGAAATTGGATTGTTTAGAGAAATTGATAAGTAAAACTGCTGGTTTAGAAAAGAATTTGTATGCATGTGTAAACTGTAGAGTAATTTTGCGACCTAATTTGGATGTGAAAAAAGGTTTAGTAAATGGAGCAATGGGTAAAATTGTTGATTTTGTTAACTATGTAAACAGAGCTGGCATTTAATTTTTGAAGATCAAATTTGATGAAATTGCTGAAGTACAACAAGTTAGTCGTTGTGCAGCTCATTTTTTGCTTGTAAAAGATTTGTATGTCTGCAGAAAACAGTTTCCTGTTTGTTTGACAACTTTTATCTGGATTGTACTTGATTGATTTTGATGAGACATAGGTTTCTGCAGATACAAACTGTGTGAAAGAGTATAATAGGTTAAGAAGAGAATATGCACCCAATGTAGGTCAATAACCAGTGATTGAAAAGCGTGTGGTAGGTAGAAAAAGAAGATTTGACAATATTGGTTCTGAAACTGTAGAGAAAGAAAAAAAACAAGATGAAGTTGCGCCTCCAAGCAAAAAGACAAAGAACAGTGTTGAAGAGAATGTTGGATATTGATTTGAAAATAGGTCTGGTATCAACTGCTATGCTAATGTAGTTGTTAATGTTGTTTTTTTTCTTCAAAGTTTCCAACAGCAAATTGTAGAAAATCGGGACAAAAGATTCTGTTCATTGTTGAATTCTGTTTATGAGAAATGTACTAGTGATAAAAGTAAAATACAAATTGTTTCTGATATTCGAAATGTTTTGGACACATGTTCTGGTTCTACTCAATTTACGCAGAATATTCACTAAGATTGTCAGGGAATTTTAATGTTTATGCTTGGTGTACTGGAAGATGAAGGTATAGATGTTGAAAACCTTTTTGGCCTTTCTTATAAATAGCATCATGACTGTCAACATTGTTTGTTTACATGTAGCACTGACATAGACACTGAGAGATTCATATATTTGACTTTACCTGACTGTGAATCAGTGTCTTTTAACAATCTAATTAGAGGAGCAAGTCAAAACATGGAGTGTAGCCAATGTACATCAGAAATGTCATCAACATTATTTATACAAAGATATGGACAGTATGTTATTTTAATGCAGCAACGTTGTAGAACTGATGGAACAAAATTAGAAACTTTAATTAAAAATATTGTAGCTGGGCAATGTTCAATATCAGGAATAACTTTTATAGCTGTTGCTATTATTTTTCATGATGGACCTTCTACCATATCTGGACATTACATTGTTTATTTAAAATGTCTGACAGGTTGGATACAGTGTAATGATACTCACTTAGTTTTTAAGCAACGTTTGCCCAAAGAGTTACCAAATTCTCACCTAATACTTTTAAAGACAACATTTTAATTTGCCCTTTAGGATTAGTGCTGTTAAGGTAGATTAGTCTAGTGTTGTAGTGTATTTTGTAAGTGAGAGTGAGGAGCTTAAAGGTGATCCTTTTTTTGATATTGAGGCAGTGTTGGTGTATCAGGTGGTGGGGGATGTGGGTGCAGCCGGGGACATTGATGATCAGTCAGGTAGTGGTCTTTTGGATTTGTTGTAGTTGTTGTAGGTGTTTGGCTAGAACTCATGTGTAGAGTGTTTTACCACAGTGTAGTCTGCTGCTGATGAGGGTCTGTGTCACTGTTCTTCTTTTGGTTAGGATCCACTTGTAAATGTTGCGGATCATGTGGAGGGTGTTATAGCAGTACGAGGACACAGTGTAGACTTGCTTACACGTGGAGAGGGAGCAGTTGAGGTTGAATCCTATGTTGTGCATATGGTTAGTAGGTGTTGGTACTCTTCACACTGTAGTCAGGTAGCAGAAGTTGTCTGAGGCTGATGGAGTGGGTCTGAGGATGAGTACCTTCATCTTCTGCCAGTTTGTGTTTACAGTGCTGCTCTTTATGTAGTTGGTGACGTCCTTCAGTGTGTTGTTGAAGTTCCTTTTGGTGGTATGTGGCTTCTTGGTGATGAAGAGGATGAGCAGGGTGCTCTTTGTGTAATAGATGTTGTTGAAGTTGTGATTGTGGCCTACTTGTGTTAGGGTGGCCATGTAGATGATGAACAGCGTCGGACTGATGACTGAGTCCTGGGAGACCCGTAGATGATGTTGGTGGTTTTGGAACAGAAGGCTGGGAGGCAGACGTTCAGGATTACTATTGCACAACTTCCAAACAAAGGACTTGATGCATACTATTTGGCCGTAAGGAAAAGTGTGCGAAACCATTAAAGACTTTTTTCTGTGTATTTTGTCAGCATCTACTTTTAAGTAACATTATTTACAGTGGAAGAAAATTAATCAGAATATATTGTTACTTTATGATTGCTTGAGATATGTTATATTTACTTAAGAAATTGCTCTTAGAAAAAAACATTTAAGATATTTTTTATATTGTTATTGACAATGTTGACTGTGTTTTTTAAAGATATCCTTATGGATTGTCTTTTTTTGCCCGCTGTTATGTGATGAGTACTATTGAACTCACTGTTTGTAGTGAAATTCAATATATTCTGAGAGCAGCAAAAAAGGCAAATGAAATGTTTTACAAATTATTTTGTGTTGTAAAATATATCTAGTAAGTGTGTTTTTTTGTATCTTCCACAGGTGACAATTTTACAATATATACTTTTTTTTATTATTTATTATGCTTAAGGTAAGTACAAGTAACTGACTCAGCCGCGGCCTGTGGAGGGAGTTGTGGTGAGTTACGCAAATGGGGCGGAGGAGGGTCAGGGTGGGGGGTTATAAACAGCGGACCTCGATGATTGCAGGTAAGTAAACAATTAAATTAATAAAATGATTTTCGTATTCTGCGCCCTGCATCGCAAAATGTGATTCAGGGAACAGAATGAAGTTGCATATTATCAACCAACATTATCGCCGCTTTTATCGGCAGCAAAAATTCTGATAAAACGGAGATAATGGGTTTGATAATAGGGCCTTGGAAATTCCCATAGCAGCCCAGGTTCTGGTGTTAACTTGGGCTGTTATGGGAATTCACAAGGGCCTATTATCAAGCCCTTTATTGCAGCTTAATCTGCAAATTTCCTGCCGATAAAACCAGCAATAATCTTAATATTGTCTTTCTGTTGACAAACACACGTTGCAATGGCTGTGACTTACGTCCTTCAAATGAGTTTTTAGGTATACGTGTGACCAAGTCTGCTAACATCAGAGCTTAAGGACAAACATCGTCGTGTCTATGCCTCGAAATCTCGTCGATCACAAAGAAAATAGGAGGACGATAAGATGAAAGTAACAGATGTAATAAAAACAACGGTGAAAAACAACTAAAATGGAGGTGGACGGTGTACCTCATCAACCTTTGGCGCAGCAGTGGATGATACACACGACCCGGGAAAACAAAGCGTCAAATGTAATACCTAAAATAAAGAAAGCTTTTTTTGTTGAGCTTCGAAACGAGGCTGCGCATGCGTAGAGAGTACAACAGCTACACATAAAAAGGAAAGTTTTACACACTATCATAGAAAAGGGGCATATTATCAACAAAAGGCGATACATTACCACCGCTTTTATCGCCAGTAACTGCCGATAAACCGGCGATAATGGGCTTCATAATAGCCCCTTGTTAATTCCCATAGATGCCCATGTTAACACCAGAACATGGGCTTCTATGAGAATTAACAAAGGTGTATTATCAAGACCATTTTTGCCATTTCATCGCCACTTTCATGCCCATAAAACATCGAAAATTTTAACACCGGTCCTTGATAATATGCCTGTCAGTGCCATATCATCACTAAAGGGCGATACTTTATCGCCGCTTTTATCGGCAGATAACTGCCGCTTAAACGCCGATAATGGGCTTGATAATAGGCCCTTGTAAATTCCCATAGCAGCCCAGGTTCTAGTGTCAACATGAGCTTCTATGGCAATTCACAAGGATATATTATGAAGCCCATTATCGCTGTTTTATCGAAAGTTTCCTGCCGATAAAAACAGCGATAATGTATCGCCTTTTCTTGATATTATGGCCTATTCCTCTTTTTTTGACCAGTAAACTAAGCTGCATATCATCAACCACCGGTGTTAAAATTATCGCCGTTTTATTGGCAAGAAACTGCCGATAACACGGTGATAATGAGTTTAATAATACGGCCTTGTTATTTCCCATAGAAGCCCATGTTAACACCAGAACATAATTCCCATAGCAGCCCAGGTTAACACAAGAACCTGGGGTTCTATGGTAATTCACAAGGGCATATCATCAAGCCCATTATTGCCACTTTATCGGCAGTTTCCTGCCGATAAAAGCAGCAATAATGTATCACCCTTGCTTGATAATATGGCCCTCAATTCTTTGTCACCTATTGCCATCGGGGTGATTGAAAGATGGTGCTCTACGTGTGGAAGAAGTATTCAATGTAATCAAGACAGTTAACTACTTCAATTCAGATAAGGTTGTATACAGCAGAGTGGAGATAGTAGCGTCCAAAACTTTAAAAAAGAGAGAGAAACGATGTGAGAGAGTAAGAAAGAGAAAGAGAAAAAAGGACATTAAAACGTGGGAGACACACACTGTGGTAATTTAACAGTAATTGGGTTAAGCATTAGACATGTCGTATTAAGATACTATCTTGCCCATTTTACGGAATCCATTTTGTATTTCTATCGGCCATTTTGTATGCCATGTGCTCTGTCCTACCTTCCTGTCAACTTCTCTTGAAATCTCCCTAGAGACAAGATAAGTTTAGTCTCCTCTACTTTGCACATGCTCAGAAGAGCATACAGCCGTCCCTAGCATGTAACTGTCAGGATGTGTTTACTCCAACTAGCTAACTGTTAGCTCCTCCCACTTGTCGACTGTGCATTTACTGTATGACCTTGTATGTGCCTAAGAACAGCATCTTGTACTTGTACTACCTTCTTTTGAGCCCCTGTGTGGGTATAAAAGGACCCAGCTCCTTCCAGTCAGTGTGCTACCTCATACTATACCGAAGGGTGTTGTGTGAATGTAGTTCCACCTCATGATGTTTAATAAACTCTGTCTTTTCTATTCCAGTTTATGTGCCAACTTCTTACTATTTGTCTAAGGACTCTGAGCAGAGAAGGGCAAATCCCTTGCACTAGAAGGCCTGGCTGGGGCTTGCTACGACAACAAGACAGGGGGGTGTATGTGAAGCCAGAGGCGCAACCACAGTCAACATTTTGGTGGGGGGTTAAGTTCAAGCAAAAAGAAGGGTGGAGCTGCAGGGGTTGTAAGCGGGGAGGGACATCAAAGCCTCATTAACAAGCAAAATGTATTTAAAAGACCTGTGACGTACTTGGGTTTGACTGTGTGTGGGCGCAGGAAGGTATGCCATCCTAGCTGAAGCCTCATTAGCCCAATGTGCGTTTTGCGCGCCTGCTGCATACTATAGATTCTCTCCTTTTACAGATAACTTGTTGTTTCAGAAACAAGCTTCTTTTCTCACCTCACGGCGATAATGGGCTTGATAATTCGCCCTTATTAATTCCCATAGAAGCCCATGTTCTAGTATTAACATGGGCTTCTATGGGAAATAATAAGGCCTTATTATCAATGCCATTATCGCTGTTTTATCAGCAGTTTCCTGCAGATAAAACGGCGATAATTTTAACACCGGTCCTTGATAATATGTCCCTGTTTGTATTGTGAATATATTCCGGACATTTCAGCGATTATAAAAACGTTACTGCTATTGGGGAAAAAAATTAAACATGTAAATTAATACATTATATAGGAGTACGTTTGTCTAAAATATTAAGTCGCATTTTTGTATGTAGTCAACTACAACCCTTTGACTCCTTCTGATGCGTATTCAAGTGTCACTGTTCACCTTTTGTGCAAACAACAGTTTCTTCATGATGTAGTCACGATCTCCAACAAAGAAGTCTTATATATGGTGCCAAGTCTTGATATCTCTATGGCTAACGACATATTCCTGCTTCCATCATCATCATCGCAGGTTCTTCACCCGTTCAGTGCTTCAGGCACCACTAACTCAGTGACCAAAGAGGCCAGGCATGTAGTAGTGGGCCCCTTGTTCGGTGCTTTGGGTACAACTCTAAAATGGCGTACAACACGTGCGCTCAATCTTTTTTATAGATAGGGTCACTTGTGTAGTGACGGATGTGCTGAATGGGTGTGGTGTGGGTGTATACCAGCCATGAGGGAGTGTGTGTGTCGATGTAACAACTAGACCTGCAACTAAGAAATCACTACAATGGAAGTTTGGGCCTTGTACTTTTGTTGTGTTTTCCTGGTAGCGTAAGAGTTGCCTTCTTTTTTCTATGTGACCTTATAGAGTCACCATGTATGTAGCCTATTTTGTGATGCATTTTATTGTACAATGCGTTTCAAAAACTCGTTGTGGTAGGGTGTACTCTGCTTACGATTTTGTTGAGTGTAGAAGTATATATATTTTTTTTTTATTTTGTATTCTATCATAATTGTGCTGACTTTTCTGCTTTAGCATGCAGTACTATAATATTTTCTAATATGTGTAACAAACTGTTGAAGTCATGTTTGAAATTAGAATGAAAGCATCTAAGCTGCTCTCTGTGAGGAATAACAATGCCTGCTCCCGCAGAAAGTGGGGAGCCGGCTAGGATCGTGGAGGCCTTGGGGCTCTTCCCACAGTCCGCAACGTTAGACGTGCAGATGGAATATTGGAAGTCGTCCAGTAAACGTACCTAAGCAAGAAAAATAAACATAATTTTAGATATTTATGAAGTGTATTTGTTTATGTGTTGTGTGGCTCTAAAAAGAGCCTTTGTGTTTATTGGGAGATTTTAGTACCTACAAGTAAGTACCGATGCAGCCTCTTAAGTTTATGAGGAACACTCTGTTCCCCTCATCTGTAAAATGTACACCATCTCTCCTATGGATGCCATGCATATTGAAACGCAGATTGTTGTAGTAAATGGACCCCATTCGATAGTCTCGAAGAAAGGCAGAAACAGATGTATTCACATGTTTCTTAGCTTTTTCAATCTGTTGACAATAGTGGTTGGACCAGTTCCATTTCTGCCTTTGGCATATATTAGAATAGACAAAGGCAGTTTGGGGGAAATGTGCCATGAATTCTCGAAAGTTGTCCTTCATAACCACTTCCAGACCTATCCCAGTCAAAGTGCCCAGGTCATTGCCACCACAGTGCACAATTAGGAGGTCAGGGTGTTGGAGATGTAAAAAGGAGTTCACCAATGGCATCAATTGGTGCCACTTTAATCCTCTCTGTCCAATCCATTTAATGTCTACATTTGGTAAACCTAGGTCTTTGTGAATTCTTTTCCGTTGTGCGTACCTTTGGCTCCAGAAAATATAGCTGTGTCCCACAATTCACAGCATTTTGAAGAGAGGTCTGGATGCACTCTGATGGTCTCTGTAAATGAAATGGCAGTTTGAAAAGTAAAATTTTTCTAAAATGTTGACAAAATGCAGTTTTGAAAAAAGAAAAGAAATGATTGGTTGTTTGACAACATTTTACAGAAAACTAGGATGCATGTTTCTGTTTTTTAAAAGCCTTATTTTTATTGGTTAAGAAAAACTGATAGAAAAGAACGTTACATAAGATAAGCTGGTATCTTCTCAAGTCAAGCATACTTGCTGTATTAATTTGCAACAATGTATGATGAACTTTTCACCTGAGTGCTGAGTTAGGTGTTCTCTGAAATGTTTCAATGGTAACTGGCAGATTGTGGAATGGGAGAAGGGTTAAAAGTTGTGTCAGTTGGAAAGGGTGCAAAAGTTCAAGCAATATACATGTGTTTTTCATTTTGAATTTAATGTGGGAATAAATGTTTTATTAATTAGTATATGTGTGTAGATTGAGTGTGTAGATTGATCGGAAAAGTTTGCTATTTGCTATAGGACGTCCTGATCCCGTAGGACTGCTTAAGGGGATTTACAATGATCCCCAAGATCAAAATCTTTGATGACATTTGTTGAGCCTTTGATGGCCCTGGGAAGCACCATCTCCGAGGGTCGGCTCCTGTAGTGCTATAGGGTGCCTATTCCTGGGACTCTGCTGTTTGCTATGGTTGGGCGAGAGTTCTCTTTGAAGTAGGAAAGAAGATTGTTTTTCATCTGAGAGAGCAGTATGTAAGCTGATTTCTCTGACCAAAAGCAATTCCGGCTCCCGAAGGACGCAGCGAGCCGGCTGGGACCGTGGTGGATTTGGGGCTCTCCCCACGGACTTGAATGTTATATTTGAGCCCCGGTGGATGGGGTCTTCAGGGATTGTAAAAAATTAGTGATAGATGCTATTATATTTTTTTGTTTACGGTATATTTATTGTGCGCGTACAGTGCAAATTCTGAAAGTTGTTCCATAAGCGTACGTAAGCAAAAAAATCTATTCAAAAGAAATATTTTACTGATATCTATCAAGTTTATGTGTTTATATCTTGGTTGCTTGTAATGAGACCTTTTTGCTTTATTGGTACTTATAAGTAAGTGCTTATGCATAGTCTAAATTTGTTGAGGAGCAGTGTTTTATACAGTGCTGAACTTTTGACCTCTGTTGACAGTTGACTTTTGCATGATTTGTTGGGGGTAGGGTGGAAAGTTATGTCAGTTGGAAAGGTTTGGAATGTTAAACCAATAGAAATGTGTGTTTTGTTTTAAATTAATGTGTAAAGGATTTTAATTGGTTATTTATATGTATGTATTAAATTAATAAAACGAATTTCGGGCAATATTATAAACAAAAGGCGATACATTATCGCCGCTTTTATCGGCAGGAAACTGCCGATAAAGCGGCGATAATGGGCTTGATAATATGCCCTTGTGAATTCCCATAGCAGCCCAGGTTAACACCAGAACCTGGACTGCTATGGGAATTCAGAACTTGATGTTCTGTCTTCTTTCTCGTTTCTCTCCCTCTGTATATAGTCTGGGCATATTTACAAGCCCCTTGTGCGTCTTTGTTGTTTTATTGTGTTAGTTTTTATGATGTAATAGTGGTAGAAATAATGTAGTAAAATGCATATGTATTAGGAAAATAAGTCAGTGTTGTTCACTGATATGTAGTAATTATATACATGGAATACGTATAGTCCGTTAAACGTTTTTCAGTAGTAAATGGTAAAATACATGGTCTCATTTTTGTGTGTAATATCACACTGTGCATGTGTGTACATTAAGGATTTATGGGGCATATTATCAAGGACCGGTGTTAAAGTTATCGCCATTTTATCGGCAGGAAACTGCAGATAAGACAGCGACAATGGGTTTGATAATACGCCCTTGTTAATTCCCATAGAAGCCCATGTTAAAACCAGAACATGAGCTTCTATGGGAATTAAAAAGGGCGTATTATCAAGCCCATTATGGCCATTTTATTGGCAGTTTCCTGCCGATAAAACAGTGATCATTTTAACAGCGGTCCTTGATAATATGCCCCTATGGGGCATATCATCAAGCCTGGACGTTAAAATTATCGGCCTTTTATCGACAGGAAACTGCCAATGAAGTTGCGTTAATGGGCTTTATAGTATGCTCTACGGAATTCCAATCGAAGCTCATGTTAGATGTTCTTCACATCTAACATGAGCTTTGAATGGAATTTCATAGAGCATATTATCAAGCCCATTATCGCCACTTTAGCAGCAGTTTCCTGTCGATAAAGTTGCGATAATTGTATCACCCAGGCTTGATAATATGCCCCTATATTCGCTCCTTTTTGCATATTTTCTACACTTTCTTTTCATACTCCCTCCTCTCTTGCCTTACTCCTTCCTCTCTCATTATACTATCTTCTTTTTCTTATATTCTGTTCTCTTTTTATACTTTTTTTTCATACGTGCTCCTATTTTTGCATGTTTGTCCTACTGTTTATATTGTCTCTTGTCTTTATATTCACCACTGTCGTCATAGTTGTTACTGTCTTCTCGTAGTACTCCCTCTTTGCTTATATGGTCAGTCTTCCTTTATATTTGTTTTTTCTCCATATTATTGTCTCTGTGTCTTTTTACATTCCTTTGTCTTTCTTCATATATATGCATCTGTTGTTATATTCTATGTTTCTTCTTATTCTTGCTGTTCTTTGCAGGTATTCCCTACTGTTTTCTCACACTTTTCTTTTTCTTCTAATACTCTTGTGTCTGTTCTCACATTTTTTCTGTCTTTTCTTATACTTTGCACTCTCTACAAATAGTGTTGTTTTTTCTTATTGTGACATTTCTCTCCTCATTTTATCCCCTGTTGTTATACTGCTTCCTGTTTTCATATTCTCCTCTCTCTTCTCTTACTTCTTAATATGTCCTCTAACTACTGAGTTTTTCTTATATTGCCTTTTGTCCTATATTCCTTCTCTCTGTGTTCATATTTGCCACTGTTTCTTCATATTTCTTTTCTATTATCATTTTCTGTCCTATCTGTTTATACTTCTTAAATCTGTTCATATTGTTTGCTCACATCTGTTACTGCTTCTTGATTCACTGTATACACTCTGCAGCACTTTCCTCATATTCTCTGTCTTTTCATACTGACCTCTCTCTTTATATTTGTTTGTCTTGTCATACTTCTGCCTCTTTCGTCATACACTTTTCAATCTTTATAATCCTCCATCTGTTTATACTCCTTCTTTCCACCTCAGACTGCATCCTCTGTTCTTGTTTACACCTTTTTTCCTTTTGCCCCACTTTTCCTGACTATGGGGCCTATTATGATTGCGGTTTTTCCGCATCCTCCGGGCCGGGGAAGCCACCGCCGGCCCAGAGGATGCGGAAAAACCGCAGCGGACCCACCAAAGACCCACCGCCACATTAGGATGGCTGGTGGGTCCTGGTTTCCGTCCGCAGGCTTTTCCGCCGCGGTTGGCTTACAACCGCGGCGGAAAAGCTCTAATATGGTGGCGGTGTCTCTCAGACACCGTCCACCATATTAGGAAGGGCTTAAAAAAATGCTTTTCCGCGGCGGGTTTTCCGCCGTGGAAAAGCATGTGTAACTTCACTGCCGGGGCCCGTTGCGGGCCCTCTAGGTGAAGGGGGGCTGGGGGGTGCACATGGGGGGTACCTATGGTACCCCCCTGCATTTGTATGCAGAAATCGGCAGGCACCGCACGGTGCCTGCCGCTTTCTGCATACAAATGCAATCTATGCATTTTTAACATTGCGGCGGGTGCAGCTTGAAGCTGCACCCGCCGCAATGCTAAAAATAGAGGATGTGACCGCCAGGGTGGCGGTCACATCCTAATTGCACAGGAGGGAACTCCGCTGGCAATGCGGATGTTCCCTCCTGCTCTATGGTGGCGGACGGACTCAGGTCCGTCCGCCATCATAATCGGCCCCATTGTTCGTGCTTTCTTCTGGTACAGTTCTCTCTGTCCTTATACATACTGTCATTTGCTAGTATTCCTTTTTTGTTCCTATAGTTGCGTAACTTTTCACATATTCCTTCTCTCTCTTCTTATAGTGCCCCCTCGGTCCTCTTACTCTCTTTTTTTCTTCTTATACACTTTCTTGCCTCATATTTTCATCTTTCTCTTCATACTCTCCCTTACCTATTCACACTTTCCAGTTTATTCATACTTCCTTTATTCCGTTATATTGCAGTGTCTTTTTATACTCCCCTTTTTGGTTATATTTTTCCTTGTTTCATACTCCTTCCTCTTTTGTTGTAAGTCCTTTTATTTCTATAGTCCCACGTCGGTCCTCATAATCCTCCCTCTGTTCTTGTAAGTAATATAATGCAATAGTTGATATATTTATTTTTGTAATGTTATATAGAATTTTTTAATTATAGATTCTGTTTATCGATACTGAAAAAACTGTATGATGCCTACTAAGTTTCAAAAGCGGAAACAACAAAAGAAAGGCGTTTATCTGAAGAGAAGTCATCAACAAGATTTACATGAAGAGCAATGTGTTAACAAAGAGAAAAAAAGTCCTGGTAAGACAAGGAACACTTTTTTGAGGAAAATATTAAAGACTTAGAGTAGTGTGCACAAACAGCAAAATGTTATTAGTGTATCTGCAACGAAAAAGAAAAATACAAATAAAGAGAACGATCATGGAAATTCAAGTGCAGAGAACACTGTGTATAGTAAAAGGAGGAAAAACCAATTTATGGAAATTAGGAAAAAAATGTTTCATAATAGATTTGTGTCAAATTTAATTAAAGAAATTAAGGTATGTAAGAAAAAAACAGTATTTTATAAGAAGAAGAAAGGTATAGAAAATGTAGTTGAGAAAGCTTTGGAATTGAAACAAAAATTGTTCATTTTAGTAATCAATAGAATTAGATCACTAGATAAGCCAATCCATTTAATAAAGGCCAAAAGTAAGTGGAGAAGAGTAATTAACAGAAGTAATTTTTGTGAGTTTTTTATGGGTGAATGGAAACAGTTCAAGTTCTGAGCCTTTTTTTAATGAAGAAAGTTATCTTCAGAGTAATGATTTGTTGCATGCAGTTGACACTAGTGGTCGTGCTTATGAGGTTAGAAATGGTTGTCCTATTGAGAAAGAGAAAATTGTTCCTAGAAATGAAGAAGAGGTGTTAGCTGGTGAAGTTTTAGGGAGACGTCCTAAAGCTCCAGTGTACACTTGGAATTGTAGTAGTATTTGCAGTGTGCGGCAAGAATCTATTGATTTGTAACCCAATTTCTTACGTAACTATACTTAGAAAAGTGTTAAACGAAATATTAAGATGTTGCAAGGACTAGACCCTTGCTGAGTGAAAGAAAATACTGGTTTGCAAGGTCATTCTCTGGCTTGTCTTTCTAAAAAAGTATGTTGAAGTGTTTTTACCATTTCAGGATGGTAGCAGTACATCATTCTGAAATGAGGAAGTTAGTGAGAAGATTGTATTATGCAAAAAGTCCAGCACTAATGTTAAAAAAGTTGGACAGTGCTCTGTTGCGTGGATCTGCATCAGATGTAACAAATGTTTGTGATGAAATTCAGGTTAGTTTCTTTTGTCCTCAGGAAAACAATGCAGAAACTGAGACCTTATTAGAAGAAAATGTGGAAGAGAATCTAGAACATTGCAGTGTAGAAAAGTTTGAGCAAGACATTATAAAGTTTAAGGTGATTTCAGGTGAGTTATTCCAAATGAAAGAAGCAAAAGGAAGTTTCCCTCAGTTGTTTCCTACAGGAAAAGGAGAACAATATGATGAACGACCTGTGCAGATTCCTGCATCTGAATACCGGACATCAATTTTATATGCAGAAGATCCATGATTTCGATAATGTATTCCGTATTTGTTTCATCTTTTGTTTGAGAGTGATTTGTCTGGACTTCCTTATGAAGTAAACCATATATTGAAAACAGGTGTACATCTGCAAAATATCTCAGCAAAGGAATTTATGGATAAAGTACAGCAGAAAGATAATGTTTTGGAATGTCGGCTGATTAATCTGATGGCATGTCAGCATGGTACTAATGAGTACTGGTACCGTCGTCACGGAGAAATCAAATGTATGCTAAGGAACTTAGGAACTCCTACATGTTTCCTTACTCTAAGCTGTGCTGAATATGCTTGGGATGATTTACTTCAATTTCTTCGAGAGGCAAAATATCGAATACAAGACACCTGGAGAATTGTGCTCTTTGGATCCTGTTAATGTATGCAGGTATTTCACCAATAAAAAAACCCTCCTCTTGGAGAGGTTCTGGATTTCTTTTGGAGAAAGGAGTATCAAGCGAGATGTGCTCCTCACATACATATGCTATTATGGATCAAAGATGCTCCCAAATTTGGAACAAACTCAGATGATACTGTGTTGTCTTTTATTGAAGAATATGCTACATGTGATGTACCCAAAAGTATACAAGATAAGGACTTAAGACAACAAGTCTTATGATTCCAAAGCCATCGTTGTGGGAAATACTGTTGTCGAAAGTACAAATCTAAGGACAAATTCTACAGCAAATGCCGTTTTGCATTTCCACGACCTGTAATATTGAAAGGAAGAGTGAACGGTTTTATGTCATCTTTGCGACATACTATCACAAGAATTATTTGGAGACTTTGACTGCTACAAAGATTCTTGTAATGCATGTAAAGATAGCATTGGATGTACAATTTCCCCTACATATTCCAAAATGTCGAATGATGAAGTTGAACATGAAAAACTATTATAGCTGAAATAGCTCATGAAAGTTCTAAAGATAGTCAAAGTAATGGCCCATGTAGTCAAGATCATCTTGGACAACCAATGCTAGAAAATGAAGCAGTGATTGCTATGCATGGAGTCGGAATTGCAATGCAACATGCACACAAGGAGAATATTTCATTCAAAAACTTAGAAGAACAAGTAAATGTTGTACAGAAAGAAATATATGTGCAATTGAGAGAACGGATGGAACATGGTATGTTGCATGAAAAAAAAGAATGTATCTGTTCATCTTTTAAACCTCTGCTGAAGTACATCAGTGGTCAAGTTAGTTGGGACAGGTAAACGTTTTAAAATTAAAGTTTTGACCAGTTATCTTCAAAAAATGACTGGTTCACATTTATGATGTGTTATAACAGCTCCAACTGGATTAGCTGCACACAATGTTAAAGGAGTTACTTTGCATAGACTATTGATGTTACCAGTTCAGTATGATAATAAATTAGAATGTCAGAAGTTGTCCGGAGAAGCTTCTTATGCAGTGTCAAGAGTGCTGAAGAAAATGAAACTTTTAATTATTGATGAGTTGAGCATGGTCTCAAACTGAATGCTTGCTTTTGTACACTTAATAATGCAACAGATATTATGTGGAAAAACATTTAATTGTATTTGGAGATCTGCTAAAACTAACCCCTGTAAAAGGAGAACCAGTGTTTACAACTGTTCTACATGAAGATACTAAGAAATCTTTGGGAAGTATTAGAAATGTGAATCTGTGGTTACATTTTGAATATGAAGAACTCACTGTTGAATATGCAACAACCAAGAGAAGAAGATTATGCAAATTGTCTAAAAGATGTAAGAATTGGTGTTCTAAGCAAACATGGTAAACAAGCTTTTCAAAGTCGTCTACTAAAGAACATATTCACAAATGAAAACACACCAGCAGAAGTAATATACAAGAAAATGAAGGAAACAAAAAGTCTATAGTTTGCTTAATGCCTACAGTGAAAGAGTGTTATACATTTAAAGGAGAGCTAATGAAATTGGAAAATCAAGAAATAGTTCACTTTGGAGCTATTTATAAAATTGAGCATCAAGGAATAACAATTGTTCTTTCATAAAAACTACAGACTAAATTGGATTCTTTGGAACAGTCTGTATCAAAAACTGCTGGCTTACAACTTTTTTTAGCTCTATGTTTAAACTGTTGGGTAATTTTGAAGCGTAATCTGAATGTAGAAGAAGTTTTAGCGAATGGAGCAATAGGGAAAGTTGTTGATTTTGTGAAATATCAAAATAGAAATGCAATTAAATTCTTTAAAGTTAAATTTAATCAGATTACAGAGGTAAGACATTGCGTGATCTACTGCACGTTTTAGGCTTTTAAAAGACTTGTATGTTCGTAGAAAGCAGTTTCCCTTCTGTTTAGCATAAGAAATAACTATTCATAAATCTCGAGGTTTAAGTGTAGATAATGCTTTGGCAAATGTAGGAAGAAGTTTGTTTAAAGAGGGAGTGGCATTATCTCGTGTTAGAACTTTGTCTGGTTTGTATTTAATTGATTTTGTGACAACAAGGTCAGTGCTGATGTTAATTGTGTAAGAGAATATAATCTTTTGTGAAGGCTTCATGCTCCAAGTATAGGTGACTATCCTATTTATGAGAAACGTGTTGTGTGTTCAAAACACAAACATGTTGAAGAATCAACCATGGTTGAAAAGCAGAGGAGAAAAGAACAAATGTAAAGAAGCAGAACATACAAACAAGTGATGATGTTGTTGGGTACCAATTAGAACATGCTTCTGGTGTCAACTGCTATGGTAATGTTATTCTAAATGTTATATTTTATCTTGAAGATGTTTATGGTGAAATTATGCAAAGTCAAGAAAAAAGATTATGTTCGGCACTTTATACTTTATTTCAAGAATTGAGAACTGATAGAAGTAAGATCCAATCTGCTTCTGATATTTACCAACTGTTGGATACATGTACCGGAACTTTAATGTTAGTGCTAATATGCAACAACATGCACAAGCATTTCTGATGGTTATTCTTGGAGTATTAGAAGATGAAGGAATTTAGATTGAGAATGTATTTGGTCTTAGTTACAAATGGGTACATAAATGTAAAGAATGTTCATTAACTTCAAGTACTATAGTTGACAGAGAACAATTTCTATATTTAACAATACCTGACTGCAAATCTGTACCATTTTCCAAATTAGTAAAAGAAGCTGATCACGAGATGATGTGTTCTCGTTGTAAACCAACAATGCTATCTACATTATGCCTACAAAGGTATGCAAAATATTTGATTATAATGCTGCAACGCTGTAGACCAAATGGATGAAAAGTGGAAACCAAAATTAAAAATATTGTTGCTAGTCAAGTTTCTATTTCTGGAAGTACTTTTGCAACAGTTGCTATTGTTTTCCATGCTGGAAGTACTAGTACAAGTGGACATTATACTGTTTATTTAAAGTGTAATAATTGATGTAATCACTGCAATTATACACACTTAGAAATGAAACCAAGATTGCCTCATGAATTACCCAAATCATACTTGATATTTCTGAAACAAAGATTTTATATACACCATTCAGCTTTGTGGGAAGGTGTAAAGATACTTTAGGGAATTCATACTGGATGCTTTTGAAGCGAAATTTGTGATACATTGTTTGGCGTATTCAGAATACGTGCATGAAAACCACAAAGTAAAGCTAAGATTTGAAGATTGAAAATAGTATTGGATGTGTTATTCATGTTGATTTTGTATTATATTTGTGAGAATTAGGGATTTGTTTTTTTTAACAATCCTGTTGATTGTTTTTTTTCCCTTCTGTTTATGATGAAACTATTCTGACATATTGTGAATAGTGAAGTTAAGTAGTAGCTGATGACAGCAAAAAAGGAGATTTTTTTTTTCTGAGTGTTAAATAATGTTGTATTATTTTAAAAAGTCATTGTAATTTGTGAAATGTATTACATTACAAAGCACTTTTACAGTTTATTTTATGGAGTTGAAAAGTTACAAAAAAGTACTAATGACCAATACACTGTAGTAGTTTGATATTTAAATATCCTTTGAAATTCACTGAAAAAAACATAGGTTTACAGACGTTATAATTAGAAATTTGAATATAAAAAACCTTAGAAATTCACTGAAAAAACATAGGTTTCAGGCACATTATAGTTAGAAATTAGCTTTTAAATAACCTTAGAAATTCACTGAAAAAACTATAGGTTTCAAGGACGTTATAGTTAGTTGGACATTGTACTCATACAAAACGATAGAAATTCCCACATTATAGTTAGTTGAGCTAACTATAATTTGCGTCCCCACAATGTAGTGCTGATGACGTCACATATTACATCATTTATGACATTGTCAGTGACATCACTGATGACATCACTGATGACATTTCAAATGACATCACTGATGACATCATCCACGTAAAAATCTGATGCACCTCATCAGACCGTAAAATAACACTTGATACACCCACTTTAAAATACAGACTATAATTTTTGAAACCATGAACACACCAATACCAGCTTTCACATATCCACTCACTACTTCCTAGGTATACACACACATCCATTCACTGCAATGATACACACTTAGAAATGAAACCAAGATTGCCTCATGAATTACCCAACTCGTACTTCATATTTCTGAAACAAAGATTTTATATACACCATTCGTCTTTGTGGGAAGGTGTAAAGATACTTTATGGATTTCATACTGCATGCTTTTGAGGTTAAATTTGTGATACATTGTTTGCCGTATTCGGAATATGTGCATAGAAACCACAAAGTAAAGCTAAGATTTGAAGATTGAAAACAGTATTGGATATGTTATGCATGTTGATTTTGTATTATATTTGTGAGAATTAGGGATTTTTTTATTTTTTTTTAACAATCTGTTGATTGGTTTTTTTTCCCTTCTGTTTATGATGAAACTATTCTGACATGACTGTGAATAGTGAAGTTAAGTAGTAGCTGATGACAGCAAAAAAGGAGAATTTCTTTTTTTCTGAGTGTTAAATAATTTTGTATTATTTAAAAAGTCATTGTAATTTGTGAAATGTATTACATTACAAAGCACTTTTACAATGTATTTTATGGAGTTGAAAAGTTACAAAAAAGTACTAATGACCAATACACAGTAGTAGTTTGATATTTAAATATCCTTTGAAATTCACTGAAAAAAACATAGGTTTACAGATGTTATAATTAGAAATTAGAATATAAAAAACCTTAGAAATTCACTGAAAAAAACAGAGGTTTCAGGCACATTATAGTCAGAAATTAGCATTTAAATACCCTTAGAAATTCACTAAAAATACTATAGGATTCAAGGACGTTATAGTTAGTTTGACATTGTACTCATACAAATCGATAGAAATTCCCACATTATAGTTAGTTGAGCTAACTATAATTTGCGCCCCCGCAATGCAGTGCTGATGACGTCACATATTACATAATTTATGACATGGTCAGTGACATCACTGATGACATCACTGATGACATCTCAAATGACATTACTGATGACATCATCCACGTGAAAATCTGATGCACCTCATCAGACCCTAAAATAACACTTGATACACCCACTTTAAAATACAGACTATAATTTTTGAAACCATGAACACACCAATACCAGCTTTTACATGTCCACTCACTAATTCCTAGGTATACACACAAATCCATTCATCCATACAGTAACTCATACATATAGTTAGCCATCAATACAGCATTAGCATATCCAGTAACATATCTATATAGGCACTCACACACCACCTCTTATTCATAGAGTTATGCACATACCTAGTCAGTAATGGAAATAATCAGTCACACTTTCATTTACTCACTTGTACAGTCATACACATACCACTGAACCTATGTAAATACATACTAACACATACTTACACTCCAATACAATAACTAATACAAACCCACACTAATCTATTCAGGCATTCTCACAATAACTCACCCTCACATATCGTCATTTATACAGTCTAACAGTTACATATACTGCCTTTCACATATGTAGTTACTCACACATGTACCACTGAGGCATCCATTCACTCACCAACACAACCTTACACACACTCACCCAGCTATACAGCCATTCACGGATACAGACTCAAACACATGTGCCCAGTGAATTATCCACTCACATAACAATGCAGAGTCATAACCCCCAGCCACCCACACAGCCACTCAAGCACCCATACAGATACTCAGACAACCAATCAATAGCCCATCTAGATCCTCATTTAGCTGCTAACCAACCCATGCAACTGCTTACACAGCAACTGACAATGTAAACTGTGTGAATGTCTGTATCAGTCGCTAACACATGAATTAAGTAAGACACAATTAATAACTAACTAATACAGTTAGTCACACACCTACTTAATTATCCATCTTAACTCTTATACACCCATTCATGCTTCAATACACCTTGGCATATATACATAAAGCATATTTACATTTTGATAGAAACACACATTCACTGGATGATGTCATCAGTGATTCACTGGATGATGTCATCCTTCTTTCAACATAGATTGTTTTTTCTAAACCTGATTTTCCATTAATTTGTCCTTTTTTTCATTTCATTCTTCTTCGTTCTACAACTATTGTTCCTGTTTTCGGCATTTTCAAAATTCTTTCTAGTTCATAAAGGTTTTCTTACCAGAATACTTTTTTTTCAATGTCACATGTTGTACTTCATCTAATTTCTGATTTAATTTCTTCTTTAAAGAGCATTTATTTTGGTGTCTTTTCTTTTAGATTTTCTTGCTATAGTGAATATTTTTTAATAATAATGGAGAATATCTAGATAAAAAATTAATTATTTTGAAATATTCTTATCTATTACTAAAGAAAAACCTTCCATTTAAAAAGTACGGATAAATTCATATATGTTTTTCGAAATATGGTGACACTTACATCTGAGATATATTATATACTTTTTTTTTATATTTGCCTAGGCCCAACACTTTTAGCATTACTAGAATAGTAAAGGAGAATGACAAAAGTGACGTTCAAGTCATTTTAGAAAAGGACTTCAACAGAGGTGCAGAAAGAAGCAAGAACACTGGGAACACTGCAGTAAGAAACACTAGAGGTACAGAACAAGAGAAGAGATATAAAGAAAACGAAAAACGGATTGAGAAAGAGGCAAAAGGGGTACATTAAAAAGAAAAAGAAGAGCAGAAAGAGGCAAGTGACATGTAAAAAGAGGCTAGAGAGGTGCAGAAAGAGGCAATAGGGGTGCGGAAATGTGCAAAGTGCAAACAAGTAGCATATAGAAGCAAAAGCACTGCAAAAAGAACCATGAGAGGTGCTGAACGAGGCACAAAGAGTGTACAAAGAAGCAAGAGAAGTTCAGAAAGAAGCAAAAGCGGTACAAAAAGAGGCAAGATTGGTACAGAAAGAGGGAAGAGAGGTGTAGCAAGAATCAGGAAAGTTGCACAAAGAAGGAAGAGGGGGCAGAAAAAGGCAAGAGGGGTCCAGAAAGAAGCAAGTGAGGTGCAGAAAGAGGTGTGCACAAAGAAGAAAGAACAGTGCACAAAGAACCAACAGAGGTGCAAAAAGTGGCAAGAGGGGTACATAAAAAGGTAGGAGGGGTGCAGATCTCTCTTATTTGAGATGTGTGTTAGCGAGGGGTAGTGGATTGGTCCCTTGTATTTAAGCATGGAACTGAAAGTGGATACATACCTCCCTGTGGTTTGCGAGGGTAGTTTCTCTATGAGTTAGAGTGTGGGGAAGTTGCAATCTGGGGGTTGAAATGGTGGTTTCTCTCTGGCTTAGAGTATTGGTAAGCAGTCCCTGGGAGAGAGAGGTCGGTTCCCCTGTGACTTAGAGTGTGGGTAAGCAGGTCCTTTACGTGTTAGAGTGTTGTTCCTTCATGACTTATTGTGAGGGTATGCAGCTCCATGGATGTGAGAGGGTAGTTCATCTGTTCCTTAAAGTGTGGGTAAGCAACACTTTCAGGTGTAAGATGTCAGAGCAGTCTTTTATTTTCAGGGGCGAATCAGGCGGCCATCAAATCCTCCTGTGAGATCCTTGCTGAGAAGCTTGAAGAGGTTACTGCAAGGACAGAGGCAATTGAGGAGTAGATGAAGAGTGAAATAGAGTCCTTCTCCTTCCAGCTGAAAATGTTAGCTATTCAAAACAAGGAGCTTAAACACAATTTGTAAAGACTCGAGAATCACTCACAGAAAAATAATCTGAAACTCCTGAATATTCCAGAAGCAATTGAGGGAGAGAATATAAAGGGGTTTGTAATCTCATTACTGAAAGGTAGGGTCCCTGGGAACCTTTCCAATATTGACTTAAAGCATGAAATCCAGAGGGTACATAGAGAACCCTTTAAAAGGAACCTGGGAAGGCAGAAACCACCTAAGATATTGTGAACTTTCTTTCATATTCAGTCAAAGAACAGATTCTATCTGCAGCCTTAAAAGCAGGGTCTATATCGTCTCCTTTTACCGATCTGTCTCCGTTTACTTTTTCTGTCAGGTCTGATGTTTCACACATAATGGCCAAAAGACAGTGGGAGTTGGGCAAGAGGCTGGTAGAACTGAATAGCTTAGGGGCAAAGGCCCAATTAGGGTTTCCAGCCACACTGCGAGTCATGTGGAATAACCATATGCATATGATACGGACTACCAATGAAGCAGACACACTCATAGCGAAGATCCAGTTTGAGAAACAGGGAGGGATGTAGGAGATAGTCGTTATTTTGAGAGTTTTGTTTTCCCCGCCACAATGATGTATTCGTTTTTATGTCTATTCATAGAGCCTGGAGGGGGGTAGGGTCTGAATAGGTGTTGACCTATTGGAAGGTAGGGTTTCTCAGGGTAGTAGGGCTTTAGGGGGCACAGGAATTCGGGGTGGATGGAGGGGGACCTAGGGGGGGAACACTGAGGGATACACAGGGTGGGAGCCAAATAGGTAAAAAAGTTTCCTCATTTCACAAATTAAATGATTTCCTGATGATTAGATTATTTAGAGGCACTTAATAAAATGAAGGGGGGGTCGGAATATTACATTTATTTCCTGGAATCTGAATGGCCTGAAATGTCCATGGAGACAAAGATTAATTTTTAAATACTTAGAGCTGCCTCCTGAGAAGGTCTGTGTGTCTGAATCTATTTTCTCAAAAATCCCTTGGATTCAATGTTTCTGTTACTCCCAGCAAGTGCTAAATATTTGTGGAGTCGCTATTCTGGTAAACAAAGGGAACCACCTGTACAATAAGATCAGTCCAGACAGATCAAGAGGCAGATGGATTACTGCACTGCTAGATTTTGATGGGGAGAAGTTGATTTGCTCTGCCTACTATGGTCCCAATACGGCCCATCCTTTCTGATTAATGCAGGACAGGTTAATTATGGTAAACCCCCCACTTATCATATGCAGGGAATTTAATGTTCGGCTAGACCCAGCGAAAGATAGATCCAATGTGAGTCGCGTGAAAGAGACCCTGATATCTTGCAGGGTTATGAACAATTTACTATCTAATATTATAGTAGATATATGGTGAGCAAAGATGGGGAGTGTGGATGGGTTTACATTTTATTGTAGGAAAAATCATCATTCCTCAAGAATCGATTATGTTTTGGTAAACAGAGAGAATATAGATAATGTTATCAGTATATCTGTATTTCCAAGTCATCTATCTGACCATGCACCCCTAATTTGTATTTATTCCATGAATAATACTCCTCAACAAGTCAGATGGACGTTGAATATGACAATGATATTGGACTCTGGAATTATCCAGGCAATTAAAACATCCTCTCTGGAATTCTTTCACAATAATCTTAACTCGACCTCCCAATTCCATTTTGTCTGGGATGCTTTTAAAGCTTCAGCTGGAGGCTTTATCATAGACTTCGTTTCTCGTAAAAAGAAGCAAGCCCTTTCTAAATCCTCACTTATTCTTAAACAGATAAAAGATTTAGAGCATCATTTTTACACATCCAACTATCCTGAAGCTCTTTCTTCCCTTATTAAAGCTAAACTTCAATTTAATAAATACTCCTGTGGTGCGGCCTGCATTCATCTTTTAAAATGTAATTCTAAAATGTATGGAGGGCATAACAAAACTGGTAAATCACTTGCAAATTACCTTAAAATTAAGAAACAAAAGTCCACAATAGCTGTTATCACTGATGCTCACGGGAATCGTCACTTCATGGATGATAAGATTCTTGACTGTTTCATTCAGTATTACTCCTCTTTATACACACCTGAATCAACACCATCCCCTGCTCAAATAGATTCCTTCTTTCAAAACATGCCCAAATCCTCAACTGCTGATATTGATTTCTCCTCCCTTGATGCCCCCTTCTCTGCAAAAGAGATTCTGCAAGCCATCACTTTTTTACCCAAAGATAAGTCCCCCGGCCCCGATGGCTTCACTGTCCGCTTTTATTTTCACTTTCAAAATGATCTATTACCACACTTATCCTCATTGATAGCTTATTTCCTTTCTATGGGTGAATCCAAAGGTTCTTTCACTCAAGCCATGTTATGCTTACTCCCCGAAAAAGATAAAGATCCCTCCTTATGTAAAAATGATCACCCCATTTCTTTAATCATTACGGACTGCAAAATATATGCCAACATTTCAGCTTCCCGATTAAACACTGTCATTTCTGACCTCATCAACATTTATCAATCTGGCTTTGTCAAAGGAAGATCTATCACAGACAACTCTAGAACCCTCCTCTACATTATTTATCTTGCCTCCAAAATGAACACCTCACTCGCTGCCATGACTCTTGATGCTGAAAAAGCATTTGATAGGGTTAATTGGGATTTTATGTTTGGGGCTCTCCGTTGCCATGGGTTCAGTCCACATATTATTAAGCTAATTCATTTATTATACTCAGCCCCCTCTACCTCAATTTGGGTTAACGGCGCTCAATCGGCTTATTTCCCTTTACATAGGGGTACTAGGCAAGGTTGTCCCTTGTCCCTCCTTCATTTTATTTTAGCCTTAGAACCCTTTCTTGAAAAATGTGGTGCTCTACATCTTATTCTGGTTTTGTTTATAAAACGCTAGACATCAAATTCACAGAATATGCTGATGATATCTTACTTTATATTTCTAAGCCTACTACTTCTCTACCTGCCCTCTTTTCCTTACTTTGCGATTACTCTTCAGTTTCTGGATATAAGTTGAACATTGATAAATCTGAAGTACTACCTCTTAACAAATATTATCTTTCATACGTGTTCCAAGGCTCCGGTTTTGAATGGAATTCTACGAGCATCAAATCTTTAGGTGTCCTATATGCCAACAATATCAAATATACCATTAAAATTAATCACAAAGATATCCTCTCCAAACTCTCTGCCTTATAGATCGCTGGTCCCCCCTATTTTTATCTTGGTGGGGTAGATTGGCAACTTTTAAAATGATGCTCCTCCCCATTATTAATTTTTACCTCTCCATGCTGCCCATCTCCCTCCCCGCTTACTTTTTTACACTTATTAATCGCACTCTTGTCCGATTTCACTGGAATAATCGTAAAGCCAGAATCTTCCTCTCTCGCCTTCAGCAACCAAAGAATTTGGGAGGTGTAAATTTTCCTGATCTCGTTTTTTTTCATTCTTCCTTTACTTTAAAACAAAGTTGGACTTTCTTAACAGACATATCTCTTGTACCTCTCACTGCATGGAGTGCCCTTGAGCTTGCTCAGCTCTCAACTTTTCCTTTTCTTACTGCCACTCACTTATTCCAACCTCCCATGCAATTTCATTCACCTACTTTCAAACATTCCAGGGCGCTTGCATTAACATTGTTTTGCTCCTCATTTTCTCAAGCTCACTTTCACTCTCTCACACCGTTGTGGTATAATCAATCCCTGAAGATTAACAACAAGGCTCTTTTCTGGAAGGAATGGATTGATAAAGGCATACTGTATATAGATAAGCTCTTTGTTAATGGTTCCTTGTTGGATTTTTCGGATATTTGCAAATCCTATCAAATATCGAACACACATTCTCTCCAGTACCCTGAGTTTAAACTAGTTCTAACCACTCTCATCTCATACCATAGCTCCTTACCTGATAATGCTCCACCAGACTCCACTCCTTTAGATTTCACCACCCCACACAAAGCTGCCGTTATTTATAAGATCCTTTCCCGCACTGTCCCTTAAAGTCCTAAATCCAAATTCGAATTTGCATGGGAAAAGGATCTATCACAGGTCTTTTCCTTTCCTGTTTGGGAATCCCTTTGGTCTAAAATTCATACTGTTTCCCGTTCAGCTAGTACCACTCAGACTCTTTATTTTTTTTATAATCGACTATTCCTTACCCCTTCGGACCTATTCAAATTTAAATCTTCAGACTCCAGTCAATGTTGGTCGTGTCCCCATCCTGACAGTAATCTTTTTCATATGTTTTTTCAATGTCCATTGGTTAAATCCCATTGGCACCAAATATGGTGCAAGTTGAATGATATTTTAAGCTCTAATTACACTTTTGATATTGTTCAAATTTTTCTAGGTGGTTCTTCTCCTATCTGGAATGTTTCATATACTGTTCGTAAGTTTATAGATTTGTTTATAATTATTTCCCTGCGGATTATCACTACGAACTGGAAAGATACCTCAAAAATTCCTTACAATGCTTGGTGGAATTTGCTATGTCATCATCACAGACTTGATCGTGCAGAGGCTACGACTACCTCTTTGTTGATCAAAAGAGATTTGTTATGGTTACCTTTAACTGATTTTCTTTCCAGACGTGTATCCTAAAATGCCTCAATTGCTCTTCTTTTATTTTTTCTCAACTATACTACTTTGTTCTTATTTTCCCTTCCTTTCCTTTCCTTTCCTTTCCTTTTCTTCTCTCGTTCTTCTCTTTTTCTCTCTTTCATTTCTATTAACAATTTTAAAAAAAGTATTTTCTCTTAGTATATATTATATTTTCCCTTTTTGGGAATTCATGTTTTTTTTTTAAATTCACAGTTCTAATGTCTATTTTGAATTGTTTATTTTTCTTATTGTTTGTGATTCTGTACTACGGTTGTACTTGGCAAATTTGTTTCAATAAAGCTTTTTAAACTCAAAAAAGAACCATCCTCTCTGGCGTTTTTTTCTTTTAATCTAGGTTCTTCTTCAGAAGAGGTTTTCTGGGATGCCTATAATGTAAATTTGAGAGGGTTCTTACATAGTCTAATAAGCTCGAGGAATAGTAATAACACTTTAGCACTACAGACTCTGGAGGGCAGAATTTCTTCATTTGAAGAAGAAAGGAGTTGCATCGCCCAGGAGAGTTTAAGAGAACTGGTACAGACAGAGGAAAAACTTGAGGAGGCGAGGCGAGATCTACGATCCTATCTGGATCAGAAATATAAGACCCAGTGGCAGGTTGGTAATATGGATAACTTGGGGAATTTGGGGAGAGAGCAGGTGCCTTATTGGCATGGAAGGCAAACATAGATAGGCCAAAAACACCATTAGTGAACTCATTATTGATAATGCAGGAACTAAATCTAGTAAGCCTGCAGTTATGCAGAACTATCTTCTGTTCCGCTTTGTGAATTTTTATAAGGAGGATATTGACCTCTCACAAGAGGTGATTAGATCATGGTTGAGGGATACATCTATTCCTGCTCTTATAGATTCATCTAGGGATCTCTTAGATGCGCCTATTTCCATGAAGGAGATTAGGGAGCAAATAAAGAGGACAAAAAACAAGAAGACAATGGGCCTTTGATGACCTTCCAAATGAAATCTATAAAGTGCTGCTTGATGAACTTTTACCTGCACTTCACACTCTATTTAACATGGTCTATAGTCTCGCAGGGAAGATCCCTAGCTCTTGAAAAGAGGCTACGATAGTGTTACTATTGAAGCCTAGGAAGGATCCATTGATGCCTGACTCGTATCACCCAATCTCCCTGCTGAGATCTTATGAGCAGTTTGACAGGGAGATTGGGTAAACTAGCAACAAGCCTGATTAACACCGACCAGAAGGGGTTCATGGCCGGAAGAGTTATCCAGGAGCTAACCCAATTGCTAATTGGCAATATTGATCTTGCCGAACATAGGGGGGATCTCTTGGCAGTAGTGGCATTAGATGCCGCTAAGGCCTTCGATCGGGTCTGTTGGAAATATCTATGGGCGGTGTTGGAGGGCATGGGTATGGGTCCACTCTTCGTCCAGAACTGCTATTATGGAGCATCTGCAAAGATTTTATTGAATGGTTACCTGACGCCTAGCTTCGAAATCCTGAGTGGGACAAGACATGGGTGCCCCCTGTCTACCCTCTTGTTTAACATTTATATTGAGCCCCTTGCACAAGCGATTAGGCTGGATAATATCATAAGCCCTTTTAAGTCAGGAAACTATCAGTGTAAAATATCTTTGTATGCGGATGACATTAGAACCTATACCGCTGATCCAGATATCTCCATTCCCCAACAAGAAATTGTGCTGCTAGAGTTTGTCTCAATGTCAGGATATTTAGCCAACTCAGTTAAAACTGAGATTATGTGTTGGAATTCAGTGTTCAGTCAAGGCCCCATAAGCAAAGAGTTTAAGTATCTAGAAATAACAGTTGTTAAAGGTTTAAATAAAATACCCTTGATTAATTTGAAAAAAAAATGAAAACGATATAGACTTTCTCTTTGCCAGGTGGAAAATCCTCCCCTTAACGATCTATGGGAGGGTCAACCTGGTGAAGATTCTGGATTACCCAAACTGACCTTCCTTTTTAGTGCTGTGCCTCTTACTTTTCCTCAGGATAGCATTAATAAGATTCAGGGTAAGATAGGTAGTTTTATACGGGGACACTAAAGTGCCAGGCTATTCTGGAAGAAACTAAGAAGGAAACTTCTAAAAGGTAGCCTGGCACTGCCAGATATAAATTTATATTTATTGGCTTTTCAATTCAAGGGCATAAGAATGCTTGTCTCCACCCCGGAGGAAACTTTTTGGGGTGATCTTTTGGGTGAATTGGCCTTAGCAGAGAGTTGTAGTGGGCAGACTGGGTTTCTTTATAAATTTGGGGCTCCCAGATTTTTTAAGCGGGTACGCCTTAAGGTTTTGAAAGCTGCCTTGCAGATATGGTACAAATTAATATGTATCTGGGGTATCAGCTACTTTTCCCCTTTTGCACCAATCTGGGATTCACCTGGTACTCCTCTCTGTTTGGGCGACAGCTTAGCGATTCCGATTAGAAGAGCAGGTTTGGAGAGGTGGGTGGATCGGTTGGATTCTGATGGGGTTCTCCTATGGGAGATACTGTTAGACAAGATCGGTCCAGCATTCTCAAGGTTCAATTACCTTCAGGTAAGGTCATGGCTTGAGGCGGAGGCTCGATATACAGTAGGGAATTGGGAACTTGAACAGATTTTGCAAGACTCACGTCCGATGAAAAAGGGAATATCACTGTGGTACACAAGCCTTTTAGATGCAGTAGACCATGAGGCCCCCCAACAGTCAACGGTATGGAACTCCACCCCACTCGTCCAAGATATTGAAATCTTTTTGAATCTTCTATTAAATTATTGTATACATAAATTAAACATGCTAGACTAAAGAAAAAACATTTTTCTGTGTTAAACAAGCTTTATTATACCCCGGCTAAAATCGCCAAATTTGTATCTCACTCTGCTCCTGTTCAAGTTTGCCCGAGGTTTCTTATTAATAAGGTGGACAATATCCATATGTTTTTTGAATGTGCAGAAGTAGCTGGATTTTTAAAAGATGTGGGAGATACCCTGACAGATATTTTCCAAATGTGTGTAGAGATGGATCTCTGCCTGGTGTTTTTAGGTTTGAATAATCATGGTGCCAGGTCACTTTCACAGCCCCATCTGGGTTTGCTTCTCTATCTCCTGATCCTGGAAGGAATGGACATCTGCATCAGATGGAAGGATCCGGTTCCCCCCACTAGAGAAAGTTGGATTAATGCCACTGTATGTATTGCAAGTTTAGATCAAGAGGAACCGCCTGATAACATTTGGTCAACTCTGCTGACTTTGTCTGCACATCATAAACAGTTAAGATCTTGCAACGTGTGGTATGTCCAATGATTACACCAGTCCTCGGGATAAAGAGGAATGCCTAGGTTGGCTAGACAAATGCAGTGAGTCAAGTGGCGCCCAGTTAAGTATAAATTGACTTGTCAAAACTGCTGTAGTCTGTGGTGAGATGAGGACAAAAAAAACAAACAAAAAAAAAAGGCTGTGAGAATAGCTTGGAAAAAACTGCATAAAAAGAAAATGGATAGGGTGATTGCCTCACCAGATTTTAAATTGTATCACTGGGCTTTTTCTCTCAAGAATACTAGACATCTTCTCATGGACAATAAACAAAATATTCCCCCTCATTTACGGGTTTTAAAAAAGAATCTCCTTTCTATTTAAATATGGTCACCCCAAATTCTTAAAAAAAATCAAGTTTAAGCTGTACAGTATGGGTGCAAGTCAAGTCAAGCACATTTTAGGAATACCTTACTATAGTTGTAAGGCCCCGATCTGGAATTCACCAGGCACCCCTAAGTGTCTTTTTGATGCTTTAGCTCTACCTTTATTAATGGCGGGTCTGACAAAATGGGGGATCTATACAATCAAAGCTCTCTGATATCATGGAGCACACTGGCATTAAAAACAAACTTTACACTATCAAGATTTAAATATTTTCAATTGACAAGATGGTTCCAAAATGAATTGCAAATCGGTTTGGAGACAGAATGGGAGGGAGAGCTTGTTAAAGACCAATCCTTTACGAAGGAAGTATCTAAATGTTACTGGATATTGGTGGAAACAGGGGACAACACTTTACCAGCGCCATAGGAGATATGGAGAACGGACATGCCGGACTCGGACATACAAAGTCAATGGCAAGTATCAAGTGCTACACTTTGGTCCACTGTCAGACCTGCACCGTTCAGAAGAAACCATCCTTTCACTCTATACAGAGCCTATTGGTCTCAGAAGAAGCTATCTGATATGTGTAGAAGCAAGAGAAGACAATGCCCTAAATGCATGCTGGAAAATGCGGATGATGTTCAACTGCTATGGCAGTGTCCGGTAACCCAAATCTCTTGGCACAAGGTGGGTGAGTTTGCCTCTAGAACCCTTGCGGTCAATTTAGAGGTAAGTCTTGAATTGGTTTTATTTGGAATCACACTTAGAGGTAACAAAAATTATATGGTGAACAATCCTTGGAAGATCAGTTATTTGTATTGATAGTTACGGCACGCAGAGAAAGCCTGCACTATCATTAACAGAGTGGATTGTATATGTTAGGAACCTGCCAGACCTACGGCATAAGTTAAAAGAAAAACAATGTGGGACCCAATATGGGCGACCTTGACAGAAAATATCTAAGGGGAGTTTCCTACCCGAGGAATATAATTGAGATGCCACCTGACAGGATCGATGATTAAGGCATATCTAAAAAATGTTAAAAAATGGTGAGACCGTACATATCTTCAGATATGTAGTTGGAAAAAGGCTTTACAGATCTTGTGGACAAAGCTTCCCGGTTTGAATACGCACAGCTTCAGATCTTGGGCCAGTGCCATGTACGGGGACAAAAAAAAGACTACTGGGGTAGTGTCTGAGTGATTAAATGAGTGCCTGGGTAAATCCTTCACAGTATCTCAAGGGTAGTAGCTCCATGATTGACATAGTACACTGGATGATTATATACCTGCATGAGTAGTGGCTACGTCTTTGAAAGAGTATATGGGTAATACCTTGGTGATTGCATGAGTGCAAAGGTAGTGCCTAGATAATTGCTTAAGGCGACAAGAATGCCTTAGTGATTACAGCTGTGCATATGTACTGCCTACTGCCTGCATCATTGGAAGACTGCATGGGTAGTACTTCTGTGCTTTTCTAACTGCATGAGTATTGGCTCTAGCTAAATCTTAAGCTGCCTACTATTACATAATTCAACCATAAGTCTCTCCTTATTGTTAAAAGCGTGCAGACATACGTCTCTACCTTTTCAAATCATCATCAAATCTAAGAGAAATAGGTATACAATATTTCAGGAATATAAAGCAACTTAGAAACTGACACATGTAATAGCTCTGCATCAGTGATTGCAGAACTCCATGAGTAGTGCTTAGCTGATTCTGTTAGTGCAAGGGTAGTCACTGAGTAACTTTACCTGAAGATGGATAGTGACTAGCTAATTGCATTAGTGCACACATAAACATTAAGTGCATGGATAAGTCTGAAAGTAACACCTAACAACACAGATGACTCATGGAGTAGTACTTTAATGAATAGATGACTACAACAGTAGGACCTGGATGATTTTACGACTGCAAGGGTAGAGTGTGTGTTATTACATGATTGCATAAGTACAGCCATCATCACTGCATGCCTGTAGGGGTTGTACATAACTAGTGCCTGCGTGATTGTATATTTGCAGGAGTAATATATAGAGGATTACTGGAATATATAAAAAGTGAGTGAGAGATTTTCAAACTGCATGAGTATAGACTGGGTGATTACAGGACTACTGAGATACAGAGTGAGTGTATACAAGAGAGCAAAAGTAGTGCCTGGGTGATTTTGTAACAGATTGACTACGGGTTGAATGATTACATGAGTACAAGGGTAGTATCTCTGTGATATAAGGACGGCAACAGTAGTGCCTGGGTTATTATGTAAGTGCATGAGTAGTAGCTACATGATTAAAATAGTGCATGGGTAATAATATGTTGCTGATTGTAAGAGTGCATAGATAGTACCTAGATGATTGTATCAGTGCATCACTCATTCCTCTATGATTACAGCACTGCATATGTAGTATCTCCATCATTGAAGACTGCAATTTTTATTACTGCATGAGTCTTGGGCCTAGCTAAATATACAGCAGCAGACTATTACTTAACTGAACTATAAGTCTCTTCATATTGTTACAAGCACACATACATATGACTTTTCAAATCATCATCATATCTTAAAGAAATATGTATACAATATTTCTGGAATAAATGGAAACTTACTAACTAATACATGTATTAGATCTGCTTGAGTGATTGCGTAACTCCATGGGTACGACTTGGGAGATTATCTGTGTGCAAGAGTAGCAACTGGGTAATTGCAGGAGAAGAATAAAAAAGTGACTAATTGCATGGTGTAAGTATAGACATTGAGAGCACAGATAAGTGTATAAATAGCAACTGTAACGCATAGATGAGTCATTACTTGCTGCCTAGATGAATAGATGAGTTCAATAGTACAAATTGAACGATTCTATGACTGCAAGAGTAGTGTATAGGTTATTTCATGAGTGCATACATGCAGGCTGCATGATTAAATGACTGTAGGGATAGTACATACGTACTGCCTGAATGATTGCATACCTACAGTGGTAATATCTGGTGGATTACTGGAGTAGATAGCAAATGAGGGGGTGATTTTATAAGTTTATGAGTACTGCCTGGGAGATAACTGAACTACTATAACATTGCCTGAGTGATCACAGGATTGCAAAGGCTAGTGACTGGGTGATTTTAAAAGTGCATCCGTACTGGCTGGATGATTACATAACTACAAGAAAAATCTCTATGTGATTCAAAGAGTGCAAGGATAGTGTATGGGTGATTGAAGCACTGTACAGAAAATACATGGGTGAATCCACTAGTATAAGGGTAACATCTGGGGGATTAAAGAAGTACATAGATAACACTTGTGTGATTCCATGACTACAGAGGTAACATCTGGGGATGTACACGACTACATAGGAAATGACTGGGTGATTTTATATGTGAATGTGTACTTTTTGGCTGACTGAGGTACAATCGACCCAAACACAAATAAGGAATACATTATATATCTTTAGTAAAAGTCTCACCATATTACTATAACCATACATAAATTAATCAGTATCATAACACTATGCAAACCTTAAAAATTCAAAGAACAAACTTACAATTGCAACCAAGCATCTAAAACTATGCGCATCTTTAAACTATACCTTTCTACAGACTAGAAGAAAGAAGCCTAATTAATATTACCTTAGGTGAGCATTTTTCAAACCACACTTTTGTGGTGCATGTTCACAATTCTACTAGCACACACTCAACACCCTACCACATACAAAGCAACAACAGCTCTTTGTTATACATCATGCACTTTAAAATGTATAAGACATATGAAAATGCATATGCAAGTAGAAACATACTAGAGACAAAAGTCATTGCTCACCTTAAAACTTGACAGGCTTCACCTCCAAATTTAAAGCAACAGCTACAATTATGCGGTATACTACAAATATACATATCCACACACTAAAACAAACTATCATAATCACTAATCCATCTTACAAAATACACATATTACTATAAAGAATCTTTTTCAAACAACATTTAAGTAGGGCTCGGCGGTTCCGTTCGGCTTGCAAAACTTGCAAAATTTGGGCAATTCCGTGTTCTGCGCGGAACTGCTGTAAATTCAGCAGTCCGCTATGGAACAGAATTTGTGGGTATTATGATGGTGAATACAGTAGAGGTATTGCTCAAAAGGGTTGCATCTTCTTGGATAAATATTTGGGTAAGGATTCATTCTGGCACGATGCTCCTGTCACAAAAATTAAACCTAAACAGGAAGCACTTACAGATATAAATAAAGCAGGTGCTCCAGTTGAAGCTAAAATTCTGTTACGCATTAATCCGCCAACAAATTAATGAGCAAAGTTGTGGCTAAGCAGGTGTGCTTTCTCCCCATTCCCACCCAGAAATGCTAGCTGTAATTCTTGATGGTGCTCTTTGCATCCTTCATTTTCTAGAGCGAAATCCTTGTGTAGAATTCAAGAGGCAGGCAAAGAGGGGCTGCTGCTATTGGGTCGGCTGCAGCGGGGGCTCACCAAGACATATGCTTTCCTTATTTGTGAGAAGAGGAGGAAATCTACTTTCAAGAATCCAGACCATGGTGCATGTTATGAGGAAAATAATGACAACCAAATAGACACCATCCCAGAGGACACACTTTCAACAGTGAATGCACAACTCTCAAAAATATAACAGCATAATTGCAGTTTTCTCTGTTTTTATTAGCCCAAGCTGTTTGTGGTGGTTTGGTTTTAAATATCAGAGCAAGGAGGCATGGTATAGCTATATAAGTAAAACACTGCACTGCTAGCTTTCATTTAAAACAACAGACACTGTGCCGAGCCACTCACTCACTCACTGACGGTGCTCCAAGCCAGAGCCCTCAAGCGCACACCTGCATGCGACATCTCATTTATTCTGCGTTATGGAGTCAGCTGTGAGAGCCAGAGATGGCAACACACGGCAATACATGGGCCATACAGTAATTGAGAAATGGCCAGTCCATGTTTTTTAGGGGCAGGCTCTAGCCACAGTTAACCATTAAACAAAATAATTTAATTTGAAAGGAAATCTTTAAACTTTCTCTAACTTGATGCACCATTGGCAAACTCTGGGGTAAACAAAGCGCTTCACAGATTATCGGTTTTTGTAACACAACTATTTTCATTTCTGTTTCCTGTAACAATACATACTTGGAGAATTTCGAAAACCAGCGGCCACGGCAGGATGTTCCGTCTCAGAGACGTAAACAACCGTGTGCGTCCACAGGTGCATGTTGTTTTATTTGTTTGTGATATTCCTAGAAGGTGCTAGGAGGACTTCGCTGGCTGCCACGTAAGCTTCACTAAAGTTCCCAGTTTAGCAGTGGTTATCCTCCTCTCTACAGCAGCGAGGCCAAGCAGTGTAGCTGAGCCCTCTCCACTCAGAGCAGAAAGCATTGAAATGCGAGTACTGGAGATAATTCTTCCTATCCTTTACACAGCTGCAGTGTAGGAAAGGCACTATACATTTACCCAAGGAGGTAGCACTTTCTGATTAGCCAGTAGGAAGTACTCCAGTTGAGTAGGGGTATTACACAAAACAGTGGTATCTTCTTGGATAAATATACAGGGCAGGATTCATTCTGGCAAGATGCTCATGTCAGAAACATGAAACCTCAACGGGCAGAAAAAGAAACTGTGGAATTCCTCATGCTCGCGGAGATTTTTTGCTATTTTGCAGGACTTTGCATTGCGCGACTACGAAATTCCACCACCCCTTCGTTAAAGTACAATATTACAAACTACAATACACATCTTTACATTTAATAATATATTTAAACCATCAGATTTTTTAAACATTTAAAAACTAATCTAATACATAATACTCCTCAAAAAATGTATACCTCACCTTCTAAATAGATTTGTTGAATTTAAAATATCACAAAGCCTTAAAGGATTTTCTTTAGCACACAATCAATATAATGCACCAGTCTCAGCAAGGTAATTTCAGTAATGGCAAAGTTTCCCTCTCTTTCTCCACATAAATACATGTAAGTAACAAATGCCATTCCTTTCTAGAATATATGACCTTATCTTTTGCCAGTTGCCGTTTTCAGCGGGAGGAGACTATCACAACTCGCGGAACCCGCTCCGCGGGTCCCGCTTCGCCTCTGAGTCCAAGGAGCCACAGGAGCTGCAGGCACCAGCTGGGCGTGTGTGCGAGAGACAGGGCTGCGAGCGCAGGAGCCGGGACTCGATTTCCCAGGAGTCCCGGTAATCCTACGGCCAAGTCACCTGGCCCGCTCTCCCTGACCGCCCCGCCCGGCTGATTACCTTTAAAAGACCCCGCCTTCAATTTCCTGTGGGGACGCTGACCTTATCTTTTGCCAGTTGCCGTTTTCAGCGGGAGGAGACTATCACAACTCGCGGAACCCGCTCCGCGGGTCCCGCTTCGCCTCTGAGTCCAAGGAGCCACAGGAGCTGCAGGCACCAGCTGGGCGTGTGTGCGAGAGACAGGGCTGCGAGCGCAGGAGCCGGGACTCGATTTCCCAGGAGTCCCGGTAATCCTACGGCCAAGTCACCTGGCCCGCTCTCCCTGACCGCCCCGCCCGGCTGATTACCTTTAAAAGACCCCGCCTTCAATTTCCTGTGGGGACGCTGACCTTATCTTTTGACAGTTGCCGTTTTCAGCGGGAGGAGACTATCACAACTCGCGGAACCCGCTCCGCGGGTCCCGCTTCGCCTCTGAGTCCAAGGAGCCACAGGAGCTGCAGGCACCAGCTGGGCGTGTGTGCAAGAGACAGGGCTGCGAGCGCAGGAGCCGGGACTCGATTTCCCAGGAGTCCCGGTAATCCTACGGCCAAGTCACCTGGCCCGCTCTCCCTGACCACCCCGCCCAGCTCAATTCCGACCCATAGCCATAAAAATCTGTGAACACCGCTGCGCGGGAGCGCCCGGGTTAAGCCCGGGACAAGGGCGGGACCGTCTTTGGCCGTCAGGGGCCGAAGGAGGCCGGGCAGGGCCACCCCTCTAACTCCTACCTGCCAATTGTATTCTGCCCTAGGGGATGCCCTCCCCGGCACTATCCGATACCCCATTAAGGGAGGGAGGTAGTAACACAGGGCCGCTGGACACCTATTTCAAATCGGCCAAAGGTGATGGGACTAAAGAAAACTCCTTAGAGAGACGCAGGGTGGAGCGACGGCGCTCAATTGAATCTATAAAGAGCCGATCCCTAACAGAAATCATTCCGTATCCTACATCACAAGAGGAAGGTACGCTTTTAAATAGCTTAAATCCCCCCACCCTGGACGATTTCCCTCTTCTACTGCGGGATACACTAGGTACACCGGGTATGGCGTCCACAATGATCATAGACACAACTCTCCCCACGGTTTGTCCCACTTCTGCCAATCTGGTTACGCAGACTCCCGCTATGAGCACAAACAAGAAGTGTAAGCAAAAGCAATGTGTTGTGGTAGAGGTACATAGGCCCCCTCCAAGCAAACGCTGTAGGAAGACATGGGGGGGACGGGGGAAACCCAAACTGTCCCATCTAGATTTTGGGAAGAAAAACCCAAATGTCTTCCAATTTGGAAAGGATAATCAGCAGGTGCCCATTGTTGCACCCCCCAAGGCCCCCATCACTAAAACAGCCTGCACCACTAATGACCCAAAGGTTAACATTTCTACTACAAATTCCCCGCCCATATCCATAGGGAGTATAGAATCTTTACTCCGTTCCCTTCTCCAGCCACTTAATGATAGCCTAATCAAAGTAGAGACTAGGCTCACTTTACTAGAGACATCCCTCACAACACTAACTAACCTAGTGAGTAAGCAACCCATCGTAGGTAATCCTCCTATCCGAGAAGTGTCTCAGGGTGCCAGTGTAGTCCACCCTCAGAGTGCGGCCATTGCCCCTCCCTTGCAGCCCTTAATGGCTATTCCAACAAAGATACCGTGTAACATCGAACACAGTAGGCCCCTACAATCAGCAGTGGCTGCCCCTCAAAGCTCCCAGATGGGGAACAACGATGGCCACCAAGAAGCCGGTGTAGTTTCTGTACACTCCCCGGGCTTGCCACCTTCAAGAGCACGGAGACCAGATCTCCCGCCAGAAACTAATAGTATAACGGTGGTCCTAGCAGGCGCCCCTCAGTTAAGAGCAGGAGAACACGAAGACTACCAATCTCTAAAGAAAAAGGTTATCAAATGGTTAAATTGGAATCGACCCCTACCATCATGTTTTAACAACGAGATCATCATGGTGAGAAGGGTCCCTTGGTTAGGGAGGTCTAGAAAAACTATAACAGGGGATTGTATTCTGGTATCGTTCAAAGATCCAGGCACCGTTCTCTATATCTGCCATGGTGTAAATCGATCACTGGATTCAACTATTCAGACTCTTCCAGTAGCCTTTTTCTTTCCTCCAGTTCGCACGCATAATGCTCAATTGCACGACGAATGGACAAGGGTGGAATATAGGCGCAGACCAAAGAATCCGGTACAACGTCCAAACTTCCAAGTGCCGGATACACCCTATTCCCATTTCAATCGTTTCAACTGCTTGAATAACTTGGATGGGGTTGATTGACTCTCTGCATATAACTCAATGCCCCGGGATAACGGCTTTGGCTCAGTTAACGAGCCACCAATTCTAACTGTTGGCAATAACCCCGGTCTATCAAAGGATACAGCGACCCTGGGTATTGGCTCCACGGGACCTTTGGATGAATCTGTACATAGTGCTGAGTATGTGTCTGGCACACTGAATGGCCCAGTGCTAGTGGACAATGCATCTTGTAGACTTCTTGATCCACCCGCCCCTATCGACGATAACTTGTCAGGTTTCCTGAATGAAACGGTGTCAGAAATTATTTCCTCTAACATAGCTGGCAAGGCAACCAACACACCTGACCATCTGAGGTTAATATGTTGGAACGTTGCCGGGCTGGCCAACAAATTGGGTGACCCGGAATGGGCAAATTACATTGAGACTGGGGACATATGCATATTCCAGGAAACCTGGGCCAGAGAGGACTATGGGCATCAGGGTTATATGTCATTTTTCACTCCAGCTAGGTGGGAAGGCAAATGTCGCCCATCGGGTGGGCTCACAACTCGGGTTGCATCCCATCTGGGTTGTGTGGCAGCTCGGCTGCTGACTAACTCTGAAGACATTCTTGCGGTCTCATTGTCCTGGCCTAACCAAGTGAAACTTGTTTGTATTAACATCTATTCTAGGCCAGTGGGAATTGCAAGGGAATCGCAGACCATAGAGGAACTCTCAAATTATTTATCTGAATTACCGAATGATTCATTCTATGTGGTGGGAGGGGATTTTAATTCCCATTTCGAGCCACTACCCGGTCTTTTTGAGGGGTTCCCCGCGGAGGAAGAGGCCAGATGGGCAGTGCCCCCAGTGGAAGCGCCCTCGCCGAAGGCTTGGACCCCATTAGCATTACAAATTACAGCCCTCACCCTCAAGTTTGGAATACGAGCCTGTAATGGGCGTTTGATCTCGGATATACCCAGTAAAACTACTTACAATAAACCTGGAAGGGAATCCCGCCTGGATTATCTCATGGTCCAAATAGTGAAGTGGCCGGTTATACAGGACTTCAGGGTGTTGGAGAGGGCGGAGAGTGACCACAACCCGCTGGAGCTTGACCTTATCCATCCGTGCCCCCAACCATCCGCGATTAACGCGGAAGGGAACAAACCGGCTCTCCTCCTGGATAACTCCAGGAGAAGAATTAGATGGGAGCACTTGGTTGCAAGCAAGAGCAAACTCCCCCTGCTCTATGATGGGATAACTCCCATCTTGGAAACTGTGGGGGGGCTGGACTCCGAGGAAAATAATAAAGACTACCAGGCCAAACTGTATAGGGCCCACGAGGACCTTATAAATGTAGCGGCCCCCTATCTCTCCTCCAGCTTACGTAAGCCTAGAGAGGTGCAAAAAGGCAAAACTCTATGGTATAACGCAACTTGTAGAAGGGCAAAAGCAGAACTCCTCAAACTAATCAAGGAGGGGGTAGGGGGGGATAGGCTAAAAGAGAGTAGGAAAGCTTATAAAAAGCTTGTTGCCTATGCTAGGGTGGAATGGGAGGAAAACCAGTGGGAAGAACTCACAAATGTCCTAGTGATCAAGAATCAGCGTCTGTTTTGGAGGTTAGTGAGCGGGGGGTCAGGGAACCTATATTCGGCACTGGAGCCTAACATCGCTCCAGGGGTGTGGCAGGCACACTTTCAGGCCTTATATAGTTCTGAACCGGGTGAATCCACTACAGTTACGGAGGTGTGCTGGCAGAGACATGAGGGCGAGCTCATAACGCTGGGTGAAGTTAATGCTGCCATCTCAGCCTTGGCTTCTGGAAAGGCGCCAGGACTGGATGGCCTACCTGGAGATATGTTTAAACAAGAGCCCATTGTTTGGGCCCCTTACCTTACTGCCCTTTTTAATGGAGTCATATGTGGCATGGAAATCCCTAGCACTTGGCTGGGGGCAGAGGTGGTCCCCATCTTTAAAAAGGGCTCGCCTCTGCTCCCAGCCAACTACAGACCCATCAGTTTAATAGACGTGGCACAGAAACTGTTTGGCAGGGTCCTGCTTAATCGGCTCCAGGAATGGATGGAGGAGGTGGGTGCCCTTAGCCCCTACCAGGCGGGTTTTAGGAGGGGGGTATCCACAGTGGATCAGGTTTTTAGATTGAACCTTATTTACTGGAGGGCAGCTAAATTCGAGGGCGGCAGTCTGTACACAATTTTTGTGGACTTACGAGCCGCCTTCGATTTGGTGCCTAGGGGAAAACTGTGGAGCGTCCTGGCGGAGATGGGCGTTCCCCCGGACATCTTACAAATCCTGCAGAGGCTCCATCAAAACAATTATGCCCGAGTGAGGTGTGGCCGTTCAGGGGAACTGACGGATAGATTCCCCGTTGGCCGCGGGGTAAGACAGGGTTGTGTGTTGGCACTGACCCTGTTTTGCCTCTTCGTCAATGGGGTAATCGCCCACCTAAATGCCACAGATTATACCGATGCCCCCAAACTGAATGGCTGCAGGGTACCCGCAATTATGTTTGCGGATGATACCCTGCTGCTATCCAAAACCCCGATGGGGATACAGAGGATCCTTGATTCATTCCTGGCCTTCTGCATTGACAGAGGGCTAGAAATCAATGCAGCAAAAACCAAATTCATGGTTCTGAATCCGAGTCAAAAATTGCGGCCTAATCTGAAACTGGGTGCTGTGCGACTCGAGAGAGTATCCACCTTTGAATATCTTGGTGTGACTCTTAACGAAACCATGTCTTGGGGATCCCATCAAACTAGGGCAAACCTCAAGCTCATACAAACTACTGGAGGTATTGCCCGGTTGATGACTGGTTCGACATATCGCCCACTGGGGGCAATAATTCAGATATACAAAGCCCAAGCTAGGGGCGCGATTATGTATGGGGCAGAATTGTGGGGACATACACCCTGTCGGACTATGTCACTCACGGAAAACAAGTTTATTAGACGGATAACCGCACTTCCGCCTGGTACTCCGCTGCTCCCCCTGAGGCTGGATTTGGGCCTACGACCGTTAGCGGATGAAATAAGTCTGAGACCTATAGCTTTCTGGCGTAGGCTGTGGAGCAGTAACGATCTTGCAGAATATAGGGCGGAATTGGCCGAATTTCTGACCCATCCGAAAGCGCTCCACATCCCGTGGGTCAAAAACATCCAAGCTACCTGTATGGAATTGGGGCTCCCCGATTTATGGACGGACCCGGCGAATGCCGCATTAAGTAGCTCTAAAAAGTCACTGGCTAATCTGCATTACGAACATAAACTAACCAGGGCCCGAACAACGCAGGCAGAAGGGTCCTTGTCCTCTGAGTTTCTGCAGAGCAAGGACACTTATAGGTTCGAGAAGGCACTGGATCCTATTTACCCTGTTCTTGCTAGGAAGTTGTATCTCCAATGGAGATACGGCACGCTTCCCTTCCGGTCCTTCACAAGTACCTGGTCATCTTGCTCTGCCACAAAGCAGTGCCCGGCCTGTGATGCCATGGAGGAAACCGATCTACATGTGGCTTTTTTCTGCCCTGCTTACAAGGCAGCTAGAAAATACTGGCTCCTCCCATTGATAAGGAACATGGGCTGTAGGGAATATGCACCAATGTACAGGATTTTAAAATCTGAGGTTTCCCCCCCAATAGTTTTCGCACTAACAAAATTTCTTATCAAGGTTTGGTACACGCGTAACCGTATTTTAAAAACGCTGACCCTTTCTTAAAAAATTTTAAGATGCATAGTTTACTGTATTTTTATATGTTTTCCAATGGTTCTTATCTTTTTATGAATTGATTCACTGTGATGTATTTGTATTGTTTATCTTTTATGGCCAATTGGCCGAAATAAAGATTGGAAACTTGAACTTGAATTGTAAAACACATTTCTATTGGTTAGACATATTAACCATTAGCAACTGACTTCTAAAAGTGCTTCTTCTAGATTTTTTTAGAAGTCGCGACTCCACCGTGCACCAATGTGATGGAGCCGCAAATTCAGGAGTTCAAAAATATATTACAAATACATTTACCACCATTATTTAATAATAAAACACTTCTACAAATGGTACTGACTCGGAAAATGTCACTGTAATAACATATTACTTTCATTTAAATTACAAATTCACATTTCAAATCCACAGTTAAGTTTCAACCCTACCCCCATTCTGCTTAGTGCCAGTTTCCATTGTAACAGTACATAGAACACTCAACTTAACTGACAAGTCACAATTTCACCATATTTTCAAGTTCACCACACAATGTTGCTAATGCAAACAGCAGGTGTGGTTGACTTTGCAAAATATGATCTTATCTTTTCTATTGTACCGTTAAAACATATTTTACTAACCACTAAGAAACATGCTTTTAAATGAATACTGATTATTAAAAAAACACCCAGCCCAAACTCACAAAACAAAAGCATATACTCAATACACTGCAACACTACACACCTTTTAACTTAAACTATTATTTTTTAAGTTTATATATGTTTAACTTTATCAATAGTAATCTTATCATTAACTTCAATCCCAGTACTTTTTTTTAACAACTTCACAAATACAACACTACCTTCTACATTGTATACTGATCAATTATTTATTTAAGGTAGATTTGCGACTCCATCGCAATTACATGGGAGGCCCGCAGAGAGCCGCTCTGGAGTCACGAGTAAAAACTCGAAACAAAAATAAACAAACCCCTTTAATTATTTCATATTTGCCCCTAGGACCCCATCTGCTGAGGTCAGCCATAATTTTATGTTTAATAAAAAACAAGGGTACCTCGAGGTCCCCCTCCACAGTCCAATAGTGGTCTGGGGACCCAATCTCAGGAGGCCTCTTGTTTAAAAAAAATTAATTAGAGAAGGGAAGTGTCCCACTCCCGAGCCACTTCTGACCCCATGGACCTCATCCCCTGGGGCTGGCCCTAAGTGTTGTGGACCGTGGGGGAGCCCTAATGCCCCCACAGTCCCGGCGGCTCCCTGCTTCCTGCTGGAGCCGGCATTGCTTTTGGGCAAGGCAGCTCCCCTTCCCAAAAGCAATTCTGCTTTGCTTCATTCAAGCGAGAGCATGTTTCCTACTCTCGCTTTAATGAAGCAAAGCAGAGTTTGCTATGACAGGTCGGGAGCCATGCCCCGGAGAGGTGGTGGTCACCCGGGCTTCGGCGGCCCACGAGGCCCCTCAGTCTAATTCATTAATAAAGCCCCGGGGAGATGGTAGTCCCCAGGGCTTGGGGGGGGGCAGCGAGGCCCCATGCCTTTTTATTATATATGCCCCAGGTATATGGCAGTCCGCGGGGCATTTTGTGGGGGTGTTATGACCCCCGTGCATTTAATCAACAAGCCCTAGGGAGTTGGGGAACCCCAGTGCTACGGGGGCCTCTGCGACCCACCACATATACATTTTTGGGCCTGGGGGGCCTTGAGGGACCCACTGACCAGACCTAGTGGGTCAGTCATCTCTACCCTGCCCATTTTCTTTTTTTGAAACATTGTTCCCCCTTTTTCTTGTGACTCAGTAACCGAGTCACAAGATGGCTGCCAACACTTCTTGGTTTGGAGTGTTGGCAGCCAAACAAAAGTCAGCTTGTGCTCGGGAGGAGTCGCAACTCCTCCATGGTGCTCAGATATCAGTATTTTTCTTTTTAGAATTTCTCAGGAAATACTGAACAGATTAACACCATTTAAACCAAAAAGTGCTTCCTGGACCAGAAGCTACTTTTTTGACAAATTTGGTGTACTTCCGTTCAGCAGTTCAGGCTGTAGCCGTGTCTAATGTTCCTACGGAAATTAATTTGTGAAAAAGGCATTTTAGGTCCTCCTTTTTTTTTCAGGCCCGCTTGATGAATCACCCCAAAACTTTCATGACAGGAGATGAACGTAGCAGGCCATTAGTTTTGAAAATTTCACGAAGATTCGTCATCCGGCGCCAAAGTTATTGGCAAATCAAAAAAACGCTTTTCCTATGGAACTATAACTACCTACAGGCGACCCCCATTAGGGAATAGATATATTACAGCACACGGCCCTCCTGCAGCTCCAAGGTCTGCCACCCCAGGGATTTGTTTAATTTTTGGCATTTCTCAAATATTCGCGGGGCAGATGGCCCACCGCAGACCTGGGGTCTGACACACCCCAGGGCTTTCTTTTTTCATTATTTAAACCTGCGGGGGGCTCGAACAACCCACATTTCCCGGGGACCACACTAATCATGTACATTTGGGAGTCCCTTACGGACCCCAAGCCCCGGGGACCAACAACTCCCCGGGGCTGTGCACTAGTTGGGAAGGGGGCCGTGTGACCCCCCTCCAGGAGCCCTTGTCGGCTCTGGGGACAGCCACCCTCCATGGCCGGCTCCTGCAATGTCCTGGGGTGCCCACCCCGTGACACTGCTGTTTGCTATGACAGGGTGGGAGCCGCGTGGCTCCCGCCCTGTCAAAGCAAACTTGCTTTGGATTTTGGACGTGAGAGCAGGGAAACCTGCTCACTCTTTCAAAATCCAAAGTTGATTGTTTTTCCACAAGGGAGCTGCATGCTAACAGCTCCCCGTTTGGAAAAGTAATGCTGGCTCCTGCAGGAGGCGGAGAGCTGGCAGGGACTGTGGGGGCATTGGGGCTGTCCCCTTGGTCACCAATGGACAGGCCAGGCCCCAGGGGACGGTTTAAAAAAAAAATTGGAGTCACAACCCCGAGGGAGGAGCTCAGTGTGGCTCCCTGGTGTGAATGCGAGGGGTGGCCAGTGGTCAGCACAGCTCTCCTAGTGTAAACACAAGGGGTGTGTGGCTCACAGCGCGGCATCTGGTGTGAATGCGAGGGGTGCCTGAAGTTCAGTGCGACCCCTAGTGTGAATGCAAAGGGTGTGCAACTCTAAGTCGCTCTGGGTGCATGACTCCTAGCAAAAATAATTAAGATTGTTTTTACATAAAACTATATTATATGTTGGGTTATCGGGTGGCTCTAAAAAGAGCCCTTGTGTTTATTATGAGTTTCTTGCAGCTACATGTACGGATGCAAAACTTTATGTTGTTGAGAAACACTCTATTCCCTTCATCAGTGAAGTGTACTCCATCACTTCTGTAGATGCCCTCCATATGGAAACATAGATTGTTGTTATATATGCAGTGAATTCTATTGTCTCTGAGGTTGACATTTTTTCTAGCTTTCTCAATCTGTGGACACAATTGATTGGACCACTTCCGTTTCTATCTTTGGAATATGTTATCAATCAATCAATCAATCATTTATAAAGCGCGCTACATACCCATGAGGGTCTCAAGGTACTGGGGATGGGGGAGATACTGATCGAACATCCAGATCTTGAGTATCCTCTCGAAGGTTAGTAGGTTTTGGGTCTGTCGTAGGCTCAGTGGGAGGGTGTTCCTTGTCTTGGCGGTGAGGTGGGAGAAGGATCTCCCATCGGTGGTTGTTGTTTGGATGCGTGGGACGGTGGCGAGTGAGAGGTCGGCGTAGCGTAGCTGGCGCTTGGGGATGTAGAAGGGCTGCCGTCTGTTGAGGTAGGTTCGGCCGTTCTTGTGGAGTGCTTTGTATGCGTGGATACATGGGGTAATGTGGCTGTGTAGTGGTACGTTGATGATCAGTCGTGCCGAGGTGTTTTGGATGCGTTGTAGTCGTTTGAAGAGCTTGGTCAGGGCTCCGCATAGAGTGCGTTTCCGTAGTAAAGTCTGCTGCCGACAAGGGCCTGGGTGACTGTCTTTCTTGTATCTGTTGGGATCCATCTGTAGATCTTGCGGAGCATGCGGAGGGTGCTGAAGCAGGAGGAGGAGATGGCGGTGACTTGCTTAGTCATTGAAAAAGTTGAGTCGAGGATGATTCTCAGGTTGCGTGCATGGTCGGTGGATTTAGGGCCTGCACCCAGTACCGTCGGCCACCAGGAGTTGTCCCAAACTGAAAGATTGGATCCAAGGATGAGGACCTCCGTCTTGTCCGAGGTCAGCTTCAGATGGCTGATCTTCATCCAGTCGGCGACGGCCTTTATTCCTTCGAGGAGGTTGGCTTTGGCGGTGATGGGGTCATTGGTGAGGGAGAGGATCAGTTAAGTTTTGTCAGCGTAGGAGATTATGTTGAGGTCGTGCTGTCGTGCGACATGTACGAGCGGGGCCATGTAAATGTTGTACAGTGTCGGGCAAATGGAGGATCCCTGGGGTATGCCGCAGATGATCTCGGAGACTTTGGAACGGAATGGGGAAGGCGGATGCTCTGGGTTCTGCCGGAGAGGAAAGAGGTGGTACATTCCAGAGTTTTGTCTCGAATCCCTGCGTTGTGGAGGCGTGCGTGTAGAGAGCAGTGGCAGACGGTGTCGAAGGCGGCGGAGAGGTCTAGGAGGATGAGTGCTGTGGTCTCCCCATTGTCCAGCAGGGTTCTGATGTCGTCGGTGGTGGCAATGAGGACAGTCTTTGTGCTGTGGTTGCTGTGGAACGCTGACTGGGAAGGGTCCAGGATTCTGTTTCCTTAGAAGAATATCGTTAGCTGTCTGTTGATGATTTTCTCGATTACCTTGGCCAGGAAGGGGAGCAGAGAGATGGGCCTGAAGTTATTGAGGTCTCCTTAGGTCTTTTGAGTAGGGCGTTTATCTCGGCATGTTTCCAGCTCTCTGGGAAGGTCATGGTCTCGAGGGAGAGATTGATGACGTTGTGCAGGTGGGTTGCAATGGAGCTGCTTGCTTTTTTGAAGACGTGGTGCGGGAATGGGTCTGACGGCGAACCAGAGTGGATTGTGCTTATAGTCTTGATGGTGTCATCGACGCTCACGCTGGCCCAGGCTAGCAGTGATTTCAGATTTAGTTTATTGTACAGTTAATAAAAACTCACTATTTTAAAACGTACAATAATTAAAAAAGAAGTCAATAGCTGCAAATAAAACGTAAAAGGAGCGGGTAGGCTCACATGTTTAAAATCTTGACAGTCACAATTTGGATTTAATAAAGTCCTTTGGGGTTAGGGGGACAAGGTGCTTGCAGATTTAAGAGGCAAGAGTCTCCGGGGCGGTTAGCGTTGTTTTGGTTTGGCTAGTGCTTCGGGTAAGCCCTGTGACAGTTTCAATTAGTCTGCTAGCCACTATGTCGAAAAATGTTGTTACTCTGCAGTTTAGCTGTGTTTCTTCAGGATTAAAACAAAGCATCACAGCCTGTCTGCAGCTTGTTATGCCCTTCTGGTTCCATAGGACCTGAATCAGAGAACACCTTATGTTCAAAAGGTTTGTACAGATACAAATGATGTGTATGAGGTCCTCTTTCCCGGAAAAACAGAGTTTGCAGCGGTTTGCTGAGTTTTCCCTTTTCCAAGGTGCCAAGTGGGGTGTTATAGGTATGTTGCCGAGGCGCATGTTGAGAAACTTGTTTTTTGTTTTCTGTGTGAGGCCGGTTGTTAAGTACTCTTGTGGTTTAAGAGTACTGTAGCCTTTCAACACTACCCATCCATGCGCTCTCTTGGCTAGGGTGGCTTTGTCCTCAATAGATGAGACCATCTTGGTGACTTTCGATACCACTTTTTTGAAGGTGCCAGGGTCAGTTGATGGCTCCCAAAGGTTTGTTAATCCTAAGGTCTCCAGTGATTCCATTAGGTAATGCTGGTGAGTTGTCTCTAATGAATATGTGAGTATCAACCCAGGCGGTCAGAGAACGTAACTTGCCCACATAATAGTGATTGGACGCAAACAACCTACTTCCGTGAGAAAACTAGTTTATTTTAATGAGATAAAATACATAGAATGCCACAAGGCATTCAATTAGAATGCAAAGCAATTTCAATTAAACACAAGGTCTAGTACATAAAAAAATGCAATAAAAGAAGTTTTTACACAAGAAAAATTAATAAAACACAATAATCACAAATTCATAAAAACAAGAGAAAAATTCAGGGATTAATAAAATGTGTTGTCTCTAATGGGCAGTTCAGTCCAGAGGTGGGCATTTAAGGATCCATGGTCAGCGTCTCTGATTTTCTACCAACTTTTTATGTATACGCCTCTTCTCTCCACTGTTTGTTTCTGCAGTCCGAATTCAAGACGGATTTGAGCGGGCGATGAGTAGATGGGAAGATGGAATATTGCCCTGTATGCTCGACTAATGGTGTTATCTAATGTCGTTGCGTCTTTGCCTCGCATGGATTCACTGCCGTAAGTGAGCATAGGCTGTAAGCGAGCGAGAGGGCCCAGTGACCGGTCGGGGAGAGCTTTCTGCAGTGGCTTTATCGATAGATGGAATGTCGTGCCCTTCCGACGGAGGTCCTCTAGTTGATGTTTGAAAGAGCCGTTGCCATCTATTATGATGCCTAGGTATTTATAAGAGGCTACCTGCTCTAGCCTCTGTCCGTCCAGAAGCCATGCAAATTTCCGTTTTTTGTGGTAATTCATTGTCATGACTTTTGTTTTGTTTAAATTTATTGTTAATGAGTTAGTTGTGGAAAATCATTAGTTTTGTCCAGAAGATGTTGGAGGCCGATGGGGGACCGCCTGATGAGGACAAGGTCATCTGCATAAAGAAGGTTTGACAGTGTGATGTTGCCCAGCCGCGTTGCGTGAGATTTGGCTATCTCCAGCTCGCAAGGGAGATCTGCAAGGAAGAGAATAAACAGCATAGGGGCTAGGACGCAGCCTTGTTTCAATCCTTTGCTGGTCCTGATTTGTCTTGAGAGGTGCGTACCCGATCCCAGTTTGATCCTGACCCAGGTATTAGTGTATAGCCTTACCAGCTGCTGTAAGAGTGGGCCTGGAATTCCCCATCTATCCAGAGTTTATGCCGGTATACATGGTCAAATGCGGCACTATAATCGATGAAGCACAGAAACATAGAGCTCTTGGTGGCTTTTGCCGCGTCTGTCAAAAGAGTTAGCGCCATGATGTTTGTCGTAGTGCCCTGGCCGCTGCGGAATCCAGTTTGGGTTGCTGGGATGATGTTCTTTGCAGTTGCCCACGATGTTAGGTCCTCCAGGATTAGGCCCGCATAATACTTTGCCTCGGTATCGATTAGGGCGATGAGACAATAGCTGCTTGGGTCATTCCTGGCCCCCTTTTTATAAATCGGGCTTATTATTGAGCCTCTCCAGGATGTTGGTGTTGTTGCTGTTTCCCTTATTTGGTGAAAGACTGGTGCCAAGATATCACACCAAAAGACAGCATCTTGTTTATATAATATTGGCAGGATCCCATTGGGGCGGGGGGCTCCCTCAAGTTTGCCTTTTGAAATTTGTGTTCCAATACTGTCTGTTGTTTCTAGGTGTGGATTTTCCTCTCTGTTTGCAGTTGGATCGAGAGTTGTTGATAGATCTTCGTCCGCGGTTGGGATGTAGGTCAGGGATAATTTCCTTATGTGGACTTGGATCTCTTTGTTGTTAAGTATGCTGCTCTTGTTAAGGCTCTGGTGCGCACCATCTAACCAGTCTCCCCCCTAGACTTGTCCACTTTTGGATCAACTGTGTTGAAGTGAGCTGATAGGTAGTTAGCCCAGTCGGATTCAGGTATATTAGAGTTAATGCCTTTGTGACCTGGCTGTAGGAGGCTGTGGATGGTTTTCCAGAAACTGGAGCTGTTCTTCTGTTTGGAATTGTGAACAATTTGTATCCAGAGATCTTCATTCAGTTGCCTTTTCCTTTCCCAGGTCTTCTTTTTTAGCTGTGCTTTTAAGATGTGGAGCTCCTTTGAGGGACTTCGTTGTTTGGTTCTGTTCGGAGCTGCTTGGGAGTCTTTTTTATTTCTCGTTTTATGTTTTTTATCTCTAATGTTGTTACTTTTCCGTGTGTAAACCATGAAGTGTTCCCTTTTTGGGTTTTTACCTCTGTAGCATGTTTGGCTCCCAAATCCATTACAAAGTCTATCCAGGCATCTAGTGGATTTATGTTTGAGCTAGATGTCTGGTGCATGATTGTTTTTGCTCTGGTTGATAGTTCCTCAGACTCAGTAGTCTTGCACCTTATTTGTCTATAGTTGGCGGTGTGTTCTGTGCCAATGTATCTTTTTTCCACTGCTTCGTTCTCGCAAGACAGACCTAGTTTAACTTCTAGTGGCAGATGGTCGCTTTGGGCGCTGTCTCCTATCTTGAACGAGCTGATTTTCTCGTACAGTGGAAGTGTCGCCACCATATAGTCGAGATGTGAGGAAGTGCTTGAGGAGAAGTATGTTGGTACTGGTGGAGTTATTCAGAAAAGGGGGTGGTGATGAACAGAGTGTCTGAATTAAGCAGACCACTCTTACCCAGTCCAAAGATCAGGGCTTGATCCATCACCGTTATTTAGCTCACTGCCCCATCCCAGCTCAGAACCTGGCTCTATGCAAATTAGTCTGTCCCTGGCCCAGTGCATCATGGGAACAGGGCAGACCAAACTACCAAGTGGTGGAGTATCCTCTGTGAATCGTCCATTGAGTACTCTCAAGTTTAGCTGCTCGTGATCTTTCAGTTGCTGAGTTGAGGCATTTGTGTGTTTGTTTAGAGAGGGGATGCATTGGCTTGGGATTTCCCAGACGATGTCCATTTCCTTTGTCATATCATCAGTTGGTTTGTCTCCAAAGAGGTGGAGGTTGAAATCACCTGCCACAGTATATTCTCCATATCCCTATCCTCCATAAGTCTTGTCAGTTCTTTGACTGGTTACCCTGACCCCGATTGTCTGTGCTTCGTGTGTATATATATATGTTTATGATATATAACTGTTGAGTGACCTGATTGTTTACGATTGTTATTGATAGTGCCTGTATCGCATTTGGTGAGGTGATACTTACTCTTATTGCTTCCATTGTTCCAATAGTTGATATTGAGGCGAATGATGCTAGACCGCCTGAGCTGTGGCCATATTCAGAGCCTTTGGTTGCCGGATGGATTTGGGTTGTGTAACCTTGTAGTGCTATATCATTTGCTTCCCACGCTTCCTGGAGAAGAATCAGGTGAAAAGTTTTTAAATAATTTAATGTTTCGGAGTCCTCCAGTTTATCTAAGAGTCCATTGATGTTCTAGTTGCATGTTTTGATTTTGGGGTGACTGCAGAGTTGGAAATTAAGGCTTGTGCTCTTTGTCAGTTAGTATCACCTCCAGGTATGGAATGTGTTATTATTATTCTGCGTGCTTCTAATTGGTAGGAAGTTGAATTTTGAAGATATGGTGAATGTTTATCCAGTCCTGGGGAGTAGCTGCGTGCTCCTTTCAGTATTAATTTAGCTGTTTGGTGGCGTTCTTGTTTCCTTTCTGCAAGGAGCAGAGTAGGATTAGCTGTCCTTTTTGCTGCTTCGAGCGTAATTCCCCACTAGGAGAATCTGAGTGATTCCTCCATGGTTGAGTATGCTACATCGTTTGTTATTCATATGGTCTTTGTTGTTTCATTACCATGTGGGTGAGGGGCTGGAAGAAATTCAATTGTAAGCAAGTCAGAGGGGTTTATGTTTTTTAATTTGTCAATTGAGTTGATTAGCTTTAATATGTTGCCCCTGTTTAGAGTATCCACTCTTCCTCAGGATTGGAATTCGGGTATGAAAAGGATTGTATCCAAATCTGTTTCCCCAGGGGGCAGTATTTGCTGATGTGTATGTTGCTCGATTTGGTTGGCCCCATATGGGTGCTGGGTATTGGATGTTGTTGGACCGCAATTGGAACTCGCCCGCTGAGATTACTCCTTAGTCTGACCGCTATCTACTTTGGTGATGTTTAGTATCCGGAGGTTCCTCTTTGGTTCACTGCTAGTGGTCTCAGTATTGTGGCAGGTGCATTTTTTTGGGGAGTCGATAGTTGTAACCTTTGTTCTGGCTATGTCAGACTCCTCTTGGGCCTGCTTTCTGACTTCCGGGCCGGTTGCGTTATCGCTACTTGGCAATCGCTTTGACCTTTGTATACCAGTTCTGGTGGGTTACTGGCTGTTCGGATGTTTGTTTGGCCGAGGGGATTCTGCTCTGTCCGTTTGCTGGTTTTCTCATTTGAGAATGTCGGGGTTCCTGTTCCTGCTGCGGATAGCGTCTTTACGTCTGCTACATTTTTAAGTTGAGGTGAAGGATTTGTATGCTCCCTGTGGTGCTTTCTGGCTCCTAGCAACTCCATGCCCCCCGGTGTAGTTAACTGACAATTCTCTACTGTGCAGTCCGCTTCTGCTAGCTTTCTGTTCCCGCCCTTTCTTTTTTGTTTGCATCGGGCGCGCGCATTCGTTGGGCTCCCCAGTGGCTCAACACGTCCTCTTGGGTATTCTGAGGAGACTCTTCTAATGAGGTTCTGAGGTTTGATGACTGGCGCCGTTGCGTGATGGCTTTATGAGGGTCGTTGCCGTTTCCTGGTGGCCTTTTATTGGGGGATGGACTCCAAGACCAGGCCTCTGTTGTGGGGAAATTTGTGGTGTTTGATGTTATGTCCTCCAAGATGTTTCCCAGCATCATGGGTAATGATGATAGTTTATCGATGATTGGTGAACAGACGCAGTTTGTTCTTTCAATTTGAGTTAGTTTAACTGACTCGTGTCCTCTTTTTATGAGGCCGTTAAGATCTGCGAGTTTTCTGTCTATCCCCATGGTGGCCTCTGCTAGCCTTTGCAGGACAGTTAGTTGTAGGTCTAGTTTGTCCGATTGGTACTGAAGTATTGTTGATGACAGCTGAATTGTGTTGAGTAAAGTTGCCGCAAAGGTGTTGGTGGGGTCTCTAGTCCCCTCTGTGGGCTGATGGAGACTCTCTTCACTAGTGCTGTTTGTAGATTGCTTGACGTTAAATGCTTCCACTAATTTGCACCATTCTTGTGATACCAAGAAGGTCATGTCCCTGTCCGAAGAACATAAGTCCCTATCTGCCATGATTGGAGAGGAGTTTGCGGGGTCAGTTTTTATTCCCTGTGTGACGTGAGCCTTGGTATCGCCTTTTAATTCTGCGTGTAAGCAGGCTTTGTATGCACGAGGCGATGCTTTTTCTTGATCATTTTTTGCCTCTGCACTGCCTGCTGGGTGAATAAGGAGGGATGAGTTGGGGATGACTGGCCGCTTATAGTGTAGTTGCTGGGCTGCCCCAGAGACCCTTCCAGCTCTGGGGTGTGTTTACTCAATGTATCCGCGTTTGGCAGTGGGCTGATTAGGTTAATTTCCTGGCTACCTCCCTCTATTGGTGGGGCTTAGCTGGTGACACCTTCTGATGGCGTTGGCCTTCTAGCTTCTTGTGCCCAATGATCTCCAGCCCCTACTGTGCCTCTGGTGTGATCCGTATTCTCCATTGGAGTCGGTAACGTGTGTATTTCTGAAACTGTGTAGTTTGGAATTTGGGGCAAAGAGTTATTTATGCCGGCAGGTTGCAATGGAGATTGGAGGCATGTGATAGAATCATTTGAAGAGTAGATGGCATTTCCTGGGTTTTTGGAAAAAAGTGAATTTTGTGTAAATTTTCGGTTGGTAGTTATATTTTGTTTTCACTGGCTTACCTGCTAAGTTAATTAGATTGTGGGTGTTTTTCCTTTTATTGCTTCTTGATAATGAGGGTATTGGGGTTGGGCTGTGGTCTATGTCGGGCAGACCTTCGTTTGTGCAAATGTTGGTGCCATTAGAGTTACTTTCCTGTAGGGGGTACTGCTGGGGGTATTGCTGGCTTCCTTGGTACTGTTAAATGCTCGCTTGTGTTTTCCTGGTGTCACTGAGCTCGTGATTGTATTGTTTCTTTTTCGTTTAGTCATTTGCCTTGTTGGAGGTCTTCTTTCTCTTCCCGAACTCATGATGGTCCTGCTGAGTCCCTCTCAATGTCTCTCCCAGTATGTAATATTCTTCTATCTCCTAACACCGACTAATTAGCGGTTGCTGGAAAAAATGGTCGGTACTGGGTAGTGGCTTTTCTCAAGGGACAACGTTATAGGTTTTGCAGGACAAGGCGGGAACCCCCCCATCAAGGGGACGCATGGACGCAGGGACACGGAAACGACTAGTTAAGTCGCCCTTCTTGATTTACCTCCCGCTCTCCTCACCTGTGTGCCAGCTGTGTGCTTCGGGGGCTGAGTGGTGATTGGTACTTGATGATTAAAGCCGCGAAAGCTTCCAGGCTGCTTCCTGCTCACGGCGTGTTTGATTCGTGATCTCCAAGTCTGGAGCCAGTTGTGACAATTATGACGAGCTAGAGCGGGAGCGGGAGCGGGGGCAGGAGCTTGAGCAGTAGGCGGGGGCTCGACTGCTCGACCGCAATACCCGTTCAAACCCTCTGCGGCCGCCTCTGGTGATCACTAGCTCCCCAGACACTGGGCTGTTCCTGTGAGAGTCTTCTCTTGTTTACCACCGCTGCTGTGTTGCTGCCGGGTTGCCGGGTTGCCGGGTTCTCCTTGGTTACTTGCTCAGGGGTGAGGGTCTCTCCACGGCTCCTGCCGTTGCTCAGGGGGGATCTCACGGCGGCTCCCTACGCTGCAGGGCTTTTCCCGCGTTTCCTGCTTTTCCTGCTCCGGCGGTGTGGGGGGATCACTGCGGATCACTGCATCTCCTGCCACTGCAGGCTGTTACCCCGTGGCTCCTGCCGCTGCTGGAGTCTGGCCACGGCTCCCCGCCGCTGCCGGGCTGTTCCCGCGACTCTACGGGAGACTTACGTGGGGCTCGCGGGAGGCGGGAGGCGGAGGCTCGCTCGTTCCCCGCTGGCTCACAATGTTTCCCTGTGGGAGGTCAGCCGACGAGGGGCTGAGGGCCAGGACTAGACCGGGACTGACCCCGGGAGCCGAGAGTCGGGACAAAGCAGAGGGTCGAGAGCCAAGAGGCTGCTCAGCCTTGCATGCCTGCTGCTGAACTCCGGTGTGACGGTCTGATGGTGTGCCGGAAACCACGGACTGGATTCAGTCAAACATCTACTAATAGGTCGCTGGAGAAACAATTAACAAGTCAGCTGCTCTATCCATATTTTGTATGTAGCAGGCTAGTAGTGGGTCGCGGTCGATGGTGTGCGGAGGGTCTGTTGTGTTGATGTCTGTTGGGGCTGTCTGGGTGTTGAAGTTGTCGTGGATGTATTCTATCTTGCGGTGGAAAGAAGGTGGTGAGGGACTTGCACAGGACTTGCGATGGCAGGATGTCTTTGGTGTTGGAGCTGGGGTTGGAGAGTTCCTTCACGATGTTGAAGAGCTCCTTGCTATTGTCTGCATTGTTGTCAAGACGGTTTTTATAAGAGGTCCTCTTGGCCGCCCTGATGAGGTTGTGGTGGTTGTGGATGGTAAAGTATACAAAGGCAGTTTGGGGGAAAAGCAACATCTATTCTGCAAAGGTGTCCTTCATTAGCATTTCCAGACATATCCCAGTCAATGTGCCTAGGTCACTGCCACGACAGTGCACAATCATGAGGTCAGGGGGTTGGAGATGCAGAAAGGTTTTAACCAAAGGCATCAATTGGTGCCACTTTAATCCTCTCTGTCCAATCCATTTAATGTCCATATTTTGCAAAGCTAGGTCTTTGTCAATACACATTGAAGAAGACTCGGACTAGAGGGCAGGTTGTACGATCTCTGCTCCTCGACCTTCTGCGCAGCCTCAGAGCTAATTACGCTAGCTTTTAAATACTTTATTTGCGGCGATCACATTTGTTTTTAAACAACGCTTAGTTCAAATAATTCTGTATTTCTACACACATCCTCGCTCACCCCTCGAGTGTACTTGGCGCCCTGCAGTCACCTCGGTCCACCGCCAGTCGTTAGTTGACTGTTTGTTGTGGAGGGAGACTCCGGGGGACAGCCCCATTGCAAAGTCACTCACTTCCTGTTTGTGCCAGGTAGAACCGCCATCTTGCTTGGGTTAGCGGTCTAGTAGCTCCACTTTAACCAGACCCAGGCACTATAACTGGCGGAAATGGCGCGAGAGCGCAGCGGACGCGCGCAGCGGGCGCACCGAAGACGTGCCTAAGAGAAGCCCGTCTGGGCCCGTCTGTGCCAGTACGTCGCCTCTCGCCTGGGACCCTGGCAATTTATTGGGGAGTAGACTTGTGTACTCCAGTACACGGCTTCATGACTTGAATACTTCAATGTCTTCTTGTACCAGGGCTGCTCCTCAACATCTGCGAGGTAACTCTGTATGTAGGTGTGGATATGCTTTGCCGAAACTCAGTACTCTTTTGTCATCCATGCTTTCCCAAACCGAACGGGAAATCCTGATTGCACAGTTGAATGTAATATCTGTGGCCAAGCATTTTGCAGAAATCCATGATCTGATTATTGATCATTCCCTTGACATCATATTCCTCACGGAAACATGGATGCAGGAAGATATGAATTCTATATCTAATTTGGCCACCCCTGCAGGCTACTCTATCCATCTACTTAATAGACATTCAAGAGGTGGTGGTATTGCGGTCATGACTAAATCGCATTACACCTGCTAGTTTACCAGACTTAATATTGAGGGTAGTGAAATTGCCCGTTACACTATTAAGATAAATCCCCATTTTTCGTTGTCGGGCATTTTGATCTATAGACCTCCAGGGGCGGACAGCAGCTTCGTGAAAGCTCTCTTGGAGACAGTCTGTTCCCTGGTAGCAGGGACCGCCAATTTTACCATCTTTGGGGACCTTAACATTCATTTTGACCTGTGTACTGACAACAAAATCAGCAGCTTGCTTGCTGATTTAGCGGCATTCCAGCTTTGCCAATTGGTTCAGGGTCCGACACATAAAGGGGGTCACCTTTTGGACCCCATTTTCACTAACCTAGAGGAAGCAACTGCACCCATCCCTATGACTTGGACTGATCATATGTTGGTGATTATGTCCCTACCCAGTCAGGAAACTTCTACCCCGAGGCCAGCACATAAAGTATATAAACGTCCTTGGAGGAAACTGCGACTCGAGGACATCCATGCCTTGCTTAAAGCACATCCTTTTATGGATAGCGAAGACACTAATCAGACCTATGAAAATGTTTATAATTAGATTAACCAGGCACTGGACACTCTTATCCCAGGGGACTGGATTAGAGCCCGTGCGCAGGAGTCTAGCCCATGGTTTAATGAGGAGCTTTTAGCTCTAAAAAAGAGCGTAAAATCGCTGAACGTAAATGGTGGAGGGCATATGTACCAGAGCTGAAAACCCTATATGTCGAAATTCAAAAAAAGTATCACAGACAGATCTGTAGAACCCGGGCTGCATATTATACTAGCGAGATAAATGGCAGCCAAAATCCCTCCAAGATTATCTTTAAAATTCTCAAGGAGTTAAGTGTGAAAAAAGCGGCGACTAATGCTTCCAGTTCTTACACATTCTGTGATAACATGACGTCCTTTTTTGTTGACAAAATTAGTAAAATCTATAGTTCCTTTTCAGCCACATCCACCCTTACTCCTCCTACGAATTGCCCCACACATGAACTTCAGCTCATACCCGAGCTGGATCGAGAGGAATTTCTTAGACTCTGCCAGAAAGTTAAATCAGGCTCTCCAGCAGACCCCTTAAAACCGGAACAGTTCAGAGAGGCTGATTCTTTGGTCTTTGACCCATTAAGAACTCTGATCAACTCTTCGTTTGTTACATCTATAATACCTACCAGATGGAAGCAGGCATGGGTGTCCCCTAATATTAAAAAACCTACCTTGGACCCCACTAGGCCGGAGAATTTTAGACCCATCTCCTTGCTACCCTGGCCCGCGAAGGTTGCGGAGTCCTATGTCAATGCCGTTCTGACTCAGCATCTCCGGTCTCATAACATTCTGGATGTTTCCCAGCACGGATTTCGTGCTGGACACAGCACGGAAACTGCTCTTCTTAGTGTGACAGAACATCTCCGGGCCATTTTGGATTCCGGGCAGACGGCAGCACTGATCTTATTAGATCTCAGTGCTGCCTTCGATAGGGTGTCACATGAGGTTCTGCTACACAGATTGGAGACGGCAGGGGTTGTGGGACAAGCCCTGGCATGGTTCAAAGCTTTTTTGACCGGTAGATATTTTCGGGTTTCCATCCCGCCGTTTCTCTCTAAAGAATGTGGCATCGAGCAAGGCGTGCCCCAGGGCTCCGCGCTCAGCCTGACACTTTTTAATCTGTATGTCCAGCCTCTAGCGGAGGTCGCCGAACGATGGGACCTGTCCATAGTCTCATACGCGGAAGACACTCAGCTGGTGGTGATGCTGAGTCACGAAGCTGGGGCAAAAGCGCACAACTTCAAACAGGACCTTACTGCAGTAACAGCATGGATGACGGCTAATTATCTTCAGCTTAATGCTGACAAGACGGAGGTGCTGGTAGTCGGCAAAAACGCTGCAGCATGGGGTGAGGAATGGTGGGCAGACATTCTTGGCAACCCTCCAGAACCTAAAAACAAAGTTAAAAACCTAGGAGTCTGGTTTTACTCCTCATTAAGTTTTGTTGCCCACACAAAGAAAGTTGCAGCCACGTGTTTTGGAATCTTGCGGAATCTGAGGCCAATACTAAAATGGTTTGACCCTCCTACACGTCAGCTTGTGGTGCAGTCTACAATCCTTTCATGATTGGATTACGCAAGCTCTCTGTTTCTGGGAGTTAACCAGACGGAGAAGGCTCGTTTACAACGCGTCCAGAACGCAGCGGCACGTGCCTTGACTGGACTTCCCCGGTACAAATCAGTGACTAACACGCTCTCAAAGCTACACTGGCTTCCTATGGATAAGAGAATCCATTTCAAGACTTGCTTTTAAAATTCTGAAAATGGACTCACCCCCCATGCTCTGCTCCTTGATGACGAGGTACTCCCCTCGTAGAGCTCTTAGATTAGTGGGACAGTGTCTGGCTGTGATTCCTCGAGTAAAGTTAGCCCGGATGGGAGGGCGTTCTTTCCGCTATCTGGCTGCAAAACTCTGGAGCGCCCTAACATTGCAGATCCAGAGTTTAAATGACCTTTTGGCTTTTAGAAAGGCCATCAAGACTCACCTTTTCTGTCAGTAGCTGGTTGTGTTATGTTCTTTTATATTGGCTGCATATGCTTTCTCTCTTCTGATCAAGCGCCGGGACGCCCCTTTGCTGGGGCAGCCGCGCACTATATAAGAAAGTGTAACATAATATAACATAAGACCAGAATACATAGCTGTGCCCAACAATCCACACTGAAAGCATCTTGACGGAATCTCTGTAGGTAATGAAAAGATATATGTAGCTGGGGTAGTTAGTTGGTAGAATGAGAGATATCTAAAATGGTGGAGAAGATGTTGTTTTTAAGAAAGTAGGGATTTGATTGGCTGTTTAAGAAGATTATACATTAAAAAATTAGGGTGCATTTTACTTTGTTTAAAAAGCATGTTTCTTATTGGTTAGTAAAACAATTTTTAAAAGGTACAACTGAAAGGATAAGGGCCTGTTTTGCAAAAGCAACCACACTTGCAGTTCTTATTTGCAACATTATGTGGTGAACTTGTGACCTGATATTTAAGTTGAATGTTGCATGACCTGTTGCTATGGAAACTTCCATTAAGCAGAAGGGGTTGAGATTTTTATTGTACGTAAAGTTTGTTTAAAAAACAGTTTGTACAGCAATATATATATTTTTAAGTCTGTTCAAAGATATAGTTGAATGATACTTCTTATTTTAAGATAGTTGGTTGAACATGCATTACAAATGTGTATTTTCAAAGATGTTCATGTAAGGTGTAGTTTATTAGGCATCATGTTTTCTACTTTCTACAAAGGTAGAGTTCAATGATACTGCATAATTATAGATATTTTTGTAAAATGTAGCACAACTGTGCTGTTTGAAAGATGATTATATAAAGTGTTAATAATTAAGTTTCTGTTATTAGTTCGACAGAAGGTCAATTTAAATGATGCCATAGGTTTTAAAAGAGAGTGGTGAAATAGGGTGTTGTTAATTTACTTCTTTGTGTAGTTTGAGTTGAGGTATAGTTGAATGATGCCACATAATTTTAAATTTAATGCTGCAGATGTATAATAAAAGTGTGGTTTTAGAAATGCTCCTAAAAGGTGTTGTTTATTAGTCTTCGTCCTAAAGTCTGGGACTCGCCCCTCCGACGTTGTTAAAAAATCTGCCTCCTTCTTGGTGATCCAACCATCCGTTTCTGCTGTTGACACAATTTCAAAGTTTTAATCTCTCAGGTCATCTGTTGGGTCCACTTCGAGGGGGATGTAGTTGACGACATTGCTCAGAAGACGTCGACACTCGGTTTCATAATCCCTTTTGTCGACGTCTTCTGAGCAATGTCGTCAACTACATCCCCCTCGAAGTGGACCCAACAGATGACCTGAGAGATTAAAACTGTGAAATTGTGTCAACAGCAGAAAGGGATGGTTGGATCACCAAGAAGGAGGCAGATTTTTTGACAACGTCGGAGGGGCGAGTCCCATATTTCTACATACTACCGAAAACACATAAGAATGTGTTACCTCTCCCCGGGAGACCGATTGTTTCCGGACTGGGCTCACTCCTGGAGCCCCTCCCACAATACTGTGATTTTTTTCTAAGACCAATTGTGCAATCCACCAATACCTATCTCAAGGACACAAAGAGTTTCCTCCATTTGCTCAGTACAATCACTTTGCCCAGTGACCCTTGTTTCCTTGTCTCGATGGATATCGAGAGTTTGTACACCTGCATTCCGCAGGTTGAGACCATCAAGGTAGTCAAGGAAGCACTAGACCGAGCGGTCTGGAGTTTCAACACCACCCGTGATTTCGTAGTTGACTGCGCTACCCTCGCCCTGAAACGCAATTTTTTCGAACATGATGGTAAGATCTATCTGCAAGCAACAGGGACGTCAATGGGCAGTACATTTGCCCCATCGGTGGCAGGGCTCTACGTGTTTGACTTTGAGTCAAAACACATACTGAATCCCATGAACCCATATGGCAATAACATCGCCGTATGGAGACGCTACATAGATGATGTGTTTATGATTTGGCGACGAGACCACACTAATTGAGTTCTTCTCTTGGGTCAACACTTGTGATGACCACCTGAGATTTACTCATGAACACTCCCACGACGAACTAACTTTTTTGGATGTTACCATCAGGAGGGAAGGCAATCGGCTTGAAACTAAAACCTTCTACAAGCCAACCGCAAAAAACAATTTACCACATTTCACCAGTTACCACCCCCGGGCACTGCGGGAAAATCTCCCGTATGGGCAGTATTTGAGGATACGGCGAAATTGTAGCAACCTGTCTACTTACAAACAACAAGCAACTGCACTGACCGCCAAATTGGAAAACAGAGGGTACCCGAAGGGGATAATAAACAAGAGCCAAAAGAGGGCTAGACACCAACAAAGGGATGCTCTTCTGGAAGATAACCCTCCGACAGAAAATGGTGAGATCCCTTTAACATGTGTGACAACTTTCAACCCGCTATCAAATGCAGTGAGCAAATGTATATCTAAAAATTGGAGGATCATCACCAGCAATAAGACACATTGGCAGAAGCCTCTTTTTTCGTATAAAAGGGCTACAAGTCTCAAGGACTCCCTGGTCCACACGCGACCAAGGGAAGAAAGAAATAACAACCAAACACCACCAGTCATAGGTCACCACCCTTGTGGCAATTGTAATATTTGCCACCTCACCTCACACACCAAGTTCCTTGACCTGACAGACGGCACACGCTGGGAGCAGCGCAGCCATACAAATTGTAATACCTCGAATGTCGCAAACATGATTACTTGTAGATGTAGACTACAATATGTGGGAATGACATCTAGACGCATAAAAATCAGAATATGTGAACACCGTAGCAACATACGCTGTAAGAAATCAACAATCAAATTGACATCGCATATTTTACAATCTAATCATACACCGAATGACCTGGAATGGACAATCCTTGAGCACTTGGATAGCGTTTCTGAGTCCACATGATTCGAGAAACAACAACGCTGGGTGTATCGTCTGGGCACTAATAAAACTGGCCTTAACAATGATATACCATGGGGCAGTGTGCTCCAGAGATAGATAGGTTCAGCTTCAGCTTCAGTTTTACAGCATTTCCATCTTGCCCGCTTGCCTGGATTCACCACCTGGTAGTACCAGCTTCTGAGCATCTTCCAAGTATCCCAGGATGTATAGAGACATACTTAACATCAGATGGGTAGACACAGGTCCTCACATATGAACACCCATTTGGGTTTTCATATATTCCCGCTGAGGTGACAGAGTGCTGGCCCACCCACTGGTCTGTATCTGTATTTGCGGTCTAAATTCCATTAGAATATGGGTTAGTTACACACCGATTTGGAATATTCACCTTCAATGCATGTTTTACGCCATTTGTGTACATTATTGCAGGACATCCGTGTTTCGGTAATAAAAAAAAAAAGGGGGTCCTAATTTAACTCATTGACATTTGCGCGTTTAAGTAGTTTTGGCCCCATGATTTTTTAGCAATCAGGTTGGGTCAACCCGAAATGCATTTGCATCCGAACCGGGATTCGAACCCTATCCCTTGTACACTTTTCCCGGGTCTGTCTAGCTTTAAAACGTAGGGCGCGTCACCAAGCCACATACGTCATCTACCCACGAGGGCCCCTGAACCAATCACGGAACGTTTGCATTTAAGCCGCTCCCTCCCCTTTCCCTGCACTCCCGGAAGACAGCAGCCGAGTGAGCAGGTATACAGAGGGGAGCCGCGGAGGTTAAAGTAAGTCCTTCTTGCAACTGTTTTCCCGAAACTTGATCTTTTTGATCATGTTTTTCTTGCTAACTCCTTGCGGTTTCGGTTTCCATCAGATTAACACCGCGTGAAGATGTCCCGCGCTGTCTGTTCCGAAGGGGCATGATTTTGCCTCTAAGGAGGTGGGTGCATTTACTTCCTTGTCAACTGCAACTATTTCTCCCTCTTTCTAGAAGGGGGTTTCCCTGTCAACCCATTGTTATCGACCTTAACCATTTGTGAATGTTAAAAACATACACATCTTTCTAAACACTGCATTTTTACCCTCACGTTTTACAATTGAGAAACGAATAGTACACTGCTCGCCATGATTTACTCTGCTAAGCAATTGCTTGATGCCCGTTGTACTACACGGACGGGAAATCAAGTTGATCCAGGTGTAACTAACCCCAGAGCCTGGGGCAACACCTCATATTTGGTGTGACACAAACTATGTCTGACGCCAAAGCCTGTACATACAGTGATCAATGCTAATAACTGCATCTGATTGAAGAAATTAACTGGTTAATTTCTCTCCATGTATGTTTTTTTGTCTGTCTTTTCTTCCTTTACAGGTTTTTTATATATCCCTACTGAAATTGTAGTGATTAAATCACGGAAACTATCCGGATTCTCAACACTGTATATATTTTTCACATTTCGAACCTCCTGGGAGGGTACGCCTTAGCGCGCGTACACCACCGGAGGACTTTTGCTTAGGTCCTGACGAATGCTGAGCTAATTGCAACTTACAGCAGAAACATGTTGACCAACTTTTGATCCTGACCAGGACTCCGGTTCCTTAACTCAGAACCTGCAGAGTCCGTCCACTTTGTTTTTACTCAATGCAGGCTGGCCATTATTAAAGATTTTTGTAAAGGCACAACCTTGCATTTTTTAATACACTTACACATTCACCTTTAGTCACCTCCTAATTTGGGCACTGTTGCACTCACCACATCCTGTTCCGCTGTAATCAGGCGCCGTAGCACGCTGGGGGGACACTCGGACACCCCAGCGGGGACCCAATGATGAAGCATGTCACCAACTAGTGGTGAGTGAGGGTCCTTCTAACAAGTAAGGGTCTTTCTCCTCCTTTCCAGCACTTGGTGATTATTAAGCCCACCAGGTTTCTTCCTCAGAGGAGGACCTACTGGGCGCACATAGGGAGACAGACATTTCCTTGCTAGGTGCATGCACGTGTGTGAGCATTGATCACATTTGCAGCACAAAGCGGGATAATATCACACCCCATTATTTTATTTTTGATATTATTTCAATCACAGTCACTCCTTTGTTGTTAATATATAATTAATTGGGGTACAGGAGTGCCTACTCATGCCCTCCTTCTCTTGTTGTTATTGATTACCTTTGGTTAATACAACATTCCTCCAATAAAGTGCAATAAAAAGGAAAACTTGATCGATAGAGCTAGTACAGTGACGAAAACCAGCTTGAAATGGGGATAAAATATTATGTTCCTCTACCCATGTCTGTACTTTGTTTTGGACTAATCGGCCTATGAGTTTTTGAGCTGAGTCTATAAGACTGATAGGCCTATAGTTATTTGGGACCGATTTATCGCCCTTTTTAAAAACCGGAATTATTTTAGCTCCTTTCCACGAAAATGGAATCAGAGCTCCCCTAGTTACTGAATTAGCTAGCATTTCAAAATACTGGCACCAAGACGGTCTAACACTTAAAAAGACATCAGCAGCGATGATGTTGCATATTTCGAGATTTAATGGTCAAGATGTAGCTCAAAAATAAACCATCACATCATACTCTTTCTGCTACATTACAGTTATTTAATTAACTAGATAGTATGTCATGACTCATGTATGTGTTCAGATGGTATTTATATATTTGTATGCATATTTACTGAATTATTGAGTGGTGCTTGACTGATTACAGGAGTGTAAAGGCAGTCAATATTTGATTTTATAACTACATGAGAAATGATTTACTGATTCTATATTGTGCAATCACCCAGTTAGTAGGCAAGCCCTACCCACGTATTCATGCAGTGACTCATGCACTAGCCATTCAGTCCCCTAACCACCTTCACAGTACTGATTTACTCCTCCAATTACACAGGTAGTACTCGTGCAATCCAGCAGTTACCCTGTCAATCTCTTTGTACTCCTCAAATCAACCAGCCAGCAGCATGTCCTTATCTAATCCCTACATCAAAACCCAAGCACTTAAAAATTCACCATGCTATCAACTAGCAGAACTCTAAGTATCCAGTCACTATCCATGTACTTGTACAATGACTCAGGCATTAAGATATGCAGTGCTACAATGAAATGTGAACTATCCATGCTGTCCCCTAACTACCTTCACAGTACTGATTCAATCCTCTAATCATCCAGCTAGTACCATGTCCTTATCCTATCACTGCACCTAAAATCAAGCACTTATAAATTCATGCTGCTGTCAACTTGCAGCACTCTAAGAATCCCGTCACTATCCATGTACATGTACAATGACTCAGGGATTTAGACAGGCAGTGCTAAAATCAAATGTGCACTATCCATGCTGTCCCCTAACCACCTTCACAGTACTGATTCACTCCTTCAATTACCCAGGTAGTACCCATGCAGTCCAGCAATCACACTGTCACTCTCTGTGCACTCCTCTGATCATCCAGACAGTACCATGTCCTTATCTAATAACGGGTGCCAAAACCCAAGCACTTTTAAATTCACCATGCTGTCAACTTGTAGCACTCCAAGTATCCAGTCACTATCCATGTACTAGTACAATGACTCAGGCATTAAGACATGTAATGCTAAAATCAAATGTGCACTATCCATGCTGTCCCCTAACTACCTTCACAGTACTGATTCACTCCTCTAATCATTCAGCCAGTACCATGTCCTTATCCTATCACTGCACCTAAAATCAAGCACTTTTAAATTCACCCTGCTGTCAACTTGCAGCACTCTAAGAATCCCGTCACTATTCATGTACGTGTACAATGACTCAGGGATTTAGACAGGCAGTGCTAAAATCAAATGTGTACTATCCATGCAGTCCCCTAACCACCTACACACTACTGATTCACTCCTCCAATTAACCAGGTAGTACCCATGCAGTCAAGCAATCACACTGTCACTCCCTGTGCACTCCTCTAATCATCCAGCCAGTACCATGTCCTTATCCTATCTCTGCACAAAAAATCAAGCACTTATAAAATCGCCATGCTGTCAACTTGCAGCACTCTAAGTATCCAGTCACTATCCATGAACTTGTACAGTGACTCAGGCATTAAGACATGCAGTGCTACAATCAAATGTGCACTATCCATGCTGTCCCCTAACCACCTTCACAGTAATATTCACTCCTCCAATTACCCAGGTAGTACTCTTACGGTCCAGCAATCACACTGTCACTCTCTGTGCACTTCTCTAATCATCCAGTTAGTACCATGTCCTTATCTAATCACTGTGACAAAACCCAAGTGTAGAAGAGTAGGGTCTGCTATCCTATGGTCACCCCAAATTTTTGCTTTTTGCTTCATTGGTTTCTGACTTAATGTGGCTGTGGGCCTGCTAATCAGACCCACAGCCTGCCGTTCTCTCTCTAAATTAATGCCAATGCACTCCAGGTGCATTACCAATGGGAACTGGTTCACCTTACAGGCCCCTGTAACAGTGTACCCTAGGTACCCAGGCCATAGGTGTAGCATAGGCCTACCAGGGCTGCAGCATGTATTGTGCCACCCCTGGCCTGGCCTCCATATTTGACACAACTGGCTGATCACTCAGCTGGGGTAAGTTGGTGTAATCACCTCTTACTTAGGTATAGTATATCTATATCTAACCTATATGGATACATGGTAACCTATAAGTCACTCCTATGGCAGGCCTTAACAATCCTGGAGGCAGAGTGCTTGGTTTCATGTGAGATGGCGCTCTGGCATGAGCTGAGCCTGTCTGCAGCTTTCAGAACCACGTCCTTCAGCTGTTTCATGATATTACCATACAATGTACTCTTAAGTGCATTATGAACCTCGCGGTTAAATGCTATCTTTGGTTTGGCTTTATCGAAACATGTCGACTAAGGTGTCATACGAATTGGAATACTACCCACTCGCCAGTTCTGGCAACGGGGGTAGCATTCCACCCTTCTAAAGGGACACGACATGTACATAACCTGAAACCCAAGTAAAGTTAAATATGAGCCTCAGCATCACAAAATGGATGCTGCCACCACAGACACAAGTCTGAGCTCCTGCTGCTGGGAGTCCTTCCAGCTTGGGAGGCTTGGACAAAGGGTTTCCTGTCAGGAGAGGTGCTTGCACCACTCCAGACCGGATTTTGTGTAGTGGGTTGGGGAGGGCTGAAAAGAATGAGACATGCCTGGGGCACACAAGGTGTCACTGTGCATATGCCAGTTCAAACCGGTCCTGGGGCTCTCCAGCCCCAGTCCTGGCGCGAAACTGGACAAAGGAAAGGGGGTGTAACCACCCCCATTCCTGGTCCCACCCAGAGGAGGGACCTAGTAGATGATCCGGCCCCTAGATTTGGTTTAAGAGTAGGAGCTGTGTCCTAAGACTTCAGATCATCCTGAACTCGACTTGAAACTAAGAAGAAAACTGGACTTTGACATTCTGCTGCACAGAAGACTGAAGAGCATCTCCCTTGTTGCCAAGGAGTGACCACCCTGTGAATACAGGCACAATCCAGCAACTCAACATCTGCTTTGCCGCCACCTCCCGCCTCCCGCCAGAGCCCAGAGCCCAACAAGACCTGGATTCCCAGACATCTCACAGCCGGATCCACAGTCCCTGAAAAGAAGAGACCCGTGGAGGCATCGAGAGACGTGGGTCCGGCCATCTTGAAAGACCCTCGAGAAGCTGACTGCGCAGCACCCGAGGTACCCTCAATGCTGTGCTTTGGAGTTTGAGAAGCCCGACCACCGAGCAGCATCTGCACCGAAGATCAGCCCCCCAGCATCTCCACAATCTGCGTGGGGCCCTTTTGCATTTTGCCACTCGACACGTCATCCCGGTTACTGGCCCATTGGCTAGTGGCCATCTTTGCAACAAAATCGACAATCAACACCACTGGTCTGGTTGCTCCAGACTGGCCCTCGCTCCTGTAAAAAGGAACAGCCCCTCTGACCTTGCTGGTCAGAGCAACAGCTTTCTTCACTTCCTGTGTGACTTGCTTTTGCAAAGGCCTGTTTCCTTCAATCAAGTTGCCGACACCACCATCAGCGAGAAGCTGCGTTGGTCAGCTCGTGATAGACTCCTGGACATTGCTGACCTCTTCGTGTCCACGTGGCTGCATAGACAAGCTTCCCTTCTTCACCTGTTGGCACCCGACATCGCCTGGTTCCCTCCTGGTTCCACGGTAGTCACTGGCTAGTGACATTGAACATTGTCCCCTCTGCTTTCAGGTCCTCACATCTTCAGATCCATCCTTGGATCCACCGGAACTCTTCTCGACTGGCTGCCGGCAGCATCTTCATCTTCAGGCTCCATTGAACCGCACAACAAAACCCGACGCACTTTGAACCCTATGCAAGCGCTTCATGTGGGTGAGGTAACACTGGCACTCCGGTGCTCCTGTTGAGAGAAACATCTCTAGTGTCTAGGTTTTAAGTTGTTAGGTTCTGGTCCATCCGGAAGGTTCCCTTTGCAGTAACTTTGTACTTTTTACGCACCCATTGAAAGTCTATGGGCGCCCGCGCATAACTTCAAGCACTGCACACGCATCCCGTGGGCCTCCTGGTAACTAACTATTGCTAGGTCCTCCAAGTCCCAGCGATTCCCAAGGCCCTAGGCCTTCTTCCTTTTAGATACGTGGTCCTTATACCACTATTTTAGTATATGGTTTTAGGGGCCACCAGGGCCTATCCATATTGTGCAACTTTTGTGTATTTAAACCCTGTTTTGTTTTATTGAATTTGCTTCTGTGATCATAAAGAGTATAGGGGCTACTTGTAGTAAATAAATATATATATATTTTCAATATATATCTGTGTGGTGTCCTTTCATTTGGTATTCAAGGGGAGTGTATATGGTAAAACAGCTTGCTTCACATGCCTTAACAGAGTTTAGCCTAAGCCTGCTTTGTCCATGCTACCATTAGGATAGCTGGTCTATAAGGTTGACTTACAACCAATCATCATAAGGGTTGCTTGGCATGGTACAAGGTGATCACTAGAACTAGTGAGCATCATATACCAGGCCAACTTCTCACATTGGTGAGCAGCGGTTGGGATTTGAGCTTGCCGTTGTTTTACCATTACAGTCTTTGAAAATATCATTTGAAAGATCATACAGGTACCTGCTAGGTACATATAAAACAAGACTAGTATACTTAAGTTCTACTGAACTTAGTTGTTGTAGAGGATAGGGAGTAGCACACCCTGACTACAACTACTAGATAGGTTTAGTAGGTAAACACCAGAGTAGGTAGATTGCAACATATCCACCCAAAATAGAGCAATGTCTGGATCAGAGGGGTCCACTGGACCTGTCCCTTTTGAGAGTGACCCTCCAAAGGCACCATCCAAATTTGCTTTGTTAAACTTTAAAGAAATGAGGCAGCTGTGTACCTTTAGACGTCTCAAGACGGGTCAGAACCCTACCACAGCACACCTCAGAGAGCTTCTAGACCAGTCTGAAGCTCTAAAGACCTCCAATCCTGACCCCAAAGGGTCTGGAGAAGGAGGCTCTCCCTCTGAAGATGATAACACTGATGCCCCTGTCCCAGTCATCCAGATAGATGAGGAAAACCAGAACACTGGGAATACTCAGCCTGAGGATGAGGAGGAGGAAGAGGAGGAAGAAGAAAGTGATTCTGATGATGAGAGACTTAGTCAGGTAGCAGTCAGGAGACTTAGCCAGGCTAAATTAAGCCAATTTGGGACTGAGTCAGGGTTAAACCCACTTAGACCCCCAAGTGGACTTAACCAGGAGTCTAGGAGGAGAAGGAATCACTCAGGTGAATCTGACACTTCCCATGCTTCTAGAGTTTCTCATGGTCACTCCAGAAGAAGAATGACAACCCCTCAGAGGAAGGAACATGAGGCCAACATGAGAGAGGCTGAGCTTAGGATCCAGAAGAGAGAGCTTGAAGTAGCCCTGATCCAAGAGAAGCTTGCTAAAGCAAGACAGCCTAGAGAGAGTGAATTCGGATCCACTGGTGGCAGCACTATCCCTAAGGATAAAGACAGGTCCTATGACAATAGAAACCTGAGTAAGATTGTGCCCCCCTACAAAGCTGGGGTGACATCCACAAATGGATAACTGCACTTGAGAGAGCCTGCAGAGTACAGCAGATCCCTCAGGAGCAGTGGGCAGCAATCTTGTGGCTCTCCTTTGAAGGTAGAGGCCGAGACAGACTCCTCACAGTTAGTGATGGGGATTCTAGAAACTACCTGGTCCTGAAGAGTGCTCTGATAGATGGGTTAGGCTTAACCACTGAACAGTACAGGTTAATGTTCAGAGAAACCCAGAAGACACAGACTCAGGACTGGTCTGAATTTGTTGAATGTGCCACTAAGGCTCTGGAGGGCTGGTTGCTGGGAAGTAAGGTTACAGACTATGAAGGATTGTACAATTTACTTATGAGAGAACAAATTTTAAATAATTGTCAGGACCAGGAGTTGCATCAGCACCTGCTTGACTCAGATCTGACCTCTCCCCAAGAATTGGGAAAGAGGGCAGACAAATGGGTTAGAACCAGGTTTAAGCAAAAGAACCAGAACCAGAACCAGGGTGGTGACCAAAAGAAGGCAGACCAGAAGGGTGGGGAGCAGAAAGCTAAAGACCAGAAGTCTTCAACAGGGCCCCAAACTAATACTGAGGGTGGGTCCCAAACTTCCAAGAAGAAGAAGAAAGAAGGTCAAAGGAAACCCTGGTGTAGTACCTGTAAAAACACCTCTCACTGGACCAGTGAGTGTAAAAAGGGTGGAGCCCCCAACACTGGAGCCCCTAAGGCACCTGCACCCAATAGTACAGTCAGCAGTGTTGGTCCACAAACTAAGGGGGTAGTGGGTATCACCTTGGGAACTGAGGGAGAGTCTGGCCTAGTCAGAACCCCTACACAGGCTGTTCTGATTTGTGATGTGGACATAGATTTGTCCACTACTGTGAGTCGCAGTAATCTGGGCAAGTATAGACAGACACCTTTGATTAACGAAAAAGTGGCTCAAGCATACAGGGACATATGTGCCAGTGTCACCATGGTGACACCTAGCTTTGTGGACCCTGGACAATACATACCAGGTGATAATTACCTGGTGACCAATGCCAGCAATCTCACTACTACACATAGTGTGGCAATTGTTAATTTCTCCTGGGGAGGGGTAACTGGCCTAAAAAGAGTTGTGGTTAGTGCAGATCTCCCAGTTGAATGTTTGTTGGGCAATGACCTGGAGAGCTCTCTATGGTCAGAAGTAGAGTACAGGACTCATGCAGAGATGTTAGGGATATCATCACAGTTCCTCGTTGTGACCAGGTCACAGGCCAAAAACTGCCTCTCTGAACCTCAGGTCTTGGATCCAGGAACAATGGACCAAGCACCTACCAAGAAGAAGAACAGGAGGGTTAAGGCAGTGCCTTCCCACCTGCCTACAAGTGAGGATCAGCCTTCCCAGGAAGATGATCTTGAGACCCCTGAAGGAACTGTCCCTGAAGAACTTGAACCTGAACAGGTTGAGTTTCTGGGGACAGGGGGACCTTCTAGGGCAGACTTGGGGCAGGCTCAGTTAACCTGTCCTTCTCTTGGTCCCATCAGACAGCAGGCTGCTGCTGAGGCTGCTGGGAATGCTCAAGGTACCCATAAAGGATGATGGGCTCCTTTATTCAGAGGGTAGAGACCCCAAACCTAGTACAACCAGGAGGTTGGTTATACCTCTGCAATTTAGGGGCTTCCTTCTAACCTTGGCCCGTGATATTCCTTTAGCAGGACACCTAGGCCAGAACAAGACTTGGGACAACTTGTCCCTCACTTTCACTGGTCTCACATATCTGAAGATACCAAGGAGTTTTGTCGCTCCTGTGTAACCTGCCAAGCCAGTGGCAAAGCAGGTGGCACCAGAAAGGCCCCCCTGATACCACTACCTGTGGTGGGGGTTCCCTTTGAAAGAGTGGGGATTGATATTGTAGGTCCAATGGATCCCCCTATAGCATCTGGGCACAGATTCGTACTGGTGGTGGTGGACCATGTCACCAGGTACCCAGAGGCAATTCCCCTTAGGACCACAACAGCTCCTGTTGTGGCCAGGGCCTTACTTGGAGTTTTCTCCAGAGTGGGGTTTCCTAAGGAGGTAGTATCTGATAGAGGTGCAAACTTCATGTCAGGATACTTGACAGCTATGTGGAAGGAATGTGGTGTCAACTACAAGTTCACCACTCCTTATCTTCCACAATGTAATGGGCTTGTTGAAAGGTTCAACAAGACCCTGAAGGGTATGATCAAAGGATTACCTGAAAAGCTCAGGCGGAGATGGGACATCCTTCTACCCTGCCTTCTGTTTGCTTACAGAGAGGTCCCACAAAAGGGGGTTGGCTTCAGCCCCTTTGAATTGTTGTTTGGGCACCCTGTAAGAGGACCTCCTATGTCTAGTAAGGGAAGGAGGGGATTACCTCTCAGAAAGCCCAAGCAAGACATAGAGGACTATGTACTTGGTCTCCGCTCCAGGATGGCTGAGTATATGGAGAAGGCATCCAAAAACCTTGAGGCCAGCCAAGAATTACAAAAAGCTTGGCACGACCAAAAGGCTGTCTTGACTGAGTACCAGCCTGGACAGAAAGTATGGGTGTTGGAGCCAGTGGCCCCAGCAGCACTCCAGGACAAATGGTCTGGACCCTATACCATTGTTGAAAAGAAGGGAGAGGTTACCTACTTGGTGGACCTAGGAACCCCCAGGAGCCCCCACAGGGTGTTCCATGTCAACAGATTGAAGGCATATGTTGACAGGGCAGACATGGGCTTGCTCATGGCTACAGATGAGGGGCAGGAGGAAGAGAGTGACCCTCTCCCAGACCTGTTGACTCAGAACCCTAAAGATGGCTGAGTTGATGGTGTGGCCTTGGATGGCAGCCTCACTGAACATCAGCAAAATGACTGCAGACAAGTTTTACAGTCATATAGACATATGTTCTCCTTGACACCCAGTCAGACTAATTGGTGTACCTATGTGGTGGACACTGGTGACAGTCTTCCTGTGAAGAACAAGATTTACAGGCAACCTGACTGGGGCAACCTGACTGGGGACTGTATAAAGACTGAGGTGCAAAATATGCTGGAATTAGGTGTTATTGAGCCTTTAGAGAGCCCCTGGGCTAGCCCAGTAGTTCTGGTCCCCAAACCTCATACCAAAGATGGAAAGAGAGAAATGAGGTTCTATGTGGACTACAGAGGACTCAATGCTGTCACCAGGACATATGCACTCCCTATTCCAAGGGCAGATGAGCTCATAGACAAATTGGCTTCTGCCAAATAGTTGAGCACATTTGATTTGACAGCTGTCTATTGGCAAATCAGGTTAGCTGAGGAATCCAAAGCCAAAACTGCTTTTTCTACCCCAAGAGGACATTACAAGTTTGTGGTGATGCCCTTTGGTTTAGAAAATGCACCTGCCACCTTCCAAAGGTTGGTGAATCAAGTCCTTACTGGGCTGGATGACTTTTGTGCAGCTTATCTTGACGATATTGCTGACTTCAGCTCCACCTGGGAGGATCACCTGGTCCACCTGAAGGAAGTGCTAGAGGCCCTGCAAAAGGCAGGCCTCACTATCAAGGCCACAAAGTGCCAGATAGGGCAGAGTAAAGTTGTGTACTTGGGCCACCTTTTAGGTGGAGGTCAGGTTCAACCACTGGAGAGTAAGATCCAGACCATCAAGGACTGGTCCCCTCCAACTACCCAGACTCAGGTCAGAGCTTTCTTGGGCCTGACTGGGTACTACAGGAAGTTTGTTAAGAACTATGGGTCCATTGTGACTCCTCTTAATGACCTGACATCCAAGAAGATGCCCAAAAAGGTTCAGTGGACAGTAAGCTGTCAGAAGGCATTTGATGACCTGAAGAAGGCCATGTGCTCTGCACCTATCCTGAAGAGTCCTGACTACTCAAGAGAGTTTATTGTCCAAACAGATGCTTCTGAGTTGGGAGTGGAAGTTGTGCTTTCACAACTTAATGTAGATGGTCAAGACCAGCCCATTGCTTTTATTAGCATAAGGCTGACCCCTAGAGAGAAACGTTGGTCAGCCATTGAGAGAGAGGCCTTTGCTGTGGTGTGGGCCCTGAAGCAGTTGAGACCATACTTATTTGGGACTCACTTCAAGATTCAGACCGACCATAAGCCCCTTCTTTTGGCTTAATCAGATGAAGGGTGAAAACCCCAAACTACTCAGGTGGTCCATTTCCCTACAGGGGATGGACTTTACAGTGGAGCACCGCCCAGGGACTGACCAAGGTAATGCAGATGGTCTCTCCAGGTACTGCCACTTAGAACATGAAGACACAACTGGTCAAGGTTAGTCTAATGTCGCTGCGTTTGGGGGGGGTTTGTGTAGGAGAGTAGGGTCTGCTATCCTATGGTCACCCCAAATTTTTGCTTTTTGCTTCACTGGTTTCTGACTTAATGTGGCTGTGGGCCTGCTAATCAGACCCACAGCCTGCTGTTCTCTCTCTAAATTAATGCCAATGCACTCTAGGTGCATTACCAATTGGAACTGGTTCACCTTATAGGCCCCTGTAACAGTGTACCCAAGGTACCCAGGGCATAGGTGTAGCCAAGGCCTACCAGGGGCTGCAGCATGTATTGTGCCACCCCTGGCCTTGCCTAGCTATTTGACACAACTGGCTGATCACTCAGCTGGGGTAAGTTGGAGTAATCACCTCTTACTTAGGTATAGTATATCTATATCTAACCTATATGGACACATGGTAACCTATAAGTCACTCCTATGGCAGGCCTTAACAATCCTGGAGGCAGAGTGCTTGGTTTCATGTGAGATGGCGCTCTGGCATGAGCTGAGCCTGTCTGCAGCTTTCGGAACAACGTCCTTCAGCTGTTTCATGATATTGCCATACCATATACTCTTAAGTGCATTATGAACCTCGCGGTTAAATGCTATCTTTGGTTTGGCTTTATCGAAACATGTCGAGTAAGGTGTCATATGAATTGGAATACTACCCCCTCGCCAGTTCTGGCGACGGGGGTAGCATTCCACCCTTCTAGAGGGACACGACATGTACATAACGTGAAACCCGGGTAAAGTTAAACATGAGCCTCAGCATCACAAAATGGATGCTGCCACCACAGACACAAGTCTGACCTCCTGCTGCTGGGAGTCCTTCCAGCTTGGGAGGCTTGGACAAAGGGTTTCCTGTCAGGGAAGGTGCTTGCACCACTCCAGACAGGATTTTGTGTAGTGGGTTGGGGAGGGCTGAAAAGAATGAGACATCCCTGGGGCGCACAAGGTGTCACTGTGCATATGCCAGTTCAAACCGGTCCTGGGGCTCTCCAGCCTCAGTCTTGGCGTGAAACTGGACAAAGGAAAGGGGGTGTAACCACCCCCCTTCCTGGTCCCACCCAGAGGAGGGACCTAGTAGATGATCCGGCCCCTAGATTTGGTTTAAGAGTAGGAGCTGTGTCCTAAGACTTCAGATCATCCTGAACTCGACTTGAAACTAAGAAGAAAACTGGACTTTGACATTCTGCTGCACAGAAGACTGAAGAGCATCTCCCTTGTGGCCAAGGAGTGACCACCCTGTGAATACAGGCACCATCCAGTGTAGCAGGGTTTCTGTTCTCCCACAGAACTGTGCACAGAGGATTGGAACCTCAGCGAATTAGGGTGACCCAAAACTCACCTTAGTACCCAACAAACCCCTTACCGAGCTAGCTACAGTGTCTCATTGGTCATAATAAACTCCCAATGTTTAGACAAACCAGAACATGAGCTTACAATACCTCAGGTTACGTGGAACACATGAGCACTCTTTCGTTATACAATCATTACAAACCAGAACATGGAGTAAAGAAGAACACGTGAGCATTTGAAATGTTTATTTACTAATGCCGTCTTCTCAGGCGCAGTATCTTAGATAATACAAGTAAACATATTATCAGAAGCAAAGTTACCAGCATAGTTACTAGTCCATAGAAAGCAAACGGTGACAGCATGCTAACATGCTGTAATGAATAAGAGTTAACAACACTTATTTCTCACCCTCCCTAACACACATATTATATTATTAGCTAAGAAAGTCTCTTTGGGTTGAATTAGGGCGGCCCCATACCTCAGTGTCCTAAAATGAAGGGATCACATCAGCATACACCAGCTCTCTCTGCATGCGAACAGCATCAAGTGTGTTTGTGTGCCTCAAGCAAAGCAATATATAAGCCCGCCTCAAGCCCAAAGTTGGCAGTAGCTGCACTTATGTTATGTCTATGAAGGCGCGAAGATCAGACCTCATAACAATTCTGTATCGTGTTGTTCCTGAAGCTTCAGCACTCTCTGTACATACATAGTTTATTAAGCAAAGCTGATATCAGAGTAATAACATATTATTCTCATGTAAACCACAACGAACTACTAGGTTGAAAGCTAAATCAACAATTAAGTGTCGTGTGCAGAAGCAGTAAAAGGAAAAATGGTGTTTAAACATTTAATGAGCCTATGTTAACTTAACACATTATAAAGATATACAGTAGCTATATGACACCCCCCCATGATCCGAGGACGGATAAGATAAGATAAGATAAGTGCAACTTCATGAAAGCAGAGTTCAAGAACTGTGAGCCATGAATGTACTGTTAAAAATTGAATATTTTGCTTAAGTCAATAGGTCTGGGAAATTAATCAGTGTACTAAAAATCGCAAAAATATGTAAGCTGAAAGTCAAGTGGCTGGAATCAAACCATGGAAAAGTGTTTAAGACAAGACCGTATAAGCAAAATATGCAGCAACAGCCTCAAGCATGAAATCACCGTCTTCATCCGAAAACAGTTCAGCCATCCAATTTAAAAGCGGAAAAGAACATACGTGTTCCTCAAGTATCGGTGCCTCTATTACCATCAGAGGACGACTCGGTGGGTTCTCAAGAAAGCTCAGTTCCAAGAATTCATGCGCTGCTGCGAATACGTTCCAGGGACCCATTAGTCCATGCATCGCTGCCAAGGCCATAATCCTTTCGTCAGAACAAACCAACTCGTGAGTAGTGATAGGACTCATCAGCTGATTAAAATCGACGTCAGGAGAAACCGATCCGCAGAGACACAAATCAATGGCCCAATCAAAATCACAGCTCAGGCAGTGAAATACAGGCTGGACACAGGTGAAGTAGGAAAATCGGAACGATAATCCATATGCCGTGCTCAAAATCGCCAACGGCAGTGTGCCAAAATATTCAAGCATCCGGTTGCGAAACAGCGGCAACAGGGGCTGGGCGGGTTCTTCCACATGTTGGGCATCCATATTTAAGGAAGCAAAGAACAATTAGGACGCCTGCCGCTAGTGCCAGTAAAACCGGGAATCCACCAAACAGACTCGAAAAGATGGAATGAAAGAAACTAGGGATCACTCCAAATATTTTTTCAAATGAAGTCACAAGGCCGCAGCTAACTGTTTTGAAAAAATGCGCCAGCCCAGTTGTGGAGGACGCGTTAAAGATAGAATGTATCATTTCGCCAAAATGCAATGGTAAGTCAGTATTTAAAAGGGCCTGAACCTCCGTCCGGGTGTTGGCTATGTGAAGCACGAAAGTTCCCCGAGCCGAACTCAAGGCCACTTCTTTCTGGGACAATAGAGCCCTTAGTCTGCTCATGCCGTTGAACTGTGCTTTCAAGGTTGGGATGCGTGGCCAAATGGAAACCTCCCTATTTTCATGTGTGGGTGGGTACAGGACATTTCTGCAGCAAACGACACGCTCAGTTACGGTTACTACATAAGCTACACCTTTAATTAACCCGCAACAATCTTCATTATTTAAAAGTAAATAACTTCCGTTCCCCAATAAGGTAAAAGTCGGGGTGATCGCTGGGACAGGAGTTCCTTTCAAAACACATGCTAAGTTCGGTCTGTCCTGGTTGCAAGAGCCATGTAATTGTATGTGCCTACACATTAACGAGTGATCTGGAGTTTCTGTACATTCCTCCCCATTCAGATAAACTTCTTGGCCGTCTTTCAAACATCTATAAGTGAAAGGAAGGGACCATACTTCATGGAGAAATGTACTACCTAAAGGCTCATATCGACCTATGGCAACATATTTCATACAATTTGTAAATTTATACAAAGAAAAAGGTAAAGTTATCAAACCGTGGATAAGCCACGTTGCAGCGGAGGCTTCTGCCACAGAAAAAGGTAAGGACTCTAATCTCTCAATATGTAACATAGATACAGGCTGGACACAGGTGAAGTAGGAAAATCGGAACGATAATCCATATGCCGTGCTCAAAATCGCCAACGGCAGTGTGCCAAAATATTCAAGCATCCGGTTGCGAAACAGCAGCAACAGGGGCTGGGCGGGTTCTTCCACAATCAATCAATCAAAGACATTTGTAGAGCGCACTACTTACCCGGAGGGTCTCAAGGCGCTTGGGGGGGGGGGGGTGCTGCTACTGCTCGAACAGCCAGGTCTTGAGCTTCTTCCTGAAGGAGAGGTGGTCTTGGGTCAGTCGCAGGTCGGTCGGGAGGGAGTTCCAGGTCTTGGCGGCCAGGTAGGAGAAGGACCTTCCTCCTGTTGTCGCTCTTCGGATGCGGGGGACGGCGGCGAGGGCGTGGTTGGTCGATCGGAGGTGGCCTTTGGGGGCGTAGAAGTTGAGGCGGTTGTTGAGGTAGCTCGGGCCTTGGTCGTGTAGGGCTTTGTGTGCGTGGGTGAGGAGACGGAAGGTGATTCTCTTGTTGACGGGGAGCCAGTGCAGGTCTCTCAGATGTCCTGAGATGTGGCTGCGTCGGGGGATGTCGAGGATCAGTCTGGCTGAGGCGTTCTGGATCCGCTGGAGTCTCTTCTGGAGCTTGGCGGTGGTTCCGGCGTAGAGGGCGTTGCCGTAGTCCAGTCGGCTGGTGACGAGGGCCTGGGTGACCGTCTTCCTGGTCTCGGTTGGGATCCACCGGAAGATCTTCCGTAGCATGCGCAGGATGTTAAAGCAGGATGCGGAGACGGCGTTGACTTGTCTGGTCATGGAGAGGGAGGAGTCCAGGATGAAGCCCAGGTTGCGTGTGTGGTCTGTCGGTTTGGGTGCGGTGCCCAGGGCGGGGGGCCACCAGGAGTCGTGCCAGGCGGAGGGCGAGGAGCCCAGGATGAGGACTTCCGTCTTGTCTGAGTTCAGTTTCAGGCGGCTGGTCGTCATCCAGTCGGCTACTTCTTTCATCCCTTCGTGGAGGTCGGCTCTGGCGGCGGCGGGGTCGTTGGTCAGGGAGAGGATCAGCTGGGTGTTGTCGGTGTAGGAGATGATGTTGAGGTTGTGTTGGCGCGCGATGGCCGCGAGGGGGCTCATGTAGACGTTGAAGAGGGTGGGGCTCAGCGAGGATCCTTGAGGGACGCCGCAGATGACTTCGGTGGCCTCTGACTTGTACGGTGGTAGACGGACTCTCCGTGTTCTTCCGTCGAGGAAGGAGATGATCCATTCCAGTGCCTTCTCCTGGATTCCGACGTTGCTGAGGCGCTGCACTAGGGTGCGGTGGCAGACAGTGTCGAATGCCGCGGAGAGGTCTAGGAGGATGAGGGCCGCTGTTTCTCCGTTGTCCATCAGGGCTCGGATGTCATCGGTGACAGCGATGAGGGCGGTCTCGGTGCTGTGGTTGGCATGGAAGCCAGACTGTGAGGGGTCAAGGGATCCATTCGTCTCGAGGAAGGCGGCCAGCTGTTTGTTGACGGTTTTCTCGATAGCTTTGGCTGGAAACGGGAGGAGCGAGATGGGGTGGTAATTCTTGAGTTCGGTGGGGTCCGCTGTAGGTTTCTTGAGTAGGGCGCTGAGTTCGGCGTGCTTCCAGCTCTCCGGGAAGGTGGCGGTGTCGAAGGATGTGTTGATGATGTCCCGCAGGTGGGGTGCGATGACAGCGTCGGCCTTGTTGAAGACGTGGTGAGGGCAGGGGTCGGATGGGGATCCGGAGTGGATGGAGTTCATCATGCGGACGGTGTCTTCGGTGCTGATCGGAGTCCAGGCGCGGAGGGTGGTGGTGGGGGGCGGTGGTTTGGTCGTGGCGTGCGTCGGTTGAGTGCTGAAGCTGTTGTGTATGTCCGCGATCTTGTTGTGGAAGTAGGAGGCGAGGGAGTTGCAGAGGTCTTGCGACGGGGTGATGTCGTTGTTTCCGGCGTTGGGGTTAGAGAGCTCTTTCACGATGTTGAAGAGTTCCTTGCAGTTGTGTGCGTTGATGTCCAGCCGGTCCTTGAATGCAGTTTTCTTGGTGGCGCGGATCAGTTGGTGGTGCTTCCGGGTGGCAAGCTTGAGGGTGGTCATGTTGTCCGGTGTTGGTTCCCTTCTCCAGGCTTTCTCGAGGGCTCGGCAGTTCTTCTTGGAGCTCTTGAGTTCGTCGGTGAACCATGGGGCCTACTTGCTGCCGGGTCTGCTGGGCGGGGTCCTCAGTGGGGCGAGTTCGTCCGCGCAGTTGGTGATCCACTTCGTGAGGTTGTCGGCGGCCTGGCTGGGGTTCGCTGAGCTGGCGGGAGGGTGCTGGCTCAGGTAAGCGGCGAGCTGGTCGGCTGTGATCTTGTTCCAGCTTCTTCGCGCAACCTGTTGCTGGTGGTGGTGGATCGTCGTTCTTTTGAAGGTGAAGTGGACGCAGCTGTGGTCCGTCCAGTGGAGTCCGGTGGCGTGGTTGAAGGTGATGTCTTTGCTGGATGAGAAGACGGCGTCGAGTGTGTGTCCGGCGAGGTGGGTGGGGGTGGACACCAGCTGCTTGAGACCGAGGTTGGCGAGGTTGTCGAGCAGGGTGATGGTGTTGCGGTCGTTGCTGTTCTCCAGGTGGAAGTTGATGTCCCCCAGGAGGATGTAGTCAGCGGAGGGGAGGGCATGCGGGCTGATGAAGTCGGCGATGTCCTCGCTGAATTGTGTGCGTGGTCCCGGGGGTCGGTAGATCAGGGTGCCTCTGAGGGTGGTTTTGGGGTCCGTGTTGATCTGGAAGTGCAGGTGTTCGGCGGTTGTCAGGGTGTCGTCGGTGTTGGTCTTGATGCGGATGGTGTCCCTGTAGATGATGGCGATGTTGGGCATCCATATTTAAGGAAGCAAAGAACAATTAGGACGCCTGCCGCTAGTGCCAGTAAAACCGGGAATCCACCAAACAGACTTGAAAAGATGGAATGAAAGAAACTAGGGATCACTCCAAATATTTTTTCAAATGAAGTCACAAGGCCGCTGCTAACTGTTTTGAAAAAATGCGCCAGCCCAGTTGTGGAGGACGCGTTAAAGATAGAATGTATCATTTCACCAAAATGCAACGGTAAATCAGTATTTAAAAGGGCCTGAACCTCCGTCCAGGTGTTGGCTATGTGAAGCACGAAAGTTTCCCGAGCCGAACTCAAGGCCACTTCTTTCTGGGACAATAGAGCCCTTAGTCTGCTCATGCCGTTGAACTGTGCTTTCAAGGTTGGGATGCGTGGCCAAATGGAAACCTCCCTATTTTCATGTGTGGGTGGGTACAGGACATTTCTGCAGCAAACGACACGCTCAGTTACGGTTACTACATAAGCTACACCTTTAATTAACCCGCAACAATCTTCATTATTTAAAAGTAAATAACTTCCGTTCCCTGATAAGGTAAAAGTCGGGGTGATCGCTGGGACAGGAGTTCCTTTCAAAACACATGCTAAGTTCGGTCTGTCCTGGTTGCAAGAGCCATGTAATTGTATGTGCCTAAACATTAACGAGTGATCTGGAGTTTCTGTACATTCCTCCCCATTCAGATAAACTTCTTGGCCGTCTTTCAAACATCTATAAGTGAAAGGAAGGGACCATACTTCATGGAGAAATGTACTACCTAAAGGCTCATATCGACCTATGGCAACATATTTCATACAATTTGTAAATTTATACAAAGCAAAAGGTAAAGTTATCAAACCGTGGATAAGCCACGTTGCAGCGGAGGCTTCTGCCACAGAAAAAGGTAAGGACTCTAATCTCTCAATATGTAACATAGAAAAAGAAGCATCTCGCATAGAAAGCAAGCGCTGCTTGTCAGTTAAATTTAAGGGTGCAAAGAGAGAAGAAACATTCATGTAGGTCCATGGCACCTTGCCAGATTTAAGCGTTTGAAGGGTCCATGCAAATTGCATGATAGAACGTAATTGATTCTGACCATGGTACAACACAGAAACTTCATCATGCACAATATCCACTACAGAAGACACAATGTTATCTAAAGTGTAAATGCGGGAAGAAAGCGTATTAATACTATTGTCAACTACAGCAAGCACTTTCTCTAGATTTGCTTGATCTATAGCTCTAAGTCGTGTCGCTGCCTCAATCTGTGAGGTCTTCCAGATTTCATTGTAAATAGCATATATCCATCTTTTTGATCTACCACTAGCCGGGCCTTTTATGAAATCATTTAAATCCACATCATCATTCAGCTTTGCAAGATGTAATTTTACTGCAGACAATTTAGAATGTTTCAGCCAACTCTGACACAATTCACCGACAGAGTAAGTTGTGACAGAATGTTCAGTTTCAAAACGTGGATCAGGTCTGACCTGTGTAAAGCCATCAGACAAACCCAGAAAACGGTGCTGGCATGAATCAGCACTCCTGTGCCACACCAGCCAACCTTTAGGGTCTATACTGGAAATGTTAAAGGATGAATTCAGCAATAGGGTCTGTAACTCCCTAATTGAAAACTGAGTATAATTACTCCAGCCAGAATATTCCTCTAACTCCGGGATAATAGGAAAATGTAGTTTTTTAGAAGTAGCCAATCCAAAGCATGTTGTCTGTGAAATAGTGGAATTCTAAAACAACATTTGGTTCGGGATGAGACATGCACGGTGCAAAGCCTCAGTGCCTTGTACCTGCCAGATTTTCGAACCCCAAACTGATTTTAGGTCAATAGCTTCCTTCCATAATTCATAGCCGCCAACAGCCAGTTGATCTAGAAAGGACTTCGAGTACAATAATTTAGTATCGGTAAGTCTGACCTTGGACATAGGCTTCTGTGTCATTTTGAAATAAAAGGACTCGGGATTAGACTGATTGAAGTCAGTAAAATAAGTGTACTTTTTCAAAAAAGTACTAGAACTGCCTTGTCTAGGAGCTGGGCAATGTTCCCATTGTGTATAATTTACAGTAATCCTTCTGGATGTTGTTTTATGCAAGAAGTGATTGCCAAAATGCTGAAAGCAAAACAAATCACCATAATTAGCAGATTCTAAGTATTAATCCTCAGCATCAAAGGCAGCATAGTATTTCAAATCAGAAAACAAAGACTCTACGGCCTGAACATCCCAATTATCAGAACGTATGTTTTGTTTCACCACATCCCCCATATTAACTCTAAGCACATTAGGGACATTAACAACCTCAGTAGGCCCATGAATTTGAAATCTAACGGCATCCCACACTATCCCATCAAGGACAGGCCAAGCAGTGATGTTAACAAAAGTCAAGTCTCTTCTCAGTCTGTGTGCAGAATGCGATGAGGACAGGGGGGCCAATGTTCCATTGAGATGTCGAATGCATGTTCTTTCCTCGACATAGTGTCCATTTACCAACCGGAAGAAATCAAATCAAAGTGACATAAAAAGGTAAATTGAAAAAAGCACCAGCCAAATGTATGTCCAAGGGGGAATTAATTTTTTTTTTTAAATAAGCTGGCATAAACTGCAAAACGTGAGGGTTTCTTTGAGCCATTGGAAACAGTGTCAAAAGAAAAGCTGGATTCTGTGGCCAATCGTGCTTGCAAGTCAGACATGGACAAGTCAGTGGGGTAAGTATAGTCTAATTCATCATGGTCTGTACCGGGCAAAGTACTTAATAAAGGACTGGAAAATGCAGGTAATTCTATGGCCACCTCAGTTTCTCGATCAGAAGCAGTGGGCAAAACTGAATTTCTCACAATGGAAGGACAGGAAACAGCCGGTGTCATGCTAAGAGGAATCGGCCACTCTGTGTATCTTGACATTGTCAATTGAGATAAACCTGTTTTCCTTACGACCAGGAAGTGGTGGTAAAATGACTGTTCTTGTGCCCTTCACTCCAAGTACAGGAACCGGAGCTCGATAGGAAGGACCAAACTCTTTCTTGTTATCGATCTTCTCCCGAACCAGTTCTCCAACTTGGGGTAGCCAGCCGACTACCGGGAGCTGCAACGCAACATCCGACGTGGAGGGCAAATGTTCCTTCGCAAGACTATCTCTGGTCTTTTGTAGATTCTGTAAAACATTGCAATGTTCATCTGCGTCAAAGGAAGTGGCGCGAACCACACAGTCTAGACCGTCAAGGTCAGGGAACGTACATCTTGATGCCAAAGAGCATTTCGTATGGGGTCCGCCCACCCAGAGATCTTCTAGGGAGATTATTAAGAGCACGCTGCATGCCATAGAGGTGGGCTAGCCAGTTTCTGCCAGTGCCTATAACTCGAGCTCTCAAAGATTGCTTTAAATCACGGTTCATTCGCTCCACTACACTGTTACCCTCAGGTCTGTAGGGAGACGAAAACTTGACTTGGACCCCCATCGAATTCATGGCATCCTTATACGCCTTAGAGGCGAAAGCCGGACCCTGATCCGAATGGAAAGTACCACAGTCCGTGAATCAGCGCTGCGATGGGGTGGGGCCAGACCCACACAAAGCGTGTGCATGAATCAACTGCAACTAAGATGTACTTATAAGCAGTATCAGATGAAAAAGGACCGCAGTGATCTAAATAAACACAACCTAGTGGTTTATTAGAAATGTACAACTGTGTCTGTGGCGGACGCGCAGCAGTCGAAGGTTTAATCTGCTGGTAAATGTCACAAAGAAGGACATAATCACGCGTCTGTTTGTACAGTCCCCTCCACCAGAAACGTTGTTGTAATTGAGTTACAGTGGCTGAGACGCCCGCATGCGCAGACGCCACACCTTCATGAGCTGCTGTAATCAAGTCAGCCCTGCGATCCGAGTTGGGAATCAAGCGTTCTCCAACTTCAGGAATTTTCACAAAAGGAACCTTTTCGGGACTTAACCCCTTCCATGCTCATGACGGAACGGTTCCGTCATGAGCGTCGGTTGAGCTGTGCTCATGACGGAACCGTTCCGTCATGGTTCCATAAGCCCAATGGAACGTTCAGCACAGCGCGGAAATTCGCGCCGCGCTGAAGCGGTTAAGTGGTATGTGTACTTCGAAGGGAACCCCGTAGGATGTTTACTTCCCTTCTCAGTGGCAGCAATTGCCGCCAAGATGTCACTATCAATCTTACTTTTGGACCGTGTAACTGCTGCAACTAAGTATGTAGACACCGCTAATTTCGCTGCTTCATCAGCAAGCGAGTTACCGACAGCGTGAACTCCTAGACGCTGGTGGCCGAGAGTATGAATTACAAAAACAAGTGGCAATCGAGCTTTAAGCTCTGCCACTCGAACCCAGATCATCTTGTGTCTTATTGTGCTACCCTTGGAATCACAAAAATCATTCTGAATCCAAAAGAACAAATTTTCATTGTAAGACTGGACACAGTAGAAAGAATCACTTACAATAAGAGTAGTAACACTAGGATCTGCGTACTCCAACGCTAGTAAGAGAGCACGAAGCTCTGCCAATTGTGCGGTGCAATCACCCAGTGGCAATGTGTGCACTTCCCTGGAGATGAACTCATCGTTCAACATAGCACCGACCACAATGGCGCATGCGGAAACGTAGGCATGTTTAGAGCCATGCGCAACCTGCGCCGAACCATCAGTGTAAATGATACAATGGAAGTCCTTCAAAGGTCGCATAGCCAGAGGAGCAGGATGAACAAACTCATAGTGCAAGTACTCTTGCGACCGCAACGAGGCGTCAAAAATAAACGTGACATCTGTGGACGTCAAGGACGCAGCCCACTGAATCCACCGAGGGTGCAAAGCTTTTGAATTAGGTACACTGGCTTTCGTGACTGCCTCCAAATGAGGACAGGGTGTAACAACCAACATGCGTTTCCCCTGTGACAGAGCTCGTTCTTTAAGAATAGCCAACTGCACAGCTGTTAAAACCTTTTCCACAGTGGGAAACCGCATTTCAGCCGAAGTGTACAAGTGTGACTTGTAAGCAATAGGTACTGTGTCTCCTTCATTAAAAGTGAGGTACGTGAAACCCACCGTCCCCGGAATTATTCTTATCACCAGGTTGGTGTGGTTATCACGAGTCAGTAAGAATTTAGAAGCGAGCAGATCAGCCTGCAAGGACTGCAAGATGGCTGAGTGCTCAGGCAGCCAGCATGATTTAGAAAAAGTAGGTTGTATCAATGCATACAAAGGCTTGATACGCTGGGCATATTCCGGAACGTATGTCCTCCCGAAATTTAAAAAGCCCAGTGATGACTGTAATTTTTTCAGAGTTGTTGGAGCGCGCAACTGGGCGCATTTCTCCAAGAAGTGAGGAGCCAAACCTCTACCTTCATTGTTGAGCTCATAGCCCAGGAACAACACTGTGTACTCAGCAATGTGCGATTTTGCAAAGTTAAATTTGTAACCCATATCTGCAAAGGTACAAATAATCAAATTTACACGACACAGATGCTCCCAAATTTCGTCGTCTGTGAGATATATGTCATCCACGTACGAGCAAGCATCTGGGTCGATTCTCTCCAAAAGAGAGACAATGCGTGCGGTAAAAATACCAGGACTATTCTTATAGCCCATTGGGAGACGCCGGAATTGTTTTTGGACCCCAGCGCACATAAAACTGGTCCATTGGGAGCTTAAGCCCTCCAAACTGTGGGCATAAAAACCGTTGGAAATGTCAAGCGTTGTTTTAAAACGCTTACGCACAAGACTATCCACCAGGGCAGAGCCGTGAGTATTATGTACTGCACAGTTACGGCAATGCGAGTTTAAATGCCGGTAATCCAATACCAAACGATATGATCCGTCAGGCTTGGTCACAGTAAAAAGAGGATTATTCATCGGTGACACACGTTTCAATAACTCCCTGATATTCCAATTGTTCAAGGATGTCCGCGACGGAAGACTTTGCTTCACGCCGAAGGGGATATTGAGGTTGAGGCTGCGGCTGAGACCGCAACGGAATTTCGTGGCAAGGAGACAATTTATCCCAACCACATTGGTTACGGTACAGAGCCGGTGCAAGAGCCCGAGCCCACTCTTCTGCAAAATGCTGCGCATGCTCTTTCGAGACAGTTTTCGCGAAACTGGGGAGGATTACCTCCTCCCCTCGCGGCGCCGCGAGCACAAAAGGTGGGGGCCAGTCAGCCTCCGAAAGCAAAATATCATACGTAGAAGAAAGATTTTCCCAAAATACCCCTCTAACGGTACGTTGTATGTCACCTTCAATTAACAGGACAATTTCATAAAGTCTTTCAGGGGGAGCAAGTCTCGTATCGGCTGTTTCTATTACAACGTAGACATCAGTCGCTGTCACCCTCAGTAGTGGACGCAGCGCCTCTCTCACTATGGTATTCCCCGCCGCGCTGTCCTGCAAGGTCAGAGCCCACGTCAGATTCCGAAGCCGCGTTCTCACTATCTGTGGCATATCGATGCGCTGTTAAGGCTGCGACTTTCTTTTTCGCAAACTGCGGTCTCTTTTGCGTAGAATCCTCCTGCTTCCCTGCGCCTTCTGTCTGGCGGGGCTGGCCACGTCCTTGTTGGCCACCACGTCCCCTCCCGCCTCCTCCTCCACCGGTCTTCTGGGCCGATGAGTCCTGAAAGGAACGAGGAGAGCGTTGATCGGAAACCTGAAATCGATCAGGTGATTTAATCATCGCGCGGTTGCGCAAATCATAAACTTTCTCAGCCGGCGCAGGAACCTGTGGCGCAGGATAAGAATCCTGAGTCTGCTGTTGTTGCTTCCCCTGTTTCTGAGGCCAATTCTGTTTTTTGGACTTGGGTTGTACATCTGCCGCAGCAGATTGCACTTGTGGTTGTTTCTTCTCCTTAACTGCGAAGTACTTCAAACCCTTACTTGTGCGACCGATTGTTTTATAAGCGGCCACCACGATCTTCGCCAACTGTCGGGGTCTTTCGGCCTCTGGTATAACTGCCAAAGCGTTAGACACCTGAAAGTTCACTGCGTCTCCTTTAACATTGGAGAGAATGAGATCGCTTACAATCTCAAAAGAACCACACAGGCGCATACCCAATTCAACAGCCGCCTCCGGTCCGTGATCATCCTGAACACGGTTTATGATCGAAGGCAACTGTGTCATTGTAGGGGTGCCGAAGCACCTTGCATAAACTGCCGTAAAAGTTTTACCCCAGCTCTCACAGTCGACGAGTTCGGGAGCCAAATCCTGAGGTAAAGTAATCGTTAACATTCTATGTTTATCTGCAGGAGTAGAATTTGGAAACACAGCTTCCAGTTGGTCAAATTTCTCGGCAAGCCAAAAAGGAAAATCATCTTTATCATCGGGGCGTTGACCAAAAACCGAATTGACCATAACCGGATTAAGCCGTAAACCACCACGTTCCGTTTGAACGGTCGGACCCCCCGGGGGACCTCCCGGGAGATGTCGACCAATGTATTGCACTAATGCACGAATCACGGCAATCGAGACTACGTGTAGTCTACGAATATCCACTAGTGGACAAGCGCCGTGATTCGGGTGCGGGGTGAAGCCACCCAATGCAGGCCAATTCGTACCTGGAATGGATAGTGGACCTAACCTCGCAGCGGACAAAGAGTGGGGTAGGGCGCCATCAAACCAAACGCGATGCTGCCAATGATCAATAGGTATTTCCAGTGCCCTGTACGGTGTGTACTCAGCCGGTACAGGGGATGGAGTGTAGTGGAGGAACACTTGAGAATTCGCGTCCACCTCCGGAAATGTGACCCACGAGTAAAACAGCTCGAAAGGGTACGCCGGATCTGCACACACCACCAAAATCACAGCCATGCCTTCCAAAGGGACTTGGTAAGTTTGTAAATGGTTGCGCACCGCAATGCGACTATGCTGCGCAATGGCCACAGCCATGATATCACCGGAACTACTGAATAACAAAGAAAACTTTGTAGCACAACTGGGTAGTAAGTCAAGGAAACCGTTTTAGATAGATTCAAGCTTGAAAAGACCTATTTCAAAAATAGGTAGGTTTCACCGACACCACCGTTTTCCGGAAACGATAGTGAAGGGGTTAAGGTATGAACGATATACTACTCGAGTGTCATGATATAAGACCACCAACGTACGGGCGCCATGTAGCAGGGTTTCTGTTCTCCCACAGAACTGTGCACAGAGGATTGGAACCTCAGCGAATTAGGGTGACCCAAAACTCACCTTAGTACCCAACAAACCCCTTACCGAGCTAGCTACAGTGTCTCATTGGTCATAATAAACTCCCAATGTTTAGACAAACCAGAACATGAGCTTACAATACCTCAGGTTACGTGGAACACATGAGCACTCTTTCGTTATACAATCATTACAAACCAGAACATGGAGTAAAGAAGAACACGTGAGCATTTGAAATGTTTATTTACTAATGCCGTCTTCTCAGGCGCAGTATCTTAGATAATACAAGTAAACATATTATCAGAAGCAAAGTTACCAGCATAGTTACTAGTCCATAGAAAGCAAACGGTGACAGCATGCTAACATGCTGTAATGAATAAGAGTTAACAACACTTATTTCTCACCCTCCCTAACACACATATTATATTATTAGCTAAGAAGGTCTCTTTGGGTTGAATTAGGGTGGGCCCATACATCAGTGTCCTATAATGAAGGGATCACATCAGCATACACCAGCTCTCTCTGCATGCGAACAGCATCAAGTGTGTTTGTGTGCCTCAATCAAAGCAATATAAAAGCCCGCCTCAAGCCCAAAGTTGGCAGAAGCTGCACTTATGTTATGTCTATGAAGGCGCGAAGATCAGACCTCATAACAATTCTGTATTGTGTTGTTCCTGAAGCTTCAGCACTCTCTGTACAGACATAGTTTATTAAGCAAAGCTGATATCAGAGTAATAACATATTATTCTCATGTAAACTACAACGAACTACTAGGTTGAAAGCTAAATCAACAATTAAGTGTCGTGTGCAGAAGCAGCAAAAGGAAAAATGGCGTTTAAACATTTAATGAGCCTATGCTAACTTAACACATTATAAAGATATACAGTAGCTATATGACACCAGCAACTCGACGTCTGCTTTGCCACCACCTCCCACCGCCCGCCGGAGCCCAGAGCCCAACAAGACCTTGATTCCCAGACATCTCACAGCCCGATCCACAGTCCCTGAAAAGAAGAGACCCGTGGAGGCATCGAGAGACGTGGGACAGGCCATCTTGTAAGACCCCCAAGAAGCTGACTGCGCAGCACCCGAGGTACCCTCAATGCTGTGCTTTGAGGTTTAAAAAGCCATACCATCGCGCAGCATCTGCACCGAAGATCAGCCCCTCAGCATCTCCACGATCTGCGTGGGGCCCTTTTGCATTTTGCCACTCAACGCATCATCCCGGTTACTGGCCCGTTGGCTAGTGGCCATCTTGGCAATGAAATCGACAATCAACACAGCTGGACTGGTTGCTCAAGAATGGCCCTCGCTCCTGTAAAAAGGAGCAGCCCCTCTGACCTTGCTGGTCAGAGCAACAAGCTTTCTTCACTTCCTGCGTGACTTGCTTTTGCCAAGGCCTGTTTGCTTCAATCAAGTTGCCGACACCGCCATCAGCGAGAGCCTGCGTAGGACAGCTCGTGATCGACGCCTGGTTGTCGCTGACCTCTTGGTGTCCACGTGGCTGCAAAGACAAGCTTCCCTTCTTCACCTGTTGGCACCCGACATAGCCTGGTTCCCTCCTGGTTCCACAGTAGTCACTGGCTAGTGACTTTGAACATTGTCCCCTCTGCTTTCAGGTCTTCACATCTTCAGATCCATCCTTGGATCCACCGGAACTCTTCTCGACTGGCCGCCTGCAGCATCTTCATCTTCAGGCTCCATTGAACCGCACGACGAAACCAGACGCACTTTGAACCCTATGCACCCGCTTCCTGTGGGTGAGGTAACGCTGGCACTCTGGGGCTCCTGTTGAGAGAAACATCTCTAGTGTCTAGGTTTTAATTTGTTAGGTTCTGGTCCATCCGGAAGGTTCCCTTTGCAGTAACTTTGTACTTTTTACGCACCCATTGAAAGTCTATGGGCGCCCGCGTGTAATTTCAAGCACTGCACACGCATCCCGTGGGCCTCCTGGTCACTAACTATTGCTAGTTCCTCGAAGTCCCAGCGATTCCCAAGGCCCTAGGCCTTCTTCCTTTTAGATACGTGGCCCTTATACCACTATTTTAGTATATGGTTTATGGGGCCACCAGGGCCTATCCATATTGTGCAACTTTTGTGTATTTAAACCCTGTTTTGTTTTAACGCATTTACTTCTGTGCTCATAAAGAGTATAGGGGATACTTGTAGTAAATACATATATATATATTCACTGAAAAAAACATAGGTTTCACACCAGTTATAGTTAGGAATTAGCATTTAAAAAACCTATTAAATTCACTGAAAAAACCATAGGTTTCACACCAGTTATAGTTAGCTGGAAATTTTACTCGCATAAAACCATTGAAATTCACATGTTATAGTTAGTTGGACTCACTATAACCTGCGCGTGCAATGCACTGCTGATGACGTCACATATCACATCACTCATGACATGGTCAGTGACATCACTCATGACATCACTGATGACACCATCCAGTGAATGTGTGTCTTTCTGAAAAATAAATATGTTTTATATATGTATATGTAAAAGTTGATGGAAGAATAAATGTTTAAATAAGTGTTTACAAGTTGATTGGTTAACTGGCTTATTAAGTGTATCTTAGTGAATACATATATTAGTGAGTAATATTTAAATATTTAAATATATGTATTAGTGTTTCACTTTGTGTATAAGTGGCTGCATGGGTTGGTGAGTAGCTACATGTGTATGCATATGGGTTATTACATGTTTTTCTTGGTATCAGCATGGGTGTTTGTATGGTTTGGTGGGGGTATTACCTAGCACATAGATGCATGAATGACTGACTCTCTCTTTGTATCTGTTTTAAAGACAGCATATGTGCAGGACTGTATGGGTGGATCAGTGTGTATATGTGTGTGTTAGTGAGTGAATGAGTGTCTCACTAGTGTCTTTATCAGTAACTACATATGTATTAATCTAGTGTATGTGAATATTAATGTATATAAGTGAGTATATGTGAGAGTAAGAGATTGTAAGAGTTCCTGTTTAAATTAGTATGTGTTTCTATAAGTGACTGTTTAAGAGAGTAAGTATGTGTAAGTTTCTTTAGAAGTAAAGTGGTAGTGTGTGTATAGCTGTATATGCAAATAAATGGATGTTTAATAGTTTATTTGCATGTGAGAGTATGTGTCAGAGTATGTTTTAGATGACTGTCGGTGTGTAACATGATGTATAGGTGTATCTCTACATATAATGAGTGAGTATATGTATGAGTCACTATATAGAACTGTTGGTGAATAAGTGGATGTGTATATAGATGGTGGAATTATTGAATTGGTTGTTGTTACTGGTATGGGTATGTCCATTCTTTACAAAATTGTAGTTTCTATTATTAAATATGTGCTTCAAGGGTTACATTACAGTGAAAGGAGGTCTATCACTCTGTCACAAGGATGGTGTCATCAGTGATGTCATTAGTGATGTCACTGACCATGTCATGAGTGATATGATATGTGACGTCATCAGCAGTACATTGCACGCGCAAGTTATAGTGAGTCCAACTAACTATAACGTGGGAATTTCAATGGTTTTATGCAAATAAAATTTCCAGCTAACTATAACTGGTGTGAAACCTATAGTTTTTTCAGTGAATTTAATAGGTTTTTTAAATGCTAATTCCTAACTATAACTGGTGTGAAACCTATGGTTTTTTCAGTGAATTTCAAAGGTTTTTTAATAGCAAATCTCTATAGGTATGAAATTTAATATTTTCTGTAATGAATTTTATATTGTATAATTATGTAATAGTATTTTTTTTTATGTTTATTTATTTATTTATTTTTTTATTTTATCTTTTTGCCCCGGAGCGCTCCCGGGGTGCGTACCGATGCGCTCACCGGTGAGTGCAGTGTTACGGCGCGCCCCGGGGCGCATACCGGTGAGCGTCCCGTTAGCGTTATTGCCCCGAACGAAAACAACATTGTGACGTTTCGCATAGCCGCGTGATGCGTCTTATGACGCACGGCGTAAACGCACCCGGAAGCGCCCGGATGTATACGATCGCGCAACGTCCTGACGCGCTTACGCTACGCGCCCCCGGGCGCGCCCTGGCCGCATAGTGTAAGCGCGTCGGGTCATGTGACCTGAAAATAACACTTATCATTGGTTGAGATCAGTTTTGGTTTCCAAATGATGAAGGCCCGAGTCATGTGACCTGAAAGTAACACTTTTCATTGGTTCAGGACAGTTTTGTTTTCCAAATGATGAAAGCCCCCACCTATTTTCCTCATTCTCACTTTGTACTTTGAGTGAGGAAGACCTGTTCAAAGACCTCTCTGTACCTATTTGTCTGAAAAATGGCTACAGTAGCAGCAGCTGCAGGAGCATCTGCTCCACCTCCACCACCACCACCACCAAAAGGACCACCCCAACACCACAGTGGTGGAGACCAAGAAGAGGAGGACGAGGAGGAGCTAGAGGAGGGGGGGTTCCTACCAGAAGATAATACCCCATATAAGCCAAAGGAGCACTTTATCTGGCAGTTTTTTTCCATCCCAAAGGACAAGAAGAAAGTTAATGCGACTTGTTTAATCTGTGGTTTTCAACTTTCAAGGGGGAACCCTAACAAAAAATACTCTTTTGGCAACAACACCATGATTCGGCACATGCAAAGCCGGCACCCTAATAACTATGCTAGGGCAGAGGTCAGGGAACTTGCCAGAAACCCTGCCCAATCTTCTGCCAGCACCTCCCAAAGTAATCAACCCACTCCATCGGGTCCAGAAGAGAGGGAGATGAGCACAACTATTCAAACCAAGTTTTCCAATTTTAAAATCGTTTGTATATTTTGTGGAGCAACAATATGCTATGGTGCGCGAAGCATTACACTTGGGATCACCACAAGTGCCGAAAGAAACATTAATTTTTTCCTGTTTTTTTTTTTTGCTCCAGTTGAGCCATTTACAACTCCCTGTTTTTTGTTTCTCCCCATAAAAAATACAAAAAAAATATCAAACTGTTCAGAAAAGCCAAAAAAAGTAAAAAATGTTCAAAAAAACAATAAAAAATATAAAACAACAAAAAGAATAAAAAAACAGTTCTTTTTAGAACTAGCTCTAATTTATAAAAAAATGCTACATTTTTTGGAAACTCTGTCATTCTTTTTTCTCCAGGGTACGCGTATCGGTACGCTCCCCGGTCGCGTACCGGGGAGCACACCCAAAAAAATAAAAAAAAAATAAAGGAGTGAGCATGAGTGAAAGACACAGAGAGAGTGATGTTAAGAGAAAGAGAGCTAGAGGGAGCAACACAGAGGGACTGTGTATTAGATAGTAAGACAGAGAGAAGGTGTAATAGGGTGTAAGTGAGAAAAGGAAAATGAATAAGGGAGCGAAAGAAGAGAAGAGAGAGGAAGAAGACTAAAACAGAGGAACTGGGAGAATGTGAGTGGGTGTTGAAAGTAAAAGGAAGGACAGTAAAGGATGGGGAATGAGGGGTTGTGACGGAACTGGAGTAAATGAACAACGGTGAGGGAGGGTTAGAAAAGAGCAGTGAGTGTAAGTAAAGAGGGGTGAAAGAGGGTGGATAAAAGTGAATAAGGGTAAGACATGGGGAGTGACAGAGAGAAAGGACAGAGAGAGTAAAGGAAGGAGTAATTGAAAGGGTCTGAGTGAAGCAGCAAAGAAAGGTAAGTAAGTGAGTGTGGGTGAGTTGTAGGGAGTGAGCATGAGAAAGGAGTAGTGACAGACTAAGGGGACAGACACAGTGACGGTAAGAGAGACAGAGTGAGGGAACGGAAGTGAGGAACTGTGAGGACAGACGGACTGAGAGAAGGAGTGACAGGAGTGAAGTAAATGATTAAGGGAAAGGGAATGAGTGAGGGAGCAAAGGAAGGGAACAGAGGGTAAGGAAAGTAAAGCAGGGGGACTGAAAGAAGTTGAATGCGGTAGGGGAGTAAGGGAAAGGGGAGTAAACATGGAGGATAAGAATAAGTGAGGGAAGCAGAGTAAGGAAACAGGAGTGAGATAGGATGAGAAAATAGTAGTGAGGTTAAAGCAAAGGGTGATGACAAACTACATTTTTTTAGTCACACTCCATATAATTAATGTAAATTTTATTACATGTTTTTACTACACTTTGTATCTGTGAAAGAGAGAAAAAAATAAGTTATAATTAGTAAAATATATATTTAAAAAAAGAAGAGACAAGTCAACAGGTTAAAAATCATAAAAGTGTACTAAGAAATAAAGTAAGAGTGAAGGACACAGAAAGGGAAATGAAGTAATGTAGAAGGACAAAAAGAGGGAAAAAGAAATAGAAGGAGAGCAAATTACTAAGAGTAAGGCAGCTACATTTAGTGACAGAGAGGAAGAGAAGAAGAGAGAAATGAACTGAAGGTAAGAAACATACTAAAACAATGTGAGTTAGCAAAACTAAATCAGGAAACAGGAGTAAGTAAAAAGGGAATGACTGAGAGGGAAAGGGGTCTGATTGAGGATACATTTACAAGAATGAGGAATGGAAGATGACTGAGAATGAGTGAACGGGAGTCACAGAGTGAAGGAATGAAGGGAGAGAGGATAATATAGAAGGATTGAGGGAAAAGGAGTGAGGAAGTTAGTAGACAGAGGGACTAAGGGAAGGACTGAGTGAAGTGGAATACAATGAGTGAGGAAAGGAAAATGACTAAGGGAGCAAAAGAAGGAAAGAGAGGGGAAGAGGACTAAAGCAGTAGAATGTGATTCGGTGATGAAACTAAAGAGAAGGACACTGAAAAAAAGGAAATGAGAGGTAGTAATGGAACCGGAGTAAAGGAAAAGGGGATGAAGAACGATGAGAGAGGAGCAGCGAAGTTGTTGTAAGCGAAATAATAGAAGGTAGATAAACACAAGTGAGCATAACACAAGGAGAGTGAGGGACTGAGGACATAGAGGTAGTGAACGAAAAACAGAGAGAAGAGGACAAATGAAAGGAGCAAAGAAAGAAAAGTCAGGGAGAGTGGGTGAGAAATAGTGACAGACTGCAACAAAAGAGGTGAGTGAGTAAAGAGGAATTACTAAAAGAGCAAAAGAGGAAAAGACGGAAAAGGGAAGTAAAGCAGAGAGACTGAAAGCTGAAAAATGGTGCAACAGAGAGAGGGGATGCAGACAGTTGAAATGGGAATGAGGGGTTGTGAAAGAAGTGGAGTAAAGGAACTAGGGTGAAACAGAGTGAGAGAAAGACAGTGTGAGTGAGTAAAGAGAGCTGAAAGAGGGTGGAAAAAAGAAAGTGAGTGTGAGACAACGGGAATACAATTTAAATTACACAATACAAACTATAGAATAACTTCTACAACATGTTACATAGTTTATTTTTGCTGCTGTCAGAATATATTGAATTTCACTAAAAATAGTGACTTCAAACTACTCATCATATGACAGCGGGGGAAAAAAAACACAATCTAAAAGATTGTGTTTGAAAAAACCCATATAAACTTACAAATCACATATGTACACTAATCTTTGATTCACTTACTTTTCTTTTAAGCCAAATCGTACATCATGAAGGTCCTTTTCGTTGGAAAATACTCTGCTGTTCTGTAAAACTTCCATTTCATCGACTTTCTATAAGAAAAGCTCCAAGAACATGTGAAATATTTCTCAATGTTTTCATTTCCTTCTTGTATCCAGTCATGACTCTTTCCTTATTCCTTCACTTTTCCATAAGGCCAAATAGTGTCAGATGTATTAGTATGTTTTAAATTAATGAAAACCAACTCTGAAATTACCGTTTTCCCAACGTTCTGAAAGAAAAGCTCCTTCAACATTTTCACAATGTTTAAATATGCATATTTCCATCTCTGGCTCACTGTTATTCAACATTTCCTATAATACTGATATCACATACTATGAGAACCATTTACAGTACCTATATGACAACTAGAATTTTTATATTATCTTGAACACTTTTACCCACAATATAATTTTAAACAGCAGACTAACTTTTTTTAACTGCTCCCGTCTTCATAGGCCAATTACCTTTACTTAAATTTTGGTTCTAAAACACTAGGGGGCAGATTTATGTTAAGTGGCGCATCCCCAGGGATGCGCCAGTTAACATGCGCCACGGTGCGCCACTGCTACGCCACCCATGGTGCGCCGCATTTATGATGCGGCGCACCATCGTGCAAGGAAGTGAGGATGCGTGACGCATCTCTCGACGTACGGGCGGCGCATTGCAGGAGTCATGTCGCAAGTGCGACATGACTCCTGCAATGCACAGGAGCCACCTATTCTTTGCATTGTGCCTCACCCTTACGCCTGCTTCAAGCAGGCGTAAGGAAGTGACGTAGAAAGTGACTGAGTGAAATCTCATAGATATCACTCAGCCACTTTTAGGAGGCGTTCCTGCGCAGGAACGCCCCCCCCTGCGCAGGAACGCCTCCTCATGGCGCAGGGCTTTCCAACGTGACGCATCTCTTAGATGCGTCACGTTGTAAATAGGGCGCATTGTTTGCGCCGCCGTTGCGTCACATTTAGTGACGCAATTGCGGCGCAAGGAGGCGCAAGGCCTTCATAAATCTGCCCCTAGGTATGAATTTTTTAAGTCAAAAGGCAAACGTTGTTTGAAAGTCAAATGAGTATCATTACAAGTAGTCCAACCTTTTCGACATTTTAAATAAATTGTATAATGCCCTGATGTTGTTGAAGGATCGTCATGATAAATAATAGCTACAGTTGCAAAAGTTTTTCCTGAAATTGATAACTGAGAAGCCACAACATTTTTGATAGAAGTTGTCAATTTAGTTCCATCAGGTCTACATCGTTGGAACATTAAAATTACATACTGACGATAATTTAATATAAATAATGTGGACAGCATTGCAGACTTACATTGGGTACACACCATATTTTGATCAGCTTCTTTTACTAGATTATTAAAAAGCACTGATTTGCAGTCTGATAAAGTCAAATATATAAATCTTTCGGTGTCTATTGTAGTAGTACTTGATAAACTACAGTTGTTGCAGTCATGCTGCCATTGATAAGAAAGGCTAAAAAGATTTCTTATATCTGTACCTTCATCTTCCAATACATCAAACATATACATTAAAAATTCCTGACAATCTTGCTGAATATTCTGTGAAAATTGTTTTTGACCAGAACATATGTCTAAAAGATTTCGAATTTCTGAAACACTTTCTATTTTTGCTCTATCACTGCTACATTTCTCAAACACAGAATTCAACAAACAACAGCTTCTTTGATCCCGATTTTCAGCAATCTGTTCTTGTAAAGTTTGAAGAAAAAAACAACATTAACCACTACATTAGCATAGCAGTTGGCACCAAAACTGTTTTCAAACTGAAATCCAACAGCATCTTCAACAGAATCCTTTTCCTTTCTGCTTACAATTACAGTTTCATCTACTTTTTGTCTTTTTGCTACTACCTCCCTGCAATTATTCTCATTTCTTCTTTTTCGGCTTACCACACGTTTTTCAAACAGAGGATATTGAGGCAAATGTGGAGCATACTCTCTTCTTAACCTATTGTATTCTTTAACACAATCTAGATCTGCACACATTTTTGTTTCATCACACTCAATAGAGTACAATCCTGATAAAGTTCTGACTCGTGATAATGCCACATATGCCATACCCTCTTTAAACACAGAACTTCCAATGTTCACCAAAGCGCTACCTACACTTAAACCTTGAGATTTATGGATTGTCACCGCATATGCCAAACAAACAGGAAACTGTTTTCTGCGAACATATAAGTCTTTCACAAGCAAAAATCTAGCTGAACAATGACAAATTTGTTCTATTTCGTCAATGCCATCAAATTTAATTTTTAAAATTTCAATTCCATCTCTATTTTTGTAATTCACAAAATCAACAACATGACCGATTGCTCCATTTACCAGACCTCTTTCAACATTTAAATTCCTTCTAAAAATGATACGACAATTTAAACACACATTCAGAGTCTTTTCAAAACCAGCAGTTTTAGATATAGTCTTCTCTAATGAATCCAATTTTGATTTCAAATTTTCAGACAAAATAATTGTTGCTCCCATATGCTCTATTTTATCTATAGCTTCCATTTTCACTATCTTTTCATTTTCTAACTTTAACATTTTGTTGTTGAAGATGGAACATTCTTTCAGAGTTGGCATCAAACATATCCCAGATTTGTTCTCGTTAATTTTCTTAAAAATATTCTCTGGAAGAATGTTTTCATTTGGGTACAAATTTGAAATTAATCGTGCATGTAAAGCTTCTTTCCCATGCTGACTTACTTTTCAGATTCTTACATCTTGTAGAATATTTTTATAATCTTCATCCTTTGCCTGTCGCATATTTTGGAGTAGTTCTGCATATTTGAAATTTAACCATATATTAACGTTTCCAATGCTTCCTAGGCACTTCTTGGTATCTTCATGCGTGACCATTTTAAACACTGGTTGTCCTTTCACTGGAGTCAACTGCAGTAGATATCCAAAAACAATAATGTGTTTCCCTCCAAATAACACACATTACTCCGTTCTAAGAATTTCTTGCATTCTCAAATGCACACAAGCAAGCATTAGATTTGAGACCATGCTTACTTCATCAATGATAAGAAGTTTCATTTTCTTCAGGACTCTGGAAACTTCGGAACACGCATCTCCAGATATTTTGTGGTATTGCAATTTGTTTTCATGCTCAACTGGTAGCATCAGTAAACAATGTAAAGTAATCCCTTTAATGTTATGTGCTGCCAGCCCAGTTGCAGCAGTAACAACACAAGATAGCGGTGATTCAGTCCTTTTCTGCAGATAAGTTGCAATTGCTTTAATCAGAAAACTTTTTCCAGTTCCTGGTTCTCCACTCACGTACAGTCGGACAGGCTTAAATGATGTACATGAGCACTCTTTTTTCTCATGACTGAATCCATGTTCAATCTGTTCTGTGACTTCGTCATATATCTGTTTCTGCTCAAGGTTAAGTTGTTTCACCAAATCTTCTAAGTTAACTACATCATCTTGAGCTTGTTCCATAGCTCTTTCCACCTCATCCATGGCAGTGGCAGCTTCATTTTGGATAATTGGTCCTCCTAGTGGATCCTGACTCAATGAAGTAGAACTCTGGCTGTCTTGAGAACTGTCTCTAGCAATCTCTACAGCAATTGTGGCTTCTTGCTCTATTTCTTCGTTCAACATTTGCAGATAATTTGGAAAAACAGGACATTCTATGGTATCCTTGGTTGCATTAAAAGAATCTTCGTAACAGAGAAAATCTCCAAGTAGTTCCTCTTCTGTACGCCATGGCTTAAAGAGTTGCAATAGAGCTAAACAGTAAAATTCCCTTTTCTCTGATTAATCAAATGGCCTTTTCTCTGCTTCACTAGACATCCTTCACACCCAATGACAGCATATATTCCATTATTGATATCTTCTCTGATGTTCCTCCTATAAATATAGTTTTGCAGAACTTCATACAAACAACTGTTCTCAAGATGACTACGTCTTTTTGGATAGCATGTATCCAACATGTTTGTCTTCAAAATATCTGTACTGTTTGGTTCTTTCTCCGCCAAATACTCAATTACTTGTACAGATTTAAAAACTCGGTTTTGTGGTGTAGCAAGACCTAGACTCGCCCAAATAATTGTTCTAGACTTGGCGTAGAGACTTGCTGATGATAACCGATCAGAACATTCATATGCTCCAATTTCTCGATGCGACAACATCTTCAGACTGAAACTGTATAATTTTTTACTTATACTCTTTTCATGTGAAATGTCCTCCCACATTTCCTTCAGTTCTGTCTTTTATTTTTTTGTGATGTAAGACGTCACATATCGAGCCACAGCATTAGAGTTGTCAGCAACGAACTGAATATCCATGTTAGCATTCCACATGGACAAAATCACTGGGTTGTAGTCGTTGATGTACTTGGACTCTTCTTTTCTTTTTAAATTGTATGTATTTTCTGGCGATTTCCTCGTCACAGTATGTCGCAGAGAAGACATCAAATTATTTACTCTTCCTTTAGAAATCACTGGTCGTGGAAACCCGAAACGACATTTTGTGTAGAACTTGTCCTTGTTTGTGAATTTTCGACGACAGTACTTTCCACAACGATGGGATTGAAAGCGTAAAACTTGTTGCCTTAAACTGTTTTCTTCAGTAGTTTTCGGAACAGCACATGTTGAATACTCTTCAAGGAAGCTCATCACTGTCTCACCAGAATCTTTTCCAAATTTGGGTGCATCTTTAATCCACAACAACATATGTATGTGAGGAGCACCTCTCGCTTGATACTCCTTTCTCCAAAAGAAATCCAAAACCTCTCCAAGGGGAGGATTTTTTTTGTTGGTAATAAAAGACATCATAGATGCAAATCTATGATTGAAATATCTGCATACATTCAGTGGATCCAAAGAACACAGTTCCCCAGCAGTTTTGAATTCTATATTTTGTATATTTGCATTTGCCTCTCGTAGAAATTGAAGTAAGTCGTCCCATGCATACTCAGCACAGCTAAGAGTGAGGAACCATGTAGGAGTTCCTAAGTTTCTTAGCATACATTTCAATTCCCCATGACGACGGTACCAATACTCATTTGTACCACGCTGACATGCCATGAGATTGATTAGATTAGATTCCCCAAAATTATTTTGCAGATTGACTTTCTCCATAAAGTCCCTCGCCAAAACATTTTGCAGATGTGCTCCACTTTTCAGTATATGGTTTTCTGCATAAGAACGCCCAGACAAGTCACTTTCATACAGTAGATGAAACAAATATGGAATGTATTGACGAAACCTTGGATCTTCAGCATATAATCTTAAAGTTCGATATTCAGATGCAGGAATTTGAAGTGGTCGATCGTCATATCGTCCACCTCGACCTGTTGGAAATAAATGTGGAATACAACGAGCTTCCAAACTTTCTTCCCATACACTAATGGGACTTCCTTTTGCTGCTTTCATTTGAAACAAGTCAATTGCATACCCCATTACTTCTTTGGAATGCAAAGGATGAACAGTATAATGTTCATATATTTCTTCACTTCTAGACACATCAGCTTTTTCAATTTGGCCAGCTGAAAAATCACTGTCTTCACCTGCAGCTGTTTCCTCTGCTCCAACACATACATGTTTGTAGTACTCATTGTTTTTGACCAAATACAACGTTGCCTTTTTGACTTTCCTAACATCCACTAAATCTTGCCAGATTTTCTAACTCTTTGTCGGAACCCCATTAACTAGAATAACCAGAGGTTCCTCTTCCACTTTCTCTACACCAATTGTATCAATATTTTTCTTGAAATCTAGAGGCAAATAAACAACTCTTCCCTTTAATCCTCTCTGTAAATCTGAAGGAGGCAATTTTCCTATCTTAGGCTCCATGCGAACAATTGCCTGAAAAGGATGGACACATTGAATCAAAATAGACTCATATGTATTTAAATCCATCAATTCAGGAGGAATGTCTACCAACTCAAGATTATTATGAACAGCTCTAGCAGGCATTCTGTTTTGACTTAATTTATTATAACAATATTTACAAATACGCTGATCAGAACTCAAATCAAAAGAATTCTCCACCCACAAATAAGTTGCAAAATCCTTCCACTCATAATTATTTATCTTTTCACTTTTTACGTATAAATCAACTAATCTAGTTTGATGCTTATAATGAGTTCGTCGACAACACACACAAGTAAAATTAGGCCTTTCACTTGATTTCACCTTAAACCTGGTAATTTCCTAGTCAAACTTTTCTGTACTTGAAATCTGTACATTGTCTTCCACAGTACCTTGAATTTCTCTGTCAATTTCTACACTGTCCTCTTTTTCACTAAAATAACAAATCTCAATTTCTTCACAAATCTTCTTCACATCTAATTCAGTTCCATGCAAAAGAGCACTGTTTAATTCTTTAAGCTTAAGTGCTGGACTTTTTGCATAATACAACCTTCTCACTAATTTCCTCATTTTGTTATGATGCACTGCTAACATCCTAAAATCATGAAAAACACTCTGACAGACTTTTCTAGAAAGACAAGCCAGTGAATGCCCTTGCAAACCTGTGTTTTCTCTCACTCTGCAAGGATCTAAGTCTTGCAACATCTTCATTTTCTGTTTTAGACTTTTCTTACTATATGTACGTAAGAAATTACGAAACAAATCGATTGAATCCTGTCGCACACTACAAATACTACTACACTTCCAAGTGTACACTGGACCCTTAGTACGTCTCCCTAAAACTTCATCAGTTAACACCTCTTCTGGTTCTCTAGGCACAAGTTTCTCTTTTTCAGTCGGACAACCATCTTTCACCTCATATGCTCGACCACTGGTGTCAACTGCATGCACTAAATCATTCTCCTGGAAGTAACTCTCCTCATTAAAAAATGGCTCACAACTTGAACTATGCATCCATTCTCCAGAAAAAACTTTACAAAAATTAGTCCGATTAATGACTCTTTTGCATCTACTGTTTGATTTGAAAACATCAATTGTCTTGTTAAGTGTCCTAATTCTATTGATTATTAAAATAAATATTTTTTCTTAACTTCAAAAGCCTAATCAACAATCTTCTCTACACTTTTCTTTTTCTTATAAAAAGAAGCTCTCTGTTTACCTTTCCTAATGTTTTTTAACAAATTTAAAACCACCCTATTGCGAAACATTCGTTTACGAATGTCCCTAAATTGATTCTGCCTTCTTTTCCTATACATATTATTCTCTCCTGCTCCAGTAGTAACATTTTTGGGGGGCCTCTCCTTCCTTTTCAAATTTGCTCTCTCCTTCTCTTTATCCACATTCTGACCAACATTTTTTTTTGATCTACATATGTTCCGTAAGAAAGACTTAGTTGTCTTACCAGGAGCTTTTTTCCTGTTTTTTGAAGTATTTGTTGTAGAGGAGTGCTGTAATTCCTTTGCTGTTTTTGATTTTTTCCGCTTGCCATCTTTTCTTCTCCTCTGCCTTGAGGGCATATTTCCTTACTATTGAAATCTTGATTTCAATCTGTGGTAAAGAAAAAAATAACACATTATAGTCCACTATTACCAAACAACAAAACAATGACAATAATCAAACAATATAAACACTAGTTTACAACATATCAAAGTTTATATCACAGCAACTATGTAACTAGGAGTAAGACAGAGAAAAAGAGCTAGAGGAACTAACACAAAAAGACAGAGAGACTCAGACAAAGAAACAGGTTGAGGGAGTAAAACATAGAGAAGGAGTAAGACAGAGAGAGTGTATAATATGTTGTAAGACAGAGAAAGAATGTAATAGGGAGAGGGAGTAAGTCAAAGAAAGGGATAAAGTGAGTTAGTCAGAAAAACGGTGTAACAGGGTGGAAGACAGAGAGAGGGTGTAAGAGAATGTAAGACAGAGAGAGGGTGTTAGAAGGTGAGAGGATGTAAAAGAGAGTAAAAGAGAGAGAGGCTGTAAAAGGGAGAGAGAGAGCTTAAGTTTGAGAGAGGGTGTAAGAGGGAGTAAATCAGAGAGAGGATGTAACAAGGAGTATGTCAGACAGAGGGTGTAACACAAACAGAGGAAGTGAATAAAAAAGTCAGAAAGAGGGAGAGAGGGTATAAAACAGACAAATGATATAATAGGGAGTAACTCTGGGAGAGAATGTTACAAAGAGAAAGGTTGTAAGACGGAGTAAATCAGCAAGCAGATTGAGCGGATGAGGTGAGGCCTGTTCAGGGGTGCAAAGGAGGTGAGGCCTGTGTCCATGAGTGCAGTGGAGAGGACTGACCTCCTCTGACCCTTGGACAAGCCTTACCTCATCTGTGTCCTCTGGACAGGCCTCAATGTATTGGATATAATTGATGATAACTGGGTGCAGATGAGGTGAGGCGTGTCCAGGGGTGTAGATAAGCTGAGGCCTGTCTATGGATGTAGATGAGTTGAGGTCTATTCAGGGTTGCCGATCAGGTGAGGATTGTCCAGGGGTGCAGAGGAGGTGAGGTCTGTGTTGAAGAGTGTAGTGGAAGAAAGGTCTGTCCAGGGGTACAAAGGAGGTGAGGCCTGTGTCTAAGAGTGAAGTGGGGGATAGGCTTCATGAAGTCTAGTCCACTGCACTCTTAGACACAGGCCTCACCACCTATGCTCCCCAGGAAAGGCCTCTCTCCCACTACAGTCTTGAACACAGGCCTCACCTCCTCTGTACCTCTGGACATGCCTCACCTCATCTGCACAATCTACTTCCTAATCTGAGGTAACACAGGTGACATCATTGTGAAAGGTTCAAATATATTTATTTAATCATGCAGACACTATTTATTCCTTCTCAAATATGTAAAAGCCATTGATTTGCCCCTAAATCGTTTTTTAAATAACATTTTAGACACAGAGCGCAGGTCCTATCTACAAGCATTCAATTTCACTACCGAAACCTCACTATTTCACAAAATACAAATACTCTATCTTGCAAATGTTGATACCAAGCATTATCAAAAAACATGACACAAACCAACAGCAAAGAAGCTCAATCTGCTTCCTAATCTGAGGTAACACAGGTGACATCATTGTGAGAGGTTCAAATATATTTATTTAATCATGCAGACACTATTTATTCCTTCTCAAAAATGTAAAAGCCATTGATTTGCCCCAAAATCGTTTTTAAAATAACATTTTAGAAACAGAGCAAAAGTCCTATGTACAAGTATTCAATTTCACTACTGAAACCTCACTATTTCACAAAATACAAATCCGCTATTTTGCAAATGTTAATACCAAGCATTATCAAAAAACATGACACAAACCAACACCAAAGAAGCTCAATGTGCTTCCTAATCTGAGGTAACACAGGTGACATCATTGTGAGAGGTTCAAATATATTTATTTAATCATGCAGACACTATTTATTCCTTCTCAAAAATGTAAAAGCCATTGATTTGCCCCAAAATCGTTTTTAAAATAACATTTTAGAAACAGAGCACAGGTCCTATGTACAAGCATTCAATTTCACTACTGAAACCTCACTATTTCACAGAATACAAATCCTCTACCTTGCAAATGTTAATACCAAGCATTATCAAAAAACATGTCAGAAACCAACAGCAAAGAAGCTCAATGTGCTTCCTAATCTGAGGTAACACAGGTGACATCATTGTGAAAAGTTCAAATATATTTATTTAATCATGCAGACACTATTTATTCCTTCTCAAAAATGTAAAATTCATTCATTTGCTCCAAAATCGTTTTTTAAATAACATTTTAGAAACAGAGCGCTGGTCCTATGTACAAGCATTCAATTTCACTACTGAAACGTCACTATTTCACAAAATACTATTCCTCTATCTTGTAAATGTTAATACCAAGCATTATCAAAAAACATGACACAAACCAACAAGTAAGAAGCTCAATCTGCTTCCTACTCTGAGTTAACACAGGTAACATCATTGTGAAAGGGTCAAATTTATTTCTTTAAGCATGCAGACACTATTTATTCCTTCTCAAAAATGTAAAAGCCATTCATTTTCCCCAAAATCGTTTTTCACATCACATTTAAGAAACACAGCACATGTCCTATGTACAAGCATTCCATGTCACTACTGAAACTTCACAATTTTACAAAACACAATTCCTCTATGCAGTAAAAACTTTTTACCAAGCAATATCAAAAAAATGACACAAAGCAACATTAAAAAACCATAATTTGCTTCCAAATCTTCTCCATAGAGTATACAAGTCTCTATCTTTATTAAATGAATCATTACTCACCTTTACACATGATTTTGGGGATTGAGAACAGGGTCAGACACACACACCAATATTTCTTCAGCAGAGCAAATGGTATGTACTCCAAGCACTGCAACCATGAATGGCTCAGAAAATCTCTAATTATACACACATATTCCTCATGGTAACCAATCAAAACTCTTCCCTCTCTATTTTCAAACCAACACCCTTCCCCCCCTCAGCCCTTTCTACCTGTTACCATAGCAACTCCCTCCTCACTGAGCTCTCAGGTTTAAAAGTTTATTCTACAATGTTGCAAATGAACTTAGCAAGGATGTTTGACCTCTCAATACACCAGCCTATCCGGTACAATGTTTCTTTAAATGACTTTTTCTTAACCATTCAAATTACTTCTTTCACAGTACAGAACCATGCACCCTAACTTTCAGTTTTCAACTATCTAAATCCACCAATCATTGCTTCTGATTCAAGAGCACTGAAACTCCACAGTTTTGTTTGCAAACTCCTACTGTTCCAACTGCCATTTCATTCCCACACTTTATCTGACTGCACCAGAACCTCCTCTTACCATGTATTCTGTCTGGATTATTGGACATAGATACATCCAATGGGCTCAAAGGTATGCAACTACCAGAAACTTTCACAACCTTGATTTACCAAATGTAGACATCAAGTGGATTGGCCAAAGAGGATTGAGATGTCATCAATTGATACCATTGGTGAAAACCTTTTTGCATCTGCCACACCCTCACCTCATAATTCTGCACTGTGGTGGAAATGACTTAGGCACTTTGACTGGGGTAAATCTGGAAATGCTTTTAAAGGACACCTTTAAGCAATTGATGGCACTTTTTCCTCAAACTGCCTTGGTATATTCCAATATATGCCAAAGATAGAAATGGAAGTGGTCCAACCAATTTTGTCCACATTTTGAGAAAGCACGGAAACATGTGAATAAATCTGTTTCTGCTTACATGAGAGACTATGGAATGGGTTCAATATACAACAATAACTTGCGTTACAACATGCAAGATATCTACAGAGGAGATGGTGTGCACTTCTCAGATGAGGGGAATAGAATATTCCTCCTGAATTTAAGACTGTGCATTGGAACCTACTTGTAGGTACCTAAATCAGCCACGGAACCCATAAGCTCTTTTCAGGGCTACCCTACCTCTGATCACTCAAAATGATTATTTTACTCTAACTTTTTTCACAGTTTTTCACCAAAGTACGCTCCCCGGTACGCTCCCCGGTACGCGTACCGGGCGCCCCCCCCACCGAAAATTAAAAAAAATGTGGGGCCTATATGGGCCTCCTAAGCTCCCCTCAGAAAACCTAGGGGGCCAGGGGGTGTCTACCGTGTCCCCTTACCCATTCCGAACGTTGTTTGTCCTCCATCTTGTGTCTCAAATCTACTGAAACACAAGATGGAGGACTCCCGTAGCGCTGCCGGTGCGCGTACCGGGGCGCTCACCGGTAAGCGCTGCCAAAAAATGTTACAAGTTAATTTACATAAAAACCACTGGAGACACTTTCACCAAATATAGAATAGGCCCAACTACATACCAGTCCCTACCATTTTCCCAAATTTGGTGGAATTCCATTGAGCCATTTGAGCTGTAGCCCTGTCTAAATATCCTGAGGTAAATTACATGACAAAAACACATATGAAGTGTTCGGATTTACAACGAATTAAAATATTACTTTCATTTTCTACTTTTTTTTCCTGACATTTGATTGGTTATGTACATGAATATAAATGAAAAATGAGAGGGAAACACGGCCATTTTGACTACAACTACCTGAGGTACATCTTGAAAGAATTTTCTCCATTTATCTTCATTACCTTTTAATAAGGTAAGTTGTTAATTTGTAAGGGGCACTTTAAGTTAATTTGTAAAAACGTTTTCTGATTTTTATTTACTGTCCATCTGTTATAGTTATAGATTGAGATAGGCTTCTCTGTTATAGTTATGGATTGAGTTAGGCTTCTCTGGTATAATTATGAATTTACTTAGGCTTCTTCACATACACTTTTTTATATTTCTACTTCCTACCTCATACCATACACTGCCCAAAGATAACTTCACTGTTAAAAACTCAGAAGTACCTCGCTGAACTCAAACCCAACAGTGCCCTAACTCTACTGATATAGTTATTTTTTATGCAATTTACAGCAAGAAAATGGAAGATACATCACAGACCAACAATATTCATTTCAAAATAACTGATGAAGAGATTCTTCAAGAAGATTCATTTGACTTCCTAGATGAGTCTCTTGACCAAGAATTCATAGACTGTGTAGATAATATGGAATCATGCAGTACAAATTTGGAGGAGAATTCGGATAATGAAATGTTGCAAGTGTTATTAAATTATGAAAATTCAGAATAATAAATTAATATTTAATAATTAAAAATTGTTTGAGACATTATTCATTTTTATATGTAATTCATGAAGTAGTACCAAAATGATTATAATATAAAGTGAGACTTACAGTATACTGTGCAACTTTATTGTGTTACATAGTAAGTTTGCTCATAGTTACTTCCTTTCTCCTACTATATTATCTCGATTGTGTATTTGACATCTCTTTTTGATCTACAGCCTCCTCTCTCTCACTGTCTGTCTCTAATGCACCATATCACCTCCAATTTTGTGTAGATTCAGAAGAGAATAAAATGTAATACTTGAAAACATCATAAGGGAGCAAGGTAGACTACCCATGATCCCATAGGCTTTCTCAAGGAGTGCTTAAAGGATCTGTTTCTGCTTTCCTGACACACTATGGTATGGATTCCTTATACCACAATAACTTCTGTAATAACATGCAATATATCTACGGAGGAGACGGTGTACATTGAATTTAAGACTCAATATTGGTACCTACATGCTGGTACTTAAATCACCCACACAACACAACAACTCTATGCAAAGCTACCCTACCTCTAAGCACTTTAAATTATTATTTTACTGTTTCACTGGGTTTTCCCCTTGGTACGCTGCCTGGTACGCTCCCCGGTGCGCGTACCGGGCGCTCCCCCTGCGAAAATCGATTTTTTTTTTGTTGCCCCGCGGGGCCCTTTTATGGCCCCCACATCAAACCTAGGGGGACAGGGGGGGTCTACCCTGCCCCCTTATGGTCATTTCCCCCTTTGTTTTTGCCACCTCTTGTGTCTCGATCCTACCGAGACACAAGATGGCGGCCGCTCCAGACTGTTTGGAATGTTGACAGACACCCGAGAGCCAATCAGCTTTCCGCGCGCGAACTCACGTTACGCGCTGGGTGCGCTCTCCGGTACGCGTACCGGGACGCGCTTATAGATATATATATTTATTTTAACCTAAATTACTCATATTCCTCTAGAGCACATATCTTGAGACATAGCAAAGGCACATCGGGCTACCAGTCCCTACAATTTTGCCAAGTTTCGTGGGAATCCATTCAGCCGTTCGGGCTAAAAGTGAGTCCAACCGTCCTGAGGAAATTAACATGGGGAAAACACGTTTTGGGACCCCCTTTTATCTCAGCCCCCGCCTAACGAATCCCCCCCAAACTTTAATGGAAGGAGCGGAGCGGGCCATCTAATTGGAGAAATTCGTGAAAATTCGTCCACCGGCGCCAAAGTTATTCCCAATAGAATGTTGCGGATTTCCTATGGAAACTAGGTCCTAACTATAACTACCTACTGGCGACCGCCAGTAGGTAATTTTCAATATATATCTGTGTGGTGTCATTTGGTATTCAAGGGGAGTGTATATGGTAAAACAGTTTTCTTCACATGCCTTTACAGAGTTTAGCCTAAGACTGCTTTGTCCATGCTACCATTAGGATAGCTGGTCTATAAGGTTGACTTACAACCAATCATCATAAGGGTTGCTTGGTATGGTACAAGGTGATCACTAGAACTAGTGAGCATCATATACCAGGTCAACTTCTCACACCAAGCTCTTATAAATTCACCATGCTGTCAACTTGCAGTACTCTAAGTATCCAGTCACTATCCATGTACTTGTACAATGACTCAGGCATTTAGACCTGCAGTGCTACAATCAAATGTGCACTATCCATGCAGTCCCCAACCTCCTACACAGTCCTGATTCGCTCCTCCAATAAGTATGGGCTGAAAATCCGTTCCGCTCGCAGAATTTGCGAATTTTTGGCAATTTTTCGGTCCGCGAATTGGGCGAAATTGTTAAAGAAATCGCAATTCGCGAGTTGGTGGAGTTTTTTTGCTTGGTCGTGCTTCAAAAATACAATCTCCCGCCCGGGGTTGACTTACCGTGATTCTGAGTTCGCCGAGTTGTTTTCCTCCCGGTTTGTGTGCACTGCTCCATTTTCGATCTTGCTGCGTGATCAGGCGAGGCTTTTCGACCGCGAGTACGTTCATGGCATGATCGCGCAAGACTTTTCGACTGCGAGTACGTCATAGCATCCGGCCATCTTGCACTGCGAGACTTTCAGAAAGCGAATACGTCATAAGGGCCCGCGATCACGCATCGCAAGAGTAAACGATTGCGAACACGTAGATGCGCCGCGCAGCTGACATCCGGTGGGAGATTTGAACATCTCGCTTTCCTGAAATTACAAAAATTACAATTCTGCACAAGAAATCTATCACTGGCAGCATAAACTATCTGAAATTGATGATTTGGATAAGAATAACTCCTCAGATTGACATTTGGCTGCACTTTTTTGTGCAAGGAGTGCATTTTTGGGGGGTTGGGAGGAAAGAAGTGCCCCAGAGTCTCCAAGTTCCTGTTCCTGTCCAGCAGGCTCCTCCCAGTGCTTTTTTTCCATGTTCTGGTCACTTTTCATTTGGATCTGGAGCTGGATGGATTACTCTTTGTGGCAGCTGCTGGATATTGTATTTGAGGACTTTTTGTTTGGATGACTTTTGGAGTTGAGATTTTACAAGTAAGTTGGTGTTGTTTGTTTGGGGCATTACAGTTGCTGCAACTACAATTTATAAACTTTTTCACAACTTTAAAAAAAATATATTGTGGGTAGCCACATTATGTAGTAGGCCCAGGGTTAGTCATGGGCTGCATGATACAACTGTTTCTGTGAGTTTTGTTGAACTTAAATATCATTTATGGCATGGAATTGAATAGCTCACTGTTATTATATCTATGTGGATGTTTTGGGAAATTTTGGGGTGCGTGTTAAAGCCCCACTAGCCAGTAGGCCCAGGGGTAGTCAGTGGTGCATCTGCCATGTCTTTCTGTGGGGGTTCTTGAATTTAAACATCATTTAGGGCATGGATGCCATTGGATTGGGGTTATTTTTGTGTGTATTTAGTTTTTTGGGGTTATTGTTGGGGCCTGGTCCAGGGCCTGGCCATGTGGGTGGGGGCGATTTTGAGGCCTGGTCCAGGGCCTAGCCATGTGAGTGGGGGTCTAGGGGCCATTCTGAAGCCAGGCAGTGTGGTTTGTGCCATAGGCCTGCACCCAGTCTGCCTTGCTTTCATCATTATGCCCAGGGGTAATCAGTGGTGCATGGGCCAAACCTTTTTGTGTGTTCTCTTGATTTTAAACATCATTTAGGGCATGGATGCCATCGGATTGGGGTGATTTTTGTGTTTATTTCGATTTTTTGGGTGTTGTTGGGGCCTGGTCCTGGGCTTGGCCATGTGGGTGGGTGCCATTTTGAGGCCTGGTCCAAGACCTGGCCATGTGGGTGGGGGTCTAGGGGCCATTTTGAAGCCAGGCAGTGTGCTTTGTGCTATAGGCCTGCACCCAGTCTGCCTTGCTTTCATCCATTATGCCCAGGAGTAATCAGTGGTGCATGGGCCAAACCTTTATGTGTGTTCTCTTGATTTTAAACATCATTTAGGGCATGGATGCCATTGGATTGAGGTGATTTGTGTGTGTATTTCGATGTTCTGGGTGTTGCTGGGGCCTGGTCCAGGGCCTGGCCATGTGGGAGGGGGCAATTTTTTAGGCCTGGTCCAGGGCCTGGCCATGTGTGAGGGGGTCTAGGGGCCATTTTGAAGCCATGCAGTGTGCTTTGTGCCATAGGCCTGCGCCCAGTCTGCCTTGCTTTCATCCATTATGCCCAGGGGTACTCAGTGGTGCATGAAACAACTCTATCTGTGTGGTCTCTCTTCTATTAATTTAAACATCCATTTTGGATTAGAATTGCAATTTTTATTTTGGATCTTTCCGTTTTTGGGTGTGTTGTGTTAATAATAATAAATGCCTAGTTGCAAATATTAATTGAAGCACAACATATGCAACACGTATTCAACTGATGTTCCTCTGTCTTCCTTTGCCTTAGGTGCACAAAGACTGACAACCAGGAATTATCCTCAACATCATCACTTTGTTGTAGTGCCAGGAAAAAGTCCTGCTGCGGTGTGTGCACAATGTCACGTGACGTCACGTGTGGTGGCCACAGACAACTCTGCAACTCGTGCAACTGCGTCCTGCTGTTCTGACATCTGAAGAAGATGGGCCCAAAGAAAGGTGGCCGTAGCTCCTCTACCAAGAAAGTTGCCAGTGCCACTGCCAGTAAGAAGGAACAGAAGAAGCAAGTGGCGCATCTTACCAAGGAGACTGGTGTGCCGGCAGACACTTTTTTAGGGAAAAAAACTACGCTTGCAGCAGCGGTGTCCGCCGGGGACAAAGGGGGGAGCAGCACCTCTGCTTCATTGGTCTCAGTGCCACCACGCCAAGTTAGACCCAAGTCCATGAGTGCCGTAGAGGCAGCCTCTTTAATTGCTCTTTCACCATCGACCAGTGATGTTGGTGTTGACTCATCGCAAAGTGGCATCCAATCAACGCAGGGTATAACTCATCTGACGAGTGTTCAACCACAGCCGCAATGACAACCACAGGTGCAACAAGGAGAGGCGCAAGGAGAGGCACAAGGGGAGGCGCAAGGAGTGGCACTAGGAGAGGTGCAAAGAGTGGCACAAGGAGTGGCGCAAGGAGTGGCGCAAGTAGAGGCACAAGTAAAGGCACAAGTAGACGAGCAAGTAGAGGCGCATGGAGAGGCGCATGGAGAGGCATAGCTGCCCACAATGCTTGTTCCTTCATAAGTAGGGGCACATCAAGAAATCGAGATTCAAGCGGAGGTATCATCCGAGCAAGCCGCTCCTCCTGATGATTCACTGTCTTCCAGATCCCTAGCAAGAAAAAGGTAAGGAGGGCTAGTACAAGTTCTTCTTAAAGCCCCCTTCCATCTGATGATCTAGATCTTGATTGGCACCCACCAATGCAGTCTGAGGGGGAGGCATGCCATGAGCCGACAAAGCTAGATAAAAGGAAGGTTCCCGCAAGGCTTTCACTTATGGGTGATGACGAAGAAGAAGTAGAATGGTGTATTCTGCTGCTGATGAACAGTCTGACGATAACGACCCATCATCACAGTTGTCACCACAGCCCCAGCGGGCATGCAGCAGACAGACATTTTTACCCTATCCAAAAATGCTGCTGTGCAGGATGTGTGTGGTGTGGCACCACTGGTGGTACCACCACCAACACAGGAAACTACTACACCAACACGACCTACAGCTTCCATATTTTCTCTTCAGAAGGGCCGGCGGGGACCTCCATCCAGCTCGTCCTCCATTATCTCAAGTAGTGGTACTGTGATTGCACAACAGAGTCAAATTCCGCCACGCCCGTCCTCCACTTCATCTGGCATTGAAAGTAGCACCTCCACCACCACCAGAAATCTCAACTCGCCAGTTTGGGACTTCTTTAGTATTAGCAAAAAGGTGGAAAACCTAGTCATTTGTTCGATTTGTAAACAAGTAGTTAGTCGGGGTAAGCTTGGTACCAACTACGGTACCGGAGGCCAGAGAGATCATCTAAAAAAACACAGCATTATCCAGTGGGAGGTGCACCTAAGTAACATCTGCGAAGCCAAAAGTAGAAATCCAAATGTAGACATTGATATTGCATCTGATGACGAGGAGGAGCTGATTGTGCAGGGGGAGGTGAACAACAGAGAGACATTTTTTCTGGTACACACAGTACCCCTGGCAGCAGCACTGTAGTAGTAGTGCCCACACCCTCCTCTACCCCAGCAACATCAAGGAGGCAGAGTAGTCTGGTAGAGACACCAATGCGAAAAAGTACATCAATGAGCCTAACTGGGTTGAAGAAGTCTGGATCCTCATCACATATGAAAACGGTCCAGACCACCATTAAAAGCATATTTTGGTCGGAGGCGCCATTTGAACGCAACCACCCAACGGCACGTCTTTATAATGCAATGCTTGCTAAAATGTTAGCGCTGGATCTTCTCCCTTTTTCTTTCGTGGAAGGGGTGGGTTTTCTAGAATGTGTGGCAACAGTCTACCCTAAATGGAAGGTTCCTAGCCGGTCCTATTTTGCCAGAGTTGCGGTTCCAGCACTACATCAAGATGTGCTGGAGGTGATTGGGGCAGCTTTGCAGAAGAGTGCTGTTCACACAATCCATCTGACAACAGACATGTGGACCAGTTGCCAAGCCTTTGATTACATGTGCATCACTGCACACTGGGTCTCTTTTGTGGGGGTTAGAGACAGGATAGCTGCAGATGTTGGCAGTGCCACAATTTATCAAGCTACTCGGAAACATGCAACCGTAGCCATGTATGCCATGGAGATATCTCATACTGCAGTAAACATTTTGGAGGAGTTTAACAGGAAGGTCTTTAACTGGCTGCATCCAAGAAAGCGCATGATTGGTTATGTTTCCACGGATAATGGCAGGAATATAGTTAGGGCCATGGCTGATGGTGGCTATTTTAGAGTGCCGTGTTTTGCGCACAGTATTAACATTGTTGCTCAAGATTTCTTGAAAAAAGAAAACAAAGTCAGCAAGTTACTGACCATTTGCCGAAGAATCTGCACACATTTTAGCCATTCTTTTAAGGCCCGGAAGCAGCTGAGGATCATTTAACATGTCCGTAGAGTGACATTGAGAGGACTCATCCAGGAGGTGGCAACACTTTGGAACTCAACCTTCTACATGCTTAAGCCTCTGTTTGAGCAGTACTTGGTAATCAATGAGTATGTCTTTAACGCACGGGGTGCTGAAAGACATGAGGCTAGAAGTGGAGGAATGGGACCTAGTTAAAAGCCTGACAAACATGCTTCGTCCTTTTGAGTTCTTCACGCGTGAAGTCAGCAGGGAAGACTGTACTTTGGCCAAAGTTATCCCATTGTTGCGCATGCTAGAGCACCAACTTAAGGCGGTCTAAAAGGAATACATTGTGAACAATATCACATTTGTGCCACTATTCTGGATTAACGGTACAAAAAGGCACTGGCCAGTAATACATTCATTCCTTTTATTGAAGCAGATGTTTCAAAGTACAAACATTGGCTAGCTCTGTCAGCCACTCGGTTCGAAAAAGAGCTGCAGAAAATTGAAGACACCGCCACAAGTACTACTGAATCAGCAGGCCATCCGGCGTCAAGGTCCACTTCTGTGGCCGAAGGCAGTCACTTTTCCTCAGAGCCGTTACCGACACCAGCAACCGTATAATCATCATCACCTACACCAGGCCCAGCCCTAATATTGTCGGAAGCGGATTGGATAACTCATCAAGGGTTTGCTCATTCCAGTGTTGATGCAAAGGCCACAGATGGTACGCAAAGTGGAGCACCCCTGAATTATCTTGAGTGGATGGTGCAGGCCTATCTGGATGACCAAACAGAGGTCTTCTTTGATCAGAACCCATTGCTGTATTGGTATAGGAAAAGGGCTCAATGGCCACCGATCACCAAGCTGGCTATAAATTATTTGTCTTGCCCACTTGCAAGCGTATCTTCTAAACGGGTTTCAAGTGCTGCTGGTGCCATTGTAACTTCAAAAAGTACCCCCCTCTCACCCAAAAATGTGGAGAGGTTAACAATGTTCAAGATGAATAAGCACTTCATACCACCAGATTACAAAATACGTGAATCCACGCAGGAAGAAGAGGAGACCGACTTAGGTGATGGAAGTTCCTCTCTGTTAGCTGACCTACTCCTGTTTCAATTCACAGAGTTTGAGGACGAGCTCTACTTCCCTGACACCTAGGCCTGAAATACTGAATTTCTTTTTTTTCGTCCTTATTCACTTTTATTCCTGTGTGTCTTTCTTTGTTTTGCAACTTTTAGCACAACAAAACTCTAATCACAACAAATCCATCAGCAGCACTGTCTTCGTCTTATTTCCTTATTGAAGGTGCCGCTGTGTGCATTCCTGAAGTTCACAAGTTCACAACTCAGTCATGCTCCTCTATCCTCCTCCTCCAGACTCCCCCTATCCATTTCCCTCAAGGCAGATGGCTGGATTACGCAGAATCAAGAAACTATTGCTTCGCAGACGAGTCCCTTCAAAAGAAGTGGGACTGGAATTACTGACTATATGCTGACTGTTACTTCTAAAATTGACACGAGAGGCTGCCCTGTGGGCCTTCACTTTAAGAATAAGATGCGGACAAAAAGTGGAACAGGTAATGAATGATGAGATGGCATGCAGTGGACAACACTGGCTGTCTGGATCTGATGAAAGCAATTGTTGTTTGTTTGTTGTGCATGAAATGAATCATATGTGTTCTGTTATCATTTAATCTTTTACACACTAAATGTAACCCAAGTCTACTCTGTTTTTACCTTGTTTAATTCAAATTGTACTTCTACTGAAGGGGCCACTATGTTGCATTTTTTAATATGGAAAATGTCCTTGGACTCACTGTGTGTAAACTGTGACTGCATGAACAACATTGAGATGCCAATACCACGATGATGATGAGTCTTGATGATCAAAGTTAATATCTTTACAGTCACTCCCTGGGATGGATGGATCATCATTGTCGGTTTATGGAAGCACTATGGCCATTTTGTGAGTGGCAAACAGGTAAACAAGTCAACAACAAACACAGTAGAACTACATGTCTGTCTAGTCGTGGTATGGAGTGGTTGAGCCAGTGTAGTGTTGTTATGCCAGAGTCCAGACAGCAGTTCATGTAAAATTGCGGCTATGTGGCTTGCTGCATACAATTAGATATGCTTTGTCTGTCTGTGTCAAAGAGGTATGCTACATGGAGGTTTGTTCACTCAGTGGTGCCTGAGACCGTCTGCATGGCCCTGGCCAGCTGTGTGCTAATTACTATCCTTGAAAAGAAGACTCAGAGTACGCACTTTAGAAATGATGCTTGTATGTAATACTGTCGCCTATGAAAGTGAAAGTGTTATTTTTGCACTACACACCGTACCTTATATTTTTTCTCTGTGGTGTTTTAATACCCCTTCCTGTTTTTCCATCAACAATTACAGGCCGGCTTTTACCCTGTGAGATGGGAAAAACATTAACTCAGGCTTACCATAGCACTCCGCAATTCCGCATCTGCCAGGCAGGCAGTGGACAGTGTGTCTGGTCACCAAGATTGATCGACGGAGCGTCAGATGGAATGGAGGAGTACCGTGAATAAGAGGAATGGATTGATGTATGCAACTTCCCAAATTGAACAGGACAACTACAACATACAGTTACAGTATCCACTTCTCCTCATCTTTTAAAGAATGTTATTGTTGTGAACTTCTATGAGTGTGGCTCTGTGCGTTTGCTCTCTGCTTCAAATTCATCCCTACAGCTATTTGATAGGTTTCTTTACTATTTTTAAAACTAATTTAATATACTAATAAGTGTTTATTCTCTCTGAGGGCAGATAGGCAAGTGAAATTGCGTAATTACTGCAGCCCTGTACTGTCGATATGTTTATTCATAGTTAATAAGTTGTAGTAACTACTACTTTTCAGTAACCTAACCATCCATTTAGCAAACAACTTCATGCATGCAGTGCACTTTCTTTATGTCCCTTAAAATGTTTATGGATATCTTCGTATCCAAATATTTGTTTTTCTTCATTTTCACCTTAATCGCCATTCGCCATGCAGCCTGCCCTGTGCCTAGCCCTATTCTAAAACACGAATCACAGGTAAGGTAAGCATTTTGGGGGAGGAAGAATAATGGAGTAGGAGGAGAGGAGAGACTGATGGTAGTACTAGCGAAGTAGTAGGACAATTGAATTCCCTAACTCTGTCAGTGGAACGTTTGTACAAATGTGGGCGATTAGACAATTTGAATAAACCAGCCAGTTAAGTTTCAGGAAAACAAACGTACAGTTAACCCCCCCTGCCTCCCCCACAAAACAGTAAAAAAAACGCGTATGCTATGTTTAAGTCGAAATAAATGAGCCCTAACAAAAATAAACTTTCCCACAAGAAGACCCGACCCACCCCCTCCATAACCCCAAGCAATGTCCATGAATTCAATGTCCCCAAAAGTCCAAAAACCCCAACGCCCAATTCCCACCCCCCCAAAAGTCTTTAAAAAGGGGCAAGGGACAGTCTCACTACTTTCGCCGGTGGTGTAATTTGGCCAAGTGGTCACACTGCTCTCTCTGGAGGTCCTTGAGTAGTGCTTTCAGCTTCAGTACCTCCTGCTCAAGGTTGGACACTCGCAGGGTCAATCGGTGCACATGAGCCTTGCACTTGCAGGTACTGTGGGGGGCAGCTGTTGTTTTTGCTGCTCGGCGGTGGTAGATGGCTGCCAGACCAGGCTCCGTACTGCTGGAGTTTTGCGCTGGCTGTATGACCCATGGGCAGCGGAGGAGGGTGCAGCTGTTCTGGAGGTTGTTGACTGCGTGTCATCCTCCTCCTCCTGAGCCAACAGCCACCGATATTCAGCAACTATTGCCTCCAGCTTCTGTTGCCGGGCCTGGATAGCCATCTCCTTCCTTGTTAGTTTAGAAGGATTATCTATATGAAGAAAGAAAAACATACTGTAAGCAATGCTCTTTAGGAATAACACAAAATAATTCAGCAGAAAGTTGTGTCACTGTAGCACCAGCAACTTGCAAGCACAGTACATAACATTTGTGACATGTATCTATCTAACCTCCGACTTCATCGGCCTCTGCTCTAACATTAGTGGGAGTTTCAAGAATTCTACTAGCACTATATGGACTCACTACATTAGACTCAGACAGTACACCAGTCTTCTTCTCTCTTGTTTAGCGAAATTGGTACGTAAACTTGTGGAAGCCGGCATAATTCCAGTGCAGTCAACTTGCATCTGAGAAAAACAGACGCAAGCCATGATGACACAGACTTGCGTTACTGTTACCAGTCCAGAACATGCAGGTAGTGAAGCTCTTAATTTTCTTTTACGGTTGGCACTGGCCATACTCTGTTACAAGGGCTACTGCTTAATTAATTTAACTTTCACTCTGCCCTGCCCCTGACTACTACAAAAGGAAAAAGAAGAAGATAAATAATGTGATCATCTATCCCTTCACAGGATATTTGCTTAAATATGGGATGACTGTAGGTGCTTTGTTTTTGATTGAGTGAACACCGATCGGCCACACATGAATGACAGAGTTGTAAAATAATTATTAACAGAGGTAGTGAATGGTCCCCGTAATCGATAGAGGAAGGCACTTGTGAGTTGTGACTTACTTGACTTGATATTGTGAACTATATATTATAGATACACAATATATGCTGTGCTTGCAAATTACTGTTAGTCATGGTAGTAATCTGAAAAATTACAACTTCTACTTTCCTCTGCTTTGGTACTCTGGCACGAATGTGCAGTGTTACATGCTCTTCAAAGTAACACTCTTCATCCAGTGACCGTCTACTCTGTCTACATACACCTATGCTATCTATGAGTAAGATACCATCCAGGCATCCATCCATTCAAAGTAAATGTCAATCATTCTTCTTAATGTCTCAACTGGATAAACCTTACTGTTTCTCACCGAAAAACAACCTTTTTATTTTATTTTGTAAACCGCCAGCCATGCATCCGTGCTTGACTTGCATTTGAATTTGAACCAAAGGATATATTGCGCACACATACAGTTTCTGTTTCACCCACCCAGGCATTCCTCCTTTATTTCTCCTTCCACCCATCCTTGCTTTAGCCTTCAACCAGCCATGCATCAGATTCCCATGCACCTCAGGCAGCATTCAAAAAAGCGTATCATTCTTTGCCAGTCATTAATTTTAACTCGCTTGTCATTCCTTACACCCCTTTTTTCCTTTTCGTTCTTCCCATCCATCAAGTTCATCTCTGATCTGACTTGGCTTCTCAATAAAACTTTCACAGCTGAGTTGAAGTCAAATTTAGAGGAGGCCATTGGTTACTCATCAACTCTTTCCGCTAATGCTATTGCTAATGCGAAGTCAAGGGTGACTGTCTTCTACCTGGTTGACAAAAACTTAGTTCTAAACTTGTAAGTCTTCTTAACAGTAAAGTGCACTTGTACTGTACAACATATACACCCTTGCAGAGAGCCTACTCTGCAATCTCAATAAGTAAGGAATATAATAGCTTACCACTGCCCGCCACTAACGTGGCATCCCCCACAGCATTTCCTGCTGGCTGTGGCACCGCATCCACCCCTGGAGTGACCACCTCTGCGTTGGCCCCGGCACTGGTGGTGGGCTGGGCCGATGGTGTTATGCCTAGAAAATACATTTAATATTTTTAGATACAATATACACCACTCCTTATTTTGCCTAGGAATGAAAAAATGTGTTACTAGTACTACATAAACAAATGTAATTATTTGTGAGTCTCTAGTCTAAACTAAAAATGTCCCTTTCTTAAGGGAAGGGTGTTTTTTATTTATGCTTAACCATAACATGTGATGCTACACTTTTTGGCACAACTGATGGATTCTTGCTTTTTAACACTCACCATTTTTCTCATGACAGACAGAAGCTTCCCTTCTACGAACAAGAGAAATATCATATGAATGTTAGTCGGAGTCGTCACCATCACCACCAAGACTTTAAGTTCCAACCAGGTGAGGGCTCTCCCACAATGAATGTGTGAAATCAGTCACTTTTCAGTTTTCAATCGTTCACCGTTTATCTTATATGAAGTTGATGTTAATAAATGTTTTTATATAATACACAATTTAAATGTAATATACAGATTACACACAGAGCTAGTTGTTTTACTATTAATAAAGCTTTAAAACTTACATAGACTCGGTGGTTTTTGGTCATGAGTGAGTGAGCAAAAGCGTTTGCAATTTGCAAGAATGAGTCCATGACTCTGAGAGTAGGCGTGCAAAAAAATTCATGGTTTAATCAAAGGCAGTTGGTGGTTGGGCGGTACCTGATTTTGTATTATATTATTATGATTGCATGCTCCAACACATGAATATACTACTCACTGGGGCGGGACCTTCTGACCCAGCCGAAAAACCTTCAATATACAGTATACTGCTAGGTACTGAAGTAAGAAATCGCCTTTTTCTCAATCTTGATTGGAATTACTACAAACACACAAGATTTAAGGTAGTAACGGCATCTTATAAAGTGTGGAGTGCTATAAAAAAATTATATAAAATTGAAAAGGGTTTCCAGATATACCCCACTTACCGCCCCTTTTTTTCTCCCTAGTGATTTTTGGGACAGCGTAGTGGTTAGTTGGAGAAGGAAAGGTCTAAAATGTTTGGGTGATCTATATACAGCAGGCGGGCTTAAATTGTTTGAACAGCTTAAGGAACAATATCAGTTGTCAAACTCGCATTTTTGAAAATATTTACAAATACGCGACTCTGTTGAAAGCTCGCCCATCTATGCAATCTAACCCTCTAATTGAAGCCAATAAGAAAGCAGCAAGGATAGGGGTACTTTATAACTTAATGTTGGATACTATGCCTAATGATATAGATTCACATGTCAGTAAGTGGGAGAATAGATTAGGATGTCAAGGGATCTCATTAGAAACCTCAATTGATTTAGCTGGACGAGTACTTATGTCTGCTAATTTGATTTCGCAACATTATAATACTATATTTTATCTGTATCACACGCCAGACAAAATCTCAAAATGGGGGGTGACTCGGATAGAAAATGTTTCAGATGTGGTGTAGCACAGGCGGATGTGCTACATATTTTCGGCACTTGTGTAGAATTGAGGCATCTGTTTGGGCATGTGGACAAATTTCTGTCTGAGATTTTGGGTACTCCTGTCCAGCTTTCATTTGCACAGATTTTATTGGGCATAGAAACTGGGATGGGTGAAGTCCCGGCCTCTAGTAACATTGCTTATCTGATATTTGCAGCCACCGCTGTACTGAGGCGTTGTATAGCTTCGTTCGCTACAAAAAGACGTTCCTTCATTTGAAGCATGGCGGATGAGGTTACTCTTTATGTTCAACACTGAATATAGCTTATATGCCATGAAAGGGCGACGGAAAAGGCTTTTGGGACAACAAATCTGGGGTTCGGTTAGCTCATATATGGAAATAAATGGTTGACTACCCTTGACCTGCCTAGGTTATTAGTTCCTTAGTCTCTTAGCATTTTTATGTATCTCTATTTTATTTACCGCTTTGATGTATGACATTTTTTTGTAAAATGGTATAATTTCTGGTACAGCGGAACTTGGTGATGGATGTAATCTACAATTTACTTGTGTCTTGAACCATCATTTTTCCCCTTGCAATCTTTTGTTGTGAAATATTGTTCTGTACTCATGTATTTTTCTCAATAAATAAAAATATATATATATATAAATTCACCATGATGTCAACTTGCAGCAGTCTAAGTATCGAGTCACTATCCATGTACTTGTACAATGACTAAGGCATTTAGTCATGCTGTGCTACAATCAAATATGCACTATCCATGCAGTCCTCTAACCTCCTACACAGTACTGATTCACTCCTCAATTACTCAGGTCGTACCCATTTAGTCCAGCAATCACACTGTCACTCTCTGTGCACTCCTCTAATCATCCATCCAGTGTCGTGTCCTTATCTAATCACTGCACCAAAACCAAATACTTATAAATTCACCATACTGTCAACTTAGAGCTCTCTAACTATCCAGTCACTATACATGTACTTGTAAAATGACTCAGGCATTAAGACATGCAGTGCTACAATGAGATGTGCACAATTCATGCTGTCCCCTAACCACCTTTACAGTACTGATTCACTTCTAGAATTACCTAGGTAGTTCCCATGCAGTCCAGCAATCACACTGTCATTCTCGATGGACTCCTCAAATCATCCAGCTAGTACCATGTCCTTATACTATCACTGCACCAAAAATCAAGCACTTATAAATTCACCATGCTGTCAACTTGCAACACCCTCAGTATTCAGTCACTATCCATGTACTTGTACAATGACTAAGGTATTCAGACATGCATTGCTACAATCAAATATGCACTATCCATGCAATCTCCTAACCTCCTACACTGTACTGATTCACTCCTCCAATTATCCAGGTCGTACCCATGCAGTCCAGCAATCACACTGTTACTCTGTGCACTACTCTAATCATCCAGCCAGTACCATGTCCTTATCTAATCACTGCACCAAAACCCAAGCACTTATAAATTCACCATACTGTCAATTTGCATCACTCTAAGAATCCAGTCACTATCCATGTACTTGTTCAATGACTCAGACATTAAGACATACAGTGCCACAATCAAATGTGCACTATCCATGCAGTCCCCTAACCACCTACAGACTATTGATTCACTCCTCCAATTACCCAGGTAGTACCCATGCAGTCCAACAATCACACTGTCACTCTCTGTGCATTCCTCTAATCATCCAGCCAGTACCATTTCCTTATCTAATCACTACACCAAAACCCAAGCTGTACCAAATTCACCATGCTGTCAACATGCAGAACTCTGAGTGTCCAATCACTATCCATGAACTTGTACAATGACTCAGGCATTAAGATATGCAGTTCTACAATCAAATATGCACTATCCATGCTGTCCCCTAACCATCTTCACAGTAATAGTCACTCCTCCAATGACCCAAGTAGTACTCATAGGGTCCAGCAATCACACTTTTGCTCTCTGTACACTCCTCTAATCATCCAGCCAGTACCATGTACTTATCCAATCACTCTGTCAATACACAAGCACTTGCAAATTCATCATGCACTTTCTTTGCTGTACTCTAATAATCAAGTTAAACAGTCATACAATCACCATGCACTACTCATGCTCTGTTTGAATCAATCAACATCTACACATGCAATCATATTATTATGCAGTTATTTCTCTTTTTTTAACCAGATAAGGTAGTTCTGAAAATAACTGTTTTTTTTTGTTTTTTATATATTTTTGGTATTTTTTATATTTGTTGGTGTTTTTTTTTAAAAAACAGAAAAACAAAAGAACTAAGTTTGAACTTTGGCAATAAAAGTCATTGCAACAAAAAAAATGTACAGTGGTGAAACCACAGCATCAGCAAATTGATCCCCATAGCAAACCACAGCGTTGCATTTTACGCAAAGTTGTATAAGATTGTCAAATTCTGAACGAATGTCTGGACCTCGAGATTAGGATCTTGAGGCTCCTGAAGTACTAGTACCAGCTCCCTGGTCATGTGGCTGTATTTGCTCTTCCACACGTCGTAGTTGTTCCCATGCCAATGGTCGAGGGTGAATTGTCTGTAGATGTCTGAACATGCTATATGTTCTGCAGGAGTATTTCTTAATACTCCCCCTCAAGAGTACTCTTGGACAAAGAGTACAACTGACCTTTCGCGCAATCACTTATTTTCACCAGGTGGAATAGTGAAAAATTTAGACACAATGCTTTCCTTCTTCTTCTTCAATGGAATATGGGATTCTTCTTTTTCCGAAGGAATATCAAGCACAATGTGAAAAGGAAAACACCAAAGAAATACACAAAAAAGCTAAAAAAAAACAGCAATTGTGTCTCTTTGGGTGATGTATGAAGAATGAGATAAATGGGTGTGGTTCTCATACTTCTAGAATGGAAAACCTTCTGAACCAATCAAATGCTTTCCTTTAAAGTCACATGGGAGTCGCACACCCAACACGCACCCAGCACGCAACAGACGTGACTACGCAAAAGTTTATTTAACGGTAATATATCTTTATTGCAATCAGAAATATTTTCATAATTAGTTTACATAATTTCTTGGGCTAATATTCATTTAATTAGTATGCATACAGTCATCAGCATAAAGAATTTTTTCGTGAAGCCACGCACTGAGCATGACCGCACACGGTCATCACGTTACACAGGGCGGGGAACAGCGTTTGTATCGCATACCAAACGTGCATACGACGCGATCCCATACGGATATGACGTTAAACTGGGGCCAGGCACCACGCACCCATCGCAAACAAAACGCGGCTCGCGATAGGTACGCAACTCCAATAGTTTTTGAAAAAAAATATACTACATATATTTTAAAAGACATAGGACATTACATACGTACATTAAAATAAAATTTAAAAAAGAGTTATAGAATATTACAGTTACAAAATATCTTTTAAAAAAACCTTTTAATTTTTCAGAAAAACAAAAACGTTTTATAAATATTAAATTTTACAAATTAGCATTTGAAAAAAAAACTCGATATTCACTGAAAAAAACATAGGTTTCAAGCCCTTTATAGTTAGAAATTAGCATCTACAAAACCTTAGAAATTCACTGAAAAAACCATAGGCTTCAGGGATGTTATAGTTAGAAATAAGCATTTTAAAAACCCAAGAAATTCACTGAAAAAAACGTAGGTTTCAGTCCCATTATAGTTAGAAATTAGCATTTAAAAAACCTTGGAAATCCACTGAAAAAACCTTAGGTTTCAGGGACATTATAATTAGAAATTAGCTTTTAAAAAACCTTAGAAATTGACTGAAAAAAGCCATAGGTTTTAGTGAGGTTATAATTAGTTGAACATTTCACTCCTACAAAACAATAGAAATTTTGCCTTTATAGTTAGTTCACTTAACTATAACTCGCGTCCCCATTGCACTGCTGATGATGTCACATATTACATCATTCATGGATTCTGTAAATTCTATTTACATGTCTGTTAGCAGCGGGCGAAGTTTATCTATACAGTTGTTGGTTGCATATGAGGCTTAATGGTTACATTCGATTTTTAAAGAATTCATAAAGTCCAGACATCTTAAATTTGCACTATGTTTCTATGGAATAAAATCTGTGATCTAGACATCCCAGGAAAATAATATTGTTAATCTGTTCGAACTCTTAAAATCACATATAAACAATCCATATAAACAACCCTAGTTTATAAAAAGGTGTGCATGTCTTCTGTATTATTTAATCCATTAGGTATTTTGCTATCAAGCTCTAAAATAAATTTTGTTTCACGCTATCTCAAATGTTTTTCCCGATTTCACCCTCTACGTTGGACTGGTGGGATTGCATCAATAACAAAAAAAGTTAGTCATTTAACACCATTATTGTGTGCTTCTTTAACCCCTTGCATGCTCATGACGGAACGGTTCCGTCATCAGCGTCGGTGCTCCGGTGCTGATGACGGAACATTTCCGTCATGAGTCAATTTGATTTATGACCCTTCAGCACTGCAGCGAAATTCGCGCAGCACTGGAGGGGTTAAATATATATATATAAAACCACAACTTGATTTTCACAAAGAAACCCCAGCCGCATGCAGCGGTGGGCCCTGGCAGGGTCGCAAACCCCTAATTTCCACAGCGCCTATTTTTTTACAATTTTTCACAAAAACAATGCCAAGACTCCAAACAATCCTTTTTCAGCATGTTTGTTTCTTTTACAAGCCCAGTCACTCGAGTGATGTCATGATCAGTGACATCACTGATGACATCACTGATAACATCTCAAATTACATCACTGATGATATCATCCAGTGACTGTGTGTTTCCGTAAAGTTTAAATATGTATTACCTACTGGCGGTCGCCAGTAGGTATATATAGTTAGGATTTTTTCTCTATGGGATTTTTGAAAATTCTATGTCTAATAACTTTGGCGTTTGTGGACGGAATTGGCAGAAATTTTCAGGAAAATGGAACATTTTGTTTCTGAGCAGCCCCTGGAAATTTGGGGGGGGTTCGTCAAGGGGGGGCCGAGAAAAAAGGGGGGTCCCAAAACGCGTTTTTCCAATGTTAATTTCCATAGGGCGGTTGGCCTCACTTTTAGCCCGAACGGCTGAATGGATTTGCACGAAACTTGGCAAAATTGTAGGGACTGGTAGCCCGATGTGCCTTTGCTAGGTCTCAATATATGTGCTCCAGTGGATTTTGAGAAATTAACGTTCAAAAAAAGATATATATCTGTAACAGTGGACCGGGCAGCGCTCCGCTTCGCGTACTTTTCGCGTTACGGAGCTTTGTGAAGCGAAGCTGATTGGTTCTCCGGCGTCTGTAAACATTCCAAACAGTCCGTAGCGGCCGCCATCTTGTGTCTCGGTAGGATCGAGAGACAAGAGGAGGCCAAAGCGAAGGGGCAAATGACCATAAGGGGGCATAGTAGATCCTCCCTGACCCCCTAGGTTTGATGTGGAGGTTTTAAAAGGGCCCCGCGGGGCAAAAAAATTAAAATAATAATAATCGAACTGCTGAATGGATTTGCACGAAACTTGGCAAAATTGTAGGTACTGGTAGCCCGATGTGCCTTTGCTATGTCTCAATATATGTGCTCCAGTGGATTTTGAGAAATTAACGTTCAAAAAAAGATATATATCTGTGACAGCGGACCGGGCAGCGCTCCGCTTCGCGTACTTTTCGCGTTACGGAGCTTTGTGAAGCGAAGCTGATTGGTTCTCCGGCGTCTGTAAACATTCCAAACAGTCCGTAGCGGTCGCCATCTTGTCTCTTGGTAGGATCGAGAGACAAGAGGAGGCCAAAGCGAAGGGGCAAATGACCATAAGGGGGCATAGTAGATCCTCCCTGACCCCCTAGGTTTGATGTACCATTTTGCCAAGTTTGGTGTAATTCCGTTCAGCCATTCAGGCTGTAGACGTATCTAAATGTCCTATGGAAAATTGCATGGGGAAAACACATTTGAAAGTGTTGAAATTTAGAACCAATTAAAATGTTACTTTGGTTTTGTATTTGTGTGTGATGAAAGTTAATTGGTTATGTATATATCTAAAATGAGAGGAAACCACAGCCATTTTGTGATACTACTGTCTGAGGTACATTTGTGAGGAATTTTTGGTGCTCAATTTCTGGTGTTTGATTTACACAGTACTAACGCTTCTCCTACTTTCAAAAAGGTGAGTTGTTAATTTGTAAGGGGAACTATGTTGTACACTTTAAGATAAATTGAAAAATGTTTTCTGTTATTTATTTACAGTCCTTCTGTTATACTAAATACTTGATAAAGTTAGTTTTATATTATGTATTACTAAAAACGATAAATGAAAGTGATAATTTTTTTCTGCAATTTACAGCAAGAAATGTCAAAATAAAATGGATCACAATGAAGAGACCGTGGCAATTTCTTTTGAATTATCCACTACATTTATTGAAATTGACAGCACCAATAATGAAATATTCTCACAAGGAGGAGATGACTTGAATGATTTTTTTGATCAATCTCTTGACGGCGAATTTATCGAATTTTTGGAGACCATAGAGTTACAAGAATCATCATTGCAGACTTTTCATGAGGAGATTCCTGATGAGATGATTGAAGAGGAAATTCCTGATGAGGACATGTTACTAGTTCTTTCAAATTATGAAAATTCAGAAGAATAAATTTATATTTAGAAATCAAAAATTGTTTGAGACATTATTCATTTTTATTTTTAATTTATGAGGTTGTAGCGAAGTTCTTTTTTTTCTGCTGAGTGACGTCTCGGCCTATCTCCACGGGATGCAGTCCCTACCATCTCGGCGTTTAAGCCCAGGGGGACCGGTAGTGTGGTAGAGATAACGTCTGTTAACGTTCGATTCGAAGGAAATCAGGAAGTGTTGATAAACATTGTCTGCGCCATCTTGCCTTTTTTCAAATGCCACACTTTTGTCGTGCACGGCAGCCATTTTAGATGCCTTGACCAGACCCACTCTCTGCACGCTGTCGATCCTTAGCATGGCTCCCCACCCTCGCAAGCATCTCCCCCAGGCACTGGTCACCCCCGCTCTCTGTCTTACGCATGGGCAATAAACCTCCCCCCATCTGCGCTGCTCTTCCCTGAGAATCACACCCTGTGCCTGTCCGACACCTCCCTTTCACCCTATTCACTACCGCACCCTCTGACACTCCTCTTCCTCTGTGTCCGATTGTCCAGGCCGGTCCCAGGCTATCAGCTAGCCCTGCAGATGTAGTTTATGGCCCCAGCTGTAAAGAATCACCCCTCTTCAAAGGAGTTATAGTAGATCAAGGCCCACACCCGATGAGATCCGTCACACCACACGCATTCCTACTATCTGAAAACCATTCTGTATTGTGATTGGGGAGGGGACCGAGCCTGAAGCAGAAGATTCCAGGGATGCCTCTTTGTACATCAAAGTTTTTACAATTATGTGTCACATTAAAAATATATAGCACTCCAACAAAGTAGTAGGATTATAAAACTTTAATAACTTATAAATATATAGAACAAAACAAAAACAGTAAAAACATTTAAACATTTTTAGGGAAAAAGAAGGAAGTAGCGGTCGGTTGTGCGAATAGTTCCAACGCAGCACAACGTCCAGATTTCTGGACGGCACCCAGGTGATGTTGCCTGGGTGCCGCACTGATTTCGGTATCCGGCGTGGGGCGTCGCGGGGGGTGGGTCATCAGTAGCGGTCTGTTGTGCGAATAGTTCCAAGGCAGCACAACGTCCAGATTTCTGGACGGCACCCAGGTGATGTTGCCTGGGTGCCGCACTGATTTCGGTATCCGGCGTGGGGCGTCGCGGGGGGTGGGTCATCAGTAGCGGTCTGTTGTGCGAATAGTTCCAAGGCAGCAGAACAATGGCACCAAGGTGATTTCCAGTAAGTTGCCGCCCTCCGAATAACGGACGCTCAAATTTTTTTTCCTTTCCTCTACATGCAAAAAAGGTAAATTCCCGGTACGTTACACGCTTCATCTGTCACGATGTACTCTCCAGAGGAACCGAAAAAAGATAAAGTTATGGTAACTATACCATGCATCGTCATATGGAGAGGTGGCACCCATTAATTATAGTGCTGCATAAAAGAGAGATTTGGAGGAGAACCCCCGACCTGCCAGTACATTCATCAAAGAAGTGGCACTGACAGCATCAGAGGCAAGGGAAACGGTCCCAAATATTTAGAAGAACTTTGGAAAGATTAAAATGACATGTTTAGATTGTGGCAAAATAATTTCATGTGGACAGATGAGTGTTACTCTAATAAATACCGTTATGATATATGGGGTAACCCAATTAAAGTCCTAGGACCTGGGTATTGGTTATTATAGAAAAGGTGGTCCTAGACATCAAATTCCACACACAATGTTTGATATTAATTCAAAAAACTTTTTCAATTCTTTTTATCATGCAGCATAGATCCTGCAATGAAAAAAAATTTAAGAACAGAAACACAAATAGCCCAAAGAGAAACAAACAAACAGGTGTCCAATATACACACAAACAATCGATTCAAATGTTGTAAAAGTAGAGGAAAGAAAACTCTACAATTTATTCTCAGTAAAAATATATATATAAATTTCAAATTTTTCTAATACACAAATATACAATCATTGCAAAAATCAAATGGGGTTACCAAAAGAAAGATAGAGCATATAGGGTGGGAAAGTCAGTGCTCATGTGAAGGAGAAAGGAGACCAAGAGGTCGGGAAATGATAAATCACAGAATTGTTATTGAGTCATTGGTTTTGAAAAAAGAGAGCCTGCCCTCAATGGTTATTGCAAAGAAGTGTCAGTTTTTTGACTTTGCGGCGGTCATTTTATTCAAAACTTTGTATCTTCAGTGGGAGTGGAGTGGGCAAGGGCAGTCGAGATGCAGGCTCAACAAGAGGGAGATTGTCGACGTTTCGACCCAAGGATATGAAGGGCAGTTTGTATCCTCATGGACGGGTCTTCATCAGGACGGGAAAAAAGGATAAAGGGAAAAAGCTAAGTTATATTGTATGCATGTAACCCCAGCCGTGTAGACGGACACCTGTAACAAAAGAGCACGCACGGACGGCTTTCTAAAAACCGAATTGATTTATGCAAAGTGGCACACCACTAAAGGGTGAGTGCCTTGGTAGTACTGATCTTTGGTAAACCTCCATGCGTGTTGGTTCCAAATACTGAGCCCTCAAATTCTTTTGTTACAGGTGTCCGTCTACACGGCTGGGGTTACATGCATACAATGTAACTTAGCTTTTTCCCTTTATCCTTTTTTCCCGTCCTGATGAAGACCCGTCCATGAGGATACAAACTGCCCTTCATATCCTTGGGTCGAAACGTCGACAATCTCCCTCTTGTTGAGCCTGCATCTCGACTGCCCCTGCCCACTCCACTCCCACTGAAGATACAAAGTTTTGAATAAACTGACCGCCGCAAAGTCAAAAAACTGACACTTCTTTGCAATAACCATTGAGGGCAGGCTCTCTTTTTTCAAAACCAATGACTCAATAACAATTCTGTGATTTATCATTTCCCGACCTCTTGGTCTCCTTTCTCCTTCACATGAGCACTGACTTTCCCACCCTATATGCTCTATCTTTCTTTTGGTAACCCCATTTGATTTTTGCAATGATTGTATATTTGTGTATTAGAAAAATTTGAAATTTATATATATATTTTTACTGAGAATAAATTGTAGAGTTTTCTTTCCTCTACTTTTAGAACATTTGAATCGATTGTTTGTGTGTATATTGGACACCTGTTTGTTTGTTTCTCTTTGGGCTATTTGTGTTTCTGTTCTTAAAAATGTTTTCATTGCAGGATCTATGCTGCATGATAAAAAGAATTGAAAAAGTTTTTTGAATTAATATCAAACATTGTGTGTGGAATTTGATGTCTAGGACCACCTTTTCTATAATAACTCTAATAAATACAGCATATGAACATCATCATAGTCGATGGTTGGTAGAGACATTTTGACTATATCCTGGACCTGCCCGTCCTCGCCCAAAATGGCGCCAGATTAAATGGGAGTCGTAACTCCTTTTTGTGTACTGGTTGCAGAACATTGAAATCACGAGATACGTATGCAGTTTTGAAGCACATGGCGGGCGGGGACGAGAATTGATTGAATATTTCGACATCCCTATTGATATTAAGTTCTGATGTGTTATTGATTACTGTACTATTGAAAGTTCGAATTAACGTCACCCATGGTACTTGCCCGCAAATGTATATCTAGATAATTTTATTGTAACTGGCCCTGTCGTATTTTAATTATAAAATGCACGTCCACCGATTCCGCAACTGTTAGACACCTTAGTTCTTGCAACCTAATGGCCCGCCCGTTACGTTCCTCTACAGTGTAAATGTCTACTCATCATATACGATTACAGTTTGCTCCGTGGCCGGCCCACGTGGTTATAGGCCCGTATTTGTATACTGACATTTTCACAATAAAGGTTTTTAAAAGAAAACATGGTAGTAGTATTTACATTGGTAAAGTTTTTAATAATAGTCACTGTTTTAGAATCAGTAAAAGGCAAGTGAAATAAAGCATTCGAATTACATGAAGGGTAAAAGGTATAATACGCAGGAACGCAGTAAAGATAAATGGTCAACGGTTGTTGTGTTTTCTACTCCTGCAACATAAAGTGATCGATAAGAATCTGATATTCTGGCGTATCGGCGACTAAGACAGCAGGCCGACCCTCTTTTGCTCAACGGCTCCGTCATGGGATGAAGAAACTCCCTTTTTCTCGAAAAAGGAATATATTTTACTTGCAGGACAGTTGTAAATTTTCCGGGAAAGTACATTAGCCTGGAACATTATAACATATGTTTAAGAAAAAATAATGTTCGAAAGTAATAAAAAGCGTAATTTTTAGGTCATATGACCAAGCCTTTCATCATTAGAATAAGAAAAGTAAAATGAACCAATGAAAAGTTTTATTAACAAGTCACATGATCTGTTATGCTTACGTTACGCGCTGCGTGCCGCGCCCCGGATCACTTCCGGATGCGCTAACGCGGCGCGTCATACCAATCAGCGGTCGGAACACAACCCCTTTCAGCAGGCTAAATAGTTCTGTTAAATGACAACAGAAGGGACAGGCAACAAGAACCATCAGTCAAAGAGGGGAGGGCAAGTTCTTCTCTACCGGGTCACGTTGGGGCGCTACCGGAACTGATCGAATTGGTAGTCTACAGAGTTTCTGGATGTTTCAGACTGAAGCTGGCGTTAGCTTGAGAGCAGCACCATTTCGTAGCTCCGTCGTGGCCATTCCACGAGCAATCATGGCAGCCGCTCCCCACCAGAAGCCTGCGGGAGTCGGGGGCCCCCAAGACTTTTGTAGAATCTTCAAGGCTGAGGGCACGCTTTCGAGAATGGAGCCCAAGCTCTAGCAGACAAGCGTCCGAGTTCCAAGGTGTCGCAGGCCCATTTTAGTGGACCACGCCCAAATCTGAAGAGCCGGCCGCTATTTTGGGAGTCCTGTGGCAGCCGCCTATCGCTGCACCGCAAGAGCGGGAGCGACTCAACTACATGGTGAGCGAGACGTTGTAGTCGAAAGAGCGGGCGGTAAACAGCTGAATAGCGGAAGAGGCACAGTGTAGCAAAAGCGGGCGGAATGGCAACTGAAATGGTAAAGGGGCGCCCCACTACAGCGTGTCTTTAGGTGAAACGGATTGTGGGACAAGGTCAAGAATGGAAGAGTTACCAAAAGGCAAAAAGTTCCGCTTGATCCCGGGAGCCGGCCACCTATGTCGGGGGCGATCTCAGGCCACACCAGGAGAACACGACTTGTGGAGGGGGCCGGAGCCAAGCGCCCCCTCCGAGTCCGCGCCATCACACCGTCCCTCGGGGGCCTCCGTTAAGCGGTTCAGGGTGGCACCGCATCACATTGTTTACAAATGCAGTAACGTACTCAAACAGCCCCCACTTACTTTTAGAATAGTGAAGATGAAGCAAGTGCAAATAGGCTTCAGACAGTGTTACAAGCACTCTTCAAAACTTTGAATCATCAGAGTGCTTGAGTTTCATGCTCGATCGATTGAGCTAGCCGGATCGGGCAACAAAAAGTTTAAAATAGTTATGTAAATAGTTGTTTAATAAAATGTTTTACCCTGTTACTTTGCTGGTGTGTTGTATATATTTGCATAGAGTTTATCGTTATTTTGGGCGGGGTGGGTGGCGGAGCCGAGCTGTGTTGCATCCATCATGGTGTGGAGTTCAGTTCATCTCACTAGTTTCGTATTTGTCATGAGGGGTTGTTCCTAATGTTTCTATTTTAGCGAGGTCAAAAAGAGATCCCATTAGTGGCCTACTGATTTTGCTCGATTCCTTTTGTTTTTTTACACGATTTTTCGCTATCTGCAAAGACTAAACAGAGTATTGCGACTCTGTGCTTGTTTGTAAATAGAGAATGAACCAAAGAGAACCAATTCTAAAACAGTTAATGCTTGGATAACAATCAATCAAATGGAGAGAGAAGCAGGCACGACGGATTACAACGGGGGCAAAGGCCTGCGTTAACTACCCTTCACTATCTGCAAAGAGAGAGTACTCCTAATAGAAATGAGGGGGGGGGGCAGCATTCAAAGCAGATCAGTGTGCATAAACACGAAAATGTTTTTTCTTACCACGTACTTGACATTCCACAGCTTATGATATTTGCTATTAAAAAACCATTGAAATTCACTGAAAAAACCATAGGTTATAGACCATATATAGTTAGGAATTAGCATTTACAAAACCTTGAAAATTCACTGAAAAAAACATAGGTTATAGACCATATATAGTTAGGAATTAGCATTTAAAAAACCTTTTTTTACTCACACAAAACCATTGAAATTCCATATATAGTTAGTAGTACTAACTATATATCGCGCACCCGCAATCCACTGCTGATCATGTCACATATTACATCATTCATGACATGGTCAGTGACATCACTGATGACATCACTGATGACATCTCAAATGACATCACTGATGACATCACTGATGACATCTCAAATGACATCACTGATGACATCACTGATGACATCTCATTTGACATCACTGATCACATCACTGATGACATCTCATTTGACATTACTGATCACATCACTGATGACATCATTCATGTGATAATACGATGAACCTCTTCAGACTCTAATATAACCTTAGATACACTCAGTGTAAACAGACACTCACAGACTGTCACTCATCCATGGAGTTACTTACACACCTAGTCAGTCATGCAAAGAATCAATCACACCTCCATTTCCTCAACTATACAGTTATACACACCTTACTTATTCAAACATATACTAACACATATTTACTCTCTTTTACAATCCCTGATACAAGTTCACAATCATCCATACAGCCACTCACACATTCACTGGCTCTTATGCACAGTTATTTATATATGCCAACTCTCACATGTACTGTGTTTTACATATGTACTTACTTTGACATGTAGCACTGAGATATGCATTCACTCACCAATGCACAGAGTCATACACCTCCCAGCCACCCACACACACACTCAGTCTCCCATACAAATACTTGAGCAACCAATCAATAACCCATATACTTACTCATATAGCTACTGATCAACACATGCAGCAGTTTACAGAACAACAAACATAATGATGTACAAATTAACACAGTTCAGTCACTAACCCATGCACTCAGTGAGACACATTTAAACACTCACTCATACAGTCAGTCATGCACCTACTAAATCCTTCATCCAGACACTTCTACATCCACTCATTCTTCAATATGTAAGACATATTTTAATTTTACAGAAATACACAGTCACTGGATGTTGTCATCAGTGATGTCATTTGAGATGTCATCAGTGATGTCATCAGTGATGTCATTTGAGATGTCATCAGTGATGTCATCAGTGATGTCACTGACCATGTCATGAATGATGTAATATGTGACATGATCAGCAGTGGATTGCGGGTGCGCGATATATAGTTAGTACTACTAACTATATATGGAATTTCAATGGTTTTGTGTGAGTAAAAAAAGGTTTTTTAAATGCTAATTCCTAACTATATATGGTCTATAACCTATGGTTTTTTCAGTGAATGTTCAAGGTTTTGTAAATGCTAATTCCTAACTATATATGGTCTATAACCTATGGTTTTTTCAGTGAATTATATATATATATATATAAATATTACCTACTGGCGGTCGCCAGTAGGTAGTTATAGTTAGGACCTAGTTTCCATAGGAAATCGTCAACATTCTATTTGGATTAACTTTGGACCTGGTGGATGAATCTTTGCGAATTTCTCAAAGAAGATGGCTCGGTCCGCTCCGCTCCTTCCCTGAAAGTTTGGGGGGGATTCGTCAAGCGGGGGCTGAGATAAAAGGGGGGTCCCAAAACGTGTTTTCTCCATGTTATTTTCCATAGGACGTTTAGACACGGCTACAGGTCGAACGGCTGAATGGATTTATAAGAAATTTGGCAAAACTGTAGAGTCCGGCTCGCAGATTACGCTTTTTGTGGAATGGTGTAAATCCGTTCAGTAGTTGCTGAGAAAATTAAAGTCAAAGTCAATTATATATCTATAAGCGCGGACGGGTGCGCGCACTCAAGCGGCTGCGCGCAAGCGGAATTTTTTTTTGCTGCGTGACGTCTGTTAACGTTCGATTCGAAGGAAATCAGGAAGTGTTGACCGCCATTTTGTCACTGCGAGTAAATATATTGTCATTTCAAAGCGTTGGAACATGGAAAGGGGAGAAGGTAGAGATTGTTTTGCTGCGTAGGTTTTCTCAGGGTGTGCAGTAAGGCGAAAATATATATATTTTTTTGGGGAAAAAAGTTGCGGGGTGCGCGCACTCGGGCGCGCACACCTATTTATAAGAGTGTGAAAATGGAGATAAATCAGAAGTTTGAGTGCTTTGATATAAGGTGGCTCTGAAAAGAGCCCTTGTGTTAATTGAGTTGTTTCTGCATTTATAAGTATGTACCGATGCAGAGTCTGATGTTGCAGAGGAAGATTCTGTTTCCCTCATCCGTGAAATGAACACCATCTGTCCTATAGATGTCTTGCATGTGGTAACGCAAGTTGTTGTGGTAAAGAGAACCCATGCTCTAACCTCTGAGGAAAGCAGAAACAGATTTATTTACATATCTCCTTGCTTTCTCAATTTGTGCACAATGTTGATTGGACCAATTCCATTTCTGTCTTTGGCATATATTGGAATATACCAAGGCAGTTCGAGGAAAAAGTGTCATCAATTGTCGAAAGGTGTCTTTTAGAAGCATTTCCAGACCTACCCCAGTCAATGTGCCTAGATCGTTCCCACCACAGTGCACAATTATAAGGTCTGGTTCTGGGAGATGCATAAAAGTTTTCACCAATGGTATTAATTGGTGACATCTTAATCCTCTTTGCCCAATCCACGTTATCTGCACATTTGCTAAATCAAGGTTGGAAATTCATCTGCTCGCTGCATATTTTCCACTCCAGTGAATATAGCTGTGTCCTAAAAGCCAAACTTTTATTTTCAAGGCAGATGCACTCGTACTCCGATGGGTTCTGGAAGTGGAATGGCAGTTAGAAGCTGAAAGTCAGGATAAAAAAATGGATGAGGCTTGGTGTGGTTGAAAAACAAAAGATGATTGGTTGATTCTAATACGTGAAGATTGAAGACTACGTTGCATGTTAATGTTATGTAAAAGAAAAAGTAGTATTGGGTGTGAAAAAAATGACATGTAACAGAGCTGTGGATAGGCAGGTGTTTCTGGAGGGAAAACAGTGTTGTTAGTTTGCTGTAGAACGTTGAGATATGAACTTTTGACCTGTGCCTTCAGCCAGGTGCAGAATGAGGTGTTACCATGGAAACAGTCAGAGATGGCAGTGGGTGATGGGTGACTTTTATGTGACATTGAAAATATTGTGAGGGACAACGAACTGAAATGTATATTTGAATACAAAATTTTGCGGGAGGAAATATGATTGGCTGAAGAGACATATATGAGTCTATATTGACTGGATATCTGTGCCATTGAATTTTGGTTGCAGTGATAGCAGCATAATTGAGAATTCCGTCAAACAAATATCTATTTTGTGACTGTCACTGTTGTACATCGTACAAAGCATTGGTAAAGGTAAGTCTGTAATTGTTTGTTTTGTCATGTACTGTAAAAGAAAGGGTTCACGGGCTGTTATAGGCCTGTGGGTTCTAGTATGAGTAAATCAGGTCGACAACAGAAAATATTAAGTTAGTACAGCTGAAGTTACGTGGAAACCATAAATACTGTTTCAATATACAATCATTTTAGTTGAGAATATGGATTAAAAGAGAGAACGTGTATATTTGAAATGTTTATTCAGAAATGCACTGTTTTCAAGGCAAGTTTCTTATCTAATACGAGTGCAGACATTGCAAAAAAAAAAAAAACTATTCGCGTAATGGTTCTCCATAGTTGTTTTAATATATTTTTGTTCAAGAATAAAAACGTTTTAACCTGTTTTTTTGTTTTTTATTATATTATATAATATTATATATAAAATTATATAATATATAATATATTTATTTTGCTGTCGTGTGGTATTATAGTCTCTGAGATTTGACTCTTACTCTGCAAAATCTCATTGTTGTTCTCTTTCTTTAAAGATAACAACAACATTAACCATGAGGGATAATAAGCAATCCGTTGATCTCGATCTTATCGTTGAACTTGTCATTGAAACATCAGTGGAAGTGGATCCCTTAGATGATTTAAATCCTGAGGATGATGAAGAACATGATGAGGATGCCGATTTGTCAGATTTGTATGACATAGGGTGGGAAGCTGACGTGCTTCAGCATATGGAACTATAAACATTTATTTTTAAAATTTACTGGAAATAAAAAGTGAAAATGTAAACCGTTTCATTTAAAATTAAACATAACTTGAAAAACAGGCTATGTGTAGTGTCTTTAATGAAATAGTCAAATATGCTCATAAAAATATTTCTAAACCAATGAAAAGCTTTATTAACAAGTCACATGACCTGTTATGCTTACGTTACGCGCTCCGTGCCCCGGATTGCTTCCGGGAAGCTGCGCTTCGCGCCTCGCACACCGGAGGACTTCCGGGTGCTCTAACGCGGCGTGTCATATGACGCATTACGCAACAACGCGATACGTCGTTGGGGTTCCACCGGAACTGATTGAATTGGTAGTCTACAGTGTTTCTGGAAGTTTCAGACTGAAGCTGGCGTTAGCATGAGAGCACCCCGTGGCTACGTCGTGGCCATTCTGCGAGCAATCATGGCAGAAGCTCCCCACCGGAACTCTGCGGGAGTCGGGCGCCCCGGTGACTCTTGTATAATCTTCAAGGCAGATGGGACGCTTTTGGGAATGGGGCCCATGCCGTAGCAGTGAAGCGTCCGAGTTCCAGGGTTGTCCAGAGCCATCCTTGCAGGCCAGGCCCAAGTCTGTGGAGCCGACCGCCATTTCCTGAGCTCTGTGGCAGCCGCCTGTCGCTGTACCGCAAGAGTGGGTGCAATTCAGCCGGATGGCGGGTGAGACGCTGTAATAGCAAGAGCAGGCGTAATTGAGCTGGCCGAGCGAGGCAATGTGCTGCAGGAGCGGCGCAACTCAGCTTGTCGAGTGAAGCGCTGGGGTGCAGCTGAGAAACCTCCACCTGGGGAGGCTCGTTCGCGCCGCCTCTCCCTTCCAGTGCACCCCACGCCGTCTCGTGGCGGAGGTATATGTGATGGTTGGACTAGGGCACCGCAGGACGTGTCTTTAGGTCAAACCTTCAAGTATGGCACCGAACATCCAGGACATATGCCATTTGTGGAAGGCAGTTACATCGAAGAATCTCTGGGATCAAGCATATCCGGAGTCCTCCCCGGGGTATTTGCACAACGGTCCTCCACCCCTAGGCCGCCAGCTATGCTACCTTGACAGGAACAGTGTCATGCATTTGGATCGATGTTGCAGCAGGCTGACATGTAAATAGTTATTTAATGAAACGTTTTACCCTGTTACTTTGTTGGTGTGTTGTATATATTTTTAATATTTGCATAGGGTTTGTGGTTATTTTGGGCGGGGTGGCTGGCGGAGCAAATTCACTGGAAAAACCATAAGTTATAGACCATATATAGTTAAATATCTCAAGTCCTTCTGTGCACTCGATGGAGATACAGGTCGTCGATCAGAAAATGTGCTGGCCACCTCTAATGGTAATAGCGTGGCCAGGGCTTTTGTCGATGCCTCTGCAAATTGCACAGGGTGCATTTGTTTGACATGGCGCACCATGGTATGTATGGAAAAGGAATATTTTTTTGTTGGATTTCTTCTTGAGAGAAACAAGTCACATATCGTGCAGGTTACTTTTGATGCATTTACTTTCTTTTGATCTTCAGGATAAGTGAAAAATTGCCAGATGAAAGATTATTTTTTTCTTCTTAAAGGTAGTCGATCATTTTGGAAGTGTTGTTTTCATATTGCAGCAGGCTGGCATGTAAATAGTTATTTAATAAAACGTTTTACTCTGTTACTTTGCAGGTGTGTTCTATTTATTTATAATATTTGCATAGGGTTTGTCGTTATTTTGGGCGGGGTGGGCGGCGGCGCCGAGCTATGTTGCAGCCATCATGGCGTCGAGCTCGGTTTCTCTCACTAGTTTCATATTTCTCATGAGGGGTTGTTCCTAATGTTTCTATTTTAGCGAGGTCAAAAAGAGATCCTATCAGTGGCCTACTGATTTTGCTTGATTCTTTTTGTTTTGTCTAACGATTTTTAAGTTAAACTTTGCTAGTACGATACAGCGGCTAGTCCGCATTTTATATATATGTCTTTTTTATTAGGGGTGTCCTCCAGTGGAGTCGGACGATCTACCTCTAATAAACGGTAAGTGTTCCTCTGAAAAAACAACCTGGGCCTGAAAGTCACTGAGTGAAATATCATACATTACAGTCAGCCACTTTCAAAAAGCATTCCTTCAGTATCTGGTCACGTACGCCATTTGGAAGTAGCGGTCTAATTCAGCGAAGTTTCAAAACGTGAAAAGGAGTAAAATATTAACATATGTGCTTTAGGCTGTACAAAAAATGAAAAACATATGCAACAAAAACCTGGACCGTTCATATTTGCAATATTTCTGCGTACTATACCTTTTAACCCTTAACTAATCGAGCGGAGCAATTTCACCTGTATTTTAGTTATATCGGAAATAGTGGTCTTTTATTCGAAACTTACCAATCTACACGTGACAACTACGTTTGCTTTCAAAAATCTTTAATAAGAATGTCGGTGCACAAATACGGGCCTACAACCCCCGTGGGCCGGCCACGGAGCAGGCTGGAACGGTACATGTGGGGATACTTATTAGTGGAGTCGGTGGTCGTTGATTTCATAATAAAAAGTGCGACAAGTGCAATAAAATTCATATCGAAACTTCAGTGTGAGTGAGTATCATAAGTGTTGAAATTCGAACTTTCAATAATCATGATGCGCCTTAACAACAATTCATTGTCCGAATGTTCAATCAGTACCCATCTCATGTCAATTCATTGTCCGAACACATAATCAGTACCCATCCCATATCAATTCAGTTTAAAAAAAAAAAAATGCATACATATCTCATGACACCAAGGCTGAGCAATCGGGGTACAACAAGGAGTTGAAAGTTTCATTTGTACCAGCGCCATTTTGGGTGCAGCCAGGCAGATCCAGGCATAGTCAAAATCTCCACCAACTCGTGGTTGGCCCAGAGCTTCTTTCGGCAGTCCAAATGTTCCGTTAAAGGGCAACAGAAAGGATCGGCGGTATGAACCATCAGTCAAAGGGGGAGGGAGGCAACAATTTTTTTCTACCGGGTCATACTGGGTTTTCACCGGAACTGATCCGAACTGTAGTCTGCAGGATTTTAGTCATTCAAACTGAGGCTGGCGCCAGCATGGGAGGGCCGACGTCTCGCGGCTACATTTTCATCGTTCCGTGGGCAATCATGCAGTCATTCCCCATCGGGGGTGCCTGCGGGGGTCGGGGGCCCCCGTGGCTCTTATAGAATCTTCAAAGTCGAGGAGAACACTTCTGATTGTGGGACTCATTTCTTAACTAACAAGCAACCGGGCCATCCCTTCACGCCAGGCCCGCTCCTGCAGGGTCGACCGCCATTTTACGAGTTCCAGCAGTCACTGCATCACAAGAGTAGACGAACCCTTGTCGGGTGAGTGGAGCGTCGGGGGTGCCACTGGGGGGCCTCCACCTGGGGAGGTGGGAGAGGCTCGTTCGCGCCGCCTCTCCCTCCCAGTGCACCCCATGCCATTTTTCTCGGCGTTAATATTCATGATGGCCGGTCCAGGCGATGAGAGAGGGGGGGGGGGTCGGAGGCACAGGCAAGACATCCCCCCCCCCCGGTGGCCTGCAAGGCACCGCTTCAGGGCCGAACGGGGAGCTCATACCAAGCCGGGGCTGGACCAGGAGATACAGGGGGGGTCGATGGTATGAGCAAGACATCCCCCCCGTGTTGTCGCAGCCATTATTGAAGAAAGAAGAGGAGGGGACGCCCGGATCCCGTCGGCCTCGGCTCCTCTTCTGGCCCACCTTATGCGACGACCTCCCCGGCCGACGGCTGGCAGCAGGACCCGCCCTACACGTGCCGAAGATCTCGTCTTCCGGATGGGCGTAGCCGCGGACCTGTTGCACTTCGGGAGTTTCCAGAATGGGGGTAGGTATCTGCTGTGTGTATCTTTCTCATGTTACCGTTATTGGGGCGTGGCAGGCGGTGGGACCGACATGTTTGGAGCAGTGAGGGGTGGCGAAGCCTAGTTGCCTCGTGGCCGTCGCGATGTCAAGCTTGGCTTCTCTCACCATTTTCATGTTTCTTATTACGGGCTTATTTCTAACGTTTCTTATTTCTAGCGAAATCATGTGTTTTATCGTGAGCTATTTCTAGCGTTTTCCTATTTGTAGCGAAATGAAAAACTCATCAGTGGCCTACTGATTTTGCTTTCTTATTTCTTTCTCTTTTTTTTTTTTTCCTTTCTAGCGTATTTCATGCTAAAGTTTCTGTTAACAGGATACGGTGATTACTTCGTTATTGTTGCATATGTCCTTTTTATTAGGGGTGCCCTCAGGTCGAGCCAGATGACCTACCTCTAATAAATGGTCCGGGTGGAACTAGTTTACCAATCAGTGGGGAGTAGATAGGCACGAGAGATTACAACGGGGGACAAAGGTCCACATTACCTACCCTTCACTACTTGCAAAGATTAGACAGAATATTTCTTTTCTGCGTTATTTGCAAACAGGGAATGCCTCGAATGAACTATTCCCTTTTCCAGCGCCCAATCGTTCTCTTTCTCCATGTTTTTACCGCAACATTTTTGTGGGATTCCAGTCAGGACAGTAGGTCACTTGAGAGAGATCCGTTCGGAATCGGTGAAGCTCATTCAATAGGCAGCCGGACTAGGGCCCTCTCAAGGCAGGTATACTCCAATCGTTTAGATGTTCACCCCATCGTCTGGACCTCTCTTACCGGACCTTATGTCGCTGATGGACCCCGCGTTGGGACGCCAATTGTGGAAAAGTCAGCCCATAACGCACCTGATGCACAGGCTGCTGGCGCAGGAAGCCTCTTAGTTTCCATCTTGAACAATTACCAAATAAAGAGACGGGCGCTGGAAGCAGGAAAACAAGAACAGAGTTTTATTTCTCACCAGGAGAGCCTGTCATTTCGGACACTCGCATAGTGTCTTCAGGAGGTGCTCTAACAAGTTTCTCTGAGGCTTCGTCTTTTATACACATGTTTATGATGCACAAACATTCCTTATTGCAATAAAGACGCTTTGAAGTAGGAAAAAGCATGCTTGGAATCCCAGCTTCAGGCCTATTCCCATACCAGTCGCTCAGATGTCATCCTCCCCTCCTGAATGTAACAAGAGATTGTGATCTCTCAGCCGGACATTCCTACAGGACACGAGGGCAGGAGGGGATGATCAGATCAAAGGTTAGGCAGGCGATAAGATCGGGCACTTCGGTTGGTGTATCACGGTTTCGTTATGCTGGGCAGAAAAAAAGGGGGGGGGGTGTACGTCCACGAGGCTTGGTCTTAGGACTTGGGACCGGGTCGAAAGGCCAAGTGCAGCTGGGGGGGGCTCGTCAGCTGAGGGGAAGGGTGTTCTTGGGAAGAAATGGGGGGGGGTCGAGCAGGAGGGTTACTTCTAGAGTAGGGTCACGCAGAGGGAGAGGGTTTTATGGCCGATGCATGAGCAGTGCGCGCGGGGAGGGGTGCCGGGGGTTTAACAAACGGGCAGAGAGGCCATGGTGCCTAAAATGGCTGTCGTGTACGTGTGTGCATGGGTCTATGCTGGCGGGATAACACAGTCAGTGTTTCGCGATATCCGTTCTGCTTACAACAAGGGGTACAGTGAACACAAATGAACGCCGCTTATGTGCATATACATTGTCATTTTCAACAAGCGAAGTTTCAAAACGTGAAAAGAAGTAAATTCAAACATATTCGGATTTAATATATCTTTTGAGCTTGATTCAAGCATACAATTGTTAAAGTATAAAACCTTTTATATTTTTTTTAATACCAAGGTGTGTACATTCGGTCACGCACAAAAGTTTAAAAAGACATTCGGCTCCATTTAATGAAAATTTTCATAATATTAAAAAAGAAGCCTAGGTTTAGTCTCTTTGACGTATTTTAAGTTCTTTGATGGGTCTATGAAGAAATTCAATAAGTTCAGATTGCAAAGTTTTCACGAAATATATAGGTGGGTGCGCGCACGAAAGCTTGGAAATGCGCTATCCATTTTATTGAGAACTGTTGCCGAGAGTGCGCACACCGGGTCGCGCACGAAAGTTTAGAAAGGCTATTTTTATTTACAGACAAATTTTAATGCGTTGAAAAAAAGGCAAGGTACAGACTTTCTAATTCTGTATCGCTTTACAAGGAGTCTCTATGCAACTTGAACAGTGAAGAAAACGGCTTGTTTTCGAAAAAAATATTGCCAGAACTTTATTGACAAAAGTATAGGTTGTATACACGAGATAGTTAGGAATTAGCATTTTAAAAACCAATGAAATTCACTGAAAAAACCATAGGTTTTACACACGTTATAGTTAGGAACTAGCATTTACAAAACCTATGAAATTCACTGAAAAAACCATAGGTTTGACACCAGTTATAGTTAGCTGGAAATTTTATTGATATAAAACCAATGAAATTCCACGTTATAGTTAGTTGGACTCACTATAACTTGCGCGTGTAATGCACTGCTGATGACGTCACATATTACATCACTCATGACATCACTGATGACACCATCCTTGTGACACAGTGACAGACCTCCTTTCACTGTAATCTAACCCTTGAAACGCATATTCAAAAATAGAAACTAAAATGTTCAAAAAAATGGAGATACCCATACCAGTTACAACAACCAATTCAATAATCCCACCATCTATATACACATGCACTAATTCACCAACAGTTCTATATATTCACTCATACATATATTCAGTAATCATATGTAGTGATACACCTACACATCCTGTTACACACCGAAAGTCATCCAAAAATTATTCACACACATACTCACACATGCAAATAAACTATTGAAAATAAACAACTATACACACACACTATTACTTTACTTCTAAGGAAACTTACACATACTTACTCTCTTAAAAAATCACTTATAGAAACACATACTAATTTAAAGAGGAACTCTTATAATCCTTCACTCTCACATATAGTCACTTATATACATCAATATTTACATATACTACATTAAAGCAAATGTAGTTACTGATAAAAACACTAAAAAGACAGACATTCACTCACTAACACAGACATATGCACACTAATCCACCCATACAGTCCTGCACATATGCTGTCTTCAAAACACATACAAACAGAGACTCAGTCATTCTTGCATCTATGTAGTAAGTAATGCCCCCACCAAACCATGCAAACACTTATACTGATACTAAGAAAAACATCTAATAACCTATATACATACACATGTACCTACTCATCAACCCATGCAGCCACTTATACACAAAGTGAAACACTAATACATATATTTAAATATTTAAGCTTTGCTCACTAATATATGTATTCACTAAGATATTCAATAATATATACACATATAATACATATTTATTTTTCAGAAAGACACACATTCACTGGATGGTGTCATCAGTGATGTCATGAGTGATGTAATATGTGACGTCATCAGCAGTGCATTACACGCGCAAGTTATAGTGAGTCCAACTAACTATAACGTGGAATTTCATTGGTTTTATATCAATAAAATTTCCAGCTAACTATAACTGGTGTCAAACCTATGGTTTTTTCAGTGAATATATATATTACCTACTGGCGGTCGCCAGTAGGTATATATAGTTAGGATTTTTTCTCTATGGGATTTTTGAAAATTCTATGTCTAATAACTTTGGCGTTTGTGGACGGAATTGGCTGAAATTTTCAGGAAAATGGAACATTTTGTTTCTGAGCAGCCCCTGAAAATTTGGGGGGGGTTCGTCAAGGGGGGGCCGAGAAAAAAGGGGGGTCCCAAAACGTGTTTTTAACATTGAGTTTTCCATAGGGCGGTTGGCCTCACTTTTAGCCCGAACGGCTAAATGGATTTGCACGAAACTTGGCAAAATTGTAGGGACTGGTAGCCCGATGTGCCTTTTGTAGGTATCAATATATGTGCTTCAGTGGATTTTGAGAAATTAACGTTCAAAAAAAGATATATATCTGTAACAGCGGACCGGGCAGCGCTCCAGTTCGCGTACTTTTCGCGCAACGGAGCTTTGTGAAGCGAAGCTGATTGGTTCTCCGGCGTCTGTAAACATTCCAAACAGTCCGTAGCGGCCGCCATCTTGTCTCTCGGTAGGATCGAGAGACAAGAGGAGGCCAAAGCGAAGGGGCAAATGACCATAAGGGGGCATAGTAGATCCTCGCTGACCCCCTAGGTTTGATGTGGAGGTTTTAAAAGGGCCCTGCGGGGCAAAAAATAATAATAATAATAATAATCGAACGGCTGAATGGATTTGCATGAAACTTGGTAAAATATTAGGGACTGGTAGCCCGATGTGCCTTTGCTAGGTCTCAATATATGTGCTCCAGTGGATTTTGAGAAATTAACGTTCAAAAAAAGATATATATCTGTAACAGCGCTCCGCTTCGCGTAACGGAGGTTTGCGAAGCTGATTGGTTCTCCGGCGTCTGTAAACATTCCAAACAGTCCGTAGCGGCCGCCATCTTGTCTCTCGGTAGGATCGAGAGACAAGAGGAGGCCAAAGCGAAGGGGCAAATGACCATAAGGGGGCATAGTAGATCCTCGCTGACCCCCTAGGTTTGATGTGGAGGTTTTAAAAGGGCCCCGCGGGGCAAAAAAAAAAATAATAATAATAATCGAACGGCTGAATGGATTTGCACGAAACTTGGTAAAATATTAGGGACTGGTAGCCCGATGTGCCTTTGCTAGGTCTCAATATATGTGCTCCAGTGGATTTTGAGAAATTAACGTTCAAAAAAAGATATATATCTGTAACAGCGCTCCGCTTCGCGTAACGAAGGTTTACGAAGCTGATTGGTTCTCCGGCGTCTGTAAACATTGCAAACAGTCCGTAGCGGCCGCCATCTTGTCTCTCCGTAGGATCGAGAGACAAGAGGAGGCCAAAGCGAAGGGGCAAATGACCATAAGGGGGCATAGTAGATCCTCCTTGACCTCTTAGGTTTGATGTGGAGGTTTTAAAAGGGCCCCGCGGGGCAAAAAAATAAAAAAAAAAATGTTTTTTTTGCGTGGGTAGCGCCCGGTCCGCGAACCGGGAAGCGTTCTGGGCAGCGTACTGCAATGAAAAATGAATGATAGACTTTTTCAAATACTGTATGTTAATTGATTGTTGGTTTTGTTGATTATTTTTCATTTTTTTTATTTTTTAAGCAATTATTTATTATTGGGATTGTGTTTCAAAATTTAATAACATTTCTAACATTTCACTGTCTGAAATGTCGTCATTTTCATTGAACATAGCTTGTAATCTATGAGGGTGTAAAATGTCCTCATTTTGAAGGAGGTCATCCACTGCTTGCACACATTGCAGTAGTTCTTGGTCCCAAGTTTCATCCATAAATTCTATATAATTTGGATCAATTAATTCTTGGCTGCTCTCTTGCAGGACAATTTGAAATGAAACTTTCTGTTCGCCTTCCATGTTGCCTGAAATTTGGATAAAAAAAATATATATTAGTAGAGATAGGGCACTGTTGGGATTAATTTTAGATAGGCATTTTTAATCAGTGAATTTATCTTTGGGCAGTGTATAGTATCAGAGTGGAAGTAGGAATATAAAAAAGTGTATGTGATTTAACGTAAGTAAATTCATAATTATAAAAGAGAAGCCTAACTCCATCCATAACTATAACAGAGAAGTCTATCTAAATCTATAACTACTACAGAGGGATAGTATATAACTATCAGAAAAAGTTTACCATATTAACTGATAGTGCACAATATAGTTCAGTTTTTAAAATAACAACTTACCTTTAGAAAGAAGTTGAAGTGATTAGTGAAAATCCAATTGAAATGTACACCAGGAAGTAGTAGTCAAAATGGCTGTGTTTCATTCTCTTCTTTTATATATATTCAGGTACATAACCAATCAAATGTCAGGTAAAAAAAGTAGAAAATGAAAGTAACATTTTAATTGGTTGTCAATTCCAACACTTCAGATGTGTTTTGAGAAGTAATTTACCTCAGGGTATTAAGAGAGGTCTACAGGCTAAATGGCTAAATGGAATTCCAATCAAATATGTGAAAATGGTAGGGATTGGTATGTAGTATGAGCTAATCTATATTTGGTGAAATTGTCTCCAGTGGTTTTTCTGTAAACTACTTTCCCACCTTTTTTGATGGTGCGCTTCCCGGGGAGCGACCCGGTACGCGAACTGTTGAGCGCCCCGGTTCGCGAACCTTAAGCGTTACGGGAGTCCACCATTTTGTGTTTCAGTCGAATTAAGATACAAAATGGAGGGCAAATAATGTTCAGAATGGGTAGAAGGGGGCACAGTAGACTTATCTTGACCCCCTAGGTTTTGTGAGGATGGCTGAGGAGGCTTATATGTGGGAAAAAAAACATTTTTTTAAAAAATTTCGCGAGGTTAGCTCCTGGTTCGCGTACCGGGTAGCGCCCCGGGGAGCGTACTTTGTTGAAAATTAGTGAAAAAAGTTAAAGTAAAATAATAATTGTGAGTGATCAGATGTAGGGTAGCTCTGAGAAGAGCTTTTGGGTTTATGGTACATTTAGGTACTTATAAGTAGGTACCAATGCACAGTCTTAAATTCAGAATGAAAACTCTGTTGCCCTCATCTGAGAAGTGAACTCCATCTCCTCTGTAGATATCTTGCATGTAGTAACGCAAGTTATTGTTGTACAGGGAGCCCATTCCATGGTCTCTCATGTAAGCTGAAACAGATTTGTTTACATGCTTCCTCGACTTCTCAATTTGTGGACAAAATTGGTTTGACCACCTCCATTTCTGTCTTTGGCATATATTTGAATATACCAAGGCAGTCTGAGGAAAAAGTGCCATCAATTGCTCAAAGGTGTCCTTTAAAAGCATTTCCAGACCTACCCCAGTCAAAGTGCCCAAATCATTACTTCCACAGTGCACAATTAACAGGTCAGGTTTGGGCAAATGCATAAAGGTTTTCACCAATGGTATCAATTGGTGACATTTTAATCCTCTGTGGCCAAACCACTTAATTTCCACATCTTGTAAATTGAGGTTAGGTAATTTTCTGTTCTCAGCATACCTGTGAGCCCAGTGGATGTAACTATGTCCAACAATCCAGACAGAAAACATGGTGAGAGAAGGTTCTGCTGCAGTCAGATGAAGTGTGGCAATGAAATGGCAGTTGAAAAAATGAGAGTTTAAAATGAAAAAAACTGTGGAGTTTCTGTGTTAATGAAGCAGTAACAGTGATTGGTGGATTTTGATTGCTGAAAACAGAAAGTTAGGGTGCATGGATGAGTTCTTTGAAAGATGTATTTTGAATGGTCAATAAATAATCATTAAATGAAAGATTGCAGTGGATACGCAGGTGCACTGAGAGTTCAGAGTTCAATTGCAACATTGTTGTGTGAACTTGCAAACACCAGAGGTCTTGCAAGAGGTGGTTGCTATGCAGAAAAGGCATGAAATGGCAGAGGGGGGAAGGGTTTTCATTTGAAAAAAAGTGAGGGAAGAGTTTTGATTGGGTGACATGAGAGATATGTGTGAAGAATTACAGCATTTCTGTGCTCTTGATAGCTGCAGACTCTGGAGTGCATACCTTTTGCTCTGCTGAAGACAAATTGGTGTGTTTCTGAGACTGTTTTCAAACTCAAAGTATTTGCTAAGGTGAGAAAATATTTCTTTAATTTAGATAGAGAATAGTGTGCTTTAAGGAGAAAATTATGAAGAAAGTTGTGTTTTTCAAATGTTGCTTTGTCTCAAGTGTTTTACAAATAGATTTTGTTTCTTTGAGAAAATGTAATTGGAGAAAATGTGAAGTATTAGTACTGAAAGGGTGTTTTTCTGCATAGGAGCTGTGGAGTCTTTTCAAATTATGACTTGAGAATCGTTTTTGAGGAAGATGAATGGTTATAATATTTCTGACAAGGACATAATGGTGTATGCTTCTTTATAATGCAATTGAATGTCTCTGATGTTATTTTTACCATTTTAATGTAAGACCTTTCTCTGTGGCGCAAATTGCTTGTAAATATGCTCCCACCTGTGCATGGTAAATTTAGATTTTGAATGTTTGTGTTACATAGCCATGTTAAAAGTGATACAAACATGCTGCAAAGGCAATCAAAAAACGCTTTTATGTGTCTTAAGGACATTTAAAGTAATTTTCCCATGTGCAGTGTTTTGAAATTATGATTTGAAAATCGTTTTTGGGGAAAAGGAATTGTTTTTAAAATTAATAACAAGGACATAATGGTGTATGCTTTTTTATAAGGCAATTGACTGTCTCTGATGTTATTTTTCCCATTTTAATGTAAGACCTTTCTCTGTGGCGCAAATTGCTTGTAAATATGCTCCCACCTGTGCATGGCAAATTTAGATTTTGAATGTTTGTGTTAAATAGCCATGTTAAAAGTGACCCAACCATGCTGGAAAGGCAATCAAAAAACACTTTCATGTGTCTTAAGGACATTTTAAGTCATTTCCTCATGTGCAGTGTTTTCAAATTATGATTTGAAAATCGTTTTTGGGGAAAAGGAATGGTTTGTAAATTTATGACAAGGATATAATGGTGTATGCTTCTTTATAAGGCATTTCTGTGTCTCTGATGTCATTTTTCCCATATTATATTAAAAGACCTTTCTCCGTGGGCCACATTCATTGTAAATATGGTCACACTTGTGCATGTTAATTTTGGTTTTTACTGTTTGAGTTACATAACCATGTTAAAAGTGACCCAAAAAAATTGCAAAGGCTTTCAAAAAACACTTTCATGTGTCTTAAGAACATTTTAAGTAATTTCCCTGTGGGCAGTGTTTTCAAATTATGAATTGAAAATCGTTTTTGAGGTAATGGAATGTTGTTAAAATTTATGTGCGCCATATGCCCCCAAATTTCTTTTTCAGGGGTGCAGCAGGGTGTTCTTGAGACACACATGCACCCTTGGAAAAATTCCTAATTTGCGATGAGCTAATTGCTAATCGCAAATTGCACCTTCATTCCTATGAGCCTCCTAGCCCATGGAAATGAATGGGTAATTTGCAATTAGCAATTTGCTCATTGCAAATTAGGAATGGTAAAGAATTGCTATTTATTCCTTAAAATTTGCTATTTTGGAAATGCAAAATAGTTATATGATACATATGCCGGTTGATGTCTAACAAGATAAGAAGCTTATGGATACATTTATGATGACTGGCGCAATGAAGTGGACATTACTTACTTCATTGGTGGAGCTTTACATGTATTATGTCCTCTGTATTCTTCATCAAGCGTAACTTTAATCTGCAATCCTGAGTAGGCCTCACCTTAAACAAACCTCTGGATAGGCCACACCTTATCGTCATCCTGGATTAATCATTTAAAATGGTAGAGACAGATTTATGATAGGTGTATGTCTCTTTTGCGCCACTGTGCGTCACTTTTATGATGCAGTGGCGGTGCAAAAGATTTGCTATGAGGCGAGAAAATTACAAATTGATGCATTTAGGCAGATGTGTCATGGTGTAAAAAAAACGTGCCACATGAAACCGATGCAGCAGTGATGCAAAAGATGCACCATGTTGCAAGACAGGCCTCACTTGGGGTCATATGTATCAAGCTAATTACCATTCGCAAAGATCAAAATTCTGCAAATTTCAGCCTTTGCGAATGCTAATTAGACAAATGGTATGTATCAAACAAGTTTGATGCAAAATAAGGAATAGCAAAATTTGCTATTCCTTATTTTGCGATTGCACTGAAGGATTTGCAAATTTTGTGATTCCTTAAATGCAATGTATCAAACTAAAAATATGTAAAAAATGACATTAATGATTTGGAAACTACCACCAACTTCTAGTTGGTGGTAATTTGCGAATTCTTTTCAAAAAGAATTTTTTTTTAAAAAACAAAAGGTGCCACATGACGCCAATACATGCCCTTAGGGCATGTATGTGCGCCATATGCCCCCACATTTCTTTTTCAGGGGTGCAGCAGGGTGTTCTTGAGACACCCATGCACCCTTGGAAAAATTCCTAATTTGCGATGAGCTAATTGCTAATCGCAAATTGCACCTTCATTCCTATGAGCCTCCTAGCCCATGGAAATGAATGGGTAATTTGCAATTAGCAATTTGTTCATTGCAAATTAGGAATGGTAAAGAATTGCTATTTATTCCTTAAAATTCGCTATTTAGGAAATGCAAAATAGTTTGATGGTACATATGGCGGTTCATCTGTAACAAGATGAGGGATGTCTGGTCAAGCAAAGAACATGCCACTTGATAAACCATCGAAAATTGAGTGGCGAATCTCCTGAAAAAAAGGAGTTTTTCTATTTAGCACTTTTGCAACTTTTTAAGCCATGGCGTGCAGAAGAGGAACTGCTTGGAGATTTCCTTTGTTACGAAGACTCATTCAATGCTGCCAAGGAGACCATAGAATGTCCTGCTTTTCCCAAATATTTAGAAATGTTGAATGTGGAAATTGAGCAGGAAGCAACGATTGCAGCCGAGATTGCCAGAGACAGTTCTCAGGACAGTCAGAGTTCTGCTTCATTGAGTCAGGATCCACTAGGAGGACCTCTTATCGAAAATGAAGCTGCCACTGCTATGAATGAAGTGGAAAGAGCCATGGCACATGCTCAGGAGGATGCGGATAACTTAGAAGAGTTGGAAAGACAACTCAACGTTGAGCAGAGGAGAATATATGACGAACTTACCATGCAAATTGATCATGGATTAAGTCATGACAAGAAAGAGTGCTCATGTACGTCATTGAAGCCTGTCCGACTGTATGTGAGTGGAGAAGCAGGAACTGGAAAAAGTTTCCTTATTAAAGCAATTTCATGTTATTTGCAGGAAAGGACAGAGTCATCGCTGTCTTGTGTTGTCACCGCTCCAACTGGACTGGCAGCACATAACATTAAAGGGATTACTTTACATCGTTTACTGATGCTGCCAGTGGAGCATGACAACAAATTAGAATATCACAAGCTATCTGGAGATGCTTGTTTTGAAGTTTCAAGAGTCTTGAGGAAAATGAAACTTCTTATCATTGACGAAGTAAGCATGGTTTCCAATGTCATGCTTGCCTTTGTGCATTTGAGAATGCAAGAAGTTCTCAAAACAGAGTATGATGTGTTATTTGGTGGCAAACACATCATTGTTTTCGGAGATCTTCTGCAGCTGACACCAGTGAAAGGGCAACCTGTGTTCAAAATGCTCACGCATGAAGATACCAGGAAGTGCTTAGGGAGCATTGGCAACGTCAATATATGGTTAAACTTCAATTATGCTGAATTGCATGAAAATATGCGTCAGGCAAAGGATGAAGTTTACAAGACTATTCTACAAGATGTTAGAATTGGAAAAGTGACCGAGCATGGGAAAGAAGCTTTACATGCACGATTACTGACAAATTTATATCCAGACGAAGATGTTGTGCCTGAGAATATTTTTCAGAAAGTTACTGAGAAAAAATCTGGAATATGTTTGATGCCAACTCTTGCAGAATGTGCCAAATTCAACAACAAAATGTTGCATTTAGAAAAGCAAGAGATTGTGAAACTGGAAGCTATTGACAGAGTAGAGCATATGGGATCAACAATTATTTTGTCTGAGAATCTGAAAACAAAATTGGATTCATTAGAGAAGAGTATATCTAAAGCTGCGGGTTTTGAAAAGACTCTGAATGTGTGCTTGAACTGCCGTATAATTTTAAGAAGGAATTTACATGTTGAAAGAGGTCTGGTAAATGGATCAATGGGTAATGTTGTTGATTTTGTGAAATACAGAAATAGAGATGGAATTGAATTTTAAAAAATTAAATTTGATGGCATTGAGGAAGTACAGCTAATTGCTCGTTGTTCTGCTAGATTTTTGCTTGTAAAAGACTTATATGTTCGTCGTAAGCAGTTTCCTGTTTGCTTGGCATATGCGGTGACAATCCATAAATCGCAAGGTTTAAGTGTAGACTGTGCATTGGTGAATATTGGCAGTTCTGTGTTCAAGGAGGGTATGGCATATGTGGCATTGTCACGAGTTAGAACTTTATCGGGATTGTACTTGATTGAGTGTGATGTCACAAACATTTGTGCGGATCTAGATTGTGTTAAGGAATACAATAGGTTAAGAAGAGAGTATGCGCCACATTTGCCTCAGTATCCTTTGTTTGAGAAACGTGTGGTAGGCCGGAAACGAAGAAATGTGACCAATACTGGGGAGGTTGTAGCAAAAAGACGAAAAGTCGATGAACCTGAAATTATAAGCAGAAACAAAAAGGATTCTGTTGAAGATGTTGTTGGTTTTCAATTTGAAAACAGTTCTGGTGTCAACTGCTATGCTAATGTAGTGGTTAATGTTTTGTTTTCTCTAGAAAATGTAAAAGAAGAGATTGTGGTCAATTCTGATCAAAGATTTTGCAGTTTGTTAAATTCTGTGTTAGAGAAATGTAGCACTGATAGAACAAACATAGAAAGTGTGTCTGAAATTCGAAATCTGTTAGACAGATGTTCAGGCCAAACACAATTCTCTCAAAATAGTCAGCAAGATTGTCAGGAGTTTTTAATGTATATGCTTGATGTATTGCATGATGAAGGTGTAGATGTAGATCACCTGTTTGGGCTTTCTTATCAATGGCAGCATGACTGCGAGAACTGTAGGGTATCAAGTACTACTAGTGTAGACTCAGAAAGATTTATATATTTAACTTTGCCAGACAGTAAATCAGTCTCTTTTAATAAGCTAGTAAAAGCAGCTGATCACAACATGGAGTGTAGCCAATGTAAATCTGAAATGATGTCCACATTATTTATACGAACATATGGCCAGTATGTCATTTTAATGTTCCAACGATGTAGGCCTGATGGAACAAAATTGACAACTTTAATTAAAAATGTTGTGGCTTCACAGTTGTCAATATCAGGAAGGACTTTTGTAACTGTAGCAATTATATATCATGATGGTCCTTCAATAACATCAGGACATTATACAGCTTATTTAAAGTGTAGAAATGGCTGGTCATTCTGCAATGATTCTGTTTTAATTTTCAAAAAAAAATTGCCGTATGACCTTAAAAACTCTTAGCTGGTGTTTTTAAAACCAAAATTTTAGGGAAAGAATCTCGGGATGTGCTCTGAGGAATTTCAAGAAGTTCTAATGGCTCCTACACGATTTGGCCTTGAGGATAAGTGTAGTACAGAGACATAACTTCTTACCATAACACTGGACGTCATGGAGAAATACGTGCACTTTGAATGAGTTCAGAAAAACTGTTTCTTTTTATAAGCTAATTGAAGCAGCCAATCAAAACATGGAGTAGAGGGAATGTAAGTCTGCAATGCTGTCTACTGTTTTACATTGCTTTGTCATTAAAAGTGATGTAGAGAATTAAATAATTGTACTAGTCATAAAGGTAGTGTAAGTCTGCTTCATAGTAAGCAGTATCAGTGTGATAGGAAATGTAGAACATGATTGAGCAAGAAGGGGAAGATATTACTAGTCCAGGATTGTGAAAATGATCTTCAACATTTTAATTGTGAAAGTTGCGGAAATACAACATGACGGGATTGGCTTAAAAGAATTCTAAGAGTTATAAATGGCTCAGACACGATTTGGCCTTGTGGAAACGTGTGGTAGAGAGCGAGAAGTCATTTATTGTATGTAACATGTTTTTGAAAACGATGGAGGTTTTCTTTCAGAAAGTGGCGGGTTGAAAGTAATAACAGCACAACAGAGTGTAAGCTGTTCATAGGACATCCTTGGCCGTCATGGAAAGTAAGTTAACTTTAAGGAGTTCTGAATTCTGATTTGTTATGTTGTATGGGTTTTTTAAACACAATCATTTTGATTGTGTTTTTTTTCCCCCGCTGTTATATGATGAATACCTTCAAGTCACTGTTTTAGTGAAATTTGATACATTCTGAGAACAGCAAAAATAAACCATTTAACATGTATAATTAATGCTGTTCTGTTTGCATTTATGATGTACATGTAGAACTGTGTAGGAGGCATGGAGAAGGTGAGGCTTCTGTAAGTGTCAAAGTTGTTGCATACAGTGCTCATATTCTACGTAGTCTTTTATATTTCATTACTTTCACTGTTTCTGACTGATCTAAAAATGTTTTTTTAAAAAGAACAGTAAGTATAAGGGAAGGAAACAGACAGTTATGTTAAAAGAAACACAGCTATAGGGAATAAACTAGGGATACTGTTACCCGCAATCCTCTGCTGATGATGTCACTGAGCATGTCATGAATGATGTAATATGTGACATCATCAGCAGTGGATTACGGGTAATAGTATCTCTAGTTTACTCCCCTATAGCTGTCTTTCTTTTAACATAACTGTCTGTTTCCTGCCCTTATACTTACTGTTCTTTTTAAAAAAAAAAATTTGGGGGTTCGCTTCCGGTTCGCGTACCGGGGAGCGAACTGGGAAGCGAACTAAGAGAAATAGAGGTTTTGCCAAATATTGTACCAATTTTTTAATAACGGGGAGGTAGTTCTGAAAAGAACTTTTTTTTTAATTGTTTTTGTTGTTTTATATTTTTTTTATTATTTTTCTGAACATTTTTTTACTTTTTTTGAATTTTTCTGAACAGTTTTATATTTTTTTTGTGTTTTTTTCGGAGGGGGCAACGAAAACGATTCATTGTAAAGGGCTCAACAGGAGCAACAAAACAAAAAAAAGAATTTATTGTTTGGGGCGTTTCGGACAAACATGAGCATGATTGTCAATAGCTCTGTTGATCAGAGTGATGCTACTTTCTCCGTAGCAAATGAATCCACTGCAATGTACGCAGACTTGTTTTACTTCACGAAATCTCGTTTGTATATTTGGCACCATCTCCCTGCCCTCTGGTCCCATTACTTCCGGTACAACAGATCTTCTGGCCATAATAGGGAGATTATCTAGGTCGTTACGAAACTGTGCAGCACTGTAGTTGTTAGGATGCCACCTAGTCATATGGCGATGCATTGTGTAGTTTCCGAAACTGTATTTTTTGTCGGTCCCTCTGGACAGTCTATCTTGACATATAAGGCAAGTTACGTATCTTGCATTTACTTTTTTCTGACCTTTGGGAATTTTAAAAAATTGCCAAATGAAGTTTTCTTTCCGGTGAGACGTCCTGGGCTCCTCAGGCAAAAAGTGCCTCTCTTCGTGCTCGTCGTCCTGTTCCTCTTCTTCCTCTTCTTGCTGAATTATAACTTTAGCAGGTGGTCCACTCTTCCTTGGATGTGGTGGAGGTGGTGGGGAAGCACCAGCTGAAGCTACTAAAGAAGCCATTGCTCACTGGTAACAAAGGGTCTTTCTCTCACAATGATGAAAGTCAGAGTGAGGAAAGAAGGAGGGATTTTCATCATTTGGGAAAAACAATAGTTCTCAACCAATGAAAAGTGTTCATTTTAGATTATATGACCTAGTCTTACATCATTAGGAAACCAAAAGTGAAATGAACCAATGAAAAGTGTTATTACCAAGTCACATGACCTGCTGTGTTTACGTTACGCGCTTTGCAGGGCCTCCCGGTTTGCTTGCAGAAACCTGTGCTTTGCGACTCGGTAAGCGTACCAGTTCGCTAACGTAGCACATCATATGACGTATCACACGACAACGCGAAACGTCATGCGGACGGGAGGCGTCACGATGTTGTTTTCTAACGCGGCAGTTGCGGTAAAGAAACGTTTACCGGCTCGCGGTCTATTTCGCGGCATCAAGGTCAGCTAACGGGAAGCTTCCCGATTCGCGAAAAGAGAAACGAAGAAAAAAAAATATTAAAAAAAAAAGTTATTAATAAACATATAAAATATATTTTGGGATTTAAAGAAGAATACATTTTACAGCTACAGATATTAGCTGTTAAAAAACCAATGAAATTCACTGAAAAAACCATAGGTTATAGACCATATATAGTTAGGAATTAGCATTTACAAAACCTTGAAAATTCACTGAAAAAACCATAGGTTATAGACCATATATAGTTAGGAATTAGCATTTAGAAAACCTTATTTTACTCACACAAAACCATTGAAATTCCATATATAGTTAGTTGCACTAACTATATATCGCGCACCCGCAATCCACTGCTGATGATGTCACATATTACATCATTCATGACATGGTCAGTGACATCACTGATGACATCACTGATGACATCTCAAATGACATCACTGATGACATCACTGATGACATCTCAAATGGCATCACTGATGACATCATGACACACCAATACCAGTTACTACATACGCACTCACTGATTCCTACGTCTACACACACATTCACTCATTCACCCATACAATCACTCATACATACAGTCACTTATTATTACAACACTATCATATGCACTCATACACCTATGCAGACAGTCACACACTGCCACTCATCCATGGAGTTACTCACACACCAAGTCAGTCCTGTAAAGAATCAATCACACTTCCATTTCTTCATCTATACAGTTAAACACAGAACACCATACTTCAGTGACATCACTGATGACATCACTAATGACATCTGAAATTACATCACTGATGACATCTCAAATGACATCACTGATGACATCATGACACACCAATACCAGTTACTACATACGCACTCACTGATTCGTACGTCTACACACACATTCATTCATTCACCCATACAATTACTCATACATACAGTCACTTATTATTAGAACACTATCATATGCACTCATACACCTAGTCAGTCCTGTGAAGAATCAATGACACTTCGATTTCCTCATCTATAGTTAAACACAGAACACCATACTTTTCACACATATACTAACACATACTTACTCTCTTATATAATCACTGATACAAGTACACATTGATATGCACAGAGTCACACACCTCCCAGCCAGCCACACACACACTCAGTCTTCCATACATCCAATCATTCTTCAATATGTAAAACGTATTTAAACTTTACAAAAACACACAGACACTAGATGATGTCATCAGTGATGTCATTTGAGATGTCATCAGTGATGTCATTTGAGATGTCATCAGTGATGTCATCAGTGATGTCACTGACCATGTCATGAATGATGTAATATGTGACATCATCAGCAGTGGATTGCGGGTGCGCGATATATAGTTAGTGCAACTAACTATATATGGAATTTCAATGGTTTTGTGTGAGTAAAATAAGGTTTTCTAAATGCTAATTCCTAACTATATATGGTCTATAACCTATGGTTTTTTCAGTGAATTTTCAAGGTTTTGTAAATGCTAATTCCTAACTATATATGGTCTATAACCTATGGTTTTTTCAGTGAATATATATATATATTACCTACTGGCGGTCGCCAGTAGGTATATATAGTTAGGTTTTTTTCTCTATGGGATTTTTGAAAATTCTATGTCTAATAACTTTGGCGTTTGTGGACGGAATTGGCTGAAATTTTCAGGAAAATGGAACATTTTGTTTCTGAGTAGCCACTGAAAATTTGGGGGGGCCGAGAAAAAAGGGGGGTCCCAAAACGCGTTTTTCCCATGTTAATTTCCATAGGGCGCTTGGCCTCACTTTTAGCTCGAACGGCTGAATGGATTTGCACGAAACTTGGCAAAATTGTAGGAACTGGTAGCCCGATGTGCCTTTGCTAGGTCTCAATATATGTGCTCCAGTGGATTTTGATAAATTAACGTTCCAAAAAATATATATATCTGTAAGCGCGCTCCGGGCAGCGCCCCGGTTCGCGTACTTGACGCGTAACGGAACTTCGGGAAGCGAAGCTGATTGGCTCTCCGGTGTCTGTCTACATTCTAAACAGTCCGGAGCCGCCGCCATCTTGTCTCTCGGTAGGATCGAGAGACAAGAGGAGGCCAAAACAAAGGGGGAAATTACCATACGGGGGCATAGTAGATCCTCCCTGACCCCTTAGGTTTAATGTGGAGGCTTTAAAAGGGCCCTGCGGGGCAAAAAATAAATAAAAAATGTTTGTTTTTTTTTGCGTGGGGAGCACCCGGTTCGCGAACCGGGAAGCGTTCCGGGGAGCGTACTATAAGGAAAAAAGAATGATAGACTATGATATTTTGAAATATCGTATGTTTATTGATTGTTCTTTTTGTTGTTTTTTTTTTTTTATTTAAGTAGCAGTATTAATGATTATTTAATATAAATGTATTTTTGGAATTGTGCACAGTATACTATAAGTCTGACTTTACATTATAATCAATCTGGTACTAGTTTATGAATTACATATAAAAATGATTAAAGACTCAAACAATTTTTTAATATTAAATATAATTTTATTTTTCGGATTCTTTTTCAAAATTTAATAGAACGTCTAACATTTGACTGTCCGATATGTCCTCTTGTTGAGTGAACATAACTTCCCACATTTGACCGTCATCATAATGAAGTAAATAATCCACAGATTCTACATATTGTAGAAGTTCATGGTCTCGTGATTCATCCATGAATTCCAAGTCAATGGGTTCAATTATTTCCTCATTATTCATGTCTAGGACAATTTCAAAGGAAACGTTCTGTTCTCCTTGCATTTTTGTGCTGAAATTTGAATAAAAAATAAATATATCAGTAGAGATAGGGCACTGTTGGGTTTAAGTTCAGACAGGTACTTTTGAGGCATGAAGTAGTACTATTAAAAAGTGCCTGTGAGAAAACCTATGTAAATTCATAATTATACCACAGAAACCTAAATCAATCCATAATTAAAATAAACAAGCCTTTCTCAATGTCTAACTCTTACAGAGGGATAGTATATAACTATCTGAAAAAGTTTTCAAATTTATGAAATAATATCTTACCTTTTAAAAACAAGTTTAAGTTGTGAGTGAAAATGATCTTGCAATGTAGTTCAGGAAGTAGTAGTCAAAATGGCTGTGTTTCTCTCTCTTTTTTTATATATATTCAGGTACATAACCAATCAAATGTCAGGTAAAAAAAGTAGAAAATGAAAGTAACATTTTAATTGGTTGTCAATTCCAACACTTCAGATGTGCTTTGTGAAGTAATTTACCTCAGGGTATTTAGAGAGGTCTACAGGCTAAATGGCTAAATGGAATTCCAACCAAATTTGTGAAAATTGTAGGGATTGGTATGTAGTATGAGCAAATCTATATTTGGTGGAAGTGTCTCCAGGGTTTCTTCTGTAAATTACTTTCCCACCTTTTTTAATGGAGCGCTTCCCGGTGAGCGCCCGGTACGCGAACCTGCAGCGTTACGGGAGTCCACCATTTTGTGTTTCGGTCGAATTAAGATACAAGATGGAGGGCAAATAATGTTCAGAATGGGTAGAAGGGGACATGGTAGACGTATTTTGACCCCCTAGGTTTTCTGAGGATGGCTGAGAAGGCCCATATGTGCGAAAAAAAAACATTTTTTTAAAAAAATTTGCGCGGTTAGCTTCCGGTTCGCGTACCGGGTAGCGCTCCGGGGAGCATACTTTGTTGAAAATTAGTGAAAAAAGTTAGACTAAAATAATAATTGTGAGTGATCAGATGTAGGGTAGCTCTGAGAAGAGCTTTTGGGTTTATGGTACATTTAAGTACTTATAAGTAGGTACCAATGCACAGTCTTAAATTCAGAATGAAAACTCTGTTCCCTTCATCTGAGAAGTGAACTCCATCTCCTCTGTAGATATCTTGCATGTAGTAACGCAAGTTATTGTTGTACATGGAGCCCATTCCATGGTCTCTCATGTAAGCTGAAACAAATTTGTTTACATGCTTCCTCGATTTCTCAATTTGTGGACAAAATTGGTTTGACCACCTCCATTTCTGTCTTTGGCATATATTTGAATATACCAAGGCAGTTTGAGGAAAAAGTGCCATCAATTGCTCAAAGGTGTCCTTTAAAAGCATTTCCAGACCTACCCCAGTCAAAGTGCCCAAGTCATTACCTCCACAGTGCAAAATTAACAGGTCAGGTTTAGGCAAATGCATAAAGGTTTTCACCAATGGTATCAATTGGTGACATTTTAATCCTCTGTTGCCAATCCACTTAATTTCCACATTTTGTAAATTGAGGTTAGGTAAATTTCTGTTATCAGCATACCTCTGAGCCCAGTAGATGTAACTATGTCCAACAATCCAGACAGAAAACATGGTGAGAGAAGGTTCTGCTGCAGTCAGATGAAGTGTGGCAATGAAATGGCAGTTGAAAAAATAGGAGTTTAAAATGAAAAAAACTGTGGAGTTTCTGTGTTAAGGAAGCAGTAGCAGTGATTGGTGGATTTTGATTGCTGAAAACAGAAAGTTAGGGTGCATGGATGAGTTCTTTGAAAGATGTAATGTGAATGGTCAAGAAAAAATCATTTTATGAAAGATTGCACTGGATATGCAGGTGCTCTGAGAGTTCAGAGTTCAATTGAAACATTGTTGTGTGAACTTGCAAACATCAGAGGTCTTTCAGGAGGTGGTTGCTATGCAAAAAAGGCAGAAAGGGCAGAGGGGGAAAGGGTGTTGATTTGAAAAAAGTGAGGGAAGAGTTTTGATTGGGTGACATGAGAGATATGTGTGATGAATTACAGCATTTCTGTGCTTTTCATGGCTGCAGACTCTGGAGTGCATACCTTTTGCTCTTCTGAAGACAAATTGGTGTGTTTCTGAGACTGTTTTGAAACTCATAAAGTATTTGCTAAGGTGAGAAAAGATTCATTTAATTTAGATAGACAATAGTGTGCTTTAGGGAGAAAATTATGAAGAAAGTTCTGTATTTAAAATGTTGCTTTGTGTCAAGTGTTTTACAAATAGATTTTGTTTCTTTGAGTTACATAGCCATGTTAAAAGTGACCCTTAAAAAAACGCTTTCATGTATCTTAGGGCATTTTAAGTCATTTCCCGATGAATGTAGGTATATAATTGATTTAGATGATGTGTTTAAAAACGTTTTTAGGCCTTTGAGTCTCTCTGATATTATTTTTCCCATTTTAATTTAAGACCTTTCCCCGTGGTGCAAGGTCCTTGTAAATACGCCCCCATGTGTGTTTAGCAAATTTAGATTTTAATTCTTTGAGTTACATAGCCATGTTAAAAGTAATGCAAAAATGGTGCAAAGGTTTTAAAAAAACGCTTTCATGTGTCTTAGGGCATTGTAAGTCATTTCCCGATGAATGTAGGTATATAATTGATTTATAAGATGTGTTTAAAAACGTTTTTTGAAATCAATTAGATTTCTGGATATGTACTGCTGTAGTGTAGTTCCTATTATCCCAATAGGCTCTGCGCATTGGAATAATACCTTCAATAGTATAGACCTAGGACGGAGGTTAACTAGGTCTTCTACTGACGATATTAGACTTAAAGTTTTGGGTTTGCCAGCTAGCTCAGAGTTCACTAGAAACTTTCTCGAATAGGCAAGGAGGAGTTGAACCTCCCTGGATAGACAAGAAGGGATTTAGTTTCTGACAACCATAGAACATGACAACTTTGCTCTCCCCTAATCAAGAGTGTATCTCTAGAGTCGTGTGAAAACAAAAGACAACTTATTTTACTCAGTCAGTTCAGTGCGTTCTTAGTTTCACCAGATTGTAGAGAAAAGGAAGAGACGGGCGTGTTCAATAAAAGATGTTATTTATTGATCAGTCTCTTTTCTCGTATAAGAGAAATGAATCGATATTATTGCAATACTTATGGTTAAGTAAAGTGCATACAATAAAAGCAGAAGTATAAAATAATACTGTAAAAACATTTATATGGTTTCTAAGCCATATGGTGGTTTAAAATGGATAAAATAGATACATACATATATACATTTGACTAATCGTACACAACTGGTGCTTCTAACTACGCCTACCCCAGTGTACCTGACCTAAGCCTAATACGTGGGCGGGAGTAGATAAGTAGCAGTTTAAGTTAAGTTTGTTTTGCCAAGTGACTGACTCAAGAATTCTCTGTAAGGAGTTATTCAGTTCTGTACCTGAGATCTACAAAGGTTGAGGGCTGGTATCTCTCGTCTTTGGTCTCGATATTCCAGGCTGCCTGAGAGGGCTGCTTGGAAGCGCCGGAGCTGGATTTCTCAGCAGGAGAAAGCAGCCTCTCGTTCTCAGCGCGTCAGGAAGGCGGGGCAGCGCCAGCGGGGTCCGCTCTGTGCTGACTCCTTCGGCAAGTCCCAAAAATGGTGCAAGGACCTTAAAAAAACGCTTTCATGTGTCTTTGGCCATTTTAAGTCATTTCCCCTTGAATGTAGGTATATCATTGATTTAGATGATGTGTTTAAAAACGATTTCTGAAATCAATTAGGTTTCTTGATATGTAGTGGTAGAGTTTCATAGATTGCTTGGGGTACATTTAAAAGGCATTTGTGTCCCTTTGATGTTATTTCTCCCATTTTAATTAAAGACATTTCCTCGTGGTGGAAGGTCCTTGTAAATACACACCCATGTGTGCTTGGCAAATTTAGATTTTGATTATTTAACTTACATAGCCATGTATGCCTCTTTTGCATCACTGTGCGTCACTTTTGTGACGCAGCGGCGGTGCAAAAGATTTGCTATGTGGCGACATATTTACAACTTGATGCATCTAGGCAGATGTGTCATGCTGTAAAGTCCCGTGCCACATGAAACCGATGCAGCAGTGATGCAAAACATGCACCATGTTGCAAGATAGGCCTCATTTCATCTCCAACAAGATAAGAAGCTGAATCTTCTGTAAATGTCAAAATTGTTGTATACACTGCTCAACTTCTGTGTACTCTTTGATATGCTAGACTCCATCTGCACTATGAGATACCTAAGCAAAGGAAACACAGGTGATGTGATTGTGAAATGAGGAAAAGAAACTCCACATTTTTCAATTACATCACCTGTGTTTCCTAAGTTTACGAATGACATTGTGCAGATGAGGTTTAGGTCTGTCCACGGACACAGAAGAGGTCTGGCCTTTGTTCAAGAGTGAAGTGGACATGACTTACTTCATTGGTAGGTCTTCACATGTATTATCTCCTCTGTACTCTTCAACAAGCGTAAATTTAATCTGCAACCCTGAGTAGGCCTCACCTTAAACAAACCTCTGGATAGGCCACACCTTAATGTCATCCTGAATCAATCATTTAACATGTTAGGGACAGATTTATGATAGGTGTATGACTCTTTTGCGTCACTGTGCGTCACTTTTGTGACGCAGCGGCGGTGCAAAATATTTGCTATTTGGCGACATATTTACAACTTGATGCATCTAGGCAGATGTGTCATGCTGTAAAGTCCCGTGCCACATGAAACCGATGCAGCAGTGATGCAAAAGATGCACCATGTTGCAAGACAGGCCTCATTTCATCTCCAACAAGATAAGAAGCTGAATCTTCTGTAAATGTCAAAATTGTTGTATACACTGCTCAACTTCTGTGTACTCTTTGATATGCTAGACTCCATCTGCACTATGAGATACCTAAGCAAAGGAAACACAGGTGATGTGATTGTGAAATGAGGAAAAGAAACTCCACATTTTTCAATTACATCACCTGTGTTTCCTAAGTTTACGAATGACATTGTGCAGATGAGGTTTAGGTCTGTCCACGGAAACAGAAGAGGTCTGGCCTTTGTTCAAGAGTGAAGTGGATATGACTTACTTCATTGGTAGGCCTTCACATGTATTATCTCCTCTGTACTCTTCAACAAGCGTAAATTTAATCTGCAACCCTGAGTAGGCCTCACCTTAAACAAACTTCTGGATAGGCCACACATTAATGTCATCCTGAATCAATCATTTAACATGTTAGGGACAGATTTATGATAGGTGTGTGCCTCTTTTGCGCCGCTGTGCGTCACTTTTGTGATGCAGCAGCGGAGCAAAAGATTTGCTATGTTGTGATATATTTACAACTTGATGCATCTAGGCAGATGTGTTATGCTGTAAAGTCCTGTGACACATGAAACCTGCGTCAGGTTTCATATAGGTGTTTTGTTGCAGGGTGGGCATTCATTTGCATGAAAGCCCTGTAAAACTAACACAGTGAAATTTAGAAGATTTCACTGAGTCAGCTTTATAGCATTGCTGAATCAAATCCTTATGGCTGTTTGAAACAGGCATAAGGAGTGAAGCACCATGCAATGTGTTGCTTCCTCCTGTGCATTGCAGTAGACATGTCGTGTTTACAACGTGACTCGTGCAATGTGTTGCTTTTGCGGCACAGATGCGTGACGCATCTGTGCTGTTTTTACTCAATGGTGCTCCACATTGTAAATGCGGCACACCATGGGTGGCAGAGCAGCGGTGCACGTTAACTGGTGCATCCCTGGGGATGTGCCAGTTAACATAAATCTGCCCCTTTACATTTAAGTATGTGCAGGGGACACAGAGTCGGTGAGGCTTATCCAAGGTTAAGAAGAGATGAGTCCTGTTTACTGAAAACTTGGACATAGGCCTCACCTCTTCAGCATCGCTGGACATGGCTAAATAATAGCTGCAAAATTATACTCTTGTTAAACAATTTTACTATTATAGTGTCTGAGAATTGTGCCTTACTCTGCAACATCTCATTGTTGTTCTCTTTTTTTAAAGATAACGACAACATCAAGCATGAGTGATAATGAGCAATCAGTTGATCTCGATCTTATCATTGAATTTGTCATTGAAACGTCAGTGGAAGTAGATCCCTTGGATGATTTAAATCCTGAGGATGATGAAGAATATGATGAGGATGCTGATTTGTCAGAATTGTATGACATAGGGTGGGAAGCTGATCTGCTTGAGCCTATGGAACTATAAACATTTATTTTTAAGAGTTACTGGAAATCAGAAGTAAAAATGTAAACCGTTTCATTTAAAATTAAACAAAAGTTCAAAAATAGGTTGTGTGTAGTGTCTTTATTAAAATAATCAAATATGCTCATAAAATTAGTTCAGATTCACATATAAAACAACACAGGTAAAATGTAGAAGCATTAAATTTCTTTGCTACTATTTGTGATTTCTAAATTTGCCAATGCACTAAAAATTGTTCTATGTAAAAATAACAAGTAGTGTGTTATGTTTTTGATGACTGGTATTGATTTACTGTTTGGTAATAGTGGTTAATACATTTTTTTATTATATTTTACCACAGATTCAACTGCAGATCATTTCAAAATTTGAGAATGCCAACTAAGGATAGAATTAGAAAGGCTACAAAACGTCAAAGACAGCAGGTCCATCAATTATTGCAGCACTCCTCTACAAAAAAAACTTGTCAAGTCACCAAGAAAGCACCGGGTAAGACCACGAAAACATTCATAAGAAACATTTGTAGAAAAAAAAGTAGTACTACAGAAAATGTTTTAGTACAGAAAAAGAGAAGCAATTTAAACGGAAAGGAAAGGCCAATCAAAAATGTTACTGCTAGAGCAAGAGATAACTCTGTGCATGATAGTAGAAGGAAACAACAATTTAGGGACATTCGTAAAGGAATGTTCCGCAACAGGATAATTGGCAATTTGTTAAAAAATATTAAGAAAGGTCAACAGAAAGTGTTTTTTTATAAGAGAAAAAAAAAAGTTGAGAAAGTTATTGATCAGGCATTTGAAATTAAACGAAAGTTATTTATTTTGATAATCAATAGAATTAGGAAGTTAAACAAGGCAATTTATGATTTCAAAAGAAATAGTAGATGGAAGAGAATAGTTAATCGTAGTAATTTTTGTGAAGTTTTATCTGGAGAATGGATGCATAGTTCAAGTTGTGGGGCATTTTTCAATGAGGAGAGTTATTTCCAGGATAATGATTTGGTGCATGCAGTTGACATCAGCGGTCGAGCTTATGAGGTGAAAGATGGTTGCCCAGTTGAAAAAGAAAAACTTGTGACAACAGAGACAGAGGAGGTGTTAGGTAATGAGGTTTTAGGAAGACGTCCTAAGGGTCCTGTGTACACCTGGAAGTGTAGTAGTATTTGCAGTGTACAACAGGATTCCATCAATTTGCTTTGTGATTTTGTACGGACATTTAATAAGAAAAGTTTGAAGCAGAAAACGATGTTGTTGCAAGAATTAGATCCTTGCAGAGTGAGAGAAGTGACAGGTTTGCATGGTCATTCACTGGCTTGTCTTTCCAGGAGAGTATGCCAGAGTGTTTTTCATCATTTCAGGATGCTAGCAGTGCATCATAATAAAGTGAGGAAATTAGTTAGAATGTTGTATTATGCTAAGAGTCCAGCAATTATGCTTAAACAATTATGCGCTGCTCTTTTGCATGGTTCTGAAACAGATGTGAAGAATATTCGTGAAGAAATTGAGTTTTGTTACTTTGGAAGTAAAGAGGAGAATGTTGAAATTGACCAAGAAGAAGAGGGTAATGTGGAAGATAGTGTACAGGTTTCCAGTACAGATAATTTTCAGAAGGAAATTGCGACGTTTCAGGTGAAATCAAGTGAGAGGCCTAATTTCACTTGTGTGTGTTGTCGACGCACTTATTATAAGAATCAGACTAAGTTAGTGGATTTATATGCAAAAAGTGAAAGGGAAAATAATAGTGAATGGAAGGATTTTGCAACATACTTGATGGTAGAAAATTGTTTTGATTTGGGATCAGATCAACGTGTGTGTACTTATTGTTGTAACAAATTAAATCAAAACCAGATGCCTGCTAGAGCGGTTCATAATAATCTGGAATTGGTTGAGATTCCTTCTGAATTGAAGGATTTAAATACTTATGAATCTATTTTGATTCAAAGTATCCATCCCTTTCAGGCTATTGTAAGAATGGAGCCAAAGACAGGGAAATTGCCTCCATCAGATTTACAGAGAGGATTAAAGGGAAGAGTTGTTTATTTGCCTCTAGATTTGAAGAAAAACATTAATACAATTGGAGTAGAAAAAGTGGAAGAGGAACCTCTGGTTATCTTAGTTAATGGGGTTCCGACAAATAGTAAGAAAATATGGCAAGATTTAGTGGATGTTAGGAAAGTCAAAAAGGCAACATTGTATTTGGAAAAAAATAATAAGTACTATAAGAATGTATATATTGCAGAAGAGGAAGTAAGTGAAGAAGAGGATAGCAATTTGTGTGCTGGTCAAATTGAGAAAGTAGAACCCTCTAAAAGTGAAGAAATATATGAACATTATAGTGTTCATCCTTTGCATTCCAAGGAAGTCATGGGGAATGCTATTGAGTTGTTTCAAATGAAACAAGCCAAAGGGAGTCCCATTAGTGTTTGGGAGGAAAGTTTGGAAGCTCGGTGTTTCCCACAGCTATTTCCAACAGGTCAAGGAGGAAGATATGATGAGCAATCTCATCAAATTCCTGCTTCTGAATACCGGACTTTACGATTGTATGCAGAAGATGCTAGGTTTCGACAATGCATTCCCTATTTGTTTCATCTCCTAATTGAAAGCGATCTGTCTGGACTGTCATATGCAGTGAACCACATCTTGAAAAGTGGTATACAGATGCAAAACATCTCTGCAAGTGACTTTATGGATAAAGTCAATGTGCAAGACAGTATTTTGGATTGTCACCTGATTAATCTCATGGCGTGTCAGCGTGGTACTAATGAGTACTGGTACCGTCGTCATGGTGATTTAAAATGTATGCTGAGGAACTTAGAAACTCCCACATGGTTCCTCACTCTGAGCTGTGCCGAGTATGGCTGGGAAGACTTACTTGAATTTCTACGAGAGGCAAATGGAAACATTGAAAATATCGAATTCAAGACACCCGGAGAACTGTGCTCTTTGGATCCAGTGAATGTATGCAGGTACTTCAATCATAGATTTGAAGCTATGATGTCTTTCATCATGAATAAGAAGAATCGACCTCTTGGAGAGGTGTTGGATTTCTTCTGGAGAAAGGAGTACCAAGCAAGAGATGCTCCTCATATACATATGCTGCTGTGGATCAAGGATGCACCTAAATTTGGAACAGATCAAGAAGACGTAGTGATGAGTTTCATACGACAGTATTCTACGTGTGCTGTTCCAAATGCAAAGGAGAAGAAAAGCCTAAGAGAACAAGTTCTACGTTTCCAAAGCCATCGTTGTGGAAAGTACTGTCGTCGTAAATTCAGAAACAAGGACAAGTTCTACACCAAATGTCGTTTCGGCTTTCCACGACCGGTGATTTCTAAAGGAAGAGTAAACAGTTTGATGTCTTCGCTGCGACATAATGTGATGAAGAAATCACCTAAAAACACATACAATTTGAAAAGGAACGAAGAGTCCAAGTACATCAACGACTACAACCCAGTGATTTTGTCCATGTGGACTGCTAACATGGATATACAGTTTGTGGCTGATAACTGTATGGCTGTGGCTCGGTATGTGACATCTTACATCACCAAAAAAGAAAAGACAGAATTGAAGGATATGTGGGAGGACATTTCCCATGAAAAGAGCCTCAGCAAGAAGTTGTACAGTTTCAGTCTGAAGATGTTGTCACATCGAGAAATTGGAGCTTACGAATGTTCTGACCAGTTGTCTTCAGCAAGTCTCTATGCCAAATCCAGGAGTATCGTTTGGGCGAGTCTTGGTCTTGCTGCAACGCGTAATCGAGTTCTGAAACCTGTGCGGAAAATTGAGTATTTGGCGGAAAAGGAGCCGAACAGTACAGATATTTTGAAGACCAACATGTTGGATATTATCCAAATCGAAGCAGTCACCTCGAGAATGTTTGTCTGTATGAGGTTCTACAAAATTACATATTCAAGAGGAACATCAAAGAAGATATTGAGAAAGGAGTGTATGCTGTAATTGGAAGTGAGGGATGTCTGGTCAAGCAAAGAAAATGCCACTTGGTAAACCATCGAAAATTGAGTGGCGAATCTCCTGAAAAAAAGGAGTTTTTCTATTTAGCACTTTTGCAACTTTTCAAGCCTTGGCGTGCAGAAGAGGAACTGCTTGGAGATTTCCTCTGTTACGAAGACTCTTTCACTGCCGCCAAGGAGACCATAGAATGTCCTGCTTTTCCCAAATATCTAGAAATGTTGATTGCGGAAATCGAGCAGGAAGCAACGATTGCAGACGAGATTGCCAGAGACAGTTCTCAGGACAGTCAGAGTTCTGTTTCATTGAGTCAGGATCCACTAGGCGGACCTGTTATCGAAAATGAAGCTGCCACTGCCATGAATGAAGTGGAAAGAGCCATGGCACATGCTCAGGAGGATGCGGTTAACTTAGAAGACTTGGAAAGACAACTCAACGTTGAGCAGAGGAAAATATATGACGAAGTTACCAAGCAAATTGATCATGGATTAAGTCATGAGAAGAAAGAGTGCTCATGTACGTCGTTGAAGCCTGTCCGACTGTACGTGAGTGGAGAAGCGGGAACTGGAAAAAGTTTCCTCATTAAAGCAATTTCATGTTATTTGCAGGAAAGGACTGAGTCATCGCTGTCTTGTGTTGTCACCGCTCCAACTGGACTGGCAGCACATAACATTAAAGGTATTACTTTGCATCGTCTACTGATGCTGCCATTGGAGCATGACAAAAAATTACAATACCACAAGTTATCTGGAGATGCTTGTTGTGAAGTTTCAAGAGTCTTGAGGAAAATGAAACTACTTATCATTGACGAAGTAAGCATGGTTTCCAATGTCATGCTTGCCTTTGTGCATTTGAGAATGCAAGAAGTTCTTAAAACAGAGTATGATGTGTTATTTGGTGGCAAACACATCGTTGTTTTCGGAGAACTTCTGCAGCTGACACCAGTGAAAGGACAACCTGTGTTCAAAATGCTCACGCATGAAAATACCAGGAAGTGCCTAGGGAGAATTGGCAACATCAATATATGGTTAAACTTCAATGATGCTGAACTGCATGAAAATATGCGTCAGGCGAAGGATGAAGATTACTAGAATATTCTACAAGATCTTAGAATTGGAAAAGTGACCGAGCATGGGAAAGAAGCTTTACATGCACGATTACTGTCAAATTTATATCCAGAACAAGACGTTGTGCCTGAGAATATTTTTCAGAAAATTACTGAGAAGAAATCTGGAATATGTTTGATGCCAACTCTTGTAGAATGTGCCATCTTCAACAACAAAATGTTGCATTTAGAAAACCAAGAGATTGTGAAACTGGTAGCTATTGACAGAGTAGAGCATATGGGATCAACAATTATTTTGTCTGAGAATTTGAAAACAAAATTGGATTCATTAGAGAAGACTATATCTAAAACTGCAGGTTTTGAAAAGACTCTGAATGTGTGCTTAAACTGCCGTATAATTTTAAGAAGGAATTTACATGTTGAAAGAGGTCTGGTAAATGGATCAATGGGTAATGTTGTTGATTTTGTGAAATACAGAAATAGAGATGGAATTGAATTTTTAAAAATTAAATTTGATGGCATTGAGGAAGTACAGCTAATTGGTCGTTGTTCTGCTAGATTTTTGCTTGTAAAAGTCTTATATGTTCGCCGTAAGCGATTTCCTGTTTGCTTGGCATATGCGGTGACAATCCATAAATCGCAAGGTTTAAGTGTAGACAGTGCATTGGTGAATATTGGCAGTTCTGTGTTCAAGGAGGGTATGGCATATGTGGCATTGTCACGAGTTAGAACTTTATCGGGATTGTACTTGATTGAGTGTGATGTCACAAACATTTGTGCGGATCTAGATTGTGTTAAGGAATACAATAGGTTAAGAAGAGAGTATGCGCCACATTTGCCTCAATATCCTTTGTTTGAGAAACGTGTGGTAGGCCGGAAACGAAGAAATGTGACCAATACTAGGGAGGTTGTAGCAAAAAGACGAAAAGTCGATGAACCTGAAATTATAAGCAGAAACAAAAAGGATTCTGTTGAAGATGTTGTTGGTTTTCAATTTGAAAACAGTTCTGGTGTCAACTGCTATGCTAATGTAGTGGTTAATGTTTTGTTTTCTCTAGAAAATGTAAAAGAAGAGATTGTGGTCAATTCTGATCAAAGATTTTGCAGTTTGTTAAATTCTGTGTTAGAGAAATGTAGCACTGATAGAACAAAAATAGAAAGTGTGTCTGAAATTCGAAATCTGTTAGACAGATGTTCAGGTCAAACACAATTCTCTCAAAATATTCAGCAAGATTGTCAGGAGTTTTTAATGTATATGCTTGATGTATTGCATGCTGAAGGTGTAGATGTAGATCACCTGTTTGGGCTTTCTTATCAATGACAGCATGACTGCGAGAACTGTAGGGTATCAAGTCCTACTAGTGTAGACTCAGAAAGATTTATATATTTAACTTTGCCAGACAGTAAATCAGTCTCCTTTAATAAGCTAGTAAAAGCAGCTGATCACAACATGGAGTGTAGCCAATGTAAATCTGGAATGATGGCAACATTATTTATACGAACATATGGCCAGTATGTCATTTTAATGTTCCAACGATGTAGGCCTGATGGAACAAAATTGACAACTTTAATTAAAAATGTTGTTGCTTCGCAGTTGTCAACATCAGGAAGGACTTTTGTAACTGCAGCAATTATATATCATGATGGTCCTTCAATAACATCAGGACATTACACAGCTTATTTAAAGTCTAGAAATGGCTGGTCATTCTGCAACGATTCTGTTTTAATTTTCAAAAAAAAATTGCCGTTTGACCTTAAAAATTCTTACCTGGTGTTTTTAAAACCAAAATTTTAGAGAAGGAATCTCGGGATTTGCTCTGAGGAATTTCAAGAGGTTCTAATGGCTCCTACACGATTTGGCCTTGAGGATAAGTGTAGTACAGAGTCAAAAGTTATTTTTGAGTTTTAAATAGTTCCTGGAAAAAAAGAAGATTTTCTTATAGAAAGTGGTGGGCAGAGATTAGTTGAAGGACAACAGAGTATTTCCCAAAGCAAACGGTGTTCTTACCATAACACTTGACGTCATGGAAAAATAACTGCACTTTGAATGAGTTCAGAAAAACTGTTTCTTTTTATAAGCTAATTCAAGCAGCCAATCAAAACATGGAGTAGAGGGAATGTAAGTCTGCAATGCTGTCTAGATTATTGGTCCAAACTTTTGATTATAATGTCATTTTAAAAATCCAACTATATAAACCTGATGAAAGTAAGTCTTCAACTTTAATTACAAATGTTGTGGCTACACAGTCGTTGATTTTAGGAAGAACATTTGTAACTGCAGCTATTATATGGCATGATGGTCATTTGACAAGATCTGCTTATTACACAGCTTATTGAAAATGTAAAAAAATGTGCTGTTTCGGAAATTATTCCCATTTGACTACGATACAATGTTGCCTTTTTACTTAAAAATATTCTTACTTTCTGTTTTCAGAAAAGAGAATTTAGGGTAGGTAACTGGCGTATAATGATTCTAGGGGTTGATATAATTGTATCTACTGTTTTATATTGCTTTGTGATTAAAAGTGATGTAGAGAATTAAATAATTGTAGTAGTCATAGAGGTAGTGTAAGTCTGCTTCATAGTAAGCAGTATCAGTGTCATAGGAAATGTAGAACATGAGTGAGCAAGAAGGGTAAGATATTACTAGTCCAGGATTGTGAAAGTGATCTTGAACGTTTTCTTTCTGAAAGTTGCGGAAATAGAAAATGACGGGATTTGCTTACAAGAATTCCAAGAGTTATAAATGGCTCTTACATGATTTGGCCTTGTGGAAACGTGTGGTAGAGAGCGAGAAGTCATTTATTGTATGTAACATATTTTTCAAAACGATGGAGGTTTTCTTTCAGAAAGTGGCGGGCTGAAAATAAAAACAGCACAACCAAGTGTAAGCTGTTCATAGGACATCCTTCGACGTCATGGAAAGTAAGTTACTTTTGAGGAGTTCTGATTTCTGATTGGTTATGTTATATGGTTTTTTTAAACACAATCATTTTGATTGTGTTTTTTTTTCCCCGCTGTTATATGATGAATACCTTCAAGTCACGGTTTTTAGTGAAATTTGATACATTCTGAGAACAGCAAAAATAAACCATTTAACATGTATAATTAATTCTGTACTGTTTGTATTTATGATGTACATTTAGAACTGTGTAGGAGGCATGGAGAAGGTGAGGCTTCTGTAAGTGTCAAAGTTGTTGCATACAGTGCTCACATTCTACGTAGTCTTTCATATGATAGACTACGTTTCCACAATGAGATACCTAAGCAAAGGAAACACAGGTGATGTGATTGTGGAATATGCAAAAACAATTGCACGTTTTTCAATTATATTACCTGTGTTTCCTAACATTACACATCACATTGTGTAGATGAGGTTTAGGCCTGTTCCAGGAGACAGAGGAGGTCTGACATTTGTTCAAGAGTGCAGTGGACATGACTCACTTCGTTAGTAGGCCTGCACATGTATTATCTCCTCTATACTCTTCAACAAGCCTAAATTTCATCTGCAACCCTGAGTAGGACTTACCTGAAACAAATCTGTGGATAGGTTACACCTTATCAGCATCTAGAAACAATCATTTAAAATGTTAAGGGCAGTTTTATGAAGGCTGTGTGCCTCTTTTAAGCCGCTGTTCCGTCACTTTTGTGTAAAAGATGCACCATGTTGCAAGATAGGCCTCAGTTCATTTCCAGCAATATACCGTCAGTTTAAAATGTATATAATTAGGACTGTGTAGGGGGTATGGAGAAGCTGAGGCTTCAGTAAGTGTCAAAGTTGTTGCATGCAGTGCGTACTCTTTCATATGCTGGACTACATCTGCACAATGAGATACCTAACCAAAGGAAACACAAGTGATGTGATTGTGAAATGAGCAAAAGAAATTGCACGTTTTTCAAATACATTACCTGTGTTTCCTAACATTACGAATCACATTGTGCAGATGAAGTTTAGGCCTGTCCAGGGAAACAGAGGAAGTCTGAACTTTATTGGTTGGCCTGCACATGTATTATCTCCTCTGTACTCTTCAACAAGCCTAAATTTGATCTGCAACCCTGAGTAGGCCTCACCTGAAACAAACGTCTGGATAGGACACACCTTATTGCCTTCCTGAAACAATCATTTAAAATGTTAGGAACAGTTTTATGATGATTGTGCACCTCTTTTGCGCTGCCATTGCGTCACTTTTATGAGACAACAGCAGTGCAAAAGATGCACCATGTTCCAAGATAGGCCTCACTTCATCTGCATCAAGATACTGTTAGTTTAAAATGTATATCTTTAGGACTGTGTAGGGGACCTGGAGAAGCAGAAGCTTCTGTAAGTGTCAAAGTTGTTGAAAAACTGTTTGTCCTTCAATCTTTTCCCTTGTCTTTTCTAATTTTTAAATACATGTTTTAATATTTTTCAAATGTTTGTTCTCTCTTTCACAGATTGAAAGTATAAAATTAACAAGTGACTAAGTTAACGACAATTATAAGGTAAATGTTTTGTACTCTTTTCATTACATTTCTATCACATTTAACTTCTATTAGTTTCACTGCTTCATTTCTTTATCCCTCACTTTCCTGCCTTTGCTACTTCCCTCATTCCTTTCTCTATTACTTACTTACTCTACTCCTTCCACTCTTTTTCTCAGTCCCTTTTTTCTCATAGTTCCTCACTCTTGTTCACTCACTCCGTCTCTATTACTGTCACTGTCTCTGACTGATCACTCTTTCACTACTTGTTCATTATGCTTTCTCTGTGTAGTTGAAGCACAGTAAGGGGCATATTATCAACACAGCCAATTAAATTATCACTGCTTTTATCAGCAGAAAACTGCTGCAAAAGAGGCTTTAGCGGCAGTTTTCTGCCGCAAAAGCGGCTTTAGCGGCAGATTTCTGCCAATAAAAGCAGCGAAACTTTTATCGCCTATGTTGATAATATGCCCCTATGTTATTTAGATTTCTTTGCTGTTTCAATCATTCTTTTTCTGTTACTTCTTCTTTTCTGCATTCTGTTTTTTCTCTCTGTTATTCCAATGTTTTAATCTTAATTTGATCATTCAGTCACATTCTCTAAGAAACTCTTGTTTGTTATTCTTCTACTCACCTTTTTTTTCCTCACTTCCTTATCTATTTTGTTTTTCACAATTATACCCTCTTAAATCTTTTCTTCAGTAAATAGATCTATTAAACAGTAGTTCTAGTTTACTCCCTATAGCTGTCTTTCTTTTAACATAACTGTCTGTTTCCTTCCCTTATACTTACTCTTCTTTTTTTTTAAAAATTTTTTTGGGTTCGCTCCCGGTTCGCGTACCAGAGAGCGAACCGGGAAGCGAACTAAAAGAAATAGAGGTTGGCAGAGTTCCAAATATTCTACCAATTTTTTTATAACGGGGAGGTAGTTCTGAAAAGAACTTTTTTTTTAATTGTTTTTGTTGTTTTATATTTTTTTTATTATTTTTCTGAACATTTTTTTACTTTTAATGTATTTTCAGAACGGTTTTATATTTTTTTTGTTTTTTTTGGGGGGGGTGGAAACAAAAACGATTCATTGTAAAGGGCTCAACAGGAGCAACAAAAAAAAAAAAATTATTCTCTGGGGCGTTTCGGACACACATGATTGTCGATAGCTCTGTTGATTAGATTGATGCTACTTTCTCTGTAGCAAATGAACTGATTACAACGCACGCACACTTGTTTCACTTCCCCGAATCTCATCTGTATATTTGGGACCATCTCCCTCGCCTCTGGTCCCGTCACTTCCTGTAAAACTGATCTTCTGGCCATAGAAGGGGGATTATCTTGCTCGTCACGTAACTGCGCAGCACTGTAGTTGATAGGATGCCACCTACTCATATGGCGATGCATTGTGTAATTGCCGTAACTGTACTTCTTCTCGGTCCCTCTGGACAGTCTATCTTTACATATAAGGCAAGTTACGTACCGTGCATTGACTTTTTTTTGGCCCCGGGGATATGTAAAAAATTGCCAAATATAATTTTCTTTGACATGAGACCTCCTGGGCTCCTCACGCAAAAAATGCCTCTCTTCCTGCTCTTCCTCTTCTTCCTCTTCTTCCTCTTCTTGCTGAATGATAACTTCAGCAGGTGGTCCTCTCTTCCTTGGATGTGGTGGAGGTGGTGGGGAAGCACCAGCTGAAGCTACTAATGAAGCCATTGCTCAGTGATCACAAAGGGTCTTTCTCTCACAAAGATGAAAGTCAGAGTGAGGAAAGAAGGAGGGGTTTTCATCATTTGGGAAAAACAATAGTTCTAAACCAATGAAAAGTATTAATTTTAGGTCACATGACCTAGTCTTACATCATTAGGAAACCAAAAGTGAAATGAACCAATGAAAAGTGTTATTACCAAGTCACATGACCTGTTGTGTTTACGTTACGCGCTTTGCGACAACGCGATACGTCACGCTGACGCGACGCGTCACGATGTTGTTTTCTAACGCGGCAGTTGCGGAAACGGAATGTTTACCGGTTCGCGGACCGGGTCGCGGCACCAAATTGAGCTAACGGGAAGCTAACCGGTTCGCGGACCGGGAGCGAAACAAAAAAAATAATTTAAAAAAAATTGTATTAAAAACATGTAAAATATATTTTTTGATTTAAAGAATAATACATTTTAAAGCTTTTGGTATTTGCTATTAAAAAACCATTGAAATTCACTGAAAAAACCATAGGTTATAGACCATATATAGTTAGGAATTAGCATTTACAAAACCTTATTTTACTCACACAAAACCATTGAAATTCCATATATAGTTAGTTGCACTAACTATATATCGCGCACCCGCAATCCACTGCTGATCATGTCACATATTACATCATTCATGACATGGTCAGTGACATCACTGATGACATCACTGATGACATCTCAAATGACATCACTGATGACATCACGGATGACATCTCAAATGACATCACTGATGACATCACTGATGACATCATCCAGTGACTGTGTGTTTCTGTAAAGTTTAAATATGTTTTACATATTGAAGAATGAGTAGATGTATAAGTGTCTGGATGAAGGATTTAGTAGGTGCGTGACTGACTGTATGAGTGAGTGATTAAATGTGTCTCACTGAGTGCATGGGTTAGTGACTAAACTGTCTTAATTTGTGCATCATTACGTCTGTTGTTCTGTAAACTGCTGCATGTGTTGATCAGTAGCTATATGAGTAACTATATGGGTTATTGATTGATTGTCCAAGTATGTGTATGGGAGACTGAGTGTGTGTGTGGCTGGCTGGGAGATGTGTGACTCTGTGCAGATCAATGTGTACTTGTATCAATGATTGTATAAGAGAGTAAGTATGTGTTAGTATATGTTTGAAAATGTAAGGTACTCTATGTTTAACTATATATATTAGAAAATGGAAGTGTGATTGATTCTTTACAGGACTGACTAGGTGTGTGAGTAACTCCATGGATGAGTGGCAGAGTGTGAGTGTCTGTATAGGTGTATGAGTGCATATGATAGTGTTCTAAAGATGAGTGATTGTATGTATGAATGATTGTATGGGTGAATGAGTGAATGAGTGTGTAGACATAGGAATCAGTGAGTGCGTATGTAGTAACTAGTATTGGTGTGTCAATGGCTTAAAAAATTATATTCTGTATTTAACACTGGGTGTAACAGAGGTTATATTAAAGTGTGAGGAGATGCATTGTATTGTCACATGAATGATATCATCAGTGATGTGACCATTGATGTCAAATGAGATGTCATCAGTGATGTCATTTGAGATGTCATCAGTGATGTCATCAGTGATGTCATTTGAGATGGTATCAGTGATGTCATTTGAGATGTCATCAGTGATGTCATCAGTGATGTCATTTGAGATGTCATCAGTGATGTCATCAGTGATGTCATTTGAGATGTCATCAGTGATGTCATCAGTGATGTCACTGACCATGTCATGAATGATGTAATATGTGACATGAATAGCAGTGGATTGCGGGTGCGCGATATATAGTTAGTGCAACTAACTATATATGGAATTTCAATGGTTTTGTGTGAGTAAAATAAGGTTTTGTAAATGCTAATTCCTAACTATATATGGTCTATAACCTATGTTTTTTTCAGTGAATATATATATATATATATATATATATATATATATATATATATATATATATATATATATATTACCTACTGGCGGTCGCCAGTAGGTATATATAGTTAGGATTTTTTCTCTATGGGTTTTTTGAAAATTCTATGTCTAATAACTTTGGCGTTTGTGGACGGAATTGGCTGAAATTTTCAGGAAAATGGCACATTTTGTTTCTGAGCAGCCCCTGAAAATTGGGGGGGGGTTCGTCCAGGGGGGGTCGAGAAAAAAGGGGGGTCCCAAAACGTGTTTTTAACATTGAGTTTTCCATAGGGCGGTTGGCCTCACTTTTAGCCCGAACGGCTGAATGGATTTGCACGAAACCTGGCAAAATTGTAGGGACTGGTAGCCCGATGTGCCTTTTGTAGGTCTCAATATATGTGCTACAGTGGATTTTGAGAAATTAACGTTTAAAAAAAGATATATATCTGTAACAGCGGACCGGGCAGCGCTCCAGGACGCGTACTTTTCGCGCAACGGAGCTTTGTGAAGCAAAGCTGATTTGTTCTCCGGCGTCTGTCAACATTCCAAACAGTCCGTAGCGGCCGCCATGTTGTCTCTCGGTAGGATCGAGAGACAAGAGGAGGCCAAAGCGAAGGGGCAAATGACCATAAGGGGGAATAGTAGATCCTCGCTGACCCCCTAGGTTTGATGTGGAGGTTTTAAAAGGGCCCCGCGGGGCAAAAAAAAAAAAATAATAATAATAATCGAACGGCTGAATGGATTTGCACGAAACTTGGCAAAATTGTAGGGACTGGTAGCCCGATGTGCCTTTGCTAGGTCTCAATATATGTGCTTCAGTGGATTTTGAGAAATTAACGTTCAAAAAAAGATATATATCTGTAACAGCGCACCGCTTCGCGTACTTTTCGCGTTACGGAGCTTTGCGAAGCGAAGCTGATTGGCTCTCCGGTGTCGGTAAACATTCCAAACAGTACGTAGCGGCCGCCATCTTGTCTCTCGGTAGGATCGAGAGACAAGAGGAGGCCAAAGCGAAGGGGCAAATGACCATAAGGGGGCATAGTAGATCCTCGCTGACCCCCTAGGTTTGATGTGGAGGTTTTAAAAGGGCCCCGCGGGGCAAAAAAAAAAAATAATAATAATAATCGAACGGCTGAATGGATTTGCACGAAACTTGGTAAAATTGTAGGGACTGGTAGCCCGATGTGCCTTTGCTAGGTCTCAATATATGTGCTTCAGTGCATTTTGAGAAATTAACGTTCAAAAACAAGATATATATCTGTAACAGCGCTCCGCTTCGCGGAGATAAAATTATATCTGTATTACCTAGCTGTTGCTAACACCAGTTAGCGACGGCTAGTAGGAGATAGCGACCATCTTGGGCCCCACTTTGCATGTGAGTGATATTTATCACTAATGACATGCAAAGTGGGCATGCCAAGATGTTAGCGACTGGAAACAGTTAACGTTCGATTCGAAGGAAATCAGGAAGTGTTGAAAAACATTGTCTGCGCCATCTTGTCTTTTTTCAAATGCCACACTTTTGTCGTGCACGGCAGCCATTTTAGATGCCTTGACCAGACCCACTCTGTGCACGCTGTCGATCCTTAGCATGGCTCCCCACCCTCGCAAGCATCTCACCCAGGCAGTGGTCACCCCCGCTCTCTGTCTTATGCATGGGTAATAAACCTCCCCCCATCTGCGCTGCTCTTCCCTGAGAATCACACCCTGTGCCGGCCCGACACCTCACTTTCGCCCTATTCACTACCGCACCCTCTGACACTCCTTTTCCTCTGTGTCCGATTGTCCAGGCCGGTCCTAGGCTATCAGCTAGCCCTGCAGATGTAGTTTATGGCCACAGCTGTAAAGAATCACCCCTCTTCAAAGGAGTTATAGTAGATCAAGGCCCACACTCGATGAGATCCGTCACAGCAGAAGCGTTGCTATTATCTGAAAACCATCCTGTATTGTGATTGGGGAGGGGACCGAGCGTGAAGCGGAAGATTCCAGGGATGACTCTTTGTACATCAAAGTTTTTACAATTATGTGTCACATTAAAAATATATAGCACTCCGACAAAGTAGTAAGATTATAAAACTTTAATAATTTATAAATATATACAAGAAAACAAAAATAGTAATAACATATAAACATTTTTAGGGAAAAACAACGAAGTAGCGGTCGGCTGTGCGAATAGTCCCAATGCAGCACAACGTCCAGATTTCCGGCGTGGGGCGTCGCGGGGGGTGGGTCATCAGTAGCAAACTGTTGTGCGAATAGTTCCAAGGCAGCAGAACGCGCCGAAATCTAGATGACACGAAAGTGATGTCTAGTAAGTTGCCACCCAGCAAATAACGGCGTGGGGCGTTGCGGGGGGTGGGTCATCAGTAGCAAACTGTTGTGCGAATAGTTCCAAGGCAGCAAAACGATGGCACCAAGGTGATGTCCAGTAAGTTGCCGCACTGGTTTTGGTATCCTACAATGCTGCTCCGAATAACGGCGTGGGGCGCCCCGGGGGAGGCGGCGTGAACGGGCCTCTCCAGGTGGAGTGTCATCTGTTGTAGTGGGGCGCCCCTTTACCGTTTCAGTTGCCATTCCGTCCGTTTTTGGTCCACTGTGTCAAAAGCCGCAATTCAGCTGAGTTGCGCCCACTCTTGCGGTGCAGCGATAGGCGGCTGTCACAGGACTCTCAAAATGGCGGCAGTCTCTTTCCTTTTTGGGCCTGGTCCACTGAAATGGCCCTGGGACACCTTGGAAATCAGACGCTTGTCTGCTAGGTCTTGGACCCCATTCTCGAAAGCGTCCCCTCCGCCTTGAGAATTCATCAAAAGTTTTGGGGGCCCCGACTCCTGCAGGCTTCTGGTGGGGAGCGGCTGCCGTGATTGCTCGCGGAATGACCACGACGGAGCTACGAGATGGTGGTGCTCTCATGCTGACGCCAGTTTAGTCTGAAACATCCAGAAACAAGGTGGGGCTTTCATCGTTTGGGAAAAAAAAAAGTTTTCATCCAATGAAAAGTGTTGTTTTTAGGTCATATGATCAAGCCTTCCATCATTAGGAAACCAAAAGTAAAATGAACCAATGAAAAGTTTTATAAACAAGTCACATGACCTGTTATGCGGCATAGGGTATAAAATGCGGAGAAAATACGTTGGCACGTGAGGCGGCGTCAGTAGCGGACCGATGTGCGAATAGGCCGAAGGCAATACAACGCGCCAAGATCCGGATGGCACCGAGGTGGTGTCCAGCAAGTTGCAGCACTGGTGTGGCCATCCTACAATGCTGAAAGTCGGCGTGGGGCGCCCCGTTGGCCTGTGAGTTTGCGTCAGTAGCGGACCGATGTGCGAATAGGCCGAAGGCAGCACAACGCGCCAAGATCCGGATGGCACCGAGGTGGTGTCTAGTAAGTTGCCGCACTGGTGTGGCCATCCAACAATGCTGAAAGTCGGCGTGGGGCGCCCCGTTGGCCTGTGAGATGGCGTCAGTAGTGGACCGATGTGCGAATAGGCCGAAGGCAGCACAACGCGCCAAGATCCGGATGGCACCGAGGTGGTGTCTAGTAAGTTGTCGCACTTCTGTGGCCATCCTACAATGTTGAAAGTCGGCGTGGGGCGCCCCGTTGGCCTGTGAGATGGCGTCAGTAGCGGACCGATGTGCGAATGGGGCCAAAGGCAGCGCAACAATATTTTCTGACTGACACCACAAGGCGCTGAGATGCCAAGATCCGGATGGCACCGAGGTGATGTCTAAGTTGCGGACTGATGTGCGAATGGGGCCAAAGGCAGCGTAACAATATTTTTTGTATGGAAGATACCACTAGGCGTTGAGATGCCAAGATTCGGATGGCACCGAGGTGATGTCTAGCAAGTTGCTGTACTGGTGTGGTCATCCTACAATGCTGAAACTCGGCGTGGGTCACCCCATTAGCCTGTGAGATGGCGTCAGTAGCGGACCGATGTGCGAATAGGCTGAAGGCAGCACAACGCGCTAAGATCCGGATGTCACCGTGGTGGTTTCATAGTTGAGAGGCACTTCATCTGCAGTGGGGCGCCGAGATCCGGATGGCACCGAGGTGATGTCTAGCAAGTTGCTGTACTGGTGTGGTCATTCTACAATGCTAAAAGTCGGCGTGGGGCGCCCCATTAGCCTGTGAGATGGCGTCAGTAGCGGACTGATGTGCAAATGGGGCCAAAGGCAGCGCAACAATATTTTCTGAAGAGAAGACACCAAAAGGTGCTGACATTCCAAGATCCGGATGGCACCGAGGTGGTGTCTAGCAAGCTATGCAGTTGAGTTGTGTGCGCACTTGCGGCGAATAGGTCGAAGGCAGCATAACAATGTTTTTTGAATAGAAGACACCACAAGGCGTTGAGATTCGGTTACCACCGAGGTGATGTCTAGCAAGTTGCCGCACTGGTGTGGCCATCCTACAATACTGCTCCGAATAACGGCGTGGGGTGCCCGAAGGGGGGGGAGCCGGCGTGAATGGGCCTTCCTAGGTGGAGGCTCGTCTGCTGTAGTGGGGCGCCCCTTTACCGTTTCAGTTGCCATTCAGCTGAGTTTCGGCTGCTCTTGATGCTACAGCGACAGGCGGCTGCAAGAGGACTCTCAAAATGGCGGCCTGTTCTTTGGATTTGGGCCTGGTCCACTAAAATGGCCCTGAGACACCTTAGAACTCGGACGCTCGATTTTTTTTTCCTTTCCTGTACATGCAAAAAAGGTAAATGCCCGGTACGTTACACGCTTCATCTGCCACAATGAACTCTCCAGAGGAACCGAAAAAAAATATAGTTGTGGTAACTATACCATGCATCGTCATATGGAGAGGTGGCACTAATTAATTATAGTGCTGCATAAAAGAGAGATTTGGAGGAGAACCCTGACCTGCTAGTACATTCATCAAAGAAGTGGCACTGAGAGCTTCAGAGGCAAGGGAAACGGTCCCAAATATTTAGAAGAACTTTGGAAAGATTAAAATGACATGTTTAGATTGTGGCAAATTAATTTCATGTGGACAGATGAGTGTTACTCTAATAAATACAGCATATGAACATCATCATAGTCGATGGTTGGTAGAGACATTTTGACTATATCCTGGACCTGCCCGTCCTCGCCCAAAATGGCGCCGGAATAAATGGGACTCGTAACTCCTTGTTGTGTACTGGTTGCAGAACCTTGAAATCACGAGATACGTATGCAGTTTTGAAGCACATGGCGGGCGGGGACGAGAATTGATTGACTATTTCGACATCCCTATTGATATTAAGTTCTGATGTGTTATTGATTACTGTACTGTTGAAAGTTCGAATTAACGTCACCCATGGTACTTGCCCGCAAATGTATATCTAGATAATTTTATTGTAACTGGCCCTGTCGTATTTTAATTATAAAATGTACGTCCACCGATTCCGTAACTGTTAGACACCTTAGTTCTTGCAACCTAATGGCCCGCCCGTTACGTTCCTCTACAGTGTAAATGTCTATTCATCATATACGATTACAGTTTGCTCTGTGGCAGGCCCACGTGGTTATAGGCTCGTATTTGTATAATGAAATTTTCACAATAAAGGTTTTTAAAAGAAAACATGGTAGTAGTATATACATTGGTAAAGTTTTTAATAATAGTGACTGTTTTAGAATCATTAAAAGGCAAGTGAAATAAAGCAGACCAATTACATGAAGGGTAAAAGGTATAATATGAAGGAACGCAGTAAAGATAAATGGTCAAGGGCTGTTGTGTTTTCTATTCCTGCAACATAAAGTGATCGATAAGAATCTCATATTCAGGCGTATCGGCGACTAAGACAGCAGGTCGACCCTCTTTTGCTCAACGGCTCCGTCATGGGACGAAGAAACGCTCTTTTTCTCGAAAAAAGAATATATTTTACTTGCAGGACAGTTGTAAAATTTCCGGGAAAGTACATTAGCCTGGAACATTATAACATATATTTAAGAAAAAATAATGTTCGGAAGTAATGAAAAGCGTAATTTTTAGGTCATATGACCAAGCCTTTCATCATTACAATAAGAAAAGTAAAATGAACCAATGAAAAGTTTTATTAACAAGTCACATGACTTGTTATGCTTACGTTACGCGCTGCGCGCCCCGGATGACTTCCGGATGCGCTAACGCGGCGCGTCATATGACGCATTACGCGACAACCCAGGTACAGAATATAGTCAAAATGTCTCCACCAACCAGCGGTCGGAACACAACCCCTTTCAGCAGGCTAAATAGTTCTGTTAAATGACAACAGAAGGGACAGGCAACAAGAACCATCAGTCAAAGAGGGGAGGGCTAGTTCTTCTCTACCGGGTTACATTGGGGCGCTACCGGAACTGATCGAATTGGTAGTCTACAGTGTTTCTGGATGTTTCAGACTGAAGCTGGGGTTAGCATGAGAGCAGCACCATTTCGTAGCTCCGTCGTGGTCATTCCGCAACCAATCATGGCAGCCGTTCTTTATCGTTATTTTGGGCGGGGTGGGTGGCGGAGCCGAGCTGTTTTGCAGCCATCATTGTGTGGAGTTCAGTTCATCTCACTAGTTTTGTATTTGTCATGAGGGGTTGTTCCTAATGTTTCTATTTTAGCGAGGTCAAAAAGAGATCCCATTAGTGGCCTACTGATTTTGCTCAATTCCTTTTCTTTTTTTTTACACGATTTTTCGTTATCTGCAAAGACTAAACAGAGTATTGCGACTCTGTGTTTGTTTGTAAATAGAGAATGAACCAAAGAGAACTAATTCTAAAATAGTAAATACTTGGATAACAATCAATCAAATGGAGAGAGAAGCAGGCACGACGGATTACAACGGGGGCAAAGGCCTGCGTTAACTACCTTTCACTATCTGCAAAGAGAGAGTACTCCTAATAGAAATGAGGGGGGGGCACCATTCAAAGCAGATCAGTGTGCATAAACACGAAAATGTTTTCACTTACCACGTACTTGACATTCGACAGCTTATGATATTTGCTATTAAAAAACCATTGAAATTCACTGAAAAAACCATAGGTTATAGACCATATATAGTTAGGAATTAGCATTTACAAAACCTTGAAAATTCACTGAAAAAAACATAGGTTATAGACCATATATAGTTAGGAATTAGCATTTAAAAAACCTTATTTTACTCACACAAAACCATTGAAATTCCATATATAGTTAGTTGCACTAACTATATATCGCGCACCCGCAATCCACTGCTGATCATGTCACATATTACATCATTCATGACATGGTCAGTGACATCACTGATGACATCACTGATGACATCTCAAATGACATCACTGATGACATCACTGATGACATCTCATTTGACATCATTCTTGTGCTAATACGATAAACCTCTTCAGACTCTAATATAACCTTAGATACACTCAGTGTATACAGACACTCACACACTGCCACTCATCCATGGAGTTACTCACACACCCAGTCAGTCATGCAAAGAAACAATCTCACCTCCATTTCTTCAACTATACAGTTAAACACACCTTACTTATTGAAACATATACTAACACATATTTACTCTCTTATACAATCCCTGATACAAGTTCACAATGATCGATACAACCACTCACTCATTCAGTGGCTCTCATGCACAGTTATTTATATATGCCAACTCTCACATGTACTGTGTTTTACATATGTACTTACTATGACATGTAGCATTGAGATATCCATTCACTCATCAATACACTCATGCACACAGTCAACTGCCCATGTAGCTGTTTCCACATGCACTCTTGAACTCACACACCTAGTGAATAAACTGCTCACACATCTATGCATAGAGTCACACACCTTCCAGCCACCCCCACACAAACTCAATCTCCCATAGAAATACTTGGGCAACCAATTAATAACACATATAGCCTCTCGTATAGCTAATGATCAACACATGCAGCAGTTTACAGAACAACAGACATAATGATGCACAAATTAAGACAGTTTAGTCACTAACCCATGCATTCAGTGAGACACATTTAATCACTCACTCATACAGTCAGTCACGCACCTACTAAATCCTTCATCCAGACACTTATACATCCACTCATTCTTCAATATGTAAGACATATTTTAACTTTACAGAAACATACAGTCACTGGATGTTGTCATCAGTGATGTCATCAGTGATGTCATTTGAGATGTCATCAGTGATGTCACTGACCATGTCATGAATGATGTAATATGTGACATGATCAGCAGTGGATTGCGGGTGCGCGATATATAGTTAGTGCAACTAACTATATATGGAATTTCAATGGTTTTGTGTGAGTAAAATAAGGTTTTTTAAATGCTAATTCCTAACTATATATGGTCTATAACCTATGGTTTTTTCAGTGAATTTTCAAGGTTTTGTAAATGCTAATTCCTAACTATATATGGTCTATAACCTATGGTTTTTTCAGTGAATATATATATATATATGTGTGTGAAGGTATATTGAAGAATGAGTGTGTGTATAAGTGCCTGGATGGAGGATTTAGTAGGTGTGTGACTGACTGTATCAGTGAGTGATTAAATGTGTCTTACTAAATGCATGGGTAAGTGACTAAATTGTGTGAATGTCTGTATCAGTCTATCTGTTGTTGTGTAAGCTGCTGCGTGGGTTGGTCAGTACAGCTACAAGAGTGTCTATATGGGTTAATGATTGTTGCCTGAGTATTTGTATGGGAGACTGAGTTTATGTGTGGGTGGGAGGTTTGGGACTCATAGAAGTGTGAGTGATTGATTCACAGGGTATATGGGTTCAAGAGTGCATGTGGAAACAGCTGCATTGGTGGATGATAGTATGTATGGGTGTGTTATGAATGAATGGAGTCTCAGTGGTACTTGACAGACTTGGTTTGTGAGTAACTCTGGATGAGTGGTATTTTGTGAGTGTCTGTATAGGTGTATGAGTGCTTATGATAGTGTTGCATTGATGAGCGACTGCATGTATGAGTGAGTGTAATGGTGAATGAGTGGATGTGTGTGTAGACCTAGGAATCAATGAGTGTGTTTTTAGTAACTGGTATTGGTGTGTTGATGGTTTCGAAAATGGTAGTGTGTATGTTACAGTGGGTGTATCAAAGGTTATATTAGAGTGTGAGAAGGTGCATCAGATTTTCACATGGATGATGTCATCAGTGATGTCATTTGATATGTCATCAGTGATATCACTGACCATGTAATGAATGACGTAGTATGTGATGTCATCAGCAGTGTATTGCAGTGCATTGTGGGGGTGCGAGTTATAGCTATCTGAACTAACTATAACAGGGGAATTTCTTTGTTTTTTTACATGTGAAATATAGTACTAACTATAACGTCCCAGAAACCTATGGTTTTTTCAGTGTATTTCCAAGGATTTTTTAAATCCTAATTTCTAACTATAGTATCCCTACTAACTCCCCTTGGATCCTGAAGGTCCCAGTTGGCTAAGTAGCCCACTAGGAACCTCCAGTAAGCACCACAGAGCTGCATTGCTGAGAGGTGTTCCTAGGCCACACCCCTTTATACACCCTGCTACAAATGCAGCTTCTGGCATACTGCTGCTCAGACAATGAAGTACACTTGTTTCCTGAGGTCCTCAGCTGCCACCTTCCAGCTCTAGCTATCCTGCAAAGGTCATCTACCAAGCGATAGTGCAGGATGGGCAGGTTACGCCCAGGGACAGGGCTGGGTGGAAAGGAAAAGGCAGAGGAAGGTGGGGGGAGGGTATGGAAGGAAGGGGAGGTGGTGAGAGGAATTTGATGGAGGACTTTGGGAGACAAGAGGGAGGGGGCAGAAAAACCCAAGAGACGAGGAATGGAGTGTGAATAGAAGTGACAAGAATGGAGAGATGGCAATGACAGGGTTTTTTTCTAATAGGGGAGGATTGACTTCAGGATTTGTGATCTGCTAAATTGAATGAGAAGTAGCAAAGCAAATCAGAGAGGGTCTGAGAGTAGGGAAGAGCGGAAGGATGAGTGGTGGAGAAAGACATAAAGGGGGTGCACAAGAAAAAGGAGGGAGGGATGGTAAAATAGGAGTGGAAGCCAGACAAATGGAGAAAGACGGAGCAAAAAGGACAATAATGGAGGGAAATGTGAAAATAAATGAAAGGATAAGAATGTGTTAACAAAGAGAGAAAAAGCAGAGAAGCGATGGAGGAAGGGTGAATAACAAATGTATAGTGATGTAATTTAGCAGTTTCAGATGCCATGGCTGGTTTTATTTATAAACAAGGATGTCACAAAGTTCCACATCAGCGTGATACGTTCCGAAACTGAGCAGCGAAAGGAACATAAGCTCACTCTTGCATACAAATTGTGCAGATTAGCATGGCATTGCAGCAGTGGCATGTAGCTAGGGCAGCAGTTCTATCAAGCTGCCACAAGGTGTCACTGTCCTACAATCTTGCTTTTTTGCAGCCATTCCACATTATTCCATGGTCTCCTGCCACAGTTACAGGATCTGAGGAACAAGAGTGCCCAGGTAGGTGAACAAGATCAATGTGCGAGCTCTGCCTGCCCCGCCGAGTCCCGCCCCGACCAGCTGGCATGGTTACCACCTGCCCCTCAGCACAAGCGTGAAAGGCTATGCAGCAGGCAAGCAAAAAGTGAATAACACCTGAGCAGACTCGAGGTATCAACGGAACCCCTGTAACTGTGTATGCATTTCTCAGAAACACGCGGCTGGAAAACTGCTAAAGCTGTCTTTAGCCCAGAATTAAGAACAACAGACCTCTTGGACAGACTCCAGTTAAAAAGAATCATAGATGCCAGAAGCTCTTCTGGGAATGGAAAGGGTACCTCGATCTTCTTATACAAATGCACTTTACATATAGTAAATGTGCAGCTGTTAAGATACCCCATACAGTTAAAGCCCCCTGAAACATCGTCAATCATGACACACAAGCTTAATGGCCTATTATTATGTGCTCAATTGCCCCGGGACCTGGCCCAACCGGGGGCCTCATTCAAAGGAAGCGCGGGAGCCCGTGCTTTATTTTTTGTAATAATTTCGGAAGGATTTGCGACCCCAGCGCAAATTCTGCCAAAATCATGAAAAGAAAATGCTTTTTCTATCCCTGGGGTCGTTGTGGGACCCCCTGAGCAGGCCTAGGGGGTCAGGGTGTTTCTACCCTGACCTCATTTCGTGTTTTCATGTTTATTTCACCTTTTTTCTTGTGACTCTATTACCAAGTCACAAGATGGCTCCCAACACTTCCTGGTCTGGAGTGTTGGCAGCCAATCACATTGAAGCTTGTTGTCAGGAGGGATCGCGAACCCACCGCACCCATAGATATAAAAATGGGGGGGGGGTGTAATTTCTCAGCAACTACTGACTGGATTAACACCATTAAAAAAAGGTTGCTTTCTGAACCGAGTGCTACCTTTTTGCAAAATTTGGTGTAATTCCGTTCAGCAGTTTGTACTATAGCCTTGGCTAAAGTTTCCTATGGAAATTAATCCCTTGCGTGCTGCCGTCGGCCTTTTCCGACGGCACCACTACCTCGCTAGTGCTGCCGTCGGCCAACGGCTGACGCGGCCCCGCCCATTTTGCAGAAGTGCCACACTACCGCGAAATCGCGGCTGCGGCAAAGGGGTTAACATAGAGAAAACACTTTTTGGAACCCCTTTTTTTCTCAGCCCCCACGTGACGAATCACCCTCAAACTTTCAGGATAGGAGCTGACCCACATAGACTTTTTTGGGAGAATTTCGCCAAGATTCGTCAGAGGATGCCAAAGTTCTTAGCAAATCCAAAAACGCATTTCCTATGGAAACTAGGTTCTAGCTATAACTACCTTCTGTCGACTGCCATTAGGTAATATAGGTAATTCACTGAAAAAAACACAGCTTTCAGGAACGTTGTAGTTACTTGGACATTTCACTCACACAAAACCAGAGAAATTCAACCACTATAATTAGTTGAGCTAACTATAACTCGCACCACTGCAATGCACAGCTGATGACGTCACATATTACATCATTCATGACATAATCAGTGACATCACTGATGGAATCACTGATGACATCTCAAATGACATCACTGATGACATCATCCACATGATACTCTGATGCCCCTCCTCATTCCCTAATATAACCTTTGATACACCCACTCTAAAATACAGACTACCATTTTTAAAACCATAGACAATCCAATACCATTTACTACATACCCACTCTATGATTCCTATGTCTACACACATGTCTACTCATTCACCCACACAGTCACTCATACATGCAGTCACATATCAATACAGCACTATCATTTGTACTCATACACCTATCTTGAAACTCACACATTTCCACTCATCCATAGAGTTACTCACACACCTAGTGAATAATGCAAAGCATCATTCACACTCCCAATTACTCACCTATACAGTAATATTCACACCACCTCACTTATTTATACAATCACTGATACAAGCACACAATCATCCATACAGCCAATCTCACAATCACTCACTCTCAAATATAGTTATTTTTATTTTCCAGTACTCACATATACTGCCTTTCACATATGTACCCCAAAGACATCCATTTACTCACCAACACACCCATACACATACTCTACCACCCATACAGCCCTTCACAGATGCACTCTTGAACCCATACACCCATTGAGTTACCCACTCAAATTTTTATGCACAGAGTCACGCACTACCCATCTACCCACACAGACGCCCAGGCACTCATACAGATACTCAGGCAACCAATTAATAACCATTATAGACACTCGTGTAGCTCCTCACCAACCCATGCAGCCACTTACACACCAACTGACAGACTGATACAGACATTTACAATTTTTACTCATTAACCCATGCATTCAGTAAGATAAGTTTAATCACTCCCTTATACAGTCAGTCTTGCACCTACTAAACCATCTATAAAGACACTCATGCACCAACTCATACTTCAATTTACTGTGTCATATAATATATATATATATTCACTGAAAAAACCATAGGTTATAGACCATATATAGTTAGGAATTAGCATTTACAAAACCTTGAAAATTCACTGAAAAAACCATAGGTTATAGACCATATATAGTTAGGAATTAGCATTTACAAAACCTTATTTTGCTCACACAAAACCATTGAAATTCCATATATAGTTAGTTGTACTAACTATATATCGCGCACCCGCAATCCACTGCTGATCATGTCACATATTACATCATTCATGACATGGTCAGTGACATCACTGATGACATCACTGATGACATCTCAAATGACATCACTGATGACATCACTGATGACATCTCAAATGACATCACTGATGACATCACTGATGACAACATCCAGTGACTGTATTTTTCTGTAAAGTTAAAATATGTCTTGAGTGGATGTATAAGTGTCTGGATGAAGGATTTAGTAGGGGCATGACTGACTGTATGAGTGAGTGATTAAATGTGTCTCACTGAGTGCATGGGTTAGTGACTAAACTGTCTTAATTTGTGCATCATTATGTCTGTTGTTCTGTAAACTGCTGCATGTGTTGATCAGTAGCTATATTAGTAACTATATGGGTTATTGATTGGTTGCCCAAGTATTTGTATGGGCGACTGAGTGTGTGTGTGGGTGGCTGGGAGGTGTATGACTCTGTGCATAGATATATAAGCAGTTGATTCACTAGATGTATGGGTTCAAAAGTGCATGTGGAAACAGCTGTATGAGCGGTTGACTGTGTGCATGAGTGTATTGGTGAGTGAATGGATATCTCAGTGTTACATGTCAAAGTAAGTACATATGTAAAACACTGTACATGTGAGAGTTGACATATATAAATAACTGTGCATAAGAGCCAGTGAATGTGTGAGTGGCTGTATGGATCATTGTGAACTTGTATCAGGGATTGTATAAGAGAGTAAATATGTTTTAGTATATATTTGAATAAGTAAGGTGTGTATAACTGTATAGTTGAGAAAATGGAGGTATGATTGATTTTTGCATGAATGACTAGGTGTGTGAGTAACTCCATGGATGAGTGACAGTCTGTGAGTGTCTGTTTACACTGAGTGTATCTAAGGTTATATTAGAGTCTGAAGAGGTTAATTGTATTATCACATGAATGATGTCATCAGTGATGTGATCAGTAATGTCAAATGAGATGTCATCAGTGATGTCATCTGTGATGTCATTTGAGATGTCATCAGTGATGTCATCAGTGATGTCATTTGAGATGTCATCAGTGATGTCATCAGTGATGTCACTGACCATGTCATGAATGATGTAATATGTGACATGATCAGCAGTGGATTGCGGGTGCGCGATATATAGTTAGTACAACTAACTATATATGGAATTTCAATGGTTTTGTGTGAGTAAAATAAGGTTTTGTAAATGCTAATCCCTAACTATATATGGTCTATAACCTATGGTTTTTTCAAGGTTTTGTAAATGCTAATTCCTAACTATATATGGTCTATAACCTATGGTTTTTTCAGTGAATTTCATTGGTTTTTTAACAGCTAATATCAAAACCTTTACAATGTATTCTTCTTTAAATAGAAAAATATTTTTTACATGTTTTTAATACAATTTTTTTTTTATTATTTTTATTGTTTCGCTCCCGGTAAGCGAACCGGTTAGCTTCCCGTTAGCTCAATTCGGAGGCGCGACCCGGTCCGCGAACCGGTAAACGTTCCTTTTGCGCACCTCTCGCGTTAGAAAACAACATCGTGACGCGTCGCGTCAGCATGACGTTTCGCGTTCTCGCGTAATACGTCATATTACGTGCTACGTTAGCGTACCCGGAAGCGTAGCGGTACGCGAACCGGAAGCGATCCGCGGCGCGGCGCCGACCGCGTAACGTAAACACAGCAGGTCATGTGACTCGGTAATAACACTTTTCATTGGTTCATTTCACTTTTGGTTTCCTAATGATGTAATACTAGGTCATGTGATCTAAAATGAACACTTTTCATTGGTTTAGAACTTTTGCTTTTCCCAAATGATGAAAACCCCTCCTTCTTTCCTCACTCTGACTTTCATCTTGGTGAGAGAAAGACCCTTTATTTACACTTTGACATGGCTTCATTAGTAGCTTCAGCTGGTGCTAACCCACCACCTCCACCAAATCCAAGAAAGAGAGGACCACCTGCTGAAGTAATTTTGCAAGAAGAGGAAGAACAGGAAGAGGAGGAAGAGGAGGAAGAGCCAAGGTTTTTGCCAGAGGAGCCCAGGAGGTACAATCGAAAAGAGAATTACATTTGGCAATTCTATAGAATTCCTGAGGGGCAAAAAAAAGTGAATGCACGCTACGTGTTTTGCCGTATATGCGGTGATAGATTGTCAAGGGGAACTGAAAAAAAATACAGTTACGGCAATCACACTATGCATCGGCATATGAGTAGGTGGCACCCAAATAATTATAGTGCTGCCCAGCTACGTGATGAGCAACAAAATCCCCTCCCAAAGGCAAGAAGATCAGTTGTTCCAGAGGTGTCGGGACCAGAGGCGAGGGAGATGATCCCAAACATTCAAATGTTGTTTGGGCACGTGAAGCAAGTGTGCGTGCACTGCGGTGATTTCATCTGCTACAGGGAAAGTAGCATCATTTTGATTATGAGAGCTATTCAGAATCATGTTAATGTTTGTCCGAGACGCCCCAAAGAATAAATTCTTTTTTTTTTGTTGCTCCTGTTGAGCCCTTTCCAATGGATCGATTTTGTTTCCCCCCCCCCCAAAAAAAAACACAAAAAATATAAAAACGTTCAGAAAATACAAAAAAAGTAAAAAAATGTTTAAAAAATACTAAAAAAAATATAAAACAACAAAAACATAAAAAAAAAAGTTCTTTTCAGAACTACCTCCCCATTATAAAAAAATTGGTAGAATATTTGGAACTCTGCCAACCTCTATTTCTCTTAGTTCGCTCCCGGAGCGCTACCCGGTACGCGTACCGGAAGCTAACCAAAAAAAATATTTTTTAAGAAAAAGAACAGTAAGTATAAGGTAAGCAAACAGACAGTTATGTGAAAAGAAAGACAGCTGTAGGGAGTAAACAAGAGATACTGTTACCTACAATCCACTGCTGATGATGTCACATATTACATCATGCATGACATGGTCAGTAACATCAACAGCAGTGGATTGCGGGTAACAGTAACCTTAGTTTACTCCCTATAGCTGTCTTTCTTTTAACATAACTGTCTGTTTCCTTCCCTCATAGTTACTGTTCTTTTTTTTAAAAAATGTTTGGGATCAGTCATAAACAGTGACATTAATAGAAACAGAGAGAGTGAACAAGAGTGAAGAACTATGGTCCTCCTCAGCCACCCTCAGATACATCTACCGTGCCCCCTTCTACCCATTCTGAACATTATTTGCCCTCCATCTTGTATCTTGATTCGACCGAAACACAAAATGGTGGACTCCCGTAACGCTGCAGGTTTGCGAACCGGGCCACTTCCCGGGAAGCGGTCCAAAAAAAAAGGTGGGAAAGTAATTCACAGACACTAAGAGTAATAGAGACGGAGTGAGTGAACAAGACTGAGGAACTATGAGAACAGAGGGACTGAGAAAAAGAGTGGAAGGAGTTGAGTAAGTAGGTAATAGAGAAAGGAATGAGAAAAATAGCAAAGGCAGGAAACTGAGGATTAAAGAAGTGAAGCAGTGGATCTAATAGTAGGTGAATGTGATAGAAATGTAACGAAAAGAGTACAACTATTTACCTTATAATTGCCGTTAAATTAATCACTTTTTATTTTTATACTTTCAATCTGTGAAAGAGAGAACCAACATTTGAAAAATATTAAAACATGTATTTAAAAATTACAAAAGACAAGGGAAAAGATTGAAGGACAAACAGTTTTTCAACAACTTTGACACTGACAGAAGCTTCTGCTTCTCCAGGTCCCCTACACAGTCCTAAAGATATACATTTTAAACTAACAGTATCTTGATGCAGATGAAGTGAGGCCTATCTTAAAACATGGTGCATCTTTTGCATTGCTCTTGTTTCAGAAAAGTGTCGCTTCAGGATGCCAATAACATGTCTCCTATCCAGAGATTTGTTTGAGGTGAGGCCTACTCAGAGTTCAAGATGAGATTTACACTTGTTGAAGTGTACAGAGGAGATAATATCTGTGAAAGTCTACCAATGAAGTGAGTCATGTCCACTGCACTCTTCAACAAAGTAGAAACCTCCTATGTTTCCCTGGACAGACCTAAACTTGATCTGCACAATGTGATTCATAATGATAGGAAACACAGGTGATGTAATTGAAATATGTGCAATTTATTTTGCTCATTTCACAATCACATCACTTGTGTTTCCTTTGCTTAGGTATCTCATTGTGCAGATGTAGTTCAGCATATGAAAGAATACGTAGAAGTGCAGCACTGCATGCAACAACTTTGACACTTACAGAAGCCTCACCTTCTCCATGCCTCCTACACAGTTCTACATATACATCATAAATGCAAACAGTACAGAATTAATTATACATGTTAAATGGTTTATTTTTGCTGTTCTCAGAATGTATCAAAATTCACTAAAAACAGTGACTTGAAGGTATTCATCATGTAACAGCGGGGAAAAAAAAACACAATCAAAATGATTGTGTTTAAAAAACCCATACAACATCAGAAATCAAAATTCAGAACTCCTTAAAGTTAACTTACTTTCCATGACGTCCAAGGATGTCCTATGAACAGCTTACACTCTTTTGTGCTGTTATTACTTTCAGCCCGACACTTTCTGAAAGAAAACCTCCATCGTTTTTAAAAACACGTTACATGCAATAAATGACTTCTTGCTCTCTACCACTATTTTCCACAAGGCCAAATCTAGTCAGAGCCATTTATAACTCTTGGACTTCTTGTAAGCCAATCCCATCATTTGGCATTTCCGCAACTTTCAGAATTAAAATGTTGAAGATCATTTTCACAATCCTGGAATAGTAATATCTTCCCCTTCTTGCTCAGTCATGTTCTACATTTCCTATGACACTGATACTGCTTAATATGAAGCAGACTTACACTACCTCTATGACTACTACAATTATTTAATTCTCTACATCACTTTTAATCACAAAGCAATGTAAAACAGTAGACAGCGTTGCAGACTTACATTCCCTCTACTCCATGTTTTGATTGGCTGCTTCAATTAGCTTATAAAAAGAAACAGTTTTTCTGAACTCATTCAAAGTGCACATATATCTCCATGATGTCCAGTCCTATGATTAGAAGTTATGTCTCTGAACTACACTTATCCTCAAGGCCAAATTGTGTAGGAGCCATTAGAACTTCTTGAAATTCCACAGAGCACATCCCGAGATTATTTCCCTAAAATTTTGGTTTTAAAAACACCAGGTAAGAGTTTTTAAGGTCATACGGCAATTTTTTTTTGAAAATTAAAACAGAATCATTGCAGAATGACCAGCCATTTCTAGACTTTAAATAAGCTGTGTAATGTCCTGATGTTATTGAAGGGCCGTCATGATATATAATTGCTGTAGTTACAAAAGTGCTTCCTGATATTGACAACTGCGAAGCTACAAATTTTTTTATTAAAGTTGTCAATTTTGTTCCATCAGGCCTACATCGTTGGAACATTAAAATGACGTACTGGCCATATGTTCGTATAAATAATGTGGACATCATTTCAGATTTACATTGGCTACACTCCATGTTGTGATTAGCAGCTTTTACTAGCTTATTAAAGGAGACTGATTTACTGTCTGGCAAAGTTAAATATATAAATCTTTCTGAGTCTACACTAGTAGTACTTGATACCATACAGTTCTCGCAGTCATGCTGCCATTGATAAGAAAGCCCAAACAGCTGATCTACATCTACACCTTCAGCATGTAATACATCAAGCATATACATTAAAAACTCCTGACAATCTTGCTGAATATTTTGAGAGAATTGTGTTTGGCCTGAACATCTGTCTAACAGATTTCGAATTTCAGACACACTTTCTATGTTTCTTCTATCAGTGGTACATTTCTCTAACACAGAATTTAACAAACTGCAAAATCTTTGATCAGAATTGACCACAATCTCTTCTTTTACATTTTTTAGAGAAAACAAAACATTAATTACTACATTAGCATAGCAGTTGACACCAGAACTGTTTTCAAACTGAAAACCAACAACATCTTCAACAGAATCCTTTTTGTTTCTGCTTGTAATTTTAGGTTCATTGACTTTTTGTCTTTTTGCTACAACCTCCCCAGTATTGTTCTCATTTCTTCGTTTCCGGCCTACCACACGTTTCTCAAACAAAGTAAACTGAGGCAAATGTGGCGCATACTCTCTTCTTAACCTATTGTATTCCTTAACACAATCTAGATCTGCACAAATGTTTGTGACATCACACTCAATCAAGTACAATCCCGATAAAGTTCTAACTCGTGACAATGCCACATATGCCATACCCTCCTTGAACACAGAACTGCCAATATTCACCAATGCACTGTCTACACTTAAACCTTGCGATTTATGGATTGTCACCGCATATGCCAAGCAAACAGGAAACTGCTTACGGCGAACATATAAGTCTTTTACAAGCAAAAATCTAGCAGAACAACGACCAATTAGCTGTACTTCCTCAATGCCATCAAATTTAATTTTTAAAAATTCAATTCCATCTCTATTTCTGTATTTTACAAAATCAACAACATTACCCATTGATCCATTTACCAGACCTCTTTCAACATGTAAATTCCTTCTTAAAATTATACGGCAGTTCAAGCACACATTCAGAGTCTTTTCAAAACCTGCAGTTTTAGATATACTCTTCTCTAATGAATCCAATTTTGTTTTCAGATTCTCAGACAAAATAATTGTTGATCCCATATGCTCTACTCTATCAATAGCTTCCAGTTTCACAATCTCTTGCTTTTCTAAATGCAACATTTTGTTGTTAAATTTGGCACATTCTGCAAGAGTTGGCATCAAACATATTCCAGATTTTTTTTCAGTAATTTTCTGAAAAATATTCTCAGGTACAACATCTTGTTCTGGATATAAATTTGACAGTAATCGTGCATGTAAAACTTCTTTCCCATGCTCGGTCACTTTTCCAATTCTAACATCTTGTAGAATAGTCTTGTAAACTTCATCCTTCGCCTGACGCATATTTTCATGCAGTTCAGCATAATTGAAGTTTAACCATATATTGACGTTGCCAATGCTGCCTAGGCACTTCCTGGTATCTTCATGCGTGAGCATTTTGAACACAGGTTGCCCTTTCACTGGTGTCAGCTGCAGAAGATCTCCGAAAACAATGATGTGTTTGCCACCAAATAACACATCATACTCTGTTTTGAGAACTTCTTGCATCCTCAAATGCACAAAGGCAAGCATGACATTGGAAACCATGCTTACTTCGTCAATGATAAGAAGTTTCATTTTCCTCAAGATTCTTGAAACTTCAAAACAAGCATCTCCAGATAGCTTGTGATATTCTAATTTGTTGTCATGCTCCACTGGCAGCATCAGTAAACGATGTAAAGTAATCCCTTTAATATTATGTGCTGCCAGTCCAGTTGGAGCAGTGACAACACAAGACAGCGATGACTCTGTCCTTTCCTGCAAATAGCATGAAATTGCTTTAATGAGGAAACTTTTTCCAGTTCCCGCTTCTCCACTCACGTACAGTCGGACAGGCTTCAACGACGTACATGAGCACTCTTTCTTATCATGACTTAATCCATGATCAATTTGCATGGTAACTTCGTCATATATTTTCCTCTGCTCAACGTTGAGTTGCCTTTCCAACTCTTCTAAGTTAACCGCATCCTCTTGAGCATGTGCCATGGCTCTTTCCACTTCATTCATAGCAGTGGCAGCTTCATTTTCGATAACAGGTCCTCCTAGTGGATCCTGACTCAATGAAGCAGAACTCTGACTGTCCTGAGAACTGTCTCTGGCAATCTCGGCTGCAATCGTTGCTTCCTGCTCAATTTCCGCATTCAACATTTCTACATATTTGGGAAAAGCAGGACATTCTATGGTCTCCTTGGCGGCATTGAAAGAGTCTTCGTAACAGAGAAAATCTCCAAGCAGTTCCTCTTCTGCATGCCAAGGCTTGAAAAGTTGCAAAAGTGCTAAATAGAAAAACTCCTTTTTTTCAGGAGATTCGCCACTCAATTTTCGATGGTTTACCAAGTGGCATTTTCTTTGCTTGACCAGACATCCCTCACTTCCTATTACAGCATACACTCCTTTCTCATTATCTTCTTTGATGTTCCTCTTGAATATGTAATTTTGCAGAACCTCATACAGACAAACATTCTCGAGGTGACTGCTTCGATTTGGATAATATGTATCCAACATGTTTGTCTTCAAAATGTCGGTACTGTTTGGCTCCTTTTCCGCCAAATACTCAATTTCCCGCACAGGTTTGAGAACTCGATTACGCGTTGCAGCAAGACCAAGACTCGCCCAAACGATACTCCTGGACTTGGCATAGAGACTTGCTGAAGACAACCGGTCAGAACATTCGTACGCTCCGATTTCTCGATGCGACAACATCTTCAGACTGAAACTGTACAACTTCTTGCTGAGGCTCTTTTCATGGGAAATGTCCTCCCACATATCCTTCAATTCTGTTTTCTCTTTTTTGGTGATGTAAGACGTCACATACCGAGCCACAGCCATACAGTTATCAGCCACAAACTGTATATCCATGTTAGCATTCCACATGGACAAAATCACCGGGTTGTAGTCGTTGATGTACTTGGACTCTTCGTTCCTCTTCAAATTGTAAGTGTTTTTAGGTGATTTCTTCATGACATTGTGTCGCAACGAAGACATCAAACTGTTTACTCTTCCTTTAGAAATCACCGGTCGTGGAAAGCCGAAACGACATTTAGTGTAGAACTTGTCTTTGTTTCGGAATTTACGACGGCAGTACTTTCCACATCGATGGCTTTGGAAATGCAGAACTTTTTCTCTTAGGCTTTTCTTCTCCTTTGCGTTTGGAACAGTACACGTAGAATACTGTTGGATGAAACTCATCACTGAGTCTTCTGGATCCGTTCCAAATTTAGGTGCATCCTTGATCCACAGCAACATATGTATATGAGGAGCACCTCTTGCTTGGTACTCCTTTCTCCAGAAGAAATCCAACACCTCTCCAAGAGGTGGATTCTTCTTATTCATGATGAAAGACATCATAGCTTCAAATCTATGATTGAAGTACCTACATACATTGACTGGATCCAAAGAGCACAGTTCTCCAGGTGTCTTGAATTCGATGTTATCTACGTTAGCATTTGCCTCTCGTAGAAATTCAAGTAAGTCTTCCCAGCCATACTCGGCACAGCTCAGAGTGAGGAACCATGTGGGAGTACCTAAATTCCTCAGCATACATTTTAAATCACCATGACGACGGTACCAGTACTCATTAGTACCACGCTGACACGCCATGAGATTAATCAGGTGAGAATCCAAAATACTATCTTGGACATTGACTTTATCCATAAAGTCACTTGCCGAGATGTTTTGCATGTGTATACCACTTTTCAAGATGTGGTTCACTGCATATGATAGTCCAGACAGATCGCTTTCAAACAGGAGATGAAACAAATAAGGAATGCATTGTCGAAACCTAGCATCTCCTGCATACAATCGCAAAGTCCGGTATTCAGAAGCAGGAATTTGATGAGGTCGCTCATCATATCTTCCTCCCTGACCTGTTGGAAAAAGCTGTGGGAAACACCGAGCTTACAAACTTTCCTCCCAAACACTAATGGGACTCCCTTTGGCTTGTTTCATTTGAAACAACTCAATAGCATTCCCCATGACTTCCTTGGAATGCAAAGGATGAACACTATAATGTTCATATATTTCTTCACTAGTAGAGGGTTCTACTTTCTCAATTTGACCAGCACACAAATCGCTATCCTCTTCCTCACTTACTTCCTCTTCTGCAACATATACATTCTTATAGTATTTATTATTTTTTTTCAAATACAATGTTGCCTTTTTAACTTTCCTAACATCTACTAAATCTTGCCATATTTTCTTATTCTTTGTTGGAACCCCATTAACTAAGATAACCAGAGGTTCCTCTTCCACTTTTTCTACTCCAATTGTGTTAATGTTTTTCTTGAAATCTAGAGGCAAATAAACAACTCTTCCCTTTAATCCTCTCTGTAAAACTGATGGAGGCAATTTCCCTGTCTTTGGCTCCATTCTTACAATAGCCTGAAAGGGATGGATACTTTGAATCAAAATAGATTCATAAGTATTTAAGTCCTTCAATTCAGAAGGAATCTCAACCAATTCCAGATTATTATGAACTGCTCTAGCAGGCATCTGGTTTTGTTTTAATTTGTTACAACAATAAGTACACACACGTTGATCCAATCCCAAATCAAAACAATTTTCTACCATCAAGTATGTTGCAAAATCCTTCCATTCACTATTATTTTCCCTTTCACTTTTTGCATATAAATCCACTAACTTAGTCTGATTCTTATAATAAGTGCGTCGACAACACACACAAGTGAAATTAGGCCTCTCACTTGATTTCACGTCAAACGTCGCAATTTCCCTCTGGAAATTATCTGTACTGGAAACCTGTACACTATCTTCCACATGACCCTCTACTTCTTGCTCAATTTCAACATTCTCCTCTTTACTTCCAAAGTAACAAAACTCAATTTCTTCACATATATTCTTCACATCTATTTCAGAACCATGCAAAAGAGCAGCGCATAATTGTTTCAGCATAATTGCTGGACTCTTAGCATAATACAACATTCTAACTAATTTCCTCACTTTGTTATGATGCACTGCTAGCATCCTGAAATGATGAAAAACACTCTGGCATACTCTCCTGGAAAGACAAGCCAGTGAATGACCATGCAAACCTGTCACTTCTCTTACTCTGCAAGGATCTAATTCTTGCAACAACATCATTTTCTGCTTCAAACTTTTTTTGTTAAATGACCGTACAAAATCACAAAGCAAATTGATGGAATCCTGTCGCACACTGCAAATACTACTACACTTCCAGGTGTACACAGGACCCTTAGCACGTCTTCCTAAAACCTCATTACCTAACACCTCTTCTGCCTCTGTTGTCACAAGTTTTTCTTTTTCAACTGGACAACCATCTTTCACTTCATAAGCACGACCACTGGTGTCAACTGCATGCACCAAATCATTATCCTGGAAATAACTCTCCTCATTAAAAAAAGCCTCACAGCTTGAACTATGCATCCATTTTCCAGAAAAAACTTCACAAAAATTACTACGATTAACTATTCTCTTCCATCTACTATTTCTTTTGAAATCAAAAATTGCCTTGTTTAGCTTCCTAATTCTATTGATTATCAAAATAAATAACTTACGTTTAATTTCAAATGCCTGATCAATAACTTTCTCAACTTTTTTTTTTCTCTTATAAAAAACTAGTTTCTGTTGACCTTTCTTAATATTTTTTAACAAATTGCCAATTATCCTGTTGCGGAACATTCATTTACGAATCTCCCTAAACTGTTGTTTCCTTCTACTATCATGCACAGATTTATCTCTTGCTCTAGCAGTAACATTTTTCATTGTCCTTTTCTTTCCATTTGATTTCCTTCTCGTTTTATGGACTGAAACATTTTCTGTAGTAATATTTTTTTTATTACAAATATTTCTTATGAAATATTTAGAGCTCTTACCCGGTGCTTTCTTCGTGGCTTGAGAAATCTTTTTGTTAGAGGACTGCTGCGTTTTTTTTTTCACCTGCTGTCTTTGATGTTTTGCAGCCTTTATCTGTCTTTCTATTGTAGGCATGCTGAAATCTTGAAATGATCTGCAGTTGAATCTGTGGAAAAATATAATAAAAAATGTTATTAAACATTATTACCAAACAGTAAATCAGTAACAGTGATCAAAAACTTAACACACTACTTGACATTTTAAATAGAAGATTTTTTAGTCCTTGCAAATTTACAATACAGAAATACCACAAAAGAAATGACATTTATATTTATGTTACCTATGCTATTTTATATGTGAATCTGATCTAATTTTATGAGCATATTTTAATAATTTATTGAAGACACTACACATAACCTGTTTTTGAAGGTGTCTTTATTTTTAAATTAAACGGTTTACCTTTTTACTTTTTATTAATTATAAATTTTAAAAATAAATGTTTATATTTCCAAAGGCTCAAGCAGGTCAGCTTCCCATCCTATGTCATATAATTCGGACAAATCTGCATCCTCATCACGCTCTTCTTCATCCTCAGGATTTAAATCATCCAATGGATCAACATCCACTGATGTTTCAATTACAAGTTCAATGATGAGGTCAAAATCAACTGATTGCAGATTGTCGCTCATGTTGAGGTTGTCTTTATCTTTAAAGAAAGATAACAACAATGAGATGTTGCAGAGTAAGAGACAAATCTCAGAGATTATAATAGTAAAATTGTTTAACAAGATTAACATTTTGCAGGTATTATTTAGCCATGTCCAGCAATGCTGAGCAGGTGAAGCCTATGTCTAATTTTTCACTGAACAGGACTCATCTCTTCTTAACCTTGGATAAGCCTCACCGACTTTGTGTCCCCTGCACATACTTAAATGTAAAGGGGCAGATTTATATTAAATGGCACATCCCCAAGCATGCACCAGTTAACGTGCACCACTGCTCTGCCACCCATGGTGTGCCGCATTTACAATCAGATAGGACAAAGCTGCGTCAAAACCCTGCGCCTGCTTGAAGCTGGCATAGGTCTTGACGCAGCATTGTGGAGATGGGGCACCCCTGAGCCTTGCTGGAGCTGCATCGCACTTGCGATACAACTCCAGCAATGCGCCACATTTACGGCACAGATACGTCACGCATCTGTGCCATTTTTGCCCCATGCTGCGCCGCATTGTAAATGCAGCACACCATGGGTGGCGGAACAGCGGCGCAGGATGACTGGCACATCCCTGGTGATGCGCCAGTCATCATAAATCTATCCCTAAGCTTCTTATCTTGTTACAGATGAACCGCCATATGTACCATCAAACTATTTTGCATTTCCTAAATAGCGAATTTTAAGGAATAAATAGCAATTCTTTACCATTCCTAATTTGCAATGAGCAAATTGCTAATTGCAAATTACCCATTCATTTCCATGGGCTAGGAGGCTCATAGGAATGAAGGTGCAATTTGCGATTAGCAATTAGCTCATCGCAAATTAGGAATTTTTTCAAGGGTGCAGGGGTGTCTCAAGAACACCCTGCTGCACCCCTGAAAAAGAAATTTGGGGGCATATGGCGCACATATATGCCCTAAGGGCATGTATTGGCCAATATGGCACCTTTTGTTTTTTGGAAAAAAAGCTTTTTGAAAAGAATTCGCAAATTACCACAAACTAGAAGTTGGTGGTAGTTTCCAAATCCTTAATGTCATTTTTTACATATTTTTTGTTTGATACATTGCATTTAAGGAATCGCAAAATTTGCAAATCCTTCAGTGCAATCGCAAAATAAGGAATAGCAAATATTGCTATTCCTTATTTTGCATCAAACTTGTTTGATACATACCATTTGTCTAATTAGCATTCGCAAAGGCTGAAATTCACAGAATTTTGGCCTTTGCGAATGCTAATTAGCTTGATACATATGGCCCCAAGTGAGGCCTGTCTTGCGACATGGTGCATCTTTTGCATCACTGCTGCTTGGGTTTTATGTGGTACGTTTTTTTTACACCATGACACATCTGCCTAAATGCATCAATTTGTAATTTTGTCGCCTCATAGCAAATCTTTTGCACCGCCGCTGCATCAGAAAAGTGACGCACAGTGGCGCAAAAGAGGCATACACCTATCATAAATCTGTCCCTAGCATTTTAAATGATTAATTCAGGATGACAATAAAGTGTGTCCTATCCAGAGGTTTGGTTAAGGTGAGGCCTACTCAGGATTGCAGATTAAAGTTACGCTTGATGAAGAATACAGAGGAGATAATACATTTAAAGGCCTACCAATGAAGTAAGTAATGTGCACTTTATTGCGCCAGTCATCATAAATGTATCCCTAAGCTTCTTATCTTGTTACAGATGAACCACCATATGTACCATCAAACTATTTTGCATTTCCTAAATAGCAAATTTTAAGGAATAAATAGCAATTCTTTACTATTCCTAATTTGCAATGAGCAAATTGCTAATTGCAAATTACCCATTCATTTCCATGGGCTAGGAGGCTCATAGGAATGAAGGTTGCAATTTGTGATTAGCAATTAGCTCATCACAAAATAGGATTTTTTTCAAGCGTGCAGGGGTATCTCAAGAACACCCTGCTGCACCCCTGAAAAAGAAATTTGGGAGCATATGGCACACCTACATGCCCTAAGGGCATGTATGGGCGTCATATGGGACCTTTTGTTTTTTAGAAAAAAATGCTTTTTGAAAAGAATTTGCAAATTACCACAAACTAGAAGTTGGTGGTAGTTTCCAAATCCTTAATATCATTTTTAACATATTTTTGTTTGATACATTGCATTTAAGGAATCGCAAATTTTGAATTATTGACATTTTAAGTCATTTCCACATGTGCAGTGTTTTCAAAATATGATTTGAAAATCGTTTTTGGGGAAAAGTAATGGTTTGCAAATTTATGACAAGGACATAATGGTGTATGCTTCTCTATAAGGCATTTCAGTGTCTCTGATGTCATTTTTCCCATATTACATTATAAGACCTTTCCCCATGGAGCACATTCCTTGTAAATATGCTCCCACCTGTGCATTGCGAATTTAGATTTTGACTGTTTGAGTCACATAGCCATGTTAAAAGTGACCCAAAAAAATTGCAAACGTTTTAAAATAACACATTCATGTGTCTTAAGGACATTTTAAGTCATTTCCCCATGGACAATGTTTTGTAAGTGGCGCAAAAGAGGCATACACCTATCATAAATCTGTCCCTAGCATTTTAAATGATTAATACAGGATAACAATAAGATGTAGCCTATCCAGAGGTTTGTTTAAAGTGAGGCCTACTCAGGAATGCAGATTAAAGTTACGCTTGATGAAGAATACAGAGGAGATAATACATGTAAAGCTCTACCAATGAAGTAACTGATGTCTACTTCATTGAGCCAGTCTTATCTTGTTAGACATCAACCGCCATATGTATCATATAACTATTTTGCATTTCCAAAAAAGCGAATTTTAAGGAATAAATAGCGATTCTTTACCATTCCAAATTTGCGATGAGAAAATTGCTAATTGCTATTTCACCCATTCATTTCCATGGGCTAGGAGGCTCATATAAATGAAGGTGCAATTTGCGATTAACAATTTGCTCATCACAAATTAAGAATTTATTCCAAAGGTGCAGGGGTGTCTCAAGAACACCCTGCTGCACCCCTAAAAAAGAAATTTGGGGGCATATGGCGCACATAAATTTAAACAACATTCCTTTACCTCAACAACGATTTTCAAATCATAACTTCAAAACACTACACATGGGAAAATTACTTAAATTGTCCTTAAGACACATAAATGCCTTTTTTGATTGGCTTTCCTGCATGGTAGGGTCACTTTTAACATGGCTATGTAACACAAACATTCAAAATCTAAATTTTCCATGCACATGTGGGAGCATATTTACAAGCAATTTGCGCCACAGAGAAATGTCTTACACTAAAATGAGAAAAATAACATCAGGGACAGTCAATTGCCTTATAAAGAACCATACACCATTATGTCCTTGTCATGAATTTAAAAACAAATCCTTTTCCCCAAAAACGATTTTCAAATCATAATTTCAAAACACTGCACATGAGAAAATGACTTAAAATGTCATTAAAACACATAAAAGCGTTTTTTGATTGGCTTTCCAGCATGGTTGGGTCACTTTTAACATGGCTATGTAACACAAACATTCAAAATCAAAATTTTCCATGCACATGTGGAAGCATATTTACAAGCAATTTGCGCCACAGAGAAATGTCTTACACTAAAATGAGAAAAATAACATCAGGGACAGTCAATTGCCTTATAAAGAACCATACACCATTATGTCCTTGTCATGAATTTAAAAACAATTCCTTTTCCCCAAAAACGATTTTCAAATCATAATTTCAAAACACTGCACATGAGAAAATGACTTAAAATGTCATTAAAACACATGAAAGCTTTTTTTGATTGCCTTTCGAGCATGGTTGGGTCACTTTTAACATGGCTATGTAACACAAACATTCAAAATCAAAATTTTCCATGCACATGTGGAAGCATATTTACAAGCAATTTGCGCCACAGAGAAAGGTCTTACACTAAAATGAGAAAAATAACATCAGGGACAGTCAATTGCCTTATAAAGAAGCATACACCATTATGTCCTTGTCATGAATTTAAAAACAATTCCTTTTCCCCAAAAACGATTTTCAAATCATAATTTCTAAACACTGCACATGGGAAAATGACTTAAAATGTCATTAAAACACATGAAAGCATTTTTTGATTGCCTTTCCACCATGGTTGGGTCACTTTTAACATGGCTATGTAACACAAACATTCAAAATCAAAATTTTCCATACACATGTGAGAGCATATTTACAAGCAATTTGCGCCACATAAATCATAATTTTCTCCTTAAAGCACACTATTCTCTATCTAAATTAAAGAAATATTTTCTCACCTTAGCAAATACTTTTAGTTTGAAAACAGTCTCAGAAACACACCAATTTGTCTTCAGCAGAGCAAAAGGTATGCACTCCAGAGTCTGCAGCTATCAAAAGCACAGAAATGCTGTAATTCTTCACACATATTTCTCATGTCACCCAATCAAAACTCTTCCCTCACTTTTTTTCAAATGAAAACCCTTCCCCCTCTGCCCTTTCTGCCTATTTTCCATAGCAACCACCTCTTGGAAGACCTCTGGTGTTTGCAAGTTCACACAACAATGTTGCAATTGAACTCTGAACTCTCAGTGCACCTGCATATCCAGTGTATTCTTTCATTTAATGATTTTTTATTGACCACTCAAAATACATCTTTCAAAGAACACATATGTGCACCCTAACTTTCTGTTTTCATCAATCAAAATCCACCAATCACTGTTACTGCTTCATGAACACAGAAACTCCACAGTTTTTTTTTCATTTTACACTCTCATTTTTTCAACTGCCATTTCATTGCCACACTTCATCTGACTGCAGGAGAACCTTCTCTCACCATGTTTTCTGTCTGGATTGTTGGTCATAGTTATATTCACTGGGCTCAAAGGTACGTTGAAAGCAGGAATTTACCTAACCTCAATTTACAAGATGTGGAAATTAAGTGGTTTGGCCACAGAGGATTAAAATGTCACCAATTGATACCATTGGTGAAAACCTTTATGCATTTGCCAAAACCTGACCTGTTAATTGTGCACTGTGGAGGTAATGACTTGGGCACTTTGACTGGTGTAGGTCTGGAAATGCTTTTAAAGGACACCTTTGAGCAATTAATGGCACTTTTTCCTCAGACTGCCTTGGTATATTCAAATATATGCCAAAGACAGAAATGGAGGTGGTCAAACCAATTTTGTCCACAAATTGAGAAGTCGAGGAAGCATGTAAACAAATCTGTTTCAGCTTACATGAGAGACCATGGAATGGGCTCCCTGTACAACAATAACTTGCGTTACTACATGCAAGATATCTACAGAGGAGATGGAGTTCACTTCTCAGATGAGGGCAACAGAGTTTTCACTCTGAATTTAAAAATGTGCATTGGTACCTACTTATAAGTACCTAAATGTACCATAAACCCAAAAGCTCTTCTCAGAGCTACCCTACATCTGATCACTCACAATTATTATTTTACTCTAACTTTTTTCACTAATTTTCAACAAAGCCATATAAGCCTCCTCAGCCACCCTCAGAAAACCTAGGGGGTCAAGATAACTCTACCGTGCCCCCTTCTACCCATTCTGAACATTATTTGCCCTCCATCTTGTATCTTAATTCGACCGAAACACAAAATGGTGGACTCCCGGAACGCTTAAGGTCCGCGAACCGAGGCGCTCAACGGTTCGCGTACCGGGTCGCTCCCTGGGAAGATAAAGGAAATAAAAAATAATCAACAAAACCAACAATCAATTAACATACAGCATTTGAAAAGTCTATCATTCATTTTTCATTGTAGTACGCTCCCCAGAACGCTTCCCGGTTCGCGGACCGGGCGCTCCCCACGCAAAAAAACAAAACATTTTTTTTTTTTGTTTTGCCCCGTGGGGCCCTTTTAAAGCCTCCACATTAAACCTAGGGGGTCAGCGAGGATCTACTATGCCCCCTTATGGTTATTTCCCCCTTTGTTTTGGCCTCCTCTTGTCTCTCGATCCTACCGAGAGACAATATGGCGGCCGCTCCGGACTGTTTAGAATGTTGACAGACACCGGAGAGCCAATCAGCTTCGCTACGCGAAGTTCCGATACGCGTAAGGTCCGCGAACCGGGGCGCTGCCTGGTCCGCGCTTACAGATATATATCTTTTTTTAAACGTTAATTTCTCAAAATCCACTGCAGCACATATATTGAGACCTACAAAAGGCACATCGGGCTACCAGTCCCTACAATTTTGCCAAGTTTCGTGTAAATCCATTCAGCCGTTCGGGCTAAAAGTGAGGCTAACCGCCCTATGGAAAACTCAATGTTAAAAACACGTTTTGGGACCCCCCTTTTTTCTCGGCCCCCCCTGGACGAACCCCCCCCAAATTTTCAGGGGCTGCTCAGAAACAAAATGTTCCATTTTCCAGAAAATTTCAGCCAATTCCGTCCACAAACGCCAAAGTTATTAGACATAGAATTTTCAAAAAACCCATAGGGAAAAAATCCTAACTATATATACCTACTGGCGACCGCCAGTAGGTAATATGTATTTATATAAATATATATAAATTCACTGAAAAACCATACGTTTCACACCAGTTATAGTTAGCTGAACATTTTACTCATACAAAACCATTGAAATTCCCACGTCATAGTTAGTTGGACTCACTATAACTCGCGCACCCGCAATCCACTGCTGATGATGTCACATATTACATCATTCATGACATGGTCAGTGACATCACTGATGACATCACTGATGACATCTCAAATGACATCACTTATGACATCACTGATAAGATGTTTACCATAGTAAATCGTTTTAGGCACAGAGCAGAGCCCACATCAATGACCACTACATTACAAGGCAGAAATCTGACTCATTTCCAAAATACTTTTCCAATATGCACCATTCATTTTTTGCCAGCATTACATACTAACATGAGACACGATGCAAAAAGAAACAGTCCCCTTTAAGCTAAGAGATGCAAACTGTAAGCAGACACAGGTGACATTATAGAAAAATGTGAAAATATAATTTATTATTTCACACAAACACTCAGTGTGATCCTTGTCAAAAAATTTAAATCCATACATTTTACCAAAAAACATTAAGCATAGTAAATCGTTTTAGACACAGAGCACAGCCCATTAAATGAACACTACATTACAAGGGAGAAACCTGACTCGTTTCTAAAATACATTTCCAATATGCACCATTACATTTTTTACCAGCATTACAAAAAAACATGACACACAATGCAAGAATAAAGAAGCCCAATATGCTTCTTAATCTTCCCCATAGTGCATACAGCACTCTATCTATATTAAATGAATCATTACTCACCTTTAAAAATGCTTTTAAAGATTTAGAACAGTGTCAGTCACACACACCAGATTTTCTTAAGCAGAATCTCTGAAATGCACCTCAGACACTGCAACCACAAATGGCCCTGATTCCCTCTAATTCTTCACAAATATCCCTGGACTTAACCAATTAAAATTCTTCCCACTCTATTTCAAAACCAAACTAACATTTAATTGGTTCTACATTTCAATACTTTCAAACTCACATAATATTCACCCATCCCCCCAGTGCTCATTCAGCCTGTTACCATGGTAACTCCCACCTAACTCAGCTCACAGGTGAAAGGTTCATCATACTATGTTGCAAATAAACTCAGCAATGGTGTTTGAGCTCTCAGTATACTAGCTAATCATATGCAATGTTTCTTTCAATTACTTTTTCTCAACCATTAGAATTACTTCTTTCAAAAAACAAAAGCATGCACCCTAATTTTCAGTGGAGAATTTTAAAAAACCACCAATCATTTCTTCTTTTTCAAGTACACTGAATCTCAACCACTTTTTTTCATAACTCCTGCTTTCAAACTGCCCTTTCATTTCCACAACTCATCTGAATACAACCACATCTACCTTCAAGATGCCTAAAGTCTGGATTGTGGGTCATAGCTTTGTTCACTGGAGTGAAAAATATGCAGCAAACAGCTGTATTCCCAACCTTGATTTACCAAATGCGGATATTATGTGGATTGGCCAGAGAGGATTGAGATGTCACCAATTGATACCATTGGTAAAATCCTTTATGCATCTACCACACCCTGACCTCATAATTGTGCACTATGGTGGAAATGATCTGGGCACTTTGACTGGGGTAGGTCTGGAAATGCTTTTAAAGGGCATCTTTTGGCAATTGATGTCACTTTTTCCAAAAACTGCCTTGGTATATTCTAATATATGCCAAGGCAAAAATGGAACTGGTCCAACCAATTTTGTCCACAGATTGAGAAAGCAAGGAAACACATGAATAAATATGTTTCTGCTTTCCTCAGAGACTATGGTATGGGTTCCATATACCACAACAACTTGCGTTACAACATGCAAGGCATCCATAGGAGAGATGGTGTACATTTTACAGATGAGGGAAATAGAGTCTTCCTCTTGAATTTTAGACTCTGCATCGGTACCTACTTGTAGGTACAAAAAACACCCACATAACACAACAGCTCTTTTCAGAGCTACCCTACCTCTAAGCACTCTAAATTATTTTTTTACTCAATTTTCTTTCACTGTTTTTCCCTGGAAACGTACATGGGAATGCACCCAGCGCTTATCCCGCGAAATTTCTAAAAAGAAATATAAATAGTTTTTTTTTGCCCTTCAGGGTCCTTCTAGGCCCCCCCTCAGAAAAACTAGGTGGTCAGGGAGTGTCTACCCTGCCCCGTTTTAATCATTTCCCCCTTTTTTTTTCACCTCTTGTGTCTCGATTCTACCGAGACACAAGATGGCGGACTCTCCGGACTGCTTGGAATGTTGACAGACACCCGAGAGCCAATCAGCTTTCCGCTCGCGCACTTCCGTGGCGCGCCGGGTACGCTTAGCGGTACGCGTACCGGTGAGCGATCGAAGCGCGCATATAGATATATATGTGTATTTGAAGTTAATTTTCGTAAAAACCACTCGAGCAATTTTCACCAAATATAGAAAAGGCACTTCTGCCCACCAGTCCCTACAATTTTGCAAAGTTTGGTCTAATTCCATTCAGAGGTTCGGGCTGTAGCCGTGTCTGAACATCCTATGGAAATTAACATGGGGAAAACACATTTTGGGACCCCCCTTTTTTCTCGGCCCCCGCATAACGAATCCCCCCAAAACTTCAAGGGAAGTAGCAGAGCGGAGCTGGCCTAAATCTTGGAAAATTACACGCAAATTCCTCAACGGGCGCCAAAGTTATTTCCAATAGAATGTTGCGGATTTCCTATGGAAACTAGGTCCTAACTATAACTACCTACTGGCGACCGCCAGTAGGTAATATGTGTATATATATATATATATATAAATATATATAAAACAAATGTAAACTTTATAGAAACAAACAGTCACTGGATTATTTAATCAGTGATTTCATCAGTGATGTCATTTGAGATGTCATCAGTGATGTCACAGACCATGGCATGAATGATGTAATATGTGACGTCATCAGCAGTGCATTGCGGGGGGCGCTAGTTATAGTTAGCTCAACTAACTATAACGGCCACATTTTTCTGGTTTTGTACGAGTGAAATGTCCAACTAACTATAACGTCCCTGAAACCTGTGTTTTTTTTAGTGAAGTTCCAAGGTTTTTTAAATGCTAATTTCTAACTGTGCTTACAAAGGTAGGGCATGTGAAGAAAGAGGAAGAAAGGCACAGAAAGAAGCAAGAGAAATGCAGAAAAAAGGTAATAGAAGTCCAGAAAGATGAAAAAAGTATAGAAAGAAACAAGCGATATTCAGAAAAAAACAACAGAGATGCAGAAAAAGGCCTTGTTGCAAAGCCATCCTGTGCCCCCAGCTTTTAACTGACTGCTACTGGTGGTAACTGACTTTGACTAAGGAGGCTTGGAGCCAGTGCTATACTGAAAGACTCTTTGTTTTCAGAGAAAACAACTACATATACTAGGGTACACCATGGGGAGGGGTACCCCTTTGATTGGCATGACCGCCCCTGTAAGGCCCTTGTACATAATAGGGCAGGGGAATAAAAACTACCTCAAACTCAGAGGTGCAGAACAAAGCTAGAGAAGTGCATAAACAGACAGGAAAAGTGTAGAAACAGGGAACAGGGGTGCAGAAAGAGGCACGCAAGATGCAGAAAGTGGTAAGAGCAGTGCCAAAAAAAACAACAGAGGTGTAAAAAGAGGCAAGAGGGATGCAGAAAAAGGTTGGAAGGGTGCACAAGGAGGTAAGAGAGGTATATAAAGAAGCTAGAGGAGTGCAGAAAGAAGGAAGAGAAGTGCAGAAAGAGACAACAGAGGTGCACAAAGAGGCAAGAGGTGTAACGAAAGATGTAGGTGATATACACATAGAGGCAAGAGAGGTACAGAAAGAGGCAGGAGGGGTGCAAAAAGAAAGAGGAGAACTACATAAATAGGCAGGAGAATTGCATAAAGACGCAAGATCAGTACAGATGTGCTGAAAGAGGCACTAGAGGTGCAGAAGGAGTCACAATGGGTGCAGAGAGATGGTGGAGGAATGCTGAAAGAAGCAACAGAGGTGCTGAAAGAGGCATGAGGGGGCAGAAAGAAGGAGGAGAAGTGCAGAAAGAAGCAACATAGGTGCTGGAAGAGATCAAAAAGGTGCATAAAGAGGCAAGAGAAGTACAGAAAGAAGAAGCAGAGATACAAAAAGAGGCAAGAGTGGTGCAGAAAGAGGGAAGAGAGGTGCTCAAAGAGGCTAGAGAGTTGTGCAAAGAGGGAAGACAGGTTCAGAAAGAGGCAAGAAGGGTGCAGAAAAAAGCAAGAGAAGTGCAAAAAGGGGCAAGAGAATTGCTGAAGGGAGCAACAGAGGTTTAGAAAGAAGCAATAGCATTGCAGAAGGAACTAACTGAGGCGCTGAAAGAGGCAACAGAGTGGCAGAAGGAGTCAAGAGGGGTGCAGAAAACAGGAAGAGGAGTGCAGAACAAAGAAACAGAGTTGCTAAAAGAGGCACAAAGGGTGTAGAAAGAGGCAAGAGAAGTGCCGAAAGAAGCAACAGAGGTATACAAAGAGGAAAGAATAGTACGGAAAGAGGCAAGAGAGGTACAGAAATATGCTAGACAGTTGTACAAAGAGGGAAGATGGGTACAGAAAGAGGAAAGAGGGGTGCAGAAACAAGTAAGTGAACTTCTGAAAGAGAATTGCCGAAAGAAGCAACAGAGGTGTAGAAAGATATAAGAAAAGAACAGAAATAGGCAACTGAGATGTAGAAACAGGCAAGAAAGGTGCAGAAAGAGGGAAGATGAGTGAAGAAAGGAGCATGGAAAGTGCAGAATCAAGCAACAGGGATGCAGAAAGAAAGAGGCAAGAGAAGTATATAAAGAAGCAACAGAGGTGCAGAAGGAGGCAAGAGAACTCCAGAAAGAAGCAGGAGAGTTGTAGAAACAGTCAAAAGAGGTACAGAAAGAGGAAACAGAAGTGCAGACAGAGGCAAGAGTGGTGGAGAAACAGGTAAAAGGGGTACAGAAATATGTGAAACAAGAGCAATGCCGAAAGAACCAACATAGGTGCACAAAGAGGCAGGACAAGTACAGAAAATAGCAGGAGGGATGCAGAAAGAAGGAAGAGAAGAAAGAAGCAACATGGGTACAGAAACAGGCAAGAGTGTTGCATAAACAGGCAAAAGGGGTGCATAAAAAAACAACATAGGTGCAAAAAGAAGCAAGAGGGGTACAGAAAGGAGCAAGAGAAATGCAGAAAGAGGCAGGTAAAATGCAGAAAGAAGACAGTGAGGTGCAGGTAGACGAAGAAAGGTACAGAAAGACAGAAGAGAAATGCAGAAAGAGGCAAGACAGGTACAGAAAGAACAGAGGTTTTGCACTATTATTACCAATTTAACAACCATGTTTAGCAATAAAAAACACATGACCATTCCAGCTTTGCTAAGGGCCTTCCACCACACTGTAACACATAAAGCTGCATTTTTAGGAACATTTGAGACGTTTGAGCTAGAAACGATTCACATCTTCAGATTATGCAGCAGATGATGGAATATTTATCAAATGTGGAAAATGTTTAATTATGTGACAATTGGTGCAGCCGACAAAATGACTAAATCGAGAATGCGACCGTAGGTAGTAGAGTTGTAATGTTACATAACTAATTACTGTGCCAATAGAACTGAATAGACCAACAAATTCTGTAAGGTATAAAAATCCACTCTGGTGTTGAATTAAAGAGTGGGCATGTGTGGTAAATTCCGTTCCGTTTGCGGACTTTGGGTAATTTTGCGTCGGCGAAGAATGCGGAAGTGCCCAAAATTCTGCGTCCCGCGATTTTTTGCATGTTCTCGCTTTCAAAATGCGTGTTCGCAAGATATTTCTCCCCAAACACTCAAACAGCTTTAACGAACAGAAAAAAAGCATTGTGAATGGTCCTAACAGACAATTCTGTGTGTTTGGTGAACTTTTACGTGATTTTTTACCATTTTGTAGAGTATTGCGGAGCGCGACCATGCAAATTCCGCCGACCCCTCGTAAAGAGATAAATGCAGGAGGAAGGAGAAATTGAACTGACACGAGACGTCCAGTTGACAATAAAGTACTGCCAACAAGCAACAAGGCCCTTTCCGTGCCTGAGCAGCCTAAACCTGAAATACCATTAACAAGATGCATTGGAACAGTAACTATAGTGTGTGTATGCTTCAGAGCAGTGTGACACAAAGCAAGCACGCTCTCTTGGTCCATGTGCATTTCATTTGTATTTCCCGTTGCAGCAATTGAATATTAGCATGATTAGGGTATGGCATCGTTTTGTGAAAGTAAAGAAATCGGGGCCACACCCTCCAGCTTTCAACCAAAACAACAACTAATTAGAAAGATGTGAGCTTCATACACACCATACCTGCTGCAGTATTTATAGCTGCTTAGCTGGATTCTTCCTCAGACTTTCTATAGACTTTGTAAAAAATCAAATGGGATTTGAAATGTGTTCTATTTTTTGTTCTATTTTAAAATAAAAATATTTTTAAAAAAATGCTAATGCCGAGATTAGGGCATATTTGGGATTCCTAACTGTAGTTCTAAATGGTAACTGGGGCGGTGAGGCAGGAAGGTTACAGCAGAGAACCCCTTCAGCAGGCAGGTTCTTCCTGGCTGCTCTGCTGTATAAGGAAAGGCTCAATGAAGAGAAAGCCGGCGCAGCCGGAAATAAATAAAAACCCTTCAAAGTGATTGTGTGTGTGCGTGTGTGGGCTTCGGTGTTTGGGAAATAGTTTGCGTATGTGTGAGGGTGTGCATGCGGTTTATGATTGTATGTGCTTGAATGTGTGCCTAGGTGTCTACAGAAAGGTTGTGTGCGTTTGGTTTGCTTAGGTGACTCTGTGGGGTGTTGTGTGTGTTTGGATGTGTATAGGGAGTTTGCGTGTGTGTGTTTGAATGCACGTGTGTTGATAGGGAGATTGAGTTTGTGTGCTTATATAGGGAGCTTGTGTATGTGTGCCTGAGTTTGTATGTAGCGAGGGAATGTATGTATATGTGCTTGTATGTGTGAAAGGCTCTTTGTGTGCATATGTGCATGCACGTGGGCGAGAGTTGTGTGTATGGGACATTTGTGTGAGAAGGATTGTGTGTACGTGTTTGGAGACAGTGTGTTTGATCTTAATATAGCCCATTCTGAGGGTTCGCAAGGGTTTTTCTTATTTCTCACCAACTAGTAATATGGTGCCAGGCCTGAGCATGATGCAAATTAATGAATACTGCAGAATTGCAAGGGGAGCGTGGGAGCTTTTGCCCCTCTGGTGGGTAGTAAAAGAAAGCCACAATTGGGGTGCAATGGGCTGCTGACACCTCTGGGCTTTGGTGCCACTACTCCTGCTGCACTGTTGAATGCTAAGCCCCTGAACTGATATCATCTCATAAGTAAAAATTAAACAGAGTCGTAACCTAGCGTCACTGTGTCCATTGAACACTGTGTGCGTGTAGTGACCTTTCCCTAGTGAAAAGGTGAAATAAACTGAGCTGCTTAATCGAGAACGGACAACAATAAATTAAAACAAAATTAGCAAGTTGTGTTTTTGTAAAGCATGTTTTTCTTTCACCTCAATAGAATATGATGGTGATGAATGAGAATTTGTGTTACGTTGTCACTGGTTTTTTTTTTTCAGTTTTATGTAGCGCAAACTCGACCCGAAAGTAATGCGCACCAGTTACTTCAATGACACATTCATATTTTTGGTATGCACAAGGAGGTTAAGTGAGGTGCCCCTTTGCTGCAATCTTGCCACTGATCCGGCCGGTATCTAGAGGGGACTTCAACCCCTAGCAAGCCCTGCCTTGTACGCCAGGAGGCGCTGTCACTGCTGTGTGTGTCCAGAGGCATCCAAATTCACTTTCGGCACCTGCTTCGTGGGACGTGCACGGGCATTGCCTGATGAAGCCCAGACCAAGTGCGGGCCCGTTTGAGCCTGCCAGGAGCCGGAGGAGGCTGGGCCGGGCTACCCCCCTAAAATCTGGCTTTAAAGAGGTGCAACCCAAACTCTTTCACATTGTGAAAAAGGTACTGTGAAGTTCAAATTTTACTATCCCCTTGGTTGGCAAAGGAGAGACCCAAATACAATGGATAAACATAGGGGAGTGGTAGGAACTCTAGACGCATTCTTAGTTATAGCAGAATCGTTATTGACTCATGAAATAGAGCTAACTGAGCGGTGTCTCTCTTTGGATCCAGCCACCTTACCTAAGCAATTATCATTGGGTATTCCCTTGACTAGATTGGGGGATTCTGCACAATTATCCTTGGCCGTGGATCCCATTAATGTGTCACCAACTCCCTAATCTTCATCCACATCTCCGATACCAGATTCAACTGCTAGGGCACAAACCTCTAAAAACTCTGCCATTAAGAAGCCAGTGGTAGAACTTGTGATGAAACAGAAACGGGGGACTGTTGGAAAAAACAAAAAGGTATCAAAGGGACTTCAAGTGATTTATTGCGCTAACCGTGCAAACAATGGGAAGAGTGACTTCCTGAGGTATATTTCTGTTGGTACGCAAACTGAGGCGGCATTATTGATGCCTGTCCAAAGGGACGTAAATATCGTAGATACTATAACTGAAACCAATGCGACAGATGTAATTCCTGAAGATCTAGTAATAAGAGGGATGATAACCAGGGTCCACGATTTAGTTGAAAGAAAACTTGCAAAATTATGGGAAAAACTGAATCAGGTGGACATTGCCATAAAAAAAACGTGGTTTTGCTAAGGGGGATAGACAGGTGAATGGTGTTGATACAATAGATGTAAGAACATTAGCAGATAGTAATCCTTCTGTAACTCTATAGAAAAGGCAGAGGTGAATGTTCTATTGATACTACCACAAATTATATGAAAGGAGTAACACATAATGTATGTAATCGATTAAAGATAGAGGCCCCCAAGGTACACAAAAATATGTTTAGATATAGGAACAACATTGAGTACCACACACAAGAATGTGAGAGCTGATTTAAGTAATAATCGTCCAAAATGTAATACGGTTGTGTGCTTAACCTACCCCTAGCCTCATGTTCTTATGTTTTAATTTTGGCCAGGGTTCCTGCCCTTATGGAGGAGCAAAGAGAGACTTGAAGTGATCTATGTAACAAGATCATAGACTAGTTGATAAAGCATAAAGGGTTTCACCCTGTTCATGCAAAGGAGATCCTAATGGTCCGGAGAGTGGAGTGGTTAGGCCAATCTAGTAAGTGCATCAAGGGTGACAGTGTAGTGATTCATTTTCGCAGAGTACAGTTGGTTCATCATATATTGAACTATTCTGAGCCAAATCTAATATCCAATACCAGCATCTGTGTACTTCCTTTGGAATACTTTTACAAACTGCAGATTGACCCCTTTGCAAATAGACCTACTCCAATCTTAATGTCTAACAGAGTTCCAAGATCTGTCAGACCTGGATGAGCAGGACTGGCAATTATCTGGATTACATTAAGAGGTGACATTTACTGAGAGGTATTTGGTCTTGAATCCCATGCCACTTGTTAAAGACCTAAATATAAGTGAAAACCTTATGGTGAATGAAGAAATAGAGAATAGTATTCGAAATGAGGATCTTACTTTTGTTGGGGATAAAGGTATATTGCATGACACTATAAATGCATCAGTTACTTCTATACTTGAGGGAAATAGGGCAATGGTGGATGCCCCTCATTCATTGCAGAATAATGGAAGTGATACTTGCAATGATTATATAAACACTAACGATGTAGTTGAATCCCAGGAAACACCAATCCCGGGAAAAGCAAAAGAAGTACTACTTGGCAAATTAAGTACGGGAAAATGCCAAACTGATTTAGGATTAATTTTGTTGAACATTGCCGGGCTGAAAAGAAATCAGGGGGCCGAAGTGTGGCAGGAGTATATTGACCAAAATGAAATAATCTTACTCCAAGAAACGTGGATGTTGGAAATACCCCATAAGGTAATATATAAAATGTTTAGTGTGGCTACTATCACCTCGGCCAGAGGGAGACCCTCAGGGGACTTTGATATTTGGGTAAAAGTTACCCTAGTTATAGGTATAAAACAATTGGAATTTTGACCAAGGATATTCTGGGGATAAACATTTCAATACTTAAGAAAATAGATTTATATATTATAAATATGTATAGTAGACATAGTATAGCGAGCAAGGAGTATCAGGTTATTGAACAGTTAGATCAATTGTTTGCCTCTGTTAACTCTAGGGCTGAGGTCATTGTGGGCGTAGACTTTAACTGCACATTTGAACAAGTGGCAGGATTTTAAACTATCTTCGTAGATGTGGTAAATAACATTCCTCTGTTAGATAACAGTCCAGTACTATCATGTAGTTGTCAAGATTGGTTTCGGGACATGGTCTTTGAGCTTGTAATGGTAGGTTGCCTGTTGATAGTCGTAACACTTCCACATTCAGAAGGGGTAACTCTAAGAGTTGTATAGATTAAATATTGGTATCTATTGCACTATGGTCCATTCTTTGTCATTTGAAAATCGATGATAGTTCTGAGAGTGACCATTATCCATTGCGCATTGCGCTTGCTGCCGATATTTTCCAACCAGCTATTTTGAGGGCTAGAGACAATATTGAAGATGGAATAGACCCATTATTTGACAAATAATCATTGAGCTTTAAAGTGGCCTTCTATAGGAGGAAACAAGGTGGCTCTGAAACATATCTACAATATTTTTGTAGGAACTATTTCCCCGTATTTAGGTTTACCTGTTGCAGAGATCCCAATTATGAATATACATAATGGATTGGTAGAGTCCCTTAGCCCAAAAATAAGAAATTTAGAAAGGGGGCAATAGGGGTGAGTAATTCAGGTAATCTGTGGTATTACAAAGAAGGCCGTGATGCAAAAAAAGAACTTATTTTGACAGCTAAAGGTAACAATGTTGTGGCTCTAAGGGACAAAAGGAACACATATAAGAGGTTAATAACCCAAACTAAGAAAAATTGGGATGATAATATTTGGACAGAGCTAATTACTGCAGCAAAAGCAAAAGACCATCTAAGCTTTTGGTGCCTTAGAGCTAAAGGCAATAAAAAGATGTACTAAAGATCTATTTTAGAACACAAATACATGGGTAAACCATTTTTCTCGAGTTTATTCTATACCTGAATGTGACATAGAGTTCAGTCCACTAGAGCATGTAATTACTGCTACTTCAGTCCCATTACATTTTAGTTTGGAAGAAACCTTGGCAGCAATAGATGCAATTAAACCAGGGAAGGCCCCAGGACCAGATAAGATGCCAGGAGATCTGTGGAAACATGATAAAGAGGTTTGGGGCCTCTATATTAATTTCATAATTAACTCAGTGGCTGCAGGTGAAGCTATACCTAAATCATGGAAATAAGATGAGATTACAAATATTTTTAAAAAGGGTAACAAATACGACCCTCCACACTACCGACCAATTAGTTTAATAAATGTTTTACAGAAAATATATGCGCAGCAAATTTTAACCAAACTGAATGATTAGATTGAGGAGAATAGTATTTCATCAAGGTATCAGGCCGGTTTTAGAGCTAAAATGAGTACTATTGACCAGGTTTTTAGATTTTTTGGCATGAACTGGAAATACACAATACTCAAGAAGGGCCATTTGTATATTGCCTTTGTTGACCTAAAGGCCGCCTTTGACCTCATCCCCAGAAATATCTTTGGAAATTCCTAAAAAAATAAGGGGTACCACGATAAATACTCGTGCAGATAATAAGGTTGCATGAGGGTTTTCAGTGCTGTAAGGCTGGAATGTGTGCTGGCCCACCTTGAAATAAAATACCAGCATTTGTAAAGTGCACAGCTACCTCCGAGTCACATGGTGCTGCTCTAACCTGCTGCCGGTGCTGGGGATTGAATTATGAACCCCATGGTCCGGAGTCAGGCGCCCTGGCCGCTGTGCTACACCTTTTCCATAATATATGTGATATGTTAATGATATTCCAGAATATCTGTTGGGCTGCGAACATGATTCTCTCAAATTGGGGGTTGAGCTAGTACCGGCTCTCTTATTTGCTGATGATACCATCTTTATTTCCCAAACACCCAAAGGTTTAAAAAGTTTACTAGATACCTTTGTGGTTTACTGTGAGTATAAAGGCCTGAAAATAAACTCGAGTAAAACGGAATATATGGCAATCAACCCACACAAATCTTTTAAAAATAATTTAACTGTCAAAAATCTAAAATTGGAATATGTTTATAATGGTAGCTATTTAGGCATTTCCTTGGATACTAAAATGACTTGGAAGTCACAACTGGAGAAGAGCAAGACTATTCTATATCAAAACTCGATACCAATTGAGCCTTCTGAAGAGCACATCGCTAACTCCCTTAGTAATGGACCTTAAAATACGCAGTATAGATTACCAGGCGAGTCTACGACCCTTATTTTTTGGGGGTCGCTTGTGGTTTACCACTACAGAGAAGGACTAAAGGAAATTTAAAAGTTTAAAAATATTAAAGGATTAGTATGGTTGAATCATATCCATGGTTGGTTCCATTAATTAGGACTTAAACAATTGTGGGAATGTCCGGCTGAACTGACAATGGCTTCAAACAAATTGTTAAACAAACTTTTTGGGCTGAAATTCAAGATAGTTTATTGCATAGCTCAGCATCAGGTACATTGACAATGCGGTTTCTTCTAATGAAACCAACTTGGAGGTTTGAGCGATTTTTAAATGAAGTCTTGCCGCAGGTGGAAAATCTCTTTTATTTTTTTTATTTTGTTACCGCGTATTGCAGATAAATGCTAACATGTTGAAATGGGCCCATAAAAATGAGAATTAATGTTCTGAGTGCTGTGATTTATGTACTATGGGTGCAAAAGAAAATTAATTAAATCTATTAGTCTTCTGCCCAGTGTACATTAAATATAGAAGGAAATGGATCAAACCCATCTGTCGATTATTGAGTACAAGATACTGTAATGAGGCAGAAAAAATATTGAGATCTGAAACATCACAATCAGTAGTTTTCAGTGTGAGCAGGTACTTATTTGGTGTGAATCTAATAAGGAAAAGGGAAGGCATGACATTTTAGTGAAACTATTTTAAGCACTTTTTGTCTTGCACTTGCACTTTAGGTTGGTCATATGGAACTTATTACCAACACTGTACTAATTCTGTATTACATCAAAGGAAAGTATATCAATTATATAGTGCACTTTCTATTGGTTTCTTATTTTACTAATTCAGAATGTGATCCAACGTAATCCCTCAATGTTTTAAAACATTTGAAATATATTTATTTTTTAAATTGCTAGAAAGGTCTTCATTGGGTATGTATTCCCAATAGTAATGTAATGGTCTTGAGGTAATTTTGAAATGTTTAGATCATGTGTGTATGTATATCTTTTATGGCTTTTTAAACCGAAATAAAGATGATTGATTGATTTGCCCAGAATCACAGTTCATCTTCAGCAGGGCTGCTGGCCCCCTCCCACCACCCCAGCCCTGCCAGAGGAGCTATATCGTCCTCCCAGGACGGCTTACTTGTTGCAGTATAATTACAGTACGCAGTGTGCTAGTGGTAGTGTACCAAGTAAACGTGTTGCCTGGAAGCCTGTTTTGTTAAATGGACCAAAGTGTCTCTTGTAAAGAATCTAATGAGAGCTTGGGAGTTGAGGGACCGCTGGAACCTCTGTGTATTGGACACTCCCCCTGAACACAGCTTGATGTGCACTGGTGGGCGATATATAATAAGTCACTCTGTCCATTTTAAAGCCTATTCCCGAGCAATCGCTCACACTTCCATTGATTTCCAGAGCAATATATTTTCTAGTGAAAAGATTCGCAGTAAAGAAAACGTCTCTCAGACTGATCCCAGGCAGATTCAAGTGTCCAAAGCACAACTTAAATTGATTAATTGCATTAGAACCGTAGCAGGGAAAAGTCCTGCTACCTCCTGCTTTTGACCTCTGAGCCCCCTCTGTCGAGCAGCCTCCGTTGTTGTTCGCGGCGAGCTAGGCGCAAGACCGCCAGCAGGACCTTCATTTTCGGTGACGCCCAGGCTCAGGTACGCCGAAACTCAATTACCGGGGGTGGGGCAGCATCACCTGTGGCTAGACGGAGGTGTGGTTCTCCACAGCGATCCCGGAAAAGCTCCAACCTTCGTATTTAAATTTTAATTTTGATTGTTTTTATATTTGGTTGTCAATTAAATAAAATATTTCCTAAAATATGTATGAGCTTCATGAATGCTTGTTTCTGTATTTTTGTGTTGTGCAGTTCAAATCACAGTCCCCAGATGTCAATAATTATTCAGTAGGGGTCCCCAGATTGCAGTAATGATTAAGTCAGTATCCACAGAAGTTAAAATGTTAAGAACCACTGCCTTAGATAACAACATAAAATGGTACCTCACTTGTGTGGGAGGCACAATTAGGCGTGACAGGAAAAGGCCGAAAACGCAATGTGTACACAGCACATTTTCGCAGTGAAAACCGAAACTTTTTCAACAAAGTGCCTAGCTGTAATTTTTTAACCTTAGCTCTGCCTGCACCTTGAGAAACCTATCAAACCTATACATTTCTGAAAACTAGACACGTAGAGGAATCCAGGATGGGGTGTTGTGTCTGCCTCTCACCAGGTTGTGTTACCCAGAATCCCTTGCAAACCTAAAAAAAGGTAAAGAAAAACATTTTCCCTCATATTTCTGTGGTGGAAATTTCTGGAATCTGCGTGGATCCACACAATTCCACCCACCCCGTGTTCCCCAAAGTATTTCAATAAAAATGGTATCTCACTTTTGTAGAAGGCCCAAGGAGCCGGGGCAGAAAACCGCCCAAAACGTAATATGTACACACCACATTTTCATAGTGAAAACTGATCCTTTTTCAACAAAGTGCCTAGCTGTAGATCTTGAAACCTACCTCTGCCTGCACCTTGGGAAACCTATCAAACGTATACATTTTTGAATAATAGACACACAGGGAAATCCAGGATGGAGTGTTTTGTCTGCCTCCCAGCAGGATTTGTAACCCAGAATCCCTTGCAAACCTAAACAAATTTTAAAAAATAAACAATTTTCCTCATATTTCTGTGGTGGAAAGTTATGGAATCTGCGTGGATCCACACAATTCCACCCACCCCGTGTTCCCAAAAGTCTTCCAATAAAAATGGTACCTCACTTGTGTGGGAGGCCCAAGTAGCCGCGACAGGAGATGGCCAAAATACAATGTGTACACACCTCGGTTTTTGGCCTGCTAGGGAAACCTATGAAACCCACACATTTCTGAAAAAAAGTAGACACCGGGGGGTTGCAGGGAGGTTTTGGGCCCTAGCCTGTCTCAGGTACTTGGGCCTCTCACACGAGTGAGGTACCATTTTTATCAGGAGACTTTGGGGAACACTGGGTGGTAGGAAATGCTTGTCTGCCCGGCTATGCCATAATTTTCCCACATTAAAATGTGTAGGAAATGTGTGTCTGCCCAGCAATGCCACCACGTTCCAACACATAAATGTGTGGAAAATCTTACTTTTTTAAACTAAATATGGGGCTAGCAGGGAACCTTGGGTACAAAAAAAACAGCGAGAGCCACTCAAGTCATTCACACTTGTACTTCCCCCTTTGTCTACTACTCAAAAATGTAAAGGTTTGCCTAGGTGATAATTGTGCTAGGACAGAAAGTCCCCTCCTATCCATTTTGACATAAAAAATATCTTATAAAAGGCCATTAAACCAACACAAATTTAAATCTAACACTAACTTGATAAAGCAAATCCAGCACTTACACTGATTGGTTTTAGCACCTCCAGAAATGCTGGCTTCAACGAACAAATACTTAAAGTATATAAATATTGAAGCCAAAGATTCTTAAGGGGAGCCATAAAGCCACGTCACGGCACCAACCACTTTATGGCCCATTCGCACGCCACTCACACACCACACACAAGACTTCCATACTGCAAGCCATGGGCCCAAACAACCATATCACTTACACTCACACAAACATACTGCCACCATGCAAGGGCCCATCACATTCATATGCCACAAGACATTATGACTTTGACTATATTTTACCACCTGTCAATTCTGCACATCCTTCTTCAAAAACGTTCCCGAACGCATGCCCAGTGAACCTATACTAATGGCTTCCATGACAGCCACACAAGACTCAGGAAGACATGTGTTTCATGCACCGTTATTGCACTCACTATGCTAAATCCAACTCCTACCAGTTTGTGGATGCAAGTTGGGGGGTGCTCGAGTATGCCGCAAAGCAATTTCTCGAGCTTAGAAAGCATATCTACCTTTGAAACTAAGGCAAACATGCTGGGAATGTTCATAAACTATGAACGGAGGAATGTGAAACAAGGGTAGTCCGTACAAACTTAGTATATGTCCAATAAACCTTTATGTGCAGTGATTGTGATGCACTTATCTTACAGCAAACTGACCATCTACTAAGTTCTAACGGAGGATGAAGATGGCAAGCAGCATTGACCCATAAGCGCTACATTAAATTCAGTGTGAGTGTGGCAGCAATGGATTTCGATCCATGGGGAAGAAGAAGTCAGAACGTATATCTATACTACCTTTACTATCTGCCTTCTACCTTTGCAATATTCATCGGAAAGCATCCCTACCCTAAGCTGTTCTACCCCATTTATGTGTCTGTCCTCAGAGTCCTCACTAACACTGTCCAATTGTTAAGAAACCCTATACTAATGCCTTCCATCTCTAGCTACTTGAAGCTTGAGTGACCATGTCTGTCATGAGCTATCCAACTCCTTCCCGTTTGTGGATGGAAGTTGGGGGGGGGGCCTGAGTATGCCGCAAAGACATTTCTCGAGCTGAGCAAGCATATCTACCTTTGAAACTAAGGAAAACATGCTGGAATTTTCAAAAACGTCCTAAAGAGAACAGCATAAACTACAAACTACGAAGAACGGTTGAATGGGAAACACGGGTACTCCATGACAACGTGGCATATGTTCTTTCCACCAGTATGTGCAGCATGGGGACTATAATGCACTTGTCAATTGGTGAACAGAACAGATACCACATTCTGAAATCCGATAAAGGTGTGGCCCACAAACACTAGGTATCCATTCACACCAATGGAACGGTTAACCTATTGACAGTTCCACCTCAGTCAATTTCCCAGTATTTTGCTTTAGTGTGATACAACATAAAGCAAGTAGGAAAACCGAAGGCAGGGATACTTAGGCACTGGGGACAGTAAACACGACTCTCCTGCCTCTTTTCCTGCAATGAGCACACTTTACAACGACAACATGGTCACTCCTTTTTGTCGCTCCTGCAGCCTTACCACGTCCTCCAGAACACATGAAGTGGAGGCTTCTGTAGCAGTAAGACTTTCAATCACAGACAACTGAAAGTCAAGGAAAGACATGAGTCTTCCTGTGGTGGTCTCACGATAATCAACATACGCATTGTATGTTGCCATCTGGATCAGGTGCATAAACAGTTTCTTATACTAAGTGCGAGTTTTATGACTCGCATTGTATGACTGAAGAACCTGGTCGTTCTTGTCCACTCCGCCCATGTACTTGTTGTAATCAATTATACAGGTGAGCCTGTAGACTTTGGGCATCTGACCCCAAACCTTGACAGGGGAAGCGCTCTCAGCGCGAATTGTAGTGAGCACATACACGTCACGCCTATCTGAGAACTTGAGTGCTCTGGGATTTCTGGAGCTTCTTGCAAACAAGCTCCTGCGGGAAACCTTTGCGGTGACAACAAATTGGACTGCAAGCCATGGTGCCAGCTTTGTAGGGCTCACTGAACAGCTCTACTTCTGTATAGAAATTCTCCACATAAAGGTTATATCCTTTGTGAAGAAGTGGCTGGCCAAGCTCCAATACCATCTTTTCTGTGACCCCTACCATGGGAGGGCAACCTACAGGGTTAAGAGTTGTGTCCTTCCCTGCATACACTTTCAAGCTGCACAAATAGCCAGTCAAGCTCTCACACAGCATGGACAGCTTGATGCCGTAGCAAGCACGTTTGCTCGGAATGTACTGCCTAAACAGCAGCCGCACTTTATACAGGATCAAGAACTCATCAATTTGTATTTTGTATTTGTATGTTGTGTTGTATTTGTAAAGCGCACGGCTGCCCACACGGGGGTGCGTCCCAGCGCTGGACTCATACCGCTGTGGAACCCTTCCTAGCTTTTCCGTGTGAAATGCCCACTCCTGGGCACCCCCGAGGTGAAGCCAGGCATATAAGTGCTGCTGGGGCCGTTGTGGAGATTAAGCAAGCTGTTGCCCAGAGTCACAGAGTGGGACCCATGATTAGATTAGGCACTGAGGCAAGAATCATCAGGTCCGGGGAGATTGAGTCCAAGAGCCGCCGAGGCGGGAATTGAACCCTTCTCCCGGGCCAGACCTCTGCATCAGGGTCTGCCACTCTAACCATTGAGCCACGCTTCTCCACGATGGCAATGGCAATGGCATCAATGGCAATGTTCTTTCCAGGAGTATAAACCTGGCAGACAAATGATCCACGACAGGCCAAATTTTGAACAATCTGTCATGGTCTGGATTGTCCCGGGGCAAAGCAGCAGAATTGTCATTGAAATGCAGCATGCGCTGCAATAGCAAAAAACGATCTCTGCTCATGTATGGTGCGAAGATCGGGGTTAACCAAACCGTGCAAGTAGACTAGTTGGATAGCAGGGTTGGTTTATGCACTATCCCCATTTTAAGCATGAGGCCTAAAAATATCTTTAACTGCTCTACAGAAGTAGGAGTCCACTTGAGCACCCAAGAATGAGGCCCAAGAGTGTCTTCTTGCTCCCTCAGAAATTTTTCGGCACGCAAATTTGTTTGCTGCACAATTTTGTCTAGGAAGTCAACCCCAAAAAAGAGATGGAAGTAGTCAATTGGCAAACAATTTGCCGTATCTACTTTACATTCAGTGTCCCCAGTGAAAGGCAGAATTTGGGGCTGAACTAAATTAGGAGGCTGCCAAGACAGCACTCTGTCTGTGCTTGCAGCCGCACGTACCTCTGGGTTGACCTTCCGGGTTACTGGTGTCCTGAGGCATAGACTGTGCTGGCAAAGGGACAGCACAACTGACATTGTCCCCTTCAGAATCGCTGGACGATTAGTCATCGGATGGAACTTCGCCAACTGAAAATTCACTCCCAGATTCTACTCCAGTATGCTGTCTCAGTATCTGCAGTATCAGTCTCTGATCGTGCCTCAGAGCTGGACTCCAGAACCAGATTTAGGGCCTGGGAGGCATTCATCCAATGATGTGCCATCTCTTTCAGTGCCTAAACTTGGCTTTTAAAACACTATCCAACGTAGAAGGCAGATAGATTGTTGGTTCTAAAGTGTTGGTGGGTGTGTGCGTGAGTAAAGTGTTTAAATTAATAATGATGAGGTCACCTTACCTTTGCGAAATCAGTACGCTCTCCAAAAAGACTAAGAAAGAGAGAATAAAAAAAACAGTATTACTTTACCTTGCGACATACCCATCATCACAGCATTTTAGCGCTGGTGGGAGCCAGTGCGACCATCATTTTGGCGCCAAGATCCCTACAGGTGAACCTGTGTTTTAGAATTGCACTTTGATGCGCCCACTCATCTCTCCATAGCCCCTCTCTCACATACATTTAATCCGTTACAAAGCGTTTCTTCTGCGTGGCTTTACTAATCCACATAGCTGTCTACATAATACAGATCTGTTAATTTCAGCATACCTGTTATGGCGACAAAACTGCCACTACACAAAAGTCAGATATCTCTATTTAGCAGAATTTTTTTTTGTACTCTGCAGCAGTGCCACACTTTATTGCCTTTCAGGTAACTTCAAAGAGACTTATTATAATTATTTCACAGTCTCATAATTTCAGCACTGAGAAATATCGCTGTAAAAAAATATTTAGATATATATAGAACAATTGCAAATGTCAGCGCGCTCAATACCTGGTGCAGGCAGCAATGGGTGGAATCCTTACCCAATATTTAATTCCAGGGGGGCGATCTCGCCCCCCCAAGAAAATCCAGGTACATAAATTATCAAGTATGCCCCATACTTGATTGCATGTCCCCCACAGGGTGTCGGCCACTGATCAGAAGGACCGACCCCCTGCCAATATCAGTACCATTTTTATTTTACCTTTAAAAAATTTAGAGATTCTAGAACTCACTTCCACCTCAACTCCAGACCACAGCCTCCTGTCAGGCATTCAAAACTGACCTCGAAATTCTCCTCCTTCAAAGACACTTCAACATTTAATTCACACCCTCTCTTTTATCTGAAGAAAGACCTTCCATTATAGAAAATTCGATTCTCCATCACTATGGAAGTGCCTTCCCAGTGTGTTCTTGTGGTTTGAGTGTCTGCCGTTTATTGCAGTATTATCCTTCTACTTGTGTTTGGTACTCTTTTGTAACATGCACGAGCCACTTTTCTCTTGTAACAAATGTTTGCTACCTCTTACATTTTGTTTGCTTTAGATACTTACACAAGGGCCACCATTGCCTCATGTAACGTTTGTTCTTGTGTTATTGCAGTATTATACCTCTGCTTGTACTTGCTTTTGTAACCTGCACACATATCACTTTTTCCTTCTGTAATGTACAGTTTGCGACCTCTTTTTTTTGTTTGCTCACGATTGTCACTTTTGCCTCCTGCAACCTAACGTTTGCTTTTGTAATTTATTCACTTGTACTTTTCTCCTCTTGTATCATTACTGTTCTTATTGTGAAGTGCTCTGACACCAACTGATGAATTCCAAGGTACATAAAAAAATAAGTATGTCCCCAAAGGGGGTCGGCCACTGATCACAAGGATCGACCCCATGCCAATATCGCTGCCATTTTGTAAATTTCAAAAACAAAGTTTTTTTTTTTTACTTTTTGAGGGGTGATCACGCCCTCCAGGGAAAGCCAACATTATTAATTAAAAAATGTGCCCGGGGGGGGCGACCCATCACCACAAAGAACGACCCCCAAAAGACATCCCTGGTGACTAGTGGGGTTTCCTGGCCGTGGATCAGCCAGGAAACCCTTTCAGGAAGGCCTCGTTTGAAAGGTGAGACTCTCCCCTTTCAAACGAGGCCTCCCTGAAAGCTGGGGAGGCCGTCGCCAGCAAGATATCCCCCTCAGAGTCAAGTGCGACCTTACCTGCTGCTGTCCTCGGCTCCCGTGGGGAAATCAGTGACGTCAAAGCGCCTCCCGGCGTGCTGATGTCACATATGGGGGGAGTGAGTGTGGGGGGAGATGCAGAAGGCTTTCCGTGTCTCCCCCAGTAAAAAAACAATAAAAAAACACTGGACATTTAATTACAGCCCTCCCTGATGAAGTCCAATGGACGTGCGCAGCACCAGGGAGGTAGTGCTTGCGTTGGCCATTGGCCGACGCAAGCACCAAAGGGGTTATTGCAGATGTCATTTGACCCTATCTTTATAAGAACTGTGAAAACGTAAAGCCATCTTATTGATGACATAGACAACTCTTGATGCAACATTTGTCCTGGCCAAATATCTACTTTCCACTCTATTAAATGTAAACAAGAGCGCATACAGACATATAACCAAAATAATGTAGTCTGAATTGACATCATTTTACGTTAAATGTTCATAAGGAAACTTCTGTGACACACACCTTGATTCACATAATCTATGTTAGACATTGCATAACTTACATCAGAAATGCCAATCTCTGATAAGATTTAATATATAACGACTACGTAACAGTAAACCATTATGATTCAAATGCTCCTGAAGAGTTTTAAGGCCTCCTATGGAAATGGAGCAGGAAGTAACCAGTTGTCCCGCTGTGGAAATATGCACTATCCATGGAAATGTAAAAGAACAACTACAAGAGCCATCCTCTTAAAAAAAATAAAGGCTAAAATATCTCCCGATCCCTTTCTTGATGGAGAACGTGAGCTTGAAGCTGAAGAAAAAGCTGTTTCCAGAAATTTTACCCATAACCCACAACGTGCTCCCATATATACCCACAAGAAAAAAGGGATTCATGGGCTGAAACCGAAAACATGTTACTGCACATGAGTGGGCAGGGCTCAACTCATGGTGCAACACTGATTGATGCAGTTTCACAGGTTATTGCGTAACACGTCCTAACTTTTAACACAGCAGTCTTACTAATGCCATCTAAAAGGGAATGACACCATCAGAATGGTCAATATCTGACATTTCTTACCATCTCCAAAAACGGACAGTAGAAGTGCCAAACACAGGGATCAGCAGACCCCATCCTGCTATGAAATTGCTTTCATGTTGCACACAAAACCTCTCTGCGTCCAGCACAGAAAGATGGGTATTAAGATGGGAATTTAAGTCAAGGAAGGATCCCCAAGTCCTCTCAGCCAGATACAGAAGAGAAAAAGCAGGAAGAATGCTGGATAAGCTAGCCATCTATAGTGTCCAAGTGGTGGGGAGAGTCAGCTAGCAGCATGATTTGAAGTTCCTTTTTTTCTCCTGTCTTCCAGTACATAATATTTCATTAGTAATAATTTGAAAAATTGATGGATGCATGAAGGGATATTTCTCCCTTAGTCTTGGGGTATGGCCCCTATCCCTGAAGGAGAGGCAGCCAGGATTTCTTCTGCTGGGCTTTGCCTTCCTCTACACAGGTGATCAGAGCACTACGAGTAAATAAACAAATGAACACCATTTAATTTGCAGGAATTTGCTTTTGTCCACTTCCAGGAAGAACAGACATAAACTCTGAATCTGATTGATCAGTTTGATGACCACAAAGACAGACGGGCAACCACGAAACTCAATGAACATTTTCGGTGCAGTGCTCAACATCTCTATGGCAACCAGTTTTGGGAGAAGATGTTCTCCTGCTTTTGCATATGCCAACTCAGTTCTTTTCACAGCACACATGATAGGGAGGTAGGGCAGGAAGCCGCTCTTCACTGCAAGTGGTTTGTAACGTGCCCTTGCTTTTTGGTAATTTCTTTTTGGGCCGTGTTATTCAAGGCAGGTCACACAGTTGTCTGCCAGAACTGATCTGTCCTTCTCTGTCTTTCAAGGTAGTTATTGGTGCCAGGCTGTGAAACTGGATTAGAAAATCATTCCATAGGGAGGTGAGAACTGACAGAAGCAGTTCAGGGGGAGCATGCATGCACTCTCTCATTGCCAAATCCGGTATTTGTGAAGCCCAAACTACTCACTCCTACGGGTCTCAAGGTGCTGGGGGCCGTTGGGAAGATTAAGTGAGGTATTGCCCAGATTCACAGGGTGCTGAGCTGAGCTGCCGCTGGTGCCAGGGTTTTAACCGTGAGCCCTACCACTAACACTAACCATATGGAACAACCTATATCCCTAGGGGTTCCCGATATAGAGAAAGTGACCTCAATGCACAAACCAACCATTACAGGTTTTCAAGCACTTTTATACATGCTACACATATTTGCTAATCAGTTTACCAAAGAATGCCAGAAAGCTCAGGTAAAAAGACCTGAACCATCGTATAATCAGTTCTCATCTGTCATTATTAGTGCCAAGGTCAGGTCATGGGAACATAGTCACCAACTTTAAAAGGACTGTCATTTTGGATGGGCCCCACTCAAGCAACATGGCATAAAGAGGGAGAGCACATGCCAGGAGACTTTATATAGGGGCCTCCTGAGCAATGCACACATCTGGACTGCCAGAATATTCAAATAATCAGGTTGTTGAATGGACATGAGCTAATGAATTTCAACCCTGCTTTAGCCATGAAAACCCAGATTTGGCAGTCATGCAGACTTTAACTCCATTCCGGTATAAAAGCTACACCAGGTCTGGATCTCTCTGCTTAATTTGGAGACTTATGAACAGGATGCTGCAGCATCTCTCCAGGCTGCAGCTCTTCAGACTCCAGCTCTTCATTCTCCAGATCAACTGAGCCCAGCATTTTACCTGCATTCCTGTAGCACTTCATGATCTTCAGTGTTGAGGTGCAAGGGCCCATCAGCTCCAGAGCCTCTGATGTCATCTCCCTCACCAAAACCTGGCTCAACCAAACAGAGGAACTTTCAAGACATCCCTCAACCAATACCAACCACTCCTGAAAAGAACAAAAAAGAACGCACTCGCCGACTACATCCAAGCCAGCTCCAATCACAGCAAAGAACTCTTCAACATCTCTAAAGAGGTCTCCAACCCCTCAACCATTGAAAACATCTTCACCCCCTCCTTGAAACTCTGCGACACCCATGTTGATTTCTTACATGACAAAATTGTCACTATCTACAAAACGTTGTACCCTAACCCATTGCCGGCAACACTCTCAACCTCCTGGATTCCAATTGCGCAAACCAGGACCACATGCTCACCACCTGGGACCAAAACACCACCGCCATCATGAAATCCATCCATTGTGGAGCACCCTCAAAATCCCTGCCCCCAACATATCCTAAACCTCGGGAGCTAGATATTCAGCAAAAAATTCACCGCCATCCTCAGCACTTCCATCACCATTGCCACATTCCCCAAAGAATGAAAACAGACTGAGCTCAAGCCCCTTCTCAGGAAACAAACTGCTGACCCAGGCAACCTCAAGAAGTACCGTCTCATTTCTCTGCTCCCCTTCCCATCATTGAAAACACCATTAACTGTCAACTCAAGGAGCACCTTGAGAACAATAGTCTTCGGGACACCTCTCAATCCAGATTCTGTACCAAACACAGCACCAAAAATGCCCTAATCACTGCCACCGACGATATCAGAACCCTTCTTGACTGGGGAAAACAGCAGCCCTGATCCTCCTCAACTGTATCCCACAGCACCGTCATCAAGAGACTCCACTACATTGGAATCCAAGGAAACGCCCTCAAGTGGATTGTATCCTTCCTCACCAGAAGAACCAGAGAGTTTGCTTCCATCCTTTTACTGCCGAACCCAAGAACATCATCTGTCCCTAAAAGCTAGTCCTTCAGCCCAACTCTGTTTAACACCTAAATGACCCCCTTGGCCAACATCATCAGAACACACAGAATTAACCTCACATACCATGCAAATGACACCCAACTTATCCTCTCGCTGTCGGAAGACCCTACACCACCATGGCCAACTTCCACAGATGCATGACTAGCATCTCAAACTGGATGAAAGACACCTGCTAAAACTCAACACAGACAAACCAGAGTTGCTAATCTTCTGGAATAACTCCTCATTGTGGACCTGCTTCTGGTGGCCCTCCAAACTATGACCCTCATCAACTACGACCGGCCATCGCAGCACCTTGGCATCATTCTGGACAGCAAGCCCACCATTAAAAACCATATCAATGCAGCCTCACCCTGCGCATGCTCTGTATATTCTTCAAATAGCTCCTCATCAAAACAAGAAGAACCGTTATTCAAGCCACAGTCACCAGCTGACCAGACCACGGTGACGCTCTCTATGTAGGAATCACAGTGCACTCAACTGCCCCAGATAAACCCACATCATCCCCCACCTCAGGAAGTGATACCAGCTACCAATTCAGTAGGAAAGTATATTTAAGATGCTGATCCACACTTACAAAGCCCTACACAACCAAGTACCACCATACATCAACCACCCCCGGAGCTTCCGCCAACCTACCAGACTCCTGAGCTCTGCCTCCTTCTCCCTCGCTCACACCCCCTGCATCTACAGAAACAAAATCCATGCAAATGTTACCCAACTCATCCTCTCGCTGTCGGAAGACCCTCCACCACCATGGCCAACTTCCACAGATGCATGACTAGCATCTCAAACTGGATGAAAGACAACTGTTAAGACTCAACACAGACAAAACAGAGTTGCTAATTTTCCGGAATAACTCCTCATTGTGGAACAGCTTTTGGTGGCCCTCCAAACTATGACCCTCATCAACTACAGCCGGCCATGGCAGTACCTTGGCATCATTCTGGACAGCCAGCCCACCATTAAAAACCATATCAATGCAGTTTCCTCCAACTGCTTCCTCACCCTGCGCATGCTCTGTATATTCTTCAAATGGCTCCTCATGAAAACAAGAAGAACCGTTACTCAAGACATAGTCACCAGCTGGCCAGTCTACTGTGACGCTCTCTATGTAGGAATCACAGTGCACTCAAACCCCCAAAACAAACCCACATCGTCCCCCACCTCAGGAAGTGATACCAGCTGCCAATTCAGTGGAAAAGTACATCTAAGATTCTGACCCACACTTACAAAGTCCTACACAACCAAGAGCCACCATACATCAACCACTGCCGAGGCTTCCGCCAACCCACCAGACTCCTGTTGTCTGCCTCCTTCTCCCTCGCTCACACCCCACATCTACAGAAGCAAAATTAAAGGATGCTCCTTCTCATATCACGCAGCAAAGTCCTGGAATGACCTTCCCCATGTCTGCTGGAATTCAGGAAAGGACTCAAAACCTGGCTGTTCAACTGAATTCCCCCCCACCTAAACCTCAGCCACTTGGTTCACAGTGCCGGGACACCCTCTCAGATGATAAGCCATGCTTTACAAGTTCTGGTTGATTGATTGATTGTTATGTTTGTGAGCATCATAATATGAGAATACCTTTGAAACCTTAAAAGCATTGTTTCCACCTTTTGTGATCATGAACATTCAAATGTACACAAATATGAGCTACAATCAAATGTGCACTATCCATGCAGTCCTCTAACCACCTCCACACTACTGATTCACTCCTTCAATTACCCAGGAGGTACCCATGCAGTCCAGTAATTACACTGCCACTCCCTGTGCAGTGCACTCCTGCAGTCACCCAGCCAGTACCATGTACTTATCCAATCACTCTGTCAATGCACTCGCACTTGCAAATTTATCATGCACTCTCTTTGCAGTACTCTAATAATCAAGTTAAATAGGCACTACTCATGCAGTCATTAAATCACCCATGCACTACCCATGCACTGTTTGAATCAATCAACATCTACAGATATACTCATGCAATCACAGACTCGTTAGCATGCAGTTATTTCTCTTTTTTTAACCAGATAAGGTAGTTCTGAAAAGAACTCGTCTTTCTTCTTTTTTTTGGTTTAATAATCTTTTTGTATTTTTTGTAACTATTTTGTATATTTTATTGGTGTTTTTTTCAAAAATCAGAAAAACAAAAGAACTAAGTTTGAACTTTAGCAATTAAATAGTCATTGCAACAACAAACAAACTTAACAGTGGTGATTTCGTGCTGCAGAAACTACAGTATCTATGGATCTCTCGCCTTAGCAAACTACAGTGTTGTACTTTACGCTGAGTTCTTTAAGATTGGCAAATTGTGAACAAATGTCCGGGCCTCGAGATGAGGAGCTTGAGGCTCCTGAAATACTGGGACCAGCTTTCTGGTCATGCAGCTGCATTTGCTCTTGAACACATCTCAGTTGTTCCCTTGCCAATGATTGAGGGTAAATTGTCTGCAGGTGTTCAGTGAAAAACTTCCACATAATGCTTTCCACCTTCTTCAATGGATTGTCGGATTCTTCTTCTTTCGAAGAAATATCCAGCACTGGAGTAGAAGAAGCCATTTCAATGTGAAAAGGAAAACACCAAAGAAATATATTAGAAATCTCAAAAAACAGAGCAGGTGTGTCTCCTGGGATGATGTATGAAGAATGAGAAAAATGTGTGTGGTCCTCCAACTTCTAGAATAAGAAACATTATGAACCAATGAATGATTTCATGTAAAGTAACATGAGAGTCGCTCACCCAGCACGCACCCAGCATGCACCCGAAGCAACTTCGCGAAAGTATATTTAACAGCAATAAAACTTTTTGCAATTAGAAATATATCATTTTTATAATTAGTTTACATAATCTCTTGGTCTAATATACATATTTAACTAGTATACATATAGTTTCCAACATATATTTTTTTCGTGGGAGTCGCACAGCCAATTTGAGCGCATACATTCATTACCTTACGCAGGGCGAGGAACCTCGCTTTAGTCGCATATCAAACGCGCACATGATGTAATCCCATATGTATATAATGTTATGCGGTGCCAGGCACCGCGCAGCCATCGCTAACCGAACGCGGCTCCTTCTCGTCTTTTCCAATATGGCGGCTTGAATTTGCGCACCCACGGTGATAGATACACGAATGGTACGCGACTCCAATATTTTTGAAAAAAAATATACATATATTTTAAAAGACATAGGACATTACATAATTAAATTAAAATATTACATTGACAAATTAGCATTTAAAAAAAAAAACTAGAAATTCTGTGAACAAACCATAGGTTTCAGGCCTGTTACAGTTAGAAATTAGCATTTTAAAAACCTTGGAAATTCACTGAAAAAATCATAGGTTTCAGGCCTGTTATAGTTAGAAATTAGCATTTAAATAAACCTTAGAAATTCACTGAAAAAAACATAGGTTTCAGGGATGTTATAGTTAGAAATTAGCATTTAAAAAACCTTACAAATTCCCTGAAAAAAACCATAGGTTTCGGGGATGTTATAGTTAGTTGGACATTTTACTCCTACAAAACCGTAGAAATTTCGCAGTTATAGTTAGTTCACCTAACTATAACTCGCGCCCTCGCAATGCACTGCTGAGGGCGTCACATATTACATCATTCATAACATGGTCAGTGACATCACTGATGACATCTCAAATGACATCACTGATGACATCACTGATGACATCATCCATGTGATAATCTGATGCACCTCCTCACACCCTAATATAACCTTTGATACACCTATTCCAAAATACAGAATACTATTTTCGAAACCATAGACACACCAATACCACTTAATACATATCTTCACTGGTTCTTAGGACTATCCACACATCTACTCATTCACCTATACAATCACTCATACATGCAGTCACACATCAACACAACACTATCATATACACTTATACCCCACACAGACGCTCACAAACCAGCACTCCTCCAGAGTTACTCACACACCTAGTCAGTCATGCAAAGAATCAATCACACTTCAATTTACTGACCTATATAGTATACCCACAACAGATCATTTATTCAAGCAGAAACAAACATATAATTACTCTCCTATACAATCACTGATAAAAGTACACACTCATCTATACAGCCACTCTCACAATCACTGGCTTTCACAACAAGGGGTATATTATCAAGAACGCCATTAAAATTATCAAAGCTTTAGCGGCATAAAACTGCTGCTAAAGCGGCGCTAATGGGTTGATAATATGCCCTTGAGAATTCCAAAATAAGCCCATGTTGACAGCCGAACAAGGGATTATATCTATATATATATATATATTCCAACAACCTCTCCAGGGAGAGAATGAGTCGCACACACATCGTGGTCAGTTCCAGCTCAATTTTATTACAAAAGCTCAGTTTTCCTAATGCATTTCGACCGTTAACTTCGGTCTTCTTCAGAGGAGGAGCTAGGCAAACATCGTAGGGCAGCAATTGAACTAATAGGGCCATGTCGGTGCTTCATTTAATTGTCCAGCCCTCCAGTGGGCGTTACTTCAAAGTCGAGCATCATGGTACCTGTAGTTACCCCACAGCCATCAATAGTTTCCCTTCATATATATATATATATATATATATTCACAGAAAAAACCATAGGTTATAGACCATATATAGTTAGGAATTAGCATTTACAAAACCTTGAAAATTCACTGAAAAAACCATAGGTTATAGACCATATATAGTTAGGAATTAGCATTTAAAAAACCTTATTTTACTCACACAAAACCATTGAAATTCCATATATAGTTAGTTGCACTAACTATATATCGCGCACCCGTAATCCACTGCTGATGATGTCACATATTACATCATTCATGACATGGTCAGTGACATCACTGATGACATCACTGATGACATCTCAAATGACATCACTGATGACAACATCCAGTGATTATGTGTTTCTGTAAAGTTTAAATATGTTTTACATATTGAAGAATGAGTGGATGTATAAGTGTCTCAATGAAGGTTTTAGTAGGTGCGTGATTGACTGTATGAGTGAGTGATTAAATGCGTCTTACTAAATGCACGGGTTAGTGACTAAACTGTCTGAAAGTGTGCATCAGCATGTCTGTTGTTGTGCAAGCTGCTGCATGTGTTGATCAGTAGCTATATAAGTAGCTATATGGGTTATTGATTGGTTGCACAAGTATTTGTATGGGAGACTGAGTGTGTGTATGACTGGCTGGGAGGTGTGTGACTCTGTGCAGATCAATGTGTACTTGTATCAGTGATTCTATAAGAGAGTAAGTATGTGTTAGTATATGTTTTAAAATGTAAGGTACTCTATGTTTAACTGTGTAGATTAGAAAATGGAACTGTGATTGATTCTTTACAGGACTGACTAGGTGTGTGAGTAACTGAATGGATGAGTGGCAGAGTGTGAGTGTCTGTATAGGTGTATGAGTGCATATGATAGTGTTGTAAAGATGAGTGATTGTATGTATGAATGATTGTATGGGTGAATGAGTGAATGTGTGTGTAGACGTAGGAATCAGTGAGTGGGTATGTAGTAACTAGTATTGGTGTGTCAATGGTTTCAAAAATTATACTCTGTATTTAACACTGGGTGTAACAGAGGTTATATTAAAGTGTGAGGAGATGCATTGTATTGTCACATTAATGATATCATCATTGATGTGACCATTGATGTCAAATGAGATATCATCAGTGATGTCATTTGAGATGTCATCAGTGATGTCATCAGTGATGTCACTGACCATGTCATGAATGATGTAATATGTGACATCATCAGCAGTGGATTACGGGTGCGCGATATATAGTTAGTGCAACTAACTATATATGGAATTTCAATGGTTTTGTGTGAGTAAAATAAGGTTTTTTAAATGCTAATTCCTAACTATATATGGTCTATAACCTATGGTTTTTTCAGTGAATTTTCAAGGTTTTGTAAATGCTAATTCCTAACTATATATGGTCTTTAACCTATGGTTTTTTCTGTGAATTTCATTGGTTTTTTAACAGCTAATATCTGTAGCTGTAAAATGTATTCTTCTTTAAATCCAAAAATATATTTTATATGTTTATGAATAATTTTTTTTTTTAAATATTTTTTTTTCTTCGTTCCCGCTTCGCGAATCGGGAAGCTTCCCGTTAGCTGACCTTGATGCCGCGAAATAGACCGCGAGCCGGTAAACGTTTCTTTACCGCAACTGCCGCGTTAGAAAACAACATCGTGACGCCTCCCGTCCGCATGACGTTTCGCGTTGTCGCGTGATACGTCATATGACGTGCTACGTTAGCGAACTCGTACGCTTACCGAGTCGCAAAGCACAGGTTTCTGGAAGCAAACCGGGAGGCCCTGCAAAGCGCGTAACGTAAACACAGCAGGTCATGTGACTTGGTAATAACACTTTTCATTGGTTCATTTCACTTTCGGTTTCCTAATGATGTAAGACTAGGTCATATGATCTAAAATGAACACTTTTCATTGGTTGAGAACTATTTTTTTTCCCAAATGGTGAAAATCCCTCCTTCTTTCCTCACTCTGACTTTCATCATTGTGAGAGAAAGACCCTTTGTTACCAGTGAGCAATGGCTTCTTTACTAGCTTCAGCTGGTGCTTCCCCACCACCTCCACCACATCCAAGGAAGAGTGGACCACCTGCTAAAGTTATAATTCAGCAAGAAGAGGAAGAAGAGGAACAGGACGACCTAGATAATCTCCCTATTATGGCCAGAAGATCTGTTGTACCGGAAGTAACGGGACCAGAGGGCAGGGAGATGGTGCCAAATATACAAACGAGATTTCGTGAAGTAAAACAAGTCTGCGTACATTGCAGTGGAATCATTTGCTACGCAGAAAGTAGCATCACTCTGATCAACAGAGCTATTAACAATCATGCTCATGTTTGTCCGAAACTCCCCAAACAATAAATTCTTTTTTTTGTTTTCTTCCTCCTGTTGAGCCCTTTACAATGAATCGTTTTCGTTGCCCCCTCCGAAAAAAAAACAAAAAAAATATAAAACTGTTCAGAAAAATTCAAAAAAAGTAAAAAAAATGTTCAGAAAAATAATAAAAAAAATATAAAACAACAAAAACAATTTAAAAAAAAGTTCTTTTCAGAACTACCTCCCCGTTATAAAAAAATTGGTACAATATTTGCAACTGTGCCAACCTCTATTTCTCTTAGTTCGCTTCCCAGTTCGCTCCCCGGTACGCGAACCGGAAGCGAACCAAAAAAATTTTTTTATAAAAAAGAACAGTAAGTATAAGGGAAGGAAACAGACAGTTATGTTAAAAGAAAGACAGCTATAGGGGAGTAAACTAGAGATACTATTACCCGTAATCCACTGCTGATGATGTCACATATTACATCATTCATGACATGCTCAGTGACATCATCAGCAGAGGATTGCGGGTAACAGTATCCCTAGTTTATTCCCTATAGCTGTGTTTCTTTTAACATAACTGTCTGTTTCCTTCCCTTATACTTACTGTTCTTTTTAAAAAAAAATTTTTAGATCTGTCAGAAACAGTGAAAGTAATGAAATATAAAAGACTACGTAGAATATGAGCACTGTATGCAACAACTTTGACACTGACAGAAGCCTCACCTTCTCCATGCCTCCTACACAGTTCTACATGTACATCATAAATGCAAACAGAACAGAATTAATTATACATGTTAAATGGTTTATTTTTGCTGTTCTCAGAATGTATCAAATTTCACTAAAACAGTGACTTGAAGGTATTCATCATATAACAGCGGGGAAAAAAAAACACAATCAAAATGATTGTGTTTAAAAAACCCATACATTACAAATCAGAATTCAGAACTCCTTAAAGTTAACTTACTTTCCATGACGGCCAAGGATGTCCTATGAACAGCTTACACTCTGTTGTGCTGTTATTACTTTCAACCCGCCACTTTCTGAAAGAAAACTTCCATCGTTTTCAAAAACATGTTACATACAATAAATGACTTCTCGCTCTCTACCACACGATTCCACAAGGCCAAATCGTGTCAGAGCCATGTATAACTCTTGGATTTCTTGTAAGCCAATCCCGTCTTTTCGCATTTCCGCAACTTTCAGAATTAAAATGTTGAAGATCATTTACACAATCCTGGACTAGTAATATCTTCCCCTTCTTGCTCAATCATGTTCTACATTTCCTATCACACTGATACTGCTTACTATGAAGCAGACTTACACTACCTTTATGACTAGTACAATTATTTAATTCTCTACATCACTTTTAATCACAAAGCAATGTAAAACAGTAGACAGCATTGCAGACTTACATTCCCTCTACTCCATGTTTTGATTCGCTGCTTCAATTAGCTTATAAAAAGAAATAGTTTTTCTGAACTCATTCAAAGTGCAGTTATTTTTCCATGACGTCCAGTCTTATGGTTAGAAGTTATGTCTCTGTACTACACTTATCCTCAAGGCCAAATAGTGTAGGAGCCATAAGAACTTCTTGAAATTCCTCAGAGCACATCCCGAGATTCTTTCCCTAAAATTTTGGTTTTAAAAACACCAGGTAAGAGTTTTTAAGGTCATATGGCAATTTTTTTTTGAAAATTAAAACAGAATCATTGCAGAATGACCAGCCATTTCTACACTTTAAATAAGCTGTATAATGTCCTGATGTTATTGAAGGACCATCATGATATATAATTGCTACAGTTACAAAAGTCCTTCCTGATATTGACAACTGTGAAGCCACAAAATTTTTAATTAAAGTTGTCAATTTTGTTCCATCAGGCCTACATCGTTGGAACATTAAAATGACATACTGGCCATATGTTCGTATAAATAAAGTGGACATCATTTCAGATTTACATTGGCTACACTCCATGTTGTGATCAGCTGCTTTTACTAGCTTATTAAAAGAGACTGATTTACTGTCTGGCAAAGTTAAATATATAAATCTTTCTGAGTCTACACTAGTAGTAGCTGATACCCTACAGTTCTCGCAGTCATGCTGCCATTGATAAGAAAGCCCAAACAGGTGATCTACATCTACACCTTCATCATGCAATACATCAAGCATATACATTAAAAACTCCTGACAATCTTGCTGACTATTTTGAGAGAATTGTGTTTGGCCTGAACATCTGTCTAACAGATTTCGAATTTCAGACACACTTTCTATGTTTGTTCTATCAGTGCTACATTTCTCTAACACAGAATTTAACAAACTGCAAAATCTTTGATCCGAATTGACCACAATCTGTTCTTTTAAAGTTTCTAGAGAAAAGACAACATTAACCACTACATTAGCATAGCAGTTGACACCAGAACTGTTTTCAAATTGAAAACCAACAACATCTTCAACAGAATCCTTTTTGTTTCTGCTTATAATTTCAGGTTCATCAACTTTTCGTCTTTTTGCTACAACCTCCCCAGTATTGGTCACATTTCTTCGTTTCCGGCCTACCACACGTTTCTCAAACAAAGGATACTGAGGCAAATGTGGCGCATACTCTCTTCTCAACCTATTGTATTCCTTAACACAATCTAGATCCGCACAAATGTTTGTGACATCACACTCAATCAAGTACAATCCCGATAAAGTCCTAACTCGTGACAATGCCACATATGCCATACCCTCCTTGAACACAGAACTGCCAATATTCACCAATGCACAGTCTACACTTAAACCTTGCGATTTATGGATTGTCACCGCATATGCCAAGCAAACAGGAAACTGCTTACGACGAACATATAAGTCTTTTACAAGCAAAAATCTAGCAGAACAACGAGCAATTAGCTGTACTTCCTCAATGCCATCAAATTTAATTTTTAAAAATTCTATTCCATCTCTATTTCTGTATTTCACAAAATCAACAACATTACCCATTGATCCATTTACCAGACCTCTTTCAACATGTAAATTCCTTCTTAAAATTATACGGCAGTTCAAGCACACATTCAGAGTCTTTTCAAAACCCGCAGTTTTAGATATACTCTTCTCTAATGAATCCAATTTTGTTTTCAGATTCTCAGACAAAATAATTGTTGATCCCATATGCTCTACTCTGTCAATAGCTTCCAATTTCACAATCTCTTGCTTTTCTAAATGCAACATTTTGTTGTTGAATTTGGCACATTCTGCAAGAGTTGGCATCAAACATATTCCAGATTTTTTCTCAGTAACTTTCTGAAAAATATTCTCAGGCACAACATCTTCGTCTGGATATAAATTTGTCAGTAATCGTGCATGTAAAGCTTCTTTCCCATGCTCGGTCACTTTTCCAATTCTAACATCTTGTAGAATAGTCTTGTAAACTTCATCCTTTGCCTGACGCATATTTTCATGCAGTTCAGCATAATTGAAGTTTAACCATATATTGACGTTGCCAATACTCCCTAAGCACTTCCTGGTATCTTCATGCGTGAGCATTTTGAACACAGGTTGCCCTTTCACTGGTGTCAGCTGCAGAAGATCTCCAAAAACAATGATGTGTTTGCCACCAAATAACACATCATACTCTGTTTTGAGAACTTCTTGCATTCTCAAATGCACAAAGGCAAGCATAACATTGGAAACCATGCTTACTTCGTCAATGATAAGAAGTTTCATTTTCCTCAAGACTCTTGAAACTTCAAAACAAGCATCTCCAGATAGCTTGTGATATTCTAATTTGTTGTCATGCTCCACTGGCAGCATCAGTAAACGATGTAAAGTAATCCCTTTAATGTTATGTGCTGCCAGTCCAGTTGGAGCGGTGACAACACAAGACAGCGATGACTCTGTCCTTTCCTGCAAATAACATGAAATTGCTTTAATAAGGAAACTTTTTCCAGTTCCCGCTTCTCCACTCACGTACAGTCGGACAGGCTTCAACGACGTACATGAGCACTCTTTCTTATCATGACTTAATCCATGATCAATTTGCATGGTAAGTTCGTCATATATTTTCCTCTGCTCAACGTTGAGTTGTCTTTCCAACTCTTCTAAGTTAACCGCATCCTCCTGAGCATGTGCCATGGCTCTTTCCACTTCATTCATAGCAGTGGCAGCTTCATTTTCGATAAGAGGTCCTCCTAGTGGATCCTGACTCAATGAAGCAGAACTCTGACTGTCCTGAGAACTGTCTCTGGCAATCTCGGCTGCAATCGTTGCTTCCTGCTCAATTTCCACATTCAACATTTCTACATATTTGAGAAAAGCAGGACATTCTATGGTCTCCTTGGCAGCATTGAAAGAGTCTTCGTAACAGAGGAAATCTCCAAGCAGTTCCTCTTCTGCACGCCAAGGCTTAAAAAGTTGCAAAAGTGCTAAATAGAAAAACTCCTTTTTTTCAGGAGATTCGCCACTCAATTTTCGATGGTTTATCAAGTGGCATTTTCTTTGCTTGACCAGACATCCCTCACTTCCTATTACAGCATACACTCCTTTCTCAGTATCTTCTTTGATGTTCCTCTTGAATATGTAATTTTGCAGAACCTCATACAGACAAACATTCTCGAGGTGACTGCTTCGATTTGGATAATATGTATCCAACATGTTGCTCTTCAAAATGTCGGTACTGTTTGGCTCCTTTTCCGCCAAATACTCAATTTCCCGCACAGGTTTCAGAACTCGATTACGCGTTGCAGCAAGACCAACACTCGCCCAAACGATACTCCTGGACTTGGCATAGAGACTTGCTGAAGACAACCGGTCAGAACATTCGTAAGCTCCGATTTCTCGATGCGACAACATCTTCAGACTGAAACTGTACAACTTCTTGCTGAGGCTCTTTTCATGGGAAATGTCCTCCCACATATCCTTCAATTCTGTCTTCTCTTTTTTGGTGATGTAAGATGTCACATACCTAGCCACAGCCATACAGTTATCAGCCACAAACTGTATATCCATGTTAGCATTCCACATGGACAAAATCACCGGGTTGTAGTCGTTGATGTACTTAGACTCTTCGTTCCTCTTCAAATTGTATGTGTTTTTAGGTGATTTCTTCATCACATTATGTCGCAGCGAAGACATCAAACTGTTCACTCTTCCTTTAGAAATCACCGATCGTGGAAAGCCGAAACGACATTTGGTGTAGAACTTGTCTTTGTTCCGGAATTTACGACGACAGTACTTTCCACATCGATGGCTTTGGAAACGTAGAACTTTTTCTCTTAGGCTTTTTTTCTCCTTTGCGTTTGGAACAGCACACGTAGAATACTGTTCTATGAAACTCATCACTGAGTCGTCTGCATCCGTTCCAAATTTAGGTGCATCCTTGATCCACAGCAACATATGTATATGAGGAGCACCTCTTGCTTGGTACTCCTTCCTCCAGAAGAAATCCAACACCTCTCCAAGAGGTGGATTCTTCTTATTCATGATGAAAGACATCATACCTTCAAATCTATGATTGAAGTACCTACATACATTGACTGGATCCAAAGAGCACAGTTCTCCGGGTGTCTTGAATTCGATGTTTTCTACGTTAGCATTTGCCTCTCGTAGAAATTCAAGTAAGTCTTCCCAGCCATACTCAGCACAGCTCAAAGTGAGGAACCATGTGGGAGTTCCTAAGTTCCTCAGCATACATTTTAAATCACCATGACGACGGTACCAGTACTCATTAGTACCACGCTGACACGCCATGAGATTAATCAGGTGAGAATCCAAAATACTGTCTTGGACATTGACTTTATCCATAAAGTCACTTGCCGAGATGTTTTGCATGTGTATACCACTTTTCAAGATGTGGTTCACTGCATATGACAGTCCAGACAGATCGCTTTCAAACAGGAGATGAAACAAATAAGGAATGCATTGTCGAAACCTAGGATCTCCTGCATACAATCGCAAACTCCGGTATTCAGAAGCAGGAATTTGATGAGGTCGCTCATCATATCTTCCTCCCTGACCTGTTGGAAAAAGCTGTGGGAAACACCGAGCTTCCAAACTTTCCTCCCAAACACTAATGGGACTCCCTTTCGCTTGTTTCATTTGAAACAACTCAATAGCATTCCCCATGACTTCCTTGGAATGCAAAGGATGAACACTATAATGTTCATATATTTCTTCACTAGTACAGGGTTCTACTTTCTCAATTTGACCAGCACACAAATCGCTATCCTCTTCCTCACTTACTTCCTCTTCTGCAACATATACATTTTTATAGTATTTATTATATTTTTTCAAATACAATGTTGCCCTTTTGACTTTCCTAACATCTACTAAATCTTGCCATATTTTCTTATTCTTTGTCGGAACCCCATTAACTAAGATAACCAGAGGTTCCTCTTCCACTTTTTCTACTCCAATTGTGTTAATGTTTTTCTTCAAATCTAGAGGCAAATAAACAACTCTTCCCTTTAATCCTCTCTGTAAATCTGATGGAGGCAATTTCCCTGTCTTTGGCTCCATTCTTACAATAGCCTGAAAGGGATGGATACTTTGAATCAAAATAGATTCATAAGTATTTAAATCCTTCAATTCAGAAGGAATTTCAACCAATTCCAGATTATTATGAACTGCTCTAGCAGGCATCTGGTTTTGATTTAATTTGTTACAACAATAAGTACACACACGTTGATCCAATCCCAAATCAAAACAATTTTCTACCATCAAGTATGTTGTAAAATCCTTCCATTCACTATTATTTTCCCTTTCACTTTTTCCATATAAATCCACTAACTTAGTTTGATTCTTATAATAAGTGCGTCGACAACACACACAAGTGAAATTTGGCCTCTCACTTGATTTCACCTCAAACGTCGCAATTTCCCTCTGGAAATTATCTGTACTGGAAACCTGTACACTATCTTCCACATTACTCTCTTCTTCTTGGTCAATTTCAACATTCTCCTCTTTACTTCCAAAGTAACAAAACTCAATTTCTTCACATATATTTTTCACATCTATTTCAGAACCATGCAAAAGAGCAGCGCATAATTGTTTTAGCATAATTGCTGGACTCTTAGCATAATACAACATTCTAACTAATTTCCTCACTTTATTATGATGCACTGCTAGCATCCTGAAATGATGAAAAACACTCTGGCATACTCTCCTGGAAAGACAAGCCAGTGAATGACCATGCAAACCTATCACTTCTCTCACTCTGCAAGGATCTAATTCTTGCAACAACTTCATTTTCTGCTTCAAACTTTTCTTACTAAATGACCGTATAAAATCACAAAGCAAATTGATGGAATCCTGTCGTACACTGCAAATACTACTACACTTCCAGGTGTACACAGGACCCTTAGGACGTCTCCCTAAAACCTCATTACCTAACACCTCTTCTATCTCTGTTCTCACAAGTTTTTCTTTTTCAACTGGACAACCATCTTTCACTTCATAAGCTCGACCACTGGTGTCAACTGCATGCACCAAATCATTATCCTGGAAATAACTCTCCTCATTAAAAAATGCCTCAGAGCTTGAACTATGCATCCATTCTCCAGAAAAAACTTCACAAAAATTACTACGATTAACTATTCTCTTCCATCTACTATTTCTTTTGAAATCATAAATTACCTTGTTTAGCTTCCTAATTCTATTGATTGTCAAAATAAATAACTTACGTTTAATTTCAAAGGCCTGATCAATAACTTTCTCAACTATTTTTTTTCTCTTATAAAAAACCACTTTCTGCTGACCTTTCTTAATATTTTTTAACAAATTCCCAATTATCCTGTTGCGGAACATTCGTTTACGAATATCCCTAAACTGTTGTTTCCTTCTACTTTCATGCATAGAGTTATCTCTTACTCTAGCAGTAACATTTCTCATTGGCCTTTCCTTACCATTTGAATTCGGTCTCCTTTTCTGGAGTGAAACATTTTCTGTAGTAATATTTTTTTTACTAGACATATTTCTTATGACTGTTTTTCGACTCTTACCCGGTGCTTTCTTGGTGACTTGACAAATCTTTTTGTTAGAGGACTGCTGCAATATTCCATGCTCCTGCTGTCTTTGACGTTTTCCAGCCTTTCTTACTCTTTCTTTGCTAGGCATCCTAAAATCTTGAAATAATGTGCAGTTGAATCTGTGGTAAAATATAATAAAAAATGTTATTAACCACTATTACCCAACAGTAAATTAATAACAGTCATCAAAAACTTAACACACTACTTAAGTATATAATATACTGAAGCCTATCTTCAATTTTTCACTGAACAGGACTCATCTCTTTTTAACCTTGGATAAACCTCACCTACTCTGTGTCCCCTGCACATAATTAAATGTAAAGGGGCAGATTTATATTAACTAGCACATCCCCAGGGATGCACCAGTTAACGTGCACCGCTGCTCTGCCACCCACGGTGTGCCGCATTTACAATCAGATAGGACAAAGCTACATCAAAACCCTGCGCCTGCTTGAAGCAGGCATAGATCTTGACGCAGGTAGGCTGAAAGCTAAAGCAACAACTAAGTGTCGTGTGCAGAACTTACAAAAAAGGAAAAATGGCGTTTAAACCAGTAATGAGACCATGCTAACGTAATACAGAGTAAAAATATCCAGGATCTACATCAGTTTGGGGTTCACGAACCTGGCAGGTACAAGGCACTGAGGCTTTCCACCGTGCACGTCTCATCCCAAAACATATGTTGTTTGTGAATGAAACAATTTCCCAGACCAAATGCTTTGGATTGGCTACTTCTAAAAAATTAAACACCCCTACTATCCCGGAGTTAGAGGAATACGATGGTTGGAGTAATTTTACTCGTTGTCTATTAAAGATTTACAGGCCCTACTCCGTAATTCTTCCTTTAACATTTCCAGTATAAATCCAAAAGGTTGACTGCTTTGGCAACGTGCCTTATCCACGGTTTAATAACGCTGCCTTTTGCTTTATATAAGTTTTCAAATTGTATGAAATATATACCAATAGGTCGTTATTAACCTTTAGGTAGTGGTTTTCTTCATCAAGTCTGGTCGCTTCCATACACATACAGATTTTCAAAGATGATCAAGAACTTTATCTGAATGGAGAGGAATGCACTGAGACGCCAGATCATTCACTAATGTGTAGGCACAGACAGTTACACGGTTCATGCAACAAACACCGACCAAATATGGCTTGCGTGTTGCAAGGCACGCCAGTTCCTGCTATCATCCCCACGTTCAAGTTCTTGGAAAATGGTAGTTATTTGATGCTCAATAATGAAGATTGTTCTGGGTTAATTAAAAGTATTCATTTTATCGTAACAGTAAATGAACGGGTTATTTGCTGCAGAAATGTTCTATTTCCTCCCACACATGAACATAGGGAGTTTTCAATCTGGCCACAAATACCAACCTTGGGAGCACATTTCAACAGCATGACAAGAATAAGAGCTCTTTTGTCTCAGAGAGAGGTGGCCTTGAGTTCGGCCCGTGAAACTTTCGTGCTTCACATAGCGAACACCCGTACAGAGGTGCAGACCCTTTTAAATACAGATTCGACTTTGCATTTCAGCAAGATTACCCATTCATTTCCATGCAGCAGGAGGCCCATAGGAATGAAGGTGCAATTTGCGATTAGCAATTACCTCATCGCAAATTACGAATTTTTCCGACGGTGCAGGGGTATCTCAAGAACACCCTGCTGCACCCCTGAAAAAAAAATTTGGGGTCATATGGCGCACATAAATTTTGAAAACATTCCTTTACCTCAAAAACGATTTTCAACTCATAATTTGAAAACACTGCACATGGGGAAATGACTTAAAATGTCCTTAAGACACATAAAAGCATTTTTTGATTGCCTTTGCAGCATGTTTCAGTCACCTTTAACATGCCTATGTAACGGAAACATTCAAAATTTAAATTTGCCATGCACAGGTGGGAGCATATTTACAAGCAATTTGCTCCACAGACAAACTTCTTACATTGAAATGGGAAAGACTCTCAATTACCTTATAAAGAAGCAGACACCATTATGTCCTTCTCATCAATATTAAAACCATTGCTTTTTCTCAAAAACGATTTACAAGTCATAATTTGAAAACACTCCACAGCTCCTATGCACATAAAAGCCCTGTCAGTACTAATACTTCACATTTTCTCCAATTACAATTTCTCAAACAAACAAAATCTATTTGTGAAACACTTGAGACAAAGCAACATTTGAAAAACACAACTTTCTTCATAATTTTCTCCTTAAAGCACACTATTTTCTATCTAAATTAAAGAAATTTTTTCTCACCTTAGCAAGTACTTTGAGTTTCAAAACAGTCTCAGAAACACACCAATTTGTCTTCAGCAGAGCAAAAGGTATGCACTCCAGAGTCTGCAGCTATCAAAAGCACAGAAATGCTGTAATTCCTCACACAGATCTCTCATGTCACCCAATCAAAACTCTTCCCTCACTTTTTTTCAAAGCAAAACCCTTCCCCCCTCTGCCCCCTCTCTGCTTTTTCTGCATAGCAACCACCTCTTGCAAGACCTCTCACACAACAATGTTGCAATTGAACTCTGAACTCTCAGTGCACCTGCATATCCAGAGCATTCTTTCATTTAATGATTTTTTCTTCGCCACTCAAAATACATCTTTCAACGAACTCATCCATGCACACTAACTTTCTGTTTTCAGCAATCAAAATCCACCAATCACTGTTACTGCTTCATTAACACAGAAACTCCTCAGTTTTTTTCATTTTACACTCTCATTTTTTCAACTGCCATTTCATTGCCACACTTCATCTGACTGCAGCAGAACCTTCTCTCGCCATGTTTTCTGTCTGGATTGTTGGACATAGTTACATATATTGGGCTCAAAGGTACGCTGAAAACAGGAATTTACCTAACCTCAATTTACAAGATGTGGAAATTAAGTGGTTTGGCCACAGAGGATTAAAATGTCACCAATTGATACCATTGGTGAAAACCTTTATGCATTTGCCAAAACCTGACCTGTTAATTGTGCACTGTGGAGGTAATGATTTGGGCACTTTGACTGGGGTAGGTCTGGAAATGCTTTTAAAGGACACCTTTGAGCAATTGATGGCACTTTTTCCTCAGACTGCCTTGGTATATTCAAATATATGCCAAAGACAGAAATGGAGGTGGTCGAACCAATTTTGTCCACAAATTGAGAAATCGAGGAAGCATGTAAACAAATCTGTTTCAGCTTACATGAGAGACCATGGAATGGGCTCCCTGTACAACAATAACTTGCGTTACTACATGCAAGATATCTACAGAGGAGATGGAGTTCACTTCTCAGATGAGGGCAACAGAGTTTTCACTCTGAATTTAAGAATGTGCATTGGTACCTACTTATAAGTACCTAAATGTACCATAAACCCAAAAGCTCTTCTCAGAGCTACCCTACATCTGATCACTCACAATTATTATTGTACTCTAACTTTTTTCACTAATTTTCAAGAAAGTACGCTCCCCAGAACGCTTCCCGGTTCGCGAACCGAGCGCACTCCACGCAAAAAAACTAAAAAAACGGTATATATTTTTTTGCCCTGCGAGAACCTTTCAAAGCCTCCACATCAAACCTAGGGGGTCAGGGACGATCTACTATGCCCCCTTATGGTCATTTGCCCCTTCGCTTTGGCCTCCTCTTGTCTCTCGATCCTACCGAGAGACAAGATGGCGGCCGCTACGGACTGTTTGGAATGTTTACAGACGCCGAAAAACCAATCAGCTTCGCAAACCTCCGTAACGCGAAAAGTACGCGAAGCGGAGCGCTGTTACAGATATATATCTTTTTTTGAACGTTAATTTCTCAAAATCCACTGGAGCACATATATTGAGACCTAGCAAAGGCACATCGGGCTACCAGTCCCTACAATTTTGCCAAGTTTCGTGCAAATCCATTCAGCCGTTCGATTATTATTATTATTTTTTTTTTTGCCCCGCGGGGCCCTTTTAAAACCTCCACATCAAACCTAGGGGGTCAGCGAGGATCTACTATTCCCCCTTATGGTCATTTGCCCCTTCGCTTTCGCCTCCTCTTGTCTCTCGATCCTACCGAGAGACAAGATGGCGGCCGCTACGGACTGTTTGGAATGTTGACAGACGCCGGAGAACCAATCAGCTTCGCTTCACAAAGCTCCGTTGCGCGAAAAGTCCGCGAACCAGACCGCTGCCTGGTCCGCGCTTACAGATATATATCTTTTTTTAAACGTTAATTTCTCAAAATCCACTGGAGCACATATATTGAGACCTACAAAAGGCACATCGGGCTACCAGTCCCTACAATTTTGCCAAGTTTCGTGCAAATCCATTCAGCCGTTCGGGCTAAAAGTGAGGCCAACCGCCCTATGGAAATTAACATGGGAAAAACGCGTTTTGGGACCCCCCTTTTTTCTCGGCCCCCCCTTGACGAACCCCCCCCAAATTTTCAAAGGCTGCTCAGAAACAAAATGTGCCATTTTCCTGACAATTTCAGCCAATTCCGTCCACAAACGGCAAAGTTATTAGACATAGAATTTTCAAAAAACCCATAGAGAAAAAATCCTAACTATATATACCTACTGGCGACCGCCAGTAGGTAATATATATATATATATATTCACTGCAAAAAAACATAGATTTTAGGGACGTTATAGTTTGTTGGACATTTTACTCGTACAAAAAAATATAAATGTCCCTGTTATAGTTAGTTCAGCTAACTATAACATGCGCCCCGCAATGCACTGCTGATGACGTCACATATTACGTCATTCATGACGGTACTGATGACATCACTGATGACATCTCAAATGACATCACTGATGATGTCGCCCACATGAAAATCTGATGCACCTCCTCACACTCTAATATAACCTTTGATACACCCACTGTAAAATACAGACTTCCATTTTCAAAACCAACAACACACCAGCACCAGACCCACATAGACACTCAGGCACCCATACAGATACTCAGACAACCAATAACCCATGTAGACACGCATGTAGCTACTCACCAACCCATGCAGCCACTTACACACCAACTGACAGACTGAAAAAGACATTTACACAGTTTACTTACTAACCTATGCATTCAGTACGACAAGTTTAATCACTCACTTATACAGTCAGTCACACACCTACTAAATCATCTTTTCAGACACTCATACACCCACTCATACTTCACATATTTAAACTTTATAAAAAGCATACAGTCACTGGATGATGTCATCAATGATTTCATGAGTGATGTCATTTGAGATGTCATTAGTGATGTGACTGACCATATCATGAATTATATATTTCGTGCATTGTGAGGGAGTGAGTTATAGTTAGCTCAACTTACTATAACGGCTACATTTCTCTGGTTTTGTACAAGTGAAATGTCCAACTAACTATAACTTCCCTGAAACCTGTGTTTTTTCAGTGAATTCCTAAGGTTTTTAAATGTTAATTCCCAACTATAATGTCCCAGTGAATTTCAAAGGTTTTTTAAATGATAATTTTTAACTATAACGTCCCTGAAACCTATCATTTTTTTTGTGAATTTCTAAGGCTTTTAAAATGGTAATGTCTAACTTTGCCTACAGAGCTCGGGCATGTGATGAAAGAGGAAGAAAGGCACGGAAAGAAGCAACAGAACTGCAGAAAAAGGCAATAGTAGTCTGGAGAGATGAAGAAAAGTGCAGGTAGAAACAAGAGATATGCAGAAAGAACTAACAGAGGTGCAGAAAAAGGCCTTGTTGCAAAGTCATCCTGTGCCCGCAGCTTTTAACTGACTGCTACTGGTGGTAACTGACTCTGACTGAGGTCTTTAGTCAGTGCTAAGCTGAAAGATACTTTGAATACAGTGAAAACACCTAAATACAGTAGGGTACACTATGGGTTGAGGTACCCCTGTGAATGGCATGACCTCCCCTGTAAGGCACTGGTACATAATAGAGCAGGGGAATAAAAACTACATCTAACTCAGAGGTGCAGAAAGAGGCAAGAAAAGTGCATAAAGAGGCAGGAAATGTGCAGAAACAGGGAATGGGGTGCAGAAAGATGTAAGAAAAGTGCAGAAAGAACCAACAGAAATGCAAAAAGAGGCAAGAAGGGTGCAGAAAATGGTAGGAGGGGTGCACACAGATATGAGAGAGGACCAGAAAGAGGGAGGAGGGGTGCAAAAAGAAGGATGAGAACTGCATAAAGAGGCAAGAGAAATTCTGAAAGAAGCAACAGATGTGTGGAAAGAAGCAAGAGAATTGCAGAAAGAAGCAAGAGAGGTGCTGAAAGAGGTATTAGGGGTACAGAAAGAGCCAAGAGAAGTGCAGAAAGAAGTAAAAGAGGTACAGAAAGACGCAAGAGTGGTGCTTGAAAGAGGGAAGAGAGGTGTACAAAGAGGCTAGAGGGTTGTACAAAGAGGGAAGACAGGTTCAGAAAGAGGCAAAAGGGGTGCAAAACAAGCAAGAGAAGTGCATAAAGAGGCAAGAAAAATGCTAAAAGAGCAACAGAGGTTTAGAAAAAAGCCAGAGCTTTGCAGAAACAGGCAACAGATGTGCTGAGAGAGGCAACAGAGGTGCAGAAGGAGTCACGAGGGGTGCAGAAAGAAGGAAGAGGGGGCAGAGGTAAAAGATGAGGCAAGAATGGACGAGAGGTATAGAAAGAGGCCAGACAGTTGTACAAAGATGGAAGACGGTGTAGAAAGAGGAAAGAAGGGTACGGAAAGAGGTAAGTGAACTTCAGAAATAGGCAAGAGAATTGCTGAAAGAAGCAACAGAAGTGTAGAAAAAAGCAAGTAAAGTACAGAAATAGGCAACTGAGATGGAGAAACGAGCAAGAAAGGAACAGAAAGAGGGAATACGATTGCAGAAAGAGACAGCAGGGGTGCATACAGAAGCAAGACAGGTACAGAAAGAAGCATGGAAAGTGCAGAAAGAGGCAAGAGAAGTGTAGGAAGAAGCAACAGAGGTGCAGAAGGAGGATAGAGATCTCCAGAAAGAGGCAAGAGAGTTGCAGAAACAGGGAAAAGAGGTACAGGAAGAGGGAACAGAGGTGCAGACAGATACAAGAGAGGTGGGGAATTAGGTAAAAGGGGTGCAAAATGAGGCATGATTGGTGCACAAAGTTGCAAAATATGTGCATAAAGAAGCAAGGGCAGTGCATAAAGTACCAACAAAGGTATAATAGGAGGCAAGAGAGGTACAGAAATAAGTAGGAGAGGAGCACAAAGAAGCAAGACAAGTACCGAAAGAGGCAGGAGGGGTGCAGAAAGAAGGAAGTAAAGTACAGAAAGAACCAACAGAGGTGCTGAAAGAGGCGTGAAGGGTGCAGAAAGAGCAAGAGAAGTACAGAAAGAAGCAACAGAGCTACAAAAAGAGGTAGGAGAGGTGCAGAAAAGGTAGGAAAGGTGCACAAAGGGAACACAGCTGCATAAAGAGGCTAGTGAGGCAAAAGGGGTGCATAAAGAGGGAACAGGTGTGCAGAGAGGGACAAGAGAGGTACAGAAAGAGGGAAGAGGGGTACAGAAAGAAGAGAGTGATGTTTAGAAAGAGGGAAGAGTAGTGCCAAAAGAGGCATAGAAATGCAGAAAGAGGCAAGTGAGGGGCAGTAGGAGGTAAGAACACTACAGAAAGATGCAAGAGTTGCAGAAACAGACAAAAGGGGTGCATAAAGAACCAACAGAGGTGCAAAGTGAGGTTCAGAAAGAAGACAGTGAGGTGCAGGAAGAGGAAGAAACTTGCAGAAAGATGGAAGAGAAATGCAGAAAGAGGCAAGACAGGTACAGAAAGAAGAGAGGTTTATGCACTATTATTACCAATGTAACATCCATATTTAGCAATAAGTAACATATGACCATTCCAGCTTTGCAATGGGCCTTCCACCACGCTGTAACATGAAAGCTGCATTTTTGGGAACATTTGAGCCATTTGAGCTAGAAACAAGTCTTTTTTTGTTTGAATCTGCAGATTATGCAGCAGATGGAATATTTGGCAAATGCGGAAAATGTTTAATTATGTGACAATTGGTGCAACCGACAAAATGTCTAAATCAAAAATGCATCTGTAGGTTGTAGAGTTGTAATGTTACGTAACCAATTAGTGTGCGAATAGAGCTGTTTGGCCAAAAAATTATGTATGGTCTCAAAATCCACTCTGGTGTTGAAGTAAAGAGATGAATGCATGAGGGAAAGAGAAATTGAACTGACACGAGACTTCCATTTGACAATAAAGCACTGCCAACAAGCAACAAGGCCCTTTCCATGCCTGAGTAGCCTAAACCTGAAATACCATTAACAAGATGCTTTGGAACAGTAACTATAGTGTGTATGCTTCAGAGCAGCATGACAAAAAGCAAACATGTTCTCTCAGTACAAGTGCATTTTATTTCTATTTCCCTTTGCTTCGATTGGATATTAGCGTGACTAGGGTATGGCATAATTTTGTGAAAGTTAAGAAAACTGGCCCAAACCCACCGGCTTTGAAGCAAAACAACAACTAATTACAAAGCAGTGAGCTTCTTACACTCCGTACCTGTTGCAGTATGTATAGCTACTTACCTGGCTTCTTCCTCAGACTTTCCATAGACTTTGCAACAAAATCAAATGGGATTTGAAATTTGCTTAAAGTTCTATGTTAAAATAAAAAAAATAAAAAAATGCTGAAGCCATGATTAGGGCAAATTTTGGGATTCCTAACTGTATGCTAAATGGTACATTTGAACTTTTTCTGTGTGTGAAATTTTCATCTGTTGATTAGCTGTGACTGGGGCAGTGAGGCAGGAAGGTTACAGCAGAGAACCCTTTCAGCAGGTAGGTTCCTCCTGGCTGCTCTGCTGAATAAGGACGTGCCCAATGAAGAGAGAGCCGGCATAGCCGGAAGTAAATCAAAACCACTCATAGTAATTGTGTGTGCACTTGTGTGGGCTTCCATGTTTGGGAAATAATTTGTGTATGTATGGGGGTGTGCACGCACGTTTGTGGGTGTGTGTGTGTGAATGTGTGCTTAGGTGTCTACAGAAAGGTTGTGTGTGTGTGGTTTGCTTAGGTGTCTCTGTGAGGAGTCGTGTGTGTTTGGAGGTGTATAGGAAGTGTGTCTGTGTGTGTTTGAATGCGTATATGTAGATAGGGAGATTGTGTTTGTGTGTTTATATAGGGAGCTTGTCTATGTGTGCCTGAGTTTGCATATAGCGAAGCAATGTCTGTAAGCGTGTTTGTAAGTGTGGAAGGCTATTTGCGTGTATATGTGCGAGGGTTGTTTGTACGGGACATTTTTGTTAGAAAGGTTGTGTGTACGTGCTGTAGACAGTATGTTTGATCTTAATATAGCCCATTCCGATGGTTCTCAAGGGTTTTTCTATATTCTCACGAACTAGTGACATGGTGCCAGGCCTGAGAATGCTGCAAATTAATGAATACTGCAAAGTAGTAAGGGGAGCGTGGGAGCTTTTGCCCCTCTGGTGGGTAGTAAAAGAAAGCCATAATTGGGGTGCAAGGGGCTGCTGACACCTCTGGGCTTCGGTACTACTACTCCTGCTGCACTTTTGAATGCTAAGCCCTTAAACTGATATCATCATATAAGTAAAAATTAAACCCTAGTGTCACTGTGTCCATTGAACGCTCTGTACGTGTAGTGACCTTTCCCTAGTGAAAAGGTAAAATAAACTGAGCTACTTTATCGAGAACGGAACACAATTAATTAAAACAAAATTAGCAGGTTGTGTATTGATAAAGCATTTTTTCTTTCAGCTCAATAGAATGAGAATGCGTGTTACGTTGTCACAGTTTTGTTTTTTTTGCAGTTTTATATAGCGCAAACTTGACCTGAAGGTATGTGAGCACTTTGCATGAGCACCAGTTACATCAATGACACATTCTTTTTTTTGGTATGCACAGGGAGGTTAAGTGATTTGCCCAGAATCACAGTTCATATTCAGCAGGGCTACTCGACCCCCTCCCACCACCCCAGCCCTGCTAGAAGATATATATTGGCCTCCCAGGATGGCTAACACGTTGCAGTATAATTGCAGTACGCAGTGTGATAGCAGGAGTGTACCAAGTAAACGTTTTGCCTTGAAACCTGTTTTATTAACTGGACCAAAGTGTCTCTTGTGAAGAATCTACAGAGACCTTGGGGGAGGAGGGGCGGCTGGAACCTCTGTGTATTCAACACTCCCCCTGAACTCAGCGTGATGTGCCATGGCGGGTGATTTATAATTAGTCACTCTGTCCATTTTAGGAATCAATCATTATTATTAAATGAAGACAAAGGCATCATACACAGCTTCCTGCCTACATCCGTGGGCCGACAGAACGATCATAAACTAAACTACAGAGCGTTGTAAGCCAACAACCCGGGTGCTGGACGTGTAATGTGCAGCACTGGTGCTTCGGCAAATTGCATCTTCCAGATTTTGAAGAAAAAGATGAAAACAACAAATAGATACATAACAAGTGATCAATAATATCAAAGACAAATCCCACCATAACCCTTCAGTCCTACCCCCACCCTCTCTGCACCAGCATTTGCCACATTATAAACATTCAATCTTCAATATTAGTTGTTCGGAAAGCTAAAAGATTAAGTTGCCGATGACTGGGCAGCGGATACCCTTTCCATTGGTAATAAATTAAAGATCTGCAAATACTTCGGACAAGTGACTTCCCTCGTATCGCGAGTCAACAGCTGCAAGAAGGGTGCCCCTAGTTTAGCATAATCTTTCCCCTGCCCTCCACCCCAAAAGACATGCGTTCCATAGCCAAGAGGTACCATAGTCGGTGTATCCAGGACAACAAATTGGGCTCGGACGTCATTCTCCATTGCATTGGTATGACCTGTCTAGCTACCTGCAGCACTAAGGCTATTTGCCTGTCCTGTATGAATTTTAATGGGAAGATCTTGGAGTGAGAAAGGCCAAGGAGGGTGTATTCTGGTACTCTGGCAAAGAGATGTCAAACACTGCATCAATGTTGTCAAGTACCTCTGACCAGTATTGTTGTAGTTTCTGACAATGCCATAGCAAGTGTTCTAAAGTACCCGACATGCCACATCCCCTCCAGCAAAGGTCTGTCTTACTTTTATCCCAACTATGAATGTGGACGGTAGGAGAAAATGAGTGATGTCATTTGAGATGTCATTAGTGATGTGACTGACCATATCATGAATTATATATTTCGTGCATTGTGAGGGAGTGAGTTATAGTTAGCTCAACTTACTATAACGGCTACATTTCTCTGGTTTTGTACAAGTGAAATGTCCAACTAACTATAACTTCCCTGAAACCTGTGTTTTTTCAGTGAATTCCTAAGGTTTTTAAATGCTAATTCCCAACTATAATGTCCCAGTGAATTTCAAAGGTTTTTTAAATGATAATTTTTAACTATAACGTCCCTGAAACCTATCATTTTTTTAGTGAATTTCTAAGGCTTTTAAAATGGTAATGTCTAACTTTGCCTACAGAGCTCGGGCATGTGATGAAAGAGGAAGAAAGGCACGGAAAGAAGCAACAGAACTGCAGAAAAAGGCAATAGTAGTCTAGAGAGATGAAGAAAAGTGCAGGTAGAAACAAGAGATATGCAGAAAGAACTAACAGAGGTGCAGAAAAAGGCCTTGTTGCAAAGTCATCCTGTGCCCGCAGCTTTTAACTGACTGCTACTGGTGGTAACTGACTCTGACTGAGGTCTTTAGTCAGTGCTATGCTGAAAGATACTTTGAATACAGTGAAAACACCTAAATACAGTAGGGTACACCATGGGTTGAGGTACCCCTGTGAATGGCATGACCTCCCCTGTAAGGCACTGGTACATAATAGAGCAGGGGAATAAAAACTACATCTAACTCAGAGGTGCAGAAAGAGGCAAGAAAAGTGCATAAAGAGGCAGGAAATGTGCAGAAACAGGGAATGGGGTGCAGAAAGATGTAAGAAAAGTGCAGAAAGAACCAACAGAAATGCAAAAAGAGGCAAGAAGGGTGCAGAAAATGGTAGGAGGGGTGCACACAGATATGAGAGAGGACCAGAAAGAGGGAGGAGGGGTGCAAAAAGAAGGATGAGAACTGCATAAAGAGGCAAGAGAAATTCTGAAAGAAGCAACAGATGTGTGGAAAGAAGCAAGAGAATTGCAGAAAGAAGCAAGAGAGGTGCTGAAAGAGGTATTAGGGGTACAGAAAGAGCCAAGAGAAGTGCAGAAAGAAGTAAAAGAGGTACAAAAAGAGGCAAGAGTGGTGCTTGAAAGAGGGAAGAGAGGTGTACAAAGAGGCTAGAGGGTTGTACAAAGAGGGAAGACAGGTTCAGAAAGAGGCAAAAGGGGTGCAAAACAAGCAAGAGAAGTGCATAAAGAGGCAAGAAAAATGCTAAAAGAGCAACAGAGGTTTAGAAAAAAGCCAGAGCTTTGCAGAAACAGGCAACAGATGTGCTGAGAGAGGCAACAGAGGTGCAGAAGGAGTCACGAGGGGTGCAGAAAGAAGGAAGAGGGGGCAGAGGTAAAAGATGAGGCAAGAATGGACGAGAGGTATAGAAAGAGGCCAGACAGTTGTACAAAGATGGAAGACGGTGTAGAAAGAGGAAAGAAGGGTACGGAAAGAGGTAAGTGAACTTCAGAAATAGGCAAGAGAATTGCTGAAAGAAGCAACAGAAGTGTAGAAAAAAGCAAGTAAAGTACAGAAATAGGCAACTGAGATGGAGAAACGAGCAAGAAAGGTACAGAAAGAGGGAATACGATTGCAGAAAGAGACAGCAGGGGTGCATACAGAAGCAAGACAGGTACAGAAAGAAGCATGGAAAGTGCAGAAAGAGGCAAGAGAAGTGTAGGAAGAAGCAACAGAGGTGCAGAAGGAGGATAGAGATCTCCAGAAAGAGGCAAGAGAGTTGCAGAAACAGGGAAAAGAGGTACAGGAAGAGGGAACAGAGGTGCAGACAGATACAAGAGAGGTGGGGAATTAGGTAAAAGGGGTGCAAAATGAGGCATGATTGGTGCACAAAGTTGCAAAATATGTGCATAAAGAAGCAAGGGCAGTGCATAAAGTACCAACAAAGGTGTAATAGGAGGCAAGAGAGGTACAGAAATAAGTAGGAGAGGAGCACAAAGAAGCAAGACAAGTACCAAAAGAGGCAGGAGGGGTGCAGAAAGAAGGAAGTAAAGTACAGAAAGAACCAACAGAGGTGCTGAAAGAGGCGTGAAGGGTGCAGAAAGAGCAAGAGAAGTACAGAAAGAAGCAACAGAGCTACAAAAAGAGGTAGGAGAGGTGCAGAAAAGGTAGGAAAGGTGCACAAAGGGAACACAGCTGCATAAAGAGGCTAGTGAGGCAAAAGGGGTGCATAAAGAGGGAACAGGTGTGCAGAGAGGGACAAGAGAGGTACAGAAAGAGGGAAGAGGGGTACAGAAAGAAGAGAGTGATGTTTAGAAAGAGGGAAGAGTAGTGCCAAAAGAGGCATAGAAATGCAGAAAGAGGCAAGTGAGGGGCAGTAGGAGGTAAGAACACTACAGAAAGATGCAAGAGTTGCAGAAACAGACAAAAGGGGTGCATAAAGAACCAACAGAGGTGCAAAGTGAGGTTCAGAAAGAAGACAGTGAGGTGCAGGAAGAGGAAGAAACTTGCAGAAAGATGGAAGAGAAATGCAGAAAGAGGCAAGACAGGTACAGAAAGAAGAGAGGTTTGTGCACTATTATTACCAATGTAACATCCATATTTAGCAATAAGTAACATATGACCATTCCAGCTTTGCAATGGGCCTTCCACCACGCTGTAACATGAAAGCTGCATTTTTGGGAACATTTGAGCCATTTGAGCTAGAAACAAGTCTTTTTTTGTTTGAATCTGCAGATTATGCAGCAGATGGAATATTTGGCAAATGCGGAAAATGTTTAATTATGTGACAATTGGTGCAACCGACAAAATGTCTAAATCAAAAATGCATCTGTAGGTTGTAGAGTTGTAATGTTACGTAACCAATTAGTGTGCGAATAGAGCTGTTTGGCCAAAAAATTATGTATGGTCTCAAAATCCACTCTGGTGTTGAAGTAAAGAGATGAATGCATGAGGGAAAGAGAAATTGAACTGACACGAGACTTCCATTTGACAATAAAGCACTGCCAACAACCAACAAGGCCCTTTCCATGCCTGAGTAGCCTAAACCTGAAATACCATTAACAAGATGCTTTGGAACAGTAACTATAGTGTGTATGCTTCAGAGCAGCATGACAAAAAGCAAACATGTTCTCTCAGTACAAGTGCATTTTATTTCTATTTCCCTTTGCTTCGATTGGATATTAGCGTGACTAGGGTATGGCATAATTTTGTGAAAGTTAAGAAAACTGGCTCAAACCCACTGGCTTTGAAGCAAAACAACAACTAATTACAAAGCAGTGAGCTTCTTACACTCCGTACCTGTTGCAGTATGTATAGCTACTTACCTGGCTTCTTCCTCAGACTTTCCATAGACTTTGCAACAAAATCAAATGGGATTTGAAATTTGCTTAAAGTTCTATGTTAAAATAAAAAAAATACAAAAATGCTGAAGCCATGATTAGGGCAAATTTTGGGATTCCTAACTGTATGCTAAATGGTACATTTGAACTTTTTCTGTGTGTGAAATTTTCATCTGTTGATTAGCTGTGACTGGGGCAGTGAGGCAGGAAGGTTACAGCAGAGAACCCTTTCAGCAGGTAGGTTCCTCCTGGCTGCTCTGCTGAATAAGGACGTGCTCAATGAAGAGAGAGCCGGCATAGCCGGAAGTAAATCAAAACCACTCATAGTAATTGTGTGTGCACTTGTGTGGGCTTCCATGTTTGGGAAATAATTTGTGTATGTATGGGGGTGTGCACGCACGTTTGTGGGTGTGTGTGTGTGAATGTGTGCTTAGGTGTCTACAGAAAGGTTGTGTGTGTGTGGTTTGCTTAGGTGTCTCTGTGAGGAGTCGTGTGTGTTTGGAGGTGTATAGGAAGTTTGTCTGTGTGTGTTTGAATGCGTATATGTAGATAGGGAGATTGTGTTTGTGTGTTTATATAGGGAGCTTGTCTATGTGTGCCTGAGTTTGCATATAGCGAAGCAATGTCTGTAAGCGTGTTTGTAAGTGTGGAAGGCTATTTGCGTGTATATGTGCGAGGGTTGTTTGTACGGGACATTTTTGTTAGAAAGGTTGTGTGTACGTGCTGTAGACAGTATGTTTGATCTTAATATAGCCCATTCCGATGGTTCTCAAGGGTTTTTCTATATTCTCACGAACTAGTGACATGGTGCCAGGCCTGAGAATGCTGCAAATTAATGAATACTGCAAAGTAGTAAGGGGAGCGTGGGAGCTTTTGCCCCTCTGGTGGGTAGTAAAAGAAAGCCATAATTGGGGTGCAAGGGGCTGCTGACACCTCTGGGCTTCGGTACTACTACTCCTGCTGCACTTTTGAATGCTAAGCCCTTAAACTGATATCATCATATAAGTAAAAATTAAACCCTAGTGTCACTGTGTCCATTGAACGCTCTGTACGTGTAGTGACCTTTCCCTAGTGAAAAGGTAAAATAAACTGAGCTACTTTATCGAGAACGGAACACAATTAATTAAAACAAAATTAGCAGGTCGTGTATTGATAAAGCATTTTTTCTTTCAGCTCAATAGAATGAGAATGCGTGTTACGTTGTCACAGTTTTTTTTTTTTGCAGTTTTATATAGCGCAAACTTGACCTGAAGGTATTGGAGCACTTTGCATGAGCACCAGTTACATCAATGACACATTCTTTTTTTTGGTATGCACAGGGAGGTTAAGTGATTTGCCCAGAATCACAGTTCATATTCAGCAGGGCTACTCGACCCCCTCCCACCACCCCAGCCCTGCTAGAAGAGATATATTGGCCTCCCAGGATGGCTAACACGTTGCAGTATAATTGCAGTACGCAGTGTGATAGCAGGAGTGTACCAAGTAAACGTTTTGCCTTGAAACCTGTTTTATTAACTGGACCAAAGTGTCTCTTGTGAAGAATCTACAGAGACCTTGGGGGAGGAGGGGCGGCTGGAACCTCTGTGTATTCAACACTCCCCCTGAACTCAGCGTGATGTGCCATGGCGGGTGATTTATAATTAGTCACTCTGTCCATTTTAGGAATCAATCATTATTATTAAATGAAGACAAAGGCATCATACACAGCTTCCTGCCTACATCTGTGGGCCGACAGAGCGATCATAAACTAAACTACGGAGCGTTGTAAGCCAACAACCCGGGTGCTGGACGTGTAATGTGCATATTTACAACAAGGGGTGGTGATGGACAGAGTCTCTGAATTAAGCAGAATACTCTCACCCAGTCAAGAGATCAGGGCTAAATCCAACACCGTTTTTTAGCTCATTGCACCATCCCAGTTTCAGAACCTGGCTGTATGCAAATTAGTCTGTCCCTGGCCCAGTGCATCATGGGAACAGGGCAGACCAGACTACAAAAGCCAATTCTTACACTGGGAAGGAAACAAGCTTCCGGGGTCCGGTTTCTGGCATTTCAGCCGTCTTCGGCCCGGCTTGCTTGAATCCTGATGGTGCAATGAGCAAGGGACTCACATCTGAGTATACCCTTCCACGCTTAGGGTGGACAAAAATATTTACAACAAGGGGTGGTGATGGACAGAGTCTCTGAATTAAGCAGAATACTCTCACCCAGTCAAGAGATCAGGGCTAAATCCAACACCGTTTTTAGCTCATTGCACCATCCCAGTTTCAGAACCTGGCTGTATGCAAATTAGTCTGTCCCTGGCCCAGTGCATCATGGGAACAGGGCAGACCAGACTACAAAAGCCAATTCTTACACTGGGAAGGAAACAAGCTTCCGGGGACCGGTTTCTGGCATTTCAGCCGTCTTCGGCCCGGCTTGCTTGAATCCTGATGGTGCAATGAGCAAGGGACGTGTAATGTGCAGCACTGGTGCTTCGGCAAATTGCATCTTCCAGATTTTGAAGAAAAAGATGAAAACAACAAATAGATACATAACAAGTGATCAATAATATCAAAGACAAATCCCACCATAACCCTTCAGTCCTACCCCCACCCTCTCTGCACCAGCATTTGCCACATTATAAACATTCAATCTTCAATATTAGTTGTTCGGAAAGCTAAAAGATTAAGTTGCCGATGACTGGGCAGGGGATACCCTTTCCATTGGTAATAAATTAAAGATCTGCAAATACTTCGGACAAGTGACTTCCCTCGTATCGCGAGTCAACTGCTGCAAGAAGGGTGCCCCTAGTTTAGCATAATCTTTCCCCTGCCCTCCACCCCAAAAGACATGCGTTCCATAGCCAAGAGGTACCATAGTCGGTGTATCCAGGACAACAAATTGGGCTCGGACGTCATTCTCCATTCCATTGGTATGACCTGTCTAGCTACCTGCAGCAGTAAGGCTATTTGCCTGTCCTGTATGAATTTTAATGGGAAGATCTTGGAGTGAGAAAGGCCAAGGAGGGTGTATTCTGGTACTCTGGCAAAGAGATGTCAAACACTGCATCAATGTTGTCAAGTACCTCTGACCAGTATTGTTGTAGGTTCTGACAATGCCATAGCAAGTGTTCTAAAGTACCCGACATGCCACATCCCCTCCAGCAAAGGTCTGTCTTACTTTTATCCCAACTATGAATGTGGACGGTAGGAGAAAAGCTTAAAGGAGGATTCTGCCCCCGCTGTGTTATGCGCTGTATGGCGGGTGCAATATAGGATGTTTTCCCATGCCTTAAAAGATAGGGGCATACCTATTTCTATTTCCCAACGCACCTGTGCCTTTGTGTGCTGTGCACTGAGGCCTGCTGTTCTCATAGTATACAATTCAGATATGAGGCAACGGTTAACTTGTTTGCTGACCAACCATTTTTCATACATGTTAAGAGATCTGGACATTTGAGCATAATTGTAGGGCATCATGATCCAGTGACATAGTTGATGGTAGGGGTACTCATCAGTGAGTAGAAGGCAATAGTCTTATCGGAGTTGCGCAAAGAGGTCAGCCCCTCTGCGTCAAAGAGGGATCCCACTCTTTTACAGTCCTGACCTGGAGGGAAATCAGGGTTATCTACAACAGGCGTAATCGGTGAGTAAATGGAAGTCCAGCCTTTTTTAAGCGCCACCCTATCCCAGATCCTGAGTGTTGGCGACGTGACTGGCGAAGAGTAAAGATCCCAATCCCTAAGCATGTGGGATAACCATAATTCCCTTCACATATTGACACCAGTGACAAACTGGTCCATAAAGTTCCAGTGTTTGCTGGACAGTGGCCTGTCCCACTCCACTAAGTATCTGAGGCATGTGGCTTGATAGTAACCCCCAATTAAAGGTAAGCCCACTCCCCCTTGCAATTTTGGGCATGCAATCTGGACAAGCGATAGACGCAGTTTCTTCCCACTCCACACAAACTTGTTAATGAAAAACTGCAATTGCTTGATCGCCTGGGGCGGCGGAGATATGGGATTTATTTGAAAAGTATAGAGAATGCGCGGAAGAATTGTCATTTTCACAGCCGCGATCCTTCCCAACCACGCAAGACGCAAGCACGACCAGGCATCCAGCAACTTGGCCATCTGTTCCAATAGCGTCCTATAGTTGAGCGTAGCTGTTCGCGCAATGGTCGGCGCTAATCTGATGCCAAGGTACAGTACGTGTTGCTGCTTACACTGAAACGGGAATTGATGCTGTAGTGCAAGCACCTCTTTGGAAGGAATCCCCAGATTTAGGATAACGGATTTACCCAAGTAAACCTTGAATCCTGATAGATCCCCAAAGGAGGATAGTTCCGCCAGCAGGGCTGTCAGGGAGAGTATCACATCATCCCCGTAAAGGCTTATTTTATGAGTGTCAGCTCTGAATTTTCCACCTACAAATCGATTATCAGCTTTAATGCACTGAGCTTGGGGGTCTATATATAAATTGCGAAATAAAGCGAGGATAGGGGGCACCCTTGACATGTACCTCGAGAGAGATTGGGAAGGAGTGGGATCTGTTGCCATTGACCCACACGAAGGCCATGGGAGCATAATAAATGCACCAAATCCAGTTGATAACATTTTCCCCGAACCCAAAGAGCGCAGGGTCTCGAAGAGATAGGCCCTCCCCACCCTGTCAAATGCCTTCTATGCATCTATTGCTAACAGGCATGCCTTCCTCTTCGACTGCTGCATTCTATTAATGTGGTGGAAGAGCCGCTTGGTGTTGTCTCTTCCCTGCCTGGTTGGGATTAAACCGGAAGGATCGGGTCTATTAGGTCAGGCATAAGGGGATTAAGGCTACAGCTAAAATGGCAGCAAATATCTTTGCATAAATATTGAGAAGGGAGTTGTGTCTATAAGAACCATTCCATTGCGTCCTTTCCAGGCTTCAGAATGACAGAAATCACCCGTCTCTAAAAATAAATTAAACTATTTGGTTAAAAAGGGAGCCAGCTCCGTACAAAAGATCTTGTAAAAGGAAGCCGAAAATCCATCTGGACCACGTGACTTGGCAACCTTCAGTCTGTAGATTGCCGTGATCACCTCCTCTATTCTAATCGCCATATCAAGCCCCTCCACCAAAGACTTCAAGAGATGTGTGATTCCGCAGATGCTCATATATGTACTAGGGTCCTTCCCGGGCTATAAAGCACTATAAAATGAGTGGAAGGTGTTCACAATTTGTGTGTGTGTTTGGATGTGTATAGACAGTTTGAGTGTGTATTTTTGAATGCGTGTGTGTAGATAGGGAGATTGCGTTTGTGTGTTTATATAGAGAGCTTGTGTATGTGTACCTGAGTATGGATATAGCGAGGTATTGTGTGTAAGCGTGCTTGTATGTGTGGAAGGCTCTTTTCATGCATATGGCGAGGGTTGTTTGTACGGGACATTTGTGTGAGAAGCTTTGTGTGTACGTGTTGGAGACAGTATGTTTGATCTTAATATAGTCCATTCTGAGGGTTCTCAAGGGTTGCCAACACACCAACATGCCACTGCTATAAATTTCAGCTCCCGGGCAGGCGCGCTCGTGGAGGAAGATATTGGGGGCAGCACTTAAAGCCTCAATTTTTTGCGAACTATCACATTTTGAATTCGAAGCAGACAGTGTATATTTTATTAATGTGTGTTTTTTTAACTGTACGGGGGCACTCCGGAGACTCTCCGGTCCACCGCAATCACATTAGGTGATTGTTTGATTGGAGAGAGTAGTCTTTTCTCTGTAGTAACTGAGCGGGCGGTTGGCGGTCTAGTTGCCAACAAGCCACTGCGATAAATTTCAGCTCGGACGTGCGCAGCAGGAATGCCACCGGCATGCCAAAGGCAAGCCCGTCTGCGCCCGTCCGTGCCAGAATGCCGCCAGCTGCCAGGGAATGTTGCCAGTCCCACAGCAGGATCTCTTGGAGAGACGAATTACTAACACACGAGAGACTCTTTTGCCATATAATCTCCCACTATCATGTACCGGGGACAAAGAACTTTGGACAGAGGGTAAGAGGTCTATAAAGATTGACAGGTGTACTAATTGTGGGTGGGTCCTTTCTTCACCCTCGCTGTCTGAACTGTGGTCCTCGACTCTCTTGCTCTGCGGCCGGGCTTGGCTCCGCCAGATAGTCTGCAGCAACCGACCGGCCGGGCTTGGCTCCGCCGGCCGGACCACATCCCCTAGCATCCTTAGGGGGCCAGCGACGACGAACCAGCGCACCAGGCGGCGCATATAGCACCGGCAGGGGCCGAGTCCCGCGAGGACACGCGCGGGATGCGCCGGACTAAGCCCGGACAAAGGGCGCGCCCTCTGTGGCCCTCAGTGGCTGAAGTAGGCTGGGCTGGGCCCACTTATTAACATTATTATTTACCTTGTTTGTAATTATTTCGTGTACAGCACTACATGGTATAACATGTCAGCTTAGCCCTTTTCCTTTTATTCAGGAACTCTTTGAGACTCACCTCCATTTATTTAAATTTTTAGTGTAATCTGTTATTAATTATACTCATCGGGACTACGTTTCTCTTTCTATTATAGGCACAAGGATGACTGCTAAAAAGTTACGCTCAGGGAGATTATTGGGGGGAAGGTCCTGTATGAAGACACGATCCAACCCCCTCAGAAACAGGGCTGCTACTAATCTGCTATTAAAGGGACAATGTCAGCTGTTGAATCTCTGGGAAAAACCCCAGGATAAGGCTTTGTTAAATACTGCGAACAAAGCTTCTGATATAGCTTCCCCATCTGGCATAACCCCTGCGGTGGTTAAGAAGGTTCCTTCTCCGTTGAAGGAAGTTTGTTCTGGCTCCTTGACTTTTGAGGAGCCTTGTCCAGTGTTTGCCGCAATAACTAGTGTTATCAAATCCCCTGTTTACAGTTCTGAAGGCGGCCAACAAAAGAAAAATGTAGCATCAACCCTTGAAGTATTATATTCTAATGTTCCAAGAGGAGATTCACCGCCAAAGGTGGAAGTGAGGGGGGACTCCCATTTGTCGAGCATTGACCTGGAGTTATGCGGCCGATACCTAGCTGATGTTTCTCTGAAACCATTAGAAGCGATCAAGTCCCCTATTGGTGTCACTCCATCTGGACTTTTGCTTTATAGTAGTACCCCCTCCATAAAATCGCAAGATATTTCCTCACAGTATAATATATCGAAGAGCCCATTGCTTAACATCTCTGGCATTGGTCCTTTAGGTCTTCCAGGCTCTGATAAATTGGAAAAACCTATTTCTGAATCTATGATTGCTTTAGAACATTTGTTGGCATCCATTTTAATGTTATTGGGTAAATTTGTGGGTAGCTCTGATTGTATTTTGGAGTCAGTTACTCAGATATTAAATGTCTTACTATTAAAGCTTCCGGAAAAGGATCGTGATTTAGATCCTAAGGCGGGATTGCATGGGTCTGAGCTGAGTAGTAACCACTTAGCTGGAAATGTTAATCCAGTCCAAAATAAACATGTGGTTATTTCTAAAAATGAGCCTCCTCTAGTCTCCACATCTTCTGCATTTAACTGTGTAAGAAATTCTGTTCTTGTAATTGAAGAAGAAAATATGTCTGCTACTGCCCCAGTACTTGAAAAAGAGCTATTCCTAATTGTTGTGCCCGAAAGTAAGGTCATAGGGGGTGTTGAAAAAGTAAAATTTGGAAATCATAGAAAACATAAAGTGAAAAAGAGAAAACCAATCCGCAGATATAGAAAAAAAAAGCAGAGACAAATAATTTTTGAAGACTCTGTTGTTCCTGATATAATTGAACCTAGTACTCGTGGCACGTGCATGGGTCCTTGAGTCAGGAAGTTGACATTCTTTCCTCTGATAATCTGATTCTCTCTGCAATAAATATTATAAATTCTCCTAAACGTACCATCCTTCCTGAGGGAGTCCCCTCCTTAAATGTAGCAGGTTTGACGATTCCTCCCCCCACAGTAGAGCTGATAGAGTCAGGTCCCATCGTACCTGTGGTTCTTAATCCACTTGCACCTGTTTTTCATACTACAGGTGTCGACGTTACATGGCCTCTCCATTTGCCCACAAAAGTATCAGAAGCTTCTGTTGATACACTGACTTTGGATTTTCTATCGTTATTTGATTCTGATCAGCCTTTAAATAGAGCATGGCTACTCAAATGTTTCAAAAGCATAGAGAGTCTAAAGTTAATCCGAACAAATGATATTGACTTAGTTTTTCTATCCGGAACAGCTGCCTCGCCCTATGCTAGGGTAAAGTTATATTCTAAATTTATAGTAAATCTTATATTACAACAGGCTGAGAATTTCCAGTGTAGGGGAATTGATGTTTTACCTGTTTTTTCTTCTCGTAGAGACAGTTTCCCTTATAATAGACTTCCCCAGCAGGGCAATGGCAAAGATGGGCATACTACTTCTTATGACGATTTAAAAAGATGGGTATCGAAAAATACTCGTCTGGTGACACATGTAATGCCCCCCCCCTTTAATTCAGAAAAGTCTCCCAATAGAAGACAATCAGCGGTCGAATTGGCTGCCCGGTGCTTTATCTAGTAAAACCACAGATAACCCTAAACTTTTCCAACATCTTTAGCAGTAATTTGAAAGTTATCTCTTGGAATGCCGCCGGGATAAACAGTAGCCCTGAGAAATTACAGTACTTATTCTCTTTGAACGCTAGTGTGATTTGCATCCAAGAGACCTGGTGCGCTAGTAGAATGTGTGTAGGGAGAGATTATTTTGTTTTAGAGGCGGTGGCTGCTCCATCGAAAAAAGGACTGCAAAAGGGGGAATTGCGTGCCTTTTATCTAATAGATTGAAGTGGAACTTCACCCATTATGTTGATCCCAGCAACTTATTTCAAGCTGTGTCCCTCTGTAGCTTAAATAGCAGGGGAAACTCTAATTCCTTGGTAATAATAAATGCCTATATTCCCCCCGATGAATGTTTTAATATCCTATTGAAGCAAATGTTTTCATATATTAAGCAGATTAAAGATGTGGAATTTCCCCCATATGTTTTGCTAGAGGGCGATTTTAACTGTAAAGTTTCCAATTCAAGCCTAGAGTTATATAGAAATAAATTTAAAGAAGAAGCCCTCTTCATTCCCCAATCCCTCTTCCCTAGTAAAATTAAAACCAACAAGAGAGGGAAGTTATTGTTAGAAGAACTTTCAGCGGCAGAGGGATTAATAGTGAATGGTAGGCTTCCTTCCGATGTCCCTGCCAGTTATACCCATAGATCTTCCAAAAGTGAGTCAATTCTGGACTATGTAATCTCTGATTATTGTACCTTCTCCCTAGTGAAGGATTTGGTGGTCTCGTTGACACAATTTAGCGACAACAACCTGATTACTATAAGCCTTTCTTTTCATCCTCCTGATTCCGATTCATGGTCTTTTGGCAGTGACTTAGTTAACTTTCATAGGGACTCTGGTAGATGTTTTTGGAATTTTAAAGCCAAGAAAGGCCTGGAGGGCATACTTGGTAAAGTAATATCAGAACTGAATGTTTGGCAGGGTTCCGAAATAATCCATTTTGAGAACTTTATGAAAGAGGTCATCTCTGTTGCCAAAAGGTCTAGATTTTCTAGGAAAAGGATTTATGTTCCCAGACCACTTTTCCTCCTAAATAAAGAAATAAATAAATTGGTGCGGGAACAATTTTTGTGTAGATCTAACGAAACCAATAAGAAAATATGTTTGCTAAAAAGAAGGAGAAACAGAATCAGGAAGAAATTTAGAAAAGAAAAAGAAGACTCACTCTGGATAAAACTTCGGGAGGCCGCTGTTTATGGCAAAATAAGACAATTTTGGTCTCTCATTGGCGAGGGCTGTGGAGCAAGAGTTAGCTCTCTCCCCATTCCCATTGCTGAATTATCATGGGTCATCCATATTTCGAAACTGTATTGCTGGGAATACCACAATGGTAGATTGTAAGGAGTCTATTAAAGAAGATGTGTTTCCTGTTGATTCTCCATCGGAAAAAAACATTGAATTGGCCATTAGGGATATGCGCTCCTCCGGAGCAATGGGGCCTGATGAACTTCCCATCTCAGTTTTGAAGCAGGATCCTATCTCATGGAGTAATATTCTTTTCCCTTTATTTAGATCTTGCTTCATTAGCAAAATTATACCCCCTTCTTGGAAGGGGAGTATACTGGTCCCCCTATTCAAAAAGGGTGATAGGGATAATCCAATTAATTATCGCCAGATAGCTCTCCTGGATGCCATTGGCAAAGTCTTTGCCAAATGTCTCCTCTTTTTAATAACGGATTGGGTTGAGGTGAATTAGATACTACCCCTTGAACAAACTGGCTTTCGCAAGGGGCATGGTACATTGGATAATCTTACAGCCCTTCAGGTTATTGCGGACAAATATATAAGAGTTCGGGGGGGAGTGTATGCGGCTTTTATTGATTTCTCCACAGCATTTGACAAAGTTGACCGTCCCTTGCTGTGGAGAAAATTGTTTGATTTGGGCATGCCTCCCCTCCTACTAGACCTGGAGCAATCCCTCCATACGGACACCTGGTGCCGAGTTTTACAAGGAGGAGAAAGGGGTTTATCACGGGTTATCCCCTCCATTAATGGATTAAAACAAGGCTGCCTTCTTGCACCTTTACTCTTCTCCCTGTACATTGCTGATCTACCTGCTACCCTTTCATCCTGTGTTGGCATAGCCCCGGTAGTGGGTGGATCTTCTATTTCCTGCCTGCTATACGCAGATAGGTACATGTAGGAGTGGTCGGAGTCTAATATTTTCAGAGTAACAAATATCTCAAAAAATCACAATTCTTTGGGAGGTAACTTAACTTGTATATAATCCATGAATGTCACTCAAAATAAAGATGGTTCATACATCCAGTGCATATTTTTATTTTTAGCACATCTTGAAAGGATTCAATATAAATATAAATTGATCTGATTCAAATTCAAAACATTAGAATTGAAAACATTGCAATTACTTCATTGGCAATATAATTCAATTGAAGAAAGCACATTTGAATAAAGTAAATACATTCAAGTATATCAACGCGCTCACGGTGCACAGAAAGGAAAGTATTTAGAGGGGATGGGTGTGTTGGGGTAGAAGTGGGGACCGGGTAAAGGTGGTGTGACTATGTTATAATCACAGTGAGAGTCAAAATGCAGCCTTTACAGTCTATATATAGATCAATGGGTTCCAAAAGGCTCTTAAGCACAAGATCTGTAATCATCAATTATTTAATCCTATGCTTAGAGAAGTAAAGAATGTTGGTTGTCAACGTTTCGACCCCTGAAGAGAAGGGTTGTTCAAAACCTCAGGCTCGGGTCTTCATCAGGACACGTAGAAAAGCTGGAGCGCCTATAAGCAATATAATAGTAATGAATGTATCTGTCACTACCGAATACAATTAGTGCACTAGGACTGAAGTGAAAAATTACATACTTGGTATGGGGCCCGGTGTGGGCCTCGAGGTTGGGACCTTCCAGGGTTCCTATGTTGTATATTGTGGCCTGTAATTGTGTAAAGGAATCATAATTACAATGGGCTGTCCAGAATGTGCACAAGTCACCAGTGTAAAAGAAAGACAAAATAAAACCAAGGGAGCACTTACTGGGAGGTTAGAATTTTCCGATTAGGTATAATTCGAGTCTGTGGCCAGCTGGAGGGGCCGGTCCATGGAGAAATCCGTTATTTTCTAAAAGTGAAATGTTATACACGGGTCAGTCTAAGTATTGGAAATTGAATTATTAAAAAAGCCAGTGACACACTCTAGGTGCTGGGCAAATACGTAGCAGTAGGCATGCATCAGATGTGGTGGACCTGAAAAACCGGTATGAAAAATCACAGCTTGTTTGGCGCTAGCATGAGGTAATATGCGGGGCAGTATAAATACTAGACGTTAAAGAAAATGCCCAGGCGCGCCCTAGGTGCTGGGCATAGACGCGGCAGCACGCAGGCATCCGATGCAGTTAAACGATAACAACCGGTATCCAAATCACAACTTGTATTGGGCGTCACTATAAGTAATATCAGGTAAATACGACTACTGGAAAAATGGTTCGGGCTGCATGTAGAAGTCCCGACCATTTCAAAGAAGCGGAGTGACAAAAGGCTGAATCACTCGTACCTCCGTAGCTAACAGAATGTAAAAATGTAAAAACGCTGCTTAAGGCAGTCGTGCATAATAGTATGACTCTGTCCACACGCAAGAGGCATGGGAAAAGCGTCCATGTCTTACCTATTCATTTGTAGGACATGCCTGTATCATCTAACTCCTCCGGCTGTCAGCGACAATCTGAGCCGCCTCGAGGTGCCGGCGCTAAGTGCTGCTCGGGGGCTCGGCAGTGCGCAGCCAATCAGAGCGGAGTTGTCCCAGGGAGCAAGGAAAAAAAGTATCGCTTGGTTCTCCTAGGGTCAAACCGCAAACGGGGATAAGAGTATAGTATAGGGATAAGTGTTAACCCATGTGCCTAGCCCAACTGTTGGATTACTGAAAATCTGCAAAGCTGCTGCAGCACGTTATTGAGCACAAACATCAAATCATAGTTACCAAGTAGTGTAAGAATATTCATACGCAAGGCAGCTGTAGCACGTTATTGAACACAAACATCAAATCATAATTAGCAAGCAGTGTAAGAATATTTATACACAGTAACTTCTGGGTCAAGCCTAACACTTTTGGTTCTATATATAGGCCAAACCAAACAGAAAATCAAGAACCAGGTTCTACAGCACTGCAGCAGGATAAGATGTAAAACGCCAGGAGCCCCCCTGGTAGAACATTTCCAAGAACACACACACACACCAGAGTCCTTCAAGTGGGTGGTTATTGAAAAAATTACACTGGGCCCACGTGGTGGGAATCTTAATTCCATCCTGAATGTAAGGGAGTGTAAATGGATGCAATCTTTCAACTCTGTCCAGTATGGCCTAAATGAACTGGAAGCCACATTCTCTCAGATGGCACTCTTAGATCCAGATTGATGTAGGAGGTTCTGTCTCACACTTTAAAGCATATTACCAGATCGTGTCCTGGTTTTAATGAACTGGGGGCCTCTCCAGTCTCTTCTGACGCAGAGAGACAATGAGCCACTCACAACGTTACTCTACTATAGCCCTGCTCAACTTTAAGAACCAAAGTGTTAGGCTTGACCCAGAAGTTACTGTGTATAAATATTCTTACACTGCTTGCTAATTATGATTTGATGTTTGTGTTCAATAACGTGCTACAGCTGCCTTGCGTATGAATATTCTTACACTACTTGGTAACTATGATTTGATGTTTGTGCTCAATAACGTGCTGCAGCAGCTTTGCAGATTTTCAGTAATCCAACAGTTGGGCTAGGCACATGGGTTAACACTTATCCCTATACTATACTCTTTTCCTTGCTCCCTGGGACAACTCCGCTCTGATTGGCTGCGCACTGCCGAGCCCCCGAGCAGCACTTAGCGCCGGCACCTCGAGGCGGCTCAGATTGTCGCTGACAGCCGGAGGAGTTAGATGATACAGGCATGTCCTACAAATGAATAGGTAAGACATGGACGCTTTTCCCATGCCTCTTGCATGTGGACAGAGTCATACTATTATGCACGACCGCCATAAGCAGCGTTTTTACATTTTTACATTCTGTTAGCTACGGAGGTACGAGTGATTCAGCCTTTTGTCACTCCGCTTCTTTGAAATGGTCGGGACTTCTACATGCAGCCCGAACCATTTTTCCAGGAGTCGTATTTACCTGATATTACTTATAGTGACACCCAATACAAGTTGTGATTTGTATACTGGTTGTTATCTATGTTAATATGGAGGTTTGTGACATTGTTGTTATTTCATTTAAGAAAAATGTGTGCTTCTATTTGTTGTATTTTGTTTTTTGCGGCCTTCTTTTGAGAGCCAAAACATAATAAAATAAATTTAATTGGGTGGGTCCTGGTTAAGCAACCATTTCCATCTTCCAACCCCCAGTTTGGGATACAGGAGAGACACTGTGATAGCCAGGGGGAGATAAGTGGGATGGGGCAGGACAGACGTAGACCTGCCCTTCAGGGATTATATCCGAATGCCACATCCATTCTCAAGTATGCAATGGAGACTTGGGATGTATTAGAGGACCATAAGCTAGATATCTGCCTTTTTACAGGGAAATGGCGTAATAATTAGGCTACACGAGCCCTAGCAGTGGCCTTCCCGGATGACTATGCAGTCATCAGACTGGATAGGCCTGGTAAACGAGGAGGAGGATTAGCCATTGCCACGCGGCTCCCTTACTACATTAGGACGGTTGAAAGAATCTTTTCAGCTATTATGGAGCTCCTAATTTTTAGAGTAGAGTGTAACCTGGTCATTGAATGGACAGCAGCACCAGGGGGCAGTAATAAGGAGTTCGGTACCGCACTACTGGACAGACTGGCACCCCATGTTTTGAATGCAAAGAACCATTTATTGCTAGGAGATTTTAACCATCATTTAGAGGTGCCTTCTAAATCAGAATCTTCTAGATTAATTGCATTAATTGAATTTCTTGGGCTATCTTTGAGAGTCACAAGCCCTACCCACAGTGCAGGCCACACCCTAGATGCCATCTTCTCCAACATATTGGATTTGGCTGTTGAACCTTCTCAGGTATTTGGTTGGACAGACCATATGGCACTAAGTTTCTCAGTACTGTCTGCCCATCCAGTACAGCGGGGGCAAGGTCAGAAGAGTTTTTCAAGACCCTTATCGAGAGTATCCGCCTCAACTTTCAGCCAAGCTTATAGGGATCTCTTGTTTAATCTGGATGTGGACCCTTATTTGGCCTGGGAAAAATTGGAGGGAGTGATTCAGGTAGCTTTAGACACCATAGCTCCCCTGAAATGGGTCACTACTCAGAAGAGGGCGACTCCGGCCCCTTGTTATTCGGACACTCTAAGGAAAGAGGGAGTCCAAGTGCAGAGTTTTGGAGAGGAGATAGAGGAAGTCAAAGGGGGAGCAAGTGAACTGCTATATTGGAAATCACATAGAGTCTACTTGAATAGCTGTAATACAGCAAGAGGGGCGCACCTGGGTGTCCGCATTATGGAAGCCAAAAATTCCTCCAGGGAACTATATAGGATACTAAAGGAATTTACAAACCCGAAGGCTGATAACGCGGCACATAACTATGCGAGGACTTAGCCAGGTATTTTTCCAATAAGATGGACATGATTTATCAGTCCTTTGATACGGCTACAGCAGAAGTGGAGGGAGATGCTCCTAGAGAACCCCCGCTGGAAGAGGGTTCTTCCTGTAGGTTGGATTCCTTCGCAGTTATAACTAGAGAGCAAGTAAGCTCCCTACTAAGCCGTGTACAGTCGGGCTCACCATCTGATCTCATCAATACTCAGCCCGGTGCTGACAGATGAGCTTTCTAAAATATGCAACATCTTGTTGGAGACAGCTATATTTCCGAATGAGTGGAAAAGAGCGCGGGTTAAGCCACTCCTAAAGAAGGCGACAGCGGATACATCTGAGCTGCAGAACTACAGGCCTATTTTGCTCCTCCCCTGGTGTGCAAAGGTTCTGGAAACTCTAGTGAACCAACAGCTGTCTCACTATCTGGAACAGAATCATCTCCTGGATCCCTCTCAGTCCTGATTCCGTGCATCACATAGCACGGAGGCTGCATTGTTAGAAGTGACGGACACCATCAGGATGACATTAGACATAGGGACTCCAGTGTTCCTAGTCCTGCTTAATCTGTCAGCAGCATTTTATACCATCTCACACCGGTTGCTGCTGGACAGACTGAGGGGGATTGGAGTGCGGGGTAAGGCTCTAGAGTGCATTCAGAGCTTTCTAGCGGGGTGGACAGAGAGCATCCAGTTGGGTTCATTTGTATCACAGGCGATAGGGGAGGACAGGGGTGTCCCGCAGGGTTCTGTACTTTGTACGACCCTGTACAATGCATATGTGACACCCCTAGCAGACATCATCAGAAACCACAGGTTTGAGATTATTTCCTATGCTGATAACACACAGCTAATTGTTCCCATTGAAGAAGATGTTATGTCAACCCAACAGAAATTTAGAAGCTGCATGTCTAGTATTGCAGTCTGGATGAGGAGGAATTTCTTACAACTCAATTCCTCAAAAACAGAAATTCTGCTATTCGGGAAGGCTGAGACAATCTGGTCCCCTGAGTGGTGGCCGCCAGAGTTGGGCGAAGCTCCGTCACCCAGGAGATGGGCCAAGAATTTGGGGATCAGGATAGATGATGAATTATCTATGGAGGAGCAAGTCAAGACAGTGCCTGGCACGTGTTTTGGCACAATGAGGATACTCAGGATAATCTTTCTCTGGATCCTTTTGTCAGCGAGCAAACCCGTTGTCCAGCCACTCCTGGTAACTCGCTGTTGGTGGGTGCCAGGGATGATCTACTAACACATCTGCAGGTAGTGCAGAACACTGCAACCCGCCTTGCCCTAAATAAGCCGGCACGGACCCCATCGCTCCCTCTGTTGGACCAGTTACACTGGCTCCCGGTGAGGAAATGAGCTATTTTTAAGATGCTCTGTGTTGTTTTTAAATCTTTACAGGGGAAAGGCCCTGTTTATCTCAGCAATAAACTCAGGCAGTATCAACCCGCCCGACAATTAAGATCTAGTAATGCCAACCTTCTGTGTATTCAGAAGATACAGAGGGTAAGGAAGGGCAGTAGAGCCTTCTGTTATTTGGCCACGGGCCACTGGAATACATTGTCATCAAACATTAAGGCTTGCAGTGAGCTACCCATTTTTAAGAAACTTCTAAAGACTTGGTTGTTCTAGATGGGTGTGCCCTCCCTACTTCCTGCCATAGCGCCGAGAGATCCCCTTGGGGATGATTCACCTGTGCTCTATAAGTCCACAAAGTAGGTAAGTAAGTAGGTACGTTTTTCTTTTTTCTCACCAACTTGTAACATGGTGTCAGACCTGAGCATGCAATAAATGAATGAATATTGCTAAACAGCAAGGGGAGCGAGGACTCTTTTGTCCCTCTGGTGGGTAGTAACAGAAAGCAACAATTGGGGTGTAATGGGCTGCTGAAACCTCTGGTCTTCTGTGATACTACTCCTGCTGCACTGCTGAATGCTACACCCCTGAACTCATATCCTCACATATGTAAAAATGAAACAGAGTCGTACTCTAGCGTCACTTTGTCCATTGAACATTATGTGTGTGTAGTGACGTTTCCCTAGTGAAAAGGTGAAATCAACTGAGCTGCTTTATTGAGGATGGACAACAATTAATTTAAACAAAATTGACAGGTTGTGTATTCATGAAGCATGTTTTTCTTTCACCTCGATAGAATGTGACGGTGATGAATGAGAATGTGTGTTACGTTTTCACTGTTTATTGTGTTGCAGTTTTATATAGCATGGACTCGACCACATGTATGGGAGCACTTTGCATGAGCACCAGTTACAGCAATGACACATTCATTTTTTTGGTATGCATAGGGAGGTTAAGTGATTTGCCCAGAATCACAGTTCATCTTCAGCTGGGCTGCTCCACCCCCTCCCACTGTGCCAGCCTTAACAGAAGAGATATATCGGCCCCCAAGGATTTCTTACAAGTTGCAGTATAATTGCAGTACGCAGTGTGCTGGTGGGAGTGTACCAAGTAAATGTGTTGCCTGGAAGCCTGTTTTGTTAAATGGATCAAAGTGTCTCTTGTGAAGAATCTACTGAGAGCTTGGGAGGGGCGGGCGGCTGGAACCTCTGTGTATTAGGCACTCCCCCTGAACACAGCGTGATGTGCACTTGCGGGTTTGTTTATAATAAGTCACCCTGTCCATTTTAATGCCCGTTCTCGAACACTCTCTCACACCTCCATTGGTATTCAGAGCAATATATATTCTAGTGAAAAGATTTGCAGTATCTAAAACATCTCTCAGACTGCTTCCAGGCAGCTTCAAGTGTCCCGAGCACCAGTTCAATTGATTAATTGCATTTGAACTGGCATGGAGAAAAACCCTCCTACCTCCTGCTTCTGACCTCTGAGCCCCCCCTGCCCAACAGCCCCCATTTTTATTCTCGGTGTCTTCAGCGAAAGTCGGCTTGGTGCCACGTAGCTTCATACCACGCCAACCGCACAACACCGACCATGAAGGGGAGAGAAAGACTGCCAGCTGGACCTTCATTTTCCGTGACGCTCCCACTCAGGTACGCCAAAACTCCATTACCGGGGGCGGGGAAGAGTCACCAGTGGCTACAAGGAGGCATGGTTCTCCACAGCCCTTCCTTAAAAGCTCCAACCTTCGAATTTAAATTACATTTTTATTATTTTTATATTTGGATGTCAATTAAATAAAATATTTCCTAACTTATGTATTAGCTTGATGAATGCTTGTTTCTGTATTTTTTGTGTTTTGTAGTTCAACTCATTGAAATTGCTTAGGCCAGGTTTCAATATTTATTCAGTAGAACCACTGCCTTAAATAAAAACATAACATGTGTCAAAAATAACTCACACAGTGAGTAAGTGTGTCTTACTGTGTACTTGTTCCACTTCAAGCTTTTTAAGCTATTTACTAAATTGAAGCAGAGACACTAGATGAGATGACAGTGGATGCAGGTTTCCAATATTTCAGTGTATGTTATGTTATGTTATGTTACGTCTATTTATTGTGCGCACAGATACTCCAGCCAAGGAGCGTCCTGGCGCAGAGACAAGGTAGCCCGTAACACAACGAGAGGCAAGAACAGAGACTAAGAAACAACTAAAACAAGAAGGTTTTTAAAGCCTTCCGAAAAGTCAAAAGGTCCTCCAGCAGGCGGATTTCAACGGGCAGGGAGTTCCATGCCGACGCAGCCATTACCCTAAACGAGCGGCCTCCCATGCGGCTAAGCCTGAATCTGGGAACCACCGCAAGGGCCAGACCTTGAGAGCGGAGGCAACGGGCAGGGACATAAAAAGACAGACAACTCGACAGGATTTCCGGGCCTGTACCTCTCAAGATTTTAAAAGCAAGGCACAAGACCTTAAAAAGGATGCGCTTTCTAACCGGGAGCCAGTGTAGGGAGCGAAGGACACCTGTCACTGAGCAGAATCTGGGTAAACCAACAATCGCCCTCGCCGCAGCATTCTGAACCCGTTGTAAACGGGTTAGTTCAGCCTGGTTGGCCCCAGCCAGGAGAGAGCTGGCATAATCCAGGCGAGAGATGATAGTGGCCTGGATCACCAGCTGCCTGGTCGGGGCGTCAAAGAACTTGAGAACAGGTCTCAAGCCCCTCAGGAGACCGAAACAGCAGGCCGCAGTTCTCTTAGTATGGCCTATAAAGGAGAGGCCCGCATCCAGCCACACCCCCAGATTTTTCACTTCCGATACCGGGATCGGAGTAGGACCCAGCTCTGAGGGCCACCAGTGGTCACCCCACAGCTCCACTCCCTTCCCGACGACCATCACCTCTGTTTTAGTGGCGTTTAGCTGAAGGCAGTTGCCTGTCAGCCAACTAGCCACCGCCTTCAGTCCGGACTGAAACCTGGGGGCCTCAATTTCCGCATCCCCGCTGAGAGTAACCGCCAGCTGAGTGTCGTCGGCATATGAGACCAAAGTAAGGCCCCACTGCCTAGCGACATCAGCCAGCGGTCTCACGTATAGATTGAACAACGTGGGACTCAGCGAGGACCCTTGCGGAACCCCCATGGCCTGTGGTTGGTAGCTGGACTTGAAGGGAGGGATGGCAACACAGAAGGAGCGGTCGTCTAAAAAGGAGCGGAACCATTGCAACACCTGACCGCCAATACCAGTCTCCTCGAGCCGACGCAGGAGGATGCTGTGGTCTACCGTATCAAAGGCGGCGCTAAGATCTAACAAAATAAGCGCCGCCGTTTGACCAGCATCCAACCTTGTACCTGTATGAACCAGAAGAGGCTATAAATGATATACGGGCCCATGACACCAGATATAGACAGGAGTCCATTGGACACTGGACCTTCAACAAGAGACAAGCTGGAACTTGAGACTGAGCCCTTCTCTCAGATGCTCTTATGTCTGCAGGTAGTAAAACCGTCCCCACGTCTCTCCTAAAGATCCTATCCTCAAAAGGTGTCAGTTTTGCGGACCCACCGTGATAGGCACATGATGGGTACGCGACTCCAATATTTTTGGGAAAAAAAATATACATATATTTTAAACGATATAGGACATTACATAAATGAATTAAAATACAAAAAATAAAGGAAAATAAATATAGAATAATACAGTTACAAAACATCTTTAACCGCTTCAGCGCGGTGCAGATTCCTGCGCTGTGCTGAACGTTCCATTGGGCTTATGGAACCATGACGGAACGGTTCCGTCATGAGCACAGCTCAACCGATGCTCATGACGGAACCGTTCCGTCATGAGCATGGAAGGGGTTAAAAAACACATGTAATTTTCAGAAAAACATAAAAGATTGTATAAATATTAAATTTACAAATTTGCATTTAAAAAACCCTACAAATTCCGTGAAAAAACCATAGGTTTCAGGGACGTTATAGTTAGAAATTAGTATTTAAAAAACCTTAGAAATTCACTGAAAAAACAATAGATTTCAGGCCTGTTATAGTTAGAAATTAGCATTTAAAACACCTTAAAAATTCAATGAAAAAAACATAGAATTCAGGGACGTTATAGTTAGAAATTCGCATTAAAAATTTTTTTTAATTCAATGAAAAAAACAAGAGGTTTCAGGGACATTATAATTAGTTGGATATTTCACTCCTACAAAACCATGGAAATTTAGCTGTTATAGTTATTTTACTGCACTATAACCCACGCCCCTGCAATGCACTGCTGATGACATCACATATTACATCATTCATGACATGGTCAGTGATATCAGTGATGTCATTTGTGATGTCACCGACCATGTCATAAATGTTGTATTATGTGACGTCATCAGCAGTGCATTCTGGGGCGCAAGTTATAGTTAACTCAACTAACTATAACGGCTGAATTACTCTGGTTTTGTACGAGTGAAATATCAAACTATCGATAACGTCCCTAAAACCTGTGTTTGTTCAGTGAATTTCTAAGTTTTTTTAAATGCTACTTTCTAACTATAATGTCCATTTAACCTTTGTTTTTTTCAGTGAATGTCAAAAGGTTTTTTAAATGCTAATTTCTAACTATAAAGTCTCTGAAATCTAAGGTTTTTTTCTGTGAATTTCTAAGTTTTATTAATGATAATTTCTAACAATGCCTACAGAGGTAGGATATGTGAAGAAAGAGGAAGAAAGGCAAAGGAAGGAGCAAGAGAAATGCAGAAAAAGGCAATAGAAGTCTAGAAAGATGAAGACAAGTTCAGGAAGAAACAAGAGATAATCAGAAAGAACCAACAGAGGTGCAGAAAAGGGCTTTGTTGCAAAGTCATCCTGTGCCCCTAGCCTTTAACTAACTGCTACTGGTAGTAACTGACTCTGACTAAGGAGGCCCAAAGCAGGTGCAATGCTGAAAGACACTTTGAATACAGTGAAAACACCTACATACACTAGGGTACACTATGGGTTGGGGTACCACTTTGATTGGCATGACCTCCCTGTAAGGCCCTCGTACATAATAGGGCTAGGGAATTAATACTACCTCTAACTCAGAGGTGCAGAAAGAGGCAAGAGAAGTTCATAAACAGGCAGGAGGTGTGCAGAAACAGGTAACAGGGTTGCTGAAAGAGGCAGTAGAGGTACAGAAAGAAGGAAGAGAAGTGTAGAAAGAAGCAACAGAGGAGCAGGAAGATGCGTGAAGGGTGCAGAAAGAGCAAGATAAGTACAGAAAGAAGCAACAGAGGTACAAAAAGAGGCACGAGAGGAGCAGAAAAGGTAGGAAAGATACAGAAAGGAACACAGTTGCAAAAAAAGGCTAGTGAGGTGCAGAAGAAGGCAAGAGAACTTTAGAAAGAGGCAACAGAGTTGCAGAAACAGGCAAAAGGGGTGCAGTATGAGGGGACAGGTGTGTAGACAGGAACAAGAGAGGTGCAGAAAGAGGGAAGCGGGGTATAGAAAGAAGAGAGTGACGTACAGAAAGATGCAAGAAAGGTGCAGAAAGAGCTAATAGACCTGCAGAAAGAGGCAAGTGAGGTACAGATGGAGGCAAGAGAACTACAGAAACAGGAACAGGGTTGCAGAAACAGGCAAAAGGGGTTAATAAAGAACATACAGTAGAGCAAAAACAAGCACGAAGGGTGCAGGAAGGGGCAAGATAAATGCAGAAAGAGGCAAGTGAAGTGCAGAAAGAAGACAGTGAGGTGCAGGATAAAGAAGAAAGGTGCAGAAAGATAGAAGAGAAATGCAGAAAGAGGCAAGACAGATACAGAAAGAAGAGAGATTTGTGTTACCAATTTAATACCCATATTTAGCAATAAGTAACATGTGACCATTCTAGCTTTGCAAAGGGCCTTCCACCACGCTGTAACACATGAAGCTGCATTATTGAGAATATTTGAGCCGTTTGAGCTACAAACTAGGCTTTTTTTGTTCAAATCTTCAGATTATTCAACAGATGATGGAATATTTGGCAAATGCGGAAAATGTTTAATTATGTGACAATTGGTGCAGCCGCCTAAATGAAGGTAGTAGAGTTGTAATGTTATATAAGCAATTAGTGTGCAAATAGAGCTCTGTAGGCCGAAAAATGATGTATGGTGACAACATCTACTCTGGTGTTGAAGTAATGAGATGAATGCAGGAGGGATGGAGAAATTGAACTGACACAAGATGTCCAGTTGAGAATTAAGCACTGCCAACTAGCAACAAGGCCCTTTTTGTGCCTTTAGCAGCCTAAACCTGAAATACCATTAATAAGGTGCATTGGAACAGTAACTATAGTGTGTGTATGCTGCAGAGCAGCGTGACAAAAAGTAAGCACGTTCTCTTGGTTCATGTGCATTATATTTGTATTTCCCTTTGCAGCAATTCGATATTAGCAAGACTAGGGTATGGCATCATTTTGTGAAAGTAAAGAAAACGGGCCCACAGCCTCTGGGTTTGAAGCAAAACAACAACTAATTAGAAAGAAGTGAGCTTCTTACACACCGTACCTGCTGAAGTATTTGTACCTACTTACCTGGCTTCTTCCTCAGAATTTCCATAGAATTTGTAATGAAATCAAATGGGATTTGAAATTTGCTTACAGTTCTATGTTAAAATAACACTCTTTAAAAAACACAAAGCTAAAGAAAAGATTAGGGCAAATTTCGGGATTCCTCACTGTATGCTAAATGATACATGTGAACATTTTTTTGTTTGTGGAATTCTCCCCAATGGATTAGCTGTGACGGAGGCGGTGAGGCAGGAAGGTTACAGCAAATTATCCCTTCAGCAGGTAGGTTCCTCCTGGCTGCTCTGCTGTAAAAGAAAGGGCTCAATGAAGAGAGAGCCGGCACAGCCGGAAGTAATTCATAACCACTCATAGTGATTGTGTGTGTGCGGGTGTGGGCTTCAGTGTCTAGGAAATAGTTTGTATATGTGTGGGGGTGTGCATGCACGTTTGTGGGTGTGTGTGCATGAATCTGAGCAAAGGTGTTTTTAGAAAGGTTGTGTGTGTGTGGTTTGCTTAGGTGTCTCTGTGGGGAGTTGTGTGTGTTTTGATGTGTATAGGGAGTTTGTGTGTGTATGTTTGAATGCGTGTGTGTAGATAGGGAGATTGTGTTTGTGTGTTTATATAGGGAGCTTGTGTATGTGTGCCTGAGTTTGTATATAGCAAGGTAATGTTTGTAAGCGTGCTTGTATGTGTGGAAGGCTCTTTGCCTGCATATGTGCCTGCACGTGGGTGAGGGTTGTGTGTATGGGACATTTGGTGAGAAGTAAGCACGTTCTCTTAGTTCATGTGCATTAAGTATGTTTGATCTTGATATAGTATAGAAACAATGTGGACTAGCCCACTATGTGTATGTATATTTCTTCTTAGTCACTTGTATTGGTGGCCTAGAGACTGGACCCATTGGGTGTTGTTAAAAGACCCCTCACACACCAACCTGGTTCATCATCATCAACTACAAATGGAACTCTAGTCCTATGAGTTGGCTTACGTGTGGCGGTAAGCCAACTCATAGGAATAGAGTTCCATTTGTAGTTGCATCTCACATAGTTCTAACCAACACCCTGGGCCGCCAAGAATAAAACATTAGGTATGGATTCCCAGAGGTATTTTTCAGCTCACCTTCACTCACATCACACTGTTGCATGACACCCGCTCCGCAGTAGTCAGGCGTCGAAGCACAACCAGGTGGCACTCGGCCGCCTGGTTGGGACCCCGATGATGAAGCATGACACCAACCAGGTTGGTGTGTGAGGGGTCTTTTAACAACACCCAATTGGTCCAGTCTCTAGGCCACCAATACAAGTGACTAAGAAGAAATATACATACACATAGTGGGCTGGTCCACATTGTTTCTATACCTTACCCTTGGGGACAGGATGCGCCCCAAAAAACCCTTGCTCTCTGATTGATTTTGTGATCTTGATAGAGCCCATTCTGAGGGTTCTCAAGGGTGTTTCTTTTTTCTAACCAACTATTAACATGGTCCCAGGTTTAAGCATGCTGCAAACTAATGATTACTGCAAAGTAGCAAGGGGAGCTTGGGCTCTTTTGGCCCTCTGGCGGGTAGAAAAAGAAAGCAACAATTAGAGTGCAATGGGTTGCTGATACCTCTGGCCTTCGGTGCTACTACTCCTGCAGCACTGTTGAATGCTTAGCCCCTGAACTGATAGCATCACATAAGTAAAAATGAAACAGAGTCATACTCTAGTGTCACTTTGTCCATTGAAAATGATGTGCTTGCAGTGACCTTTCCCAAGTGAAAAGGTGAAATCATACAAGCTGCCTAATTGAGAATGGACAACAATTAATTAAAACAAAGTTATCAGGTTGTGTATTAATGAAGCATATTTATCTTTTGCCTAAATAGAATGTGACAGTTATGAATGAGAATGTGTGTTACGTCACATTTTTTTTTTACAGTTTTATATAGCACAAACTCAACCCAAAGGTATTGGAGCGCTTTGCATGAGCACCAGTTACATCAATGACACATTAATTTTTTTGGTTTGTACAGGGAGTTTAAGTGATTTGACCAGAATCACAGTTCATCTTTAGCAGGGCTGCTCGCCCTCCTCTCACTTAGCCAGCCCTGCCTGAAGAGATATATCGGCCTCCCAGGATGGCATACACGTTGCCGTATAATTGCAGTACGCATTGTGCTAGCGGGAGTGTACCAAGTAAATGTGTTGTCTGGAAGCCTGTTTTGTTAAACAAATCAAAGTGTCTCTTGTGAAGAATCTACTGAGAGCTTGGGAGGGGAGGGGCAGCTGGAACCTCTGTGTATTTGACACTACCCCTGAACACAGCGTGATGTGCCCTGGCAGGTGGTTTATAATAAGTCACACTGTCCATTTTGAAGCCTGTTCTCGAGCACTCACTTACACCTCCCTTGGTGTCCAGAGCAATATATATTTAAGTGAACAGATTCACAGTAACTAAAACATCTCTCAGACTGCTCTCATGCAGCTTCAAGTGTCCCAAGCACAACTTCAATTGATTAACTGCATTTGAACTGCCGAGGAGAAAAATCCTTCTACATCCTGCTTCTGACCTCTGAGCCCTCTCTGCTGAACAGCCTTCATTGTTGTTCCCGGCATCTTCAGTGAAAGTTGTGTCGGTGCCACGAAGCTTCATGCCATCGCATTGAAGGAGAAGAGGTTGCCACGAATGCCAGCCACAGAACATCGGCCGTGAAGGGGAGAGAAAGACTGCCAGCAGGACCTTCATTTTCCTTGGCGTGCCAGCTCAGGTACGCCGAAACTCCATTACGGGGGTGGGGCAGTTTCCCCTGTGGCTACACGGAGGCGTGGTTCTCCACAGCCCTCCCAGAAAAGCTCCAACCTTCGAATTTAAATTACATTTTTTATTGTTTTTATATTTGGTTGTCAATTAAATAAAATATTTCCTAATTTATGTAATAGCTTGATGCTTGCATGTTTCTGTATTTTTGTGTTTTGCAGATCAAATCATTGAAATTGCTTAGGCCAGGGTCTCAGGATTCCAATTCCAATAATTATTCAGTAGGGGTCCCCAGATTGCAGTAATGATTAAGACAGTATCCACAGATGTTAAAAGCTTAAGAACCACTGCCTTAGATAACAACATAACATGTGTCAAAAATATCTCACACACGTATTGTGTCTTACTGTGTACTTGTTTCACTTCAAGCTTTTTAAGCTATTTACTAAATTGAAGCAGAGGCACTAGAAGAGATGACAGAGGATGCAGGTTTTGAATATTTCAGTGTATGAACCAGAAGAGGCTATAAATGATATACGGGCCCATGATACCAGATATAGACAGGAGGACATTTGACACTGGACTTCAACCAGAGACAAGCCGGAGCTTGAGACTGAGCCCTTCCCTCAGATGCTCCTATGTCTGCAGGAAGTAAAACCATTCCCAAGTCTGTCCTAAAGATCCTGTCCTCAAAAGGTGTCAGTTGACATTTCAGAAGATTGAGTATTAGTGTTGTAAAGCCCCTAAAGTCCATTTTAAGTATGCCTGACTCCTTCATGGATAATGGAAGTTGCCAATGTCTCAATCCTAGACAATAGAAGTCTCCATGATTCCAGATGTATGCATAATCATTGTCATGTCTGCCATCTAATGCAGATGCCATTTAACCCTATCTTTCTAAGAACTGTGCAAACATAAAGCTGTCTGATCGATGACATAGACAACTCTTGATGCAACACTTGCCTGGGACGAATATCTACTTTCCACGCTGTCAAGGTCAAATAAGAGCACATACAGACATATGACCAAAATAATGTTGTCTAAGTTGACATAATTTTACCTTAAATGTTAATAAGGAAATGTCTGTGACGCACACCATGATGCACATAATCTATATTAGACCTTGCATAACTTACATAAGAAATGCCAATCTCTGATATGATTTAATATATAACGACTACAACTTGTCAGGAGAGGTTCTTCGCCCAGATTTTTGCTCAAGATTCTGCCAGAGAAGGTACTGAAAGCACACTTTGCAGATGCTAAATCTCACATGAAGACAGAAGCTGAGCCCTGAAGGAAAACTGCAGCATGTGTTTGTGCCTTCACAGGGAACACTGGCTACACACCTCCACTGATAAAGATAGCCTTTGCTGTCAACAAGATATGCAGTACACCTATCTTCCCTAAGTAGCTGTAGACTCCAAATAACTCAACCTTCCATGCCCTCTTAGTGTAGCGCATACAAGAAGGCATTACTGTGTTAGGCTTAAGATGACATTTTAAAACATGCTAGGTATTTGCGTTTTATTCTCATTATTTATGACATGCCTTCTTGGTGTTTTTATATTATTCTGTGTAGTTGTTTTAGATGTACTGAGAAACAGATTATTCCTTTAATAATAAATAATTTTACTTAAAATTGATTATTCATCTTAGTACAGTGTGTATGTGTGATACTGTGATACTGTGAATAACGAAAATAAGGAAAATAAGGTTTGTTGCTGTTCTCATCGTGCCCCCCCCGATCCTTTATGGGATTGTTATTAATCGAAAAGCAATGGCTCTTTCTAAATTGTGCATTGAATAGTGTTTTGTAGGGCTACAATAATGTGTCTTTTACATTCACCACTGGTGCCTAAATCCAAGTTCACTAATGTCACTCACGGGTGGTAAAGCACACATTGTAGAGCTACACCAAAGTCATAGCTTACGCAACAGTAGACCATTGTGAGTCTAATGCTCCTGAAGAGTTTTAAGGTCTCCTACGAGAATGGAGCATGAGTAACCAGTTGTCCCACTGTAGCAATATGCACCATCCCTGGAGATGTAAAAGAACAACCACAGGAGCCATCCTCTTTAAAAAAAACAAAAATAGGGCTAAAGTCTCTCCTGGTCTCTTTCTTGATGGAGAACGTGAGCATGAAGCTGAAGAAAAAGCTGTTACAGGAATATGTCAAGAAATGTTACCTATAAAATAAAAGGACTCCCCAAAATAGAACAATCAATGGCCACAACGTGCTCCCATATATACCCACAAGAAAAAAGGGATTCATGGGCTGAAACCGAAAATATGTTACTGCACATGAGTGGGCAGGGCTCCACTCATGGTGTAACACTAGATGATGCAGTTCACGGGTTACTGCTTAAACGGACAGTAAAAATGCCAATCACAGGGATCAGCACACTTCATCCTGCTAAGAAATTGCTTTCATGTTGCACACAAAACCTCTCTGCGTCCAGCACAAAAAGACGAATATTAGGATGGTGTTTCAAGTCAAGGATCCCCAAATCCTCTCAGCCAGAGACAGAAGAGAAAAAGCTGGAAGAACGCTGTGTACGCTGGCCATCTATAGTGTCCAAGTGGTGGGAAGGGTCAGCTAGCAGCATGCTTTAAAGTTCCTTTTATTCTCCTGTATTCTAGTTCAGAATATTTAATTAGTAATCATTGGGAAAAATGATGGATTAATGAAGGGATAACTCTTCCTTAGTCTTGGGGTTTGGTCCCTACCCCTGAAGGACAGGCAGCCAGGATTTCTTCTGCTGGGCTTTGCCTTCCTCTACACAGGTGATCAGAGCTCCAAGAGTAAATAAACAAATGAACACCATATAATTTGCAGGAATTTGCTTTTGTTTACTTCCAGGAAGAACGGACATAAACTCTGAATCTGATTGATCAGTTTGATGACCACAAAGACATAGGGGCAACCACAAAACTCAATGAACATTTTCCTTGCAGTGCTCAACATCTCTATGGCAACCAGTTTTGGGAGATGTTCTCCTGCTTTTGCCTATACCAACTCAGTTCTTTTCACAGCACACAGGATAGGGAGGTATCAGGCACAACTACTCACCCTTTAAGGGTCTCATGGCCCTGGGGGTGTAGGGGAGTTCGCAGGTTTCAGTCCATTGAGAAGCGGGTCTCTCGAAGAGCTAGATTTTGAGGTTTCTTGTGAAGATGGGTAGCGATGTTATCTGTCTGAGGTGGAGTGGAAGGTTGTTCCAGGCACTGGCCACATGGAAGGAGAAGGAGCGGCCTCCCTGTCTGGTCTTTCTGGTATGGTGGACCACGACATAGGGGAGGTAGGCTGATCGTAGGGTCCTAAGGGGTGCATGAAATTTGTGTCGGCTATTCAGGTATGCTGAACCGGTGTCATGGAGGGCCTTTTGAGCATGGGTTAGCTAGCTTTGATGGGGAGCCAGTGGAGTGTGCGCAGGTGCTGGTAGATGTGGCAGTGGCTTGGCAGGTTGGGGACTAGTCTTGTGGCAGCATTTTGGATGTAATGTAGCTTGTAGGTGAGGTTTCTGTTTCTTCTGTCATACAGTGTGTTGCCGTAGTCAAGCCTGCTGGTGACCAGGGCATTGGTGATGGTCTTTCTGTGTTTGAGGGGGATCCATTTGAAGGTCTTACATAGGAGGTAGAGGGTGTGGAAACAGGAGGATGATATGGAGTTGATCTGGCAGTCCATTTTGAGCTCTGAGTCCAGGATGATTTCCAGGTAGAATGCGTGGTCCGTGGGGTAGGTGGGCTTCCAAGGGGGGGACCACCAGGTATCAATCCAGGTGTCTGGGTTTGGGCCCATGATGAGTACTACCATTTTGTTCCTGTTTAGTTGTAGGCAGCTGTTTTTCATCCATTTGGAGACGGCTTCCATGCGTTCTCGAAATTTGTGTCTGGCAGTGTTGGGTTTGTTGGATAGGGAGAGGATGAGTTGGGTGTCATCTGTGTATGACACAATGTTGAGTCCAGAGGTTCTTACGATGAGGGCGAGCTGTGCCATGTAGACGTTGAAGAGCGTAGGGGACTCCGCAGATGGTAGGTGTAGGGTCTGAGAGGAAAGGGGGAGTCTGGACCGCTGCGTTCTGCTGGGGAGGAAGGAGCAGATCTAGTCGAGGGCCGTATCTTGTATCCCTGCCTTTTGGAGTCTGTGTATCAGTGTGCGGTGAGAGACTGTGTCAAACGACGCTGAGAGGTCGAGGAGAATGAGGGCTGCTGTTTCTCCTTTGTCCACTAAGGTACATATGTAGTCTGTTGCGGCAAGGAGGGTGGTTTCTGTACAGAGTTTTTTTCTGAAGCCGGATTGAGAGGAGTGGAGGATGTTGTGCTCTTCGATGAATGTGGCAAGTTGGCTGTTGATGGCTTTCTTGAGGACTTTCACTGGGCACTGTTGCAGGGAGATAGGTCTGTCGTTTCTGGGAATGGTCGGGTCTGCCGAGGGTTTCTTCAGGAGGGGGTTGATCTCATCGTTTTTCCAGTTGTCAGGGAACGAGGCAGTTGCCAGGGAGTGGTTGATAGTGTGGCAGAGCATGGGTGCGATGGTGTCGGCGGCTCTGTTGAAAATGTGATGGGGGCAGAGGTCCCTGAGGGCCCCCATGTGGATTTACTTCATCATCTTCAGTGTGTCTTTGGTGGTGAAGGCTGTCCAGTTGTCAATGGTTGGCTTCAGGGTGTCAGGGTGGTTGTTAAGGGTTCAGTGTGTTGGTTGTCTTTGTCAAATATGTAGATGCTCTTGATTTTGTGGTGGAAAAAGGTGCTGAGTTTTTCGCAGAGATCTTGTAAGGGAGGGATGTCGGTGGACTCGCTGGTGGGTTGGGCAAACTCCTTGATGATGTTAAAGAGTTCTTTGCTGTTGTGTGCATACGTGGATATTCTATCTTCTATCACTTTTTTCCTCGTTTATCTGATTAGTTGGTGATGGGTGATGGAGGATGGCCTGATGTTGTTGTGGGCTTCTCTGGATTTGGTGTTCCTCCAGGCCTTTTCGAGGCGGCAGCAAGTGCGTCTGGACTTTTGAATTTTGGTGGTGAACCATCTAGATTTCTTGGCGTGGGTGTTGTTGTTTTTCATGAGGGGGGCTATGGTGTTGGCACTGTCGGAGATCCAACTGTGCAGGGTTTGGGCTGTGGTGTTGGCATCGTCGTTTCCGCGATGGTTGGGTTGGAGTTGCTGAGTGATGAGGTTAGCTGGTAATCAGTGATTCTGGTCCAATTTCTTCATGGGAGCAGGTGCTGGTGTCTGTGGATGGTGGGTGTTCTGAATCTGAAGTGGACGCATCAATGGTCAATCCATGCAAGTTAGGTGGTGTGTCTGAAGGTGATGGAGTTTCCTGTTGGGACAAGGGGGTCAAGGGTGTGCCCTGCTGAGTGCGTGGGTTCGGTCACAATCTGGCGGAGTCCAATGTTGTGGAGTTTGTCCAGGAGGGATGTGGTGCTGGGGTCCATTTGGATGTTGTGGTGAAAGTTGAGGTCTCCCAGTAGGTTGTAGTTGGTAGACCCAATGGCATGCGGGGAGATTATGTCTGTGATGGAGTTGGCAAACAGTCCTCGGGGACCAGGGGGTGAATAGATGAGGGTTCCACAGAGGGAAGAGGTGGGGCGGCCAATATCTTTAAGGGAAGGTGTTCCATCAAGTCTGTGGGCTCCATGTGGAGTGTGCTCAGGCGGAGGGTGGATTTGTGGACAATGGCGATTCCTCCTCCAGGGTGGATGGGGCGGTTCTTCCTAGAGATCTTGTATCCTCTGGGAATGGCAATGGCGATGTCCGGTCCCGAGGTGGTGTTGGTCCAGGTTTCGGTAAAGAATGCTATGTCTAGGGTAGTGCTGTCAAAGAGGTCCCAGATTGCGGGTGGATTGCCCTGGGTCAGTGGTCTTGGCGGCGCTGCTGGTGTGCTGCAGCGGTGACAGCTGAAGGGTCCGTAGGTGTCAGCTGGTGATGCTAGCTTGCAGTTGTTGTTGCAACCTGGGCTCAGAGAGTGGAGTGCTGCTGGGTAGTAGCATTGACGGTAAAGAGATCCAAGGTTCCTGGTGCTGGTCGCAGTTGGGTCGCGGATGTGCACAGATTGACTTGCCTTTGGCTCCCCGGCTTGAAATGAGGGGAAGCAACAGAAAATGGAGGTTAAGACCCAGGAGAGTGAAGGGGGAGATAGAGGATAGGGAAATATGAGTAAAAAAGGAGAGAAAAAGCAGAGCAAGAGAATGGAGACAGAGGTTCACGTGACCACCAGGGATGATGTGCAGGTGAAACCTGCAGGTGTAGGAGGGCCTTGAACACCAACACTTGAGAGTGTAGGGGCTCGGGGGCAGGCCTCCGACCTCAGACCTCAGTGGTCTTGCTCGCCTGTATCTGCAGTGGCTGCCATTAAGGGAGCTGGGAGGGGATCAGGATTGGGCCAGTCGCACTGGTCATGCTGGGGGGAAGGGACCATGGGGGCACCAGCGTTGGGGAAAAATGGGCTAAAGAGGCAAAAGGAAAAAGGCAAATAGAGAGAGAAAGTGCAAATAAGACAACAAAAGTTCAAGAAAGAGTGGAGGAAAGACACAGAGGACATAGGAGAGAGAAGGGGGAAGCTTGACATGAGGGGAAAATGACAGGAAATGGAGGTCAAGAACCAGAAGGAGAGTGAAGTGAGGGAAAAAACGAATAAAAAAGGAGAGAAAAAGCGGAGCAAGAGAATGGAGACAGAGGTCCACTAGACCACCAGGAATGAGGCACACGTGAAATGTGCAGTTGGAGGAGGGCCTTGAACACCAACACTCGAGAGAGCCGGGGCTCGGTGGAAGGCCTCACTTAATGGTGGAGCTGCAAGGCAGGGAGAGCAATTTCAATGACAGTGAGTCAAGAAACCGCTCTTCACTGCAAGTGGCATGTTTGGTGCCCTTACTATTTGGTCATTTCTTTGGTCAGGTGTTATTCAAGACAGGTCACACAGTTGTCTGCTAGAACTGGTCTGTCCTTTTCTTTATTTCAAGGTAGTCATTGGTGCCATGCTGTGAAACTGGATTAGCCAATCATTCCATAGGAAGGTGAGAACTCACAGAAGCAGTTCAGGGGGAGCATGCTGGATTAGGGAGATAGCACTCTCTCACTGATAAATCTGGTATTTGTGAAGCACAAACTACTCACTCCTTAGGGGCTCAAGGTTCTGGGGGCCGTTGAGAAGATTAAGTGAGTTTGTTCGAAGAGTCACAGAATGCTGAGCTGAGCTGCCGCAGGTGCAAGGGATAGACCCATGAGCCCTGCGCTCCGTAGTCAGCCGCCCTGGCAGCTGTGCCACCCCTCTCCCCCTCCCACTACCACTAACACTATGGAGCAACCTATAGCCCTAGGGGTTCCCTATAAATTGAGAAAGTGACCCCATTGCACATCCCAACTATCACAGGTTCTCACACACTTATATACATGCTATATATATTTCTACACAGTTTACCAAAGAGGGCCAGAATCCTCAGGTAAAAAGGTCTGAACCATAGTATAATCAGTTCTCAACAGTCATTATTAGTGCCAAGGTCAGGTCATGGGAACATAGTCACCCACTTTAAAAGGAGTGTCTCTTTGGATGAGCCCCACTCAAGCAACATGGCATAAAGAGGTAAAGCACATGCCAGGAGACTTGATATAGGGGCCTCCTTAGCATTGCACAAATCTGGATTGCCAGAATATTAAAATAAGCAGGTTGTTGTATAGACACTGAGCTAATGAATTTCAACCCTGCTTTAGCCATGAAAAACAAGATTAGGCAGTCATGTACTACATCCCGGTATAAAAGCCTCACCAGGTCTGGATCTCTCTGCTTGATTTTGAGACTTATGAACAGTGTACTGCAGCATCTCTCCAGGCTGTAGCTCTTCAGATCCCAGCTCTTCATTCTCCAGATCACCTGAGCCCAGCATTTCAGCTGCATTCCTGTAGCACTTCATGATCTACAGTGTTGAGGTGCTAGGACCCATCAGCTCAAAATCCTCTGATGTCATATTCCTCACCAAAACCTGGCTCAACCAAACTGAGGCTCTTTCAACAGATCCCTCAACCAATACCAACCGCTCCTGAAAAAACATAAACAAACTCCCACGCTGACCACATCGAAGCAAGCTCCAACCACAGCAAAGAATTCTTTACATCTCAAGACAGTTCTCCAACCCCTCCGCCTTAGAAAACATCACCACCCCCTTCTAGGTACTCTGTGACACCCTTGTAGATTTCTTCAATGACAAAATTGCGACCATATAAAAAAACTTCGTACCCTAACCCACTGCCGGCAACACTCTCAACTTTCTGGCTCCAACAAGCGCAAACCATGACTACCTGCTCACCACCTGGGACCAGCTCACCATGCAGAACACCACCACCATCATGAAGTCCATCCATTCTGGAGCACCCTCTAACCCCTGCCCAAACATATCTTCAACCTCAGTAGCAAGATAATAAGCAACAAACTCACTGCCACCCTAAACACATCCATCACCATGGCCACATTCCCCGAAGAATAGAAACATACTAAGATCATGCCCCTTCTCAAGAAACAAACTACCGACCCATGCAACCTCAGGAAGTACAGTCTCATTTCTCTGCTCCCCTTCACCATCCTTGAAATGGCCATGAACTGTCAAATTCACAGAGCACCTGGAGAACAACATTCTTTGGGACACTTTTCAATCTGGATTCTGCACCAACCACAGCACCGAAACCACCCTAATCACTGCCACGGTTGACATTAGAACCCTCCTTGGCCAGGGAGAAACAGCAGCCCTGATCCTCTTCAGCTGTATCCCACAGAATGGTCATCAATGGACTCCACTACATTGGAATCCAAGGAAAGGCCCTCAAGTGGAATTCCTCCTTCCTCACCAGAAGTAGCCAGAGAGTTTGCTTCCATCCTTTCGCCGCAGAACCCAAGAGCATCATCTGTGGTTTCCCTCAAGGCTAGTCCTTCAGCCCCACTCTGTTAAACACCTACATGACTCCCTTTGGCAACATTGTCAGAACACAGACTTAACATCATATTCAATGCAAACAACACCCAGCTCATCTTCTTGCTGTTGGAATACCCTCCACCAAAATGGCCAACTTCCACAGATGCTTGACTAGCATCTCAAACTGGATGAAAGACAACTGCCTAAAACTCAACACAGACAAAACAGAAGTGCTTATCTTCTGGAATAACTCCTCATAGTGGAATGGCTTCTGGTGCCCCTCAAAACTACGACCCTCATCAAATCCGACAGACCATGCCCGCACCTTGGTATCATTATGGACAGCAAGCCCATCATTAAAAACCATATCAATGTAGTTTCATCTGACTGCTTCCTCACCCTTCGCATGCTCCGTAAAACCTTCAAATGGCTCCACATCAAAACAAGAAGAACCATTACTCAAGCCCTAGTCACCAGTTGGCAGGAATACGGCGACGCTCTCTATGAAGAAATCACAGTGAACTCAATGTCCCCAGACACACATCATCCCCCACCTTAGGAAAATATACCACAAAAAGTAAATTCAAGATTCTGATCCACACCTACAGAGCCCTACATAGACAAATACTACCATACATCAACCACCGCCTGAGCTTCAGCCAACCCACTAGACTCCTGCGCTCTGCCTCCCTCTCCCTCGCTCACACCTCCCACATCTGCAGAAGCAACAGTGGAGGATGCTGCTTCTCCTATCACGCATCTAAGTCCTAGAATGACCTCCCCCTTCACCTCTGAACCACACCCTGTCTGCTGGACCTCAGGAAAGGACTCAAGACCTGGTTGTTCAACTGAATTCCCCCCTCCTACCCCTAGGCCACATGGTTTACAGTGCCGGGACACCCTCACAGGTGATTAGCCATGCTTTACATGTCCTGTTTGATGCCACTCTGCAAAAGTATCTTTAACAGTAATCTAACTTTATTGCAATTAGAAAATTATCATTTTCATAATTAGTTTATTTAATATCTTGGTCTAATATACATATTTATCTTGTATACATATAGTTTTCAACTGACAATTTTTTTAGCAGGAGTCGTGCAATCAGCGTGACGCACATGTTCATTATGTTACGCTGGGCGGGGAACCGTGCTTTCGTCGCATACCAAACGCGCACATGATGCTATCCCATACATATATGACATTACAAGCGAGCCAGGCACCCGCACACCCTTTGCTATCCAAACGCTGCTCCTTCTCGACTTTTCCAATATGGCGGCTTGAATTCCCAGACCCACAGTGATAGGCACACAATTGGTAAGCTAATCCAATATTTTGGGGAAAAATTATATACATGTATTTTAAAAGTCATAGGACGTTACAAAATTAAATTAAAATACAAAAAATAAAACAAAATAAATATAGAATATTACAGTTACAAAATATATATTTTTAAAAAAGGTTTCAGGCCCATTATAGTTAAAAATTAGCATTCTAAAAACCTTAAAAATTCACTGAAAAAAAATAGGTTTGAGGGACGTTATAGTTAGAAATTAGCATTTAAAAATCCTTAGAAATTCACTGAAAAAAACATAGGTTTCAGGATCGTTATGTTTAGAAATTAGCATTTAAAAAACCTTAAAAATTCACTGAAAAATCCTTAGCTTCCAGGGACGTTATAGTTAGAAATTAACATTCAAAAAACCTTAGAAATTTACTGGAAAAAAACATAGGTTTTAGGGACGTTAAAATTAGTTGAACATTTTACAAAACTATATAATTTTCGCCGCTATAGTTAGTTCACCTAACTATAACTCGCACCCCCGCAATGCACTGCTGATGGCGTCATATTTTATTATTCATGACATGGTCCAACTAACTATAACGTGGGAATTTCAATGGTTTTGTATGAGTAAAATGTTCAGCTAACTATAACTGGTGTGAAACCTTTGGTTTTTTTCAGTGAATTTCAAAGGTTTTTAAATGCTAATTCCTAACTATAACGAGTGTGAAACCTATGTTTTTCAGTGAATATCAAAGGTTTTTCAAAAGCTAATTTCTTACTATAACGAGTTTGTAACCTACGATTTTTAAAGTGAATTATTATGTTTTTTTAATAGCTGTTTTTATAACTGTTAATTCTTATTTTTTTATAAAAAAAAATTGTTTTCTAAAATTAATTTTTCAATGTATTTTTCCTGTGGTTTTTTTTTTAATCATTTTACCTCGGAGCGCTCAGGGTACACGCACCCGTAAACGTAGCCAAGAGCGCTATTCCCGCGTGCCCATTTAAATGATCAATACATTACATGGCAGAAACCTGACTCATTTCCAAAATACATTTCCAATAAGCACCATTCATTTTTTTGCCAGCATTACATAGAAACATGAGACACAATGCAAGAATAAACAAGCCCAATATGCTTCTTAATCTTCCCCATAGTGCATACAGCACTCTATCTATATTAAATGAATCATTACTCACCTATAAAAATGCTTTTGAAGATTTAGAACTGTCAGTCACACACACCAGATTTTCTTAAGCAGAATCTCTGAAATGCACCTCAAACACTGCAACCACAAATGGCCCTTATTCCCTGTAATGTAATTCTTCTGACATATCCCTGTACTTAACCAATCAAAATTCTTCCTACACTATTTCAAAACCAAACTAACATTTTAATTGGTTCTACATTTCAACACTTTGAAACTCACATAATATTCACCCATCACCTCAGTGCTCATTCACCCTGTTACCATGGTAACTCCCACCTAACTCAGCACACAGGTGAAAAGTTCATCATACTATGTTGCAAAAGAATCCAGCAAGGGTGTTTCACATCTCAATGTAGTAGCTAATCATGTGCAATGTTTCTTTCAATGACTTTTTCTCAACCAATAAAATGACTTCTTTAAAAAAAAATGCATGCACCCTAATTTTCAGTGGATAATTTTAAGAAACCTCCAATCATTTCTTAGTTTTCAAGTGCACTGAATCTCAACCACTTTTTTTCATAACTCCTACTTTCAAACTGCCATTTCATTTCCACAACTCATCTGAATATAAGCACATCTACCTTCAAGATACCAAAAGTCTGGTTTGTGGGTCATAGCTTTGTCTACTGGAGTGAAAAATATGCAACTAACAGTGGCATTTCCTACCTTGATTTACCAAATGTGAACATTGTGTGGATTGGACAGAGAGGATTGAGAAGTCACCAATTGATACTATTGGTAAAATCCTTTAAGCATCTACCACACCTTGACCTCATAATTGTGCACTGTGGTGGCAATGACCTGGGCACTTTGACTGGGGTAGGTCTGGAAATTCTTTTAAAGGACATCTTTGGGCAATTAATGCCACTTTTCCCAAAAACTGCTTTGGTATTTTCTAATATATGCCAAAGGCAAAAATGGAACTGGTCCAACCAATTTCGTCCACAGATTGAGAAAGCAAGAAAACATGTGAATAAATCTGTTTCTGCTTTCCTCAGAGACTATGGTATGGGTTCCATATACCACAACAACTTGGGTTACAAAATGCAAGGCATCTATAGGAGAGATGGTGTACATTTTACAGATGAGGGGAATAGAGTCTTCCTCTTGAATTTGAGACTCTGCATTGGTACCTACTTGTAGGTACAAAAAACACCCACATAACACAACAGCTCTTTTCAGAGCTACCCTACCTCTAAGCACTCTAAATTATTTTTTACATTGTTTTTTCCGTGGTGCGTTCAGGGTACGCGTACCGGGAAGGGTATATGGGAACGCACCAAGCGCTTACCCCGAGAAAATTAAAAAAAATAAAAGTTTTTTTTGCCCTTCAGGGTCCTTCTAGGCCCCCCCTCAGAAAACCTAGGGGGTCAGGGGGTGTGTACCCTGCCCCCTTTTAATCAATTCCCCCTTTTTATTTTCACCTCTTGTGTCTCGATTCTACTGAGACACCAGATGGCGGACTCTCCGGACTGTTTAGAATGTTGACAGACATCCGAGAGCCAATCAGCCTTCTGCTCGCGCACTCCCGTAGCGCGCCTGGTGCGCTCCCCGGTACGCGAACCAGTAAGCGTTCAGAACGCGCCTATAGATGTATATGTGTTTTTGAAGTTAATTTTCGAAAAAAACACTGGAGCAATTTTCACCAAATATAGTAAAGGCACTTCTGCCTACCAGTCCCTACAATTTTGCAAAGTTTGGTGTAATTCCATTCAGCGGTTCGGGCTGTAGACTTGTCAATTCTTCTTTATGGAAATTAACATGGGGAAAACATGTTTTGGGACCCCCCTTTTTTCTCAGCCCCCACTTCACGAATCACCCCGAAACTTTCAGGGAAGGAGCGGAGCGGAGCTGGCCTAAATTTTGGAAAATTACACGCAAATTCCTTAACCTGCGTCAAAGTTATTCCCAATAGAATGTTGCGGATTTCCTATGGTAGCTAGGTCCTAACTATAACTACCTTCTGGCAACCGCCAGTAGGTCATATTTATTTATATACATGTTTGTGTATATTTATCTCTTTTGATTTTCTCAGGAACTACTGGATCAATTTACACCATTTGAGCAAAATTGTGATCTGCGAATCAGACTCTACCATTTTGCCAAATTTCTTGTAATTCCGTTCAGCCGTTCGGACTGTAGCCGTGTCTAATCGTCCTATGGAAAATAACATGGGGAAAACATGTTTTGGGACCCCCTTTTTTCTCAGCCCCCACTTGACGAATCCCCCCAAAACTTTTAGGGAAGGAGCGGATCAGAGCGGGCCATCCTCTATAAGAAATTTGCGAAAATTCATCAACCGGTACCAAAGTTATTCCCAATAGAATTTTGCGGATTTCCTATGAAAACTAGGTCCTAACTATAACTACCTACTGGCGACCGTCAGACCGTAGAAAGGCAAAGGAAGGAGCAAGAGAAATGCAGAAAAAGGCAATAGAAGTCTAGAAAGATGAAGAAAAGTTCAGGAAGAAACAAGAGATAATCAGAAAGAACCAACAGAGGTGCAGAAAAGGGCTTTGTTGCAAAGTCATCCTGTGCCCCTAGCCTTTAACTAACTGCTACTGGTAGTAACTGACTCTGACTAAGGAGGCCCAAAGCAGGTGCAATGCTGAAAGACACTTTGAATACAGTGAAAACACCTACATACACTAGGGTACACTATGGGTTGGGGTACCACTTTGATTGGCATGACCTCCCTGTAAGGCCCTCGTACATAATAGGGCTAGGGAATTAATACTACCTCTAACTCAGAGGTGCAGAAAGAGGCAAGAGAAGTTCATAAACAGGCAGGAGGTGTGCAGAAACAGGTAACAGGGTTGCTGAAAGAGGCAGTAGAGGTACAGAAAGAAGGAAGAGAAGTGTAGAAAGAAGCAACAGAGGAGCAGGAAGATGCGTGAAGGGTGCAGAAAGAGCAAGATAAGTACAGAAAGAAGCAACAGAGGTACAAAAAGAGGCACGAGAGGAGCAGAAAAGGTAGGAAAGATACAGAAAGGAACACAGTTGCAAACAAAGGCTAGTGAGGTGCAGAAGAAGGCAAGAGAACTTTAGAAAGAGGCAACAGAGTTGCAGAAACAGGCAAAAGGGGTGCAGTATGAGGGGACAGGTGTGTAGACAGGAACAAGAGAGGTGCAGAAAGAGGGAAGCGGGGTATAGAAAGAAGAGAGTGACGTACAGAAAGATGCAAGAAAGGTGCAGAAAGAGCTAATAGACCTGCAGAAAGAGGCAAGTGAGGTACAGATGGAGGCAAGAGAACTACAGAAACAGGAACAGGGTTGCAGAAACAGGCAAAAGGGGTTAATAAAGAACATACAGTAGAGCAAAAACAAGCACGAAGGGTGCAGGAAGGGGCAAGATAAATGCAGAAAGAGGCAAGTGAAGTGCAGAAAGAAGACAGTGAGGTGCAGGATAAAGAAGAAAGGTGCAGAAAGATAGAAGAGAAATGCAGAAAGAGGCAAGACAGATACAGAAAGAAGAGAGATTTGTGTTACCAATTTAATACCCATATTTAGCAATAAGTAACATGTGACCATTCTAGCTTTGCAAAGGGCCTTCCACCACGCTGTAACACATGAAGCTGCATTATTGAGAATATTTGAGCCGTTTGAGCTACAAACTAGGCTTTTTTTGTTCAAATCTTCAGATTATTCAACAGATGATGGAATATTTGGCAAATGCGGAAAATGTTTAATTATGTGACAATTGGTGCAGCCGCCTAAATGAAGGTAGAAGAGTTGTAATGTTATATAAGCAATTAGTGTGCAAATAGAGCTCTGTAGGCCGAAAAATGATGTATGGTGACAACATCTACTCTGGTGTTGAAGTAATGAGATGAATGCAGGAGGGATGGAGAAATTGAACTGACACAAGATGTCCAGTTGAGAATTAAGCACTGCCAACTAGCAACAAGGCCCTTTTTGTGCCTTTAGCAGCCTAAACCTGAAATACCATTAATAAGGTGCATTGGAACAGTAACTATAGTGTGTGTATGCTGCAGAGCAGCGTGACAAAAAGTAAGCACGTTCTCTTGGTTCATGTGCATTATATTTGTATTTCCCTTTGCAGCAATTCGATATTAGCAAGACTAGGGTATGGCATCATTTTGTGAAAGTAAAGAAAACGGGCCCACAGCCTCTGGGTTTGAAGCAAAACAACAACTAATTAGAAAGCAGTGAGCTTCTTACACACCGTACCTGCTGAAGTATTTGTACCTACTTACCTGGCTTCTTCCTCAGAATTTCCATAGAATTTGTAATGAAATCAAATGGGATTTGAAATTTGCTTACAGTTCTATGTTAAAATAACACTCTTTAAAAAACACAAAGCTAAAGAAAAGATTAGGGCAAATTTCGGGATTCCTCACTGTATGCTAAATGATACATGTGAACATTTTTTTGTTTGTGGAATTCTCCCCAATGGATTAGCTGTGACGGAGGCGGTGAGGCAGGAAGGTTACAGCAAATTATCCCTTCAGCAGGTACGTTCCTCCTGGCTGCTCTGCTGTAAAAGAAAGGGCTCAATGAAGAGAGAGCCGGCACAGCCGGAAGTAATTCATAACCACTCATAGTGATTGTGTGTGTGCGGGTGTGGGCTTCAGTGTCTAGGAAATAGTTTGTATATGTGTGGGGGTGTGCATGCACGTTTGTGGGTGTGTGTGCATGAATCTGAGCAAAGGTGTTTTTAGAAAGGTTGTGTGTGTGTGGTTTGCTTAGGTGTCTCTGTGGGGAGTTGTGTGTGTTTTGATGTGTATAGGGAGTTTGTGTGTGTATGTTTGAATGCGTGTGTGTAGATAGGGAGATTGTGTTTGTGTGTTTATATAGGGAGCTTGTGTATGTGTGCCTGAGTTTGTATATAGCAAGGTAATGTTTGTAAGCGTGCTTGTATGTGTGGAAGGCTCTTTGCCTGCATATGTGCCTGCACGTGGGTGAGGGTTGTGTGTATGGGACATTTGGTGAGAAGTAAGCACGTTCTCTTAGTTCATGTGCATTAAGTATGTTTGATCTTGATATAGTATAGAAACAATGTGGACTAGCCCACTATGTGTATGTATATTTCTTCTTAGTCACTTGTATTGGTGGCCTAGAGACTGGACCCAGTGGGCTGGTCCACATTGTTTCTATACCTTACCCTTGGGGACAGGATGCGCCCCAAAAAACCCTTGCTCTCTGATTGATTTTGTGATCTTGATAGAGCCCATTCTGAGGGTTCTCAAGGGTGTTTCTTTTTTCTAACCAACTATTAACATGGTGCCAGGTTTAAGCATGCTGCAAACTAATGATTACTGCAAAGTAGCAAGGGGAGCTTGGGCTCTTTTGGCCCTCTGGCGGGTAGAAAAAGAAAGCAACAATTAGAGTGCAATGGGTTGCTGATACCTCTGGCCTTCGGTGCTACTACTCCTGCAGCACTGTTGAATGCTTAGCCCCTGAACTGATAGCATCACATAAGTAAAAATGAAACAGAGTCATACTCTAGTGTCACTTTGTCCATTGAAAATGATGTGCTTGCAGTGACCTTTCCCAAGTGAAAAGGTGAAATCATACAAGCTGCCTAATTGAGAATGGACAACAATTAATTAAAACAAAGTTATCAGGTTGTGTATTAATGAAGCATATTTATCTTTTGCCTAAATAGAATGTGACAGTTATGAATGAGAATGTGTGTTACGTCACATTTTTTTTTTTACAGTTTTATATAGCACAAACTCAACCCAAAGGTATTGGAGCGCTTTGCATGAGCACCAGTTACATCAATGACACATTAATTTTTTTGGTTTGTACAGGGAGTTTAAGTGATTTGACCAGAATCACAGTTCATCTTTAGCAGGGCTGCTCGCCCTCCTCTCACTTAGCCAGCCCTGCCTGAAGAGATATATCGGCCTCCCAGGATGGCATACACGTTGCCGTATAATTGCAGTACGCATTGTGCTAGCGGGAGTGTACCAAGTAAATGTGTTGTCTGGAAGCCTGTTTTGTTAAACAAATCAAAGTGTCTCTTGTGAAGAATCTACTGAGAGCTTGGGAGGGGAGGGGCAGCTGGAACCTCTGTGTATTTGACACTACCCCTGAACACAGCGTGATGTGCCCTGGCAGGTGGTTTATAATAAGTCACACTGTCCATTTTGAAGCCTGTTCTCGAGCACTCACTTACACCTCCCTTGGTGTCCAGAGCAATATATATTTAAGTGAACAGATTCACAGTAACTAAAACATCTCTCAGACTGCTCTCATGCAGCTTCAAGTGTCCCAAGCACAACTTCAATTGATTAACTGCATTTGAACTGCCGAGGAGAAAAATCCTTCTACATCCTGCTTCTGACCTCTGAGCCCTCTCTGCTGAACAGCCTTCATTGTTGTTCCCGGCATCTTCAGTGAAAGTTGTGTCGGTGCCACGAAGCTTCATGCCATCGCATTGAAGGAGAAGAGGTTGCCACGAATGCCAGCCACAGAACATCGGCCGTGAAGGGGAGAGAAAGACTGCCAGCAGGACCTTCATTTTCCTTGGCGTGCCAGCTCAGGTACGCCGAAACTCCATTACGGGGGTGGGGCAGTTTCCCCTGTGGCTACACGGAGGCGTGGTTCTCCACAGCCCTCCCAGAAAAGCTCCAACCTTCGAATTTAAATTAAATTTTTTATTGTTTTTATATTTGGTTGTCAATTAAATAAAATATTTCCTAATTTATGTAATAGCTTGATGCTTGCATGTTTCTGTATTTTTGTGTTTTGCAGATCAAATCATTGAAATTGCTTAGGCCAGGGTCTCAGGATTCCAATTCCAATAATTATTCAGTAGGGGTCCCCAGATTGCAGTAATGATTAAGACAGTATCCACAGATGTTAAAAGCTTAAGAACCACTGCCTTAGATAACAACATAACATGTGTCAAAAATATCTCACACACGTATTGTGTCTTACTGTGTACTTGTTTCACTTCAAGCTTTTTAAGCTATTTACTAAATTGAAGCAGAGGCACTAGAAGAGATGACAGAGGATGCAGGTTTTGAATATTTCAGTGTATGAACCAGAAGAGGCTATAAATGATATACGGGCCCATGATACCAGATATAGACAGGAGGACATTTGACACTGGACTTCAACCAGAGACAAGCCGGAGCTTGAGACTGAGCCCTTCCCTCAGATGCTCCTATGTCTGCAGGAAGTAAAACCATTCCCAAGTCTGTCCTAAAGATCCTGTCCTCAAAAGGTGTCAGTTGACATTTCAGAAGATTGAGTATTAGTGTTGTAAAGCCCCTAAAGTCCATTTTAAGTATGCCTGACTCCTTCATGGATAATGGAAGTTGCCAATGTCTCAATCCTAGACAATAGAAGTCTCCATGATTCCAGATGTATGCATAATCATTGTCATGTCTGCCATCTAATGCAGATGCCATTTAACCCTATCTTTCTAAGAACTGTGCAAACATAAAGCTGTCTGATCGATGACATAGACAACTCTTGATGCAACATTTGCCTGGGACGAATATCTACTTTCCACGCTGTCAAGGTCAAATAAGAGCACATACAGACATATGACCAAAATAATGTTGTCTAAGTTGACATAATTTTACCTTAAATGTTAATAAGGAAATGTCTGTGACGCACACCATGATGCACATAATCTATATTAGACCTTGCATAACTTACATAAGAAATGCCAATCTCTGATATGATTTAATATATAACGACTACAACTTGTCAGGAGAGGTTCTTCGCCCAGATTTTTGCTCAAGATTCTGCCAGAGAAGGTACTGAAAGCACACTTTGCAGATGCTAAATCTCACATGAAGACAGAAGCTGAGCCCTGAAGGAAAACTGCAGCATGTGTTTGTGCCTTCACAGGGAACACTGGCTACACACCTCCACTGATAAAGATAGCCTTTGCTGTCAACAAGATATGCAGTACACCTATCTTCCCTAAGTAGCTGTAGACTCCAAATAACTCAACCTTCCATGCCCTCTTAGTGTAGCGCATACAAGAAGGCATTACTGTGTTAGGCTTAAGATGACATTTTAAAACATGCTAGGTATTTGCGTTTTATTCTCATTATTTATGACATGCCTTCTTGGTGTTTTTATATTATTCTGTGTAGTTGTTTTAGATGTACTGAGACACAGATTATTCCTTTAATAATAAATAATTTTACTTAAAATTGATTATTCATCCTAGTACAGTGTGTATGTGTGATACTGTGATACTGTGAATAACGAAAATAAGGAAAATAAGGTTTGTTGCTGTTCTCATCGTGCCCCCCCCCGATCCTTTATGGGATTGTTATTAATCGAAAAGCAATGGCTCTTTCTAAATTGTGCATTGAATAGTGTTTTGTAGGGCTACAATAATGTGTCTTTTACATTCACCACTGGTGCCTAAATCCAAGTTCACTAATGTCACTCACGGGTGGTAAAGCACACATTGTAGAGCTACACCAAAGTCATAGCTTACGCAACAGTAGACCATTGTGAGTCTAATGCTCCTGAAGAGTTTTAAGGTCTCCTACGAGAATGGAGCATGAGTAACCAGTTGTCCCACTGTAGCAATATGCACCATCCCTGGAGATGTAAAAGAACAACCACAGGAGCCATCCTCTTTAAAAAAAACAAAAATAGGGCTAAAGTCTCTCCTGGTCTCTTTCTTGATGGAGAACGTGAGCATGAAGCTGAAGAAAAAGCTGTTACAGGAATATGTCAAGAAATGTTACCTATAAAATAAAAGGACTCCCCAAAATAGAACAATCAATGGCCACAAAGTGCTCCCATATATACCCACAAGAAAAAAGGGATTCATGGGCTGAAACCGAAAATATGTTACTGCACATGAGTGGGCAGGGCTCCACTCATGGTGTAACACTAGATGATGCAGTTCACGGGTTACTGCTTAAACGGACAGTAAAAATGCCAATCACAGGGATCAGCACACTTCATCCTGCTAAGAAATTGCTTTCATGTTGCACACAAAACCTCTCTGCGTCCAGCACAAAAAGACGAATATTAGGATGGTATTTCAAGTCAAGGATCCCCAAATCCTCTCAGCCAGAGACAGAAGAGAAAAAGCTGGAAGAACGCTGTGTACGCTGGCCATCTATAGTGTCCAAGTGGTGGGAAGGGTCAGCTAGCAGCATGCTTTAAAGTTCCTTTTATTCTCCTGTATTCTAGTTCAGAATATTTAATTAGTAATCATTGGGAAAAATGATGGATTAATGAAGGGATAACTCTTCCTTAGTCTTGGGGTTTGGTCCCTACCCCTGAAGGACAGGCAGCCAGGATTTCTTCTGCTGGGCTTTGCCTTCCTCTACACAGGTGATCAGAGCTCCAAGAGTAAATAAACAAATGAACACCATATAATTTGCAGGAATTTGCTTTTGTTTACTTCCAGGAAGAACGGACATAAACTCTGAATCTGATTGATCAGTTTGATGACCACAAAGACATAGGGGCAACCACAAAACTCAATGAACATTTTCCTTGCAGTGCTCAACATCTCTATGGCAACCAGTTTTGGGAGATGTTCTCCTGCTTTTGCCTATACCAACTCAGTTCTTTTCACAGAACACAGGATAGGGAGGTATCAGGCACAACTACTCACCCTTTAAGGGTCTCATGGCCCTGGGGGTGTAGGGGAGTTCGCAGGTTTCAGTCCATTGAGAAGCGGGTCTCTCGAAGAGCTAGATTTTGAGGTTTCTTGTGAAGATGGGTAGCGATGTTATCTGTCTGAGGTGGAGTGGAAGGTTGTTCCAGGCACTGGCCACATGGAAGGAGAAGGAGCGGCCTCCCTGTCTGGTATTTCTGGTATGGTGGACCACGACATAGGGGAGGTAGGCTGATCGTAGGGTCCTAAGGGGTGCATGAAATTTGTGTCGGCTATTCAGGTATGCTGAACCGGTGTCATGGAGGGCCTTTTGAGCATGGGTTAGCTAGCTTTGATGGGGAGCCAGTGGAGTGTGCGCAGGTGCTGGTAGATGTGGCAGTGGCTTGGCAGGTTGGGGACTAGTCTTGTGGCAGCATTTTGGATGTAATGTAGCTTGCAGGTGAGGTTTCTGTTTCTTCTGTCATACAGTGTGTTGCCGTAGTCAAGCCTGCTGGTGACCAGGGCATTGGTGATGGTCTTTCTGTGTTTGAGGGGGATCCATTTGAAGGTCTTACATAGGAGGTAGAGGGTGTGGAAACAGGAGGATGATATGGAGTTGATCTGGCAGTCCATTTTGAGCTCTGAGTCCAGGATGATTTCCAGGTAGAATGCGTGGTCCGTGGGGTAGGTGGGCTTCCAAGGGGGGGACCACCAGGTATCAATCCAGGTGTCTGGGTTTGGGCCCATGATGAGTACTACCATTTTGTTCCTGTTTAGTTGTAGGCAGCTGTTTTTCATCCATTTGGAGACGGCTTCCATGCGTTCTCGAAATTTGTGTCTGGCAGTGTTGGGTTTGTTGGATAGGGAGAGGATGAGTTGGGTGTCATCTGTGTATGACACAATGTTGAGTCCAGAGGTTCTTACGATGAGGGCGAGCTGTGCCATGTAGACGTTGAAGAGCGTAGGGGACTCCGCAGATGGTAGGTGTAGGGTCTGAGAGGAAAGGGGGAGTCTGGACCGCTGCGTTCTGCTGGGGAGGAAGGAGCAGATCTAGTCGAGGGCCGTATCTTGTATCCCTGCCTTTTGGAGTCTGTGTATCAGTGTGCGGTGAGAGACTGTGTCAAACGACGCTGAGAGGTCGAGGAGAATGAGGGCTGCTGTTTCTCCTTTGTCCATTAAGGTACATATGTAGTCTGTTGCGGCAAGGAGGGTGGTTTCTGTACAGAGTTTTTTTCTGAAGCCGGATTGAGAGGAGTGGAGGATGTTGTGCTCTTCGATGAATGTGGCAAGTTGGCTGTTGATGGCTTTCTTGAGGACTTTCACTGGGCACTGTTGCAGGGAGATAGGTCTGTCGTTTCTGGGAATGGTCGGGTCTGCCGAGGGTTTCTTCAGGAGGGGGTTGATCTCATCGTTTTTCCAGTTGTCAGGGAACGAGGCAGTTGCCAGGGAGTGGTTGATAGTGTGGCAGAGCATGGGTGCGATGGTGTCGGCGGCTCTGTTGAAAATGTGATGGGGGCAGAGGTCCCTGAGGGCCCCCATGTGGATTTACTTCATCATCTTCAGTGTGTCTTTGGTGGTGAAGGCTGTCCAGTTGTCGATGGTTGGCTTCAGGGTGTCAGGGTGGTTGTTAAGGGTTCAGTGTGTTGGTTGTCTTTGTCAAATATGTAGATGCTCTTGATTTTGTGGTGGAAAAAGGTGCTGAGTTTTTCGCAGAGATCTTGTAAGGGAGGGATGTCGGTGGACTCGCTGGTGGGTTGGGCAAACTCCTTGATGATGTTAAAGAGTTCTTTGCTGTTGTGTGCATACGTGGATATTCTATCTTCGATCACTTTTTTCCTCGTTTATCTGATTAGTTGGTGATGGGTGATGGAGGATGGCCTGATGTTGTTGTGGGCTTCTCTGGATTTGGTGTTCCTCCAGGCCTTTTCGAGGCGGCAGCAAGTGCGTCTGGACTTTTGAATTTTGGTGGTGAACCATCTAGATTTCTTGGCGTGGGTGTTGTTGTTTTTCATGAGGGGGGCTATGGTGTTGGCACTGTCGGAGATCCAACTGTGCAGGGTTTGGGCTGTGGTGTTGGCATCGTCGTTTCCGCGATGGTTGGGTTGGAGTTGCTGAGTGATGAGGTTAGCTGGTAATCAGTGATTCTGGTCCAATTTCTTCATGGGAGCAGGTGCTGGTGTCTGTGGATGGTGGGTGTTCTGAATCTGAAGTGGACGCATCAATGGTCAATCCATGCAAGTTAGGTGGTGTGTCTGAAGGTGATGGAGTTTCCTGTTGGGACAAGGGGGTCAAGGGTGTGCCCTGCTGAGTGCGTGGGTTCGGTCACAATCTGGCAGAGTCCAATGTTGTGGAGTTTGTCCAGGAGGGATGTGGTGCTGGGGTCCATTTGAATGTTGAGGTGAAAGTTGAGGTCTCCCAGTAGGTTGTAGTTGGTAGACCCAATGGCATGCGGGGAGATTATGTCTGTGATGGAGTTGGCAAACAGTCCTCGGGGACCAGGGGGTGAATAGATGAGGGTTCCACAGAGGGAAGAGGTGGGGCGGCCAATATCTTTAAGGGAAGGTGTTCCATCAAGTCTGTGGGCTCCATGTGGAGTGTGCTCAGGCGGAGGGTGGATTTGTGGACAATGGCGATTCCTCCTCCAGGGTGGATGGGGCGGTTCTTCCTAGAGATCTTGTATCCTCTGGGAATGGCAATGGCGATGTCCGGTCCCGAGGTGGTGTTGGTCCAGGTTTCGGTAAAGAATGCTATGTCTAGGGTAGTGCTGTCAAAGAGGTCCCAGATTGCGGGTGGATTGCCCTGGGTCAGTGGTCTTGGCGGCGCTGCTGGTGTGCCGCAGCGGTGACAGCTGAAGGGTCCGTAGGTGTCAGCTGGTGATGCTAGCTTGCAGTTGTTGTTGCAACCTGGGCTCAGAGAGTGGAGTGCTGCTGGGTAGTAGCATTGACGGTAAAGAGATCCAAGGTTCCTGGTGCTGGTCGCAGTTGGGTCGCGGATGTGCACAGATTGACTTGCCTTTGGCTCCCCGGCTTGAAATGAGGGGAAGCAACAGAAAATGGAGGTTAAGACCCAGGAGAGTGAAGGGGGAGATAGAGGATAGGGAAATATGAGTAAAAAAGGAGAGAAAAAGCAGAGCAAGAGAATGGAGACAGAGGTTCACGTGACTAAGCATGGGCGGATTTTGCGGATCCACGATTCACGAATTTGCGGATTCACGGATCGGCGGATTTGGGGGCGGGGCTTCCTCGAGTGTGTGGGCGGGGCCAAACGGACGGGGCTTCCATGCGAGCGCGCATGCCTCTTGTGTATACAAAAGGTCAGAGACCGATCAGAGCAGCAGATTAAGAGACAGAAGCCCCTGGTCACAGGAAAGGCACGGGGATTGCGCTCGTGAAAGTCAAAGATGCAAATGTCTCTGGCCAGCATCACGATTTTTTTTGACCTGATGAATGAGTCACTGCATTTGCGCTTCAACTAGTTCCAGCGACCAAGTGTGTGTTGCTATGCAATCGTGCCGAAGTGAGCAGGGGTCCCTTGATTGAAATGTCCATCATAGTGGGTAAATGGCGGGAAGACGGTGCACACCTCGAGTGTGTGGGCGGGGCCAAACGGACGGGGATTCCATGCGAGCGCACAAGGCACACCTGCCCAGCCTCCACAACGCTCACGATTATTTTTTGGCTGATGAATGAGTCACTGAATTTAAGCTGCAACTAGGGCACATGCGTCGTGCCAGAATGAACCCTGCCCTTCAGACACCATGTAAATAATTTACGATGGCGCCGGCAAGCTGCCAGCGCCATCCTGCAAAAGTTACTTAATTAGCTTCACCAGGAAGCTCCAACTGATAAAATAAAGCAGGCGCTCGAGCCCCTGCTTTATCTTATCTGTTAGAGCTTCCTGTCGAAGCTAATTAAGTAACCATTTGAGGATGGCGCTGGCAGCTTGCCGGCGCCATCGTAAATTATGCAGGCTTGAACTTTTGACCGCAAAATCCGCTCCGATCGCGGATTGCGGATTCTCGGTAAATCCGCGAGAGTTCGCGGATCGCGGATTTACCGAAAATCCGCAAAATCCGCGATCGGAGCGGATTTTGCGCTCATGCTTACACGTGACCACCAGGGATGATGTGCAGGTGAAACCTGCAGGTGTAGGAGGGCCTTGAACACCAACACTTGAGAGTGTAGGGGCTCGGGGGCAGGCCTCCGACCTCAGACCTCAGTGGTCTTGCTCGCCTGTATCTGCAGTGGCTGCCATTAAGGGAGCTGGGAGGGGATCAGGATTGGGCCAGTCGCACTGGTCATGCTGGGGGGAAGGGACCATGGGGGCACCAGCGTTGGGGAAAAATGGGCTAAAGAGGCAAAAGGAAAAAGGCAAATAGAGAGAGAAAGTGCAAATAAGACAACAAAAGTTCAAGAAAGAGTGGAGGAAAGACACAGAGGACATAGGAGAGAGAAGGGGGAAGCTTGACATGAGGGGAAAATGACAGGAAATGGAGGTCAAGAACCAGAAGGAGAGTGAAGTGAGGGAAAAAACGAATAAAAAAGGAGAGAAAAAGCGGAGCAAGAGAATGGAGACAGAGGTCCACTAGACCACCAGGAATGAGGCACACGTGAAATGTGCAGTTGGAGGAGGGCCTTGAACACCAACACTCGAGAGAGCCGGGGCTCGGTGGAAGGCCTCACTTAATGGTGGAGCTGCAAGGCAGGGAGAGCAATTTCAATGACAGTGAGTCAAGAAACCGCTCTTCACTGCAAGTGGCATGTTTGGTGCCCTTACTATTTGGTCATTTCTTTGGTCAGGTGTTATTCAAGACAGGTCACACAGTTGTCTGCTAGAACTGGTCTGTCCTTTTCTTTATTTCAAGGTAGTCATTGGTGCCATGCTGTGAAACTGGATTAGCCAATCATTCCATAGGAAGGTGAGAACTCACAGAAGCAGTTCAGGGGGAGCATGCTGGATTAGGGAGATAGCACTCTCTCACTGATAAATCTGGTATTTGTGAAGCACAAACTACTCACTCCTAAGGGGCTCAAGGTTCTGGGGGCCGTTGAGAAGATTAAGTGAGTTTGTTCGAAGAGTCACAGAATGCTGAGCTGAGCTGCCGCAGGTGCAAGGGATAGACCCATGAGCCCTGCGCTCCGTAGTCAGCCGCCCTGGCAGCTGTGCCACCCCTCTCCCCCTCCCACTACCACTAACACTATGGAGCAACCTATAGCCCTAGGGGTTCCCTATAAATTGAGAAAGTGACCCCATTGCACATCCCAACTATCACAGGTTCTCACACACTTATATACATGCTATATATATTTCTACACAGTTTACCAAAGAGGGCCAGAATCCTCAGGTAAAAAGGTCTGAACCATAGTATAATCAGTTCTCAACAGTCATTATTAGTGCCAAGGTCAGGTCATGGGAACATAGTCACCCACTTTAAAAGGAGTGTCTCTTTGGATGAGCCCCACTCAAGCAACATGGCATAAAGAGGTAAAGCACATGCCAGGAGACTTGATATAGGGGCCTCCTTAGCATTGCACAAATCTGGATTGCCAGAATATTAAAATAAGCAGGTTGTTGTATAGACACTGAGCTAATGAATTTCAACCCTGCTTTAGCCATGAAAAACAAGATTAGGCAGTCATGTACTACATCCCGGTATAAAAGCCTCACCAGGTCTGGATCTCTCTGCTTGATTTTGAGACTTATGAACAGTGTACTGCAGCATCTCTCCAGGCTGTAGCTCTTCAGATCCCAGCTCTTCATTCTCCAGATCACCTGAGCCCAGCATTTCAGCTGCATTCCTGTAGCACTTCATGATCTACAGTGTTGAGGTGCTAGGACCCATCAGCTCAAAATCCTCTGATGTCATATTCCTCACCAAAACCTGGCTCAACCAAACTGAGGCTCTTTCAACAGATCCCTCAACCAATACCAACCGCTCCTGAAAAAACATAAACAAACTCCCACGCTGACCACATCGAAGCAAGCTCCAACCACAGCAAAGAATTCTTTACATCTCAAGACAGTTCTCCAACCCCTCCGCCTTAGAAAACATCACCACCCCCTTCTAGGTACTCTGTGACACCCTTGTAGATTTCTTCAATGACAAAATTGCGACCATATAAAAAAACTTCGTACCCTAACCCACTGCCGGCAACACTCTCAACTTTCTGGCTCCAACAAGCGCAAACCATGACTACCTGCTCACCACCTGGGACCAGCTCACCATGCAGAACACCACCACCATCATGAAGTCCATCCATTCTGGAGCACCCTCTAACCCCTGCCCAAACATATCTTCAACCTCAGTAGCAAGATAATAAGCAACAAACTCACTGCCACCCTAAACACATCCATCACCATGGCCACATTCCCCGAAGAATAGAAACATACTAAGATCATGCCCCTTCTCAAGAAACAAACTACCGACCCATGCAACCTCAGGAAGTACAGTCTCATTTCTCTGCTCCCCTTCACCATCCTTGAAATGGCCATGAACTGTCAAATTCACAGAGCACCTGGAGAACAACATTCTTTGGGACACTTTTCAATCTGGATTCTGCACCAACCACAGCACCGAAACCACCCTAATCACTGCCACGGTTGACATTAGAACCCTCCTTGGCCAGGGAGAAACAGCAGCCCTGATCCTCTTCAGCTGTATCCCACAGAATGGTCATCAATGGACTCCACTACATTGGAATCCAAGGAAAGGCCCTCAAGTGGAATTCCTCCTTCCTCACCAGAAGTAGCCAGAGAGTTTGCTTCCATCCTTTCGCCGCAGAACCCAAGAGCATCATCTGTGGTTTCCCTCAAGGCTAGTCCTTCAGCCCCACTCTGTTAAACACCTACATGACTCCCTTTGGCAACATTGTCAGAACACAGACTTAACATCATATTCAATGCAAACAACACCCAGCTCATCTTCTTGCTGTTGGAATACCCTCCACCAAAATGGCCAACTTCCACAGATGCTTGACTAGCATCTCAAACTGGATGAAAGACAACTGCCTAAAACTCAACACAGACAAAACAGAAGTGCTTATCTTCTGGAATAACTCCTCATAGTGGAATGGCTTCTGGTGCCCCTCAAAACTACGACCCTCATCAAATCCGACAGACCATGCCCGCACCTTGGTATCATTATGGACAGCAAGCCCATCATTAAAAACCATATCAATGTAGTTTCATCTGACTGCTTCCTCACCCTTCGCATGCTCCGTAAAACCTTCAAATGGCTCCACATCAAAACAAGAAGAACCATTACTCAAGCCCTAGTCACCAGTTGGCAGGAATACGGCGACGCTCTCTATGAAGAAATCACAGTGCACTCAATGTCCCCAGACACACATCATCCCCCACCTTAGGAAAATATACCACAAAAAGTAAATTCAAGATTCTGATCCACACCTACAGAGCCCTACATAGACAAATACTACCATACATCAACCACCGCCTGAGCTTCAGCCAACCCACTAGACTCCTGCGCTCTGCCTCCCTCTCCCTCGCTCACACCTCCCACATCTGCAGAAGCAACAGTGGAGGATGCTGCTTCTCCTATCACGCATCTAAGTCCTAGAATGACCTCCCCCTTCACCTCTGAACCACACCCTGTCTGCTGGACCTCAGGAAAGGACTCAAGACCTGGTTGTTCAACTGAATTCCCCCCTCCTACCCCTAGGCCACATGGTTTACAGTGCCGGGACACCCTCACAGGTGATTAGCCATGCTTTACATGTCCTGTTTGATGCCACTCTGCAAAAGTATCTTTAACAGTAATCTAACTTTATTGCAATTAGAAAATTATCATTTTCATAATTAGTTTATTTAATATCTTGGTCTAATATACATATTTATCTTGTATACATATAGTTTTCAACTGACAATTTTTTTAGCAGGAGTCGTGCAATCAGCGTGACGCACATGTTCATTATGTTACGCTGGGCGGGGAACCGTGCTTTCGTCGCATACCAAACGCGCACATGATGCTATCCCATACATATATGACATTACAAGCGAGCCAGGCACCCGCACACCCTTTGCTATCCAAACGCTGCTCCTTCTCGACTTTTCCAATATGGCGGCTTGAATTCCCAGACCCACAGTGATAGGCACACAATTGGTAAGCTAATCCAATATTTTGGGGAAAAATTATATACATGTATTTTAAAAGTCATAGGACGTTACAAAATTAAATTAAAATACAAAAAATAAAACAAAATAAATATAGAATATTACAGTTACAAAATATATATTTTTAAAAAAGGTTTCAGGCCCATTATAGTTAAAAATTAGCATTCTAAAAACCTTAAAAATTCACTGAAAAAAAATAGGTTTGAGGGACGTTATAGTTAGAAATTAGCATTTAAAAATCCTTAGAAATTCACTGAAAAAAACATAGGTTTCAGGATCGTTATGTTTAGAAATTAGCATTTAAAAAACCTTAAAAATTCACTGAAAAATCCTTAGCTTCCAGGGACGTTATAGTTAGAAATTAACATTCAAAAAACCTTAGAAATTTACTGGAAAAAAACATAGGTTTTAGGGACGTTAAAATTAGTTGAACATTTTACAAAACTATATAATTTTCGCCGCTATAGTTAGTTCACCTAACTATAACTCGCACCCCCGCAATGCACTGCTGATGGCGTCATATTTTATTATTCATGACATGGTCCAACTAACTATAACGTGGGAATTTCAATGGTTTTGTATGAGTAAAATGTTCAGCTAACTATAACTGGTGTGAAACCTTTGGTTTTTTTCAGTGAATTTCAAAGGTTTTTAAATGCTAATTCCTAACTATAACGAGTGTGAAACCTATGTTTTTCAGTGAATATCAAAGGTTTTTCAAAAGCTAATTTCTTACTATAACGAGTTTGTAACCTACGATTTTTAAAGTGAATTATTATGTTTTTTTAATAGCTGTTTTTATAACTGTTAATTCTTATTTTTTTATAAAAAAAAATTGTTTTCTAAAATTAATTTTTCAATGTATTTTTCCTGTGGTTTTTTTTTTAATCATTTTACCTCGGAGCGCTCAGGGTACACGCACCCGTAAACGTAGCCAAGAGCGCTATTCCCGCGTGCCCATTTAAATGATCACTACATTACATGGCAGAAACCTGACTCATTTCCAAAATACATTTCCAATAAGCACCATTCATTTTTTTGCCAGCATTACATAGAAACATGAGACACAATGCAAGAATAAACAAGCCCAATATGCTTCTTAATCTTCCCCATAGTGCATACAGCACTCTATCTATATTAAATGAATCATTACTCACCTATAAAAATGCTTTTGAAGATTTAGAACTGTCAGTCACACACACCAGATTTTCTTAAGCAGAATCTCTGAAATGCACCTCAAACACTGCAACCACAAATGGCCCTTATTCCCTGTAATGTAATTCTTCTGACATATCCCTGTACTTAACCAATCAAAATTCTTCCTACACTATTTCAAAACCAAACTAACATTTTAATTGGTTCTACATTTCAACACTTTGAAACTCACATAATATTCACCCATCACCTCAGTGCTCATTCACCCTGTTACCATGGTAACTCCCACCTAACTCAGCACACAGGTGAAAAGTTCATCATACTATGTTGCAAAAGAATCCAGCAAGGGTGTTTCACATCTCAATGTAGTAGTTAATCATGTGCAATGTTTCTTTCAATGACTTTTTCTCAACCAATAAAATGACTTCTTTAAAAAAAAATGCATGCACCCTAATTTTCAGTGGATAATTTTAAGAAACCTCCAATCATTTCTTAGTTTTCAAGTGCACTGAATCTCAACCACTTTTTTTCATAACTCCTACTTTCAAACTGCCATTTCATTTCCACAACTCATCTGAATATAAGCACATCTACCTTCAAGATACCAAAAGTCTGGTTTGTGGGTCATAGCTTTGTCTACTGGAGTGAAAAATATGCAACTAACAGTGGCATTTCCTACCTTGATTTACCAAATGTGAACATTGTGTGGATTGGACAGAGAGGATTGAGAAGTCACCAATTGATACTATTGGTAAAATCCTTTAAGCATCTACCACACCTTGACCTCATAATTGTGCACTGTGGTGGCAATGACCTGGGCACTTTGACTGGGGTAGGTCTGGAAATTCTTTTAAAGGACATCTTTGGGCAATTAATGCCACTTTTCCCAAAAACTGCTTTGGTATTTTCTAATATATGCCAAAGGCAAAAATGGAACTGGTCCAACCAATTTCGTCCACAGATTGAGAAAGCAAGAAAACATGTGAATAAATCTGTTTCTGCTTTCCTCAGAGACTATGGTATGGGTTCCATATACCACAACAACTTGGGTTACAAAATGCAAGGCATCTATAGGAGAGATGGTGTACATTTTACAGATGAGGGGAATAGAGTCTTCCTCTTGAATTTGAGACTCTGCATTGGTACCTACTTGTAGGTACAAAAAACACCCACATAACACAACAGCTCTTTTCAGAGCTACCCTACCTCTAAGCACTCTAAATTATTTTTTACATTGTTTTTTCCGTGGTGCGTTCAGGGTACGCGTACCGGGAAGGGTATATGGGAACGCACCAAGCGCTTACCCCGAGAAAATAAAAAAAAATAAAAGTTTTTTTTGCCCTTCAGGGTCCTTCTAGGCCCCCCTTCAGAAAACCTAGGGGGTCAGGGGGTGTGTACCCTGCCCCCTTTTAATCAATTCCCCCTTTTTATTTTCACCTCTTGTGTCTCGATTCTACTGAGACACCAGATGGCGGACTCTCCGGACTGTTTAGAATGTTGACAGACATCCGAGAGCCAATCAGCCTTCTGCTCGCGCACTCCCGTAGCGCGCCTGGTGCGCTCCCCGGTACGCGAACCAGTAAGCGTTCAGAGCGCGCCTATAGATGTATATGTGTTTTTGAAGTTAATTTTCGAAAAAAACACTGGAGCAATTTTCACCAAATATAGTAAAGGCACTTCTGCCTACCAGTCCCTACAATTTTGCAAAGTTTGGTGTAATTCCATTCAGCGGTTCGGGCTGTAGACTTGTCAATTCTTCTTATGGAAATTAACATGGGGAAAACATGTTTTGGGACCCCCCTTTTTTCTCAGCCCCCACTTCACGAATCACCCCGAAACTTTCAGGGAAGGAGCGGAGCGGAGCTGGCCTAAATTTTGGAAAATTACACGCAAATTCCTTAACCTGCGTCAAAGTTATTCCCAATAGAATGTTGCGGATTTCCTATGGTAGCTAGGTCCTAACTATAACTACCTTCTGGCAACCGCCAGTAGGTCATATTTATTTATATACATGTTTGTGTATATTTATCTCTTTTGATTTTCTCAGGAACTACTGGATCAATTTACACCATTTGAGCAAAATTGTGATCTGCGAATCAGACTCTACCATTTTGCCAAATTTCTTGTAATTCCGTTCAGCCGTTCGGACTGTAGCCGTGTCTAATCGTCCTATGGAAAATAACATGGGGAAAACATGTTTTGGGACCCTCTTTTTTCTCAGCCCCCACTTGACGAATCCCCCCAAAACTTTTAGGGAAGGAGCGGATCAGAGCGGGCCATCCTCTATAAGAAATTTGCGAAAATTCATCAACCGGTACCAAAGTTATTCCCAATAGAATTTTGCGGATTTCCTATGAAAACTAGGTCCTAACTATAACTACCTACTGGCGACCGTCAGTAGGTAATATATATATATATATATTCACTGAAAAAACCATAGGTTTCACACCAGTAATAGTTAGGAATTAGCATTTAAAAAACCTATTAAATTCACTGAAAAAACCATAGGTTTCACACCAGTTATAGTTACCAGGAAATTTTACTCGCATAAAACCATTGAAATTCCCACATTATAGTTAGTTGGACTCACTATAACTTCGTCACATATTACATCACTCTTGACATGGTCAGTGACATCACTCATGACATCACTGATGACACCATCCAGTGAATGTGTGTCTTTCTGAAAAATAAATATGTGTTATATATGTATATGTAAAAGTTGATGGAAGAATACATGTTTAAATAAGTGTTTACATGGATGTTTTTTTTATAAAAATTGATTTGTTAACTGGCTTATTAAGTGTATCTTAGTGAATACATATATTAGTGAGTAATGTTTAAATATTTAAATATATGTATTAGTGTTTCAATTTGTGTAAGAGTGGCTGCATGGGTTGGTGAGTAGCTACATGTGTATGTATATGGGTTATTAGATGTTTTTTTTAGTATCAGTATGAGTGTCTGTATGGTTTAGTGGGGGTATTACTTAGCACATAGATGCATGAATGACTGACTCTCTCTTTGTATGTGTTTTGAAGACAGCATATGTGCAGGACTGTATGGGTGGATGAGTGTGTATATGTGTCTGTTAGTGAGTGAATGACTGTCTCACTAGTGTCTTTAACAGTAACTACATATGTTTTAATCTAGTATATGTGAATATTGATGTATATAAGTGAGTATATGTGAGAGTGAGAGATAGTAAGAGTTCCTGTTTAAATAAGTATGTGTTTCTATAAGTGATTGTTTAAGAGAGTAAGTGTGTGTAAGTTTCCTTAGAAGTAAGGTGGTAGTGTGTGTATAGCTGTATATGCAAATAAATGGATGTTCAATAGTTTATTTGTATGTGTGATTATGTGTGTGAGTAACTTTTGGATGACTGTCGGTGTGTAACAGGATGTATAGGTGTATCACTACATATGATGAGTGAGTATATGTATGAGTGACTATATAGAACTGTTGGTGAATGAGTGGATGTGTATATAGATGGTGGAATTACTGAATCGGTTGTTGTAACTAAGCATGAGCGCAAAATCCGCTCCGATCGCGGATTTTGCGGATTTTCGGTAAATCCGTGATCCGCGAACTCTCGCGAATTTACCGAAAATCCGCAATTCGCGAACGGTGGATTCCTCGGTCAAAAGTTCACGCCTTGCTGGTCTGTAACTAATTTACGATGGCGCCGGCAAGCTGCCAGCGCCATCCTAAAGTTACTTAATTAGCTTCAGCAGGAAGCTCTAATAGATAAGATAAAGCAGGGGCTCGAGCGCCTGCTTTATTTTACCAATTAGAGCTTCCTGTTGAAGCTAATTTAGTAACTATTTTAGGATGGCGCTGGCAGCTTGCCGGCGCCATCGTAAATTAGTTACAACAGGCACAAAACGGTGGTGTCTTCTTGAATAAACATGAAGGGCAGGGTTCATTCTGGCACGACGGTCCTGGCACAAAAATTAAACCTCATCCGCAAGCACTTACAGATAGCAGTTAAGCATATGCCCTAGTTGAAGCTTAAATTCAGTGACGCATTCATCGGCCCCAAAAACAATCATGAGCGTTGTCAGGGCTGGGCAGATGTGCCTTCTTCCCAGATATACCATCGAAAATCAGCTGTGATGCTGGACATAGGCCTTTGCATCCTCGACTTTCACGAGCGCAATCCTCGTGACGTTCCTGTGGCCGGGAGCTTCTGTATTTTCATCTGCTGCTCTGATCAGTCTCTGAACTTTAATGCACACAAGAGGCATGTGCATTCGCATGGAAGCCCCGTCCGTTTGGCCCCGCCCACACACTCGAGGTGTGCACTGTCTTCCAGCCATTTACCCACTATGATAGGTCACTCAAGGGACCCCTGCGCCCTTCGGCGCGATTGCATAGTAACACACACCTGGTCGCTGTTGACAACTCTCTGGCACTTTAGGTAGCTGTAGTGTAGTAAAAGCACTATACATTTACCCAACGAGGTAGCACTTACTGATTATCCAGTAGAAAGTACTCCAGTTGAGTAGAGGTATGGCACAAAACGGTGGCGTCTTCTTGAATAAATACGAACGGCAGGGTTCAATCTGGCACGATGGTCCTGGCATGGAAGCCCCGCCCCCAAATCCGCCGATCCGCTAAATCCGCGGATTTTGCGGATCCACGATCCGTGAATACGCAAATTCGTGAATCGTGGATCCGCAAAATCCGCCCATGCTTAGTTGTAACTGGTATGGGTATCTCCATTTTTTGGTAAATTTTAGTTTCTATTTTTGAATATGTGTTTCAAGGGTTACATTACACTGAAAGGAGGTCTGTCACTCTGTCACAAGGATGGTGTCATCAGTGATGTCATGAGTGATGTCACTGACCATGTCATGAGTGATGTAATATGTGACGTCATCAGCAGTGCATTGCACGCGCAAGTTATAGTGAGTCCAACTAACTATAACGTGGGAATTTCAATGGTTTTATGCGAGTAAAATTTCCTGGTAACTATAACTGGTGTAAAACCTATGTTTTTTTCACTGAATTTAATAGGTTTTTTAAATGCTAATTCCTAACTATAACTGGTGTGAAACCTATGGTTTTTTCAGTGAATTTCATAGGTTTTTTAATAGCTAATTTCTATTTTATAATGAATCCTATATCGTATATTTATGTAATACTATTTTTTTTTTTTTGCCCTGGAGCGCTCCCGGTGCGCGTACCGGTGCGCTCACCAGTAAGCGCAGTCTTCTGGCGCGCCCCGGTGCGCGTACCAGTGAGCGTCCCGTTAGCGCTATTGCCGCGAACGAAAACATCATCGTGACGTATCGCGTAGCCGCGTGATGCGTCTTATGACGCACGACGTAAGCGCACCCGGAAGCGCCCGAGCGCATACGACCGCGCTACGTAAGCGCCCCCGGGCACGCAGCCGGGCGCGCCCCGAGGCGCGTAGCGTAAGCGTGTCGGGTCATGTGACCTGAACATAACACTTTTCATTGGTTCAGAACACTTTTGGTTTCCAAATGATGAAAGACCGGGTCATGTGACCTGAAAATAACACTTTTCATTGGTTCAGAACAGTTTTGTTTTCCAAATGATGAAAGCCCCCACCTTTTTTGCTCATTCTCACGTTGTTCTTTGAGTGAGGAAGACCTGCTTCTATTGATAGAGAAATGGCTACAGTAGCAGCAACAGCTGGAGCATCTGCACCACCACCACCACCACCACAAGGACCACCACAACATCAAATTGGTGGTCAAGAAGAAGAGGAAGAGGAGGAGGAGGAGAAGGAGGAGAGAAGGCAGTTCCTGCCTGAAGACAATCCCCCATATAAACCTAGGGAGCACTTTATATGGGAGTTTTTTAAAATCCCAAGGGGTGCAAAGAAGGTAAACGCTGCAAAGGTGACCTGTCTCATCTGTGGCTGTGAACTTTTCAGGGGGAACCCTACCAAAAATATTCTTTTGGTAATCACACCATGATTCACCACATGCAACGCAGGCATCCGAACAACTATTCTGCGGCAGAGGTGAGAGAACTGGCCAGAAACCTTCCCCAAACATCTTCCAGAACCTCAACAAGTAAAGAACCCACTCCATAGGGTCCAGAGACAAGGGAGATGATCCCAAACATTCAAACCAAGTTTGGTAGATACAAAATTGTTTGTATATTTTGTGGAAAAACAATTACGTATGGTGAGCAAAGTATTAATCTCATCAACGTTGCTGGTGATAACCACAAGTGCCCAAAGAAACCATAATTTTTTCCTCTTTTTTTTTTGCTCCAGTTGAGCCGTTTACAATTCCCTGTTTTTTGTTTCTCCCCATAAAAAATACAAAAAAAATATAAAAGTGTTCAGAAAAGCCAAAAAAGTAAAAAATGTTCACAAAAAAAATAAAAAAATATAAAGCAAGAAAAAGAATAAAACAAACAGTTCTTTTTAGAACTACCCCCAATTTATAAAAAAAACTACATTTTTAAAAAACTCTGCACCAAAAAAAAAAAAAAGAGAGAGTGATGTTAAGAGAAAGAGAGCTGGGGGGAGCAACACAGAGGGACTGTTTATTACATAGTAAGACAGAGAGAAGGTGTAATAGGGTGTAAGTGAGAAAAGGAAAATGAATAAGGGAGCAAAAGAAGGGAAGAGAGAGGAAGAAGACTAAAGCAGAGGTACTAGGAAAATGTGAGTGGGTGTTGAAAGTAAAAGGAAGGACAGTAAAGGATGGGGAATGAGGGGTAGTGACGGAACCGTAGTAAAGGAACAACGGTGAGGGAGGGTGTGAAAAGAGCAGTGAGTGTAAGTAAAGAGGGGTGAAAGAGGGTGGATAAAAGTGAATAAGGGTAAGACATGGGGAGTGACAGAGAGAAAAGACAGAGAGAGTAAAGGAAGGAGTGACTGAAAGGGTCTGAGTGAATCAGCAAAGAAAGGTAAGTAAGGGAGTGTGGGTGAGTTGTAGGGAGTGAGCATGACGAAAGAGTAGTGACAGATTGAGGGGACAGAGACAGTGACGGTAAGAGAGACAGAGTGAGGGAACGGAAGTGAGGAACTGTGAGGACAGAGAGACTGAGAGAAGGAGTGAGAGGAGTGAAGTAAATGAGTAAGGGAATGAGTGAGGGAGCGAGGGAAGGGAACAGAGGGTAAGGGAAGTAAAGCAGGGGGACCGAAAGAAGTTGAATGCGGTAGGAGAGTAAGGGAAAGAGGAGTAAACATGGAGGATAAGAATAAGTGAGGGAAGCAGAGTAAGGAAACAGGAGTGAGGTAGGGTGAGAGAATAGTAGTGAGGTTAAAGTAAAGGGTGATGACAAAACACATTTTTTTAGTCACACTTACCATATAATTAATGTAAATGTAATAACATGTTTTTACTACACTTTGTATCTGTGAAAGAGAGAAAAAAAATAAGTTATAATTAGTAAAATATATATTTTAAAATAGAAGAGACATGTCAAATGCTTAAAAATCATAAATGTGTACTAAGAAATAAAGTAAGAGTGAAGGACACAGAAAGGGAAATAAAGTAATGTAGAAGGACGAAAAGAGGGAAAAAGAAATAGAAGGAGAGCAAATTACTAAGAGTAAGGCAGATACATTCAGTGACAGAGAGGAAGAGAAGAAGAGAGAAATGAACTGAAGGTAAGAAAGATACTAAAAGAATGTGAGTTAGCAAACCTAAATCAGGAAACAGGAGTAAGTAGAAAGGGAATGACTGAGAGGGAAAGGAGTCTGATTCAGGATGCATTTACAAGAATGAGAAATGGAAGATGACTGAGAATGAGTGAAGGGGAGTCACAGAGTGAAGGGATGAAGGGAGAGAGGATAATATAGAAGGATTGAGGGAAAATGAGTGAGGAAGTTAGTAGACAGAGGGACTAAGGGAAGGACTGAGTGAAGTGGACTACAATGATTGAGGAAAGGAAAATGAGTAAGGGAGCAAAAGAAGAAAAGAGAGGGGAAGAGGACTAAAGCAGCGGAACAGAGAGAATGAGAATTTAAATTACACAATACAAACTATAGAATAACTTGTACAACATGTTACAGAGTTTATTTTTGCTGTTGTCAGAATATATTGAATTTCACTAAAAATAGTGACTTAAAAAAAACATATAAACTTACAAATCACATATGTACACTAATCTTTGATTCACTTACTTTTCTTATAAGCCAAATAGTACATCATGAAGGTCCTTTTCATTGGAAAATACTCTACTGTTCTCTAAAACTTCCATTTCATCGACTTTCTATAAGAAAAGCTACAAGAACATGTGAAATATTTTTCAATGTTTTCATTTCCTTCTTCTGTTCAGTCATTACTCTTTGCTTGTTCCTTCACTTTTCCATAAGGCCAAATAGTGTCAGATGTATAAGTATGTTTTCAAATTACTCAAAACAAAGTCTGAAATTACCATTTTCCCAACGTTCTGAAAGAAAAGCTCCTACAACATTTTCACAATGTTTAAATATTCATATTTTCATCTCTAGCTCACTGATATTCAACATTTCCTATAATACTGATATTACTTACTATGAGATCCATTTACAGTACCTATATGGCAACTAGAATTTTATATTATCTTGAACACTTTTACTCACAATATAATTTTAAACAGCAGACTAACTTTTCGTAACTGCTCCCGTCTTCATAGGCCAATTACCTTTACTTAAATTTTGGTTGTAAAAACACTAGGTATGAATTTTTTCAAGTCAAAAGGCAAACGTTGTTAGAAAGTCAAATGAGTATCATTACAGTTAGTCCAACCTTTTCGAAATTTTAAATAAATTGTATAATGCCCTGATGTTGTTGAAGGACCGTCATGATAAATAATAGCTACAGTTGCAAAAGTTCTTCCTGAAATTGATAACTGAGAAGCCACAGAATTTTTAATAGAAGTTGTCAATTTAGTTCCATCAGGTCTACATCATTGGAACATTAAAATGACAAACTGGCCATAATTTTGTATAAATAATGTGGACAGCATTGCAGACTTACATTGGGTACACACCATATTGTGATCAGCTGCTTTAACTAGATTATTAAAAGGCACTGATTTGCAGTCTGGTAAATTCAAATATATAAATCTTTCGGTGTCTATTGTAGTAGTACTTGATAAACTACAGTTGTCGCAGTCATGCTGCCATTGATAAGAAAGGCTAAAAAGATTTTTTATATCTATACCTTCATCTTCCAATACATCAAACATATACATTAAACATTCCTGACAATCTTGCTGAATATTCTGTGAAAATTGTTTTTGACCAGAACATATGTCTAAAAGATTTCGAATTTCTGAAACACTTTCTATTTTTGCTCTATCACTGCTACATTTCTCAAACACAGAATTCAATAAACAACAGAATCTTTGATCCCAATTTTCAACAATCTGTTCTTGTAAAGTTTGAAGAAAAAAAACAACATTAACCACTACATTAGCATAGCAGTTAACACCAGAACTGTTTTCAAACTGAAATCCAACAACATTTTCAACAGAATCCTTTTTCTTTCTGCTTACAATTACAGTTTCATCTACTTTTGTCTTTTTGCTACTATTTCACTGCAATTATTCTCATTTCTTCTTTTTCGGCCTACCACACGTTTTTCAAACAGAGGATATTGGGGCAAATGTGGAGCATACTCTCTTCTTAACCTATTGTATTATTTAACACAATCTACATCTGCACAAATCTTTGTTTCATCGCACTCAATCTAGTACAATCCTGATGAAGTTCTGACTCGTGATAATGCCACATATGCCATACCCTCTTTAAACACAGAACTTCTAATGTTCACCAAAGCGCTATCTACACTTAAACCTTGAGATTTATGAATTGTCACCGCATATGCCAAACAAACAGGAAACTGTTTTCGGCGAACATATAAGTCTTTCACAAGCAAAAATCTAGCTGAACAACGACAAATGTGTTCTATTTCGTCAAGGCCATCAAATGTAATTTTTAAAATTTCAATTCCATCTCTATTTTTGTAAGTCACGAAATCAACAACATGACCCATTGCTCCATTTACCAGACCTCTTTCAACATTTAAATTCCTTCTCAAAATGATACGACAATTTAAACACACATTCAGAGTCTTTTCAAAACCAGCAGTTTTAGATATAGTCTTCTCTAATGAATCCAATTTTGATTTCAAATTTTCAGACAAAATAATTGTTGCTCCCATATGCTCTATTTTATCTATAGCTTCCAATTTCACTATCTCTTCATTTTCTAACTTTAACATTTTGTTGTTGAAGATGGAACATTCTTGCAGAGTTGGCATCAAACATATCCCAGATTTGTTCTCATTAATTTTCTCAAAAATATTCTCTGGAAGAATGTGTTCATTTGGATACAAATTTGAAATTAATCGTACATGTAAAGCTTCTTTCCCATGCTCACTTACTTTTCCGATTCTTACATCTTGTAGAATATTTTTATAATCTTCATCCTTTGCCTGTCGAATATTTTGAAGTAGTTCTGCATATTTGAAATTTAACCATATATTAAGGTTTCCAATGCTTCCTAGGCACTTCCTGGTGACCATTTTAAACACTGGTTGTCCTTTCACTGGCGTCAACTGCAGTAGATCTCCAAAAACAATAATGTGTTTCCCTCCAAATAACACATCATACTCTGTTCTAAGAATTTCTTGCATTCTCAAATGCACAAAAGCAAGCATTAGATTTGAGACCATGCTTACTTCATCAATGATAAGAAGTTTCATTTTCTTCAGGACTCTGGAAACTTCGGAACACGCATCTCCAGATAGCTTGTGGTATTGCAAATTTGTTTTCATGCTCAACTGGTAGCATCAGTAAACGATGTAAAGTAATCCCTTTAATGTTATGTGCTGCCAGCCCAGTTGGAGCGGTAACAACACAAGATAGCGGTGATTCAGTCCTTTTCTGCAGATAAGTTGCAATTGCTTTAATCAGAAAACTTTTTCCAGTTCCCGCTTCTCCACTCACGTACAGTCGGACAGGCTTAAATGATGTACATGAGCACTCTTTTTTCTCATGACTGAATCCATGTTCAATCTGTTCTGTGACTTCGTCATATATCTGTTTCTGCTCATGGTTTAGTTGTTTCACCAAATCTTCTAAGTTAACTACATCATCTTGAGCTTATTCCATAGCTCTTTCCACCTCATCCATGGCAGTGGCAGCTTCATTTTGGATAACTGGTCCTCCTAGTGGATCCTGACTCAATGAAGTAGAACTCTGACTGTCTTGAGAACTGTCTCAAGCAATCTCTACAGCAATTGTGGCTTCTTGCTCTATTTCTTCGTTCAACATTTGCGGGTAATTTGGAAAAACAGGACATTCTATGGTATCCTTGGTTGCATTAAAAGAATCTTCGTAACAGAGAAAATCTCCAAGTAGTTCCTCTTCTGTGCGGCTTAAAGAGTTGCAAAAGAGCTAAATAGTAAAATTCCCTTTTCTCTGGATTTTCGCAACTCAATTTTCGATGATTAATCAAATGGCATTTTCTCTGCTTCACTAGACATCCTTCACACCCAATGACAGCATATATTCCATTATTGATATCTTCTCTGATGTTCCTCTTATAAATATAGTTTTGCAGAACTTCATACAAACAACTGTTCTCAAGATGACTACTTCTTTTTGGATAGTATGTATCCAACATGTTTGTCTTCAAAATATCTGTACTGTTTGGTTCTTTCTCCGCCAAATACTCAATTTCTTGTACAGATTTCAAAACTCGGTTTCGTGGTGTAGCAAGATCTAGACTCGCCCAAATAATTGTTCTAGACTTGGCGTAGAGACTTGCTGATGATAACCGATCAGAACATTCATATGCTCCAATTTCTCGATGCGACAACATCTTCAGACTGAAACTGTATAATTTTTTACTTATACTCTTTTCATGTGAAATGTCCTCCCACATTTCCTTCAGTTCTGTCTTTTCTTTTTTTGTGATGTAAGACGTCACATATCGAGCCACAGCAATAGAGTTGTCAGCAACGAACTGAATATCAATGTTAGCATTCCACATGGACAAAATCACTGGGTTGTAGTCGTTGATGTACTTGGACTCTTCCTTTCTTTTTAAATTGTATGTATTTTTTGTTGATTTCCTCGTCACATTATGTCGCAGAGAAGACATCAAATTATTTACTCTTCCTTTAGAAATCACTGGTCGTGAAAACCCAAAACGACATTTTCTGTAGAACTTGTCCTTGTTTCTGAATTTTCGACGACAGTACTTTCCACAACGATGGTATTGAAAGCGTAAACTGTTTTCTTCTGTAGTTTTCGGAACCGCACATGTTGAATACTCTTCCATGAAGCTCATCACTGCCTCATCCGATTCTGTACCAAATTTGGGTGCATCTTTAATCCACAACAACATATGTACGTGAGGAGCACTTCTCGCTTGATACTCCTTTCTCCAAAAGAAATCCAAAACCAATCCAAGGGGAGGATTTTTTTTCTTGGTAATAAAAGACATCATAGCTTCAAATCTATGATTGAAATATCTGCATACATTCACTGGATCCAAAGAACACAGTTCTCCAGGAGTTTTGAATTCTATATTTTGTATATTTGCATTTGCCTCTCGTAGAAATTGAAGTAAGTCATCCCATGCATACTCAGCACAGCTAAGAGTGAGGAACCATGTAGGAGTTCCTAAGTTTCTTAGCATACACTTCAATTCCCCATGACGACGGTACCAATACTCGTTTGTACCACGCTGACATGCCATGAGATTGATTAGATGAGATTCCAAAATATTATCTTGCAGATTGACTTTCTCCATAAAGTACCTCGCCGAAACATTTTGCAGATGTGCTCCACTTTTCAGTATATGGTTTACTGCATAGGAAATTCCAGACAAGTCACTTTCATACAGTAGATGAAACAAATATGGAATGCATTGACAAAACCTTGGATCTTCAGCATATAATCTTAAAGTTCAATATTCAGATGCAGGAATTTGAACTAGTCGATCGTCATATCGTCCACCTCGACCTGTTGGAAATAAATGTGGAAAACAACGAGCTTCCAAACTTTCTTCCCATACACTAATGGGACTTCCTTTTGCTGCTTTCATTTGAAATAAGTCAATTGCATTCCCCATTACTTCTTTGGAATGCAAAGGATGAACAGTATAATGTTCATATATTTCTTCACTTCTAGACACATCAACTTTTTCAATTTGGCCAGCTGAACAATCACTGTCTTCATCTGCAGCTGTTTCCTCTGCTCCAACACATACATGTTTGTAGTACTCATTGTTTTTGACCAAATACAACGTTGCCTTTTTGACTTTCCTAACATCCACTAAATCTTTCCAGATTTTCTTACTCTTTGTCGGAACCCCATTAACTAGAATACCCAGAGGTTCCTCTTCCACTTTCTCTACACCAATTGTATCAATATTTTTCTTGAAATCTAGAGGCAAATAAACAACTCTTCCCTTTAATCCTCTCTGTAAATCTGAAGGAGGCAATTTCCCTATCTTAGGCTCCATGCGAACAATTGCCTGAAAAGGATGGACACATTGAATCAAAATAGATTCATATGTATTTAAATCCATCAATTCAGGAGGAATGTCTACCAACTCGAGATTATTATGAACAGCTCTAGCAGGCATTCTGTTTTCATTGAATTTATTATAACAATATTTATGAATACGCTGATCAGAACTCAAATCAAAAGAATTCTCCACCAACAAATAAGTTGCAAAATCCTTCCACTCATAATTATTTATCTTTTCACTTTTTACGTATAAATCAACTAATCTAGTTTGATGCTTATAATGAGTTCGTTGACAACACACACAAGTAAAATTAGGCCTTTCACTTGATTTCACCTTAAAATTGGTAATTTCCTGGTCAAACTTTTCTGTACTTGAAATCTGTACATTGTCTTTCACATTACCTTGAATTTCTGTGTCAATTTCTACACTGTCCTCTTTTTCATCAAAATAACAAATCTCAATTTCTTCCCAAATCTTCTTCACATCTAATTCAGTTCCATGCAAAAGAGCACTGTTTAAAAGTTTAAGCTGGACTTTTTGCATAATACAACCTTCTCACTAATTTCCTCATTTTGTTATGATGCACTGCATACATCCTAAAATGATGAAAAACACTCTGACATACTTTTCTAGAAAGACAAGCCAGTGAATGCCCTTGCAAACCTGTGTTTTCTCTCACTCTGCAAGGATCTAAGTCTTGCAACATCTTCATTTTCTGTTTTAGACTTTTCTTACTATATGTACGTAGGAAATTACGAAACAAATCGATTGAATCCTGTCGCACACTACAAATACTACTACACTTCCAAGTGTACACTGGACCCTTAGTACGTCTCCCTAAAACTTCATCAGTTAACACCTCTTCTGCATCTCTAGGCACAAGTTTCTCTTTTTCAATCGGACAACCGTCTTTCACCTCATATGCTCGACCACTGGTGTCAACTGCATGTACCAAATCATTCTCCTGGAAGTAACTCTCCTCATTAAAAAATGTCTCACAACTTGAACTATGCATCCATTCTCCAGAAAAAACTTTACAAAAATTAGTCCGATTAATTACTCTTTTGCATCTACTGTTTGATTTGAAAACATCAATTGTCTTGTTAAGGGTCCTAATTCTATTGATTATTAAAATAAATAATGTTTTCTTAACTTCAGAAGCCTGATCAACAATCTTCTCTACACTTTTCTTTTTCTTATAAAAAGCAGCTCTCTGTTTACCTTTCCTAATATATTTTAGCAAATTTAAAACCACCCTATTGCGAAACATTCGTTTACGAATGTCCCTAAATTGGTTTTGCCTTCTATTCCTATACATATTATTCTCTCCTGCTCCAGTAGTAACATTTTTGGCGGGCCTCTCCTTCCTTTTCAAATTTTCTCTCTCCTTCTCTTTATTCACATTCTCATCAACATTTTTTTTGATCTACATATGGTCCGTAAGAAACACTTAGTTGTCTTACCAGGAGCTTTTTTCCTGTTTTTTGAAGTATTTGTTGTAGATGAGTGATTTAATTCCGTTGCTGTTTTTGATTTTTTCCGCTTGGCATCTTTTCTTCTCCTCTGCCTTGAGGGCATATTTCCTTACTATTGAAATCTTGATTTCAATCTGTGTTAAGGAAAAAAAAAACACATTATAGACCACTATTACCAAACAACAAAGCAATGACAATAAGCAAACGATATAAACACTAGTTTACAACATATCTAAGTTTATATCACAGCAACTATGTAACTAGGAGTAAGACAGAGAAAAAGATCTAAAGGAACTAACACAAAAAGACAGAGAGAGTCAGACAAAGAAACAGGTTGAGGGAGTAAAACATAGAGAAGGAGTAAGACAGAGAGAGTGTATAATATGTTGTAAGACAGAGAAAGAATGTAATAGGGAGAGGGAGTAAGTCAAAGAAAGGGAGAAAGGGAGTAAGTCAGAAAATGGGTATAACAGGGTGGAAGACAGAGAGACGGTGTAAGAGGATGTAAGACAGAGAGAGGGTGTTAGAAGGTGAGAGGATGTAAAAGATACTAAAACAGAGAGAGGCTGTAAAAGGGAGAGAGAGAGAGTAAGTTTGAGAGAGGGTGTAAGAGGAAGTAAATCAGAGAGAGGATGTAACAAGGAGTAAGTCAGACAGAGGGTGTAACACGAACAGAGGAAGAGAATAAAAACATCAGAAAGAGGGATAGAGGGTGTAAAACAGACAAAAGGTGTAATAGGGAGTAACTCTGGAGAGAATGTTACAAAGAGAAAGGTTGTAAGACATAGTAAATCAGGAAGAGGATGTAAAATAAAGTATGACTTACAAATTGCTGTAAAAAATAGAGAGAGGGAATAAATTAGTGATAGGGTGTAAGAGAAAGTAAGTCAAAGAGAGAGTGTAACAGAGTGTAACAAAGAGTCAGGATGCAAAAAGGAATAAGTCAGAGAGAGGGTGTTAGAAGGGGACAGGTGGAAAATAGAGTAAGTCAGGAAGGGAATATAATAGAGACTAATATATTGTTGATAATCCTTGGTAAAGATATGTTGGTGCATAAAGGAATTGTATTTTCTAAATGAGTGAGGTTTCAGTAGTGTAATGAAATGCTTATACATATGACCTATGCTCTGTTTTGTAAATGTTATTTAAAAAAAGATTTCGGGCACATGAATTGGTTTTACATTATTGACAAGGATTAGATAGTATCTGCATGATTAAAAAAATATATTAGCACATTTCACAATCATGCATATATTTAGGCCTGTTTAAAAAATGATGTAGGATTGCAGATGAGGTGAGGATTGTCCAGAGGTACAGAGGAGGTGCGGCCTGTGTTCAAGACTGTAGTGGGAGAGAGGCCTTTCCTGGGGAGCATAGGTGGTGAGGCCTGTGTTTAAGAGTGCAGTGGACTAAACTTCATGAACCCTATCCCCCACTGCACTCTTAGACACAGGCCTCACCTCCTTTGCACCCCTGGACAGACCTCTCTTCCACTACACTCTTGAACACAGGCCTCACCTCCTCTGCACCCCTGGACAATCCTCACCTCATCTGCAACCCTGAATAAACCTCAACTCATCTGCACCCCTAGACAGGCCTCAGCTCACCTACACCCCTGGACACGCCTCACCTCATCTGCACCCAGTTACCATCAATTACACCCAATACATTGAGGCCTGTCCAGTTGGGGAACATCATCCCCCACCTTAGGAAAATATACCACAAAAAGTAAATTAAAAATTCTGATCCACACCTACAGAGCCCTACATAGACAAATACTACCATACATCAACCACCGCCTGAGCTTCAGCCAACCCACTAGACTCCCGCGCTCTGCCTCCCTCTCCCTCACTCACACCCCCCACATCTGCAGAAGCAACAGTGGAGGATGCTGCTTCTCCTATCATGTATCTAAGTCCTAGAATGACCTCCCCCTTCACCTCTGAACCACACCCTGTCTGCTGGACCTCAGGAAAGGACTCAAGACCAGGTTGTTCAACTGAATTCCCCCCTCCTACCCCTAGGCCACATGGTTTACAGTGCCGGGACACCCTCACAGGTGATTAGCCATGCTTTACATGTCCTGTTTGATGCCACTCTGCAAAAGTATCTTTAACAGTAATCTAACTTTATTGCAATTAGAAATATATCATTTTCATAATTAGTTTATTTAATATCTTGGTCTAATATACATATTCATCTTGTATACATATAGTTTTCAACTGTTAATTTTTTTAGCGGGAGTAGTGCAATCAGCGTGACACACATGTTCATTATGTTACGCTGGGTGGGGAACCGTGCTTTCATCGCATACCAAACGCGCACATGATGCTATCCCATACATATATGACATTACAAGCGAGCCAGGCACCGCACACCCTTTGCTAACCAAGCGCTGCTCCTTCTCGACTTTTCCAATATGGCGGCTTGAATTCCCGGACCCACAGTGATAGGCACATGATTGGTATGCTAATCCAATATTTTGGGGAAAAATTATATACATGTATTTTAAACGTCATAGGACGTTACAAAATTAAATTAAAATACAAAAAATAAAACAAAATAATTATAGAATATTACAGTTACAAAATATATATTTTTTTAAAAGGTTTCAGGCCCATTATAGTTAAAAATTAGCATTTAAAAAACCTTAGAAATTCACTGAAAAAAAAATAGGTTTGAGGGACGTTATAGTTAGAAATTAGCATTTAAAAATCCTTAGAAATTCACTGAAAAAAACATAGGTTTCAGGATCGTTATGTTTAGAAATTAGCATTTAAAAAACCTTAAAAATTCACTGAAAAATCCTTAGCTTCCAGGGACGTTATAGTTAGAAATTAACATTAAAAAAACCTTAGAAATTCTCTGGAAAAAAACATAGGTTTCAGGGACGTTAAAATTAGTTGAACATTTTACAAAACTATATAATTTTCGCTGCTATAATTAGTTCACCTAACTATAACTCGCACCCCCGCAATGCACTGCTGATGGCGTCATATTTTATCATTCATGACATGGTCCAACTAACTATAACGTGGGAATTTCAATGGTTTTGTATGAGTAAAATGTTCAGCTAACTATAACTGGTGTGAAACCTATGGTTTTTTCAGTGAATTTCAAAGGTTTTTAAATGCTATTTCCTAACTATAACAAGTGTGAAACCTATGTTTTTTTCAGTGAATATCAAAGGTTTTTCAAAAGCTAATTCCTTACTATAACGAGTTTGTAACCTACGATTTTTAAAGTGAATTATTATGTTTTTTTAATAGCTGTTTTTATAACTATTAATTCTTATATTTTCTTATAAAAAAAAATTGTTTTCTAAAATTAATTTTTCAATGTATTTTTCCTGTGGGTTTTTTTTTTTATCATTTTACCTCGGAGCGCTCAGGGTACATGCATCCGTAAACGCAGCCAAGAGCGCTATTCCCGCGTACCCATTTAAATGATCACTACATTACAAGGCAGAAACCTGACTCATTTCCAAAATACATTTCCAATATGCACCATTCATTTTTTTGCCAGCATTACATAGAAACATGAGACACAATGCAAGAATAAACAAGCCCAATATGCTTCTTCATCTTCCCCATAATGCATACAGCACTCTATCTATATTAAATGAATCATTACTCACCTATAAAAATGCTTTTGAAGATTTAGAACAGTCAGTCACACACACACCAGATTTTCTTAGGCAGAATCTCTGAAATGCACCTCAAACACTGCAACCACAAATGGCCCTGATTCCCTGTAATGTAATTCTTCAGACATATCCCTGAACTTAACCAATCAAAATTCTTCCCACACTATTTCAAATCCAAACTAACATTTTAATTGGTTCTACATTTCAACACTTTGAAACTCACATAATATTCACCCATCACCTCAGTGCTCATTCACCCTGTTACCATGGTAACTCCCACCTAACTCAGCACACAGGTGAAAAGTTCATCATACTATGTTGCAAAAGAATCCAGCAAGGGTGTTTCACATCTCAATGTAGTAGCTAATCATATGCAATGTTTCTTTCAATGACTTTTTCTCAACCAGTAAAATGACTTCTTTAAAAAAAAAAGCATGCACCCTAATTTTCAGTGGATAATTTTAAGAAACCTCCAATCATTTCTTGGTTTTCAAGTGCACTGAATCTCAACCACTTTTTTTTTCATAACTCCTACTTTCAAACTGCCATTTCATTTCCACAACTCAACTGAATACAAGCACATCTACCTTCAAGATACCAAAAGTCTGGTTTGTGGGTCATAGCTTTGTCTACTGAAGTGAAAAATATGCAACTAACAGTGGTATTTCCTACCTTGATTTACCAAATGTGGACATTGTGTGGATTGGACAGAGAAGATTGAGAAGTCACCAATTGATACTATTGGTAAAATCCTTTATGCATCTACCACACCTTGACCTCATAATTGTGCACTGTGGTGGCAATGACCTGGGCACTTTGACTGGGGTAGGTCTGGAAATGCTTTTAAAGGACATCCTTGGGCAATTGATGCCACTTTTCCCAAAAACTGCTTTGGTATTTTCTAATATATGCCAAAGGCAAAAATGGAACTGGTCCAACCAATTTTGTCCACAGATTGAGAAAGCAAGGAAACATGTGAATAAATCTGTTTCTGCTTTCCTCAGAGACTATGGTATGGGTTCCATATACCACAACAACTTGGGTTACAAAATGCAAGGCATCTATAGGAGAGATGGTGTACATTTTACAGATGAGGGGAATAGAGTCTTCCTCTTGAATTTGAGACTCTGCATTGGTACCTACTTGTAGGTACAAAAAACACCCACATAACACAACAGCTCTTTTCAGAGCTACCCTACCTCTAAGCACTCTAAATTATTTTTTACACTGTATTTCCCATGGTGCGCTCAGGGTTCGCGTACCGGGAAGCGTATATGGGAACGCACCCAGCGCTTATCCCGCGAAAATTTTAAAAAATAAAAGTTGTTTTGCCCTTCAGGGTCCTTCTAGGCCCCCCTCAGAAAACCTAGGGGGCCAGGGGGTATGTACCCTGCCCCCTTTTAATCATTTCCCCCTTTTTATTTTCACCTCTTGTGTCTCGATTCTACTGAGACACCAGATGGCGGACTCTCCGGACTGTTTAGAATGTTGACAGACATCCGAGAGCCAATCAGCGTTCCGCTCGCGCACTCCCGTAGCGCGCCTGGTGCGCTCCACGGTACGCGAACCAGTAAGCGTTCAGAGCGCGCCTATAGATATATATGTGTTTTTGAAGTTAATTTTCGAAAAAACCACTGGAGCAATTTTCACCAAATATAGTAAAGGCACTTCTGCGTACCAGTCCCTACAATTTTGCAAAGTTTGGTGTAATTCCATCCAGCGGTTCGGGCTGTAGACTTGTCAATTCGTCCTATGGAAATTAACATGGGGAAAACATGTTTGGGGACCCCCCTTTTTTCTCAGCCCCCACTTCACGAATCCCCCCGAAACTTTCAGGGAAGGAGCGGAGCGGAGCTGGCCTAAATTTTGGAAAATTACACGCAAATTCCTTAACCGGCGTCAAAGTTATTCCCAATAGAATGTTGCGGATTTCCTATGGTAGCTAGGTCCTAACTATAACTACCTTCTGGCAACCGCCAGTAGGTCATATTTATTTATATATATGTTTGTGTATATTGATCTCTTTTGATTTTCTCAGGAACTACTGGATCAATTTACACCATTTGAGCAAAATCGTGATCTGCGAATCAGACTCTACCATTTTGCAAATTTCTTGTAATTCCGTTCAGCCGTTCGGACTGTAGCCGTGTCTAATCGTCCTATGGAAAATAACATGGGGAAAACATGTTTTGGGACCCCCTTTTTTCTCAGCCCCCACTTGACGAATCCCCCCAAGACTTTTAGGGAAGGAGCGGAGCAGAGCGGGCCATCCTCTATAGGAAATTTGCGAAAATTCATCAACTGGTACCAAAGTTATTCCCAATAGAATGTTGCGGATTTCCTATGGAAACTAGGTCCTAACTATAACTACCTACTGGCGACCGCCAGTAGGTAATGTATATATATATATATATATTCACTGAAAAAACCATAGGTTTCACACCAGTTATAGTTACCAGGAAATTGTACTCTCATAAAACCATTGAAATTCCCACGTTATAGTTAGTTGGACTCACTTTAACTTCGTCACATATTACATCACTTTTGACATGGTCAGTGACATCACTCATGACATCACTGATGACACCATCCAGTGAATGTGTGTCTTTCTGAAAAATAATTATGTGTTATATATGTATATGTAAAAGTTGATGGAAGAATAAATGTTTAAATAAGTGTTTACATGGATGTTTTTTTTAATAAAAATTGATTGGTTAACTGGCTTATTAAGTGTATCTTAGTGAATACATATATTAGTGAGTAATGTTTAAATATTTAAATATATGTATTAGTGTTTCAATTTGTGTATAAGTGGCTGCATGGGTTGGTGAGTAGCTACATGTGTATGTATATGGGTTATTAGATGTTTTTTTAGTATCACTATGAGTGTCTGTATGGTTTAGTGGGGGTATTACTTAGCACATAGATCCATGAATGACTGACTCTCTCTTTGTATGTGTTTTGAAGACAGCATATGTGCAGGACTGTATGGGTGGATGAGTGTGTATATGTGTCTGTTAGTGAGTGAATGACTGTCTCACGAGTGTCTTTATCAGTAACTACATATGTTTTAATCTAGTATATGTGAATATTGATGTATATAAGTGAGTATATGTGAGAGTGAGAGATAGTAAGAGTTCCTGTTTAAATAAGTATGTGTTTCTATAAGTGATTGTTTAAGAGAGTATGTGTAAGTTTCCTTAGAAGTAAGGTGGTAGTGTGTGTATAGCTGTATATGCAAATAAATAGATGTTCAATAGTTTATTTGTATGTGTGAGTATGTGTGTGAGTAACTTTTGGATGACTGTCGGTGTGTAACAGGATGTATAGGTGTATTACTACATATGATGAGTGAGTATATGTATGAGTGACTATATAGAACTGTTGGTGAATGAGTGGATGTGTATATAGATGGTGGAATTACTGAATTGGTTGATGTAACTGGTATGGGTATCTCCATTTTTTGGTAAATTTTCGTTTCTATTTTTGAATATGTGTTTCATGGGTTACATTACACTGAAAGGATGTCTGTCACTCTGTCACAAGGATGGTGTCATCAGTGATGTCATGAGTGATGTCACTGACCATGTCATGAGTGATGTAATATGTGATGTCATCAGCAGTGCATTGCACGCGCAAGTTATAGTGAGTCCAACTAACTATAACGTAGGAATTTCAATGGTTTTATGCAAGTAAAATTTCCTGGTAACTATAACTGGTGTGAAAACTATGTTTTTTTCACTGAATTTAATAGGTTTTTTAAATGCTAATTCCTAACTATAACTGGTGTGAAGCCTATGTTTTTTTCAGTGAATTTCATAGGTTTTTTAATAGCTAATTTCTATTTTATAATGAATCCTATATCGTATATTTATGTAATACTATTTATTTATTTATTTATTTATTTTTATTTAATTTTTGCCCTGGAGCTCACCAGTAAGCGCAGTCTTCCGGCGCGCCCCGGTGCGCGTACCGGTGAGCGTCCCGTTAGCGCTATTGCCGCAAACGAAAACATCATCGTGACGTATCGCGTAGCCGCGTGATGCGTCTTATGACGCACGACGTAAGCGCACCCGGAAGCGCCCGAGCGCATACGACCGCGCTACGTAAGCGCCCCCGGGCGCGCAGCCGGGTGCGCCCCGGGGCGCATAGCGTAAGCGCGTCGGGTCATGTGACCTGAACATAACACTTTTCATTGGTTCAGAACACTTTTGGTTTTCAAAGATGAAAGCCCCCACCTTTTTTGCTCATTCTCACGTTGTTCTTTGAGTGAGGAAGACCTGCTTCTATTGATAGAGAAATGGCTACAGTAGCAGCAACAGCTGGAGCATCTGCACCACCACCACCACAAGGACCACCACAAGAAGAAGAGGAAGAGGAGGAGGAGGAGAAGGAGGAGAGAAGGCAGTTCCTGCCTGAAGACAATGCCCCATATAAACCTAGGGAGCACTTTATATGGGAGTTTTTTAAAATCCCAAGGGGTGCAAAGAAAGTAAACGCTGCAAAGGTGACCTGTCTCATTTGTGGCTGTGAACTTTCCAGGGGGAACCCTACCAAAAAATATTCTTTTGGTAATCACACCATGATTCGCCACATGCAATGCAGGCATCCGAACAACTATTCTGCGGCAGAGGTGAGAGAACTGGCCAGTAACCTTCCCGAAACATCTTCCAGAACCACAACAAGTAAAGAACCCACTCCATTGGGTCCAGAGACAAGGGAGATGATCCCAAACATTCAAACCAAGTTTGGTAGATACAAAATTGTTTGTATATTTTGTGGAAAAACAATTACGTATGGTGAGCAAAGTATTATTCTCATCAACGTTGCTGGTGATAATCACAAGTGCCCAAAGAAACCATCATTTTTTCCTCTTTTTTTTTGCTCCAGTTGAGCCGTTTACAATTCCCTGTTTTTTGTTTCTCCCCATAAAAAATACAAAAAAATATAAAAGTGTTCGGAAAAAACAAAAAAGTAAAAAATGTTCAAAAAAACCAATAAAAAAATATATAAAGCAACAAAAAGAATAAAACAAACAGTTCTTTTTAGAACTACCTCCAATTTATGTTAAAAAACTACATTTTTAAAAAACTCATTCTTTTTTTTCCAGGGTACGCGTACCGGGGCGCGCACCAAAAAAAAAAAAAAAGGAGTGAGCATGAGGAAAAGACACAGAGAGAGTGATGTTAAGAGAAAGAGAGCTAGAGGGAGCAACACAGAGGGACTGTCTATTACATAGTAAGACAGAGAGAAGGTGTAATAGGGTGTAAGTGAGAAAAGGAAAATGAATAAGGGAGCGAAAGAAGGGAAGAGAGAGGAAGAAGACTAAAGCAGAGGTACTGGGAAAATGTGAGTGGGTGTTGAAAGTAAAAGGAAGGACAGTAAAGGATGGGGAATGAGGGGTAGTGACGGAACCGGAGTAAAGGAACAACGGTGAGGGAGGGTGAGAAAAGAGCAGTGAGTGTAAGTAAAGAGGGGTGAAAGAGGGTAGATAAAAGTGAATAAGGGTAAGACATGGGGAGTGACAGAGAGAAAAGACAAAGAGAGTAAAGGAAGGAGTGACTGAAAGGGTCTGAGTTAAGCAGCAAAGAAAGGTAAGTAAGGGAGTGTGGGTGAGTTGTAGGGAGTGAGCATGACGAAAGAGTAGTGACAGAGTGAGGGGACAGAGACAGCGACGGTAAGAGAGACAGAGTGAGGGAACGGAAGTGAGGAACTGTGAGGACAGAGAGACTGAGAGAAGGAGTGAGAGGAGTGAAGTAAATGAGTAAGGGAATGAGTAAGGGAGCGAGGGAAGGGAACAGAGGGTAAGGGAAGTAAAGCAGGGGGACTGAAAGAAGTTGAATGCGGTAGGAGAGTAAGGGAAAGAGGAGTAAACATGGAGGATAAGAATAAGTGAGGGAAGCAGAGTAAGGAAACCGGAGTGAGGTAGGGTGAGAGAATAGTAGTGAGGTTAAAGCAAAGGGTGATGACAAACTACATTTTTTTAGTCACACTTACCATATAATTAATGTTAATTTAATTACATGTTTTTACTACACTTTGTATCTGTGAAAGAGAGAAAAAAAATAAGTTATAATTATTAAAATATATATTTTAAAATAGAAGAGACAAGTCAAATGGTTAAAAATCATAAATGTGTACTTTAAAATAAAGTAAGAGTGAAGGACACAGAAAGGGAAATAAAGTAATGTAGAAGGACGAAAAGAGGGAAAAAGAAATAGAAGGAGAGCAAATTACTAAGAGTAAGGCAGATACATTCAGTGACAGAGAGGAAGAGAAGAAGAGAGAAATGAACTGAAGGTAAGAAAGATACTAAAAGAATGTCAGTTAGCAAAACTAAATCAGGAAACAGGAGTAAGTAAAAAGGGAATGACTGAGAGGGAAAGGAGTCTGATTCAGGATGCATTTACCAGAATGAGAAATGGAAGATGACTGAGAATGAGTGAAGCGGAGTCACAGAGTGAAGGGATGAAGGGAGAGAGGATAATATAGAAGGATTGAGGGAAAATGAGTGAGGAAGTTAATAGACAGAGGGACTGAGGGAAGGACTGAGTGAAGCGGACTACAATGATTGAGGAAAGGAAAATGAGTAAGGGAGCAAAAGAAGAAAAGAGAGGGGAAGAGGACTAAAGCAGCGGAACAGAGAGAATGAGAATTTAAATTACACAATACAAACTATAGAATAACTTGTACAACATGTTACATAGTTTATTTTTGCTGTTGTCAGAATATATTGAATTTCACTAAAAATAGTGACTTCAAACTACTCATCATATGACAGCGGGAAAAAAAAACACAATCTAAAAGATTGTGTTTAAAAAAAACATATAAACTTACAAATCACATATGTACACTAATCTTTGATTCACTTACTTTTCTTTTAAGCCAAATAGTACATCATGAAGGTCCTTTTCGTTGTAAAATACTCTACTGTTCTCTAAAACTTCCATTTCATCGACTTTCTATAAGAAAAGCTACAAGAACATGTGAAAGATTTTTCAATGTTTTCATTTCCTTCTTCTGTTCAGTCATGACTCTTTGCTTATTCCTTCACTTTTCCATTGGCCAAATAGTGTCAGATGTAGCAGTATGTTTTCAAATTACTCAAAACAAAGTCTGAAATTACCGTTTTCCCAACGTTCTGAAAGAAAAGCTCCTACAACATTTTCACAATGTTTAAATATTCATATTTTCATCTCTAGCTCACTGATATTCAACATTTCCTATAATACTGTTTAAATATTCATATTTTCATCTCTAGCTCACTGATATTCAACATTTCCTATAATACTGATATTACTTACTATGAGATCCATTTACAGTACCTATATGACAACTAGAATTTTATATTATCTTGAACACTTTTACTCACAATATAATTTTAAACAGAAGACTAACTTTTAATAACTGCTCCCGTCTTCATAGGCCAATTACCTTTCCTTAAATTTTGGTTGTAAAAACACTAGGTATGAATTTTTTCAAGTCAAAAGGCAAACGTTGTTTGAAAGTCAAATGAGTATCATTACAGTTAGTCCAACCTTTTCGAAATTTTAAATAAATTGTATAATGCCCTGATGTTGTTGAAGGACCGTCATGATAAATAATAGCTACAGTTGCAAAAGTTTTTCCTGAAATTGATAACTGAGAAGCCACAGAATTTTTAATAGAAGTTGACAATTTAGTTCCATCAGGTCTACATCATTGGAACATTAAAATGACATACTGGCCATAATTTTGTATAAATAATGTAGACAGCATTGCAGACTTACATTGGGTACACACCATATTGTGATCAGCTGCTTTAACTAGATTATTAAAAGGCCCTGATTTGCAATCTGTTCTTGTAAAGTTTGAAGAGAAAAAATAACATTAACCACTACATTAGCATAGCAGTTGACACCAGAACTGTTTTCAAACTGAAATCCAACAACATCTTCAACAGAATCCTTTTACTTTCTGCTTACAATTACAGTTTCATCTACTTTTTGTCTTTTTGCTACTACCTCACTGCAATTATTCTCATTTCTTCTTTTTCGGCCTACCACACATTTTTCAAACAGAGGATATTGGGGCAAATGTGGAGCATACTCTCTTCTTAACCTATTGTATTCTTTAACACAATCTACATCTGCACAAATCTTTGTTTCATCACACTCAATCAAGTACAATCCTGATGAAGTTCTGACTCGTGATAATGCCACATATGCCATACCCCCATACAGAACTTCCAATGTTCACCAAAGCGCTATCTACACTTAAACCTTGAGATTTATGAATTGTCACCGCATATGCCAAACAAACAGGAAACTGTTTTCGGCGAACATATAAGTCTTTCAAAAGCAAAAATCTAGCTGAACAACGACAAATTTGTTCTATTTCGTCAATGCCATCAAATTTAATTTTTAAAATATCAATTCCATCTCTATTTTTGTAATTCACGAAATCAACAACATGACCCATTGCTCCATTTACCAGACCTCTTTCAACATTTAAATTCCTTCTCAAAATGATACGACAATTTAAACACACATTCAGAGTCTTTTCAAAACCATCAGTTTTAGATATAGTCTTCTCTAATGAATCCAATTTTGATTTCAAATTTTCCGAAAAAATAATTGTTGCTCCCATATGCTCTATTTTTATCTATAGCTTCCAGTTTCACTATCTCTTCATTTTCTAACTTTAACATTTTGTTGTTGAAGATGGAACATTCTTGCAGAGTTGGCATCAAATATATCCCAGATTTGTTCTCAATAATTCTCTTAAAAATATTCTCTGGAAGAATGTTTTCATTTGGATACAAATTTGAAATTAATCGTGCATGTAAAGCTTCTTTCCCATGCTCACTTACTTTTCCGATTCTTACATCTTGTAGCAAATTTTTATAATCTTCATCCTTTGCCTGTCGAATATTTTGAAGTAGTTCTGCATATTTGAAATGTAACCATATATTAAGGTTTCCAATGCTTCCTAAGCACTTCCTGGTGACCATTTTAAACACTGGTTGTCCTTTCACTGGAGTCAACTGCAGTAGATCTCCAAAAACAATAATGTGTTCCCCTCCAAATAACACATCATACTCTGTTCGAAGAATTTCTTGCCTTCTCAAATGCACAAAAGCAAGCATTAGATTTGAGACCATGCTTACTTCATCAATGATAAGAAGTTTCATTTTCTTCAGGGCTCTGGAAACTTCGGATCACGCATCTCCAGATAGCTTGTGGTATTGCAATTTGTTTTCATGCTCAACTGGTAGCATCAGTAAACGATGTAAAGTAATCCCTTTAATGTTATGTGCTGCCAGCCCAGTTGGAGCGGTAACAACACAAGATAGCAGTGATTCAGTCCTTTTCTGCAGATAAGTTGCAATTGCTTTAATCAGAAAACTTTTTCCAGTTCCTGCTTCTCCACTCACGTACAGTCGGACAGGCTTAAATGATGTACATGAGCACTCTTTTTTCTCATGACTGAATCCATGTTCAATCTGTTCTGTGACTTCGTCATATATCTGTTTCTGCTTAAGGTTTAGTTGTTTCACCAAATCTTCTAAGTTAACTACATCATCTTGAGCTTGTTCCATAGCTCTTTCCACCTCATCCATGGCAGTGGCAGCTTCATTTTGGATAATTGGTCCTCCTAGTGGATCCTGACTCAATGAAGTAGAACTCTGGCTGTCTTGAGAACTGTCTCTAGCAATGTCTACAGCAATTGTGGCTTCTTGCTCTATTTCTTCGTTCAACATTTGCAGATAATTTAGAAAAACAGGACATTCTATGGTATCCTTGGTTGCATTATAAGAATCTTCGTAACAGAGAAAATCTCCAAGTAGTGCCTCTTCTGTACGCCATGGCTTAAAGAGTTGCAAAAGAGCTAAATAGTAAAATTCCCTTTTCTCTGGATTTTCGCAACTCAATTTTCGATGATTAATCAAATGGCCTTTTCTCTGCTTCACTAGACATCCTTCACACCCAATGACAGCATATATTCCATTATTGATATCTTCTCTGATGTTCCTCTTATAAATATAGTTTTGCAGAACTTCATACAAACAACTGTTCTCAAGATGACTACTTCTTTTTGGATAGTATGTATCCAACATGTTTGTCTTCAAAATATCTGTACTGTTTGGTTCTTTCTCCGCCAAATACTCAATTTCTTGTACAGATTTCAAAACTCGGTTTCCTGGTGTAGCAAGACCTAGACTCGCCCAAATAATTGTTCTAGACTTGGCGTAGAGACTTGCTGATGATTACCGATCAGAACATTCATATGCTCCAATTTCTCGATGCGACAACATCTTCAGACTGAAACTGTATAATTTTTTACTTATACTCTTTTCATGTGAAATGTCCTCCCACATTTCCTTCAGTTCTGTCTTTTCTTTTTTTGTGATGTAAGACGTCACATATCGAGCCACAGCAATAGAGTTGTCAGCAACGAACTGAATATCCATGTTAGCATTCCACATGGACAAAGTCACTGGGTTGTAGTCGTTGATGTACTTGGACTCTTCGTTTCTTTTTAAATTGTATGTATTTTTTGGTGATTTCCTCGTCACATTATGTCGCAGAGAAGACATCAAATTATTTTCTCTTCCTTTAGAAATCACTGGTCGTGGAAACCCAAAACGACATTTTGTGTAGAACTTGTCCTTGTTTCAGAATTTTCGACTACAGTACTTTCCACAACGATGGGATTGAAAGCGTAAACTGTTTTCTTCTGTAGTTTTCGGAACCGCACATGTTGAATACTTTTCAATGAAGCTCATCACTGTCTCATCCGAATCTGTTCCAAATTTGGGTGCATCTTTAATCCACAACAACATATGTATGTGAGGGGCACCTCTCGCTTGATACTCCTTTCTCCAAAAGAAATCCAAAACCTCTCCAAGGGGAGGATTTTTTTTTGTTGGTAATAAAAGACATCATAGCTTCAAATCTATGATTGAAATATCTGCATACATTCACTGGATCCAAAGAACACAGTTCTCCAGGAGTTTAGAATTCTAGATTTTGTATATTTGCATTTGCCTCTCGTAGAAATTGAAGTAAGTCATCCCATGCATACTCAGCACAGCTAAGAGTGAGGAACCATGTAGGAGTTCCTAAGTTTCTTAGCATACATTTCAATTCCCCATGACGATGGTACCATTACTCGTTTGTACCACGCTGACATGCCATGAGATTGATTAGATGAGATTCCAAAATATTATCTTGCAGATTGACTTTCTCCATAAAGTACCTCGCCGAAACATTTTGAAGATGTGCTCCACTTTTCAGTATATGGTTAACTGCATAAGAAAACCCAGACAAGTCACTTTCATACAGTAGATGAAACAAATATGGAATGCATTGACGAAACCTTGGATCTTCAGCATATAATCTTAAAGTTCAATATTCAGATGCAGGAATTTGAACTGGTCGATCGTCATATCGTCCACCTCGACCTGTTGGAAATAAATGTGGAAAACAACGAGCTTCAAAACTTTCTTCCCATACACTAATGGAACTTCCTTTTGCTGCTTTCATTTGAAACAAGTCAATTGCATTCCCCATTACTTCTTTAGAATGCAAAGGATGAACAGTATAATGTTCATATATTTCTTCACTTCTAGACACATCAACTTTTTCAATTTGGCCAGCTGAACAATCACTGTCTTCATCTGCAGCTGTTTCCTCTGCTCCAACACATACTTGTTTGTAGTATTCATTGTTTTTGACCAAATACAACGTTGCCTTTTTGACTTTCCTAACATCCACTAAATCTTGCCAGATTTTCTTACTCTTTGTCGGAACCCCATTAACTAGAATACCCAGAGGTTCCTCTTCCATTTTTCTCTACACCAATTGTATCAATATTTTTCTTGAAATCTAGAGGCAAATAAACAACTCTTCCCTTTAATCCTCTCTGTAAATCTGAAGGAGGCAATTTCCCTATCTTAGGCTCCATGCGAACAAGTGCCTGAAAAGGATGGACACATTGAATCAAAATAGATTCATATGTATTTAAATCCATCAATTCAGGAGGAATGTCTACCAACTCAAGATTATTATGAACAGCTCTAGCAGGCATTCTGTTTTCTTTGAATTTATTATAACAATATTTACAAATACGCTGATTAGAACTCAAATCAAAAGAATTCTCCACCAACAAATAAGTTGCAAAATCCTTCCACTCATAATTATTTATCTTTTCACTTTTTACGTATAAATCAACTAATCTAGTTTGATGCTTATAATGAGTTCGTTGACAACACACACAAGTAAAATTAGGCCTTTCACTTGATTTCACCTTAAATTTGGTAATTTCTTGGACAAACTTTTCTGTACTTGAAATCTGTACATTGTCTTTCACATTACCTTGAATTTCTGTGTCAATTTCTACACTGTCCTCTTTTTCACCAAAATAACAAATCTCAATTTCTTCACAAATCTTTTTCACATCTAATTCAGTTCCATGCAAAAGATCACTGTTTAAAAGTTTAAGCTGGACTTTTTGCATAATACAACCTTCTCACTAATTTCCTCATTTTGTTATGATGCACTGCTTACATCCTAAAATGATGAAAAACACTCTGACATACTTTTCTAGAAAGACAAGCCAGTGAATGCCCTTGCAAACCTGTGTTTTCTCTCACTCTGCAAGGATCTAAGTCTTGCAACATCTTCATTTTCTGTTTAAGACTTTTCTTACTATATGTACGTAAGAAATTACGAAACAAATCGATTGAATCCTGTCGCACACTACAAATACTACTACACTTCCAAGTGTACACTGGACCCTTAGTACGTCTCCCTAAAACTTCATCAGTTAACACCTCTTCTGCATCTCTAGGCACACGTTTCTCTTTTTCAATTGGACAACCGTCTTTCACCTCATATGCTCGACCACTGGTGTCAACTGCATGCACCAAATCATTCTCCTGGAAGTAACTCTCCTCATTTAAAAATGGCTCACAACTTGAACTATGCATCCATTCTCCAGAAAAAACTTTACAAAAATTAGTCCGAATAATTACTCTTTTGCATCTACTGTTTGATTTGAAAACATCAATTGTCTTGTTAAGTGTCCTAATTCTATTGATTATTAAAATAAATAATTTTTTCTTAACTTCAAAAGCCTGATCAACAATCTTCTCTACACTTTTCTTTTTCTTATAAAAAGCAGCTCTCTGTTTACCTTTCTTAATATATTTTAGCAAATTTAAAACCACCCTATTGCGAAACATTCGTTTACGAATGTCCCTAAATTGGTTTTGTCTTCTATTCCTATACATATTATTCTCTCCTGCTCCAGTAGTAACATTTTTGGCGGGCCTCTCCTTCCTTTTCAAATTTGCTCTCTCCTTCTCTTTATTCACATTCTCATCAACATTTTTTTTGATCTACATATGGTCCGTAAGAAAGACTTAGTTGTCTTACCAGGAGCTTTTTTCCTGTTTTTTGAAGTATTTGTTGTAGAGGAGTGCTTTAATTCCGTTGCTGTTTTTGATTTTTTCCGCTTGGCATCTTTTCTTCTCCTCTGCCTTGAGGGCATATTTCCTTACTATTGAAATCTTGATTTCAATCTGTGTTAAAGAAAAAAATAACTCATTATAGACCACTATTATCAAACAACAAAGCAATGACAATAAGCAAACGATATAAACACTAGTTTACAACATATCTAAGTATCACAGCAACTATGTAACTAGGAGTAAGACAGAGAAAAAGAGCTAACGGAACTAACACAAAAAGACAGAGAGAGTCAGACAAAGAAACAGGTTGATGGAGTAAAACATAGAGAAGGAGTAAGACAGAGAGAGTGTATAATATGTTGTAAGACAAGTCAAGTCAAGTCAAGTCAATAAATTTGTATAGCGCGCTACATACCCAGAGGGTCTCAAGGCGCTTGAGGATGGGTGGGGAATTACTTCTCGAATATCCAGGTTTTAAGCTGCTTTCTGAATGCTAGGTGGTTTTGAGTGAGGCGAAGGTGCGTGGGAAGTAAGTTCCAGGTTTTGGCCGCTAGGTAGGAGAATGATCTTCCTCCCATGGTGGTTTCGTTGACGCGGGGAACAGTAGCGAGGGCTTGGTTGGAAGAGCGCAGCTGGCGGGAGGGGGTGTAGAAGGAAAGACGTGAATTGAGGCATTCGGGTCCAAGTTCGTAGGGAGCTTTGTGTGCGTGGGTGAGGAGGCGGAAAGTTATTCTCTTATTGACGGGGAGCCAGTGGAGGTTTTTCAGGTGACCAGAAATGTGTTCTTTACGCGGGATGTCTAATATGAGTCTGGCTGATGCGTTCTGGATGCGTTGGAGTTTTTTCTGAAGTTTTGCGGTGGTACTGGCGTAAAGGGTGTTTCCGTAGTCAAGGCGGCTTGTAACCAGTGCGTGGGTGACCGTTTTTCTAGTTTCGGTGGGGATCCAGCGAAATGTTTTTTTGAGCATGCGAAGAATGTTGAAGCAAGATGAGGAGACGGTGTTGACTTGTCTGGTCATCGAGAGTGAGGAATCCAGGATGACGCCTAGGTACCATGCGTGATCCGTTGGGATGGGTGCTTTTCCAAGGGCTTCTGGCCACCAAGAGTCGTCCCAGGCGGAGGGGGAGGTACCTAAGATAAGGACTTCTGTTTTGTCTGAATTCAGTTTCAGACGGCTATGCTTCATCCATTCGGCTACCTCTTTCATTCCTTCATGTAGGTTGGTTTTGGCGATGTTTGGGTCTTTGGTGAGTGATAGGATCAGTTGAGTGTCATCAGCGTAGGAGATGATGTTGAGGTTGTGTTGGCGTGCGATGGTCGCGAGGGGGCTCATGTATACGTTGAAGAGGGTGGGGCTGAGTGAAGATCCTTGTGGCACGCCGCAGATGACTTCAGTGGCCTCTGAGTTCTTCCGGCAAGGAAAGAAGTGATCCATTCTAGTGCTTTTCCTTGGATTCCGATGTTTCTAAGTCGTTGTAGCAGGGTGTTATGACAGACTGTGTCGAAGGCTGCGTAGAGGTCGAGGAGGATGAGGGCGACTGTGTCTCCATTGTCCAGTAGAGTTCGGATGTCGTCTGTTGCTGCGATGAGTGCGGTCTCAGTACTGTGTTTGGCTCGGAAGCCGGACTGTGAAGAGTCGAGGGATTTGTTGGCTTCGAGGAAGGCGGCGAGCTGGTTGTTGACAGCTTTCTCGATGACTTTGGCCGGGAATGGGAGGAGCGAGATGGGCCGGTAGTTTTTGAGTTCGGTGGGGTCAGCTGTGGATTTTTTCAGAAGGGCGCTGAGTTCGGCGTGTTTCCAGCTTTCTGGGAAGGTGCCGGATTTGAGGGAGCAGTTGATGACGTCTCGGAGGTGTGGTGCTATGATGGAGTCTGCTTTGTTGAAGATGTGGTGAGGGCAAGGGTCTGAGGGGGATCCTGAGTGGATGGAGTTCATCAGGCGAATGGTGTCCTCAGTGGAGATTGGGTTCCAGTCCTTAAGGATGTTCAAGGGGGGTGAAGGTACGGCAGAGGGTTTGGTGGGTTGGTCTTCGGGTTGGTTGTTGAAGCTGTTGTGGATGTCTGCGATTTTGTCGTGGAAGAAGGAAGCTAGTGAGTCGCAAAGGGTTTGAGAGGGGGTGATGTCGTTGGAGTTGGCAATGGGGTTGGTAAACTCTTTGACGATGTTGAAAAGTTCCTTGCTGTTGTGGGCGTTTTTGTCTAGTCGGTCTTTGAATGCGGTTTTCTTGGCAGTCCGGATCAATTGGTGGTGTATGCGGGAGGCGTTTTTGAAGGCGTCCCTGGTGTTGGTGTTTGGGTCTTTTTTCCAGGTCTTCTCAAGGGAGCGACAGAGTTTCTTGGATGTCTTAAGATCATCGTTGAACGAGGGGGCGTTTTTGCTGCCTAGTTTGATTTGGCGTTTTTTCAAAGGTGCTAGGTTGTCGGCAGTGTCGGTTAGCCATTGTGTGAGGTTGATGGCTGCTTGGTTGGGGTTCGATGAGTGGGCAGGGGGGTTTTGAAGAAGCGATGTGGAGACCTGGTCGATGGTGATTTTTTCCAATTTCTTTGCAGAGTAGGTTGAGGATGGTTGTGGGATGTGGTCTTTTTGTAGAGAAAGTGAACGCAGCTGTGGTCCGTCCATTGGAGAATTGTGGTGTGACTGAAGGAAATATGTTTGCTGGAGGTGAAGATAGGGTCGAGAGTGTGTCCTGCGCGGTGTGTGGGGGTATTAACAAGTTGTTTGAGTCCTAGGTTGGCGAGATTGTCCAGAAGGGTGGTGGTGTTGTTGTTGTTGTTCTTTTCCAGGTGAAAGTTGAGGTCTCCCAATAGGATGTAGTCCTCGGAGGAGAGGGCGTGTTGGGTGATAAAGTCAGTGATGTCTTCAGTGAATTGTGCACGAGGTCCTGGTGGCCTCTGAGTGTGGTCTTGGGGTCGGTGTGGATCTGGAAGTGAAGGTGTTCGGCGCTAGAGAGGTTGTCATCTGAGCTGGTTGAGATGCGGATGGAGTTCTTATGGACGATGGCGATGCCTCCTCCTGTTTGTTTGGGGCGATTTTTTCGGATGATCTTGTAGCCTTCCGGGATGGCTATGGTGATGTCTGGGGCCGAAGAGGTGTTCATCCATGTTTCTGTTAGGAAGGCGACGTCTGGAGAGATGGTGTCTAGTAGATTCCAAAGGTCGATGGCGTGTCTGTGGACCGAGCGGGTGTTGAGTAGGATGCATTTAAGGTGGTAGGCGTCAGATCTATGTTTGGTGTTAGTGGATGCGGAATTGGTTTTTGTGCCGTCAAACTTGCAGGAGATGCATGTGAAGGGTCCATGGGTGTGTCCAGGTGAGGTTTGGGCGCAGTTGGGGAGTCGGCCAGGATTAAGTGCTAGGAGGGTGGCTGAGTCGTATGTAATGCGGGTGGGCTGGGCATTGCGTGGAACAGGGGGTCTGGCGCTGGGCGCGAATCAGGCGCGGACGGGCGTAGACGGGCTTACCTTTGGCGCACGTTTGGCGCTGCCGTAGCGCGTGGATGCTGCGCGTTGGGACATCTGCTTTAAATGGATAGTGGAGGGGGCGGAGCGTGGGAGGGTCAGCTGGGAGGAGTTAGCCGGGAGGGTAGGTGGGGCAAGGGACAACAACCTGGATACAAAATGGAGTTAAAAAGTGAAACTTGGGAAGCCTTTGGTCAGTGCAAAGCTAAATAACAATAGTGCACACAATTGAGGCAGCAGAAAAAGATGCAGATTATAAAAGGCGGCAGTCACACAAAGTATTACCAAAATGCTAGCTTAGTGTGAGGTACGGCGCGATGAATCAACAAAGCGCTATGTGAATTTGCTAATCCTGTCGTGCGCGATGTTTAACAAAGCAAAATTACTTGGGCGCTGTGATTAAATGTCGAGCGCGATGTTAACAGTGCTATTCCAATGGAGTTCGATGTTATTAGTTCCTTATAAATGACGCGCTATATTTAAAGGGCTAGATTACACGAGCGCGAAGTCGGAAGCAGCTATTTAAACAAGCGCGTTGACACAGATGCAAGTGCGAGCAAGCGTGCTGCTACGATACCAGCCAGATGATAATGCAGCAGAATTCTTTGCCAGGGAGCGTGGGGGGGAGCGACCATCTCGGATGAGATCCAGGTGGTCACAGACAGAGAAAGAATGTAATAGGGAGAGGGCGTAAGTCAAAGAAAGGGAGAAAGGGAATAAGTCAGAAAAAGGGTCTAACAGGGTGGAAGACAGAGAGAGGGTGTAAGAGGATGTAAGACAGAGAGAGGGTGTTAGAAGGTGAGAGGATGTAAAAGAGACTAAAACAGAGAGAGGCTGTAAAAGGGAGAGAGAGAGAGTAAGTTTGAAAGAGGGTGTAAGAGGAAGTAAATCAGAGAGAGGATGTAACAAGGAGTAAGTCAGACAGAGGGTGTAACACGAACAGAGGAAGAGAATAAAAAAGTCAGAAAGAGGGAGAGAGGGTGTAAAACAGACAAAAGGTGTAATAGGGAGTAACTCTGGGAGAGAATGTTACAAAGAGAAAGGTTGTAAGACATAGTAAATCAGGAAGAGGATGTAAAAGAAAGTATGACTTACAAATTGCTGTAAGAAAGAGAGAGAGGGAATAAATTAGAGACAGGGTGTAAGAGAAAGTAAGTCAAAGAGAGAGTGTAACAGAGTGTAACACAGAGTCAGGATGCAAAAAGGAATAAGTCAGAGAGAGGGTGTTAGAAGGGGACAGGTGGAAAAATAGAGTAAGTCAGGAAGAGAATATAATAGAGACTAATACATTGTTGATAATCCTTGGTAAAGAAATGTTGGTGCATAAAGGAATTGTATTTTCTAAATGAGTGAGGTTTCAGTAGTGTAATGAAATGCTTATACATATGACCTTTGCTCTGTTTTGTAAATGTTATTTAAAAAAAGATTTCGGGCACATGAATTGGTTTTACATTATTGACAAGGATTAGATAGTATCTGCATGATTAAAAAAATATATTAGCACATTTCACAATCATGCATATATTTAGGCCTGTTTAAAACACGATTTAGGGTTGCAGATGAGGTGAGGATTGTCCAGAGGTACAGAGGAGGTGAGTCCTGTGTTCAAGACAGTAGTGGGAGAGAGGCCTTTCCTGGGGAGCATAGGTGGTGAGGCCTGTGTTTAAGAGTGCAGTGGACTAAACTTCATGAACCCTATCCCCCACTGCACTCTTAAACACAGGCCTCACCTCCTTTGCACCCCTGTACAGACCTCTCTTCCACTACACTCTTGAACACAGGCCTCACCTCCTCTGCACCCCTGGACAATCCTCACCTCATCTGCAACCCTGATTAGACCTCAACTCATCTGCACCCCTAGACAGGCCTCAGCTCATCTACACCCCTGGACACGCCTTACCTCATCTGCACCCAGTTACCATCAATTATACCCAATACATTGAGGCCTGTCCAGGTGGGGGGCAACATCCCCCACCTTAGGAAAATATACCACAAAAAGTAAATTCAAGATTCTGATCCACACCTACAGAGCCCTACATAGACAAATACTACCATACATCAACCACCGCCTGAGCTTCAGCCAACCCACTAGACTCCTGCGCTCTGCCTCCCTCTCCCTCGCTCACACCCCCCACATCTGCAGAAGCAACAGTGGAGGATGCTGCTTCTCCTATTACGCATCTAAGTCCTAGAATGACCTCCCCCTTCACCTCTGAACCACACCCTGTCTGCTGGACCTCAGGAAAGGACTCAAGACCTGGTTGTTCAACTAAATTCCCCCCTCCTACCCCTAGGCCACATGGTTTACAGTGCCGGGACACCCTCACAGGTGATTAGCCATGCTTTACATGTCCTGTTTGATGCCACTCTGCAAAAGTATCTTTAACAGTAATCTAACTTTATTGCAATTAGAAATATATCATTTTCATAATTAGTTTATTTAATATCTTGGTCTAATATACATATTTATCTTGTATACATATAGTTTTCAACTGACAAATTTTTTTTAGCGGGAGTCGTGCAATCAGCGTGACGCACATGTTCATTATGTTACGCTGGGCGGGGAACCGTGCTTTCGTCGCATACCAAACGCGCACATGATGCTATCCCATACATATATGACATTACAAGCGAGCCAGGCACCGCACACCCTTTGCTAACCAAACGCTGCTCCTTCTCGACTTTTCCAATATGGCGGCTTGAATTCCCGGACCAACAGTGATAGGCACACGATTGGTATGCTAATCCAATATTTTGGGGAAAAATTATATACATGTATTTTAAAAGTCATAGGACGTTACAAAATTAAATTAAAATACAAAAAATAAAACAAAATAATTATAGAATATTACAGTTACAAAATATATATTTTTTAAAAAAGGTTTCAGGCCCATTATAGTTAAAAATTAGCATTTAAAAAACCTTAGAAATTCACTGGAAAAAAAATAGGTTTGAGGGACGTTATAGTTAGAAATTAGCATTTAAAAATCCTTAAAAATTCACTGAAAAAAAACATAGGTTTCAGGATCGTTATGTTTAGAAATTAGCATTTAAAAAACCTTAAAAATTCACTGAAAAATCCTTAGCTTCCAGGGACGTTATAGTTAGAAATTAACATTCAAAAAACCTTAGAAATTCACTAGAAAAAAACATAGGTTTCAGGGACGTTAATATTAGTTGAACATTTTACAAAACTATATAATTTTTGCTGCTATAGTTAGTTCACCTAACTATAACTCGCACCCCCACAATGCACTGCTGATGGCGTCATATTTTATCATTCATGACATGGTCCAACTAACTATAACGTGGGAATTTCAATGGTTTTGTATGAGTAAAATGTTCAGCTAACTATAACTGGTGTGAAACCTATGGTTTTTTCAGTGAATTTCAAAGGTTTCCTTACTATAACGAGTTTGTAACCTACGATTTTTAAAGTGAATTATTATGTTTTTTTAAAAGCTGTTTTTATAACTATTAATTCTTATATTTTTTTATAAAAAAAAAATGTTTTCTAAAATTAATTTTTCAATGTTTTTTTCCTCTGGGTTTAAAAAAAAATCATTTTACCTCGGAGCGCTCAGGGTACACACACCCGTAAACGTAGCCAAGAGCGCTATTCCTGCGTACCCATTTAAATGATCACTCATTACAAGGCAGAAACCTGACTCATTTCCAAAATACATTTCCAATATGCACCATTCATTTTTTTGCCAGCATTACATAGAAACATGAGACACAATGCAAGAAAAAACAAGCCCAATATGCTTCTTAATCTTCCCCATAGTGCATACAGCACTCTATCTATATTAAATGAATCATTACTCACCTATAAAAATGCTTTTGAAGATTTAGAACAGTCAGTCACACACACTAGATTTTCTTAAGCAGAATCTCTGAAATGCACCTTAAACACTGCAACCACAAATGGCCCTGATTCCCTGTAATGTAATTCTTCAGACATATCCCTGAAATTAACCAATCAAAATTCTTCCCACACTATTTCAAAACCAAACTAACATTTTAATTGGTTCTACATTTCAACACTTTGAAACTCACATAATATTCACCCATCACATCAGTGCTCATTCACCCTGTTACCATGGTAACTCCCACCTAACTCAGCACACAGGTGAAAAGTTCATCATACTATGTTGCAAAAGAATCCAGCAAGGGTGTTTCACATCTCAATGTAGTAGCTAATCATGTGCAAAGTTTCTTTCAAATACTTTTTCTCAACCAATAAAATGACTTCTTTAAAAAAAAAGCATGCACCCTAATTTTCAGTGGATAATTTTAAGAAACCTCCAATCATTTCTTGGTTTTCAAGTGCACTGAATCTCAACCACTTTTTTTTCATAACTCCTACTTTCAAACTGCCATTTCATTTCCACAACTCATCTGAATACAAGCACATCTACCTTCAAGATGCCAAAAGTCTGGTTTGTGGGTCATAGCTTTGTCTACTGGAGTGAAAAATATGCAACTAACAGTGGTATTTTCTACCTTGATTTACCAAATGTGGACATTGTGTGGATTGGACAGAGAGGATTGAGAAGTCACCAATTGATCCTATTGGTAAAATCCTTTATGCATCTACCACACCTTGACCTCATAATTGTGCACTGTGGTGGCAATGACCTGGGCACTTTGACTGGGGTAGGTCTGGAAATGCTTTTAAAGGACATCTTTGGGAAATCGTTGCCACTTTTCCCAAAAACTGCTTTGGTATTTTCTAATATATGCCAAAGGCAAAAATGGAACTGGTCCAACCAATTTTGTCCACAGATTGAGAAAGCAAGGAAACATGTGAATAAATCAGTTTCTGCTTTCCTCAGAGTCTATGGTATGGGTTCCATATACCACAACAACTTGCGTTACAACATGCAAGGCATCTATAGGAGAGATGGTGTACATTTTACAGATGAGGGGAATAGAGTCTTCCTCTTGAATTTGAGACTCTGCATTGGTACCTACTTGTAGGTACAAAAAACACCAACATAACTCAACAGCTCTTTTCAGAGCTACCCTACCTCTAAGCACTCTAAATAATTTTTTACACTGTTTTTCCCGTGGTGCGCTCAGGGTACGCGTACCGGGAAGCGTATGTGGGAACGCACCCACCGCTTACCCTGCGAATTAAAAAAAAAAATGTTTTTTTGCCCTTCAGGGTCCTTCTAGGCCCCCCTCAGAAAACCTAGGGGGTCATGGGGTATGTACCCTGCCCCTTTTAATCATTTCCCCCTTTTTATTTTCACCTCTTGTGTCTCGATTCTACTGAGACACCAGATGGCGGACTCTCCGGACTGTTTAGAATGTTGACAGACATCCGAGAGCCAATCAGCTTTCCGCTCGCGCACTCCCGTAGCGCGCCTGGTACGCTCCCCGGTACGCGAACCATTAAGCGTTCAGAGCGCTCCTATAGATATATATGTGTTTTTGAAGTTAATTTTCGAAAAAACCACTGGAGCAATTTTCACCAAATATAGTAAAGGCACTTCTGCGTACCAGTCCCTACAATTTTGCAAAGTTTGGTGTAATTCCGTTCAGTGGATCGGGCTGTAGACTTGTCAATTCGTCCTATGGAAATTAACATGGGGAAAACATGTTTTGGGACCCCCCTTTTTTCTCAGCCCCCACTTCACGAATCCCCCCAAAACTTTCAGGGAAGGAGCGGAGCGGAGCTGGCCTAAATTTTGGAAAATTACATGCAAATTCCTTAACCGGCGTCAAAGTTATTCCCAATAGAATGTTGCGGATTTCCTATGGTAGCTAGGTCCTAACTATAACTACCTTCTGGCTACCGCCAGTAGGTCATATTTATTTATATATATGTTTGTGTATATTGTTCTCTTTTGATTTTCTCAAGAACTACTGGATCAATTTACACCATTTGAGCAAAATCGTGATCTGCGAATCAGACTCTACCATTTTGCCAAATTTCTTGTAATTCCGTTCAGCCGTTCGGACTGTAGCCGTGTCTAATCGTCCTATGGAAAATAACATGGGGAAAACATGTTTTGGGACCCCCTTTTTTCTCAGCCCCCACTTGACGAATCCCCCCAAAACTTTTAGGGAAGGAGCGGAGCAGAGCGGGCCATCCTCTTTAAGAAATTTGCGAAAATTCATCAACCGGTACCAAAGTTATTCCCAATAGAATGTTGCAGATTTCCTATGGAAACAAGGTCCTAACTATAACTACCTACTGGCGACCGCCAGTAGGTAATATATATATATATATATTCACTGAAAAAACCATAGGTTTCACACCAGTTATAGTTACCAGGAAATTGTACTCTCATAAAACCATTGAAATTCCCACGTTATAGTTAGTTGGACTCACTTTAACTTCGTCACATATTACATCACTCTTGACATGGTCAGTGACATCACTCATGACATCACTGATGACACCATCCAGTGAATGTGTGTCTTTCTGAAAAATAATTATGTGTTATATATGTATATGTAAAAGTTGATAGAAGAATAAATGTTTAAATAAGTGTTTACATGGATGTTTTTTTAATAAAAATTGATTGGTTAACTGGCTTATTAAGTGTATCTTAGTGAATACATATATTAGTGAGTAATGTTTAAATATTTAAATATATGTATTAGTGTTTCAATGTGTGTATAAGTGGCTGCATGGGTTGGTGAGTAGCTACATGTGTATGTATATGGGTTATTAGATGCTTTTTTAGTATCAGTATGAGTGTCTGTATGGTTTAGTGGGGGTATTACTTAGCACATAGATGCATGAATGACTGACTCTCTCTTTGTATGTGTTTTGAAGACAGCATATGTGCAGGACTGTATGGGTGGATGAGTGTGTATATGTGTCTGTTAGTGAGTAAATGACTGTCTCACGAGTGTCTTTATCAGTAACTACATATGTTTTAATCTAGTATATGTGAATATTGATGTATATAAGTGAGTATATGTGAGAGTGAGAGATAGTAAGAGTTCCTGTTTAAATAAGTATGTGTTTCTATAAGTGATTGTTTAAGAGAGTAAGTATGTGTAAGTTTCCTTAGAAGTAAGGTGGTAGTGTGTGTATAGCTGTATATGCAAATAAATAGATGTTCAATAGTTTATTTGTATGTTTGAGTATGTGTGTGAGTAACTTTTGGATGACTGTCGGTGTGTAACAGGATGTATAGGTGTATCACTACATATAATGAGTGAGTATATGTATGAGTGACTATATAGAACTGTTGGTGAATGAGTGGATGTGTATATAGATGGTGGAATTACTGAATTGGTTGTTGTAACTGGTATGGGTATCTCCTTTTTTTGGTAAATTTTAGTTTCTATTTTTGAATATGTGTTTCAAGGGTTACATTACACTGAAAGGAGGTCTGTCACTCTGTCACAAGGATGGTGTCATCAGTGATGTCATGAGTGATGTCACTGACCATGTCATGAGTGATATAATATGTGACGTCATCAGCAGTGCATTGCACGCACAAGTTATAGTGAGTCCAACTAACTATAACGTGGGAATTTCAATGGTTTTATGCGAGTAAAATTTCCTGGTAACTATAACTGGTGTGAAACCTATGGTTTTTTTACTGAATTTAATAGGTTTTTTAAATGCTAATTCCTAACTATAACTGGTGTGAAACCTATGGTTATTTCAGTGAATTTCATAGGTTTTTTAATAGCTAATTTCTATTTTATATTGAATCCTATATCGTATATTTATGTAATACTATTTATTTATTTATTTATTTATGTTTTAATTTATTTATTGTTTTTTGCCCTGGAGCGCTCCCGGTGCGCGTACCGGTGCGCTTACCAGTAAGCGCAGTATTTCGTCGCTCCCCGGTACGTGTACCGGTGAGCGTCCCGTTAGCGCTATTGCCGCGAACGAAAACATCATTGTGACGTATCGCGTAGCCGCGTGATGCGTCTTATGACGCACGACGTAAGCGCACCCGGAAGCGCCCGAGCACATACGACCGCGCTACGTAAGCGCCCCCGGGCGCGCAGCCGGGCACGCCCCGGGGCGCGTAGCGTATGCGCGTCGGGTCATGTGACCTGAACATAACACTTTTCATTGGTTCAGAACACTTTTGGCCCCCACCTTTTTTGCTCATTCTCACTTTGTTCTTTGAGTGAGGAAGACCTGCTTCTATTGATAGAGAAATGGCTACAGTAGCAGCAACAGCTGGAGCATCTGCACCACCACAAGGACCACCACAACATCACATTGGTGGTCAAGAAGAAGAGGAAGAGGAGGAAGAGGAGAAGGAGGGGAGAAGGCAGTTCCTGCCTGAAGACAATCCCCCATATAAACCTAGGGAGCACTTTATATGGGAGTTTTTTAAAATCCCAAGGGGTGCAAAGAAAGTAAACGCTGCAAAGGTGACCTGTCTCATCTGTGGCTGTGAACTTTTCAGGGGGAACCCTACCAAAAATATTCTTTTGGTAATCACACCATGATTCACCACATGCAACGCAGGCATCCGAACAACTATTCTGCGGCAGAGGTGAGAGAACTGGCCAGAAACCTTCCCCAAACATCTTCCAGAACCTCAACAAGTAAAGAACCCACTCCATCGGGTCCAGAGACAAGGGAAATGATCCCAAACATTCAAACCAAGTTTGGTAGATACAAAATTGGTTGTATATTTTGTGGAAAAACAATTATGTATGGTGATCAAAGTATTAATCTCATCAACGTTGCTGGTGATAACCACAAGTGCCCAAAGAAACCATAATTTTGTTCCTCTTTTTTATTTGCTCCAGTTGAGCCGTTTACAATTCCCTGTTTTTTGTTTCTCCCCATAAAAAATACAAAAAAAATATAAAAGTGTTCAGAAAAGCCAAAAAAGTAAAACATTTTTAAAAAAAATAAAAAAAATATAAAGCAACAAAAAGAATAAAACAGACAGTTCTTTTTAGAACTACCTCCAATTTATAAAAAAAAACTACATTTTTAAAAAACTCTGTCATTCTTTTTTTTCCATGGTACGCGCACCGGTACGCGTACCGAGCGCGCACCAAAAAAAAAAAAAAAAAAAAGGAGTGAGCATGAGGAAAAGACACAGAGAGGGTGATGTTAAGAGAAAGAGAGCTAGAGGGAGCAACAGAGAGGGACTGTTTATTACATAGTAAGACAGAGAGAAGGTGTAATAGGGTGTAAGTGAGAAAAGGAAAATGAATAAGGGAGCGAAACAAGTGAAGAGAGAGGAAGAAGACTAAAGCAGAGGTACTGGGAAAATGTGAGTGGGTGTTGAAAGTAAAAGGAAGGACAGTAAAGGATGGGGAATGAGGGGTAGTGATGGAACCAGAGTAAAGGAACAACGGTGAAGGAAGGTGAGAAAAGAGCAGTGAGTGTAAGTAAAGAGGCGTGAAAGAGGGTGGATACAAGTGAATAAGGGTAAGACATGGGGAGTGACAGAGAGCAAAGACAGAGAGAGTAAAGGAAGGAGTGACTGAAAGGGTCTGAGTGAAGCAGCAAAGAAAGGTAAGTAAGGGAGTGTGGGTGAGTTGTAGGGAGTGAGCATGACGAAAGAGTAGTGACAGAGTGAGGGGACAGAGACAGCGACGGTAAGAGAGACAGAGTGAGGGAACGGAAGTGAGGAACTGTGAGGACAGAGAGACTGAGAGAAGGAGTGAGAGGAGTGAAGTAAATGAGTAAGGGAATTAGTGAGGGAGCGAGGGAAGGGAACAGAGGGTAAGGGAAGTAAAGCAGGGGGACTGAAAGAAGTTGAATGCAGTAGGAGAGTAAGGGAAAGAGGAGTAACCATGGAGGATGAGAAAAAGTGAGGGAAGCAGAGTAAGGAAACAGGAGTGAGGTAGGGTGAGAGAATAGTAGTGAGGTTAAAGCAAAGGGTGATGACAAACTACATTTTTTTAGTCACACTTACCATATAATTAATGTAAATTTAATTACATGTTTTTACTACACTTTGTATCTGTGAAAGAGAGAAAAATAATAAGTTATAATTAGTATAATATATATTTTAAAATAGAAGAGACAAGTCAAATGGTTAAAAATCATAAATGTGTACTAAGAAATAAAGTAAGAGTGAAGGACCCAGAAAGGGAAATAAAGTAATGTAGAAGGACAAAAAGAGGGAAAAAGAAATAGAAGGAGAGCAAATTACTAAGAGTAAGGCAGATACATTCAGTGACAGAGAGGAAGAGAAGAAGAGAGAAATGAACTGAAGGTAAGAAAGATACTAAAAGAATGTGAGTTAGCAAAACTAAATCAGGAAACAGGAGTAAGTAAAAAGGGAATGACTGAGAGGGAAAGGAGTCTGATTCAGGATGCATTTACATGAATGAGAAATGGAAGATGACTGAGAATGAGTGAATGGGGAGTCACAGAGTGAAGGGATGAAGAGAGAGCGGATAATATAGAAGGAGTAAGGAAGTTAGTAGACAGAGGGACTAAGGGAAGGACTGAGTGAAGTGGACTACAATGATTGAGGAAAGGAAAATGAGTAAGGGAGCAAAAGAAGAAAAGAGAGTGGAAGAGGACCAAAGCAGCGGAACAGAGAGAATGAGAATTTAAATTACACAATACAAACTATAGAATAACTTGTACAACATGTTACATAGTTTATTTTTGCTGTTGTCAGAATATATTGAATTTCACTAAAAATAGTGACTTCAAACTACTCATCATATGACAGCGGGAAAAAAAAACACAATCTAAAAGATTGTGTTTAAAAAAAACATATAAACTTACAAATCACATATGTACACTAATATTCGATTCACTTACTTTTCTTTTAAGCCAAATAGTACATCATGAAGGTCCTTTTCGTTGGAAAATACTCTACCGTTCTCTAAAACTTCCATTCCATCGACTTTCTATAAGAAAAGCTACAAGAACATGTGAAATATTTTTCAATGTTTTCATTTCCTTCTTCTGTTCAGTCATGACTCTTTGCTTATTCCTTCACTTTTCCATAAGGCCAAATAGTGTCAGATGTATCAGTATGTTTTCAAATTACTCAAAACAAAGTCTGAAATTACTGTTTTCCCAATGTTCTGAAAGAAAAGCTCCTACAACATTTTCACAATGTTTAAATATTCATATTTTCATCTCTAGCTCACTGATATTCAACATTTCCTATAATACTGATATTACTTACTATGAGATCCATTTACAGTACCTATATGACAACTAGAATTTTATATTATCTTGAACACTTTTACTCACAATATAATTTTAAACAGCAGACTAACTTTTATTAACTGCTCCCGTCTTCATAGGCCAATTACCTTTACTTAAATTTTGGTTGTAAAAACAGTAGGTATGAATTTTTTCAAGTCAAAAGGCAACGTTGTTTGAAAGTCAAATGAGTATCATTACAGTTAGTCCAACCTTTTCGAAATTTTAAATAAATTGTATAATGCCCTGATATTGTTGAAGGACCGTCATGATAAATAATAGCAACAGTTGCAAAAGTTCTTCCTGAAATTGATAACTGACAAGCCACAACATTTTTAATAGAAGTTGTCAATTTAGTTCCATCAGGTCTACATCATTGGAACATTAAAATGACATACTGACCATAATTTTGTATAAATAATGTGGACAGCATTGCAGACTTACATTGGGTACACACCATATTGTGATCAGCTGCTTTAACTAGATTATTAAAAGGCACTGATTTGCAGTCTGGTAAAGTCAAATATATAAATCTTTCGGTGTCTATTGTAGTAGTACTTGATAAACTACAGTTGTCGCAGTCATGCTGCCATTGATAAGAAAGGCTAAAAAGATTTTTTATATCTATACCTTCATCTTCCAATACATCAAACATATACATTAAAAATTCCTGACAATCTTGCTGAATATTCTGTGAAAATTGTTTTTGACCAGAACATATATCTAAAAGATTTCGAATTTCTGAAATACTTTCTATTTTTGCTCTATCACTGCTACATTTCTCAAACACAGAATTCAATAAACAACAGAATCTTTGATCCCGATTTTCAACAATCTGTTCTTGTAAAGTTTGAAGAAAAAAAACAACATTAACTACTACATTAGCATAGCAGTTGACACCAGAACTTTTTTCAAACTGAAATCCAACAACATCTTCAACAGAATCCTTTTTCTTTCTGCTTACAATGACAGTTTCATCTACTTTTTGTCTTTTTGCTACTACCTCACTGCAATTATTCTCATTTCTTCTTTTTCGGCCTACCACACGTTTTTCGAACAGAGGATATTGAGGCAAACGTGGAGCATACTCTCTTCTTAACCTATTGTATTCTTTAACACAATCTACATCTGCACAAATCTTTGTTTCATCACACTCAATCAAGTACAATCCTGATGAAGTTCTGACTCGTGATAATGCCACATATGCCATACCCTCTTTAAACACAGAACTTCCAATGTTCACTAAAGCGCTATCTACACTTAAACCTTGAGATTTATGAATTGTCACCGCATATGCCAAACAAACAGGAAACCGTTTTCGGCGAACATATAAGTCTTTCACAAGCAAAAATCTAGCTGAACAACGACAAATTTGTTCTATTTCGTCAATGCCATCAAATTTAATTTTTAAAATTTCAATTCCATCTCTATTTTTGTAATTCACAAAATCAACAACATGACCCATTGCTCCATTTACCAGACCTCTTTCAACATTTAAATTCCTTTTCAAAATGATACGACAATTTAAACACACATTCAGAGTCTTTTCAAAACCAGCAGTCTTAGATATAGTCTTCTCTAATGTGTCTAACTTGTTGCTCCCATATGCTCTATTTTATCTATAGCTTCCAGATTCACTATCTCTTCATTTTCTAACTTTAACATTTTGTTGTTGAAGATGGAACATTCTTGCAGAGTTGGCATCAAACATATCCCAGATTTGTTCTCATTAATTTTCTTAAAAATATTCTCTGGAAGAATGTTTTCATTTGGATACAAATTTGAAATTAATCGTGCATGTAAAGTTTCTTTCCCATGCTCACTTACTTTTCCGATTCTTACATCTTGTAGAATATTTTTATAATCTTCATCCTTTGCCTGTCGAATATTTTGAAGTAGTTCTGCATATTTGAAATTTAACCATATATTAAGGTTTCCAATGCTTCCTAGGCACTTCCTGGTGACCATTTTAAACACTGGTTGTCCTTTCACTGGAGTCAACTGCAGTAGATCTCCAAAAACAATAATGTGTTCCCCTCCAAATAACACATCATACTCTGTTCTAAGAATTTCTTGCCTTCTCAAATGTACAAAAGCAAGCATTAGATTTGAGACCATGCTTACTTCATCAATGATAAGAAGTTTCATTTTCTTCAGGACTCTGGAAACTTCGGAACACGCATCTCCAAATAGCTTGTGGTATTGCAATTTGTTTTCATGTTCAACTGGTAGCATCAGTAAACGATGTAAAGTAATCCCTTTAATGTTATGTGCTGCCAGCCCAGTTGGAGCGGTAACAACACAAGATAGCGGTGATTCAGTCCTTTTCTGCAGATAAGTTGCAATTGCTTTAATTAGAAAACTTTTTCCAGTTCCCGCTTCTCCATTCACGTACAGTCGGACAGGCTTAAATGATGTACATGAGCACTCTTTTTTCTCATGACTGAATCCATGTTGAATCTGTTCTGTGACTTCGTCATATATCTGTTTCTGCTCAAGGTTTAGTTGTTTCACCAAATCTTCTAAGTTAACTACATCATCTTGAGCTTGTTCCATAGCTCTTTCCACCTCATCCATGGCAGTGGCAGCTTCATTTTGGATAATTGGTCCTCCTAGTGGATCCTGACTCAATGAAGTAGAACTCTGACTGTCTTGAGAACTGTCTCTAGCAATCTCTACAGCAATTGTGACTTCTTGCTCTATTTCTTCGTTCAACATTTGCAGATAATTTGGAAAAGCAGGACATTGTATGGTATCCTTGGTTGCATTAAAAGAATCTTCGTAACAGAGAAAATCTCCAAGTAGTTCCTCTTCTGTACGCCATGGCTTAAAGAGTTGCAAAAGAGCTAAATAGTAAAATTCCCTTTTCTCTGGATTTTCGCAACTCAATTGTCGATGATTAATCAAATGGCCTTTTCTCTGCTTCACTAGACATCCTTCACACCCAATGACAGCATATATTCCATTATTGATATCTTCACTGATGTTCCTCTTATAAATATAGTTTTGCAGAACTTCATACAAACAACTTTTCTCAAGATGACTACTTCTATTTGGATAGTATGTATCCAACATGTTTGTCTTCAAAATATCTGTACTGTTTGGTTCTTTCTCCGCCAAATACTCAATTTCTTGTACAGATTTCAAAACTCGGTTTCGTGGTGTAGCAAGACCTAGACTCGCCCAAATAATTGTTCTAGACTTGGCGTAGCGACTTGCTGATGATAACCGATCAGAACATTCATATGCTCCAATTTCTCGATGCGACAACATCTTCAGACTGAAACTGTATAATTTTTTACTTATACTCTTTTCATGTGAAATGTCCTCCCACATTTCCTTCAGTTCTGTCTTTTCTTTTTTGTGATGTAAGACGTCACATATCGAGCCACAGCAATAGAGTTGTCAGCAACGAACTGAATATCCATGTTAGCATTCCACATGGACAAAATCACTGGGTTGTAGTCGTTGATGTATTTGGACTCTTCGTTTCTTTTTAAATTGTATGTATTTTTTGGTGATTTCCTCGTCACATTATGTCGCAGAGAAGACATCAAATCATTTACTCTTCCTTTAGAAATCACTGGTCGTGGAAACCCAAAACGACATTTTGTGTAGAACTTGTCGTTGTTTCTGAATTTTCGACGACAGTACTTTCCACAACAATGGGATTATTTTATTTATTTATTTATTTATTTATTGAAAGTTTTGTATAGCGCGAACAAGACCCGTGGGTATCAGAGCGCTTCACATAGAAGTAGGATAAATATTAACAAGATGGTAACCATTAAACAACATATAGATATGAGGTAGATAAATAAATGGCTATAGTTAGTGCTTATGTAACTACATTCCACTCAAGTTAGTTGATTATAATACGAGTTAACTTTACAGCATGAGGTTATGTCATTAGTCCTTTTCGTCGTACCTATGAGGTAGCGGTTAAATAGTTCCAGGATGTGAGATAACTGTATGAGTTCATTTTGACATGAGGTAGCAATTGGTATACATTTTAGTTACAAAAGGAAAGTCGTCAGTTTCAAACCATCATTTATCTTTCATCTAATTCACGTCAGTCCTTCCCTTTCTGATGACGTAATTATTTTGTTTGAGGATAGAATTCGATCCCATAGTGAAACATAACCTTGTCTATATAAGGTATTTACTCATTAAGAAGCTCTTCACTTCTCGCTTAAATGTTGAGGCATTAGGAATCTTCCTAATGCTTGGAGGGAGTGAGTTCCAGATTCTGGGGGCAGCTCCTGTGAACGCTCTGTCATAAGTTTTTTTCTTTCTGAATATGGCTGGACGCAGCACCAATTCTTTGGCACTCCTAGCCGGTCTGTTGCCTCCTGATAACTCAATTTTCTTGAATAGGTATCCAGGAGTCTTGTGGTGGAGTGCTCTGTGGGTGATACATGCTATCTTTAGTTGAATTCTGGCCTCATAGGGTAGCCAATTTAATGCTTTCAGGTGAGGAGATATGTGGTCAAATTTCCTTGATCCGGTGATGAGTCTCGCCGCAGCGTTGAGGCAAGCTTTTAGTGGTGCTGTGGATGTTTTTGGTAAACCTGCTAAGGTAGTGCAACCATATTCAATCCTAGAGATGACTAAAGATTGGATTGCCAGTTTCAGATCTGCTTCAGAGATAAATGGTTTCAATTTTCTTAGGTAGTTCAGGTGGAAGCGGGCGCTTTTTGCCATTGAATTAATGTGAGCTTTCATGTCAAGATTCTCGTCTAGAGTAATTCCTAGCGACTTAGCTGAGTTGACTAGAGTCGGGGTGCAGTTGAGCGCGGTCACCAACTTGGTCCATTCCTTTATTTCTGTAACGCACCTTGGTGGAGAGATTAGTAAGAACTCTGTTTTTTGAGCATTCAGCTTCAGATGATTGGTAGTTAACCATTGCAGTGCCCTTTTTAAAGTTTCATTCATTAGCTCAATGTTTTCAAGGGAGGCGATCTTTATATATATTTGCGTGTCATCCGCATACATATGATAAGATATCTGTGAGTTTCTGAGAATTGTTGTAAGAGGTTCGACATACAAGTTAAACAGATCAGGGGATAATGTTGATCCTTGTGGGACTCCGATTGAGTTAGGGCATGATGGTGAAAATGATTGATTGACCAGGAATCGTTGTGTTCTGTTCCGTAGGAAAGATTCTAACCATTTCAGCACATTTCCCGACACTCCCATCCTGTCCTGTAGCCTGGCCAGTAATGCTTCATGATTTACTGTGTCAAATGCCGATGACAGGTCCAGGAGAATTAGCAAGCATGCTTGATTTCGATCAAGAGCCTGTAACGCGTCATCAACAATATGGAGGATCGCTGTTTCCGTGCTATGCCCTGATCTAAATCCTGATTGGCATTCATCTAGTAGGGAGAACTTAGTGATGTGTTGGCTCAGTTGGCCCTGCACGCATTTCTCAATTAGTTTGGCCACTAGAGGGATGTTGGTCACTGGTCGAAAGTTATTCGGGTCTGTAGCATCTGCAGTCGGTTTTTTGATCAATGGAACAACTTGACCAGTTTTTAGGCAGTCTGGGAGGATCCCTTGTGATAAAGATGCATTTATTATTTTGGTCCAGATTGGCACCACGATATGGCTGATTTCTCTTAAGCATTTCGCGGGTAGGGGATCTTGGTAGTGGTTGTTAGGTTTGATTTTCGAGAGCGTTTTGGCGATCGTGTTCTGATCATATCATTCGAATGTGTCCCAGTTTGCCTTGTTTTTTGTTTTGCTACACACTGTAGTCGAGTTGGGATCGTCCATAGTCAATGGTTGGATGGGGAGGTTATTAGCTGCGCTTAAGAGTTCTGTTTCAAGCGCTTTAGCTTTTTTCGTGAAAAATGTAGAAAATTCCTCGCTACTTAGAGATGTTTTTACGTTTTCATGAGCTGTTTTGGTTAGTTTGTTTGATTGTTGTTTCAGGATTTCAAAGAGTTTCCGTGGTCTATTTTTGGCCTTATCCAGTTCCGATCTTATGAATTCCTTTTTGGAGTTGGTGATCTTTTTGTTATATTGGTTTCTAATTTTTCTGAGGGCTTTCAGCTCAGGGGATGATGGGTGTTGTCTCCATTTTCTTTCGGCCATTCTTAGTTTGCGCCTATCTTCGTTCAGTGATCCGTCAAACCATGGATTTTTCGTCTTCTCCGTTATTCTTTTTAGTTTTAATGGCAAGGTGTTGTTGATGATATTCCCGATTGAGGTTATATAATGCTCTGTCAGCTCATTTGCATTCTGTAAGTTGCTAGGTAGCTATAAGTCTCTCTCACAACTTTCTACTAGTAGCTCAATATTAGCCTCTCTTGTGTCTCGAATCAATTTTTTTTAAATTGGCAGGTTGAAAAGTCTTGCCCTTTTTCAATATAGGTATCCGAAAAGTTATTGCATAGTGATCCGACCAGTCACAAGGGGCTATTGAGAGGATTGATGTATTTTTGTTATCTGAAATAATTCAGTCAAGTGTTGCTCCTTTAGAGTGTGTAGGTTGCGTGCATGCTTGGTCGAGATTTACCTCAGCAAGGAAATCCTTAAGCGTGTGACTAGTTTGTCGTTGCAGTCAACCCAATGTAAGTTAAAATCTCCTAAGAATATGTTATTGGCATTCGTGTTAGAGTTAGTCATAATGATCTCCATTAACTGTTCTATGAACTTCGCGTTCTCTCCTGGTGGGTGGTAAAACGCATGTAGATTGCATCTTTGATTCGTTGCTGATTTTATATTGAGACCTAAGTATTCGCAAGATTCTAGAGGGTCAGATTGAATTTGGTTGACCTCTATCTCTGATCGGTGAATGCAGGCAATTCCTCCTCCTGATTTTCTTGGTCTATCAAGTCTCACAATGTTATATTCAGGTGGTACTAAGAGATCCATGGTTGGAGATGATGATTCCGATAGCCACGTTTCTGTAAGGATTGCCAGATCAATTTCCTTATTGATGATGAGGTCTGCTATGTCTGACGCATGTTTGGTAGCCGATCGACAGTTGAGTAGGAGGCAAGTCAGTTGTTTCCCAGAGTTATTACTGTTCAGGGTTTCGTATTCGGAATTAAGCTGGACTTGTTGTAGGTTGTTATGGTTAAGTTTCCTATCCTTCTTTCTTGATGTTCTATTAGGATCGATCTGACCTGTTTTGATGTTCTCCTCTTCCGCATGATCTGGCGATTCGTAAGTTCGGAGTAAGGCAAGGGCTTCCTCCTTCGACAGGGCCTTCGTCCTATTTGGTCGGTTGATCCTATTCGTTAGTGACATGTCTATCTCGTTGCTCTTTCTATGTATAGAGTGTACAAGATCTTGAATATTCGTGATCTTAGAATGGGTGCTTGCTGTCATTTCCAATATTTCTTCCATCGCTTGTAAAGTGCTAATTGTGACTTGAGTCATGTTGCAGACTAGTTTCTGAAGATCATTAATAGCCTTCTGGTTCCTGGTTGATTTCTTAGGGATGGTTAGCCTGTGTGTCCGGGGGTTGTTTGTCGCTTTTCTCTGTTTTTGATCTTTTCTTAGTGCCTCAGTCATTTTCTTTATATCCTCTGTTTGGTCGTCCGTTCCGTTCCTTCTTGAGATGTTGTGTGGGTTATCTGAGTTTTGTGTAGCTAGGAGTGTTTTTGTGGGTGAGGTTCTACCTGGCTTTAGTATAGTATTAGAGGTAGGTAGGGCGCGGTTGATATCTCTTATCTTATCTGTTTCTTGATTTACATTGAGTGATTCACTCGGCACCACTGTATGTTCTGCGTGGGAAAGCTCAGTGTTTGGAAGCGGTGTTGACTCTTCCCTTTGGAGCTGGTCCTGTTCTTTATTCTCATGTCTCGTAGATCTCTCTGTCCATTCTGTCTTATTTTTCGATATAGTCGCTCCTGTTTCGGTTTTCTCTCCGGGTTTAGTAGCTGGCTCCAGGCAGCCTCCCGTTCGATTGGCGTCTCTGATATCAATATTATCAGGAGTGAATTCTGGTGGGGTCGTGTGTAGTTGGTGTCTTAAGCCCTCTAGTGATTCTTTTATGGTAGGGAATATCTTGTCAAACTTCATAAGTTTGCTGTTCGCTGCCTGTATCAACACTATTCCAGTTTTATATATGGTGATGCACAATTCTGCTCAGCATCTTCTTGATGGTGAGGTCATTATTTTTGTGCCATGTGGGATGTTTTTCGTACCTTTTATGTTGAGCATTCTTGTGAAGGCACTGCGCCATTTAGCCGTTTTATTAGTGTAAAATATCAAGTCATTAGTTATAGTACCTTTATCTGAATTAAAGTATGAGTCGGCGTTTTTCTTCAGGGTATTATGTTTAAACTTTTTGGCTCCGTTTTTAGATAACTTAGATGGATATTTTATGACCTGGGCGTTTGAGAAAGGATTGAAAGCGTAAACTGTTTTCTTCTGTAGTTTTCGGAACCGCACATGTTGAATACTCTTCAATGAAGCTCATCACTGTCTCACCCGAATCTGTTCCGAATTTGGGTGCATCTTTCATCCACAACAACATATGTATGTGAGGAGCACCTTTTGCTTGATACTCCTTTCTCCAAAAGAAATCCAAAACCTCCCCAAGGTGAGGATTTGTTTTTGTTGGTCATAAAAGACATCATAGCTTCAAATCTATGATTGAAATATCTGCATACATTCACTGGATCCAAAGAACACAGTTCTCCAGGAGTTTTGAATTCTATATTTTGTATATTTGCATTTGCCTCTCGTAGAAATTGAAGTAAGTCATCCCATGCATACTCAGCACAGCTAAGAGTGAGGAACCATGTAGGAGTTCCTAAGTTTCTTAGCATACATTTCAATTCCCCATGACGACGGTACCAATACTCGTTTGTACCACGCTGACATGCCATGAGATTGATTAGATGAGATTCCAAAATATTATCTTGCAGATTGACTTTCTCCATAAAGTACCTCACCGAAACATTTTGCAGATGTGCTCCACTTTTCAGTATATGGTTTACTGCATAAGAAAACCCAGACAAGTCACTTTCATACAGTAGATGAAACAAATATGGAATGCATTGACGAAACCTTGGATCTTCAGCATATAATCTTAAAGTTCAATATTCAGATGCAGGAATTTGAACTGGTCGATCGTCATATCGTCCACCTCGACCTGTTGGAAATAAATGTGGAAAACAACGAGCTTCCAAACTTTCTTCCAATACACTAATGGGACTTCCTTTTGCTGCTTTCATTTGAAACAAGTCAATTGCATTCCCCATTACTTCTTTGGAATGCAAAGGATGAACAGTATAATGTTCATATATTTCTTCACTTCTAGACACATCAACTTTTTCAATTTGGCCAGCTGAACAATCACTGTTTTCATCTGCAGCTGTTTCCTCTGCTCCAACACATATAGTTTGTAGTACTCATTGTTTTTGACCAAATACAACGTTGCCTTTTTGACTTTCCTAACATCCACTAAATCTTGCCAGATTTTCTTACTCTTTGTCGGAACCCCATTAACTAGAATACCCAGAGGTTCCTCTTCCACTTTCTCTACACCAATTGTATCAATATTTTTCTTGAAATCTAGAGGCAAATAAACAACTCTTCCCTTTAATCCTCTCTGTAAATCTGAGGAGGCAATTTCCCTATCTTAGGCTCCATGCGAACAATTGCCTGAAAAGGATGGACACATTGAATCAAAATAGATTCATATGTATTTAAATCCATCAATTCAGGGGGAATGTCTACCAACTCAAGATTATTATGAACAGCTCTAGCAGGCATTCTGTTTTCATTGAATTTATTATAACAATATTTACAAATACGTTGATCAGAACTCAAATCAAAAGAATTCTCCACCAACAAATAAGTTGCAAAATCCTTCCACTCATAATTATTTATCTTTTCACTTTTTACGTATAAATCAACTAATCTAGTTTGATGCTTATAATGAGTTTGTTGACAACACACACAAGTAAAATTAGGCCTTTCACTTGATTTCACCTTAAACTTGGTAATTTCCTGGTCAAACTTTTCTGTACTTGAAATCTGTACATTGTCTTCCACATTACCTTGAATTTCTGTGTCAATTTCTACACTGTCCTCTTTTTCACCAAAATAACAAATCTCAATTTCTTCACAAATCTTCTTCACATCTAATTCAGTTCCATGCAAAAGAGCACTGTTTAAAAGTTTAAGCTGGACTTTTTGCATAATACAACCTTCTCACTAAGTTCCTCATTTTGTTATGATGCACTGCTTACATCCTAAAATGATGAAAAACACTCTGACATACTTTTCTAGAAAGACAAGCCAGTGAATGCCTTTGCAAACCTGTTTTTCTCTCACTCTGCAAGGATCTAAGTCTTGCAACATCTTCATTTTCAGTTTTAGACTTTTCTTACTATATGTACGTAAGAAATTACGAAACAAATCGATTGAATCCTGTCGCACACTACAAATACTACTACACTTCCAAGTGTACACTGAACCCTTAGTACGTCTCCCTAAAACTTCATCAGTTAACACCTATTCTGCATCTCTATTCACAAGTTTCTCTTTTTCAATCGGACAACCGTCTTTCACCTCATATGCTCGACCACTGGTGTCAACTGCATGCACCAAATCTTTCTCCTGGAAGTAACTCTCCTCATTAAAAAATGGCTCACAACTTGAACTAGGCATCCATTCTCCAGAAAAAACTTTACAAAAATTAGTCCGATTAATTACTCTTTTGCATCTACTGTTTGATTTGAAAACATCAATTGTCTTGTTAAGTGTCCTAATTCTATTGATTATTAAAATAAATAATTTTTTCTTAACTTCAAAAGCCTGATCAACAATCTTCTCTACACTTTTCTTTTTCTTATAAAAAGCAGCTCTCTGTTTACCTTTCTTAATATATTTTAGCACATTTAAAACCACCCTATTGTGAAACATTCGTTTACGAATGTCCCTAAATTGGTTTTGCCTTCTATTCCTATACATAATATTCTCTCCTGCTCCAGTCGTAACATTTTTGGCGGGCCTCTCCTTCCTTTTCAAATTTGCTCTCTCCTTCTCTTTATTCACATTCTCATCAACATTTTTTTTTGATCTACATATGGTCCGTAAGAAAGACTTAGTTGTCTTACCAGGAGCTTTTTTCCTGTTTTTTGAAGTATTTGTGAGTAGTGCTTTAATTCCGTTGCTGTTTTTGATTTTTTCCGCTTGGCATCTTTTCTTCTCCTCTGCCTTGAGGGAATATTTCCTTACTATTGAAATCTTTATTTCAATCTGTGTTAAAGAAAAAAAAACACATTATAGACCACTATTACCAAACAACAAAGCAATGACAATAAGCAAACGATATAAACACTAGTTTACAACATATCTAAGTTTATATCACAGCAACTATGTAACTAGGAGTAAAACAGAGAAAAAGAGCTAAAGGAACTAACACAAAAAGACAGAGAGAGTCAGACAAAGAAACAGGTTGAGGGAGTAAAACATAGAGAAGGAGTAAGACAGAGAGAGTGTATAATATGTTGTAAGACAGAGAAAGAATATAATAGGGAGAGGGAGTAAGTCAAAGAAAGGGAGAAAGGGAGTAAGTCAGAAAAAGGGTGTAACAGGGTGGAAGACAGAGAGAGGGTGTAAGAGGATGTAAGACAGAGAGAGGGTGTTAGAAGGTGAGAGGATGTAAAAGAGACTAAAACAGAGAGAGGCTGTAAAAGGGAGAGAGAGAGAGTAAGTTTGAGAGAGGGTGTAAGAGGAAGTAAATCAGAGAGAGGATGTAACAAGGAGTAAGTCAGACAGAGGGTGTAACACAAACAGAGGAAGAGAATAAAAAACATCAGAAAGAGGGAGAGAGGGTGTAAAACAGACAAAAGGTGTAATAGGGAGTAACTCTGGGAGAGAATGTTACAAAGAGAAAGGTTGTAAGACAGAGTAAATCAGGAAGAGGATGTAAGAGAAAGTATGACTTACAAATTGCTGTAAAAAAGAGAGAGAGGGAATCAATTAGAGACAGGGTTTAAGAGAAAGTAAGTCAAAGAGAGAGTGTAACAGAGTGTAACACAGAGTCAGGATGTAAAAAGGAATAAGTCAGAGAGAGGGTGTTAGAAGGGGACAGGTGGAAAAATAGAGTAAGTCAGGAAGAGAATATAATAGAGACTAATACATTGTTGATAATCCTTGGTAAAGAAATGTTGGTGCATAAAGGAATTGTATTTTCTAAATGAGTTAGGTTTCAGTAGTGTAATGAAATGCTTATACATATGACCTATGCTCTGTTTTGTAAATGTTATTTAAAAAAAGATTCCGGGCACATGAATTGGTTTTACATTATTGACAAGGCCTGTTTAAAAAACGATTTAGGGTTGCAGATGAGGTGAGGATTGTCTAGAGGTACAGAGGAGGTGAGGCCTGTGTTCACGACTGTAGTTGGAGAGAGGCCTTTCCTGGGGAGCATAGGTGGTGAGGCCTGTGTTTAAGAGTGCAGTGGACTAAACTTCATGAAGCCTATCCCCCACTGCACTCTTAGACACAGGCCTCACCTCCTTTGCACCCCTGGACAGACCTCTCTACCACTACACTCTTGAACACAGGCCTCACCTCCTCTGCACCCCTGGACAATCCTCACCTCATCTGCAACCCTGAATAGACCTCAACTCATATGCACCCCTAGACAGGCCTCAGCTCATCTACACCCCTGGACACGCCTCACCTCATCTGCACCCAGTTACCATCAATTATACCCAATACATTGAGGCCTGTCCAGAGGACACATATGAGGTAAGGCTTGTCCAAGGGTCAGAGGAGGTCAGTCCTCTCCACTGCACTCATGGACACAGGCGTCACCTCCTTTGCACCCCTGGACATGCCTCACCTCATCTGCACAATCTACTTCCTAATCTGAGAAAACACAGGTGACATGATTGTAAAAGGTTCAAATATATGTATTTAATCTTGCAGACACTATTTATTCCTTCTCAAAAATGTAAAAGCCATTCATTTGCTCCAAAATCGTGTTTCCAATAACATTTACGAAACAGAGCGCAGGTCCTATGTACAGGCATTCCATTTCACTACTGAAACCTCACTATTTTACAAAATACATTTCCTCTCTCCTGCAAACTTTCCTACCAAGCATTATTGAAAACCATGACACAATTCAACAAGAAAAATGCTCAATCTGCTTCCTAATCTGAGGTAACAGAGGTGACATCATTGTGAAAGGTTCAAATATATTTCTTTAATCATGCAGACACTATTTATTCCTTCTCAAAAATGTAAAACCCATTCATTTGCCCCAAAATCGTTTTTTAAATAACATTTTAGATGCATACCGCAGGTCCTATGTACAAGCATTCAATTTTACTACTGAAACCTTACTATTTCACAAAATACAATTCCTCTATCTTGCAAATGTTGATACCAAGCATTATCAAAAAAACATGACACAAACCAACAAGAAAGAATTTCAATCTGCTTCCTAATCTGAGGTAACACTAGTGACATCATTGTGAAAGGTTCAAAAATATTTATTTAATCATGCAGACACTATTTATTCCTTCTCAAAAATGTAAAAGCCATTGATTTGCCCCAAAATCGTTTGTAAAATAACATTTTTGAAACTGAGCGCAGGTCCTATGTACAAGCATTTGATTTCACTACTGAAACCTCACTATTTCACAAAATACAAATCCTCTATCTTGCAAATGTTAATACCAAGCATTATCAATAAACATGACACGAGCGAACAGCAAAGAAGCTCAATGTGCTTCCTAATCTGAGGTAACACAGGTGACATCATTGTGAAAGGTTCAAATATATTTATTTAATCATGCAGACACTATTTATTCCTTCTCAAAAATGTAAAAGCCATTGATTTGCCCCAAAATTGTTTTTAAATGACATTTTAGAAACAGAGCGCAGGTCCTATGTACAAGCATTCAATTTCACTACTGAAACCTCACTATTTCACAAAATACAAATCCTCTATCTTGCAAATGTTGATACCAAGCATTATTAAAAAAACATGACACGAGCGAACAGCAAAGAAGCTCAATGTGCTTCCTAATCTGAGGTAACACAGGTGACATCATTGTGAAAGGTTCAAATATATTTATTTAATCATGCAGACACTATTTATTCCTTCTCAAAAATGTAAAAGCCATTGATTTGCCCCAAAATTGTTTTTTAAATAACATTTTAGAAACAGAGCGCAGGTCCTATGTACAAGCATTCAATTTCACTACTGAAACCTCACTATTTCACAAAATACAAATCCTCTATCTTGCAAATGTTGATACCAAGCATTATTAAAAAAAACATGACACAAACCAACAGCAAAGAAGCTGAATGTGCTTCCTAATCTGAGGTAACACAGGTGACATCATTGTGAAAGGTTCAAATATATTTATTTAATCATGCAGACACTATTTATTCCTTCTCAAAAATGTAAAAGCCATTGATTTGCCCCAAAATCGTTTTTTAAATAACATTTTAGAAACAGAGCGCAGGTCCTATGTACAAGCATTCAATTTCACTATTGAAACCTCACTATTTCACAAAATACAAATCCTCTATCTTGCAAATGTTGATACCAAGCATTATCAAAAAACATGACACAAACCAACGACAAAGAAGCTCAATGTGCTTCCTAATCTGAGGTAACACAGGTGACATCATTGTGAAAGGTTCAAATATATTTATTTAATCATGCAGACACTATTTATTCCTTCTCAAAAATTTAAAAGCCATTGATTTGCCCCAAAATCGTTTTTTAAATAACATTTTAGAAACAGAGCGCAGGTCCTATGTACAAGCATTCAATTTCACTACTGAAACCTCACTATTTCACAAAATACAAATCCTCTATCTTGCAAATGTTGATACCAAGCATTATCAAAAAACATGACACAAACCAACAGCAAAGAAGCTCAATGTGCTTCCTAATCTGAGGTAGCACAGGTGACATCATTGTGAAAGGTTCAAATATATTTATTTAATCATGCATACACTATTTATTCCTTCTCAAAAATGTAAAAGCCATTGATTTGCCCCAAAATCGTTTTTTAAATAACATTTTAGAAACAGAGCGCATGTCCTCTGTACAAGCATTCCAGGTCACTACTGAAACTTCACAATTTTACAAAATACAATTCCTCTATCTTGCAAATGTTGATACCAAGCATTATCAAAAAACATGACACAAACCAACAGCAAAGAAGCTCAATGTGCTTCCTAATCTGAGGTAACACAGGTGACATCATTGGGAAAGGTTCAAAAATATTTATTTAATTATGCAGACACTATTTATTCCTTCTCAAAAATGTAAAAGCCATTGATTTGCCCCAAAATCTTTTCATCCCTGCCACCCTCTGGTTCATCACAGCACCCTTTGGTTCATCACAGCACCCTCTGGTTCACCAGTGCCACCCTCTGGTTCTTCACGGCCACCCTCTGGTTCATCACAGCACCCTCTGGTTCACCAGTGCCACCCTCTGGTTCATCCCTGCCACCCTCTGGTTCATCACTGCCACCCTCAGGTTCATCACTGCCACCCTCTGGTTCAGCACTGCCACCCTCTGGTTCATCACAGCACCCTCTGGTTCACCACTGTAGATTATGGGGGGAAGCACAACTGCCCAACTGAGATGAATTAATTTGGGGTGGTTAATGTGTCACTGAATTTGAGCTACAAGTCTGGCACCTGCTTCCTTATCCGTAAGTGCTTCATGTTGCAGTTATTTCTTTTTTACAGGAGCATTGTGCCATACTTGTAACTATTTTCTGACCCTGCTTTGAGGGTCAGAGCAGGGTCAGAGAATAGTTGCAAGTAGGCAACTGAACTCTGGAGAGGCCCCTCAGGAAGCACTACAGGGAATAGTTACAAATTAACCATTGGTTACAAATTAGCTTGAACTTTTGCACCTGCTAAGTGCTTTCAGTTTTCCAAAATTCGTTTTTTTCTGCCATTTCGCGAGATTCGCGGGGCGCGAATTCGTGCGAAATCGAACTTGCAATCCACAAATTTGTGCGAATTTGCTGATTTCTTTTTTTTTTGCGTGTTCGCGCAGTTTTCTGCTTATTCACGGACCGCTTGCAGCGCACCGACCCTGAGGTTGCCCATGCGGTCGTGTATGGGCGCGGCCATCTTGTTTGCGTGACGTGTTTCCGTTTCCGGGCGCTTGTTGCATGCTCGCAACGTATGCGGCACGCGATTACGTGTTCATGGGCGTTTTTGCATGATCGCGGGGAAAATATCGCGCAAACTTACCCACGCGGTCCTCTAAGGGCGCGGCCATCTTGTTTTTCATTCACTGCTATGGTTTTGGGTATGCTACCTTTCTATCCATCTCACATCTTCATAATCCTATGTTTTTCTGAACTTTTTTTGTCTTTTTTTGCTTATTATCTCTCTCTTCAATTTCCTACATCTATATTTTGTGTTTTTTTTACTTTTTGTTACTTTATTACCTACTTTATTTCTTTCGCTCTCTCTCTTATTTGTTTCACACCTATTTTTCTTTCCTTCTGCTTGTGCCCAGGACCATGCTAAGGGAGGCGACAAGGGCAAGGGGAAGGGCCAGGCACCCCGTACCGGCTCCCTTGCGGGTGTTTGAGGGGCGAGGAAGTCCAGGCCAGGGAGATCTTCTCCGCGGTGGAGGTGGCCGCCTTGATGGTGTTTGTGCAAGTCCACATCCCTAAAACCATGGCAGCAGGTGGGCGGATTGCTTCCGGTTTCGGCCTCCGGGAGTGTCGCCAGCTGTGGGAGAAGGTGTGCCAGCGCATGTATAAGGAGTCTGGGGTCCGGCGCACCTACCAGCAAGTGATGCACAGGTGTAGTGACATTTTGGACTGGGAGCATGACATGGTCGACCTGCTCGGTGTGGAGATCCCTGGCCTTGGTAAGTACCTATTTAATAACTACTTTTTTTCCTTCTGCTCTGTTATATTGCTAATCTATTTTTTTCCTGTAGAGTACGAATGCTGATGATTCGATAACATTGCAGGTAAATTAATGTTTAAATAGCTTCTGTCATTGCAGGTGCTCGCCTGGTTATTGGCGTTGCTACTATGCTTACTTGTTTGCAACTTTTTTGTCATTTGAGAGCATTACTGCGTAATGCTAGAGACAGTAAACTCAAGTCTAGTCCTTCTTCGTACTCCTGCTGCTGCCACTTTGAAGAGAATAGTGGTGGATTAATACGTTGAGTATATTATTTATTACTTGTTATAGGACATTTGTTAGTGGTCTGCAATAATGATGACAGACTGTGTCTGTCAAGCGACGTCTCGTGCTTCTGAGTGATGGCAGTCGTAGTAGAACCTTTTGTTGTTGATGTAGTTAGTGAATTACATAACTTTCCTATTAGATGGTCTGTGAATCCTGCAATACTGTACGACTATCCTCCTAGTTGACCAGATCAGATGCAATTGATGTTAATTTGTTTCCCCAACATAATTTTAGATTGAGTAGAAAGAAATCAAATATTTCCCAAACAACAATCATCCATGTTGTGTTTCATTATTTCATGATCACCAGGACCTCCCAGGGGCAAGGCTGCAGCGGCGGCGACAGAGACTCCGGTGGACAGAGGGCAACCTTGCCTTGTTCCCCTCCCTATCAGGAAGTTCGCTGATTCCCTTCCCCCATAGCTGATCCTGGCCAACGGATTGTCGTAAAGTGAACATAACCAATCGAGATACTGGCCCTGAATGCCCATCTTCTTTAACACCTCCCACAAATACTCCCACCCCACTCGGTCAAATGCCTTTTCTGCATCTAGCATGATCATTCCGAGTGGGGTGAGAGTAGTTGAGGCTATGTCGAAAGCTGTAATTGCAGTGTTCACATGGGCCGTGGTGTCTCTCCCCATCACAAACCCGTGCTGATGCACATTGACCAAGTCCAGCATAATGGGGGCTAGGCGACTTGCCAAATTTTTAGAAAAGATTTTTGCATCTGAATTAAGCAGAGAGATCGGTCGGTAAGAGCCACATTCCTCCGGAGGTTTGTTCTTCTTAAGAAATAAAACTATTTTAGCTAATTTCCAAGATGTTGGAGCCTTCCCAGACTTAGCTATAGAATTGATGACAAATTCTAAAAGAGGCAGTAATTCCTGTGCGCAAATTTTATACAATTCCATGGGTAGGCAATCCTCTCCAGCAGCTTTTTCCAAGGGTAAAGCTAAGATAGCCGTTTTTATTTCAGTTAGTGTTATTTTTGAGCTAAGTTGTTGGAAGGCTTCTATATCAATATCTCTGTGTATGGATAAATGTTTGTTAAGGTATTGCAGTATTGCAGCCTTAGTGGGAGCATTGTCTGGGGTGTACAAATTTCGATAATAACTGACAAACTGGTCTAAGATCTGATCTGGCTGTTCATATTCACATAGATCAGGACATACAAAATCCTGCTGATCTGCCCTGAGCCTGCGCTAAACCATTTAATCTTCAAGCGCTGCGAGGCCTCAGGGCAGTTATACGCTATACAAATGCAATTTTTCATTTTTTCATTTGATTATTTTAATCTTAGTTCTCGCTTTCTTGTCAGCTGCCTTGTATGCCAGCACTTTGCCAATTCTATCTCCACCTTCATATTGAGCCATTTTATACTTATGAATTTTGGCACTGTATCTCTCTCTAAGAGTCTTTTTAATAGATGATTGTAATTTACACAGCTCTATTCTTAGCTCGTCGATGTTTGATTTTGCTTGTGTAGTAGCTTCGGCTAGTTGCTGTTCTACTTGCAATATATTAGAGGTAGTTAACTTGGTGGCTCGACGATTCTCGGCATTTGACCTCAAAATATATTGCTGAGAGAACCCCCTTATACTACATTTGCAAGAGTCCCAAACTATGTTAATCTTAGCTGAATTAATGTTCAGCTCTATGAATTCGTTGATGTTATATTTTAGTGATGCAACGAAGCGAGAGTCTATAAGTAAATATCTTGGGAATGTAAAATGTCGTATGTCCCGCCTCTGATCCCTAATTTCAAATTCGAATAATATCGGATTATGGTCGGATGTGATCCTCGGACATAGTTCCATATTACAGTTGCCTGCTATTAGGTCCGTTGCCCAAACCATGTCTATTCTGGAACAGGATCTATGGGGCGCCGAATAGTAAGTATGTCCTGCTATGTAGGGATATTTAGAGCGCCAAAAATTATGGCGTACGCCGACGATACTCAACTTTTGTTTACCTGGCCTAAAGATAATTTAGATACGTCGGCGGCCCAACTCTGCCTGTCCTCTGTTTTTCAATGGTTAGCAAATGCCCAGCTAAAATGTAATGAAAGCAAATCTGAGATCCTGCTATATGGCTCTTTTCCTGAGGATTTTAGTGAGCGTCTTTGGCCCGCCAACCTACCTCCTCCAAAAGCCACATCTGGCCCGGTGAAAAACTTAGGGGTTTGGTTCGGTAAGAACCTTAAGTTTGAGGACCATATAAAGAAACTCACTGGGGTTTGTTTTGCTACCCTAAAAACTCTACGTAGGTTCTTCCCTTTCTTACCGAAAGAAGCTAAAGAGACTGTCATTCGGGCATTAGTACTCTCTAGGTTGGATTACGCGAATGGACTGTTCTCTGGTTTGCCGGCATACCTGATCCACCGTCTTCAGGTTATTCAGAACGCCGCCGCCAGACTTTTGTTTAATGTCCCAAGGCGTTCCAGTGCTCGTCCTCTTCTCCGTGCTCTTCACTGGCTTCCAGTTGCTCACAGGATTTTGTTTAAAATTCTAGTGCTGGCTTATCGAGCTATCCATCAAACTGGCCCTGTCTACCTGAGGAAAAGGTTCTGCCTGTATGTCCCCAATCGCCCTCTGCGATCGGCCAATCTGTGCCAAATGTCCGTTCCCAAATTCAAATATTGCAGACTTGGCGGCCAATCAATCTCAGTGAGAGCAGCAAAATCCTGGAATACTCTTCCTCTCTATTTAAAAACTGCATCGACTCTTAGTGCTTTTAAGAAAGGTCTTAAGACCCACCTTTTCAATATCATAGTCTAAACTTCCCTATTTCTGTGCTTCCAGATATTTGTTCTCTCCCATACTGCTCAGCCTTCAACGCGCCAGAATACTATTTTTTTAGTAATAGAGCGCGATATAAAAGCCTTTAATAATAATAATAATAATAATAATAATATATCTTTCAGATTAAGCAATCTACCAAGTTCCAAAATTGCAGACCTAACCTTACGCCTCCTATTTAGGGAACCCTGTCCCGTGGAATCTATTTTGTAGTTGATAACACAGTTAAAATCACCCATAACCAAAACCTCCCCGTCCCACTCTAATAACTCTATACTTAGCTGTTCGTACGGCTTAGGGTCGTCTATATTAGGCCCGTATACCAAACACAGAACACATTTTTTGCATTCAAATTGGACTTGAGCGATTGCCCACCTTCGCCGTGCATCTGATGCAGTCTTAAGAATTTCGATCCCTAATCGTTTTTGTTTTAGAATGGCCACCCCCCGGATTGAAGCTCCCAAAGTTGAGCATACCACCAGCTCGTACCCCATTTTGGACAGCAGCTTTCTATCCTGATAGCTAATGTGAGTTTCTGATAGGAGCACGAAATGGGGTTTATACATGTCAACCTCCTCTTGTACTAATCTCCTCTTTTGCTTACTGTTGAGTCCTGCAACATTCCAAACTAATAGTCTTAACTTAAACATATCTTATGACTTGCTTTTGTCTAAGCCATAATTCTTTCTTGCATTACATTTTTCCCCCTTTTCTTTAACCCACCCTTGCCCACTACCCTTCCCCACCCTCTCACCCTCAAGTCCCTAAGGGGGGAGCACCCTTCTATCCCTTGCTGCCGCTGTAGTGGCAGCACAGTGAAGTGGTGAGCATGGAGGCAACCCCCACCTGCTTCCAAAATAAAATCTTCAATTCGTCAGAGAGGAAAAGCGAAAAGAGGAAAAAGAAAGAGAGAAGAAAAAAAAGGGGGAAGGAAGTAAAGAAGAAAATAAAGAGATTTGTGTGTGGATTCATTTAAGAGTATGAAAAAAGTTCTTCCCAATGCGTCCCATTGTACTTCCATTTACCGCTTCAAATTCAAGTAGTAAAGCTCAAGAGATCAAGAACGTATCTTGCTGTAGTCATTTCAATTGCCTCTCTCGGTTGTGAATTTTTCTAGAGCCTGGACCACCTCTTCTTGTTCAGTAAAGAGAATGACTGACCATTTCTAATCACCTTGAGGCGGGCAGGCTCTTGTAAATAGACCATACAAACTATAGCCTTAAAAGAGTCGATCAACTTGCGGAGCTCCCAGCGTCAGTCCATTGTGCCCTTACTCAAGTCTGAGCGCACAAAAAAAGTAATGTTATCAATAGTGACCGGGCTGTTGGGTTTGGCTTTGAGAGACACTGATTGCCTCAACAGGAAGTTTCCAAAGTAGGCCAGGAACGGGCTAGGGAATTTATTATCTTTGTTCTTTTGAAAAAGAGGTAGTCTATGTACCCGCTGCAATTGGGAGTCCCAGTCCCAATCTGATGAATCATCGAAAGCCTTTTGAAATAGGTTCACGACAAAGGATCTGGGGACTGCCCCCTCCTTGCCCTCGGGGATTCCGAAAAGTCTGAGGTTTCGTCTACATGCCCTATTCTCCATTTCCTCCACTTTGGCTTCCAGTTTCGATACACGCATTGAATGAGATCTGGTTAGTGCTTCTGATCGAGTTGCACCTTCTTTCACTTCCACAACTCGCTGTTTTAGATCCTCCATCTACTGCGTGACCCCTCCAAGCTTTTGGCACACTTCACTGATAAATGCCTGCAGTTTAGTATTATCCTCTCTTAGCTGCAAGAAATGTTGTTGGCCTTCTTGTCTTTGTGCCAAGAGAGTCTGCATAATTAGATCCGTGGAGGCGATGTTTACATGGTCTACTGTTTTTTCTTGCATCATTGATTGAGCCTGCAAGGGGCTTAATGTATTGCTGTGGTCCGAAATTAAGGCCAGCGTGTTGGCAAGGGGAGAGCTAGGGCCCGCATTTACCTTCTCTTTATCGGTGTTTGATAGTCCCGATAAACAATTATCAGTTCCTATTTCCATTGATGTTGAGCTTAGCCTTGAGCTTGTTGAGTCTATTTGTGAGCTGATGAGGGTATTGGTTGCTGAATTGCTAGTCGAGTTCACAGAGAAAGTTGAAGCAAGAGTGCTAAGCTGTGTGACCGTAGCTGTATCCAAGTCGCTGGGCCCAGGATTCGTCAATAAAGTTGGCGAGATTGTTGCGTCCACGTTTACTGATGCTAGCGTTCTTGTACTCTCCAGTCTAGAAGGTGTATTTTTGTCCCTTGAGTGCAAATCTTCATCAGGGCTAGCTCCAGATAACCTCAAGGCCATACTCTTCACTCCCCCCTTGGCTTTGATCCATTTTCTCAGCGGGCTGTCATCGACAATAGCCTTTCGCCCCTTCTTGGTTGCAGAGGGGTCTTTGGTCAGTGGTTTGCGGACAGTGGTCTTTAATTTGATTTTAACTTTCAATTTTGCTTTTCTTAAGCCAGATGATTTACTGGCATTAGGTATGTTGTATGAGGTTTCTGTATCAGTTTCGTCCTCGTCAAGCATCTCTTCATAGTCAGGGTTAGAGCTCTCCTCTGCTATCTCTATTGCGTCGGTGAGTAAGCACTCTACTGCATTATTTCCCGATAGGGTTTCGCCGAGTTGTTTCTCTGCTGCTGATCCGATTATGGCTGAATCTGCTATCATCAGAGTTGCTTGTGCTGCATCAGTGTGACCAATTGCATCAACTCTAATGTTTGTGAGGACATGGATCTCTGTCGGTACAGTAATTAAGTGGTCGTCCACGTTTACATTACCTTCGGCAGCTTCCCTCTCTAGCATTATATCGCTTCCACTCTCTCTTGTATGACCAACCCTGTGGACAGATTCATCCTCTGTGTGGAGCTCGGCCTTATCCGTGTCCTTTAAGATCTCTTTGCCTATGTTAGCTGCGTTTGAATTGGCTGCCCCATTCTGTTCGGTTAAAGGGACTGTATTCACAACTTTAAAAACTACAGCGTCTGATTCCTTATTTACTGTTCCTTCTGATTCACCTGGAGAAAGCAAACTGGAATGATTCAAAGTCTCATCGCAGCGAGCCGATAAGTCAGTATTATTGCCAGCGCCTATGTCGAGCACGGCCGGGCGGAGCATTTGTTTAGCATTCGAGATGATAGTTACACCATTAACTCCGGCGCCCGTGACCGCCTTAGCTTTCGTGTTCACTACAGACTCCCCCATTGTCAATTTTACATCACAGGCAGACGCCGTACCTGAAGCGTCCAGTTTCCCCGTCTTTCCAATCTTACCAGCCCGAGTGGAGCGGGTTTTCTGCCTCGATGCCATCAATCCAGTAGTGTGCCTCAACTCTGTTATTGAAAACGGTGTCCGGTCTTCGTCCGGCCCTGCGCACAGCTGAGCAGAGCAAGCGAGACCCGCCCCGCTGACCGCCCTGCTGACCACCCGTCCTCGAAGCGGACAGGCCCTTCTGAGTCTCCAGACCGGCAGGATCCTTCTGCTCAAACGGCAGACAAGCTGCAACATCAACGCTGATTGTGGTAAGAAACAGCTTCTGTAGAAATTACGGGGTTTTTCTGTTTTGAAGTTTTTGAAGTTTTAGAACTTTCCCCTCCCGTCTTAGCATTTGCTCATCTTGGGGTCTGGTATTTTCACCTCTCTAAGTTTTCTCCCGTACCAGTTTTTTCGTGAGGCAGGCTCCAGGCTTCTATGTTACTTTCCTCTTGGCTTTTCCAGCTTCAATAGCTTGAAGCACTATACAAACGCTTTTCCTCGCAGTCTGGTAGCGGTAGAGGAGCTACTCCATGCTGTCTCCTTCACCTGGCGGCATCAACCCGCCATCTTGACTCCACATGTTAATTTCCATAGGACGGTCTGACAAGTCTACAGCCCGAACCGCTGAACAGAATTACGAGAAATTTGGCAAAATTTTAGGGACTGGTACGCAGATGTGCCTTTGCTATATTTGGTGAAAATTGCTCCAGTGTTTTTTTTTAAAATGTACTTCAAAAACATATATATCTATAGGCGCGCTCCGAGCTCTCACCGGTACGCGTACCGGGGAGCGCACCCGGCGTGCTACGGGAGTGCGCGAGCGGAAAGCTGATTGGCTGTCGGATGTCTGTCAACATTCTAAACAGTCCGGAGAGTCCGCCATCTTGTGTCTCGGTAGAATCGAGACACAAGAGGTGAAAAAAAAGGGTGAAATAATTAAAAGGGGGCAGGGCAGACACCCCCTGACCCCTTAGGTTTTCTGAGGGGTGGCTAAAAGGACCCTGAAGGGCAAAAACACTATTTTTTATTTTTTTTTATTTTCGTGGGGTAAGCGCTGGGTGCGTTCCCAGGTGCGCTCACCGGTACGCGCACCCTGAGCACACCACGGGGAAAAATAGTGCAAGAAAATAGAGTAAAAATTTTTTGGGAGTGCTTAGAAGTAGGGTAGCTCTGAAAAGAGCTGTTGTGTTATGTGGGTGTTTTTAGTACCTACAAGTAGGTACCAATGCAGAGTCTCATATTCAAGAGGAAAACTCTATTTCCCTCATCTGTCAAATGTACACCATCTCTCCTATAGATGCCTTGCATGTTGTAACACAAGTTGTTGTGGTAAATGGAACCCATACCATAGTCTCTGAGGAAAGCAGAAACAGATTTATTTACATGTTTCCTTGCTTTCTCAATCTGTGGACAAAATTGCCCAAAGATGTACTTTCAAAGCATTTCCAGACCTACCCCAATCAAAGTGCCTAGGTCATTTCCACCACAGTGCACACTTATAAGGTCAGGGTGTGGAAGATGCATAAAGGATTTTATCAATGGTATCAATTGGTGGCATCTTAATCCTCTCTGTCCAATCCACACATTGTCCACATTTCGTAAATCAAGGTTGTAAATTCCTCTGTTGCTTGCAAATTTTTCACTCCAGAAGACAAAGCTATGACCCACAAACCAGACTTTTGGCATCTTGAAGGTAGATGTGCTTGTATTCAGATGAATTGTGGAAATGAAATGGCAGTTTGATTATGATAAACAGTGGTTGAGATTCAGTGCACTTGAAAAAACTGAAATGATTGGTGCTGTCTTAAAAATCTCCACTGAAAATTAGGGTGCATGCTTTTTTTTTTAAAGAAGTCATTTCAAAGGTTGAGAAAAAGTCATTTAAAGAAACATTGTATTTGATTAGCTAGTACATTGAGAGGTCAAACACCCTTGATGGATTATTTTGCAACATAGTATGATGAACTTCTGAACTGTGTGGTGGGTTAGGAGGGAGTTACCATGGTTACAGGGGAATGAGCACTGGGGGATGGGTGAATGTTATGTGAGTTTCAAAGTGTTCAAATGTACAACCAATTAAAATGTGCAGTTTGGTTTTGAATTTGTGTGGGAAGAATTTTCATTGGTTATGTACAAGAATATGGGTCTGAAATGAGAAAGAATCTGTGCCATTATTCTGAGACTCCAGTGAAGGAAGCATTATCAGAGATTATGCTTAAGAAAATCTGTTGAGTGTGACTGACACTGTTCTATATCTTCCAAAGCATTTTTAAAGGTGAGTAACTATTCTTTTAAAAAAGATAGAGTGCTGTATGCACTATGGGGAAGATTAAGAAGCATATTGTGCTTCTTTATTCTTGCATTTTGTGTCATGTTTTTTCGTAATGTTGTTTAAAAATAGAATGGTGCATATTGGAAATGTATTTTGGAAATGAGTTAGGTTTCTGCTTTGTTTCTGTAGTGGTCATTTAAATGAACTGTGCTTTGTGTCAAAAACGATTTAGTATGGAAAATATTTTATGGAAAAAAGTCTGCTTTTTAAATTTTGGTGAAGTATCACACTGCCTTTCTGTTTGAAATAAGCGAAAACATGTTCACATTTTTCAATAATGTCACCTGTGCCTTGCAACAGTTTGCCTCAATCAGCTTAAAGAGTATTCTTTGCTTGTGTCTCACTTTACTTTGTGCCCGTGTGTTATCTGATATATGATTCAGTTAATAAAGATACACTGCTGTATGCAGTATAGGGAAGATTAAGAAGCATATTGTGCTTCTTTATTCTTGCATTGTGTTTTATGTTTTTTTGTAATGCTGTTTAAAAACTGTATACTGCATATTGGAAATGTATTTTGGAAATGAGTTAGGTTTCTGCTTTGCTTTGTAGTGGTCATTTAAAAGGGCTGTGCTTTGTGTGAAAAACAATTTACTATAGAAAATGCTTTCTGGTAAAAAGGTATGCTTAGTTGATGTCTTTAAAAACATGGAAGTACATGTTTTTAAAGACATGGCATATTACATGTAACATCCTGGTGATGTGCCTAAGATCACACTGATGGGTGAATCAAGCTTCATTCCCAGTGTCATCTTAGGCACATGATCAGAATGTTACATATAATGTACCATGTCTGTCTCTGCCAACAGTATGTGTGTCTCTGCCTAAGATCACACTGATGGGTGAAACAAGCTTCACTCACAGTGTGATCTTAGGCACATGATCAGTATGTTAGATATAATGTACCATGTCTGTCTCTGCCAACAGTATGTGTGTCTCTGTCTAAGATCACACTGATGGATGAATCAAGCTTCACTCACAGTGTGATCTTAGGCACATGATCAGAATTTTTGATATAATGTACCATGTCTGTCTCTGCCAACAGTATGTGTGTCTCTGCCTAAGATCACACTGATGGGTGAATCAAGCTTCAGTCACAGTGTGATCTTAGGCACATGATCAGAATGTTAGATATAATGTTCCATGTCTGTCTCTGCCAACAGTATGTGTGTCTCTGCCTAAGATCACACTGATGGGTGAATCAAGCTTCACTCACAGTGTGATCTTAGGCACATGATCAGAATGTTACATATAATGTACCATGTCTGTCTCTGCCAACAGTATGTGTGTATCTGCCTAAGATCACACCGATGGGTGAATCAAGCTTCACTCACAGTGTGATCTTAGGCACATGATAAGAATGTTACATATAATGTACCATGTCTGTCTCTGCCAACAGTATGTGTGTCTCTGACTAAGATCACACTGATGGGTGAATCAAGCTTCACTCACAGTGTGATCTTAGGCACATGATCAGAATTTAACATATAATGTACCATGTCTGTCTCTGCCAACAGTATGTGTGTCTCTGCCTAAGATCACACTGATGAGTGAATCAAGCTTCACTCACAGTGTGATCTTAGGCACATGATCAGAATGTTAGATATAATGTACCATGTCTATCTCTGCCAACAGTATGTGTGTCTCTGCCTAAGATCAAACTGATGGGTGAATCAAGCTTCACTCACAGTGTGATCTTAGGCACATGATCAGAATGTTAGATATAGTGTACCATGTCTGTCTTTGCCAACAGTATGTGTGTCTCTGCCTAAGTTTACACTGATGGGTAAATCAAGCTTCACTCACAATGTGATCTTAGGCACATGATCAGAATGTTAGATATAATGTACCATGTCTATCTCTGCCAACAGTATGTGGGTCTCTGCCTAAGATCACACGGTGGGTAACTCAAGCTTCACTCACAGTGTGATCTTAGGCACATGATAAGAATGTTAAATATAATGTAACATGTCTGTCTCTGCCAACAGTATGTGTGTCTCTGCCTAAGATCACACTGATGGGTGAATCAAGCTTCACTCACAGTGTGATCTTAGGCACATGATCAGAATGTTAGATATATTGTACCATGTCTGTCTCTGCCAACAGAATGTGTGTCTCTGCCTAAGATCACACTGATGGGTGAATCAAGCTTCACTCACAGTGTGATCTTAGGCACATGATAAGAATGTTACATATAATGTACCATGTATGTCTCTGCCAACAGTATGTGTGTCTCTGCCTAACATCACACTGATGGGTGAATCAAGCTTCACTCACAGTGTGATCTTAGGCACATGATCAGAATGTTAGATATAATGTACCATGTCTGTCTCTGCCAGCAGTATGTGAGTCTCTGCCTAAGATCACACTGATGGGTGAATCAAGCTTCACTCACAGTGTGATCTTAGGCACACGATTAGAATGTTAGATATAATGTAACATGTCTGTCTCTGCCAACAGTATGTGTGTCTCTGCCTAAGATCACACTGATTGGTGAATCAAGCTTCACTCACAGTGTGTTTTTAGGCACATGATCAGAATGTTAGATATAATGTACCATGTCTGTCTCTGCCAACAGTATGTGTGTCTATGCCTAAGATCACACTGATGGATGAATGAAGCTTCACTCACAGTGTAATCTTAGGCACATGATCAGAATGTTAGATTTAATGTACCATGTCTGTCTCTGCCAACAGTATGTGTGTCTCTGCCTAAGATCAAACTGATGGGTGAATCAAGCTTTACTCACGGTGTGATCTTAGGCAAATGATCAGAATGTTAGATATAATGTACCATGTCTGTCTCTGCCAACAGTATGTGTGTCTCTGCCTAAGATCACACTGATGGGTGAATCAAGCTTCATTCACAGTGTGATCTTAGGCACATGATCAGAATGTTATATATAATGTACCAAGTCTGTCTCTGCAAACAGTATGTGTGTCTCTGCCTAAGATCACACTGATGGGTGAATCAAGCTTCACTCACAGTGTGATCTTAGGCACCTGATCAGAATGTTAGATATAATGTACCATGTCTGTCTCTGCCAACAGTATGTGTGTCCCTGCCTAATATCACACTGATGGATGAATCAAGCTTCACTCACAGTGTGATCTTAGGCACATGATCAGAATTTTAGACATAATGTACCATGTCTGTATCTGCCAACAGAATGTGTGTCTCTGCCTAGGTTAACACTGATGGGTGAATCAAGCTTCACTCACAGTGTGATCTTAGGCACATGATCAGAATGTTAGATATAATGTACCATGTCTGTCTCTGCCAACAGTATGTGCGCCTCCGCCTAAGATCACACTGATGGGTGAATCAAGCTTCACTCACAGTGTGATCTTAGGCACATGATCAGAATGTTAGATATAATGTACCATGTCTGTCTCTTCCAACAGTATGTGTGTCTCTGCCTAAGATCACACTGATGGGTGAATCAAGCTTCACTCACAGTGTGATCTTAGGCACATGATCAGAATGTTAGATATAATGTACCATGTCTGTCTCTGCAAACAGTATGTGTGTCTCTGCCTAAGATCACACTGATGGGTAAATCAAGCTTCACTCTCAGTGTGGTCTTAGGCACATGATCAGAATGTTAGATATAATGTACCATGTCTGTCTCTGCAAACAGTATGTGTGTCTCTGCCTAAGATCACACTGATGGGTAAATCAAGCTTCACTCACAGTGTGATCTTAGGCACATGATCTGATTGTTAGATATAATGTACCATGTCTGTCTCTGCCAACAGTATGTGTGTCTCTGACTAAGATCACACAGATGGGTGAATCAAGCTTCACTCACAGTGTGATCTTAGGCACCTGATCAGAATGTTAGATATAATGTACCATGTCTGTCTCTGCCAACAGTATGTGTGTCCCTGCCTAAGATCACACTGATGGATGAATCAAGTTTCACTCACAGTGTGATCTTAGGCACATGATCAGAATGTTAGATATATTGTACCATGTCTGTCTCTGCCAACAGTATGTGTGTCTCTGCCTAGGTTAACACTGATGGGTGAATCAAGCTTCACTCACAGTGTGATCTTAGGCACATGATCAGAATGTTAGATATAATGTACCATGTCTGTCTCTGCCAACAGTATGTGTGCCTCTGCCTAAGATCACACTGATGGGTGAATCAAGCTTCACTCACAGTGTGATCTTAGGCACATGTTCAGAATGTTAGATATAATGTACCATGTCTATCTCTTCCAACAGTATGTGTGTCTCTGCCTAAGATCACACTGATGGGTGAATCAAGCTTCACTCACAGTGTGATCTTAGGCACATGATCAGAATGTTAGATATAATGTACCATGTCTGTCTCTGCAAACAGTATGTGTGTCTCTGCCTAAGATCACACTGATGGGTAAATCAAGCTTCACTCACAGTGTGATCTTAGGCACATGATCTGAATGTTAGATATAATGTACCATGTCTGTCTCTGCCAACAGTATGTGTGTCTCTGACTAAGATCACACTGATGGGTGAATCAAGTTTCACTCACAGTGTGATCTTAGGCACATGATCAGAATGTTAGATATAATGTACCATGTCTGTCTCTGCCAACAGTATGTGTGTCTCTGCCTAAGATCACACTGATGGGTGAATCAAGCTTCACTCACAGTGTGATCTTAAGCACATGACCAGGATGTTAGATGTAATGAGTATTTCCATATTTGTAAAGACATCGACTAATCTCAATATTCACCCAGATCTATTTTAAAAGAAGCTTGACTCACAGTGTGATCTTAGGCACATGACCAGCATGTTACATGTAATCTACCATGTTTTTTAAAAACATGTACTTACATCTTTTTAAAGACATCAACTAAGCACATCATTCACCCAGATCCATTTAAAATCAAGCTTGACTCATAGTGTGATCTTTGGCACATGACCAGGATGTTACATATAATCTACCATCTCTGTCTCTGCAAGCAGTATGTGTGTCTCTGCTCATATTATTTCACTGTCTCTATAGGCCAAAAACAGGCCACCTATATATAAGCAATACATAACATTAATTAGTAAATCGTTTTTGACACAAAGCAAAACACATGTAATGTAAATTAGCCTTTTGTTGTATACTAGTGTTTATATCGTTTACTTATTGTAATTGCTATGTAATATGTTTGTAGTGGTCTATAATATGTTATTTTTTGTTTACCACAGAGTATAATCATCTATACAAAGAAAGAGAAAGATGCCTTCCAAACAAAAAATTTAAGGTCTAAGGAAAAAGAAAAACAAGACTCAACTAAAACAAAATCTTCAGAGAAAAAAAATAATACTCCTGGTAAGCAAACTAAAAATGTTCTCAGGAACTTATTGGAATTTCAACAAAAAAACATGTGTTTTTAAACAAGAATAAGACACCTGTAATTAGAAAGAAGACAGTGTGTCCCTTTAAAAATGTTAGACCTGTACAAGGAGATGATATTGTCTACAACAAACAAAGGAGAAATCAATTTATTGAAATTCGTAGACGAATGTTTTATAACAGAATTATATCTAATTTATTAAAAAATGTAAAAAGGTATCAAAAAAAGACCGCTTTTTACAAGAAAAAAAACATAGTTAAGATTGTGGATGAAGCATTTAAAGTGAAAAATAAGTTATATGGATTAGTAATGAATAGAATTTGTACACTCGATAAGGTAATCAATGTGTTCAAATCAAAATGTAAGTGGAGGAGAGTAATTAATCGGACTCATTTTTGTGATGTTTTTTCTGGAGAATGAAAGCATAGTTCAAGGTGTGAGCCATTTTTTAATGAAGAAAGTTACTTTCAGGATAATGATTTGGTGCATGCAGTTGACACCAGTGGTCGAGCATATGAGGTGAAGGACAGTTGTCCGGTTGAAAAAGAAGAGATTGTGCCTAGAAATACAGAAGAGGTGTTAGCTGATGAAGTTTTAGGGAGATGTCCTAAGGCTCCAGTGTATACTTGGAATTGTAGTAGTATTTGTAGTGTGCGACAGGATTCAATTGATTTGCTTCGCACTTTCTTACGGACATATACTAAGAAAAGTGTGAAACAAAAAATGAACATTTTATAAGAGTTAGATCCTTGTAGAGTGAGAGAAAAAACAGGTTTGCAAAGGCATTCACTGGCTTGTCTTTCAAGAAAAGTATGTCAGAGTGTTTTTCACCATTTTAGGATGTTAGCAGTGCATCATAATAAAGTGAGGAAAATAGTGAGAAGGTTGTATTATGCAAAAAGTCCAGCACTTAAACTAAAACAGTTAAACAGTGCTCTTTTGCATGGAACTGAATTAGATGTCAAAAACATTTGTGATGAAATTGAGTTTTGTTACTTTGGTGAAAAAGAGGTAAGTGCAGAAATTGATACAGTAATAGAAGGTAATGTAGAAGAGAATGTAGAGATTTTAAGTACAGAAACATTTGAAAATGAAATTACAAAGTTTAAGGCCTAATTTTACTTATGTGTGTTGTCGACGAACTCATTATAAGCATCAGAATAGATTAGTTGATTTATATGTAAAAAGCGAAAAGATAAATAATATTGAGTGGAAGGATTTGGCAACTTATTTGTTTGTTGAAAATTGTTTTGATTTGGGTTTTGATCAACATATTTGTAAATATTGTTATAATATATTAAATGAAAACAAAATGCCTGCTAGAGCTGTGCATAATAATCTTGAGTTGGTAAATATTCTTTCTGAACTGATAGTGTAGTGTAGCTCCTATTTTCCCAATAGGCTCTGCGCATTGGAATAGTACCTACAGCAGTAAAGGCCTAGGCCAGACGTTAACTAGGTCTACTACTGTCGATACTAGACTTAATTTTTGGGTTTGCCAGCTAAGCTCAGAGTTCGCTAGAAACTTTCTCGAATGTTCAAGGAAGGATTAACTCCCCTGATTAGACAAGAAGGGATTTAGTTTCTGACAACCATAGAACATGACAACTTTGCTCTCCCCTAATCAAGAGTCAATCTCAAGAGTCGTGTGAGCACAAGGCAATTATTTTACTCAGTCAGTACGTGCATTCTTAGTCTCATCAGAATGTAGAGAAAAGGAAGAGACGGGCGTGTTCAATAAAAGATGTTATTTATTGATCAGTCTCTTTTCTCGTACAAGAGAAATGGATCGATATTATTGCAATACTTATAGTTAAGTAAAGTGCATACATTAGAAGCAATAGTATAAAATAATACTGTAAAAACATTGATATGGTTTCTGAGCCATATGATGTTTTAAAATGATTAAAATATATTTACATACACATATACATTTGACTAAACGTACTCAACTGGTGTTTCTAAATACGCCTACCCCGTGTACCTGACCTAAGTCTAATGCGTGGGCGGGAATAGAAAGTTACAGTTTAAGTTAAGTTTGTTTTTGCCAAGTGAATAACTAAAGAATTCTCTAGGAGGGGTTATTCAGTTCTGTACCTGGAATTTAGGATGAATGAGGAATGGTATCTCTTTCTCTGCTCTCGATATTCCAGGCTGCCTGCGAGGGCTGCCCAGAAACGCCGGTGCTGGGTCTCTCGGCTTGAGATAGCAGCGCGTCTCTCAGCGCGTCAGGAAGGCGGGGCTGCTGCCTGCGGGGTCTGCTTCTGCTCTCGGCTTCGGCAAGTATGGCTGCTCCGTCTTGTCACCACGCGTGTGTTTGCATAGGGCAAGGTCGGCAATATTTATACCTTAAAGGTGCCGGGATTGACGTAAGGATGGACATAGGTACGTCAATAAAGATGTCATACGACTTGCTCGTTAGCACATTCTTTACTAAAGTTCTCTGTGAAATCAAAACAATGGCCGCACGGATTATCCAGGTTGTCATAGGTTTGATTTGTTATGAGAACGTCGTATGCCTTATCAGGGGCTGGAGGAATGTCGCTTGTCTAATTAGATCTCAAGCGTTATGACCTAATCAGATAACACGTTCCTGTGCCGTAGTGTGACTGCGTCAGATAACGGTATCTGCATCATGGGGGATTTCTTGCCTCATGGGCTGACTGTTAGTTAACTAGCTAGTTAGTTTAACCAGAATAGGGTCAGGAATAGGGGGATCGATTCAGAACCTATAGAAATACACGACACCCACTCCACGCTAACTATGGTCATATCTACTAATCTATGCATAGTATAACATAGTACAACATACTATAGAGTATAGTGTATACCTTACCACCCCAAAACACATAAATGCATTTCGAAATTTTCAAATATACTGAAAAATTGCAGTCATATATATTGTATGCACTTAAGCTATGAATTAAATGCAAAAGTAAGCACGCATTGTTATGCATTATTGCTTGTTGGTATATGAGAAATACACATGAAATGGCTCTTAATATTGCTATACAGAAAGAAAAGTCGAAACCATTTCATCACATAAAATATTTTGTGAACATACCAGCGGGCAGCTAAAGTCTATAAAGTATCTAAAAATAGAAATCTTAGTTCTCTAGGAATAGTTTCTTACTTTAAGCAGAAGATCAGTGTCCCGGAAAAAAAAAATATAGAAAAATATTTTAAGGGGCTTGTTGAAAAAGTTGCTGTCCGTGAACTGGATTGTAATTGTTCATGTGACTTTATTTTGAAAGTTGAAGGCCGAATTCAGGAAACGCCGTGTGCGAGTTTACTCAAAAGTCTCTATTTCTGTTCCGGAGAGAACATCATATCATTCAGGCTTTCGAAAAAACTGTCAACAGCTTCATGGGAAAGTTCCACTAAGTCGGAAATAGGTGTAACCATGCATTCATGCGCATGATTGTCTGCATTTACATTCTGATTTGCATTGCTGACAGAAGGTCGTACCTGTTCGATGCTGCTTTCATCTTGAACTTCACTACCCTTCAATCGTAGTGGTGAAGATTCCAGGAATGCCGTCATCAGAATTGGCAGCCTTTGAGGGCAGCACAAAGCGTGAACCTTGGTAGGAACCAGCAGTGTATCTACATCCACCGGCGCATCCGATTGTAGCGTCAGACAGGTGTCTAACATGCATTCTTCTCCGCATAGCAGACACCTTAGTACAGGTAAAACACACCTTTGCCACATTGGTCGAAATGATAGAAACCAAGTCATGTTTAGGTCTCTAAGCCGGGAGAGTCCCAGGATTTTTGATATCCGGTCCCGGTATCCAATGGCTAGGATCGTATCTTCCATTGTCGCGAGAGTTTGATCTGTGACATGGGTTGCCATAACGAAAAATAAGGACTAGGAATAGGATTCCTGCAATTAGTCCCAGGATCAGGGGAAGTCCGCCAAAAATCGAATGGACGAAATCTGGAAAAATACCCAGTATGGCTTTGAATGGTGTTAATGCCATCGAAAATACGGTCTTAAATACCTTTGAGACCCCAGTGGTATCAGAAATATTTAAGATTTCGCTCAGGATTTCCGCGAAATGTACGGGGGAATTGGTTGATAATAATGTATGTATCTCTGCAGTCGTCCTTGCGACTTGTAGATCATACGTTTCTTTAGATGACGTGAGCCTTGTAGGCGTCTGAAGAAGCACTGTTTTCATTCTGCTTAAAGTGTCTATTCGAATAGAAGTAATTTTCAAACCGGGCCATGCCCTTGCCTCCCTGTCTGGAAAGGTGCTGGGGAACAAAGAACGTCCACAGCACTTGACCTTCGCCGTCGTAGTGACGAGATAAGGAGTCCCGGGCATAAGACTACAACATCTGCGGTCTACAATAAGAATGTAACTCCCATTATAGAGTCTTTGAAAGAATGGTTCTATTTCAGTTGCAGGTGCGCCTTGCTGGTGACATGAAAGGTTGTATGAATTCCCTTCACAGGCTCCGTGCAAACTAATACCGTTACACAGAAGCGTGCCGCTTAGTGACATAGCACAATTGTTGCCACTAAGAAACACTTTCTGTCCTTTGTTACTGACACATGCATGTGAATAGGGCAGGTTCCAAGTTGTTTTAAGGTACCCCTTTCCCAATTTCTCGTACATGCCAGCCTGTATATATTTTTGGCAGTATTGAAACCTGAAGGTTGAGATTGGAATATTTATTATTCCGTGGATTATCCATTCACTGACAGGTCGTTCTGACATTGTCATTGGTAATATTTCTAGTTTTTCAATGCTCAAGATTGTATAATCAGCACCCTTCTGCGCCATACCGATCTGTCTATCAGTAAGGTTAAAGATTTGGAATAGTGACGTTGTGTTGATTAAACGCCAAGGCACATAGCCTGAACGCAGATTTTGTAACGTCCAGCCAAGCTGTACAATAGAACGCAATTGTGACTGACCATGTTGTAATAACAGTAAGTCTTGCGATAATATGTCGATTGCTGAAGACACAATGCTGTCCAATGAAAAAATTCTGGAGGACAGAGTCATTAACCCATTGTCCACTACAGAAAGTGATTTTTCCAAATTAATACGATCAATTTCACGTATTCTCTCTGCTGTTTCAATTTGAGTAACCTTCCAGGCCTCATTGTATGCTGCATATACAGAGGCTGCTATGAAACGCTTTTGACGCTGTTTGCGTGGTCCCAGTATGAAATCACGCAAGTCAGCACCATCAGTAAGTAAAGTTAGGTGTTGCTTAATTTCAGGCAGTGTGGAAGACTGTAGCCATTGAAGGCATAATTTGCCCACACTGTAGGTTGTTATTATCCCTGGGTGATGTCTTTGGGGATATCTAGGGTCTGGCCTGGTCATTTTGAACCCCTGTGTTTTATTCAGGAATCTATCTTGACAGTTATTTGTATCTGTGGGCCAGATCAACCATTGTTTCCAATCAGGATGTGTTCTGTTTTGGTTAAGTATATGGTTTATGTCTATTTCTTCATCTGTATCAGAGTTATTGCTAAACATTGTTGGCTTTGGAATAGACAGGTTATTTAAATCTTTGATTTTGGCTAAGCCAAGACAGGTGGTTTGTTGAACAGTGTCATTTAAAAATATCATTTGTTCTGGGATCATGCAGGCTCTAAACAAAGCTTCTATACCCTGTACTTGCCATTCTTTTGTACCCCAAACACTTTTCAAATCAACATTTTTGTCCCAATAATCAAATCCAAAAGTATTCATTTTTTCAAAGAACGAATCAGAATAAATCAATTTTGTGTTGGTTATCATGGTTTTGGTCCCTGTCTTGTTTGACAATTTGTAATAAAATGTTTCAGCATTACTAGTGTTAAAACCTTGAAAGTATGAATATTTGTCATAAACGGTTCTAGAGCTCCCTTTTGGAGGTGTAGCACAATGTTCCCATTGATTATAATTTAAAACATTTCTAGGTTGTGCAGATTTATGCAAGAAATGGTTACCATAGTGGTTATAGCAATACATACTATCATAATTTGTAGAACCTTGCAAATAATCATGTTTTGTAAATTTAGCAGACATTACTAAGTCAGACATCATATTGTTTATACTTTCAAAGTCCCAATCATCAGCAAATGAGTTTGGTTTTGCAAAGTCACTCAAAGAGATCTTAATTTGGTGTGGATATTTCAGGATCTCGACCGGACCATAAATTTCATAGTCAGTGTTGTCCCAGGCTACCCCACCAGGTATTGGAATTGCTGTGAAGTTGGCTGAAGAAAGTTCTGAAGAAAGTTCTCTTTTCTCGACGTGTGAAGATGTGTGTGGTTTGAGGACCAAGTTGATGTTCTGACTTGCTGTGTCCATTTTAGCATATTTTCCCTCAATGAAGCGTCCCAAAGTAAATACCATGATGAGCCAAAGTATGAGGATAAATGCACCAAAACCCACCCAAAATTCAATCCATGGAGAAATCAGATATGTTTCTTTTAGTTGTTTCAAAAGTTCCTTCGCTTTGTCTTTAAAGGATTTTGATGATGGCTGTGTCTTTTGTTCGCTGAAACCTTCAGAGGAATCATCGAAGTTGATGAAGTAACCCGATGCAGTTCTGTCAATTGTTCCAATTGGTTCAGGATTCTTGTTTTTTGCATTTTCACTTGGTACTTCATTGTAGATTGGTGTGTCTCTGCTAAATGTCTTTATTTGGGTTTTCAGAGGTCTGAGTTCTATTGCATTGTTGCATAGTCCTTGTTGTTCTTCTGTAGGCGTTTCGAATGTGATGAGCCTCTTTGATAGGACCTCTGTACTAGTAGCAAACCTTGGTGTTCTGCTACTTATTGGGAGTCCACTTGGCCTACTGTTTGTTATCGGCCACATGTTGTGGTTTTACCAGGTCGATGGATACAACTCGGTTCTCCTTTTTTCCAGCAAGTGGCGGTAGTACAACTGATCTTGTCCCGTTGACAGACAAGACAGGAACTGCTTTTCTGTAAGAAGGCCCAAATTCCTTCTTTACCGCGATCTTCTCCCTGACTAGATCCCCGACTTTTGGAATCCAGACAGGTCTTGCTGGGACAGGTGGTGATTCTTCAGTGGTTGTTGGCTGTTGTTTCAACTGTATGTTGCTCAGATTTTTTCTTGTTTTGTTTAAGTCCTGCAAAATAGCCAAACGGTCTTTGACATCAAAGGTTTTTTTCTATTACCACTGAAGTCTGACTATCAAGGTCAGAGATCAACATCCTAGTTCCGAATAATAATTCGTACGGACTGAATCCCTTCAGAGAATTTCTTGGCAAGTTATTTAGACTACGTTGGACACTTATTAGATGTTTGACCCACCCAGCTCCCGAACCTAATATCCTTTCTATTATAGATTGCTTTCTGCCTTGGTTTTTTCTTTACACCATCCCATACCCTCAGGAAGGAAGTGAGAAGATTCCCGCTGGGCTGTGCTCATTTGGCCATGTTTCCCCCCCAGGCTGTATTGCCTGAGTGAAAGAAATGGTCGAACGTAGCATGCTCTTAGCGTATATGCCATTTAGACTCGCAAATCTTGTATAACAGTCCGGACGTCAGCCGAGTGCTGTGGATCTACATTATAAGTGGAACTAGCCTGTATATGTTAATCGCAAGCCATTCTTTTTGCTGGTAATATTATCTGCAGTCAGATTCCACCGTATTTTATTTTTTCTCTCCCCACTGCGATTTCTGTTGCAGTTTGGGCAGTTTTTTACAAACATGGTATGATGGAGGCTCATGCCTGGCCACCAGTACCGTGATTGTAAATCTTCCAGAGAATCTTTTAGTTTGAGGTGTTCAAGACCCTCACCCATATGTGCGTCTGCGATTAACAAGTGTCTCCTGTCCATGTTTGGAATCACTCTATCCCCCACTCCAGGGATTCGAGCAAAAGGGACGGAGTTTGCATCGATTATGTATGTATAATTGAGTGGATAATTGATCGGTAACGCTGAGCAGTCGCCTTTTGATGACGTTTTCACCGCCAGCAATGTTCCGCCGTCAATGTATTTTAATGTACGCTTTTTTCGATCTACGGGAGCCGGTTTACTGGCTGCCGCTGCGGCTGTATCAGCCAATGAATTCCCTACAACGTGAACGCCATCACGCTGGTGACTCAGTGAGTGAGTCACGTGAGTCTTTGGTAGTTCTTTTTTCAAAAGAGCTATTTGTTCCCAGAGAAGTCTCTGCTTTATTGGTGCATCTGTGTCATCTTTGTAACCGTTCTGAATCCATGTCTGCAAATCCTTGTTATATGCTTTGACGCAGAAATATGAATCTGAACTATAAGTGTCGGGAATTCGCGATCCGCATTTTCTAGCGCCATTTTCAAAGCTATTATTTCAGTTTGTAGTTCTGAATTAGTTTCTACTGAGTGTGATTTTGTTAATAGAGGTCTTAGTTTACCTCCGCGCCACACTTCTTTTGTGATCTCACATGTGGGATTGTATGCATGTTCTCCCCAAACGGAGGGTTGAGCATGTCCGTCTGTATAGATTACACAGGCGTAATGTCGTAGAGGCAGAATGTCGATTGGCAGAGGATACGTCTTTTCATATTTTAGATTTTTCAATTCTTCTAGTTCTTAAAAGACTGTCAACCAGGCAATACTTGATAATTCATATCCTCCGTACTGGATTTTCAGATGGGCAATTCTGGATTTTTTGAAGTTGAATTTGTAACCCTCTGCAGCGAAACCAAGTATTATGCTGTTCACTCTTTTCAAGTGAGTCTCCAAGTCATCATCTGTTAAGTAAATGTCATCGACATAAGATAATGCTTCATCATCATATTGTTGTAGTAATTCTGTTACTCTCGCTGAGAATACCCCCGGGCTGTTCTTGTACCCCTGGGCTAACCGACAGAATTGTTTTTGAGTGCCATTTACTGAGAAAGCTGTTAAATATCTGCTCTCTGGTGCTATGTTTTGACAAAAGAATCCGTTGGAGATGTCCAAGGTAGTTTTGTATTTTTTGCGCACTATGTTATTCATTAGTGCAGCACTGTGTGAGTTTTGCACTGCAAAAGTTTTGCAACATGTGTTAAGGTGTCGGTAATCCAAAACTAGACGGTATGAATTGTCTGGTTTGGAGACCGGAAACAAAGGATTGTTCAATCACCCCCTGGTATTCTAGCTGATCTAGTATTTCATTTACTTGTTTTTTAGCTTCTTGCTTAATTGGGTACTGCCTTTGTGCAGTAGGTTGTGATTTTAACTGGATTTTGTGAGGAGGAGAATCCTCATCCCATCCTACATGATTTTTGTATAAAGCAGGTGCTAAGGCCACTGCCCACTTTCTAGCAAGTGTGTATTTTTTATGAATCGGGATTTGATTCGAGAAGGCAGGCATAATTACTTCTTCGCCATGAGGGCACTCCCTGACAAACTCTGGTGGCCAGTCTTTTTCAGCTAGAAGGATGTCATAACCCTTTGAGAGGTTATCCCAAAATAGTCCCCTTATTTTCCTAGTCTTATCTCCCTCTATACGTAATGTTATCTCGTATATTTTGTGGGGCTTGCTAACTCTGGTATCTGCAGTTTCCACTTGAAGGTATTCATTCGTGTCCACTGTCTCCAGATGATTCATAAGGACTTTGCGAGCTATGCTCACCTCTGCTGCGCTGTCTAGCATTGTCTGAGCCCACTCTCCGTTTTCAGTTGTGTCCTCAGTATTCTCGGCATTGTTAACTACCTTGATACTGGCTACCTTCTTTTTTGGAAATTGTGATTTCTTTTTCAGTTGAGCAGGTTCCTTGTCTTTGGACTTGGCGTGCTCTTCTGATCGTCCTCTTCTTTCCGATTTCTGCGAGGAATTCTGAAAAGATTGAGAGGGACGTGTATCAATGTCTTGATATCTATCAGGTTTTTTAATATTATCCCTATTTCTAAGGTTATATCTATTCCCAGAGGGTTCACTCTGGGGTGACCTTTGTCTCGGGTTTGGAGATTTCTCTCTTCGCCTAGGAGACCTTCCTCTGGACTGGAATTTCTTTTCTTTAGGATTGGATTGTTTGTTCCCATCCCAGTTCTTTTTTGGTGAATTATTATTATTATTAAAAAACATTTTTTCTGGACTTGTAGTCAGTTGCGGTTTTACTGGTATTCCACCTAGACTATCTCTGCCTAGTTCTTCATAGGATTTTTCTATGATTCTGGCAATTTCAGCTGGTTGGTCTGCTATATCTGTCTCTTTTAACCTCTGGCGGATCGCCACGTTTGCTGCTTCACCTTTTATGTTGGCTAATAATATAGCCGAGACCTGCTTGAAGTCTTTCAGTAATTTCATACCAAGAGTTAAAGCAGGTTCTGGACCGTATTCATCTTGAATTTGTTTTAGCACATCTGGTATCACCGAAATGGATGGAACACCGTGCGTTTTTGTGTAGATGGAAGCAAAGACTGTACCCCAAGTGTCACAGTCCTCTATGTGTGGTGCGATTCCCATTGGGAGACATATAGTCAGAATCCTGTGTTTTTCTAATGGGGTGGTGTCAGGAAACACCGCCTCTATTTGGGTAATTTTCTGTGCCAACCAGAATGGTATTTGTTCCCGTTTTGCTGGGACTTTACCTAGGCAGGATTGGATGTTCTGTGGTGTAATTTTATTTGTGTTCCCCTGGTGAGGGGTCAGCTGTGGAAGTTTAATCGCTGGCTGAATTGTTGAAGTCCGCATTACATACTGAACTAATTGTCTATGAATTTTTAGTAATTGTTTCAGCTGTATTAACAGCTGCGGTGCAGGCATCTCGTCGATGTCTGGATGTGGTGTGTATCCGGCTAGGACCGGCCACGTTGCTCCTGGTCTTCCTAAAGGACCGAGCCTTGTAATGTGATTGTTATGTATTAGGGCGCCATCAAATAAGAGCAAATGCTCTTGGAATTTGAGTGGTACTTCCACCTCCTCGAAAGGAGTGTATGTTTCAGGAGGTTCCTCTACTTTATAATAGTGGAAGTACTTTGTTACAGCATTAGCTGCTGGAAAATGTATCCATGTATAGTATACCTCTGTCTGCCGATATTCGTGTGCCTCGATTACGAATATGACTGTGCCACCTCTAGGTGTCAGTCCATTTTCTATAAGTTTTAAGGTTATAGATCTCCTTTTGGCGACCTGGATGAGTATTATATCCGGGTCTGCTGTTTGCATGGTAGCATCAGCATCTGCTATTTCAGTAGCTAATCTAGTAGCCTCTCGTTCTTCATCGCTGTCCATTTTGCTGACAGGATGGTATTATGTTTATTTGCAGATCAGGTTTCTTTATGGAAACAGAGATTAGATGCACAATATTCTGGAACTGTTTTATCCTTCAACGTTGACTAGACCAAGAACCATACATAGGAGTTCCCTCCTGCGAGGTTTTGGAGGATATAATAACCTTTCACCCACTCCAGACGTCTTTGGAGTATTTGGGAAAAGGGGTCTGAGTGAGAAAGCACGACTGAGTTACTCTAAATGTCTTACGTTAGTTTTATCGCCCTTTCCAAACGCGTTGGGCGCCATGTAGTGTAGCTCCTATTTTCCCAATAGGCTCTGCGCATTGGAATAGTACCTACAGCAGTAAAGGCCTAGGCCAGACGTTAACTAGGTCTACTACTGTCGATACTAGACTTAATTTTTGGGTTTGCCAGCTAAGCTCAGAGTTCGCTAGAAACTTTCTCGAATGTTCAAGGAAGGATTAACTCCCCTGATTAGACAAGAAGGGATTTAGTTTCTGACAACCATAGAACATGACAACTTTGCTCTCCCCTAATCAAGAGTCAATCTCAAGAGTCGTGTGAGCACAAGGCAATTATTTTACTCAGTCAGTACGTGCATTCTTAGTCTCATCAGAATGTAGAGAAAAGGAAGAGACGGGCGTGTTCAATAAAAGATGTTATTTATTGATCAGTCTCTTTTCTCGTACAAGAGAAATGGATCGATATTATTGCAATACTTATAGTTAAGTAAAGTGCATACATTAGAAGCAATAGTATAAAATAATACTGTAAAAACATTGATATGGTTTCTGAGCCATATGATGTTTTAAAATGATTAAAATATATTTACATACACATATACATTTGACTAAACGTACTCAACTGGTGTTTCTAAATACGCCTACCCCGTGTACCTGACCTAAGTCTAATGCGTGGGCGGGAATAGAAAGTTACAGTTTAAGTTAAGTTTGTTTTTGCCAAGTGAATAACTAAAGAATTCTATAGGAGGGGTTATTCAGTTCTGTACCTGGAATTTAGGATGAATGAGGAATGGTATCTCTTTCTCTGCTCTCGATATTCCAGGCTGCCTGCGAGGGCTGCCCAGAAACGCCGGTGCTGGGTCTCTCGGCTTGAGATAGCAGCGCGTCTCTCAGCGCGTCAGGAAGGCGGGGCTGCTGCCTGCGGGGTCTGCTTCTGCTCTCGGCTTCGGCAAGTATGGCTGCTCCGTCTTGTCACCACGCGTGTGTTTGCATAGGGCAAGGTCGGCAATATTTATACCTTAAAGGTGCCGGGATTGACGTAAGGATGGACGTAGGTACGTCAATAAAGATGTCATACGACTTGCTCGTTAGCACATTCTTTACTAAAGTTCTCTGTGAAATCAAAACAATGGCCGCACGGATTATCCAGGTTGTCATAGGTTTGATTTGTTATGAGAACGTCGTATGCCTTATCAGGGGCTGGAGGAATGTCGCTTGTCTAATTAGATCTCAAGCGTTATGACCTAATCAGATAACACGTTCCTGTGCCGTAGTGTGACTGCGTCAGATAACGGTATCTGCATCATGGGGGATTTCTTGCCTCATGGGCTGACTGTTAGTTAACTAGCTAGTTAGTTTAACCAGAATAGGGTCAGGAATAGGGGGATCGATTCAGAACCTATAGAAATACACGACAATAGATTTAAATACCCATGAGTCTATTCTTATTCAATGTGTGTATCCATTTCAGGCTATTGTTCGGATGGAGCCAAAGACAGGGAAATTGCGTCCTTCAGATTTACAGAGAGGATTAAAGGGAAGAGTTGTATATTTGCCTCTAGATTTAAAGAAAAATATTGAAACAATTGGTGTAGAAAATGTAGAAGATGAACCTCTAGTTATTCTAGTTAATGGTGTTCCTACTAAGAGTAGGAAAGTCTGGCAAGAATTAATGGATGTTAGGAAAGTGAAAAAGGCAACGTTGTATCTGGTAAAAAAAAATCATCAGTACTATAAAATTGTGTATGTGAGAGAAGAAGAAATAACTGTAGAAGAAGATAGTGACTCATCAACTGCACAAATTGAAAAAGTAGATAAGTCCAGAACTTAAGAAATCTATGAACATTACAGTGTTCATCCACTTTATTCCAAAGAAGTGATGGGGTATACTATTGAGTTATTCCAAATAAAGGAAGCAAAGGGAAGTCCCATGAGTGTATGGGAAGAAAGCTTGGAAGCTCGTTGTTTCCCTCAGTTGTTTCCAACAGGAAAAGGAGAACGATATGATGAACGACCTGTGCAGATTCCTGCATCTGAATACCGGACATCAATATTGTATGCAGAAGATCCAAGATTTCAACAATTTATTCTGTATTTGTTTCATCTTCTGTTTGAGAGTGACTAGTCTGGACTTTCTTATGCAGTTAACCATATATTGAAAACAGGTGTACATCTGCAAAATGTTTCGGCAAAGGAATTTATCGTGGAAATTATGCTAAGGAACTTAGGAACTCCTACATGGTTCCTTACTCTTGGCTGTGCTGAATATGCTTGGGATGATTTACTTCAAGTTCTTCGAGCGGCAAATCCAAATATAGTAAATATTGAATACAAGACACCTAGAGAATTGTGCTCTTTGGATACAGTTAATGTATGCAGATATTTCAATCATAGATTTGAAGCTATTACGTCTTTTATCACTAATAAAAAATGTTCTATTGGAGAGGTTGTAGATTTCTTTTGGAGAAAGGAGCATCAAGCAAGAGGTACACCTCACATACATATGCTAATATGGATCAAAGATGCCCCCCAATCTGAACAGATTTGGATGATACTGTGTTGTCTTTTATTGAAGAATATGCTACATGTGCTATCCCCAAAAGCACAGAAGAAAAGAACTTAAGACAACAAGTCTTACGATTCCAGAGCCATCGATGTGGGAAATACTGTTGTCGAAAGTACAAGTCAAAGGAAAGGTTTTATACCAAATGTGGTTTTGGTTTTCCACGTCCTGTAATATCAAAAGGAAGAGTAAACAGTTTATGTCAGCTATGCGACATACCTTGACAAGAAAGTCTCCAAAGAATACCTATAATTTGAAAAGTGAAGAGTCAAAATATATAAATGATTATAATCCAGTTATTCTGTAAGTATGGGCGAAATCAGCCATATCGCAGGCCGCATAATTCGCGAATTCGTGCGAAATTGCGAATTTTTGTTTTTTTGCGTATTCGCGGGGCTTTTTGCGTGTTCGCTGGGCTTTTTGCGTGTTCGCGAGCCGCTTGCATGGCGAAGTTACCCATGTGGTGGTGTATGGGCACAGCACCCTCTGGTTCACCAGTGCCACCCTCTGGTTCATCACTGCCACCCTCTGGTTCACCACTGCCACCCTCTGCTTCATCACTGCCACCCTCTGGTTCATCACAGCACCCTCTGGTTCACCAGTGCCACCCTCTGGATCATCACTGTCCCCCTCTGGCTCATCACTGCCACCCTCTGGTTCATCACAGCACCCTCGTGTTCACCAGTGCCACCCTCTGGTTCATCACTGCCCCCCTCTGGATCATCACTTCCACCCTCTGGTTCATCACAGCACCCTCTGGTTCATCACTGCCACCCTCTGGTTCATTACTGCCACCCTCTGATTCACCAGTGCCACCGTCTGGTTCTTCGCTGCCACCCTCTGGTTCATCACAGCACCCTCTGGTTCACCAGTGCCAACCTCTGGTTAATCTCTGCCACCCTCTGGTTCATCCCTGCCACCCTCTGGTTCACCACTGCCGCCCTCTGGTTCATCAGAGCACCCTCTGGTACACCAGTGCCACATTCTGGTTCATCCCTGCCACCCTCTGGTTCACCAGTGCCACCCTCTGGTTCATCACTGCCACCCTCTGGTTCATCACAGCACCTTCTGGTTCAACAGTTCCACCCTCTGGTTCATCCCTTCCACCCTCTGGTTCATCCCTGCCACCCTATGGTTCATCCCTGCCACCCTCTGGTTCATCCCTGCCACCCTCTGGTTCAGCACTGCCACCCTCTGGTTCAGCACTGCCACCCTCTGGTTCAGCACTGCCACCCTCTGGTTCATCACAGCACCATATGGTTCATCACAGAACCTCTGGTTCACCCCTGCCAGCCTCTGGTACAGCACTGTCACCCTCTGGTTCATCCCTGCCACCCTCTGGTACAGCACTGTCACCCTCTGGTTCATCCCTGCCACCCTCTGGTTCATCCCTGCCACCCTCTGGTTCATCACTGCCACCCTCTGCTTCATCCCTGCCACCCTCTGGTTCACCAGTGCCATCCTCGGGTTCTTCACTGCCACCCTCTGGTTCATCACAGCACCCTCTGGTTCACCAGTGCCACCCTCTGGTTCATCCCTGCCACCCCCTGGTTCATCCCTGCCACCCTCTGGTTCAGCACTGCCACCCTCCGGTTCAGCACTGCCACCCTCTGGTTCATCACAGCACCTCTGGTTCACCCCTACCACCCTCTGGTACATCACTACTGTCACCCTCTGGTTCATCCCTGCCATCCTCTGGTTCATCCCTGCCACCCTCTGGTTCATCACTGCCACCCTCTGGTTCAGCACTGCCACCCTCTGGTTCATCACAGCACCCTCTGTTTCACAAGTGCCACCCTCTGGTTCATCCCTGCCACCCTCTGGTTCATCACTGCCACCCTCTGGTTCATCCCTGCCACCCTCTGGTTCATCACAGCACCCTCTGGTTCATCACAGCACCATCTGGTTCACCAATGCCATCCTCTGGTTCATTTCTTCCGCCCTCTGGTTCATCCCTGCCACCCTCTGCTTCATCACTGCCACCCTCTGGTTCATCCCTGCCACCCGCTGGTTCATCACAGCACCCTCTGGTTCATCACAGCACCCTCTGGTTCACCAGTGCCACCCTCTGGATCTTCCCTTCCACCCTCTGGTTCATCACAGCACCCTCTGGTTCATCACTACCACCCTCTGGTTCATTACTGCCACCCTCTGGTTCACCAGTGCCACCCTCTCGTTCTTCACTGCCACCCTCTGGTTCATCACAGCACCCTCTGGTTAATCTCTGCCATCCTCTGGTTCATCCCTGCCACCCTCTGGTTCATCACTGCCACCCTCCGGTTCATCCCTGCCACCCTCTGGTTCATCACAGCACCCTCTGGTTCATCACAGCACCCTCTGGTTCATCACAGCACCCTATGGTTCATCACAGCACCCTCTGGTTCACCAGTGCCACCCTCTGGTTCTTCACTGCCACCCTCTGGTTCATCACAGCACCCTCTGGTTCAATAGTGCCACCCTCTGGTTCATCCCTGCCACCCTATGGTTCATCCCTGCCACCCTCTGGTTCATCACTGCCACCCGCTGGTTCATCCCTGCCACCCTCTGGTTCATCAGAGCACCCTCTGGTTCATCACAGCACCCTCTGGTTCACCAGTGCCACCCTCTGGTTCTTCATGGCCACCCTCTGGTTCATCACAGCACCCTCTGGTTCATCAGTGCCACCCTCTGGTTCATCCCTGCCACCCTCTGGTTCATCACTGCCACCCTCTGGTTCATCACTGCCACCCTCTGGTTCAGCACTGCCACCCTCTTGTTCATCCCAGCACCCTCTGGTTCACCACTGTAGATTATAGGGGGAAAGCACACCTTCCCAACTGAGATGAATTAATTTGGGGCTGGTTAATGTGTCACTGAATTTGAGTTACAAGTCTGGCACCTGCTTCCTTAGCTGTAAGGGCTTCCTGTTGCAGTTATTTTTTTTACAGGAGCATTGTGCCATACTTGTAACTATTCTCTGACCCTGCTTTGAGGGTCAGAGCAGGGTCAGAGAATAGTTGCAAGTAGGCAACTGAACTCTGGAGGGGCCCCTCAGGAAGCACTACAGGGAATGGTTACAAATTAGCTTGAAATTTTGCACCTGCTAAGTGCTTTCAGTTTTCCAAAATTCATTTTTCTGCCATTTCGTGAGATTCGCGGGGCACGAATTCGAGCGAAATGGAACTTGCAATCCGCAAATTCGTGCAAATTTGCTGATTTCTTTTTTTAGTTTTCTGCTTATTCGCGGACCGCTTGCAGCGCACCGACCCCGAGGTTGCCCATGCGGTCGTGTATGGGCGTGGCCATCTTGTTTGCGTGACGTGTTTCCGTTTCCGGGCGCTTGTTGCATGCTCGCTTCGTATGCGGCGCGCGATTACGTGTTCATGGGCGTTTTGCGTGCTCGCGGGAAAAATATCGCGCAAACTTACCCACGCGGTCCTCTACGGGCGCGGCCATCTTGTTTTTCGTTCACTGCTATGGTTTTGGGCATGCTACCTTTCTATCCATCTCACATCTTCGTAATCCTATGTTTTTATGAACTTTTTTTGTCTTTTTTGCTTATTATCTCTCTCTCTCTAGATTTCCTACATCTATATTTTGTGTTTTTTTTTTACTTTTTGTTACTTTATTACTTACTTTATTTCTTTCGCTCTCTCTCTTATTTTTTTCACATCTAGTTTTCTTTCCTTCTTCTTGTGCCCAGGACCATGCTAAGGGAGGCGACAAGGGCAAGGGGAAAGGCACAGCACTCCGTACCCGGCTCTCTTGCGGGCGTTTGAGGGGTGAGGACGTCCAGGCCAGGGAGATTTTCTCCGCGGTGGAGGTGGCCGCCTTGATGGTGTTTGTGCAAGTCCACCTCCCTAAAACCGTGGCAGCAGGTGGGCGGATTGCTTCCGGTTACGGCCCCCGGGAGCGTCGCCAGCTGTGGGAGAAGGTGTGCCGGCGCATGTATAAGGAGTCTGGGGTCCGGCACACCTACCAGCAGGTGATGCACAGGTGTAGTGACATCTTGGATTGGGAGCATGACATGGTCGACCTGCTCGGTGTGGAGATCCCTGGCCTTGGTAAGTAGCTATTTAATAACTACTTTTTTTTCTTTCTGCTCTGTTATATTGCTAATCTATTTTTTTCCTGTAGAGTACGAATGCTGATGATTCGATTACATTGCAGGTAAATTAATGTTTAAATAGCTTCTGTCATTGCAGGTGCTCGCCTGGTTATTGGCGATGCTACTATGCTTACTTGTTTACAACTTTTTAGTCATTTGAGAGCATTACTGCGTAATGCTAGATACAGTAGACTCAAGTCTAGTCCTTCTTTGTACTCCTGCTGCTGCCACTTTGAAGAGATATTGGTGGATTAATACATTGAGTATATTATTTATTACTTGTTATAGGACATTTGTTAGTGGTCTGTAATCATGATGACGGACTGTGTCTGTCACGCGACGTCTCATGCTGCTGAGTGATGGCAGTCGTAGTAGAACCTTTTTGTTGTTGATGTAGTTAGTGAATTACATAACTTTCCTATTAGATGGTCTGCGAATCCTGCAATACTGTACTACTATCCTCCTAGTTGACCAGATCAGATGCAATTGATGTTAATTTGTTTCCCCGACATAATTTTAGATTGAGTAGAAAGAAATCAAATATTTCCCAAAAACAATCATCCATGTTGTGTTTCATTATTTCATGATCACCAGGACCTCCCAGGGGCAAGGCTGCGGCGGCGACAGAGACTCCGGTGGCAGAAGGTGGAGAGGCTCAGTACCTTGCAGGCTCTTCTGCTGGCCCTAGTAAGTTGTTCTATTGTTATATTAATACTTATACTTCACTAACTTTTACAGCTCCTATTCATTACAAACTGGTTCCTAATAATTCTATGTTTTACAAAATAGTGTTTGATCTTCTTCTAATGTAGACTACTTTCTACATTCTTATCCTGCCTCTACCATCACTCTCTGTGCTACTACTATTTACAATTATGAGTCGGTCTGTGTAGGTAGCTAAGCTTGCCCATTCGGCAAACGGTGTGAAACAAAACTCTGATACAGCAATAGCTCTAGGCACTGAGTGCAGTCCTCTGGGTTGCCCTTGCTGTCTATTCCAGTCTTCTTAATGTAAGTGCTTTGACAATTTCCAACAACAAAATGTCATTGTTTACACCAAGTAAAAGGTAGCAGTTGCCTTTTTGATTTGAGAGGAGCACATCCCATACCGCTAGTGTTTCAGGGACTATTCTGCACACAAAGAAGTATGGACAACATAAATAGGACATTGTTGATGATAGGTGCAGTTCGACTTTCGACATACCTCAGTCGAACAGAAGTTGAACCCCCATTCCCCTGACCGACTATGTAGAATGTCTGACCAATGATTTTACGACCCAGAAGAACAGAAGAGAACTACCTCGGAGTCCCGGCCTATCTGAGTCACTGAGTCCTCTACGGGCGCGGCCATCTTGTTTTTCATTCACTGCTATGGTTTTGGGCATGCTACCTTTCTATCCATCTCACATCTTCGTAATCCTATGTTTTTATGAACTTTTTTTTGTCTTTTTTTGCTTATTATCTCTCTCTCTCGATTTCCTACATCTATATTTTGTGTTTTTTTTTACTTTTTGTTACTTTATTACTTACTTTATTTCTTTCGCTCTCTCTCTTATTTTTTTCACATCTAGTTTTCTTTCCTTCTTCTTGTGCCCAGAACCATGCTAAGGGAGGCGACAAGGGCAAGGGGAAAGGCACAGCACTCCGTACCCGGCTCCCTTGCGGGCGTTTGAGGGGTGAGGACGTCCAGGCCAGGGAGATCTTCTCCGCGGTGGAGGTGGCCGCCTTGATGGTGTTTGTGCAAGTCCACCTCCCTAAAACCGTGGCAGCAGGTGGGCGGATTGCTTCCGGTTACGGCCCCCGGGAGCGTCGCCAGCTGTGGGAGAAGGTGTGCCGGCGCATGTATAAGGAGTCTGGGGTCCGGCGCACCTACCAGCAAGTGATGCACAGGTGTATTGACATCTTGGACCGGGAGCATGACATGGTCGACCTGCTCGGTGTGGATATCCCTGGCCTTGGTAAGTAGCTATTTAATAACTTCTTTTTTTTCCTTCTGCTCTGTTATATTGCTAATCTATTTTTTTCCTGTAGAGTACGAATGCTGATGATTCGATTACATTGCAGGTAAATTAATGTTTAAATAGCTTCTGTCATTGCAGGTGCTCGCCTGGTTATTGGCGATGCTACTATGCTTACTTGTTTACAACTTTTTAGTCATTTGAGAGCATTACTGCGTAATGCTAGATACAGTCGACTCAAGTCTAGTCCTTCTTTGTACTCCTGCTGCTGCCACTTTGAAGAGATAGTGGTGGATTAATACGTTGAGTATATTATTTATTACTTGTTATAGGACATTTGTTAGTGGTCTGTAATCATGATGACGGACTGTGTCTGTCACGCGACGTCTCGTGCTGCTGAGTGATGGCAGTCGTAGTAGAACCTTTTTGTTGTTGATGTAGTTAGTGAATTACATAACTTTCCTATTAGATGGTCTGCGAATCCTGCAATACTGTACTACTATCCTCCTAGTTGACCAGATCAGATGCAATTGATGTTAATTTGTTTCCCCGACATAATTTTAGATTGAGTAGAAAGAAATCAAATATTTCCCAAAAACAATCATCCATGTTGTGTTTCATTATTTCATGATCACCAGGACCTCCCAGGGGCAAGGCTGCGGCGGCGACAGAGACTCCGGTGGCAGAAGGTGGAGAGGCTCAGTACCTTGCAGGCTCTTCTGCTGGCCCTAGTAAGTTGTTCTATTGTTATATTAATACTTATACTTCCCTAACTTTTACAGCTCCTATTCATTACAAACTGGTTCCTAATAATTCTATGTTTTACAAAATAGTCTTTGATCTTCTTCTAATGTAGACTACTTTCTACATTCTTATCCTGCCTCTACCATCACTCTCTGTGCTACTACTATTTACAATTATGAGTCGGTCTGTGTAGGTAGCTAAGCTTGCCCATTCGGCAAACGGTGTGAAACAAAACTCTGATACAGCAATAGCTCTAGGCACTGAGTGCAGTCCTCTGGGTTGCCCTTGCTGTCTATTCCAGTCTTCTTAATGTAAGTGCTTTGACAATTTCCAACAACAAAATGTCATTGTTTACACCAAGTAAAAGGTAGCAGTTGCCTTTTTGATTTGAGAGGAGCACATCCCATACCGCTAGTGTTTCAGGGACTATTCTGCACACAAAGAAGTATGGACAACATAAATAGGACATGACTGCCAAGTTCAGTAGTTCAAACCTTTCCGCTCCACACTTAGAAGAATTTCCAAGTGAAACCAGTCAATGTTAGCCAATGGGAGGAAATTCAAGTTACTGTAAGTATGGTTACAATTAGTTTTCAGGATCAATAGTGGGCAGAAAGATGCAGCACTGAGGTCTCTCCTGATAACAGGTGAGTAAATCGGAATTCGCAGTTAAGCTGATTTTAGAGGAATTTTTTAAAGTTCCAAAACTCCACACTTAAAAAAAAGTCAGAGTGAAACCAGTCAATGTTAGCCTATGGAAGGACATTTAAGTTACTGTAAATATGGATAGAATTACTTTTCAAGAACAGTAGTGCGCTTAAAGATGCAGCACGGACATCTCTTGTGATAACAGGCGAGTAAATCGGAATTAGTAGTTCGGCTGATTTTTCAAGAATATTTTGCTCGATAGTGAAGGAAAGGTGTGGAACCTGAGGTAACATGTGTGCAAACACGCCCTGTGGCGCGTTTTAAGTTGGGGAATTAATTTTTCTTCAATCCTGAGGTCCCCTGTGAGCCAATTAACCCTCCAGTATGCGCCAGGGGGATGCGTTGCAGAGAAGTGTAATGAGGCCGCACCCCTTTTTACACCTCTCTGCAACGCAGCCCCCTGGAGCAATTGCATTTTGAATTGTGCGGGGGGGCTTACGGCTGCCCTCCCCGTAGCCACGGGTACTGCTACCTCCTCTGGGCTTTTTTTTTAAAAGTATGTTTTCAGCTGCCCCCTCCCCCTATGCGTAAAGTAAGTGTACTGAAAACCGTACAATTACCCTTGCAATTGCCCTTGCATACTGGTGGTCCCTGGAGGCCAACTAGCCCACCAGGAACCTCCAGTATGCACCAGGGTGTTCTGGCGCAGGAACGCCTCCTAAAAGTGACTGAGTTAAATCTATAAGACTTCATTCAGTCAATTTTAGGCTTATGCTTCATCAATAACCCTGCATCTGCTTGAAACAGGTGTGAGGATTGACACAGCATTCTAAGTATAGGGCCCCAAGAGCTTTGCTGGAGCTCCGTTGTGCTTGCAACGCAAGTCAAACAATGTGCCACCAACACACCACAAATACATCACATATCTGTGCCATTTTAGCCGTATAATACACCACATTGTGAATATATTGCATCCATTGTGGTGATGTCACATTGCACAATAACTGGCATATCTCTGTGGATCTACAACTTATTGAACATCTGCTGATTAGTGAAAGTGTAATGATACTGACTAAGCAATTGAAGGTATAAAAGGCAAGTTTGCTGTTGTATAAAACAGTGAATGCATAGCCTATAGTGATTTGAACCAGTCTATGCCCTAAGGCCTACTTTAGTGCGTGACTACTTGGAAACCGACTGAATGTTTACACTTCTACAAACAGATTGTCTAGCTCAATATATAGCTTCTTCACTTTTAGAACAGTACATTCATAAGAACATACTGATGTATAGCTCACTACAATACTAAAATAGTAGTAGTAAAATGTTTGGAGGAAGTGTCAGGATAGAGATTGTTCAATTCAAAGTTTAAAAGCCAAGTTTCCAGATGTTTAGAAAAGTGCATTTATTATCTATAGCTCTTTGAAGCAGTCCATGCCTTTAGGCCTACTTTGCTGCATGACTACTTGGGTAGTGACAGAATGATTAAACGTCTCCAAGGAGAGTGTAGAGTTGAATGTATAACAGCTACACTTTTTGTACAGTGTATAGACAAGCATATATTGCTATATGGCTCAGTACAATACTGAAACAGTAGTAGCAAAGTGTTTGGACAGAGTATATGGATAGAGACTGCGTAATTAAAAGTTTAAAAGACAAAGTTTGTAGGTGCATAGAAGAGTACATGCATAGTAAACCGGAGTTTGAGGCAGTCCATATACTAAGGCCTACTTTACTACATGAATATTTGGGTACTGACTGGATGATAAGACTTCTGCAAGCAGTGTCAAGCTGAATGTGTAAGAACAGTGTATAGATAAGTACAGCAATGTCAGAATGTTTGCTGTAAGTATAATGATATAGAGTGTGGAATTGAAGGTATAAAATACAAGGGTGCCGGTGCATAGAAGACTGCATGCATAGTCTATAGGGGTTTAAAGCATTCCATGGCCTAAGGCCTACTTTGCTCTATAATTACTTGGGTATTGACTGTATAATTACACTTCTGCAAAGAGAATGAATGACTGAATTTATAACAGTTTTATTTTTAGCACAATTTAAACATAAGGACATTCTGATTAATACCTCAGTACAATACTGAATCAGCAATGACAGATTGTTTGCTGCAAGTGTAAGGATAGAGACAGACTCAGAATATGATTTTACAAACTTTACAAGGATGAATACATTACTCTTACTAAAAACAATATGCACCACATAAAGCCCCTTACAAGTTATCAACTCACTTTTTAAACTGATTGGAAGATTAAGAAGAATGCCATTCACACAGCAGATAGTGTTACACAACATCTCTCTGCTTCAGTGCTTGCAGCAGAACCAACAAATGGCACATTATCCCTCTCAATATACACATATATACACATTAATAACAAATCAAATTCCTTCACACACCAATTCAAAACCAAACACACATTTCTATTGGATCAACATTTCAAACCTTTCCAACTAACATAACTTTCCACCCTACCCCCAACAGATCATGCAAACGTCAACTGTCAACAGAGGTCAAAAGTTCAGCAAACTATAAAACACTGCTCCTCAATAACTTTAGACTATGCATAAGTACTTGCTTATAAGTACTAATAAGGAGAAAAGGTTTCATTAGAACCAACCAACACATAAACACATAAACTTGATAGATATCTGTAAAATATGTTTTTTTAATAGATTTTTTCTTGCTTAGGTACGCTTACTGGACGACTTACACACTTCTCACCATACGTCGCCCATACGTGCATGGTACGCGTATGGTAAATCTACAGTGAAAAGAAATAGCCGGTATTACTATTTTTTTATAATCCCCGGGAACACCATCCCCTGGGGCTGAAATATAACGTTGGGGACCGTGGGGGGAGCCCCAAAGCCTGTACGGTCCCAGCCAGCTCCCCGCGTCTTTCGGGAGCTGGCATTGCTTTTCGTCAGAGAGAGCAGCTTACATGCTGCTCTCTCTGACGAAAAGCAATATGCTTTCCTACTTGAAAGAGAGATAGGGTTAACCTGGTCTCTCTTTTAAATAGGAAACCGGTTTGCTGTGGTAGGGTGGGAGCCACAAGGCTCCCGCCCTACCATAGCAAACAGCAGTGTCCCGGGGGTAGGCACCCCGGGACACTGCAGGAGCTGACCCTGGGGGGTGGCGGTCCCCAGGGCCATCTAGAGCTCCAGGAGGGGGCTGCGTGACCCCCTCCCAACAATTGTAAAGCCCCGGGGGTGGTGGTCCCCGGGGCTGGGAGGTCCGTCATGGACCCACCTATTTTAAATATCAGAGCCCCGGGGAGGCTCTCCAACCCCAGCTCCAACACCAACGACATCCCACCCTTACAAGACCTGTGCGACTCGCTGGCCACCTTCTTCCACCGCAAGATCACAGATATTCACGACAGTTTCAATGCCACGACCGCCCCGACAACCACTGAGACCTCCGCCCCCACAGCCACCATCCGCACGAACCGCCTGCTTTACTGGACCAACATCAACGACGATGACACCATCAAGATCATGAACACCATCGACTCCGGACCTCTATCAAATCCATGCCCACACCACATCTTCAACAAAGCCAGCACATCCATTGCACCCCATTTCCAGAAAGTCATCAACACCTCCTTCGAGACAGCAACCTTCCCGGAGAGCTGAAAGCAAGCCGAGATCAGCGCCTTACTTAAGAAACCCAAGGCGGACCCTAAGGACCTCAAGAACTTCCGGCCCTTCTCCCTGCTCCTGTTACGGCAAAGGTCATCGAGAAGACCGTCAACGAACAACTGACCCGCTACCTCAAGGAAAACAACATCCTGGACCCTTCCCAGTCCGGGTTCCGCAGCAACCACAGCACCGGGACTGCCCTCATCGCCACCACCGATGACATCAAGTCCCTGCTAGACAACGGAGAAACGGCGGCCTCATCCTCCTGAACCTGTCAGCCACCTTCGACGCGGTCTGTTACCACACACTACGAACACACCTCCACAATACTGGTATCCAAGAGAAGGCCCTGGACTGGACCACCTCCTTCCACTCCGGCAGAACACAGAGCATCCGCCTTCCCCCCTTCCGCTCCGAAGCCACCGAGATCATCTGCAGCGTACCCCAGGGCTCATTCCTCAGCCCAACCCAGTTTAACATCTACATGGCACCGCTCGCCCACGTCGTCCGTCGGCACAACCTCAACATCCTCTCCTGCGCCGATGACACCCAGCTGATACTCTCCCTCACCAAGGACACCCACACAGCCAAAACCAACCTTCACAAAGGAATGAAGGCCGTTGCTGAATGGATGAGGAACAGCCGACTAAAGCTCAACTCGGACAAGACGGAGGTCCTCATCCTCAGATCCAACCCTTCGGCATGGCACGACTCATGATGGCCGACCACACTGGGAACCACTCCAACACCAACCGACCACGCATGCAACCTAGGGGGTCATCCTCGACTCCACCCTCTCCATGACTAAACAGGTCAACGCCGTCTCCCCCTCCTGCTTCAACACCCTCCACATGCTCCGTAGGATCTACAAGTGGATCCCCACTGAAACAAGAAGAACAGTCACCCAGGCCCTTGTCAGCAGCAGGTTGGACTATGGAAACGCATTCTATGCTGAAGCCTCGGCCAAACTCCTGAGACGGCTCCAAAGCATCCAGAACGCCTCTGCACGCCTGATCCTCAACATCCCTCGCTGCAGCCACATCACACCCCACCTGAGAGACCTGCACTGGCTCCCGGTCAACAAGAGGATAACCTTCAAGCTCCTCACCCATGCACACAAGGCACTCCACAACACAGGACCTATGTACCTCAACTGATGACTCAGCTTCTACACCCCCACTCACCAGCTTGGCTCCGCCGACCTTGCATTTGCTACAGTCCCCCGCTTCCGAAGAGCGACCTTAGGCAGCAGATCGTTCTCCCACCTCGCCGCCAAGACCTGGAACACCCTCCCCATCCACCTACGGCAGACCCAAGACCTGCTGACCTTCAGAAAACTCCTCAAGACCTGGCTTTTTGAGCAGTAGCAGCATTCCCCACACCAGCGCCTTGAAACCCTCACGGGTGAGTAGTGCGCTTTACAAATGATTTGATTGATTGATTGATTGATTACACAGACTGTGCATCTCAAGAAAGGATGCAAGTGTGAAAATGACCCACTGCCATTTACAGGAAGTAGTTACCAAGCAGGCTGAATAAAGGGCCTGCATTTTGAATTAGAATTACTTGAAGAATAATTGATAACCCCAGCCAAGAAAGGAAGCAAGTGTGCAAATTTCCCACTACGTTTGGCCAGGATAGTAGCTATAAGAAAAACGCTCAATAAAGGGCCTGCACTTTAAATAAGAATATGAAAATTGAACAATAGTTCATAACTCCTACGAAGAAACGCAGCAAGTTCGCAAATTTCCCACTGCCTTCTGGAAGGGTAGTATCTCAAATGAAAAAGGATCAATAAAGGGCCATGATTTTGAATCAGAATATGAAATTCAAGAGTAATTGATAACCCCAGCCAAGAAAGGCAGCAAGTGTGCACATTTTCTACTGCTTTCAGCGGAGGTAGTAGCTACAACAAAAAGGCTCGATAAAGGGCCTCCACTTAAAATACAGAAATGAAATAGAAAATAGTTGATTACCATAGCCAAGAAAGGCAGCAAGTAGGTGTGTGTACGTGTAGATGATGTGTTGATTGAGTGGAAGATGAATAATGAAAAAATAAGAAAGGCTGCAAGTGTACAAATTACCCACTGCCATTCACGGGTAGTAGTTACCAAGAAGGCTCAATAAAAGGCCTGTACTTTGAATTAGAATAACACACAGAAGATTTGATAACCATAGACAATACTGGCTCTTTTTTAATATTGGTTGACTTTTATTAAGCTTTTTATTATACATGAACGTCAGGAAGTGCGCAAATTACCCACTGTCACTCACGAGTAATAGTTACCAAGAAGGCTCAATAAAGAGCCTGCACTTTGAATTTGTATTACAAGAAGAATTGATAACCCCAGCCAAGAAAGTTAGCAAGTGTGCAATTTTTTACTGCCTTTGGCTGGGGTAGTTGTTACAATAAAAAGGCTCGATAAAGGGCCTGCACTTTGAATACGAATATGAAATAGAATAGTTCATAACCTTAGCCAAGAAAGGCAGCAAGTAGGTGTGTGTATGTGTAGATGATTTGTTCAGTGAATGGAAGATGAAGAAGGTAAAAAGTAAGAAAGGCTGCAGACGTGCAAAGTAACCACTGCCTTATCAGGGAAGTAGATCTTTGGATACCCAACTCATTACACAGACTGTGTGTCGCAAAAAAGGATGCAATTGTGGAAATTACCCTCTGCCATTCACAGGAAGTAGTTACCAAGAAGGCTGAATAAAGGGCCTGCATTTTGAATTTGAATTCCTTGATGAATAATTGATAACCCTAGCCAAGAAAGGCAGCAAGTGTGCAAATTTCCAACTGCCTTCGGACAGGGTAGTAGCTACAACAAACAGACTTGATAAAGGGCATACACTTTGTATACAGATATGAAATAGAAGAATAGTTGATAATCATAAGCAAAAAAGCCAGCAAGTAGGTGTTTGCATGTGTAGATGATATGTTGATTGAGTGGAAGGTGAATAATGTAAAAAATAAGAAAGGCTGTAAGTGTGCAAATTACACACTGCCATTCACGGGTAGTAATTACCAAGAAGGCTCAAAAAAGGGCCTGCACTTTTAATTCGTATTACAAAAAGAATAATTGATAATCCCAGCCAAAAAAGGCATCAAGTGTTCAAATTTCCTACTGCCTTCGGCCGGGGTAGTAGCTACAACATAAAAGGCTCGATAAAGGGCCTGCACTTTGAATACGAATATGAAATTCAAAAATAATTGATAACCCCAGTCAAGAAAAGCAGTAAGTGTGCAATTTATTTACTGCTTTCGGCCGGGGTAGTTGTTACAACAAAAAGGTTTGATAAAGGGCCTGCACTTTGAATACAAATATGAAATTGAAGAATAGTTGATAACCATAGACAAGAAAGGCATCAAGTAGGTGTGTGTATGTGTAAATGATGTGTTGATTGAGTGGAGGATGAATAATGTAAAAAATAAGTAACGCTGCAAAAGTGTGCAAATTATCCACTAACTTTAGCCGGGGAAGTAGTTACAACAAAAAGGCTCGATAAAGAGCCATGAGTTAGAATCAGAATATGAAATTCAAGAATAATTGATAACCCCAGACAAGAAAGGCAGGAAGTGTGCAAATTTCCCACTGCGTTCAGCCGGGGTAGTTGATTCAACAAAAGGCTCAATAAAGGGCCTGCACTTTGAATCAGAATAGGAAATTGAACAATAGTTCATAACCCTAGCGAAGAACGGCAGCAAGGGCGCACATTTTCCACTGCAATCGTAGTACCTACATGAAAAAGGCTTGATACAGGGACTTGACTTTGAATCAGAATATGAAATTGAGGAGTAATTGATAACCCCAGCCAAAAAAGACAGCAAGTAAGTGTGTGTACGTGTGGATGATGTCTTGATTGAGTAGAAGACGAATAAGGTGAAAAATAAGAAAGGCTGCAGATACGCAAACAACCCTCTGCCTTGTCACGCAAGTGGATCTTTGGAGATCCTTTTTATTATACAGACAGGGTGTCGGATTCCGCAGTGGGAGGCTGAGAAATGACACCACATCTAAGGAAGCAAAGCAAGTGTACTAAGTTCCCACTCTGGGCCGTAGTGCTGAAAAATAACAACACCGGGCCCTTTCCAGGGTCTCTACTTTGAATTAGAATAATAGTTGGCAAAGATAGACAAGAAAGGCACACAGGTAGGTGTGTTTCTGCTAGTGGATGCCAAATAGGGTGAAAATTAAGAAAGACAGCAGATGTGCAAACTAACCACTGCTTTATAAAGGAAGTGAGGAAGCAAGAAATGTTAAAAGTCAGCGGAGGATTAAAAGGGAGCAAATATGATGATTAGGAGAGAGTACGTATGTTGAAACACAAAGCACGTGGCGTAGCACAAAAATGCAACATATATATTTATGAAAGCACAATATATAAGAAAACAGGCCTGGGTAGGCCATGTGAGGCAGTAGTAAATATTAAAATTCATGGGAGAAAAAAAAAAGCAAAATAGAGCTGGGAGGGCCACGTGACGCACCAAAAATACCATCAAGCACGTAAAATTTATAAGAAAGGCAAAGGAGAACCCCGTGATGCAGAAGGAATAGGATCATGCAAGTACGATCAATAAGAATAGAGGGATGGGAAGGCCACGTGAGGCAGTAATAAATATTAAAAGTCATGGGATAATTAGGAGGGAGCAAATACGATGAACCACAAAGCATGTACCCCACAAAAAAAAAACGCAAAAACGAGCGGGGAGGGCCACGTGACGCAGAAAAAAATACCATCAAGCACGTAAAATTTCTAAGAACAAACACAACAGCACGTGACCCACTTCAAAAATACGACATAGAAATTCATGCACACATAAATTATTAAAGAAAGGCCTAGGAGGGCCCCATGACGCAGAAGGAATTAAATATTAGGATCATGCAAGTACGATCAATAAGCATAGAGGCCTGGGAAGGCCAATTGAGGTAGTAATAAATATTAAAAGTCATGGGACAATTAGGAGGGAGCAAATACGATGAACCATAAAGCACGTACCCCACAAAAATAAAGCAAAGCAGAGCTGGGAGGGCCACGTGACGTACAAAAAAAAATCATTAAGCACATAAAATTTATAAGAACAGAGACGAAAGCACGTGACACACTTCAAAAAATACGACACAGAAATTCATGCAAGCATAATTTATTAAAGAATAGCCTAGGAGTGCCCTGTGATGCAGAAAGAAAAAATATTACTATCATTAAGAATAGAGGCCTGGGAAGGCTACGTGAGGCAGTAATAAATATTAAAAGTCATGGGAGAATTAGGAGGGAGCTAATACGATGAACCACAAAGCACGTAACCCACAAAAATAAAGCAAAATAGAGCTGGGAGGGCCATATGACGCAGAAAAAATACCATCAAGCACGTAAATGTTTTAAGAACAGACACGAAATCACGTGACACTTCAAAAACACGACCCAGAAATTCATACACGCACAATTTATTAAAGAAAGGCATAGGAGGGCCCCGTGAGGCAGAAGGAATTATTAGGATCATGCAAGTACGATCAATAACAATACAGGGATGGGAAGGCCATGTGAGGCAGTAATAAATATTAAAAGTCACGGGAGAATTAGGAGGGAGCAAATACGATGAACCACAAAGCATGTACCCCACAAAAATAAAGCAAAACAGAGCTTGGAGGGCCACATGACGCAGAAAAAAATATGATGAAGCACGTAAAATTTCTAAGAACAGACACAAAAGCACGTGACATTTAAGAAATACAACCCAGAAAATTATGCAAGCACAATTTATTAAAGAAGGGCATAGTAGGGCCCCATGACGCAGAAGGAATTAAATAATAGGAACATGCAAGTACGATCAATAGGAATAGAGGGCTGGAAAGGCCATGTGAGGCAGTAATGAATACTAAAATCATGGGAGAATTAGGAGGGAGCAAATACGATGAACCACAAAGCGTGTACCCCACAAAAATAAAGCAAACTAGAGCTGGGAGGGTCACGTGACCCAGAAAAAAAATACCATGTAGCACGTAAAATTTGTAAGAATGGACACGAAAGCACATGACACAGTTCAAAAATACGACATGGTAATTCATGCACGCATAAATTATTAAAGAGAGGCCTAGCAGGTTCCCGTGACGCAAAAGGAATTAAATAATAGAATCATCCAAGTACGATCAATAAGAATAAAAGCCTGGGAAGGCCACGTAAGGTAACAATAAATAGTAAAAGTCACAGGAGGATTAGGATGGAGCAAATAGGATGAAGCACAAGTAAACCAAATCAGAGCTGGGAGGGCCACATTACGCAGTAAAAAAATACTATCATGCAGGTACAATTTACAGCGGAGTCTGATTTTGTGATGGCTTCTCCTACCTTTGCTTCTGTCGTCTCTTGTCTTGTCTTCAAAGGCTGGGGCTTTGGCTGGGCCTGTGGTGGTCTGCGCGCTGGCGCTGCCACCTCCGCGCCTATGGTGTTCTTGCTGGGCGACAGCAGCAGTGACACTACGTCGAGTGTGACGAGTCCTCCCCTGCTCAAACAAACAGTTCGTAGTAAAATCGACCACGACAGTGGGTCTGTCATCCCAGCACAGGCAGGCAAAAGAGAGCGTGGTCATGTCAGTGCCCACATTATATGGGTACCGCAGGGCTGACCAAACCAAGCCCCGGGCCGTCATTGGTAGTTTTTTCGCGCTCTACAAGAATGATGTCCCTGGGGGCCCTCCCATTGGTTAATTTATTACTTTTCAGGCTTAGTGATAGCAAGCATCCTAGGTGGTGGCATCTGGGGAGAGTGGACGGGCGTGCACCGTGCATGTGCAAGTGTGAGTGTGTGCAGCAACAATTAACAACAGAGAGAGACGGGGTGAGGTTATCATGTGCGCACAGGCAGGCCCAGAATCGGATCTCCAATAAATGACCACTTCTAATCAATCTCGTTGGCGCGCCCTGTGCACTGATTTGTCACTGAGAGGGTGATCGCACCATACTTTGTACTGCTAATCATATTCAGCGTACCCGCGAATACGGTACGAATATGCTTTGACGTTCCACGTCGCATCAAAGCTTTTGTGTGACGTCACGTACGGCGTACTGTACGCGCAAAGCCCCAATGTTTCTAGTTCTTCAAAAATATATATTACGTATTTAATATACATACTAAGGGAAGAAATTATCTGGGATAATTATGAAAATAGTTTTTTTTAACTTTTAACATTTGTATATTACTTTTAAAAACAATTACACAAATCACGGTAGAACGTCATGCGTACTCGTATCGTAAGAGCACCGTAAGCACACCATAAGCGTACGCAAAGCCATGTGACTTTAAAAGAAGAGATTTGATTGGTTCCTAACACTTCCTATTGCAACTGTTGAATGTTCCGTCCCATTTTAATCATTCGACTTTGACTTTCTAAGAAAAAGCATCTCTTCTGATAATCTTGTCAAATAGAAGGAAGACCACCACAATAACAGCAATGGACTCATCTTCCAGCCATTGTTCAGAGGGACATTTCATTCCTGAAGAACCTCCCAAAAAGATGAAAGAAGTTCTAATTTGGAAGTTTTTTACTTTTCCAGAAGGGCAAACAAATGTTAATGCTCCAAAAGTAACCTTTAAAATTTGCCAAACAACTCTTTCAAGGGGTGATCCATCTAAAATATACTCCTTTGGCACAGCAAATATGGTGTGACATGTGAAGAACTTTTGATAGAGCGCGCGAGGCCACCCGACCAATAGTTTTCGCCGTTTCCGGCTTCAGGGCCCATATACTTTCAAATCACCATATACATCGATCAGGTGACTTCACGAGCTCTACCAATTTGTGTGTGTATGTTCCCTACTATTATTTCTCAGTGCACCCGACTTACCATCCACCGATGCGAGTACCTAATGACCACAATGAATCAGGGAGCTAGCTGTAAAGGAAAGGCAACAAAATACAAACCCAACCAAAAAATCAAAATACTGTTGAAATGACCACGGACAACTGGAAGTTTTAAAATGTTTATCTAAAGTTCATTTGTTTCGTGCATAAGGTACAGTAAAATAAGGCAATCAATAACCAAGATAACGTAAATAATATAACTGTAAAGAACTAATGACAGAGTAATCATTGAAATACTGATATAAAGTATAACAAGAAAATACTATGCTAATCAGAATTATTTGAGCAGGGGCAGACTATGTAGGTATAACTACAGGAGGGCCTATAAAGAGTAACACGCTTCACTTAAGGTGAACGGGCCTTTGAACAATCTAGGCAATGAGGTTCTAGACCATATCAGAAAATGACAAACTGCAATGCAAAATATAATTTCTAACAAGTGTGAAGACATAGGAACAAACGTATGGGAAAAATGCAAATGACTTTCAATAGTTGCGGAAAGACATGGAAAAATATAACATATGCAATGATGAACTTTATTAAAGCAAAAGTTAGAAATTCAGAAGGTGCAAGATTTAAGAGGTTCGGAGCAATATTTACCTAGAAAGGTGTGGAAACCAAACCCTGGCCACGGGTCAGTTAAGGACAGGAAACCCTCAAGGAAGGATACCCCTCAAAGGACTGCAGGTGCAGAATGGACACCCCGGATAGGACAGGATACCCTCGGGTTAGGAATCAGGACAGGACCTCAGGACAGGACAGCAAACCCTCAGGACAGGACAGCAAACCCTCAGGACAGGACCGCTCAGGACAGGACCGGAACCCACAGTTTGGAAGCAACGCCTGCGCTCCACCCGCTCTGCAGTTATCGATCAAGACCCCGATTGGGTCAGCGAACTCCCAGCTAAGTGCTTCGCCAGCACTTTAAGGTTCAGTAGAACCTTAGTCTATGGTCAAATTCGGACAGAGTGCTCCGCAGCGCTCTGTATCTTCAGTCACCTATTGAGTACGATGGGTCAGTGACAGGTCAGCTAAACCAGACAAGTCGGACGGTTCCCTAGGGGAACCCAGGGTAGATATACAGTTTGGGGACAGTGTACCACCCCCCAATGTTGCAAAGTGTCAGAATCCCTCAATTTCGATTGGTCCTAAGGTAGGATTTGGGTAACACACCAATCACAATACAAGATTTTAAGCCTTCATTAGCATACTTGGGTACCGCCTAGCTAGTTTGGGGTTCCCAGGAGAAACTGTGCAGAAACACAATGACAATTTAACAATGTAACATAGTAGGGTCATGTGACTCCGTTCAGCCGAGCTTGCAGGTCAGTTCTCAGGAGCATCTTGCCCACTAGTGCCAGCTGGCTAAGTTCCATCAGCCAAGGTTGTCAGGTCCCCGGAAAGTCGCATCTGCGCAGAAGGGACCTCCAAGATGGCTCTCAGTACAGACAGACACCCATTCCCCGCGATACATGAAAAGTAAGCGAAAACAAATTAATACATAATAATGTCATCATGAAAACACATCACAGGGTTTGTACTTTTAACTCATCATCAAGAAATAAACTTATGCATTCTAAATGTTAGCTACATTGATACGGCACAAGAGCAGTGGCACGAGCAGTACCACATGATAAGCACAGCTATGAATTACGCATGCGCATAACTTTCCCTCCACTTCTGCAGACGCGTCAGGACACGTGAATGTGGCTGACGCATGCGCAGTAACTAAAATACAAGCAGCGGCCATGTTAAAGTACACGGGGTAAGTGTATTAGAAATACACGTAGGCAAGCTTCATAAACTTTGCCTAAACAAAATAAACGTTAGTAGAACATACTTATGTTACCTTATTACACATAAACGAGGTTCATGACTTCGGCAAGCCGCAAAATATGCGAAGCTTTGCTTCATCAATCCCCTCTTTGATGATATTTACTATCATCACAAAAAATATGGAACCAGATGCCAACTTTCTTTCACACTTTATAAAGTTCTATCTCTTCCAGCAATCTTTCTAACTTTTCTCTCTCAGTTCTAGTAGGGTGAGAAGTCTTCACCTTTTTGTATATCTGATCATTCACTTCCTCTAATTCAATCTCATCCACACTCCGTTTCAACCCTCTTGCATTTACCTCGTGCTTCTTGGTGCGCTTGCGGCATTTACAACAGATAAAAATGAGAAATATAATAAGACCTATAATACCAATTGGCATCAGTATCTTGAACACTAAGCTTTTACCTACACTAGCAAGCCAATGACCTACATTTGAGAGACCATCTACCAGTCTCTTCCAGGCACTATCAACCTCGAGTGGTTTGAGTTCCTTTGTCAAATTAGTAATATTTTTCACATATCTTTTGATCTGTACACTTTTATCCGGAATATAAGTGCAACAATGTTGCGCCTTCAACATCCGGCAGACTCCGCCCTCTTTCGCTAATAAGGTGTCAAGAGCAAGTCGATTCTGTAAAACCATTGATCTGATCGCAACCATTTCGGTATTGACCAGCAGAAATCCATGAGCTGTTCCAGTAGACAGCACATCCACTATAGTAGACAATTTGCAAATTCTGTGAGTGTTCAGAACCACTCCCACTCCAGGTATCAGTGCACTGAAAATACTACCCATAATTTCACCTATACTTTCTCTTTTACTACGCACTAAGCCATTAGTATCTTCATTGCTTCCAGCTTTTCCATTCACATGGTATATTTTCGGGAAGACAATGCCAAAATAGCAGCTTCCATACCAGTGATCCGGCAATTTGAAATAAGCCTTGTCCCCACAAATATAATAAATTCCAGGAAACACAGGCTCTGACCCATTTTTGAAACCCCAACCTCCAATTACCTTGTAATTATGTTCGCATTCACTGGAACCAATGAAAACATTATTATAATAGCTAGTCTTCTCGCGGTGAAGACATAGCTTGCCTTTCTTTTCAAAATCCAGCAACAGAGCAGGTCCCGCCCCACCATTTGAGGTGCCTTCCATGTTCTCTGCCCACTTTGGCCTTTTCTGACTTTCGTCATTAGCCTTCTTTTGTATTTTAATTCTTCTTTTCTCTGCCATGTTCAGGAACATCTTTTCCTGTTCACGCAAAGAACAAGTCAAGTTATCTCGGTGTGCATCAGCTATGTCAATGTTACCTATAGTCAGAAAGTAGTCTCCCATATATCTTATGGTGTCGCTTTTGGTATGTACAGGATTCAAGTTCCCACGTATAGGAAGTTCAGAAAAGATCACGTCATTATTAGAGTAATAGTACTGTAACGGTCCTCTTTTGTAAAATAAACTAGCTAAAATGCTACAAGAAATTCCATATGTCAATGGCAAGTGATGGTATGTCACGCCTTCAGCCACAGAGGTAGGTAGCTTCATGCAGACATAACAATCTTCAATTTCCATAGTCTCTACATAGTGTATTAACAAGTTTGCAAAAACATTTAAGTGTGTCCTGTTCTTAATTCCATGATAATGTAGTCCTCCCTCATCTGATGCTTCTAAGTCTCGTTTTGTTTGTCTCAGTGCTCTCTCATGTCTTGCTACACTCTGTGTTGTCAACTCCTCACTGTCAGTATTTACAATTTCAGTAGGGACAATGTTAGTATCTTTACTTACAGTGAAGGGTATAAAGATTGTTAGTCCTATCCATATTACTATCAGTACTACTATACTACATATACACACCTTGCAGCACGTCTTGCAACGACTGCAACTTGGTCTACCATTCACAGTTGAATCAGACATTTCGGCTCAGAAGAAGTTTCTCGACCTCTCTTTGTGTCTTTACACAGCTAGCTTACTTTGTGCAAATTCACGGTGGTTCGTCTTCTTCTTCAGCAGAGTACTCAGGGACGGGCTCTCCGTCGCTTACGTCAGTTATATCAAGATCTTCAAGTTCTTCCAAAACGAGTGTCCATTCAGGAGACTTGTACTTTTTGTTTTGTCTTTTTATTCGTTCACTCCTTCTTTTGGAAGAGTTTTCTTCTTGCTCTGCTATCCGTGCACTTCTCCTTGCTTCTGCACGTTTTTCTTCCACTGTCTTTATCCTTAGCCTCAATCTCTTTACGAACCTAGGCTCAAGGTTGTTTCTTTTCTTTAGTCTCTTAGTTGGTACTTGGACTTCGCTTTCTTCTCTTATCCTCTTATTCTCTTTAGCTTGTGGCAATTCTGCTTCACTTTCTTCTTCTTCTTCCCTTATCTCGCTAGTTCCAGGGCTAGCATCAATTTCTTCTGCCTGGTTACTAATCTGGCCTAGTTCAGGAATATTTTGTTTTTGGCTTTCGATTGTCTCTGTTTCTGTTTCTGTTTCTGTTTCCTGAACCCGTTCTTCTAACCCTATCTGATCCTGTTCAAGCACTTCGATCTCTTGATTTTCTTCTGCTCGAACTATCACTCTATTTCTAAGCTGTCCCTTATCCACATCAGGTGTTAGCGGTGGTGTATCGAACACCTGTTCTGTCCCTGTCTGACCTTCTCCTTCCTCAGTTTTGATGTGAATCTCAAGCGGCTGAGGTTCTTCGCCTGTGCCTTGCTTTTCCTGACTAGTCCACTCCCTACCTTCACAAAGTCGCTCTCTTGTTCTGATGGGATCTTCGGTCAGATCAATCATCGGTATCCATTCTTCTGGCCATATGCTTGGCAGCTCGTCTTCAGCTACTCCTGGCTCAGTTTCCTGGACCTCTTCAGCAGGCTGGATTCTTGGCAGTTCGTAGTCAACTACTCCTGGGCCAACGTCTGCTGTTCCTGCAGCCTGACTGGTGCTGGGCTGCTCGTTGTCAGCTGCTTCTGGTCTGGCTCCTGCAGAGTCCTCTGCTGGTTGCCCTTCTTCTGCAAATTCTTTGTCTGGTAATACCTTCTGGGTATGTCCAGCGTGAATCCACTGGGGAATACCTGCGACCTTCACTGCAGTTGTTGTTACCAGGATTACTTGGCGTTTCTTTCCCCACCTTGGTGCCAGACAGTTTGATCGAGTGTGCTTCTTTATTTTGACCCAGTCTCCTGGAACCAAGCTGTGGAGAGGAGTCGTTGGATTGAGGATGCCGTCGTCTCCAATCTGGCGAGAGATAGAACGCACTTGGTCACCCAATCTTCTGCAGTATTCAAGCACCAAATCATCAGTAATACTCAACAGTTTGCTTCCTGGCACCCATGCTTGTCTCATCACTCTTCCCATAATGATCTCATGGGGACTTAGGCCTGTCTTGCGGTCAGGAACACTTCTCAGTCCCATCAGGACCAGGGGCAGGGCCTTCACCCAGGTCATGCCAGTAGCATCTGTCAGCTTTGCTAGTCTGTTTTTGATAGTTCCATTTACTTGTTCCACTATTCCAGAAGCCTCAGGGTGGTATGCACAATGAAGTTTTTGCCTTATTCCAAAGGCCTTACAGAGTTCAGCCAGTATTTCATTCTGGAAATGTCCACCCTTATCTGATTCAATAATGAATGGTATCCCGAATCTAGGTATCAGTTCTTTTAGTAAACACTTCGCTACTGTCAGTGCGTCACTTTGGGGAGTAGGGTAAGCTTCTACCCATTTTGAAAATACGCACACAATGACAAGGACATATCGCTTTCCTTCACAACGGGGCATGGTGATGAAATCAATCTGTATCTTTACAAAGGGACCCCCTGATCTCCCAATTTTGCTCAGCTCAACCATTGTCCTCTTGCCTGGGTTCATCTGTTGACATGACAGGCACCTCTGGCAGAGGGACTCTGCTACCTTCCTGAATTTCTTACTGTACCAAGTCTGTTGAAATACCAGAATCATGGCATCCCTACCAATGTGTGATCCTTCGTGTATTAATCTTGCCATTGTGCCAAGCAAGTGTCGGGGTAACACAGGCATACCAGTTGGGCCCAAAATCACACCATCCACACGTCTCGGTCTACACCCATCCTCCTTCCATTTCTCTCTTTCTTGCCAAGGAGCCGACTCCTGCCACTCTCTCACTTCATCCCAAGTAGGCACTTCCTCAAACACTTGAAGTTGGCAGCTGGCTCCGATCCCCCCCCGTTTAGGATTTACGATATAGTGATCTCTGGCGCACCATTGGGCCACTCGATCAGCATAATCGTTTCCCAGTGATACTTTGTCCATGCTCTTCTTATGAGCAGCACATTTTACCACTGCCAGTTCCTTGGGTAACTGGATGGCCTCCAAAAGGTCATGAACAACCTTTGCATTCCGAATGGGAGTACCTGAGGAAGTCATGAATTCCCTCTGTAGCCACAATTGGCCAAAGTCATGCACAACTCCATAACAGTACTGACTGTCAGTATACACTGTTATGCGTAGGTTCTTCCCAATTTTGCAAGCTTTTATCATAGCAATCAATTCGGCTACTTGTGCAGACTTGATGTTATATAGGTAACCTGCTTCTTCAATCTTTGTTAAAGAGACTACTGCATAAGCAGCACTCAGGCCTCCTAGTTCATGTCTTAGACAGGAACCATCCACAAATAGTTCTTTATCATGTTCAGGCAATGGCGTTTCTTTTATGTCTGGGCGTGGTTTAGTACTGAACTCTGTCAGATCAATGCAATCATGTTCATCATCATCCCCACCTTCCATTTCCAAGGGGTCGGGGAGTAAAGTGGCAGGGTTCAGAATACCGCACCTAACAATGCTTACATTTGCTGCACCCACAAGAATCCTCTCGTATTTAGTCAGCCGACTAGGGGTGAGATACTGCGTTTTAGTTCTGGTCAATAGAATTACCACTCCATGTGAAACATACACAGTCACAGGATGTCCCATGACAATGGACTCACTCTGTTCCAAACTTGCACAGGTAGCAGCTACTGCTTTCAGACAGCCTGGTAACCCAGCAGCTACTGGGTCCAGGGTGGCAGAGAAATAGGCCACAGGCCTTCTGGTCGTGCCATGTTCTTGAGTCAGGACTGACAATGCGCAATTATCGCGAGTGTCACAGAATAGGGCAAACTCTTTGGAATAATCAGGCATTCCCAGTGCAGGGGCTGTACACAGACAGTTTTTCAGTCTTGTGAAAGCCATTAGGCTTTCATCGTCCCATTCTACAATGTCTGGCATTCCTCTCGTGGTCATTTTTATCAAAGGCCGGGCTAAGGCTGCAAATCCCAGAATCCACTGCCTGCAGTAGCCTAGTACACCCAGGAACATTCTGACGTCTTTTTGTGTACGGGGCAACTGCATTTTTTGAATTATTCTCACTCTTTCTGATGTGACTTTTCTGACACCCTTTTCTATCTGGTGTCCTAGATATTTTACTGATTTTGCACAGAACTGTAGTTTGTCAGGGGCCACTTTATGCCCTTTCTCACATAGATGATTTAGGAGGGCAATGGTGTCAACTACACAGTCCCTATGACTTTTAGACGCCAGTAGAAGGTCGTCTATGTACTGTACTAAGACCGAATTCCCAGGTAAGATCAAAGTCTCTAGACATTTTTTCAAGATCTGATTAAAGATAGAGGGGCTCTCTGTATACCCCTGAGGGACCCGGTTCCAGCAATACACGTGACCTTCGAAGGCAAACGAGAAAAGAAATTTGCTGTCGGGGTGCAGGGGTATCGAAAAGAATGCATGACATAAATCAATCACAGTGAACCACTCAGCATCCCAAGGAATCTGGTACAATATCACTGCTGGGTTCGGGACAATAGGGCAGCAAGGAACTACAATTTTGTTTACCTTTCTTAGGTCTTGCACTACCCTATACTTGCCACTAGGCTTCTTGATGCCCATAATCGGTGAGTTGCATGGGCTGCTCATTACTTCCTGTATGATGTTTCCTTCTAATAATTTTTGAATTTCCAGAGTGACCCCTGCTTTCACTTCAGCATTCATTCGGTAGGGCTTAGTGTTAGGATATACTGCATTGTCCTTAATGGCTATCTGTATGGGGTCCACATCTTTCATTAGTCCCACATCTTTTCCAGTGAAATCCCACACCTCTGGCTTTACCGCTTCCTGGAGTTCTTGGGGCAAGTCCTGCAGGGTCAATCTTTTAATTTCTGAGTCAGGTCTAAGTAACAATAGTTTATAAATGCCATCTTCATCTGGGGTCTGTATTTCAACACCTTTTGGTGTGCAAAAGATGGTGCAGTTAATTTTGCACAGCAAATCACGACCCAGTAGATTCACTGGACTGGTGTCACAGACGACAAACCTATGCATTTGTTTAAAATTTCCAATTGAAATCTCCATTGGTTCGGTAACAGGAGTACTAATCAATTGATTAGATACACCCACTACTTGGATATTTTCTCCCGAGAGGGGTAGGTTTGGAACGTCCACTGTTCTTACAGTAGAACGGGTAGCGCCAGTGTCCAACAGAAAGGTGACATCATTTCCGTCAACCTTTCCTTCAATGTATGGTCCAGACTGGTCTACCGGCAAGGAAGCGCCAAGTACGTACTCCTCGTCCTCCCCTCTCAGGCCCCGTCAGTCCTGATCATTACAAAGGAAGGTATCATTTAGCAGATACTGCGAAGTTGCTGTATTTCTGTTCTCACCGCTTTCCCAAACTTCGATCTCCTCACCCTCTGCCTGTTTTCCCCTGTATACCTGCTTGGGTGCTCGAGGCACCTGAACTGTTTTTACCTGGGGTTGAGTCTTTCTTGGTCTTTCTTTCTGCGTCTGTGGAGTTAAATCAGGAGGTTTTGCATTATCATCTATTATTTGGGGACACTCGTTTCGCCAGTGTCCAATTTCGCCGCACTGATGGCAGGGAAATTTCTTCATAGCCTCTTCCCTGCTAAATTTTGGCCGGGGCTTTCCTCCACCCCCTCCCCCAGGACTTTTGTTCTCAGCATTTTTAACCATGTTACTCAATTGTTTTTCCTGCTGTTCTGCGAGCTTCACCTGAGCCCACATCACTTTTTCCTTAAGGGCCTTTTTCTTTTCTGCCATCTCGTCCTCGCAGTACTTAGCGTACCGCAGGACCTCATCCATTTTTTTTGTATGCCAACAGATTTTATTATCTTTTATCCACTGACAAATTTCAGGTCTTAAACCATTTACAAACCTGTAAATAAAGTGCGTCATGTCCTTCAAATCGATGTTATCAATACCACTGTATGTTTTAAATACCTGCAATAACCTCTCATAGAAGGAGTGCACTGTCTCGTCCCTTTCCTGTGTTGTTCTATCTATTTTTGTCCAATCAGTTTCCTTTGCGGGCACCTTTTCTTTCAAATGCTGAATTACCTGCTCATATTTTCGCATGACATCCTTTGATGACTCCCCTGTTTCCTTATTTCTTGGGTACTCTTCAGTAGGCCAGTCTATGGCTATTTTACACTGGGTCCATAAATCTACCGGAACCACAATGTCGAAAAACCCATCCAGGTCTTTCCACAGACATTTCTGTACCTTCACGAACCTCTCCACCTGCCTGTACCAGTCTACTGGTTTCTCTCGTAATTTTGGAAAATCGTTCGTAAAGGACACAATATCCTGTCTAGACCAGGGGACATGCACATATTTCCCTCCTGGAACTTCGCGCATGGGGCATAACTGTTCAGGTTTCTCTACCTCCCTTAAAGCAAATTCAGGAGTCACTTGTCGGGAGCGAGCCTCTTCCCTCTTTTTCGCCCACCTGCTTCTCCATCTTTCCACATCTCCCCATTTCTGCAGTACCCCCATTAATTCTTTAATCTGCAACTTTTTTCCTGCCACATTCAAGTGCTCTATATCTTTGTCTGAGAAGTCTGCTCTGTACGGTTTCTGTAAGGGCTTGGATTTTGAGATATCTACCCCCATACTAACTGCTGTTTCGGTCAGTTTTTCGTGGAGCACTCTGGTGTTCCTTGTAAAGCTTTTACATATAAACGACAATTCTTCTTCAGAGTAGGTATTCAATCGATCCAACCCCACATTTCCTGCCATTAATTCTTCTATTTCTACCCTCAGCTTGTAGAGGTCTAAAGGTTTCGTTTGCGGAGTCTGTTTCTCTAATTCACGACTCCAACTCTCAATTTCATCCGGAGTTACCAGAGAGACATTCCTAGTACCTGTTGCTGACTCTAATTTAATTTCTTTTGTATTAAAAGGGTTATGTCTCTGCTGCATTCCCTTTCCGGTCGGTTTGTTTGGCAAGTCCAAGAACGCAACTTCAGACTCGCACTCACTGGACTGATCATCTATGATTATCGGTTCCTGTCTCGGGGGTGCCATGACTGGGGTCATAACTGGAGTAATCGGATTTCCCTGACCATTTCCGTATAACGGGACCACTGGTCCAATAGTTACTGGAATAGTCAATGCCTCAGGACTGGTATTTAACTGGGAGATTTTCTGAATTATTTCTGTCCTTTGTCTAGCTAGAGCCTCTTGCTCCTTTTCCACTAGTATCCTTCTTAAAGTCGTGTCATGTAATATCTGTGGGGTCAAGGGAGGAGTAAAACTCGGGGCAGTAGGATGCGTTTCACTTGGTCCTCCACCATAATTTGGTTTCGGGAATAAAGTTCCAGTATTAAAGGACCTGCGTTCTTCCTCATATGGAGGTTGAACAAAAGGCAGTCCTGAATTCAATGGTTTCTCTTCCTTTTCATACAGTGGTCTGGGAAGGAACATTTTTGTACGTGAGTATTTTTCTTCCTGACTTGCGGGCACTTTGGGATATATATCCCTTGTTTCCGTCGGTTCGGGTTTCTCAAAATAGGGTAACCCTTGACCACCCCCTCCCAGTCCTAGGGACCTGTCTTCTTCCTTGAGGAAGTGGCGTCGGGGAGCATCTCCTACACTGGAAGGTCGGGTTCCCTCATTATAAGGTGGCGGACTCCTGGTACAGATGTCATCTATCAATTTATCATCTGATTCCCCCGGGGCCCCCCAATGTTTACATTTTTCAGTACTTTTCTCACCCGCTACAGGGTTATGACATGCCGGCATCATGGGAAACAGACCCTCAACAATCATGCTCTGCCTCCACTGTTTCATCCTTTTATCCCTGGACTCCTGTTTCAGCCTGGGGTACCACTTGGTCAAACCCTTGTCCATTCGGGGTCTTTCTCTTTCAAAAGCCTCAATCTCCCATTCCTCTAATGCCTCATACTGCGTTAGTCTCGGTCTGGGATGCAATTCGTTCATCCGAGTCCTTAAATTAAATAGGATCCTACCATTGAAAGTCCCATCTAATGGAAATGCCAATACTCCGTCATCTTTTGTGTACTTCACCCAATTCTCCAACCACACACAGGTATTGTACCCTCGGTCAAACATCATGAATGAGGCAGGAGTATTAGGTGGTGGGACAAGAACACATTCCCTAGATTTAATCGGTTTGTCCGTTTTGAAATAATTTTTCACCTTACTTACAAGGGACATTTTTCTCTTGGTTCCGTACATAATATCGTATCTATTAGTCTTCCACTGATCCCTTTCAAACCCTAGGTGCCTTGGATCAGGTCGAGTTCCTGTAGTTTGCGAGTGCCACATACGACCTCTACGCTAAACTTTGTTTACAAACTACCTCCAATCAGAACGCGCTTCGGAAATCCGTGCGACCAATGGGTGCGCGACTCTGAATATTCTCCGCCAATGGGTGCGCGGCCCCTTCGTGAGACAGTTCCCACGCTCTGGCACTCACCCCTCCTTTACAATCTCAGCTCCGCTACCCGCCCGCTGCTTCTACCAATCCCAGCGCGGCACAGAGTGACGTCAGAGGCGCTTCGCGACTGACTCCCTCCATTCACAAGGTAACGGAAACTTTCTTTCTTTTTAAAGTGCTCAGTGCTTAGTTATTTTACAACAAATACACATTCGCCACAGTGCTCAAGTGTCTAGACAGAGAAAGAATTATTTTACTGCAAGTAAACTACTTCCATTTACTTTTCACTCGCTGCGGGTAGATCTCTTCCGCCTACCCTTCACTCTAGCATCGGTGAACCTGTTATTCCCCTAAACTCATCCACTTCTTTCCGGGATATATTCCGAGTTTAAGGTTTCCCAGCGGACCCTTCTGCTTTCACGCTAGCTCCGAGGAACCTGCTACTCTTCCGATGTGACCCTTACTAGGTTACGCCACTATGGGAATTTTGCCAATGAACCCCGTTACTGTCATTTATTCACACATGTATTCAGAAACCCCTAGTTAGTGCTTCCCGGTTATCCTAACCTGCACCTAACTTTCCTCGAGCCTGTGACCTCAGGACAATGGATTCTATTCACCACTTGCCCTTTCAATTCCCCGGGGAGTTCGGACAACAAGAAACTAAACGATTGACAAATGCATGGATTAGTACATATAACAATATAAGAACAAGAATAATAACAATACAGCAATTCATGAATTCCAAAACAGCGTATTCACAAGAGAATGATCAGGTCTCTTAGAACAGCCGCTCTTCTAGCAGCATCAATATACTAGCAGCTTCCGACTCAACTAGTCCAACTAATCCCTGCCTTACTCTCAACTAGTCCCTAACCATCCTCTGGCTACCAGTAGAACTGATAGAGCGCGCGAGGCCACCCGACCAATAGTTTTCGCCGTTTCCGGCTTCAGGGCCCATATACTTTAAAATCACCATATACATCGATCAGGTGACTTCACGAGCTCTACCAATTTGTGTGTGTATGTTCCCTACTAATATTTCTCAGTGCACCCGACTTACCATCCACCGATGCGAGTACCTAATGACCACAATGAATCAGGGAGCTAGCTGTAAAGGAAAGGCAACAAAATACAAACCCAACCAAAAAATCCAAATACTGTTGAAATGACCACGGACAACTGGAAGTTTTAAAATGTTTATCTAAAGTTCATTTGTTTCGTGCATAAGGTACAGTAAAATAAGGCAATCAATAACCAAGATAACGTAAATAATATAACTGTAAAGAACTAATGACAGAGTAATCATTGAAATACTGATATAAAGTATAACAAGAAAATACTATGCTAATCAGAATTATTTGAGCAGGGGCAGACTGTGTAGGTATAACTACAGGAGGGCCTATAAAGAGTAACACGCTTCACTTAAGGTGAACGGGCCTTTGAACAATCTAGGCAATGAGGTTCTAGACCATATCAGAAAATGACAAACTGCAATGCAAAATATAATTTCTAACAAGTGTGAAGACATAGGAACAAACGTATGGGAAAAATGCAAATGACTTTCAATAGTTGCGGAAAGACATGGAAAAATATAACATATGCAATGATGAACTTTATTAAAGCAAAAGTTAGAAATTCAGAAGGTGCAAGATTTAAGAGGTTCGGAGCAATATTTACCTAGAAAGGTGTGGAAACCAAACCCTGGCCACGGGTCAGTTAAGGACAGGAAACCCTCAAGGAAGGATACCCCTCAAAGGACAGCAGGTGCAGAATGGACACCCCGGATAGGACAGGATACCCTCGGGTTAGGAATCAGGACAGGACCTCAGGACAGGACAGCAAACCCTCAGGACAGGACAGCAAACCCTCAGGACAGGACCGCTCAGGACAGGACCGGAACCCACAGTTTGGAAGCAACGCCTGCGCTCCACCCGCTCTGCAGTTATCGATCAAGACCCCGATTGGGTCAGCGAACTCCCAGCTAAGTGCTTCGCCAGCACTTTAAGGTTCAGTAGAACCTTAGTCTATGGTCAAATTCGGACAGAGTGCTCCGCAGCGCTCTGTATCTTCAGTCACCTATTGAGTACGATGGGTCAGTGACAGGTCAGCTAAACCAGACAAGTCGGACGGTTCCCTAGGGGAACCCAGGGTAGATATACAGTTTGGGGACAGTGTACCACCCCCCAATGTTGCAAAGTGTCAGAATCCCTCAATTTCGATTGGTCCTAAGGTAGGATTTGGGTAACACACCAATCACAATACAAGATTTTAAGCCTTCATTAGCATACTTGGGTACCGCCTAGCTAGTTTGGGGTTCCCAGGAGAAACTGTGCAGAAACACAATGACAATTTAACAATGTAACATAGTAGGGTCATGTGACTCCGTTCAGCCGAGCTTGCAGGTCAGTTCTCAGGAGCATCTTGCCCACTAGTGCCAGCTGGCTAAGTTCCATCAGCCAAGGTTGTCAGGTCCCCGGAAAGTCGCATCTGCGCAGAAGGGACCTCCAAGATGGCTCTCAGTACAGACAGACCCCCATTCCCCGCGATACATAAAAAGTAAGCGAAAACAAATTAATACATAATAATGTCATCATGAAAACACATCACAGGGTTTGTACTTTTAACTCATCATCAAGAAATAAACTTATGCATTCTAAATGTTAGCTACATTGATACGGCACAAGAGCAGTGGCACGAGCAGTACCACATGATAAGCACAGCTATGAATTACGCATGCGCATAACTTTCCCTCCACTTCTGCAGACGCGTCAGGACACGTGAATGTGGCTGACGCATGCGCAGTAACTAAAATACAAGCAGCGGCCATGTTAAAGTACACGGGGTAAGTGTATTAGAAATACACGTAGGCAAGCTTCATAAACTTTGCCTAAACAAAATAAACGTTAGTAGAACATACTTATGTTACCTTATTACACATAAACGAGGTTCATGACTTCGGCAAGCCGCAAAATATGCGAAGCTTTGCTTCATCACTTTCACCCCAACAACTTTGTTCGAGCTGCAAGACGAAGGTTGCAGGACAGCCCACCTGCTACTGCACCAAGTACATCAACTGCTGCAGCAGCATTTTCAGCAAGCAGTCTACACCCACAAATTGATCATGAATTTAGTGAAGTTAAAATTGTATGCATATATTGCGATAAACTTTTGTGTTATGGGGAGCAGTCTATCCACCTGATAAGACGCAGGATTCAGGAGCATTGGTGTCCTCGACATTAGTTCTTTTTTTTCATTCTTTTGTTTCTGTTGGACACTTTTTCGGTTCCAGTTCAATTTTTTTGGTTTAAAAAAAAACTTGTTGACAAAACACAAAAAAAATAGAAAACTAAAAACACAAAACAACTGTTATTTTTAGAACTACCTTCACTGGTCAAAGAAAGAACTATATTTCTATGTAAGTGTATAAAAGTTTCTCAGAATGAATGTGTAGTAATTCCGTTACCGTACGCGTACGGTACGATTACCAAAAAACAATGAAAAAGGAAATATATAGAATTCAATTTCAACTAAGTATGGGCGCAAAAATGTGCAAATTCGCGAGCAGGCGGATTTTTTTTTTGGGCCCCAGGAAGCACAGTTAAGGCAGGTGCTCGACTTGAAGCAAACTTTGTAACAATTTTAGAATGGCCCCGGCAAGCTGCTCGAGTCCTTGCTGGCACCATTCTAAAATGGTTACAAAGTTAGCTTTAACTCGGGCACCTGCCTTAACTCTGTAAGTGCTTCCTGTGGGCCAAAAATTAAACCTCAACAGGAAGCACTTACAGATATAAATAAAGCAGCTGCCCAAGTTGAAGCTCAAATTCAGTAACGTTTTAATCAGCCCAAAACATTAGTGAGCACGGTCGAGGCTGGGCAAGTGTGCTTTAACCCCATATCTGCCGTCGAAAATTAGCTTTAATACCCAAGGGAGGTCTTTGCATCCCTGAGTTTCTCGAGCGCAATCCCCGTTCCTGTGACCAGGAGGCTGCTTACTCCTCACCTGTTGCCCTGCTCGCTCCCTGACCGTTTATACACAAGAGGAATGTGAACACGCATAGAAGCCCCGCACCAAGCACTGGCGGTATCAAACGTCTTCCCGCCCTTTCCCAACTATGATGGACAGCTCACTCAAGGCACCTTACCGCCTTTTGGCGCTGTGGCAAAGTTACAGGCACACATGGTCAGTGGAGACTAATCTTCTGGCCCTACACAGCTGCAGTGTAGGAAAAGCACTATCATTTACCCAACGAGGTAGCACTTACTGGATTAGCCAGTAGTACTCCAGTTGAGTAGAGGTATTGCACAAAACGGTGGCATCTTCGTGGATAACTATGCAGGTCAGGGTTCTTTCTGGCACGAGGCTCCTGTCACAAAAATTAAACCTCAACAGGAATCACTTACAGATATAAATGAAGCATGTGCCCGAGTTGAAGCTCAAATTCAGTAACTTTTTAATCAGCCCAAAAGCATTAGTGAGCACAGTCGAGGCTGGGCAAGTGTGCTTTAACCCCTTATCTACCATCAAAAATTAACTGTAATACCTGAGGGAGGTCTTTGCATCCCTGAGTTTCTCAAGCGCAATCCCCGTTCCTGTGACCAGGAGGCTGTTATCTCCTCACCTGCTGCCCTGCTCGCTCTCTGACCCTTTATACACAAGAGGCATGTGAACAAGCACAGAAGCCCTGAACCACACACTAGCAGTATCAAACGTCTTCCCGCCCTTTCCCAACTATGATGGACAGCTTACTCAATGGACCTCGGCGCCTTTTGGCACTGTGACAAAGTTACAGGCACACATGGTCAGTGGAGACAAATCTTCTGGCCCTACGCAGCTGCAGTGTAGGAAAAGCACTATAATTTACCCAACGAGGTAGCACTTACTGGATTAGCCAATAGTACTCCAGTTATGTAGAGGTATTGCACAAAACGGTGGCATCTTCGTGGATAACTATGCAGGGCAGGATTCATTCTGGTATGAGGCTCCTGTCACAAAAAATTAAACCTCAACAGGAAGGACTTACAGATATAAATAAAGCAGGTGCCCGAGTTGAAGGTCAAATTCAGTAACGTTTTAATCATCCCAAAAGCATTAGTGAGCACGGTCGAGGCTGAGCAAGTGTGCTTTAACTCCATATCTGCCGTCGAAAATTAGCTGTATTACCAGAGGGAGGTCTTTGCATCCCTGAGTTTCTCGAGCGCAATCCCTGTTCCTTTGACCAGGAGGCTGCTTTCTCCTCACCTGCTGCCCTGCTCGCTCTCTGACCCTTTATACACAAGAGACATGTAAACAAGCATAGAAGCCCCGCACCACACACTAGCGGTATTAAACGTCTTCCTGCCCTTTCCCAACTATGATCGACCGCTCATTCAAGGGACCTCAGCGCCTTTTGTCGTGGTGGCAAATTTACAGGCACACATGGACAGTGGGGTTAAATCTTCTGGCCCTTAACGGAGCTGCAGTGTAGGAAAAGCACTATACATTTACCCAACGAGGCAGCACTTACTGATTAGCTAGTAGAAAGTACTCCAGTGGAATAGATGGAAATCGCAAAAAAATCCACAATTTCGCAGGAAAATCCGCAAATTTGCAGACTTTTTTGCGATTTCACGCGAATTCGCGGTCCGCAGATCTGTAAAATTTGCACATTCTTAATTTTAATATAATAGAATAAAAATAAAAAATATTTATTCCCCAAAACATTTTGCTATTTAGTTTTGTTTTTATTTTACAATAAGAATATGAAATATAATTAAAAAATATATATAAATATAAGAATATTTATATTAAAAATTTAACAAATTAGTATAAAAATAAAGAAATATAATAATTAATACATTTAATAATTATCATTTACAAAACCTTTGAAATTCACTGAAAAAAACGTAGATTTCACACACGTTACAGTTAGGAATTAGCATTTAAAAAACCTTTGAAATTCACTGAAAAAACCAAAGGTTTCAGCCACGTTATAGTTAGGAATTGGCATTTAAAAAACCTTTAAACACACAGTCACTGGATGATGTCATCAGTGATGTCATCAGTGATGTCATTTGAGATGTCATCAGTGATGTCACTGACCATGTCATGAATGATGCAATATGTGACATCATCAGCAGTGGGTTGCGGGAGCACGAGTTACAGTGAGTCCAACTAACTATAACGTGGGAATTTCAATGGTTTTGTATGAGTAAAATGTTCAGCTAACTATAACTGGTGTGAAACCTATGGTTTTTTCAGTGAATTTCAAAGGTTTTTTAAATGCTAATTCCTAACTATAACGAGTGTCAAACCTATGGTTTTTTCAGTGAATTTCAAAGGTATTTTAAATGCTAATTCATAACTATAACGAGTTTGAAACCTGCGTTTTTTTAAGTTAATTATTACGTTTTTTTAATAGCTAATTTTTATAGCTATGAATTATTATAATTTTGTTTAAATTATTCCAATATTCTATATTTTTGTAATATTAATTTTTGAATGTATTTTTCCAGTTTTTTTTTATATATAAACCCTGGAGTGATCAGGGTGCGCGCACCCGTAAACGCAGCCATACACGTAGCATGAGCGCAATTCCCGCGAGCGAAGAAAAATATATTCATGTATTTAAAGTAAATAATAATGCAAGACATTCAGTGGCATACTCATAAAAGTAGTATTTTTGATTTTTAATAACCGTATTTTAACTTTTAAACAAGATTCCGAAAATTGAGCAAAACGTCATTCATTCGCGCCGCGTAAGCGCCCCCGGAAGCGCTTTCATAAGCGCCTACGTACGTGCCGCGTAAGCGCCCCCGTAAGTGCCCCGGAGCGCTCAGCGTAAGCGCGCGTCAAGCCATGTGACCTTAAAACAACACTTTTGATTGGTTAATAACAGTTTTTTTCACAACTATGGAAAGTCCCCACCCATTTCCTTCACTACCTCTTTGCAATTGCTGAGAGAACACCTCTTGTCCATTGTTCTTAATAATAATACCTCTTTTTTTGAAAGATGTCTGCTTCCAGGGACCCCTCCTCAGACTCTGATGTTGAATTCCTGCCTGAGGACCCCCCACGGAGAAAAGTAAAAAAGCATTTCATCTGGAAGTTCTTCACTTTCCCAGAGGGGGAATAAAAATGTAATGCAGCTAAAGTGACCTGCCGGATATGTGACACAACTCTGTCACGTGGGGATCCCACCTGCAAATACAGCTTCGGGAATGCCACCTTGATCCGGCATGTAGAGAGAAGGCACCCTAATAACTTTGCAAGGGAGAGCTCCAGGGACCTGGAACGCAATCCCCCAAGAGATGGCGGCAGCACCTCTACCGGAGCAGCAACACCTTCTGCGAGAGCAGCAGCACATTTAATCCCCAATATACAGCCGGTATTCAGAGATTTGAAAATCGTCTGCAAACACTGTGACGAACTGCTCTGCTACGGGGAGCAGAGCATTGAACTTATTGCTCGCAAAAAGGAGGACCACCGCTGCTCCACCCAGCCCTAATTTAAACCCTTTTTTTTGCTCCTGTTGAGCAGTTTTGCATTCCCTGGTTTTGTTTATGTCCTGAAAAAATTCTCCAAAAAGAGCTATATTCCTTATATATTGTGTCATTCTTTTTTTCAATGAATGTGTACTGCATAAATGAATGGATAAAATGACTGAATGAAGGGGAGAAAGTGACTGAGGGAACAAATGACAGAAGGGGAGTGAGTGAGGGTGAGTTGATGACAGTGAGGGATGGAAGGTGAGTGAGGGTGAGTGAAGGGGGAGTCACGGAGTGAGGGGATGGAGGGAGTGAGGGTAAGACAGAGGGAGTGAGGGAAGAGGAGTGAGGAAGTGAGAGGATAGGGGGAGTGAGAGAAGGAGTGAGTGAAGTGGAGTACGGTGAGAGAGGAAAGGAAAATAAGTGAGAGAGCGATGGAAGGGAAGAGAGGGGAAGGGAAGTGAAGCAGGGGGACTGAAAGAAGGTGAGTGTAGGAGGGGAGTGAGGGGGAGGGGACTGAACATGGGGAATGAGGATAAGTGAGGGAAGCAGAGTAAGGGAGCGGGGTGAGGGAGAATAAGAGAAGAGCAGTGAGGTTGAGGAAAGAGTGGTGATAGAGGGTGGATAAAGGCAAGTGAGCGTGAGACAAGGGGATTCAGGGAGTGAGCAGACATAGGGAGTGAAGGAAAGAGTGAGAGAAGGGGACTGAGTGAGGGATCAAAGAAAGGTAAGTGAGGGAGTGTGGGAGAGTTAAAGGGAGTGAGCATGGGGGAAGGGGACTGAGAGAGTGAGGGGACGTAGGAAGTGAGGCTAAGAGAGAGGGAGGGAAGGAGAGTGAGGATGTGAGAGGACAGAGGGAGTGAGAGAAGGAGTGAGTGAAGAGGAGTAAGGTGAGTGAGAGAAGGGGAATGAGTGAGGGAGCGAATTAAGTGAATAGAGGGGAAGAGGACTGTAGCAGAGGTACTGAGAGAAGGTGAGTGGGGGATGAAAGTAAAGGGAAGGGGAGTGGAGGATGGGGAATGAGGGGTAGTGAGGGAACCGGAGTAAGGGAACGGGGGTGAGGGAGGGTGAGAGAAGGGCAGTGAGCGTGAGTAAAGATGGGTGAACGAGGGTGGATAAAAGTTGTGAGGGTAGGACAAGGGGAGGGAGGGAGTGAGGGGATGGAGGAAGTGAAGGAAGGAGTGACAGAAAGGGACTGAGTGAGGGAGCAAAGAAAGGTAAGTGAGGGAGTGTGGGTGAGTTATAGGGAGTGAGCGTGACAGAAGAGGAGTGAGAGAGTGAGGGGACGGAGAGAGTGAGGCTAAGAGAGAGGGAGTGAGGGAACGGGAGTGAGGGAATGGGAGTGAGGAAGGGAGAGGACAGAGGGAGTGAGAGAAGGAGTGAGTGAAGTGGAGTAAGGTGAGTGAGGGAAGGGGAATGAGTGAGGAAGCAAAGGAAGGGAAGAGAGGGGAAGGGAAGTAAAGCAGGGGGACTGAAAGAAGTTGAGTGTGGGAGGGGAGTGAGGGAAAGGGGAGTAAACATGGGGAATGAGAATAAGTGAGGGAAGCGGAGTAAGGGAATGGGGGTGAGGGAGGGTGAGAGAAGAGTAGTGAGGTTAAGGAAAAGAATGATGTAAAACTTAATTTTGTTTCTCAAACTTACCTTATAAGTATTGTAAACTTAATTACATATTTTTACTCAATTTAATATCTGTGGAAGAGGAAAAAATACAAGAGAAAAGGCAGGAGATTAAAAGTCATAAAAGGGTACTAAGAGATAAAGTAGGAGTGAAGGACACAGAAAGGGAAACAAAGTAATGGTGAAGGACAGAGAGAGGGAAAAAGAAATAGAGGGAGAGAAAATTACTAAGAGAATACTGAGGCGGATAGATTCAGTGATAGAGAGGAAGAGTGTCGTGTATTTCTATAGGTTCTGAATCAATCCCCCTATTCCTGACCCTATTCTGGTTAAACTAACTATCAAGTTAACTAACAGTCAGCCCATGAGGCATGAAAACCCCCATGATGCAGATACCGTTATCTGACGCAGTCACACTACGGCACAGGAACGTGTTATCTGATTAGGTCATAACGCTTGAGATCTAATTAGACAAGCGACATTCCTCCAGCCCCTGATAAGGCATACGACGTTCTCATAACAAATCAAACCTTTGACAACCTGGATAATCCGTGCGCCCATTGTTTTGATTTCACAGAGAACTTTAGTAAAGAATGTGCTAACGAGCAAGTCGTATGACATCTTTATTGACGTATCTATGTCCATCCTTACGTCAATCTCGGCACCTTTAAGGTATAAATATTGCCGACCTTGCCCTATGCAGACACACGCGTGGTGACAAGACGGAGCAGCCATACTTGCCGAAGCCGAGAGCAGAAGCAGACCCCGCTGGCAGCAGCCCCGCCTTCCTGACGCGCTGAGAGACGCGCTGCTATCTCAAGCCGAGAGACCCAGCACCGGCGCTTCTGGGTAGCCCTCGCAGGCAGCCTGGAATATCGAGAGCAGAGAAAGAGATACCATTCCTCATTCATCCTAAATTCCAGGTACAGAACTGAATAACCCCTCACAGAGAATTCTTTAGTTATTCACTTGGCAAAAACAAACTTAACTTAAACTGTAACTTTCTATTCCCGCCCATGCATTAGACTTAGGTCAGGTACACGGGGTAGGCGTATTTAGAAACACCAGTTGAGTACGTTTAGTCAAATGTATATGTGTATGTAAATATATTTTAATCATTTTAAACATCATATGGCTCAGAAACCATATCAATGTTTTTACAGTATTATTTTATACTATTGCTTTTAATGTATGCACTTTACTTAACTATAAGTATTGCAATAATATCGATCCATTTCTCATGTATGAGAAAAGAGACTGATCAATAAATAACAACTTTTTATTGAACACGCCCGTCTCTTCCTTTTCTCTACATTCTGATGAGACTAAGAATGCACGTACTGACTGAGTAAAATAATTGCCTTGTGCTCACACGACTCTTGAGATTGACTCTTGATTAGGGGAGAGCAAAGTTGTCATGTTCTATGGTTGTCAGAAACTAAATCCCTTCTTGTCTAATCAGGGAAGTTAATCCTTCCTTGAACATTCGAGAAAGTTTCTAGCGAACTCTGAGCTTAGCTGGCAAACCCAAAAATTAAGTCTAGTATCGACAGTAGTAGACCTAGTTAACGTCTGGCCTAGGCCTTTACTGCTGTAGGTACTATTCCAATGCGCAGAGCCTATTGGGAAAATAGGAGCTACACTACATGGCGCCCAACGCGTTTGGAAAGGGCGATAAAACTAACGTAAGACATTTAGAGTAACTCAGTTGTGCTTTCTCACTCAGACCCCTTTTCCCAAATACTCCAAAGACGTCTGGAGTGGGTGAAAGGTTATATCCTCCAAAACCTCGCAGGAGGGAACTCCTATGTATGGTTTTTGGTCAAGTCAACGTTGAAGGATAAAAACAGTTCTAAAATATTGTGCATCTAATCTCTGTTTCCATAAAGAAACCTGATCTGCAAATAAACATAATACCATCCTGTCTGTAAAATGGCAGAGAGTGATGACGAAAGAGAGGCAGTTAGATTAGCTACTGAACTCGCAGATGCTGATGCTACCATGCAAGCAGCAGACCCGAATATAACACTCATTCTGGTCATTAAAAGGAGATCTATAACCTTAAAACTTATAGAAAATGGACTGACACCTAGAGGTGGCACAGTCATATTCGTAATTGAGGCACACGAATATCGGCAGACAGAGGTATACTATTCATGGATACATTTTCCAGCAGCAAATGCTGTAACAAAGTACTTCCACTATTACAAAGTAGAGGAACCTCCTGAAACATACACTCCTTTCAAGGAGGTGGAAGTACCACTCAAATTCCAAGAGCATTTGCTCTTATTTGATGGCGCCCTAAAACATAACAATCACATTACAAGGCTCGGTCCTTTAGGAAGACCAGGAGCAACGTGGCCGGTCTTAGCCGGATACACACCACATCCAGACATCGATAAAATGCCTGCAGCAGAGCTGTTAATACAGCTAAAACAACTACTAAAAATTCATAGACAATTAGTTCAGTATGTAATGCGGACTTCAACAATTCAGCCAGCGATTAAACTTCCACAGCTGACCCCTCACCAGGGGAACACAAATAAAATTACACCACAGAACATCCAATCCTGCCTAGGTAAAGTTCCAGCTAAACGGGAACAGATACCATTCTGGTTGGCACAGAAAATCACCCAAATAGAGGCGGTGTTTCCTGACACCACCCCATTAGAAAAACACAGGATTCTGACTATATGTCTCCCAATGGGAATCGCACCACACATTGAGGACTGTGACACTTGGGGTACAGTCTTTGCTTCCATCTACACAAAAACGCATGGTGTTCCATCCATTTCGGTAATACCAGATGTGCTAAAACAAATTCAAGATGAATACGGTCCAGAACCTGCTTTAACTCTTGGTATGAAATTACTGAAAGACTTTAAGCAGGTCTCGGCTATATTACTAGCCAACATAAAAGGTGAAGCAGCAAACGTGGCGATCCGCCAGAGGTTAAAAGAGACAGATATAGCAGACCAACCAGCTGAAATTGCCAGAATCATAGAAAAATCCTATGAAGAACTAGGCAGAGATAGTCTAGGTGGAATACCAGTAAAACCGCAACTGACTACAAGTCCAGAAAAAATATTTTTTAATAATAATTCACCAAAAAAGAACTGGGATGGAAACAAACAATCCAATCCTAAAGAAAAGAAATTCCAGTCCCGAGGGAGGTCTCCTAGGCGAAGAGAGAAATCTCCAAACCAAAGACAGAGGTCACCGCAGAGTGACCCCTCTGGGAATAGATATAACCTTAGAAATAGGGATAATATTAAAAAACCTGATAGATATCAAGACATTGATACACGTCCCTCTCAATCTTTTCAGAATTCCTCGCAGAAATCGGAAAGAAGAGGACGATCAGAAGAGCACGCCAAGTCCAAAGACAAGGAACCTGCTCAGCTAAAAAAAGAAATTACAATTTCCAAAAAAGAAGGTAGCCAGTATAAAGGTAGTTAACAATGCCGAGAATACTGAGGACACAACTGAAAAACGGAGAGTGGGCTCAGACAATGCTAGACAGCGCAGCAGAGGTGAGCATAGCTCGCAAAGTCCTTATGAATCATCTGGAGACAGTGGACACGAATGAATACCTTCAAGTGGAAACTGCAGACACCAGAGTTAGCAAGCCCCACAAGATATACAAGATAACATTACGTATAGAGGGAGATAAGACTAGGAAAATAAGGGGACTATTTTGGGATAATCTCTCCAAGGGTTATGATATCCTTCTAGCTGAAAAAGACTGGCCACCAGAGTTTGTCAGGGAGTGCCCTCATGGCGAAGAAGTAATTATGCCTGCCTTCTCGAATCAAATCCCGATTCATAAAAAATATACACTTGCTAGAAAGTGGGCAGTGGCCTTAGCACCTGCTTTATATAAAAATCATGTAGGATGGGATGGGGATTCTCCTCCTCACAAAATCCAGTTAAAATCACAACCTACTGCACAAAGGCAGTACCCAATTAAGCAAGAAGCTAAAAAACAAGTAAATGAAATACTAGATCAGCTAGAATACCAGGGGGTGATTGAAACTTGCACCTCACAAATGAACAATCCTTTGTTTCCGGTCTCCAAACCAGACAATTCATATCGTCTAGTTTTGGATTACCGACACCTTAACACATGTTGTAAAACCTTTGCAGTGCAAAACTCACACAGTGCTGCACTAATGAACAACATAGTGCGCAAAAAATACAAAACTACCTTGGACATCTCCAATGGATTCTTTTGTCAAAATATAGCACCAGAAAGCAGATATTTAACTGCATTCTCAGTAAATGGCACTCAAAAACAATTCTGTCGGTTAGCCCAGGGGTACAAGAACAGCCCGGGGGTATTCTCAGCGAGAGTAACAGAATTACTACAACTATATGATGATGAAGCATTATCTTATGTCGATGACATTTACTTAACAGATGATGACTTGGAGACTCACTTGAAAAGAGTGAACACCATAATACTTGGGTTCGCTGCAGAGGGTTACAAATTCAACTTCAAAAAATCCAGAATTGCCCATCTAAAAGTTCTATACGAAGGATATGAATTATCAAGTATAGCCTGGTTGACAATTTTTTGAGATCTAGAAGAATTAAAAAATCTAAAATATAAAAGACGTATCCTCTGCCAATCGACATTCTGCCTCTACGACACTACGCCTGTGTAATCTATACAGACGGACATGCTCCACCCTCCGTTTGGGGAGAACAAGCATACAACCCCACATGTGAGATTACAAAAGAAGTGTGGCGCGGAGGTATATTAAAACCTCTATTAACAAAATCACACTCAGTAGAAACAAATTCGGAACTACAAACTGAAATAATAGCTTTGAAAATGGCGCTAGATAATGCGGATCGCGAATTCCCGACACTTATAGTGTCAGATTCATATTACTGCGTCAAAGCATATAACAGGGATTTGCAGACATGGATTCAGAACGGTTACAAAGATGACACAGATGCACCAATAAAGCAGAAACTGCTCTGGGAACAAGTAGCTCTTTTGAAAAAAGAACTACCAAAGACTCACGTGACACACTCACTGAGTCATCAGCGTGATGGCGTTCACGTTGTGGGGAATTCATTGGCTGAAGCAGCCGCAGCGGCAGCCATTCAACCGGCTCCCGTAGATCGAAAAAAGCGTACATTAAAATACATTGACGGTGAAAAAATGCTGGCAGTAAAAACGTCATCAAAAGGCGACTGCTCAGCGTTACCGATCAACTATCCACTCAATTATACATACATAATCGATGCAAACTCCGTCCCTTTTGCTCGAATCCCTGGAGTGGGGGATAGAGTGATTCCAAACATGGACAGGAGAAGCTTGTTAATCGCAGACGCACATATGGGTGAGGGTCTTGGACACCTCAAACTAAAAGATTCTCTGGAAGATTTACAATCACGGTACTGGTGGCCAGGCATGAGCCTACATCATACCATGTTTGTAAAAAACTGCCCAAACTGCAACAGAAATCGCAGTGGGGAGAGAAAAAATAAAATACGGTGGAATCTGACTGCAGATAACATCACCAGTAAAAAGAATGGCTTGCGATTAACATATACAGGCTAGTTTCCACTTATAATGTAGATCCACAGCACTCGGCTGACGTCCGGACTGTTATACAAAGATTCGCGAGTCTAAATGGCATATACGCTAAGAGCATGCTACGTTCGACCATTGTTTTCACTCAGGCAATCCAGCCTGGGGGGGAAACATGGCCAAATGAGCACAGCCCAGCGGGAATCTTCTCACTTCCTTCCTGAGGGTACGGGATGGTGTAAAGAAAAAACAAAGGCAGAAAGCAATCTATAATAGAAAGGATAATAGGTTCGGGAGCTGGGTGGGTCAAACATCTAATAAGTGTCCAACGTAGTCTAAATAACTTGCCAAGAAATTCTCTGAAGGGATTCAGTCCGTACGAATTATTATTCGAAACTAGGATGTTGATCTCTGACCTTGATAGTCAGACTTCAGTGGTAATAGGAAAAACCTTTGATGTCAAAGACCGTTTGGCTATTTTGCAGGACTTAAACAAAACAAGAAAAGACCTGAGCAACATACAGTTGAAACAACAGCCAACAACCACTGAAGAATCACCACCTGTCCCAGCAAGACCTGTCTGGATTCCAAAAGTCGGGGATCTAGTCAGGGAGAAGATCGTGGTAAAGAAGGAATTTGGGCCTTCTTACAGAAAAGCAGTTCCTGTCTTGTCTGTCAACGGGACAAGATCAGTTGTGCTACCGCCACTTGCTGGAAAAAAGGAGAACCGAGTTGTATCCATCGACCTGGTAAAACCACAACATGTGGCCGATAACAAACAGTAGGCCAAGTGGACTCCCAATAAGTAGCAGAACACCAAGGTTTGCTACCAGTATAGAGGTCCTAACAAAGAGGCTCATCACATTCGAAACGCCTACAGAAGAACAACAAGGACTATGCAACAATGCAATAGAACTAAGACCTCTGAAAACCCAAATAAAAACATTTAGCAGAGACACATCAATCTACAATGAAGTACCAAGTGACAATGCAAGAAACAAAAATCCTGAAGCAATTGGAACAATTGACAGAACTGCATCCGGGTACTTCATCAACTTCGATGATTCCTCTGACGGCTTCAGTGAATCAAAGACACAGCCATCATCAAAATCCTTTAAAGACAAAGCTAAGGAACTTTTGAAACAACTGAAAGAAACATATCTGGTTTCTCCATGGATTGAATTTTGGGTGGGTTTTGGTGCATTTATCCTCATACTTTGGCTCATCATGGTATTTACTTTGGGACGCTTCATTGAGGGAAAATATGCTAAAATGGACACAGCAAGTCAGAACATCAACTTGGTCCTCAAACCACACACATCTTCACACGTCGAGAAAAGAGAACTTTCTTCAGCCAACTTCACAGCCAATCCTATACCTGGTGGGGTAGCCTGGGACAACACTGACTATGAAATTTATGGTCCGGTCGAGATCCTGAAATATCCACACCAAATCAAGATCTCCTTGAGTGACTTTGCAAAACCAAACTCATTTGCTGATGATTGGGACTTCGAAAGTATTAACAACATGATGTCTGACTTAGTAATGTCTGCTAAATTTACAAAACATGATTATTTGCAAGGTTCTACAAATTATGATAGTATGTATTGCTATAACCATTATGGTAACCATTTCTTGCATAAATCTGCACAACCTAGAAATGTTTTAAATTATAATCAATGGGAACATTGTGCTACACCTCCAAAAGGGAGCTCTAGAACCGTTTATGACAAATATTCATATTTCTCAGGTTTTAACATAAGTAATGCTGAAACATTTTATTTTAAATTGTCAAACAAGACAGGGATGAAAACCATGATAACCAACACAAAATTGATATATTCAGATTCATTCTTTGAAAAAATGAATACTTTTGGATTTGATTATTGGGACAAAAATGTTGATTTGAAAAGTGTTTGGGGTACAAAAGAATGGCAAGTACAGGGTGTAGAAGCATTGTTTAGAGCCTGCATGATCCCAGAACAAATGATATTTTTAAATGACACTGTTCAACAAACCACCTGTCTTGGCTTAGCCAAAATCAAAGATTTAAATAACCCGTCTATTCCAAAGCCAACAATGTTTAGCAATAACTCTGATACAGATGAAGAAATAGACGTAAACCATATACTTAACCAAAACAGAACACATCCTGATTGGAAACAATGGTTGATCTGGCCCACAGATACAAATCACTGTCAAGATAGATTCCTGAATAAAACACAGGGGTTCAAAATGACCAGGCCAGACCCTAGATATCCCCAAAGACATCACCCAGGGATAATAACAACCTACAGTGTGGGCAAATTATGCCTTCAATGGCTACAAACTTCCACACTGCCTGAAATTAAGCAACACCTAACTTTACTTACTGATGGTGCTGACTTGCGTGATTTCATAATGGGACCACGCAAACAGCGTCACAAGCGTTTCATAGCAGCCTCTGTATATGCAGCATACAATGAGGCCTGGAAGGTTACTCAAATTGAAACAGCAGAAAGAATACGTGAAATTGACCGTATTAATTTGGAAAAATCACTTTCTGTAGTGGACAATGGGTTAATGACTCTGTCCTCCAGAATTTTTTCATTGGACAGCATTGTGTCTTCAGCAATCGATATATTATCGCAAGACTTACTGTTATTACAACATGGTGAGTCACAATTGCGTTCTATTGTACAGCTTGGCTGGACGTTACAAAATCTGCGTTCAGGCTATGTGCCTTGGCGTTTAATCAACACAACGTCACTATTCCAAATCTTTAACCTTACTGATAGACAAATCGGTATGGCGCAAAAGGGTGCTGATTATACAATCTTGAGCATTGAAAAACTAGAAAGATTACCGTTGACAATGTCAGAACGACCTGTCAGTGAATGGATAATCCACGGAATCATAAATATTCCAATCTCAACCTTCAGGTTTCAATACTGCCAAAAATATATACAGGCTGGCATGTACGAGAAATTGGGAAAGGGGTACCTTAAAACAACTTGGAACCTGCCCTATTCACATGCATGTGTCAGTAATAAAGGACAGAAAGTGTTTCTTAGTGGCAACAATTGTGCTATGTCACTAAGCGGCACGCTTCTGTGTAACGGAATTAGTTTGCATGGAGCCTGTGAAGGGAATTCATACAACCTTTCATGTCACCAGCAAGGCGCACCTGCAACTGAAATAGTACCATTCTTTCAAAGACTCTATAATGGAAGTTACATTCTTATTGTAGACCGCAGATGTTGTAGTCTTATGCCCGGGACTCCTTATCTAGTAACTACAACGGCGAAGGTCAAGTGCTGTGGACGTTCTTTGTTCCCCAGCTCCTTTCCAGACAGGGAGGCAAGGGCATGGCCCAGTTTGAAAATTACTTCTATTCGAATAGACACTTTAAGCAGAATGAAAACAGTGCTTCTTCAGACGCCTACAAGGCTCACGTCATCAAAAGAAACGTATGATCTACAAGTCGCAAGGACGACTGCAGAGATACATACATTATTATCAACTAATTCCCCCGTACATTTCGCGGAAATCCTGAGCGAAATCTTAAATATTTCTGATACCAATGGTATCTCAGGGGTATTTAAGACAGTATTTTCGATGGCATTAACACCATTCAAAGCCATACTGGGTATTTTTCCAGATTTCGTCCATTCGATTTTTGGCGGACTTCCCCTGATCCTGGGACTAATTGCAGGAATCCTATTCCTAGTCCTTATTTTTCGTTATGGCAACCCATGTCACAGATCAAACTCTCGCGACAATGGAAGATACGATCCTAGCCATTGGATACCGGGACCGGATATCAAAAATCCTGGGACTCTCCCGGCTTAGAGACCTAAAATATGACTTGGTTTCTATCATTTCGACCAATGTGGCAAAGGTGTGTTTTACCTGTACTAAGGTGTCTGCTATGCGGAGAAGAATGCGTGTTAGACACCTGTCTGACGCTACAATCGGATGCGCCAGTGGATGCAGATGCACTGTTGGTTCCTACCAAGGTTCACGCTTTGTGCTGCCCTCAAAGGCTGCCAATCCTGATGACGGCATTCCTGGAATCTTCACCACTACGATTGAAGAGTAGTGAAGTTCAAGATGAAAGCAGCATCGAACAGGTACGACCTTCTGTCAGCAATGCGAATCAGAATGTCAATGGAGACAATCATGCGCACGAATGCATGGTTACCCCTATTTCCGACTTAGTGGAACTTTCCCATGAAGCTGTTGACAGTTTTTTCGAAAGCCTGAATGATATGATGTTCTCGCCAGAACAGAAATAGAGACTTTTGAGTAAACTCGCACACGGCGTTCCCTGAATTCGGCCTTCAACTTTAAAAATAAAGTCACATGAACAATTTCACTCCAGTTCACGGACAGCAATTTTTTCAGCATGCCCCTTAAAATATTTTTCTACATATTTTTTCCCGGGACACTGATCTTCTGCTTAAAGTAAGAAACTATTCCTAGAGAACTAAAATTTCTATTATTAGATACTTTATAGACTTTAGCTGCCCGCTGGTATGTTCACAAATATTTTATTATGTGATGAAATGGTCTCGAACTTCCTTTCTGTATAGCCATATTAAGAGCCATTTCATGTGTATTTCTCATATACCAATAAGCAATAATGCATAAAAATGCGTGTTTACTTTTGCATTTAATTCATAGCTTAAGTGCATACAATATATATGACTGCAATTTTTCAGTATATTTGAAAATTTCGAAATGCATTTATGTATTTTGGGGTGGTAAGGTATACACTATACTCTATAGTATGTTGTACTATGTTATACTATGCATAGATTAGTAGATATGACCATAGTTAGCGTGGAGTGGGTGTCGTGTATTTCTATAGGTTCTGAATCAATCCCCCTATTCCTGACCCTATTCTGGTTAAACTAACTATCAAGTTAACTAACAGTCAGCCCATGAGGCATGAAAACCCCCATGATGCAGATACCGTTATCTGACGCAGTCACACTACGGCACAGGAACGTGTTATCTGATTAGGTCATAACGCTTGAGATCTAATTAGACAAGCGACATTCCTCCAGCCCCTGATAAGGCATACGACGTTCTCATAACAAATCAAACCTATGACAACCTGGATAATCCGTGCGGCCATTGTTTTGATTTCACAGAGAACTTTAGTAAAGAATGTGCTAACGAGCAAGTCGTATGACATCTTTATTGACGTATCTATGTCCATCCTTACGTCAATCTCGGCACCTTTAAGGTATAAATATTGCCGACCTTGCCCTATGCAGACACACGCGTGGTGACAAGACGGAGCAGCCATACTTGCCGAAGCCGAGAGCAGAAGCAGACCCCGCTGGCAGCAGCCCCGCCTTCCTGACGCGCTGAGAGACGCGCTGCTATCTCAAGCCGAGAGACCCAGCACCAGCGCTTCCGGGTAGCCCTCGCAGGCAGCCTGGAATATCGAGAGCAGAGAAAGAGATACCATTCCTCATTCATCCTAAATTCCAGGTACAGAACTGAATAACCCCTCACAGAGAATTCTTTAGTTATTCACTTGGCAAAAACAAACTTAACTTAAACTGTAACTTTCTATTCCCGCCCATGCATTAGACTTAGGTCAGGTACACGGGGTAGGCGTATTTAGAAACACCAGTTGAGTACGTTTAGTCAAATATATATGTGTATGTAAATATATTTTAATCATTTTAAACATCATATGGCTCAGAAACCATATCAATGTTTTTACAGTATTATTGTATACTATTGCTTTTAATGTATGCACTTTACTTAACTATAAGTATTGCAATAATATCGATCCATTTCTCATGTATGAGAAAAGAGACTGATCAATAAATAACACCTTTTTATTGAACACGCCCGTCTCTTCCTTTTCTCTACATTCTGATGAGACTAAGAATGCACGTACTGACTGATTAAAATAATTGCCTTGTGCTCACACGACTCTTGAGATTGACTCTTGATTAGGGGAGAGCAAAGTTGTCATGTTCTATGGTTGTCAGAAACTAAATCCCTTCTTGTCTAATCAGGGAAGTTAATCCTTCCTTGAACATTCGAGAAAGTTTCTAGCGAACTCTGAGCTTAGCTGGCAAACCCAAAAATTAAGTCTAGTATCGACAGTAGTAGACCTAGTTAACGTCTGGCCTAGGCCTTTACTGCTGTAGGTACTATTCCAATGCGCAGAGCCTATTGGGAAAATAGGAGCTACACTACAAGAGAGGGAGAGAGAAATGAACTGAAGGTGTGTAAGATACTAAGGAATGTAAGTTAGCAAAACTAAATGAGGAAAGGGGAGTAAGGAAAGGGGAGTGAGTGACAGGGAAGGGGGAGTGAGTGAGGGTGCATTCATGACAATGAGGGATGGGAGGGGAGTGAGGGTGAGTGAAGGGGCGTGAGAGAGTGAGGGGACAGAGGGAGTGAGGGTAACAGAGAAGGAGTGAGGGAAGAGGAGTGAGAAAGTGAGAGGACAGAGGGAGTGAGAGAAGGAGTGAGTAAAGTGGAGTAAGGTGAGTGAGGGAAGGGGAATTACGGAGGGAGCAAAGGAAGGAAAGAAGGGGAAGGGGAGTGAAGCAGAGGGACTGGGATAAGGTGAGTGTGGGAAGAGAGTGAGGGGAAGGGGATTTAAGGATGGGGAATGAGGATAAGTGAGGGACGTGGAGTAAGGGAACGGGGGTGAGGGAGGGTGAGAGAAGGGCAGTGAGGTTGAGGAAAGAGGGGTGATAGAGGATGGATAAAGGCGAGTGAGCGCAAGACAAGGGGAGTGAGGGAGTTAGGACATAGAGGTAGTGAAGGAAGGAGTGAGAGAAGGGGACTAAGTGAGGGAGCATAGAAAGGTAAGTGAGGGAGTATTGGTGAGTTAAAGGGAGTGAGTGTGAGGGAAGGGGGAGTGACAAAGTGAGGGGATGGAGGGAGTGAGGGTAAGAGAGAGGGAGTCAGGGAAGGGGAGTGAAGATGTGAGAGGACAGAGGGAGTGAGAGAAGGAGTGAGTGAAGTGGAGTAAGGTGAGTGAGGGAAGGGGAATTACTGAGGGAGCAAAGGAAGGAAAGAAGGGGAAGGGGAGTGAAGCAGAGGGACTGAGAGCTGGAAAGTGGTCGAGGGGAGAGAGGGGAAGGGGAGTGAAGGAATGGGGAATGAGGGGTAGTGACGGAAGTGAAGTAAGGGAACGGGGTGAAGGAGGTTGAGAGAAGGGCAGTGAGGGTGAGTAAAGAGGGGTGATAGAGGATGGATAAAGGTGAGTGAGCGTGAGAACGGGGAGTATAATATATATCTCACAATACAAAATACAATATAACTTGTACAACATGTTATATGGTTTATTTTTGCTGTTCTCAGAATATATTGAATTTCACTAAAAACAGTGAGTTCAATACTACTCATCATATGACAGCTGGCAAAAAAAAACACAATCAAAAAGATTGTGTTTAAAAAACCCATACAACGTTTCAATAAATAATGTAAAACTTAGAAAAAAACATATCTTAAATGTTTTCTTACGTACATATCAAAAATCACAAATTAATAAAACATTAGTATGTCAATATTATACTCTCAAAGTAAAGTAATATAGAAACATAAATTAACAACATTTACCCGAAATACTGATTTTTGATTCACTTACTTTTCCACGAGGCCAAATAGTATATAAAAGGTCCTTTTTTTGGAAATTACTTAATAGTACTTTTAAACTTCCATTTACCCGAGTTTCTGAATGAAAATCTCCAACATCTAATCGATCATCTAACAATAGATATATTTCCACCTCTGGCTCACTCATGATCAACATTTCCTATAATACTGATATCACTCACTATGTGATACACTTACACTACCTCTATGAGAACTACACGTTTTTTATTATCTTGATCACTCTCACTCATAAAGCAATTTTGAACAGCAGACTAACTTTTATTAACTGCTCTAAGCTTCCTAGGCCAATTACATTTCATAACATTTGGTTTGTAAGAACACTAGGTAAGAATTTTGTAAGTCAGAATGCAAACTTTTTTTTTTTTTTTTTAATCCTCATTTTGCGTATGAATGTATAAGGAGTACAACAGGGAACTTTAGGACTTCCACTTTTATTCCTTCACTCTTTTCCTATACTTTGCCGGCCGCATAGAGTGCCCCTTTGGTGGATCTGTCGTGTTTTAGTCCTCCTATATCCTTTACCATATACAATAATTCTTAGCGGAGAGGGTACAAGCTAGCCACCTTGGATACTCGACGAGAAGTTATTCCCGTCTGAATTATTGTCACCACTTTAATCATCGGACATATTGGTGTTTTGTTTGGTTTCCCTTACATGTTATTTGTATAGTGATTTTCCCAAATTTCCCAGAAGTTAAACTTTTTGAAGAATTTTCCCTTCCTATCTAATTTATGAGTTGTTATTATGGAGTTTAGCCAGTCTTCCTGCAAAGGTGGTACTGATTTAACCCAATTTAGACATATCTCTCTTCTAGCAAGAAGTATCAAAACAAATAATACGTTTTCTTGTTTTCTGGTTAACCTATCGTTGCTTACATTAAATTCGGTGCATATCCCAAACATATTTAATGTTGTACTTACTTTTAGGTTTGTTCCCAATATCCGACATAACGTGTTACCTACTTCCTGCCAGAAGAATTCCAGTTGCGGGCATCTATGGAACATGTGTATATCATCTGCTTTTACAAATCCACACTTAGGGCAGGATTCTATGCTTGCTCCTTTAAATGTTGACTATTTTTTTGGTGTCCAGTATGCCCTATGCAGTGTAAACAGGTGATTTCTCTTTAGACGTGCTGGTTTAATGATGGTCCAACATTTTTCACATGATTTCTTCCATAAGTTATGAAGTTCCGGGTCTATGATGGTTTTACTCCAGATTGATTCCGATATTGAAGCATTATTGTCTCCTGAAGTAATTATGGCCCAGTACCATATTGAAATTTCCTTTTTTATTGGGGATATTTTGATGATCTCTTTCTCTATTTCTATGTTTCCAGTTTTTTTCTCCGTCAAAGAGCTTGCCCAGCTTGTAAGTTGGTAATATTTAAATTTTGAAAGAGTCCCGTTAGTGATGTCTGTAAGGTGTTCCCAAGACACTATTGAGTTCTCTGTCATCAATTGTCCCCATTTGTTGATTCCTGCCGTTCTTAGAGGGGTTGCTAGGGCATCTTTTAAGCACTCAGGGGTGCCTGGTGAGTCCCATATAGGGGCCAAGGAGCTGTAGTAAGGGATATTTAATGAGCTTCTTACTTGATACCAGAGCTTTGCCAAATTTTTTAGTACCTTTAGTTTTATCTTTTTAAAGAATTTGGGATGTCCGAATTTAAACAAGAAGTGGTCAGTTTTGTTTGTTAATATTTGGAGGTATTGGGGGTAAAGTTCGTAGATTTTCAAAAGGGATCTTGCATAACCCTGGGCGAAGCACTACGCTACGCTCACGGAGTTTGCGAAGTTTTCGCAACTTCGCACTACGCGAGCTGCACGTAGCACAGCGCGAACATGCGTAGTGCAGCGTAGCGTAGTGCAGCAGTAATTTTTTGCTTGTTCGCGGTCCTGAACGTCATGTTCGCGACCGCGAGCAAGCAAAATGACATCCCGGCAAGATTCTCAACGCAAGGAGGTCAGGTTTCTCATTTTTGAGTGGTCGTGCATGCTCGCGACCGCTCTCAATGAGAAACTACCTGTTCGCGTTGAGAAAGCTGCCGCTCGAGTAATAATCTACTCGAGCAGCAGAAAACTACAGCTCGCACTGTGCAAGATGCCGTTTTCAATGCTTGCACAGTGCCGGATGCTTGTCCGCACTGTGCAATCATTGAAAACGCGTCTTGCACAGTGCAAACATGCTACTACGCAGCTCGCGTAGTGCTACGTGAAGTTCACGTAGTGCGAAGTGCACTTTGCGTAGCTTCGCGTAGCGCTACTTCGAGAACTACGCCCACCTTCTTGAATTGGAAAGCTCTACAGTATTCCACAATGTCTGGGCTAGCTATTCCTCCTTGCTGTTTTCTTCTTCTTATTTTATTCCAGGCAATCCTTGAACCTTTTGAGGCCCAAATGAATGTCGTTATATCTCCTTGAATTTTCTTCAGATTGTCTCTTTTAAACTCCAATGGTATAACATTAAAAAGGTAGGTAAATTTGGGAAGGATCGACATTTTTACCAGGTTAGATCTTCATATCATGTTTAGAGGTAGCTTGTCCCATACCTTGAAAAGCTTTTTTGTCTCTGATGAAATCCTGTTGAGATTTAATTGGGGGATTTTTTCAAGGTCTTTCACTATGGTTATACCCAAATATTTTATTTTATCCTTTGTGTATGGAGAATTCTGTTGTGTGTTCCAGCTCATTGACTCAGTTTTTGCTTCATTTGTCAAGTACCCGGATACCTTCCCGAACTCTGTGATTGCCTTGTTTATTGCTGGGGAGGAATTTTGATAGTTTTCTGTAAAAATCATTAGATCATCCGCATAAAGCGCCACCTTTTTGACCCACTCCTGGTGTTTAAAGGGGATTATTGATTCATTGTTTCTAATTGTGACTGCCAGAGGTTCTATGTAAAGGTTAAAAAGCAGGGGAGACAGCGGGCACCCTTGTCTTGTTCCTCTTTGTATTGCAAAGTTATTGGTAAGACACCCGTTAACTAGGATCTTTGCCCTTGGATTTCTGTAGGTCTCAGTTATCAGATGACTAAAATTTTGACCAAGGTTATATTTGTTAATAACTCTGTTTAAAAAGGACCAGTTGACCCGATCGAATGCTTTGGCAGCATCAAAAGTTATTATTGTAAGGGGGATTTTTTCACAAGTTGATATATCAATAGCTGCAAAAAGTTTGTGGGTAATTTCTGATATTTGCCTCGCTTTTATGAACCCCTTTTGGCCCGGGTGTATCAGTTTTGGCATTACCAGAGCTAATCTACCTGCTATTATTTTTGTGAAGATTTTGTAATCACAGTTTAGCAGGGATATGGGTCTATATGACTCACAAACTGTGGGGTTCTTCCCTGGTTTTAAAATAAGGCTGATAATAGCGTCATGCCAGGTGTCAGGGATTTTATCTTTTTCCCTGTATATTTTGTTTAGTAATCTCGTTAGTGGGGAGCTATAGTTTCCCTTAGCGCTGAGTACAGTTCGTTTGGTAGGGCGTCAGGTCCAGCGGCTTTCCCTTTTCTCAAGGATTTCAAGCCTGTTTTTACTTCTTCCGTTGTTATTTCTGCGTTTAGCTCTTCGATTTCCAATTCCGACAATTTTGGTAGGTTTAGAGAGTCAAGATATTCTCCTAATTGCTCTGAAGAGGAGGAGGAGTCTTCCATATACAAATCGGAGAAATTTTTTTCGAATTCCTGCTTGATTTCAGACTCATCAGAGGTTGTACCAGTTTGATTACTTAGTTGTATACTGGCTATTTTATTTCTGGTCTGTTCCGTTTTAGTCTTCCAGGCCAGTAGTTTCCCGCAGCCCTCTCCATACTCATGAATGGCTAATTTACTAGCCTTCCACTTAGTTTTCACTCTATCTTCAAGATAGTCTGCCAGTTTTCCTTTTAGATCTTTTCTCTCCTTCTCCAATGCATTTCTTATTTCCAAGTTTTGTTCTGTATTAATCTGTACATCTAGTTGACTTATAATTTCTTCCATTTCTCTAATCTCTTGTTTAGTGAGTTTTGATCTATAAGCCCCCAAGCTTATGAGTTTACCTCTGATGACTGCTTTATAGGCGTCCCAGGTTATTTGATCAGAGGTGCCTACTCTATTATCCTCAAAGAAGTTGGCTGAAGTTATGCTCAGATCTTCCCTTATTTTTGGGTCCAAAAAAAGAGTGCGATCTACTGTCCATCTAGGTTGAGGTTTCTTTATTTCTGAGTGTATGGATAGTTGTACCGCTGAGTGGTCGGACAGATGTTCAGGCAAATGGTCCAGAGCTTTGATGTTGTTGTGAAGGTTTTTACTAATCAAAAAATAGTCTATTATAGACTTATGACCTAGTTTCTTGTTGTGTAGAGTAAATGGGTGCTCCTTGTTTCCTTTCTCTCTCCACATATCGATCAGTTCTAGATCCTTTTTATAGATGGCAGCCGGCTAGGAGGTCCGGTCTCTCCAAGACCGAAGGCATGATTTAATCCTATTCTGTTGGTAATGACCTCAATGGGACCGTAGAAACCGCACACAATTTGTACAAGAAACACTAAACGACAGCGGCACTTACGAGCGGCGTCTGGCGGCGTCAATTTCGGCTCCGGCAGTGTTGGCGGTGCCAGCGGCTTTTTGCTCTGGAAATCCTGGTCCCCAAAAACCTCAGATTACTGAAACTTTGAATCTCTGTAACCGGGACAGCCGCCACAACGGACTCCCCACACAGATGGGCAGCAGCCTCAGGCACTCAACGCGACTGCCGGAGAGCGCAAGGAAGAGTGTGCTTCCACTTCCGGGGCAAGAGCGGCAGCGGCAGCGGTAACAGTGACGGCTGGCCAAAGACTCGAGGATACCAGCCGGCTCGACAGGAACTCAAACGGGAAGATTTCCGGGGGAATCAAGGGAGCGCCAGCAGACAGGGAGACTGGGAGACACACAAGAGAGGAGTAGCTCCGTTCCTGACCGGCACCTGGAGCTTTTGCCCTTAGAGAAAGCAGATCGAGCTGCCGAGTCTGGGCAACAAGAGGACTATTAGAAGCAAAGAAAAAAGGACGGATCCTACCTCCTACTGCAACTACATGAGCCAGGTACGAGGGAAGGAAAAAAAACAGGGGAGGATTGCTCTTGACTTAATTGAAGGGTGTAAGGAGAGCGAACAGTGGCTTACTCAAAAAACAGAGGTAAAAAAAGCTAGCTGCATAGGGGACAGTGGTTCAGAAGTGCTTGACTTTTTTCAAAGACAAGAAGTAAGGCAGAGGGAAAAGACCAAACAAAAAAACTAGAACTTGAGGAAGAGGGTGAAATAAAATCGAGCTACTGCCTTAGAAATAGGCAATTCCCCAAGCAAAGTTTTGCACAGCCTTCTAAACAAGTAACCCTGCCTCTACAAATAAAAGAATAAAAAAGGTACCACTAACAGAGAACGTCAGCCGAAACCAAGAGAAGACAAGGCAGGAGCCCCCCCTGAACACAAACTAAAAATCACACCTTCACTGAGATCGTTTTTTAAAGTACAACAACCCCAGCAAACAGCAGGAAAAAGCCCCCCCACTCTGTTACCCGAAACTGAAGAAACCCCTGAAAGTCTGATCAGTAAAATCCCGAAAATGAGTACAGAAACATCTAGCAATATAAACCCACAAAGTGAAAATTCAGAGACTCCTGAGAATTCACCTCAGCAATCCGCAAATGAACCAGGTACAAGCGCCCCCAACTGTCCACCGCAAACCTTCCTCGAGCAAACTGGAAAACTCATGGAAAGCCTCATGGAGAAGGTTCTGGGAGAGATGAGAGAGAAATTCTTGGTATCTGAGTCCAACCAGGCCAAGATCCAAGAAGTCTGCGAGACCCTAGATCAAAAGCTGAATGCTTTAGGTGACAGAGTATCTGCAGTGGAGTCAGAGATGGTGTCCCTCAATAAAAAAGTAGATTCTAACCAGTCTGAAATCAGGAAATTAAGAGACTCGGACAAAGCCACTAAGGAAAAACTAGAATCACTTGAAAATCAAGCAAGAAAAAATAATCTTAGGATTCTAAATGTGCCAGAAAATCTGGAAGGGCAAGACATAAAGAAATTTACCATCTCCCTGCTTGAAGAATACTTTCCATGGACAAAAGACACAAATCTGAGTGATGACATTCAAAGGGTACACCGAGATCCATTTAGAAAGAGCAGAGACAGGAAGACACCAAGAAAGATTTTAATACATTTCAAAACATACACACTAAAAGAGATAATTCTAAGTGAAGGATTAAAGAGCAGCTCACTAAAGAAAGACAATTGGACCTTCAGGATCCGCTCAGATATGTCGAAAGCCACCCAAGACAGACAGTGGGAATTAGGACAAAACATGGCCGAATTAAAAACCTTAGGTGCTACGGTCCAAATGAGATTCCCCGCCGCACTGAGAATCATGTGGCAGAATAAAATGCACAATATCAGAGAACTAAGCGAAGTGGAAAATCTCATACAACAGATAGAGATTCAGCTACGGACCACAACATAAATTTAAAGATAGGTAACGTAACAAAAGATGAGCTATGGAGCTCGAATAGGGCGAACAATACCGCCCAAGAGAAAGAAGGGAGGCTTCCTCGGGGAGGGCAAAGATAAACACAGGAAAAACACAAAGCCAAATAAAAAAGACACCAAGGGTGGGGAGCAAACTAGGGAAATAACTGAAAAAATTATCCTCAAGAGTGAAGTAACAGGGAGTGCACGAGAACGACAAAAAATGAAACTGGAACTAAATAACCAACAAAATAGAAAATATCTTTTTTTTTAAACCTTTTTATTTATGGGTATCACAGGCAGATTTAAACAGAATAATCAGAATTTTGTTGTACACAACTTCCAGTGTCTACACAAATATTACAGAAAGTAGTTTACCAAAACTTGTAAATAATAAACAATACTCGGACGGGCAAATAAATACAATACATGAAGGATACACAAAAATAAGTACAATCTTATCTAAATTAGAGTTAGACATAGCTTCAAATCAAGTTAGTTAGTTTCGGATGTATGAAACATGCCTCCCCAAATTCTCTTTACTTTAATCATTGCTTTCCCTTCTCTTTTTCTAGCTAGAGATAACTCCATATGATGTATCTCTTTAACCAATGGAGAAAACTACCTAGGCAGTGAATATAAAATAAATACACAAGGATATAAGGACCAAGACTAAACTGAACAGTTTCCAAGTAATTACACAAGTTTATTGTAAACACATTGACAATGGCTAAAAATTATACATTACATGAAAATAAAGTATATATAAAAAACATCACATAAAAATTAATGAACTAAAAGAGTGAGTTGTATGTCGACGCGTTTCGGCGACCAGCGCCTTTTTCAAGACAGATTACAACTTTCTGCAAAAGATAAAAGAGTATATAGTTCAATTTTTCTATTTTCAGTTATTGTAATATTATCTCAACATCGATAAGAAAAATTTACACGATAACTGTTATACACTATGTATTCATTTTTAAAAAAACACAAGGAAACACTGTTCAATGAACCAACCTAACAGTCCTTAATTCGTCCAAAAATTGGCAAAGCATAAATCACATAACAACCTCTATTACAGCCTACTCAAATTTTCAATTAATTACGACATATATTGATGTTATAGCATGCTCTCGCTACATGTTCTATCTTTTTACATGCACTAGTGTTTCATAAGCTTTATTTGAATGATTATTTATACACAACATAATAGCTTCAGAGAATCTGTATACATTCATTTACATATCCGAAAATATTCTTTGTGCTTCCATATATCATTGGTATTCAAGATACAACTTTGAATGTCATTCTAATAGGACAGATACACAGAAGATATTAGATGGAAAAAAGTAGGGACGAGTAGTTGAGTGCTTTAAATGTTTATATCCCCACTACGCCTCATTATTGAGAAACCTTCATCTTTTCAAACAGCGAAGTGTGTCTGTTTTATCTATCTTATATCTGAGAGATTACTTCTCTCTTTTTTGTGCATACATATATGGAGAATATACTCTATTATTCACTAACTTTATGTCCGGTTACTTGTTAAAGAGTTTCCTAAATTCAAACCACACGTCTACTTGTCACTTACCCCAGATAAAATGGTTTTAACACCTAGGTCAGGGATGAGACGCTAATAATGTTCATCCACTTCTTTGAACTGGAGTTCACGCTTCTGATTAGTCAGTTTGATTCTGTAATGTTATTAACACAAATAGAAACCTTTTATTATGTTAGGCATGCAAGACTGCGGTAAATTTGTTCATGTCTGCAAAGAGCATTTCTACAATATGCATTTTGTTTGAACCGAGAGCAACTGACCTATTTTCGAGTTTCTTCAGATTTTATGTTGTATTACGGCTGATTGGATATTTCAGTTTAGGTCATCAAAAGGTAAACGACCTGCCTAAAACAATAAACATTATAAGCATGGTAAAGACACGCTCAAATAGTGTCCATGTCTTAATCAGATATAAACTCTCCAAGGATAAGTATGGCCTAACGCTTCTTACCCGTAAACCTGCTTTAATTTGCGTTGCCTCCACACTTTATATACTCTGCAGATCTTTGATTTCCCCACGTAATCTGCAAACTGATAAAGTTCAGATTTAGCAAAGCGATCAAATGTTTTTCTTTCTAAGAGTGACATATTGTCCATAATGCACTATATTAGAATCTTACCAAGCTGTTCGCTAGATACTACACATCAATGATAGATGGGTGCCTGATTTGCACTGGATAGACTCTTTAAGCCGTATGCAGAGCTAGACTTGAATCTACCAAAATGGAGACACAAAAACACGAACACCGTAATTGTTATTGTGTAGCCCAGAGTGAGCTTCTTATTCGGGCTATCCTTTTTCAAGGTGTAAATAACGTTTTTGTAACGTACCTATGTGGGAACACTTTCAATTTTCCGTGATATAGTTTACCCAAGACAGACAGTGGGAATTAGGACAAAACATGGCCGAATTAAAAACCTTAGGTGCTACGGTCCAAATGAGATTCCCCGCCGCACTGAGAATCATGTGGCAGAATAAAATGCACAATATCAGAGAACTAAGCGAAGTGGAAAATCTCATACAACAGATAGAGATTCAGCTACGGACCACAACATAAATTTAAAGATAGGTAACGTAACAAAAGATGAGCTATGGAGCTCGAATAGGGCGAACAATACCGCCCAAGAGAAAGAAGGGAGGCTTCCTCGGGGAGGGCAAAGATAAACACAGGAAAAACACAAAGCCAAATAAAAAAGACACCAAGGGTGGGGAGCAAACTAGGGAAATAACTGAAAAAATTATCCTCAAGAGTGAAGTAACAGGGAGTGCACGAGAACGACAAAAAATGAAACTGGAACTAAATAACCAACAAAATAGAAAATATCTTTTTTTTTAAACCTTTTTATTTATGGGTATCACAGGCAGATTTAAACAGAATAATCAGAATTTTGTTGTACACAACTTCCAGTGTCTACACAAATATTACAGAAAGTAGTTTACCAAAACTTGTAAATAATAAACAATACTCGGACGGGCAAATAAATACAATACATGAAGGATACACAAAAATAAGTACAATCTTATCTAAATTAGAGTTAGACATAGCTTCAAATCAAGTTAGTTAGTTTCGGATGTATGAAACATGCCTCCCCAAATTCTCTTTACTTTAATCATTGCTTTCCCTTCTCTTTTTCTAGCTAGAGATAACTCCATATGATGTATCTCTTTAACCAAACACCCCCATTCATTCGCATTAGGTGCTTGATCAGCTATCCAAGCTCTAGCCAGTACTAGCCTTGCACATGAAAGCACAATAAAAATTAAATCTTGAAAAGGTGTAGGATTGGGCTGTTTACCTAACAGAATCATTTCAGATGTTAAAGGTGCATCAATTAACAATTTCAATCATAGTATCTTTCCTATACTGTCCCAAAACGAAACTAGCGCAGGACATAGGACCAACATGTGTTCTAGATCAGCAGCCTGTAGATGGCATTTTGGGCATTTAGTTCGATCATTAAAGGCAGTATTCGGGGACCATTTGCTTATTTGCAGAGGAGTGTGATAAAGTTGGCATATTGTTTTGTAAGCTTGCAGTTTTAAACTTGAAGAATGGACTAGCGTTTCAATTTTCTTTAAAGAGTATGATATTTCATTCGAGGTGATACCTATGGGAAGGCATAAGGCCCATTTATCTGCTATTTTTGGACACTCGTCTTGTTTATTTTCAGTAAGGCACTTATATCCCTCGCTAATAGTTACGTTTTGGTTTTCCTCTCCCTTGTACAAGCATTGCCAGAAATCCGAATCTTAAATCTCTTTCAGTTTTAATTTTCTTACAAGAAAGTCATGAATTTGTACATATTTAAAATAAGTGTGCTCTGGTAGTTTATATAATAACCTTAATGTTTGGAACTCCAAAAAACCTGAGGAGCCGTAAAGATCCCCAAGTTTCAATATACCTTGACTCGCCCATATTTTACACCCAGAGTCGAAAAAAATGCTAGGTAAACCTGGGTTGTTCCATAGACTTAAAAGAGGATGATAAAATGATAGCTTATTCTGATTCATAAGTATCCTCCAAATATTAATCATGTCCTTTGCAGTCTTGAACCTAACTCTTTTGAAGTAGTTTGAGTCATTACTTCTAGCCAAAAAATGCAAGCAATCTGGCCCCAGCATAAATTGATGAAAAAAGTATGGGTTGCTGGAATTAAACAAGCTCTGTAACCGCCCCAAAAATGATGCAAAATAATATAGTCGAAAATCTGGGAAATTAAGCCCTCCTTTTATAAATGGTAGTTTCAAAGAGGAAAGTGCTCTTCGGTTCTTTTTATAACCCCAAATGAAGCTGCCCAAAATGCCATCTAGTTTTCTGAAAAAGACTGTGTTTATTTTCAGCGGTATACATCTGAATAGGTATAGAAATTTTGGCAAAATTTTCATTTTAATAAGGTTGATTCTCCCGATAAGATTTAATGGTACCTTATGCCATTTTTTAAGGAGGGCTTCAGTTTCTTTTAATAAAGCATCATAGTTCAGTAAAATAATTTCCCTTATATTAGATGTTAGCTTAATGCCGAGGTAAGTAGCAGCATAGCATACTCCCATCACAGGTGTTGGCGGTTTATAGTTGACTATAATTTGGGTTTTGTCTAGGTTTAGCTTATAACCCGAAACTTTTCCAAAGATTTCTGCCTCTTTAACTATACCTAACATGGATTCAGTCACATCGCTTGTATAGATTGCCAAGTCATCGGCATATGCTGTTATTTTAAGAGAGTTTGCCCCAAATGTAAATGGTTTTATCATAATTTGAAGCTGTATGGCATTAATAAAAGGTTCCATAGAGAGGGCAAATAAGAGGGGGCATAAAGGGCAACGCTGCCGAGTTCCTCTTCTTATGGGAAATTTGGTAGAGAGTAGGCAGTCGTATCCAATTAATGCATTAGGTAAATAGTAAAGTGCTTTTATCTTTGTAATGAACTTGCTTTTAAACCCCATTGCTTTCAAAACTGACCACAGGTAATCCCACCCCACTCGGTCAAAAGCTTTTTCAGCGTCAAGTAGTATAATACCGAGTGGGGTGGAGTCAACTGCGGCCATGTCCAGCACTGTGATGGCCGTATTTACATGCTGCGTCGTGTCTCTACCTACTACAAAACCATGCTGATGTTTGCTAACCAATCTCGGCATAATAGGGGACAGTCTCAAGGCTAGTAATTTGGCAAACACCTTGGCATCAGTGTTAATCAAAGAGATTGGGCGGTAAGATCTGCATTCCGTAGGAGTTTTATTTTTTTTTAAGAAAAATATAATTTTGGCAGTGTTCCAAGATGACAGGCCCCATCATCTGTAACAATCTGATTAATAACCAAACAAAGTACTGGCACGAGTTCCTCCCAACATAATTTATACATTTCAATAGGGAGGGTGTCATCTCCGGCAGCCTTTCCAGATGGGAGGGAGAAAATGGCTAATTTTAATTCTTCCTCAGTATAGTCTTTTTCTAACTCTTCCATACCAATCGGATCATTCTCCGATTGCCAGTTATTTCCGATATAATTCTCCACCAGATCAGTAGAGGGCACACTCTCAGGGGTATACAGCTTAGTATAGTAATCAGCGAATTGCTGCAGTATCTTATCAGGTCGAGTATAAAGAGCACCTTCTGTTCCTTTTATACTCTTAATTAGAGAGGTGGCTCGTTCGTCGGCTATTTTATAGGCAAGTATCTTTCCTATTCTGTCACCGCTCTCATACTGTGTAATTTTATATTTGTGTAGTTTAGCAGTAATTTTATCTCTTAAGAATGTTTTAGTCTCGCAGCGCAGCGTAGTTATTTTAAGTTCAAGTTTGTCCTTGTTTAAATTTTTAGGGGCTCCTGCACTTTCTTTTCTAGCAATCTCGGCCAGGTGTTCTTCTAGCCCTCTAATTCCTGAGATTAAGCATTGAGTCTCTGTTTTCTGATTGAGATTCTGCTGAATAATATATTGCTGTGCAAATCCTCTAATACTGGCCTTGCAGCAGTCCCAAACTAAAGTGATTTTAGTCGAATCAATATTGAACTCTAAAAATTCCCTTATGTGAGCTTTCAGTAAAGGAATGAACGTGTTATCAAATAAAAGGTGTCTTGGAAAAGAAAATAGCCTGGGTTCTTTCTTTAAAGAAAGTACCTTAAAAATTACCATTATAGGGTTATAATCCGACGTTACCTTTGGGCAGATCTCCATTTTACAGCCATTGATGATTTGGCTCGTTGCCCAGGCCATATCTATACGGGAATACATTTTATGAGGTATAGAATGGTAGGTGTATCCCGCCAATGTAGGGTGTAGCTGTCTCCAGACATCTTTTAATTTATGTATACAGGCCAACTCTAAAATGGATGCCCTAGTCTTACACATTCGCTGTGAGGGGGTACTCTTGGTCGTGTCTATTGCGTAGTTTATAACACAGTTGAAATCCCCCATGATTAATATCTCTCCCTCCCACCCTAGTAGTTCTATATTTAAACGATCAAAGACTGCAGCAACATCATGATTGGACCCATATACAGCACATATGGTGTATTTAAGAGCTGATATCGTAATTTGAGCGATGACCCATCTACCCGATTTGTCAGATGCTACCCTATTAACCTCAACCTTGAATGTTTTTTTCCTTAGTATAGCTACCCCACGTATCGAGGCATTTAAAGATGTGCTAGTTATCAGCTCATACCCCCCTTGCTCCAGCATTTTCCTATCTCGATATCTTATATGGGTTTCGTTTAGCAGTGCCAAGTGAGGGTTATACATCGTTAACTCTTCATATACAAGCTGTCTTTTACTCCTATTATTAAGCCCTGATATGTTCCATGCAAGACAGTTAACCTGGCACATTTCTTAATTCAGAAATGTTCTGAATAACCGCTTCTAACGATATATACCCATTCTGAAATTATAGATTTGTAGCGTGCATCGTACCTGCCTGTGATACTCTTTTTATTTGACCCCATTCCACTCCCACAACCACCCCCAGGTCTAGACCTAAGTCCCTCCCCCCACCCGGTACCTACCCGGAAGCCTGACCCTATCTTCTGCTGCCGCTAGTTGGGCAGCGAGACAGTGTGGACCCTCCAAGGATCCTCCCCCTCCGCATTCAATCATACATAATTAAGTACCGTATTATCGGAGTAGAGAGCAAAAAAGAGTCATATAGTAGTATCAACTTGCAAAAATAGTGTGAGGAAAAAAAAAGTGAAGCAAAATACCCAGTCAAGTCTCTTTAAATAATAAAGTGAAGTACTTATGGTGTTTTTAGCGATCGGCTGTTAATGATGCGAGAAATTGTTCGGCCTCCTTGAAATCATTAAATAGAAAATATCATGTCTAAAATAGCGAACGAATTCAAAATTCTATCATGGAACGTAATGGACTCAGAACATCAAGTAGACGAAGGATAATCTTTGAATACTTAAAATTAGTGGTTAGTGAAGTGATCATTCTTCAAGAGACTCATCTCCTAAACAAAGAATGGGAACAAATAATAAAATCATTAAACTGGGTAGATTCCTACGTTTGTACTAACCAAAGTTGCTATATTAAGGGAATCGCAATACTCTTCAAAAAATCGCTCAATGTAAAACTCATACATAAAGCAGTAGATAACAAAGGCAGATGGGCCTTAGCAAGAGTGAAAATACATGATGACAACTTTATTATAGCGGGATATTACGGACCAAACATTGATGATCCAAACCCCCTACACAAATTATATACAGAGCTTTTATCCACATCTGATCCAATCCTGTGGGGAGGTGATTTTAACATTATGATAGACCCTAATTTAGATAGATCTCCCCCAGGAAGACAATCTAACTTGCCAAAAATGAGAGAATGGCTAAGCAGAAGGCAAACGTTATTTGAAAGTCAATTGAGTATCGGTACAATAAGTCCAGCCTTTTTGACGTTTTAAATAAGCTGTGTAATGTCCTGATGTTGTAAAAGGACCATCATGGAAAATAATTGCTGCAGGTACAAAGGTTCTTCCTGAAATTGATAATTGAGAAGCCACAAATTTTTTAATTAAAGTTGTCAATTTAGTTCCATCAGGTCTACATCGTTGGAAAATTAAAATTACATACTGTCCATATCTTTGTATAAATAATGTTGATAGCATTGCAGAGTTACATTGGGTACAGACCATGTTTTGATTTGCTTCTCTAACCAGATTATTAAAAGACACTGATTTGAAGTCTGGTAAAGTCAAATATATAAATCTTTCAGTGTTTATTGTAGTACTACTTGAAAAGGAACAATTGTCGCAGTCATGCTGCCATTTATAAGTAAGGCCAAAAAGATTTTCAACATCTATACCATATTCTTGCAATACAACAAGCATATACATTAGAAATTCCTGACAATCTTGCTGAATATTCTGTGAAAATTGTTTTAGACCAGAACATATGTCTAAAACATTTCGAATATCAGAAACACTTTCTATTTTTGTTTTATCACTGCTACATTTCTCAAACACATTATTCAACAAACAACAAAATCTTTGATCCCGATTTTCAACAATCTGCTCTTGTAAAGTTTAGAGGAAAAAAAAACATTAACCACTACATTAGCATTGCAGTTGACCAGAACTGTTTTCAAACTGAAATCCAACAACATCTTCAACAGAATCCTTTTCCTTTCTGCTTACAATTACTGGTTCCTCTAGTTTTTTTCTTTTTGCTCCAACCTCGCTACAATTTTTCTCATTTCTTCTTTTTCGGCCTACCACAGGCTTTTCAAATAAAGGATATTGAGGTAAATTTGGAGCATATTCTCTTCTTAACCTATTATACTCTTTCACACAATTTTGATCTGCACTAATCTTTGTCTCATCTAAATCAATCAAGTATAATCCAGATAAAGTTCTGACTCGAGATAAAGCAACATATGCCATACCTTCCTTGAACACAGTACTTCCAATATACACCAAAGTCCTACCTACACTTAAAGAGATTTATGAATGGTCACCGCATATGCCAAAGAAACAGGAAACTGTTTTCTGCGTACATACAAATCTTTTACAAGCAAAAACCGAGCAGAACAACGACTCAATTGTTGTACTTCTTCAATTCCATCAAATTTAATTTTCAAAAATTCAATTTCATCTCTATTTTGGTAATTCACAAAATCAACAACATGACCCATTGCTCTATTTACTAAACCTCTTTCCACATGTAAATTCCGTCGTAAAATTATACGACAATTTAAACATGCATATAGACTCTTTTCAAAACCAGCAGTTTTAGATATTGTCTTCTCTAAAGAATCCAATTTTGATTTCAACTTTTCTGACAAAATAATAGTAGCTCCTTCATGCTCTATTTTATCAATAGCTTCCAGTTTTACAATCTCTTGATTTTCTAACTTTAACATTTTGTTTGTTTTCAGCAATTTTCCTATAAATATTCTCTGGGAGAATATTTTAGTTTGGAAACAAATTTGAAAGTAATCATGCCTGTAAAGCTTCTTTGCCATGTTCACTAACTTTCCCAATTCTTATATCTTGAAGAATATTTTTATAATCTTCATTCTTTGCCTGTCGCATATTTTGAAGCAGTTCTGCATATTTAAAATATAACCATATATTAACATTTCCAATGATTCCTAGGCACTTTCTGGTATCTACATGCGTAAGCATTTTAAACACTGGTTGTCCTTTCACAGGAGTTAGCTGCAGTAGATCTCCAAAAACAATGATGTGTTTGCCTCCAAATAACACATCATACTCTGTTATAAGAATTTGTTGCATTCTTAAATGCACAAAAGCAAGCATTACATTTGATACCATGCTTACCTCATCAATGATAAGACGTTTCATTTTCTTCAGGACTTTGGAAACTTCACAACAAGCTTCTCCGGATAGCTTGTGGTATTGTAATTTATTATCATGCTCTACTGGCAGCATCAATAAACGATGTAAAGTAATCCCTTTAATGTTATGTGCTGCCAACCCAGTTGGAGCGGTACCAACACAAGACAGCGATGACTCAGTTCTTTTTTTCTGTAGATAAGTTGCAATTCCTTTAATTAGAAAACTTTTTCCAGTTCCTGCTTCTCCACTCACGTACATTCGGACAGGTTTAAATGACGTACATGAGCACTCTTTTTTCTCATGACATAAACCATGCTCAATCTGTTCTGTGACTTCGTCATATATTTATTTCTGCTCAACGTTTAGTTGTTTTTCCAATTCTTCTAAGTTTACTACATCCTCCTGAGCTTGTTCCATTGCTCTTTCCACCTCATCCATGGCAGTGGCAGCTTCATTTTGGATAATTGGTCCTCCGAGTGTATCCTGACTCAACGAAGCAGAACTCTGACTGTCTTGAGAACTGTCTCAAGCAAACTCTGCTGCAATTGTAGGTTCTTGCTGCATTTCATTGTTCAACATTTTCAGATAATTAGTAAAAGCAGGACATTCTATAGTATTTTTGCTTGCATTGAAAGAATCTTCAAGTAGTTCCTCTTCTGTACGCCATGGCTTAAAGAGTTGCAAAAGAGCTAAATAGTAAAATTCCATTTTTGTCAGGAGATTCGCAACTCAATTTTCGATGATTAATCAAATGTCCTTTTCTTTGTTTCACCAGACATCCTTCACATCCGATTACAGCATATACTCCTTTATTGATATCTTCTGTAATATTCCTCTTAAAAGTATAGCTTTGCAGTACTTCATAGAGACAAACATTGTCAAGATGAGTACTTCTATTGGATAGTATGTATCCAACATGTTTGTCTTCAAAATATCTGTACTGTTTGGTTCTTTTTCTGCCAAATACTCAATTTCTTGTACAGATTTCAAAACTCAGTTTCGTGTTGCAGCAAGACCTAGACTCACCCAAATGATTGTTCTAGATTTGGCCTATAGACTTGCTGATGATAACCGATCTGAACATTCGTATGCTCCAATTTCTCGATGCGACAACATCTTCAGACTGTAACTGTACAATTTCTTACTGAGGCTCTTTTCATGAGAAATTTCTTCCCACATTTCCTTTAGTTCTGCCTTTTCTAATTTTGTTATGTAAGACGTTACATATCGAGCCACAATAATAGAGTTGTCAGCAACATATTGAATATCCATGTTAGCATTCCACATGGACAAAATGACTGGGTTATAGTCATTTATGTATTTTGACTCTTCATTTCTTTTAAAGTTGTATGTATTTGTTGGTGATTTTCTTGTCACAGTATGTTGTTCACTCTTCCTTTCGATGTTACTGGACGTGGAAATGCAAAATGCCATTTTGTGTAGAACATTTGTGTAGAACTTGTCCTTGGATTTGAACTTTCGACGACAGTATTTTCCACAACGATGGGTTTGAAACCGTAAGACTTGATATCTTAAATTGTTTTCTTCTGTACTTTTCGGAACAACACATGTAGAATACTGTTCAATAAAACTCATCACTGTGTCATCCGAATCTGTTCCAAATTTGGGAGCATCTTTGATCCATAGCAGCATATGTATGTGAGGAGCACCTCTTGCTTGATACTCCTTTCTCCGGAAGAAATCCAGAACCTCGCCAAGAGGAGGATTTTTTTTGTTTGTTATAAAAGACCTCATAGCTTCAAATCTATGATTGAAATACCTGCATACATTAACTGTATCCAAAGAGCACAGTTCTCCAGGTGTCTTGTATTCTATATTTTCTATGTTTGCATTTGCCTCTTGAAGAAATTGAAGTAAGTCTTCCCAAGCATACTCAGCACAGCTAAGAGTAAGGAACCATGTAGGAGTTCCTAAGTTTCTTAGCATACATTTCAGTTCCCCATGACGACGGAACCAATACTCGTTGGTAACACGCTGACATGCCATGAGATTAATTAGCTGAGACTCCAAAATAGTGTCTTGCTGTTACTTTACTCTCTGTGTCCTCTCTCTTTGTCACTCACCATGTGTTATCCTAATTCAATATTTCTCCCTCTATCACCCCTCTTTACTTTTACTATGGGTAGCGCACTGGGGAGCGTAACAAGGGGAAAACCAAGAGAAACAGTAAAATACAATTTTAGAGTGCTTTGAGGTAGGGTAGCTGTTGTGTTGTGTGGGTGATTTACTTACTTCACTCCTTCCACTCCTATTCCCAGTCCCTCTGTTCTCACAGTTCCTCATTCCCGTTCACTGAGTCCGTCTATCTTACTGTAATTGTCTCTGTCTCTTCACTCTTTCACTACTTGTTCATTATGCTTTCTCCCTGAAGTTCAAGCACACTACGTTATTTACATTTCTTTGCTGCTTCAATTATTCCCTTTCTGTTACTTCTTCTTTTCTTCTTTTAGTTTTTTCTCTTTCAAGCCACATGTTTCAACTTTATTCGATGTTATCCATCTTATTTCATCCCTCTTTAGTTATGCACATTACTTTTTTCTCTCTCTCCCTTACCAGTGTTATTTAAATCTGGTTCCGTTATTACCTTTTATTTGTACATCATTTTTTCTCTTTCTTTGTACTCTTTACAGCCACTCACATTCTTCATGTGCCTCTGCTTTAGTATTCTTCTTCTCTCTTTCTTTGTTTCACAGCCTTATATTTTTTTCATTTTCTCTCTTACACTTTGTTATATCTATTACAATGTTTTACTATGTATTACACAGTACATCTCTGTTGCTCTCTCTTCCTGTCTGTCTCTTAACATTACTCTCTCTTTCTCTTTCTCTTATGCTCTCCTTCTCTTGTTTTTTTTTCTTTTTTTTGTGTTGCGCTAACGGAGCGCTCACCGGTGTGCGTACCGGGAGGGCGCACCCATGAGAAAAATGAAGTCAAGAGTGCTAAAAAATTTCGTATTTTTTTATAAATGGGAGGTAGTTCTGAAAAGAACTTTTTGTTTTATGTTTTTGTTGTTTTATATTTTTTTGTATTTTTCTGAACATTTTTTATTTTTTTGTATTTTTTTAACAATTTTATGTTTTTTTTGGTTTTTTTGGGGGGGAACAACGAAAAACAGGCATTAGAAAGGGCTCAACAGGAGCACTTGCGGTTCTCAAATGCTCTGTTTATCAAATTGATACTCATATTTGCACATGAAAGTAGGTCACCACAATAAAGGCACACTATCTTCATGTGCACAAAATTTTTTGGACGTTTGGGACCGTCTCCCTCGCCTCTGGTCCCGATAGAGTTACTTCTGCTGATGTACTTGCCAAAGGAGTTCGTAGGTTTTCTTGGAGGTGACGCATCTCTGCAACACTGTAATTAAGTGGATGCCACCTCTGCATATGGCGGTGCATAGTATAGTTACCGTAACTATACTTTTTGTCTGTACCTCTAGACAAAACATCTTTACAAATCAGGCATGTCACATGTCGGGCATTGACTTTTTTTTGGCCTTGAGGGTATGAATAAAATTGCCAAATAAAACTGTCTTTGTGGTGGGATTTCCGGGGCTCTTCACGTAAGAACTGCCTCGGCTCTACGTCTTCTTCCTCTTCTTCTTCCTCTTCCTCCTCTGGTTTGGGAAGGAACTGTGGAGGTGGTCCTTCCTTCCTAGGTGGTTGTGGTGGAGGTGGGGGTCCACCAGCTGCAGCTACTACAGATGCCATTATTTAAACAAGCAAAAACAGGTCTTCCTCTCACAAAGATGAAAGTCAGAGTGAGGAAAGAAGGAGGGATTTTCATCATTTGGGGAAAAAAAGTTCTAAACCAATGAAAAGTGTTATTTACAGGTCACATGACCTGTTACGCTTACTTTACGCGTCCCGCTCCGCGCCCGGAGCGCTTCCGGTAAGCTGCGCTTCGCGCCTCGTTCGCGCACCGGAGCACTTCCGAGTGCGCGTACGCGACACGTCATAAGACGCTTTACGCGGCAACGCGATACGTCGCACTTACGCGACGCGTCACGATGTTGTTCTCGAACGCGGCAGTTGTGCAAACGGTACGTTTCCCGGTACGCGGACCGGGTCGCGGCATAAAAAAGAGCTAAGGGGAAGCTACCCGGTGCGCGGACCGGTAGCGAAACTAACAAAAATATATATATATATATATATACATAAAAAAATTATATTAAATACATATGAAATATATTTTTCCTTTAAAAGAAGAATACATTTAACAGCTTTTAATATTTGCTATTAAAAAACCTTTGAAATTCACTGAAAAAACCATAGGTTATAGACCATATATAGTTAGGAATTAGCATTTACAAAACCTTGAAAATTCACTGAAAAAACCATAGGTTATAGACCATATATAGTTAGGAATTATCATTTACAAAACCTTGAAAATTCACTGAAAAAACCATAGGTTATAGACCATATATAGTTAGGAATTAGCATTTGCAAAACCTTGAAAATTCACTGAAAAAACCATAGGTTATAGACCATATATAGTTAGGAATTAGCATTTATAAAACCTTATTTTACTCACACAAAACCATTGAAATTCGCATATATAGTTAGTTGCACTAACTATATATTTCGCGCACCCGCAATCCACTGCTGATGATGTCACATATTACATCATTCATGACATGGTCAGTGACATCACTGATGACATCACTGATGACATCTCAAATGACATCACTGATGACATCACTGATAACATCTCATTTGAAATGACTGATCACATCACTGATGACATCATTCGTGTGATAATACGATGAACTTCTTCAGACTCTAATATAACCTTATATACACTCAGTGTAAACAGACACTCACAGACTGTCACTCGTCCATGGAGTTACTCACACACCTAGTCAGTCATGCAAAGAATCAATCACACCTCCATTTTCTCAACTATACAGTTATACACACCTTACTTATTCAAACAGATACTAACACATATTTACTCTCATATACAATCCCTGATACAATTTCATAATGATCCATACAGCCACTCACACATTCACTGGCTCTTATGCACAGTTATTTATATATGTCAACTCTCACATATACTGTGTTTTACATATGTCTTTACTTTGACATGTAGCACTGAGATATCCATTCACTCACCAATACACTCATGCATGCAGTCAACCACCCATACAGCTGTTACCACATGCACTTTTGAACCCATACATCTAGTGAATCAACTGCTCACACATCTATGCACTGAGTCATACACCTCTCAACCACCAACACACACACTCAGTCTCCCATACAAATACTTGGGCAACCAATCAATAACCCATATAGTTACTCATATAGCTACTGATCAACACATGCAGCAGTTTACAGAACAACAGACATAATGATGCACAAATTAAGACAGTTTAGTCACTAACCCATGCACTCAGTGAGACACATTTAATCACTCACTCATGCAGTCAGTCATGCACCTACTAAATCCTTCATCCAGACACTTATACATCCACTCATTCTTCAATATGTAAGACATATTTTAACTTTACAGAAACATACAGTCACTGGATGTTGTTATCAGTGATGTCATCAGTGATGTCATTTGAGATGTCATCAGTGATGTCATCAGTGATGTCATTTGAGATGTCATCAGTGATGTCACTGACCATGTCATGCATGATGTAATATGTGACATCATCAGCAGTGGATTGCGGGTGCGCGAAATATATAGTTAGTGCAACTAACTATATATGCGAATTTCAATGGTTTTGTGTGAGTAAAATAAGGTTTTATAAATGCTAATTCCTAACTATATATGGTCTATAACCTATGGTTTTTTCAGTGAATTTTCAAGGTTTTGTAAATGCTAATTCCTAACTATATATGGTCTATAACCTATGGTTTTTTCAGTGAATATATATATGTCACTGACCATGTCATGCATGATGTAATATGTGACATCATCAGCAGTGGATTGCGGGTGCGCGAAATATATAGTTAGTGCAACTAACTATATATGCGAATTTCAATGGTTTTGTGTGAGTAAAATAAGGTTTTATAAATGCTAATTCCTAACTATATATGGTCTCTAACCTATGGTTTTTTCAGTGAATTTTCAAGGTTTTGTAAATGCTAATTCCTAACTATATATGGTCTATAACCTATGGTTTTTTCAGTGAATATATATATATATTCACTGAAAAAACCATAGGTTATAGACCATATATAGTTATGAATTAGCATATACAAAACCTTGAAAATTCACTGAAAAAACCATAGGTTAGAGACCATATATAGTTAGGGATTCGCATTTACAAAACCTTATTTTACTCACACAAAACCATTGAAATTCCATATATAGTTAGTTGTACTAACTATATATCGCGCACCCGCAATCCACTGCTGATCATGTCACATATTACATCATTCATGACATGGTCAGTGACATCACTGATGACATCACTGATGACATCTCAAATGACATCACTGATGACATCACTGATGACATCTCAATGACATGACTGATGACATCACTGATGACATCTCAAATGACATCACTGATGACATCTCAAATGTCTTACATATTGAAGAATGAGTGGATGTATAAGTGTCTGGATGAAGGATTTAGTAGGTGTGTGACTGACTGTATGAGTGAGTGATTAAATGTGTGTCACTGAGTGCATGGGTTAGTCAGTAAACTGTCTTAATTTGTGCATCATTATGTCTGTTGTTCTGTAAACTGCTGCATGTGTTGATCAGTAGCTATATGAGTAAGTATATGGGTTATTGATTGGTTGCCCAAGTATTTGTATGGGAGACTGAGTGTGTGTGTGGGTGGCTGGGAGGTGTATGACTCTGTGCATAGATGTGTAAGCAGTTGATTCACTAGATATATGGATTCAAAAGTGCATGTGGAAACAGGTGTATGGGCGGTTGACTGAGTGCATTGGTGAGTGAATGGATATCTGAGTGCTACATGTCAAAGTAAGAACATATGTAAAACACAGTACATGTGAGAGTTGACATATATAAATAACTGTGCATAAGAGTCCGTGAATGTGTGAGTGGCTGTATTGATCATTGTGAACTTGTATCAGGGATTGTAAAAGAGAGTAAATATGTGTTAGTATATGTTTGAATAAGTAAGGTATGTATAACTGTATAGTTGAGGAAATGGAGGTGTAATTGATTTTTTGCATGACTGAGTAGGTGTGTGAGTAACTCCATGGATGAGTGACAGTCTGTGAGTGTCTGTTTACACTGAGTGTATCTAAGGTTATTTTAGAGTCTGAAGAAGTTCATCGTATTATCACATGAATGATGTCATCAGTGATGTCATCAGTAATGTCAAATGAGATGTCATCAGTGATGTCATCAGTGATGTCATTTGAGATGTCATCAGTGATGTCATCAGTCATGTCATTGAGATGTCATCAGTGATGTCATCAGTGATGTCATTTGAGATGTCATCAGTGATGCCATCAGTGATGTCACTGACCATGTCATGAATGATGTAATATGTGACATGATCAGCAGTGGATTGCGGGTGCGCGATATATAGTTAGTACAACTAACTATATATGGAATTTCAATGGTTTTGTGTGAGTAAAATAAGGTTTTGTAAATGCTAATCCCTAACTATATATGGTCTCTAACCTATGGTTTTTTCAGTGAATTTTCAAGGTTTTGTAAATGCTAATTCCTAACTATATATGGTCTATAACCTATGGTTTTTTCAGTGAATTTCAATGGTTTTTTAATAACAAATATCAAAACCTTTACAATGTATTCTTCTTTAAATCGAAAAATATTTTTTACATGTTTTTAATACAATTTTTTTTTTTATTATTATTATTGTTTCGCTCCCGGTACGCGAACCGGTTAGCTTCCCGTTAGCTCAATTCGGAGCCGCGACCCGGTCCGCGAACCGGTAAACGTTCCGTTTGCGCACCTCTCGCGTTAGAAAACAACATCGTGACGCGTCGCGTCAGCATGACGTTTCGCGTTCTCGCGTGATACGTCATATGACGTGCTACGTTAGCGTACCCGGAAGCGCAGCGGTACGCGAACCGGAAGCGATCCGCGGCGCGGCGCCGACCGCGTAACGTAAACACAGCAGGTCATGTGACTCGGTAATAACACTTTTCATTGGTTCATTTCACTTTTGGTTTCCTAATGATGTAATACTAGGTCATGTGATCTAAAATGAACACTTTTCATTGGTTTAGAACTTTTGCTTTTCCCAAATGATGAAAACCCCTCCTTCTTTCCTCACTCTGACTTTCATCTTGGTGAGAGAAAGACCCTTTATTTACACTTTGACATGGCTTCATTAGTAGCTTCAGCTGGTTCTAACCCACCACCTCCACCAAATCCAAACAAGAGAGGACCACCTGCTGAAGTAATTTTGCAAGAAGAGGAAGAACAGGAAGAGGAGGAAGAGGAGGAAGAGCCAAGGTTTTTGCCAGAGGAGCCCAGGAGGTACAATCGAAAAGAGAATTACATTTGGCAATTCTATAGATTTCCTGAGGGGCAAAAAAAAGTGAATGCACGCTACGTGTTTTGCCGTATATGCGGTGATAGATTGTCAAGGGGAACTGAAAAAAAATACAGTTACGGCAATCACACTATGCATCGGCATATGAGTAGGTGGCACCCAAATAATTATAGTGCTGCCCAGCTACGTGATGAGCAACAAAATCCCCTCCCAATGGCAAGAAGATCGGTTGTTCAAGAGGTGTCGGGATCAGAGGCGAGGGAGATGATCCCAAACATTCAAATGTTGTTTCGGCACGTGAAGCAAGTGTGCGTGCACTGCGGCGATTTCATCTGCTACAGGGAAAGTAGCATCATTTTGATTATGAGAGCTATTCAGAATCATGTTAATGTTTGTCCGAGACGCCCCAAAAAATAAATTCTTTTTTTTTTGTTGCTCCTGTTGAGCCCTTTACAATGGATCGTTTTTGTTTCCCCCCCCCCAAAAAAAACCAAAAAAAATATAAAAACGTTCAGAAAATACAAAAAAAGTAAAAAAATGTTCAAAAAATACTAAAAAAAATATAAAACAACAAAAACATAAAAAAAAGTTCTTTTCAGAACTACCTCCCCGTTATAAAAAAATTGGTAGAATATTTGGAACTCTGCCAACCTCTATTTCTCTTAGTTCGCTCCCCGGAGCGCTACCCGGTACGCGTACCGGAAGCTAACCAAAAAAAATATTTTTAAAAAAAAAGAACAGTAAGTATAAGGTAAGCAAACAGACAGTTATGTGAAAAGAAAGACAGCTCTAGGGAGTAAACAAGAGATACTGTTACCTACAATCCACTGCTGATGATGTCACATATTACATCATTCATGACATGGTCAGTAACATCATCAGCAGTGGATTGCGGGTAACAGTATCCTTAGTTTACTCCCTATAGCTGTCTTTCTTTTAACATAACTGTCTGTTTCCTTCCCTTATAGTTACTGTTCTTTTTTTAAAAAAATGTTTTTGATCAGTCAGAAACAGTGACATTAATAGAAACAGAGAGAGTGAACAAGAGTGAAGAACTATGGTCCTCCTCAGCCACCCTCAGAAAACCAAGGGGGTCAAGATACATCTACCGTGCCCCCTTCTACCCATTCTGAACATTATTTGCCCTCCATCTTGTATCTTGATTCGACCGAAACACAAAATGGTGGACTCCCGTAACGCTGCTGGTTTGCGAACCGGGCCACTTCCCGGGAAGCGGTCCAAAAAAAAAGGTGGGAAAGTAATTCACAGACACTAAGAGTAATAGAGACGGAGTGAGTGAACAAGACTGAGGAACTATGAGAACAGAGGGACTGAGAAAAAGAGTGGAAGGAGTTGAGTAAGTAGGTAATAGAGAAAGGAATGAGGAAAGTAGCAAAGGCAGGAAACTGAGGGTTAAAGAAGTGAAGCAGTGGATCTAATAGTAGGTGAATGTGATAGAAATGTAACGAAAAGAGTACAACTATTTACCTTATAATTGCCGTTAAATTACTCACTTTTTATTTTTATACTTTCAATCTGTGAAAGAGAGAACCAACATTTGAAAAATATTAAAACATGTATTTAAAAATTACAAAAGACAAGGGAAAAGATTGAAGGACAAATAGTTTTTCAACAACTTTGACACTGACAGAAGCTTCTGCTTCTCCAGGTCCCCTATACAGTCCTAAAGATATACATTTTAAACTAACAGTATCTTGATACAGATGAAGTGAGGCCTATCTTAAAACATGGTGCATCTTTTGCATTGCTCTTGTTTCAGAAAAGTGTCGCTTCAGGATGCCAATAACATGTCTCCTATCCAGAGGTTTGTTTGAGGTGAGGCCTACTAAGAGTTCAAGATGAGATTTACACTTGTTGAAGTGTACAGAGGAGATAATATCTGTGAAAGTCTACCAATGAAGTGAGTCATGTCCACTGCACTCTTCAACAAAGTAGAAACCTCCTATGTTTCCCTGGACAGACCTAAACTTGATCTGCACAATGTGATTCATAATGATAGGAAACACAGGTGATGTAATTGAAATACGTGCAATTTATTTTGCTCATTTCACAATCACATCACTTGTGTTTCCTTTGCTTAGATATCTCATTGTGCAGATGTAGTCTAGCATATGAAAGAATACGCAGAAGTGCAGCACTGCATGCAACAACTTTGACACTTACAGAAGCCTCACCTTCTCCATGCCTTCTACACAGTTCTACATATACATCATAAATGCAAACAGTACAGAATTAATTATACATGTTAAATGGTTTATTTTTGCTGTTCTCAGAATGTATCAAAATTCACTAAAAACAGTGACTTGAAGGTATTCATCATGTAAAAGCGGGGAAAAAAAACACAATCAAAATGATTGTGTTTAAAAAACCCATACAACATCAGAAATCAAAATTCAGAACTCCTTAAAGTTAACTTACTTTCCATGACGTCCAAGGATGTCCTATGAACAGCTTACACTCTTTTGTGCTGTTATTACTTTCAGCCCGCCACTTTCTGAAAGAAAACCTCCATCGTTTTTAAAAACACGTTACATGCAATAAATGACTTCTTGCTCTCTACCACAATTTTCCACAAGGCCAAATCTAGTCAGAGCCATTTATAACTCTTGGATTTCTTGTAAGCCAATCCCGTCATTTGGCATTTCCGCAACTTTCAGAATTAAAATGTTGAAGATCATTTTCACAATCCTGGAATAGTAATATCTTCCCCTTCTTGCTCAGTCATGTTCTACATTTCCTATGACACTGATACTGCTTACTATGAAGCAGACTTACACTACCTCTATGACTACTACAATTATTTAATTCTCTACATCACTTTTAATCACAAAGCAATGTAAAACAGTAGACAGCATTGCAGACTTACATTCCCTCTACTCCATGTTTTGATTGGCTGCTTCAATTAGCTTATAAAAAGAAACAGTTTTTCTGAACTCATTCAAAGTGCACATATATCTCCATGACGTCCAGTCCTATGGTTAGAAGTTATGTCTCTGAACTACACTTATCCTCAAGGCCAAATTGTGTAGGAGCCATTAGAACTTCTTGAAATTCCACAGAGCACATCCCGAGATTATTTCTCTAAAATGTTGGTTTTAAAAACACCAGGTAAGAGTTTTTAAGGTCATACGGCAATTTTTTTTGGAAAATTAAAACAGAATCATTGCAGAATGACCAGCCATTTCTAGACTTTAAATAAGCTGTGTAATGTCCTGATGTTATTGAAGGGCCGTCATGATATATAATTGCTGCAGTTACAAAAGTCCTTCCTGATATTGACAACTGCGAAACTACAAATTTTTTTATTAAAGTTGTCAATTTTGTTCCATCAGGCCTACATCGTTGGAACATTAAAATGACGTACTGGCCATATGTTCGTATAAATAATGTGGACATCATTTCAGATTTACATTGGCTACACTCCATGTTGTGATCAGCTGCTTTTACTAGCTTATTAAAGGAGACTGATTTACTGTCTGGCAAAGTTAAATATATAAATCTTTCTGAGTCTACACTAGTAGTACTTGATACCATACAGTTCTCGCAGTCATGCTGCCATTGATAAGAAAGCCCAAACAGCTGATCTACATCTACACCTTCAGCATGTAATACATCAAGCATATACATTAAAAACTCCTGACAATCTTGCTGAATATTTTGAGAGAATTGTGTTTGGCCTGAACATCTGTCTAACAGATTTCGAATTTCAGACACACTTTCTATGTTTCTTCTATCAGTGGTACATTTCTCTAACACAGAATTTAACAAACTGCAAAATCTTTGATCAGAATTGACCACAATCTCTTCTTTTACATTTTTTAGAGAAAACAAAACACTAATCACTACATTAGCATAGCAGTTGACACCAGAACTGTTTTCAAACTGAAAACCAACAACATCTTCAACAGAATCCTTTTTGTTTCTGCTTGTAATTTTAGGTTCATTGACTTTTTGTCTTTTTGCTACAACCTCCCCAGTATTGTTCTCATTTCTTCGTTTCCGGCCTACCACACGTTTCTCAAACAAAGGATACTGAGGCAAATGTGGCGCATACTCTCTTCTTAACCTATTGTATTCCTTAACACAATCTAGATCTGCACAAATGTTTGTGACGTCACACTCAATCAAGTACAATCCCGATAAAGTTCTAACTCGTGACAATGCCACATATGCCATACCCTCCTTGAACACAGAACTGCCAATATTCACCAATGCACTGTCTACACTTAAACCTTGCGATTTATGGATTGTCACCGCATATGCCAAGCAAACAGGAAACTGCTTACGGCGAACATATAAGTCTTTTACAAGCAAAAATCTAGCAGAACAACGAGCAATTAGCTGTACTTCCTCAATGCCATCAAATTTAATTTTTAAAAATTCAATTCCATCTCTATTTCTGTATTTTACAAAATCAACAACATTACCCATTGATCCATTTACCAGACCTCTTTCAACATGTAAATTCCTTCTTAAAATTATACGGCAGTTCAAGCACACATTCAGAGTCTTTTCAAAACCTGCAGTTTTAGATATACTCTTCTCTAATGAATCCAATTTTGTTTTCAGATTCTCAGACAAAATAATTGTTGATCCCATATGCTCTACTCTATCAATAGCTTCCAGTTTCACAATCTCTTGCTTTTCTAAATGCAACATTTTGTTGTTAAATTTGGCACATTCTGCAAGAGTTGGCATCAAACATATTCCAGATTTCTTCTCAGTAATTTTCTGAAAAATATTCTCAGGCACAACATCTTGTTCTGGATATAAATTTGACAGTAATCGTGCATGTAAAGCTTCTTTCCCATGCTCGGTCACTTTTCCAATTCTAACATCTTGTAGAATAGTCTTGTAAACTTCATCCTTCGCCTGACGCATATTTTCATGCAGTTCAGCATAATTGAAGTTTAACCATATATTGACGTTGCCAATGCTGCCTAGGCACTTCCTGGTATCTTCATGCGTGAGCATTTTGAACACAGGTTGCCCTTTCACTGGTGTCAGCTGCAGAAGATCTCCGAAAACAATGATGTGTTTGCCACCAAATAGCACATCATACTCTGTTTTGAGAACTTCTTGCATCCTCAAATGCACAAAGGCAAGCATGACATTGGAAACCATGCTTACTTCGTCAATGATAAGAAGTTTCATTTTCCTCAAGATTCTTGAAACTTCAAAACAAGCATCTCCAGATAGCTTGTGATATTGTAATTTGTTGTCATGCTCCACTGGCAGCATCAGTAAACGATGTAAAGTAATCCCTTTAATATTATGTGCTGCCAGTCCAGTTGGAGCAGTGACAACACAAGACAGCGATGACTCTGTCCTTTCCTGCAAATAGCATGAAATTGCTTTAATGAGGAAACTTTTTCCAGTTCCCGCTTCTCCACTCACGTACAGTCGGACAGGCTTCAACGACGTACATGAGCACTCTTTCTTATCATGACTTAATCCATGATCAATTTGCATGGTAACTTCGTCATATATTTTCCTCTGCTCAACGTTGAGTTGTCTTTCCAACTCTTCTAAGTTAACCGCATCCTCTTGAGCATGTGCCATGGCTCTTTCCACTTCATTCATAGCAGTGGCAGCTTCATTTTCGATAACAGGTCCTCCTAGTGGATCCTGACTCAATGAAGTAGAACTCTGACTGTCCTGAGAACTGTCTCTGGCAATCTCGGCTGCAATCGTTGCTTCCTGCTCAATTTCCGCATTCAACATTTCTACATATTTGGGTAAAGCAGGACATTCTATGGTCTCCTTGGCGGCATTGAAAGAGTCTTCGTAACAGAGGAAATCTCCAAGCAGTTCCTCTTCTGCACGCCAAGGCTTGAAAAGTTGCAAAAGTGCTAAATAGAAAAACTCCTTTTTTTCAGGAGATTCGCCACTCAATTTTCGATGGTTTACCAAGTGGCATTTTCTTTGCTTGAACAGACATCCCTCACTTCCTATTACAGCATACACTCCTTTCTCAGTATCTTCTTTGATGTTCCTCTTGAATATGTAATTTTGCAGAACCTCATACAGACAAACATTCTCGAGGTGACTGCTTCGATTTGGATAATATGTATCCAACATGTTTGTCTTCAAAATGTCGGTACTGTTTGGCTCCTTTTCCGCCAAATACTCAATTTCCCGCACAGGCTTGAGAACTCGATTACGCGTTGCAGCAAGACCAAGACTCGCCCAAACGATACTCCTGGACTTGGCATAGAGACTTGCTGAAGACAACCGGTCAGAACATTCGTACGCTCCGATTTCTCGATGCGACAACATCTTCAGACTGAAACTGTACAACTTCTTTCTGAGGCTCTTTTCATGGGAAATGTCCTCCCACATATCCTTCAATTCTGTCTTCTCTTTTTTGGTGATGTAAGACGTCACATACCGAGCCACAGCCATACAGTTATCAGCCACAAACTGTATATCCATGTTAGCATTCCACATGGACAAAATCACCGGGTTGTAGTCGTTGATGTACTTGGACTCTTCGTTCCTCTTCAAATTGTAAGTGTTTTTAGGTGATTTCTTCATGACATTGTGTCGCAGCGAAGACATCAAACTGTTTACTCTTCCTTTAGAAATCACCGGTCGTGGAAAGCCGAAACGACATTTAGTGTAGAACTTGTCTTTGTTTCGGAATTTACGACGGCAGTACTTTCCACATCGATGGCTTTGGAAACGCAGAACTTTTTCTCTTAGGCTTTTCTTCTCCTTTGCGTTTGGAACAGCACACGTAGAATACTGTTGGATGAAACTCATCACTGAGTCTTCTGGATCCGTTCCAAATTTAGGTGCATCCTTGATCCACAGCAACATATGTATATGAGGAGCACCTCTTGCTTGGTACTCCTTTCTCCAGAAGAAATCCAACACCTCTCCAAGAGGTGGATTCTTCTTATTCATGATGAAAGACATCATAGCTTCAAATCTATGATTGAAGTACCTACATACATTGACTGGATCCAAAGAGCACAGTTCTCCGGGTGTCTTGAATTCGATGTTATCTACGTTAGCATTTGCCTCTCGTAGAAATTCAAGTAAGTCTTCCCAGCCATACTCGGCACAGCTCAGAGTGAGGAACCATGTGGGAGTACCTAAGTTCCTCAGCATACATTTTAAATCACCATGACGACGGTACCAGTACTCATTAGTACCACGCTGACACGCCATGAGATTAATCAGGTGAGAATCCAAAATACTATCTTGGACATTGACTTTATCCATAAAGTCACTTGCCGAGATGTTTTGCATGTGTATACCACTTTTCAAGATGTGGTTCACTGCATATGACAGTCCAGACAGATCGCTTTCAAACAGGAGATGAAACAAATAAGGAATGCATTGTCGAAACCTAGCATCTCCTGCATACAATCGCAAAGTCCGGTATTCAGAAGCAGGAATTTGATGAGGTCGCTCATCATATCTTCCTCCCTGACCTGTTGGAAAAAGCTGTGGGAAACACCGAGCTTCCAAACTTTCCTCCCAAACACTAATGGGACTCCCTTTGGCTTGTTTAATTTGAAACAACTCAATAGCATTCCCCATGACTTCCTTGGAATGCAAAGGATGAACACTATAATGTTCATATATTTCTTCACTAGTAGAGGGTTCTACTTTCTCAATTTGACCAGCACACAAATCGCTATCCTCTTCCTCACTTACTTCCTCTTCTGCAACATATACATTCTTATAGTATTTATTATTTTTTTTCAAATACAATGTTGCCTTTTTGACTTTCCTAACATCTACTAAATCTTGCCATATTTTCTTATTCTTTGTCGGAACCCCATTAACTAAGATAACCAGAGGTTCCTCTTCCACTTTTTCTACTCCAATTGTGTTAATGTTTTTCTTCAAATCTAGAGGCAAATAAACAACTCTTCCCTTTAATCCTCTCTGTAAATCTGATGGAGGCAATTTCCCTGTCTTTGGCTCCATTCTTACAATAGCCTGAAAGGGATGGATACTTTGAATCAAAATAGATTCATAAGTATTTAAATCCTTCAATTCAGAAGGAATCTCAACCAATTCCAGATTATTATGAACTGCTCTAGCAGGCATCTGGTTTTGATTTAATTTGCAACAACAATAAGTACACACACGTTGATCCAATCCCAAATCAAAACAATTTTCTACCATCAAGTATGTTGCAAAATCCTTCCATTCACTATTATTTTCCCTTTCACTTTTTGCATATAAATCCACTAACTTAGTCTGATTCTTATAATAAGTGCGTCGACAACACACACAAGTGAAATTAGGCCTCTCACTTGATTTAACCTCAAACGTCGCAATTTCCCTCTGGAAATTATCTGTACTGGAAACCTGTACACTATCTTCCACATGACCCTCTTCTTCTTGCTCAATTTCAACATTCTCCTCTTTACTTCCAAAGTAACAAAACTCAATTTCTTCACATATATTCTTCACATCTATTTCAGAACCATGCAAAAGAGCAGCGCATAATTGTTTCAGCATAATTGCTGGACTCTTAGCATAATACAACATTCTAACTAATTTCCTCACTTTGTTATGATGCACTGCTAGCATCCTGAAATGATGAAAAACACTCTGGCATACTCTCCTGGAAAGACAAGCCAGTGAATGACCATGCAAACCTGTCACTTCTCTTACTCTGCAAGGATCTAATTCTTGCAACAACATCATTTTCTGCTTCAAACTTTTTTTATTAAATGACCGTACAAAATCACAAAGCAAATTGATGGAATCCTGTCGCACACTGCAAATACTACTACACTTCCAGGTGTACACAGGACCCTTAGCACGTCTTCCTAAAACCTCATTACCTAACACCTCTTCTGCCTCTGTTGTCACAAGTTTTTCTTTTTCAACTGGACAACCATCTTTCACTTCATAAGCACGACCACTGGTGTCAACTGCATGCACCAAATCATTATCCTGGAAATAACTCTCCTCATTAAAAAATGCCTCACAGCTTGAACTATGCATCCATTCTCCAGAAAAAACTTCACAAAAATTACTACGATTAACTATTCTCTTCCATCTACTATTTCTTTTGAAATCAAAAATTGCCTTGTTTAGCTTCTTAATTCTATTGATTATCAAAATAAATAACTTACGTTTAATTTCAAATGCCTGATCAATAACTTTCTCAACTTTTTTTTTTCTCTTATAAAAAACTAGTTTCTGTTGACCTTTCTTAATATTTTTTAACAAATTGCCAATTATCCTGTTCCGGAACATTCGTTTACGAATCTCCCTAAACTGTTGTTTCCTTCTACTATCATGCACAGATTTATCTCTTGCTCTAGCAGTAACATTTTTCATTGTCCTTTCCTTTCCATTTGATTTCCTTCTCGTTTTATGGACTGAAACATTTTCTGTAGTAATATTTTTTTTACTACAAATATTTCTTATGAAATATTTAGAGCTCTTACCCGGTGCTTTCTTCGTGGCTTGAGAAATCTTTTTGTTAGAGGACTGCTGCGTTTTTTTTTCACCTGCTGTCTTTGACGTTTTGCAGCCTTTATCTGTCTTTCTATTGTAGGCATGGTGAAATCTTGAAATGATCTGCAGTTGAATCTGTGGAAAAATATAATAAAAAATGTTATTAACCATTATTACCAAACAGTAAATCAGTAACAGTGATCAAAAACTTAACACACTACTTGACATTTTAATTAGAAGATTTTTTAGTCGTTGGCAAATTTACAATACAGAAATACCAGAAAAGAAATGACATTTATATTTATGTTACCTATGCTATTTTATATGTGAATCTGATCTAATTTTATGAGCATATTTTAATATTTTATTGAAGACACTACACATAACCTGTTTTTGAAGGTGTCTTTATTTTTAAATTAAACAGTTTACCTTTTTACTTTTTATTAATTATAAATTTTAAAAATAAATGTTTATATTTCCAAAGGCTCAAGCAGGTCAGCTTCCCATCCTATATCATATAATTCGGACAAATCTGCATCCTCATCACGCTCTTCTTCATCCTCAGGATTTAAATCATCCAAAGGATCAACATCCACTGATGTTTCAATTACAAGTTCAATGATGAGGTCAAAATCAACTGATTGCATATTGTCGCTCATGTTGAGGTTGTCTTTATCTTTAAAGAAAGATAACAACAATGAGATGTTGCAGAGTAAGAGACAAATCTCAGAGATTATAATAGTAAAATTGTTTAACAAGATTAACATTTTGCAGCTATTATTTAGCCATGTCCAGCGATGCTGAGCAGGTGAAGCCTATGTCTAATTTTTCACTGAACAGGACTCATCTCTTCTTAACCTTGGATAAGCCTCACCGACTCTGTGTCCCCTGCACATACTTAAATGTAAAGGGGCAGATTTATGTTAAATGGCACATCCCCAGGCATGCACCAGTTAACGTGCACCACTGCTCTGCCACCCATGGTGTGCCGCATTTACAATCAGATAGGAGAAAGCTGCGTCAAAACCCTGCGCCTGCTTGAAGCTGGCATAGGTCTTGACGCAGCATTGTGGAGATGGGGCACCCCTGAGCCTTGCTGGAGCTGCATCGCACTTGCGATACAACTCCAGCAATGCGCCACCTTTACGGCACAGATGCGTCACGCATCTGTGCCGTTTTTGCCCCATGCTGCGCCGCATTGTAAATGCAGCACACCATGGGTGGCGGAACAGCGGCGCAGGATGACTGTCACATCCCTGGTGATGCGCCAGTCATCATAAATCTATCCCTAAGCTTCTTATCTTGTTAGAGATGAACTGCCATATGTATCATCAAAATATTTTACATTTTCTAAATAGCGAATTTTAAGGAATAAATAGCGATTCTTTACCATTCCTAATTTGCGATGAGCAAATTGCTAATTGCAAGTTACCCATTCATTTCCATGGGCTAGGAGGCTCATAGGAATGAAGGTTTAATTTGCGATTAGCAATTTGCTCATCACAAATTAGGAATTTTTCCAAGGGTGCAGGGGTGTCTCAAGAACACCCTGCTGCACCCCTGAAAAAGAAATTTGGGGGCATATGGCACACATACATGCCCTAAGGGCATGTGTTGGCGTCATATGGCACCTTTTGTTTTTTTGAAAAAAAGCTTTTTGAAAAGAATTCACAAATTACCACCAATTTACCACAATAGTTTCCAAATCCTTAATGTCATTTTTTACATAGTTTTTGTTTGATACATTGCATTTAAGTAGTCACAAAATTTGCAAATCCTTCAGTGCAATTGCAAAATAAGGAATAGCAAATTTTGCTACTCCTTATTTTGCATCAAACTTGTTTGATACATACCATTTGTCTAATTAACATTTGCAAAGGCCGAAATTCGTAGAATTTTGATCTTTGCGAATGCTAATTAGCTTGATACATATGGCCCCAAGTGAGGCCTGTCTTGCGACATGGTGCATCTTTTGCATCACTGCTGCATCGGTTTCATGTGGTACGTTTTTTTTACACCATGACATATCTGCCTAAATGCATCAATTTGTAATGTTGTCGCCTCATAGCAAATCTTTTGCACCACCGCTGCATCATAAAAGTGACGCACAGTGGCACAAAAGAGGCATACACCTATCATAAATCTGTCCCTAGCATTTTAAATGATTAATCCAGGATGACGATAAAGTGTGTCCTATCCAGAGGTTTGTTTAAGGTGAGGCCTACTCAGGATTGCAGATTAAAGTTACGCTTGATGAAGAATACAGAGGAGATAATACATGTAAAGGCCTACCAATGAAGTAAGTAATGTGCACTTTATTGCGCCACTCATCATAAATGTATCCCTAAGCTTCTTATCTTGTTACAGATGAACCACCATATGTACCATCAAACTATTTTGCATTTCCTAAATAGCAAATTTTAAGGAATAAATAGCAATTCTTTACTATTCCTAATTTGCAATGAGCAAATTGCTAATTGCAAATTACCCATTCATTTCCATGGGCTAGGAGGCTCATAGGAATGAAGGTTGCAATTTGTGATTAGCAATTAGCTCATCACAAAATAGGATTTTTTTCAAGCGTGCAGGGGTATCTCAAGAACACCCTGCTGCACCCCTGAAAAAGAAATTTGGGGGCATATGGCACACCTACATGCCCTAAGGGCATGTATGGGCGTCATATGGGACCTTTTGTTTTTTAGAAAAAAATGCTTTTTGAAAAGAATTCGCAAATTACCACAAACTAGAAGTTGGTGGTAGTTTCCAAATCCTTAATATCATTTTTTACATATTTTTTGTTTGATACATTGCATTTAAGGAATCGCAAATTTTGAATTAATGACATTTTAAGTCATTTCCACATGTGCAGTGTTTTCAAAATATGATTTGAAAATCGTTTTTGGGGAAAAGTAATGGTTTGCAAATTTATGACAAGGACATAATGGTGTATGCTTCTCTATAAGGCATTTCAGTGTCTCTGATGTCATTTTTCCCATATTACATTATAAGACCTTTCCCCATGGAGCACATTCCTTGTAAATATGCTCCCACCTGTGCATTGCGAATTTAGATTTTGACTGTTTGAGTCACATAGCCATGTTAAAAGTGACCCAAAAAAATTGCAAACGTTTTAAAATAACACATTCATGTGTCTTAAGGACATTTTAAGTCATTTCCCCATGGACAATGTTTTCTAAGTGGCGCAAAAGAGGCATACACCTATCATAAATCTGTCCCTAGCATTTTAAATGATTAATTCAGGATAACAATAAGATGTAGCCTATCCAGAGGTTTGTTTAAAGTGAGGCCTACTCAGGATTGCAGATTAAAGTTACGCTTGATGAAGAATACAGAGGAGATAATACATGTAAAGCTCTACCAATGAAGTAAGTGATGTCTACTTCATTGCGCCAGTCAGCATAAATGAATCCATAAGCTTATTATCTTGTTAGACATCAACCGCCATATGTATCATATAACTATTTTGCATTTCCAAAAAAGCGAATTTTAAGGAATAAATAGCGATTCTTTACCATTCCAAATTTGCGATGAGAAAATTGCTAATTGCAAATTACCCATTCATTTCCATGGGCTAGGAGGCTCATATAAATGAAGGTGCAATTTGCGATTAACAATTTGCTCATCACAAATTAGGAATTTTTTCCAAAGGTGCAGGGGTGTCTCAAGAACACCCTGCTGCACCCCTAAAAAAGAAATTTGGGGGCATATGGCGCACATAAATTTTAACAACATTTCTTTACCTCAACAACGATTTTCAAATCATAACTTCAAAACACTACACATGGGAAAATTACTTAAAATGTCCTTAAGACACATAAAAGCGTTTTTTGATTGGCTTTCCTGCATGGTAGGGTCACTTTTAACATGGCTATGTAACACAAACATTCAAAATCTAAATTTTCCATGCACATGTGGGAGCATATTTACAAGCAATTTGCGCCACAGAGAAAGGTCTTACACTAAAATGAGAAAAATAACATCAGGGACAGTCAATTGCCTTATAAAGAACCATACACCATTATGTCCTTGTCATGAATTTAAAAACAATTCCTTTTCCCCAAAAACGATTTTCAAATCATAATTTCAAAACACTGCACATGGGAAAATGACTTAAAATGTCATTAAAACACATGAAAGCGTCTTTTGATTGCCTTTCCAGCATGGTTGGGTCACTTTTAACATGGCTATGTAACACAAACATTCAAAATCAAAATTTTCCATGCACATGTGGGAGCATATTTACAAGCAATTTGCGCCACAGAGAAAGGTCTTACACTAAAATTAGAAAAATAACATCAGGGACAGTCAATTGCCTTATAAAGAAGCATACACCATTATGTCCTTGTCATGAATTTAAAAAAAATTCCTTTTCCCCAAAAACGATTTTCAAATCATAATTTCAAAACACTGCACATGGGAAAATGACTTAAAATGTCATTAAAACACATGAAAGCATTTTTTTGATTGCCTTTCCAGCATGGTTGGGTCACTTTTAACATGGCTATGTAACACAAACATTCAAAATCAAAATTTCCCATGCACATGTGGGAGCATATTTACAAGCAATTTGCGCCACATAATTCATAATTTTCTCCTTAAAGCACACTATTCTCTATCTAAATTAAAGAAATATTTTCTCACCTTAGCAAATACTTTGAGTTTGAAAACAGTCTCAGAAACACACCAATTTGTCTTCAGCAGAGCAAAAGGTATGCACTCCAGAGTCTGCAGCTATCAAAAGCACAGAAATGCTGTAATTCTTCACACATATTTCTCATGTCACCCAATCAAAACTCTTCCCTCACTTTTTTTCAAATGAAAACCCTTCCCCCCTCTGCCCTTTCTGCCTATTTTCCATAGCAACCACCTCTTGGAAGACCTCTGGTGTTTGCAAATTCACACAACAATGTTGCAATTGAACTCTGAACTCTCAGTGCACCTGCATATCCAGTGCATTCTTTCATTTAATGATTTTTTATTGACCACTCAAAATACATCTTTCAAAGAACACATCTGTGCACCCTAACTTTCTGTTTTCATCAATCAAAATCCACCAATCACTGTTACTGCTTCATGAACACAGAAACTCCACAGTTTTTTTTTTCATTTTACACTCTCATTTTTTCAACTGCCATTTCATTGCCACACTTCATCTGACTGCAGAAGAACCTTCTCTCACCATGTTTTCTGTCTGGATTGTTGGACATAGTTATATTCACTGGGCTCAAAGGTACGTTGAAAGCAGGAATTTACCTAACCTCAATTTACAAGATGTGGAAATTAAGTGGTTTGGCCACAGAGGATTAAAATGTCACCAATTGATACCATTGGTGAAAACCTTTATGCATTTGCCAAAACCTGACCTGTTAATTGTGCACTGTGGAGGTAATGACTTGGGCACTTTGACTGGTGTAGGTCTGGAAATGCTTTTAAAGGACACCTTTGAGCAATTAATGGCACTTTTTCCTCAGACTGCCTTGATATATTCAAATATATGCCAAAGACAGAAATGGAGGTGGTCAAACCAATTTTGTCCACAAATTGAGAAGTCGAGGAAGCATGTAAACAAATCTGTTTCAGCTTACATGAGAGACCATGGAATGGGCTCCCTGTACAACAATAACTTGCGTTACTACATGCAAGATATCTACAGAGGAGATGGAGTTCACTTCTCAGATGAGGGCAACAGAATTTTCACTCTGAATTTAAAAATGTGCATTGGTACCTACTTATAAGTACCTAAATGTACCATAAACCCAAAAGCTCTTCTCAGAGCTACCCTACATCTAATCACTCACAATTATTATTTTACTCTAACATTTTTCACTAATTTTCAACAAAGTACGCTCCCTGGGGCGCTACCCGGTACGCGAACCGGGAGCTAACCTCGCGAAATTTTTTTTAAAAATGTTTTTTTTTCGCACATATAAGCCTCCTCAGCCACCCTCACAAAACCTAGGGGGTCAAGATAAGTCTACCGTGCCCCCTTCTACCCATTCTGAACATTATTTGCCCTCCATTTTGTATCTTAATTCGACCGAAACACAAAATGGTGGACTCCCGTAACGCTTAAGGTTCGCGAACCGGGGCGCTCAACAGTTCGCGTACCGGGTCGCTCCCTGGGAAGCGCACCATCAAAAAAGGTGGGAAAGTAGTTCACAGAAAAGCCACTGGAGACAATTTCACCAAATATAGATTAGCTCATACTACATACCAATCCCTACCATTTTCACAAATTTGATTGGAATTCCATTTAGTCATTTAGCCTGTAGACCTCTCTAAATACCCTGAGGTAAATTACTTCACAAAACACATCTGAAGTGTTGGAATTGACAACCAATGAAAATGTTACTTTCATTTTCTACTTTTTTTACCTGACATTTGATTGGTTATGTACCTGAATATATATAAAGGAAGAGAGAGAAACACAGCCATTTTGACTACTACTTCCTGAACTACATTGCAAGATCATTTTCACTCACAACTTAAACTTGTTTTTAGAAGGTGAGATATTATTTTATAAATTTAAAAACATTTTCAGATAGTTATATACTATCCCTCTGTAAGAGTTAGACATTGAGAAAGGCTTCTTTATTATAATTATGGATTGATTTAGGTTTCTGTGGTATAATTATGAATTTACTTAGGCTTCTTCACAGGCACTTTTTAATAGTACTACTTCACGCCTGAAACCATACAGTGCCCATAGATTACTTCTCTGTTATAAACTCACAAGTACCTGTCTGAACTTAAACCCAACAGTGCCCTATCTCTACTGATATATTTATTTTTTATGCAAATTACAGCAAGAAAATGGAAGGTGAGCAGAATGTTTCCTTTGAAATTGTTCTAGAGAACAACACAGAAAAAGATATTGAGGACAATGATGACTCAGATTTCATGGATAAATCACGGGACCATGAATTAGTTCAATGTGTAGAATCTGTGGATCATTTACTTCATTATGATGACGGTCAAATGTGGGAACTTATGTTCACTCAACAAGAGGACATATCGGACAGTCAAATGCTAGACATTCTATTACATTTTGAAAAACAATCCGAAAAATAAAATTGTATGTAATATTAAAAAATTGTTTGAGTCTTTAATCATTTTTATATGTAATTAATAAACTAGTTAAATGTTAGAAATGTTATTAAATTTTCAACCACAATCACAATAATAAATAATTGCTTAAAAAACTAAAAAAAATAAAAAATAATCAACAAAATAAACAATCAATTAACATACTGCATTTGAAAAGTCTCTCATTCATTTTTCATTGCAGTACGCTGCCCAGAACGCTTCCCGGTTCGCGGACCGGGCGCTACCCACGAAAAAAAACAAAAAAAAAAAATTTTTTTTTTTGCCCCGCGGGGCCCTTTTAAAGCCTCCACATTAAACCTAGGGGGTCAGGGAGGATCTACTATGCCCCCTTATGGTTATTTCCCCCTTTGTTTTGGCCTCCTCTTGTCTCTCAATCCTACCGAGAGACAAGATGGCGGCCGCTCCGGACTGTTTAGAATGTTGACAGACACAGGAGAACCAATCAGCTTCGCTACGCGAAGTTCCGATACGCGTAAGGTCCGCGAACCGGGGCGCTGCCTGGTCCGCGCTTACAGATATATATCTTTTTTTAAACGTTAATTTCTCAAAATCCACTGCAGCACATATATTGAGACCTACAAAAGGCACATCGGGCTACCAGTCCCTACAATTTTGCCAAGTTTCGTGCAAATCCATTCAGCCGTTCGGGCTAAAAGTGAGGCTAACCGCCCTATGGAAAACTCAATGTTAAAAACACGTTTTGGGACCCCCCTTTTTTCTCGGCCCCCCCCTGGACGAACCCCCCCCAAATTTTTAGGGGCTGCTCAGAAACAAAATGTTCCATTTTCCAGAAAATTTCATCCAATTCCGTCCACAAACGCCAAAGTTATTAGACATAGAATTTTCAAAAATCCCATAGGGAAAAAATCCTAACTATATATACCTACTGGCGACCGCCAGTAGGTAATATATATATATATATATATATATATTCACTGAAAAAACCATAGGTTATAGACCATATATAGTTAGGAATTAGCATTTACAAAACCTTATTTTACTCACACAAAACCATTGCACTAACTATATATCGAGCACCCGCAATCCACTGCTGATCATGTCACATATTACATCATTCATGACATGGTCAGTGACATCACTGATGACATCACTGATGACATCTCAAATGACATCACTGATGACATCACTGATGACAACATCCAGTGACTGTATTTTTCTGTAAAGTTAAAATATGTCTTGAGTGGATGTATAAGTCTCTGGATGAAGGATTTAGTAGGTGCATGACTGACTGTATGAGTGAGTGATTAAATGTGTCTCACTGAATGCATGGGTTAGTGACTAAACTGTCTTAATTTGTGCATCATTATGTCTGTTGTTCTGTAAACTGCTGCATGTGTTGATCATTAGCTATACGAGAGGCTATATGTGTTATTAATTGGTTGCCCAAGTATTTCTATGGGAGATTGAGTTTGTGTGGGGGTGGCTGGAAGGTGTGTGACTCTATGCATAGATGTGTGAGCAGTTTATTCACTAGGTGTATGAGTTCAAGAGTGCATGTGGAAACAGCTACATGGGCAGTTGACTGTGTGCATGAGTGTATTGATGAGTGAATGGATATCTCAATGCTACATGTCATAGTAAGTACATATGTAAAACACAGTACATGTGAGAGTTGGCATATATAAATAACTGTGCATGAGAGCCACTGAATGAGTGAGTGGTTGTATCGATCATTGTGAACTTGTATCAGGGATTGTATAAGAGAGTAAATATGTGTTAGTATATGTTTCAATAAGTAAGGTGTGTTTAACTGTATAGTTGAAGAAATGGAGGTGAGATTGTTTCTTTGCATGACTGACTGGGTGTGTGAGTAACTCCATGGATGAGTGGCAGTGTGTGAGTGTCTGTATACACTGAGTGTATCTAAGGTTATATTAGAGTCTGAAGAGGTTTATCGTATTAGCACAAGAATGATGTCAAATGAGATGTCATCAGTGATGTCATTTGAGATGTCATCAGTGATGTCATCAGTGATGTCACTGACCATGTCATGAATGATGTAATATGTGACATGATCAGCAGTGGATTGCGGGTGCGCGATATATAGTTAGTGCAACTAACTATATATGGAATTTCAATGGTTTTGTGTGAGTAAAATAAGGTTTTGTAAATGCTAATTCCTAACTATATATGGTCTATAACCTATGGTTTTTTCGGTGAATTTTCAAGGTTTTGTAAATGCTAATTCCTAACTATATATGGTCTATAACCCATGGTTTTTTCAGTGAATTTCATTGGTTTTTTAACAGCTAATATCTGTAGCTGTAAAATGTATTCTTCTTTAAATCCAAAAATATATTTTATATGTTTATGAATAATTTTTTTTTTTAAATATTTTTTTTCTTCGTTCCCGCTTCGCGAATCGGGAAGCTTCCCGTTAGCTGACCTTGATGCCGCGAAATAGACCGCGAGCCGGTAAACGTTTCTTTACCGCAACTGCCGCGTTAGAAAACAACATCATGACGCCTCCCGTCCGCATGACGTTTCACGTTGTCGCGTGATACGTCATATGACGTGCTACGTTAGCGAACTGGTACGCGAAGCGAGTCGCAAAGCGCAGGTTTCTGGAAGCAAACCGGGAGGCCCTGCAAAGCGCTTAATGTAAACACAGCAGGTCATGTGACTTGGTAATAACACTTTTCATTGGTTCATTTCACTTTTGGTTTCCTAATGATGTAAGACTAGGTCATATAATCTAAAATGAACACTTTTCATTGGTTAAGAACTCTTGTTTTTCCCAAATGATGAAAATCCCTCCTTCTTTCCTCACTCTGACTTTCATCATTGTGAGAGAAAGACCCTTTGTGATAACTGAGCAATGGCTTCTTTAGTAGCTTCAGCTGGTGCTTCCCCACCACCTCCACCACCTCCAAGGAAGAGAGGACCACCTGCTGAAGTTATAATTCAGCAAGAAGAAGAAGAACAAGACCAGGAGGAAGAGCACGAAGAGAGGCAGTTTTTGCCTGAGCAGCCCAGGACGTCTCGCCGGAAAGAAAACTTCATTTGGCAATTCTTTAAAATTCCCAAAGGTCAGAAAAAGGTAAATGCAAGATACATATTTTGCCTTATATGTCAAGATAGACTGTCCAGAGGAACCGACAAAAAATACAGCTTCGGAAACTACACAATGCATCGCCATATGACTAGGTGGCATCCTAACAACTACAGTGCTGCACAGTTTCGGAACGACCTAGATAATCTCCCTATTATGGCCAGAAGATCTGTTGTACCGGAAGTAACGGGACCAGAGGGCAGGGAGATGGTGCCAAATATACAAATGAGATTTGGTGATGTAAAACACATCTGCGCATTTTGCGATGGATTCATTTCCTACGGAGAAAAAAGCATCACTCTGATCAACAGAGCTATTGACTATCATATGCAAGTTTGTCCGAAACGCCCAAAATAATAAATACTTCTTTTTTTTGTTTTGTTGCTCCTGTTGAGCCCTTTACAATGAATCGTTTTCATTGCCCCCTCCAAGAAAAACCCAAAAAAATATAAAACTGTTCCGAAAAATTCAAAAACAGTAAAAAAATGTTCAGAAAAATAAAAAAAAAAGTTCTTTTCAGAACTACCTCCCCGTTATTAAAAAATTGGTACAATATTTGGAACTGTGCCAACCTCTATTTCTCTTAGTTCGCTTCCCAGTTCGCTCGCCGGTACGCGAACCGGAAGCGAACCAAAAACAGTAAGTATAAGGGAAGGAAACAGACACTTATGTTAAAAGAAAGACAGCTATAAGGGAGTAAACTAGAGATACCATTACCCGTAATCCACTGCTGATGATGTCACATATTACATCATTCATGACATGCTCAGTGACATCATCAGCAGAGGATTGCGGGTTTTTTGGCAACATGCCTTATCCACGGTTTAATAAAGCTGCCTTTTGCTTTATATAAGTTTTCAAATTGTATGAAATATATACCAATAGGTCGTTATGAACCTTTAGGTAGTGCTTTTCTTCATGAGGTCTGGTCGCTTCCATACACATACAGATGTTTCAAAGATGATCAAGAAGTTTATCTGAATGGAGAGGAATGCACTGAGACGCCAGATCATTCACTAATGTGTAGGCACATACAGTTACACGGTTCATGCAACCAACACCGACCAAATATGGCTTGCGTGTTGCAAGGCACGCCAGTTCCTGCTATCATCCCCACGTTCAAGTTGTTGGAAAATGGTAGTTATTTGATGCTCAATAATGAAGATTGTTCTGAGTTAATTAAAAGTATTCCTTTTATCGTAACAGTAAGTGAACGGGTTATTTGCTGCAGAAATGTTCTATTTCCTCCCACACATGAACATAGGGAGTTTTCAATCTGGCCACAAATACCAACCTTGAGACACGTTTCAACGGCATGGCAAGAATAAGAGCTCTTTTGTCTCAGAGAGAGGTGGCCTTGAGTTCGGCCCGTGAAACTTTCGTACTTCACATAGCGAACACCCATACAGAGGTGCAAAACCTTTTTCAATTAACATTTGCCTTTCAATTTCAGCAACATGTTTCCGACTATCTTTAACGCATCCTCCACAAAGTCCCTGGTGCACTTTTTTAAAGTTGTTACCAGTGGTCTCGTGACTTCATTTGAGAAAATCTTTGGAGTCATCCCTGCTTCCTTTCATTCTATTTTCTGCACTCTGGTTCGTGGATTGGCATTTTTACTTGCATTACCAGCGGACGCTCTTGTGCTTTTTTACATTTTTAAATATGGATGTCCCTCCTATGCAACCTCCCACCCTGCAGCTGCTGACACTGTTCCGCAATCGCATGCTAGAATATTATGGCACAATGCCGTTGGCGATATTAAGCACGGCATATGGATTATCTTTTCGATTCTCCTACTTCACCTGTGTCCAGCCTGTATTTCACTGCCTGACCTGTGATTTCGATTGGGCCATTGATTTGTGTCTCTGCGGACCGGTTTCTCCTGACGTCGACTTTAATCAGCTGATGACTCCTATCATTACTCACGAGTTGGTTTGTCCTGGCGAAAGGATTATGGCTGTGGCATTGATGCATGGACTACTTGGTCCCTGGAATTTACTGGCGGCAGCACAGTCTTTCTTGGAACAGAGCTTTCTTGAAAACCCACCGAGCTGTCCTCTGATGGTGATAGAGGATCCGGTGCTGGGAGAGCACGTATGTTCTTTTCCGCTTTTAAATTGGATGGCTGAACTGTTTTCGGATGAAGACGGTGACTTCCTATTGGAGGCTGTTGCAGCTTATTTTGCATACACAGTTATGTCATAGACCTTTTTCATGTTTGATATGCTGAGTACTAGCATTTCATTGACAATTCATTGACTTATTTGTCAAGTTTTTATTATTTACCTTGCCTATTGGCTTAAGACTCGATAAAGTACTTGGCTGTTTTATTTTTCTTTAGCATTAAATTTTCCTAGTTTTTAATGCTTTACCTTGCGGACCGTCCACATATAAACTTGCAATCTGCTCTCATGAGATGGCACTTCTATTATCTTATTCAGTTCGTTTCCGGATCATGGGGAGGTGTCATCTAGGTCCTGGATATCTTTACACCGTGTTAAGTTAGCATGGGCTCATTACCGGTTTAAACGCCATTTTTCCTTTTTTGCAACTTCTGCACAAGACACTTAGTTGTTGCTTTAGCTTTCCACCTAGTAGTTCATCGTGGTTTACATGAGAATAATATGTTATTGGTCTACTATCTGCTTTACTTGTTAAACTATATCTGTACAGCGAGTGCTAAAGTTTCAAGAACAACACGATACAGAATTGTTATGAGGTCTGATCTCCACGACTTCATACTCATAACATAAGTGCAACTTCTGCCAATTCTGGGCATGAGGCGGGTTTTATATTGCTTTGCCGAACACACATACACAACAGTTGATGCGGTTCACATGAAGAGAGAGCTGGTGTATGCTGATGTGATTCCTTCAAATCTAAGACACTAAAGTATGGGCACGCCCTAAACCAACACAAAGAGACCTTCTTAGCAAATAATATAATATGTGTATTAGGGAGGGTGAGATATAAGCAGCTGCGGGCCGTGGAGGGAGTTACGATGGGGCAGGGAGGCGGGGAGGGGGAGAAGCAGGGTGGAGCCCTCTCTACCTTGCCCCTCCCCCTCCCCGCCTCCCTGCCCCACCGTAACTCCCTCCACGGCCCGCGGCTGCTTATAAGTGTTGCTAACTCTTATTCATTTACAGCATGTTAACATACTGTCACCATTCGCTTTTTATGTACTAGTAACTATGCTGGTAATTTTGCTACTGATAATATGTGTACTTTTATTATCTAAGGTACTACGCCTGAGAAGACGGCATTAGTAAATAAACATTTCAAATACACATCTGTTCTTCTTAACTCCATGTTCTGGTTTCTAAGAAATCTATAACGACCGACTGTTCATGAGTTCCACGTATCCTGAGGTACTATAAGTTCATATTCTGGATTGTCTAAACATTGAGAGTTTGTTATATCCAATGTGACACTGTACCTAGCTTGCTAAGGAGTTTTTGATTACTAACGTGAGTTTTGGGACACCCTAATTCGCCGAGGTTCCAATCCTCTGTCCACAGTTCTGTGTGAGAACAGAAACCCTGCGACAGGGGCACCCCCGACCCTTGCTGGAGCTTCATCACACTTGCGATACAACTCCAGCAATGCATTCGCCGAGGTTCCAATCCTCTGCCCACAGTTCTGTGTGAGAACAGAAACCCTGCGACAGGGGCACCCCCGACCCTTGCTGGAGCTTCATCACACTTGCGATACAACTCCAGCAATGCGCCACCTTTACGGCACAGATACATCACGCATCTGTGCTGTTTTTGCCCCATGATGCGCCGCATTGTAAATGCAGCACACCATAGGTGACGGAACAGCGGCACAGAATGACTAACACATCCCTGGTGATGCGCCAGTCATCATAAATGTATCCCTATGCTTCTTGTTAGAGATGAACCGCCATATGTATCATCAAAGTTTTTTGCATTTCCTAAATAGCGAACTTTAAGGAATAAATAGCGATTCTTTACCATTCCTAGTTTGCGATGAGCTATTTGCTAATTAGCCGAATGTAGCCCAATGAAGCCCAATGTAGCCCAATGTAGCCCAAAGATGGCCGCCAGACACACAAAAAAACAAATGTAGCCCAAATATCAGCCAGATGTAGCCCAACTATAGCCCAGTGACAGAATGACCAATCAGCTTCGCAAACCTCCGTTACGCGAAGCGGAGCGCTGTTACAGATATATATCTTTTTTTGAACGTTAATTTCTCAAAATCCACTGGAGCACATATATTGAGACCTAGCAAAGGCACATCGGGCTACCAGTCCCTAATATTTTGCCAAGTTTCGTGCAAATCCATTCAGCCGTTCGATTATTATTATTATTATTTTTTTTTGCCCCGCGGGGCCCTTTTAAAACCTCCACATCAAACCTAGGGGGTGAGCGACAATGTACTATGCCCCCTTATGGTCATTTGCCCCTTCGCTTCGGCCTCCTCTTGTCTCTCGATCCTACCGAGAGACAAGATGGCGGCCGCTACGGACTGTTTGGAATGTTGACAGACGCCGGAGAACCAATCAGCTTCGCTTCACAAAGCTCCGTTGCGCGAAAAGTCCGCGAACCAGAGCGCTGCCCGGTCCGCTGTTACAGATATATATATTTTTTTAAACGTTAATTTCTCAAAATCCACTGGAGCACATATATTGAGACCTAGCAAAGGCACATCGGGCTACCAGTCCCTAATATTTTGCCAAGTTTCGTGCAAATCCATTCAGCCGTTCGATTATTATTATTATTATTTTTTTTTGCCCCGCGGGGCCCTTTTAAAACCTCCACATCAAACCTAGGGGGTGAGCGACAATGTACTATGCCCCCTTATGGTCATTTGCCCCTTCGCTTCGGCCTCCTCTTGTCTCTCGATCCTACCGAGAGACAAGATGGCGGCCGCTACGGACTGTTTGGAATGTTGACAGACGCCGGAGAACCAATCAGCTTCGCTTCACAAAGCTCCGTTGCGCGAAAAGTCCGCGAACCAGAGCGCTGCCCGGTCCGCTGTTACAGATATATATATATTTTTAAACGTTAATTTCTCAAAATCCACTGGAGCACATATATTGAGACCTACAAAAGGCACATCGGGCTACCAGTCCCTACAATTTTGCCAAGTTTCGTGCAAATCCATTCAGCCGTTCGGGCTAAAAGTGAGGCCAACCGCCATATGGAAAACTCAATGTTAAAAACACGTTTTGGGACCCCCCTTTTTTCTCGGCCCCCCCTTGACGAACCCCCCCAAAATTTTCAGGGGCTGCTCAGAAACAAAATGTGCCATTTTCCTGAAAATTTCAGCCAATTCCGTCCACAAACGCCAAAGTTATTAGACATAGAATTTTCAAAAAACCCATAGAGAAAAAATCCTAACTATATATACCTACTGGCGACCGCCAGTAGGTAATATATATATCCAGCAAAGCGCTGTTCTAGTTATCTTCAAAAACAACAAGCTGCAGCCCATTGCATTTCTTTACTGAAGTTTTATTCGGATTAATCACCCAATGCATTTCGCTGCGTCGGCTGCTTGATCACAGGTACGGGTGCAAATTAGATCAAGAAAGTTATATTGGCAAGTTACACCATGTGATACTTTTCACAACAAGTGAAGACAGACTTTGAAACCATAAAAGTGCTTGTATAATGGTGCATAGTTTCTTATAATCGATTGTCATAGATAAACAAAAGAATACCCATATTTAAGTCTAAGACATGTGTCACGATTGCTTATTTTGAAACGCCTGTCATTTGATACACAACTTGTAATGAACTGTACACACGAATATTGCAAGTGCAATATCGTCACTCTGTTGTAAAAACCTATAAATTATCCCAAGTGGGTACAAATAATAAATGTTAAAGCCCAAAATGGGCTATTCTTTGTAAATACAGTTGGAGATTCAAACCCCCGTTTTTCAATATTTAACAAAAGAGGTTTGCGATTACCATGCTCCTGACACTTGAGCCACGGAAACATTATACGTGTCATGAGGCACAATCCTTTGTGCATTTAACAATGTTCACAGCCCAACTGGGCATTCAGTCAATTTCATAACACAATTAGTATTGGACTTTTTAGTCACATATTTATGCCTCATAGTTCATTGTCACTTTTGCCGGGCTCATAAACATAGTCCGCCCAAGTGGGCTCAACCAAATTCATATTCGATTAGTAACTTGCAGGCTAACACAACTCATAATAGTCGGTATTAAGTCATACTAACTTGATCACGCCCAAGTTGGCTATTGCTCAACCTAACTCTCAATTATTTATTTACATTTCAAGTATCTAAAACAAAATTGATATACAAAATTATAATTTGGCTCTTTAACTTTTCTTGGTATTCTTACGTCCAGCTGAAGGGGCTTTAATATAGCCTTATAACACAAGTGACGCTATACACATATTCTATGTACCGCAACAGTACATTAGAACCCCCATGCCATCGACAGACTCCAAGACGGTCGCCAGACTGTGCCAATAGCCATGGAACCTCTGTGATTTACTCCACACTGGAAGTGCTCTCCAGAGGACACGCCCCAACCTAAGCACACACCCCCACTAAGGAGTTCGCTCTTGGATTCTTACTTATGGCCACGCTAACACAAGGATGCCACTAACGGTCCAGGGACGGACAGCGTGGGTAGGTCTGACTAAGGAGACTCCAGGAGACTCAAGTAAGTTTTGGGCCTACGCGCTCAGTAGTTAGGAGAGGATTGACTCACCTGTTACCGAGCCACCATTGAGTAAAAGAGGCCTATTGATCCGGGGACTGGCTGGGGGCGCGTTGTCCCGGTCACCGCCGGCGGCGGATGAACAGCACACCTGGGGGTCGATTCCGATCCGGTAAAAAGCGCTCCGAATCGTCGTACGGAGCATTTTTTTCCGTACGAATCGTACCCGTAACCGTCTCCTTACGAACGACGTAGTACGATCCACACCCGATGCAGCTATCCGTACGAATCATACCAGGGACCGTACGAATGAAATTCCCGTACGAATCGCCCTCGGAAGTCGCTGTACGTGACGTTCATACGTTTCGCAGCTGCTTTTTACGACCCGGCAAGTACGATCCGTGTTGTGTACGCTCCGTACGATCCTTTTTCTACGGGAGCTGGAAACTGTCGTACAGTCAGAGTTCGCCCCGAAACAGGTACGGAACGGCCCCCCCGGGTACGGCGCGTACCCCCCATGATCACAGGGGTACGTGGCGTACCCCTGCGATCATGAGGGTACGTGCCGTACACCCAGCGTACATGGGGTACGTGCCGTACCCCATGTACGCTGGGTGTACGGCACATACCCCCCATGTACGCTGGGTATACGGCACGTACCCCGCATGATCACAGGGGTACGGCGCGTACCCCTGCGATCATGGGGGGTACGCGCCGTACGGTGTGTAGGTGATCGTGCGCTTCTCCGTACGAATCGACGTGTACCGTACGAATCGCGTCCCGGTCGGCCGATCGGGATCGGAATCGTCCGGTCGTATGGCGTACGTACGAGTCGTATGGCAACGGCTCCGGATACGATTCGTAGGGACGGGAATTTTACTGGATCGGAATCGACCCCCTGGTGTGTGCGACCGTCGGCCACGGCTGGCCGTGGCTAGCACAGTCCTCCCCTGGTTGCCGGGAGACTTTCGAACTCCTGCTCATAGCATTAGCGAGGGAGTGGATTCCCTAACAATTGTCTATAATTTCTTCACCAACGTAGGGCACCTACTATTGAGGCGCCTGCATTACCTGTCTGCCCCTGTTGAGGTCCCTCTCACCAAGAAGAGTGGTGAGTCATGAAGTGCTACGAGCCACCTGGGCAGGGTTGTTTTTAATTTCCTCACACTGAGTGGGACCATAACAGCATGTTTGAGAGTAGTGATTTTGGAGGTTGGCTGAGAGAGAGTTTTTAATGTTTTTATTGTTATAGACTACAAATTGTCTCACATTGTTTGTGTCACATTGAGGAGGTGTGGACCACTTGGGAAACAAATGTATTCAACAGTGAGTCACTTTTAAGACAGCGCTCTAATAGTTGAGTATACCGTTTTTCTCCACATTCCTTGTCTCCACAGGTACTTTTTAAACAACTACATGACTTCCCTGACTTGTAGTAACTACTGATTGGTAGCATATCATTAGAAGCACCATTCAGTGTAGATATTACACAACACCTTCACAGTTTTTACACCCTTTTCGGTCCTAAAGAATTGCCACTGTATATTTTTAACCGACATGGGAAGAAACATGTTGACCCAGATAGTAGAGCAGTATAGCAACTGATCACCCTTGCCACAGGGAACTGCCACTCTATAATTCTATATTTTTAACTAGGTGGATTACCAGCCAGAATAAATATTTGTACTTGGAATATCCAACCTTTTTTAACCATTCACACACTCACTGCACCACCTAGTATCTACACACACATGGGCCACACCCCCACTTCATCATACGGCAAAGGAACAAAAGATCTCCGATAGAGAGCCCCTTCGCGGATGCCCGTTGGACATTGCAGCGCCGGTCCAACGAGGAGCAGGTCCAGATGATGAAGCATGACACCTAGCTTGCTGGGTGTGTGAGGACTCTAGTTCCGCAAAAGCGGGATCCCCCATCCCACTTCCGCTTTTCCTTTCCTACCCCCCACCACCACCCTCAATACTGATCGGTGGTCGGTTACCTTTCCAGAGGAACAGCTCCCCTTCGCTTTGTTGAGCAGTATTCTTCAATAGACCATTGAGCATCTAAAATTAAAAACAAAGAATGTCATAATTAAAATCTCTTAATAACAGTGATGATAATAAGCACACCCCAATTGACGGAAGAAAGTGAAGGTAAAGAAATACTCTAATGACAAAAATATATGAGCAGGTGATACAACTAAGAAACGAAGAACATGGCATAAAGGGTTGCCTCAAGTCAGGCTAAGCAATCCATGGATCCACAAAGAGGATACAAAGATAAACATGAACTAAACCTAGAAGTTAGCTGAACAGAATCGTTTCTTTTTTGTATAATAGTTCCTAGTGTAGGTCTAAAATCAGGTGAGCATTAATAATGATATGCATATATTTATATAGACACTGTAAAACAGATTTTGTGCTAGAAAAAAACTACCAATATGAAAGATCAAAGTACTCCCTTTTCTGTGTATACTAAAAGTAAATAAAGAAAATATGTTGTACAAGAGCAGCACACATTCTAGGAGACTGAGTAGAATGAAAAAATATTTGTACTCTGTATACAGTTAGTTACTGAGAAGAATTAAAGAGCCATATAATAAACATGCTCAACAGGGCTCAAAACACAAAGCAACGGGCATAGTGCAATGGACAAACATGCAACCAATGTAATTCTGGGGTTACATTTGAAAGCATTCTCCCAGGGTGTGATGTAATTAAGGCTCTCGTTCTGAGACTCAAACAGAAAAATCCAAAGCCCTTCTCTCTTCTTAGGAAGAGCAGTGTCATTGCTTCGTCTATATTCTACATTTTTTTCAATGAACGTCTATCGGAGATCCTTCTCAGAGTGATTTATTTCTGACCAATGTTGAACAAGGGATGCAGAAACTCTGTGATTGTGGATATTAGATTTGTGCTCTCCTATTCTCGTTCTGCACTCTCGTTCAGTTTCTCCCATGTATCCAAGTCCACATGCGAATAGGATGAGATATACAATGTTTGAGATCCTACAATTGGTCATGCCTCTCAGTCTAATAGTTTTTTCTCCAATGGTTGCAATACTATGGCATTCTCACAGGCGTGGCACGTGCCACATTTGTGATGTCCCTTGACTGGATGTGTCTTAGTAATCGACTTTTGGCAAAAGCGTTCCCTCTCTCTCAATTTGGCATTCACCTAAAAGTTATGCAGGTTTTTATTTTTCTTAGTTAGGCAAGTTTGACATCGTCTTTGTTAATGTTCAAGAGGTGCCACTGAGAGTTAATTGCTTATCTGATCTTCTGATCAAGATTAGAGTACCATGTGACACAGACTAACTTGCCTTCTATCTGTTAATTTTTGGTCTCAAACATGCTGTCTCTGTTGCAATATCTAGCTCTTTTGAAAGAATCTTGAAAAAAATGTTGGGGATACCCTCCTAATAAAAGTTTAGGTTTAAAAACTTTGGCATGCCTCACAAATTCCTCAATACTAGTGCAAATTCTCTGTGGTGGTAACACTTGACTAAAGGGAATTCACTGTTTTTGACAGCGAGGATGGAAGCTACTGAAGTGAAGGAGCATATTCCTAGATGTAGGTTTAGTATATAAGGAAACTTGACGTTTTTGACTACAATATTCTATCTATATGTCAAGGAATTCCACCTTCTCTGTGCTAGTTTTCACAGCAAATTTCAGATGGATATCACATAGGTTGATCCATTGACAAAATTAGTTTAGATCATCCTTGTTTCTGCACCATGTGAAAAAGATGTCATCAATGAAACTGGACCAGTGGGTATGTTCTCATCAAATGGGGCAATTTCCTTATAGATATACTTGGTTGCAAAGCTACCCATATATAAATTCGCTATACTAGGGACACATGCTGCTCCCAAACTCACTTCCTTGGTATGCTGGTAAGCCTAGCCATCAAATAAAAAAAAACGATTTCATTAGGAACTATCTCCAAACATGGCTGGATGAAGCCATGGTTAGAATTGTTGTTGTCCTTTTGCAGAGTCTCGAAAATAACCTTAAGGGCCATTTGTGTATAGTGCTTCTATGTCCATAGTTACCAGAAATTATTTTTGGGCATTAAAGGACAAGCCTTCTATCTTAGAAATAAGATGACCTGTATATTTGACATAGGACAGAAGTTTATTTATAAAAGGTTTAGTTGACACGTCAATGTATTTAGAAAAGGGTTCTTGGGGATGCTCCTATGGTGGAAATAAAAGGGTGCAAATGTAGGTTAATAGTGTCTTTATATGTTTTAAGAATCCCATAGCTGACCGGTATGGGAGTATTGGTTGGTGTAAGGAATTCTGCTTCCTTTTTACAAATAACACCTTCCAGCACTGCCCATTCCACAATGGCATTTTTTTTCTTCTTTTAGCCTCATTACATGATCTCCTCTGATCTTTCTATAGTGTTCAGGTATCCTAAACATTTCTTTAATTTTGGTTTTATATTCCTGTGTGTTAAAGATAATTGACTTGGTCACATAGTGTGATAATAATAGTACTGTTGTCCCTCAACAATTTAAGGGCAAGATATTCCTGTTGTGACATTATGGGCGGGGGGGGGACATATCTATGTACTTGCATAATTTTAGAAATAACTGCCTTTTCGAAGATGTCCACTTCCGGTTCTATCTGATGTAAACTTGGAATAAAGTTAGAAGGTGGGTTTCAGACCGGACTTGTTCTCTTCAGTCATGGATTTATGGGTCATTAATTTATTTTGTCTAATCCGTCGAAAGAAGGCATACAGCTCTTTTATCAATTCAAATCTACAAATGGAGGAGGATTGGACTAGGCTAATCTCCTATGTCAAAAGATCCTCTGCCACAAAATCAATATTTTCTACAGAGACAGGTATGACAGGTATGGTGATTAGTTTCTCCAACATGTTGGCTCCTGGTTTGTAGATATTCCTGAGGCAGGTCTGGATCCTGGAAGCCCCACCTGGGTTGGTTCAAAAATCTGGTGCAATAGTTCCTCCTTCTGTTCCCTAAAAGAAAGATATTGCTTCTATTGCCATGCAAATCAAACTGATTTGAGGAGTCTTCTCCCTCTGAGTCAGTTGTATCCTAAAAAGTAATAATAGTTTCACTTGTCTACGTCTGTTGCTCCGATTGAATAGGGCCTTCTCTGGGAACACACATAATGGAAAATGTATGTGTATGTATACACATACATTTTTACAAAGTGACGCGTTGACCTACCAGTCCGTTGTACTGTTCTTTGGAATGTCTTCACTCACACGAGGAAACCAACAGCAGAAGTGGGCTCAACCACAGGCACCTGCTGTGTCATATGTGGGCAGAATAAGCATATGCTTGACCGTGCAACTTAACAATGGATAAAAATGGTTGCCTGAAAATTCTCTGTACATAAGTATGTTAAGGTCTATATATTTTTATTAAAACGAAAAGTCCTTGGATCTTGGCTTTTTTCCTTCCCGACGTATGTATACACTCTGTAGCACACCTCATTTTAAACATAGACAAGTATTACAAATGCCTATGAAACTGGCATCCTTTTGGCTTTGTAATTATTTATGTTATGTTATGGTTTTTGTACAAAATTATTGTTGTGGGAAGCTGCTGGACACTCACCACTATTACAAATTTTGTGATAAAAGGTTTTCAAAAGTATACATTGTCATGGGAGTCCCTGGCACCGGAGGGAACTTCTTTGATGGTGGATGTGCTCCATGGTAAAGAGCAGAGTGGTTGTCCCTCACAATGGCATTAGACAGTAGCTATAATTTCTGTAAAATCAAAAGGTCTTGGCTAGCTTCAGACCAATAAATAAAGGAGACCATACCACTTTTGTTGTTTTATCTCTAACATGGCTCCCTCTTGAAGCACGCAGAATGTATAATTGAATGAGTGTTACTTAGAGAGACCTGAAGCTAAAACCTCACCTACTCAGACCAGAAATTGAGTATTATAGGGGGTCCTTGAATTGTGAGAAGCCAGAAGTCTGTCTGATGGGAAGCGCATAACTGAAGATGAAGTGCACCCCACACAAGCCTTCTATGAACACCCTTCATGGACTACTTGCTGAGAAAGCATTGAGATACCTAGTGACCATACAAGCACCTTTATTTCTTTACAAACATATGGGGGATTCCTACCCCTCCACCAATGGTGATTTACAGATGAAACTCTGCCACATTCTGTTTACATTAAATGTAAATTGTTTTTGTTTCTTATAACTCTGTATTATATTGAAACATGTTGCTCCTCAAAGTCTGCAAATCCTACTGACTCCAGCAGGGACTAAAAGTTGAAAACAAAGAGAGGGGAAAGCATGTTTTAGTTATCTGAGATTGTCATGTTAAATGGCAGGATATTCAAATGAGTTTCTTGTCATCTGTTCTCGCCCAGTCCTCTGTTCAGTAGTCTCTTCAATGGTCATTGTGGCCCTCTGCTACCTCTCCAGTTTCAATGAAATCAAAATGGCTAAACATTTATTTTTCTATTTACAGAATGAAAGCTGATCTAGCAACTTTGTTTGTCTGCACACTCCTGCTTGGGGTGGATTTAGCAGTGACAGGTAATATAAATATCCATTATTATACACTATTGAGTTTATTTGCAATGTACAAAGCTGCATTTTCATTGTTATCTTCATATTTTATTTCCCTTGTCACAAGCCCATTGTCGAAGTCCTTGGGCACTTGCATCTCTGTTGGACTTTCTCTCCGCAGTACTCTCTAGGAAGCACCCGGTTCCTCTCCTACACACTAGAAGGCTAGATTTCTGTTGCTCTTCGGAACATAAGATTATTCAGCAGCATGTTCTAAAAGTATTGTACTACGGAATATTGAGGTCACGAATATCGAGATACATTATTATCCTGTACAGAATATTGAGGGACAAAATAATGTAAGTGGTTATGGAGGAGGTATAGATTAACTATTCCTAACTCCATATCTATAGACCTTAAAGATATATATATATATCATTTAGCTACATATATGTGGACTTACCTATGGAAAATCTATACTTACTTACCTTTCAATATTTTGTCCTTCAGTATTGTGTGTGCAACACTTGGTGCCATCGAGATTCCTAAGTCAATATTTTTGGGAAAACGTTTACATCACAGATTGTACTCCGCGATGCAAACACAACGCGGTCATTAAAATGACCGCGTTGTCACAACACACTACCATTACAATGCAAGTCGTTACAACAACTTGCACTAGATGGCACTCTAGGATAAGGAATAGTACGAATTACACTTTCCCTAGAGTTGCACACACTGGAGTTGGAATAGTAAATCATAATATTCCTAAGTCCAGCGCACCATCTAGCACAAGTCGTTGTAATGACTTGCGTTGTAATGGTAGTGCATTGTGACAACGCGGTCGTTGTAACTACCGTCTTGTGTTTGCATCGCGGAGTAAAATTCGCAATGCAAAGAGACCTTCTGAACGACTCTGTAAAAACATGGCCTCGCCACTATTAAACTTTATCAGACACAGAGATAGTAAGCAAGACATTATTTGATGCAAGGATGCATGAGATGGATCTCAGAGAATGAGTTAAAAAGATTAAGGACCTGATTTAGGGTTCAGCAGAGAGGGTACTCTGTTGCAGCAGCAATGGAGTACCCTCTCCACTAAATTAAACTCATTTAGAGTCAGGCAGAACTTAAGTATCTCACCAATTTGATTTTAAAGTTTTATATAGAGCGAACGTGACCCAGGCGGGTATCAGAGCGCTTTACAATTAGGATAGGTATTACATGAATATGCATAAAATAACAAGATAGGAGTGTGTCACAAATAAGGTAGGGCAGATATAGGCCATGGAGAGGAATATTCGATAATGTTCGATACATAAATGAGAAGGGCAGGTGAATGCTGGTATTCAAAGGTGTCCAACAATCTAGTGGTCAAACAGGGGGCATTCAATAAGCGGTGGGGCAAGCAGAATGTTATGGTAAAAACTTGTACATTAGGATTTTTTTCATTCCTTTTTGAAGGTAGCAGTGGAAGAAATTTCAATCGGACTTATGGTGGAAGAGAGTTCCAAATCTTTGGGGCGCCATCAGAGAAGGCCCTGTGACTCATTCTCCTTTTGTGGAATATCTGTGGTTTTAGGAGCAATGAACTTGTACTTCTTGGCTGTCTGCATACTCCAGATAGTTCTATTTTTTGAGTCAGATAAGTGGGAGTCTTGAGATGTAGGGCTTTGTGGATCATGCAGGCTATCTTTAGCTGCATTCTAGATTCATATGGCAGCCAGTTTAGAGATTTGAGGGCTGGGTAGATGTTTGTGTTTCTTTGGTACCTGTGATCAGTCTAGATGCTGCATTAATAGAGTCTCTTATTGGGGCCAACTTATATTTGGGAAGTCTACAGAGTATGGAGCTTCCATAGTCTAGCCTAGGCAGTATCAGAGCTTGAACCACCATCTTGAAGTCCTCCTGTAGAAGGAATGTTTTAGGTTCATTAGTGTGTTCATCTGGTGTGTAGAACCCTTGCTTAAATTGCTAATGTTCAAGTAATTAGCAAGTGTGATTCCGAAAGAGTTTGCAGAATCGGTAAAGTGGGGAGTGCAGCTGAAGGCCATAAGATGTTTCAGCCAGTGTTGGATCTTAGGGGTGTTATTAGGCGGAATGATGACAAGGAATTCTGCTTTGAAGGTGTTGAGGTGGTTGTCAGTTAGCCAGTTTTGAGTATCCATAAGGGAAGAGTTGAGTGAGATGAAGTCTTCAGGGAGGTGATTTTCAGATAAAGTTGATTGTCATCTACATACATATGGAAGAGAATGTTCACGGAGTTCAGAGCTTTTGCCACAGGTTCTAGGAATATATTCAAGAGTATCGGTGATTGTGAAAATGTCTATGGAACCCTCATAGAAACTGAGGTGGTCTGGGATTGGGATTGATTTACCTTTCCTTCCTGTGATCTATTATGGAGGAAGGAAGTAAACCAAGGCAATACCTTGACCTGAAAAGCCCATCTTGTTTTCAAGGATAGATAAGAGATTGTCGTGGTTAACAGTGTCAAAAGCTGAAGAAAGTTCAAGGAGAATCAGGAGGCATGCTTCATTTTGGTCTAGCATTTTTAAGATGCCATCCATAATGTGAGTGAGAGCAGATTCCATGCTGTTGCTTCTTCAAAATCCGGACTGATGTTGGTCCAGAAGTTAGAAATACTCCATGTGTGCACAAAGTTGCATCTGCATGCATTTTTCCAAGAGTTTAGCCAGCGTGGATATAGGGCGGAAATTATTGAGATCAGATCTGACTGCATTGGGGGTTTTTTAGAATGGGAGAGACCTACTCTACTTTTAGGCAGTCGGGGATGGTGCCTTGCGACAGTGAGGCGTTGACAATCTCAGTCTATGGGGAGGATGGTATTCTTGATGTCTTTGAAGATGGGTGGTGGTAGTGGGTCAATGAAATGATTAGATTGGTTGATCACACGCAGAGTGTTAAATATGTCTCTTTTGCTGAGGGGAGTAAAGGAGATTCAAGAGGTGTCATTCTTGGTGCGAATACCAGAGGGAATGGTCTGCTCATGGTGAGCTGGAGGCGCAGCCCTCCCGGATGTTGGGACAATAGCCCTCTTTGCTTCCAGGTCGATAGAGATGCTTTTTGTTTTCTCTGTGAAGAAGGCTGCCACCTCGTCACATGATAGAAGGCTTTTACCAAGCTCAGAGCTGTTGGGTGTCTTGCACGATTGTTGTTTAATAATTTGAAACAGTTTCTTGGGGCAATTTTTTGGTTTGATTGAGCGGGGTTAAGATGAATTCTGCCTTTGCAGTTTTGATTTTTTTTTGTTATAAGTGTTCCTAACAGATCTAAGGGGAATTAGTGGTTCAGTGGAGGATTCTGATTCTCCAGGATCTTTCAGCTACCCATAGGTTACTGCATTCAGCATTTAGGTTGTCGTTGAACCAAGGTTTGTAGATTTTGAAGGAGGCACTTTTTTGTTGTAGAGGGGTTACTTTGTCCAGGACACCAGCTATCTTGGTATTATAGAAATCCATGAGGACATGAACATCAGACATGTTCGATTGAGGAGTCAAGGCCTTTCTACAGTGTGTTGCTAAATCAATAGAGTTTATATTCCTAAGGTTCCTTTTCCACTGCTTCATTTTCTTGGGTTGGATCCTCTTCAGGGACACCTCCTTGGTAATTAGGAAGAAGATGCTGTAATGGTCAGACCAATCACAAGGGATAATGGCATCTATTCAGATGGTGTTTCCTTTGAAGATGATGTGGTCCAGAGTTTCACCCTTGTTATGGGTCAGACTCTCGCAATATTGTGTCAGCTCGTGCTTCAATAGGAAGGATTTTAGACAGTTTACAGCTTGATCATTTGGGTTAGACCAGTGAAGGTCGAAATCTTCCAGGAAGATTTGGGAAATTAGTATGTTATAATTGGAAGAGATGATTTCCATTAATTGTTCAATGAAGACAAAATTGTCTCCAGGGGGTGGTAGAATGGGTGTAATTTGCATACTGGGCAGTGGTTGCTAGAGATGTTGATGCATAGGCACTCACTGGAGGCCAGAGTGGAAGTATCAGAATGTGAGATCAATTCAGTGTATTCAGGCTAATCCTCCACCACGTTTTATACATTTGTTCAATTAAATTATATCATGGCTAGGTGGGACTAGAAGGTCGAGGATAGGGGTGGACAAGCCAATTAGCCAGGCTTCGAGGAGGATGATGATATCCAGCTCATTGTTTTGAATGAGGTCAAAGATATTGGCTGCATGTTTACTCGCTGATCTGCAGTTGAGTAGTATGCATTACAATTGGAGTGGTGCATGGGCGGTCGGCATCTGAAAGATGTTCACTCGCTTGAGGTCGTCATTGTTTATAACTCGGAGGTTATGGGAGGGTTTCCTGTTCTGTGTGGCATGGATGGCTTGGATTAAGCCCAGAGTGGCCTTGCATTATGCCAGAGGGGATGTGTTGGTGTTTAATGGGAGGGCATAAGAGAGGAGAAGAACATCAATATCACTGTTCGATAGCTTGGTCTTCATTCTTCTGTGGTGGGAGGGGGCATTGGGGAGTGGTAAAGTTTTTGAGGTAAGGTGAGAGGGACTCATGTCTAAGACAGGGGTTATGCCTGTGAGGGCAGGTTCCTTAGTGCTCATAGCATTCTGAGCAGGGGAAGGTGATCGATAGAGAGGGCTTTCAGTTCATGAAATTCATCCGTGAGTAGGCGGAGTTTGAGAGAGATCTCTTCAAGGCGTGCAGTCAAGTCTGAGAGTTGGATATAGGATAGTGGTTGGGTGGATAGTTCTGCCAGAGATGTGATGTCTCGAGGGAGATCTGGTGAGTCAAACGCAGCAATGGAGAGGTCAGGGCGAGCCACTGATTCAATGATGTCTTGTGTAGTACCAGATTGCATGGAGAGAGGATAGGGCAGTGGTGGGGTGAGCTATATGTAAAATATAAGAGGTGGGTGGAGGGTGGTGGGATGGAATGGATTACAAAGAAACCATGGAGGGCAAGAGCCTGGAGCCTGGTTGAGATGGTGGCATGTTTGGTAGTATTGTGCAAAAGGAGATCATCAGGAAAGAGAAAGGGCAGCGGAGAGTGAGGGGATAACCTGCCACTGGGATCGCGGTGTGACAGCTTAGTGATCAGGGAAGTATATGTCAATGTAGAGCCATTAGCCACCAGAGTCAATGGTCAAGTGGAGCGTGAGGGGTCTGGCAAAACTAAATCAGGGGATTGAGAGGATCCGATATCACATAGGCCATGAGGAGAGTTATGAGGGGTTGAGGACCTCCCAGTTGCAGTGGTGGGTGTGAGAGAGTGATATTGTGTGTTGTAGGATGTATTAAGCCGGAAAGATTAGACTTGGAGATCGCTGCTTTTTGAGAATAGGCAAAATATTATCCATCTTAGATAAATTGTCATTGGATGCTTCAATTAGTATAATAACATTATTGTAGAGGGTGATGGTAGCATACGCATTGAAAAAGGACAAGGGCGAGGCTGAAAGATTGAGGCCATGCGGGGTTTTCCTGGTACCCGATATACAAAGCATGGAGTGGAAGACAGACCTCCAACGAGCTCATTTTCTGGAGTTGAAGATGAGGTAATTAGAAAGTTTACCCTTGTTGACACAAAAGTTAACATCTGAGAGTAATGTTCCGGGGTAGGTTTGGAGTAATTGGTGTTTGTGTTTTTTAGCCGCATTTTTGGAGAGGTTACGTGGGTAAATAACAGTGGAGGAGTTGGGTCCTGTGGGGACAGGACGTATATCCATTATATGAGAGGTCAAGGTGAGACCTTGTGAGGGCGGGAGCAAAATTACAGGATCCTAGTGTTTTTTGGAGGTTGTTTTATAAAGAAAAGACCAACTGGCGATGGACCTAGGTGCCAGACTAAACTGCTAGAGGTATGTAAGGGGTCAAAGAGAGACAATCAGGCCGGTAAGAACAGAGGCCGAGCCCCTTTTTTGTAAGGCAGGTCATCGGGATGAACAAGATGACAGGACCTGAAAGTTTTCCTCTTAGATGTATTAGATTGCAATTAGGATAGAGACAGAGCCTAGTCTGGCTGATCCTTGGGACGAGTCAGATGATAAGAACTACAGGTATTCCTCAAAAGAGTATTTTTAATATGCACATAGAGTAATCCCACCTTCCTTTTAATGCCAGTGAAAGATGAACCAGGTCCTCTTTTAATTTCGATGACCACCTGTGCCGATTCTCATGAGACTGTTCCCTATGGGCTGGTAACGGTGGCCATCTTGATGAGTGTTTCAAAGCAAATAGAAAGGAAAGAAGGTAAAATTGACTCCAGGCAAAGACTGATTTTCCAGCTGCTGTTATAAAGCTGACTGGAGCCAAGCCCTCCCGCCATTGTCACTGGGCGCTGATATTTAGTGTGCACACTGAGTGAATTAATGCATATAAGATTTATAGAGCGCTAACTTAGCCCAAGGGCATCAAGGCACTAACCGCAGAGCAATATGCAGGCAGAAAAAGACACACATGGACAAAAATCCGAGGGAACAACGTGGTCTTTAAAAAATTTCAAAAAGATTGTGTGATTGTTGTCCCAAAATTTCCTCAGGGAGGGAGTTCCACAATTTGGCTGCAGCAATTGAAAAGGCTCTCCCGCCCCATCTCATCCTTTTAAACCTGGAAACAGTAAGGGGATGTTTGTTAGCTGACCTGAGATTCCTAGTGGGAACATAATGGTGAAATAAAGCTTTAATGCAATCAGGACCCATGCCATAGTATGCATTGGGAGTGAGGCAGAGGGTTTTGAACATAATTCTGAGGTACATAGGGAGCAATGCAGAGCAAGAAGAGAAGCTGAGACTGAATGGTGTTTCGGCAAGTCCATCACCAGCCTGGCAGAGGCATTCTGCAGCAGCTGCAGGCACCGCAACTGTCCCTTGTTAATGCGCAAATAAATAAAGGGCATTACAATAATCCAATCTGGACAATATTAGAGCAATGAAAATTTGTTTGCGTGATGCCAGTGAAAGAAACTCCGAGATCTTCCTTATAAGCCTTATTAGCCCGAAAAAGGTAGCCACCGTCCTGCTAATCTGCATATTCAAGGACAGGGAATAGTCCACCAAAACTCCCAATTTTTTTCCATGGCAGATGGGGCCTGGGCAAGTGCCCAGAGAGTCAGGCCATCACTCCCTGGACTAAATGTCCAACTTGTCCCCAAACATAAAAACATCTGGCTTCTCGCCATTCAGTTTCAGATAGTTTTGCACCATCCAGGATGAGACTGCTTGCATGCAATTTTTTAAATTGCAAGCGGCTCAACGGATGTTATGAGTGACGGACACCATGATCTGCGTGTCATCCACATAGTACAACACGTCCAAACCAAAAGATTTCACCACCTTTGCCAGCGGGGCAACAAAAATATTAAAAAACGTAGGGCTCAGCGAAGAGCCCTGAGGCACACCTCATAAAAGGGGAGTTGTATCCGAATAGAAATTGCCCAATTTCACTTTGTGAGTCCACTCACTAGGAAAGAAGCGAGAAGCCCTAATGCCGAGCCCCCAATACCCATCTCTCTGAGACGCTCCACAAATCTCAATGCGGAAAGGGTATCAAAAGCTGCGGTGAGATCAAGTAAAATTTGTAAGGTGGTGTGACCTGCATCCACCTGTGTACGAATGTTATCAAACACCGCAGTGAGTACAGTGACAACTTCCAAACCCGTGTTGAGAACCATCAAGAATTCAGGTAAGATTCTAAAATGTTTACCGGAACCGGCAAGAGGGAAATGGGACGGTCATTTTTCAGTTTCATCGGATCCAAAGAGGGCATTTTTAAAAGTGGCCTAACTACTGCCGCCTTCCAGGCCAGGGGATATTGCCCCTCCGAGATGGCTACATTTAGGACAGTGGTAAAATGTGGAAAAATAGCAACTTTGGCACTTTTTAGGACCTTCAAGGGACAGGGGTCCATAGGAGATCCAGACCTAATTACTGTTAATAAGTGGTCTGTAATCTCTGGAGACAAACTCAGAAAGGAAAGGAAACTAGGTGTTGCATTCTTGCTAGAAATTTCCATTGGATAAAATACAGGCTGGGCATCTAAGTCCTTATTTAAGTTTAAGACTTCCAACCTGGCATATATATCTGAAATCTTAGTGCAAAAGAAAGCTGAGAGCCTATCGCAGAGCTCCTGTGAAAACTCCACGGGGTCAATAACCAAGGAAGAGATACGGGAATTGACAATGCTAAAGAGTTCTCTGGAGGATTTAATTGACTCTGAATTGTTTACATAGAACCTTCCCTTTTCCTCTAGGATAGCTGCTTTGTATACTTTCGAGCATTGTTTATGTAGTCCTCTACCTGAGGGTGCTATGTCAATGTGCCATAGTCTTTCCTGCCTCCTACACTCCTGTCTCAACTCACGCAGTCTGACAGAGAACCAAGGTGCAGAAGGCCTTTTCCTTGCTAAATAAGGATATTTTATGGGTGCTAAGGTGTCCATACATGCTACTAACTTTTTAGATAGCTCGTCTGCAGCTAAGATAGTGCTTAAGTGACCTGGAAGCTGAAAATTTGTGAGAGCGTTAGAAACGGCCTCATTACTAATCAAATTAAGATTCTGCTTATCAGCCACTTTCCTATTTTCAGGTTGCATATTCCAAGATGCCAGGACCCTTAAACTAACGGGAATGGCAAAGTGGTCTTACCAAACTAGCGTAAGGGGCTCTCCCACCCTAATACGATGATCGTTAGAGAAAATCCCATCTAGGGTGAGGCCTGCCGCATGAGTGGTGGATGTGACCAGTTGTGAAAAGCCACAACAATTCATACTATCCAACAGGGTTTGTGTGTCATGATTTGTTCTTTCTAGGTAGGGCTTCAGAAGATTACAAACATCCTGACTAAAGGATGCCCTTGGGCCGGGTTGAGGATAACTGAGAACACCAGAAAAGCTTTCTGTAGGATGCGTGTAAATAGAGAAATATAAAGCTTGGTACTTGTCGAGAGGTGAGGTGAGTAGTTCACAGTGACAGGTAAAAATATCCCTGAACAAATACCCAGTCCCCCCCTGGTCGTCCTACTATGTCCAATCTAGTAAGACAGTATCGAAAAGGGATAGCCTCTACAAGGTCGGGACCTGAACAGTCATTAGCCCAGGTTTCAGTTACAAACACCTAGTCCGGTTTTCGTTCAATGACCAAATATATGTAATATCGGCTCCGGTGCTCTGGTGAGCACTAGGTTGAGGGAGATATGGGAAGGCTGGATAGGACGCCCAGCAGCTGGGCTAATCAAAAGCCATGGACTATGCTGGCAGACCCAAACGGAGCTTGGCGTTGATGAGACACCTTTTTCTGGTGTGAAGGCGGCAGGTTCCCAAAACTGCAGGTCAGGTTGTGAGACCCTCATGCTTAGATATGCAAGGCAATGATCCCAGAACCAGTGCAGTGGTCTCTAAGCAATCCCTACAAATGTGAGCCTTTCCGTAGCCGATTCCAAGAGGGATGGCACAAGAGAAATGGGCTCACCCCCCTACTGGGCGTAACTGGTCACACTAGATCATTGATCTCACCTGAAACGAGCACACCAACAAAACTGAGGTTCCAGTCATAAGGAGAGTCAGGCAGGATGCCAGAACTGCTGCTAAGCTACATCCCGGAGCAGCTGGATCCCTCCAGGCAGGCTGGTGAGGGCTCAACTGCAATGGAGACTACTCTGTCTGTGTGGCTAAAATACTCCTTAGATGATCACTGGCATAAGGGCCATCGGAGATTTGGCCATTTGTCAGCCTGCTCTATTTACAGTAGGCAGACAAATGCCCAGTTTTTCCTTTCATACATCACCATCCAAAACGTGGCAGTCAGTGAAAATAAAAAGATTTTGTTGACCCCAACACCATGGGAAATGGGACAATTGCTGCTTTTTTTTCAAATACAAAATCACACTTTAATGGCAATGTCATATTTTCATTGACAGAAAATCACCTCTAAATTATGTATAAAACATGCTTGGTGGCCTTAAGAATAACATATGCCCCAGTGCATAAACCTTTGTCTCACTGTGGTCAAGACCAGGGTCCCCTGAGTGGCTCAGATGAGGAAGTATATCAGTTTGAGTTCTTGTAACATTACAAACAATGTGTGAATAACCAAGGTGACTCGGGTAGGTGCGGCTGTATTATCTGGACAATACAGTCAATTTATTAGTTATAGCTTAGCTAAATAAATGTAGAAATTACGTGAGACACAAAACATATCTGTTCAAAACCAAACCGGAGCAGACATATTCCTTACACTACAGACAAAGCTTCCATCCAAACAATACCAACAGTTATCTGCATCTTGAATCCACTGCAGGGTTGTATCATAAATGTTGCATGAAAGACTTGGAGTAACTTGGTTATCCTTTGTGTGGGTTTTGCTCATGTTTTTCACAACCTTTCCTTAGTCTGCCACAAACTGTAGTAATGACATCTCTGAACCTGGGGAAGTCCAAATATGGGAGGTAATACTTCTTGCCCATTGGAACTGTCAGACTGCAGGTGATGCAGGTGGACCTACTTATTACACCCCTGTGACAACAGCAGGGAAGGGCATTACTTTGGGCTTCAAATTTATTTGAAATCCATTAGGAATCAATACTCAAAAATATCTAAGCAGACATCCATCCCAAGACGTACTCAACAGGCTAAACATCAATAACCGCGAAAAAAAAAATCCTGAGAATTGGAAATTTGAATATAATACCCTAGATATCCTAACAAACACAACAGGATTTACAACTCCCAGGGACAAGAGGTCATTAAAATTAGTCATCTAAATATAACATCCTACATATACTAAACAAACACAACAGGCTTTGCAACAACACACTGGGACTGGAGGCCACTCAGACTGAGCAATTTAACTAAAATTATCTGGAAATATCAGACACACAAAGCAGGGTTTTCAACAATTCCTGGAGACCAAAGGCCACCCAGACTCTGTAATTTAAAAATAGTAACTTAGATATCCTAGACAAAAACAGCAGGCTTAATAGAAACATCCAAGAATCAGGTGTCACTAAGAATCAGAGATCAACTATATAAGCACTTAAAATTCCAACACCGACTCTTCAACTCCAGGCACACTACACAAGCAATAAATCACAGAGCGCCTCATTACGATGGAGGTAGTAGGAAAGGAATCCGAATGGCATTCCGACTGGCTTCCAATGGGCTCTGGGAGCCTGCCCACCGTCGGAATGCAGCTAGTAATCCCAAGGGTGGGTCTTTCTGTCCTTGGGGTTACGATGTTGGGTTTCGGCAACCTTACCATGCTGGCCTTTATGACACAGAAAGGCTGACGGAACACAAATTTAGTGGGCCCCAGCAGGGCCCCCTTGGGTCTTCGGTCTCCGGTTGGAGGCCGAGGGGGCAGCTATGGTGCCACGCTGCTGATCCGTGCACCCCTTCAGGGATGAACTGCACCTCCTATTTTACTATGGGAGCAAGTATAAATGCTCCCATTATAAAGAATAGGCATGCAACCGAAAAGTACTCAGTCTCATCCTAATTCGTTCGTTGGGACCGGATTCGTTCCAATGACTGAGACGTTGTCAAGCAGAAGAAACTCCGCCAGACATCGTAATAGTCCCCTAAGTATCATTTAACTTTCTATATGCCTCCTAATTGTAATCACTTTAATTCACTAGAACAATACAGCCCCCCTTGTCTGCATCACGTATGATAAGTGAGCTTTTTTTTGCTATACTAGAGAGGGGAAGTCTTTATTTCTTGGATAAATTGCTTTTACAAAACGTGTTAAGGGCTGTAAGAGCATTAGCTTCCAAGCAGTGCAGATCTTTAGTCATTTGTTGAAGGAAAATATCAATACTTGTCAAATGCGCACGATGAGTATTCAATTTACGGTGTACATGTAATCCACTATCAGAAGTGTAGTCTTGTTTAATGCAAACAATGGCAGTTTGAAAGAACATGTCAGACGCCAAAGTCATGAGGATATGGTTTCAAGGGCAAAACATGGGTAAGCTACTGATACATAATTTTTTATTTGGTAAAGCATAAGCTTGAAGAAGGCGTATGCTCACACATGTGTATATTGCTACAGAATTGAAACATATATTGGCTATTTGAACTTTCCCAATCTTACGATTGCGTGTGTGTATATGCTGCTACAGAATGAATACATATATGGGAAATTTGAACTTTCCTTACTGTCCGTGGAATATGAGCTGCGGATGTAGAGGATTTATACTGTTGTTGATGGAGACCCCTCTTGTTTGGTATATACATAGATATGGTAAAAGAAGCACTATCTATGTGAATCCCAAATCACCACTAGGAATAGAATGCGATAACAACCAATGCACCTATAGATAGTATAACCCAAACAGAATTCAGGGAAAGAAATCTATAAATAATATGTTAAATGTGTGAATTCCTGTCACTATGCACACCGTTTAATCCCCATGTAGCTTAAGATAATTGGCCTTGCATGTAACATAGAGGTATGTGTACATAAACTCATACGACTTCCCCACAACTTTTTAGTTTTTTCATCCCGGATAAGACTGGTAGCAGACAGTGTGCTTTTTGGCAAAGGGACAGCTAAATTACTTTCTGTTGTTAAGACCAGAGAAAATCGTGTGTCTGCTGTAGTAAGATCAATTACAAATGATTTGAGATTTGAGCTATATGCCTTAATTGTGCATATCTGTTGACACTAGAGCAAATCTTGGGAGAGTTCCAATAAGCTGAAAGTGCAGACAATTTTAGAATCACTGTTGAGTTATAGAAAGTGGGTGGCAAAACTGAAGGTGGCTCTTATCCTTAAGCTTCACATGATCCATAGATGGAAATTGTGTCCTTACAGGGGACAACTGATGAACATTTATCTTTTCAAAATATAGAAGATTAATACATTATTTCTTATAGGGTAAGTGAATGAGATTTGTCAGCTGATATGGAAACAATATTGTATATAAGTTCTGAGGTGTGGTATTTTATGCACTTCGTCACTTTCTGTTCCTTTTTGGAAAACCTTTTTGGTTAAGGTCACCGTGGCCATCAAATATGGTGCATTGGTAGGCAAGGTGGGCATGCAGATAACTGGAACTTTTTTCTGACTATTTGTATAAATATAGTAATGATTTGAGAGAAATTATTACTTTAACTGTTTGTTGGTGATGTTGCCCAGAAAAAGAATTATGTGACAATGTTTAATAAAGTGATCCTTTCTTTATTTCTCTTACCCTTTATTGAGAATAATTGGTAATGTTTTGATAGGAAATCTGACAAGAAAAAATAGGATAATCATAAAAGAAATGAGTCAATTTGTAAATGAATTATAATGTGTACCACAATGTCAACAACTGTCTCTGATGGTACAAATGTGTATATAGATTAAATGTAAAGTTGTAAGATTTAATAAGTAATGTAAGTTATTTGTGTAGCCCTGAAGAAGCCCATAACTAGGCAAAATGTGTTGGCTGAGAGGAAAATATTTTTCTTGACTTGAATGTGCTTGAATATAGAATTGTAATATTCAAGGAAATTATGTCTCAATTCATCTATTTTTGAACAAGCAAGATTCGGTGTTTGATTTTTGCTTTAAAGTTTCCTCCCTGTTGTGTGTTTGAAGAAACTTGTATATTGTATTGTTTAGATTGGTAGGGCCCCCTAGCTGCCATTACATGTTCATCTTCTAAATCAACCTGAGATAATCAGTAATAACAAAGTTCAATTATATAAAATGTCAGTTGACCTGCAACTTATATTATTCATGTATGTTTCAAAGTCCTGAAGAAATAATAAACCAGATGGTGCACTCATTGATTTGATGCAGTTTGACAGAACTGAACTATGTATCCAGTTTAGCATGCTGTCCTCCTATCATGCCTGCTTTGCATATGGGTAGACAATGTACAGGGGGGGGCAGTTATAATGATAACTTGGACTGGAGTGTGCACTGCTGTCTGAGACTAGGCCTGGGTGGTGAACTCCGCCATGCTCGCAGAGTTTGTGGAATATTACGCACTCCGCATTACACGGAGATCGTGGAGTTCCCCTAAAATCCACTTCACGCAGCAGAGCGGAGTTTTTTCCTCGCTTGCTTTAAACAATGCAAAGTTGGCGAGCGCGAGCGAGGAAATCAACTTCCAAGCAAGATTTTTCCTCATTCACGATCGTCAACATCAAGTTGGCGAGGGGGAGCGTGGAAAATAAACCTTCCGGCGAGATTTCTCAATGCGGAGGAGTCAGGTTTTTGCAAGTAGTCGTGTAAGCTCGCGACTGCTCACATTGAGAAACTGCCTGTTCCCGTTGAGAAAGCTGCCGCTAGATTAAAAATCTACTCGAATGCCAGAAAAGGAAAGCATGCACTGTGCATGGTGCCGTTCGAGATCATCCCACAGTGCGGACAAGCATCCAGCACTGTGCAATCACCGTGAACAGCATTTGTCTATCAAACTCTCTGATTCGCAGAGATCCGTGTAGTTCAGCAGAGTTTTTTGACCACTTCGCAGAGTTTCGTGTAGAGCAACTCCGTGAACTCCGCCCAGGGAGTCTCAACTAGTGATCACAAGTGTTTGTCTGTGATTAATCAGATTCTTACATGCGTGAGTTTATTCCTCATTAGTTCATTTTACTTTTTTGACTGTTTATAACATGTAAATTTTACATAGTTGATTTAAACATAAGGAAAAATGTTTTCAAAACATAACAATATTACATCAACACAGTTAAAATGTAATAAAAAAATTGACATGAAATTTATTTGAGCCCAATGCTTTTCGGGATGGTGGTCCCTTTGTCAGGGGTGAAACCTGTGAAGAAACAAATAATTGAGGATGGAAAGGGAATATGCACAAAGCGGTTACTATGCAGCAAACAATTGATGAGTTTTAAAGTAAATGATTGTGATAGTGTTAAAGCACAAAGAGTGAAAATTATGGACTGCTAAGCATCCTGTGCATGTTAAGTGCTCAAGTGACACTGACTGTGTGATGTAATATCCAGGAAAATGTAAATGCTGGTAGAAGGTGACTATAGTCCATGCTTCTATGCACATTAATTCCGTCATGCATTTCTGCGGTGTGAATATAAGGAGTGTGGAGCCCCGCCACTATGAGAGTGCGCTACTAGTTATGTTTGAATACCTTTATCTGTGCCAAAGTAAACCGAGAAGATACAACATCGCTGACCATATGTCGCACAGAACGTAAAATCTGTGGAAGAAAGAAGGACTTGTGTTGATTTTTTAATAACCTACATACCTTTAGAAATTAACGGTGACAACAAGATATTATACTTGTACAACTCAACAATACGGCACACTCTTGCTCGGCTGCTCTTGGATACTGACACCCCACGTTTGTCAAAACTGAAGTGAAAGGCATTTCAATAAGACGCGGTTGGTATTCTAATTGAAAAACGTTACAGGAATGGGAGTAACACCAATGTAGACTCAGTCATCAGTCTCAACACTAAAATGGACACAAGACTACCCTAGCTGTGTGCTTTCTGTTGTTACTTGACATGCAGCAAGACACTTCCTTAAAATCACCATATCTCGAGAACGTGTGTGAAACAGAATTCACTGACAAACTTTGGGCACCATCTTAGAGTATGTCCACTTCAGATCAGCGCTAGAAAACTCGCTGTTAAAAATGTGTGAATCCAAATATACAATATATTTAAGGACGTGGTCACACCCGTGAAAACATGTGGTATAACATTATCACAGTAGCTTAAAAAGAAAACACTCTGCTACATGTGAAAATCTGCAATAATCACTCTAAGACGTAACGTGTCTTGTCCGTATACTGAGATATCCATACTCAAATACCACCCAACGTCATTTCTATGAGTGTAAAATGCTCCATGTTCAAGAATGTTGCAACTTGTGTCAAAATCAATTACTTAAGCATAATTTAAGGTCATGACTAGAGTAAAGGAATATGCCCAAACGCGGTGTAATCTAGGGATGCAGAAAGTGTTGGTTGCGAGCATATCTACAATGTACATGATTTCGAAGTTTCAAGTGTGTTAACAGCATATATCAGATATAGATTTGAAACACAAAGCCAACAAGTTTTTTAGAACACATTACAATTCTAACATAGCATCTGTATACTGTACATAGTCACGTGTGGCTCTCCAAAAAACCAGTTGCCGTTAAGAACCATAACTAAACGGTTTGTGTGTCTGTTCAAAGTATGTTTCTCAGTAGTTAAAGCGTGTGTTAACATTGTTTGGTGTTGGATGCAGGTTTTACATCTAATTAAAGAAAACATGACATCTAAAATGTATCATTGAGCCTGCAGGGCATTAGGGAATTCACCCACAGTTTCTCTGTGTAGATGTCTTTTTGTCTTGTCTACACCGCTTGTCATGGCTACATTTTCAATGATTGGAACTTCAGTCGAGTGATTGTGTGCCGACATTGCTGCTAATGCATACCTAGACTTGAGGTAGTATTTTTGTTCCTGATTTGCTCTTGTGCTCCTTCAGATGTATTTTATTTTTTCTTTTGATCTTTCCAATGTAAATCTGACAGCAGGGACAAATAATGGAATAAACCATGTTAGTGGAATTGCAGTCGGTAGAATCATGGAGTTTAATACGTTCACCTGTTCTGGGGTGTAAGAGGATATCACCCTCAAAAACAGTATTGAAATGAATGCAATTTAAACAGTTTCTCATGCCAGCAGTTTTCCTTGTGGTTTTCCTGGTTTTCACTGATGATAATATTTCTTTAAAGTTGCATGATTTTGTGTGAGCGAATAAAGGTCTGTCTTTAAAAACCCCATGAAAATCTGGTTCTTCTGTCAATAATTCCTGTTGATTATAGATTATCTTTTCTATTTTGTAAGAAACTGTGGAGTATCGAGATACAAAAAGCACGCGATTGGTTGTATTTCTGTTTTCTTTTTTATAGTGCTCTTTCTCTCTGTCATGGGACATGGGACTCTGCATGTTTGGTCAAATTATTCACGATAGAGGGTGAAAACTATCAGACATGCTGTATTGCGATCCCTGGTTTTCTTGTAGATCTTTGTGGTGATTTTTTTGTATATATTACCAGCCATACTTCTAGGAAAGCTGTACCAGATCAGCTGATGTTGCATGTGAACTATATTCTTTGATCTTTTTTGTTGAGTATCCTGATTTTCTCTACTACTGCTTCCTTGGTATTGTTCCAAATAAGACAAATGTTATCTATGTCACTATAAGCGGTGATTGCCGCCTGTTTGTTTCGCCTGAACTCGCCGGACCCCCACCTCTTCCCAGCATCCGGACCTCTTCTGATCGTTGCGGCGATCCTCGCCCATGCCCCTGGGGCACTGCTGCCTTCTCCCGGGTGCTCGCCTCCCGCTCTGCTCAACCCCAATCTCGTTGATCCTACCTGAGGTCTCGGGGACCTCTCACCTCAAGGCGCCCCCAGCAGCTTTCTGGCTCCTTTCACCACGCGGGCTGAGCGGCTGCGAGGCACACAAAAGAACTGTTTCGGCTGCCGAGCTGGAGCCCCTTATTAACTCTCGAGCACTGCATCACTGTGTATCTGCGACGCGCAGCAATTTGACACTCCTCAGCTGCTGTACCACTGCATATTTCACCTAAGGCAGCCTCTACAACCTCGTGCGCCCAGACCCACCCAAATTTAAAAAATAATAATAATATACAAAATATTCTTAAGCTATTTAATAAAAACAGTCTCAACCCTACAAAATGGATGCAAAATGGCGACCCCTGGACAGTGCCCATAGAAAGGGAACTGCTCCCCTAAAAAAACAAGGTCCCCAAACTAGACCTCAACCAAGCTTGTTCTCAATGAGCCACAATTAAAAGAGGACTACCCAATTTCCAGCATACAGAAACTGAAAGAGGACCGCGCAACCACTAGCTTCGGAAACAGAAAAAGGACTGCTCACCCCTATAATCTTAGGGCGGCCATCTTGTAGTGGCACTGACTGACTGCAGTAACTGTAAAGAGGACTACGCAACCACTAGCTACTGAAACAGATACAGGACTGCTCACTCCTTCAACCTTGGGCCGGCCATCTTGAAGTGGCACTGACTGCCTTCCTCTTTTTAACAACCAAGACAAGCCGTTACACCCACTCAAGCACCGCTATATTTATGGCCATGTCCACTAGGTCTGTCGCTCACTGACTCCCAGGTCCCCACAAATGTACCCACTTGAAGCCAACATGGTGGGCCCTAACCTCTTACACCTTGGTCTACCCTCCAAACCTCTCAAAAGGCACCCCAAAACCCTGATCTCCGACCTTCTCTTCTGTGGGGACATAGGCCTCATTACTAATGACCTCGTTTTCTACTCCAGCAGAACACCCGCTTGGCGCAATACATTTTCTACACTCCTTAATGTGCGCTCTTCTAGGATCATCCCATATGGCACCAAGCTCACAATAGTACCATCAGCAACCCTTCAAGGTGCCCTCACAATCACCCTCTATAAGAGCGGCATTGTACTGGTCCAAGCCTCAACAAAAAATCTTGAAAAATTCTCAGATCTGTTCATCACTCTCCGTATCCATGTCTCCGGGACGCTAAACAACTCACGGCCCAACCTTACTTCAACACCCCTGCCCAACATGGAACACCGCAACCCCCTCACTACTCCTACCAACCTTCTTAAAATCTCGGATCGGAGACCCGTGATCCCACCTGCCCTTGATCCCCAACCCAACTTGGAACACCTCAACCTCCTCAGTAATCCGTCCAACCCCCCTAACAACCCAGCCCTGAGACCCTTGATTCCACTTGTCCTCGATCGCCAAATGGATTCCATGGCTTCCATCTCAGCACACCTCTTACACTTCAAGCCTCCCAAAACCACCCCGAGCGAAACAAACCCTGGACCCTTGGTCTCTTCCAGCCATGCTCCCCGCTCGGACGCTAAGACCACTACGTCATCTCCATCTTGTCCTGTGGCAAATCAAGCCAGCCCCACCAACACCCAAATCATCCTCTCCACGACCCCCAGGTCAGTCCTCCCTTACCCTACAACCACCCCCTCTTCAGTGACTCCCTTTTCCATGGCACCCAACACAGCCCACCTTTGCCCCCCCCCCTACCCAGCGACGCCCGCCGCTGCTGGTCATGCCAGCCCCACTAACACCTGCCCTCCAACCCCCTCCTCCTCAGTGACTATTCCTGTAGCAGGTCATGCTAGCCCCGCCAACACTATAGCCACCCCATCCACGGCACCTAACACAGCCCACCCCTGTCCCCCACCCCCCCTCCAGCGACTCCCACTGCAGCAGGCCATGCCAACCCCGCTAACACTCAAGCCACCCCCCCAAGACCCATTGCACATCCTCCCTCACCCTCAAACCCCCCCATCTGCAGCGATCCACTCTCTGCACTCCAGAGCTTTCAAAATAATTCAGAGCTTCCATTCCTCCATCCTCGATCTGACTAACCTCCTCCACCTCGCCGAACTCTCTCTCTCAAACTTCATGCCTCAGCTGTCATCCCCTCCTATCCCAGAGATTCCCAAATGCCCTCTACCGACAGCCTTGAGACATCTCCGCCCCCGCAAGCACACTAGCTGCCTATCTGATGAGGAAACCCTTGACCTCGCCCTCTCCTACAACCTTTCCCTCCCCATAACTAACTCACAAGACCTCACTGAAAAGGAAATCCATGACATTCTCAATGACCATAATACAGCCACTACCCCTCTGTGCCTACCTGTCGTGAGTGCCGCTTACCCCGTCAGCACGGTCGCTATTGACCCTTACAGATCAGCCCCACCCCGCAATAGAAGGGCGATCACAAATAACCTTGCTCCCGTACCCTTGTCCATCCCGACCTCTGCTACTACCCACCTCCCTGATCTGCCTGGGCTCTTAATCAACTGCCGTTCCGCAGTGAAGCATGCAGCAGATGTCGCTGCTCTCATCCTGAACAACAACGCAGACGTAGCCATTTTTACAGAGTCATGGCTTAATGATGCTTCATCCCCATGCCTCCATCTCGTAATCGCCCCCAACTTTAACATTACCAGACTAGACAGACCACAAAACAAAAAAGGTGGCGGAATCGCCTCCATCCATCGCTCTAACCTCCTTGTCACAGAACTTCAAACAGATTCCACTGGTTCCTGCGAATACCTAGCCCTCTCAGTCTGTAGTAACACTACCCACCTATGTAACCTACATATTTTTTACCACCCCCCAGGCACTAACGAATCCTTCACTGACATGGAAGTCATCACGACCAAGTACTCCCCCAACACTAAAGACATTTTCCTCGGCGACTTCAACCTGCACTGGAATGACCCCAAGGACCCTCATGTCAACACCATCAAAGACCTCATGACTGATCTTGCCCTGACCCAAGTTTGCCCCCTCCCAACCCACTCGAAAGGGGCCACTCTAGACTGGATCATTTCCAAGGAGACAACCGTCAAACTCATATCGATCGACCCTTGCGACTGGTCAGACCACCATGCTATCACCTTCCTGCTACCTGGCACACGGAGGTCATGGACACCACAACCGGTGCTCCCTAAACGCTGGGCAAGAGACACTAAAATCCTCGACCTCAATGAACTTGAGACTTGCTGCAAAACCGTCCTCCCCCCCACCACATCACCTCGGTCAGTGACCTAAATGATCATTACTCTGCTACAGTGTTGAACATCTTGGATGACCTAGCCCCCCTTAAACTAAAAAGAACTCAAGCCAAAGCTAGAAACCCATGGTTCACTGGTTCCCTCAACGATGAGAGGAGATCCCTCCGACAAACCGAAATAATCTGGAGACAGCACCCCTTTGCTGATCACCTAAAAATTCTTCGCAAGGCCAGAAATACTTACAACAAGAACATCATCACCTCTAAAAAGGAGTTTTTCAGATTGGAATTAGGAAATGCCTAGAACAGACCTTGCAAACTCTTTGAGATGGTCAAACTGCAATCGAACAAACTGTCCAAAACAACGAAAGAAACCCCCAAGTCTCTCATCTCCTCAGAGGAGTTCTCCTCGTTTTTTGCAAACAAAATCAAAGCCCTAGATATCGAACTCAAGACCGCCTCACTACCCCCTCCGAACCTGGACCTTCCTATGTCTCTCCCCGTGCCACCATGTTCCACACCGAAGAATCTAGCACACTGGTCCGAATTCACACCCTATGATTAAGACGCTGTCGCCAAAATCCTCTCAACCCTGAACCCTAACAACCATTTCAACGACCCGCTCCCCTCGAACTGTCTCGCGTCTGTTGCCAAATCTATTATTCAAAGCTGGACTGCGATAATCAACGCCTCTCTCCAACAGGGATCAATACCGGCCTCACTGAAAGCTGGCCAAGTCCTCCCCATTCTGAAAAAGCCGTCTTTGGACCCAGCCTCCCCAGACAACTTTAGACCAATCTCCAACATTCCTCTCTTGGCCAAAGTACTGGAAAAGTGTGTCCAAACACAACTAAGCCACCACATCAACATCTTCTATCTACTCGACGACTGCCAATCCGGTTTCAGACCGGGCCACAGTACTGAAACCACCCTGCTCCACATTATCGATGATGCTCTTCTAGCCCTTGACCAAGACAAAACCTGTCTCCTGATCCTCCTCGATCTATCCTCCGCCTTCGACACGGTCAACCACGAGATGCTACTCGAACGCCTTAAACTGAGAATGGGATTAGATGGTATAGTCCTCGACTGGTTTAGCTCCAATCTTCAAAACCGATCCCAGAGATTCTTAATCAACGGCGAACTATCTGCCCCCTCCATGGTCACGGCGGGAGTCCCGCAAGGATCAACTTTGTCTCTACCCTCTTCAATCTCTATCTTGAACCCCTTGCCGAAGTCTCGCACTGCAAATATCTCCTTTCATATGTACGCTGATGACACTCAGATCTACATAAAAATCTCTTCCCTTGCGGAGATCCTCACCTTGAACGAGGCCCTGAAGCTGACCGTCAGATGGCTATCCTCAAACCAACTTAAACTCAATGCTAAGAAAACGGAGTTCCTTTTAATCTCCCCGCCCAAGAACAACCCTGAGATCCAGACATGGATTAAAGCCATCACTGCCTTAAACTGTTCTCCAACCATTGTGGATTCAGCCAAATCTCTGGGAATTACCTAAGACCACAGCTTGAACATGCGAGACCATGTCAACGCAATAGCAAAATCTGCCAGATTCCACTTGAGCTACCTATGGAAATTGAAACCCTTTCTGGACGCTCCTGACCTAAAACTTGCAGTCCAATCATTAGTTATTTCTCGACTGGAATATGGTTGCTCCACCCTCTCTGGCTTACCTAGGATCTCGCTAGCTCCCTTAAAAGCCTGCCTCAATGCAGCCGGCAGACTACTTACAGGCTCGAGAAAATTCGATCACATCACTCCTCACTTGAAAGCTCTGAACTGGCTTCCGTTCGAGGCTAGGATCCACCTCAAACTGGCATGAATCACGCACAAGGCCTTACACTCTAATTCCCCTGTGTATCTTGTACAGAAGCTTGTGATATCTGGAGAAAGCAGAAACTCACGATCGGCTAACACCCTCCTCCTCCAGCCTGCACGCTTTAGGAAAACAAAAACCTACAATCGAGCCTTCGCCGGTTCTGCACCACGAATCTGGAACTCCCTCCCTCCGGACATCAGAACAATCGCCTCCTTTGCACGCTTCAAAAAAGAGGCTAAATCCTTCCTCATGGGTAAATTCCTTGGCTAAACCTGCTCCTCAGCTACCTAAGAGACTATTGCCTCATCCTGCGACCCTGCACAGTACTCTTATGATTTCCTGCCTATTGTATGACTCGTGTCCCTGTAATTTCCCTGATGAATAGCTTCTCTTATCCCAAATGTGCAGTATTTGTTGTAATCTCCTGCCCACCCTATGACCCCGCAATTTCTGTAAGCTCTATGATGTACAGGTTCCTGTGATTTTACTGCACTCTATACTACCCTTTGAATATGTAAAGCGCTCTGATACCCTCACAGGTCAAGTTTGCGCTCTATAAAACCTTAAAATAAAAAAATAAATAAAAAAATAAATGTAATGACGAAAAAACACTAATCCAGTCTGCCATGTGGTGTTAGTTAGAATGTGGTCTTCTTCGCCATGAAAGTATTAGCCTATGATGGTGCTCCGGGAAAACTTATTGAGGTTCAGTTTGATTGTAGGTAGAATCGGTCATTCCATTCGAAAATAGCTGTTTTGGAGGCAGAATTGCAAAAGTTCAATGACTAAAGCAATCTGGTTGCGATCTTGCCTGTTCTTTAATAGTGCCCACTTGACTGCTTCTAATCCACACAAGTGTGGTATTGAGGTGTACAGAGCCAGCACATTAATGATACAAAAATACCAATTCCCGTTTTGCTTTTATGGTAGTTGAGCGATGTTTTATATCACGTCAGTGGTATAAGCAGTGTCTAACATGTGTAATTATGCTTTATCTTCAGTAGGGATGAACGTGGGATGTCAGTATCCAAGAGCAGTCGAGCAGATTTTACCGTATTGTTGTGATGCTCAGGTATAATAACTTGTTGTCATACTTTCTGAGCAACATATGGTCAGAGTTGTTGTATCTACTCGGTTTGATTTGGCGTGGGTAAAGGTATTCAAACATATTGAGTAGCGCAAGCTCATGGTGATGGGGCTCTTCCCTTCTCAAATTAACACTGCATTAATGCTTGAGGAAGTTAAGGTGCATAGAGGCATGGACTATAGTCACCTCCTCCCAGTCTACAAAATCCATGGATATGACATCACACAGTCAGTGTTACTTGAGTACCTAATATGCACAGGATGCTTAGCAGTCCATGATTTCCATTCTCTGTGATTTAACACTATCACAACCACGTGCTTTGTACTCACCAATTGTGTACTGCCTAGTAAACGCTACGCGCATACTCGCTTTCCATCCTCAATTAACTGTTTCCTCAGAGGTTTTGCCCATGACGAAGGGATCACCATTCCAAAATGCATTGGGCTGAAAGAAATGTAATTTTCATTTTATTGATTACATTGTAACTGTGATGATATAATATTGTTATGTTTTAAAAACATCTTTCTTAATGTTTATGTTCAAATGAACTATGTAAAATTGACATGTTATACACAGTAAAAACAGTAAAATTAACTGAGGAATAAACTCACATATGTAAGAATCTGTTTCTAAGTCTTTACATAATCTATCAATGTATAATTGTTTACAATATCTGTGCAATTATACCAACCATAAAAAATATTACATGTAATTAATTGACATACAATTAATTACTTAGTGGAAATTATCATAATTATTGCATTGTAAACTTTTAAAAATCATATGTTTGAACAGGCCACTGCAATGTCTTATTTATCGATATCGCTTTGTCGATTTTTGCCCCGCCTTATCTAGTTACCACGTTTAGCCCCAATAGGCAATATAATCTATGATTTCCATCATGAATATCTACAAAACAAATACAATTTGATATTATGTTTGTAGTGACTGACATCATATTTCACCCTTATTAATCCATCCTTGATCTGCAAAGTCATTCCAGCTCAAGGCATCTATTGTATAGCATCTGTCAGGAACTGTCCGGGACTATGTGGGGAACACAGTCAGGGACTTGGACAAGGACTGGGAACTGGGTAGAAGACGTACACAGAAAGGAGGAGTACAGTGCTGCCCAGGATCATACAGGGAGTCAGAGGAGAAAAAGGGATCCAAAGGGGAAGCCTGTAAAAGTGAACAAGATGGGTAAGACTCAGAAAGGAAGGGCACTCACAAGGAAATTTAGCATTCAGACTAATTACACCCAGGACGGACGTGCAAGACATATATATATAATACAACATTAACAATAAAGGGGGGTGTGGGGTAAAGCACTCAGGAGCTCCACATGGTAAGACTGAAGCTCAGTAAGTTTCTTACCCGCAATTGCTGTTACAGATACTGACTGCAAATACCCACATGTAGGATATGCATGCAAAGGCAGGGTCTGTGGAGCTTATACCTATAGTGATGTTATAAATGTAACTCAAAGACAAAACTCACAGTGAACAAGAAACACCACCTAGGTAGTCAGCTGAGCCCACGGATCCTGGCGATCAAACAGGAACGCGCAAGGCAGTAACAGCAAAGGGGTAGAACTAAATACAAGCACAATAGACAAGGTGATAGCAAGGAGGAGTGCTTAACAGGAAAGGAAGGAAATGACAGGGCACACTTGGCAGAAAGCAGGTAACAAATATACAAGGTAAAAGAAGTAAGACAGCAGAATAGAAAGGCAGCAAACTAGAACTGGAACTAAGGAAATGGGAAGCAAGGCAGGGACTGGAAACGGATATACAGAAGGGGAGGCTACAAGGATATACTAGAATAGTGCAGGTTAAGGAATCATGAAAACAAAGTAGCATAGAAGGCAGTGCTGGGGCAGGAACAAGAAGTGAGCTAAGGCTCAGGAGTCAAGGCAGCACTGCAGACAGTGCTGGTTCAGGAACAGGAAAATTACTAGAGCTCAGGAGTCAAGGTAGCACTGCAGGCAATACTCGGTCAAGGAAACAGGACATAGCTGCAGCACAGGAAACAAGGAGTCAAGAGAGCACTGCAAGCAGTGCAAATTAGGAACAAGAAATAGCTTAGCCCAGGAACAAAGAATAACTATAGCTCAGGAACTCAGGAAACAAGGTAGCACTACAGGCAGTGCTAATTCAGGTGCAAGGAATGGCTATAGCTCAGGAAACACTGGAAACAAGAATAGCAAAAGCTCAGGGAACTCAGGAAACAAGGATTGGTCTCACCGGTAAACAGCTACACTGACCAACCTTTGCCTGATGGGAGCTGGGGCTTAAAAGAGCTCACAGTACTCACAGTACGCCAGGAAGCCGCTTGGCCACAGTGCGCTTAATTAAGTTCCTTTTTCATTTCATTTCATTTCACATGCAGCTGGTGTGAGAAGGCTAGCAGCAGCCAGCCACAGGTGAGCTGAATTCCTCCACCCATCCTTGGCCTGCAGGGGTGGAGACAAAGCAGTGAGCAGGGAATTCTGGGTAATGGGGTTTCAGGCATGAGTAGGCTGGCTTTAAGTCTAAGCAGGCTTGCTTGCACAAAACCCGGCATGGATTGGGAATTGATGTCAATTCCCAAATAGTGTCAAAATGGCTGGAAGTCAAGATATGCATGCAGGGGAGTGTCAGGAACCATATTAGAACACTGGAGAGTCCCACAGCTTAGCCCCCTTGTGGTGGACACGAGAAAACAGGGAGCGAATCGTGACAGTACTCCCCCTCCAAACACCGTCTCCTGGAGTCTGGAACTGGATCTAAAGCCTTTGCTCCTAAGAATTAAGTCAATTCCCATCATACATTCTGTGCACGCTATCAGAGGACTGAAGGTAAATTGTGATGTTCTGGAGAGTTGGATAATACTCTGTAAATTAACAGCAGTATTGAAGGTGGAACTGGAAGAGTCCAAATCCAGTGACAAGGGCTTAGAAGCCTGTATTAAATGTGTTTGAAGTCCTGATGATGACAGGCTAGAGTAGCACTCTGACAACAAAGGCTGATTGACTGTAGGGTCAAAAGCAGATAACGGATTGGCAGGAGGCACAGAGCTCAAAGATAAACTGGCTGAAAATGAAGGCGGTGATAGGAAGCAGACCTGAAGTTCTGGTCCCGGAAGAAAACATGCTAAAGATACACATGTAGGAGACTTAGGAAGCAGGTATGCAGGAGACCCAGGCCCTGGAGGCTTACAAGTTGAGAGTTTTGTCTATGGTGCTGGAGGTTCAGTCTCTGAATGCATATGTATTGAGACCTTTGAAGGCTGGAAAACAGGAAGCACAGGGTCAAAACGTTCGCACAGTAGAGGCTCAAGTCCAGAAGGCAGGGAGCCTGGTAGCTCTGCTGCAGAAGGCAGGGAGCCTGGAAGCTCTGGTGCAGAAGGCAGGGAGCCTGGAAGCTCTGGTGCAGAAGGCAGGGAGCATGGAAGCTCTGGTGAAGAATGCAGGGAGCCTGGAAGCTCTGGTGCAGAAGGCAGGGAGCATGGAAGCTCTGGTGCAGTAGGCAGGGAGTCTGAAAGCTCTGGTGCAGGAGGCAGGGAGTCTGAAAGCTCTGGTGCAGAAGGCAGGGAGCCTGAAAGCTCTGGTGTAGGAGGCAGGGAGGCTGGAATCTCTGGTACAGGAGGCAGCAGGCCTACAGGTTCTGGTGCTGGAGGCAGCAGGCCTGCAGGATCTGGCTCTGGAGGCAGCAGGCCGGCTGAGGACTCGGGCTCTGGAGGAAGGTAGTTTGGAGGCCCCGGTACTAATGGCAGGAACGCTGCAGGTTCCGGCTCAGATAGCAGGTAGGCTGCAGGCTTGGGCTCAGAAGCCAAGAAAACTGAGGATTCTGGAGACTCTGAAAGAAGACAAGCAGATGGCATAGGGGCACAAGGATGATAGGCTTTAAGTTCTGGAAAGGGCGGTAGCCCTTGAATAGTAGCTTCCTTGTTGTCTGTAGTGAAATCTTCACAGTTGCTTTGCACATTAAAACACGCTGAAGTTCTTTCTTCAGGATGGCTCGGAATAGTGCTTGTCTTAGCATCTGTGATGCTCAGACTCCCTTTACCATTTGGCAGTTCACATGTCTTAGTCAGAGGAAACAAGTAAGAGATCACTTGGTCTTTGGAAATGTTCTCATTTTCTTCTGCATTAGAAGGTGGTACAGGTGCATCAGAGCATACAGTACTATCATTTCCTGACTTTTCAATTTCAATTTCATAAGTCTTTATTTTGATTTTTTTTAAATCATAAAAGACATTTACAACAATCAGATTTTATAAAAATTGAAAATTGAAAATTGGCCTCCATTATCAGCTAATAATGACCACTATACGCCTCGTCAATTATTTGGCCATCCATCAAGAATTGAACAATATTAATTACAAACATGTAAACAAGTATTAATTAAGTCAGATTAAAGACATAAATATACAATTCATTACATTATACAGAAATTAAATATTAATTTAAACAACCATTTCTGTTGTTAAAAAAACCTATAAATTTATCATTAGCCACATTCTATAATCTCAGGTGATATGAGCCCTTAAAAAAAACACATTAGAAAGACCACTAAATGTCACTGTAGGCTCATTTTACGAGCCCGGATGATCCACATCCAGTGGAGGAACTTAGCCACCGCTATAACCACGGCCTGGGAATTGTCAGTTCGGAGGATCCTGACGGACTCACAACCGGTTTTGAGACCTAACTGAACACAAATGGGTTTTAGCCAGGATATCCTAGGAATCTTATATTCAGGGTAGGCAAAAAGTTTATGCCCAATGCCTTCCCGCTGGGCGGGACAGAAGGGGCAATCAGCGCCTTGTCCCATGCGCCACCTCGCGGTGAGGGCATTGAGTGGTAATTTCCCCACCCTTAACTGATGGTAATCCTTCCTGTCCCCCGGGATAGAAATCCTGTCCCAATAACCCTCGAGGGCTGGAGAGTCTTTCAGTCTTAGGATTTCCGCCGCAAATGATGGTTCAATACAATGGCCAAATCTTTTTACCTCAAGCGTGTTCTAGTACAGGTCTTTAAATGTTTTGCTAGATGGAAAGGGATTCCCTGTTGGGTCATCCCACAATGGGGATAGGCCCATGGCCATATATATTGCTTTAACCTCCCTCAACCATAATATTTTGTGAGCCCTATCAGCATCTCTAACGTCGAGAAAGGCCCGAGCATACTGGGAGAGTTCTGGGGTAACCCATAATCTCCTCCAGTAGGCAGCTGATCTATATCTGGCCATATCTTCGAGGCAATAAGATCCCAGGTCGTAGCGGAGAGGAATCAGCGGGGTAGAAACTGGGAGGCCTGTAATATTGCGCAGGAATTTATTTTGCGCACCCGTCAACTTCTATAGATTACTAAGTCTCCACAATTCCGCCCCATAGAGGACTGCCGCTCCAACTTTGGCATCATAGATCTTTAAAACCGGGGTAATTGGCCTATTATGTAACAAATAAAATTCCTTAGTAAGTGCTCCCGTCAGTTGTTCGTGCTTCGTGATCAGCTGGTTGGTGTGATGTCTCCAGTCCAATTGTGATGATAGGGTGATACCCAAATAGGTGAATACTTGGGTCTGTTCCAATTGAACCCCGTCCATAACCACCTTCCCTCTAATGTATTTATTTTTATGTAAGACCATGAACTTAGTCTTAGTTGTTTTAATGACAAGTCCATGGTCGTTGCAGAAGACTTCAAAAACATTGATAGCCTTCTGAAGGCCCTGCTGTGGTTTTGAGATTAATAACGTGTCATCTGCAAACATCAGCAGGGGGATCAGCTTACCATCCAACTTTGGAGCATCAGTTGGTTGCTGTTCATAGTAGCTGATCACCCTGTTGATGTATAGTGAGAAGAGTGTAGGGGCTAGTACGCACCCTTGGCGAACTCCCCTTGCGATATGAAATTTATCAGTTACACTCCCCTGGTGGTTCCAATGGACTTGGGCAAAGTTGTTGTCATGTAGTCTATTTAGGAGGGACAGAATATCCAATGGGATGCCCTGATCTTGTAAGGCTGCCCACAATTCTGCGCGTGGCACCAAATCAAATGCTGATTTAAGATCAACGAAGGCTGCAAAGAGCATAACCCCCTAATAGCACTACACGCCAATATATTAAGACAAATCTAAAAACTTGGTCAACCGTACTGGTATGGGTGCAAAACCCGGCCTGGAGAGGCGAAAAAACATCATTGGCCGCTATCCAACCCTGGACACGCTGCAGTAGAAGCCTCGCCACCACCTTTTGTATGCATGCTATGAGGCTAATTGGCCTGTAATTTCCTGGGTCGGAGCAGTCCCCCTTCTTAAAAATTGGGATAATCTCGGCACCCTTCCAGGACTCCGGTATAGGTGAGCCCACAGCGATGGCATTGGCTAGCAAGTGGATATAAGAAGCCCATAGGTCCTTGTCATGCATAAAGAGGTCTGCTGGAACTGAGTCAAGGCCTGGAGCTGTAGCTTTTGGGATAATGTTCAAAATCTTAATGACATCTATTCTGGTGAAGGAAAGATGATTTGTGCCCTGAGTTACATTAGAAAAGACCTCGCGCTCATCATCATCTTTATCAGTAGGCGCAAACCGGGATGCATAATGAGAAACCCAGGCATCAGGCAAAACATAATTGGTAGGTTCGTCCCTCTTAATCCCCCTTCCCCATTTGACCATATCCCAAAAGGAGCACATTGATCTTTCTCTACTAGCACTCAGCAACTCCCTCCAGTATTCTTCGTCCCAATCACTTTTTGCCTTATATTGTTTTTTTTATACATGACTCGGGCGATCCTAATCCTAGCTATATCTTTGGTTTTTACTGCATCTGATAGGGCCTTACTTGCAACCCTGCAAGACTTGCCATACCATTGGTCTTCCTTCCTCATTGGCCTACTCTGTTTTTTAGTCACCTTTTTAACAAAGAAACATCTTAACTGATTACAACATTTCTCATGGATCAGGCCAGCATTTGATACGACTTCCTCCACAGTGGAGTTGTTCTGAAGTTCGACTATAGCCTGGACAGTCAAATCCCTCATAGCAACTATATTTTCTTCATTCATTGCACAGTTAGCCCATCTTACTCGTCTGTAATCGTTTGAGAGGGCTATTTCCACACAGTCATTTTGGCCCTCGCTTTTAGATAATTCAAATAGCCTATATGATAGGATTAATGGGTCATGATCGCTCTCTACCCGTTCCACTATCCGCATATCCTGAATGCTAGCCCAATTTTCTTTATTAGTGAGGATATAGCCTATGCGGCTATGGGATACACCATTGTTAAAGGTAGAAGCGCCCTGTTTGTCGGAATTTGTTCTTCCATTTGTAGCGCAAAGGCCGTGCTCTACACATAGGACTTTAAGTTGCAGCGCGGCCTCTGACCATCTTTTAATAGGTGGTATTATCAACTGAGGGATGTTCCAGATATAATCCTCTTCCACCGTGAGGTCTATGTCATAGCTGTCTAGAGGTTCAAAACAACAATTAAAATCTCCTGCTACAATAATATTACCCTTTGAGCAGTAGCGCTCAAGAAGAGCGTCTAATTGATCAACTGCTTCAGTGGATTTACCACCTGGCAGCCCCCTAGAATAAATGTTAAAACAAATAGGTCCTTATGATCAGGGCATTTGAGTTTAATTAGTAAAATATCTGGGCTATTAGTATCCAACTGAGAAGTGGAATACCTACTATCCTGCTTTACCCATGTAACTAAACCTCCCTTAGGTCTACCCCGCAAACTAGGATTAGCTGGAATATAAACATTTAAGTATCCTTGCTTAAATTCCGGGGTTACCTGCCATGTTTCCCTGGTATCTAGAAACGCTGGCCAATCCAGGGATGTTATTTTACTTTTCAACCCTGCCACGTTCCAAGAGACCAGAGTGGATACATGGGGGTAGTTAGTACTGTTAGTTTGAACATGGGAACCAGTACCAGCATTGCCCTCCTTTGGTATTATCCCCCCACATTTGCTAACTTTTACTAACTCATGAATTGGGTCAGTTCAATTTTTTACTAAATCTTCAATCCCTAAGAAGGTGGGATCTTCCGATGAGTTATTTACCGGGGGCAAGGTTCTATATCATTTCTAAAAGACCGTGGTTCCTAGTAGTCCCCCCCCTCAACTAGAGGGAGTCAATCATTACAATCAAGAGAGTTAAAAATCTCAAATCTATTGCTTAGTGGAAGAGTACTGCTTAAAGGGGCAACCAGTGGCAAGCCCTGACCCTTTGTGTATGTTCCTAATACGGGACCTGGGAGATAAAAGTAGCCCAGTGGAAGGACATTAACAGAATCATGATGAATCCTAAATTATCCAGTCTGCCTAAAAATAAGTCTAACCAATTCCGGTGAACCAAAATTTACAATGACGCAGTCCCCCTGCATTCCCTTGTTTGAGTGTCCACACCAAAATACTCTACGAACCATCTTGAAATTGGCATATAGGTGTTGTCCCAAAACTGTTTTAATACTCAGGAAGTCTAGGGCCTTGTTTTTCAGCGCTGACCACTGCTCCACCTCACCTTCTGGAAGCTTGGGGACATTTGCCAAAATGACAGTATAGGGACAGGCCTCCGGGGATAAGTGAAGAATGACTTCCCTTGAGGGATTATTCACATTTGGGAATAATCTCCCACTCGGGCCCTTGGGGGGAGATTTAGCTGAGGGATTAATGGTTAGTGTAGCTGGAGGTAACTCCGGGGCTATAGGGACTTTAGTACTGATTATCTTTAAGCTTCCTAGGTCATTGGACTTTAAACCTGTGGAAACAGGATTATTAGCAATTGGTGCTAATATTTTCTGAGCCCCTTTATCAGTCAGGCGGTTGTTTCTAAGATGATTTTCCATAGAATCCAGCCTGCGTTCTATCATCTCAAGTTTCTTCATTAGTGGATGAAGAAGGGCTCTGAGTAACTCCTCCATATGCCCAATCAACTCGGGCATAATTCCTTCCTTGGGATCATTTGGGGGGGAAGGACTGTGTATCAGACCTGAGATTGGGCGCTGGACGAAACATTTAGAGGATAGAATTTTCTAGGTTTTCAGCTCCCCCAGTTGCAGAATTTTTATTTTTTGCTAACTTTGCTTGTTGGCAGCTACCTTTCGGGGGGCCATGGGCTTTTTTCTTCACCGGTTGATCTTTCTTTCTAGACCCGGGAGGTAGTCGTGACTGCCTTGCTCGTGTAGTGGGGGGGAGGGTGAAGGGCTAAGTGTAGGTGAACCATCTGAATTTGAAATGTGCAAAACTGGCACACTATCATCCAAAGAGGGAAGTGCCAGCACCTGTGGAGAGTCGGGGTTCGGACATATATTATCAGAGGCATCTTGGACCACGGCTAAATCAGGGTTAAGGTTTGGACGTTGTAGCGGCTCTAGCGAGAATCTCCTCTCAACTAGTTCTATCTCCTTATAAATTTCCTCTTCAGCCCGTTTGAAAAAAGGCGTCCATTGTCCCAACACCACCACCGCCCCTTCGAGTGTTTTTTCTCATTATTGGTGGTACAGAAAGAAAATCACCTTCCAAGTCCAAATTAAAGTACTCCCCTACCGCAAAATAGTGCAGAAGAGTAGAACTCTTAGATGAGCTCCAAGTCCCGTTGTATCGTAAATGTCACGAAGTGATGGGGGTGGCCTGTCCCGTCCTCATCCGTCCCCAGATGGCCACAGACGGCCTGCCCTCTGCCCGGGCTCAGCCCGGAGCGTCCCGCGCTCGTCCCCGCGATGCGGGGGCTGTGCGTGCTTTTAGGGCGCCGCCGGGCGCGGGAAGTCCGGTGGGCGGCCCCCACCGCTAGGGATGATGGTCAATGTAGTCCCTCGGTGGCCACAGTAATGATGGAGGCTGCAGTGGCAGGAAGGCTACAGGCGGCAGCCACAGGGAGATCAGGGAGACCAGAGCGTCAGCCCGCAGGTTGGAAAATCCAAAGTTAGTGCCCCAAAGGATACAGCACCCGCTCCACCGGGGCTGTGCGTGCTATTAGGGCGCCGCCGAGCGCGGGAAGTCCGGTGGGTGGCTCCCGCCGCTAGGGATGATGGTCAAAGTAGTCCCTCGACGGCGGCAGTAATGATGGCAGCTGCGGCGGCAGGAAGGCTATAGGTGGCAGCCACAGGGAGATCAGGGAGACCAGAGCGTCAGCCCGCAGGTAGGAAAATCCAGTTTAGTGCCCCAAAGGATACAGCCAGGTCAGGATTTTGTTCCTTTTCAGCAAGGAGGTTTACTTCTGTCACAGCCGTTAAATCAAGAGCATGGTCTGAGTCACAGGACATTGTCACATCAGGGATTATGTGGGGCACTGGTTCATACTTTGTCTGTATGTTACTGGCCTGTCTATGGGTTATCTCTGAGATTGAACTGGCCTTACCCGAAAAGGAAATCAAGGAGATGTTTTGGGTCTTGCCTGAAATTTGGGGTTCCTCAAAACTGGAGGGACACATCTCAGATGTAGCACCTAGATGTAATTTAGCACTAGAAGACAAAACAGAGGAGTTAACAAATTCAGGATTCTAACAAATACTTTCCTTAACTGCACTTTGAGACATGTTACTATGGCTGTCCTGAGTGGAATCTGAGTGATTAGCCACAGGATTATTTACACAATTACTAGACCAGCTCTGAGGGGACCGCAAAAGAGCGCGCAAGGTTTCATTCTCCATTTCTAAGGAGGCTAACATAGAAGCTGAAAAGTAGATTCCCACTTGAACTCTGGGTTATAATTTTTTAACAGAGTCTGAATCATTTTCTTCTCCATTTGTAATTCCAAAATCTTTGCTTCAAATATATCCTGTGAAGATTGAATATCTTTTTCTACATGGACAGTGGTAGACTTTGAAACTTCACAACAATCAACAGAACTAAACGTTGGATTTTGTTTAAACTTGCTACTCATGGTCTGTGTTTTAATAGGTCTTCTCTCTCTTTTGACATACTGATCACAGTTTACTTTGAAAGTAGTATTTAACAAGGTTCCTTTAGTATTCGGTGTTGTGATCTGTACTGGACTAACAGACTGGGTAACTTCATCTGATTGGAAAACAGAGGTTATGAAATGAATCTGCTCTTCCTTTGGCTGCTGTGTGGTTAAGCATGCTTTAACTGGGGTCATTGAACTACGAGTTTGGTAAGATGCTGATAAATACGGTGTCTGGAAATTATTGTGAGAAGTTGGCCTAGTATATGCTGCTAACTAGTTCTAGTGAACACCTTGTACCATGCCAAGCAACCCTTATGATGATTGGTTGTAAGTCAACCTTATAGACCAGCTATCCTAGAGGTAGCATGGACAAAGCAGTCTTAGGCTAAACTCTTTAAAGGCATGTGAAGCAAGCTGTTTTACCATATACAATCCCCTTGAATACCAAATGAAAGGACACCACACAGATATATATTGAAAATATATATATTTATTTACTACAAATATCCCCTATACTCTTTATGAGTACAGAAGCAAATGCATTAAAACAAAACACAGTTTAAATACACAACAGTTGCACAATATGGATGAGGCCAGGGGCCACTCAAACCATATACTAAAATAGTGGTATAAGTATCACTAATCGAAAATGAAGTAGGCCTAGGGCCTGGGGAATCGCTGGAGCTCTTCGGGACTATCACTGATTAAGTCGGGAAAGGCCCGCGGGACTCGGGTGCAGCGCTTAAAGCACACGCATACACCAATGCAAAGTCAATGGTGCGTAAAAGTTACAAAGTTACTGTTTTGGGAGTCTTCCGACTGGACTAGAATTTCCAAACTCTATACTAAGGCACTAGAAGTGTGTACCAGCACAGGAGCACCGGCGTTCATGCGTTACCTCACCCACAGGAAGCGAGTGCATAGGTGCCAAAGTGTGTCAGGTTTCGTCAACCAGTTCAATGGTGCCTGGAAATGAAGATGCTGCAGGCGTCCAGCAGGGAAGTGTCCAGTGTGATCCAAGAGTGGATCAAAGATGTGAAGACCTGAAAGCAGAGGGGACAATGTTCAAAAGTCACTAGCCAGTGACTGGCGAGGAACCAGGAGGGAACCAGGCGATGTCGGGTGCAAACAGGCCATGAGGTGCAGCTTGTCTCTGCAGCCACGTGGACACAAAGAGGTCAAGGATGTCCAGGAGTCAATCACAAGCTGTCCCACACAGGCTCTAGCTGATGGCAATGTCAGAAACTTGATTGGAGCAAACAGGCCTTGGCTAATGCAAGCCACGCAGGATGTGAAGAAAGCTTATTTCTCGGACCAGCAAGGTCAGAAAGACTGCTCCTTTTTACAGGAGCGAGGGCCATTCCAGAGCAACCAGACTAGTGGTGTAGATCATAGATTTCGTCGCCAAAATGGCCACCAGCCAATGGGCTAGCGACTGGGATGACGCGTCGAGTGGCAAAGTGCAAAAGGGCCCCACGCAGATTGTGGAGAGGCTGGGGGCTGATCTTTGGTGCAGATGCTGCTCCGTGGTGGGGCTTCTCAAACCCCAAAGCACAGTGTTGAGGAAACCTTGGGTGCTGCGCAGTCAGCTTCTCGGGGGTCTTTCAAGATGGCCGGACCCACGTCTCTCAATGCCTCCACGGGTCTCTTCTTTTCAGGGACTGTGGATCGGGCTGCGAGATGTCTGGGAATCTAGGTCTTGTCGGGCTCTGGGCTCGGGCTCCGGCGGGAGGTGGCGGCAAAGCAGATGTTGAGTTGCTGGTTGGTGCCTGTATTCACAGGGTGGTCACTCCTTGGCCACAAGGGAGATTCTCTTCAGTCTTCTGTGCAGCAGAATGTCGAAGTCCAGTTTTCTTCTTAGTTTCAAGTCAAGTTCAGGATGATCTGAAGTCTTGGGACACAGCTCCTACTCTTATTCCAAATCTAGGGGCCGGATTACCTGCTAGGTCCCTCCTCTGGGTGGGACCAGGAAGGGGGGTGGTTACACCTCCTTTCCTTTGTCCAGCATCGTACCAGGGCTGGGTCTGGCGAGCCCCAGCATCGGTTTGAACTGGCTTATGCACAGGGACACCTTGTGTGCCCCAGGCATGTCTCATTCTATTCAGCCCTGTCCTACCCAATACACTAAATCCTGTCTGGGGTGGTGCTAGCACCTCCCAAGGCAGGAAACCCTTTGTCCAAGCCTCCCTCACTGGAAGGACTCCCAGCAGCAGGAGGTCAGACTTGTGTCTGTGGTGGCAGCATCCATTTTGTGATGCTGAGGCTCATGTTTAACTTTACCCGGGTTTCAGGTTATGTACATGTCGTGTCCCTCTAGAAGGGTGGAATGCTACCCCCGTCGCCAGAACTGGCGAGGGGGTAGTATCCCAATTCGTATGACACCTTACTCGACATGGTTTGATAAAGCCAAACCAAAGATAGCATTGAACCGCGAGGTTCATAATGCACTTAAGAGTATATGGTATGGCAGTATCATGGAACAGCTAAAGAACGCGGTTCCGAAAGCGGCAGACAGGCTCAGATCATGCTAGAGCACCATCTCACATATTTCCAAGCACTCTGCCTGCAGGATTGATGAGGCCTTCCATAGGAGTGGCTGATAGGAACATATGTGTCCATTTTAAGTTAGGTATAGACATACTATACCTAAGTAAGGGGTGATTACACCGACTTACCCCAGCTGAGTGATCAGCCAGTTGTGTCAAATATGGAGGCCAGGCCAGAGGTGGCATAATACATGCTGCAGCCCCTGGTAGGCCTTGGAAACACCTATGCCCTGGGTACCTGGGGTACACTGTTACAGGGCCCAATAAGGTGAACCAGGTCCAATTCGTAATGCACCTAGTGTGCATTGGCATTAATTTAGAGAGAGAACAACAGGCTGTGAGTCTGATTAGCAGGCCCACAGCCACATTAAGTCATAAACCAGTGAAGCAAAAACCAAAAATTTGGGGTGACCATAGGATAGCAGACCCTACTCTCCTACACAACCCCCCCCCCAAACACAGTGACATTAGACTAACCTTGACCAGTTGTGTCTTCATATTCTAAGTGGAAGTACCTTGAGAGACCATCTGCATTACCATGGTCAGTCCCTGGGCGGTGCTCCACTGTAAAGTCCATACCCTGTAGGGAAATGGACCACCTGAGTAGTTTGGGGTTTTCACCCGTCATCTGATTAAGCCTCAAGAGGGGCTTATGGTCGGTCTGATTCTTGAAGTGAGTCCCAAATAAGTATGGTTTCAGCTTCTTCAGGGCCCACACCACAGCAAAGGCCTCCCTCTCAATGGCTGACCAACGTTTCTCTCTGGGGGTCAGCCTTCTGCTAATAAAAGCAATGGGCTGGTCTTGACCATCTATATTAAGTTGTGAAAGCACAGCTCCCACTCCCAACTCAGAAGCATCTGTTTGGACAATGAACTCTCTTGAGTAGTCAGGACTCTTCAGGATAGGTGCAGAGCACATGGCCTTCTTCAGGTCATCAAATGCCTTTTGACAGCTTACTGTCCACTGAACCTTTTTGGCCATCTTCTTGGATGTCAGATCATTAAGAGGAGTCACAATGGACCCATAGTTCTTAACAAACTTCCTGTAGTACCCAGTCAGGCCGAAGAAAGATCTGACCTGAGTCTGGGTGGTTGGAGGGGACCAGTCCTTTATGGTCTGGATCTTACTCTCCAGTGGTTGAACTTGGCCTCCACCTACAAGGTGGCCCAAGTATACAACATTACTCTGCCCTATCTGGCACTTTGTGGCCTTGATAGTGAGGCCTGCCTTTTGCAGCGCCTCTAGCACTTCCTTCAGGTGGACCAGGTGATCCTCCCAGGTGGAGCTGAAGACAGCAATATCATCCAAATAAGCTGCGCAAAAATCATCCAACCCAGCAAGGACTTGATTCACCAACCTTTGGAAGGTGTCAGGTGCATTTTTCAAACCAAAGGGCATCACCACAAACTGGTAATGGCCTCCTGGGGTAGAAAAAGCAGTTTTGGCTTTGGATTCCTCAGCTAATCTGATTTGCCAATAGCCACCTGTCAAATCAAATGTGCTCAAATATTTGGCAGAAGCCAATTTGTCTATGAGCTCATCTGCCCTTGGAATAGGGTGTGCATCTGTCCTGGTGACAGCACTGAGTCCTCTGTGAACCACACAGAACCTCATCTCTCTCTTTCCATCTTTGGTGTGAGGTGTGGGGACCAGAACCACTGGGCTAACCCAGGGGCCCTCTGAAGGCTCAATAACACCTAATTCCAGCATCTTTTGCACCGCAGTCTTTATACAGTCCCTGACGTGGTCAGGTTGCCTGTAAAATCTTGTTTTTCACAGGAAGACTGTCACCAGTGTCCACCACGTAGGTACACCAGTTAGTCTGACTGGGTGTCAAGGAGAACATATGTCTATATGACTGTAAAATGTGTCTGCAGTCATTTTGCTGATGTTCAGTGAGGCTGCCATCTAAGGCCACACCATCAACTGAGCCATCCTCAGGGTTCTGAGTCAGCAGGTCCGGGAGAGGGTCACTCTCTTCCTCCTGCCCCTCATCTGTAGCCATGAGCAAGCCCATGTATGCCCTGTCAACATATGCCTTCAATCTGTTAAAATGGAGCACCCTGTGGGGGCTCCTGGGAGTTCCTAGGTCCACCAAGTAGGTAACCTCTCCCTTCTTTTCAATGATAGTATGGGGCCCAGACCATTTGTCTTGGAGTGCTGCTGGGGCCACTGGCTCCAACACCCATACTTTCTGTCCAGGCTAGTACTCAATCAAGACAGCCTTTTGGTCATGCCAAGCTTTCTGTAATTCTCGGCTGGCCTCAAGGTTTTTGGAGGCCTTCTCCATATACTCAGCCATCCTGGAGCGGAGACCAAGTACATAGTCCACTATGTCTTGCTAGGGCTTTCTGAGAGGTAACTCCCATCCTTCCCTTACTAAACACAGGGGTCCTCTAACAGGGTGCCCAAACAACAATTCAAAGGGGCTGAAGCCAACCCCCTTTTGTGGGACCTCTCTGTAAGCAAACAGAAGGCAGGGTAGAAGGATATCCCATCTTCGCCTGAGCTTTTCAGGTAACCCTTTGATCATACCCTTTAGGGTTTTGTTGAACCTTTCAACAAGCCCATTACATTGTGGATGATAAGGAGTGGTGAACTTGTAGTTGACACCACATTCCTTCCACATAGCTGTTAAGTATCCTGACATCAAGTTGGCACCTCTATCAGATACTACCTCCTTAGGAAACCCCACTCTGGAGAAAACTTCAAGTAAGGCCCTGGCCACAACAGGAGCTGTTGTGGTCCTAAGGGGAATGGCCTCTGGGTACCTGGTGGCATGATCCACCACCATAAGTATGAATCTGTGCCCAGATGCTGTAGGGGGATCCATTGGACCTACAATATCAATCCCCACTCTTTCAAAGGGGACCCCCACCACAGGTAGTGGTATCAGGGGGGCCTTTGTTGTTCCACCTGCTTTGCCACTGGCTTGGAAGGTTACACAGGATCGACAAAACTCCTTTGTATCATCAGACATGTGAGGCCAGTGGAAGTGAGGGACAAGCCTGTCCCAAGTCTTGTTCTGGCCTAGGTGTCCTGCTAAGGGAATATCATGGGACAAGGTTAGTAGGAAGCCCCTAAATTGCAGAGGTATAACCAACCTCCTGGTTGCACCAGGCTTGGGGTCTCTACCCTCTGAATAAAGGAGCCCATCATCCCAATACACTTTATGGGTACCTTGAGCATTCCCAGCAGCCTCAGCAGCAGCCTGCTGTCTGAGGGGTTCAAGAGAAGGACAGGTTAACTGAGCCTGCCCCAAGTCTGCCCTAGAAGGTCCCCCTGTCCCCAGAAACTCAACCTGATCAGGTTCAAGCTCTTCAGGAACAGTTCCTTCAGGGATCTCCAGATCATCTTCCTGGGAAGGCCGATCCTCACTTGTAGGCAGGGGGGAAGGCACAGCATTTACCCTCCTGTTCTTCTTCTTGGTAGGTGCTTGGTCCATTGTTCCAGGATCCAAGACCTGTGGTTCATAGAGGCACTTTCTTTTTGGCCTGTGACCTGGTCACAGCAAGGACATGTGATGATATCCCTAACATCTCTGCATGAGTGCTGTACTCTACTTCTGACCATGGAGAGCTCTCCAGGTCATTGCCCAACAAACATTCAACTGGGAGATCTGCACTAACCACAACTCTTTTTAGGCCAGTTACCCCTCCCCAGGAGAAATTAACAATTGCCACACTATGTGTAGTAGTGACATTGCTGGCATTGGTCACCAGGTAATTATCACCTGGTATGTATTGTCCAGAGTCCACAAAGCTAGGTGTCACCATGGTGACACTGGCACTTGTGTCCCTGTATGCTTGAGCCACTTTTTCATTAATCAATGGTGTCTGCCTGTACTTGCCCAGATTACTGGGGCTGACAGGAGTGGACAAATCTATGTCCACATCACAAATTGAAACTTTTAAAGAGAAAATGTACATCTCTGGAACATAAATGGAGAATAGGCAAGTCAGACGACACCAGAAACATTTATAAACAAGCACTCGTACTCTACAATAAAGCAATTAAGAAGGCAAAAAAGGAGTATTTTACACGTAGAATCACTGAGAATAAAAATTCCTCAAAGGAACTTTTTAGAATTGTTGGGGAATTATGTAACCCAACAAATCTTTCAGTAAAACTTACTCCATCACAAGAGAACTGCAATAAACTAAATGATTTTTTCTGTGAGAAAATTGATATCATCTATGCCTCTTTTCCTAATTGTAGGCTAGAAACCATCGAGCGCAGTGTACCAACCACAAATCAAGTTATCTGTTCAAGTTTTGGCCTTTTTTCAGAAGCCGAGGTAGGCAGAGTCATGCTCGAAGTTAAGTCAGGATCCCCACTAGATCCATGTCCGCACCACATTTTTTCTCAGCTAACACCTATAATTTGCCCTGCTGTAACGAAAGCACTTAATCTTTCCTTATGCTCCGCTACATTTCCAAGATCTTGGAAGCAGGCCCTAGTCACCCCACTAGTAAAAAAGGCAGGATTAGATGTAAACAACCCTGCCAACTATCGACCAATATCCCAGTTACCTTACCTCTCAAAAGTGCTGGAGAAACTGGTAAATAGACGGCTATCCACTTATTTGGAAGCCAATGAACTGTTGGATGTCTCTCAGACAGGTTTCAGGGCGAACAACAGTACTGAAACAACACTTTTGGCGGTGACGGATACTATCAGGGCCCAGGTGAATCATGGTAAGACAGTCGTCCTGATACTCTTGGATTTATTGGCGGCTTTTGATACCGTACCACACGACCAACTACTGAAAGCCCTGGAAGCGAAAGGTATTCGAGACAAGGCATTGGGATGGCTACAATCCTTTTTGGCGGATCGAACACAATCAGTGTGTCTGGGTGATTTTATTTCTCCCCCGCGAAACATTAAATATGGGGTTCCTCAGGGTTCTTCATTAAGCCCAACCTTGTTTAATGTATTTGTTTCCTCATTGGCAGCCATTGGAAGAAAGTGGGGTGTTGAAATGTGTTCTTATGCTGACGACACCCAGCTGATGGTCACCATTGATGAGAAAGATGATCCTAAAACTCGACTACTAAACTGCCTGACTGAACTGGCCAATTGGATGCAAGAGCACTGTCTGAGATTAAATGCAGACAAGTCAGAAATCCTCCTGTTTGGCAAAAATCCCCAGCTCTGGGACAACAGCTGGTGGCCAAGTAACCTGGGCTTGCCCCCAAATCCCACCATAAAAGCGAAAAACTTGGGTGTGGTATTGGACAGTGCTCTGTCCATGAAATCACATGTCTCCACTGTCTGTGGCAGAGGCTTTGCATTATTGAAAATGCTCAGACGAGTCTTCCCCTGGATTCCGACTGAGTGTAGGAAGACCCTGGTCCAGTCTCTGCTGATAAGCAGACTGGACTACGGCAACTCTCTGTTTGTTGGAATGGCAGACTATCTCTTCTCCAAACTGCAGATAGTGCAAAATGCCGCGGCAAAGGCTGTATGCAATAGGAAGAGATATGATTCGGCAAAAAGTTGCCTGCGAGAGCTACATTGGCTCCCAATGCGACAAAGACCCAACTTCAAACTACTGTGTATCACACACAAGGTACTTTACAATACAGGCCCTACTATTCTTCACAATAAAGTCAAATTCCATAGACCATCAAGGAACCTTCGTTCCAGAACTTTAGGAAGAGCAAACACTACCCGCGTGAAGACTGTTAGGATGGGAGAGTGGGCTTTCTCTCATCTAGCTGCAACCAAATGGAATGAACTACCTTCCAGTCTCAGACTGACAGACTGTCTCCTATCATTTAGGAAACAATTAAAGACACTACTCTTCCCTAAACTAGAGTAATTAGTAATCAGTGCGGTTATCGTACCTCTCGGCACCAAACCTCAGCGCCGTGATATCCTACCCAGGATGATTGTTAGCGCTTTATAAATAAATTAAATAAATAAATAAAATAAATAAATCAATCAGAACAGCCTGTGTAGGGGTTCTGACTAGGCCAGACTCTCCCTCACTTTCCAAGGTGATACCTACTACCCCCTTAGTTTGTGGACCAACACTGCTGACTGTACTATTGAGTGCAGGTGCCTTAGGGGCTGCAGTGTTGGGGGCTCCACCCTTTTTACACTCACTGGTCCAGTGAGAGGTGTTTTTACAAGTACTACCCCAGGGTTTCCTTTGACCTTCTTTCTTCTTCTTCTTGGAAGTTTGGGACCCACCCTCGGTATTAGTTTGGGGCCCTGTTGAAGACTTCTGACCTTTAGCTTTCTGCTCCCCACCCTTCTGGTCTGCCTTCTTTTGATCACCACCCTGCTTCTGGTTCTGGTTCTTTTGCTTAACCCTGGTTCTAACCCATTTGTCTGCCCTCTTTCCCAATTCTTGGGGAGAGGTTAGATCTGAGTCAATCAGGTGTTGATGCAACTGCTGGTTCTGACAATTATTTAAAATGTGTTCTCTCATAAGTAAATTGTACAATCCTTCATAGTCTGTAACCTTACTTCCCAGCAACCAGCCCTCCAGAGCCTTAGTGGCACATTCAACAAATTCAGACCAGTCCTGAGTCTGTGTCTTCTGGGTTTCTCTGACCATTAACCTATACTGTTCAGTGGTTAAGCCTAACCCATCTATCAGAGCACTCTTCAGGACCAGGTAGTTTCTAGAATCCCCATCACTAACAGTGAGGAGTCTGTCTCGGCCTCTACCTTCAAAGGAGAGCCACAAGATTGCTGCCCATTGCTCCTGAGGGATCTGCTGTACTCTGCAGGCTCTCTCAAGTGCAGTTATCCATTTGTGGATGTCATCCCCAGCTTTGTAGGGGGGCACAATGTTACTCAGGTTTCTATTATCATAGGACCTGTCTTTATCCTTAGGGATAGTGCTGCCACCAGTGGATCCTAATCCACTCTTTATAGGCTGTCTTGCTTTAGCAAGCTTCTCTTGGATCAGGGCTACTTCTAGCTCTCTCTTCTGGATCCTAAGCTCAGCCTCTCTCATGTTGGCCTCATGTTCCTTCCTCTGAGGGGTTGTCATTCTCCTTCTGGAGTGACCATGAGAACCTCTAGAAGCATGGGAAGTGTCAGATTCACCTGAGTGATTCCTTCTCCTCCTAGACTCCTGGTTAAGTCCACTTGGGGGTCTGAGTGTGTGTAACCCTGAGTCAGTCCCAAATTGGCTTAAGTTAGCCTGGCTAAGTCTCCTGACTGCTACCTGATTAAGTCTCTCATCATCAGAATTACTTTCTTCTTCCTCCTCTTCCTCCTCCTCATCATCAGGCTGAGTATCTCCAGTTTTCTGGTTTTCCTCATCTATCTGGACAACAGGGACAAGGGCATCAGTGCTATCATCTTCATAGGGAGAGCCTCCTTCTCCAGACCCTTTGGGGTCAGGATTGGAGGTCTTTAGAGCTTCAGACTGGTCTAAAAGCTCTCTAAGGTGTGCTGTGGTAGGGTTCTGACCCATCTTGAGACCTCTTAAGGTACACAGCTGCCTCATTTCTTTAAAGTTTAACATAGCAAATTTGGATGGTGCCTTTGGAGGGTCACTCTCAACAGGGACAGGTCCAGTGGACCCCTCTGCTCCAGACATTGCTCTAGTGTGGGTGGATATGTTGCAATCTACCTACACTGGTGTTTACCTACTAAACCTATCTAGTAGTTGTAGTCAGGGTGTGCTATTCCCTATCCTCTACAACAACTAAGTTCAGTAGAACTTAAGTATACTAGTCTTGTTTTATATGTACCTAACAGGTACCTGTATGATCTTTCAAATGATATTTCAAAGACTGTAATGGTAAAACAACAGCAAGCTCAAATCCCAACCGCTGCTCACCAATGTAAGTAGTTGGCCTGGTATATGCTGCTCACTAGTTCTAGTGATCACCTTGTACCATGCCAAGCAACCCTTATGATGATTGGTTGTAAGTCAACCTTATATACCAGCTATCCTAGAGGTAGTATGGACAAAGCAGTCTTAGGCTAAACTCTGTAAAGGCATGTGAAGCAAGCTGTTTTACCATATACAATCCCCTTGAATACCAAATGAAAGGATACCACACAGATATATATTGAAAATATATATATTTATTTACTACAAATATCCCCTATACTCTTTATGAGCACAGAAGCAAATGCGTTGAAACAAAACACAGTTTAAATACACAAAAATTGCACAATATGGATGAGGCCGGGGGGCCACTCAAACCATATACTAAAATAGTGGTATAAGTATCACTAATAAAAAATGAAGTAGGCCTAGGGCCTGGGGAATCGCTGAAGCTGTTCGGGACTATCAGTAATTAAGTCGGGAAAGGCCCGCGGGACTCGGGTGCAGTGCTTAAAGCACACGCATACACCAATGCAAAGTCAATGGTGCGTAAAAGTTACAAAGTTACTGTTTTAGGAGTCTTCCGACTGGACTAGAATTACCAAACTTTATACTAAGGCACTAGAGGTGTGTACCAGCACAGGAGCACCTGCGTTCATGCATTACCTCACCCACAGGAAGCGCGTGCATAGGTGCCAAAGTGTGTCGGGTTTCGTCACGCAGTTCGATGGTGCCTGGAGATGAAGATGCTGCAGGCGTCCAGGAGGGAAGTGTCCGGTGTGATCCAAGAGAGGATCGAAGATGTGAAGACCTGAAAGCAGAGGGGACAATGTTCAAAAGTCACTAGCCAGTGACTGGCGAGGAACCAGGAGGGAACCAGGCGATATTGGGTGCAAACAGGCGATGAGGTGCAGCTTGTCTCCGCAGCCACGTGGACACAAAGAGGTTGAAGACGTCCAGGAGTCGATCTCTAGTGGTCCCACGCAGGTTCTAGCTGATGGCCATGTCGGAAACTTGATTGGAGCAAACAGGCCTTGGCTAATGCAAGCCACGCAGGATGTAAAGAAAGCTTATTTCTCGGACCAGCAAGGTCAGAAGGACTGCTCCTTTTTACAGGAGCGAGGGCCAGTCTGGAGTAACCAGACTAGTGGTGTAGATTGTAGATTTTGTCACCAAGATGGCCACCAGCCAACGGGCTAGCGACTGGGATGACGCATTGAGTGGCAAAGTGCAAAAGGGCCCCACACAGATCGTGGAGATGCTGGGGGGCTGATCTTCAGTGCAGATGCTGCTCCGTGGTAGGGCTTCTCAAACCCCAAATCACAGCATTGAGGGAGCCTCGGGTGCTGCTCAGTCAGCTTCTCGGGGGTCTTTCAAGATGGCCGGTCCCACGTCTCTCAATGCCTCCACGGGTCTCTTCTTTTCAGGGAATGTGGATCGGTGTGTGTGATGTCTAGAAATCTAGGTCTTGTTGGGCTCTGGGCTCGGGCTCCGGCGGGAGGCGGCGGCAAAGCAGTCATCGAGTTGCTGGTTGGTGCCTGCATTCACAAGGTGGTCACTCCTTGGCCACAAGGGAGATTCTCTTCAGTCTTCTTTGCAGCAGAATGTCAAAGTCCAGTTTTCTTCTTAGTTTCAAGTCGAGTTCTGGATGATCTGAAGTCTTGGGACACAGCTCCTACTCTTATTCCAAATCTAGGGGCCGGATTACCTGCTAGGTCCCTCCTCTGGGTGGGACCAGGAAGGGGGGTGGTTACACCCACTTTTCTTTGTCCAGCATCGTACCAGGGCTAAGGCTGGTGAGCCCCAGCATCGGTTTGAACTGGCTTATGCACAGGGACACCTTGTGTGCCCCAGGCATGTCTCATTCTATTCAGCCCTGTCCTACCCAATACACAAAATCCGGTCTGGGGTGGTGCTAGCACCTCCCAAGGCAGGAAACCCTTTGTCCAAGCCTCGCTGGAAGGACTCCCAGCAGCAGGAGGTCAGACTTGTGTCTGTGGTGGCAGCATCCATTTTGTGATGCTGAGGCTCATGTTTAACTTTACCCGGGTTTCAGGTTATGTACATGTCGTGTCCCTCTAGAAGGGTGGAATGCTACCCCGTCGCCAGAACTGGCGAGGGGGTAGTATCCCAATTCGTATGACACCTTACACGACATGTTTTGATAAAGCCAAACCAAAGATAGCATTGAATTGCGAGGTTCATAATGCATTTAAGAGTGTATGGTATGGCAGCTAAAGGACGTAGTTCCGAAAGCTGCAGACAGGCTCAGCTCATGCTAGAGCACCATCTCACATATTTCCAAGCACTCTGCCTCCAGGATTGATGAGGCCTTCCGTAGGAGTGGCTGATAGGAACATATGTGTCCATTTTAAGTTAGGTATAAACATACTATACCTAAGTAGGGGGTGATTACACCGACTTACCCCAGCTAAGTGATCAGCCACTTGTGGCAAATATGGAGGCCAGGCGAGGGGTGGCATAATACATGCTGCAGCCCCTGGTAGGCCTTGGAAACACCTATGCCCTGGGTACCTGGAGTACACTGTTACAGGGGCCAATAGGGTGAACCAGTTCCAATTCGTAATGCACCTAGTGTGCATTGGCATTAATTTAGAGAGAGAACAGCAGGCTGTGGGTCTGATTAGCAGGCCCACAGCCACATTAAGTCATAATCCAGTGAAGCAAAAAGCACAAATTTGGGGTGACCATAGGATAGCAGACCCTACTCTCCTACAATTATCTTCAAAGAGAACATTGTCTTGACAGGGGGTCTCTGAGTTTCAAACATCAGGAAAATGTCCCCTAATAATACCACTCTCTAAATGACTATTTTCTCTTTCTGCTGCTAACAAGATTTGCAGAAATTCGTTTTCATCCTGTAGGTCACAGGCTGACATCAGGTGAGGATCAGGCTTACAGATGGAATAAAAATCTAACATAGACGGATCAGCTGACCACAGGGAATAATATTCAGCACGTAAGAGTCAGTTTTGTTCAATGAATTGATCTCTAGAGTCTAAGGACTTTCTACTAGGTTGTATAGAACTGTGATTTGGTAATGGATGTCTACCAACCTGCGCAGACTTTCTGGATCTGACACTAAACATCTTGGCAAGGACTGACTGGGAGAGCTCTGAGAAATAAAAGGAGATAGCTAACTGAATGCAAAGAAACCTCAGAAGTGACCCTGGAAATGTGGCTTGGTCATTCTGTCAGGAACTGTCCGGGACTATGTGGGGAACACAGTCAGTGACTTGGACAAGGACTGGGAACTGGGTAGAAGACGTACACAGAAAGGTGGAGTACAGGGCTGCCCAGGATCATACATGGAGTCAGAGGAGAAAAAGGGATCCAAAGGGGAAGCCTGTAAAAGTGAACAAGATGGGTAATACTCAGAAAGGAAGGGCACTCACAATGCAATTTGGCATTCAGACTAATTACACCCAGGATTGATGTGCAAGACATATATATAATACAACATTAACAATAAAGGGGGGTGTGGAGTAAACCACTCAGGAGCTCCACATGGTAAGACTGAAGCTCAGTAAGTTTCTTACCCGCAATTGCTGTTACAGATACTGACTGCAAATACCCACATGTAGGATATGCATGCAAAGGCAGGGTCTGTGGAGCTTATACCTATAGTGATGTTATAAATGTAACTCAAAGACAAAACTCACAGTGAACAAGAAACGCCACCTAGGTAGTCAGCTGAGCCCTCGGATCCTGGCGATCAAACAGGAACGCGCAAGGCAGTAACAGCAAAGGGGTAGAACTAAACACAAGCACAATAGACAAGGAGCTAGCAAGGAGGAGTGCTTAACAGGAAAGGAAGGAAATGACAGGGCACACTTGGCAGAAATTAGGTAACAAATATACAAGGTAACAGAAGTAAGACAACAGAATAGAAAGGCAGCAAACTAGAACTGGAACCAAGGAAATGGGAAGCAAGGCAGGGACTGGAAATGGATATACAGAAGGGGAGGCTACAAGGGTATACTAGAATAGTGCAGGTTAAGGAATCAAGAAAACAAAGTAGCATAGAAGGCAGTGCTGGGGCAGGAACAAGAAGTGAGCTAAGGCTCAGGAGTCAAGGCAGCACTGCAGGCAGTGCTAGTTCAGGAACAGGAAAATTACTAGAGCTCAGGAGTCAAGGTAGCACTGCAGGCACTACTCGGTCAAGGAAACAGGACATAGCTACAGCTAAGGAAACAAGGAGTCAAGAGAGCAGTGCAAGCAGTGCAAATCAGGAACAAGAAATAGCTTAGCCCAGGAACAAAGAATAACTATAGCTCAGGAACTCAGGAAACAAGGTAGCACTGCAGGCAGTGCTAATTCAGGTACAAGGAATGGCTATAGCTCAGGAAACACTGGAAACAAGAATAGCAAAAGCTCAGGGAACTTTGGAAACAAGGATTGCTTTCACCGGTAAACAGCTACACTGACCAACTTTTGCCTGAAGGGTGCTGGGGCTTAAAATAACTCACAGTAATCACATGCAGCTGGTGTGAGCAGGCTAGCAGCAGCCAGCCACAGGTGAGCTGAATTCCTCCACCCATCCTTGGCCGGCAGGGGTGGCAAAAAAGCAGTGAGCAGGGAATTCTGGGTAATGAAGTTTCAGGCATGAGTAGGGTGGCTTTAAGTCTAAGCAGGCTGGCTTTCACAAAACCTGGCATGGATTGGGAATTGATGTCAATTCCCAAATAGTGTCCAAATAGTTGGAAGTCAAGATATGCATGCAGGGGAGTGTCAGGAAGCATATTGGAACACTGGAGAGTCCCGCAGCTCATCCCCCTAGTGGTGGACACGAGAACACAGGGAGCGAATCGTGACAGCATATAAGCACACATCACACATCACCTGAGAGAACTGCACTGGTCCCATCAACAAGAGGATAACCTTCAAGGTCTTCACCCACGCACACAAGGCACTTCACGACACTGGATGAGAGTACCTCAACAGCCGTCTCTGCCTCTGCACCTCCACCCGCCAGCTTCGCTCCGCAGACAGTGCCCTCGCCACCGCCCCCGCATCTGAAGAGTGACCGCCGGTTGCAGATTATTCTCCCACCTCACCGCGAAGACGTGGAACACCCTCCCTATCCACCTGCGGCACACAGAAGACCTACTAACATTCAGGAGACGCCTCAAGACCTGGCTCTTTGAACAGTAGCAGCGTTCCTCCCAGCAGCTTGAGACCCTCACGGGTATGTAGTGTGCTTTATAAATGCGATGATTGATTGAGTGATTGATTAGAGGCAAGCAGGCTTAACCTAGGTATGTGTGTAGCTCTTTATCGATATTGAGACCATATGGTTGCAACAGTCAATATTCAAAAGGAATCTCATTTCTAATTATCTCAAATCGGGTTTTCTATCACCTCCTTGTACATATTTGGGTGCCTGCGCTAAACCACAATATCTTACCTGGGAATCATATTTTCACTGTACCCTCTTGCCCTGAACTAGTTATCATTTGCCTTTCTATTTTACTATATTCATTTGTACTGCAAACTCTTCTGGCTCTATATAATTCCCTGAAGGGTTTACTGTTATGAAGTGGTGCGGGATGGCAGCTTTGTGTATGTAAAATACTGTTGCCTACTGTGGTCATTCAGAAACAGTGTTGTCACCAACGTCTGTGCATCTACCATTATTAATTCATCTTGTTTATCTCCTCCACAGTGAGGACTACCTCTACCTTACAGCATTTCCATATGACAAATAAGTCATCTATAATGTGTACCCGGAGTATAATGTGATACGTACAGTTTTACATTGTTTCACTTTCAATTACCATATTACAAAGTGGAAATAGAAACTCTGCAGTTATAGTAAAGGTCACCAAAGAGAGTGTTTTTTTTGGATTTTTGCTCCTTAATAATTTTGCCCCTTAATAACTTTGCACCTGCTTGATGAATGTCTGTGAAACATTTCAGACCGGTTGCACCCATTTTATTATGGCCTAAAAGTTGTGTGATGTTTGGTTAAGGGGTGAAAAGAATTAAAGGCTTGAAATCCAATGCATTTTACATATCACATTTTACATATCGCATCAGATTTTGCAGAAATTTGGTACCATTAGATATTAAGGTGCACTGATGATTCTTTTGGGTACATCAGGTAAGTATGTAAGTAAGTAAGTAAGTAAGTTTTATTTGAATAGTTAATAAAAACCTTTGCAATTTCTCCATGTAAAAAAAATACATATGCATACTGTACATTTTCACCATAACCATAATATTACATATAAAACAATATACTTCCTTTTTTTAAATAATAAAGATTAAATACAATTTAACAAACAATATTAAATTAAACTAAGCTTGATTTCAATGTTCTCTGAGAGCCTAAAAAAGGTAGAGTTCCAGCATCCTCTTTTCTGCCACTTCTTAGATTTGATACTATTAAGCAAACATTTTAGATATAGTTCAGCTTGATTTAGTAACTACGAACTTAGTTGAAAGTTAAGTTTCAGCATCTTTTTCTCCACCTCCTTCATAAACTTCACCAAGCTGCAGTTCAACTGCGGGTTGTCGGGTGTGAAACAGGCAAGAACTGCATGTCTTCGAGTGCGTATTCCTCGTTGTTGAGCTGGAAGTTCAACAGGCGTTTTCTTTCCTCCAGCAATTTGTCGCAGGAGCACAACAAATGTGACATGTCTTCAATTGCCTTGTCACATAAACGACAGAGGGAACCCCATTTGTCCCTCAGCCAGTGCGGGAGGTGGCTTATGCAAGGTAACAGGCCCAATCTGAACTTTAAAAACTTCAATTTTGTAGTTTTTGAGTACCCCAGATCAAGGTAACTCTGTTGACCTTGTTTAGAGTAGGAATTTAGGATAATCCATCCATGTGACCTCTTGGCAACAGTCGCCTTATCTTCAATCCATGAAAGATATTTTGTTGTTTTCTTTACTAATCTCTTGACCGTGGTATGATTAGTAGAGGTATTCCACAGCTCCTGTATCCCTAGGTTCGCCAGGCTTTTTTCCAAGTACTTGGCAGCTGGTTAATCTGGATTTCGCTATAGTTCTGCCCATAAGAAGCTGTTTAAGGTTCCCTTTTTGGCCTTCCTGACTTTGTCCCATGTGGTTATGTAGGCCCCCTGTCTTGCCAGAGACTGCTTCTGGCCACCAAACTCTAGCCTAAGTTGAGCCGGGGAGGTTTATTTTGGCAGGCTGAAGATGATCCTGTATGCTGCTGTCACAGCTTTATCCAGAATCGCTGCGTCTCTTCCTCTTTGTGCTTCGCTACCGTAGGTAATTGTAGGCAAGAGTTTGGCTTGTACAACTTGTGTCAGGGGAAGAAGTGATGGGCTGGTAAGTCTGCCATTTAGTTTTTTTAGGGAGATTGCTATTGCAATTCCTTTTCCTCTGACGCTTTCTTTTTGGATGATAAACTGGCCACTGCTGTCAATTTTGACCCCTAAGTACTTGTACACTATTGTATCTTCAGCTGTATGGGGTTTTTCCTTTCTTATTGATTGACATTGTTTTGGTCTTCTCCAAGTTTATCGTTGGTTGATTCTCATCAGAGTACCTTTTTGCTGCATGCAATAGATTTTGCATCCCTATTTTTGTATGACTGATTAAGACCAAGTCATCCGCGTATAGTAACGTTGGCAGTATTTGACCTCCTAGTTTAGGTGCATGAGAGTTGCAGTTGTTAAGAACCTGAATAAGATCTCCTAAGAACAGGTTAAAAAGTGTTGGGGACAGGACACATCCTTGTTTAAGACCCTTGTTGGTTGGGATGCGTCTTGACAAATGGGAACCGTCGTCCAGCTTCACCTGTACCCATGTTTCGCTGTGCAAGTTAATCAGCAGGTCTAGTAATGGCTTTGGTATTCCACACCTCTTCAATTTCGACCATAAAAGATTCCGATTGATATGGTCGAAAGCCGCATTGTAGTCTATCAAGCACAAGTGGATTGGCATTTTAGTAATTTTTGCTTTGTCAATTAGCAGACCCTGTGTCAAAATATTCGCCGTTGTCCCTACCAATTTAACAAAACCGGTCTGATTTACAGGAATTAGGGAGTTTTCTGTAGCCCAGGCCTGCAATTCCTCCAAAAGAATCCCAGCAAAATACTTTGCTTCATTATCCATAAGGGCAACCAATCTGTAATTACGTGATAGAGATTTGTTCCCTGACTTGAAGATTGGGGAAATAATACAGCCCTTCCAGGAGACAGGTAGTATATTAAGATGTATAATTTCCAAAAACAGTGGCTCGAGGGCTTCAGCCCATTCCTTTTCATCCGGTTTGTAGAGAATGGGAGGGATTCCATTCCGGCCTGACGCCCCCTCTCTTCTACCTTTTTTGATTTGGCGCCTGATTATCTTTTGTAGGTTTGTCACTCCTGTGTTTGTAGTTTGGCCTATTTGTTTGTATTGAGTGACGCCCAGTGATTTTAATTTGCTGTCGCCAAATCGTAGATTGTGTGTTGTGTGAAATGATCTTTAAGATGGTTTACCCATGTTTCTTCGGAGATATTAGAGGAGACTCCATCATGCCTAGGGTTTATAAGGGAATTGATGGTTTTCCAAAATATTGTCCCTTCATTCTGCTTGTTGTCTGCATATAATTTTGCCCACAAACTGTCCTCCATTGCTCTATTCGCTTCCCATTTTGTTTTTTTCAAGGATGCCTTTAATTCTCGCAGATGATCGTGTTTCGCCGTTTCTCTTGGGAAGTGCCTAAGTTGGCGCATTGTTTGAAAGATACATTTTTTTATGAGTTTTATCTTTACTTTGTGATCTTTTGTAAAATAAATCATGTTGCTGTCCTTCTGTACATATTGGAGCTTTGGAGTTGTAGTGTAACCTGCCATGGTTGTTGTGAAATTCTCCCATTTATCAACCTCGCTCACTCCAATTCTAATCAGGTAAGTATGGTAAGTATTATTTAAGCTACAAGGTTTTTCAAATTAGTGATATCTTGTAGCACAATACTACTAAAAGTAGCAAGGAAGCCAAACAAATAAACTAGACTGCATATGTAAAGTTAAATATCTATTTAGGGTCTCATTCTCATGGAAACACATAAACAAATATATAACAATTAGAATGCATCTTAAACTACATAAGTTTTCTTTGCATGCATTGTGGCTCACAAAATAAAAGTGGCCCAACAAGCCAAATGAAAAACATCTTTGTATACAACTCCTCTGCAACAAAATGAAAAATTCACCTAGTAGTGATTCACACAAACTCCTATTTGGAGGAAATTTTATTGCCCACCAAAAAAATCTCTATTTTTATAACAATAACAATGATTGCCTTTCATTTACGTTGGCCTTCATATGTACACAATCCTATTAGAAGTATCATGGAAGACCTAAGAATAAACAAGACTGCATATGTAAGTTTGAGATTTAATATATGAACAAATGAAAGACCAATTATGGCGGCATGCTAATGAAAACTAATTAACAATTACATAACAAACAAAATATGTTGTAATCTTCATACAATTTATTTGCATGCTCTCTTGCTCACAAAATAAAACTGTGCCCAATAAGCAAAACAAAAACCATCTTCATTATGTACTCCTGTGTACCAAAACTAATATAACGGCCAAGCAGTGAGAGACACAAGCTAATTTATAGGATATGATAATTTGCCATTAGCAAAAATATATATTTTTTAAAGGTAGCAAGGAAGCTCCCGCCCCCCCAAAAATAGACTGCATATTAAGCATGGGCTGAAAATTCGTTTCGCTCGCGGAATTTGCGGATTTTTCGTGATTTCGCGATCCGCGAATCTCGCAAAATCGCGGTAAAATCCGCGAATCAGCAGGGACGAATTTTCAGCCAAGCACTTACAGGGTTACAGCAGCATGTGCAAAAGTTGAAGCTAATTTTTTGTAACCTTTTACAAAAGGGTTACAAAGAAAATAACTTCAACTTGGGCACCTGCTGCTGTAAGCCTGTAAGTGCTTCCGGGCGCCTCGTTGCCTACTCTCAACTATTCTCTGACCCTGCTCTGACCCTTGAAGCAGGGTCAGAGAATAGTTACAAGTAGGCAATGAGGCGCCTGTCACAAAAATTAAACCTCAACAGGAAGCACTGACAGATATAAAAACAAGCATTTGCAATGCAATAGGTCTCGCATTAGGAAAGTTTGAGCTATTCGTCTTGTAAATGACAATTCTTTTTATTTATGTGTTGGTTTTGAAAATAGCAAAATTAATAGCTTTGTCATTTACAATGCCAATAGTTATAACTTACGCAAATGTGACACCTATAGCATTTGTAATGCAACATGTCTTGTATTTACGTGACTTAGATGTATTGATATTACAAATTACAAAGGCTTTTAATTTTTTTAAATAATTAATACTTAAATAAAAGGGATTTTAATTTATAATGGCAATAGCTTAAACTTTTGTAAATAACTTTTATGAAGATTATGTTCAGTGTATTTTATTGTGACGAAAATCCAGGAACAGAAGTGAAATATTAACATCTTTTTGTGACATTTGTAATAAAGCTTGAAACATTGAGAGAACATATTTGAACCAGTTGTTGTCGAATGGTTGCACAGATTGATGCTGGGGTGGCGCAGAGTGGTGCTTTGGTGGTGCTGAGTGGTGCTGTGGTGATGCTGAGTGGTGCTGTTGTGGTGCTGAGTGATACTGGGATGGTGCTGAGTGATGCTGGGGTGGTGCTGAGTGGTGCTGTGGTGGTGCTGAGTGATGCTGTGGTGGTGCTGAGTGATGCTGTGGTGGTGGCGCTGAGTGGTGCTGAGTGGTGCTGTGGTGGTGCTGAGTGATAATGTGGTGGTGCTGAGTGATGCTGTGGTGGTGCTGAGGGATGCTGTGGTGGCGCTGAGTGGTGCTGTGGTGGTGCTGATTGGTGCTGTGGTGGTGCTGAGTGATGCTGTGGTGGTGATGAGTGATGCTGTGGTAGTGCTGAGTGGTGCTGTGGTGGTGCTGAGTGATAATGTGGTGATGCTGTGGTGGCGCGGAGTGATGCTTTGGTGGCGCTGAGTGGTGCTGTGGTGGTGCTGAGTGGTGCTGTGGTGGTGCTGAGTGATGCTGTGGTGGTGCTGAGTGGTGCTGTGGTGGTGCTGAGTGATGCTGTGGTGGTGCTGAGTGGTGCTGTGGTGGTGCTGAGTGATAATGTGGTGGTGCTGAGTGATGCTGTGGTGGCGCTGAGTGATGCTGCGGTGGCACTGAGTGGTGCTGTGGTGGTGCTGAGTGGTGCTGTGGTGGTGCTGAGTGATGCGGTGGTGGTGCTGAGTGGTGCTGTGGTGGTGCTGAGTGATAATGTGGTGGTGCTGAGTGATAATGTGGTGGTGCTGAGTGATGCTGGTGAAGCAGAGGGCAGAAAGGCACAGAAAGCAGTCTAACAAAGGGCAGAAGGGGAGAAAAACAAGGGAACAGCAAGTATAACAGAGGGCAGAAGGGCACAAAAAACTAACAGAGGACAAAAGGGCAGAAAAACAAGGGAAAAACGAGTCTAACAGAGGACAGAAGGGCACAAAAAACGAGTCTAACAGGGGGCAGAAAGGCACAAAAACGAGTCTAACAGAGGGCAGAAGGGCACAAAAAAACGAGTCTAACAGAGGGCAGAGGGGCACACAAATAAGGGAATAACAGAGGGCAGAAGGGCACAAAAATGAGTCTAACAGAGGGCAGAAGGGCACAAAAAACAAGGGAAAAATGAGTCTAACAGAGGGCAGAAGGGCACAAAAAACGAGTCTAACAGGGGGCAGAAGGGCAGAAAAACAAGGGAAAAACGAGTCTAACAGAGGGCAGAAGGGCAGAAAAGCAAGGGAAAAACAAGTCTAAGAGAGGGCAGAAGGGCACAAAAAAAAAGTCTAACAGGGGGCAGAATGAATCCCGCCCTGCGTGCTTGTCCACGAAGATGCCACCTTTTTGTGAAATACCTCTACTCAACTGGAGTACTTTCTACTGGCTAATCAGTAAGTGCTCCCTCATTGGCTAAATGTATAGGGGCAGATTTACAATAACTGGTGCATCCCCAGGGATGCGCCAGTTAATGTGCGCCGCAGCTCCGCCACCCATGGTGCACCGCATTTACAATGCGGCGCACCATGTGTCAAAAACGGCACAGATGCGTCACGCATCTGTGCCATAAAAGCAGTGCATTGCTGGAGCTGCGTCACAATCGCGACGCAGCTCCAGCAATTCTCTGAGGGGCCCTATCTCCCCAATGCTGCGTCAAGCCTTGCACCTGCTTCAAGCAGGTGCAGGGTTTTGACGCAGCATTGGCCTAAAAGTGGCTGAGTGAAATCTTTTAGATTTCACTCAGCCACTTTTAGGAGGTGTTCCTGCTCAGGAAAGCCCTCCCCTGCGCCGGAACGCCTCCTGATGGCGCAGGGCTTTACAACGTGACGCATCTCTCAGATGCGTCACGTTGTTAATACCCAGCACCATGGCGCATCTTTTGTGCTGCCGCTGCATCACAAAAGTGACGCAACTGCGGTGCAAAAGAGGCGCAAGCGGCTTGTAAATCTGCCTCATAGTGCTTTTACTACACTGTAGCTGCGTAAAGGGCCAGAAGATGTGTCTCCAGTGACCATGTGTGCCTGTGCTTGTGTTACAGGCATACATGGTCACTGGAGACACATCTTCTGACCCTTTACGCAGCTGCAGTGTAGTAAAAGCACTATACATTTACCCAATGAGGGAGCACTTACTAGATTAGCCAGTAGAAAGTACTCCAGGGCAAATTGCAAAAAAATCTGCGAATTCGCGGATTTTTTTTGCGATTATGTGGGGAAATCCGCGAATTCGCGGAACACGAATTCGCAAAATTAGCCCATGCTTAATGCATTTGTAAAGTTTCATGATTACTACATGCACAGCTTAAATACACATTTATGGTCTCATGCTTATGTAAAAGAATAAACAAAATATGTAATAAATACAATCGATAAAAAGAAAGAAATCACATTAAATCTGATTGCCACTCTGAAGTTATAGTTGGTATTCTCAAATATAGGGATTCCTCGGATAATAGCTCCCAATAACTTTTAACCAGCTTGATGAATCACCACAAAACTTTCCAAACCAATAGTAATTTTCTACATTTTTAGATGATGTAAATGTGTGTGGTGCTTTGTTTTTAGGGTGCAAAGGAAAAAGAAGGTCACAAAACACATTTTTCCTCCAATGCATTTTCCATAGACTATTTTATTTGATATGGCGCAAAAAACAGCTGAATTATTTACATGAAAGTTGGCAGAATTATACTTTATGGTGCAGAGCTGATGCTTTTTGGTGACTGTAGTTATGTAGGGTAAGTATTGAGTAATTTAAACTTAGTGATATCTGTCACTGGAGTACGTTTGAGGAGTTTCACAAATGTTTGCAGTATGTGGACGTAAACCAATTTAAAAATACTTTTTTAAAACTTTAATTAAATTTCCCTACCTACCTATCACTACTTTAATGAAGTAGTAGCAGGTAGAGACCTCCCACTTGCCAAGCTCTAAGCCCCTAACACGGAACACAGCCAAAGTGTAGTCGGAAAAAATATAGCCGACTTTTTATTCTCGGAAAGCAGCCATTACGCAATTATATACTGGCATGTCACTGCCATGTACTACGGTATACTGCGAGGTATACCCGCCCAAACTATAACTAAGGCCTAGCTATACTATTGGATTGTGGTACCCTTGCATCACAAGGAGCGCAAGGCCACCATGGATGGCCCTGCTTTGATTGGTAAATTTGGAGAAACTTGAGGCAGCGTAATTCGCTGTCTTGCGTTACTCTGCACACCTTAATCTATATTGCTGCTAAATTTCACATATATCCGTATGCCACCCCTCTGTACCCACTCCACTATGTGCTATTCCACTGTATGAAATTCCACTCTATGCCTCTCCACTGTATGCCACTCCACTCTATGCTAATACACTGTATGCAATGCCACCGTACGCCACTCCAGTCTATGTTTCTCCAATGTACACCAATCCACTGGATGCTACTCCACTATACACTATTCCTCTCTATACTTTTCCACTGTATGTCACTCCACTGTACTGTATTCTACTGTATGCCACTCCACTGTATGCTACTCGATTCTACGGCACTCCAGTGTATGGCACTCCAGTCTACACCACTCCATTATACGCCACTCCACTGTACTCTACTCCACTCTACATTATTACCCTTAACACCATTCTACTGCACAACATTCAGCTCTGCTCTACTCCACTCAATGCCACTTCATTCTATGAATTTGTTTGGACCCCTGTTCAATATATGTCCTTACACTGTATGCTATTACACCCTACCCCACACCTCTGCACACCACTCCAGTTTCCACCACTCCATTATACGCCACTCAACTGTACTCTACTCCACTCTATATTATTACCCTCAGAGCCATTCCGCTGTACAACACTCAGCTCTGCGCCACTCACTCTATGCTATTAGACTTTACAAAAATCTACTCCACACTCGTACACTGTATGCAACTCCACTCTATGTCTCTTCAAGTTACTCCACTCCAATGTGTGCAATTCTGCTATATGCTACTCCAGTATATAGTATTCCACTCAATGCCATTTCACTTTATGCCACTCCACTATTGGCCACTCCACACTCTACCCCACTTCATTATTTGCTATTCTTTTGGACACCACTTCACTGTATGCAACCCCACTGTACACCACTCCATGATATGCTTTACACTCTACCCCATTCCAGTGTGCTTCACTCCAAGCTATAGCATTTCATTTTACTGTACGCTACTGCAATGTATGCTATGCCAATATATGCTATTCTAGTCAACACTATGTCACTAAACTCCACCCCACTCTATGCTATTCTACTCTAAACCACTACTCTATACTCCACTCTACGCTATTCCATTGTATGCCACTCCATTCTATTCAATACACTGTATGCAACTTCAGTCTTTGCCCCTCTACTGTATAGCATTCCACCCTACCCCTCTCTACTGTACACCACTTCAGTGTGTGCTTTTACACTGTATCCTACCCCACAATATACCACTCCAGTTTAAACCACTTCACTGGACATCACTCCACTCCACTACTACACAGTACGCTATTACACTCTACACCACTCCACTATATGGCACTCCAGTCTACACTAATCTATGCTATTCCACTTTATGCCACTTCACTCTATGATACTCCACTCTGTGCCACTTCAGTGTACTCTCCGCTATTCTACATAACTCCACTCTACAAAGCTCTACTACACTCCATGCCACTCTACTATACTCTATCCCCATACAATCCGCTGTCCAAATTTGCACTCGATTATCTGTCTGTACACTCTGTTGTACAACACCCTACTCCACTGACAGTTTCAAACACTGTACAACACAGCCCTCCACTCTACTGTATGACACATCAGTATATTTTATAACAGCTTCCTCGGTTCTACGCTACGCTACTTCAATGTATGCCACTCCAATCTACGCTAATCCACTGTACCCTACTCCACTCTACACCACTTTACTGCACACCACTCAACTCTATGCTTTTCCACTCTATGCTACTCCACTCTTCTACAATCCACTGTACGCTATTCCAATGTATGCTACTTTACTTTATGGTAATCCACGCTATTGTATGACACTCTCCTACACTCTCTACAACACAGCTTTCCAAACTTTTCATGTTGGTGACACGCCATTCTGGAAAATAAAATTTCGGGACACGGTAACGCGAGCGAGCGAGCCCGAACCACCCATGGCGCTTGCCAAGGCCGAGCCTACTGAGTTTGTCAATGCTTGTTTCAATGGCATTCAATCAAGATAGATTGCTGTTGTTTGGCACAAAACCATTTATTTTTCAGCACATGAGTAGGAAGAAACTGAAAATACCCCCACGTCGCACCAAAACTCTTATGGCACCAAGCAAATGAAGCAAATCATCATGACCCTCCTTAGAAGATATCTCTTGTCTCTTCCACAGATCTATCCATTCATCCTTTCATCCTTCCATTTACCTGCTGATGTCCACCATTTAATCTTTACATTCTGTCGTCTATTCTGTCTTTCATCCATCATTCCGTTTTTCACCATTCCGTCTGTCCACCTTTCATATACAGACCTATCCATCCAACTTAAAACCTATCCATTTATCCTTTCACTCATCCATCTCTTTATCCACCCTTTTGCTCATTCATCAATCCTTTCGCTCATCTGTTCATCAACCCTTTCACTCCTTTATTCCATATGCCCTTTCATTACATCACCCTTTCACTCAATCCCTCCTTTCACTCATTCAACCTCCATCCCTTTCATTCATCCTCCCTCCCTCCCTTTTATTCATCCATCCAATCCTTCATGTATCTACCCATCATCCGCCCTTTTATCCAATCATCCACCCTCTTTCACCCAGCAATCCATGCTTTCACCCATCCATCCATCTATACATCCACCCTTGCTCACTCATCCATCCACACACTCACCCACTGAAAATACCCCCACTTTGACCCAAAGCTCTTATGGCACAATGTAAATTAAGCAAATCCTCATGACCCTACCCAGAAGATAGCTTGTCTCTTCCATAGATCTACCCATTCATTCTTTCATCCTACCATTTACCTGCTGATGGCCGCCATTTAACCTTTACATTGTGTCGTCTGCTCAGTCTTTCATCCATCATTCAGTTTTCACCATTCCGTCTGTCTATCCTTCATATCCAAACCATCCATCCATCTCCAAACCTATCCATTCATCCTTTCACTCATCCATCTCTTTATCCACTCTTTTGCTCATCTATCCATCAACCCTTTCACTCCTTTATTCCATCCACCCTTTCATTCCATCCACCCTTTCACTCATCCATCATCCACCCTTTCATCCACCCTCCCTCCCTTTCATTCATCCATCCAATGTTTCACTTATCCACCCATCATCCGCCCTTTTATCCAATCATCCACCCCCTTTCATCCAGCCATCCATCTATTCATTCATCCACCCATCCATACACCCTTGTTCACTCATCCATCCATAACATTTACACTATCAATACAACTTTCACTGCCTCATCAGGTTCTACATGAAAGTTGTGACTCGTATCATGCCCTTTTTTTGACTACTCCCTCGGAAACCTCTGTCATCTGACACTTGTTGGCACAAATGCGCAGGATAGTGTGACTGTGATGACACCACAGGGCCTGGCCGGACCCTGCCCTGTCAAGCACAGCGTGGTGTGAGCACCCGGCAATTATTCCAATGAGCCCGGCTGAATGGCTCAGCTGGGGCTCCGATCAGGGCTGCAGAAGCGGCGCCTTGTTAGGCAGACACACATTCCACTCCGGCTCACCAGCACAGCTGCGATTAGGTCTGTGCAATCTCTTCTCGGGAGGTGAGCAATGCTTCCCTTATCTGTCAAATGAATCTCTTTACGAATGCAGCGGGGAGGGGGCAGAGAGGTGTCTGTTGGTGACTAGGAATGTGGGAGGCTGTCTGCAATGCAAATATCGCTCATTCTCCTAATAAATCTGATAGCGCGACACACCTACGCATGGGGCGCGACACAGTAATGTGTCGCGCCACACAGTTTGGAAAGCTGTGCTCTACAACAACAGTCTACCATACTTCATGGCACTCTATGACATTCTACTCCACTCTATCCCTGTACTTTCCAATGTCCAATTCTACAGTCCACTCTAGGCCCATACACTGCAATGTATAACACTCTGTTCCACTACACAACAATTTTCTATGTGACTCAGCTCTGCACTCTACTGTACAAGACCCCACTCCAATTTATAACAGTTTACTGCCTACACTATGCCAGTATACTCCACAGAATGCCACTATGCTCTACGACACATTAATAACCTCTATCATCCAGACCTGGTGACTTTGGTGAGTCCGGACTCACCGCTCCCCCCCACCCTGCTGCAGGCCACTCATCTTCTTGGGCCCCTGAGCCGGTGACTTGCCGGGAACTGGCGAAGTTGTGCTGGCCCTCAGGTGAGTCTTTCTTTCTGGCGACGGATGCGCTTGGCGCTAGCTGAGGCCCTAGGGAGCTGATTGCCACATCGCGCCCCATGCAGTGCTGCCATACCGATCGCACTCGCCGCTGCAGGGATGTCAAGGAGCTGCAAGGCGGTATCCTACATCGCGAGCCCCCAAACCTGTGACCCACAGGGGAACTAGCAGACTTGTGCTGTACACCCAGGCAGGTTTCCCTCCAGTGACAGGCACACACAGCATGAACCATAGCCCTGGGGGACTGCTTACAACCCCGCCCCGATGCAGTGCTCTCGCAGCAATCAGGCTCGAGGCAGCAGGGATGCCAAAAGGCTGCGAAGTTCTGCGCTTGCCTTGTGAATTTATTCCTGTGAAGCATCAACAGAGGAGAAGCCTCCCACGATTTGGCATGCTCCGAGTGAGCAGTGTGCATCAGCGGAGACATAGCGATATCCAGACTACAGGGGTAGGTCTGGTATTGGAAATTTTAGCGGTACCTTGCAGTTTTCGGTCTATGGCACAACAGCTTTATTGCCCCCAGCCATTTTGTACACCACACTGCCCCTCCATTCTACCTCAGGCATTTTTACCCACGGAAATGGCAGCAACTGACAATTCTATAGAAAGAGGAATGAACTGTAAAAACAAACAAGGGTCCACAGCTGCACCCCAGCCAGGCTCTATCAGACAACAGCAACAGAAAGAGGACTGCACCATCAAAACAAACAAGAGCCCACAGCTGCACCCTGAGCCATGCTCGTTCAGGTGGCAGCCATCTTGAAGTGGCACTGACCTGCTATAGCAGTCAATAAAAGAATTGTTGAACCTGGAAAATATCTAGGAATTTATTCTCACTTACGACCCGGCCAATTTCTTATTTCTTATTGTTCTAAAAGGTTACTATCCTAATGATCACAGACATAAGGAAATCTGCTGTTTACTGACCCATGTCTCTCCTATAGTGCCCAACCCTAGCCAACATGGTAGGTGCTGGCCTGACCACTACTGGGGTAAACTTATATACCCCGGTTTACACCCTAATCTCTCCAAAACCGCTACAAAAAATGTCAAGCACCTCACCCTGAAAAATCACCCTGAGACACTGATCTCTGACATGCATTTCCGTGCGGACAATGGCACAGTCATCAACTACCTTGTTTTCTTTCCCAGAAGAACCCCCTCTTAGCACAATATCTTTGCGTACCTCCTCAATGTACGCACAACCAGGAACATTCTTTACGGCACTAAGCTTACAATAGCGTCCTCCGTAACCTTGCAAGTTGGCCTCATCATCACCCTCTACAAAAGCGGCATTGTACTGATCCAACCCTCAACCAAAAACCTCAATACATTTGTGGACCTTTTTACCCTCCTTAGAAACCATGTGCATGACACTGGCAGGGTGAACAACACACACCTTGACAATCCTCCGACCTGCCTACCTAGCATGACTAACCCCCCACAAACCACCTCTCTAAGGGTTTCTAACACAGTTCCTCATAACCCCTCCAGTTCGTCTCCCGGCCCTGCTAACACTAACGCCCGAGATCCTTGGTCTTCTCCAATCTATATCCCCATACTGTCTCTGAGGTTTCTAACACAGCTCATCCTACCCCCGTAGCTCAACTACCGGCCTCACTAATGCAATCGACCCGAGACCCTTGATCTCCTATCATCTAGCTCCCCACTCTGAGACCGGTATGCCTCCAATGACCTATGATGCAGGTCAAGCTAGGGAGACACATCTAACCTACCTGCTTGACGCCGCAACGCCGCTACAGCCAGGAGCTTTCCTCTGGGGTCACGCAGGCACCTGGAGACAAGCCGCCACCGCCGAGAGTCATTTGCAATCAGACCACACGCGCCGCCGCTCCGGGACTTCAACTCCCGGCAGCCTACGCGGCGGCGCGCTTTCCAACGACGCGAGGGCGCCAGGAGGCGCACAAAAGCGCCTCAGACACCGGCGGAGCGGGGGAGACACATCTAACCTACCTGCTTGACGCCGCAACGCCGCTACAGCCAGGAGCTTTCCTCTGGGGTCACGCAGGCACCTGGAGACAAGCCGCCACCGCCGAGAGTCATTTGCAATCAGACCACACGCGCCGCCGCTCCGGGACTTCAACTCCCGGCAGCCTACGCGGCGGCGCGCTTTCCAACGACGCGAGGGCGCCAGGAGGCGCACAAAAGCGCCTCAGACACCGGCGGAGCGGGGGAGACACATCTAACCTACCTGCTTGACGCCGCAACGCCGCTACAGCCAGGAGCTTTCCTCTGGGGTCACGCAGGCACCTGGAGACAAGCCGCCACCGCCGAGAGTCATTTGCAATCAGACCACACGCGCCGCCGCTCCGGGACTTCAACTCCCGGCAGCCTACGCGGCGGCGCGCTTTCCAACGACGCGAGGGCGCCAGGAGGCGCACAAAAGCGCCTCAGACACCCGCTTCGCGGGACGCGAGCGGGACGCCCGGACGAAGCCCGGACAAAGGCGGGCCGTCTGAGGCCGTCCGAGGTTGGCCACGGTTGGGTTGGGCCAGGGATTTTGCCTTTTGTTTCTATTCCTCTTCATTGCTCAAGGCATATTAGGCCTGCCAAGCTCCAGGTAATCATAAACCCCATTACTTGTGTGTATTATATAACTTTGCCTTAAGCGCATTCCTGCTGTCAAATGCCTGTAAAAAAGTTACCTACAGTCTCTAATACAATGGAGAACTATCTTGTTCAAGTTGTGACAAAAATCAATACCGATAGAAGGACTTCTCTGGGATTAGAATCACCTATACAATCACCATTGGTAGATATTGAGAATGAGGATTCATTCGCTTTGTTAAATAACAGCCTCCTGGGCGGGGCACACGCCTCCCTCCAGGACTCAAATTGCATTCAGCCCAGTGGCATTGTAGCTAATACTGAAGAAAATAGTGACACTGACGCACTGACTGTGCTTTCCGCAAACAGCGAGTCTATCATTTCTACCGCTCACCCAATCCCCGCACCTAGGGTTTCTGGGGGCAAAAGGAAAGCCATTCAAAAGCGAGGAGGCTTAAGATCATCCAAAAATAAAGCTGCGACGCCACCAAGGAAATCTACCGATGATGAGGAGGAGGATTTGACTGGGGAAACCTACGTGACTCTTTCCGATGATCTATTACAAAAACTTTGCTGTCTGATGGATACAAAAATCAAAGGGATGGTAAAACCCCTGATTAGTAAAATCGATAAATTAACTGCTGTGGTAAGCAAACTGGAAGGTCTATTGGGAAAAACTCTGGGGGCAGTGAGAAAACTACCAGAAGTCATTACAACATGTGTCCAGCCTTTGATGAGTGAAATTCAATCTAACAACTCCAATGGACCGACTCCTGTTGTTGCACCAAATCCCCCGTCGCCTTTAATGGCAAATTTATTTGATAGGCCTCCCGGAGACGTACCATCTGCCTTACCTCACGGGGGACCTAATTCCTTGAAAGGATCATCAGAGCTCGTCGTGGAAGCCTCACCATTAGTTCTTGTTCTTGCAAACGTACCCAAATTAGCCCCCGGTGATGCTGAATCAACTGCATCATTACTAAACAAATCGTTATCATGGCTAACTAATAACATGGCCATAACACCTTGGGGCAAGGAGCAACTAGCGGAAGAACTGGTGAATGCAAGAAGGGTCGAGTGGATTGGGAATAGGGCAAAAAAATTTAAGGGGGACTGTGTTGTACTTAACTTCTCTGACCCCGAGGTCTTGCCAAATATTTTGCCCAATCTCCACCCGCCTCAGAAAAGATTTACCCCTATTGTCCCATTGACTTTAGATTTCTTCTATCCCAGGAAAGGTAGAGGCCCTAATTGCAGCACTCTTAGAACAAAATGGAACGTTGTGACCAAGAGGGGCAGCAAGAACTCTGATCTTGCTGAGTGGGGTCTAGGAGTGGAAAATAGATTTGCTGCTCTTTCCAACCTAGACGCTTGTGATTGACTACCATCCACTTCCACCACCTTGTTGCAAGTTCCCACGGCTGCAAGCACTACAGTGGTGTCGAGTTGTCCTACACTATTACAAAATGTGACAGATACTATTGTACCTAGAGCTGGTTTAGCTATTGTAAATACTAATGAAACTGGTAATGTTGATTTAATGCCAACAGGGTCAGCTCATTGTATTTGTTCTACAACGGCAAATGCCACCGGGAATTTATTGTCTTGGAACATTGCGGGGCTTTGTTCCAAAATGGATTGTGGTGAATGGTTCGGTTTTGTCAGCCAGTATGACGTCTGCATTTTTCAAGAAACCTGGGCTGTCGATCCTGTATTCGCACTCGGTTACTTGAATTTTTACCTCCCGGCCACCAAGGGTCCAAAAGGGCGACCGATGGGGGGACTTACTATATGGGTGCGCCAGGCTCTTACGATTGATGTGAGAAACATTGAGCTTCACCAAAAAGATATTCAGCTCATTCGACTAAAGGGTAACCCATCTACCTCCATAGATATTTATAATATATATGCTAGAGGAGGTAATGTAAGAAAATCTGAGGTCCTTTTGTCTTTGTACAAACTATTAGAAACTCACTCATCAGGGAATAACATACTAATAGCTGGCGACCTAAATCGCACTTTTGAACCTCTAGACATTGGTGATGTACAATTGGGCATGGAGGAAGACACGCTATGGGATATTCCCGCTCTCAATACAGTTCCAATAACTCGCTGGACTGAGGATATTCTCGGCCTAAACGCTATGTGTCTCGAACATGGGTTAAGGGCCTTGAACGGTCGGACAAAGTCTGACAGAGTACCAGCTATGACATTTAACAATGGAAGAAATAAGAGCCGTATTGACTACGTTATATGTAGCATGCCCCTATGGCCAAAGGTCATTGACATGGTTGTTTTGGAAAGGTTAGAGAGCGATCATAACCCTTTATGCGTCCTTCATAATTGGTGGATGTCTGATGTTGTTTCAAGTACCTGTGCTGAACCTCTTCCGCCATTGACTATACCCACAAATGATATGCGTAGGCTGAGGTGGACCAGTGTTAGAACTGACCCGCTGGTCTTAGAAAAAATAAATATGGCAACTGATAAGGCTATAGTGGCCCTTGAGGGAGAGGTTGGGCAATCTCCTACCCAAAATATGGTTACTCAGGTCCATAATGACCTTTTCAAAGAAATAAAATGCCATTTCTTAAAACCGGCTAATAATAAAAAGCCTGGGAATCATAGGCCAGCCAAATGGTATAACCAAGATTGCAAGGGGGCCAGGGCCCGCTTATGTGCCGCGATTAAGAATAAAAACAAGGAGGCCACCAGGACAGCTAGGAAACAATATAAATCTTCCATAGCTAAAGCAAAAAAAGATTGGGACGAAGCCCACTGGAATTTGTTACAGAGTGCCAGTGACCAAAATCATTCCAGGTTATTCTGGCACATAGTCAAATGGGGTCATGACAGGATTGAAGACGCCACCACAAACAACGTCCCCCAGGATGCCTGGGTAAAAATTTTTAGCGAACAATACGCTTCAAGTGACCTGTCTACAGATAGCGTATGTCAACCCTTTTCCATGACAGAAGCTGACACCTTTACGCAGCCCGAAATATCGATGGCACTTAAAACTGTCCATCATGGTCGTGCCCCCGGCATTGACGGTGTACCAGCAGACGTTTTTTTAAACGATACTGCAAGATGGTCTAAATACATTCATCTGTTAATGAATCATATTGCCAGAGGTGCAGATATTCCTGTAACATGGAGGGGTGCTGTTATCATCCCGATATACAAGAAAGGTGACCGTGCTCTGCCTAGTAATTACCGCCCAATTAGCTTGATCGACACTGTTAAAAAAATAGTGGGGCGAGTAATCATTAATAGGCTGCTTGATTGGGTTGAGGATAATAACATCTTATCCCCCTTTCAGGCCGGATTTCGCAGGGCAACCAGCACTGTGGACCAAGTCTTCCGTCTTCAGCTGATTCAGTGGAGGACCGTGGTGCTAGGTGGAGGCAGCCTGTATGCAGCATTTGTTGACTTGCGGGCTGCCTTCGACCTGGTACCAAGGTCAAAACTGTGGGAAGTTCTTGTGACTCTTGGGGTCCCCGGGGAATTGTTGTCCTTAATCATGCGTTTACACGAGGGCAATTATGCTAAAATTCGCTGGGGCGGGTATGGTAATGACACCGCCGAATTCCCAGTTGAGCGCGGGGTTAGGCAGGGTTGCTCAATGGCGCCTACCTTGTTCACCCTTTTTATTAATGGTGTGGTTTCTTCTATGCAATCTCAGGCAGTGGATGCTCCCTTTCTTGCAGGTGAAAAAGTTCCAATTTTAATGTTCGCCGATGATACCTTAATTTTATCAAAAACACCAGCTGGGTTGCAAAAAGCATTGGCAATATTTGATGATTTCTGTGTAGCCCACGGATTGGAGGTAAACGGGTCCAAGACAAAACTTATAGCCTTCAATCCCCACAGAAATTTTAAATCTAAAATTTCGTTGAGTGGTCGCACCTTGGAGGTTGTAAAATCCTTCACCTACCTAGGGATCCATATTTCTAACGATAACAGGTGGCAGTCACATCTTAATATTGCTATATTAAGGCACAAGCAACTAGCTGGCACAATTATCAAGGAGCAAAAGAAATCGCTCACTAAGCCCATCAAACCACCACTGATAATCTATGAGGCAAAAGCAATAGGGTCTGCCTTGTATGGTGCGGAGTTATGGGGGCACGAAAACCTCCAGGAGCTCCAAACCTCAGAAAATAAATTTTATAGGAATTTGATAGGCGTCCCTCAGAGCAGCCCGCAATTGCCCCTAAGATATGAATTAGGTAGGAGAGCGATCTCTGATAAGGCCAAACTACGCCCGATTTTATACTGGCGTAGGCTTTGGACCACGACAGAGCTCTCTCACTACGCGAATGGGTTTAAAGATGTTGTCACAAGTGACTGCTACAACAAAATTAAATGGTTTAAATCATTGAAGATTGCCTTGTTCGATTTAGGACTTAATGCTCTATGGATTGATCCAGCTGGGGCCTCATTCCCTTCCAAATCCACCATAAAAAGCATCTACTGGGAACATGTTGTCAATAAGAGTATGCTTAGTTTAAATAGTGGGTCCATGACCACTAGCTACTTAGAGACCAAGTTGTACCCAATTTATGAAATGTATTGGGACTACATATTAAAACCCATGGACAGGAAACTGCTTTTCCAACTGAGGGTAGGCTCTCTACCTCTCTCTAATTTAACATCTAAATGGAAAGCAGGGGGTGTATCAATCTGTCCTGTCTGTGGGGTAGGTAATGAGACGCTTGGTCATTTTTTGTTCTCTTGTTCAATGTATTCTGCTCCTAGGCGAGCTTGGTTGGCTCCCATGTGCAGGAACCTAGGTACAAAAAACAGCATGGTAGCATTGCGGATTTTAAGATCTACATCTGCTAACTGGATTATAATTGCTACTGCAAAGTACCTGGGGTGGGCTTGGACTATAAGACAGAGAATGATGAGAGGATAACAATCTATTTTGTTGTTTACAGGAATTGCTAGATACATGTCTATTCTCTGTAATAATTCATCATAAATCCAGAGACTGCTAGACTATTGTTTATTCTCTGGAAAAATTGATTAGTTGGTCAGTGACTGCTAGACTTGTATCTATTTTATCTTTCATTGTAATATATTTAATTTTAACGTATCATCGGTTGAAACTTTATGATATGAATATTCTCACAAATTGTTTATTCGTGATTATCATTTTGGCACTTTTTATATCAAACCTGCTTTTGACATTTTTAATCATGTACTGTGTTTTTAAATACTATTCGTGTGCTTAAGTCTAATTGACGATGTAAATTTAATTGTTTTTTTTAATATATGTATGTTTGTCTGCTTTTATGAGTAATACTCGAAATAAAGCACTTTTGAATTGAATTGAATTGCTAGCCCACAAACCACCCCTCCTATTGCTCCTAACACAGTCCACCCTAACCCTCCTAGCACCGCTACCGCGCCTCCCCTTATATGTTTATCTATACTCTGCACTCCAGAGCCAACAAAATAATTCAGAGCATCATTTCTGCTTCACCTCACCAAACTCTCCTTCGTCAGCCTCAAGTCCCTGCTGAACTCCACTTTCCCTCCTATCACAGAGCTCCCCAAACACCCACTACCTCTATCCTTGAGGCACCTTCGCCCTCGTAAGCACCCTTGCCACCTATCGGAGGAGGAAACCCTAGCTCTCGAGCTCAACTACAACCCTTCCCATGCCACACCAAATCCGCTAGACCTCACTGAAAAGAAAGTTCTTGCCATTCTCCAGGACTACAATGCAGCCCCAGTTACCCGTTGCCTATCAAATGTGAGTGCAGAACACCCCATCTGCACGGTTGCTATCAACCCCTGCAGATAAGCTACCCTCTGTAACAGAAGTGTGATCAGAAGCAATCTAGCACCTGTACACCTCTCCGCCATGACTCCCGACACTCCCTCCGACACCTCCCTGACTGGTCTCTTAATTAACTGACGATCTGCAGTAAAGCATGCCGCTGATGTTGCTGCTCTTATCCAGAACAAAAGTTTCGACTTAGTAATTCTAACAGAATCATGGCTAAACGATTCCTCATCCCCATGCCTAGACCTCTTAGTCCTTCCCAATTATAACATTACTAGGATGGACAGACAACATAGCAAGAAAGGAGGTGGCATCACCTGCATCTATAGCTCTAACCTTCTTGTCACAGAATCTCTGGTGGATACCACTGACTCCTGCGAATACTTCGCCCTCTCTGTTTGCAGTAACTCCACCCAACTGTCCTACCTGCACATCTTTTACCACACCCAGGCATGAACGACTCCTTCACTGACCACCTCAAGGAAATTCTCTCAGCAAAGAGTTCCTCCAACGCTAAAGACATTTTCCTTGGCGATTTTAAACTGCACTGGAATGATCCCAAGGATCCTCATGTCAACGCCATTAAAGACCTCCTGTCCGATCAAGCTCTGACCCAACCTTGCTCACTCCCAACTCACTCGAAAGGGAACACTCTTGATTGGATCATCTCTAAGGAAACAACTGTCAAGCTTATCTCTGTAGACCCATGTGACTGGTCTGACCACCACACCATTGCCTTCCTACTACCTTACACCCACAAGACAAGGGAACCAATGCCAGTGCTTCCTAAATGCTGGTTCAGAGACACCAAGAACCTAGAGGCTCAGTGCAAATCTGACCTCCCCCCTCAAATATCACAACGGTCAGTGACCTCAACAATTGCCATTCTGCAGCTATGTCGAACATTCTGGATGACCTAGCAGCACTAAAACTAAACAGAACTCAAATCAAATAAAGAAATCCTGGGTTCACCGGATCCCTCAACAATGATAGGAGATCCCTCCAGCAATCTGAAAGAATCTGGAGACAGCAACCCTCTTCTGCTCACCTAAAACTTCTCTGCCTGGCCAGAAATACATACTACAGGAACATCCTTAACTCAAAAAAAGAATTCTTCAGATCGGAACTGGGGAACGCCCAGAACAGACCCCGCAAACTCTTCAAACTGGTCAAACACCAATCCATCAAAGTGGCCGAAACATGGAAAGGAAACTCCAAGTCTCTAATTTCATCCAAGGAATTCTCCTCGTCTTTTATGGATAAAATCAAAGCATTAGGTAACAAACTTAGCTCTGCCTCATTCTCTCTACCCCCTGACCTGCCTCCTCCCCCCACGCTGCCCGATCAGGCATCACCTAAGAATCAAGCACACTGGACCGCATTCACACTCTACGACGAAGACTCTGTCTCCAAAATCCTATCTACCTTAAAACCAAACAATCATTTAAAAGACCCGTTCCCCTCTAACTGTCTAGCTGCTGCCACCCATTCCATTATTCCTATCTGGGCTGCAATAATGAACGCCTCTCTCCAGCAGGGAGCAGTTATTGTCTCTCTAAAAGTGGACCAAGTCCTCCCCATTCTGAAAAAGCTGTCACTGGATCCAGCCTCCCCAGACAACTTCAGACCTATTTCGAACATCCCTCTCCTAGCTAAAGTGCTGGAGGGGTGTTTGCAACTGCAGCTAAGTCATCACATCAACAAATTCCACCTACTCGATGACGTCCATTCTGGATTCAGACCTGGACACATCACTGAAACTACCATGCTCCACATCTTCAACAATGCCTCCAAGCCCTTGACCTATGCAAAACTTGTCTCCTAATTCTCCTACATCTATCCTCTGTCTTAAACACAGTCAACCATGGGAAGCTACTCGAACGCCTTAAACTCAGGATGGGATCAGATGGCTTTGTCCTAGAATGGTTTAGATCCTTCCTCCATAAGCGATATCAGAAATTCCTAATTAACGGCAACCTGTCCGCTCCCTCTTCGGTCACAGTTGGAGTCCCTCAAGGATCCACGCTGTCCCCCATCCTCATCAAGCTTTATTTAGAACCGCTTGCCGAAGTCCTTCGTACCGCAAATATCTCCTACCTTATGTACTCTGATGACAATCAGATCTACATCAAAATCTCATCTCTCAAGGAGATTCTCTCCCTGAATTAGGCCCTAAAGCTGACCATCCAATGGCTCTCCTCCACTCAACTCAAACTCAATGCAAAGAAAACAGAATTCCTTCTAATTTCCCCTCCAAAGACCAACACTAAGATTCAGATATGGATTAAGTCCATCACAGCCTTGAATGGTCCACCGACCATTGTGGACTCAGCCAAGTCACTGGGAATAACCTTGGATTGCAACTTGAACATGCGGGACCACATCAACTCGATGGCCAAATCTGCCAAATTCCACCTGATCTACCTATGGAAAATGAAACCCTTCCTTGACGCTCCCGACCTAAAACGGGCAGTCCAAGCACTAGTCATTTCTAGACTGGAATATGGCTGTTCGACCCTCTCTGGTTTACCCAAGATCTCCCTAGCACCTATAAAAGCCTGCTCAATGCGGTGGCAAGACTACTTACTGGCACTTGGAAATTTGATCACATCTCTCTACACCTGAAATCGCTGAACTGGCTTCCTCTCGAAGCTAGAATACAGCTTAAGCTGGCATGCATCACACACAAGGCCTTATACTTAAACTCCCCTGCATATCTTGCACAGAAACTTGTGGTATCCGGAGGAATCAGAAACTCATGGTCCGCCAGAGACCTCCTCCTCCAACCTGCACACTTTCGGAAAACATTTTTTTATAAACTGGCGTTCGCTGGGGATGCCTCAAGAAAATAGAACCTCCTCCTACCCACCATCAGTAGAATCTCCTCTCTTGCACGTTTCAAAAAGGAGGCCAAATACTTCCTTATTGGTAAATTCCTCGTCTAAACCCTTACCTTCAACCGCCACAGAGACTATTGCCTCCCTCTGATGACCACTCACCCCACCAAGAAACCTGGGACCTGTCTTCAGCAACTGTAATGTAAACTGTACTTTGTATCCCTCCATCCCTCCTGTACTCAGCACGCACCCTCCCAATTTATGGTATACTCTCGTGATCCATGCCTCTTGGACAACTCTACGACTCTGTAAAGAACTCTGATACCCTAACGGGTCAAGTGCACGCTCTATAAAGCTATAAAAAAAAAAATCAATAAATAAAATAAAACTGTTACATCACTCCTCTTTACTCTATTCCACTGTATGAGACTTTAACTCACCTTAATCTATGCGACTCCACTCTACAACACTCTACTACACTGTGCGTCATTCTAAGACGCTTTCCTCCTATCTCTACCTCTTCACCCTACAACACTTTGGCACACTGTATGCCACTGTACAACATTCTATTCCATGATACTCTAGTTAACTATATGACACTGTACTCAATTCTTCATATGGCACTGTACTCCTCTTTACTCCATTCTATTCTGACCCAGTACTCCTCACTATTCCACTAATGCACTGCACACTACTCTTTGCCACTCAATGACATTGTACTCTATATCCACTGCACCACTCTACAACACTCTACTAAACACCACTTCACCCTACAACAATCAACCAGACCATATGCCACTTCACTGTACTTTAGTGGACATTACTTTCCAATAGTGTATGACACTCCACTGCACTATACTATACAACATGGTACTCCAATGCATGACACTTACTCAGCTGTATACTGCGCCCCTCCACTCTACTTCACTCCATGCCACTATAGTCTATGCAACGTTACTGCACTCCTCTATGATACTTAACTGTACCCTACTCCACTCCATTGTACTCCACTCCACTATACTCCACTCTAATATACTTTATTCCACTCTATGCCACTGTACTATACTACGCTCTGCACCACTACACTGTGCAACACTCTACTGCACTGTATGCAACTGTTCTCTATGTTATGTTAATAACATTTAGTGAACACGTGTATACCCTGAGGTGCCTTGGCCCTGAGACCAGGAAGAAACACGACTGGATGAAGATATTAGTTATAAAGCAGCCATGTTTTAAGCTCCTTCCTGAAGGAGAACATTGAGGGCAGGGATCTAATATAAGGGGGGAGAGTGTTCGACAGCTTAGCCATTTCCGTGATCAGACTTCTTCCCACCCCAATTTGATTTTCAGAATCGGGGTGTAACAATTGGTTTTGCTCCAGCAAGGTGCAGGAGTCTGGTGGGCTGGTGCCATTTACAAATATGCCTAAAGAAGTCAGGGTCAGAATTATTCAAGGCTTTAAAGGCAATGAATAGAGACTAGAATTTGAGGCTTCTTACTGGAAGCCAGTGTAGTTTATGAATGTCTTTTTAGATGGATTGGAATTTGGGTACACCTAGTAATATTCTGGCAGCTGCATTTTGAACTTGGGTAAACCTAGTAATAATCTGGCAGCTGCAGTTTGAACAATCTGCAGTTTGTTTAGATATTGAGTTTGGATATTCAAATAGAGACTATTGCAATAATCCAGCTTTGATAACACTAATGCATAACACTAATGCATATGATAACGGTCCTTCTTGTGTTATTTGGAAGACAAGAAAGATTTTTCTTTATTTTACGTTAGATTATTGCCAATCAGGACGCCTAAGTTCCTAGCTTTGTAATGGGCTTAGGTAAAGCACCTAATTCTTCAGGGCACCAGGGGGGGGGGCACATGCTGGCGAAAGGCTACCAAGCATTATAACCCAAGTTTATTTCAGAGTTAAGCTTCAAACAAAGTTTGCTCATCCATGAATGTACCTCCTGCATACAGTCATGGAAGCGTAATGAAGTACATGGCTCATAGGTGAGACCCTACACAACTATTTGTGTGTCGTCTGTGTATGACTTCAGAGTCAAGCCAAAGTTTAGAATCGGGCCGCTAGTTGAGTCACATAAACATTAAATAATGTCGGACTGAGTGAGGATTCTGGTGGATCCCCAGAGGAAAACACTGTACTACACTCCGAGACACTGTACTCCACTCTATTCCCAACCCACACCACGCCACTGTACAACAATATACGGCACTCGAAAACATGCCACTCAACTTCTCTCTATAATGCGCCACTCAATTAAATGACACAACACTCCACTCTACGACACTCTCCTCCCCTGTACTCTAAGGTACTCCACTTGATGATACTTCACTATATGACGCTCTACTTCAACCTACTCCACTCTAAAACAAACACTCTACTATGCTCTATGACAGCCTACACCACCCTACTCTACTGCTCGACATGCCATCCCCCTTTATAACTCATTGCTCCAGTCCACTATGTGAAACACCATGCCACTACACTATATGCTTATCCATTAGATTCATCTACAATATTCCAGTCTACGACAACAGCCTTTGCAACACTCTTTTCCACTGTACTATTGACAATGCACATAACAACTCTCCACTTGCGACACAGACTATGATTTGTAGCACATTTTTTAAAAATACTTTAAAAAAACATTAGAAATTTAATGAAAATAAACAAAGGTTACAGATTAGTCCCAGTCAGGAACACTTGTTTTCCCAATAAAACGAGGTTAAAATTACACAAACATAAAAACGTCTAAAGTCATAACTTTTATTTCCAATTTATCCACCACCTTCAATTTATTATAACTGGTGTACCTTGTTGTTACTAGGCCTGGGTGGTAAATTCCGTTCCGCTCGTGGAATTTGGGTAATTTGGGTAATTTTGTGCTCTACAGAGAATGTGGAATTGTGAAAAAATTCTGCGACTTTGCCGGATTTTTTGCTTGTGTGTGTTTTCAAAATTTGGGTAATTTTGCATTCTGCGAAGGACACAAAATTGCCATTAATGCTGTGCTTCGCGGATTGTTTTGTTTGTTTGCGCTTTCAAAATGAGTGGTCACAAGATATTTCCCCCCGAGCACGCAAATAGCGTTCGCAAACAGAAAAAAGCATTGCGAACGGGCGGAACAAGCAATTCTGTGCGTTCGAGGAATTACTGTGTGCTTGCGGAGATTATTTACTGTTTCGCAGAGCTTTGCGTAGCGCGATGACGCAAATTCCGCCCACCCCTACTTGTTACTAGGGGTGGGCGGAATTTGCGTAATCACGCTTTGCAAAGCTCCGCAAAATGGTATAAAAAAGCTTGTTCGCAATGCTCTCTTCCTGTTCACAAACACTGTTTGCGTGCTCAGGGTGAAATATCTTGCGACCACTCATTTTGAAAGCGCAAACAAATATTTTGGCAATTTTGCGTTTATCGCAGAATGCGAAATTACCCACATTTTGCGAGCTGAACTTAATTTACCGCCCAGGTCTATTTGTTAGATGCTCTTTTCAGATTGCTAAACAGGCAACTCTAACTATAACTCACTGTTATAATCATACGGCACAACCATGCTGTTCCATGTTAGTCCGTTTGTTTAGTCTTGTGACCTCAAATGAGTCGCAGATTCGAACAGGTATCTTGCTGCCAATCCTTTATTTCTCATGCAAAAGGAGTAAGGTATACCGAATACTAAAAACCAAACCATAGAAATTCAGCAGTTATAGTTATCATTATCTCAAGTAACTATAACTTGTATCCTAAGGTAACTATAATTTGTGACCCACATGGCACAATTTACTTGAGCCCATAGGTGACATAAAAGTGTCAGAACCACACAATGCCCCACAGGTTTAACCACCACCTCATTGCTTTTTCTGCAGAACCCCAGGGAAGATATGAAGGCTCTCCTGGTTTGCTGCAAAGGAGTTTGGATGTGCCCCGTTCCTATTTGAGATGGAAACAGCAGAACATATCCATCATTACCCCGGGAGTTAGAGAGCAATAAGGGCCAAAATGAGGCTCAGAATGCATGTAAAAGAGTATGACATAAGACTCACCTCTTTAAGAAAGATTACAACACAGTTAATTCATAATCCACAACCCATCTTGCTGGTTTAAAGTTTGTCTTTGACCATGTTCAGCATTTCACTGCCTTTAGGCTAAGTTCATGCTGTAAAAATACTATATAAATGCATACATACATATGTTCCATAAATAGATTTGACCTAGCACATACATATGATACAGTTCTCTTGTAGGCCCTGGTGTTTGTAATGTACATTTAGACAAACCTCTCTCTCATGGCAGCCTTTGAAGGACCCTTCCGTATCAGCAAAACATTTTTCTGTGAAAAGACCTGGATATTTCTTAATAATGGGTTCCTGAATCCTAGACATCCAGTGGAGACAAAAGTATATGAGAGGAATAATAAATGTAGTAATGGTTGAGGTGGCCTTTGTTACATCAAACATATGCAATACCTGTCCACAGAACAAACTAGGAAATGAGCCCAAACCTGTACTGTTAGTGGGTGTGAGAAATTGAGTTGTTGGTTGACAATGGTGTGAGCCCAAGTTAAGCAACAGCCGCAATCCCTTGCTGGGTGAATCACAAAAGGGCACTAAATTAAGCGCCATTGGGCCATGATTTTCTCCCCATCACAATATGGTGGCGGGGGAACCAGACTACGACCATGGCGCAATCAAAGACCGTCCTCAACGAAACCGCCACAGACAATCATCACATTGCCTGGCAGACGGTCAAGATAGGCCAAAATGGTGGAGATGCCTAGTAGGGTGCCGTCTTCATCCTGCCATTCCATGGCAGCAGAACCGCCATGGAAAGGCTGGTGGGGATTGGTTTGTGTTGGGGGAGGTGTGGGTGCACTGGGGTTACTCATGGTACCCCCAACATTTCACTGCACCAAGTGGCAGGCACTGTGTGGTGCCTGCCACGTAGTACATTGAAATGCACAACATGCATTTTGAACAACGAGGTGGGTATGACAGTCAGCAACACCCGCCGAAATGTTAAAATCCCAAATGCAACCGCCATAGTGGTAGTTGCATCCTAATTGGGTGTGCGGGACCACCGCATGTATTGGGGATGGTCCCGATCACCACCACGATGGCGAATGGACTCCAGACATAATTGGCCACATGGAGTACAAGTAAATATATTCTTTGCCACCAAAATGATACAAATCCAATCAGTGGAACCAGAGTTATGACTTTTGTAAGTTGTTAGTAAAAAATAGTGCCTAAACAATTAAATCGGTATCCGCCGACATTTATTTGCGCAAGACTAGGTTAAAGTAGAAAAATATGGCTGATCGCGATTGAACATGGTTTGGAGACAAAAAGTGGATTGTGCTCTGTCAGCAGTTACCTTCGGACTTAAAATAATTTCTGTAAAACATTTTCTGTAAAGGTCAAGTTCAGAGCGGGAAGGCTTCAAGAGTGTCCCGGGAGGGAGCATTGCCGTTGGATAGCACAGGGTCAAAGCCGCGGTGAAGATTTTTTTCTTCGGACCTAGTCTCTGAAATGGAGCCTGAAAATCTTCACTTGAACAAGGCAGACAGCTGTAGCCAAAAAGATTTCCACACAGCTGTATTTCCCATTGGCGAAAGAGCACTCAAAATTATGGGAAAAGACATGAAGTCAATCCAACCAGCGATGTACCGCGGACGGATAGGAAAGACAGGTTTGTCTCTGTCTCTGGTTGTTCTCAGAGCAGATTTAGCCACATTTTCTAAGTACATTATTTTTGATTTTGGCTATATATTCACTTTCAGCACCACTTCCAAGGGTCCAGGACTGGTGGAACACCACTTGGAAGGTCAGGACTCACTCAGGTTGGGTACAGGCGTAAGAAACCTTTTGGATCCCTCAGGATCAGATCAAGAGGCCAGCAGACTACCCCTTGGAGTCACTCTGGTGGTCCTGGGTTCAAGTATCAAGTCCAGTCCTTCTTCCCCAGGCAAGAGAGCAGCATGGCAGAAAGGCAGCAAATGAACAAGGCATCAGCAGATGAGCAGTCCAGCGGAGTGGAAGTCCTTTCAGAAGCACAGCAGTCCTTCTTCCTGGCAGGGTATTCATAAGTCCCAAAGTGTACTGAAGAGTTGATATCTGAGGTCACCTTTTTATACCCTATTACCCTCCTTCTAGAAGGTAGGAGAAGCATCTAGACAGTGGCTTTGAAGTGTATGGAATTTCTTAACTCCCCTGCCTTGGTTCCAAGCTGGCTGCAGTAGTTATTGTCAATTGGGTGCAATATTTTATTTTTTAAAAGAACACTTACCACTCTAACAGCCACACAGCCCAAATTATTAACAAATGACTGCTTGATGTATGATTTAGCATGCTTGTAAATGCCATTTATTTTTATAGCAAGTGTTATTTTAAAATAAATTAATTTTTGTGCAGCAAAAGAACATCAACTTACCTAATAGAAATGGTTATTTTAAAAATAGGATCCAACATTTATTATAGAGTGTTTACATACTAATTTGGAACATTCTTCATGTTCTTTTACTGTTAATAATTAACCTTTATTTATGATGTTCACCTGGGTAACAACCTGCCTCAAATGTCTAAAAAAAGTCTTTATTGCGACTAGATTCTAAGATTTGTATTAATAAATGACAGACTTTTGTCCCATAATTGCTTCAAATGCTCCAGCCAGCTATTCAGAATGAATTTGCTTGAAAATAATCCATTTGGAGGAAAGCTTTTGTAGGTGTCCAGGATGAATTTTGATTGGTGTGGGCTTGCTGGGGAAGTTCTAAATGTTCATTGGTTGTTGGGCCTCAAAGACTGCGAAATGAATTGTGATTGGCTTGGGGAACGCTTACCAGTTATTCATTGCATGTGATGTGCTGATGATTGGGCCCACCACAGCATTTACCTGCTAAATGTGTGCCCTTTCAGAGGAAAATACAAGTGTCATGCCCTTGCCATCTTCACCAACTACTGTAGCAGAGACAAGAATAGTTCATGATAATATTTTGTCACTTTCCACCTGAAAAATATGTCTGTCTGAATCATCACATATATGATCCAAGATGAAACTAGACCACAGTTGACCACCATGCGACCTGTAGTAGCAACTCTGCTACAGCACCACTTCAGCTGACTTTAGTGGGGTCTATAGTACTGATTTAAACTATTACAGTCTTTCTATGGATGTCAGAGGGACCTCTAGTTACAAACTAAGGCACTGAACCCTGTCTTCCCCTTTCTGAGGGACCTTTAGCAACGTGTTAGAATATTTCACTCTTCTCCTGACTTCATCAGGTGTTCTACTAATTCTCTGAGGTACTACACCACTCTAGTGTCTTTAGACAAACCTCCTGTGATGACATAAGGTACCGCACCCTTCTGCTGACTTAAGGTGGAGCACTAGTAACAACCTTTCTGCTCCCTTCCAATGGACATTTAGTTTCAACCTGTAACACTGCACCTCAGTTCAGTCAATAGCACATAGAGGAAGAAAATAATGAAGTCCCTGTTGGAGAAGGAATGAGGAGGTATTTGGTGTCATCAGCAATAATACTATGGGCTTATTACGCTGTTGGTCGGAAAGACCGTCCCACAGACTCAGTCACAGATACATTCCGACCGGCTAGAATGCAATGTCTCCAACCGAGAGTATTATGATGCAAAGAAAGGAAAACTCAGACCTCGTCGGTTGGAGATGATTCCGATACAACTGCGTTGGTTGGAATCAAGTGTAAACCAACATCACCGGTCGGAAAGGCTGCACCATAGGCCTTCCGATTAGGAACATGCATTGGTTGTCCTACCGAGCACATTAGGATGCATCCGACGTGCTTGAGGAGCCATGGCAGTTTGTGTGCTACATGTCAAGTGCAAAACTGAAAAATTCAGTTCTAACAACAATACGCAAAGGCAGCACCCAAAAAAATAAAATCATATCGTAGACACACCCACAAATCCACCTATATAAAGACAAAAATATGACCATTGCCCTTTGCCCACAAAACACTGCTGGAAGCACTGGGGAGAACTTTTTCCAGTCAGTGCTGTCAGTCCTGCACACACTCATGCACTGCCTTCACACCATTACTTGCACATATCACTTTTTCGTTCAGATTCCTTTTTTAAGACACTCCCTCCAATTTACATTCACACTCACCCTCACTATGTACAAGAAGAAACAGAAATGTTTTACTGATGAGGAGTAGAGAGTGCTTGTTGATGAAACCTAAGAGTAGAGCCACATGTATTTGTGACCCTAGTCCAACAGACCCCATCAGCCAGAAAAATAAGATGTGGGACAGGATAGTCAACAAGGTGAATGCTATTGCACACGTCCAACGCACAATGGATGATATCAAAAAGAGGTGGTATGAAGTCAGAAGAAGGGTCAAAATAAAGTCCTCCAAAGAGCACAAGACTGCACAGTGTAGTGGTGGTGGCCTTCCTGCACCACCTGTGCACTTTACTACCTGGGAGGAGAAGGTACGTTCCATCCCTCCACTGGAGAGCTTGTATGGAATGCCAGAAGGAAATGAATCTGGTAAGTAGGTACTCCACATTTCACACAAGTTAGCAATTACACTTCTGTATTAATCTCTGTAATGGACCGATTTAGCTAAATGAACATTTTTAGATTCAAACGAACCAATAGTCAAAGATCATGTGATGTGTATGTAATACAGATAACCCACATACCTGCAATGAAGATGAAAAGGCTCAAATCTATTGTGATGTACACACTTCTCCAAAACTCACATCAAGGCCTTGTGCTCCAAACACCAGTCACCAATGTCAGCCATGCCGCCAGTACATTTCCAATCCCTGTCAGGAAAGCTAAGTTCCAGGTGGGCTGGGTGGGGGGAGGAGTGTTTGCAATGACTGCATCTTCCATCAGGCCTTGTACTTCACACACCTTCGCACCCAGCCAACCCAGTGCTGATGGCAGCATTGGCCCAAACTCAGCTCTCCCGCCCCCTACTGCCTTTTCCATATACACAGTCTCAAGTACCCTCTCTGACCAAACCACGCTCAAACATAAACATGCATCCACCTCAACATCCACACGCAGCACACAGACATACGGGCAAGCACATGCACACTCACAAGACAGATGTCACAAGCACTACCACAGACAGGCCAACAGATACCACATCAGCATCCATAGACATGCCGCAGACCTCACAACCCTCTATCTCCACAGCCGCTATGCTTGCCTCTCCTTGTACCCACTCTACCCTTGCCCTCTTTCCTACTCAAACTGACCAACCACCTCCCAATAAGAAGAAAATGACGCCCCTGCCATATGCTTCAGACCCTTCCACAAAAAAAGTACCCTCAAGGTTCCCGCAAAAGAAAATCGCTATGTTCGAAAAAGCTCCCACCCCCTCCAGAAACCCTAACTTCCACATCCCACCCCAGAACCTTGACAACCGAAAAATGCACCTGCCCTCCATATTCCCTTGCAAACCCTTAAACACTACAGTATTCCCAAACTCCTGAAACCCAGCCCATCCCCCCTCTAACTAGCCCTCACACTGTGGTTGTCCCACCCCCTCCATGTAGCCCTCCCACTGCAGTTGTGTTCCCTCTATCTAGCCCTCCCACTGCAGTTGTCCCACCCCATCTATCTCTCCCACTGAAGTTATCCCCCTTCTAACTCCATCCCTCCCAACAACCTACCCATCTTCCCTAGCCTTGTTCCTCTGATGCCTGGCCTGCACCCTAGATGCCCCTCCCGGGGGAGGTGTCCCTTTGCAGGACAGGTGTAGGCAGGAGATGATGGGCATGAACTTTTTGGCTCATGAGAGGAACACTGTTGGACTGGTAAGTGGCCTTTTTGTCTTTGAAACACATAGTTTATGCTGAATAAAGCATGTTATATTTTCATTGCTAGATTTATGTGTTTCCAAAATGTATTCGTAGTTAACTGTATATCATGTGTAATTGGTGATGTAAGTATACAGTGATGGTGGTAGGGCATGGCTTTCAAATGGTCCATGGAGTATGAACACTCTGTAAGGATGTGGCATACATTTTTGTGCCTACATTGTCTTGGTCTCAATATCTAAATTAGTTCTGTATAGGAGTGTGACATGAAGTCACACACCTTTGCTTTGGAAATTAGACCTCCTCATAGTTTCTGCTTACAGATGTCAACATAGTGCAAGTGTGACAAAGTACAACAGTTTTAGAGAACCATGATTTATGAATTGGCCTTGAAGAAAACTGTCTCATCAATACACCTGGATACATATGGACTCTGCCTACATTGTAGTGACTTTGCACACACATATGTACACAGAGTAATGGTGCAATTGATGTATATGACTTGATAGTGGTGGAACATTGCCTGTGCCTTCAATCAATCTGGTTACCAAGTTGAAAAGACACCATTGCCACAGGTGGCTTCTACTGTAAGCTAATTCCCTTTTGAGGCAGTTGACCCATATGACACATGTCCTGTGACCTTTGGTGAGTGTGAGTTAGGTATTGTTCGAATAGTGTTCTGACCCTGTTACCTTCCACAACTCCCCTTTCTTCAGATATTCCTGTTAGTCAAGTTGGCTGTTGTATGTATCCTCCAGTGCATTTAAAATTAGATGTTAGTCATTACATCTGGATATTTTTGGGGTACTTCATGTGGATGGTGTGTGTGTCCAGGACATATCTCTGTAAGTTACAGTGTTTATCTGTCCTTACAGAGATAGAAGTGTTGTGTTTGTTAGTTGCATGTTGACCGAGCGTATGGTACATGAATGGTTGTCACACAATTGGAATGCTACTGATGACATGCTGTAATTGTAGAGCTGTACAGTACCTAGCGTTGTAATGTACCTATCAATCATTGAATTATGCAGCAGTTAGAGTGTGAGAGTCTGTGCTTTTTCCTAATTTGTGAACTGGTCATAGGCCACATCATGCTTATGTGATGTTCCTTTGGATTCTGTATTGGCGCACACATGGCCCTGCTTTGCTTATACATTCAGAGATATGATGCACCAGACCAGAGTTTGGTAAGTAGCAGGGTAGGGGATGTGTGGCCTATCCAAGGGTAATGTTAGTTGCAATTTGTTGTCCAAGCTTTTTAATGAGTATTTGTGAGGTAAGTTAAGTTGAGTGTGGCTACATGGCCAGAGAGGACGTGCAACATTCTAACTGTGCTACACAGTGTGTAGGACTTCTGGGTTGTGGTTTTGTGGATTAGTCTACTAATTCATTCCATTGTTGCATGATTTATGTTGTTCCTCAGATGAAATCTATTGTTTATTTTAGTTTGACAAGGGTTTGGTTGTGTGGAATCATAGGGATGTGTATCACAAGTATGTGGTACTTTTTCCACCCAAATGAGGAACTTGCTAGTGCATTTCACATATAGACACAAGTTCTAAATGTTGTCCTTTCAGGCATGTGATGCTTCTGAGATTGGGTATAGCACACCAAAATTGTTCCTAATATGGCAGACAGTTTGTATTTGGCAACGGCTGTGATAGTCGTATCAGTTTTGTGACACACATGTGACTTTGCTCCATAGGGATTTGGAGTTGTCACGATACTGACTGGAGTCGATTGTACTTGTTGCGTCCAACATATATCATCTACTTGTTCTGGGACACTGATGGGTAGTACAAGGGCTAAGTGTGTTATATATGTTTCAGACATTTAGCCAAACTCTATTAATTTTTTAATTTAAGTTGAGGGTGGAAGCCTCTACCTGGTCTTCGTAGACCTGCGGGCCGCTTTCGATCTTGTGCCCAGGGAGAGTTTATGGAGGGTTTTGAAAGATCTAGACCTCCCGCCCTATCTGTTAGATGTCCTGAAGCGTTTCCATGCAGGCAACTATGCCCAGGTCAGGTGCGGGAAGAACGGGGAATTATCAGCCCGCTTCCCAGTAACTAGAGGCGTACGCCAGGGCTGCGCCCTGGCACCCACACTTTTTATTCTCTATATATATGACCTGGTGGGTGAACTAGACAACGTCAGGGATAGTGATGCCCCTTGGTTGGCGTCAGGTCGGGTGCCTGCTCTGATGTTTGCAGACAACACTTTATTGTTGTCTCGAACATCAACAGGCATCCAGCGGGTCTTGGATGGTTTTGTATCATTCTGCGCCTCGCGGGGACTCGAGATTAATCTAGAGAAGACGAAATTTATGATCTTCAGTCCCCCGAAACGCACCCGCCCTAGCCCTGTACTAAATGGCACCCCGCTTGAAAGGGTGAGAACCTTTGTATACCTGGGTGTCACCCTGACTGAAGATTTTTGCTGGGGCCCACAGGTAGCCAAGTCTGCCCTGAGGCTTTCGCAGATCGTAGGGGGTATTCGCAAGTTCCAGAGTACAACCCAATTCAAGCCAGTCTCCCCAGCGCTTGAAATCTACGGTGCTCAAGCCAGACCAGCTGTAATGTATGGTGCAGAGCTCTGGGGTCATACGCGTATATCAAGTCTCCTCAGGGTTGAGCAGGCCTTTATGAGGAACTTGATTGGCCTCCCCCAGAGTACTCCGCTCATACCCTTGAGACTAGATCTGGGTTTAGAGCCCATTTCAGAACTGTTAGCGGCTCGACCTCTCCTGTATTGGAGAAGGCTCTGGACAGTACCCGAGCTTGATGATTATAGAGCTGAGTTCTCCGCAGTTTGGGGGCGGTTGAAGAGCAAAAATATACTCTGGTTATCCCATATTAAAGCTGTTGTATACCAAATAGGTTTGCCCCAATTATGGGAGACCCCAGAGGAGAGTTGTCCAGCGGTCCGGAGAACTGAGCTGCTGGCCTCCCTGAGACAGTATAATCTAGGTTTGCTGCATTGCTCGTCAACTATGGGCAGGTTGTCTACAGAATTTCTGCAGGTTAAACTTGTGCCCAGGAGGGAGGAATTCATGGATTTAATACAACCTTCCACTGCAAGAAAACTATATACACAATTAAGACACGGCTGTCTGCCGATTGGGGCATTGATTTGCAAATGGGCGGGACGAGAAGAGGGAATCTGCCCAGTTTGCAACAACAGTAAAGAAGATATGGTTCATGTCTTGTTCTTCTGCCCTGCCTACAGTGCAATATGGAGATCTTGGCTGGCTCCGTTGTGTAGAAATTTGGGCTTAAAACAATGTGCTCAGGCCTGTAGAATTTTAAGATTTGATACTTCACCCCCTATTGTGTTCTCGGTCTCTCGTTTTTTATATGGTATGTGACGTAGAAGGTCTACTCTGATTAATTGTGTTAAATTGTGGAGTTTCAAAAAAAAAGGGAATCCCTGTTGTTATTGTAGCAGACTAGAATCGCTGGAGTGAAATAAGGAGGGGGGGGGGAATTATTTAAAACAGAATGGATCTAAGCTCTTAATTAAAAAATAGTAAGGATTATGACAACATGACCTTTCAACCTAGATCCAGGCAAGACATTAAAGTACACAGAAGTAAATAGCACTACTCTCGAATTTATAAAAATAATGTACAAAATTTATTTATGGCCTCCCAAATGGGTTACAATCTAAAACATAATGTTAAAAATACTACCAGAAACTGGTAACACAATATAAAAAATAGTCAAAGTATAAAAAAGTCATTGAATTTACTGTCATCCTTCCTTTGATAACTTATTGTTTAATATATATATTTTTTTTAACCAAGGTTTTTAACTATTTATGCACTCTATGTATTTTATCTTGTATGTACATATTTTAATTGTGCTTTTATGGCCTTTGGCCGAAATAAAGTTATCAAATTGAAAAAAAAATAATTTAAGGGTATTTTTTATGTACAACAAATTGACCTATTTGGAGTTCTAGGCTTTATTAAGTCCTGTTAGTACATTAAGAGTAGGATTTCCAGTTTTCAGTTTGTATTTTTGGTATATTCTGGTGTTTTTTTTCAGTATTTTTAAGTGATTTCAATACCTTAAAAAACAGTGGTTATCAGTGGTTACACATTTTTGTGCCATTAAAAACAGCAGAAACGGTGTTTTCTGGTCTTTATGGAACGTTTTGCTTTTATTATTGCTTATTTCTGCACTGATAGAGCATGCTATATAGACAGTGTACAAACAGTGTGTATGAGGTCAAGATATATTTTTACAAATCAAATATATTGTAGTACACCATACAATACTTCTTCAGTGAGTATTTGGTCATGCATGCTTGCTGTTTCCTTCTCATGTAAACTTTTACCTATGAAAAGGACCTCTCAGCATTGGCACTTGAGACGGGCAATGCCAAAACAGCCAGAACAATTTGCTTACTCTGGCCACTGACATAGCTTCCCATTCCAAAACTGGTGCACCAGAAAATTGCAATTCTCTGGGTCAGGTTCTGCAACAAAGACTTTAAACTGGTCGCATATGTCCTCAGAGTTATTGAAGTAGTCCAAAATTAAGCAGCACTTTTGAAATTCTGGAGAAAACTCCCCTTAATGGAATGGATCTAGAACTTATGCAGAGTACCACAGTGAGGCTTCATTTACTTCAAATGCCATGGCTGGTGAAGGTAAATTTATATGCATCATTGCCAGCCATTCTCATACGTTGTAGAATAAAAGTTCTTGAATAGCTCATAAACATATCTTGGCATATCAAGTGGCAAGCACTCTACATGTTGCAGTGCCAAAGTCACTAAAATTGTTGCCCAGCCAACTCTCATGGAGATGTTTCACAGCTACACCAATTATGCTGAACACTTGCGAGACAAGGCGGTTATCAGACTCTAGTTTTTTTTTTTTATTATGTCATGTTTTCCTGTAAGAATCTAAGTCCTGTAAAAATCTATGAATGCAGTAGTGTACTGTTTTCCACATCACTATCAATATGTAACCAAAGATCTTCACATTTCTTGTCGTTGGCATCATCACTCAGCAAACATTCTGTGAACAGTTGCCACATGGATAATATAGCATTCAACGCCTCTAAAACTGGGAACCACCAGCTAAGTGACATAGTTGGGCCATGACTCTTTCTTTTTCCTTTAATGGCACTCAAAGCACAAAACAAGACATATTTGCGTTTTAGTTCCCACGCACAACAAAACAGTGCACCAGAATGGACTAAAAAGTCAATAGCATTCTTCATTCACTCTGACGATTGTAAAGAGGCTTTCAGCATACCATCTAACAAGTTACAGGCAAGCCCTTCAACTCAGGTTTCGATTTTGACTGGCCAGCACACTTTTTTTCATATAAGTAGCTGAATCACTGCAAATACAAACAATTTCACTCCAATCTTTATTGAACTTGGTAAGACCTTTTTGCACCAGCATTCTATGTGACACTATCCCAGATGCGTGGTGACAGCATTCTTCTAACATATACCTGTCACTAAACCTTGTATTGAATGTTTAAAGCTTGGAGTGTTTGGCAATTCACCTACTATCAATAGTGACTCACTAGAGAAGGGGGCTGATGTATGAAGGGTTTTTACCCATTCTCCATGGATAAATGTGATGGTACATATTAGGAAAGATTCTTATGAAACCAGCCATTTTACCTATTAGTGAAAAATCAAACGGAACCAAAATATCAAATATGATTTCGATATTTCCTGATTCTCTACAATTTATAAAATAATTAAACAAGATCTAAACCATGCTTCTAAACCCTGCTTCTTTAGACCAAAGACCACAAAGTTGAAAAAGGAAGAAGAAACACTATTTTAGTGACATCCCTGAACAACAAAACTCAAACAGAATAATGTTAGCCAGTCTTCATTGCAGCTACCTTGCTTGTATAACACAGTTACATTTTAACAGTCCCTTCAAGAAGAAATAAAAATGTATCTTTCCCTGTCCTTTACCCTTCATTGAATGTCATTTATTTTGTGGATGTGCAGGTATTTTTGCAGTGTTTATATGTTTACACTGGCGAGGGCTCATAACAGTTCACTAGGGTTTTATCAGTTATTATAGGTGTAAACCTTAATCAGGACAGCCTAATTATGAGTGAACAACATTTGTCTATACTTGGTCTTCCAATGCAGCTTCTAGCCCTCTCATGTGACTCAGGAGAAGGTATACCTTTTCTGCATGATAATGCACAGCAACAATCTCCTTCTTGGCTCACTTCAGGCAAGCAGACTGAACCTAAGTCGTTGGTAACAGGAGTGGTGTAGAGTATATTTAGTTCAGTGTGGATGATGTGTGCCAGTCCGGGCTGGTGCTGCCCATAAACAGTTGCCAAGGCCTCACAAATGCTAATGACTACAGGGCCGAGCAACAGAGCACTGCCTTTATTGGGCTGTAAGTGTTCTAAGCTACAGATGGTCAGCCCCCTCCCTAGTTTTTTTTAGCAAAAGTTCAGCAGGGTGATGCACAATAAATGAACAACACCCCTCACCTGGGTCCCTTGGAAATGGTATGAGATCAATATGTTTGCAAAAAGGACAATTGATGGACAGAATGCTGATTAATATCAAACATTCACCCCAGTACCGAGATCGGGCATAAATCCATTGTGTTTTGCTCCCCATGCCATTCCAGTTTAAACCCAGCCATATGTAAATCAGTCTTGATGCTGTTCACCATGGGAACAGTCTAGCCTGACCTTCCAGGCCAGGTCCTCCCTTGACTGGAAACAAGCATCCTGGGACTAGTATTGGGGCATTATATTTAATCAGCAAGGCTATCTTGAATCCAGTGGCATGGAGAGCCCGAGACACACGTCTGGGCATGCCCATCTCATTCAGGGTGACAACTGCAAAAAGAACAACTGATGGATAGAATGCTGATCAATGTAAAATATTCTCCTCAGTACAGAGAGCTGGCCTTAAACCATCATTGTTTACTACCATGTCATTTCAGTTTAAACCTAGCCATATACAAAGCAGTCTTGACCCTGTTCCCCATCGGAACCTTCCAGCCCAAACTGTCAGGGTACATCCTCCCAGGACAGGACACAAGCATCCTGCAACCAGTATCGGGCATCAACTCTCATCAGCCTGGCTAGCTTGAATCCAGTGGAATGGAAAGCACAGGACCGATGTCTGGGCACGCCCGTGCCACTCGAGGTGACAAATGCAAAAAGAACAATTGATGGGAATAATGCTGATCAATGTCAAACATTCACCCTACTACAGAAATCTGGGCCTAAATCCATCATTGTTTTGCTCCCCGTGACGTTCCAGAGCCATGTGCAAATCAGTCTTGACACTGTTCCCCATAGGCACAACCCAGCCCAAAATACCAGGCCAGGTCCTCCCTGGACCGGAAACAAGCCTCATGGGACCAGTTTTGGGGCATCACCCCATATCAGCCAGGCTAGCCTTGAATCCAGTGGCATGAAGAGCATGGGACTCACATCTGGGAATACCCATCCCACTCGGGCTGACAAATGCAAAAAGAACAATTGATAGACAGAATGCTGATCAATGTCAAATATTGATCATCTCAAACCAGATCTGTGACTGGGAGTAAGTGTCTGAAAAGTTTCAGTGCGCCGTCCTTCATCTCCTTGTGTTTGCTTTGTTTGCCCTAAGTTGGCAGGGTTTGCCCAGACGTGGGTCTCTTGCTCACTTTGCCACTGGGTTCAAGCTAGCGTGGCTGATGAGGGGTGTTATCCCGAAACCAGTCCCATGATGCTTGTTTCCAGTCCAGGGAAGACACTGCTTTTCAGTTTGGGCTGGACTATTACCATGGGGCACAGGGTCAAGACTGATTTGCCTATAGCTGTATCTGAACTGGGGTGGTGAAGTGAGCCAAAGAACGATGAGGGATTCAACCCAGATCTGTGACTGGGGTTGAGTGTCTGAAAAGTATCAGCACTCTGTCCATCATCTCCTTGTGTTTGATATGTTTGGCACAAACAGCCTTTCAGTTTACAAAATTGAATGAGAATTTTTTTTTTTCTGCCAGTCTTGCCTTCTTGTCACCCCTAACTTGGCGCAAACAATGCATTGGTATCATGACAGCAAATAGCCACATCGCTTGAGGATGCTATGGATGTGACTGGCACCTGCCCCTGCCTGAATGAATATCAATCAGGGAATCCTATGGGACGCCACAAAATTTACGTATGGCAGCCATTATGCCATTGTAGCCCAATTGGCACTGCTCACCAGGGATGAGGGCAGAGGAAGAAGAGTGAAGAAGGGATGTGCTTTGGGTTTTGGTCTTAATTTTTGACTGACAAATCTTTTGTTTGTACAAGCTATGACTATACTATTTTACCCACACATCATTTGGAGTTGAGCATATGATAGGTGTGTATGTAGTTAATTGTGTATTGAAAATATTGAAGGAGTTTTGAGAAATGCTCGATGCTAGCCCAGAGCACACAGAGATGAACTCGGAGGGTTTTGAAGGCTAGTGGATTGCCCTGTGCTACATGTGCTCAGCCGAGTGGACTGTGAGTATCCAGAGTTGTTGTGTGCCCGTCTGCTGTGCAGGTGCTACAGGAGCCTGTGTTTCACCCATGCACTATATTGACAGACAAAGGAGGAGGTGTGTGTTGAAATTTGATGCATATCTGCACATGTTGTTTGAGAGGTTAATGTTGGAGGGACTGAGCTAGTTAAACAAGGGGAGAGGTGAGAATGAGTTGTGTTGACATGGAGGGGAGACTCAGACGTAATAGGGCCAGAACAATTAACAATTTAGATAAGAGTAGAAGGAAGGAGTTATGGACAAAGAAAGCTCTTAGATAGGATACGTAGAGTATCCGCATTATTACAATTTGAATTTTTGGAAATGCTGGGGTGTGGATATCAGAGTGTAGAACCTTGAAAAACTGGTTAAAGCTAAGTCTGGGCAGTGAACTCCACTCGCAGAGTTTGCAGAGTTTTCTGCACTCCATGGTACAGAGTTTTTTTCCTCGCTCGCATTCGTCAACATAAAGAAGGCAAGTAACAGTGTGGAATTTCTACCTCCCGGCAAGATTTTTCCTTGTTCACGGTCATCAACATCATGTTGGCCAGCGCCAGCGTGGAAAATCAACCTCCAAAGATTACTCAACGCAGGTGGTCAGATTTCTCATTGCGGGTAGTCGCATATGCTCGCAACCTCTTGCATTGAGAAGCCTTCCGTTCGCATTGAGAAAGCTGCCGCTCGAGTACAAAATCTACTCGAGTGGCAGAAAGGAAGCAGTGCACGCTTGCGCTGCACATGGGGCCATTCGCAATGATTGCACAGTGTGGACAAGCACCTGGCACTGAAAATCAGAGAGAACTGCATTTCTCTGACGCACTCTGCTTCTCCCTGAGCTTCGCGTAGTGCGACTGAGTTTTTTTTGCACTCCGCCCAGACTTTGTTAAAGCCTGGGTGCCTGGGCGTGGTATGCAAGGAATAGGTAGATGTAAAAGAGGTTGAAACAGCTAGACAAGGTTAGAGGCTGGCAGGAGATGAGAGGTGAAGTGTGTAGCCCTATGATGAAAGGTGGCTGTGATAAAGGCAGATTCATTGAGAAAGGTAGTTGTTATTAAGCAGAAGTTAATAGAGGTATTGAGCATGGAACTAAGATATGGATGTAAGAGAGAAATAATGAGACAAGGTATAAGGTTTTTTTGGAAACAGAGTGGATATGTGGATGTCAAGGGGATTCACCAGTTGTGTAAGTCAGGATGCAGGATGTAGAAATGTGAGGTGTTGGCCAGTAGATGGGTGGTGTGTTTGAATATGTGGATACTCTAGTTTGTCTCAGGACGATTAGTAAGCCTTAAGCAGAGTCGAGTGAGTGAAGGATGAGAGGCTAATGAATAAGGCCAGATCATTAAGCAATGTGTGTGCCTGGGTGAGAGATGTGGTGAGGTGTTAAGAGTGAATATAAGAGGTGGATATAATGGTGCACGGGGTACATTTGAAATGATACGGTTATCATCTGCTGAGGAAGTGATGAGTAGAGTACATTGTTTATATAGCATGAATGGGAGAGGTGTTGTGTACATAGAGGTGAATAGTGGTGCAGGGAATATAGGTGTGGGTGCAAGAGGTGCAGCACAAGAATGATAACGTGAGAATCTGGGTAGAATAATAAGGGTTCAAGTGTAGAACTTAGAGGCAAGAATGGTTTTAAGAATGGCAGTAACAGAGGGTGATTGTAGGGAACTTGTGGATAAATGATAGGTAGAGAGATAAGCATGTACTTTGAGGTAGATGTGAGAGGGGTCAGAACAGCACAAGTAGAGAATATGCTGACCAAGAGGTAATGTGGAAAGGTACCCATGGAGAGGATAAGTAGATGAAAGTATGCAAAAACAGTTGCCAGATGAAAGTTAGGGAGGTGGTTTGTGTTAGCTTCTGCTTGTAGTCTGACACTGATTGTTCATTACAGATTTTAGAAATGGACACTTGGAGTCCACTAGCAAATGTGAAACCTATTGGCATCACAGGATATGTTCCCCCACTCTGCATACCTTGGCTGAGTTGTGTGTGGGCATGGCTGCTAGGTTTCACTTTGTAGGTTGATATTGTCACTGGTTGCTTAGTCTTTGCCTTGGCTATTGCCCGGGGGTGGAGATATTGAGGGTGTATGCTTTCTTTCCTGATACAGATCCATTGAGGAGCAGGGCATCGATTAGGGCCCATAGCCCCTCCAAGTAAACACTCCAGCATGCGTGTTAGTAGCCCACCTGGGGGCAGACTACTCCAGAAACCCCTTCACACACTTCCCAGTACACTACACACGCAAGGATACTTATGTCGTTATGAATTTGAATGCCAGATCTATGGGGACGACAAGGAAGAGACACGCATTGTGGTTATATATCAGAAAGCGCTGGCAAAAAACATTGCACTGAGACCCATGTGACAAGGGAGCTTGGGACCCAGTTCCAGAAGTCCTCGCAGAGCAATTATTTTTGCATCCTCTAGTCTTTTTTGACAAGGAGAGCCCTTGTTTAGCTCCGTACAGGGTCCTGTTTTGTCCATTAGAAACTACCATGGAGCCTGAGGGCAATATGTCTTTGTAGAGGGCCTCCTTGATGTTTGCAAATATTATTGGGCAGTGTTTATGTGCCAAACTTCATTCTGCGCCGATCCCATGGGTTTAATCCATCGTTATTTTGCTCACCAAGCCACCCCAGTTCAGACATGGCCATATGCAAATCAGTCAAGCTATCCTGGCTGAAGACGCCTGATAGCCAGAAACCGTCCTAGGATGCTTGATTCCGGTCCAAGGAAGACATGGCTTGGCAGTTCGGGCTGGACTGTTCCCATGAGGCACAGGGTCAAGACTGATTTGCATATGGACATGTCTGAACTGGGGTGGCTTGGTGAGCAAAATACCAATGGATTAAACCCAGACCTGTGACTGGGGGTGAATGTGTTGCCATTGTGCAACATTCCATCCATCATCTTGGGTGTTTTGCTGTTCACCCTATGTGGGAAGGGTATGCCCAGATGTGGTTCCCGTGCTCACTATGCTACTGGAGTCAAGCTATCCTGGCTGAAGACGGTTGATAGCCAGAAACCGGTCCTAGGACGCTTGATTCCGGGCCAGGGAAGACTTGGCTTGGCAGTTCGGGCTGGACTGTTCCTATGAGGCACAGGGTCAAAACTGATTTGCATATGGACATGTCTGAACTGGGGTGGCTTGGTGAGCAAAATAACGATGGATAAAACCCAGATCTGTGAATGGGGATGAATATTTTGCCATTGTGCAACATTCCATTCATCATCTTGTGTGTTTCGCTGTAGTTGATCCTACAGCACGTGCTGTGATCAACAACCCATTAGCGGATACAGAAGATACACAGAGTGAGTATGCACACTGCCATGTTGACAACTCTGGGGTTGGACGACCTTCCACCCAAGCTCTACAAGGCCTATGAGCTTTTACTTGCCCCAGGTGACTTTAGCTCTCCCATGCCACCTTGAGTGATGGGAGACAACCGCAATTCATGTGGAAGTACTTGTTGGGATCATTGGTAACACCCGCCACTGACCCTACCAAACAGATGTTCTACAAACCATTGTCCATGCTAGCAATGGATTTTGATACCTTAGTACGCCTGCTGGTACACATGCAGCATCTAGTGCATAGGGTCCAAAAGGTTTATATCCCTGATTGATTTACACTGCTTAATATTCAGAAGCAAAATAGAGTGCTGCAGCTGGTCCACTGAAGGTGGCCCCACATAGCCTGCTTAGTGCTAGTCTTAGTGAAGGCATTCCATACCGTTGATTGAGAATACCTCTTTACCACACTGTCAAAACTGCCCATTGCTTGGTGGCTGCAACAAGATATTTGTCTTTTTTCTACCGAGACAACTGTCCAAGTCAGATTTTGAAAAGACAAGTCACCCTCTTTATATTGGTCAGGGTGAATTATCAGGGCTATGCCCTTTCCCACTGCTCTGTGCCCTGGCAATGTAGCCACTAGCGTAGCAACTTTGTTAGGGGTGGTAAGCATGGGGAGTTCCACTAGGCGATGAGGTACATGTAGCATCCATTGATGTAGATGACATGCTGCTCTATATTCAGTATATCTGCAGGGATATTCCTGCTATATCTCTGAGACTATCAGATATCCAGAGTGTGGTGAGTGTGGGTGTTAACTATGTCATACCAGGCCTCTGCCAGACCCGCTAGTGTAAGGGGTTCGCCCTTCTGTGCACAAAGTCCTCAGACTCCAAAGGGAAAAAGTTGGCACGGAAACTGGAAATACAAAACATAACATTTATTACACCTCATGAGGTGGTGCTATAATTCAACCAGTACCCTTTGGTACTGCGAGAAGTAGCACAAAGGGCTAGTGAACACATGGTTTATTTATACCCACACAGGGGCTAAAAGAAAGGCAGTACAAAGCATAAGAGCACATTTTATGTCCATACAAGGTAATATCGAGAGGCACAATCGATCAGTGGGAGGAGCTATCAGTCTTGGGGTCTCGGCTAACACATTCCAATCTAGGGTTAACAATTAACAGATGTGGACCCTAACGGTCAGCAGCAAACACAGAAATGCTATTAATAGCCTGTTGCCAGGCAGATTCAAAGGCCATGACAAGAAAGGTAGGACAACGCACATGGTCGACACGAGGCAGTATGTGGCAGACAAAATGGCTGCCAAGGATTCAAAATGGACGCCATAGCAAATGTCAAGATAACGGAAAAAAACTAGATTTCTTTTGCTAACGCTCAACTTAGTCGCCGTTTTATTTACAACAACTAGGCCAAGTGTTCTGTTTTTCCCCTTCTGTGTGGAATATCCTCCCAAAGAGCTAATTGTGGCTGAGCAGAGGGTGATGTGGGAGCTTCATGTGTTTAGGTACTTAGGGATATTTAACTGTCATGATGCAAACAATCTCATTGTGGAAATTTGACCATGGCCATACCCTCCTTTCGTCCACAGATGGATTTTTGTAGCACTCTCCCAGTTACAGCCCAAGTATGTATATCACTTTCCAAGATAGTAATGCTCCCCATCATCTTGTATTTTTCACATCACCTAGAGGTGGCTGTGCCTCGTGCTACCTCCAGGGAGTTGGACACCATGCTGCGAGGGTTGATCTGCAATAGAGGCAGGATAAGAGTGGCTCTTCAGAGGCTGAAGCTGCCACTGTGAAAGGGTGTCCAGGGTTTGTGGTTTCCATTAAATTTTACATGGTAGCACCGCTGCAAAGGCCAGTGTGATGTTTGGTTGGAAATCAATTGTATGAAGTGGGCACGTTCCCTACATGCAGGACACAGGAGATGGCATATCAATGTTGCTCCCAGGAGCGCAGCTCCCCTGTGGAGCTGACAGCCTGGTGAAAGTGGCTTATTTTAACCGTAAGGGCCTGAGGGTACTGAAGAACATGATCTCGTACTCTCCGTTTTTTAGTCTGCACTTTCTACTACTGTTCCATACAATCATTGTTAGGGAAGGACTGACAGCATGACCTCAGTGGGGGACCCATTCAGGGTCCAGAAGCACATTACCTTTGGCCCATTGCAGGAAGATCCTGACATTCTGGCGGGGCTTTCTTGGCAATTGAGTCAATGATAGCTGAGATGGCATACCTGTCGAGAGTCACAGACACTAAACTGGAGCATCACCCCCTAACCCAAGGCCTGCATGTCATGGGTGGAGGTCGGAAACTGGTGACCTTGTTTGTAATTGGCTTTGCACACATGACAACTGTAACCCGTTTGCTGGATATGAGCCACCGAAATAGTACGAACACTCATTGCCTTGTAGTAAGGATACACTAAGCACTACCGATGTACAGTATCTTGTGATGCCAAACTCTAGTACATTCAAATAGACCTCCATCACATGGCATGTCTCACCCCCGCTGTCCTACCCCGTAAGTTTGTGTTCTGCCCTCTGTGACCACAATGTCATACACATAATTTGGATGTGATACATATGTTCTGGGCATGGCTGTTGATGGGAACCTGAGGTCCAGAGTCACAGATGTACTTGACACAGTGACAGGTTGGATCAACCTCCTTCCATTCGAGGTGATGCTGCTGGAGATATTCATGAAGGTGAGGTTTCAAAGGTATCCAATAAAAGAATGGATTTCTAAATGCTCATGGCATGCAAAGCCATTTGCAAGCATTCTTAGGCCAGTGCACTCAAAACACTGCAACACTTGGTAGCAGCAAATCTCTAATGGGGTAGGGCCAAGGCAACTGCACTGCACAGCGAGTAAATTGTGTGCCTCCACCGATTACAATATTTAGGCTGTAGGACAACTTGTTACAGGACTTACAGGAGACAGTGGATGGGTAAAGGAATTTGAAGCTCATGTACACATGGTCACAACATATCAAGGTAGTCCAGACATGGCTTGATGAAGCAGCTGCTCCGTCAAGTGAGGCAGACTGGGTGACTGACTTCTCCTCCTTCGTTCATGTGGAGGGGGGTCTCTTAGAATCCACATATGCAAAAATGTTGACTTTTAACAATGGCTTTTGTAGAAGAGGTCATGGTCTCACCTCCCATGTCTGGACTGTGAGGTATGTGGGATGCTGACCTTGTAAACGCCCAGGATCCCGCTGTGCTCAATCATCTTGTTATGGCTATCGTGTTTTTGAAGTTGTTCAAGATTGTACCATATGCTCTTGTTGTGGTATACTTGACTCAGTGATGAATTTTTGTTATGCACAGCGGACGGGATCTGCATAGCCTGCTTAATGAAAGATGAGTTACATCCATACAAATTTGTTACCAAGACATGATCATGTGATGAAAGTAGGTGATGTTGAAATGTCTTTTGACTCATGTGTGTAGCTACATGCATTGACCCATATGCCACCAATTGCAATTGCCTGTCTCTTTCTTTTGTATGTGAGACATTGTCTTAGTTTTTAGATGTGTGTCTTCCTTTCCCAAGTTTTTGGATCATGCACCATCCTTTATGTGCATGTAGAATTGAAGCATGCTCAGTGTGTACTGTTATTACTCTAGACCTTTTTGACAACTGTAATTCCAAGTAGGGCATTTTCAGACCATGTCCTGACAGTACAAGTGGGGATCCTACCTCATGCCCTGATGACTGGCCTCATTAAACAGTGTTGGGGGAATGCCACAGGTCCAACTGGGACTTGTAAACAGGCCCTAACAAAGCATACGGGGTCCCAAGATAGTTGTGGCCCAATGTATTGATGTAAGGTGTATGTGCAAGCAGACCTGGGTGCATGATAAGGATAGTATGGAAGGAATTAATTTGTCTGTGTGCTGCTCTAGATATGAGCTGTATCCTTCAAATTCTGTTATTAATGACACGTAAAACATCCCTTGCTGGTTGTGACTCCCTATAGAGTCCTGGCTACATGGCCTGCGATGAATATGAGATCATGAAGAGCAGAGTGTTAAAGATGAGTACCTGACCCTTGCTCCCACAGGATCAGAAGAACTTTTCCGAACTCCCCAAATACACTGCAGCTGATGTAAATCAACTCGCAGTAAAGAGGTGGAAAGGGGAATGGGAGTAAAGAAAGACTGCAGTGTCACTTCTAATGAATAACCTGACTGTGGCTTCTACACATCTGTAAACAGAAAGCACAGAATTACTACTTCTCACTGCCTCTTCCCAACCTACCCGTTCTCTTAAACTAATGTTCCCTCCCTCTCATCCTTTCTTTGATTCCTTACAGCTCTTTTACCTGTAATAACAGTGGAATTTGCTTCTCTCATATTTGTCTCATTATTGTAATTTCTTTGCTTAAGATGCAATGCTGATATTGTCACTATTAGTTCAGTCTTGTTGTTTCCCTAATAGATGCAGCCACTGCAAACTCGGGTGATCAGAGAGATAATAAAGTTGGTAAGTATAAATATATATATTTATATCTCCTAGTAAATTTCCTGTGCTGGCTTAACTGTTAGTAGTAGGTTAAATAAGTTGTGCTGCAAAAGATGGTCCCAACTGTGTGCTTTATGCTCCAAAAGGATAGTCTCTATATTTGGTTCTTTCTGCACTCCTGAGTGACTCATAATACTCGAAACTCACTGCCTGAACAAACGTTAAAGAAGAACTTGAACAAAAGCTCACAAAATGCCTTTGTGGAACTGAATTGGACTCTGCTTACAATTGGAAGTTCACTGAATGCAACAACACACCAGGTAATAGAGGTTTTCAGGGAAAAGTTTAAAGACCTGCAAAGACACAATCCTCACTTCAATACTATTTTAAACATATGAAATCTGCTGGTCCATAATACTCCTACAAGGAGCAATTTAAAAGCAAAAATGATACTGACACGAATATAGTGGGAGAACATGGAAGGAGTCCTATTTAAGAGCTGATGAAGGCTGATAGCCAGAAACCGGTCCTAGGATGCTTGGTTCCGGTCCAGGGAAGACATGCCTTGGCACTTCGGGCTGGACTGTTCCCATGAGGCACAGGGTCAAGACTGATTTGAATATGGACATGTCTTAACTGGGGTGGCTTGGTGAGCAAAATAACGATGGATTAAACCGAGATTTGTGACTGGGGTGAATGTTTTGCCATTGTGCAACATTCCATCCATCATCTTGTGTGTTTTAATGTTCACCCTATGTGGGAAGGGTATGCCCAGACGTGTGTCCCGTTCCCACTACGCCACTGGAGTCAAGATATCCTGGCTGAAGACAGCTGAAAGACAGAAACCGGTCCTAGGATGATTGATTCCGGTCCAGGGAAGATGTGGCTTGGCAGTTCGGGCTGGACTGTTCCCATGAGGCACAGGGTCAAGATTGATTTGCATATGAACATGTCTGTACTGGGGTGGCTTTGCGAGCAAAATAATGATGGATTAAACCCAGATCTGTGACTGGGTGTGAATGTTTTGCCATTGTGCAACATTCCGTCCTTCATCTTGGGTGTTTTGCTGTACTTGATCCTGAAGCACGTGCTGTAATCAACAACCCATTAGCTGGTACAGAAGACGCACAGAGTGATTATGCGCACTGCCATGTTGACAGCTCCGGGGTTGGAACACCTTCCACCCAAGCTGTAAAAGGCCAAGGAGCTTTTACTTGCTCCCAGGTGACTTTAGCTCTCTCATGCCAACTTGAGTGATGGGAGACAACTGCAATCAATGTGGAAGTACTTGTGGGATCATTGGTAACACCCGACACTGGCCCTTTCAAACTGATGTTCTACAATCCATTGTCCATGCTAGCAATGGATTTTATTACCTTAGTACGGTAGTGGCACCTCGTTAGCTGGTACACATGCAGCATTTAGTGCATAGGGTCCAAAAGGTTTATATCCCTGATTGATTGACAGTGCTTAATATTCAGAAGCAAAATAGAGTGCTGCAGCTTGTCCATGGGAGGTGGCCCTACATAGTCTGCTTAATGCTAGCCTTAATGAAGGCATTCCATACCGTTGAATGCGAATACCTGTTTACCACACACTCAAAACTGCCCATTGCATGTCGGATGCTACAAGATATTTGTCTTTTTCCTACCGAGACAACTGTCCAAGTCAGATTTTGAAAAGACAAGTCACCCTCTTTATATAGGCCAGGGTGAATTATCAGGACTATGCCCTTTCCCACTGATCTTTGCCCTAGCAATGTAGCCCCTAGCGTAGCAACTTTGTTAGGGGTGGTAAGCATAGGGAGTTCCAATAGGCAATGAGGAACATGTAGCATCCATGGATGTAGATGACATGCTGCTCTATATTCTGTATATCTGCAGGGAAATTCCAGCTATATCTCTGAGACTATCAGATATCCAGAGTGTGTTGAGTCTGGGTGTTTACTGGGCCAAGTGTTGTGTTTTTTCCCTTCTGTGTGGAATATCCTCCCCAAGAGCTAATTGCGGCTGTGCAGAGGGTGATGTTGGAGTTTTAGGTGTTTAGGTACTTAGAGATCTTTAACTGTCATGATGCAAACAATCTCATTGTGGAAATTTGCCTAGGGCCATATCCTCCTTTCGTCCACAGATGGATTTTTGTAGCACTCTCCCAGTTACAGCCCAAGTATGTAAATCACTTTCCAAGATAGTAATGCGCCCCTGCATCTTGTATTTCTCACATCACCTAGAGGTAGCTGTGCCTCGTGCCACCTCTAGGGACTTGGACACCATGCTGCGAGGGTTGATCTGCAATAGGGGCAGGATAAGTGTGGCACTTCAGAGGCTGATTCTGCCACTGTGAAAGGGTGTCCAGGGTTTTTGGTTTCTATGAAATTTTACATGGTAGCACCGCTGCAAAGGCCAGTGTGATGTTTGTTTGGGAGTCAGTTGTATGAAGTGGGCATGATCCCTACATGCAGGACACAGGAGATGGCAAATCATAGTTGCTCCCTGGAGCACAGCTCCCCTGTGGAGCTGACAGCCTGGTGAAAGTGGCTTATTTTAACTATAAGGACCTGAGGGTACTGACGAACATGATCTCGTACTCTCCGTTTTAAGTTTGCACTTTCTACTACTGTTCTATACAAGCATTGGTAGGGATAGACTGACAGCATTCCATCATTGGGGAACCTATTCAGGGTCGAGAAGCACATCACCTTTGGCCTATTGCAGGAAGATCCCGGAATTCTGGGTGGGGGGGCTTTCTTGGCATTTTTTTCAATGATAGCTGAGATGGCATACCTGTCAAGAGTCACAGACACTGAACCGGAGCATTACTCCCTAACCCACGGCCTGATTGTCACGGGTGGAGATCGGAGACTGGTGACCTTGTTTTTAATGGCTTTGCACACATGACAACTGTAACCCGTTTGCTGGCTATGAGCCACTGAAATTGTACGAGCATTATTGGCCTTGAAGTAAGGATACAATAAGCACTACCGATGTACATTATCTTGTAATGCCAAACTCTAGTACATTCAATTAGACCTCTAGCACAGGGCATGTCTCACCCCCGCTGTCCTACCCCGTAAGTTTGTGTTCTGCCCTCTGTGTCCACGATGTCATACACCTAATTTGGATGTGATACATATGTTCTGGGCATGGCTGTGTGATGCGAACCTAAGGTCCAGAGTCACAGATGTTCTTGACACAGTGACTGGGTGGATCAACCTCCTTCCATTCGAGCTGATGCTGCTGGAGATATTCATGAAGGTGAGTTTTTAAAGGAATCCAATAAAAGAATGGATTTCTAAAGGCTCATAACATGCAAAGCCATTTGCATGCATTGTTAGGCCACTGCACTCCCAACACTACAACACTGTTTAGCAGCAAATCTCTAATGGGGTAGGGCCAAGGCAACTGCGCTGCACTGGGGTAAATTGTGTGCCTCCACAGGTTGCGATATTTAGGCTATAGGACAACTTGTTACAGAACTTACAGGAGACACTGGATGGGTGAAGGACTTTGAAGGGCCAAGCTCATGTACACACGGCCACAACCTATCAAGGTGGTCCAGAAATGGCTAGATGATGCAGCTGCTCTGTCATTTGAGGCAGACTGGGTACCTGACTTCTCCTCCTTCATTCACGTGGAGGGGGTCTCTTAGAATCCAAATATGCAAAAAGGGTGACTGTTAACAATGGCTTTTGTACAAGAGGTCATGGTCTCACCCCCATCTCTGGACTTTGAGGTATGTGGGATGCTGACCTTCTAAACGCCAAGGATCCCTCTGTGCTCATCTATCTTGTTATGGTTATCATGTTTTTGAAGCTGTTCAATATTGTACCATATGCTCTTGTTGTGGTATATTTGACTCAGTAATGAATGTTTGTTATGCACAGCAGACGGGATCTGCATAGCCTGCTTAATGAAAGATGATTTACATGCATACCTATTTGTTACCAAGACATGATCATGTGATGAAAGTAAGTGATGTTGAAATGTCTTGTGACTCTTGTGTAGCTACATGCATTGACCCATATGCCACCAATTGCAATTGCCTGTCTCTTTCTTTTATATATGAGACATTGTCTTAGTTTTTAGATGTGTGTCTTCCTTTCTCAAGGTTTTGGATCATGAACCATCCTTTATGGGCATGTAGAATTGAATCATGCTCAGTGTGTACTGTTATTACTCTAAACCTTTTTGACAACTTTAATTCCAAGTAGGGCATTTTCAGACCATGTCCTGACAGTACAGGTAGGGATCCTACCTCATGCCCTGCTGACTGGCCTCATTAAACAGTGTTGGGGGAATGCCACAGGTCCAACTGGGACTTGTAAACAGGCCCTAACAAAGCATACGGGGTCCCAAGATAGTTGTGGCCCAATGTATTGAAGTACTGTGTATGTGCAAGCAGACCTGGCTGCATGATAGGGATATTATGGAAGGAATTCATTTGTCTGTGTCCTGCTCTGGATATGAGCTGGATCCTTCAAATTCTGTTATTAATGACACGTAAAACATCCCTTGCTGGTTGTGACTCCCTATAGTGTCCTGGCTACATACCCTGTGATGAATATGGGATCATGAAGAGCAGAGTGTCAAAGCTGAGTACCTGAACCTTGCTCCCACAGGATCAGAAGAACTTTTCCCAACTCCCCAACTACACTGCAGCTGATGTAAATCAACTCGCAGTAAAGAGGTGGAAAGGGGAATGGGAGTAAAGAAAGACCGCTACTGCAGTGTCACTTCTAATGAATAACCTGACTGTGGCTTCTACACATCTGTAAACAGAAAGCACAGAATTACTACTTCTCACTGCTTCTTCCCAACCTACCCGTTCTCTTAAACTAATGTTCCCTCCCTCTCATCCTTTCTTTGATTCCTTACAGCTCTTTTACCTGTAATAACAGTGGAATTTGCTTCTCTCATATTTGTCTTATTATTGTAATGTATTTGCTTAAGATGCAATGCTGATCTTGTCACTATTAGTTCAGTCTTGTTGTTTCCCTAGTAGATGCAGCCACTGCAAACTCGGGTGATCAGAGAGATAATAAAGTTGGTAAGTATAAATATATATATATTTATATCTAATAGTAACTTTCCTGTGCTGGCTTAACTGTAAGTAGTAGGTTAAATAAGTTGTGCTGCAAAAGATTGTCCCAACTGTGTGCTTTATGCTCCAAAAGGATAGTCTCTATATTTGGTTCTTTCTGCACTCCTGAATGACTCATAATACTCGAAACTCACTGCCTGAACAAACGTTAAAGAAGAACTTGAACAAAAGCTCACAAAATGCCTTTGTGGAACTGAATTGGACTCTGCTTACAATTGGCAGTTCACTGAATGCAACAACACACCAGGTAATAGAGGTTTTCAGGGAAAAGTTTAAAGACCTGCACAGACACAATCCTCACTTCAATACTATTTTAAACATATGAAATCTGCTGGTCCATAATACTCCTACAAGGAGCAATTTAAAAGCAAAAATTATGCTGAAAAAAATATAGTGTGAGAACATCGAAGGAGTTCTATTTAAGAGCTGATGAAGGCTGATAGCCAGAAACCGGTCCTAGGATGCTTGATTCCGGTCCAGGAAAGACATGGCTTGGCAGTTTGGGCTGGACTGTTCCCATGAGGTACAGGGTCAAGACCGAAGGCGCGCCAAAGGCAAGCCCGTCTGCGCCCGTCCAAACCTGGACAGCGCCAGAACCCCTGGCCCACGCCGGAGCCAGGACACCCGACTGAACTACGACCCCACCACCCTCATCGCACTCAACACCGGACGACCACCCGCCTGCTACTGAGCCACCCCGAAGCGAACCCACGGACCCTTCACCTGCCAAGCCTGCAAATTCACCTGCCTCCCAACCTGCACCCCGCCCATCGAACCCAGCTGCAACAACAACAACCTCAAGTGCATCCTTCCAAACGCACGATCTGTACTCAAGCACGCCATCGAACTCTGGGACCTCCTCGATACTACAGCACGAGGCGTCGCCTTCCTCACGGAGACCTGGATAAACGCCTCATCGGCCCCCGACATCACCATAGCCATCCCGGATGGCTACAAAATCACCCCCGCGCACACACCTCAGCGAAACCATCGCCGACTTCATCAGTCCGCACGCCCTAGCCTCACCCGAATACATCCTCCAAGGGGACCTGAACTTCCACCTGGAGAACAACAACAACAGCAACACCACTACTCTGCTCAACTACCTCGCCAACCTCGGACTCAAGCATCTGGTGAACACCCCCACACCCTACGCCGGCCACACGCTCGATCCCATCTTCTCCGCTAGCAGCCACGTCTCCTTCAACCACTCCATGGAACTACACTGGACAGACAACAGCTGCATCCATTTCACCTTCAAGAAGACTACATCCCACCACCACATGCAACAGATCCCCCGCAGATTCTGGAGCAAAGTAACCACTGACCAGCTAACCACATCGCTGAGCCAGAACCCACCAGTCGACACCCCAGACACCAACTACGCAGCACAGAATCTCGCACAGTGGATCACCAAAACCGCCGACGACCTCGCTCCTCTAAAGAACCCCACAGGTAAGACCAGCACCAGGAAAACCACATGGTTCACCGACGCCCTCAAAGACTCAAAGAAATCCTGCTGAACCCTCGAAAAAACCTGGCGCCATGAACGGATGCCAGAAAACATGTAAGCACTCAAGAACGCCACCGGCGAACACCACCAGCTGATCCGCACAACCAAAAGAACATATTTCAAAGAGCGGCTGGACAACAACACCCACAACAGCAAGGAACTCTTCAACATCGTAAAAGAGCTTTTCAACCCTAGCGCCAGCAACAACGCCATCGCGCCATCGCAAGACCTCTGCAACACCCTCGTCACGTACTTCTAACGCCAGATCGCGGACATACACAACAGCTTCAACACCCAGACTCAGCCCGCAGACACCGAACCAACAATCACTCCCACCACCCTCAGCGCCTGGACCCCAGTCAGCACTAAAGACACCATCCACTCTTGCTCTCCCTCAGACCCACGCCCTCACCACATCTTCAACAAAGCTGACGCCATCATCGCACCCCATCTCCGGGACATCATAAACAACTCCTTTGCATCAGCCACCTTCCCAGAAAGCTGGAAGCACGCAGAAATCTACGCCCTTCTGACAAAACCCACAGCCGACCCAAAATACCTCAAGAATGTTTGCCCCATCTCTCTCCTTCCCTTCCTGGCAAAAGTCATTGAGAAGACCGTCAACAAACAACTGACTGCATTCCTCGAAGCAAATAACTCGCTCGACCCATCCCAGTCCGGATTTCGAGCCAACTACAACACCGAGACCGCCCTCATCGCAGCCACCAACGGAGAACGGGGAAACAACCGCTCTCATCCTCCTGGACCTCTCAGCCGCCTTCGACACCGTCTGCCACCGTACCCTAACAACCCACCTCTACAACACTGGATTCCAAGGAAAAGCCCTTGACTGGATCACCTCGTTCCTCTCCGACAGAACCCAGAGAGTCCCCCTCCCTCCCTTCCGCTCCGTGGCCACCAAGATCATCTGCGGCATACCCCAAGGATCCTTGCTCAGCCCAACCCTCTTCAATATCTACATGAGCCCCTTCGCCGCCATCGCACGCAAACACCTCAACATCATCTCCTACGCCGACGACACCCAGCTGATACTCTCCCTCACCAAAGACCCAGCCACCACCAAATCCAACCTCCAGGAAGGAATGAAAAATGTCAGGGAATGGATGAAGCTCAGCTGTTTGAAACTTAACTCAGACAAGACGGAGGTCCTCATCCTCGGACACTCCCCATCCGCCTGGGACAACTCCTGGTGGCCCACTGCGCTGGGCACCGCACCGACACCTACGGACCACGCACACAACCTGGGATTGATCCTGGACTCCTCCCTCATGATGACCATACAAGTCAACGCCATCTCATCGTCATGCTTCAACACCCTGCGCATGTTCCGAAAGATATTCCGATGGAACCCCACCGAAACCAGAAAGACGGTCACCCAGGCCCTTGTCACCAGCCACCTGGACTACGGGAACACCCTACACGTAGGAACCACAGCCAAACATCAGAAACGACTTCAGCGCATACAGAACGCCTCCGCACGTCTCATCCGCGACATCCCCCGCAACAGCCACATAACCTATCACCTGAAAAACCTGCACTGGCTCCCCGTCAGCAAGAGGATCACTTTCAGGCTCCTCACCCATGCACACAAAGCTCTACACGACATGGGTCCCAAATACCTCAACAACCGCCTTTCGTTCTACACTCCCACCCGCCAGCTCCGCTCCACCAGCCTCGCCCTCGCCACCATCCCACGGATCGGCAGAAGCACAACAGGAGGAAGATCGTTCTCCCACCTGGCCGTCAAGACATGGAACTCCCTCCCCGCACACCTATGACTGACCCAGGACCATCTCACCTTCAGGAAGCACCTCAAGACCTGGCTATTCGAGCAGTAACAGTAACCCCCCCCTTCAGCGTCTTGAGACACTCGCGGGTGAGTAGCGCGCTCTACTAATGCACTGATTGATTGATTGATTTATTTGCATATGGACATGTTTGAACTGGGGTGGCTTGGTGAGCAAAATAACCATGGATTAAACCGAGGTCTGTGACTGGGGTGAATGTTTTGCCACTATGCAACATTCCCTCCATCATCTTGCGTGTTTTACTGTTCATCCTATGTGGGAAGGGTATGCCCAGACGTGGGTCCTGTTCTCACAACGCCGCTGGAGTCAAAATATCCTGGCTGAAGACGGCTGATAGACAGAAACCGGTCCTAGGATGCTTGATTCTGGTCCAGGCAAGATATGGCTTGGCAATTCGGGCTGGACTTTTCCCATAAGGCACAGGGTCAAGATTGATTTACATATGGACATGTCTGAACTGGGGTGGCTTTGTGAGCAAAATAACGATGGATTAAACCCAGATCTGTGACTGGGGGTGAATGTTTTGCCATTGTGAAACATTCCGTCCATCATCTTGGGTGTTTTGCTGCACTTGATCCTGCAGCACGTGCTGTGATCAACAACCCATTAGGTGGTACAGAAGACACACAGAGTGATTATGCGCACTGCCATGTTGACAACTCCGGGGTTGGACGACCATCCACCCAAGCTCTAAAAGGCCCAGGAGCTTTTACTTGTTCTCAGGTCACTTTAGCTCTCTCATGCCACCTTGAGTGATGGGAGACAACCGCAATCCATGTGGAAGTACTTGTTGGGATCATTGGTAACACCCGACACTGACCCTACAAAACTGATGTTCTACAATCCACTGTCCATGCTAGCAATGGATTTTGATACCTTAGTACGGTAGTGGTACCTCCCATGCTGGTACACATGCAGCATCTAGTGCATAGGGTCCAAAAGGTGTGTATCCCTGATTGATATACAGTGCTTAATATTCAGAAGCAAAATAGGGTGCTGCGGCTAGTCCAGGGAAGGTTGCATTCCATACCATTGATTGCGAATACCTGTTTACAAAAAAGAACAAGTGATGGACTGAATGTGGATCAATGTCACACACTCCCCCAGTCAAAAGATCTGGGCCCAAATCCATCGTTTTTTTGCACTCCACACCACCCTGGGTCAGATAATGGCTTTATGCAAATCAGCTCTGACCCTGTTGCCCCATGGGAACAGTCCAGTCCGAACTACAACAGCCATATCTTTCCCAGACCGGAATCAAGCATCCGAGGACCGGACCGGTTTCGAGGTAACACCTCTCTTCAGCCCGGCTAGCTTGACTCCAAGTGGTGTGGAGTGCCTGGGACCCACGTCTGGGCATCCCCAGCGCACTTAGGGCGGCAATTGCAAAAAAGAACAAGTGATGGACTGAATGTGGATCAATGTCACACACTCCCCCAGTCAAAAGATCTGGGCCCAAATCCATCGTTTTTTTGCACTCCACACCACCCTGGGTCAGATAATGGCTTTATGCAAATCAGCTCTGACCCTGTTGCCCCATGGGAACAGTCCAGTCCGAACTACAACAGCCATATCTTTCCCAGACCGGAATCAAGCATCCGAGGACCGGACCGGTTTCGAGGTAACACCTCTCTTCAGCCCGGCTAGCTTGACTCCAAGTGGTGTGGAGTGCCTGGGACCCACGTCTGGGCATCCCCAGCGCACTTAGGGCGACAATTGCAAAAAAGAACAAGTGATGGACTGAATGTGGATCAATGTCACACACTCAACACATACCTGTTTACCACACTGTCAAAACTGCCCATTGCATGTCGGCTGCAACACGATATTTGTCTTATCCTATAGAGACAACTGTCTTAGTCAGATTTTGAAAAGACAAGTCACCCTCTTTATATTGGTCAGGGTGAATTATCAGGACTATGCTTTTTCCCACTGCTCTTTGCCCTGGCAATGTAGCCACTAGCGTAGCAACTTTGTTAGGGGTGGTAAGCATGGGGAGTTCCACTAGGCAATGAGGTACATGTAGCATCCATTGATGTAGATGACATGCTGCTCTATATTCTGTATATCTGCAGGGAAATTCCAGCTATATCTCTGAGACTATCAGATATCCAGAGTGTGTTGAGTCTGGGTGTTAACTGGGCCGAGTGTTGTGTTTTTCCCCTTCTGTGTGGAATATCCTCCCCAAGAGCTAATTGCGGCTGAGCAGAAGGTGATGTTGGAGCTTCAGGTGTTTAGGTACTTAGGGATCTTTAACTGTCATGATGCAAACAATCTCATTGTAGAAATTTGCCTAGGGCCATATCCTCCTTTCGTCAACAGATGGATTTTTGTAGCACTCTCCCAGTTACATCCCAAGTATGTATATCACTTTCCAAGATAGTAATGCTCCCCTGCATCTTGTATTTTTCACATCACCTAGAGGTGACTGTGCCTCGTGCCACCTCCAGGGAGTTGGACACCATGCTGCGAGGGTTGATCTGCAATAGGGGCATGATAAGTATGGCACTTCAGAGGCTGAATCTGCCACTGTGAAAGGGTGTCCAGGGTTTTCGGTTTCTATGAAATTTTACATGGTAGCACCGCTGCAATGGCCAGTGTGATGTTTGGTTGGGAGTCAGGTGTATGAAGTGGGCATGATCCCTACACGCAGGACACAGGATATGGTAAATCAATGTTTCTCCCTGGAGCGCAGCTCCCCTGTGGAGCTGACCACCTGGTAAAAGTGGCTTATTTTAACTATGTGGGTCTCAGGGTACTGACAGACATGACCTTTTACTCTCCGTTTTTTAGTCTGCACTTTATACTACTGTTCCATACAAGCATTGATAGGGAAGGGCTGGCTATTCAGGGTCCAGAAGCACATCACCTTTGGCCCATTGCAGGGAGATCCTGGCACTCCGGGTGGGGGGCTTTCTTGGCATTTGCTTCTATGATAGCTGAGATGGCATACATTAAGCATGAGCGGATTTTGCGTATTGGCAATCCGCGTATTTGCGTATTTGCGTATTTGCGGATTTCGAAAATACGCTAAATCCGCGGATACTAGCGTATTTTTTTTGTTTTTGTGTTCGCACGGGTTTCTGCAAGTTCGCGAGGGTTTTATTGTACAAAACGCTCGCGAACGTGCAGAAACCCGCGCGAACACAATGTGCCTACTCATGGGTATTGCGCTCGTGAAAGTCAAGGACGCAAAGTCTATCCAGCATCACAGCTGATTTTCCACGGTAGATTTGGGAAGAAGGCACACCTGTCCAGCCTCGACGACGCTCACGATTGTTTTTGGGCTAATGAATGAGTCACTGAATTTGAGCATCAACTAGTTCGAGCGACCATGTGTGTGTTACTATGCAATCGCCCCGAAGGGCGCAGGGGTCCCTTGAGTGAGCTGCTGTAGTATTTTACAATGGCGCCAGCAAGCTGCCAGCGCCGTTGTAAAATAGTTACAAAGTTAGCTTGCACAGGAAGCACTTAGATAAAATAAAGCAGCACCTGCTTCGTTTTATCTAGTGGTTCCTGTGCAAGCTAACTTTGTAACTATTTTACAACGGCGCTGGCAGCTTGCTGGCACCATTGTAAAATAGTTACATGAGTGGGGGTTCAACTTTTGAACCCGTTACGTCCGCAGGTTTTTTTTTCGGATTTTGTGGGAAATCCGCAAAATACGCGGATTGCGGATTCCCCAAAAATCCGAAAAATCCGCGGACGTAACGGATTTTCCGCTCATGCTTAGCATACATGTCAAGAATTTCAGACACTGAACCGGAAAATCACCCCCTAACCCAAGGCCTGCATTTCAAGGGGGGGAGGTCAGAGACTGGTGACCTTGTTTTTTAATGGCTTTGCACACATGACAACTGTAACCCGGTTCCTGGCTATGAGCCACCGATATAGTACGAGCACTCATGGCCTTGAAGTAAGGATACACTAAGCACTACCGATGTACAGTATCTTGTGATGCCAAACTCTAGTACATTCAATTAGACCTCCAGCACAGGGCATGTCTCACCCCAGCTGTCCTACCCCGTAAGTTTGTGTTCTGCCCTCTGTGTCCACGATGTCATACACCTAATTTGGATGTGATACATATGTTCTGGGCATGGCTGTGTGATGCGAACCTGAGGTCCAGAGTCACAGATGTACTTGACACAGTGACTGGTTGGATCAACCTCCTTCCATTCGATGTGACGCTGCTGGAGATATTCATGAAGGTGAGGTTTTATAGGAATCCAATAAAAGAATGGATTTCTAAAGGCTCATAGCATGCAAAGCCATTTGCATGCATTGGTAGGCCACTGCACTCCCAACACTGCAACACTTTTTAGCAGCAAAACTCTAATGGGGTAGGTCCAAGGCAACTGCGCTGCACAGGGAGTAAATTGTGTGCCTCCACAGGTTGCAATATTTAGGCTGTAGGACAACTTGTTACAGGACTTACAGGAGACATTGGATGGGTGATGGACTTTGAAGGGCCAAGCTCATGTACACATGGTCACAACCTATCAAGGTTGTGGTGTTGAGTTCAAATCAGGCCTACATACTCTGCTAAACTCTTGAACACGTGAGTATAGAAGTTGGCACGGACACTGGAAAATGCAAAAGACAAGTTTATTAAGACCCCATGGGGTGGTGGTACATTCCTACAGCACCCTTCGGCAATGTAAGAAGTAGCACACCGAACATCGGTGCGCGACCTCTTTTATACAGTTTGATAACATTAAAAAGATAGGCGGTTACAAGTTACACACTTTAGGTACATATAAGGTCATTTTTGGAACACAGCCAGCATGTGGGAGGAGTTCAATAGCACTGGTCAGTTTGTGCTAACATTCCTAAAGAATGACCAGTCGATGCATAATGCGCATGTGCGCTTGACCAGTACTAAAAATAGCCTGTTGCCGAGCAGAATAGGTGACCATGGGTATCGAGAAAGGACAAAAGGGCACGCTGACCACGAGGCAGCGTGTTCGTATGAAATGGAGGTCGGAGCGATCCAAGATGGCCCCCCATACACTTTGGTCAAGTTAACACAAAAGATCGTGTAGCTGAGCTAAACGCTAACTCAGGAGATGCCAGAACACGACAGACGGCCCTTTTAGCGTTTAGCAAAAGCTACCTCATAATAAACGTAATCAGGATTCTCGTCATCAATGTTGATGGCCATTATTTTCAGCACTTCGTCGTTGGCCAATTTCTCTTGCTTAATAATAGCTCGTTTGGACGGAATACAGGCTGTGATACATACAGAACATAAGGTTGGGCCACATTGAATACATAAACAAAAGGAAAACAATACTCCAATGAAAATACATAGAATGGTTAATAATTTCCAACCCCAAGTACTAAATAGGGTCCAGAACCAACCAGAAAGGGTCCAAGTTCCATTTTCTGGGTGGATCTCAGCAGCTATTTTATGTAATTTCGTAATCGAATCATACACGGAAGGGGAATTATCTGGCACATACACACAGCAACTACTACCGATAATGCGGCATGCTCCACCACGATCAGCTAGTATCAAGTCTAGAACCATCCGGTTCTGGAGCGTCACAATTCTGGTAATTTGCAATTCTTCAGTTATATTCCCCAAAGCAGAGGCAGTTTCATTAGCGACGGCTTCCACCACACGTGTAAGCCTCCTTATCTTTCTGCTATTCAATGCAGCTCCTACAAATTAAAATAAACCAAGATTGAAATCTACATATTGCTGTAAAGTGGTATCAGTTTGATCTATCCCATCAAGATCTAATGTTCTTTTAACTCTGTTTAGAACGAAGTCATGATACAGAACATAATCATTGTGATACATAGGAGGAGCAATAAATACAGGCGGCAATACAAAAGCTATGTAACACGCTCCTAACCATCCCAGCGGCAGACGATAGTATCCCTTATTCCCACAAATGAAATATGTATTACGTGAGGCTACAAATGCAATTCCATTTGGCGTATCAAAGGTAAGTGTAACATTACATTCGCTGCGGCCTACAGGGATTGTACCTTTATTTCTAATACAAAGATCTGCTTTTGTATCAATAACCGTTATCACATGTAAATTCGTTGCATTTATAAGTCTTTGATTCGTATAAACACGAGGTGCAGATACATTGTCCGGACGATACTCTTCTCACTCAAATTTAGTTCCTTCAGCTTGTGGATAACCATCTTTGTCTTTAAAACATATCTTGTTCAATCGAAAGAGTAGTCCACCTTTCGTTGGCCATCGTAAAGTAAAAAGAAGAGTATACCAAGCATTACAAGAACCGTTGTGAGAAAACGGGAGAGGAATGAGTGGAGTTCCTCCCCTCTTTTGGTGTCCAGGCAACATTCCACACACCCAACAGTTTGATGTGTTGGTCATGTTGTGAGTGTGATGCAAAATCTGAATAAAACTGTTATTCAAATAGGTCTGTCTATGTCTCTCTTCATGATAGGGCAAAGTAAAGTGAAAATGTTTGGATGGGCTTGGAGTGGTAGGCAGTAAGTGTTCTCGTGCAGGAAACAATTGTTCTATAGTCCAAGCTACTACTGCAATCACCACTATGGTCAAAACAAACAATACAGCACCAAGAATGTTCCCTTTTCGTGCCGAAGGAGATGCCATAGTTCACAAAACAATAATCTTCAAGAGCAACACTTAAGAGGAAAATAAAACGATGGTTCTGGACTGAGGCTGCCGTTAGTTTGTTCTCCGATATTCAAGACGGGTGTCGCTACACTGGACAGAATTGATCCCCCCCTTGATATTTCCGGCTTCCGTTTCACAAACCTCAGAGCGGTCACCAACCAGTTTCAAAAATGCAAAAAGAAATTATTTCCTGGGACGTAGATTGTACTTCACTCCATCAGAAACAGTGTGGTCCGGGAAGGCTCCCTCCAATTCATCAGATGTAACAGCTGGGCTCTTTTCTGCATCCAAAATCTTTCTGTACTCGGATAGCACCACAGGGTTCACCAGATCCGGGGAAACAAGACGACAATGGCTGGAATGAATCCACCGTTTCTTATTGGTGACTCTCACTGCTGTTCGGGTAGCCAGCAGCACCTGCTCTGGGCCATGCCATCTCGGTTCCAAACTGCTGGACCTCTCGAACACGCGGACCATCACGTGGTCCCCAGGATGAAGATCGTGAGCCTCTCCAGTAGAGTTATCAGGGAGCGCTTCTCGAACCTATTGATGAATAGAAAGCAAATCATTTGTTAATCGTGCCAGATAGTCATTCATCATTATACAAGGCACATCATGTATCAAACGAGGTTTAGGAACTCCCCAAATATTCATCGGCCTTCCAAACACCACTTCATAGGGTGTGAGGCCAGATCGGGAATGTGGCACTGATCGGATAGACAACAATGCCAAAGGCAAAGCGTCCGGCCATTTCAAAGATGTGGATGCCACGATCTTTGCTAGCTTCAGCTTCAAAGTTGCATTGTATCTTTCTACCAAACCTGCTGATTGCGGATGAAAGACAGCGTGGAATCTTTGCTTGATTCCCAATCCTTTCAGGACGTACTCCACTACTTTCCCAATAAAATGAGGACCATTATCATTCCACATAAACTTACAAACACCATAGCGCGGGAAGTACTCTTTGAGTAACACCTTAGCTGTTGTCAATGCTGTATTGTCTTTCGTAGGGTAAGCCTCAATCCATTTACTGAAGGCACACACCACCACTAAGACATACTTGAGGTTATTACAGTGCTCCAGCTGGATGTAATCCATTTGCAGTACTTCAAATGGTGCAGTAGGTGGAACCCTTGTCCAGGATTGTGCTGTAGACATATCAGGCAGGTCTGCACTACTCTCTTAGCTGTACTAGCAATTTCAGGATTTTCCCAAACCCGTGTAAGCAATTCAGTAATTGCAAGAGCCCCAATATGTGCCAGCCCATGTGTCATTTGCACCATTGTTTGTAAATAGGCCATGGGTAGGTTCCATCTTTCCATATCTTTACTCCGCCAGCAACCCTCATCATCCAACACTCCTTCAGTGGCCCATTTCACAAGTTCTGCTTCAGATGCCGACCTCTGTATGTCTAATATTTCTTCTCTAGCATCATGCCACCGCTCAGCTTGTGATTTCACCACATACATGGGGGAATTATTTTGTAACATAGCAGTCTCTCTCGCAATGCGATCTGCGAAAGCATTGCCTTGTCCTATTTTGTCCGTCACCTTTTTGTGTGCACTGCATTTGACTATTGCTACTTTCTTTGGACATAATAGTGCATTCAGGAGATCACGTACCAGTTCTCCATGCATGATGTGTACTCCGTGTGAAGTCAAAAATCCTCGTTCCTTCCAGAGTAGGCCAAAATCATGCACTACTCCAAAAGCGTAACGACTATCCATGTAAATGTTCACACATAGCCCAGCACTTAACTCACATGCTTTCATTAAAACTATCAATTCAGCTGCTTGGGCCGATTTTTGGGGTATTCGTGCTGCTTCTACCACTGTCTTAAGTGTCGTGATCGCATAAGCTGCGGAAGTCGTACCATCTGGTAACTTCACACACGATCCATCAACCCACAGTTCCCCATCTACATCTGGAAATGGTGTATCCTGTAAATCGATACGACCCTTTGTTTATTCCTCAGTCAGAAAAACACAGTCATGTTGTTCTTCCTTCTGAGTCTCAACAACAGGATCCGGCAGTAAAGTAGCAGGATTCAGTGTCGCACATCGTTTTAGTGTGATGTGCGGCGCCAACAACGTTAGCTCATATCCTGTTAGGCGGGCACTGGTTAGATGCTGTGTTTTCGTTTGATTCAACAAGGCATCTACCGCATGGGGAACTAACACCAACAATTTGTGTGACAAAACTATTCCCTCACTTTGTTGTATAGCTACTGCTGTTGCTGCAACTGCTTGAAAACATCCAGGCAGTCCTCGATCCACAGGGTCGAGTACCGCCGAGAAGTATGCACAGGGTCTCTGTTTGTCTCCATGTGCCTGCACTAAGACTGACAATGCGCACCCATCCTTCTCATGTACATACAATGTAAAGATCTTCGTGTAATCAGGTGTACCTAACACTGGTGCAGAACAAAGAGCTTGTCTCAATTGTTCAAAAGCATTCTGACATTCATCCGTCCATTCAATGGGAATCGGTGTATCTTTGGACAACAATGCCAACAAAGGCTTAACAATGTGTGAAAAACCCAATATCCATTGCCTACAAAAAGACGTCAGACCTATAAAGGCACGAACATCTTTCTGAGTACAGGGGACTGGTGTGTCTAAAACTGCTTGAATTTGGTCTGGTGTTAATGCACGGCCCTCCTTAGACAAAAGATGACCGAGGTAGGTCACCTTGGGTCTACAATACTGTAACTTTTTCTTCGAAACCTTATGATTGTTTATGGCTAAGAAGGAAAGCAAGGAAAAGGTACTTTTCTCACATTGTTCCTGCGTGTCCGCTGCAAGTAAGATGTCATCCACATACTGAATAAGAGCCACACCATCTTGTCATTCAAAGGAATCAAGCTGCCTTTTTAAAGCCTGACTATAGATGCTAGGACTTTCTGTATAGCCTTGAGGAACTCGACAGAATCTATACGATTTATTATTTAATGTAAATCCAAAGAGATATCGACTATCAGGATGTACAGGAATCGAGAAAAATGCATTTTTCAAATCGATAACTGCAAAAGTAGTTGCCGTTGGTGGAACCAACGTAAGCAACGTGGTGATGTCAGACACCACCGGGTACTGAGGCACTACTATCTTGTTGATTTCCCTCAAATCAATAATAAAACGGTAAACCTTAGCATCTGTATCTCTTTTAAGGATCGGTAGAATTGGGCTGTTGCAAACATTGTAGGGAACTTCCTCAACTACTCCTGCCAAAATCAAATCATTCACAATGTGTATCAAAGCAATTTCGCCTTCCCTCGAAATTTTATATTGTGGGACACGTGGCAGGGATACTCCCTCCTTTACAGTAATACGTACTGGGGGAATACTCATCTGTCCTACATCAGTATCAGAAGTGGCCCACAACGTTTTTGGTAGGGAGGCTAATACTTCAGATTCATGAAGAAGACACACTCGCTCAATTTCTGGATAATTTTCGTTCAACACAACCTGCACTCCTTCCGGGGCACAGCGTATAGTAGCTCGAAAATGTTTTAACATATCGAGTCCCATAATATTATCTGGTGTATTTGGAGACAGCAAAAAGGGACAAGGGGCAGCAAATTTATCAACATGAAATGCAACGGGTTGAGACAGTGGGCTAGAAGTAGGTGTTCCATCGAACCCTATAGCTGTAATTACCTCGCCAGACAGGGGAACCCTTGGAACCAAGTGTTTGGACAAAGCGCTACGAGTAGCTCCTGTATCGACCAGAAATTGATCAGTGGAACCCAAGACATGTGCTTCTATGTATGGACCCCTTTGATCAACCGGTACCTCAACTGATTCCACACCCCATCCTACGCAATCCTATGCATAGCGCTCATCGCGTGGCTCAACAGAGCCATCCTCATTTAACTGATATTGATTACGATTATCGAACGTATTATAATCTGTCTGACCACGACCCCTTGCTCCATATCCTCCACGATCATTTGCCCCATAACCTCCTCGATCATTTGCTCCATATCCTCTCGGTCCACCATAATTATTCCTGGACCTTCCACTTCCTCGTCCCCTCCAATTACACTGTTCTCGAAACACTGGACAATCTGCAATCCAATGTCCAAACTGTCTACAGTATGCACACTGATTCACAGATATGTCGGAACGAGGAGAAGGAGCATTATTATACGATCCTCGTCCCCCTCGATTGTTTCCCCTCGTACCCTGAACCTGAGCCAACATTACCTTCATCTTCAAATCCTTCATTTTCTTATCACTACTTTCCTTTGACTCCAATTCCTGTCGTTCATAATATTGAGCCATAGTCAATAAAGAAGCAGGGGTTGCCGTGGTCCACGAACTTTCACTCGCCTTTAATCGTTTTGCAATCTCCGGTAGGAGATTAGCCACACATTTGTCAACGAATAAATGTCTGCCTGTATCTTCTGTTAATGATTGTCCACTGTAATCATGGAACGCTTCCTCAAAGCGAGAAAAGAAATCAGAAACCGATTCATCCGTTTTCTGCTTACAAGAGGCTAATATGGTCCAATCAATCTTTTTAGCGGGAACGAGCGTTTTTAATTTATTTAGTATAGCACCTGGAAGATCCAATATTAATTGACAAGGCTTACATGCTGGTTCCCTGTCTAAGTCAGCTTGAACTATCTCTTTCCAACTCGCCCCGAGAGTCGTGTGATCATCAAATTTACGAATCGCTCTCCACATATCAGGGGGCAATATTAGCCCAAAAAACAGATCAATATCAACTAACGTCATAATACACGAGGAAATCGCGCTTTCAACACTTTCATAGAAAGCCGCTGGATTTTTACGGGGATCAGGCAAAGCATTCTTAAGCGCCATAACATCTGCTCTATTCCAAGGCGTATAAACCCAGTTATATACAAAATACCCCTTCGCGTCTTTAGTCGTTTTATCATCATCTGTGCCATCCCCTTTATGAGGGACATACAAAGGCGCAGCTTCTCGCATAGGTCTAACATTAATCGCAGCGATCTTATCTGTTCCAAAGATAGAGCATTCTTTGGATATCTCCGTCGAACCGGACGCAGGCGGACCCGATGACTTTTTCAACTCCCGTAGCTGTGTCGCCTCATTCCGTAGCTGAACCAAGCGTTTGAAAAATTCATCCGCATCTGAAAGAACAAAAAGACCTTTACGAAAGTTCTCGCGACCCTTTGATATATCCTTGGGTTCTAACTCTGGAGAATATTTTCTAAATCGTTCAACAACCTCATCTCCAAAATGATCTAAGAAATACATTCGCTCCTGATCAGACCATTGTTCAATTTGCTTACTAATTTCAGAAACAGTGATAGTATTAATATTTAGCTTTCGTGCAAACGAACGCAATTCCGCAGTTCGTTCCGCATGTAACCTTGTACGCTGTGTATTCTGATCGTCCTCATCCGAGTCCTTGTTCGGAGCTGTAGGTGCAACGTACGGAGGCGGACAGCGATCTAATATTGAAAAATCATCTGTTTCATTAGTAAGGACCAGATAAAGAGGACGCCGGATGGGAAACTGACCATTAACCTGCAAATTATGTTCACGAGTCTCCCTCTCTTTCTGTTCCTGTAACTCCTTCTCCTGTAGCTGTAAAGCTTTGTCACGTGCAGCCTTTCGCTGCACCTTCTTCGCCAAGGCTTCCTCACGCTTCACTCGTTCAAGCACCTCTTTCTCCCACATACGCACATAATCAAACATATCTTGTCTAGACCTTCGCTGAAACAAACACTGCTCTACATATTGAACCTTTCGAAGATCAAATGACCCATGTAGTGGCCACTGTAATTCACGATCGGTTTTAGTATACTTGTGCCATAACGTGCTATACATTATTGGCGGAATGCCAAATTTCACATACATCTCACGATTTGGAGTCCCCTCTGGGGGAGCCGGCTGTGATTTATTTAATCGATAATTGGTACCATTGTCAAAGCAGCACATCCCTCGGAGCGTGCTGAAAACAGGCATGTTCAAAAGTACCACGAAAACGCGATACTACATAAAATGGCACTTAATGTGCTTCATACACGGTGTGCCGTTCAAATCAAATAAATCAGAGAAATATCCCTACATGCCTGCCTATGTGAGGTGCACTCCACATATAAATCAAATTCAAATTCAAAGATTCAAACGTTAGCTAACTTCAAACAAATTCAAATTCAAATTCAAATTCAAAAAGCCATAGTAAGTGTCAGTAGACTACCTCACCAATCAGAAGCTTACCAAATATCTTCAAACGTCCAAGATCCATCTGCCAAGTTCTGTGATCGAATCAGCCAAAACGGCACTACACGACAATCCAAGATCAGAATCTCAGTCGAGGACCGGCGCCACCTGGAAGGTCAGATAAGAAGGAAGGAAAGAAACACCGTGGATGCCAAGACTCGGGTCACTCAATGGCAGCGATCGCTTCCATGGCGAGTTTCCAAACCTTCGTCGCGACCTCTCCTTCGGGCATCCGAGTCGCCGATGAGTCCCTTCGTGGTCGCCAATTTGTGGTGTTGACTTCAAATCAGGCCTACATACTCTGCTAAACTCTTGAACACGTGAGTATAGAAGTTGGCACGGACACTGGAAAATGCAAAAGACAAGTTTATTAAGACCCCATGGGGTGGTGGTACATTCCTACAGCACCCTTCGGCAATGTAAGAAGTAGCACACCGAACATCGGTGCGCGACCTCTTTTATACAGTTTGATAACATTAAAAAGATAGGCGGTTACAAGTTACACACTTTAGGTACATATAAGGTCATTTTTGGAACACAGCCAGCATGTGGGAGGAGTTCAATAGCACTGGCCAGTTTGTGCTAACATTCCTAAAGAATGACCAGTCGATGCATAATGCGCATGTGCGCTTGACCAGTACTAAAAATAGCCTGTTGCCGAGCAGAATAGGTGACCATGGGTATCGAGAAAGGACAAAAGGGCACGCTGACCACGAGGCAGCGTGTTCGTATGAAATGGAGGTCGGAGGGATCCAAGATGGCCCCCGTACACTTTGGTCAAGTTAACACAAAAGAACGTGTAGCTGAGCTAAACGCTAACTCAGGAGCTGCCAGAACACGACAAGGTGGTCCAGACATGGCTAGATGAAGCAGCTGCTCGGTCATGTGAGGCAGACTGGGGGCCTGACTTCTCCTTCTTCGTTCACGTGGAGGGGAGCCTCTTAGAATCCACATATGCAAAAATGTCGACTGTTAACAATGGTTTTTGTACAAGAGGTCATGGTCTCACCCCCCATGTCTGGACTGTGAGGTATGTAGGATGCTGACCTTCTAAACGCCCAGGATCCCTCTATGCCCATCTATCTTGTTATTGCTATTGTGTTTTTGACGCTGTTCAATATTGTACCATATGCTCTTGTTGTGGTATACTTGACTCAGTAATTAATGTTTGTTATGCACAGAAGACGGGATCTGCATAGCCTGCTTAATGAAAGATGATTTACATCCATACCTATTTGTTACCAAGACATGATCATGTGATGAAAGTAAGTGATGTTGAAATGTCTTGTGACTCGTGTGTAGCTACATGCATTGACCCATATGCCACCAAATGCAATTGCCTGTCTCTTTCTTTTGTATGTGAGACATTGTCTTATTTTTTAGATGTCTGTCTTCCTTCCCCAAGGTTTTGGATCATGAACCATCCTTTATGTGCATGTAGAATTGAAGCATGCTCAGAGTGTACTGTTATTACTCTAGACCTTTTTGACAACTGTAATTCCAAGTAGGACATTTTCAGATCATGTCCTGACAGTACAGGTAGGGATCCTACCTCATGCCCTGCTGACTGGCCTCAATAAACAGTGGTGGGGGAATGCCATAGGTCCAACTGGGACTTGTAAACAGGCCCTAACAAAGCATACGGGGTCCCAAGATAGTTATGGCCCAATGTATTGAAGTAAGGTGTATGTGCAAGCAGACCTGGCTGCATGATAGGGAGAGTATGGAAGGAATTCATTCATATGTGTCCTGCTCTATGATATGAGCTGGATCCTTCAAATTCTGTTATTAATGACATGTAAAACATCCCTTGCTGGTTCTGACTCCCTATAGTGTCCTGACTACATACCCTGCGATGAATATGGGATCATGAAGAGCAGAGTGTCAAAGCTGAGTAACTGACCCTTGCTCCCACAGGATGCCGCCGATGTAAATCAACTCAGAGTATAGAGGGGGAAAGGGGAATGGGAGTAAAGAGAGACTGCCACTGCGATGTCACTACTACTGAAAAACCTGACTGTGGCTTCCACACATCTGTAAACACATAGCACAGAATTACTACTTCTCACTGCCCCTTCCCAACCTACCATTTTTTTTAAACAAATGTTCCCTCCTTCTCATATTTTCTTTTATTCCTTACAGCTCTATTACCTGTAATAACAGTGCAATTTGCTTCTCTCATATTTGTCGTATTATTATAACTTCTTTGCTTAAGATGCAACGTTGATCTTGTCAGTATTAGTTCAGTCTTGTGTTTCCCTACTAGATGCTGTTACAGCAAACTCGGGTGATCAGAGTGATAATAAAGTTGGTAAGTATAAGTATATATATTTGTATCTACTAGTAACTTTCCTGTGCTGGCTTAACTGTTAGTAGTAGATTGAATTAGTTGCGCTACAAAAGATTGTCCCAACTTCATGCTGTATGCTCCCAAAGGAAAGTCTCTATATTTGGTTCTTTCTGCACTCCTGAATGACTCGTAATACTCATAACTCACAGTCTAAACACACGTTGAAGAAGAACTTTAACAAGAGCTCACAAAATTTATTTGTATAACTGAATTGAGCACTGCTTACAATTGGCAGTTCACTGAATGCAACAACACACCATGTAATAGAGTGTCTCAGGGAAAAGTTTAAAGACCTGCACTAACACAAGCCCCAATTCAATACAATTATATACATATGATATCCACGGGTCTATAATACTCCTACAAGGAGCACTTTAAAAGTAAAAATGATACTGACATGAATATAGTGTGCAAACTTGGAATTAGTCCTATTTAAGAAGGCGGAATCCCATCACCCACCAAGGTGGCATGCTTCATTATATGCGATCTCCTCTTAGTTGCAAATCCTAGCGCAACCAATGGCTGCAACACCCTCACTATGAGGAAGGAGCTCACGGATATTTTCAAGAGGAACAGTTGGTCTGATCTCCTAAGATCTGTGTAGCATGTAAAAAAGAATGTGGGGTGAGGTGTTTGCAGTGCCAACAAAGGTACTAAAGTGACATTAAATTTGACTATCAACCCAAAAAAATATATTTAATACTTATCGCTTGGTGCTCTCCTGACATAGATTGAGAAATTTAAGAAAGACCTGGAACGTTTCTCTTTTGAAAGGGTATATCCATACACAACTGAGAATTATGTGCCACCGGAAAACAACAAAGAAGGTTAGACAATATGGCTCCAATTACTCCTCCTCTGGAACAGATGGCTGGTATTGTGACTCAGACTCAGCAGACCAAAGTGGACAACAAATCAGGGGTCAAGGTCGTAGCAACAGACGACAATGGAGAAATACACCAAGAGGTCGACAACAGCCCCAGTGGTGGCCACCAGTCCCATGGAATTTTCGGAACATGCCATTCCATCCTCATATGTTAATCGTACAACCCACAGCCTCAATTCTACCCAAATCAGCCTTTTTTAGGCCAGAGCCGAGGATGGTCCCGCGTACGGAGGAGAGGACAGCAGGCGCAGGTACATTGGAGTCCACCTCCATCACCTCAGAGCATGCACAGTGCAAAAAAAAGCCTCCAACAACAACCAGGGACTAGCACAGAAAGGAAAACCAAGTGGTCGATTTGAGTGATCTACAACAGTACTCAATAGAGGACTAGGTTCATCCCTTCTAATAATGGGGACCCATTCCTCATCCAGTGTGAGCTGGCTCAATTCTTCAGAAATTTTCACCTCCACTTCTTCTTTTAAGATAAAGATGGAGACAGCACTTGATATGACACTGAAAACACCAACAGTGGCCTCAAATCTACGTCTACCTTTATGCCACCAAGTCACTTCGTTCCAGATAAAGTACTGACTTTCGAGAAAGCAGTTAAACATGATATTTCAATCATTATTACAACATTCAGCGTACGAGACCATGGTCAAGCTATAATCCCTTGCCCCCACCGCCAGGGGTTGAACATAGAGATTAAACAGGACAGGGCTTAATGCCGAGCCCTGAGAAACCTCCTGCTTGATGATATGAACATGTGAGAGGAAGAGGGGGCCGAGACCTGGAATGATCTGTCAGATAGAAACGAACACAACCACTCCAGGGCTGGACCTCCCACCCATGCCTTCTCTAGGCGGCGAAGGAGGTTCTGATCGGAGACAGTGTCAAACGCGGTGCTGAGGTCGAGCAGAATGAGAGCCGCAGTTTGTCCCTAATCCAGGATGGTCCATAGATGTTCACTCTCTGCTAAAAGCGTGGTCTTGGTACTATGACCCTGTAGGAAAACATTCTGGGAGTGGTCTAAGGCATCAATGTTGTTCAGATAGCCTGAGAGAATAATTTTAGTATGGGCCTCAGCAATTTTGCGACCCAGGGCAGGAGAGATATGGGACGAACATTTTCCGGTTTGATTGGGTCCAGTCACGTTTTTTTCAGCAAGGGAACCACCCTTGCCTGTTTCCATGACAGGGGCACCACCACCATGGTGAAGAAGGCAGTTATGATCTGACGTAAAGGTGTAATTAAAACAGGTAGCGCTTTCTGAATTGGGCAGGCCTCATAGGATCTATATGGGAACATGATTTGACCTTCTAACTCAGAGTAAGAAATTTGTCCTGGGAGATAGTAGGGATGGCTGTCAGGGTAATGGTGGGCTGAGGATCTGATGTAACTGCAGGGTCCATAGAGATTATAGCAAAGGATTTATAGATGGCTTATAGATGGCTTCAACTTCCTGAACAAAGAAAGTGGCCGGATACTTACATTGCTATTCCGATGTGATCGACAGAGTGGAAAGATCTTTCCTAGTTTTGAATTCATTGAGTGATTTAAAAATGCTTTATACAGGATTTTTGCTTGACTTATTCTCGTTAGTGAGGTAGGCCATTCGCGACTGATGGTGGCATTTAATCGCATCTTGGTACAGCGACACAAACTATCAAGGTGGTCCTGGCATGGCTAGATGAAGCAAATGCTCCGTCATATGATACTAGGAGGAAGGGGTCCCAGTGTGAACGTAAAATAATGTATACAAATCACAAAATTATTCTCCAAAACACTGAATGGATCCACACTGTTTAATTCACAATGGAATAAAGTATATTGAATATACAAAACAATTTATCAAACAATGTTGGCGGTTGTACAGTGCACCAAGGAAGGCGAAGGGAAGGAAGTGGTGATAAAGTGAGGATGTGATGATGAAAGGTATTAGAGACAGTAAAATCAGTCAATTAGAAAAACTGTATTGACAATTTAATACAAAACAAAATGACCAAAAATTTGGCGTTTAAATCAAGACGGCATACTTCACAAAATACAATCAATGTTATAATGTTGGCGTGAAGTTGACACAAGAAAGGTGGTTGTCGACGTTTCAACCCTCTAATCAACGCAGGGATTAGTCGTGCCCTTGCTGTGGGGTCTTCTTCAGGACCAGAGAGGAAGGGGCAGGCAACCTAATTAAAATGTGTAAATGGAAATATTATTATTCAAGGGGGTATTATTCTTCCCTAGATAGGACCAATATAGTTACACAATGATGTCTATATAGATCAATTAATCCACAGGCGTGGACGTGTGGTGCCACAATAAAACATGGTTAGTGTGGCACATTAGTACAATTTAAGTGAAAAAATCGATATACATCCAAGTGGCGTGCTTGAAAAAGTGACCGGAGCGTTATGATCAGAAAACTGGCACGTGGGGAGGTGGGGGTCACCTTCAAGACCAAGACATAAAGTAGTAAGTTATTCAAGGATACCTGAATTTTTGACTGTTAAAGGGACAGGCGATGTCATCACGCAGAGTTTTAGTGCGTGTCTGTAACGAAACATGAAAAATACGAATTACATGGGCCCTTGCTCACTGCTCCATCAGGATTCAAGCAAGCCGGGCCGACGACGGATGAAATGCCAGAAACCGGTCCCCGGAAGCTTGTCTCCTTTCTGGTGAAGAATTGGCTTGGTAGTTTGGTCTGCCCTGTTCCCATGATGCACTGAGCCAGGGACAGACTAATTTGCATATAGCCAGGTTCTGAGCTGGGATGTGGCAGTGAGCTAAATAACGGTGATGGATCAAGCCCTGATCTTTGGACTGGGTAAGAGTGGTCTGCTTAATTCAGACACTCTGTTCATCACCACCCCCCTTTCTGAATCGTTTTTGGCCACTATAGGTGTGGCAGGGTATACTCAGACATGAGTCCCTTGCTCACTGCTCCATCAGGATTCAAGCAAGCCGGGCCGACGACGGCTGAAATGCCAGAAACCGGTCCCCGGAAGCTTGTCTCCTTTCTGGTGAAGAATTGGCTTGGTAGTTTGGTCTGCCCTGTTCCCATGATGCACTGGGCCAGGGACAGACTAATTTGCATATAGCCAGGTTCTGAGCTGGGATGGGGCAAAGAGCTAAATAACGGTGATGGATCAAGCCCTGATCTTTGGACTGGGTAAGAGTGGTCTGCTTAATTCAGACACTCTGTTCATCACCACCCCCTTTTCTGAATCGTTTTTGGCCACTATAGGTGTGGCAGGGTATACTCAGACATGAGTCCCTTGCTCACTGCTCCATCAGGATTCAAGCAAGCCGGGCCGACGACGGCTGAAATGCCAGAAACCGCTCCCCGGAAGCTTGTCTCCTTTCTGGTGAAGAATTGGCTTGGTAGTTTGGTCTGCCCTGTTCCCATGATGCACTGGGCCAGGGACAGACTAATTTGCATATAGCCAGGTTCTGAGCTGGGATGGGGCAGTGAGCTAAATAACAGTGATGGATCAAGCCCTGATATTTGGACTGGGTAAGAGTGGTATGCTTAATTCAGACACTCTGTTCATCACCACCCCCTTTTCTGAATCGTCTAACCAGTGAGCCACACCACTCTACTCTTACAGCTCCTTTACCTGTAATAACAGTGACATTTGCTTCTCTCATATTTGTCATATTATTGTAATTTCTTTGCTTAAGATGCAATGTTGATGTTGTCAGTATTAGTTCAGTCTTGTGTTTCCCTACTAGATTCTGCAACAGCAAAGTCGGGTGATCAGAAAGATAATAAAGTTGGTAAGTATAAATATATATATATTTATATCTATCAGTAACTTTCCTGTGCTGGCTTAACTGTTAGTAGTAGATTGAATTAGTTGCGCTGAAAAAGATTGTCCAAACTGCGTGCTGTATGCTCCAAAGGATAGTCTCTATATTTGGTTATTTTTGCACTCCTGAATGACTCGGAATACTCAAAACTCACTGCCTTAACAAACGTTGAAGAAGATCTTTAACAAAAGCTCACAAAATGTCTTTGTAGAACTGAATTGGGCTCTGCTTACAAATGGCAGTTCACTGAATGCAACAACACACTGGGTGATAAAGGGTCTCAGGAAAAAAGATTAAAAACCTGTTTCGACACAATCCTCACTTCAATGCTATTATATACATATGAAATCCGTGGGTCTATAATACTCCTACAAGGAGCATGAAAGCAAAAATAATACTGACACAAATATAGTTTGAGAACATGGAAAGAGTCCTATTTAAGAGGACGGAATCCCATCACCCACCGAGGTGGCACGCTTAATGATCCGGGCTCTCCTCTTAGTTGCAATTCCAAGTACAACAAAGGGCAGCAACCGCCTCACTATGAGGAAGGAGCTCACAGATATTTTCAAGAGGGACAGTTGGTCTGATTTCCTAAGATGTCTGAAGCATGTACAAAATTACGTGGGGTGAAGTCTTTGTAGTGTCAACAAAGGTATTAAAGTGACATTAAAATTGACTACCTACCAAAAAAATATATTTAATGGTTATAGCTTGGTGTCAAGCAATAAAAAACAGTGCAAACGCTATCTGAATTAATTTGCGAACACCTTGTTCTACAAAAAGAGGGTCTATATCTTTCAGCCATGACAATCGTACTCCAATGTTGGCCTTCCTCAGGACCTAGATGATAATGCTACTGCAAAAAAGTGTGTCTGAAACAAAATCCAAATACATTAATAACAGGTAAGTGGAAGGTTACAACCTACAATCACCTTTTGTCTTCATTACGAAGAATCTACAGGGTTTGTCTTATCACCTGAGAAAAAATAAACATAGTGACATTCTATTTAATGTTAATACCTCAAGCATATCAGTATGTACTCAAAACAATGTTGTATCACTAAAGGATTCACCTCACCACATATGTTCCTATCAATTCTTAATCAATGGTGCATTCAATATATTTTTAAAGTTCATTTTCATACCCGTTCAGATATGGGCAAAGTCCTCACCACACCTGGCAGCAGATCGGAGCTGAGACACCACTCTGTCGGTAGTAAAAAACTGGATTCATGGAACTTTTTGAATATTCCATCAATCAGTTTACCTCCCATTTAAAATCAACTCATAAGAAGTCTGAATCTGAAAGATAGAGGAAGGGTGAAGATAGTACATCTGATTCTATAGAAAATGCCCATTTTTTTAGGGTGTTAAGCCCTATTGATTGCCCTAGTTAATTTACATGTTGCGGGGAACAAAGACCGCTGTAGCAATCTCAGGCAAAAGATCAAAAGAATAGCAATAATAGTAATGTGCCTATCCTGCCAAAAACATGTAACAAGCAATTTAATGAGATACTTGTATCTTCCCACCCATCCATCGGGCTGGATACAGCGTGTTGGTCTAGGACGGTGGAAAGCCAAGGAAAACGGTCCTTGTTCTTAACCATGGGCCCACGACTGTTCTAGAGATTTTTTTGAGATTTTCCTTGACTTACTTCTCCATCTGTACCACGGACTGTCTTCTGGCTGTCCCAAGCGGAACTGGCAGGAGAGTGCATGCACTATTTAAACTCTGTTTAACTATAGAAGTGGATGCAGCCGGCTTCACTAATTTTGTCGCGTCTTAAACGCGTCTCCACACAGTGAGAAATGAAGGGAACTATAGTCTCACGTACATCCATAGACACCACATCAATAGACTACACTATTGTGAAGGCTCATGGGAAATGTAGTGTTCACTGAGTAAAGTCTGGTGAAGTACCCCTTTGACTGTACTAAACTCGTGGCATTCTGAGCGTGTCATTACGCAGAGAGCAGTGCGAGAGTGTGGTGTCCTAATAAATTATCAACAACATTTATTGCAAAGATAAAGTTTACAAAAACCAGCATAGACGCCGCATCATTGAACTACAATAAGGCGAAGATTCATGGGAAATGTAGTTTTCCCATTCTGAAAGAGTGCAAAACATTAACTGCATTGATTTAGTGGCCTCTATTAGTGTATTCATTAGTTATAATGGGGCAACCCAGTAGCCCTCAGAAATGATTAAATGCTTTTGGATAGACATAATTACAGACTAGTCATCCTACAATCAACTTCCCACACAAACCAGATATTGCACTCTTTTAATTCACTAGCAATACGCTGGGTGTGAGTGTTTAATTGATTCAGATGCTCCGTCCATAACCACCCCCTTTTGTACCGCTTTTGGCCGCAATAAGTGTGGCAGGGTATGCTCAGACGTGAGTCCCTTGCTCACTTTGCCACTGGATTCAAGCAAGCCGGGCTGAAGACGGCTGGAATGCCAGAAACCGGTCCTCGGAAGCTTGTTTCCGGTCCAGGGAAGGCATGGCTTGGCAGTTCGGGCTGGACTGTTCCCATGAGGCACAGGGTCAGACTGATTTGCATATAGCCATGTCTGAACTGGGGTGGCAGAGTGGGCTAAAGAACGGTGATGGATTAAACCCAGATCTTTTGACTGGGTGTGAGTGTTTGATTGATTCAGATGCTCCGTCCATCACCACCCCCTTTTGTACCGCTTTTGGCCGCCATAAGTGTGGCAGGGGAAGGTTAGACGTGAGTCCCATGCTCACTTTGCCACTGGATTCAAGCAAGCCGGGCTGAAGACGGCTGGAATGCCAGAAACCGGTCCTCGGAAGCTTGTTTCCGGTCCAGGGAAAGCATGGATTGGCACTTCGGGCTGGACTGTTCCTATGAGGCTCAGGGTCAGACTGATTTGCATATAGCCATGTCTGAACTGGGGTGGCAGAGTGGGCTAAAGAACGGTGATGGATTAAACCCAGATCTTTTGACTGGGTGTGAGTGTTTGATTGATTCAGATGCTCCGTCCACCACCACCCCCTTTTGTACCACCTTACAGGTCGTCATCCCGCCTGTACAAGGACACCATCCTTGCGGTACATGCTCTGTATGTCCACATACGAAACACACACCAGAAGTAGATATAGGTACTGCCAAATCTTGGCGGCAAATACAACATACTAACTGCAACAGTGAAAAAGTAATTTACCTCATCAGTTGCCCATGCCAATCGGGATGATGACCTGTAAGGTTAAACAGCGTATTCTGGAACATAAAAGCACGATTTGGTGCAAGAAACAATTCACCAGACTAATAAACTAATTTCTGAAAAAACAACACAAAGCAGACAACTTACTGTGGACAGTTCTCACACAGCGTACAGATCAACATTTCTAAATAAGAAGGAGCAAAGCTGGGTCTTTAAACTAGATAGTGATCTTATGGGTTTGAAATATGACATTCCGTGGACACTGTTATAACAGATCATTGAATAAACATCTATATTATGAAAAGATATATGGTATACAGCAACCAGGATCTATTGTGATTCAGATATGTGAACAATTATGGATCTAACAATCTCACTTTCCATCTGAATTGATTGACGAATAAAAGCACTTTGTTTGGATGTATACTGTATAAACAAAACCATTTCGCAGAACGTAGGTGAAAGGTATGGAAAGCAACATTACCCATGATCCTCCAGGATAATTGTAGTTTTGCAAAGAGGTGTCGACAACGATTTGGGACACCGATTGTTTTACTACTGTTGTACTTTTTAATCAGGAAAGTGCGCAATGATAGATTAATCAAGGCCACAAAATCAACGCAGTCACTGTTTTGCACTCTTTTAGAAAGGGAAAACTACATTTCCTTTGAGTTTTCGCCATATTGTAGTTCAATAATGCGGTATCTACACCGGTTTAGTGAATTGTATCTTTGCAATGAATGGTGTCGATAAAGTATTAGGACACCATATTGTAGCACTGCTCTCTGCGCAATGACGCGCTCAGAATGCCACGAGTTTAGTAAGTCAAAGTAGTACTTCCCCAGACTTTACACAGTGAACACTACATTTCCCATGAGCTTTCACGATATTGTAGTCTACTTATGTGGTGTCTATGGAGGTATATGAGACTACATTTCCCTTCATTCCTCACTGCGTGGTGATGCGTTTTCAAGACGCGATGAAATTAGTGAAGCCAGCTGCATCCACTTCTATAGTAAACAGAGTTCCTACCAGTTACCGCTTGGAACAGCCAGAAGACAGTCCGGGGTACCGAAGGAGAGGTAACTCAGGGCAAAATCTCAAAAAAATCCAAAGAACAGTCAATGGCTCATAGTTAAGAATGTGCACTGTTTTCCTGGGGTCTCCCCATCCTAGAGCAAAATGCTGTATCCATTGCGATGGATGGGTGGGAAGAAACCAGTATCTCATTAAATTTGCATGGTACATGTTTGTGGCAAGATGGGCACATTACTATTATTACTATTTTTGTGCTCTTTTGCCTGAGATTGATACAGCGGACGTTGGTCCCCACAATATGTAAATTAACCAGGGCAGTCGATAGGGCATGATACCCTAAAAAAATGGGCATTTTCAATAGAATTAGATGCGCTATCTTCATCCTTCATCTAGCTGTCAGATGCAGACTTCTTGTGAGTTGATTTTAAATGGGGGGTAAACTGATTGATGGAATATTCAAACAGTTCCCTGAATCCAGTTTTTTACTGCCCACAGAGCGGTGTCTTACGCCCTGAGCTGCTGCCAGGTGTGGTGAGAACTTCCCCCGTACATAAACGGGTAAGAAAATGAACATTAAAAATATCTTGAATGCACACATGATTAAGAAATGATAGGAACATATATGGTGAAATGTTCCTTTAGTAATTCAACATTGTTTTGAGTACATACTGATATGATTGAGGTATTAACATGGAATAGAATGTCACTGTGTTTATTTTTTCCCAGGTGAAAGAGACAAATCCTGTAGATTATTTGCATTGAAGACCACAGGTGATTGTTGGTTGTAACGTTCCACCTACATGTCATTACTGTATTTTGATTTTGTTTCACATCATCTAGGTCCTGAGGAAGGCCAATATTGGATTATGATTGTCATGGCTGAAACATGTAGACACTCTTTCTAGACCAACACGTTTTCAACTTCATTCATATCATGTTTCACCGTTTTTTATTGCTTGACACGAAGTTGTGACAAGTGGGACAAAAAACCACAATGACTCGATGTTATGCTGAAATGGTATGTTGTTCATTTGACCCAGTAAATAAATGAAATAGGCTTCTTGAAATTTTAGAGTATTAGAATGAAACAATGAAGAAGCTCTCAGTAAGTTTCCTTTGAAACAGTCTCTGTTAATTTCTTCGCTAGGCACTGGATTGGCCAGTGGAACAAAAGTGTCCAAAGAAAGGCTTTAAGTCAACAGATTGCTTCAGAGTTGTCTTCTCTTTGTTTGTATTTCTGTATTTATTCATTCCAAGAGTCCTTTGACTTATAATGTCCTACCTTTTATAGTTCCGGAAGTGACTACTATAGGTGACTTCGCAATGCCCCTCGGAATGAGAAAACAAAAGAAACCAGGTAAGGAAATTGCTTATACTTAATTGAACAATGAAATGTGCACTCCAAATCACCTGTGCTGGGAAGGGAAATCGAGGCCAGTGTTGAAGGGAGAAAGGGGGGTGTTGGTTATGGGCCTCTATCTGGTGTGAACATTAACTTTTAACAGGGGTGGGAGAAAGTGTGAGGCTGACTAAACTGAGCTTGTTAGGAAGAGAGGTGAGCGTCCGACAAAACAAGTGCTGGCCGCTTATCTGGTGCCCCTACCTTCCCTGTCTATTCCAACCTTGTTCACCAAAAATACGCCCCGTTCCTGCCTCAGCCATGCTTCTCCTGAAACGTGGCGGGTGTGGTCACGGTTAAAGGTCTCACTTCCACTGCGTTAGCCCTCGGGTGTCTCTGCAGGCTCCCCGTCAGCCGGGATCTCCAGCTGGATGTGGTGTCGGCTGTATTTGTTCCCCTGGTCTCCCAGGTATTCTTGTCTCTTGCAGGCCTGTTAAATCCTTGAGGATGTTGGGCCTACCAGCTGCGACTTAGGAAATACGTGGGTCGTGGTTCTTTCTGAGGGCTTCCCTGTGTTCCCTCCTGTACTGTCTCCGCGTCTTCTCCTGGATTTTCCTGTAATTTCCTGTCTTCCATATTCCCCGGTTGAAAAAGCCCTCCCTTATTGCTGATTGGATGTAGCGATGACGTAGGAGGCATGTGAGTGCCAACCCTGCTCCCTACCCCGGAACTAGATGTGCCTTGATTTCCTGGTCGTGAGTGTAATTCTTCCATCTCAGTGTCGGTCCTCAGCTACGGAAATGACGGAGACGGGGCAGGTAAGTGGAATATATGCCAGGGAAATGTTTGTCCATCGTCTCCGTCCTGTTCCCCTTTACACAATCCCATCTCTCCTTCACACAAGCGATAACCATTAAATATATTTTTTCAGTTGGTAGTCAATTTTAATGTCACTTTACTACCTTTATTGGCAATGCAAACACTTCATCCCACACACGTTTTTTTACATGCTTCAGAGATCTTAGGAGATCAGACCAACGGTGGCTCTTGAAAATATCCATGAGCTCCTCCCTCATAGTGAGGGGGTTGCAGCCCTTGGTTGCACTCGTAATTGCAAGTAAGAGGAGATCCTAGATGATTAAGCATGCCACCTTCGTTGGTGATCTGATTCCGTCCTCTTAAATAAGGATCCTTCCTTGTTCTCACACTATATTCATGTGAGTCTCATTTGTACTGTAGATACAGACACTAGAAGGACAGATTAAAACAATCTTGTCAATTAGTGTATATAAGAAGAACCTAGAGGAAAACAACAAAATGAATAAGGAAATAAGGAAAGTATCCTACTGACAAAATTGAGAAATTTAAGATAGACCTCTTTTGAAAGGGGATATCCATACACAACTGAGAATTATATGCCTCCGGAATACAACAGGAAGGGTAGACGATAGGGCTCCAGTTGCTCCTCTACTGGCTCAGATGGCTGGTCTAGCGACTCAGACTCAGCAGGCCAAAGTGGTCAACAAAGCAGGAGTCAAAGTCGTAGCAACAGACGACAATGGAGTGAATCACTGAGAGGTCAACAACAGTTCCAGTGTTGGCCACCGGCCCCATGGAATTTCAATCCACAAATGTTACCGTACAACTCACAGCCTCAATTCTACCCAAATCAGCCTTTTTTAGGCCAGGGCAGAGGACGGTCACGTGAACGGAGGAGAGGACACCAGGTGCAGGTACATTGGAGTCCACCTCCATCACCTCAGAGCATGCACAGTGCAAAGAAAGGCCCCAAACAACAACCAGGGTACAGCACAGAAAGGATAACCTAGTGGTCAATTTGAGTGATCTACAACAGTACTCAATAGAGGACTCGGATTCATCCCTACTTATAATGGGGCCCATTCCTCATTCAGTATGAGCTGGCTCAATTCTTTAGAAAGATTCACCTCCACTTCATCTTTAAAGATGGAAACAGCACTTCCTATGACACAGAAGACACCAACAATGTCCTCAAATCTAGGCCTACCTTTAGGCCACTGAGTCACTTGGTTCCAGATCAAGTACTGACTTTCGAGAAAGCAATTAAACATGAAATCTCAATGATCAATACAACATCAAATTGCCAATATCAGAACCTTCCACAGAAGGAGAAGAAAGCACTTGAGATGCTCACAAAGAATGCATCAATAATGATCAAACCGGCTGAAAAGGGCGGTGCAATGGTCATAATGAATACGTCTGAGTGCCTTAGACAACTCAAAGATATCCGGCTTTATCGACAACTGACAATTGATCCAATGGACAGACTAAGCATGGAAATTGGTGAACTCATAGAAGAAGCCAAGATTGAAGGCTGGGTGACTGCACAAGAGGCTTGTTTTCTTGTAACTCCACACCTGGTGATGCCTTATTTTTATGCTTTACCGAAGATCCGTGCAGCACAAATGCCACCACCAGGATGGCCCATTATCTGGGGAATAAACTCTCTGTTTGAACCACTATCCACCTTTGTGGATCATTTTTTGAGACCATTGGTTAAAGAAATACCCACGTAGCTTCAGGATACTAAGGGACATCCTAGGATTGCTTCCTGAGATAGAATTTGATGTTTCAACTGATTTCCTTGTCTCTTTTGACGTCGAATCATTGTACACATGCATCCCCCAACATGAGACCTTGGATGCCATAAGATCCCTACTGGACAAAAGACAAATGGAGACTATTACACTTCGTCATGGAGTGTGCTAGGTTAGCTATGACTGAGAATTTCTTCAAATTTTAAGAAAGAATGTACCTACAAATGTCGGGAACATCAATGGGGAGAGTTTTCAACCCCAGTCTCGATAACCTGTATGTTCACCTATTTGAACAAAAGCATATATTGAAAGCTGACAACCCTTTCCATGAACGGATTATTTTATGGAAACAATATATTGATGATATTTCTGTTGTCTGGAAGGGTTATGCCAATACCATCAATACTTTCCACACCTGGCTAAACACAAGAAAATAATTTCTAAACTTCATGATGGAGTACAGTAAAGACAACTTGCTCTACCTGGATCTTTGGATTTTTTCGTCGTCTAACTGTTTAGGCAGTGAATTTTATACTAAACCAATGTCAAGAAATTCGCTACTGACTTTCAAACGTTTTCACCCTAAGACCCTACGCATGAACTTATCATTTAGTCATTTCCTCCGGCTTCGTAGGAATTGCTCTTCGAAAGAAAGTTATGAACACCATGCCAGCATCCTGTCTCAAAAACTACAGGAGAGACACTATCCAAAAATACTGACACAGCAGATTAACTGAGTAGCACTGGTAGAGCTCCCTGTAACAAAACCACCTATGACCAGATAAACCTGTGTGAACACCTACAGTACTCTATAAACGAGGATTCAGAAAAGCATATGCAAACAATGTCGCATTAGAAATGTGGGAAAAGCGACAGTCCAGTTACCCCTGTTTTCTTTCAAAAGAAGTTCCAATTTACTTGAGTGTCTGGTACACACTACACCTAGAGTGGAAACTTCCAAGCAGCAAGAAACCGTATGGAATCTACTGACTGTACAAGGACATAATCCTTGTGGTACATGCTCTGTATGTCCACAAACGAACACACAACAGAGGTAGATATAGGTACTGCCAAACCTTGGCGGCAAATAAAACATACTAACTGCAACAGTGAAAAAGTAATTTACCTCATCAGTTGCCCATGCCAATTAAAATATTTTGTGATGACGAGCCATCACAGAACAAGTTATGGGGAGCCTCAACAAGACAGGCAGCTGTGTACTGGACGTGCAAATATCGAGTAACTTCCGCCTTATTGGCGCCCAACATAAGTGAATTAGCATAGTCTAGCTGAGACAAAATAGTCGCCTGTACTATCAACTGGCAGGTAGGTGGATCAAAGAAGCCCAAAATGGGTCTCAAGTCCCGGAGGAGACCAAAGCAAGTGCCACTGGTCTTCTTGGTATGCTCCTGAAACCAAGATTAGAGACGAACCAGACCCCTAGATTTTTTACTACCGGCTTAGGGGTGGGGGCACCACCCAAACATGTCGGCCACCAATGCTTGCTCCAGAGTTCTTATCTCTCCCCACCAGCAGCACTTCTGACTTGTAGGCCTTAAGTTGAAGGCAGTTGGCGTTCATCCAGTGTGCGACCCCCGCTAAGATGCCCCGAAAATACGCGGCGCCCCGAGTGAGGTCATCAGAGGGGGCTACCACCAGCTGCATATCATCGGCATACAGGACAAGCCATAAACCCTTGCCACTGCCGCCAGGGGTTGAACATAGAGATTAAATAGGACAAGGTTTAATGCCAAGCCCTGAGGAACCCCCTTCTTGATGACATGAGCATGTGAGAGGAAGGGGGGCCGAGACCTAGAATCAGCTATCAGATAGAAAAGAACAACACCACTAAAGGACTGGACCTACCACCCCCGCCTCCTCTAGACAGTGCAGGAGGATCTGATGGGAGACCATGTTGAATGCGGGGCTGAGGTCAAGCTGATTGAGAGGCGCGGTTTGTTCCTCATCTAGGATGGTCCATAGGTGTTCACTCACTGCTAAAAGTACTGTCTCGGTACCATGACCCGGGTGCAAATCATTTTGGGAGCGGTCTAAGGCACCAATGTTGTTTAGATAGCCTGAAAGAATGTTATTAGTATGGGCCTCAGCAATTTTTGCGACCCAGGGCTGGATAAATATGGCTCAAAAATATTCCGGTTTAGTTGGGTCCATTGATGTTTTTTTCAGCAAGGGAACCACCTATGCTTGTTTCCATGACAGGGGTACCACCGCCGTGGTGAAGGAGGCATTCATGATCTGACGTAAAGGTAGCGCATAGCTGAATTGGGCAGGCCTCATGGGATCTATGGGGGTGGGTCGAAGATCTGATGTGACTGCAGGGCCCATAGAGCCGATAGCAAAGGAATTATAGATGGCTTCAACTTTCTGAACTAATGGCCAGATCCTCACATTACTGTTCAGACGTAATCCACGGAGTGGAAGGATTTTTCTGGGTTTTGAAATCATTGAGTATTTAAAAAATGCTTTTTACAGGATTTTTGCTAGACTTAATCTCTTTAGTGAGGTAGGCCGTTCACGCCTGCTGTATGGCCTTGTTGTAGCGATTAATCGTATCTTTGTACAGCTGCTGGAAGCATGCCGAAATCAATGCCCTCCTCAAGAAGCCCAGGGCAGACACCAAGGACCTCAAGAACTTCCGGCCCATCTCCCTGGTCCCATTCCCGGCAAAGGTCATCTAAATATTCCTCAACAAGCAATTGGCCCACCACCAGGAAGACAACAACATCTTGGACCCATCCCAATCCGGATTCAAACAAAACCACAGCACTGAGACAGCCCTCATCGCCACCACAGACGACATCAGGCACCAACTAAACAACAACAAAACATCAGCCCTATCCTTCTGTACCTGTCGGCCACCTTCAACACTGTCTGCCATTGCACTCCAAAGACACACCTCCTAGAAGCCGGAATCCAAAAGAAGGCCCTTGACTGGACCACGTCCTTCCTCTCCAGCAGAACCCCGAGTGTTTTCCTCCCACCCTTCCAATTTGAAGCAACCAACATCATCTGGGGCGTCCCGCAGGTTTCATCCCTCAGCCCGACACTGCTGAACATCTACATGGCCCCCCTCTCACAAGTGGCCCGCAATCACGACCTCAACATCATCTCCTACACCAACGACACCCAGCTCATCCTCTCCCTCACCAAGGACCCATACACCACCAAAACGAACCTTCACGAGGGAATTAAGGCCATCGCGGACTGGATGAGGAGCAGCCGTCTGAAGCTGAACTTGGACAAGGTGGAGGTACTCATCCTGGGACCCACCCCCTCAGCCTGGGATGACTCCTGGTGGCCGACCACACTGGGAACAGCACCAACACCCACAGACCATATATGCAACCTAGGATTCATCCTTGTCTCCTCCCTCTCCATGTCTAAGCAGGTCAACGCCATCTACTCCTTCTGCTACAACACCCTCCACATGCTCCACAGGATCTACAAGTAGATCCCGACTGAAACAAGAAAAACTGTGACACAGGCCCTCGTCAGCAGCAGACTGGACTACGGTAACGCACTCTACGCAGGAATCACAGCCAAACACCTTTGATGACTACAACGCATCCAAAACGCCTCCGCCTGACAGATTGTTAATGTCCCCTACCGCACCCACATCACCCCCCACCTGAGAGACCTACACTGGCTCCCGGTCAACATGAGGATCACCTTCAAGCTCCTCACACACGCACACAAAGCACTCCACAACACCGGACCATCCTACCAGAACATCAGACTCACCTTCTACACCCCCACCCGCCAGCTCTGCTCCATCAGCCTCGCACTCGCCGCTGTCCCCTGCATCCAAAGAACGACCTCCGGTGGCAGATCCTTATCCTACCTCGCCGCCAAGACCTGGAACACCCTCCCTACCCACATACGACAGACCCAAGACCTACTTGTCTTCAGAAAACTCCTCAAGACCTGGCTCTTTGAGCAGTAGCAGCACCCCCCCTCCCCTCAGCACCTTGAGGCCCTCACGGGTAAGTAGCGTGCTCTACAAGTACTCTGATTGATTGAAGGATAGTCTCTATATTTGGCTCTTTCTGCACTCCTGAATAACTCGTAATACTCAAAACTCACTGCCTGAACAAACCTTTAAGAAGAACTTTAACAAAAGCTCACAGAATGTCCTTCTAGAACAGAGTTAGGCTCTGCTTACAATTGGCAGTTACATGAATGCAACAACACACCAGGTAAGAGAGGGTCTCTTGGAAAAGTTTAAAGACCTGCGCGGACACAATCCCCTCTTCAATGCTATTATAAACATATGAAATTGGTGGGTCTATAATACTACTACAAGGAGCAATTTGAACGCAAAAATGATACTGACATGCATATAGTTTGAGAACATGGAAGAAGTCCTATTTAAGAGGATGGAATCCCATCACCCACCGAGGTGGCATGCTTCATCAGCTGGGATCTCCTCTTAGTTGCAATTCCTAGTGCAGCCAAGGGCTGCAAAATCCTGACTATGGGGAAGGAGCTCACGGATATTTTCAAGAGGGACAGTTAGTCTAATCGCCTAAGATCTCTGAAGCATGTATAACATTATGTGGGGTGAAGTGTTTGCAGTGCCAACAAAGGTATTAAAGTGACAATAACATTGACTACTAACCAGAAATATATATTTAATGGTTATCGCTTGGTGTCAAGCAAAAAAGAACCAGTGCAAACACTATCTGAATGAATTTGTGAACGCGTTGGTCTAGAAAGAGGGTCTACATGTTTCAGCATTGATGATCATACTCCTATCTTGGCCTTCCTCAGGACTTAGATGATAATGTTAATGCAAAAAAGTGTGTGTGAAACAAATTCAAAATACATTAATAACAGGTAGGTAGAACGTTACAACCTACAATCACCTGTGGTCTTCATTGCGAAGAATCTACAGGATTTGTCTCGTCAGCTGGGAAAAAATAAGCACAGTGACATTCTATTCAATGTTAATACCTCAAGCATATCAGTATTACTCAAAACAACTTTGTATCACTAAAGGAACTATTTCACTATCTATGTTCCTATCATTTCTTAATCATTTGTGCATTCAAGATATTTATAAAGTTAATTTTCTTACCCATTCATATACGGGCGAAGTCCTCACCACACCTGGCAGCAGCTCAGGGCGTAAGACACCGCTCTGTGGGTAGTAAAAAACTGGATTCATGGAACTGTTTGAATATGCCATCAATCAATTTACCCGCCATTTGAAATCAACTCACTAGAAGTCTGAATCTGACAGATAGATGAAGGGTGAATTCTATAGAAAATGAGCATTTTTTTAAGGTATAATACCCTATCGACTGCCCTAGTTAATTTACATTTTCCGGGGACCAACGACCGCTGTAGCAATCTCAGGCATTCCGAGGACACTGTTATAACAGATCATTGAATAAAAATCTATATTATGAAAAGGTATTTGGTAAACAGCAACTAATATATAGTGTGAGTCAGATATGTGAATTATGAATCTAACAATCTCGCTCTCCATCTGAATTGATTGACGAATAAAGGCACCTTTTTTGGATGTATAATGTATAAACAAAACCATTTCGCAGAGGATAGGTAAAAGGTATGGAAAACCACATTACCCATGATCCTCCAGGATAAATGTAGTTTTGCGAAGAGGTGTCAACACTGATGTGGGACACCCAATTTTACACTACTGTTGTAGTTTTTACAATTGGGGGTGGGGTCGCACACTACTCACACACCAGCGGTATCGCCCCTAAGGACTATGGTAAATGTAGTTACGTGTTCCGCGATGCATCTTCTTTCGATTCTCTGCTATCTTCTCTGTCTTCGCCATCCCTGGACACGTGTTTCGGGGAATCACCCCTCGTCAGCAGGGATAGGCCGTGTTCTGGGGTTGCCGGTGGCTGTCAAATATCTGCCAGGTTTAGTACCACTCAGGCGCGTAGGTGCGGGGTCCTAGGCTCGTCAGCCAACTGCTCGAGGGAGCTTTAACATTACAATTGGGGGTGGGGTCGCACACTACTCACACACCAGCGGTATCACCCCTAAGGACTATGGTAAATGTAGTTACGTGTTCCGCGATGCACCTTCTTTCGATTCTCTGCTATCTTCTCTGTCTTCGCCATCCCTGGACACGTGTTTCGGGGAATCACCCCTCGTCAGCAGGGATAGGCCGTGTTCTGGGGTTGCCGGTGGCTGTCAAATATCTGCCAGGTTTAGTACCACTCAGGCGCGTAGGTGCGGGGTCCTAGGCTCGTCAGCCAACTGCTCGAGGGAGCTTTAACATTACAATTGGGGGTGGGGTCGCACACTACTCACACACCAGCGGTATCACCCCTAAGGACTATGGTAAATGTAGTTACGTGTTCCGCGATGCATCTTCTTTCGATTCTCTGCTATCTTTGCTGTCTTCGCCATCCCTGGACACGTGTTTCGGGGTATCACCCCTCGTCAGCAGGGAAAGGCCGTGTTCTGGGGTTGCCGGTGACTGCCAACTTTCTGCCAGGTTTAGTTCCACTCAGACACGTAGGTGCGGGGTCCCAGGCTCGTCAGCCAACTACTCGAGGGAGCTTTAACATTACAATTGAGGGTGGGGTCGCACACTACTCACACACCAGCGGTATGGCCCCTAAGGACTATGGTAAATGTAGTTACGTGTTCCGCGATGCATCTTCTTTCGATTCTCTGCTATGTTCGCTGTCTTCGCCATCCCTGGACACGTGTTTCGGGGTATCACCCCTCGTCAGGAGGGATAGGCCGTGTTCTGGGGTTGCCGGTGGCTGCCAAATATCTGCCAGGTTTAGTACCACTCATACGCGTAGGTGCGGGGTCCCAGGCTCGTCAGCCAACTGCTCGATCAGCGCCGTCACTGTTTTGCACCCTTTCAGAAAGGGAAAAATACAACTCCTTTGAGTCTTTGCCTTATTTTAGTTCAATTATGCGGCATCTACACTGCATTACTGAATTGTAGCTTTGCAATGACTGGTGTCGATAATGTATTGGGACACCACATGGGCGCACTGCTCTCTGCACAATGACGCGCTCAGAATGACACTTTTTTAGTACAGGCAAACTGGTACTTCACCAGACTTTACTCATTGAACCTAACATATCCCATGAGCCTTGACGATATTTTAGTCTACTGATGTGTTGTCTACAGAGGGATGTGAGACTACATTTCCCATTATTCCTCACTGCGTGGTGATGCGTTCAAGATGCGACAAAATTAGTGAAGCCAGCTGCATCCACTCTATAGTTAAACAGAGTTTAAATAGCGCGCGGACTCTCCTGACGGTTATCAGTTGGGACAACCAGAAGACGGTCCGGGGTACCGACGGAGAGGTAAGTCAGGAAAAATCTCTATAAAAACTTTAGAACAGTCATAGCCTGTAGTTAATAATAAGGACTGTTTTCCTGGGCTCGTCCCAATCTAGACCAAAACGCTGTATCCCTCATGATGGATTGGTGGGAAGATACCAGTATCTCATTAAACTTCTTGGTACACGGTTGTCGCAAGATGGGAACATCATTATTATTACTATTCTTGTGCTCTTTTGCCCAAGATTGCTACAGTGGTCGATGGCCCCCGCAATATGTAAATTAACTAGGGCAGTCGATTGGTCATAATACCCTAAAAAAAATTGGCATTTTCTATAGAATGAGATGCGCTATCTTCACCCTTCATCTATCTGTCAGATTCAGACTTCTTTTGAGTTGATTGTAAATGGGGGAAAACTGATTGATCTTATATTCAAGCATTTCCATGCATCCATATTTTTTACTACCAACTGAGCGGTGTCTCATGCCCTGAGCTGCTGCCAGGAGTGGTGAGGACTTCGCCCATATATTAAAGGGTAAGAAAATGAACTTTAAAAATATCTTGAATGCACAAATGATTAAGAAATGATAGGAACATACATGGTGAAATAGTTACTTTATTGATACAAAATTTTGGGTACATACTGATATGATTGAGGTGTTAACATGGAATAGAATGTCACTGTGTTTATTTTTTTCAAGGTGACAAGACACATCCTGTAGATTCTTGGCATTGAAGACCACAGGTGATTGTAGGTTGTAACGTTCCCCCTACATGTTATTTCTGTATTTCTGTATTTTGATTTTGTTTCAGACACACTTTTTTGCAGTCACCACGAGCACCTGCACTAAGACTCACCACTTTAGCCATTACAAAATGGCCGCCATGGTTACCAGCACTCGATACACCTCTGCACTATGGGTAGTCCCTTCTCCATTTCCACGGACCATGTGGCTTATTAGCCTTCAGTGCAGGCCAGTCACTCACCGATTGATTGCCATTGCTGCTCGGTCTGAAAGGTGAACAAGTAAGTGTCTCCTCCTCATCCCCATCCCCTACGCTAGTGTCAGGAACCCAGACGCTCTCATTTTATTGATTCCATAATGCTATTATTTTCCTTCTAGACGCCATTGAGCAGACCTTTATTCGAGCCATTGGGCTCTCCTCCCTATCCTGGCAGGGGCAACAGTGTGCCTTGCTACCCGGTAAATATTCTCATGCTTCTTTCACTGCGGCTAAAAAACGTTATGCTCACCAAGCTCACACCAAAAATTGTTTTTCTCTTCAGAAATTCCAAAAAAACAGTTTGACCGACCTCGTCAGGGAATACGGCCACATTAAGCCTCCACCTAGGTAACCTGCCCACCCGCAGTATGCTTCGCATGCGCCGCTCAATCTGCCCACACGTTTTCACACGCCCGTAGTATGATAATAAGCCACAGCATGCAAATCAATCGCCGTCATTTTGTTTTACATCCTCAAGGCATGATTAAAAGCGATTTGTTCAAAAAAGCATGCCATTGGAGTCTTGGTTGACGACCTTATAAGAATTGGCATAAGCACTCTCGCTATGAGAGAAATATAACTCTCAACAAGCCTGGACCATCACTTTCCACCAAACCATGTTGCATGCTATTAGCGTTTTCACAGTGCACCCGCCGTCCCTTTTTATCCTCACAAAACCCTCACAATGGTTATGAGATTTGTATAGTAATTTAACATGCCTAAAACTGACAAAATATTCTTTATATTTCTTTTTCCCTTTTCTTTCCATTTATAAATGTAAATGTTTTATGTACAGTATTGTGACAAAGGCTTAGTTTAAATATAATGGTTAAGACAACAACTGTCATTTCCTGTCCTGATGATGATGCCCTAGATTAAAATACGGCATCGAAACGTCGTCGACCTCTGAACCCCCAAATGCAATATATGACTGAAATATTATCATTTGCAGTGGAGTGTTATAATGAAATTTAAAATCTGTAACAACTGATTAATAGTATACAGATGCAATTTTTGCTTTGCCCTCTTTGCCACTATTGTTTTGTTGTCTTGTTTTGTCTTGTATTGTATGGGTCACGGCTGTGCCCACTTGATACTAAATGGTTCTTCCATTTTCATAATTATCGTTCTAAATCAAATAAAAATAAAAATTCTTGTCCGGCTGGACAAAAGTCATTTCACCTATCAAGTGTATGAAAATTGTTTTGTCTGTCCTCACAGACTATTTCGTTTCTAAAATAGGGACCACTGTTTTATAAAAAATACACTTTCTTGCAGTAGCATTATCATCTATGTCCTGAGGAAGGCCAATATTGGATTACGATTGTCATGGCTGAAACATGTAGACCCCCTCTCTAGACCACCACATTTGCAAATTCATTCAAATCACATTTGCAAAGTTTTTTATTGCTTGACACCAGCATGTGACAAGCGGGATACAAAACCTTAATGACTCAATGTTATGCTGAAATGGTGTCTTGTTTATTTGACCCAGTAAATAAATGAAATAAGCTTCCTGCAAACTTTAGAGTAATAGAATAAAACAAAGTAGAAGCTCTCGGTAAGTTTCCTTTGAAACAGTCTCTGTTAATTTCTTCACTAGGCTCTGGATTGGCCAGTGGAACAAAAGTGTCCTTAGCTTTAAGTCAACAGCTTGCTGCAGAGTTGTCTTCTCTTTGTTTGTATGCCTGTATTTATTCATTCCAAGAGTCTTTTGACTTATAATTTCCTTCTTTTTCTCGTTCTGGAAGAGCGTCCTGTAGGAGACTTTGCAATGCCCCTCGGAATGAGAAAACAAAATAAACCAGGTAAGGAACTTGCTTGTCCTTATTTAAACAATACACGGTGCACCTCAAATCACCTGTGCTGGGAAGGGAAATCGAGGACAGTGTGGAAGGGAGAAAGGGAGGTGTAGGTAATGGGCCTCTATCGGGCGTGAACATGAACGTTTTAACAGGGGGTGGAGAAAGTGTGAGGCTGATTAAACCGAGCTTGTTAGTAAGAGAGGTGATCATCCGACAAAACAAGTGCTGGTCGCTTATCCGGGTACCCTACTTCCCCGTCTATTCCTACCCCGTTTACCAGAAATACCCCCTTTACCTGGCTCAGCCCTGTTTCTCCTGAAACGTGGTGAGCGTTCTCATGGTTAATGGACTCCCTTCCACTGCGTTAGCCCTCAGGCGTTTCTGCAGGCTCACCGTCATCTGGGATCTCCAGCTGGATGTGGTGTCGGCTGTATTCGTTCTCTGGGTCACCCAGGTATACTTGTCTCCTGCAGGCCGGTTGAATCCTCAAGGATGTTGGGCCCACCAGCTGCGACTGAGGAAGTACGTGGGTCATGGTCCTTTCTGAGGACTTTCCTGTTTCGCCTCCTGTACCGTCTTCTCCTGGATGTTCCTGTAATTTCCTCTCTTCCGTCTTCCCCGGTTGAAAAAGCCCTCCCTCATCACTGATTTGACGTTGCGATGACGTAGGAGGTATGTGAGCGGCAACCCTGCTCCCTACCCCAGAATTAGATGTGCCTTGGTTTCCTTTTTCTTCAGTGTAACTCTTCCATCTCAGCGTCGGTGCTCGGCTATGTAAATGGAGGAGACGGGGCAGGTAAGTTGAATATATGCCAGGGAAATGTTTGTCCATTGTCTAAGTCCTGTTCCCCTTCACACATGTCTGTCTCTTTTTCACACAATCAATAACCATTAAATATATTTTTTCGGTTGTAGTCAATTTTATTGTCACTTTACTACCTTTCTTGGCACTGCAAACACTTCACCCCACATCATTTTTTACATGCTTCAGAGATCTTAGGAGATCAAACCAACTGTCGCTCTTGAAAATATTTGTGAGCTCCTCCCTCATTGTGAGGGGGTTGCAGCCCTTGGTTGCACTCAGAATTGCAACTAAGAGGAGATCCTAGATGATGAACCATGCCACCTCGGTGGGTGATGGGATTCCATCCTCTTAAATAGGACTCCTTCCATGTTCTCTCACTATATTCATGTTAGTATCATTTGTACTATCAAATTGCTCCTTGTAGGAGTATTATAGACCGAAAATTTCATTCATTTATAATAGTAATTATGTTGGGATTGTGTCCGCGCAGGTGTTTAAACTCTTCCGTGAGACCCTGTATTACCTGGTATGCTATTTTGGTATGAGCATCTACAGCTGTGGGTCTTTTTATGACTGTCACATTATCTATTGATGTGCTAATTAACCTCTACCAACTCATAATTCTCCAGAACCTGACAATGGCTGACTTGACAGGCCTAGCATTTGATGACGATGTAGGCCACACTATGCTAACTAATACTCCAAGTATTATGGACTCAGTACAAAATCCCATGATTAATAATGGTAATGATTGGTCCAAACTCTTGGTCTTAAAAAAATCACACACATGTACCTTGATTCATGGAGCTAACATGACCGATTATCTTCATGGCAATTGTACTCCTACTGGGTTAATTGTCACAAATGCTGCTAGTGTCTTTTTGCAATATAAAACATTTCTCAAGGATTGGTCATTAACAGCGTGGTGGTGTACATGCGATTAGTTAATTTTAATTATCAGCACAGCCAAGCGCGTTGCTGACACCATATTACTCGAAATACAGACACTAGAAGGACAGATTAAAACCACCTTGTCAACTAGTGTATATAAGAAGAACCTAGAGGAAAACAACAAAATGACTAAGGAAAATAAGGACAGTATCCTACTGGCATACCCATACACAACTGAGATTTATGTGCCTCTGGAAGACAACAAGAAGGGTAGACCATATGGCTCCAATTACTCCTCCTCTGGCTCAGATGGCTGGTCTAGTGGCTCAGACTCAAAAGAACAAAGTGGACAAAAAAACAGGAGTCAAGGTCGTAGCAACAGACGATAATGGAGGAATACACCCATGGGCATCCGCAGAAATGTTTCCAGGGGGGGCAACGTTTTAACTTCATCACCATCCTCTGACATGATTGAGCACAAGTATTAAATATTTAAAAAAAATCTAATAAGACAAAGAGCTTAAATAAACAATGAAACTCATAGGGGGAAGAGAAAAATCTTGTGAGGCGCCACATCAGACGACGTGGCAACTACAATAAAACAGAGGGAATATCTAAAAATGACCAGAAAAAAACAAAAACATTCTAAATCAGGTTGATGCGGTTTTAGAGCATGGGTACTCACAAACTTTCTCTCTGGGGCCAAATTTAAAGTGTGGTTTGTGGCCGAGGGCTGCACCGGTGGGGGCGGGGTCAGTGGGGAGGGGCAAGAGGCAAAAAACTATGACAATGAGGTTGAACACAGGTCCCTGCAGCGGACGCCTTCGTCCACTTAGCCACCAGACCTGGCATACACACATCTTTCTTTCTCTCTCTGTCGCGCTCTCTCTCTCTCTCTCTCTCTCTCTCTCTCTGTCTCTCTGTCTCCCTCCATTTCTCTCTGTCTCCCTCCCTCTCTCTATCTCTCTATCTCCCTCCCTTTCCCTGTCTCCCTCTGTCTCACTCCCTCTATCTGTCTATCTCTCTCTCTCCCTTGCTCTCTCTCTGTCTCCCTCCCTCTCTCTCCCTGTCTCCCTTCCTCTCTCTCCCTGTCTCCCTCCCTCTCTCTCCCTCTGTCTCCCTCCCTCTCTCTCCCTCTGTCTCCCTCCCTCTGCCCCCCTCCCTCTGTCTCCCTCCCTCCCTCTGTCTCCCTCCCTCCCTCTTTCTGTATACCTCCCTCTGTCGCCCTCCTCCCTCTGTCTGTCTCCCTCTGTCTGTCTCCCTCTGTCTGTCGCCCTTTGTCTATTGCCCTCTGTCTGTCTCCCTCCCTCTGTCTCCCTCCCTCTGTCTCCCTCTCTCTCTCTCTGTCTCCTTCTCTGTCTCTCTCTCTCCCTCCCTCTCCCTCCCTCTCTCTCCCTGTCTCCCTCCCTCTCTCTCCCTGTCTCCCTCCCTCCCTCTGTCTCCCTCCCTCAGTCTCTGTCCCTCAGTCTCCCTCCCTCTGCCTCCGTCCGACTGCCTCCCTCCCTCTCTGTCTCCCTCTCTCTCTGTCTCCCTCTGTCTCCCTCTCTCTCTGTCTCCCTCTCTCTGTCTCCCTCTCTCTCTGTCTCCCTCTGCCTCCCTCCCTCTCTCAATCTTCCTCTCTCTCTCTGTCTCCCTCTCTCTCTGTCTCCCTGTCTTTCCCTCTCTCTCTGTCTCTCTCCCTCTGTCTGTCTGTGTGTCTCCCTCTGTCTCCTTCCCTCGGTCTCTCTTCCTCTGTCTCCCTCCCTCTGTATCCCTCCCTCTGTCTCCCACCCTATCTGTCTCCCTCTCTCTCTGTCTCCCTCTGTCTGTCTTTGTCTCCCTCCCTCGGTCTCCTTCCCTCGGTCTCCTTCCCTCGGTCTCCCTCCCTCTATCTCTCTCCCTCTGTCTCCCTCCCTGGCTCCCCCCTGTCTCCCTCCCTCTGCCTCCCTCTCTCTCTGTCTCCCTCTGCCTCTGTCTCCCTCTTTCTGTCTCCCTCTCTCTTAGTCTCCCTCTCTCTGTCTGTCTCCCTCTCTCTGTCTCCCTCTCTCTGTCTCCCTCTCTTTCCATCTCTCTCTGTCCCCCTCCCCCTGTCTGTCTCTGTCTGTCTCCCACCCTGTATCATCCTCTATCTGTCTCCCACACTGTCTTTGTCCCTCCCTCTGACGCCCCTTCCCTCTGTCTGTCTCCCTCTGTCTGTCGCCCTCTGTCTCCCTCCGTCTCCCTCCCTCATTGTGTTTATCTATAATTATGTTCCCCCCTCTCGCCTCTTTTCCTATCTTCTCTCGTCAATCATTTCTCCCTCTTTCCTCCCCCCTCTCCGTTTGTCTTTACTCCCCACTACGTCTCTTACTTTTCTTTTGGCTCTGTCTCTCTCTTTATCTCTCCTCTGCTCTTACGTCTCCCTTGGCCTCAACATGGAGGGTTAATTAAATTTTTCAATACATTGAAAAAATCGAATTTTCATTTTTTCCCATTTTTAGTCATATTGTTCTTTAAATGTAGTTATTTCAGTCCTTCGTGTTTTTTGCAGAGTTTTTTCACTGTTATCTGTATACAGCACTCTCCCCATTGCACAAACGGATGGAATTTCATAAGAAAGTTTCAATTTCAATCCGGTCTGTCACTTCACAGTTTTAAAACTAAGAATGTTTGCACTAACCCCGCTCCCCAAACGCCCCCACCCGCGCCCAGTAGCTTTTTATCTGATCGTTGTGGCCTGCTGTGAGAAACTAAAGCTCCCGTCTCCTGCCTAAGACTTGCTAATTGTGCTGCTCATCTCCTGAGGCCTGGGATGGGCGGAGATGCTCCATGCTGTGCCTCCTCTGCCGGCCCATTGTCATTCTGCCCATGACAATGGACCGGCCTCACTCTGTGACGTGCTGAGAGTCACACTCGGCGCTGGAGCGACCTTTCAGAATTGGGCCTGGATCCAGGGGGGGCAAGCGCCCCCTCTTGCCCCCCCCTGCGGATGCCTATGAATACACCAAGAGGTCAAAAACAGCCCCAGTGGTGGCCACCGGCCCAATGGAATTTTCAGAACATATTTTCCATCCGCAAATGTTACCATACAACCCAGCATTGAAAAAATAGGGTCAGACCCAGAAAGAGTCAAAGGACCTGGGTATCAAACGGTATAGAAAATAAGGTGGTCCTAGACATAGCTTAATCATAACATTAAATGAAACACTTATTTTTATTTAGTGCGGGATTCAATCCTGTAAATGAAAAAGAGAAAAAACACAAAAAGCCAAATGCATGTATAATTTTACAGTACACAAAGTAATTTTGAAAGCAAATTCGTCTGGGGCAACATAATTTGCAATTTATTTACATTGTATATATATAAATGGAGACAGTAAAGGCTGGGTGTTACTGCCAGGTGCAGTAAGAGAAAGTGCAATAGTGGGTGCTCAAGTGAAAAGGGAAAGGAATTCAAGAAAGTTTAAAAAAAGAAATCCAATGGTTCATATTTAGCTAAGGTCCAATTCTCTTAGCAGAATAGAAGGCCTGCCCCAAAAAGTCTTTTCACATGATTTACTGCCGATGTCTATCACAGTGTCACATCATCTGTGCAGATAAACAATGGGAGGGGGCAGCAAGGGTGCAGGCCCCAGATGGAGGGAGATCATTGACGTTTTGACCCTGGCGCAGTTGAGGGAGGATCAAGACCTCAGCTATGGGTCTTCCTCAGGACGGGGTAAAGGGGAAGGGACCTCGGGGAAACCATATATATGTAAAAAAATCTAGTATTTAAACTTAATATCAACATAAAATGCCCAGCTATGGGTTGGGTACATTACCTAGGTTGCAGTGAAACAACACCCCCAGCAATGAGGTAGGCAACCTTAAAGCAAAGAAGCATAAGGCTAAGTGCCCGTATCATTCTGGCACAGAACACAATACACAATCACATGTGTATCCCACAGATGGCACTCACTCTTCACTGATGTGCCACAATATTTAAAAAAAAACTCTGATTTCTTTTGAGGACTTAATGAAGATGTTCCGGATAGAAAATGAATTCCAAATAGTACTAAAAAACACGCGGACATTATAAATATATAGTTCAGCACATGACATTTAACATCATATACAATACGACAATGTGTCTCAGTACACAATTGAAGATGTTCACTCACCCGCTCATAGAAAACGGAATGAGAAAACCATGGGGGAAGTCAAAATCATTCCCCGTTAGTCGATCCAATTTAAACGTGGCTCTGCAAAGAAATGGAACCACGGGTACTATTAAGTAATGTGCCAAGTCAAAAGGAAATAGGCAATAGCTATAGAGTAACGCTAGAAAAAGGGTTCACAGTTACCTGCCAGTCACACGTGTCACGTCCTCCTCGGGTTCCGTCTAACAGACAACTCGAGGGCAGGACCGGCTTCTTCTTAACTAGTAAGCTCGTAGCGTGCACGCCGATAAAACGTGCTCCATTACCGACGTACTGTACATGCAACCCGAGTGAGGAGTAAAGAAATACTAGCGGCTGGTTTGCCATAGAAGAAACGTTTAGACAGAAAAGAGGCATAGAATGTGACAGTGTACGAGTAACAATATGGGACAAAAAGTTTGATGCCACAATACAGATAAAAATGTTTGCATACGTTTCAAAATGTGGATGATAAATGTAGAACATTAAATGGATTTCGCAGTTGGATGCAATTATTCAAAAATGTGGTTGCACATATAAACAGATTACACATTTTAAAAAAGGAGCCATGTATAGCAATGATCACTTTAGTCGTATAGTTAAACAAAGTCACATAGTCCCCCATGTTAGGTCAATTAAGACATGGTCATGAAACGTATACCTATATATTCATAAAACTCATACATATATTCATTAATGGATTCCCACAAGTAAGGGGGCATAGTACATGTTCATGAGAGCCACTGAAAACTGTATGAGTTACAGTCAATAAATCGGGGTAGTTGCACAAATGCCATGGTAGACAAGACACCTAATGTCAACCATTATAGACAGAGGCCATTTGTCTCGTGACCTCCTCGTATTCATTCAGACCCCTGCTAACTGTGTCAAACACATGCATCCATTTGCACTCAGGGGTGGTTAAAATGCTGGCAAAATTTCCACCAAATGGGTTCTTGGTGACTTTCTCAATCACCCACCATCTTAGTATTTCCGGGGGGTGGGCGAACCTTACAAAAGGATCAATCATGGTTGCCCCCTGGACTTTACAGCGTACTCTGCTGCAGTGCGGCAGGATGCATGAGACCTTGCACACCATAAGATCACTACTGGACAACAGACAAATGGAGACTATTACACCTGTCCACTTCGTCATGGAGTGTGCTAGGTTAGCTATAACTGAGAATTTCTTCAAATTTGAAGAAAAAATGTCCCTACAAACGTCGGGAACATCAATGGGGAGCGTTTTCACCCCCAGTCTAGCTAACCTGTATGTTCAACTTTTTGAGAAACCACACATACTCACAGCTGACAACCCTTTCCATGAACGGATTGTTTTTTTGAAACAATATATTTATGATATTTTTGTTTTCTGCAAGGGTGATACCAACACCGTCAATACTTTCCACACCTGGCTAAACACAAGAAATGAACGTCTTAACTTCACTGTGGAGTACAGTAAAGACATCTTGCCCTTCCTGGATCTTTGGAGTTTTTCGTGGTCTATGGGCGTAGGCAGTGAACTCTATACTAAACCCATGTCAAGAAATTCTCTACTGACATACACAAGTTTTCACACTTAGGGGTATATTATCAAGGGGGTTTATCTCCGCTTTTTTGGCTTTAAAAGCCAAGAAAGCGGAGATAAAATTATCTCCCTATTACCAAGCTGTCGCTAACATCAGTTAGTGACAGCTAATAGGAGATAGCGACCATCTTGGGCCCCGCTTTGCATGTCAGTGATATTTATCACTAATGACATGCAAAGTGGGCGTGCCAAGATGTTAGCGACTGGAAACAGTCGCTAACATCGCTATCTCCTATTACCAACTTTTGGAGATATTCGCGCTAAGCGCGAATAACTCCAAAAGCTAACACCTGCTCTGAGCAGTTCTTCACCATGTTATCCAATGGGAGGTGGATAACATGGCTAAGAGCATTTGCTCGATAATGCATGAATATCGCTGACTTTTCAGCGATATTCATGCATTGCGGCCGTTTTTTATCGCATTTGCGATAAACCTTGCTAATAGGAAGGTTTATCTGCGATAAAAATCGCCGATGTGCGGCGATAATTTTTGTCTCTAAACAAGTTAGAGACAAAAATTATCGCTAGTTGTTGGTAATATGCCCCTAAGTCCCTACGCATGAACTTTTTTTCCCCTCCGGATTTGTAGCAATTGCTCTTCAAATGAAGGTAATGAACATCATACCAGAATCCTGTCTTAAAAACTATAGGAGAAACATTATCCAAAAAGACTGATACAACAGTTTAAGAAACGTGCTTCAAAATAACAACTGTGAAGCACTAGTAGAACTCCCTGTAACAAAAGCACGGATGACCAGATAAACCTGTGTGAACACCTACAATACTCTATCAAAGATTTAGAAAGGTATATGTAAACAATGGCGCATTCTAAATGTGGGAAAAGCGACGGTCCACATACCCTTGTTTTCTTTCAAAAGAAGTTCCAATTTATGTGACTGTCTAGTACACACTAGACCTAGAGTGGAAACTTCCAAGCGGCAAGAAACTCTATGGAAACTACCGCCTCTACAAGGACACCATCCTTGCGGTACATGCTCTGTATGTCCATAAACAAAACACACTACAGAAGTATATATAGGTACGCCCAAACCTTGGCAGCAAATAAAACATACATACTGCAACAGTAAAAAAGTAATTTGCCTCATTAGTTGCCCATGCCAATTGAAATATTTCGGGATGACGACCTGTCGCAAGAACAAGTACTGTGGAGCCTCAACTGGACTCGGGCAGCTGAGTTCTGGAGACACAAAAGGCGAGTAACTTCCACCTTATTGGCGCCCAACATAAGTGAATTAGCAGTTTGTCCCTCTTCCAGGATCGTCCGTAGATGTTCACTCACTGCTAAAAGTGCTGTCTCGGTACTATAACCCGGGCGGAAACTAGTCTGGGTGCGGTCTAAGACACTAATGTTGTTTAGAAAGCCTAAGAGAATGTTATTAGTATGGGCCTCAGCAATTTTTGCGTCCCAGAATAGGAGAAATATGGGTCAAAAATGTTCTGTTTAGTTGGGTCCAGTGATGTTTTTTCCGCAAGGGAACAACCCTTGCTTGTTTCCCTGACTGGGACACCACCGCCGTGGTGAAGGAGGCATTTATGATCTGACGTAAAGGTGTCATTGAAACAGGTAGCGCATCTCTGAATCGGGCAGACCTCATGGGATCTATAGTGGAACCTGATTTGACCTACTTACTCAGAGTAAGAAATTTGTGCTGGGAGATAAGAGGGATGGCTGTCAGGGTAATGGTGGGCCGAGGATCTGATGTGAATGCAGGACCCATAGAGCTGATAGCAAAGGATTTATAGATGGCTTCAACTTTATGAACAAATAAAGTGGCCAGATCCTCACATTGCTGTTCAGACGTGATCCACGGAATGGAAGGATCTTTCCGGGTTTTTTAAATCATTGAGTATTTAGAAAATGATTTTTCAGGATTTTTGCTAGACTTAATCTCTTGGGTGAGGTAGGCCATTCTCGCCTGATGTATGGCCTTGTGGTAGCGTTTAATTGCATCCCTGTACAGCGACACGTCCTATCGAGGTGGTCCTGACATGGCTAGATGAAGCAGCAGACTGGGTGCCTGAAAACTCCTCCTTCGCTCACGTGGAGAGAGGGGTCTCTTACAATCCACATATGCATAAATGTTGACTGTTAACAACGGCTTTTGTACAAGAGGCCATGGTTTCACCCTCCATGTCTGGACTGTGAGGTATGTGGGATGCTGACCTTCTAAACGCCCAGGATCCTCTCCCATTAGGGGCTAGGAAGACGTTGATACACGCAGTAATCACGTCTCGCCTTGACTATGGGAACGTACTCTACCTGGGTGCCACTCTAAAGGGCCTTGGAAGATTACAGGTTCTGCAGAACGCCGCCGCTCGGCTGGCGCTTATACAGCCTAGGAGAGTGGCTTCAAAAAAGGCACTGGACTTATTGCATTGGCTCCCGGTCAAGCAAAGAGTACTGTTCAAATTTTTTGTCATATGCCACCGTATTGTCCATTGCGAGGGTCCGGCATACCTAAGAGACCTAGTTACTAAGTATGCTCCCAGTAGATCTCTTAGATCCAGCGGGATGGGACAGCTGGTAATCCCCAAGATAAAGAAGGCCAAAATGGATGGTCGTTCCTCCGGTTTCTAGCTGCTCAGAACTGGAATAGCCTGCCGCTCCTCCTGAGGTTAGAATGTTATGAAATTAAGTTCAGAAAGCTGTTAAACACCCACCTGTTCGCTGCTTAGAGCAAGGCAGTTCTGCTGTCGCTTCTGTCCTCTCCCTCTCACCTAGCACGGGGACACGCCGAGATGGCGTAACCATGCGCTTTAGACATTTTTATTTTATTTTATTTATTTATCCCTCTGAGCTCATCTATCTTGTTATGGTTATCGTGTGTTTGAAGTTGTTCAATAATGTACCATATGCCTCCCTTGTGACTCGTGTGTAGCTACATGCATTGACTCATATGCCACCAAATGCAATTCCCTGTCTCTTTTTTTGTATGTGAGACATTGTCTTTGTTTTTAGATGTGTGCCTTCCTTTCCCAAGATTTTGGATCATGAACCATCCTTTATGTGCTTGCCGAATTGAAGCATGCTCAGTGTGTACTCTTATTACTCCAGACCTTTTTGATAACTGTGACTTCAAGTAGGACATTTTGAGACCATGTCCTGACTGTACAGGTAGGGATCCTATCTCATGCCCTGCTGACTGGCCTCAGTAAACAGTGGTGGAAGAATGCCATAGTTCCACCTTGGACATGTAAACAGGCCCTAACAATGCATACAGGGTCCCAGGATAGATGTGGCCTAATGTATTGTAGTAAGGAGTATTTGCAAGCAGACCTGGGTGCATGATAGGGATAGTATGGAAGGAATTCATTTGTCTGTGTCCTGCTCTGGATATGAGCTGGATCCTTCAAATGTTGTTGTTACTTAGACGTAAAACATCCCTTGCTGGTTGTGACTCCCTATAGTAACCTGGCTACCTGCCCTGCGGTGAATATGGGATTATGAAGAGCAGCATGTCAAAGCTGAGTACCTGCACCTTGCTCCCACAGGATCAGAAGAACTTTTCCCAACTCCCCAACTCAACTGCAGCCAATGTCAACTCGCAGTAAATTATAATTGTAATTTAGATTTATAAAGCACATTATTACCCAGAGGTCTCTTAGCGCTGTTTAGAGGGAGCACCTGAACCAGATGGAATGGACAGGTGGCTGCTTAAATATTGCCCCAAGCCTCTAAGAAAAGCACCGTCTTCAGCTTCTTCCTAAAAGGAAGGAGACTTGCTTCCTTACGAAGGTTTGCCGGGAGGCTGTTCCACACCTGAGAGATTGATGTTGAGAAAGCTCTCCCGCCCATGGAGGACAGGTTGAAATGAGGACATACCAGTAGGCTGGCCTCTGCTGACCGGAGCGCCCTCCTAGGGACATAGTTGGCTAAGCGGGCTGTTGTAATCTTTCAAAGCTGCTGCACGCGCTGCTTAATTCTATTTCCATGGTTGCATTCTATGTTAGACAGTTTGTTCCAGTTGAACTGCAGGCTGGCAGCTGTAGCTGGTGGCTAGTGCTTATCTTAATAAAGACTCTCAAAAACTGTTCCTGCTTGAGTCTTTTCAACACTGGCGATGAGGGAAAACTTGCAGGGGACAAGTTGCCATCAGCTATGCCCACTCCTGATGAATCCACGGCTTCTTCACGGATGACTTCACCTCACAGCGCCTGTTGGTGAGACGAGTGAAGCAGTGCGGATCAGCCATCCCGGACGACCCTTTTTCCTGCAATTCCTGATTTTCTCCATTGCTCCGTTTCGATGTTGGGTAATTTTGAAGTTTTTCCTGAAAAGCGGTGAGTGACTCGAGACGAAACTCGAGACGAGGACATTGCCCATGATGCTTTGAGCCGCGTCACTCGGCACTCGTCATCACTTGGTCATCAAGCACGCATGCTCGTCATCACACACGTCACTTTGTGTGTATTGCGTGCGTGCGGCCATTTTGTTTCTTTTTACCTTGGCAACCATCTTCACAATATCGAGGGAGTTCTTTCGGATCATCGCTCATTTATGCCTTGAATTATCTTTGTTTCCAGGAACAATTTGACTGTTTTTCACTTAAGCTACCATTCCGCCTGTACAGAGTTTACCTTACAAGTGATTTTTATGTACCTTTGCGAGATTTTCACTAGTTTTGTGGATTTATCTACTTGGCATAATTATTATCTTTTTGGTTCACTGTACACTTCAATGAGGGACTGTAGGAAGGTGGATACCTGACTATGGTTACCCCAGATTTTTTGCCTTGTGTTTAGCTGGTTTTTGACTTAGTTGGCCTGGGATCCTGCTAATCAGGGCCCCAGGCTATCTGCTCTCTCTTTAAATGGACTCCATGTACTACAGGTACATAACCAATTTGGTACTGGACACCTTGTCAGCCCCTGTACCATGCACTATAGGTGCTCAGGGCATAGGTGCATCCAAGGCATACCAGGGGCTGCAGCATATCTTTTGCCACCCCTGGCTGGTACTTAAATCGACACAACTGGCTGTTCACACAGCTGGGGCAAGGTGGTGTAATCACCCCTTGCTTAGATATAGTATACCTATATCTAAACCTATATCTGGACACATACATACCTATAAGTCACTCCTATGGCAGGCCTTTATAATCCTGGAGGATGCCTAGACAAAGGGTTTCCTGTCACAGGGAGGTGTCACACCACCCCAGACAGGAGATAGTGGATTGTAGCAGGGAGGGTTGAAAGAAACTAGACACTGCCTGGGGAGCACAAGGTGTCCCTGGGCAGATTCCAGTCAAACCGGTTCTGGGGCCATCCTGCCCCAGTCCTGGTGGCAAAATGGACAAAGGAAAGAGGTGTAACCATCCCCTTCCCAGCTCCCACCCATAGGAGGGACCTAGCAGGTAATCCAGCCCCTAGATTTGGAATATAGGTGGGAGCAGTGCCAATGCACATCAGATTTTCCTGACTGAAACTTATGAAACGAAACTCTGGACCCTTCGACATCCTACTCGACGTAGAAGACTGAAGAATCTCCCTTAAAATTTCGTAGTCCTAGTCCAGTCGGAAGACTCCTTTTGCAGTAACTTTGTAACTTTTACGCACCATTGACTTTACATTGGTGCAAGCCGTGCTTCCCGCACTGCACCCGAATCAAGCGGGTTACTCCCGTCCTAACTGCTGTTAGTCCAGTGTAGTCCAAGCGATTCACAAGGCCCTAGGCCTTGCCTCGGATCGATTAGTGATTGTTATACCACTTTATTGATATATGGTTTGAGTGGCCACCGGCCTCATCCAAAAACGTGCAACTTGTCTATGTTATACTGTGCTTTTATTTAAACGCTTGTGCTTCATTGCTCATAAAGAGTAGCGGGGATTATTCTAAGAATAAATACATATATTTTGATAATATATAACTTGTGTGGTGTCCTTTCATTTGATAATACAGGATTGCATATGGTAAAACAGCTGGCTTCACATGTCCTCTTGAGTTAAGCCTTTAGGCTGCTTAGTCCCTGCTACCTCTAGGATAGCTTGTCTTTAAGGTTGACTTACAACCACCACCATTAGGGATTGTTTGGACTGATACAGGGTGCCCACAGAACTGTGGACATCATATACCAGGCCAACTTCTCACATTGGTGTGCAGCGGTACGGATTTGAGCTTGCTGTTGTTTTACCTTTGCAATCTTTTTATCAAATTGAAAGATCACATTAAGTACCTTAGGTACATATAAACAAAACTTAGCATATTAAGTTCTACTGAACTTAGTAGTTGTAGATAAAAGGGCTTATCACACCCTGACTACAACTCACTAGTAAGGGACAGTAGGAAAACACTTAGTGTAGGTAGGTGCATCACTTACACCACACTAGAGTCATGTCTACCACAGGTGAAGCTCAGAACTCTCTACCTTTGGTGGTTGACCCTCCACAGGCAACCTCAGACTATGACAAATACAAACCTGAGTGCCCGGTGCACTGCCAGGAAGCTGAAAAAGGTTCACATCCCTACCATTCCTGTCATGATAGCCATCCTGGAGAAGGATGACCTTGAGAAAGGCAGAATAGTCCCCTCAGGATCAGGAGCAGGAGTGCATCCCCCAGACACTGAGAACACCACCCCAGAAGAGGAGGAGGAGGACCCAGAGTCAAGTGATGATGTAGACAATCATCCAGCGGATACCCAGGTCCCAGTGGCAAGGCTTAGCCAGGCCAACTTGGACCTACATGGAAATGGAGAGGGCCAGCACCTCCCCAGAGTACATAATAGGATTCTCCCAGGCAATAGGAGAGAGAGAAGCCCTTCAAGGGATTCTCACATTTCTAGTGCCTCCAGAGAATCTCAGTGAGGAATGGCGTCCCCTCAAAGAAGAGAACATAAGGCCAGGATGAGAGCAGTTAATCTCCAAATAGAACGAGAGGAATTAGCCAGACTAGCTTTTGCAAGAGAGCAGAAGTTAAGTGGGGAGATACCCACTGGTGGCAGCAATATCCCAAAGGACCGGTCCTATGACCATAGAAACCTGAGTAAGATTGTGCCCCCCTACAGTGATGGGGATGAGATCCACACATGGATAACTGCTCTGCAATCTTGTGGCTCTCCTTTTCTGAGAAAGGGAGAGATAAGCTCCTCACTGTTAGAGCTGAGGATGCTAAAAATTACACTGTCCTGAAGAGTGCGCTTATTGATGGGTTTGGCTTAACCACTGAACAATACAGGTTGTTGTTCAGAGACACCCAAAAAGTTCAGACTAGGACTGGACTGATTTTGTAGATTGTGCTACTAAGGCTCTGGAAGGTTGGCTACATTGCAGCAAAGTACATGACTATACAGGATTGTATAATTTGATTATGAGGGAGCAGATCCTAAGTAATTGTCAGACCCAGCTTTTACACCAGCACCTGGTGGACTCAGATCTGACCTCTCCACAAGAATTGGGTAAGAGGGCAGACAAATGGGTCAGAACCAGGATTAGGCCTAAGAATCAGGGTAATGACCAAAAGAAGGATACTTCCAAGGCTCAAGAGAAGGGTGGGGATAAATCTAAAGACAAGTCTCCCACAGGGCCCCAAAACTCCAAGGGTGGGGGTGGGTCCCAAAACACTTCCTCTGACCAGAAGAAACCTTATTGCCATGTCTGTAAACAGCCTGGCCACTGGAAAACTGATTGCAGTTGTCCCAGGAATAATAATAAGGAAAACATATCTCCAAGTAAAACTCCAACACCTCCTGTTACTGTCAGCAGTAATCCCCCAGGCGGTGGGAGCACCCCTAAGAATTTGGGTGGGTTTACTTTTGGAGCCCAGGTGGACTCTGGCCTAACCAGGTCCCCTAATTCAGATACTCTTGTCTGTGAGAATGGCATGGGGTTTGCCAACTTCACTGATTGCCCAAACACCTTGGGCAAGTATAGACAGGAGCCCATCATCAATGGTCAAAAAGTTGAGGCCTACAGAGACACAGGGACTAGTATCACCATGGTGCCTGAGAATCTAGTCCCCTCAAGGCAACTTTTACCTGGTGCCACATATCAGGTGACTAACATTGATGGAGTTCAGAAAAATCATCCCATGGCAGTAGTAAATCTCAGCTGGGGAGGTGTCACTGGCCCAAAGAGAGTGGCAGTGTCAGCAAACGTGCCTGTAGATTGTCTACTGGGGAATGATTTGGAAATCTCAGCCTGGGCTGAGGTTGAACAAGAAACCCATTCTAAAATGGTAAATCTCCATGGAAAGGTTAGTGGGGCTGTGATGGCCATAGCCCCAATCCAAGATGTCCTTCCTGAAAAGGTTGGTAGGGCTGTGCAAGACTCAGCCCCATCTTCAGCAGAATCCCTTCCTGAAAAGGTTAGCAAAGCTGTTACGATAACAGCCCATTCCCAAACTGAGTCCCTTCCTGAAAAGTTTGGTGGGGCTGTGATGGCCACAGCCCAAACTCAAACTGATTCATGTGTTGTGAAGTCTGAAACTAAGGATCAGCCTCCTCAGGGAACTGATTTTACCCCTTGTGAAGGAACTGCCCCAGAGGTAGTCAGGCCTAGCCTGGCAGAGCTCCTGATGTCAGTGGACCCTTCCAAGGTGGGACCTAGTCTGGAGCAGGTAACCTGCCCCTCTCTACCCTGCCTCAGTCAGCCCAGGGCTGCAGATGTCAAGGAGGTCAGTGAGCCCCAAAGGGCCCCCTGTCAAATAAAACACCCCCATCAGCAGATTAGGGGCACTAAAGCTAGCAGCCCTAGCAAGGTCAAAAAGTTAAAAACTCCTGAGGGATCGCCCTTACCACTAGTTAGGGACCTCCCACAGATGGAAACTGTTGGGCACAGCCAAACCTGGGATCTAAGGGCCCCAAACCTGACCGGTCCCTCCAGTAAGCCAAAAGAAGGGACCCAGCCTCCAGCTGTAGGCAGCCAGCGGTTGACCCTGAGAGCACAGTGCAACTCAGTCAAGGAAAGAAAGGCACACATGGTGGAAGAGGATTGGAGGAAGCTGAGCCCTAATTTTGTGGAGCCTCACTTCAGTACTCCCTCTCAACACCAGCCTTTTACTTTGCCAATACACACCACAGGTAGTGATTCCCTATGGTGGAGACCCTCTGATACCCTTAGGGTGAGGGATTGCTTAGTGGACCATGACATGGCCACTTAGGCAATATAGGCTTACCTGGTCAAGGATAGCCTTATCTCCTTTCGTTTGGGGGGGGGGGCTATGTAGGAAGGTGGATACCTGACTATGGTTACCCCAGATTTTTTGCCTTGTGTTTAGCTGGTTTTCGACTTAGTTGGCCTGGGATCCTGCTAATCAGGGCCCCAGGCTATCTGATCTCTCTTTAAATGGACTCCATGTACTATAGGTACATAACCAATTTGGTACTGGACACCTTGTCAGCCCCTGTACCATGCACTATAGGTTCTCAGGGCATAGGTGCATCCAAGGCCTACCAGGGGCTGCAGCATATCTTTTGCCACCCCTGGCTGGTACTTAAATCGACACAACTGGCTGTTCACACAGCTGGGGCAAGGTGGTGTAATCACCCCTTGCTTAGATATAGTATACCTATATCTAAACCTTTATCTGGACACATATATACCTATAAGTCACTCCTATGGCAGGCCTTTACAATCCTGGAGGCAGAGTGCTTGGTTTTATGTGAGATGGTGCTCTAGCATGAGCTGAGCCTGTCTGCAGTGTTCGGAACCATTTCCTTACTGCTGTTCCAGTGATACTGCCATACCATATACTCAGTTCATTAGTCTTTATTTCGAAATAAAATTCATAAAAGACAAATTACAATACATGAAATATAAGGAGTGCAACGTTCATCGCAGTTAAAAGTTATTAAACATTGAAAAAGACTTTAAAGCAAAAGGAATTTTTACATTATCATTTAAAATGCATCAGTTGTTCAATTTCTTAATACGGATCAACCAAGCCCCGCCCAAGAACTTGGCCACACCGGCCACAATGAGCTCAGATCTGATAGTACGAAATTTCCACAGAGCTTCAAGGTGACCTCTGGTGTTCAATCCACTACATAAAGGTTGAAGCCATTTTGAGCGCAATACTTGATAGGCTGGGCAAGCAAAAAACAGATGGCCAGTGCTCTCTACATGATCAGGGCACCAGGGACATCTGCTACTTGTATTAACCGACCACTTAGTGGTAAATGCATTGATGGGAAGTGATCCTACACGGAATTGGTGATACAGTTTCCTGTCCAAAGTTTTACAGATCACATCCCTGTAAGGCTCAAGAAAAGGAGTCAGTTTATGAGTCAAAAAGAACCCTGTTAAGTTGGTGTCCAATGATTGGGTAACTGCAACTGGATTAACGGATGCCCAGAACAAACCTTTAAATTCTTGTTTAGATGGAAAAATAGAACTCCCCGGATTAGTCCACAGATGGTGTAAGCCCATATGCGACAAGGTGTATTTGACTTCCTTAAACCAGGGGATTCTAGAGGCACCCAACAATGCTTTTACCTCCGCCAGTTCATTGGCAAAAAGGCTGAGCTCTGGGGAAACCCAGAGCCGACGCCATAGTGCCACCAAACGAAAGCGGGCCAACTCATTTAATGGTCTACAGCCTAGATCTAAAAGCAATGGTGTGGTGGGTGTAGACTGTGGGAGCCCAACCAAATTGCGTAAAAACTTGTTATGTGCTTTCACCAAAGTAGACAAGTCCTTATAGCCCCAAATATCAGCACCATATAGGGTAGCTGCCTTTGTTTTAGCTTCGTAGATTTTCATTGCTGGAGCAATACGTTTGGTCACTTTAATGCCTCAATCTGGGGCTTCCAACTAAGTTGGTTATCCAGGGTCACACCGAGATAGGTCATTACCTTTACCTGTTCGATCGACACGCCATTCAAAATAACAGAGCTAGTGATTGGATTTTTATTGCTGAAGACCATAAATTTAGTTTTGTCTACATTTATCTGTAGGTCATTAATCCTGCAAAACTCAGCAAACCTATTCAGGGCTGTCTGTAGCCCGCTACGGGTTTTGGAGAGAAGCAGGGTGTCGTCAGCAAAGATTAACATAGGGTACTTAGACCCCCCCAAAGATGGTGCATCTGTCTGCGTGTTGGAAAAGAATTTAACGACCTGGTTGATGAAGAGGAGAAACAGGGTAGGGGCCAACACACATCCCTGGCGCACCCCACGGTTTACCGGGAACCTGTGGGTCACCTGACCCTGTTTGCCCCATCTCACCCGAGCGAAGTTACCCTCATATAGTCTCATGACTATTTCCAGGAGTTCAACAGGTAAACCCATGTGTCTCAATGAATCCCAAAGTTTTGCTCTTTGTACCAAGTCAAAAGCTGACTTGAGGTCAACGAATGCAGCATAAATAACCCCTCCTCCCAAAAAGACTACCTTCCAGTAAAGCATAGTGAGTCTAAACACCTGATCTATCGTGCTGGTGCCTGGCCGAAACCCTGCTTGCATGGGGGATAATATATTTTCCTTCTCTATCCATCCCTGTATTCTCACAAGTACCATCCTAGAAATCACTTTTTGGAGCGAGTCTATCAGGCTTATGGGGCGGTAATTATTAGGCGACGTACGATCACCTTTTTTATATATCGGTAGGATCTCAGCCCCTTTCCATGATTCAGGGATCCTGGCGCCAGCTGCAATGGCATTAGCCAACATTGTGATATAGGGAACCCATACGTCAAAATTCGATTTAAAAAGATCTGCTGGGATAGCATCCAATCCCGGTGCTTTCCCTGACTGGACAGTGCCCAAGGCACGTTCTGTGTCTAAAAAAGAGATTGTGAGAGCTGCCCCAGCGCTCAAAGGAGCCCCCGTTACAGACTCAATCTGTGCAGAGGGCCCTTCACAAGAGTCCTTAAATTGAGCAGAGTAAAAACCCACCCAATCTAATGCAGAAACATGATTAACGGGTATTTGGGAGTCCGGGTCCCTACCCCATCTAATAGTCTCCCAGAACTTCAATTGGTTTGACGAATTACACGCCAAGAGGAGTTCAGACCAGAAGTGGTCGTCCCATTCCCTCTTGGCTGTCCACAAAGCCTGTTTATAAATCTGCCTGGCATTCTTAATAACATCAGTGTCCCTAGATTTGACTGCAGCAATTAGGTCACCATGTGCAATCCTACACTTCTTGTTATACCACCTTTTAGGAGTGTTAACTTTCTTAAGACTCAATGGCTTAGTAAGCAAATTTTTTAATTCCATAAAACACTTCTCGTGGAGTTCAATATTTGCAGAATCAACCCCAGGGGTAAGTTCAAGGGCCGACATGTTACCCATTGTTCTCATTACCACCTCCTCGATTTCTTTAATAAGTAATGGTTCTGCTATGACCCTAGGCCATTTTACCCGCTTTCTGTCAGTGCACAAGATAACCTCTGATGTCGGGCATACTGTTTCAGAAGGTCGCCCTCCCATGTCGGGCACTCTTAGGCTCAGAATCAGAGGATCATGGTCACTCTCTGGCCGTACCTCAACTACCATGTCTACCACAAGTGGCCAAAAGTAAACTTTAAACAATATGTAGTCTATTCGGCTCATACTGGTCCCGTTGTTAAAGGTAGGTTGACCGTGCTTGTCAGAAGTAGTGCGCCCATTAGTTGCACGCAACCCCCATTCCATACAGAAACCCAGCCAATGCAAGGCTGCCTCAGTTCCCCTGACACCCTTGCCTATGGTCAATGGCGGAATATCCCAAGCAGTATCCACATCGACACCCACATCCTCATCTATACTAAGAATGGGTTCGAATGAGCAGTTCAAATCCCCTGCCACTACAATAAGACAATCATAACCTAGGTTCCTCAGGAACAAATCAAGGGTATTCAGGATCGGTTGCTTGCGGCCTCCTTGGCAACCACAGGCATAGATATTAATTAAGATAATATTCTCGTTGTTACCCTTGCTTAAATTGATACAAAGGAGGTCGGGGTTATCAACTAAAATTTCCGTAGATTGATACCCCAAAGAGTCTCTAACCCACACGGCCAGTCCACCAGAAGCTCTGCCTTTAGGTCCCTGTATCGCTGGCTTGTAATGATTTAAAAACCCTGCTCTAAATAGGGGGACTGTTTCCCAGGTCTCCTGGAAAAGGACAATGTCATGGGTATCGATGAATTCTGCCCAGTCATCATTGTCCAAACGATTCTTTAACCCAGCTATGTTCCAAGAAATCAATTTAAGTGTCCCTGCATGACTACAACCAGATTTGACCACCAGTAGACTTGCTTCTTCCACCCTAATCTCAACCGGATTGATCACAATACTTGAGTCCGTTTGTGGTACTTCTATAAGGGTAGAACTATCTAGACGTGGTTCATGTTGGGGGGAAATCACAGCGATAGAAGTGGGTTCCGGATCATATAAAGAATCATTTACCTTCCTAAGTCAATCAATATCTTCCAGACAGCCAAACTGATAGGACGTTGGTGCCCCTTCCCACCTGTGATTATGACCTTGCCAACCATATCCCCTCCAACCCCTCCCTGTATTTTGGACTAATGACCATTTCCCCTCTAAATTTATGTTTTGCCGTGGGGGATAAAAGAAGGTAAGAGGCCTAACAACAATTGTTGCGTTTTCGCCTTGTACATCCCATGAGCATAGGTGTTGCGCTGTACAAGGATCGGCGAAAGACACAACAATACAGTCACCCGGGATAGACTTAGGTGTTGGGCCTACCCAGGGTACCCTACGTACCATTAGAATGTTACTTATTAAGTGATCTGGTAACTGTATATTTGTGTTCAGCCAATAAATAACCTTATACTCTTAAGTGCATTATAATCCTCGCGGTTAATGCTAACTTTGGTTTGGCTTTATCAAAACATGTCGTGTTTGGTGTCACACACTTTGGAATACTAACCCCTCACCAGTTCTGGCGACGGGGGTAGCATTCCACCCTTCTAGAGGGAGAAGACATGTTATTTTACTGAAAACGCGGTTAATCCTAACCAGAGCCCCAGCTTCACAAAATGGATGCTGCTGCCACAGACACATGTCTGGCCTCCTGCTGCTGACCGAAACTTGGCAGAGGATGCCTGTACAAAGCGTTTCCTGTCACAGGGAGGTGTCACACCACCCCAGACAGGAGATAGTGGATTGTAGCAGGGAGGGTTGAAAGAAACTAGACACTGCCTGGGGCGCACAAGGTGTCAATGGGCAGATTCCAGTCAAACCGGTTCTGGGGCCATCCTGCCCCAGTCCTGGCGGCAAACTGGACAAAGGAAAGGGGTGTAACCACCCCCTTCCCAGGTCCCACCCATAGGAGGGACCTAGCAGGGAATCCAGCCCCCAGATTTGGAATGTAGGTGGGAGCAGTGCCAATGCACATCAGATTATCCTGACTGAAACGTATGAAACGAAACTCTGGACCCTTCGACATCCTACTCGATGTAGAAGACTGAAGAATCTCCCTTGTGGTCAAGGAGTGACCACCCTGTGCAAAAAGGCACCATCCAGCACCTCAACGTTTGCTTTGTTGCAGTTCCCGCCGGAACTCGAACGACAGAGATCAACAAGACCCAGCGTGCCTGCCTTCTAACAGCCCGATCCACAGTCCCTGCAAAGCTGAGACCCGTGGAGGTGACCTGATGCGTGGGAGTGGCCATCTTGGAGGAACAACGAAGCGCTGACCGTGCAACACCCGAGGCTCCCTTGAAGCTGTGCATTGGAGTTTGAAAGCTCCAGCCCCGAACAGCTTTTGCACCGAAGCTCACCCCTCCACACTCGACGAGTGCTGCGTGGGGCCCTTTTGCATTTCCCTGCTCGACGCGTTGGTCCCGTCGCTTGCCCGTTGGCTAGTGGCCCCAGAACCGACCAACCTAAGAATTTACACAGCTGGTCTGGTGGCTCCAGACTGGCCCTCGCTCCCCTGAAAAGGAGCACCCGCTCTGACCTTGCTGGTCCGAGTGTTAAGCCTTCTTCGAATCCTGCGTGGGTTGCCTTTGCCAAGGTTTGTTGACTCCGATCCGGAAGCCGACACCGCCGACAGCGAGAGCCTTCATGGGACAGCTGGTGATCCACTCCAGGACATCCTTGGTGCCCCAGAGTCCACATGGCAGCGGAGACGAGGCACCCAACATCGACCCGATTGCGCCCGACATCGCCTGGTTCCTTCCTGGTTCCTTCCTGGTCACTGGCTAGTGACCCAGACTCTGTCCCCTCTGCTTTCAAGTACCCCTCAGCTTCGATCCACCCATGGATCGCACCGGACACTTCTCTTCTTGACGCCTGCAGCATCTTCATCCTCAGGCACCATCGAGCTGCGTGACGAAACCCGACACACATTGGCACCTATGCACCCGCTTCCTGTGGGTGAGGTAACTTACTAGCGCCGGTGTTCTTACACTGGTACACACCTCTAGTGCCTAAGTCTAAAGATTGGTAGTCCTAGTCCAGTCGGAAGACTCCTTTTGCAGTAACTTTGTAACTTTTACGCACCATTGACTTTACATTAGTGCAAGCCGTGCTTACCGCACTGCACCCGAATCCGGCGGGCTACTCCCGTCCTAACTGCTGTAAGTCCAGTGTAGTCCAAGCGATTCACAAGGCCCAAGGCCTTCCCCTGATCGATTAGTGATTGTTATACCACTTTATTGATATATGGTTTGAGTGGCCACCGACCTCATCCAAAACGTGCAACTTGTCTATGTTATACTGTGCTTTTATTTAAACGCTTGTGCTTCATTGCTCATAAAGAGTAGTGGGGATTACTCTAAGAATAAATACATATATTTTGATATTATATAACTTGTGTGGTGTCCTTTCATTTGATATTACAGGATTGCATATGGTAAAACAGCTGGCTTTACATGTCCTCTTGAGTTAAGCCTTTAGGCTGCTTAGTCCATGCTACCTCTAGGATAGCTTGTCTTTAAGGTTGACTTACAACCACCACCATAAGGGATTGTTTGGACTGATACAGGGTGCCCACAGAACTGTGGACATCATATACCAGGCCAACTTCTCATAGGGACTTTTGCACCATTTCATTGTTTCCTTCATAAATGACTTATCTCTACTATCTTACTGATTTTCAAGACAACTCTGACATCTAGTAGCAAACTTACAGTTGTGCTCTGCTCATAGTACCTGTTTAGATTTCATTTGGGGAATTATACTGTTAAGTTTTTGTTATTATTATTATTATTTCATTTTGAAACTTTCTACACTTTACCATGTCTACCACCAGTATGAGCGAAACTCCTCCTTTTCTGTGTGAAAAAGGTGAACCACTTTTGCCATGGATACGTTAGAAATTGTTATTTGACTCCTATCGTGTTGCTATTGGGGGTGAAAAATTTTGGGCTTACAGAAAACAAGCAATTCTCCTCCACAATTTAGGGGTCAAAGGACGCAACATTTATGAAAGCATCGATGTAATTCCTATTGGGTAAGGCAGTGGTGATGATTCAGATGTTTTTGATATGTCCATAAAAATGTTCGCAGCTTATTTTGGACCTCGCATTAACGTTGTCTTAGAAAGACATACATTCTTTGTGAGGGTTCAACGAAATAATGAGAAGGTTAGTAACTATGTAGCATCCCTTAAAACTCTAGCTCGCACCTGCGAATTTGGGGATTTAACTGAGTCATTGATTTGAGACCAACTTGTTAGATGTACTAACAGCCCTAGAGTCCAAGAAAAACTTCCTTCCAAAAATCTTTCTCTTAAAGAGGCTTTAGTAATTGTTGCTGGAATAGAAAACACCTTCGGTTGGGTTAAAGAAATGCAATTACAAAAATCTACTCCTGACGACACTTTCACACCAAGTAGCATTCATGAAGTATTCAAAAAGAACAGTGTCCATGTTCTATTCATTTGCATGATGATATAGACAAAGTTTTCAAAGTTATTCGTGGGCCTAAACCCAAGACTATTCCAGATTTTTCAAAAATGAAATGTTATAAGTGTGGTAGTAACAACCATTCATCTAATTATCCTCAATGCTATGCCAGAAATACTACCTGTTTAAAATGTGGAATCGAAGGTCATTATGCTAGGGTGTGTAAGTCAGGTGGTAAAATACGTTCTGTTGATATTTCACATGAGAATGTTGGAACTAGTGTTTCTGCCAAAACAACTATGTTAAGTGTGAGAAATGATGGTATGGTAGATGCTGAACAAATTCACATGCCTGATTATTACCATGAACGGAAATGAAATTTCCAGAGCTTGAACTATTTCCTCCAGATATTAATTGTGTAAGTTATGGCAGGTCTCACATTGATGTTACTGGTTATGTCATTTCGAAAATTCATTTCAAAGGTAGGGAAACAATTGGGAAAATGTATGTGGCTAAACAAGGTGACAGTCTCCTTGGTTGGAGGCACCAAAAAGATTTGGGAATAATTGTTAATCCTAATGCCAGATGTCCCTCAGAACAGGTCATGTTAGTAGAGCACAATTAAGCTTCTAATACGTTTTTTGAGTAATTTCCTCAAGTTTTAACAGATGATTTGGGTCTTCTTAAAGATTTTGAACATCGAATCATACTCAAGGAAAGAGCCATACTGATGGTACATAGAGTCAGAACGTTTCCGAATATGATGCTAGAACCCCTGCAATGTGAACTTAAAAGACTAGTTTCTCTTAACACCATTGAAGAAATCGAATATTCAGAATGGTTGGCCCCAGTGGTTTTGGCCCCTAAGGACGGAGAGAAGGCTATTAGGATGTGTGTTGATTTGAGAAGCCTAAATAAATGGATATGGGTGGATCGTCAACCACTTCCTAATATTTCTGAATCAATCACTATTCTTGATGGTGCGAAAGTTTTTAGTGTCCTGGACTTATCTACAGCCTACCATCAGGTCCCCCTCCATCCGGATTCCAGACATCTCACAACTTTTGTTACACCACTTGGGACCTTCCATTTTATCAGAATGCCATTTGGGTTGGCCTCAGCGGCTGCTTGCTTTTAACGTATAATGAAATTGGTCTTAGAAGGGATCCCCAATGTCATGTTTTTTCAAGATGACATTCTAGTTTATGGGAAGGGTGACCTTGTTCATGATTTAACTTTGAGAAACACCCTTAGTAGGTTGGCTGACAGTGGTTTAACTGTAAATCGCAAGAAATGTAAGATTGGTGTGTCTTCCGTAATGTACTTGGTACATGTGATATCTGGGGAGGGCATTCAGCCAAAGTTGGATTTAGCAAAATCAATTGTTGATGCACCTGCTCCAATAGATAAGAAACAAGTCTGGTCTTTTCTAGGCCTCGCTGAATTTTATTCGAAATTTATTCAGGGTTTTGCATCTATTGTTGAACTCATTAGAATGTTACTGAGGAAAGGGGTGTATTTTTCTTGGTCCCCGAGTGTGCATCTGCATTCAATATCGTCAAACAATCTATTGGGAAAATGCCCACATTGGGTCATTTTGACTCCAACAGAAAAACTATTCTCACTACTGATGTTAGTTTGAGTAGTATTTGGGCAGTTATTTCGCAAGTTGTATGTGGTGAGGAAAAAGTTGTGGCATTTGCCTCTAGGACCTTAAAGAAACCTGAACAGCATTATTTGTGCATTGAAAGGGAAGCCTTGGCTATAGTGTGGGATGTCAAATATGCCAAGTTCTCCTTGTGGGGCATTCCTTTTGTGGTAAGGTCTGATCATCGACCTTTGGTACAAGTGTTCCCCTCAAAAGAGAGTGAAAGACTCACTCCAAGATTAAAGCGTTGGAGTGAAGGCCTTGAAGAGTTCAACTTTTCGGTGGAGTATCTTCCTGGTATGGCTAACAAAGTGGCAGACTGTCTGTCTAGATTGCCTATTAAGGACACTGAGAATTTGCTTGACATTGATGCCTTTAGTGTTGCATGGGTTAAGGAATCTTCCATTCCTGAGTGTGAATGGGAAAGTGCTAGGGCGGAGGATCTGTTTCTTCCATCCTTAACCTGTCTGCTTGTTGAAGGTTGGCCAGACAGGAAGAATGTGGACTCTGATTTGTTTCCTTGTTGGGTGGTCAGGAATGAGCTTACTCTCTCTCTCAGGGACAACTTAAGCATGGTGAGAGAATAATTCCTCTTGTAGCGCTTAGATCTTGTTTAATTAATTTAGCCCATGAAGGACACCTTTTCAGAAGCCTTACCAAGAATCGTTTACGAGAAAGATACTGATGGCCAAGGATGGATGGAGAAGTCGAGGTGGTGGTCAAGGTGTGTGATGAATGTAGTTCTTCTGACTAATCACATGTTGTTTGGAGTGCTCCCTTATCTCCTGTTGATATTCCCAAAGAACCTTGGATGAAACTGGGGTTAGATTTAATGGGTCCTTTTGAGTTATTGGCTCCTCGTGACAGATTTGTAATCATGTTGGTGGATTACTCTTCAAAATGGGTTTTTACCAGGTGTGTCAGTTCAATAAGTCAAAGAACAGTAATTGATTTTCTTAAGGATGAATTTGCTGCAGAAGGAATCCCTAAGTACATTGTTACAGGCAACGGTCTCCAATGTGTTTCACAAGAAATGCTTGAGTTTTTGATTGAGTATGGTATAACACATCAGAGAACTGCGTTATATTCGCCACAGGCTAATGGACTGGCAGAACGCATGAACAGAGTGGTCAAGGCATGCGTGCAAAGAGCAGTCATGTCGACACTTCCATTGAAAGGAATTTTAAGAGACACATGGCGGGCCCATCGTACAGCTGTTAACTGTGTTTTACAAAGGTCTCCTTTTTCAAATTTTACGTGGCAGGGTTGCTTCTCCGAAACTCAACCCCAATTGGTTACCTTCAATTGAAGGCCCCTTTTTGAATGAGGGGGAAGTGAGTGAAAGGATAAAATCATGTTAAGATGCATATAAGCTAGGGTTTGATGAGAAAAAATCTACTAAAAGTATGCAGTGGGAAATTGGAGATTGGGTTTGGGTTAAGAAACCACGCTGACACAAGAAAGATTTCATGGGACCTTTTTTTATTGTGGCTGTTTCTTAGAATGTTGGTATGTGGTATGTGGTGTATGTCTCGTCTGGTAAAGTTTCATGGCGATAAATCCAGGTTTCCATCTAGTCCAGATTTATTACCTTCAGATGTTTCACCTCCATCTAAGGAGCTTCCTAGTGGAAGTTCTTCTTCTTCTTTTTCTTATTCTTTACCTTATTCTTCTTCTTCTTCTTTTCCTCCAGATCTCGTCAGCTTCCCAAAAAATATGAGGAATATGTAATGTCTTAATTTTGCATTTCACACTTTGTACTTTTGTTATATGAATTTTAGGTTTTACAGTGTTATGAGAAATGTACTAGTATTGACCAATTTTTTCTAGTTTTTTTTTGCTATTTTATGTATTGTTATTTTCATTTGTTTTCCCTTTAAAGGGGATGTGTTGTAATCTTTCAAAGCAGCGGCATGCGCTGCTTAATTCTATTTCATGGTTGCATTCTATGTTAGACAGTTTGTTCCAGTTGAACTGCAGGCTGGCAGCTGTAGCTGGTGGCTAGTGCTTTACTTAATAAAGGCTCTCAAAAAACTTACCTGCTTGAGTCTTTTCAACACGGTCCTTGATGTATCTTGGGGCTTGGCCATACATGGTTTTATGTGTGATGCAGAGACCTTTGAACTTTATTCTCTGCCTGACCGGGAGCCAATGTAGGTCGCATAGTAGAGACGTGGCGTGTGCCCATCTCAGCTTTTTAAAAATTAGTCTGGCTGTGTCTTCATGACAAACTGAAGTCTGGCCAGCAATTGTTGTGGGATGCCAGAGTACAAAGAGTTGCCATAGTCCAGACGCGACAATATCAAAGCTGAGACCGCCCATCTGAGTGTGACAAAGGTGAGGAGTGGAGACAGTCTTCGCAGCTGTCTCAGCAGTCTAACACAAGTTTCCACGACTGCCGACACCTGTTGTGTAATGGGCAGCTTGAGATCAATTTTGAGGTCGTTCCATGGGTTGGAAGCTGTGGTGACTGCCAGTACCTCTGTTTTATCGGGATTTATCTTTAGAGAGTTCACCGCCATCGAGTTGACAGTAAATTTTAGAATGTTTTGCATCCTTAGATGAGCCAATGATGAACTGTCAATCTGGATAATGATTTGGGTGTTGTCGGCGTAGTTATAAATACGACAATCCATCTGATTCAGTGTGGAGATCAGGGGCTGTAGCTAAGCATTGAAAATAAGGAGTGATAGTGCTGAACCATGTGGTATTCCGCATGAAAGGGTGGCTGGATCGGACACCAGGTCTACTAGCTGGACTCTCTGGGAACGATCTTTGTGAAAGGAGGTGAGCCGAGCAAGGGCCATGCCTCGAATTCCCAGATCCGCAATCCGCGACAGTACTTGGTCATGATTGACCATCTCAAATGCCGCGGATAGTTCCAACAGCACCAGCGCACATGGCATCTTTTTTAACGGCCCTGAGTCTCAGATCATCCAGCATGGAAAGCATGACCAATTCCGTGCTGTGGTGGGCCCTGAATCAGGCCTGATTAGATTCTAAGAGGTGATTGTCTTCAAGATGGCGGGAGAGGGATTGTAGAACATGCTGTTCAAGTATTTTGTAGAATAATGAGGTTATGGGGTGCACTCAAAACTTAGGGGCATATTATCAAGGGGGTTTATCTCTGCTTTTTTGGCTTTAAAAGCCAAGAAAGCGGAGATAAAATTATCTCCCTATTACCAAGCTGTCGCTAACACCAGTTAGCGACAGCTAATAGGAGATAGCGATCATCTTGGGCCCCGCTTTGCATGTCAGTGATATTTATCACTAATGACATGCAAAGTGGGCGTGCCAAGATGTTAGCGACTGGAAACAGTCGCTAACATCGCTATCTCCTATTACCAACTTTTGGAGATATTCGCGCTAAGCGCGAATATCTCCAAAAGCTAACACCTGCCCTGAGCAGTTCTTAGCCATGTTAACCAATGGGAGGTGGATAACATGGCTAAGAGCATTTGCTCGATAATGCATGAATATCGCTGACTTTTCAGCGATATTCATGCATTGCGGCCGTTTTTTTTTCGCATTTGCGATAAACCTTGCTAATAGCAAACAAGTTAGAGACAAAAATTATCTCTTATGGTTGGTAATATGCCCCTCATTCTTTTAAAGTTTTGTTATTCAATTGCTCTTATGGTGCTGCGACTGACAAGAGTTGTCAACCCAGTTCTACACTAGTCACAAGCTGCGTAGATTGAGTAAGTCGCGCACTGTTCACCTGGTGCTAAAACACCTCTTACTTCTACTCAAAATAAACACAATGTTTTTGTTCATGCAATTGTATTTTCATCATTTGTTTTAGGAATCAAAATCATAATTATACATAACTCTGTACATGAAATTCAAATCAATTGTTGGTCAATTTTACAAAAATACATTGGTCATTTTATATTATGCATTAATAAGTTCGACAGTTTCATAGATGTTGCCCAATGCATTTCGGAACCTAACTGGTTCCTTCTTCAGGGGATGATCTGTAAAGGAGATGTGTAATATAAAATTGTGTTAGTGCCCATGGTGTAAGTGAACCAAAAGGATTTTGAAAAATAATGTAAATGTTCGGTACGGTGTGCCTACCTTCTTCACTTTATGTATGATGCAGCAAAAAACTCTCAAGGAAACCATATCTGCAAAGACCAAAAACGCCAATGACAACTAACGTCTGCGTAAGTCTAATTTAATCCAAAAAGTGAATATGAAAATTGCTATGTTTATGGAAGCTTACCACTTTGAGCGTGACAGTAAAACTGCGTTTAGCTGCAAACACAAAGATCAGTGTGGTTATCAGGACTGAACGATATCAAATCATCTTGCAACTAACTGAACCATTCAATTTACCATACTTCAAATCCTGTGTCAGCATGATATACACTAAAGACAAAAATAGAAACGCAACCGTTAGGAGCCATTCGGTTTTATCACATGAAGCGTGTGATTATAAATGCCAGTGTTATCCTACCCGATTTCCACTAGTTCGGACAATCATCTAAAAAACAAATGACATTACTCACTACCAAGGTAAACTAAACTGGATGCCAGTGTTATGCTATCCACGGCGGTTCATACCTGTAATTCGGACCAATGTCTCAATGTGAACAATCTTCCCGCAGCCACTTGGAACGCCGCAACGCCATTAAATGAACCCCGGGGTTAAGAACAAACGACGGACTGTTATACTATAGTACGTCACTCTAGGTAAAATTGCAGGGGCCATCTTAGAGAAGGATTGCACTCGAACTGAAAAGTGACGATGGAATGTGAATCAAATAAAAAACTTCGTCAGTTGCTAGCTTATAAACATTAGAACACGCCAACTCCATTATATTTATTCCGTATTCAGTATCAACAGTACCAACGTACTCCAAAGCAAAATTTTATGTCTTAGCCAGAAACTCCGAACAAAATAACAGCGGCCATGTTGAAACTAAGCATTGGACAAATGGAACTAGTATAAAGATACTCAATACTAGATGAATAGAATGACATCATTACTAAGATCACTGATCAACGTAACAGCGTCCATATTGAAACTAGGTATTCAAGAGTAAAATGCCTGTGTGTATCCTAGATGAGTAGTGTTCCATCATTTACTGTCTTGACATAATGCAATAATAAACATCCAAAATCCACAACTAGGTGTCAAAAATACTGTGAAAAGGTTGCTTAGTGCTACAATGAATAACAAGAGCATTTAATACTTGTAAGGTTTGCGTGTATGACGGTGAATAGAAAGTAATGACGAAAGAATGGTGTATTGGTGGAAGAAGAGTATCAACGTTGCATGTGGGGTATTAGTGAGGTAAAACACACACAGAATTGTTACCTAGTGTTCAATGAGAGATTTCGGATTTAAATATAACATGAAAAACTCTAACCTATCTTTCAGACCTAGTGGAATCATAGTATTCAGGGATCTGATCCAATATATTTCTCGTTGTAGAAGTCTTTTATGATTATCTATGCCTTGTCTAAGTGGCACTTGTTCTATAATCATGAAATGTAATTGAGAAATAGCATGTTTCCTTTCTAGCCAATGGACAGCTAGTGGTGAAGTTATGTTTTCAGTGCGTATCCGACTTTTGTGTTCTGTAATTCTTAAGTTAGGTTTACGTTCTGTCTTCCCAATATACATCTTTCCACACGGACATTTAATGCCATAGATCACATTTTGCGTGTTGCAATCACTAGTATGCCTTAAAGAGATTTGTGTGGAAGTTGTTGGATGGGTGAAAGTATCTCCTGTTGCAACGTTGTTGCAGTGGGTACAATTATAACATTTCAAGGTTCCTTTGAACTGCTGCTTATTTGGTTGAGAAGATTTTGACAATAATTGCCATAAGTTTTGTCCTCTGGTGTACGCATGAATAGGAGGATCCTTAAAAATGCCATTAAAGTCTGGTACATTGGAAAGCAGTTCCCATCTTGTGTTAAATATTTGTCTTATGGCTGTAGAGCGGGTAGTAAATATAGAGACAAACACTGTTTTGTCCAAAGTTTGCTGTGGTTTTGGTGTCAATAGGGCTCGTCAAGTTACTTGAGCTGCTCTGAGTTTGCTTACTTGTAACATAGTTTGAGGATACCCTCTATCTGCAAATCTCTGAAGATGTTCATCCATTTTCTTTACACTAGTTAGTGGATCTGAACAGATTCTTTTGCTACGTATCAACTGAGAATAAGGTAAGTTATTGATTAAACTTCTCAGATGGAAGCTGGTGTATAACAATGCATTCTGGCCAGAAAAGGCAGCTGTGAGATTGGCCTAAATTGTTTTACATTCCTGGAGTCTGAGCCCGTTTTCTTTAAAAGCGGGATAACACGGGCCTCCTTAAAACTAACCCTGGGCGTAGTTCGCGGAGCCGCACTCCGCAGAGCCACGCGAAGACGCAGTTGCACTCCGCGACCTTCGCGTAGCTCCGCGGACATGCGTAGTAGCTTGCTAGACCCGTTCGCGCGCCGTTTTTCGTCTTCGGGAGCGCGGTGCGCGTGTTCGGGGCGCTGCCTGCATGCTCGAGATAGCTAGCGCGCTAAGTTACTCAAGAGGTTTGTCCCGCCCGCTTGCGTTCCCTTATTTCCTGTTCCGGGTCACAAGTAACGTGTTCGCGTTGTGTTAGACATGTTCGGGAACTCATCTTCTCGTTCGCACTGCCAAAGTGCGTGATCGCGTCAAATATCGCGCGAACTTACCCCAGCGCACGCGATAATGTTATTCAGCGCGCGAGAACTACGCTACGCACCGGATCGCGGAGTAATCGACAGCTTCGCGTTCTCCGTAGAACGCGGAGTTGCCAAAATTCCGCAAGCTCCGCGAACGGAGCGTAGTTCTTCGCCCAGGGTTACTTAAAACTAGCAGGGACAAGCCCTGATTCCAGGGACTGATTAAGGAGAGAGAGCACCTCATTATCAATTCCCAGAAAGGCCATTTTGAAAATCGTAGGTGGACAAGGGTCTGCTTGTGAGTCTGATTTCACCCGCCCAGTAAGGATGGTCAGGGACTCCCTGGTGAGTAGTGGCAGGGTGGTTAGAGGATTAGCAAACATAGGGGATAAGACGGTAGGGCCTGTAAAACAGGGAAGCATTGGAGTGCGATGAATTTCCATCAGAGGGTCATTTATTTTCCCGCAGAAGAAGGACTGGAATTCATGACAGTCTTCCTGGCTAAAGGAGGGTTTTTGCCCCTTGTCCTTTCTTAATTCTTTCAAGACCCTGAAGGTCTCTTTCTGGGGATTGACGGCCGCAACAATCTTAGTCTTGTAAAATACAGCCTTCCGTAATATGATGGCCTTTTTGTAGGAGGCGAACATTGATACATAGACTGCCTGGGCGCTGGGTTTATATGCTTTACTGAAGGCTCTCTCACACTGGCGAAGTGATTGTTTAATTTTCCTAAGTGCCTTGTTAAACCAAGGTGCCCTTTTCCCTTTGTCCAGGATTCTAACCCTGCAGGCTGGTGCCACAACATTGATAACGTCCTTAGGTCTTAATGATAGGGTGGCACTATCAGTCTCTAAGTTTCCCTTTAATGTCAGTGATGGATCAGAGTGAAGTAGGGTGGTTACTAAGTCATCTGCATTAATCTTGTTCCAGCTCCACAGTACTTTCCACTCACGCCGAGCGTTTGCTGTTTGCTTGGGAAGGGAGATTCGGCGGTGGGTTAGATTCGGGTCCGACCAGGAGCAAGGGGAGATGCCAATAGGGTTGGACAATGGGTGAGACGACCAAAGCAGATCTAGTGTGTGGCCATTCTCATGCGTCGACTCAACCACCATTTGGCAGAGTTCTAGAGAGGTCAGGACCTCCTTCAGCTCTTTTGCCTGGCTGTCTTTTAGGGTATTCTCCCAGTGGAAATTAAAATCCCCCATCACCACCACTCCTTGATAGTGAGAGCAGAGATCATGGACTAATACCAGGAAGGGTTCCATGAACCCAGGAGGCGTACGCGGTGGACGGTAGACTATTAGTATTACAAAACAGTCCATTGGGGAACCAAACTTAACCCCCAGCACGTCAGCACCCTCTATGCTTTCTGTACAGAGGGTTTCTGACTTAAGTGAGCGGTTGAAGAGGATGGCAGCTACCCCCTTTTCGTGCTACTAGGTCTGTTGTGGTGGATAGCTGCAAAATTTGGTGGAAGCGAAGCTACCAAGTCCGGGGTTGAGGACTCTTCCAGCCACATTTCCATGATACCGAGAATGTCCAGGTTGTCCTCTTGAAGGAGCGTAAATAACTCAAGCGTTTGCTGTTTGCTTGGGAAGGGAGATTCGGCGGTGGGTTAGATTCGGGTCCGACCAGGAGCAAGGGGAGATGCCAATAGGGTTGGACAATGGGTGAGACGACCAAAGCAGATCTAGTGTGTGGCCATTCTCATGCGTCGACTCAACCACCATTTGGCAGAGTTCTAGAGAGGTCAGGACCTCCTTCAGCTCTTTTGCCTGGCTGTCTTTTAGGGTATTCTCCCAGTGGAAATTAAAATCCCCCATCACCACCACTCCTTGATAGTGAGAGCAGAGATCATGGACTAATACCAGGAAGGGTTCCATGAACCCAGGAGGCGTACGCGGTGGACGGTAGACTATTAGTATTACAAAACAGTCCATTGGGGAACCACACTTAACCCCCAGCACGTCAGCACCCTCTATGCTTTCTGTACAGAGGGTTTCTGACTTAAGTGAGCGGTTGTAGAGGATGGCAGCTACCCCCTTTTCGTGCTACTAGGTCTGTTGTGGTGGATAGCTGCAAAATTTGGTGGAAGCGAAGCTACCAAGTCCGGGGTTGAGGACTCTTCCAGCCACATTTCCATGATACCGAGAATGTCCAGGTTGTCCTCTTGAAGGAGCATAAATAACTCGAGGCAGTGCTTCTGTAATGAGCACGTGTTGAGCATGGCAAAGCTACATCCTTGCGGGCTCGCCGGCCTATGCCGGCCTTGGAGGAGGTGTGATGTAGTTTAAGCTCATTGAGCTTACTTGTGACTTCAGCAGCCCTTCCCGCCTGATCTTAGCTGTTAGTGTGTTATGCAGTGGTGGCCCGCCTTGGTTGAAGGACAGGAGTTCCTGCATAGAATATGTGCGGCGAGGACCAGGGGTCCTGGCCTCTGAACCCGGCGGGGGATGGACGAGCACAGACGGGCTTGCCTTCGGCACGCCTTCTGCACCCCCGCTGCACACAAATGCTACGCGCTTGCTCCAGCATTGATTTGTAAAGTCTGTGACTCCTCCCACCCACACTCAGCTGGGCAGCTGCTGTCTGTTGCAAGCACTAGACCGTGACACTTCCAGGAAGTGCAGAAAGCTGAAGTGAGGGGATGCGGGGAGCGAGATGCAGGGGATTTCAAGTGCAAAATACAACACAGATTTACACAGGTAACAATTTTTAAAATGAGTTTAGAATGACAGCGTTTAAAAAATTAGCAGTGTTATCTTGATTCAAAGCTAAGCTCCGTTTTCAAGCATCCCAACGTGAGTCTAGGTAAGGCCCTCAAATCCAGCGCGCTTGCTCTGGCATTCATTTTTAAAGACTGTGACTCCTCCCACCCACCACTCGGCCCTGCTGTGCAGCGGCTGCCTGTTCGGATCACTAGACCGTGACACTGCCAGGAAGTTCAGAAAGCGGAATTGAGGGGGCGCTGGGAGCGAGATGTGGGGCATTTCAAGTGCAAAATACAACACAGATTTACACAGGTAACAATTTTAAAAATGACTTTAAAATGGCAGCGTTTTCTTGATTCAAAGCTAAGCGGTGTTTTCAAGCAGCCCACCGTGAGTCTAGGTAAGGAATGGGAGTAAAGAGAGACTGCCACAGCGGTGTCACTTCTATTGAAAACCTGACTGGGGCTTACACACATCTGTAAAGACAAAGCATAGAATTACTACTTCTCACTTCCCCTTCCTAACCTACCTGTTCTCTTAAACTAATGTTCTCTCCCTCTCATCCTTTCTTTGATTCTGTACAGCTCTTTTACAAATAATAACAGTGGAATTTGCTTCTCTCATATTTATCTTATTATTGTAATTTCTTTGCTTAAGATGCTATGTTGATCTTCTTAGTATTAGTTCAGTCTTGTTGTTTCCCTACTAGATGCTGCCTCAGCAAACTCGGGTGATCAGAGAGATAATAACGTTGGTAAGTATACATATATTACCTACTGGCGGTCGCCAGTAGGTATATATAGTTAGGATTTTTTCTCTATGGGTTTTTTGAAAATTCTATGTCTAATAACTTTGGCGTTTGTGGACGGAATTGGCTGAAATTTTCAGGAAAATGGCACATTTTGTTTCTGAGCAGCCCTTGAAAATGTGGGGGGGGTTCGTCCAGTGGGGGCCGAGAAAAAAGGGGGGTCCCAAAACGTGTTTTTAACATTGAGTTTTCCATAGGGCGGTTGGCCTCACTTTTAGCCCGAACGGCTGAATGGATTTGCACGAAACTTGGCAAAATTGTAGGGACTGGTAGCCCGATGTGCCTTTTGTAGGTCTCAATATATGTGCTCCAGTGGATTTTGAGAAATTAACGTTTAAAAAAAGATATATATCTGTAACAGCGGACCGGGCAGCGCTCTGGTTCGCGGACTTTTCGCGCAACGGAGCTTTGTGAAGCGAAGCTGATTGGTTCTCCGGCGTCTGTCAACATTCCAAACAGTCTGTAGCGGCCGCCATCTTGTCTCTCGGTAGGATCGAGAGACAAGAGGAGGTCAAAACAAAGGGGGAAATAACTATAAGGGGGCATAGTAGATCCTCGCTGACCCCCTAGGTTTGATGTGGAGGTTTTAAAAGGGCCCCGCGGGGCAAAAAAAAATAATAATAATAATATTCGAACGGCTGAATGGATTTGCACGAAACTTGGCAAAATTGTAGGGACTGGTAGCCCGATGTGCCTTTGCTAGGTCTCAATATATGTGCTTCAGTGGATTTTGAGAAATTAACGTTCAAAAAAAGATATATATCTGTAACAGCGCACCGCTTCGCGTACTTTTCGCGTTACGGAGCTTTGCGAAGCGAAGCTGATTGGCTCTCCGGTGTCTGTAAACATTCCAAACAGTACGTAGCGGCCGCCATCTTGTCTCTCGGTAGGATCGAGAGACAAGAGGAGGCCAAAGCGAAGGGGCAAATGACCATAAGGGGGCATAGTAGATCCTCGCTGACCCCCTAGGTTTGATGTGGAGGTTTTAAAAGGGCCCCGCGGGGCAAAAAAAAAAAATAATAATAATAATCGAACGGCTGAATGGATTTGCACGAAACTTGGTAAAATATTAGGGACTGGTAGCCCGATGTGCCTTTGCTATGTCTCAATATATGTGCTTCAGTGCATTTTGAGAAATTAACGTTCAAAAACAAGATATATATCTGTAACAGCGCTCCGCTTCGCGGAGATAAAATTATATCTGTATTACCTAGCTGTTGCTAACACCAGTTAGCGACGGCTAGTAGGAGATAGCGACCATCTTGGGTCCCACTTTGCATGTGAGTGATATTTATCACTAATGACATGCAAAGTGGGCATGCCAAGATGTTAGCGACTGGAAACAGTCGCTAACATCGCTATCTCCTATTATCAACTTTTGGAAATATTCGAGATAAGCGCGAATATCTCCAAAAAGTAACAGATGCCCTGAGCAGTTCTTAGCCATGTTATCCAATGGGAGGTGGATAACATGGCTAAGAGCATTAGCTCGGTAATGCATGAATATCGCGGAGTTTTCAGCGATATTAATGCATTGCGCTCGTTTTTTATCGTATTTGCGATAAACCTTGATAATAGCAAGGTTTATCTGCGATAATTTCTGACGGTAAAAAAATCTTTGCAATGCATCGTTAGGGATAAATATCGCTTAACTTTGGTAATATGCCCCAACGTCTGTTAACGTTCGATTCGAAGGAAATCAGGAATTGTTGAAAAACATTGTGTGCGCCATCTTGTCTTTTTTCAAATGCCACACTTTTGTCGTGCACGGCAGCCATTTTAGATGCCTTGACCAGACCCACTCTGTGCACGCTGTCGATCCTTAGCATGGCTCCCCACCCTCGCAAGCATCTCACCCAGGCAGTGGTCACCCCCGCTCTCTGTCTTATGCATGGGTAATAAACCTCCCCCCATCTGCGCTGCTCTTCCCTGAGATTCACACCCTGTGCCCGCCCGACACCTCCCTTTCGCCCTATTCACTACCGCACCCTCTGACACTCCTTTTCCTCTGTGTCCGATTGTCCAGGCCGGTCCTAGGCTATCAGCTAGCCCTGCAGATGTAGTTTATGGCCACAGCTGTAAAGAATCACCCCTCTTCAAAGGAGTTATAGTAGATCAAGGCCCACACTCGATGAGATCCGTCACAGCAGAAGCGTTGCTATTATCTGAAAACCATCCTGTATTGTGATTGGGGAGGGGACCGAGCGTGAAGCGGAAGATTCCAGGGATGACTCTTTGTACATCAAAGTTTTTACAATTATGTGTCACATTAAAAATATATAGCACTCCGACAAAGTAGTAAGATTATAAAACTTTAATAATTTATAAATATATACAAGAAAACAAAAATAGTAATAACATATAAACATTTTTAGGGAAAAACAACTAAGTAGCGGTCGGCTGTGCGAATAGTCCCAACGCAGCACAACGTCCAGATTTCCGGCGTGGGGCGTCGCGGGGGGTGGGTCATCAGTAGCAAACTGTTGTGCGAAAAGTTCCAAGGCAGCAGAACGCGCCGAAATCTAGATGACACGAAAGTGATGTCTAGTAAGTTGCCACCCAGCAAATAACGGCGTGGGGCGTCGCGGGGGGTGGGTCATCAGTAGCAAACTGTTGTGCGAATAGTTCCAAGGCAGCAGAACGATGGCACCAAGGTGATGTCCAGTAAGTTGCCGCACTGGTTTTGGTATCCTACAATGCTGCTCCGAATAACGGCGTGGAGCGCCCCGGGGGAGGCGGCGTGAACGGGCCTCTCCAGGTGGAGTCTCATCTGTTTTAGTGGGGCGCCCCTTTACCGTTTCAGTTGCCATTCCGTCCGCTTTTGGTCCACTGTGTCAAAATCCGCCATTCAGCTGAGTTGCGCCCACTCTTGCGGTGCAGCGATAGGCGGCTGCCACAGGACTCTCAAAATGGCGGCAGGCTCTTTCCTTTTTGGGCGTGGTCCACTGAAATGGCCCTGGGACACCTTGGAAATCGGACGCTTGTCTGCTAGGTCTTGGACCCCATTCTCGAAAGCGTCCCCTCCGCCTTGAGAATTCATCAAAAGTTTTGGGGGCCCCGACTCCTGCAGGCTTCTGGTGGGGAGCGGCTGCCATGATTGCTCGCGGAATGACCACGACGGAGCTACGAGATGGTGGTGCTCTCATGCTGACGCCAGTTTAGTCTGAAACATCCAGAAACAAGGTGGGGCTTTCATCGTTTGGGGGAAAAAAAAAGTTTTCATCCAATGAAAAGTGTTGTTTTTAGGTCATATGATCAAGCCTTCCATCATTCGGAAACCAAAAGTAAAATGAACCAATGAAAAGTTTTATAAACAAGTCACATGACCTGTTATGCGGCATAGGGTATAAAATGCGGAGAAAATACGTTGGCACGTGAGGCGGCGTCAGTAGCGGACCGATGTGCGAATAGGCCGAAGGCAATACAACGCGCCAAGATCCGGATGGCACCGAGGTGGTGTCCAGCAAGTTGCAGCAATGGTGTGGCCATCCTACAATGCTGAAAGTCGGCGTGGGGCGCCCCGTTGGCCTGTGAGTTTGCGTCAGTAGCGGACCGATGTGCGAATAGGCCGAAGGCAGCACAATGCGCCAAGATCCGGATGGCACCGAGGTGGTGTCTAGTAAGTTGTCGCACTTCTGTGGCCATCCTACAATGTTGAAAGTCGGCGTGGGGCGCCCCGTTGGCCTGTGAGATGGCGTCAGTAGCGGACCGATGTGCGAATGGGGCCAAAGGCAGCGCAACAATATTTTCTGACTGACACCACAAGGCGCTGAGATGCAAAGATCCGGATGGCACCGAGGTGATGTCTAAGTTGCGGACTGATGTGCGAATGGGGCCAAAGGCAGCGTAACAATATTTTTTGTATGGAAGATACCACTAGGCGTTGAGATGCCAAGATTCGGATGGCACTGAGGTGATGTCTAGCAAGTTGGTGTGGTCATTCTACAATGCTGAAACTCGGCGTGGGTCGCCCCATTAGCCTGTGAGATGGCTGTTCTTTGGATTTGGGCCTGGTCCACCAAAATGGCCCTGGGACAATTTAGAACCCTGTGAGATGGCGTCAGTAGCGGACCGATGTGCGAATAGGCCGAAGGCAGCACAACGCGCCAAGATCCGGATGTCACCGTGGTGGTTTCATAGTTGAGAGGCACTTCATCTGCAGTGGGGCGCCGAGATCCGGATGGCACCGAGGTGATGTCTAGCAAGTTGCTGTACTGGTGTGGTCATCCTACAATGCTGAAACTTGGCGTGGGTCGCCCCATTAGCCTGTGAGATGGCGTCAGTAGCGGACCGATGTGCGAATAGGCCGAAGGCAGCACAACGCGCCAAGATCCGGATGTCACCGTGGTGGTTTCATAGTTGAGAGGCACTTCATCTGCAGTGGGGCGCCGAGATCCGGATGGCACCGAGGTGATGTCTAGCAAGTTGCTGTACTTGTGTGGTCATCCTACAATGCTGAAACTCGGCGTGGGTCGCCCCATTAGCCTGTGAGATGGCTGTTCTTTGGATTTGGGCCTGGTCCACCAAAATGGCCCTGGGACAATTTAGAACTCGGACGCTCGATTTTTTTTTCCTTTCCTGTACATGCAAAAAAAGGTAAATGCCCGGTACGTTACACGCTTCATCTGCCACGATGAACTCTCCAGAGGAACCGAAAAAAAATATAGTTGTGGTAACTATACCATGCATCGTCATATGGAGAGGTGGCACCAATTAATTATAGTGCTGCATAAAAGAGAAATTTGGAGGAGAACCCCTGACCTGCTAGTACATTCATCAAAGACGTGGCACTGAGAGCTTCAGAGGCAAGGGAAACGGTCCCAAATATTTAGAAGAACTTTGGAAAGATTAAAATGACATGTTTAGATTGTGGCAAATTAATTTCATGTGGACAGATGAGTGTTACTCTAATAAATACAGCATATGAACATCATCATAGTCGATGGTTGGCAGAGACATTTTGACTATATCCTGGACCTGCCCGTCCTCGCCCAAAATGGCGCCGGAATAAATGGGACTCGTAACTCCTTGTTGTGTACTGGTTGCAGAACCTTGAAATCACGAGATACGTATGCAGTTTTGAAGCACATGGCGGGCGGGGAGGAGAATTGATTGAATATTTCGACATCCCTATTGATATTAAGTTCTGATGTGTTATTGATTACTGTACTGTTGAAAGTTCGAATTAACGTCACCCATGGTACTTGCCCGCAAATGTATATCTAGATAATTTTATTGTAACTGGCCCTGTCGTATTTTAATTATAAAATGTACGTCCACCGATTCCGTAACTGTTAGACACCTTAGTTCTTGCAACCTAATGGCCCGCCCGTTACGTTCCTCTACAGTGTAAATGTCTATTCATCATATACGATTACAGTTTGCTCTGTGGCAGGCCCACGTGGTTATAGGCTCGTATTTGTATAATGAAATTTTCACAATAAAGGTTTTTAAAAGAAAACATGGTAGTAGTATATACATTGGTAAAGTTTTTAATAATAGTGACTGTTTTAGAATCATTAAAAGGCAAGTGAAATAAAGCAGACCAATTACATGAAGGGTAAAAGGTATAATACGAAGGAACGCAGTAAAGATAAATGGTCAAGGGCTGTGTTTTCTATTCCTGCAACATAAAGTGATCGATAAGAATCTCATATTCAGGCGTATCGGCGACTAAGACAGCAGGTCGACCCTCTTTTGCTCAACGGCTCCGTCATGGGACGAAGAAACGCTCTTTTTCTCGAAAAAAGAATATATTTTACTTGCAGGACAGTTGTAAAATTTCCGGGAAAGTACATTAGCCTGGAACATTATAACATATATTTAAGAAAAAATAATGTTCGGAAGTAATGAAAAGCGTAATTTTTAGGTCATATGACCAAGCCTTTCATCATTACAATAAGAAAAGTAAAATGAACCAATGAAAAGTTTTATTAACAAGTCACATGACTTGTTATGCTTACGTTACGCGCTGCGCGCCCCGGATGACTTCCGGATGCGCTAACGCGGCGCGCCATATGACGCATTACGCGACAACGCAGGTACAGAATATAGTCAAAATGTCTCCACCAACCAGCGGTCGGAACACAACCCCTTTCAGCAGGCTAAATAGTTCTGTTAAATGACAACAGAAGGGACAGGCAACAAGAACCATCAGTCAAAGAGGGGAGAGCTAGTTCTTCTCTACCGGGTTACATTGGGGCGCTACCGGAACTGATCGAATTGGTAGTCTACAGTGTTTCTGGATGTTTCAGACTGAAGCTGGGGTTAGCATGAGAGCAGCACCATTTCGTAGCTCCGTCGTGGTCATTCCGCAACCAATCATGGCAGCCGTTCTTTATCGTTATTTTGGGCGGGGTGGGTGGCGGAGCCGAGCTGTTTTGCAGCCATCATTGTGTGGAGTTCAGTTCATCTCACTAGTTTTGTATTTGTCATGAGGGGTTGTTCCTAATGTTTCTATTTCAGCGAGGTCAAAAAGAGATCCCATTAGTGGCCTACTGATTTTGCTCGATTCCTTTTCTTTTTTTTTTACACGATTTTTCGTTATCTGCAAAGACTAAACAGAGTATTGCGACTCTGTGTTTGTTTGTAAATAGAGAATGAACCAAAGAGAACTAATTCTAAAACAGTAAATACTTGGATAACAATCAATCAAATGGAGAGAGAAGCAGGCACGACGGATTACAATGGGGGCAAAGACCTGCGTTAACTACCTTTCACTATCTGCAAAGAGAGAGTACTCCTAATAGAAATGAGGGGGGGGGCACCATTCAAAGCAGATCAGTGTGCATAAACACGAAAATGTTTTCACTTACCACGTACTTGACATTCGACAGCTTATGATATTTGCTATTAAAAAACCATTGAAATTCACTGAAAAAACCATAGGTTATAGACCATATATAGTTAGGAATTAGCATTTAAAAAACCTTATTTTACTCACACAAAACCATTGAAATTCCATATATAGTTAGTTGCACTAACTATATATCGCGCACCTGCAATCCACTGCTGATCATGTCACATATTACATCATTCATGACATGGTCAGTGACATCACTGATGACATCACTGATGACATCTCAAATGACATCACTGATGACATCACTGATGACATCTCATTTGACATCATTCTTGTGCTAATACGATAAACCTCTTCAGACTCTAATATAACCTTAGATACACTCAGTGTATACAGACACTCACACACTGCCACTCATCCATGGAGTTACTCACACACCCAGTCAGTCATGCAAAGAAACAATCTCATCTCCATTTCTTCAACTATACAGTTAAACACACCTTACTTATTGAAACATATACTAACACATATTTACTCTCTTATACAATCCCTGATACAAGTTCACAATGATCGATACAACCACTCACTCATTCGGTGGCTCTCATGCACAGTTATTTATATATGCCAACTCTCACATGTACTGTGTTTTACATATGTACTTACTATGACATGTAGCATTGAGATATCCATTCACTCATCAATACACTCATGCACACAGTCAACTGCCCATGTAGCTGTTTCCACATGCACTCTTGAACTCATACACCTAGTGAATAAACTGTTCACACATCTATGCATAGAGTCACACACCTTCCAGCCACCCCCACACAAAGTCAATCTCCCATAGAAATACTTGGGCAACCAATTAATAACACATATAGCCTCTCGTATAGCTAATGATCAACACATGCAGCAGTTTACAGAACAACAGACATAATGATGCACAAATTAAGACAGTTTAGTCACTAACCCATGCATTCAGTGAGACACATTTAATCACTCACTCATACAGTCAGTCACGCACCTACTAAATCCTTCATCCAGACACTTATACATCCACTCATTCTTCAATATGTAAGACATATTTGAACTTTACAGAAACATACAGTCACTGGATGTTGTCATCAGTGATGTCATCAGTGATGTCATTTGAGATGTCATCAGTGATGTCATCAGTGATGTCACTGACCATGTCATGAATGATGTAATATGTGACATGATCAGCAGTGGATTGCAGGTGCGCGATATATAGTTAGTGCAACTAACTATATATGGAATTTCAATGGTTTTGTGTGAGTAAAATAAGGTTTTTTAAATGCTAATTCCTAACTATATATGGTCTATAACCTATGGTTTTTTCAGTGAATATATCTATATATTCATATCTACTAGTAACTTTCCTGTGCTGGCATAACTGTTAGTAGTAGATTGAATTAGCGCAAAAGATTGTTCCAACTTCGTGCTGTATGCTCCAAAAGTCTCTATATTTGGTTCTTTCTGCACTCCTGAATGACTCGTAATATGCAAAACTCACTGCCTGAACAAACGTTTAAGAAGAACTTTAACAAAAGCTCACAAAATGTCCTAGTAGAACTGAATTGGGCTCTGCTTCCAAATGGCAGTTACATGAATGCAACAACACACCAGGTAATAGAGGGTCTCAGGGAAAAGTTTAAAGACCTTCGCAGGCTCAATCCCCACTTCAATAAAATTATAAACATATGAAATTCGCTGGTCTATTATACTCCTATGAGGAGCAATTTGAAAGCAAAAATGATACTGACATGAAAATAGTTTGATAACATGGAAGTAGTCCTATTTAAGAGATTGGAATCCCATCACCCACCGTTGTGGCATGCTTCATCATCTGGGGTCTCCACTGAGATGCAATTCCTAGTGCAACCAAGAGCAGCAAACCCCTCACTATGAGGGAGGAGCTCACGGATATTTTCAAGAGGGACAATTGGTCTAATCTCCTAAGATCTCTGAAGCATGTACAAAATTATGTGGGGTGAAGTTTTTGCCGTGCCAACAAAGGTATTAAAGTGACAATAAAATTGAATACCAACCATAAAAATATATGTAATGGTTATCGCTTGACGTCAAGCAATAAAGAACAGTGCAAACACTATCTGAATTAATTTGCGAACGCGTTGGTCTAGAAAGAGGGTCTACATGTTTCAGCCAGGCCTTCCTCAGGACCTAGATGATAATGCTACTGCAGAAAAGTGTGTGTGAAACAAAATCAAAATACATTTATAACAGCTAGGTGGAACGTTACAACCTACAATAACCTGTGGTCTTCAATGCGAAGAATCTACAGGATTTATCTCGTCACCTGGGAAAAAATAAGCACAGTGATATTCAATTCAATGTTAATACCTCAATCATATCTGTGTGTACTCAAAACAACTTTGTATCACTAAAGGAACTATTTCACCATATATGTTCCTATAATTTCTTAATTATTTGTGCATTCAAAATATTTATAAAGTTCATTTTCTTAGCCGTTTACATATGGGCGAAGTCTTCACCACTTCTGGCAGCAGCTAAAGGCATGAGGCACTGCTCTGTGGGGAGTAAAAAATCTGGATTCATGGAACTGTTATCATCAATCAGTCTACCCCCCATTTAAAATCAACTCACTAGAAGTCTGAATCTGACAGATAGATGAAGGGTGAAGATAGCACATTTTATTCTATAGAAAATGCACTTTTTCAGATAGATAAAGGGTGAATTCTTTAGAAAATGCAAATTTGTTTAGGGTATTATGCCCTATCGATTGCTCTAGTTAATTTACATATTGCAGGGACCAACAACCTCTGTAGCAATCTCAGGCAATCCGTGGACACTGTTATAACAGATCATTGAATAAACATCTATATTATAAAAAGGTATTTGGTATACAGCAACCAAGATATAGTGTGAGTCAGATATGTGAATTATGGATCTAACAATCTTGCTCTCCATCTGAATTGATTGACGAATAAAGGCCTATTGTTTGGATGTATACTGTATAAACAAAACAATTTCGCAGAACAAAGGTGAAAGGTATGGAAAACCACATTACCCATAACCCCCCAGGATAAATGTAGTTTTGCAAAAAGGTGTTGCCAATGATTTGGGACACCCAATTTTGTACTACTGTTGTAATTTTTAAGCTGGTAACTGTGCAATGATACACTAATGAAGGCCACAAAATCAACGCAGTCACTGTTTTGCACTCTTTCAGAAAGGGAAAACTGCATTTCCTTTGAGTCTTCGCCTTAGTGTAGTTCAATAATGCGGCATCTACACTGGTTTAGTGAATTGTAGCTTTGCAATGAATGGTGTCGATAATGTATTAGGACACCACATTGTCGCACTTCTCTCTGCGCAATGATCCGCTCAGAATGCCCCGCGTTTAGGACAGTCAAATTTGTACCGCACCAGACTTTACTCAATGAACACGACATTTCCAATGAGTCTTCACGATCTATTGATGTGTTGTCTATGGAGGCATGTGAGACTACATTTCCCATCATTCCTCACTGCGTGTTGACGCGTTCAAGACATGACAAAATTAGTGAAGCCAGCTGCATCCAATTCTATAGTTAAACTGAGTTTAAATAGTGCGTGCACTCTCCTGCCGGTTACCGCTTGGGACAGCCAGAAGACGGTCCGGGGTACTGACGGAGAGGTAAGTAAAAAAAATCTCTAAAAATCTCTAGAACAGTCGGTGGTCTGTTGATACGAACAAGGACTGTTTTTCTGGGCTCGCCCCATACTAGACCAAAACGCTGTATCCGGCATAATGGATGGGCGCGAAGATACCAGTACATGGTTGTGGCAAGATGGGAACATTACTATTATTACTATTCTTGTGCTCTTTTGCCTGAGATTGCTTCCTTGGTTGTTGGTCCCCATAATATGTACATTTACTAGGGCAGTGGAGAGGGCATAATACCCTAAAAGAATTGGCATTTTCTATAGAATCAGAAGCGCCATCTTCACCCTTCATCTATCTGTCAGACTCAGACTTCTTGTGAGTTGATTTTAAATGGGGGGTAAACTGATTGATGGTATATTGAAACATTTTCATGAATCCATATTTTTTACTACCCACAAAGCTGTGTCTCACACCCAGAGCTGCTGCCATGAGTGGTGAGGACTTTACCCGTATATATGAACGGGTAAGTAAATGAACTTTAAAAATACCTTGAATGCACAAATGATTAAGAAATGATAGGAACATATATAATAAAATAGTTACTTTAGTGATACAACATTGGTTGGAATACATACTATTTTGATTGAGGTGTTAACATGGAAAAGAATGTCACTGTTTTTATTTTTTTCCAGGTGACAAGACAAATGCTGTAGATTCTTGGCATTGAAGACCACTGGTGACTGTAGGTTGTAACATTCCACCTACATGTTATTACTGCACTTTGATTTTGTTTCAGACCACTTTTTTGCAGTAGCATTGTCATTTAGGTCCTGAGGAATGCTAATATCGGTTTACAATTGTCATGGCTGAAACATGTATACCCCCTTCTGGACCAACACATTTGAAAATTCATTCATATCACATTTGCACAGTTTTTTATTGCTTGACACCAATCTGTGACAAGCGGGACACAAAACCACAATGACTCGATGTTATGCTGAAAGGGTGTGTTGTGTATTTGACCCAGTAAATAAATGAAAGAAGCTTCCTGCAAACTTTAGTGTAATAGTATGAAACAATGAAGAAGCTCTTGGTAAGTTTCCTTTGAAACAGACTCTGTTAATTTCTTCACTAGGCTCTGGATTGGCCAGTGGAACAAAAGTGTCCTTTGAAAGGCTTTAAGTCTGCCGCTTGCTTCAGAGTTGTCTTGTCTTTGTTTGTATGTCCGTATTTATTCATTCCAAGAGTCCTTTGACTTATAATGTCCTTCCTTTTCTCGTTCAGAAGAGAGTCCTGTTGGTGACTTCACAATGCCTCTCGGAAGGAGAAAACAAAAGAAACCAGGTAAGGAACTTGCTTGTCCTTAGTTGAACAATACACGGTTCACCCCAAATCACCTGTGCTGGGAAGGGAACTCAAGGCCAGTGTGGAAGGGAGAAAGGGAGGTGTAGGTTATGGGCCTCTATTGGGCGTGAACATTAACGTTTTACCAGGGGGGAGAAAGTGTGAGGCTGATTAAACCGAGTTTGTTAGGAATAGAGGTGAGTATCCGACAAAACAAGTGCTGGCCCTTATCCGGTGCCCCTACCTTCCCCGTCTATTCCCACCCCGTTTACTAAAGATACACCCCGTAGCTGGCTCAGGCATGTTTCTCCTGAAACGTGGCGGGCGTTGTCGAGGTTAAAGGTATGTCACTTTAATATCTTTTTTGGCACTGCAAACACTACACCCCACATCATTTTTTACATGCTTCAGAGATCTTAGGAGATTAGACCATCTGTTGCTTTTGAAAATATTAGTGAGCTCCTCCCTCATTGTGAGGGGGTTGCTGCCCTTAGTTGCACTCGGAATTGCAACTAAGAGGAGATCCTAAATGATGAAGCTTGCCACCTCGGTGGGTGATGGGATTCCCGCCTCTTAAATAGGACTCCTTCCATGTTCTCACACTATATTCGTGTCATTATATTTTGTAATAGCGAATTGCTCCTTGTAGGAGTATTATAAACCGCAAATTTTATACGTTTATAATAGTATTTAAGTTGTGATTGTGTCTGCGCAGGTCTTTAAGCTTTTCCTTGAGACCCTCTATTACCTGGTGTGGTGTTTTGGTATGAGCAGCTATGGCTGCAGTCTTTTTATGAATGTCACGTTATCTATTGACGTGATAATTAAGCTCTACCAACATACAATTCTCTAGAACCTGACAATGGCTGACTTGACAGGCCTAGCATTTGATGACAATGTAGCCTGCACTATGCTAACTAATACTCCTAGTATTATCGACTCAGTACAAAATCCCATGATTAATAATGGTAATGATTGGTCCAAACTCTTGGTCTTAAAAATATTCACACACATGTACCTCGATTCATGGAGCTACCATGACCGAGTATCTTCATGGCTATTATACTCCTACTGGATTAATTATCAAAAATGCTGCTAGTCTCTTTTTGCAAGATAAAACATTTCTCAATGATTGGTCATTGATTGCGTGGCGGTGTACGCGCAATTAGTTAATTTTAATTATCAGCACAGCCAAGCTCGTTGCCGACACCATTTCAATCGAAATACAGACACTAGACGGACATATTAAAACAACCTTCTCAACTTGTGTATGTAAGAAGATCCTAGAGGAAAACAATAAAACGACTAAGGAAAATAAGAATAGTATTCTACTGACAAATATTGAAAAATTGAAGAAAGACCTGGAACATTTCTCTTTTGAAAGGGTATAGCCATACACAACTGAGAATTATGTGCCTCAGGAATACAACAAGAAGGGTAGACGATATGGCTCCAATTACTCCTCCTCTGGCTCAGATGGCTGGTCTAGTGACTCCGACTCAGCAGAAAAAGTGGTCAACAAAGCAGGGGGTCAAGGTCGTAGCAACAGATGACAATGTAGGAATACACTAAGAGGTCAACAACTGTCCCAGTGGTGTCCACCAACCCCATGGATTTTTCAGAATGTGTTTTTCATACGCAAATGTTAACGTACAACCCACAGCCTTAATTCTACCAGAATCAGCCTTTTTTAGGCCAAGCCGAGGACGGTCTCACGAACAGAGGAGAGGACAGCAGGCGCAGGTACATTGGAGTCCACCTCCATCACCTTAAAGCATGCACAGTGCAAAGAAAGGCCTCCAAAAACAACCAGGGACCAGCACAGAAAGGATAACCTAGTGGTCAATTTGAGTGACCTACAACAGTACTCAATAAAGGACTAGGATTTGTCCCTACTAATAATGGGGACCCATTCCTCCTCCAGTGTGAGGTGGCTCAATTCTTTAGAAAGATTCACCTCCACTTCTTCTTTAAAGATAAAGATTGAGACAGCACTTCCTATGGCACTGAAGACACAAACAGTGGCCTCAAATCTAGGTCTACCTTTAGGCCACTGAGTCACTTGGTTCTAGAACAAGTACTGACATTCGAGAAAGCAGTTAAACATGAAATCTCAATGATCAATAGAACATCAAATCGCCAATACCAGAACGTTCCCCTGAAGGAGATGAAAGCACTTGAGACGCTCACAAAGAATGCATCAATAATGATCGAACTGGCAGACAAGGGGGGTGCGATAGTCATAATGAATACCTCTGACTATCGCACCGAGTGCCTTAGACAACTCACAGATATCCGGTTTTATCGACAAATGACAAATGATAAAAGAAGCCAAGATTGAAGGCTGGGTGACTGCACAAGAGGCTAGTTTTCTCGTGACTCCACACCCGGTGATGCCTTATTTTTATGTTTTACCAAAAAATCATAAAGCACAAATGCCACCACCAGGGAGGCCCATTATCTCAGGAATAAACTCTCTGTTGGAACCACTATCCAACTTTATGGATCATTTTTTGATACCATTGGTTAAAGAAATTCCCACATAGCTTCAGGATACAAAGGACATCCTAGGATTGCTTCCTGATATTGAATTTGATGTTTCTTTTTTTTTTTTCTTTTTTTTCTTTTTTATAAACCTTTATTGTTGCATTACTCAGATACAGGTATGGGCCTACAACCTGCGTGGCTGGCCGCTAGTACGGTTAGGTCAAATCAAGTAAAGCATACCACAAAAAACAATAGTCCGCCACCCGCAGGCCCCGTAGCAAAGCTAGAGAACATTCGCCCTAAGCATATCACATGTACGTCAGGATTAAGGAAGGTTTCTTTTTAAAGGTTTAAAGGAAAACAGGATCCGGTTACGTATAATCAATCAGTAACAAAGTAAGGAATTGCAATAGTACAGGATATTCACAAACAGGATCACTGTGGTTAAAATTTCGGCTCCGGTGCACATTAAACAGGATAACCAATAAAAACAATACTCGTAGCACCTTTAAAACATCCATACGTCATGTCTATGAGCCTCGTAGGAGCACCCTCCCTAACTGAATAGACTAGCAAAAAATACAGAGATACACTACCCAGATCCCAGAAAAGAAAAGGGAAAAAAAGGGAAAAAAGGGCCATAGAAACAATAAAAGGACAAAAATAAGAAGAACCCATCCCCCACCCTGCACTCCTGTAGATGGCTACGGCCTACCCCCCTAGCAGTGTGCCTGTCGCCCATAAGGAACTAAAACCCCAAAAAGAACTAGTGCACAAGAAATGAAAAGAAAATAGTTACGAATAAAGCGGAGGAGGGCCTCCAGGCCAGCCCCCGGCCCCTCCCCACCCCGCGCTTACCTCAAGTACAATAAACAATATGAAATCAGATACAACCAGTTTGCAGAAGGGTAATACGATACTTTGTTAGCCCGCAAAGCTACATAGTCACAGAACATTTTCGTGTCCCTCTCCCTCCAGCAGCCCGTTAGCAGCCTCTGCGCAATATCACCATCTCTAACCTTGGCCCACCCTATCGAGCTCGCCCACCCGCCAGGCAGTCTCAAAAAAGATTGTTTCGGAAGACTCGGGCACCCCGAGTGGTGGGAACAATCGATCATGTAAAGGAAAGTCATTGCGGGGATCAATCCACCCGAGTACGTTCACCAAACATCGAGACAGGACTGAGCATGGGGCCCTTAGTAAATGGGGAAAAGTCACATTTCCATTCCACTGTCGGAGCCGCGTCAGCTTATTCAAAGGCGCTGCGTGGTCAACCGGTCCCTCCGGCGTTACGAGCCCAATGTCTCCGGATTCATGTGAACCTCTCGTCGGCCATCCAGGAGTCATAGGGGTCGGGCATCTCAGAGTATCACTTGTCGGTGGGGTATCAGAAGCACAGCCCACTGATGTGGAATCGGGCAAGATTTCAGTCGCCCAAGATCCGACTGGCGTCTCCTTCCTCAGGGTGGCAGTAATGGCATCCAGCCTCTCCCCCAGGCTTCGTGCGTCACATTCTAGGGCACTGCGGAAGGCGCCAAGGGCCATGACAAGATCACCAATCATCATCCCTTCGCAATGCACCCCGCTCTCGGCGTATGTACCTGCTCCGAGACCGCTGTCGCCGCGGGACACCTGAAGCAGGATATTGCCATCCAGCACCGCGGCTCGGTCCGCATCCAGCCCCTTGAAGGGTCGGGAGCGGGTTTCAAACAAAGAGGAGGGAGATCGCATGGTGCCACGTACCAGCATGCAGGATCGGGTGCAGCAATCAGAGCCACCGTCACCCCCAGGTACACCTCTCCGAAAACGAAAAACTCTCCTCCACAATTCGGGAGACTCCCACAGTTGTCGGGAGAGGCAAAACTCCACTTCCGACCACCCCACCAGCCAGCAATCCGGTTCCAAGGGCTGCAGTCGATACGGTGATGGTCCAGACCCTCTCAGCGGCACCACTAGCGGGAAGGAGTCGCAACCGACGGAGCAAGGTAAGGTAGTCTCCCGCTCCGGGCGACCGATCTGGCTTCGCATCTGGTGGCCGCCATTGTTACATCAGCGGTCGGCGCAGCGCCTCACTCAAAACCCTGGCTCCGACGCCATCACAGGCCGTAATCAAAGACGGGGCATATCTCCGGCTTAACCGCTGGTAGAAATCTTGAAGGCACACGGTTGGCGGCCACGACCATTCATCTTCCCAAAGCTGTAGTGCAGGCACAGGATCTCGGTCAGGATAGCATCGCAGGGCGGAGAGATCTACGGAGCCGGGCACCTAAGCGGCCATCGCGGTCGCCGGCCTGGCTCCTCCCCCCGAATTTGATGTTTCAACTGATTTCCTTGTCTCTTTTGACATCAAATCATTGTACACATGCATCCCCCGACATGAGACCTTGGATGCCATAAGATCACTACTGGACAACAGACACATGGAGACTATTACACCTGTCCACTTCGTCATGGAGTGTGCTAGGTTAGCTATGACGGAGAATTTGTTCACATTTGAAGAAAAAATGTACCTGCAATCATCGGGAACATCAATGGGGAGCGTTTTCACAAACAGTCTAACTAACCTGTTTGTTCACCTCTTTGAACAACAGCACATACTGACAGCTGACAACCCTGTCCATGAATGGATTATTTTATGGAAACAATATATTGATGATATTTTTGTTGTCTGGAAGGGTGATGCCAACACCGTCAATACTTTCCACACCTGGCTAAACACAAGAACTGAATTTTTTAACTTCACTGTGGAGTACAGTAAAGACAGCTTACCATTCCTGGATCTTTGGATTTTTTCTTCGTCTATTGGCTTAGGCAGTGAGCTCTATACTAAACCCGGTGCACAGACATAATATCGACTCCAAAATATCGTTTGGATATAATATCGACTCCAAAATATCGTTTGGAGAAAATATCGACAGGACAGAATATAGACAGCCAAAATATCGTTTTTAAGGTAAGTGAAGTAATATCGTTTTTAAGGTAAGTGAAGTAATATCGTTTTTATTTTTATGGTTCAGGGTCAGTTTTGGGTTTTTGGGTAAAGGGGTATTTTTAGGGTTCAGGGTCAGTTTTGGGTTTTTGAGTAAAGGGGTATTTTTAGGGTTCAGGGTCAGTTTTCAGTTTTTGGGCAAAGGGGTATTTTTAGGGTTCAGGGTCCGTTTTCAGTTTTTGGGCAAAGGGGTATTTTTAGGGTTCAGGGTCAGTTTTCAGTTTTTGGGTAAAGGGGTATTTTTAGGGTTCAGGGTCAGTTTTCAGTTTTTGGGTAAAGGGGTATTTTTAGGGTTCAGGGTCAGTTTTCAGTTTTTGGGTATTATTTTATTATATTTTATTACTATATATATATATGTTTAATAAATATGAAAAAAAAAATATTTATTTAACTTTCATTAATTATTTAATTATTATAAGTTAATTTAAGTAATTTTAAGTATATTTTAGTAATTAATTATTAATATTAATTTAATTTAACACTGTTTTTAGTAAATACGATATTTTTTACAACTATATTTTTGTAAACGATATTTTTAACTCGATATTTTTGTACTTACCTGTTTGTAGATAGAAACTCGATATTTTGACTGTCGATATTTTCTCAACGATATTTTTGATGGTCGATATTGTGTCCGTCGATATTCTTTCAGTGATCCACTAAACCCATGTCAAGAAATTCTCTACTGACATACAAAAGTTTTCACACTAAGTCCCTATGCATGAACTTACCATTTGGTCATTTCATGCGGATTTGTAGGAATTTATCTTCAAAATAATTTATGAACACCATGCCAGAATCCTGTCTCAAAAATTATCAGAGAAACACTATCCAAAAAGACTGACACAGCGGTTTAAGAATTGTGCTTCAAAATAACAACCGTGAAGCACTGGTAGAACTCCCTGTAACACAACCACCTATGACCAGATAAACCTGTGTGAACACCTACAGTACTCTATCAACGAGGATTCAGAAACGTATATGCAAACAATGGTGCATTCTAAATGTGGGAAAAGCGACGGCCCACTTACCCTTGTTTTCGTTCAAAAGAAGTTCCAATTTATGTGACTGTCTAGTACACACTAGACCCAGAGTGGAAACTTCCAAGCAGTAAGAAACACTATGGAAACTACCGCCTCTACAAGGACAACATCATTGCGGTACATGCTTGGTATATCCACAAACGAAACACACTACAGAAGTAGATAGAGATACAGCCAAACCTTGGCGGCAACTAAAATATACAAACTGCAACAGTGAAAAAGTAATTTACCTCCTTAGTTGCCCATTCCAATTGAAATATTTTGGGATGACGACCCGTCGCAGAACAAGTTCTGGGTAGCCTCAACAGGACTCTGGCTGCTTCGTTCTGGACATGCAAAAGGCGAGTATCTTCCACTTTATTGGCGCCCAACATAAGTGAATTAGCCTGGTCTTACCGAGACAAAATAGTCGCCTGGACTATCAACTGGCAGGCAGATGGATCAAAGAAGCCCAAAATGGGTCTCAAACCCCAGAGGAGACCAAAGCACGTGCCAGCAATCTTCTCGGTATGCACCTGAAACCCAAGATTAGAGTCGAACCAGACCCTTAGATTTTTTACTACCTGCTTAGGGGTGGGGTCACCACCCAGAGACACCGGCCACCAATGCTTGCTCCACAGCCCGTTATCTCTCCCCACCAGCAGCACTTCTGATGTGTAGGAATTAAGTTGAAGGCAGTTTGTGGTCATCCGGTGGGCGACCGCCACTAAGTCACCCCAAAAATGCGCGGAGTCCCTAGTGTGGTCATCAGAGAGGGCTACCACCAGCTGCGTATCATCGGCGTACGAGACCCTGGTCAAGCCATAATCCCTTGACACCTCCGCCAGGGTTTGAACACAGAGATTAAACAGGATAGGGTTTAATGCCAAGCCCTGAAAAACCTCCTGCTTGATGACATGAGCATGTGAGAGGAAGTGGGCTGATACCTAGAATGATCTTTTTGATAGAAAAGAACAAAACCACTCCAGGACCGGACCTACCACCCCCGCCTCCTCTAGGCCGCGCAGGAGTATCTTATGGGAGACCATGTTGAACGCGGTGCTGAGGTCGAGCAGAATGAGAGGCGCAGATTTTCCATCATCCAGGATGGTCCGTAGATGTTCACTCACTGTTAAAAGCGCTGTCTCAGTTCTATACCCCCGCGGAAACCATTCTGGGAGTGGTCTAAGGCACCAATGTTGTTTAGATAGCCTGAGAGAATGTTATTAGTATGGACCTCAGCAAATTGTGACCCAGGGCAGGAGAAATATGGATAAAAAATTTGTCCTGGGAGATAAGATGGATGGGTCCAGGGTAATGGTGGGCAGAGGATCTGATGTGACTGCAGGGCCCATAGAGCCGATAGCAAAGGATTTATAGATTTCTGAACAAATAAAGTGGACAGATCCTCACATTTATGTTCAGACGTGACCCACGGAGTGGGAGGATATTTCCTGGTTTTGAAATCATTGAGTATTTAAAAAATGCTTTTAACAGGATTTTTGCTAGACTTAATCTCTTTAGTGAGGAAGGTCATTTGTGCCTGATGTATGGCCTTGTGGTAGCGTTTAATCGCATCCTGGTACAGCGACACAACCTATCAAGGTGGTCCTGACATGGCTAGATGAAGCATCTGCTCCCTCGTGTGAGGCAGACTGGGTGCCCGACATCTCCTCCTTTGATCACAAGGAGAGGGGGTCTCTTAGAATCCGATAAATATGCAACAATGTTGACAGTTAACAATGTTTTTTATAAAAGAGGCCATGGTCTCAAACCCATGTCTGGACTGTGAGGTATGTGGGATGTTGACCTTCTAAATGCCCATGATCCTCTGTACTCATCTATCTTGTTATGGTTATCGTGTTTTTGAAGTTGTTCAATATTGTACCGTATGCTCTAGTTGTAGTATACTTGACTCAGTGATGAATGTTTTGTTGTATGGCATTTTAGGATCTGAGCGAAATTTACCTATTCATGCCCTTATATAGGTATAATTCACATTGCCCTTATATAGACATAGAAATCATACCCATATATAGACATAACCAAATCAGCCAAATACAGGCATGGCTACTTCCGCTAGTTCCAAAAAGCTACAACGAATTCTTGGAAAACTCGGCTTCAGCAGTCAGGGACATCCCCTTACTTGAATATTGATTTGTCCTAGAAATCATGGCATTTTCAAAGAACTAAAATTCCCTTGGGGTTCTTTGCTGATGTTATTATATCCTACTTTAAGTCAAACTAGGCACCTTCAAGTTATAAATATGCCTACACTTACCCTAGCAAACACACGGTGGTTCGGAGCAGCTCGTCTATCTACTTGCCCGACGCAGCTTGCTACAGCAAGTGCTGAAGGAAGCCGACCCTCCAGCTGACGCACTGACAGAGAAGCTGTCCTTTCTCTTGCTGAGAATCCAGCTCCAATGTTTCCAAGCTCCCCTCGCAGGTTGTTGGGAAATCGAGTACCAAGACAGAGATACCAGACCTCCTTCATTCTAAAACCAAGGAGCGGAGCTGATTAGACCCTAAGATAAATCTTGGAAAGATTTTTAGCATAGAAAAACTAAGCCTATGCTACACCTCACTTACTTCTTCCCTCGTACTAGACTTAGGTTAGGTATATCGGGGTAGGCGTATTTTAGAAGCACCAGTTGAGTACGTTTTAGCCTTTGTTATTTATGTATGTATTTATCCATGGTCTAGGAACCATATAATGCTTTTACAGTTTTATGTTATAATGCTCTTCTTACTGTACCCATTATACTTTGCAACCAGTATTACGATTGTAGCAGTTCATTTTACTTGTCTGAGAAAGAAAACTGTTCAATAAACCCTTTTATTGAAAACGCTCATCTCTCTATTTCTCTGCACCTCTGATGAAACAAAGCATGCACGATTGACTGAGTAAAATATCTATCTATTGTTTCCACGACTTTGAAGATCAGTTTTATTCTTGAGGAAATAAAGTTGTCATGTTTATGGGGTTGTCAGAAACAAATCACTTGTGTTTATTTGAGAAAGTTTCTAGTGACCTCTGAGCTAGCTAGCACTCACAATTAAGTTTAATATATACGATAGAGACCTAGTAGACCTAAGTCCTACGTCACATCTATAGGATATGGTATACCAATGTGCAGAGCCTATTGGGAATATAGGAACTACACTACATGGCACCTAACATTTGGTAAGGCACTAATTTAACGCTAGATACTAGAGTAACTCAGTCGTGCTTTTCACCCAGACCCTTTTTTCCCGTAAAATACTCCAATAGACATCTGGAGTGGGTAAAAGGATAAAATATCCGCCATAACTAAGTAGGACAAAAATCCTATGTATTCGTTTTTAGTTTGTTCAACGTTGAAGGATACAGTGTTCCAAAATATTGTGCACCTTATCTTTGTTTCCTTGAAACTAGCTCTGCAAACTTTCAGCCAACAAAATGTCGGCTAGCGACACCGAGACCGGTAGACCGGCAGGAACCGGTGGAGCTGCAGCTGCAGACCAACTGGGTTTAAACATTACAGGTTTCCAAGAAACCAACACGAATGCTATAATCATCCCGGAAAACTTGAGGAAAACCATCACTATAAAGCGTATAACAAATAGCCTATCATCAAGAGGTGGTAGGGTAATTTTTGTCATAGAGGCACACGAATATCGGCAGACAGAGGTATTCTATTCATTGATAATCTTCCCTGAAGCAAATGCAGTATCGCATGTGTTTCATGTGTTTCACTTCTACAAAGTAGAGGATCATCCACTGGAATACGTTCCTTTCGAGGACATTGAAATTCCACTAACTTACCAAGAGCATCAGCTCTTGTTTAAAGGAGCCCTACAACATCAAAGTCACATTACCAGACTCGGTCCACTAGGTAGACAAGGAGCAACATGGCCGGTACTAGCCAGCTATACACCACATCCTGCCATTGAAGAATTGACAGGTGCAGAACTATTAGTTCAACTAAAACACCTAATTATAAATACATAGACAATTGGTACAATATGTCATGCAGACTCTAACAGTCCAACCTCCAAAAAGGTTTCCACAAATAAAATTACACCACAGACTATACAATCAGTTATTGGTAATTTGCCCACAAAAAGGGAACAAATTCCATTCTGTATAGCTCAAAAAACTACTCAAATCGAGGCAGTATTTCCTGACAGTACACCTCATGAGAAACACAGAATTTTAACAACCTGTTTACCAATGGGGATCGTACCACACCTGGAGGACTGCGACACGTGGGGTACAGTCTTTGCTGCAATCTACACAAAAACACTTGGTGTTCCGTCTATGGCGGTTACACCAGATTTCCTGAAACAGATTCAAAATTAATACGGGGCAGAGCCTGCTTTATATCTGGGTATGAAAATACTGAAAGATTTCAAACAGGTCTCAGCTATAATATTAGCTAATATTAAAGGTGAGGCAGCATCCGTGGCGATCCGCCAACAAAATAAGGGAAATTAACATAACTGAGCAACCATATGAACTGGCCAGAATAATTGAAAAATACTACAAAGAACTAGGAAGAGATTTTTTGGGTGCGAAACGAGTAAAGCCCCAACTAACAGAAAGTCCTGAAAAGGTCTTTATTAAAACACTCTCACTACTCCTAAAAAGAAGTGGTAAAATACTAAACAAACTTCTAAAGAGAAGCGTTCTCAATCCAGAGGTAGGTCTCCTCAAAAGTAGCCCTCTGAAAAGAGGTAAAACCTCAGGAACAGGGATAATTTTAGAAAATCTGATAGCTATCAAGATACTGATACACGTTCCTCCCGTACCTTTCAGACTTCCTCACAGAAATCAGAAAGAAGAGGACGGTCAGAACACAAGGAAGAATGTGTGAAGTCCAAAGACGATCAAAATGCTCCGAAAAATAAGAAAACCCAGTTCACCATAAAAGAAGGTAGCAGGTCTAAAAATCAGACATGCAGAGGATCTTGATGACACAACTCAAGAACGGGGAGTGGGCCCAGACAAGGCTAGACAGCGCAGCAGTAGTCACCATAGGTCGCCAGATCTTGAAGGATCATCTGGAGACAGTGGACTTGAATGAGTACATCCAAGTTGAAACAGCTGATACCAGGGTTAGTGTACCCCATAAGTTATATGAAGTAACGCTCCAGATAGAGGGGGACATGACTAGGAAAATAAGAGCACTCTTTTGGGAGGAGCTCTCTAAGGGTTATGACATTCTTCTAGCTGAAAAAGACTAGCCACTAAATGTGTCAGGGAGTGTCCATACGGCGAAGACATCATTATGCCAGCATTCTCGAATCATATTCCAATTCATTTAAAACACACCTATGCCAGAAAATGGGCAGTAGCCAAGGCTCTAGCATTATATAAAAATCATGTAGAATGGGATGAGAATTCACCTCACCATAAAATCCAGTTAAAAACTCACAAAATGCACACAGTGCAGCACTAATGAATAACATTGTGAGCAAACAAAAAATATAAAACCACATTAGATATTTCTAACAGTTTCTTCTGTCAAAAAATTGCACCTGAAAGCAGGAACTTGACCGCTTTCTCAATTATGGGGACACAACGTCATTTCTGTCATGTCCACCAGGGATTCAAGAATAGTCCAGGGTTATTTTCAGCCAGAGTAATAGAGTTACTACAAACGTATGATGATGACGTCATCTTATGTCAATGACGTCTATCTAACAGACGATGATTTGGACAGGCACTTAAACAGAGTGAATAAAGTTATACTTGGATTCGCCTCTGAATGGTACAAATTAAATTTTAAGAAATCGAGAATTGCCCACCACAACGTCCTTTTTCTAGGATATGAGTTATCAAGTAAAGGCAAAAGCCTGGCAGCCAACATTTTAGAAAAGTGTGCGCTGCTCCAACCTCCAAAAAATGCTGAAAAATGTACAGTCAATTCTAGGTTTCCTAAATTTTGGAAGAACTTACATTCTAAACTATGCAGAAAGGGTTACACCTCTCTACGAATTAATCAAACCTGATTTTGAAAACAACTAATTGGACTCAAACACACACAGAAATTTCGCGTTCAGTGCAAACAGACATGTTAGCAACATCACATTTACAGACAAGCATAAACTTACGCAATCTTGTAATCAGAATAATCCCAGGAAGATACGGATTTACATACTTAACCTTTAATGAAGGTGAAAAAGTACACACAAGCTGAAATGAAATTCAATTCAACAGAAAAAATTCGGCCAGCGGTTCAAACTGCAGTAGCCAAAGAGAAAGCTCTCGCACAGGGTAAACGCATAATGGTCGTTACTCCTGTACCTGCCTTGGAGGCAGTGACAAAAGCAAGCATTCTGAATGCAAAGGCTTTACATCCAAGATGGATACAATGGGTTTACTGTCTTGCTGCAACAGACGTTGAATACCTTTTTGACCCTTACTTGAAAACTCAAAAATTTCTACAATACGAACAAGAATGTCCTCTGCCAACTGAGATTCTGCCTCTAGAACAATACGAATGTATAATTTATACAGACGGATCAGCACAACCTGCCATTGGGGGTAAACAAGCTTATAGTGCTGCGTGCACAATCGTTAAAGGATGCTGGCGCAATGGTAAATTCAGACCTATGGTCACAAAAACACAATCTCTTGGGGACTGTACAGCTCAGCGAGCTGAGCTACAGGCTTTCAAGATGGCGCTTGAGAATACCGATCGCGAATTCCCCACACTCATAGTGTGTGATTCGTATTTCTGCATCCAGTCTTATAATGAATACTTGCAGAACTGCGTTCCAAACGGTTTCAAAGATGCAAAAGGTGGCACAATCAAGCATAAGTTGCTTTGGGAACAAGTAGTTCAATTACAGAAAGAACTACTCACGTGATCCATACACTGAGTCATCAATGTGATGGCATTCACGTTGAAGGGAATTCATTGGCTTATGAAGCCGCGAAGGCAGCTTTGCAAACAGCTTCCGTAGCTGCAATCACTTGTTCAAAAACAAAATTAGACGGCAAAACAATGCTAGCTGTCAATGTCACAAGCAAAAGCAGCGGTGCATCGTTACCTCTAAACTATCCACTCGAATATGCATACATAATTTTTTTTTTTTTTGGAAAACCTTTATTTACAGAAAAAGGAAAGTACAGTTTCATGCCTACAACTCTCTGGGCCGGCTAATTCAACAACGCAAGTCATATCGTGATACACAGCTCATCAGCCGACAACCAGGGGTCCGGCAGCCATGGTAATAAGAAATCTTTAAGTTCCAAACGACAGGATATGAAGGGTTTCGTTTTCATAACATTCAAACAAAAAGAAACGAAAAGAAAAGAGAAAAACAAGGCTGTGGTTCAGTCAGCATGACCGTTTCGTATGTAGCGGGAAGGAGCAGTCAGAAAACAGTTTGAGAGACAGAAGGTGCTTCAGGAGATGAGAGAAAAGAAAAAGGGGGGAGGAGGGGAGGAACGGGGAATCCAGAGCCAGCGAATATATCAGTAATTCAGTACAGGAAAGAGCTGAGTTTCACAGTCAAGGGGAACAAGGAATATCAGGGGGATCAGTGAAAGGGGGTTCACATATATCTCCACGAAATGCGTTCCACTGGTTCCATATCCTACCCCATTTTTTGGGCCTACCACGGGAGATGTAAACAATCTTCTCCCTGAACATGCACCAGTCCATATTATCTTCCCATCTGGAGACCAAGGGAGCCCTCTGAGACCCCCATAACTGCGCAATGTCTCGTTTCGCAATCATATTGCCCAGTGTCACCCATTGAGTCTGAGCAACACTACAATCATTCGGTTCCCATACATTCAATAGACAGCGCCTGGCTTCAGGTAGCAGCCGAACATTCGTAACTTCACCCATCACCTCATGCTCTCCCGTCCAGAAGGACACAACCACCGGACACTCCCATACAATATGGAGGAAAGTAGCAAGCATGCCACAACCCCGCCGACACAGTCCATCCTCTGAGAAACCCATACGCATCAATCGGGGACCCGTGACATAGACACGATGCAGAATCTTCAGCTGAACAAGCCGCAGACGCGCCGGAATCGCGACCTCTTTAGGAGAGGATATCGCAGCCTGCCAATCCTCGTCATCCAGTTCCAGCCCATCAGTTGTCCAGGCGTCCCGCAGGTGAACCAACAAGTCCGATCGAACATTGATAAGCTTCTTATAAAAGAGAGAGATAGTGCTGTCCGGAACATGTCCGTCCAGCACCCTATCCTCCAGGGGGGAACTCTCCGGGATGTCAGAACCGGCCGGAAATACCGACCCAATGGCATGGCGGACCTGAAGATATCGGAAGAACTCCGAGGCATGCAAACAATACTCCTGTTGTAGTTCAGCGAAGGACTTCACCCTATCCTTGACCCAGAGGTCATCCAATTTACTAATCCCAATTAGGTCCCACCTATCAAATCCCTTCGAAGTCCACAGTTCACCTAGCCTCTCAGCAGCAAATAAAGGGGTCGCTCTGGTAAGCCTATCTGTCCACCCAGTAGCCGCAGTAGCGCTGCCCCAAACCCGAACCGCTACCGCTGTGGGACCCGTCAAGTTCTTCCTGGCACTTCTAGAGTAAAATGCCCTGTAGTAATCCCCCCCGGGTAAGAGCCATCGGTCCATTTCAAAAGCAGGATTAGGGACAGGACCATACATAGCATGGTTCACAGCGCTCAATTGAGATGCCCAGTAATATCGTCGTATATCGGGCAACGCAATGCCCCCGTCGTACCAGGGTAGCGTGAGTTTAGCCAATGCAATACGGGGTCGACCAGCCCACACCAGCTTCCTCTGGTGGCACTCTATTTCACGGAAATAGTTAGCCGGCACCAAATCAAGTGTGTTTTGTATAGCATACAGAAATCGGGGGAGGGACATCATTTTAAACAATGCAGCCCGTCCCAAGGGGGCTAAGGGCAGACCACACCATGCCGCAACATCCGACCGAAGCCGAGTGAGCGGGGGCAGCAAATTCTGATCATAACGCAGCACAGGGTCAAGTGAGATATAAATCCCCAAATACTTAAAACCAGCAGGGCGAATCGGGATCGGACATACTCGAGGCAAAGAAAGAGGGTCATTGGTGAGCGGAAAAATACAGGATTTGGACCAATTGATAACCAGACCGGAGTTGCGGCCAAAGGAGCGCAGTACATCAATGAGAACTCCCAGTGATTTACGAGGGGACGTCAGATATAACAGGATATCATCAGCGTATAATGAGATACGGTCCTCAAAATCCGGAGACCACCGAATACCCTTTAGGGAGGGTTCCCACCGGAGCCAGGTGGCCAGCGGTTCAAGCGCAAGCGCAAATAACAGGGGCGACAAAGGACAGCCCTGCCTCGTGCCTCGCCCGAGAGCGAAAGGCTCCGAGGCTCTGCCATTAACCACCACCTGTGCAAGCGGTTGTTCATACAGGAGTTTAACCCATGTAATGAATTTAGGACCAAAACTGAACTTGGCTAAGGTGGCCCACAAATACGGCCACTCGACCGTATCAAAGGACATCGAAGCATCTAGAGAGACCAAGATGGCCGGCTCACGAAGAGATCCCGCCCTCGCGATGACGCCATGCAAACGACGAAGATTGAGGGCAGTATTGCGCTGGGGGATAAAACCGGACTGATCTGGGTGGACCAGCCTGCCAATCACCGTGAACAGTCGATTTGCCAGTATTTTAGCCAATATCTTGGGTTCAGCGTTTAAAAGGGAAATTGGACGGTACGATGAACAACGCTCGCGGGGTTTGCCATCTTTGTGAATGACCACAATTGAGGCCAGCCTCTGATCCCTGGGAAGAGAGCCAAGGTCTCGCGAGGCCGCAAACATACGCAGCAAATATGGCGCCATTTTGTCTGGGCATAACTTATAGAGCTCAACCGGTATACCATTAGGGCCCGAGGCCTTCCCCGAACGAAGGGAGCGAATGGCAAGCGCAACCTCATCAATGGAAAAATCAGCCTCCATTAACACCCCGTCCGACTCCGAGAGACTGGGCAGTTCAAGATCACGAAGTAACAAGGACGAGTCCTCCTCCGGAAGGCCCGAAACCGGCGCATACACGACTCGCAAATGCTGTGCAAACACATTGACTATCTCAACCGGGTCCACGACTCGCACACCATCATCTCTCTCGACCACTGGTACCACACGATTCAATCTGTCTCGTCTGTCCAGCCACGCAATCAGCTTTCCAGCCTTATCACCCACATCATAGAGTCGTCCTTGTTGCATACGATGCATTGCCTCAGCCGAGGCAGTCACCAGAGCCCTGTACTCAGTCTGCTCAAGAGCCAAAACATGCAGTATCTCAGGCGTCACTCCAGCCTCCAATCGTCCCTCCAAAACCGCAATCTCAGACTCCAAACTCCCTACCTCTGCTTGGTTGCGCCATTTCTCGTCGGCCACTAGAGACAAAGTCTGACCACTAATCACAGTTTTATAGGCCTCCCACAGCGAAACTGGGGAGGACACCGATCCCTCATTTTCAGCAAAATAATAGTTCATACATTTGACCACCTCGGATCTGATTCTGGGGTTCTGAAAGTGCCAGGGATTGATAGGAGCGATTCGGCCCCCAGCCCCCAAACAAGTGTCTAAATGTAACCACATCGGGAAATGGTCCGAGATCCCCCTAGCCAGGTGCCTGACTTCATGCACAGAGGTCAACTGAACCACAGGCACGATGATATAATCAAGTCTAGAGAGACTTCCGTGAGCCCCCGAATGAAAGGTGTACTGAAGTTGGCCAGGGTGCAACTCTCTCCAACAATCGGACAACCCAAAGGCATCTAGGAATTTCCCCAACCATAACTGCGATGTGGGGAGGAGCGGGGGGGGGCTACGGTCACTCTCGCCATTTACCACGGAATTAAAGTCCCCACCCAACACAAGCAAGCCATCGGGCAAGCCCAGAACGACCTCGCCCAAGTCAGAGAATGTGGTAGATTGCAGCCCAGGCGGAACATAAATAGACAGTATGGAAATCAATTTCCCCTCCCATCTCCCGGTAATGCCAGCATAGCGGCCCCTATCATCCAACAGGGTGGTATCTACCTCCAGGGGAAGGGAATCCCTGACCAGGATACCAGCCCCTCTCGATCCCGAGGTAAAGCCGGAATGCGCCACCAAACGAAAGCCTCGTCTGTTCAAAGCATGACATGTATTGCCCACCAAATGGGTCTCCTGGAGCAAGACCACATCCGGGGAGCACCTCTTTAAGTATTGCAGCACAATCCCACGTTTTATCCTGTCCCCAAGACCGTTAACATTCCAGCTCAATACTCTGAGTCCCCTACCCCCCATCACGGAAGTAAAGCAACCGCCCCCCCCACATTGAAACAGTCACAAGAAAGCAATTGGAAAACAGAGCACAGCCTCGAAACAAAAAACAAGAAAAGAACCCCCCCACCCCCTAGAAACCCCACAGAAACAAACCCCCCACCCTGCACCCCTGCGGTAGACCTAAAAGCCACCCCAACTTGCAGTGTGCCTGTCGCCCCATTAAACTAACCTACAAAAAGAGAGAAAAGTCCCCAGAGGAGGAAGATCTTCCAGACCCCCCCACACCCCCGGGCAATCACATAATGCTTGAAACACAGTCCAGTAGCCCCTGCAATAAAGTCCTGCTCGCCGACGTAGACTCACTGCTCCAGGTCCTCCACGCCTCCCTCAGCTCCCCTCGATTCGTCCGGGCTCTCATTCCGCGTCGGTAAAGTGTCCAACCAGTCACTCACCACCTCAGGGCTGTCAAAGAAAAGAACACGACCAGCACGTTCGATTCTCAGACGCGCCGGGAAAAGCATAGAATATTTCAGTCCCAATTCCCTGAGTCGCCTCTTCACGCCCGTAAAGCCCATCCTTTGCTTCTGTACCGCTTGCGTGAAGTCCGGATAAAAACTTATTGAAGCGTTCTCAAATTTAGTAGGCCCATTAGTTTGCGAAGCTTGCAGGATAGCGTCCCTATCGCGAAAATTAAATAGTCTAGCGATTATAGGCCGCGGAGCGGCTCCCAACTTTGGCTTGCCTCCCGGAACACGATGGGCCCGTTCGACCGCAAAGAATTTACTTAGGCCCTTCGGTGCCAGATGCTTCAACACGAGATCCTCCACCAGGATATCAACAGGCATATCGGCAGAATTTTCCGGGACACCAACGATGCGGACGTTATTGCGCCTGGCCCGGCCCTCAAAATCCTCCAACCGAGTAGCAAACAGGTCACATGTAGTCTGAAGGTTACGGACCGTGGTCTGGAGGTCCGAGACATCCGTTGTCAAACTAGCGGTCTTGAGATCAAGAGATTTGACGCGTTCATTCGTTTTCCCAAGGTCCGCTCTGATGAGGGAAACATCAACCCCCACCGTGTCTATTTTTGCAGCCAGGGTTTCATACTGCTGGCCCATGTTAGATTGAACACTCGCAATAGCGCCCATAACGTCTTTCAGAGTCGGCTCTTCGTCCTCAAGAGTGCCATCCCCAGCTTCCTCCAGTGCACCACTCAATCCGCCCGAGGAGCCCTTCGGTCGAGTAAATCGATCAATGGTCTGAGATTGGGTGGCCCCCCCTCGGGACGAGCCTCTGGTGCCGCGTCTCTCGACAACTGTCCTGCCCGTCATGACGGGGGGGGACTCCGACTGTAATCGTGGAGACCAGGCAAAACGACCTTCGTCGTGGTGGGTGCGAAGCCGCGAGTGTAGAGGGGCACAGCACTGGCACCAGGCTGGCGGTGAAAAATCAGAACTCCGATCGGGAACTGGGCGGACACCAAGGTGCAGAAACGAAACCGAAAGTACACCAGGGGCAAGGGGCGTGGCTTATCGGCCGTTGTGGTTCGATTGCCACTTGGGTACCTCGGGGACGCAAGCCCCCGGTTGGCATACGTTGTAGGCCTCAAAGTTCAGGGCGCAGGAAGTCCAGTGTCCGACGGCTAAAGCAAATTTTGAAAGGAACGCTGGCATCAGCAGGGCATCAGCGAAAAGTACCCGTCGTCAAAGTCAGGATAAATGACAGGATAGTCGCAGGAGGCGGAAGGGGTCTCGGGAGACCTTAGCTCACGCGTCCATCTTGGAATCGCGCGAAGCTCCTCCTCTATATGCATACATAATTGATGCCAACATCGTCCCTTTTGCTCAAATACCTGGGGTGGGGGATAGAGTTATCCCAAACAGGAGACCTAGAGGAGTTTTGATACGAGAAGCACATATGGGAGAGGGTCTGATACATCAAGGGATTTCTAAATCCATTCTGGAATTAAAAGAGATGTACTGGTGGCCAGAGATAAATGCTCACATTCATGAGTTTGCAATTAATTGCCATGACTGCAACAGAGATCGCAGCAGAGTACGCTGCCAGATACCTGACTACAGTATAGCAAGCCCAGTACAGACACCATTGTTCTACAGCATTAGGCTTTCTCCAGGTAGACGTCACTATGGACGAATGCGGTCCCACAACTATTAGGACACATTTATTTGGATGTGGCCTCAGCCCTCGGCTGATGCCCGAACTGTTACAAAAGATTTGCGAGTCTTTATCGGCACATACGCAGTCGGCACGCTACATTCTGACCAGGGTCCTGCATTTAGCTCCAAAGTTTACAAGGAGGCATGGCCAATTTGGGCGTTGCATTGATGTATTCGAGTCCATTCAATCCTGAGGGAAATTCTGTAGTGGAAAGAAAAAAAAAACGGGACATAAAGCAATCTATAACAGCTAGGGTATTAGGCTCGTGTGACAGGTGGGTCAAACATCTAATAAGTGTCCAAAGTAGTTTAAAAAATCTGCCAAGAAATTCTTTGGGTGGGATCACTAGATATGAAATCCTTTTTGGTACTAGAATGCTTGTCCAGGACCTTGATAGTCACACTTCAGTGGTGGAACAAAAACCCTTTGATATTAAATAACGTTTGGCTGTTTTGCGGGACTTAAACAAGAAAAGGAGAAGTCAAAGCAACACAATACAGAAGCCAACGACCACTGAAGGAGAACCACCCGTCCCAGCAAGGTGTGTCTGGATTCCAAAGATTGGGGATCTAGTCAGAGAAAAGATCGCGGATAAAAAGGAATTTGGGCTTTCTTACAGAAAATCAGTGCCTGTGCTAGCAATACACGGATCAAGTACAGTGTTACTGCCGCCCCTTGCTAGAAGAAAAGTGAACAGGTTTGTATCCATCAACCTGGTCAAACCACATCATGTGGCCGATAATAAGTAGTAGGTCCAGTGGACTCCAAAGATGTAGCAGAAGACCAAATCTTGCCACTAACCAAGAGGTTCAAACTGAAAGACTCATCACCTTTGAAGATTCTGCAGTAAGAAAAGAAGGACTAAGCAATAAAGCTATGGAACTTGTGCCTCTTGAGACCCAAATAGCAGTTCATCAAGACTCTCCTGTCTACAATGGTGTAGCATCTGACTATACTAATTTGACAAAAGATCCGGTAACCCCAGTGATTTCAAATAATCCTGATGCAATTCCAACAATTAACAGAACTGCTTCTGGCTATTTCATCAACTTTGATACATTTTTTGAGGATCCCAGTGAGCCTGAAACAACGTCAGCAAATAAAACTTTTAAAGATCAAGTAACAGAACTTATTCGACAACTTGAAAAAACTCCTCTAATTTTACCCTGGGTTGAACTTTAGATTGTGCTTGGAGTACTTTTTCTCCTACTTTGGCTAATCATGGTATTAACTTTGGGGATGCTACTAAATGGAAAATATAGTAAAATGGACACAGCAAGTTTAGTTTAAAGGGGTTTATAGAGCGCCTGGTGACGCCTCCCGGCGTGTCCCCGCGCTGTGGAGAGAGCATATTCTGAGGAGAGAGAGAGGAGTGACAATTATGCAGTAAATAGATGGGTCTTTAGCCGCTTTCTGAAAAAGGCCTCATTTGTCTCTAGCCTGATGTACGTGGGAAGGATGTTCCAGTGCCTGGCCGCCATGGAGCGGAAGGATCTGCCCCCCATTCTGGCTTTTTTGGGGCGAGGTGTTCTGAGCAGGCCCATTCCCTGCGATCTGAGAGATCTGTTCGGTTCATACCGTGATGCCAGATCTGACATATAAGCCGGCGCTTTTTGGTGGATTATCCTATGGCACCATAGTAGAGCTTTGAAGACAATCCTCTTACTAATAGGTAGCCAGTGAAGGGATACTAAAGAGGGTCTCGAAGGAGCTCTCCGAGGTAGCCTTAGAACATAAACTTGCTCCTGAAGTCACGCAAATCATCTCATCGTGAACAAAGGGACTTGACATCAGTAAACATGACAGCCATCCCTACACCTGGTTTTATAGCATGAGATGGAACTGATTATGACATTTATGGTCAGGCAGAGCTGTTGAAGATTCCACATCAATTTAAGGTTTCCTTGAGTGACTTTGTTTCACTCAGCACGTTGAAATGCACAATACCTTGAACTGAATGTGCTTTTCGATGGGCAACCAATGAAACTTAGGAAGCACATGCGCCACCAAACAGGGTCTATGTAGAGCCATTAACAGGCGCCGCCGCATTCTGAACCCTCTGTAGGCGTTTGATACTGGCTTTGTTGGCACCTAAGTATAAAGAGTTTCCAAAATCAAGCCTAGCAAGAATGGAGGCCTGCACTATAGTCTGACGCACTCCGGGAGGAAAAAACCCAAGCAAGGGTCTCAGTCCTCTCAAAAGCCCCAAAAAAACAGCGGCAACAGCTTTTGTCTGTTTCTCAAATGTTAGTCCATTATCGAACCAAACACCCAGGTTCTTAACGTTCTCCTTAGGTGACAGGCGGGTTTAAGATGGTCAGGCCACCATTGTTCAGACCAAAGTTCCCGATGTTTCCCAAACAATAAAATCTCGGATTTACTGGCGTTCAACTGAAGACAGTCAGCCCTCATCTAATCTGAGATGACCGACAGATCCTCCTTAAACTTCTCCAAGTTGGCACAGCAGTTTTTAGAAAAGACAATCACCAACTGGGTGTCGTAAGCATACAACACAAAAGACAGCACCCTTCCTCTTGCCACTTCCGCCAAGGGTCTCACATAGAGGTTGAACAACAGCAGGCTCAGAATAGAGCCCTGTGGTACCCCCTGGCACAAGGCATAATCCTAAGAATGAAAAGGTAGCACTGAAACCTGGATGGACCGCCCTTCCAAAAAGGAACGGATCCAATCCAGGGCACCGCCCCTAATCCCAACTTCACGGAGGCGTTCAAAAAGGATCATATGAGACACTGTATCGAAAGCGGCACTAAGGTCCAATAGGACCAAATGCCGCAGAGTCTCCCACATCCAGACTTTTCCAGATGGATTATGTTACTGCCAAAAGCTATGACTCGGTACTATGTCGAGGGCGGAACCCATGAAAGATGAGTCAAAGATGTTAAACTTTTTGATAAATTCGGATAGGATTGAGTTCACATGCGCTTCCACCAGCTTAGCTAGAAAAGGCAGCTGGGAAATAGACCGATAATTGCCAGGATCTTCTGGGTTAAGAGACAACTTTTTTATCAACGGAATGACTTTAGCGTGCTTCCACACCCTGGGGACAGAGGCTAATTCCGACCAATCTGGCAAAATTGCATTTTACCAGTTCTACGATGCCTGCTATGTGGAGAAGATTGCGTGCTGGATGTCTGTCTAACACTTCCATCAGCACTGCCAACGGATGTTGATACCCTGCTTGGCTGGGTAACGTCCTATGCATCGTGTTGTCCCCAGCGGCTACCAATTCTAATGACGGCATTCATTGAGATCTCACAAACGCAATATGCTGACGGTGAGATACGTGGATCGACAGGCACAGAGGTACCACCTTCACCTATATCTCCATCTCCGACAAACATTGCTAATACGGCTAATTCTGACAGCGATGCTTCACATTTTTGTGCTATCGGTTTAAGTAATGCAGTGGTGCAATTTTCACCTACTGTGGTAGCCGATTTTTTGCCAGCTTAGAAGATTTAATGTTTTCTCCAAACAACGCAAATCACTTTTGAAGTTAGCATACAGCGTTCTATGGGACTCTGTATTTGACCTTCACTTTTCAAAACAAAACTTCCAACTTTAAAAACTGTATTTCTTCTTGTGATTTTACTTTGTCCAAAATTGAAAACTTTTTGGGCATGAAGTAATCTGCTTAAATTAGAACTATTCTTACAGAACAAGAATTCTTTGAAATCCTTCCAAGAGTCAATATTTCACCCTGTTCACAACCTAAACAGTATATTCTGTCATGGAATGGTCTCACCATTTTCTTCTATATTTAAGAGCCATTTCATAAATGTAATTTCATGATTCATTCTGATAAGCATTTTCAATGACACACTACATGCTTTGAATGAAAATATTGCTTTAAAAAAAATGCAAATTGCACAAATGCTCCTCTTTTGTTTAAAGCCATTTCAAATGCATTTTATGTATTTTGGGAGGGATTTATAACAGATCATGCTTTAGATATGTTTTACATACTTAGAATTTAGTAATATCGAACATAATAAAGTGGAGTGGGTGTTGCATGGCGTTTTAGGATCGAGCAAAATTTACAGATTCATGCCCGATATAAGTATAATTCACATTGCCCTTATATAGACATAGAAATCATACCCATATTTAGACATAACCAAACCAGTCCAAATACAGGCATGGCTACTTCCACTAGTTCCAAAAAGCCACAACGATTTCTTGGAAAACTCGGCTTCAGCAGTCAGGGACATTCCCTTACTTGAATATTGATTCGTCCTAGAAATCATGGGATTTTCAAAGAACTACCAATCCCTTGGGGTTCTTTGGTGACATTATTATGTCCTACTTTATGTCAAACTAGGCACCTTCAAGGTATAAATATGCCTACACTTGCCCTAGCAAACACACAGTGGTTTGGAGCAGCTTGACTATCTACTTGCCTGAGGCAGCTCGCTATAGCAAGTGCTGAAGGAAGCCCACCCTCCAGCTGATGCACTGACAGAGAAGCTGTCCTTTCTCTCGCTGAGAATTCAGCTCCAGTGTTTCTAAGCTACCCTCGTGGGTTGTTAGGAAATCGAGTATCGAGACAGAGATACCAGTCCTCCTTCATTCTAAAACCAAGGTATGGAGCTGATTGGACCCTATGAGAAATCTTGGATAGATTCTTGGCAATGAAAAACTAAACTTATCCTACACTTCACTTACTTCTTCCCTCGTACTAGACTTAGGTTAGGTACATCAGTGTAGGAGTATTTTAGAAGCACCAGTTGAGTACGTTTTAGCCTTTGTTATTTATGTATGTATTTATCTATGTTCTAGAATCCATACAATGTTTTTACAGTATTATTTTATAATACTCTTCTTACTGTACGCATTACACATTGCAACCAGTATTACGATTGTAGCAGTTCATTTTACTTGTCTGAGAAAGAAGACTGTTCAATAAACCCTTTTATTGAAAACGCCTGTCTCTCTATTTCTCTGCAACTCTGATGAAACAAAGCATGCACGATTAACTGAGAAAAATGCCTGTCTATTGTTTCCACAACTCTGAAGATCAGTTTTATTCTTGGGGAAACAAAGTTTTCATGTGTATGCTGTTGTCAGAATCAAATCCATTCTTTTTTATTTGAGAAAGGTTCTAGTGACCTCTGAGCAAGCTGCCACTCACAATTAAGTCTAAGATATTCGATAGAGACTTAGTAGACCTAAGTCCTACGTCACATCTATAGGATATGTTATTCCAATGTACAGAGCCTATTGGGATTACAGGAACTACACTACAGTTTGTTATGCACAGCTGAAATTATCTGCATAGCCTGCTTAATGAAAGATGATTTACATCCATACCAATTTGTTACTAAGACATGATCATGTGATGAAAGTAAGTGATGTTGAAATGTCTTGTGACTAGTGTGTAGCTACATGCATTTACCATATGCCACCAAATGCAGTTCACTGTCTCTATCTTTTGTATGTGAGACATTGTCTTTGTTTTTAGATGTGTGTCTTCCTTTCCCAGGGTTTTGGATCATGGACCATCCTTTATGTGCATGTAGAATTGAAGCATGCTGAGTGTGTACTCTTATTACTCTAGACCATTTGACAACTGTTACTCCAAGTAGGACATTTTGAGACCAAGTCCTGACTGTACAGGTAGGGATCCTACCTCATGCCCTGCTGACTGGCCTCAGTAAACAGTGGTGGGGGAATGCCACAGGTACACCTGGCACATACAAACAGGCCCTAACAAAGACTACTGGGTCCAAAGATAGTTGTGGCTCAATGTATTGAAGTAAGATGTATGTGCAAGCAGACCTGGGTGAATGATATGGATAGTATGGAAGGAATTAATTTGTCCTATGTCCTGCTCTGGATATGAGCTGGATCCTTCAAATGTTGTTATTACTGAGAAATAAAACATCCCTAGCTGTTTGTGACTCCCTATAGTGACCTGGCTACCTGCCCTGTGGTGAATATGGGTTCATGAAAAGCAGTGTGTCAAAGCTGAACCTTGCTCCCACAGGATCAGAATAACTTTTCCCAATTCTCCAACTCCACTGCAGCCGATGTAATCAACTCACAGTAAATTTTAAATGTAATTTAGGTTTATAAAGTGCATTCTTAACAAGAGGTCTCCAAGTGCAGTTTAGAAGTAGCACCTGGAGCAGATGGAATGGACAGGTGGCTGCTTAAATATTGCCCCAAACCTCTAAGAAAAGCACCGTCTTCAGCTTCTTCCTAAAAGGAAGTGGTTTATGGACCTCTCCTCTGCTTTTGACCTCATTAACCGAGAAAAACTATGGTCGATGTTGATGGATCTAGCTATCGACCCTCCATTAGTAAACTTCTTAGCTGCCCTTCATCAGGGGTTTTAGCTTCAGTCAAGGTCACTCAGGGTGGCAATTGCACTAAGCCCTTTAGGTCAGAGAGAGGAGTGAGGCAGGGCTGTATCCTGACCCCCCTCCTCTTCACTTTATATATTAATGCATTGGAGAAATCACTGGTGGGGGCATGTCTGGACGTACCACGTGCAGGAGATTTGGTAATCCCGGTTCTCCTGTACGCGGACGACGCCGACCTATTGTCCCGTACTGGTATCGGCCAGTGTTCATCCATTTTCTTTACACTAGTTAGTGGATCTGAACAGATTCTTTTGCTACGTATCAACTGAGAATAAAGTAAGTTATTGATTAAACTTCTCAGATGGAAGCTGGTGTATAAAAATGCATTTTGGCCAGAAAAGGCAGCTGTTAGATTTGCCTAAATTGTTTTACATTCCTGGAGTCTGAGCCTGTTTTCTTTAAAAGCGGGAGAACACGGGCCTCCTTAAAACTAGCAGAGACAAGCCCTCATTCCAGGGACTGATTAAGGAGAGAGAGCACCTCATTATCAAATCCTGTAAAGGCCATTTTGATAATCTGAGGTGGACAGGGGTCTGCTGGTGAGCCTGATTTCACCCGCCCAGTAAGGATGGTCAGGGATTCCCTGGTGAGTAGTGGCAGGGTGGTTAGAGGATTAGCGAACATAGGGGGTGAGACGGTAGGGCCTGTAAAACAGGGAAGCATCGGAGTGCGATGAATTTCCGTCAGAAGGTCCTTTATTTTCTTAGAGAAGAAGGACTGGAATTTATGACAGTCTTCCTGGCTAAAGGAGGGTTTTTGCCCCTTGTCCTTTCTTAATTCATTCAAGACCCTGACGCTCTCTTTCTGGGGATTGACGGCCGTAACAATCTTAGTCTTGTAAAATCCAGCCTTCCCTAATATGATGGCCTTTTTGTAGGAGGCGAACATTGACACATAAACTGCCTGGGGGCTGGGTTCATATGCTTTACTCAAGGCTCTCTCACACTGGCGAAGTGATTCTTTCATTTTCCTAAGTACCTCGTTAAACCAAGGTGCCCTTTTCCCATTGTCCAGGATTTTAACCCTGAGGTCTGGTGCCACGACATCGATAGCGTCCTTAAGCCTTAATGATAGGGTGGCACTATCAGTCTCTAAGTTTCCCTTTAATGTCAGTGATGTATCAGAGTGAAATAGGGTGGTTACTAAGTCATCTGCATTAATCTTGTTCCAGCTCCACAGTACTTTCCACTCCGGCCGAGCGTTTGCCGTTGCTTGGGAAGGGAGATTCGGCGGTGGTTTAGATTAGGGTCTGACCAGGAGCAAGGGGAGATGCCAATAGGGTTGGACAATGGGTGAGACGACCAAAGCAGATCTAGTGTGTGGCCATTCTCATACGTCGACTCAACCACCATTTGGCAGAGTTCTAGAGAGGTCAGGACCTCCTTCAGCTCTTTTGCCTGGCTGTCTTTCAGGGTATTCTCCCAGTGGAAATTAAAATCCCCCATCACCACCACTCTTTGATAGCGAGAGCAGAGATCATGGACTAATACCAGGAAGGGTTCCATGAACCCAGGAGGCGTACGCGGTGGACGGTAGACTATTAGTATTACAAAACAGTCCATTGGTGAACCAAACTTAACCCCCAGCATGTCAGCACCCTCTATGCTTTCTTTGCGGAGGGTTTCTGACTTAAGGGAGCGGTTGTAGAGGATGGCAGCTACCCCCTTTTCGTGCTACTAGGTCTGTTGTGGTGCATAGCTGCAAAATTTGGTGGACGCGATGCTACCAAGTCCGGGGTTGAGAACTCTTCCAGCCACATTTCCATGATACCTAGAATGTCCAGGTTGTCCTCTTGAAGGAGCGTAAATAACTCGAGGCAGTGCTTCTGTAATGAGCGCGTGTTGAGCATGGCAAAGCTACATCCTTGCGGGCTCGCCGGCCTATGCCGGCCTTGGGGGAGGTGTGATGTAGTTTAAGCTCATTGAGCTTACTTGTGACTTCAGCAGCCCTTCCCGCCTGATCTTAGCTGTTAGTGTGTTGAGCAGCGGTGGCCCACCTTGGTTGAAGGACAGGAGTTCCTGCATAGAATATATGCAGCGAGGACCCGGGGTCCTGGCCCTTGAACCCGGCCGGGTACGGATGAGCGCAGACGGGCTTGCCTTCGGCACGCCTTCTGCACGCCCGCTGCGCACAATTGCTACACGCTTGCCCCAGCATTGATTTGTAAAGCCTGTGACTCCTCCCACCCACCACTCAGCCCTGCTGTGCAGCTGCTGTCTGTTCCAAGCACTAGCCCGTGACCCTGCAAGTAAGTTCAGAAAGCGGAATTGAGGGGGCGCTGGGAGCGAGATGTGGGGCATTTCAAGTGCAAAATACAACACAGATTTACACAGGTAACAAATTTAAAAATGACTTTAAAATGACAGCGTTCAAAAAATTTGCAACGTTTTCTTGATTCAAAGCTAAGGGGTGTTTTCAAGCAGCCCACCGTGAGTCTAGGTAAGGAATGGGAGTAAAGAGAGACTGCCACAGCGGTGTCACTTCTATTGAAAACCTGACTGGGGCTTCCACACATCTGTAAAGACAAAGCATAGAATTACTACTTCTCACTGCCTCTTCCTAACCTACCTGTTCTCTTAAACTAATGTTATCTCCCTCTCATCCTTTCTTTGATTCAGTACAGCTCTTTTACAAATAATAACAGTGAAATGTGCTTCTCTCATATTTATCTCATTATTGTAATTTCTTTGCTTAAGATGCTATGTTGATCTTCTTAGTATTAGTTCAGTCTTGTTGTTTCCCTACTAGATGCTGCCTCAGCAAACTCGGGTGATCAGAGAGATAATAACGTTGGTAAGTATACATATATATATATATATATATTCATATCTACTAGTAACTTTCCTGTGCTGGCTTAACTGTTAGTAGTAGATTGAATTAGCGCAAAAGATTGTCCCAACTTTGTGCTGTATGCTCCAAAAGGATAGTCTCTATATTTGGTTCTTTCTGCACTCCTGAATGACTCGTAATATGCAAAACTCACTGCCTGAACAAACGTTTAAGAAGAACTTTAACAAAAGCTCACAAAATGTCCTAGTAGAACTGAATTGGGCTCTGCTTACAAATGGCAGTTACATGAATGCAATAACACACCAGGTAATAGAGGGTCTCAGGGAAAAGTTTAAAGACCTGCGCGGGCATAATCCCCACTTCAATAAAATTATAAACACATGAAATTCGCTGGTCTATTATACTCCTATGAGGAGCAATTCGAAAGAAAAAATGATACTGACATGAAAATAGTTTGATAACATGGAAGTAGTCGTATTTAAGAGAATGGAATCCCATCACCCACCGTTGGGGCATGCTTCATCATCTGGGGCCTCCGCTGAGTTGCAATTCCAAGTGCAACCAAGAGCAGCAACCCCCTCACTATGAGGGAGGAGCTCACAGATATTTTGAAGACGGACAATTGATCTAATCTCCTAAGATCTCTGAAGCATGTACAAAATTATGTGGGGTGAAGTTTTTGCATTGCCAACAAAAGGAATTAAAGTGACAATAAAATTGAATACCAACCAAAAAAATATATGTAATGGTTATCGCTTGACGTCAAGCAATAAAGAACAGTGCAAACACTATCTGAATGAATTTGCAAACGCGTTGGTCTAGAAAGAGGGTCTACATGTTTCAGCCATGACGATAGTACTCCTATCTTGGCCTTCCTCAGGACCTAGATGATAATGCTACTGCAAAAAAGTGTGTGTGAAACAAAATCAAAATACATTTATAACAGGTAGGTGGAACGTTACAACCTACAATCACCTGTGGTCTTCATTGCCAAGAATCTACAGGATTTGTCTCGTCGCCTGGGAAAAAATAAGCACAGTGACATTCAATTCAATGTTAATACCTCAATGATATCTGTATGTACTCAAAACAACTTTGTATCACTAAAGGAACTATTTCACCATATATGTTCCTATAATTTCTTAATCATTTGTGCATTCAAAATATTTATAAAGTTCATTTTCTTAGCCGTTTATATATGGGCGAAGTCCTCACCACTTCTGGCAGCAGCTAAAGGCATGAGGCACTGCTCTGTGGGGAGTAAAAAATCTGGATTCATGGAACTGTTTGAATTTATCATCAATCAGTCTACCCCCCATTTAAAATCAACTCACTAGAAGTCTCAATCTGACAGATAGATGAAGGGTGAAGATAGCACATCTTATTCTATAGAAAATGCCCTTTTTCAGACAGATGAAGTGTGAATGTTATAGAAAATGCTAATTTGTTTAGGGTATTATACCCTATTGATTTGTCTAGTTAATTTACATATTGCGGGGACCAAGGACCTCTGTAGCAATCTCAGGCAATCCGTGGACACTGTTATAACAGATCATTGAATAAACATCTGTATTATGAAAAGGTATTTGGTATACAGCAACCAAGATATAGTGTGAGTCAGATATGTGAATTATGGATCTAACAATCTTGCTCTCCATCTGAATTGATTGATGAATAAAGGCCCATTGTTTGGATGTATACTGTATAAACAAAACAATTTCGCAGAACAAAGGTGAAAGGTATAGAAAACCACATTACCCATAACCCTCCAGGATAAATGTAGTTTTGCGAAGAGGTGTCGCCAATGATTTGGGACACCCAATTTTGCAATACCGTTGTAGTTTTTTAAGCTGGTAACTGTGCAATGATACACTAATCAAGGCCACAAAATCAATGCAGTCACTGTTTTGTACTCTTTCAGAAAGGGAAATCTACATTTCCTTTGAGTCTTGGCCTTATTGTAGTTCAATAATGCGGCATCTACACTGGTTTAGTGAATTGTAGCTTTGCAATGAATGGGGTCGATAATGTATTAGGACACCACATTGTCGCACTGCTCTCTGCGCAATGATGCGCTCAGAATGCCACGCGTTTAGGACAGTCAAATTGGTATCGCACCAGACTTTACTCAATGAACACGACATTTCCCATGAGCCTTCACGATATTGTAGTCCATTGATGTGTTGTCTATGGAGGTATGTGAGACTACATTTCCCATCGTTCCTCACTGCGTGTTGATGCGTTCAAGACATGACAAAATTAGTGAAGCCAGCTGCATCCACTTCTATAGTTAAACAGAGTTTAAATAGTGCGTGCACTCTCCTGCCGGTTACCGCTTGGGACAGCCAGAAGACGGTCCGGGGTACTGGCGGAGAGGTAAGTAAAAAAAATCTCTAAAAAATCTCTAGAACAGTCGGTGGTCTGTTGATAAGAACGAGAACTGTTTTTCTGGGCTCGCCCCATCCTAGACCAAAACGCTGTATCCAGCATGATGGATGGGCGCGAAGATACCAGTATCTCATTAAAGTGCTTGGTACATGGTTGTGGCAAGATGGGAACATTACTATTATTACTATTCTTGTGCTCTTTTGCCTGAGATTGCTACATAGGTTGTTGGTCCCCGTAATATGTAAATTTACTAGGGAAGTGGAGAGGCCATAATACCTTAAACAAATTGTCATTTTCTATAGAATCAGAAGCGCCATCTTCACCCTTCATCTATCTGTCAGACTCAGACTTCTTGTGAGTTGATTTTAAATGGGGGGTAAACTGATTGATGGTATATTCAAACATTTCCATGTATCCATATTTTTTACTACCCACAAAGCTGTGTCTCACACCCTGAGCTGCTGCCAGGAGTGGTGAGGACTTCTCCCGTATATATGAACAGGTAAGTAAATGAACTTTAAAAATACCTTGAATGCACAATGATTAAGAAATGATAGGAACATATATGGTAAAATAGTTACTTTAGTGATACAACATTGGTTTGAATACATACTATCATGATTGAGGTGTTAACATGGAATAGAATGTCACTTTGTTTTTTTTTATTCCAGGTGACAAGACAAATGCTGTAGATTCTTGGCATTGAAGACCACAGGTGACTGTAGGTTGTAACATTCCACCTACATGTGATTACTGCACTTTGATTTTGTTTCAGACCACTTTTTTGCAGTAGCATTGTCATTTAGGTCCTGAGGAAGGCTAATATCGGTTTACAATTGTCATGGCTGAAACATGTATACCCCCTTTCTGGACCAACACATTTGCAAATTCATTCATATCACATTTGCACAGTTTTTTATTGCTTGACACCAATCTGTGACAAGCGGGACACAAAACCACAATGACTCGATGTTATGCTGAAAGGGTGTGTTGTTTATTTAACCCAGTAAATAAATGAAAGAAGCTTCCTGCAAACTTTAGTGTAATAGAATGAAACAATGAAGAAGCTCTTGGTAAGTTTCCTTTGAAAAAGACTCTGTTATTTTCTTCACTAGGCTCTGGATTGGCCAGTGGAACAAAAGTGTCCTTTGAAAGGCTTTAAGTCAGCCGCTTGCTTCAGAGTTGTGTTCTCTTTGTTTGTATGTCTGTATTCATTCATTCCAAGAGTCCTTTGACTTATGATGTCCTTCCTTTTCTCGTTCGGAAGAGAGTCCTGTGGGTGACTTCGCAATGCCCCTCGGAAGGAGAAAACAAAAGAAACCAGGTAAGGAACTTGCTTGTCCTTAGTTGAACGATACACGGTGCACCCCAAATCACCTGTACTGGGAAGGGAAGTCAAGGCCATTGTGGAAGGGAGAAAGGGAGGTGTAGGTTATGGGCCTCTATTGGGCGTGAACATTAACGTTTTAACAGGGGGGAGAAAGTGTGAGGCTGATTAAACCGAGTTTGTTAGGAATAGAGGTGAGTATCCGACAAAACAAGTGCTGGCCCTTATCCGGTGCCCCTACCTTCCCCGTCTATTCCCACCCCGTTTACTAAAGATACGCCCCGTACCTGGCTCAGGCATGTTTCTCCTGAAAAGTGGCAGGCGTTGTCTAGGTTAAAGGGCTCTGTTACACTGCGTTAGCCCTCGGGCGTCTCTGCAGGCTCCCCGTCAGCTGGGATCTCCAGCTAGATGTGGTATCGGCTGAATTTGTTACCCGGGTCACCCAGGTATACTTGTCTCCTGCAGGCCGGTTAAATCCTCGAGGATGTTGGGCCCACATGCTGCGACTGAGGAAGTACGTGGGTCGTGGTTCTTTCTGAGGACGTTCCTGTGTCACCTCCTGTACTGTCTTCACGTCTTCTCCCGGATTTACCTGTAATTTCCTCTCTTCCGTCTTCCCTGGTGGAAACAGCCCTCCCTCATTGCTGATTGGACGTAGCGATGACGTAGGAGGCACGTGAGTGCCAACCCTGCTCCCTACCACGGAACTAGATGTGCCTTGGTTTACTGGTCATGAGTGTAACTCTTCCATCTCAGTGTCGGTGCTCGGCTACGGTAAAGAAGGAGACAGGGCAGGTAAGTGGAGTATATGCCAGGGAAATGTTTGTCCATCATCTAGGTCCTGTTCCCCTTCACACATGCCCATATCTCTTTCACACATGCAATAACCATTAAATATATTTTTTGTTGGTAGTCAATTTTAATGTCACTTTAATACCTTTTTTGGCACTGCAAACACTACACCCCTGTTCTGCTCGATTTTCCCGGCCCTCTTTTGTGGAAAGATGATGGATGGTGACTTCAGTCTCTTATCATTCCAGTGCAAGGGTTAGAGTAGTGGATAGAGCCTATTTACGAGGCACTTGGATATAATTCTGCATTCTCCTCCCTAGATTAGAGCTTATACATATAGGCTAGGGGATAGATTTGCTAGTATCAGGGGTAATCCGTCCTTTAGTCAGGGTATTATTACACTTTCTATGGAGCTATGCTGAATTCGGGCCTGGTAGGCCTCAAACGGGAGAGACTCCATCTTTATTTCTGCCTCGGCAGCTTGGGATGCTTCTAGGTCAAGTGTAATGTTTTAGTTACGAGGTGTTGTTCGCTTGGAGAGAACCGGTTCAGGCCGGCCCTTGTCGAAGGATTGTATTTTTCTTCATACCGAAGACACAACATCAGGCCGGCCGGCTGGGAACGTGTCCTTGGTACGGGGAGGTACAAGAATTTGGTGGGCGGCAGGTTACTGGCTGGAATTTTCCATGAAGGAACACGCTTCTATATTAGTGAAAGCCCGAGATAGTTGTGCAGTCAGTTTGTAGGCGGCATCTAGCCGTTAGTAGAAAACCTATTACTTATTCCAGGGAAGACAGACGCCATTTTAAAGGCGGAGAAGAATCGAGAAACAGATACTCTCCTAGCAGAACAGCCAGGGAAGGAGAGTAGCGGATGAGAGGAAGGTCCCAGGGGCTTGGAGAAGGGCGCAGGGAACAGCGCATAGCGGTGCAGCCGTGTATCCGTGATTGCGGAGGTGTGACTTCAAGACGAGCCAAGGCCCAGACGAGAAGGGAACCTAGATGACTGCTGACTGCGGACTTCATATTAATAAGGTGACGTCGACCCTTTCTTATTAGAGTGTACGACCTAATCTTTTACTTTTCTTTGCAGGCTATGTGTTGTAGTATGGTGTTATATGTTTGTTTGTAATGATGGGAAATAAAGTACCCCAGTTCTTAGTGAACCGACATGTGCTGTGTGTTCTTGTGTGAGAGGGTAACCTATTCTTCTAGTCAGATGCTGCTATGTGAACAGATGCTAACCCTGATCAGGTAAGTGGTAACTGAATAAGGGAGAGAGGAGCCCCTTGAATTAACGACCATACTGCACATTATCTAAATTGGCAACCGTTGTGTGATCGGGAATACTATGGTTCTATACCCCTGATGAATAGTGAGATCGACCCCTTTGTATAATGGTAATCATAGGATAAGCTGCCGTCTGGGTAGGTTGTCTGGGTCCGTATGGGACCGCGAGATCGCCGATTCTGATACTGCCGTTTGGGTAGAGAGATCTGGGTTCGTATGGGACCGCGAGATCGCCGATTCTGATACTGCCGTCTGGGTAGAGAGGTCTGGGTTCGTATGGGACCGCGAGATCGCCGATTCTGATACTGCCGTCTGGGTAGAGAGATCTGGGTTCGTATGGGACCGCGAGATCGCCGATTCTGATACTGCCGTCTGGGTAGAGAGGTCTGGGTTCGAATGGGACCGCGAGGCCGCCGATTCTGATACTGCCGTCTGGGTAGAGAGATCTGGGTTCGTATGGGACCGCGAGATCGCCGATTCTGATACTGCCGTCTGGGTAGAGAGGTCTGGGTTCGAATGGGACCGCGAGGCCGCCGATTCTGATACTGCCGTCTGGGTAGAGAGGTCTGGGTTCGAATGGGACCGCGAGGCCGCGGATTCTGATACTGCCGTCTGGGTAGAGAGGTATGGGTTCGTATGGGACCGCGAGATCGCCAATCATAGGAGGTACATGGTATATTTCTTAGGAATTCCCTGTCCTTAGGGGGTAGATACCTGTTGTGAATAGGTCCTAGGGAGGGGCAGAGAGTAACGTTCTGGCTGGGTTAGTGAGGCTCTGATGAGCTGGGTCTATCTAATCTGAGAACCCAAGCAGAACATTTGGCGTCACAAACCGTTTACGAAACCTGTGTGCGTTGTTGTTGTCTTTCTATTTGTCCTCGGCGTATACGTGCTTTCGTTTGTCTATTCTTTTTCTATTGTGTGTGTGTAGTTTTGTTTTCTCAGGATGTTTTTAAGAAAGTCGAAATCTGTTTTTAAGTTGCCTGTTGATATTCCCGGCTGGGATTCAACGCCTTATGAGGCTTTGGCCCGCGAGTGGGCTGATTCTACTGGTTTGAGTGAAAGTTGGAATTCTTGTCTGGGGATGGCGGAGCCGGATGATCTGATTTCCTGTTTGCAGAAGGCGCCAGTGGCGAAGGGTGATGAGCTTCCTATTTTGGGACGCAGGGGTTGGATTGTCTTGTCTGCGTACAGACTTGTACATGAGAGGTTGTTGAAATTACAGAAGGAGCATGTTGACATGGAACGGAAGTTTGTTGAAGTTCAGAATGATCACACTTTGTTGCGGTGTCAAAATAAATTGCTTGCCGACAAGCTTGAGACGTATCAGACTATCGCCGAAAGGGCGGCTGTGCGGATTGCACGTTATAAATACAAGAATCGTCGGGGTCACGTTTCTAAACAGAAAGTACGATTGGTCGTGGCGAAAGCCGGACTGGATTGGAATCCTGATGAATGGGATGGTAATATCTGGAATTCGAGTGATTCCCGTTCCTCGGATGAGGAGTCTAACAATCGCGAGTCTTCTCGCTCTAGACGGGCTTTTAAATCTGCTTCTTGTGCTACGGATGTTGAGTCCCGCGACTGCGATCGGTCTTTGCATTCGGTGGATGCTTCCCATACGGATTGTTCTCCAAGGTTTACTGATCAGGCTCCTTCTGGTGCTCTTTCTGCGGTCTCTGCACATCCTGTTTTTCGTAGGAAGTTGCAGCAGACTCCCGGTAACCCGAACGGTATTTCTTTAGATTCTTTGGAGGATTTTACTCAACAGGAAATTAGTGATATCTTGCAGCGCTTTCGACAGCGCGCTGGTGAGACCTTGCTTACGTGGATGGTGCGCCTTTATGAACTGGGCGCTGCTGGCATTATGTTGGATGCTGGCGATTCTTTGAAGTTCTGTTCCTTGAGTTCGGATTCTACTGTACAGGATCATTTTCGTAATTATAATGGTGGTGGTCAAATCAGTTTGCTTCAGTTGGCGACGGAGGGGTGTAATCAGAAATACCCTACTGAATCTGACTGGCCTGTGAATGACAAGCCGTGGTATACATTGCGCGATGCTGCACAACGTCTCAAAGAGGAGGTGATGAAAACTGCGATTTTTCTGAGTACTGCTGACAGATTGCTTGATGTTTTGTTGACGTCTTCTGTGCGGAATCGTATTATTCGTTCTTCCCCGGTTGCTTACAAGCAGGTCATGATGACCTTATTGATCAATCAGACTGGTAATGCGTTATCTATGGTACTGGAATCTGTGCGCCAGCTCGGTGAGTTGGGTGATTGGTTTAAACCTGAGCGACAGTCTCGGCCTGACACTCGTACTCCTGGTGACAATAAGCTTACTAGACGTGACATGTTTATGGCACTTTTGGCTGATGGTGTGAGGAAGGAGGATATTGATGGTGAAACTACATCTCGTTTGTGGGACTTGTTTCGCAAGCGCGGTTTGGACCGAAAGGAGGGTGCCCGGGGTGTGCGGACGAATGAGTGTGATCGTGAGTATTCTGATGACAGCGGTGATGACGCCCATCGTGTGCGTTTTGATCGTCGTGATGATCGACGGTATGTACGTGATGTGTCCCCTCGGCGTGGAAGAGAGAGAGAGAGGGGGAGAGAGAAAGGGGGAGAGATGATTATGGTAACAACCGACGTAGAGATGAAAGGGATCAGTCCCCTGAGTTGAGGAGGAGGGAGGATCGACACAGATTTTCCGATCGAAATTCACAGTACAATACGGAGGACAAAAATCCATTTCGTAAGGGAGATGGATATGAACATGATATATTGATACCTGAGAAACGTGAGAACCTTTATCCTGATTTGTCCTGGATGATAGAACGCAGTAAAAATGACTAGGAAGTAGGTCAAGCTCCCGTACACAGATGGGCTCACCGAGATAATAGACCCTATGTAGATATTGAAATTTTTTGGAGACATCGTAATATCCAAAGGGCCCGAGCATTGGTAGATACAGGAGCGGAGGCCACTCTTATTCATGGAAAATCAAAGAAATTTAAAGGCCAATTTTTTACAATTACTGGTTTAGGTGGAAAGGAAACTCCCGCAGTACAAACTACAATTGAAATGAGAATAGGCAGAATTCCTAGAAAAGAATATTCTGTATTAGTCGTGCCCCTTGTAGAGTACATCATTGGAATTGACATTTTGAAAGGAATGACCTTACATTTGGATGATGGATGTTATCAATTTGGAACTAAACATTATATATCGTCCAGACCCGTACGGGTTGGTCGTTTAATTATGCCCCCGTAAAGATTCCCCAGGCGACAAAAGTGGTTTGCCAGAAGCAGTATCGTATCCCAGGTGGCCATGAGGAAATTAGTACCACTATTCAGGATTTGGTGGATGCAGGGGTTATAACTCCAGTTACCTCTGCCTGGAATAATCCTGTTTGGCCGGTGCGTAAGAGTGATAACTCCTGGCGCATGACTGTTGATTATCGAGAATTGAATAAGTATACGCCCCCCTTGACTGTCGCACTACCGGATATTATTACTTTAATTGAAAGAATTCAAAAGCATCCAGGTACATGGTATGCGTCTATTGATATTGCTAATGCTTTCTTTTCAATCCCGATTGCCCCTGAATGCCAGGACAATTCAGTTTTACATGGAACGGACGTCAAATGACGTTTAGAAGTCTTCCCCAGGGCTATGTGCATAGTCCTACGATATGTCACCGGCTGGTGGCAGAGCATTTGGCTGACGTACCTGTACATTCGAAAATTCAGATATGTCATTATATTGATGATGTTCTGATTCAAGGTGAAACACAAGATGAAGTTCAGACCCAATTAAACAAAATCCTTGAATGTTTACGTGAGAAAGGTTGGGAAATCAACCCGGATAAATTACAAGGTCCATCCCAGACTGTAAAATTTTTGGGTATTAATTGGCATGAAGGTCACAGAGAAGTGATCCCACAAGTAAAACAAAAGATTCTTGATTTTGCAGTTCCGAGGAATAGGAAAGAAGCCCAAAGCTTCATTGGCTTATTTGGTTTTTGGCGCCAGCATATTCCTCACTTGAGTCAGATATTGGCCCCCTTGTATCGAGTCACTCGTAAAAAGAATGCATTTGAATGGGGTAAACCACAGCAAGATGCGTTTAGTTTGGCAAAAGAAGCGATTCAGTATGCCTTGGATTTATGGCCTGTGTGCGATGGTGATGTGGATTTGAATGTGTCTGTGCAAGGCCTTTATGCAAATTGGAGTTTGTGGCAAAAACAAGGCAGAAGTAAAGTACCATTAGGTTTTTGGACTAAAAAGCTACCTGATGCTGGTGAGCGTTATACACCTTTTGAGAAACAGTTGCTTGCATGCTATTGGGCTCTGGTGGATACCGAGCAATTAACTTTGGGACATGATGTGGTCCTGCGACCTGAAATTCCTATCATGCAGTGGGCTTTGAGTTCGCCGAAAACTCACAGAATTGGACATGCTCAGGAGGCGAGTGTGATTAAATGGAAATGGTACATACAGGACAGGGCACGTGTGGGACCAAAGGGAGTTGCATCCTTGCATGAGCAGGTGGCGCGGGCACCGTCGGTTGAGACAGAGAGTGAATGCTCCGTACCTTTAGTACAGGAATCCCCTGTCAAGTGGGGTAAGCCATTTGATGATTTGTCCCTGGAGGACAGAAACCACGTTTGGTTTACTGATGGTTCGGCAAGGTTCATAGGGACAAAACGACATTGGAAGGCAGTGTCCTATAACCCGATCACACAAAAGTTGCTGAGTACAACTGGTGAGGGAAAGAGTAGCCAATTTGCTGAGCTTTATGCTGTTTATCAAGTTCTGAAGCAAGAGTTACCTGGCACATGTCATATTTTTACTGATTCCTGGTCTACTGCCAATGGATTGGCAGTTTGGTTACCGACTAGGCATTCCCATAATTGGGAATTGCATTCAAAAGAACTGTGGCGGAAAGAATTATGGCAAGAGATTTGGGACATGCTCCCGCAGAGTACTGTTGCAATCTTTCACGTGGATGCTCATACCCCAATAGACTCCCTTGACAAATTTTTTCATAATATTGCAGATGAACAATCTAAAATTGCTGAGGCAATGGTGGACATGCAGGATTCTGATATGGAAGGATTGGCGAAATGGGCCCACCAGAAAGCAGGACATTATGGAGAGAAAGCCACTAGCAGGTGGGCTGCTGATCGAGGAATTTATATTCCTTTAGATCTAATCAAAGACATTATTTTGCATTGTCCCATTTGTCAGCATGCTAGGCAGCGAAAAGTGCCTCAGATTGTTAAAGGTCATTTACATCGCGGGAAACTGCCCGCTCAAATTTGGTAAATTGATTATATTGGTCCGCTTCCTATGAGTAAAAACTGTCAATACATTTGCACCATTGTGGATACATACAGTGGCCTGTTGGTGGCCCTCCCCTGTAAACAAGCTACCCAAGTGAATACTATTAAGACATTGGAATTGATTATGCTCTATTATGGTGTCCCCTTCCAAATTCAATCTGATAATGCATCCCATTTTCGTGGAAGATTGGTACAGGAATTTTGTGTGGAGAATAATATTGAATGGGTGTTTCATATACCATATTATCCTCAGGCCTCGGGACTCATCGAGAGGATGAACGGTTTGCTGAAACATCAACTGTGTAAGCTAACCGGCGACCGTTACAGGAATTGGAGGGACTGTTTATTTCAGGCCTTGATAATTTTGAATAATCGTCCCTTTCTAAATGCTGAATCTCCATTGATGTGTTTATTTCCTCCAAATGTCGATGCAAAGCCCAATCAAATTAGTGACCCTGTGATATACTGGGAAATTACCCCCGGAGCACTGGCTCCATGCAGAGCGACCCCGGGGTCGGCAGGTCTAGACCTGCATGCCATGAATGATACTATTATAAAGAGTAAAGATCGAGTCATCATTGAAACCGGTGTTGGTGTCTGTATACCCACTGGAAATTTTGGATTAATAGCCCCTAGATCGGGGCTGGCTGTGAAAGGTATTCAAGTGCTCGGAGGAGTCATTGACAGTGACTATCAGGGAGAGATTAAGGTGCTCCTGCTGAATAGCAGTGAGGTTGATTTACCGATTCATAAAACTGACCGAATTGCTCAATTGTTGATAATGCCTGTTTTCAGTGGTGAGATCACAAAAGGCACTGCCCCAACGTTGCTAACTGTACGAGGACAAAAAGGTTTCGGCTCCACGGATAATCCTGGAGCTAGAGTTTGGGTGCAATCGCATAAGAATCCCCCTGAACAAGCTGAAATTATTGCAACCGGTCATGATAATACGGTTCTAGTCATGAGACCAGGGAAAGATAGCTGGGAAGCTGTCCCAGCTGACAAATGTTACCTACGAGAATGAATAATGCCTGTTTTTGATTCTTTTTCAGATCATTCTCTGGACTGTTGCTGCAGGATGTGTCGGCGTTGGACTCCTTTTGGACTGCTACGACGGGAGAGGAGGGAACCCATCGACACGGGCTGATTTGGGAACCCGGATGCCGCGTTCCTTTGCTGCGTGGGATTCATCATCGAACTTTTGGACTACTTTAGCCAAGCGGGTGACTAATGCCCCTCATTTTTGCTTAACGCCGATGCGGTTGGTGACTGACATTCTAGCGACTTGTTTAGTTGCTGTCCCTGCTTCATTGGAGACTTTGGCCCATATTTTCAATGTATCGAATGCCCGTCCTAATGTCCTTTTGGGAGACGTTGCTACACATGAATACTGCCCTTTATGTACTGAGTTATCCGATTCAACACCTTTGATCCAGTCCCAGATAATAACTTATAATATCACGCAGGGCGATTTATGCTTCTTTCTTACTTGTGATCCCAATGCTATTTCTGAGTGTGTGCGTTTAAAATTGAAAGGTGCTACATCATTCACAGCTCATGAAAGGACTTTATGCTTCCGAAGATCACCGAAATCATGTACCTCTGTTCAAAATAATATGACTTGTAAGAGTTTAGTGGTGACCCCTAGTCATTACCGTATCATGCTGCTACCCTCTGGTTGGCTCTTCTCTTGTGGTAATACATCCTGGCCATATATTCCCGCAAACATTTCCGGAGGCCCTTGTGCCATTACCAGACTGAGTTTGTTGATGTTCTCCTCACATCCCCATGCTAATTCCCGTGTGATCCGAGATGCTGTAATGTTACAAGAGGACTGTGATTTGTCTATGCATTTATATTCCAAATCTGAATACCTTAGCTTAGCTTTCTCAATCGTTGGTGTACCTGCCTTGGCGGTCTATAATGCCAAGTCTATTGGGAAAATGGCCTGCTCGATGGTAAAATCCATTAATCATACTTCTACGATTTTGTCTGACATACTATTAGACGCCCAGGGTGAACGTAGAGCTATCTTGCAGAACCGAGCGGCTATTGATTATCTTTTGCTTAAACATGGACATGATTGTTCTGATTTTGAGGGTCTTTGTTGTTTTAACCTGTCTGACCATACAAAATCCATTCAGGCTCACATTGACAAACTTCATGACTTGACGGAAGAGGTTAGAAAACACATTGACCAGGGCTGGTTTGACTGGCTCTTTAATTGGCTACCTGATCTACATATGTTGCATCAAATATTAGGGGGGATTTTGATTACTATTAGTATTCTGATTGCTATCTGTTGCTTTATTCAGTGTATTCCTTCTCTACTTCTATACTGCAAACCTGGTACTAGACATAGATCAGTTAGTTTTGTTTCGTATTATTCTTCCACAGATGTTAGTTCTGTCTGATGAATGTATAATAGACTGAAGTCAAGGGTGAAATGTTCTGCTCGATTTTCCCGGCCCTCTTTTGTGGAAAGGTTATGGATGGTGACTTCAGTCTCTTATCATTCCAGTGCAAGGGTTAGAGTAGTGGATATAGCCTATTTATGAGGCACTTGGATATAATTCTGCATTCTCCTCCCTAGATTAGAGCTTATACATATAGGCTAGGGGATAGATTTGCTAGTATCAGGGGTAATCCGTCCTTTAGTCAGGGTATTATTACACTTTCTATGGAGCTATGCTGAATTCGGGCCTGGTAGGCCTCAAACGGGAGAGACTCCATCTTTCTTTCTGCCTCGGCAGCTTGGGATGCTTCTAGGTCAAGTGTAATGTTTTAGTTACGAGGTGTTATTCGCTTGGAGAGAACCGGTTCAGGCCGGCCCTTGTCGAAGGATTGTATTTTTCTTCATACCGAAGACACAACATCAGGCCGGCCGGCTGGGAACGTGTCTTTGGTACGGGGAGGTACAAGAATTTGGTGGGCGACAGGTTACTGGCTGGAATTTTCCATGAAGGAACACGCTTCTATATTAGTGAAAGCCCGAGATAGTTGTGCAGTCAGTTTGTAGGCGGCATCTAGCCGTTAGTAGAAAACCTATTACTTATTCCAGGGAAGACAGACGCCATTTTAAAGGCGGAGAAGAATCGAGAAACAGATACTCTCCTAGCAGAACAGCCAGGGAAGGAGAGTAGCGGATGAGAGGAAGGTCCCAGGGGCTTGGAGAAGGGCGCAGGGAACAGCGCATAGCGGTGCAGCCGTGTATCCGTGATTGCGGAGGTGTGACTTCAAGACGAGCCAAGGCCCAGACGAGAAGGGAACCTAGATGACTGCTGACTGTGGACTTCATATTAATAAGGTGACGTCGACCCTTTCTTATTAGAGTGTACGACCTAATCTTTTACTTTTCTTTGCAGGCTATGTGTTGTAGTATGGTGTTATATGTTTGTTTGTAATGATGGGAAATAAAGTACCCCAGTTCTTAGTGAACCGACATGTGCTGTGTGTTCTTGTGTGAGAGGGTAACCTATTCTTCTAGTCAGATGCTGCTATGTGAACAGATGCTAACCCTGATCAGGTAAGTGGTAACTGAATAAGGGAGAGAGGAGCCCCTTGAATTAACGACCATACTGCACATTATCTAAATTGGCAACCGTTGTGTGATCGGGAATACTATGGTTCTATACCCCTGATGAATAGTGAGATTGACCCCTTTGTATAATGGTAATCATAGGATAAGCTGCCGTCTGGGTAGGTTGTCTGGGTCCGTATGGGACCGCGAGATCGCCGATTCTGATACTGCCGTTTGGGTAGAGAGATCTGGGTTCGTATGGGACCGCGAGATCGCCGATTCTGATACTGCCGTCTGGGTAGAGAGGTCTGGGTTCGAATGGGACCGCGAGGCAGCCGATTCTGATACTGCCGTCTGGGTAGAGAGATCTGGGTTCGTATAGGACCGCGAGATCGCCGATTCTGATACTGCCGTCTGGGTAGAGAGATCTGGGTTCGTATGGGACCGCGAGATCGCCGATTCTGATACTGCCATCTGGGTAGAGAGGTCTGGGTTCGAATGGGACGGCGAGGCCGCCGATTCTGATACTGCCGTCTGGGTAGAGAGATCTGGGTTCGTATGGGACCGCGAGATCGCCGATTCTGATACTGCCGTCTGGGTAGAGAGATCTGGGTTCGTATGGGACCGCGAGATCGCCGATTCTGATACTGCCGTCTGGGTAGAGAGGTCTGGGTTCGAATGGGACCGCGAGGCCGCCGATTCTGATACTGCCGTTTGGGTAGAGAGATCTGGGTTCGTATGGGACCGCGAGATCGCCGATTCTGATACTGCCGTCTGGGTAGAGAGATCTGGGTTCGTATGGGACCGCGAGATCGCCGATTCTGATACTGCCGTCTGGGTAGAGAGGTCTGGGTTCGAATGGGACCGCGAGGCCGCCGATTCTGATACTGCCGTCTGGGTAGAGAGGTCTGGGTTCGAATGGGACCGCGAGGCCGCCGATTCTGATACTGCCGTCTGGGTAGAGAGGTCTGGGTTCGTATGGGACCGCGAGATCGCCAATCATAGGAGGTACATGGTATATATCTTAGGAATTCCCTGTCCTTAGGGGGTAGATACCTGTTGTGAATAGGTCCTAGGGAGGGGCATAGAGTAACGTTCTGGCTGGGTTAGTGAGGCTCTGATGAGCTGGGTCTATCTAATCTGAGAACCCAAGCAGAACAACCCCACAACATTTTTTACATGCTTCAGAGATCTTAGGAGATTAGACCATCTGTTGCTTTTGAAAATATGTGTGAGCTCCTCCCTCATTGTGAGGGGGTTGCTGCCCTTAGTTGCACTTGGAATTGCAACTAAGAGGAGATCCTGAATGATGAAGCCTGCCACCTCGGTGGGTGATGGGATTCCGTCCTCTTAAATAGGACTCCTTCCATGTTCTCACACTATATTTGTGTCATTATCATTTGTAATAGCGAATTGCTCCTTGTAGGAGTATAATAAACCGCAAATTATATACGTTTATAATAGTATTTAAGTTGGGATTGTGTCCGCGCAGGTCTTTAAGCTTTTCCTTGAGACCCTTTATTACCTGGTATGGTGTTTTGGTATGAGCAGCTATGGCTGCGGGTCTTTTTATGACTGTCACATTATATATTGACGTGCTAATTAAGCTCTACCAACTCACAATTCTCTAGAACCTGACAATGGCTGACTTGACAGGCCTAGCATTTGATGACGATGTAGCCCGCACTACGCTAACTAATACTCCTAGTATTATCGACTCAGTACAAAATGCCATGATTAATAATGGTAATGATTGGACCAAACTCTTGGTCTTAAAAGAACTCACACAGATGTACCTCGATTCATGGAGCTACCATGACCGAGTATCTTCATGGCTATTATACTCCTACTGGATTAATTATCAAAAATGCTGCTAGTCTCTTTTTGCAAGATAAAACATTTCTCAAGGATTGGTCATTGATTGCGTGGCTGTGTACGCGCAATTAGTTAATTTTAATTATCAGCATAGCCAAGCTCGTTGCCGACACCATTTTAATCGAAATACAGACACTAGAAGGACATATTAAAACAACCTTGTCAACTTGTGTATGTAAGAAGATCCTAGAGGAAAACAACAAAACGACTAAGGAAAATAAGAATAGTATTCTACTGACAAAGATTGAAAAATTGAAGAAAGACCTGGAACATTTCTCTTTTGGAAGGGTATAGCCATACACAACTGAGAATTATGTGCCTCGGGAATACAACAAGAAGGGTAGACGATATGGCTCCAATTACTCCTCCTCTGGCTCAGATGGCTGGTCTAGTGACTCAGACTCAGCAGACAAAGTGGACAACAAAGCAGGAGTCAAGGCCGTAGCAACAGATGACAATGTAGGAATACACTAAGAGGTCAACAACTGTCCCAGTGGTGTCCACCAACCCCATGGATTTTTCAGAATGTGTTTTTCATACGCAAATGTTAACGTACAACCTACAGCCACAATTCTACCAGAATCAGCCTTTTTTAGGGCAAGCCGAGGACGGTCTTACGGACAGAGGAGAGGACAGCAGGTGCAGGTACATTGGAGTCCACCTCCATCACCTTAAAGCATGCACAGTGCAAAGAATGGCCTCCAAAAACAACCAGGGACCAGCACAGAAAGGATAACCTAGTGGTTAATTTGAGTGACCTACAACAGTACTCAATAAAGGACTAGGATTTGTCCCTACTAATAATGGGGACCCATTCCTCATCCAGTGTGAGGTGGCTCAATTCTTTAGAAAGATTCACCTCCACTTCTTCTTTAAAGATAAAGATTGAGACAGCACTTCCTATGGCACTGAAGACACAAACAGTGGCCTCAAATCTAGGTCTACCTTTAGGCCACTGAGTCACTTGGTTCTAGAACAAGTACTGACATTCGAGAAAGCAGTTAAACATGAAATCTCAATGATCAATACAACATCAAATCGCCAATACCAGAACGTTCCCCTGAAGGAGAAGAAAGCACTTGAGACGCTCACAAAGAATGCATCAATAATGATCGAACTGGCAGACAAGGGGGGTGCGATAGTCATAATGAATACCTCTGACTATCGCACCGAGTGCCTTAGACAACTCACAGATATCCGGTTTCATCGACAAATAACAAATGATAAAAGAAGCCAAGATTGAAGGCTGGGTGACTGCACAAGAGGCTAGTTTTCTCGTAACTCCACACCCGGTGATGCCTTATTTTTATGTTTTACCAAAGAATCATAAAGCACAAATGCCACCACCAGGGAGGCCCATTATCTCAGGAATAAACTCTCTGTTGGAACCACTATCCAACTTTATGGATCATTTTTTGAGACCATTGGTTAAAGAAATTCCCACATAGCTTCAGGATACAAAGGACATCCTAGGATTGCTTCCTGAGATCGAATGTGATGTTTCAACTGATTTCCTTGTCTCTTTTGACATCAAATCATTGTACACATGCATCCCTCGACATGAGACCTTGGACGCCATAAGATCATTACTGGACAACAGACACATGGCGACTATTACACCTGTCCACTTCATCATGGAGTGTGCTAGGTTAGCTATGACTGAGATTTTCTTCACATTTGAAGAAAAAATTTACCTGCAATCATCGTGAACATCAAGGGGGAGCGTTTTCACAAACAGTATAACTAACCTGTTTGTTCACCTCTTTGAACAACAGCACATACTGACAGCTGACAACCCTGTCCATGAATGGATTATTTTATGGAAACAATATATTGATGATATTTTTGTTGTCTGGAAGGGTGATGCCAACACCGTCAATACTTTCCACACCTGGCTAATCACAAGAACTGAATTTTTTAACTTTACTGTGGAGTACAGTAAAGACAGCTTACCCATCCTGGATGTTTGGATTTTTTCTTCGTCTATGGGCTTAGGCAGTGAACTCTATACTAAACCCATGTCAAGAAATTCTCCACTGACATACAAAAGTTTTCACACTAAGTCCCTATGCATGAACTTACCATTTGGTCATTTCAAGCGGATTTGTAGGAATTGATCTTCAAAATAATTTATGAACACCATGCCATAATCCTGTCTCAAAAACTATCAGAGAAACACTATCCAAAAAGACTGACACAGCGGTTTAAGAATTACCACCAATGACCAGATGAATCTGTGTGAACACCTACAGTACTCTATCAACGAGGATTCAGAAAAGTATATGCAAGCAATGGCGCATTCTAAATGTGGGAAAAGCGACGGCCCACTTACCCTTGTTTTCTTTTAAAAGTAGTTCCAATTTATGTGACTGTCTAGTACACACTAGACCCAGAGTGGAAACTTCCAAGCGGTAAGAAACCCTATGGAAAATACCGCCTCAACAAGGACACCATCCTTGCGGTACATGCTTTGTATATCCACAAACGAAACACACTACAGAAGTAGATATAGATACAGCCAAACCTTGGCGGCAACTAAAACATACAAACTGCGGAAAAAGTAATTTACCTCCTTAGTTGCCCATTCCAATTGAAATATTTTGGGATGACGACCCGTCGCACAACAAGTTCTGGGTAGCCTCAACAGGATTCTGGCAGCTTCGTTCTGAACACGCAAAAGGCGAGTATCTTCCGCTTTATTGGCGCCCAACATAAGTGAATTAGCATGGTCTTACTGAGAGAAAATAGTCGCCTAGACTATCAACTGGCAGGCAGGTGGATCAAAGAAGCCCAAAATGGGGAGGAGACCAAAGCACGTGCCAGCGATCTTCTCAGTATGCACCTGAAACCCAAGATTAGAGTCGAACCAGACCCTTAGATTTTTTACTACCGGCTTAGGGGTGGGGTCACCACCCAGAGACACCGGCCACCAATGCTTGCTCCAGAGCCCGTTATCTCTCCCCACCAGCAGCACTTCTGATGTGTAGGAATTAAGTTGAAGGCAGTTTGTGGTCATCCGGTGGGCGACCGCCGCTAAGTACCCCAAAAATGCGCGGAGTCCCTAGTGTGGTCATCAGAGAGGGATACCACCAGCTGCGTATCATCGGCGTACGAGACCCCAGTCAAGCCATAATCCCTTTACACCGCCGCCAGGGTTTGAACATAGAGATTAAACAGGATAGGGTTTAATGCCAAGCCCTGAAGAACCCCCTGCTTGATGACATGAGCATGGGCATGAGGAAGTGGGCTGATACCTAGAATGATCTGTCTGATAGAAAAGAACAAAACCACTCCAGGACCGGACCTACCACCCCCGCCTCCTCTAGGCCGCGCAGGAGTATCTGATGGGAGACCATGTTGAACGCGGTACTGAGGTCGAGCAGAATGAGAGTTGCAGAGTTTCCATCATCCAGGATGGTCCGTAGATGTTCACTCACTGTTAAAAGCGCTGTCTCAGTACTATGACCCGGGCGGAAACCATTCTGGGAGTGGTCTAAGGCACCAATGTTGTTTACATAGCCTGAGAGAATGTTATTTTATGGACCTCAGCAAATTGTGACCCAGGGCAGGAGAAATATGGATTAAAAATGTTCCGGTTTAGTTGGGTCTAGTGACGTTTTTTCCAGCAAGGGAACCACCATTGCCTGTTTACATGACAGGGGCGCCACCGCCTTGGTGAAGGAGGCATTTATGATCTGACCTAAGGGTGTCAATAAAACAGGTAGCACATCTCTGAATTGGGCAGGCCTCATGGGATCTACAGGGGAACCTGATTTGACCTTCTTACTCACAGTAAGAAATTCGTCCTGGGAGATAGGAGGGATGGCTGCCAGGGTAATGGTGGGCAGAGGATCTGATGTGACTGCAGGGCCCATAGAGCCGATAGCAAAGGATTTATAGATTTCCGAACAAATAAAGTGGACAGATCCTCACATTTATGTTCAGACGTGACCCACGGAGTGGGAGGATCTTTCCTGGTTTTGAAATCATTGAGTATTTAAAAAATGCTTTTTAAAGGATTTTTGCTAGACTTAATCTCTTTAGTGAGGTAGGTCATTTGCGCCTGATGTATGGCCTTGTGGTAGTGTTTATTCGCATCCTGGTACAGCGACACAACCTATCAAGGTGGTCCTGACATGGCTAGATGAAGCAGCTGCTCCCTCACGTGAGGCAGACTGGGTGCCCGACATCTCCTCCTTCGATCACATGGAGAGGGGGTCTCTTAGAATCCACATATGAAACAATGTTGACAGTTAACAATGGTTTTTATAAAAGAGGCCATGGTCTCAACCCCATGTCTGGACTGTGAGGTATGTGGGATGTTGACCTTCTAAATGCCCAGGATCCTCTGTGCTCATCTATCTTGTTATGGTTATTGTGTTTTTGAAGTTGTTCAATATTGTACCATATGCTCTTGTTGTAGTATACTTGACTCAGTGATGAATGTTTTGTTGTATGGCATTTTAGGATCTGAGCGAAATGTACCGATTCATGCCCTTATATGGGTATAATTCACATTGCCCTTATATAGACATAGAAATCATACCCATATATAGACATAACCAAATCAGCCAAATACAGGCATGGCTACTTCCGCTAGTTTCAAAAAGCCACAACGAATTCTTGAAAAACTCGGCTTCAGCAGTCAGGGACCTCCCCTTACTTGAATATTGATTTGTCCTAGAAATCATGGCATTTTCAAAGACCTAACATTCCCTTGGGAATCTTTGGTGATGTTATTATATCCTACTTTAAGTCAAACTAATCACCTTCAAGTTATAAATATGCCTACACTTACCGTAGCAAACACACGATGGTTCGGAGCAGCTCGACTATCTACTTGCCCGACGCAGCTTGCTACAGCAAGTGCTGAAGGAAGCCCACCCTCCAGCTGACGCACTGACAGAGAAGCTGTCCTTTCTCTTGCTGAGAATCCAGCTCCAGTGTTTCCAAGCTCCCCTCGCAGGTTGTTGGGAAATCGAGTACCAAGACAGAGATACCAGACCTCCTTCATTCTAAAACCAAGGAACGGAGCTGATTAGACCCTAAGAGAAATCTTGGAAAGATTCTTAGCATAGAAAAATTAAGCCTATGCTACACCTCACTTACTTCTTCCCTCGTACTAGACTTAGGTTAGGTATATCGGGGTAGGCGTATTTTAGAAGCACCAGTTGAGTACGTTTTAGCCTTTGTTATTTATGTATGTATTTATCCATGGTCTACGAACCATATAATGCTTTTACAGTTTTATGTTATAATGCTCTTCTTACTGTACGCATTATACTTTGCAACCAGTATTACGATTGTAGAAGTTCATTTTACTTGTCTGAGAAAGAAAACTGTTCAATAAACCCTTTTATTGAAAACGCTCATCTCTCTATTTCTCTGCACCTCTGATGAAAGAAAGCAGGCACGATTGACCTAGTAAAATATCTATCTATTGTTTCCACGACTTTGAAGATCAGTTTTATTCTTGGAAACAAAGTTGTCATGTTTATGGGGTTGTCAGAAACAAATCACTTGTGTTTATTTGAGAAAGTTTCTAGTGACCTCTGAGCTAGCTAGCACTCACAATTACGTTTAATATATTCGATAGAGACCTAGTAGACCTAAGTCCTACGTCACATCTATAGGATATGTTATACCAATGCGCAGAGCCTATTGGAAATATAGGAACTACACTACATGGCACCTAACATTTGGTAGAGCACTAATTTAACGCTAGATACTAGAGTAACTCAGTCGTGCTTTTCACCCAGACCCTTTTTTCCCGTAAAATACTCCAATAGATGTCTGGAGTGGGTAAAAGGATAAAATATCCGCAATAACTAAGTAGGACAAAAATCCTATGTATTCGTTTTTAGTTTGTTCAACGTTGAAGGATACAGTGTTCCAAAATATTGTGCACCTTATCTTTGTTTCCTTGAAATTTGCTCTGCAAACTTTCAGCCAACAAAATGTCGGATAGGGACACCGAGACCGGTAGACCGACAAGAACCGGTGGAGCTGCAGCTGCAGACCAACTGGGTTTAAACATTACTGGTTTCCAAGAAACCAACACGAATGCTATAATCATCCCGGAAAACTTAAGGAAAACCATCACTATAAAGCTTTTAACAAATAGCCTATCATCAAGAGGTGGTAGGGTAATTTTTGTCATAGAGGCACACGAATATCGGCAGACAGAGGTATTCTATTCATTGATAATCTTCCCTGAAGCAAATGCAGTATCGCATGTGTTTCATGTGTTTCACTTCTACAAAGTACAGGATCATCCACTGTAATATGTTCCTTTCGAGGACATTGAAATTCCACTAACTTACCAAGAGCATCAGCTTTGGTTTAAAGGAGCCCTACAACATCAAAATCACATTACCAGACTCGGTCCACGAGGTAGACAAGGAGCAACATGGCCGGTACTAGCCAGCTATACACCACATCCTGCCATTGAAGAATTGACAGGTGCAGAACTATTAGTTCAACTAAAACACCTAATTATAAATACATAGACAATTGGTACAATATGTCATGCAGACTCTAACAGTCAAACCTCCAAAAAGGTTTCCACAAATAAAATTACACCACAGACTATACAATCAGTTATTGGTAATTTGCCCGCAAAAAGGGAACAAATTCCATTCTGGATAGCTCAAAAAATTACTCAAATCGAGGCAGTGTTTCCTGACAGTACACCTCATGAGAAACACAGAATTTTAACAACCTGTTTACCAATGGGGATTGTACCACACCTGGAGGACTGCGACACGTGGGGTACAGTCCTTGCTGCAATCTACACAAAAACACATGGTGTTCCGTCTATGGCAGTTACACCAGATGTCCTGAAACAGATTCAAAATTAATACGGGGCAGAGCCTGCTTTATATCTGGGTATGAAAATACTGAAAGATTTCAAACAGGTCTCAGCTATAATATTAGCTAATATTAATGGTGAGGCAGCATCCGTGGGGATCCGCCAAAAAATAAGGGAAATTAACATAACTGAGCAACCATATGAACTGGCCAGAATAATTGAAAAATCCTACAAAGAACTAGGAAGAGATTCTTTGGGTGCGAAACGAGTAAAGCCCCAACTAACAGAAAGTCCTGAAAAGGTCTTTATTAAAACACTCTCACTACTCCTAAAAAGAAGTGGTAAAATACTAAACAAACTTCTAAAGAGAAGCGTTCTCAATCCAGAGGTAGGTCTCCTCAAAAGGAGCCCTCTGAAAAGAGGTATAACCCCAGGAACAGGGATAATTTGAGAAAGTCTGATAGATATCAAGATACTGATACACGTTCCTCTCGTACCTTTCCGACTTCCTGACAGAAATCGGAAAGAAGAGGACGGTCAGAACACAAGAAAGAATGCGTGAAGTCCAAAGACGATCAAAACGCTCCGAAAAATAAGAAAACCCAGTTCACCATAAAAGAAGGTAGCAGGTCGAAAAATCAGACATGCGGAGGATCTTGATGACACAACTCAAGAACTGGGCCCAGACAATGCTGGACAGCGCAGCAGAAGTCACCATAGCTCGCAAGATCTTGAAGGATCATCTGGAGACAGTGGACTTGAATGAGTACATCCACGTTAAAACAGATAAGTTATATGAAGTAACGCTCCGGATGGAGGGGGACATGACTAGGAAAATGAGAGCACTCTTTTGGGAGGAGCTCTCTAAGGGTTATGACATTCTTCTAGTTGAAAAAGACTAGCCACCAAATGTGTCAGGGAGTGTCCATACGGCGAAGACATCATTATGCCAGCCTTCTCGAATCATATTCCAATTCATTTAAAACACACCTATGCCAGAAAATGGGCAGTAGCCCAGGCTCTAGCATTATATAAAAATCATGTAGAATGGGATGAGAATTCCCCTCACCATAAAATCCAGTTAAAAACTCACAAAATGCACACAGTGCAGCACTGATGAATAACATTGTGCGCAAACAAAAAATATAAAACCACATTAGATATTTTTAACAGTTTCTTCTGTCAAAACATTGCACCTGAAAGCAGGAACTTGACCGCTTTCTCAATTATGGGGACACATCGTCATTTCTGTCATGTCCCCCAGGGATTCAAGAATAGTCCAGGCTTATTTTCAGCCAGAGTAATAGAGTTACTACAAACGTATGATGATGAGGCATTATCTTATGTCGATGATGTCTATCTAACAGACGATGATTTGGACAGGCACTTGAACAGAGTGAATAAAGTTATACTTTGATTCTCCTCAGAAGGGTACAAATTCAATTTTAAGAAATCGAGAATTGCCCACCTCAACGTCCTTTTTCTAGGATATGAGTTATCAAGTAAAGGCAAAAGCCTGGCAGCCAACATTTTAGAAAAGTGTGCACTGCTCCAACCTCCAAAAAATGCTGAAAAACTTACAGTCAATTCTAGGTTTCCTAAATTTTGGAAGAACTTACATTCTAAACTATGCAGAAAGGGTTAAACCTCTCTACGAATTAATCAAACCTGATTTTGAAAACAACTAATAGGACTCAAACACTCACTGAAATTTCGTGTTCAGTACAAACAGACATGTTAGCAACGTCACATTTACAGACAAGCATAAACTTACGCAATCTTGTAATCAGAATAATCCCAGGAAGATATGAATTTATATACTTAACCTTTAATGAAGGTGAAAAAGTACACACAAGCTGAAATGAAATTCACTTCAACCGAAAAAATTCTGACAGCGGTTCAAACTGCAGTAGCCAAAGAGAAAGCTCTCGCACAGGGTAAACGCATAATGGTCATTACTCCTGTACCTGCCTTGGAGGCAGTGACAAAAGCAAGCATTCTAAATGCAAAGGCTTTACATACAAGATGGATACAATGGGTTAACTCTCTTGCTGCAACAGACGTTGAATACGTTTTTGACCCTTACTTGAAAACTCAAAAATTTCTACAATACGAACAAGAATGTCCTCTGCAAACTGAGATTCTGCCTCTAGAACAGTACGAATGTATAATTTATACAGACGGATCAGCATAACCTGCCATTTGGGGGTAAACAAGCTTATAGTGCTGCGTGCACGATCGTTAAAGGATGCTGGCGCAATGGCAAATTCAGACCTATGGTCACAAAAACACAATCTCTTGGGGACTGTACAGCTCAGCGAGCTGAACTACAGGCTTTCAAGATGGCGCTTGAGAATACCGATCGCGAATTCCCCACACTCATAGTGTGCGATTCGTATTACAGCGTCTAGTCTTATAATGAATACTTGCAGAACTGGGTTCAAAACGGTTTCAAAGATGCAAAAGGTGGCACAATCAAGCATAAGTTGCTTTGGGAACAAGTAGTTCAGTTACAGAAAGAACTACTCACGTGATCGATACACTGAGTCATCAATGTGATGGCATTCACGTTGAAGGGAATTTATTGGTTTATGATGCCGCGAAGGCAGCTGTGCAAACAGCTTCCGTAGCTGCAATCACTTGTTCAAAAACAAAAATAGACGGCAAAACAATGCTAGCTGTCAATGTCACAAGCAAAAGCAGCGGTGCATCGTTACCTCTAAACTATCCACTCAAATATGCATACATAATTGATGCCAACTCCGTCCCTTTTGCTCAAATCCCTAGAGTGGGGGATAGAGTTATCCCAAACAGGAGACCTAGAGGAGTTTTGATACAAGAAGCACATATGGGAGAGGGTCTGATACATCAAGGGATCTCTAAATCCATTCTGGAATTAAAAGAGATGTACTGGTCGCCAGAGATAAATGCTCACATTCACGAGTTTGCAATTAATTGCCATGACTGCAACAGAAATCGCAGCAGAGAACGCTGCCAGATACCTGACTACAGTATAGCAAGCCCAGTACAGACACCATTGTTATACAGCATTAGGCTTTCTACAGGCAGACGTCACTATGGACGAGTACGGTCCCACAACTATTAGGACAGATTTATTTGGATGTGGCCTCAGCGCTCGGCTGATGCCCAAACTGTTACAAAAGATTTGCGAGTCTTTATCGGCACATACGCAGTCGGCACGCTACATTCTGACCAGGGTCCTGCATTTAGCTCCAAAGTTTACAAGGAGGCATGGCCAATTTGGGCGTTGCATTGATGTATTCGAGTCCATTCCATCCTGAGGGAAATTCTGTAGTGGAAAGAAAAAAATGGGACATAAAGCAATCTATAACAGCTAGGGTATTAGGCTCGGGTGACAGGTGGGTCAAACATCTAATAAGTGTCCAAAGTAGTTTAAGAAATCTGCCAAGAAATTCTTTGGGTGGGATCACTAGATATGAAATCCTTTTTGGTACTAGAATGCTTGTCCAGGATCTTGATAGTCACACTTTAGTGGTCGAACAAAAACCCTTTGATATTAAATAACGTTTGGCTGTTTTGCGGGACTTAAACAAGAAAAGGAGAAGTCAAAGCAACACAATACAGAAGCCAACGACCACTGGAGGAGAACCACCCGTCCCAGCAAGGCGTGTCTGGATTCCAAAGATTGGGGATCTAGTCAGAGAAAAGATCGCGGATAAAAAGGAATTTGGGCTTTCTTACAGAAAATCAGTGCCTGTGCTAGCAATACACGGATCAAGTACAGTGTTACTGCCGCCCCTTGCTAGAAGAAAAGAGAACAGGTTTGTATCCATCAACCTGGTCAAACCACATCATGTGGCCGATAATAAGTAGTAGGTCCAGTGGACTCCAAAGATGTAGCAGAAGACCAAATCTTGCCACTAACCAAGAGGTTCAAACTGAAAGACTCATCACCTTTGAAGATTCTGCAGTAAGAAAAGAAGGACTGATCAATAAAGCTATGGAACTTGTGCCTCTTGAGACCCAAATAGCAGTTCGTCAAGACTCTCCTGTCTACAATGGTGTAGCATCTGACTATACTAATTTGACAAAAGATCCGGTAGCCCCAGTGATTTCAAATAATCCTGATGCAATTCCAACAATTGACAGAACTGCTTCTGGCTATTTCATCAACTTTGATACATTTTCTGAGGATCCCAGTGAGCCTGAAACAACGCCAGCAAATAAAACTTTTAAAGGTTAAGTAACAGAAATTATTAGACAACTTGAAAAAAACTCCTCTAATTTTACCCTTGGTTGAACTTTAGATTGAGCTTGGAGTACTTTCTCTCCTACTTTGGCTAATCATGGTATTAACTTTGGGGATGCTGCTAAATGGAAAAGATAGAAAAATGGACACAGCAAGTAAGAACATCAACTTGCTCCTGAAGTCACGCAAATCATCTCATCGTGAACAAAGGGACTTGACATCAGTAAACATCAAAGCCATCCCTATACCTGGTTTTATAGCATGGGATAGAACTGATTATGACATTTATGGTCCGGCAGAGCTGTTGAAGATTCCACATCAATTTAAGGTTTCCTTGAGGGACTTTGTTTCGCTCATCACGTTTTGTGATGATTGGGCTTTTGAGACTGATAATAATATGATGTCAGATTTAGAGATGTCTGCTAAATTTACAAAACATAAATACTTAGAAGGTTCATCAGATTATGCACAAATGTATTTTTATAATCACTATGGTCATAATTACTTGCACAAATCTGCAAACCCAGGACCTAGGATTATTTATACTTCCAATCAATGGGAACATTGTCCAACACCACCAAAAGGTAGCTCAAAAACGTTCTATGATACATTTCCATACTTCTGGGCACATAGGGCACCAGTAGACAATATAGTCCATCAGGGGCTTGGTGCATCAAGATTTTATGAGAAATGCACAATACCTTGAACTGAATGTGCTTTTCGATGGGCAACCAATGAAACTTAGGAAGCACATGCGCCACCAAACAGGATCTAGGTAGAGCCACTAACAGACGCGCCGCCGCATTCTGAACCCTCTGTAGGCGTTTGATACTGGCTTTTTTGGTACCTAAGTATAAAGAGTTTCCATAACCAAGCCTAGCAAGAATGGAGGCCTGCACTATAGTCTGACGCACTCCGGGAGGAAAAAAGCCAAGCAAGGGTCTCAGTCCTCTCAAAAGCCCAAAAAAAACAGCGGCAACAGCTTTTGTCTGTTTCTCAAATGTTAGTCCATTATCGAACCAAACACCCAGGTTCTTAACGGCCTCCTTAGGTGACAGGCGGGTTTAAGATGGTCAGGCCACCATTGTTCAGACCAAAGTTCCTGATGTTTCCCAAACAATAAAATCTCGGATTTACTGGCATTCAACTGAAGACAGTCAGCCCTCATCTAATCTGAAATGACCGACAGATCCTCCTTAAACTTCTCCAAGTTGGCACAGCAGTTTTTAGAAAAGGCAATCACCAACTGGGTGTTGCAGCATACAACACAAAAGACAGCGCCCTGCCTCTTGCCACTTCCGCCAAGGGTCTCACATAGAGGTTGAACAAGAGCAGGCTCAGAATAGAGCCCTGTGGTAACCCCTGGCACAAGGCATAATCCTGGGAATGAAAAGGTGGCACTGAAACCTGGATGGACCGCCCTTCCAAAAAGGAACAGATCCAATCCAGGGCGCCGCCCCTAATCCCAACTTCACGGAGGCGTTCAAGAAGGATCATATGAGACACTGTATCGAAAGTGGCACTAAGGTCCAATAGGACCAATTGCCACAGAGTCTCCCACATCCAGCCTACTCCGGATGGATTCTGTTACTGCCAAAAGCTCTGACTCTGTACTATGTCGAGGGCGGAACCCATGCAAGATGAGTCAAAGATGTTAAACTTTTTGATAAATTCGGATAGGATTGAGTTCACATGCGCTTCCACCAGCTTAGCTAGAAAAGGCAGCTGGGAATTAGGCCGATAATTGCCAGGATCTTCCGGGTCAAGAGACAAGTTTTTTATCAACTGAATGACTTTAGGGTGCTTCCACTCCCGGGGGGGACAGAGGCTAATTCCGACCAATCTGGAAAAATTGCATCTTACCAGTTCTACGATGCCTGCTATGTGGAAAAGATTGCGTGCTGGATGTCTGTCTAACACTTCCATCAGCACTGCCAATGGATGTTGATGCCCTGCTTGGTTGGGTAACGTCCCATGCATCGTGTTGTCCCCAGCGGCTACCAATTCTGATGACGGCATTCATTGAGATCTCACAAACGCAATATGCTGACGGTGAGATACGTGGATCGACCGGCACACAGGTACCACCTTCACCTCATTTTCCATCTCCGACGAACATTGCTAATACGGCTAATTCTGACAGCAATGCTTCACATTTTTGTGCTATCAGTTTAATTAATACAGTGGTGCAATTTTCACCTACTGTGGTAGCCGATTTTTTGCTAGCTTAGAAGATTTAATGTTTTCTCCAAACAAAGCGAATCACTTTTGAAGTTAGCATACAGCGTTCTATGGGACTCTGCATTTGACCTTCACTTTTCAAAACAAAATTTCCAACTCTAAAAACTATTTCTTCTTGCGATTTGACTTTGTCCAAAATTGAAAACTTTTTGGGCACAAAGTAATCTGCTTAAATCAGAACTATTCTTAGAGAACAAGAATTCTTTGAAACCCTTCCAAGAGACAATATTTCACCTTGTCCACAACCTAAACAGTATATAATATTTCACCTTGTCCACAACCTAAACAGTATATTCTGTCACTGAATGGTCTCGACTTTTTCTTCTATATTTAAGAGCCATTTCATAAATGTAATTTCATGATTCATTCTGATAAGCATTTTCCATGACACACTACATGCTTTGAATGAAAATATTGCTTTAACGAAAATGCAAATAGCACAAATGCTCATCTTTTGTGTAAAGCCATTTCAAATGCATTTTATGTATTTTGGGAGGGATTTATAACAGATCATGCTTTAGATATGTTTTACATGCTTAGAATTTAGTAATATCGAACATAAAAAGTGGAGTGGGTGTTGCATGGCGTTTTAGGATCCGAGTAAAATTTACAGATTCATGCCCTGATATAAGTATAATTCACATTGCCCTTATATAGACATAGAAATCATACCCCTCTTTAGACATAAACAAACCAGTCCAAATACAGGCATGGCTACTTCCACTAGTTCCAAAAAGCCACAACGATTTCCTGGAAAAATTCGGCTTCAGCAGTCAGGGACATTCTGTGAGAAGTTGGCCTGGTATATGAAGCTCACTGGTTCTAGTGATCACCTTGTACCATGCCAAGCAACCCTTATGATGATTGGTTGTAAGTCAACCTTATAGACCAGCTATCCTAGTGGTAGCATGGGCAAAGCAGTCTTAGGCTAAACTCTGTAAAGGCATGTGAAGCAAGCTGTTTTACCATACACAATCCCCTTGAATACCAAATGAAAGGACACCACACAGATATATATTGAAAATATATATATATATTTATTTACTACAAAATCCCCTATACTCTTTATGAGCACAGAAGCAAATGCGTTAGAACAAAACACAGTTTAAATATACAAAAGTTGCACAATATGGATGAGCCCAGGGGCCACTTAAACCATATACTAAAATAGTGGTATAAGAACCACCATTGGGAAAGGAAATAGGCCTAGGGCCTGGGGAATCGCTGGAGCTGTTTGGGACTAACAGTGAAGAAGTCGGGAAAGGCCCGCGGGACTCGGGTGCAGCGCTTAAAGCACATGCATGCACCAATGCAATGTCAATGGTGCATAAAAGTTATAGAGTTACTGTTTTAGGAACCTTCCGACTGACGTAGAAGGACAAAACTTTAGATCTAGGCACTAGAGGTGTGTACCAGTGTAGTAACACTCAATCAATCAATCAATCATGGACATTTATATAGCGCACTACTTACCCGGTGGGTCTCAAGGCGCTTGGGGGGGGGGGTGCTGCTACTGCTCGAACAGCCAGGTCTTGAGCTTCTTCCTGAAGGAAAGGTGGTCTTGGGTCAGGCGCAGGTCGGTCGGGAGGGAGTTCCAGGTCTTGGCGGCCAGGTGGGAGAAGGACCTTCCTCCTGTTGTCGATCTTCGGATGCGGGGTACGGCGGCGAGGGCGTGACTGGCTGATCGGAGGTGGCGTTTGGGAGCGTTGATGCGGTTGTTGAGGTGGCTCGGGCCTTGGTCGTGTAGGGCTTTGTGTGCGTGGGTGAGTTACCTCACCCACAGGAAGCAGGTGCACAGGTGCAAAGATGTGTCGGGTTTCGTCACGCAGGTCGATGGTGCCTGGAGATGAGGATGCTGCAGGCGGGTCGTCGAGGAGAGTTCCGGTGGATCCAAGAATGGATCTGAAGATGTGAAGACCTGAAAGCAGAGGGGACAATGTTCAAAGCCACTAGCCAGTGACTACCGTGGAACCAGGATGGAACCAGGCGATGTTGGGTGCAAACAGGTGAAGAGGTGTAGCTTGTCTCTGCAGCCACGTGGACACGAAGAGGTCGAGGGCATCCAGGAGTCAGTCACGAGCTGTCCCACAAAGGTTCTAGGTGATGGCAGTGTCGGCAACTTGATTGGAGCAAACAGGCCTTGGCTAATGCAAGCCACGCAGGGAGTGAAGAAAGCTTGTTACTCGGACCAGCAAGGTCAGAGCGGGCTTTCCTTTTCAGGGGAGCGAGGGCCAGTCTGAAGCAACCAGACCAGCAGTATTGTTTGTAGATTTCGTCGCCAAGATGGCCACCAGCCAACGGGCTAGCGACCGGGATGATGCATCGAGTGGCAAAGTGCCAAAGGGCCCCACGCAGATCGTGGAGATGCTGGGGGGCTGATCTTCGGTGCAGATGCTGCTCGGTGGTGGGGCTTCTCAAACTCTAAAGCACAGCAACGAGTGGGCCTCGGGTGCTGCGCAGTCAGCTTCTCGGGGGTCTTTCAAGACATCCGGTCCCACGTCCCACGTCTCTCGGTGCCTCCACGGGTCTCTTCTTTTCAGGGACTGTGGATCGGGCTGTTAGATGTCTGGGAATTCAAGTCTTGTTGGGCTTTGGGTTGGGGCTCCGGCGGCGGCAAAGCAGACATCGAGTTGCTGGTTGGTGCCTATATTAACAGGGTGGTCACTCCTTGGCCACAAGGGAGATTCTCTTCAGTCTTCTGTGCAGCAGAATGTCGAAGTCCAGTCTTCTTCTTAGTTTCAAGTCGAGTTCAGGATGATCTGAAGTCTTGGGACACAGCTCCTACTCTTATTCCAAATCTAGGGGCCGGATTACCTGCTATGTCCCTCCTCTGGGTGGGACCAGGAAGAGGGGTGGTTACACCCCCTTTCCTTTGTCCAGCTTCGCGCCAAGACTGGGGCTGGAGAGCCCCAGCACCGGTTTGAACTGGCATATGCCCAGGGACACCTTGTGTGCCCCAGGCATGTCTCATTCTATTCAGCCCTGTCCTACCCAATACACAAAATCCTGTCTGGGGTGGTGCTAGCACCTCCCAAGGCAGGAAACCCTTTGTCCAAGCCTCCCTCGCTGGAAGGACTCCCAGCAGCAGGAGGTCAGACTTGTGTCTGTGGTGGCAGCATCCATTTTGTGATGCTGAGGCTCATGTTTAACTTTAACCGGGGTTCAGGTTATGTACATGTCGTGTCCCTCTAGAAGGGTGGAATGCTACCCCCGTCGCCAGAACTGGCGAGGGGGTAGTATCCCAATTCGTATGACACCTTACTCGACATGTTTTGATAAAGCCAAACCAAAGATAGCATTTAACCGCGAGGTTCATAATGCATTTAAGAGTATATGGTATGGCAGTATCATGGAACAGCTAAAGGACGTGGTTCCGAAAGATGCAGACAGGCTCAGCTCATGCTAGAGCACCATCTCACATATTTACAAGCACTCTGCCTCCAGGATTGCTGAGGCCTTCCATAGGAGTGGCTGATAGGAACATATGTGCCCATTTTAAGTTAGATATAGGCATACTATACCTAAGCAAGCGGTGATTACACCTACTTGCCCCAGCTGAGTGATCAGCCAGTTGTGTCAAATGTGAAGGCCAGGCCAGGGGTGGCATAATACATGCTGCAGCCCCTGGTAGGCCTTGGAAACACCTATGCCCTGGGTACCTGGGGTACACTGTTACAGGGGCCAATAAGGTGAACCAGTTCCAATTGTGTATGTACCTAAGGTACATGGAGTCCATTTTAAGGAGAGAGCAATTAGCCTGGGGCCCTGACTAGCAGGATCCCAGGCCAACTAAGTCAAAAAACAGCTAAACACTAGGCAAAAAGTTTAGGGGTAACCATAGTCAGATATCCACCTTCCTACACAACCCCCCCCCCCCAAACGAAAGGAGATAAGGCTATCCTTGACCAGGTAAGCCTATATTGCCTAAGTGGCCATATAAGAAAGTACCAGCTCTGGCTTGGTTACCCCCTGTCTCATGGTCCACTAAGCAATCCCTCACCCTAAGGGTATCTGAGGGTCTCCACCATAGCGACTCTCTTCCTGTGGTGTGTTTTGGCAAAGTTAAAGGCTGGTGTTGAGATGGAGCACTGAAGTGATATTCCTCTGTAGGACTAAGCTTCCTCCAATCACTCTCCACCATGTAGGCCTTTCTTTCCTTGACTGAGTTGCACTGTGCTCTCAGGGTCAACCTCTGGCTACCTAAAGCTGGAGGCTGGGTCCCTTCTGTTGGCTTACTGGAGGGACGGGTCAGGTTTGGGGCCTTGGGGTCCCAGGTTTGGCTGTGCCCAAAAGTGTCCATTTGGGGGAGGTCCCTAACTAGTTGTAAGGGGGATCCCTCCGAAGTTGTTAAAGTTTTCACCTTGCTAGGGCTGCTAGCTTTGGTGCTCCTAATTTGCTGATGGGGGTGCTTTATTTGACAGGGGGCCCTTTGGGGCTCACTGACCTTCTTGTCCTCTGCAGCCCTGGGCTGGCTGAGGCAACGTAGAGAGGGGCAGGTTACCTGCTCCAGACTGGGTCCCACCTTGTAAGGGTCCACTGACATCAAGGGCTCTGCCAGGCTAGGCCTGACTACCTCTGAGGCAGCTTCTTCACAAGGGGTAAGATCAGTTCCCTGAGGAGGCTGATCCTTTCCTAATGTCTGGTGGGAGGGAGATTTCTCTTCCTCCTCAATGCTCTCTGTTTGTGCGGAGTGATCCATAGTTTCAGGCTTCACAACACATGAATCAGTTTGAGTTTGGGCTGTGACCATCACAGCCCCACCAAGCTTTTCAGGAAGGGACTCAGTTTGGGTATGGGCTGTTACCATAACAGCTCTGCTAACTTTCTCAGGAAGAATTTCTACTGAAGATGGGGATGAGATTTTCTCAGCTCTACCAACCTTTTCAGGAAGGACAACTTGTATTGGGGCTGTGGCCAGCACAGCCCCACTAACCTTTCCATGGAGATTTACCATTTTAGAATGGGTTTGTTGTTCAACCTCAGCCCAGGCTGGGATTTCCAAATCATTCCCCAGTAGACAATCTACAGGCAAGTTTGGGACCACTGCCACTCTCTTTGGGCCAGTGACTCCTCCCCAGCTGAGATTTACCACTGCTATGGGATGATTTTTCTGAACTCCATCAATGTTTGTCACCTGGTATGTGGCACCAGGTAAAAGTTGCCTAGAGGGGACTAGATTCTCAGTCACCATGGTGATACTAGCCCCTGTGTCTCTGTAGGCCTCAACTTTCAAACCATTGATGAGGGGTTCCTGTCTATACTTGCTCAAAGTGTTTGGGCAATCGGAGAAATTGGCAAACCCCATGCCAGTTTCATAGACAAGATCAGTTGGGGACCTGGTTAGGCCAGAGTCCACCTGGGTTCCAAAAGTAAACCCACCCAAATGCTTGGGGGTGCTCCCACCACCTGGGGGACCACTGCTAACAGTGACAGGAGGTGTTGTAGCTTTACCTGGAGGTATGTTTTCCTTATTACTATTCTTTGGACAATAGCTGTCTGTTTTCCAATGGCCAACCTGTTTACAGGCTTGGCAGTAAGGCTTTTTCTGTGTAGAGGAAGTGTCTTGGGACCCACCCCCATCCTTGGAGTTTTGGGGCCCTGGGGAAGTCTTCTCTTTGGTTTTATCCCCACCTTTCTCTTGAGGCTTGGTAGTCTCTTTCTTTTGGTCACCACCCTAGTTCTTATGCCTGATCCTGGTTCTGACCCATGTGTCTGCCCTCTTACCCAATTCTTGTGGAGAGGTCAGATCAGAGTCCACCAGGTGCTGATGTAGAAGCTGGTTTTGACAATTATTTAAGATTTGCTCTCTCATCATCAAATTATACAATCCTGTATAGTCTGTAACCTTACTTCCCAGCAACCAGTCCACCAGAGCCTTAGTGGCACATTCAACAAATTCAGACCAGTCCTGAGTCTGTGTCTTCTGGGTTTCTCTGAACATTAACCTGTACTGTTCAGTGGTTAAGCCTAACCCATCTATCAGAGCACTCTTCAGGACCAGGTAGTTTCTAGAATCCCCAACACTAACTGTGAGGAGTCTGTCTCGGCATCTACCTTCAAAGAAGAGCCACAAGATTGCTGCCCACTGCTCCTGAGGGATCTGCTGTACTCTGCAGGCTCTCTCAAGTGCAGTCATCCATTTGAGGATGTCATCCCCAGCTTTGTAGGGGGGCACAATCTTACTCAGGTTTCTATTGTCATAGGACCTGTCTTTATCCTTAGGGATAGTGCTGCCACCAGTGGATCCTAATCCACTCTCTCTAGGTTGTCTTGCTCTAGCAAGTTTCTCTTTGGCCAGGGCAACTTCTAATTCTTGATTCTGGATCCTAAGCTCAGCCTCTCTCATTTTGGCCTCATGTTCCCTTCTCTGAGGGCTAGTCAACCCCCTTCTGGAGTGACCATGAGAACCTCTAGAAGCTTGGGAAGTGTCAGATTCGCCTGAGTGATTCCTTCTCCTCCTAGACTCTTGGTTAAGTCCACTTGGGGGTCTGACTGGGTTGGACCATGACTCAGCCCCAAATTGGCTTAAGTTAGCCTGGCTAAGTCTCCTGACTGGCACCTGACTAAGTCTCTCATCATCAGAATCACTTTCTTCTTCCTCCTCTTCCTCCTCCTCATCCTCAGGCTGAGAATCTCCAGTTCTCTGGTTTTCCTCATCTATCTGGACAACAGGGACAGGGGCATCAGTGTTATCATCTTCAGAAGGAGAGCCTCCTTCTCCAGGCCCTTTGGGGTCAGGATTGGAGGTCTTTAGAGCTTCAGACTGGTCTAAAAGCTCTCTGAGGTGTGCTGTAGTAGGGGTTGGACCAGTCATGAGACCTCTTAAGGTACACAGCTGCCTCATTTCTTAAAAGTTCAACATAACAAATTTGGATGGTGCCTTTGGAGGGTCACTCTCAACAGGGACAGGTCCAGTGGACCCCTCTGCTCCAGACATTGCTCTAGTGTGGGCGGATATGTTGCAATCTACCTACAGTGGTGTTTACCTACTAAACCTATCTAGTAGTTGTAGTCAAGGTGTGCTACTCCCTATCCTCTACAACAACTAAGTTCAGTAGAACTTAAGTATACTATTCTTGTTTTATATGTACCTAACAGGTACCTGTATGATCTTTCAAATGATACTCTCGAATATTGTAATGGTAAAACAACAGCAAGCTCAAATCCCAACGGCTGCTCACCAATGTGAGAAGTTGGCCTGGTATATGATGCTCACTAGTTCTAGTGATCACCTTGTACCATGCCAAGCAACCCTTATGATGATTGGTTGTAAGTCAACCTTATAGACCAGCTATCCTAGTGGTAGCATGGGCAAAGCAGTATTAGGCTAAACTCTGTAAAGGCATGTGAAGCAAGCTGTTTTACCATACACAATACCCTTGAAAACCAAATGAAAGGACACCACACAGATATGTATTGAAAATATATATATATTTATTTACTTCAAAATCCCCTATACTCTTTATGAGCACAGAAGCAAATGCGTTAGAACAAAACACAGTTTAAATATACAAAAGTTGCACAATATGGATGAGCCCTGGGGCCACTTAAACCATATACTAAAATAGTGGTATAAGAACCACCATTGGGAAAGGAAATAGGCCTAGGGCCTGGGGAATCGCTGGAGCTGTTCGGGACTAACAGTGAAGAAGTCGGGAAAGGCCCGCGGGACTCGGGTGCAGCGCTTAAAGCACACGCATGCACCAATGCAATGTCAATGGTGCGTAAAACTTATAGAGTTACTGTTTTAGGAACCTTCCGACTGACCTAGAAGGACAAAACTTTAGATCTAGGCACTAGAGGTGTGTACCAGTGTAGGAACTCCGGCGTTGCTGAGTTACCTCGCCCACAGGAAGCGGGTGCACAGGTGCGAAGATGTGTCGTGTTTCGTCACGCAGGTCGATGGTGCCTGGAGATGAAGATGCTGCAGGCGGGTCGTCGAGGAGAGTTCCGGTGGATCCAAGGATGGATCTGAAGATGTGAAGACCTGAAAGCAGAGGGGACAATGTTCAAAGCCACTAGCCAGTGACTACCGTGGAACCAAGATGGAACTAGGCGATGTCGGGTGCAAACAGGCAAAGAGGTGTAGCTTGTTTCTGCAGCCACGTGGACACGAAGAGGTCGAGGACGTTCAGAAGTCAGTCACGAGCTGGCCTACAAAGTCTCTAGCTGATGGATGTATCGGCATCTTGATTGGAGCAAACAGGCCTTGGCTAATGCAAGCCACGCAGGAAGTGAAGAAAGCTTGTTGCTCGGACCAGCAAGCTCAGAGCGGGCTCTCCTTTTCAGGGGAGCGAGGGCCAGTCTGGAGCAACCAGACCAGTGGTGTTGTTTGTAGATTTTTTTGCTAAGATGGCCACCAGCCAATGGGCTAGCGACCGGGATGACACGTCGAGTGGAAAAGTGCAAAAGGGCCCCAAGCAGATCGTGGAGATGCTGGGGGGCTAATCTTCTGTGCATATGCTGCTCGGTGGTGGGGCTTCTTAAACCCCAAAGCACAGCGTCGAGGGGGCCTCGGGTGCTGCACAGTCAGCTTCTCGATGGTCTTTCAAGATGGCCGGTCCCACGTCTCTCGGTGCCTCCACGGGTCTCTTCTTTTCAGGGACTGTGGATCGGGCTGTGAGATATCTGGAAATGTTATGTTATGTTATGTTAAGGTCATTTATTACGCGCACAGATGCTCCAGCAAAGGAGCGTCCTGGCGCCCGACAAGGTAACACCACAACACAACTGTAGATAGTATAAAAGGAAGATTTAAGGAAACAGAAAGGTCTTGACAGCTCTACGGAAAGAGAGCAAATCACCAAGGGCACGTATCTCTAGGGGAAGAGAATTCCACAGAACCGCGGCACGTACTCGAAGTGAGAGGCCACCAGCCCGGCTACGCTTGAAACTGCAAGCGCAAGGTCCGATGATCTTAAAGAACGGACCGGGACATAGAGAGACAAAAGATTCAAAATAATCACAGCAGGAAAGCCCTTAAGGATCTTGTAGGCCACACAAAGTACTTTGAACTGGATCCTTTGCGCAATCGGCAGCCATTGCAGAGAACGCAGAGTGTTAGTAGTAGAGCAGAATCTGGGTAAGCCCACAACTGCTCTAGCCGCTGCATTTTGTACGCGCTGAAGGCGGGTGATTTCGGCCCGATTAAGCCCTACCAAAAGGGAGCTGAGTACCGGACGTAGGCCGCGCAGGATGCCGAAGCAGCAAGCCGCCGTGCGCTTTGTATGGCAGACGAAGGTGAGAGTTGGGTCAAGCCACACCCCAAGATTTTTTAGCTCCGAAACCGGAGTTGGCGTGGGACCCAGATCCGAAGGCCACCACCTGTCACCCCAGAGTTCCGTTTGCTTGCCAAAGATCATAATTTCTGTCTTTTTTGCGTTCAGCTGGAGACAGTTGGAGGTCATCCAGCTGGCGACCGCCCGAAGTCCGTTCTGGAATCTAGGAGCATCCACAGAGCTGAGCGTGACCGCTAACTGAGTATCGTCAGCATATGACACCATGGTCATACCCCAATGCTTGACGACCTCAGCCAGCGGTCTCACGTAAAGATTGAATAACGTGGGACTCAGCGAGGAGCCCTGAGGGACTCCAAGATCCAGAGGATAGAATTTGGACTGATGGGGCGGAAAGGCCAGGCAAAAAGATCGGTTGGCAAGTAAAGAACAGAACCACTGGAGTGCGGGGCTGGCGACGCCTGCTTCCTCCAGACGTTGCAGAAGGATCTGGTGAGAGACGGTGTCAAAGGCGGCGCTCAGATCTAATAACACCCGCGCCGCCGTTTGACCCGCATCGAGCACGGAGCGCAGATATTCCACCATAAAGAGGAGGGCTGTCTCCGTGCTGTGTCCAGCTCGAAATCCATTCTGCGTGCTGTCTAAGATGTTAGCCCGTAAAAGATGGTCCGAGAGGGCTGTATTGACATGCGCCTCCGCTACCTTAGCCGGCCATGGGAGGAGTGAAATTGGGCGATAGTTCTCAGGTTTACTGGCGTCCAGAGTTGGTTTCTTTAGGATGGGCGTGACCACCGCCTGTTTCCACTTAGCGGGGACCAGACCAGATGCTAATGAGGTATTAATCAAAGAGCAAGCCGGCGAGAGACCATAGGATGCTAGGTCTCTAAACAAAGCTGGCCTTAAAGGGTCAGCCGGGGACCCAGTCTTGACCTGCTGAGACAATTTCTCAAAGCTTTCCAGTGTTAGACTAGGAAAAGAATGTAAAACATCCTGCACTGGAAGCTTGGAATGTCCACCAACAGAAGGTAAAACCGTAGGAAAGGCTCTGTGAATGGCGCGGACTTTTTCCAAGAAAAAGGCCGCCAAGGTTTCACAGTGTGAAATAGAACCATATTCGTACACCAAAGCCTTTTTTGCCACTAGATCTTTAAGGGCCTTAAAAATCCAGATCTTGTCGGGCTCTGGGCTCGGGCTCTGGGCTCGGGCTCCGGCGGGAGGTGGCGGCAAAGCAGACGTCGAGTTGCTGGTTGGTGCCTGTATTGATAGGGTGGTCACTCCTTGGCCACAAGGGAGATTCTCTTCAGTCTTCTGTGCAGCAGAATGTCGAAGTCCAGTCTTCTTCTTAGTTTCAAGTCGAGTTCAGGATGATCTGAAGTCTTGGGACACAGCTCCTACTCTTATTCCAAATCTAGGGGCCGGATTACCTGCTATGTCCCTCCTCTGGGTGGGACCAGAAAGGGGGGTGGTTACACCCCCTTTCCTTTGTCCAGCTTCGCGCCAAGACTGGGGCTGGAGAGCCCCAGCACCGGTTTGAACTGGCATATGCCCAGGGACACCTTGTGTGCCCCAGGCATGTCTCATTCTATTCATCCCTGTCCTACCCAATACACAAAATCCTGTCTGGGGTGGTGCTAGCACCTCCCAAGGCAGGAAACCCTTTGTCCAAGCCTCCCTCGCTGGAAGGACTCCCAGCAGCAGGAGTTCAGACTTGTGTCTGTGGTGGCAGCATCCATTTTGTGATGCTGAGGCTCATGTTTAACTTTAACCGGGGTTCAGGTTATGTACATGTCGTGTCCCTCTAGAAGGGTGGAATGCTACCCCCGTCGCCAGAACTGGCGAGGGGGTAGTATCCCAATTCGTATGACACCTTACTCGACATGTTTTGATAAAGCCAAACCAAAGAAAGCATTTAACCGCGAGGTTCATAATGCACTTAAGAGTATATGGTATGGCAGTATCATGGAACAGCTGAAGGACGTGGTTCCGAAAGCTGCAGACAGGCTCAGCTCATGCTAGAGCACCATCTCACATATTTCCAAGCAATCTGCCTCCAGGATTGATGAGGCCTTCCATAGGAGTGGCTGATAAGAACATATGTGCCCATTTTAAGTTAGATATAGGCATACTATACCTAAGCAAGAGGTGATTACACCTACTTGCCCCAGCTGAGTGATCAGCCAGTTGTGTCAAATGTGGAGGCCAGGCCAGGGGTGGCATAATACATGCTGCAGCCCCTGGTAGGCCTTGGAATCACCTATGCCCTGGCTACCTGGGGTACACTGTTACAGGGGCCAATAAGGTGAACCATTTCCAATTGTGTATGTACCTAAGGTACATGGAGTCCATTTTATGGAGAGAGCAATTAGCCTAGGGCCCTGAATAGCAGGATCCCAGGCCAACTAGTCAAAAACCAGCTAAACACTAGGCAAAAAGTTTGGGGGTAACCATAGTCAGATATCCACCTTCCTACACATTCCCTTACTTGAATATTGATTCGTCCTAGAAATCATGGGATTTTCAAAGAACTACCATTCCCTTGGGGTTCTTTGGTGACACTATTATGTCCTACTTTATGTCAAACTAGGCACCTTCAAGGTATAAATATGCCTACACTTGCCCTAGCAAACACACAGTGGTTTGGAGCAGCTTGACTATCTACTTGCCTGAGGCAGCTCGCTACAGCAAGTGCTGAAGGAAGCCCACCCTCCAGCTGATGCACTGACAGAGAAGCTGTCCTTTCTCTCGCTGAGAATTCAGCTCCAGTGTTTCTAAGCTACCCTCGTGGGTTGTTAGGAAATCGAGTATCGAGACAGAGATACCAGTCTTCCTTCATTCTAAAACCAAGGTATGGAGCTGATTAGACCCTATGAGAAATCTCGGATAGATTCTTGGCAATGAAAAACTAAACCTATCCTACACTTCACTTACTTCTTCCCTCATACTAGACTTAGGTTAGGTACATCAGTGTAGGAGTATTTTAGAAGCACCAGTTGAGTACGTTTTAGCCACTGTTATTTATGTATGTATTTATCTATGTTCTAGAATCCATACAATGTTTTTACAGTATTATTTTATAATACTCTTCTTACTGTACGCATTACACATTGCAACCAGTATTACGATTGTAGCAGTTCATTTTACTTGTCTGAGAAAGAAGACTGTTCAATAAACCCTTTTATTGAAAACGCCCGTCTCTCTATTTCTCTGCAACTCTGATGAAATGAAGCATGCACGATTAACTGAGTAAAATGTCTGTCTATTGTTTCCACGACTCTGAAGATCAGTTTTATTCTTGGGGAAACAAAGTTTTCGTGTGTATGCGGTTGTCAGAAACGAATCCATTCTTGTTTATTTGAGAAAGTTTCTAGTGACCTCTGAGCTAGCTGCCACTCACAATTAAGTCTAAGATATTCGATAGAGACTTAGTAGACCTAAGTCCTACGTCACATCTATAGGATATGTTATTCCAATGTACAGAGCCTATTGGGATTACAGGAACTACACTACAGTTTGTTATGCACAGCAGACATTATCTGCATAGCCTGCTTAATGAAAGATGATTTACATCCATACCAATTTGTTACTAAGACATGATCATGTGATGAAAGTAAGTGATGTTGAAATGTCTTGTGACTTGTGTGTAGCTACATGCATTTACCATATGCCACCAAATGCAGTTCCCTGTCTCTATCTTTTGTATGTGAGACATTGTCTTTGTTTTTAGATGTGTGTCTTCCTTTCCCAAGGTTTTGGATCATGAACCATCCTTTATGTGCATGTAGAATTGAAGCATGCTCAGTGTGTACTCTTATTACTCTAGACCTTTTTGACAACTGTTACTCCAAGTAGGACATTTAGAGACCAAGTCCTGACTGTACAGGTAGGGATCCTACCTCATGCCCTGCTGGCTTGCCTCAGTAAACAATGGTGGGGGAATGCCACCGGTACACCTGGCACATGCAAACAGGCCCTAAGAAAGACTACTGGGTCCGAAGATAGTTGTGGCTCAATGTATTGAAGTAAGATGTATGTGCAAGCAGACCTGGGTGCATGATATGGATAGTATGGAAGGAATTCATTTGTCTGTGTCCTGCTCTGGATCTCTAAGTGCAGTTCAGAAGTAGCACCTGGAGCAGATGGAATGGACAGGTGGCTGCTTAAATATTGCCCCAAACCTCTAAGAATAGCACCGTCTTCAGCTTCTTCCTTAAAGGAAGGGGTTTATGGACTTCTCATCGGCTCTTGACGTCGTTACCCGAGAAAAACTATGGTCGATGTTGATGGATCTAGGTATCGACCCTCCATTAGTAAACTTCTTAGCTGCCCTTCATCAGGGGATTTTAGCTTCAGTCAGGGTCACTCAGGGTGGCAATTGCACTAAGCACTTTAGGTCAGAGAGAGGAGTGAGGCATGGCTGTATCCTGGCCCCCCTCCTCTTCACTCTATATATTAATGCATTGGAGAAATCACTGGTGGGGGCATGTCTGGACATACCATGTGCAGGAGATACGGTAATCCCGGTTCTCCTGTACGCGGACGATGCAGACCTATTGTCCCGTACTGGTATCGGCCCACAGAGGCTCTTGGATTGTTTTGGCAATTTTATGGTGTCGCTAGACCTGAAGGTAAATAGTAAAAAATCCCATGTGATGGTGGCTAATAAACTCAGGAGGAGTAGTAAGCCTTGTTCATATTTCTGAAATGGAGCTGAGGTTACCAAGGTCCCGTGTTCACCTATCTAGGGGTTCTTTTTGATGAGAAGTGCACTTGGGGGCCCCAACAAAATATAAAAAGCAATGCTGTTCTGAGGTCCCCTGCTGCATTGTTGGGTTTTGCAAAGAGGTTGGGGGCGAGACCGATGTAGGCGCTCCTGAACATCTATAAAGCCAAGTGCCTTGCCATAGCTACCTATGGTGCATCGGTTTGGGGTTACACATCGCAGGAAAAGATCCAAGTAGCTGAAAACAAATTCTTGAGATCGCTTTGTCTGTACCCCAATCAACCCCTACTTACTCTGTGCACACGGAATTGGGCTTGGGTTATGTTACTGACCAACTGAAATTGCCCCACTGATATGCTGGTTAAAGGCCTGGCTGAATCAAGAAATCTCTTTGAACCATCAAATCCTTCGTGATTGTCTCTCCCTGGATAGGATTAGTAGGGTGCCTTGGTTAATGTATATCAAAATCATTCAAAATTCATATTGTCTGTGGCAACTCTTTGTACTCTGGCATCCCACAACACCTGCTGGCCAGACTACAGGTTGTCATGAATGACCCAACCAGACTAATTTTTAAAAAGCTGTGACAGGCACACATCACGCCTCTACTACGCGACCTACATTGGCTCCCAGTAGGGCAGAGAATCATGATCAAAGGTCTCTGCATCACACATAAAACCATGTATGGCCATGCCCCAAGATACATCAAGGACCTCTTAAACAACTACGTCCCTAGGAGGACGCTTCGTTCAGCAGAGGCCAGCCTACTGGTATGCCCTCATTTCAACCTGTCTTCCATGGGCGGGAGAGCTTTCTCAAAATCAATCCCTAAGGTGTGGAACATCCTCCTGGCAAACCTTCGTAAGGAAGCAAACCTCCTTCAGTCAGTCCGTCAAAACACTTTATTCAATTAGTTAAAATCATAAAAGACAATATAAAAACATTCATAGCAATATATAAAATCCTTCAATCAGTGATAATGAAATAGAATCGTTATACAGATGATTTTAAAATCAAGTAAAAACCCAATAAGACCACAGATTAAAAACAGCCAGGGTATATCTACACCATGGGTACTCACAAACTTTCTCTCGGGGGCCAAAATTATAGTGTGGTTTGTGTCCGAGGGCCGCACCGGTGGGGCGGGGTCAGTGGGGTAGGGGGCGGGGCTAGAGCAACAAAAAAAACTCTTACCATGAGGTTGATCACAGGTCCCTGCAGCGGACGCCTTCGTCCACTGAGCCACCAGACCCGGCATACACACATCTCTCTCTCTCGGTCTCTCTCTCTCTCTCTCTCTCTGTCTCTGTCTCTCTCTCTCTCTCTCTCTCTCTCTCTGTCTCCCTCCTTCTCTCTGTCTCCCTCCTTCTCTCTAGCTCTCTCCCTCTCTCTCCCTCTGTCTCACTCACTCCCTCTCTGTCTCCCTCTGTCTGTCTCTCTCTCTCTCCCTCCCTCTGTCGCCCTCCCTGTCTCACTCCCTGTCTCCATCCCTCTCCCTCTCTGTCTCCCTCTCCCTTCCTCTGTTTCCCCCTGCCTTCCTCTGTCCCCCACTGACTCCATCTGTCTCCCCCTCCCTTCCTCTGTCTCCCCCTCCCTTCCTCTGTCTCCCCCTCCCTTCCTCTGTCTCCCCCTCCCTTCCTCTGTCTCCACCTCCCTTCCTCTGACTCCCTCTGACTCCCTCTGTCTCCCTCTCCCTCCCTCCGTCTCCCTCCCTCCGTCTCCCTCCCTCCGTCCGTCTCCCTCCCTCCGTCTCCCTCCCTGTCTCCCTCCCTGTCTCCCTCCCTCTCTGTCTCCCTCTGTCTGTCTCTCTCTGCCTGTCTCCCTCTGCCTCCCTCCCTCTGCCTCCTTCCCTCTGTCTCCCTCCCTCTGTCTCCCTTCCTCTGTCTCCCTTCTCCCTTCCTCTGTCTCCCTTCTCCCTCCCTCTGTCTCCCTTCTCCCTCCCTCTGTCTCCCTTCTCCCTCCCTCTGTCTCCCTTCTCCCTCTGTCTCCCTTCTCCCTCCGTCTGTCTCCTTCCATCTGTCTTCCACTGTCTGTCTCCCACGTCTGTCTCCCTCTTTCTGTCTCCCCCCCACTGTCTGTCGCCCTCCCTCTGTCTCCCTCTCTGTCTCCCTCTCTGTCTCCCTCTCCCTCCCTCTCCCCGTCTCCCTCCTTCTCCCTGTCTTCCTCTGTCTGTCTCCCTCCCTCTTTCTGGCTGTCTCCCTCCCTCTGACTGTCTCCCTCCCTCTGGCTGTCTCCCTCCCTCTGGCTGTCTCCCTCCCTCTGGCCGTCTCCCTCTTTCAGGCTGTCTCCCTCTTTCTGGCTGTCTCCCTTTTTCTGGCTGTCTCCCTCCCTCTGGCTGTCTCCCTCCCTGTGGCTGTCTCCCTCCCTCTGGCTGTCTCCCTCTTTCTGGCTGTCTCCCTCTTTCTGGCTGTCTCCCTCCCTCTGGCTGTCTCCCTCCCTCTGGCTGTCTCCCTCCCTCTGGCTGTCTCCCTCCCTCTGGCTGTCTCCCTCCCTCTGGCTGTCTCCCTCCCTCTGGCTGTCTCCCTCCCTCTGGCTGTCTCCCCCTTCTGGCTGTCTCCCCCCTTCTGGCTGTCTCCCTCCCTCTGGCTGTCTCCCTCCTTCTGGCTGTCTCCCTCTTTCTGGCTGTCTCCCTCTTTCTGGCTGTCTCCCTCTTTCTGGCTGTCTCCCTCTTTCTGGCTGTCTCCCTCTTTCTGGCTGTCTCCCTCCCTCTGGCTGTCTCCCTCCTGTCTGTCACCCTCCCTCTGTCTCACTCTCTGTCTCCCTCTCCCTCCCTCTCCCGTCTCCCTCCTTCTCCCTGTCTTCCTCTGTCTGTCTCCCTCCTGCCTCTGTCTCCCTCCCTCTTTCTGGCTGTCTCCCTCCCTCTGGCTGTCTCCCTCCCTCTGGCTGTCTCCCTCCCTCTGGCTGTCTCCCTCCCTCTGGCTGTCTCCCCCCTTCTGGCTGTCTCCCTCCCTCTGGCTGTCTCCCTCCTTCTGGCTGTCTCCCTCTTTCTGGCTGTCTCCCTCTTTCTGGCTGTCTCCCTCTTTCTGGCTGTCTCCCTCTTTCTGGCTGTCTCCCTCCCTCTGGCTGTCTCCCTCTTTCTGGCTGTCTCCCTCTTTCTGGCTGTCTCCCTCCCTCTGGCTGTCTCCCTCTTTCTGGCTGTCTCCCTCCTGTCTGTCACCCTCCCTCTGTCTCACTCTCTGTCTCCCTCTCCCTCCCTCCCTCCCTCTCCCTCCCACTGTCTGTCTCCCTCCCTCTGTCTGTCTCTCTCTCGGTCTCCCTCTCCCCCCCTTTCCCTCCCCCTCTGTCTCCCTCCCCTTTTCCTCCCTCCCAGTGCCCCAGCACATTTATCTGTGAGGGGCTGCCATTACCATAATTCCCTTAAACGGGAGTGCCTGCATCTTGTTCATTGCGACGCCAGGACTGAGAAACGTTGCCTGTTTTTAAAACAATGTGGGTTCTAAAGACACTGCCCTAAGCACTAGCGCTGCTTGTCTGAAGTACCGCAATACTTTGGCACCTTCAATTGCTTACCTGCATTGGACTGAGTGGTCCCAATACTCCTGCACTGCAGGAATTGCCAGCAATAACTTAATAATTACTCGAACCAAAACACACCAGCGCTTCAACATGTGCTGACTACAGGCAAGTTTGGAATGCGTCTACATAACTCAGAAACCTTTTGGATTTGAACACCAGACGGTGTTCCTGGATTCTGCACTTGCTGCTGCTCTCATATTTAATGGAACAAGCCCCGGTGTTACAGTCTTCTTTCCCTCCCTCCCTCTCCCTTTGTCTCCGTCCCATTACCTCCGTCACCCTCTTCACCTCACCCTGCTGTGTGTCAGCCCGGGCTGAGACAGCCTCCTGGCACACACAGCCCCACCCGAGCACTTCACAAGACCATTTGTATGGTAATGAGGCCTTGCTGTATTTAACCTCTTCTTAGACCCCTGCAGCTCCACTGTGACTGTCATTGGAATCACCCGGCGGCCGGCCCCCACAGAGCAGCAGAGTCTCTTAGACTTGCGCGGCTGCAACCAGCAGTGTTTGAAGACACGATGACATTTTTTTTTAATGCACGGGTACGATGTCTGGAAGGTCGGCGGGCCGCCAGGGAAGGCTTGCCGGGCCGCAGCTGGCCCGCGGGCCGTACTATGAGTACCCATGATCTACACAGTTAGTTTTTTGCAATTGATTCGTACAGCAGCCATCAGAAAGCTAGCAACAGAAAATATAACACGTGTATTGCCTTGCATCTGGAGGTAAGTAAGAGCAGGCCTGACTTGAGTAAAGCCGGCCTCTCTGAGAATTGGCAATAAATACTTTTTACGAACCCGCGCATAAAACTAACAAAACAAAATAAAGTGCATAGTATCAGGTGTAGAGAAATTATCACAGCAACAGGGAATGCTACTTTCGGGTTTACACCATTTAGGAAAAATGCCAAGTGAGAGATGGATAAGGTTGAATCTAAATCTACCTAAAAGCTGGCGATGAAATGGTATTGTGACAGTTGTTAATATGGTTCGAGCGAGTGTGAGATTTGCAAAACATAATTAGCTTTAACAGTTGGTTTCAATAACTCTAACTCCTCCCTCTCCCCTGCCAACATAGAGAGAACACTTTTCTTCGTCCAGCCTATGTCTTCCCTGGTAATGTAATCCGGGGCAGTATAGCGCAGCAGCTGTCTCAGAAGTCCAACGCAAGTTTCCACGACTGCCGACACCTGTTGTGTCATGGATAACTTGGCATCAATTTTGATGCAAAGGCTTTTCACAGCCACGGCAGGTTCCGAAAAAGGCCCAAGTACTTTTGGCCAGAAGAGGTTGTTCCATGGGTTGGAAGCTGTGGTGACCGCCAGTACCTCTATTTTATTGGGGTTCATCTTTAGAGAGTTTGCCGCCATCCAGTTGACAGTATATTTTAGAATGTTTTGCATCCTTAGATGAGCCGATGATGAACTGTCAATCTGGATAATGATTTGTGTGTAGTCGGCGTAGTTATAAATCCAACACTCCATCTGATTCAGTGCAGAGATCAGGGGCTGTAGATAAGCATTGGAAAGAAGGGGCAATAGTTCTGAGCCGTGAGGTACTCCGCATGAAAGGGTGGCTGGATAAGCCACAAGGTCAGCTAGCTGGACTCTCTGGGAACGGTGTTTGACAAAGGAGGTGAGCCAAGCAAGGGCCATGCCTCGAATTCCCAGATCCACAATCCGCGACAGTAGTTGGTCATGATTGACCCTGTCCAATGCCGTAGATAGGTCCAACAGATCCAGGGCACACAGCATTTCTTTATTGGCCCTGAGTCTCAGATCATCAAGCATGGAAAGCATGACCAATTCTGTGCTGTGGTGGGCCCTAATTCTGGCCTGATTAGATTCTAAGAGGTGATTGTCTTCAAGATGGCGGGAGAGGGATTGTAGAACATGCTGTTCAAGTATTTTGGCAAGAAAAGGCGAGCTGTGAGATTTGCCTAAAAGCGGGATAACACGGGCCTCATTAAAACTAGCAGGGACAAGCCCTGGTTCCAGGGACTGAATAAGGAGAGAGAGCACCTTATTATCAATTCCCGGAAAGGCCATTTTGAAAATCTTAGGTGGACAGGGGTTTGCTGGTGAGCCTGATTTCACCCGCCCAGTAAGGATGGTCAGGGACTCCTTGGTGAGTAGTGGCAGGGTGGTTAGAGGATTAGCGAACGTAGGGGGTGAGAGGGTAACGCCTGTAAAACAGGGAAGCATCGGAGTGCAATGAATTTCCTTCATAAGGTCTTTTATTTTCCCAGAGAAGGAGGATTGGAATTTATGACAGTCTTCCTTGCTAAAGGAGGGCTTTTGCCCTTGTCCTTTCTTAATTCATTCAAAAACCTGAAGGTCGCTTTCTGGGGATTGAAGGCCGCAGCAATCTTAGTCTCGTAAAATTCAGCCTTCCGTAATATGATAGCCGTTTTGTAGGAGGCGAACATTGATACATAGGCTGCCTGGGCACTGGGTTCGCATGCTTTACGCCAGGCTCTCTCACAATGGCGAAGTGATTGTTTCATTTTCCTAAGTGCCTTGTTAAACCAAGGTGCCCCTTTCCCCTTGTCCAGGATTCTAACCCTGAGGGCTGGTGCCATGACATTGATGGCGTCCTTATGCCTTAACGATATGGTGGCACTATCAGCCTATAAGTTTCCTTTTAATGTCAGTGATGGATCAGAGTGAAGTAGGGTGGTTACTAAGTCGTCTGCATTAATCTTGTTCCAGCTCCGCAGTACTTTCCAATCCGGCCGAGCGTTTGCCGTTCGCTTGGGAAGGAAGAGTCAATCTGGATTAGATGATGGTCTGACCAGGAGCAAGGGGAGATGACAATAGGGCTGGACAACGGGTGACACAACCAAACCAGATCTAGTGTGTGGCCCTTCTCATGCGTCGGCCCAACCACCATTTGGCAGGGTTCTAGAAAGGTCAGGACCTCTTCCACCTGTTTTGCCTGGCTGTCTTTTGGGGTTTTTTCCCAATGGAATTTAAAATCCCCCATCACCACCACTCCTTGATAGCGAGAGCGGAAATCGTGGACTAATTCAGGAAGGGTTCCATGAACCCATGCGGAGTACTCGGTGGGCGGTAGACTATTAGTATTCAAAAATAGTCAGTTGGGGAACAAAATTTAACCCCCAGCACGTCAGTACCCTATATGCTTACTGCACAGAGGTTTTTTGTCTTAAGTGAGCGGTTGTAGAGGATCGCAACTCCCCCCCTTTCGTGCTACTAGGTCTGTTGTGTTGGATAGCTGCAAACTTTGGTGGAAGCAAAGCTACCAAGTCCGGGGTTGAGGACTCTTTCAGCCACGTTTCTGTGATTCCTAGAATGTCCAAGTTGTCCTCTTGAAGGAGCGTAAAGACCTCGAGGCAGTGCTTCTGTAATTATCGGGGGTTAAGCATGGCAAAGCTACATCCTTGCGGGCTTGCTGGCCTATGCCGGCCTTGGGGGAGGTGTGATGTAGTTTAAACTTGTTGAACTTACTTGTGACTTCAGCAGCCTTTCCCGCTGGGGCTTAGCTGCTGGTGTGTTATGCAGCGGTGACCAGCCTTGGTTTAAGGACAGGAGTTCCTGCATAGAATATATGCGGCAGGGACCAGGGATCCTGGCCCCTGGAGCCGGCCGGGCACGGTCGGGCGCAGACGGGCTTGCCTTCGGTCCGCCTGCTATGCGCACATGCAGTGCACTTGCTCCAGCATTGATTTGTAAAGCCTGTCACTCCTCCCACCCACCACTCAGCCATGCTGTGCAGCGGCTGCCTGTTCGGAGCACTAGACCGTGACACTGCCAGGAAGTGCAGAAAGCAGAAGTGAGGGGGCGCTGGGAGCGAGATGCGGGGGATTTCAAGTGCAAATTACAACACAGATTTACACAACTAACAATTTTGTAAATGACTTTAAAATGACAGCGTTTAAAAAATTAGCAGCGTTTTCTTGATTCAAAGCTAAGCTGCGTTTTCAAGCAACCCAACGTGAGTCTAAGTAAGGCCTCCTAATCCAGCGCGCTGGCTCTGGCACTGATTTTTAAAGCCTGTGACTCCTCCCACCCACCACTCAGCCCTGCTGTGCAGTGGCTGCCTGTTCCGAGCACTAGACCGTGACACTGCCAGGAAGTGCAGAAAGCAGAAGTGAGGGGGCACTGTGAGCGAGATGCGGGGGATATCAAGTGCAAAATACAACACAGATTTACACAGGAAACTATTTTAAAAATGAAGTTTTCTTAATTCCAAGCTAAGCGGTGTTTTCAAGCAGCCCACCGTGAGTCTAGGTAAGGAATGGGAGTAAAGAGAGACTCCCACTGCAGTGTAACTTCTACGGACAAACCTGAATGGGGCGTCCACACATCTGTAAACACAAAGCACCTAATTACTACTTCTCACTGCCCCTTCCTAACCTACCTGTTCTGTTAAACTAATGTTTCCTCCCTCTCAACCTTTCTTTGATTCCTTACAGCTCTTTTACCCATAATAACAGTGGAATTTGCTTCTCTCATCTTTATCTTTTTATTGTAATTTCTGTGCTTAAGATGTAATATTGATCTTGTCAGTATTAGTTCAGTCTTGTTGTTTCCCTACTAGATGCTGCCTCAGCAAACTCGGGTGATCAGAGAGATAATAACGTTGGTAAGTATAAATATATATATTTATCTCTACTAGTAACTTTCCTGTGCTGGCTTAACTGTTAGTAGTAGATTGAATTAGTTGCGCTGCAAAAGATTATCCCAACTGCGTGCTGTATGCTCCAAAGGATAGTCTCAATATTTGGTTCTTTCTACACTCCAGAATGACTTGTAATACTCAAAACTCACTCTCTGAACAAACGTTGAAGAAGAACATTAACAAAAGCTCACAAAATGTCCTTGTAGAACTGAATTGGACCTACGTGGGCACAATCCCCACTTCAATACTATTATAAACATATGAAATCCGCAGGTCTATAATACTTCTACAAGGAGCAATTTGAAAGCAAAAATGAAACTGACATGAATATAGTTTGAGAACATTGAAGGAGTCCTATTTAGGAGGATGGAATGCCATCACCCTCCGAGGTGGCATGCTTCATCATCTAGGATTTCCTCTTAGTTGTAATTCGGAGTGCAACTAAGGGCTGCTACCTCCTCACTATGAGGGAGGAGCTCACGAATATTTTCAAGAGCGACAGTTTGTCTAATCTCCTAAGGTCTCTGAAGCGTGTGTAAAATTATGTGGAGTGAAGTGCTTGCAGTGCCAACAAAGGTATTAAAGTGACAATAAAATTCACTACCAACCCAACAAATATATTTATTGGTTATCGCTCGTTGTCAAGCAATAAAAAACAGTGCAAACGCTATCTGAATGAATTTGCGAACACGTTTGGTCTAGAAAGAGGGTATACATGTTTCAGCCAAGACTATCGTACTTCGATCTTGGCATTCCTCAGGACCTAGAGGATAATGCTACTGCAAAAAAAGTGTGTGTGAAACAAAAACAAAATACGTTAATAACAGGTAGGTGGAACATTACAACCTACAATCACCTGTGGTATTCATTGGCAAAAATCTACAGAATGTGTCTTGTCTCCTGGAAAAAAAATAAGCACAGTGACATTCTATTCAATGTTAATACCTCAATCATATCAGTATGTACTCAAAACTACTTTGTATCACTAAAGGAACTATTTCACCATATAGGTTCCTGTCAATTCTTAATCATTTGTGCATTCAAGATATTTATAAAGTTAATTTCCTTGCCTGTTCATATACGAGCGAAATCCTCACCACTCCTGGCAGCAGGTCAGGGCGTAAGGCACTGCTCTGTGGGGAGTAAAAAATCTGGATTCATGCAACTGTTTGAATATATCAATCAGTTTACCCCCCATTTAAAATCAACTCACAAGAAGTATGAATCTGACAGATAGATGAAGGGTGAAGATAGTACATCTGATTCTATAGAAAATGCCAATTTATTTTAGGGTATATACCCTATCGACTGCCCTAGTTAATTTACATATTGCGGGGTCCAACGACCGCTTTAGCAATCTCAAGCATTCCATGGACACTATCATAACAGATAATTGAATAAACACCTATAATATGAAAAGGTATTTGGTATACAGCAACCAATATATCGTGTGAGTCAGATATATGAATTATGGATCTAACAATCTCGCTCTCCATCTGAATTGATTGACGAATAAAGGCACTTTGTTTGGATGTATACTGTATAAACAAAACCATTTCATAGAACGAAGGTGAAAGGTATGGAAAATCAGATTACCCATGATCCTCCAGGATAAATGTAGTTTTGCGAAGAGGTGTCGACAAAGATTTGGGACACCCAATTTTGCACTACTGTTGTCATTTTTAAGCTGGTAACTGTGCAATGATACCCTAATCAAGGCCACAAAATCAGAGCAGTAACTCTTTTGCACTCTTTCTAAAAGGGAAAACTACATTTCTTTTGAGTCCCCACCTTAGTGTAGTTCAGTAATGCAGCATCTACACTGGATTTGTGAATTGTAGCTTTGCAATTAATGGTGTCGATAATTTATTAGAATACCACATTGTCGTACTGCTGTCTGCGCAATTAGGCGCTCAGAATGCCACGAGTTTAATACAGTAAAAGTGGTACTTCACCAGACTTTACTCAGTGAACACGACATTTCCCATGAGCCTTCATGATATTGTAGTCTACTGATGCCTTTTCTACGGAGGTACGTGAGACTACATTTCACATCGTTCCTCACTGCGTGGTGACGCGTTCATGACACGACAAAATTAATGAAGTCAGCTGCATCCTCTTCCATCGTTAAACAGAATTTAAATAGCGTGAGCACTATTCTGCTGGTTACAGCTTGGGACATCCAGAAGACGGTCCAGGGTACCTACGGAGAGGTAAGTCAGAGAAAAATCTCTAAAAAATCTTTAGAACGGTCAATGGCCTGTAGTTAAGAACGAGGACTGTTTTCCTGGGCTCGCCATTTCCTAGACCAAAACGCTGTATCTAGCACGATGGATGGGTGGGGAGATAGCAGAATCTCCTTAAATTGCTTGGTACATGTTTGTGGCAAGTTGGGAACATTACTATTATTAGTGTTCTAGTGCTCTTGGGCTGAGATTGCTACAGCGGTCGTTGGTCCCCGCAATATGTAAATTAACTAGGGCAGTCGATAGGGCATAATACTCTTAAAAATTGTCATTTTCTATAGAATCAGATGCACTATCTTCACCCTTCATCTATATGTCAGATTCAGACTTCTTTTGAGTTGATTTTAAATGGGGGGTAAACTGATTGATGGTATATTCAAACATTTCCATGAATCCAGATTTTTTACTACCCACAGAGCGGTGTCTCACGCCCTGAGCTGCTGCCAGGAGTGGTGAGAACTACGCCCGTATATAAACGGGTAAGAAAATGAACTTTAAAAATATCTTGAATGAACAAATGACTAAGAAATGATAGGAACATATATGGTGAATAGTTACTTTAGTGATACAACATTGTTTTGAGTACATACTGATATGATTGAGGTGTTAACATGGAATAGAATGTCACTGTGTTTATTTTTTTCCAGGTTACAAGAGAAATCTTGTAGATTCTTGGCATTGTATACCACAGGTGATTGTAGGTTGTAACGTTCTATCTAAATGTTATTGCTGTATTTTGATTTTGTTCAGACACACTTTTTTGCAGTAGCCTTATCATCTATGTCCTGAGGAAGGCCAATATCGGATTACGATTGTCATGGCTGGAACATGTAGACCCTCTTTCTAGACCAGCACGTTTGCAAATTCATTCATATCATGTTTGCACTGTTTTTTATTGCTTGATACCAAGCTGTGACAAGCGGGACACAAAACCACAATGACTCGATGTTATGCTGAAAGGGTGTGTTATTTTTTGACCCCGGATAATAAATGAAATAAGCTTCCTGCAAACTTTTGAGTACTAGAATGAAACAATGAAGAAGCTCTTGGTAAGTTTCCTTTGAAACAGTCTCTGTTAATTTCTTCACTAGGCTCTGGATTGGACAGTGGAACAAATGTGTCCTTGGAAAGGCTTTAAGTGAACAGCTTGCTTCAGGAGTTGTCTTCTCTTTGTTTGTATGTCTGTATTTATTCATTCCAAGAGTCCTTTTACTTATAATGTCCTTCCTTTTCTTGTTCCAGAAGAGAGTCCTGTGGGTGACTTTGCAATGCCCCTCGGAATGAGAAAACAAAAGAAACCAAGTAAGGAACTTAGTTTTCCTTAATTTAACAATACACAGTGCACCCCAAATAACCTGTGCTGGGAAGTGAAGTTGAGGCCAGTGTGGAAGAGCGAAAGGGAGGTGTAGGTTATGGGCCTATATCGGGCGTGAACATTAACATTTTAACAGGGGGGTTGAGAGTGTGAGGCTGATTAAATCAAGCTTGGTAGGAAGAGAGGTGAGCATTTTATAAAACAAGTGCTGACCGCTTATGTGGTGCCCCTACCGTCATCGTCTTATCCCACCCCGTTTACCAAAAATACACCCCATACCTGGCTCAGCCATGTTTCTCCTGAAACGTGGCAGGCGTTGTCGCTGTTAAATTGGTCCCTTCTGCTGCTTTAGCCATTCGGCATCTCTTCAGGCTCCCTGTCAGCAGGGATCTCCAGCAGGATGTGATGTTGGCTGTATTCGTTCCCCGGGTCACCCTGGTATACTTGTCTCCTGCAGACAGGTTAAATCGTCGAGAATGTTGGGCCTACCAGCTGCGACTGAGGAAGTATGTGGGTGGTGGGTCTTTCTGAGGACTTCCCTGTGTCGCCTCCTGTACTGTCTCAGCATCTTCTCCCGGATTTGCCTGTAGTTTCCTCTCTTCCGTCTTTTCCGGTTGTAAAAGCCCTCCCTTATCGCTGATTGGATGCAGCGATGACGTAGGAGGCATGTGAGCGCCAACCCTTCTCCCTACCCTGGAACTAGATGTGCCTTGCTTCCTGGTTGTGAGTGTAACTCTTCCATCCTCCATCTCAGCGTCGGTGCTCGGCTACGAAAATGAAGGAGATGGGGGAAGTGGAATAAATGCCAGGGAAATGTTTGTCCATTGTCTAGGTCCTGTTCCCCTTCACCCATGCCCTTCCATGTTCTCACACTATATTCTTGTCAGTATCATTTGCACTAGCGAATTACTCCTTGTAGGAGTATTATAGACCCGCAGATTTCCTTGTCTCTTTTGACTTTGAATCATTGTACACAAGCATCCCTCAACATGAGACCTTGGATCTCATAAGATCACTACTCATCAACAGACAAAAGGAGACTATTACACCTGTCCACTTCATCATAGAGTGTACTAGGTTATCTATGACTGAATATTTCTTCAAATAGGAAGCCGGTAGTAAAAATGTCCAGGGGTCTGGTTCGACTCTAATCTTGGGTTTTAGGAGCATGCCAAGAAGATCGCTGACACTTGCTTTTGTCTCCTCCGTGGCTTGAGACCCATTGTATGCTTCTTTGATCCACCTACCTGCCAGTTGATAGTCTAGGTGACTACTACCGGCTTAGGGGTGGAGGCACTACCCAGAGACACCTGCCACCAATGCTTGCACCAGAGCCCCTCATCTGTCCCCATCAGCAGCACTTCTGACTTATAGGAATTAAGTTGAAGGCAGTTGGTGGTCATCCAGTGTGCGACGACTGCTAAGCTAACCTGAAAACGTACGGTGCACCGAGTGTGGTCATCAGAGAGGGCCACCACCAGCTGCGTATCATCAGTGTACAAGACCATGGTCAAGCCATAATCTCTTGCCACTGCCACCAGGGGTTGAACATTGAGATTAATCAGGACAGGGCTTAATGCCAAGCCCATGAGCATGTGAGAGGGAAGGGGGCTGAGAAATAGAATGATCTGTCAGATAGAAAAGAACAAAACCACTCCAGGACCGGACCTACAACCCCCGCCTCCTGTAGGTGGTGCAGGAGTATCTGATGGGAGACCATGTCGAACATGGCGCTTTGGTCGAGCAGAATGAGAGGCGCAGCTTGCTCCCTCATCCAGGATGGTCCGTAGATGTTCACTAACTGACAAAAGCGCGGACTCGGTACTATGACCCGGTTGGAAACCATTCTGGTAGCGGTCTAAGGCACTAATGTTGTTTAGATAGCCTGAGAGAATGTTATTAGTATGGGCCTCAGCAATTTTTGTGATCCAGGGCAGGAGAAATATGGGTCCAAAATTTTCCAGTTTAGTTGAGATCAGTGACGTTTCTTTCAGCAAGGGAACCACCCTTGCTTGTTCCATGACAGGGGCACAACCACCATCGTGAAGGAGGCATTCATGATCTGACGTAAAGGTTTCAATAAGACAGGTAGCGCATCTCTGAATTGGGCAGGCCTCATGCGATCTATAGGGGAACCTGATTTGACCTTCTTACTCAGAGTAAGAAATTCATCCTAGGAGATAGGAGGGAGGGCTGCCAGGGTAATGGTGGGCCGAGTTTCTCGTGTGACTGCAGGGCCCATAGAGCCGATAGCAAAGGATTTATAGATGGCTTCAACTTTCTGAACAAATAAAGTGGCCAGATCCTCACATTGCTATTCAGACCTGATCCACGGAGTGGAAGGATCTTTACTGGTTTTGAAATCATTGAGTATTTTAAAAATGCTTTTTACAGGATTTTTGCTAGACTTAATATCGTTACTGAGGTAGGCCGTTTGCACCTGATGTATGGCGTTGTGGTCGTGTTTAATCACAGCCTGGTACAACAACACGACCTATCAAGGTGGTCCTGACATGGCTAGATGTAGCAGCTGCTCCCTCATGTGAGGCAGACTGGGTGCCTGACATTTCCTCCTTCGATCACGTGGAGAGGGGGTCTTTTAGAATCCAGATATGTAAAAATGTTGACTGTTAACAATCGCTTTTGTACAAGACCCCCCATGTCTCGCCCTCCATGTCTGGACTGTGAGGTATGTGGGATGCTGACCTTCTAAATGCCAAGGATCCTCTGTGCTCATCTATCTTGTTATGGTTATTGTATATTCGAAGTTGTTCAATATTGTACCATATGCTCCTGTTGTAGTATACTTGACTCAGTGATGAATGTTTATTATGCACAGCAGATGGGATCTGTATAGCCTGCTTAATGAAAATGATTTACATCCATACCAATTTGCTACTAAGGCATGAGCATGTGATGAAAGTAAGTGATGTTGAAATGTCTTGTGACTCGTTTGTAGCTACATGCATTGACACATATGCCACCAAATGCAATTCCCTGTCTCTTTCATTTGTATGTGAGACATTGTCTTTGATTTTAGATGTGTGTCTTCCTTTCCCAAGGTTTTGGATCATGAACCATTCTTTATGTGCATGTAGAATTGAAGCATGCTCAGTGTGTACTCTTATTACTCTAGACCTTTTTGACTACTGTAACTCCAAGTAGGACATTTTGATACCAAGTCCTCACTGTACAGGTAGGGATCCTACGTAATGCCCTGCTAACTGGCCTCAGTAAACTGTGGTGAGGAATGCCACAGGTCCACCTGGGACATGTAAACAGGCCCTAACAAAGCATACAGGGTCCCAAGATAGTTGTGGCCCAATCTATTGTAGTAACGTGTATGTGCATGCAGACCTGGGTGCATGATAGGGATAGTATGGAAGGAATTCATTTGTCTGTGTCCTGCTCTGGATATGAGCTGGATCCTTCAAATGTTGTTATTACTGACACGTAAAACATCCCTTGCTGGTTGTGACTCCCCGTAGTGATCTGGCTACCTGCCCTGCGGTGAATATGGGATCATGAAGAGCAGCTTGTCAAAGCTGAGTACCTGAACCTTGCTCCCACAGGATGAGAAGATTTTGTCCCAACTCCCTAACTCCACTGTAGCCGATGTAATCAACTCGCAGTAAAGAGGGGGAAAGGGTAATGGGAGTAAAGAGAGACTGCCACTGCGGTGTCACTTCTTACTGAAAAAGCTGACTGGGGCTTCCACACATCTGTAAACACTAAGCACAGAATTACTACATCTCAATGCCCCTTCCTAATCTACCTGCTCTCTTAAACTAATGTTCCCTATCTCTCATCCTTTCTCTGATTCCTTACAGCTCTTTTATCTATAAAAAAAGTGGAATTTGCTTCTCTCATTTGTATCTTATTATTGTCATTTCTTTGCTGAAGATGCAATGTTAATCTTGTCAGTATTAGTTCAGTCTTGTTGTTTCCCTACTAGATGCTGGCTCAGCAAACTCAGGTTATCAGAGAGATAATAACGTTGGTAAGTATAAATATATATTTTTATATCTACTCATAATTTTCCTGTGTTGGCTTAAATGTTAGTAGAAAATTGAATTAGTTGCGCTGCAAAAGATTGTCCCAACTGCGTGCTTTATGCTCCAAAACGATAGATCTATATTTGGTTCTTTCTGAACTCCTGAATGATTCGTCATACTCAAAACTCACTGCCTGAACAAACATTGAAGAAGAACTTTAACAAAAGCTCACAAAATGTCCTTGTAGAACTGAATTGGGCTATGCTTATCTCCTAAGATCTCTGAAGCTTGTATAAATTTGTGTGGGTTGAAGTGTTTGCAGTTCAAACAAAAGTATTGAAGTGACATTAAAATTGACTACAAACCAAAAATATATATTTAATGGTTATCGCTTGGTGTCAAGCAATATAAAACAGTGCAACCGCTACCTGAATGAATATACAAACGTGTTTTTCTAGAAAGAGGGTCTACACGTTTCAGCCATGACGATCGTATTCCGATCTTGGACTTCCTCAGGACATAGATGATAATGCTACTGCAAAAAAGTGTGTGTGAAACAAAATCAAAATACTTTAATAACAGGTAGGTTGAAAATAACAGGTAGGTGGAACGTTACAACCTACAATCACCTGTGGTCTTAATTGCGAAGAATCTACAGGATTTGTCTCGTCCCCTGGGAAAAAATAAGCACTGTGACATTCTATTCAATGTTAATACCTCAATCATATCAGTATGTACTCAAAAGAACTTTGTATCACTAAAGGAGCTATTTCACTATATATGTTCCTATCATTTCTTAATCATTTGTGCATTCAAGATACTTATAAAGTACATTTTCTTACCCGTTCATATACAGGCAAAGTCCTCACCACTTCTGGCAGCAGCTAAAGGCGTGAGGCCCTGCTCTGTTGGGCGTAAGAAATCTGGATTCATGGACCTGTTTGAATATACCATCAATCAATTTGCCCCCCATTTAAAATTAACTCACTAGAAGCCTGAATCTGACAGATAGATGAAGGGTGAAAATGGCGCATCTAATTCTACAGAAAATGCCCATGTTTTTAGGGTATTATACACTATCGACTGCCCTAGTTAATATACATATTGCGGGGACCAACGACCGCTGTAGTAATCTCAGGCATTCCGTGGACACTGTTATAACATATCTTTGAATAAACATCTATATTATGAAAAGGTTTTTGGTGTACAGCAACTAAGATATACTGTGAGTCAGATATGTGAATTATGGATCTAACAATCGAGCTCTCCATCTGAATTGATTGACAAAGAAAGGCACTTTGTTTGGATGTATACTGTATAAACAAAACCATTTTGAAGACAATAGGTGAAAAGTATGGAAAAGTACATTACACATGATCCTCCAGGATAAATGTAGTTTTGCAAAGAGATGTCGACTATGATTTGGGACACCCAATTTTGTACCCCTGTTTTAGTTTTTAAGCTGGTAACTGCGCAATGATGCACTTTTCGAGGCCACAAAATCAGCACAGTCACTGTTTTGCACTCTTTCAGAAAGGGAAAACTAAATTTCCTATGAGTCTTTGGCTTATTGTAGTTCAATAATGAGGCATCTACACTGGTTTCGTGAAATGTAGCTTTGCAATGAATGGTGTCGAAAATTTATTAGGACTATGGCTGGGTGCAGTTTACGAAGTAGCGCTAGACGAAGCTACGCAAAGTACACTTCGCACTACGCGAGCTACACTTAGCACTATGCAAACTGCGTAGTCCCCTGTTCGCACTGTGCAAGATGCCGTTTTCAATGATTGCTTAGTGCGGACAAGCATCCGGCTTTGTGCAATCATTGAAAACGGCATCTTACACAGTGCGAGCTGTAGTTTTCAGCCACTCGAGTAGATTTTTACTAGAGGGGCAGCTTTCTCAACGCGGGCTTGTAGTTTTTCATCGCGAGCGGTCACGAGCATACGCGACCACTCTCAATGAGAAACCTGACCTCCCCGTTTTGAAAATCTCTCCAGAAGGTTTATTTTCCATGCTCGCGATCAGTTGGAAGGAAAAGGTCTCGCCTTGATGTCATTTTGCTTGCTCGCGGTCGCCAACTTGGCGTGGAGGACTGCGAGCAAGCAAAAAATGACATTTGCACTACGCTACCCTCTGCGTGTTTGCACTGTGCTACGTGCAGTTCACGTAGTGCAAAGTAGTACAAAACTTCGAAAACTATGCAAGCGTAGCATTTTGCCCTGGCCTAATTAGGACACCACATTGTCGCATTGCTCTCTGCGCAATGATACGCTCAGAATGCCATGAGTTTAGTACAATCAAAGTGGTACTTCACCAGAATTTACTCAGTGAACACGACATTTCCCATGAACCTTCATGATATTGTAGTCTACTGATGTGTTTTCTACGGAGGTACATGAGACTACATTTCCCATCGTTCCTCACTGCGTGGTGACGTGTTCATGACATGATGAAATTAATGAAGTTAGCTTCATCCACTCCTATAGTTAAACAGAATTTAAATAGCGTGCGCACTCTCCTGCTGGTTACCGCTTGGGACATCCAGAAGATGGTCCAGGGTACCTATGGAGAGGTACGTCAGGGAAAAATCTTTAGAACAGTCAATGGCCTGTAGTTAAGAAAGAGGACTGTTTTCCAGGTCTCACCCTTTCCTAGACCCAAACGCTGTATCTATCACGATGGATGGGTGGGAAGATACCAGAATCTCCTTAAATTGCTTGGTACATGTTTGTGGCAAGATGGGAACATTACTTTTATTAGTGTTCTTGTGCTCTTTGGCTGAGATTGCTACAGCGGTCATTGGTCCCCGCAATATGTAAATTAACTAGGGCAGTCGATAGGCCATCATACCCTTAACAATTGTCATTTTCTATAGAATCAGATGCACTATCTTCACCCTTCATCTATCTGTCAGATTCAGACTTCTTGTGAGTTGATTTTAAATGGGGGGTAAACTGATTGATGGTATATTCAAACATAACCATGAATCCAGATTTTTTACTACCCACAGAGCAGTGTCTCACGACCTGAGCTGCTGCCAGGAGTGGTGAGGACTACGACCGTATATGAACGGGTAAGAAAATGAACTTTAAAAATATCTTGAATGCACAAATGATTAAGAAATGATAGGAACATATATGGGGAATAGTTACTTTAGTGATACAACATTGTTTTGAGTACATACTGATATGATTGAGGTGTTAACATGGAATAGAATGTCACTGTGTTTATTTTTTTCAAGGTGACAAGACAAATCCTGTAGATTATTGCCATTGAAGACCACAGGTAATTGTAGGTTGTAACGTTCTACCTAAATGTTATTGCTGTATTTTGATTTTGTTCAGACACAAGTTTTTTGCAGTAGTATTATCATCTAGGTCCTGAGGAAGGCCAATATCGGATTACGATTGTCATGGCTGAAACATGTAGACCCTTTTTCTAGACCAGCACGTTTGCAAATTCACTCATATCATGTTTGCACTGTTTTTTATTGCTTGATACCAAGCTGTGACAAGCGGAACACAAAACCACAATGACTCCATGTTATGCTGACATGGTGTGTTGTTTATTTGACCCAGTTAATAAATGAAATAATCTTCCTGCAAATGTTTGAGTACTAGAATGAAACAATGAAGAAGCTCTCAGTAAGTTTCCTTTGAAACAGTCTCTGTTAATTTCTTCACTAGGCTCTGGATTGGCCAGTGGAACAAAGGTGTCCTTAGAAAGGCTTTAAGTCAACAGCTTGCTTCAGAGTTGTCTTCTCTTTGTTTGTATGTCTGTATTTATTCATTCCAAGAGTCCTTTGACTTATAATGTCCTTCCTTTTCTCGTTCCAGAAGAGAGTCCTGTGGGTGACTTCGCAATGCCCCTCGGAATGAGAAAACAAAAGAAACCAAGTAAGGAACGTAGTTGTCCTTAACTGAACAATACCCACTGCACCCCAAATCACCTGTGCTGGGAATGGAATCTGAGGCCAGTATGGAAGGGTGAAAGGGAGGTGTAGGTTATGGGCCTCTATCGAGCATGAACATTAACGTTTTAACAGGGGGGGAGAAAGTGTGAGGTTGATCAAACCGAGCTTGTTGGGAAGAGAGGTGAGCATTCTACAAAACGAGTGCTGGCCGCTTACCTGGTGCCCCTACCTTCACCGTCTATTCCCACCCCGTTTACCAAAAATACACCCCGTACCTGGCTCAGCCATGTTTCTCCTGAAACGTGGCAGGCGTTGTCGCGGTTAAATGGGTCCCTTCTGCTGCGTTAGCCATCCGGTGTCTCTGCAGGCTCCCTGTCAGCAGGGATCTCCAGCTAGATGTGATGTTGGCTGTATTCGTTCCCCGGGTCACCCAGGTATACTTGTCTCCTGCAGACAGGTTAAATCCTCGAGGATGTTGGGCCTACCAGCTGCGACTGAGGAAGTATGTGGGTGGTGGGTCTTTCTGAGGACTTCCCTGTGTCGCCTCCTGTACTGTCTCTGCATCTTCTCCCGGATTTGCCTGTAGTTTCCTGTCTTCCGTCTTCTCCGGTGGAAAAAAGCCCTCCCTTATCGCTGATTGGACGCATCGATGACGTAGGAGGCATGTGAGCGCCTACCCTTCTCCCTACCCTGGAACTAGATGTGCCTTTGTTTCCTGGTTGTGAGTTTAACTCTTCTATCTTCGAATCTCAGTGTCGGTGCACGGCTACGAAAATGAAGGAGATGGGGAAAGTGGAATAAATGCCAGGGAAATGTTTGTCCATTGTCTAGTTCATGTTCCCCTTCGCCCATGCCCTTCCATGTTCTCACACTATATTCTTGTCAGTATCATTTGTACTAGCGAATTACTCCTTGTAGGAGTATTATAGACCCACAGAATTCCTTGTCTCTTTTGACTTTGAATCATTGTACACATGCATCCCTCAACATGAGACCTTGGATCTCATAAGATCACTACTCATCAACAGACAAATGGAGACTATTACACCTGTCACCTTCATCATGGAGTGTGCTAGGTTAGCTATGACTGAGTATTTCTTCAAATATGAAGAAAAATGTACCTACAAATATCGGGAACATCAATGGGGAGCTTTTTCACCCCCCAGTTCTTATTTTTAATGTGGAATACATTAAAGACAACTTGCCCTTACTGGTTCTTTGGATTTTTTCATTGTCTATGGGCTTAGGCAGTGAACTTTATACTAAACTCATGTCAAGAAATTCTCTACTGACATACAAAAGGTTTCACCCTAAGTCCCTACGCATGAACTTACCATTCAGCCATTTCCTCCGGATTTGTGGGAATTGCTCGTCAAAAGAAAGGTATGAACACCATGCCAACATCCTGTCTCAAAAACTATAGGAGAAACACTATCCAAAAAGTTTGACACAGCAGTTTAAGAAACGTGCTTCAAAATAACAACCGTGAACCACTGGTAGAACTCCCTGTTACAAAACCACCCATGACCAGATATACCAGTGTGAACACCTACAGTACTCTATCAACGAGGATTCAGTAAAGCATATACAAACAATTGCGCTTTCTAAATGTGTGAAAAGCGACGGTCCACTTACCCTTGTTTTCTTTCAAAAGAAGATCCAATTTACATGACTATCTAGTACTAGTGACACACTAGACCTAGCGTGGAAACTTCCAAGTGGCAAGAAACGCTATTGAAACTACCGCCTCTACAAGGACCCATCCTTGCGGGACATGCTCTGTATGTCCACAAATGAAACACAGTACATACCTTAATATATGTACTGCCAAAACTAGGCGTCAAATAAAACATACAAAGTGCAACAGTGAAAAAGTAATTTACCTCATCAGTTGCCCATGCCCATTGAAATATTTCGGGATGACGACCCGTTGCAGAACAATTGATGGGGGCCTCAACAGGACTCAGAAGCTGGGTTCTGGACACACAAAAGGCGAGTAACTTCCTCCCCATTGGCGCCCAACATAAGTGAATTATCATAGTCTAGCTGAGACAAAATAGTCGCCTAGACTATCAACTGGCAGGTAGGTGGATCAAAGAAGAACAAAATGGGTCTCAAGCCCCGGAGGAGACCAAAGCAAGAGTCAGCGATCATATTGGCCTGCTCCTGAAACCCAAGATTAGAGTCGAACCAGACCCCTGGAATTTTTACTACCGGCTTAGGGGTGGGGGCACCACCCAGAGACACCAGCCACCAATGCTTGCTCCAGAGCCCCTCATCTCTCCCCACCAGCAGCACTTCTGACTTGTAGGCAGTAAGTTGAAGGCAGTCGGTGGTCATCCAGTGCGCGACCGCTGCTAAGCTGCCCCGAAAATGCATGGTGCACCGAGTGTGGTCATCAGAGAGGGCCACCACCAGCTGCGTATCATCAGTGTACAAGACCATGGTCAAGCCATAATCTCTTGCCACTGCCGCCAGGGGTTGAACATTGAGATTAATCAGGACAGGGCTTAATGCCAAACCCTGAGGAACGCCCTGCTTCATCACATGAGCATGTGTGAGGGAAGGGGGGCTGAAAAATAAAATGATCTGTCAGATAGAAAGGAACAAAACCAATCCAGGACCGGACCTACTACCCCCGCCTCCTGTAGGTGGTGAAGGAGTATCTGATGGGAGACCATGTCGAACGTGGCGCTTAGGTCGAGCAGAATGAGAGGCGCAGTTTGCTCCCTCATCCAGGATGGTCCGTAGATGTTCACTAACTGACAAAAGCGCGGACTCGGTACGATGACCCGGGTGGAAACCATTCTGGTAGCGGTCTAAGGCACTAATGTTGTTTAGATAGCCTGAGAAAATGTTATTAGTATGGGCCTCAGCAATTTTTGTGATCCAGGGCAGGAGAAATATGGGTCCAAAATGTTCCTGTTTAGTTGAGATCAGTGACGTTTCTTTCAGCAAGGGAACCACCCTTGCTTGTTCCATGACGGGGGCACAACCGCCGTCGTGAAGGAGGCCTTTATGATCTTACGTAAAGGTTTCAATAAGACAGGTAGCACATCTCTGAATTGGGTAGGCCTCATGCGATCTATAGGGGAACCTGATTTGACCTTCTTACTCAGAGTAAGAAATTCATCCTAGGAGATAGGAGGGAGGGCTGCCAGGGTAATGGTGGACCGAGTTTCTCATGTGACTGCAGGGCCCATAGAGCCGATAGCAAAGGATTTATAGATGGCTTCAACTTTCTGAACAAATAAAGTGGCCAGATCCTCAAATTGCTATTCCGACCTGATCCACGGAGTGGAAGAATCTTTACTGGGTTTGAAATCATTGAGTATTTTAAAAATGCATTTTACAGGATTTTTGCTAGACTTAATATTGTTACTGAGGTAGGCCGTTTGCACCTGATGTATGGCCTTGTGGTCGTGTTTAATCAGAGCCTGCTATAACAACACGACCTATCAAGGTGGTCCTGACATGGCTAGATGTAGCAGCTGCTCCCTCATGTGAGGCAGACTGGGTGCCTGACATTTCCTCCTACGATCACGTGGAGAGGGGGTCTTTTAGAATCCAGATATGTAAAAATGTTGACTGTTAACGATCGCTTGTGTACAAGACCCCCCATGTCTCGCCCTCCATGTCTGGACTGTGAGGTATGTGGGATGCTGACCTTCTAAATGCCAAGGATCCTCTATGCTCATCTATCTTGTTATGGTTATTGTATATTCGAAGTTGTTTAATATTGTACCAAATGCTCCTGTTGTAGTATACTTGACTCAGTGATGAATGTTTATTATGCACAGCAGATGGGATCTGCATAGCCTGCTTAATGAAAATGATTTACATCCATACCAATTTGTTACTAAGGCATGAGCATGTGATGAAAGTAAGTGATGTTGAAATGTCTTGTGACTCGTGTGTAGCTACATGCATTGACACATATGCCACCAAATGCAATTCCCTGTCTCTTTCATTTGTATGTGAGACATTGTCTTTGATTTTAGATGTGTGTCTTCCTTTCCCAAGGTTTTGGATCATGAACCATCCTTTATGTGCATGTAGAATTGAAGCATGTTCAGTGTGTACTCTTATTACTCTAGACCTTTTTGACTACTGTAACTCCAAGTAGGACATTTTGATACCAAGTCCTCACTGTACAGGTAGGGATCCTACGTCATGCCCTGCTAATTGGCCTCAGTAAACAGTGGTGAGGAATGCCACAGGGCCACCTGGGACATGTAAACAGGCCCATACAAAGCATACAGGGTCCCAAGATAGTTGTGGCCCAATGTATTGTAGTAACGTGTATGTGCATGCAGACCTGGGTGCATGATAGGGATAGTATGGAAGGAATTCATTTGTCTGTGTCCTGCTCTGGATATGAGCTGGATCCTTCAAATGTTGTTATTACTGACACGTAAAACATCCCTTGCTAGTTGTTACTCCCCGTAGTGATCTGGCTACCTGCCCTGCGGTGAATATGGGATCATGAAGAGCAGCTTGTCAAAGCTGAGTACCTGAACCTTGCTCCCACAGGATGAGAAGATTTTGTCCCAACTCCCCAACTCCACTGCAGCCGATGTAATCAACTCGCAGTAAAGAGGGGGAAAGGGTAATGGGAGTAAAGAGAGACTGCCACTGCGGTGTCACTTCTTACTGAAAAACCTGACTGGGGCTTCCACACATCTGTAAACACAAAGCACAGAGTTACTACATCTCAATGCCCCTTCCTAACCTACCTGATCTCTTAAACTAATGTTCCCTCTCTCTCATCCTTTCTCTGATTCCTTACAGCTCTTTTACCTATAAAAAAAGTGGAATTTACTTCTCTCATTTGTATCTTATTATTGTCATTTCTTTGCTGAAGATGCAATGTTAATCTTGTCAGTATTAGTTCAGTCTTGTTGTTTCCCTACTAGATGCTGGCTCAGCAAACTCAGGTGATCAGAGAGATAATAACGTTGGTAAGTATAAATATATATTTTTATATCTACTCATAATTTTCCTGTGTTGGCTTAACTGTTAGTAGAAAATTGAATTAGTTGCGCTGCAAAAGATTGTCCCAACTGCGTGCTTTATGCTCCAAAACGATAGTTCTAATATTTGGTTCTTTCTGAACTCCTGAAAGATTCGTCATACTCAAAACTCACTGCCTGAACAAACATTGAAGAAGAACTTTAACAAAAGCTCACAAAATGTCCTTGTAGAACTGAATTGGGCTCTGCTTATCTCTTAAGATCTCTGAAGCTTGTATAAATTTGTGTGGGTTGAAGTGTTTGCAGTTCAAACAAAAGTATTGAAGTGACATTAAAATTGACTACAAACCAAAAATATATATTTAATGGTTATCGCTTGGTGTCAAGCAATATAAAACAGTGCAACCGCTACCTGAATGAATTTACAAACGTGTTTTTCTAGAAAGAGGGTCTACACGTTTCAGCCATGACGATCGTATTCCGATTTTGGACTTCCTCAGGACATAGATGATAATGCTACTGCAAAAAAGTGTGTGTGAAACAAAATCAAAATACTTTAATAACAGGTAGGTTGAAAATAACAGGTAGGTGGAACGTTACAACCTACAATCACCTGTGGTCTTAATTGCGAAGAATCTACAGGATTTGTCTCGTCCCCTGGGAAAAAATAAGCACTGTGACATTCTATTCAATGTTAATACCTCAATCATATCAGTATGTACTCAAAAGAACTTTGTATCACTAATGGAGCTATTTCACTATATATGTTCCTATCATTTCTTAATCATTTGCGCATTCAAGATACTTATAAAGTAAATTTTCTTACCTGTTCATATACAGGCAAAGTCCTCACCACTTCTGGCAGCAGCTAAAGACGTGAGGTCCTGCTCTGTTGGGTGTAAGAAATCTGATTCATGGACCTGTTTGAATATACCATCAAACAATTTACCCCCCATTTAAAATTAACTCACTAGAAGCCTGAATCTGACAGATAGATGAGGGTTGAAAATGGCGCATCTAATTCTACAGAAAATGCCATGTTTTTAGGGTATTATACACTATCGACTGCCCTAGTTAATATACATATTGCGGGGACCAACGACCACTGTAGCAATCTCAGGCATTCCGTGGACACTGTTATAACAGATCTTTGAATAAACATCTATATTATGAAAAGGTATTTGGTGTACAGCAACCAAGATATACTGTGAGTCAGATATGTGAATTATGGATCTAACAATCGAGCTCTCCATCTGAATTGATTGACAAAGAAAGGCACTTTGTTTGGATGTATACTGTATAAACAAAACCATTTTGCAGACAATAGGTGAAAAGTATGGAAAAGTACATTACACATGATCCTCCAGGATAAATGTAGTTTTGCAAAGAGATGTCGACTATGATTTGGGACACCCAATTTTGTACCCCTGTTTTAGTTTTTAAGCTGGTAACTGCGCAATGATGCACTTTTCGAGGCCACAAAATCAGCACAGTCACTGTTTTGCACTCTTTCAGAAAGGGAAAACTACATTTCCTATGAGTCTTTGGCTTATTGTAGTTCAATAATGAGGCATCTACACTGGTTTCGTGAAATGTAGCTTTGCAATGAATGGTGTCGATAATGTATTAGGACTATGGCTGGGTGCAGTTTGCGAAGAAGCGCTAGACGAAGCTACGCAAAGTACACTTCGCACTCGCGAGCTACGCTTAGCACTACGCAAACTGCATAGTACCCTGTTCGCACTGTGCAAGATGCCGTTTTCAATGATTGCTTAGTGCGGACAAGCATCCGGCTTTGTGCAATCATTGAAAACGGCATCTTACACAGTGCGAGCTGTAGTTTTCTGCCACTCGAGTAGATTTTTACTAGAGCAGCAGCTTTCTCAACGTGGGCTGGTAGTTTTTCATCGCCAGCGGTCACGAGCATACGCGACCACTCTCAATGAGAAACCTGACCTCCCCGTTTTGAAAATCTCTCCAGAAGGTTTATTTTCCATGCTCGCGATCAGTTGGAAGGAAAAGGTCTCGCCTTAATGTCATTTTGCTTGCTCGCGGTCGCCAATTTGGCGTGGAGGACTGCGAGCAAGCAAAAAATGACAGTTGCACTACGCTACCCTCTGCGTGTTTGCACTGTGCTACGTGCAGTTCACGTAGTGCAAAGTAGTACAAAACTTCGAAAACTATGCAAGCGTAGCATTTTGCCCTGGCCTAATTAGGACACCACATTGTCGCATTGTTCTCTGCGCAATGATACGCTCAGAATGCCATGAGTTTAGTACACTCAAAGTGGTACTTCACCAGAATTTACTCAGTGAACACGACATTTCCCATAAACTTTCATGATATTGTAGTCTACTGATGTGTTTTCTACGGAGGTACGTGAGACTACATTTCCCATCGTTCCTCACTGCGTGGTGACGTGTTCATGACATGACGAAATTAATGAAGTTAGATTCATCCACTCCTATAGTTAAACAGAATTTAAATAGCGTGCGCACTCTCCTGCTGGTTACCGCTTGGGACATCCAGAAGATGGTCCAGGGTACCTATGGAGAGGTACGTCAGGGAAAAATCTTTGGAACAGTCAATGGCCTGAAGTTAAGAATGAGGACTGTTTTCCAGGGCTCACCCTTTCCTAGACCAAAACGCTGTATCTATCACGATGGATGGGTGGGAAGATACCAGAATCTCCTTAAATTGCTTGGTACATGTTTGTGGCAAGATGGGAACATTACTTTTATTAGTGTTCTTGCGCTCTTTGGCTGAGATTGCTACAGCGGTCGTTGGTCCTCGCAATATGTAAATTAACTAGGGCAGTCGATAGGCCATCATACCCTTAACAATTGTCATTTTCTATAGAATCAGATGCACTATCTTCACCCTTCATCTATCTGTCAGATTCAGACTTCTTGTGAGTTGATTTTAAATGGGGGGTAAACTGATTGATGGTATATTCAAACATAACCATGAATCCAGATTTTTTACTACGCACAGAGCGGTGTCTCACGCCCTGAGCTGCTGCCAGGAGTGGTGAGGACTACGACTGTATATGAACGGGTAAGAAAATGAACTTTAAAAATATTTTGAATGCACCATTGATTAAGAAATGATAGGAACATATATGGGGAATAGTTACTTTAGTGATACAACATTGCTTTGAGTACATACTGATATGATTGAGGTGTTAACATGGAATAGAATGTCACTGTGTTTATTTTTTTCAAGGTGACAAGACAAATCCTGTAGATTATTGCCATTGAAGACCACAGGTAATTGTAGGTTATTTTCAACCCACCTGTTATTAAAGTGTTTTGATTTTGTTTCACACACACTTTTTTGCAGTAGCATTATCATCTATGTCCTGAGGAAGGCCAATATCTGATTACGATTGTCATGGCTGAAACATGTAGACCCTCTTTCTAGACCAGCATGTTTGCAAATACATTCATATCGTGTTTGCACTGTTTTTTATTGCTTGATACCAAGCTGTGACAAGTGGGACACAAAACCACAATGACTCGATGTTATGCTGAAAGGGTGTGTTATTTATTTGACCCAGTAAATACATGAAATAAGGTTCCTGCAAACTTTTGAGTACTACAATGAAACAATGAAGAAGCTCTTGGTAAGTTTCCTTTGAAACAGACTCTGTTAATTTCTTCACTAGGCTCTGGATTGGTCAGTGGAACACAGGTGTCCTTAGAAAGCTTTAAGTGAACAGCTTGCTTCAGCGTTGTCTTCTCTTTGTTTGTATGTCTGTATTTATTCATTCCAAGAGTCCTTTTACTTATAATGTCCTTCCTTTTCTCGTTCCAGAAGAGAGTCCTGTGGGTGACTTTGCAATGCCCCTCGGAATGAGAAAACAAAAGAAACCAAGTAAGGAACTTAGTTGTCCTTAATTTAACAATACACAGTGCACCCCAAATCACCTGTGCTGGGAAGTGAAGTTGAGGCCAGTGTGGAAGGGAGAAAGGGAGGTGTAGGTTATGGGCCTCTATCGAGCATGAACATTAACGTTTTAACAGGGGGGGAAAAAGTGTGAGGTTGATCAAACCGAGCTTGTTGGGAAGAGAGGTGAGCATTCTACAAAACGAGTGCTGGCCGCTTACCTGGTGCCCCTACCTTCACCGTCTATTCCCACCCCGTTTACCAAAAATACACCCCGTACCTGGCTCAGCCATGTTTATCCTGAAATGTGGCAGGCGTTGTCGCGGTTAAATGGGTCCCTTCTGCTGCGTTAGCCATCCGGTGTCTCTGCAGGCTCCCTGTCAGCAGGGATCTCCAGCTAGATGTGATGTTGGCTGTATTCGTTCCCCGGGTCACCCAGGTATACTTGTCTCCTGCAGACAGGTTAAATCCTCGAGGATGTTGGGCCTACCAGCTGCGACTGAGGAAGTATGTGGGTGGTGGGTCTTTCTGAGGACTTCCCTGTGTCGCCTCCTGTACTGTCTCTGCATCTTCTCCTTGATTTGCCTGTAGTTTCCTGTCTTCCGTCTTCTCCGGTTGAAAAAAGCCCTCCCTTATCGCTGATTGGACGCATCGATGACGTAGGAGGCATGTGAGCGCCTACCCTTCTCCCTACCCTGGAACTAGATGTGCCTTTGTTTCCTGGTTGTGAGTTTAACTCTTCTATCTTCCATCTCAGTGTCGGTGCACGGCTACGAAAATGAAGGAGATGGGGAAAGTGGAATAAATGCCAGGGAAATGTTTGTCCATTGTCTAGTTCATGTTCCCCTTCGCCCATGCCCTTCCATGTTCTCACACTATATTCTTGTCAGTATCATTTGTACTAGCGAATTACTCCTTGTAGGAGTATTATAGACCCACAGAATTCCTTGTCTCTTTTGACTTTGAATCATTGTACACATGCATCCCTCAACATGAGACCTTGGATCTCATAAGATCACTACTCATCAACAGACAAATGGAGACTATTACACCTGTCACCTTCATCATGGAGTGTGCTAGGTTAGCTATGACTGAGTATTTCTTCAAATATGAAGAAAAATGTACCTACAAATATCGGGAACATCAATGGGGAGCTTTTTCACCCCCAGTCTAGCTAACCTGTATGTTCAACCTTTTGAACAACAGCACATACTGACAGCTAACAACCCTTTCCATGAACGGATTATTTTAGGGAAACAATATATTGATTATATTTTTGTTGTCTGGAAGGGTGATGCCAACACCATCAACACTTTCCACACCTGGCTAAACACAAGAAATTAATTTCTTATTTTTAATGTGGAATACATTAAAGACAACTTGCCCTTACTGGTTCTTTGGATGTTTTCATTGTCTATGGGCTTAGGCAGTGAACTTTATACTAAACTCATGTCAAGAAATTCTCTACTGACATACAAAAGGTTTCACCCTGAGTCCCTACGCATGAACTTACCATTCAGCCATTTCCTCCGGATTTGTGGGAATTGCTCGTCAAAAGAAAGTTATGAACACCATGCCAACATCCTGTCTCAAAAACTATAGGAGAAACACTATCCAAAAAGACTGACACAGCAGTTTAAGAAACGTGCTTCAAAATAACAACCGTGAACCACTGGTAGAACTCCCTGTTACAAAACCACCCATGACCAGATATACCAGTGTGAACACCTACAGTACTCTATCAACGAGGATTCAGTAAAGCATATACAAACAATTGCGCTTTCTAAATGTGTGAAAAGCGACGGTCCACTTACCCTTGTTTTCTTTCAAAAGAAGATCCAATTTACATGACTATCTAGTACTAGTGACACACTAGACCTAGAGTGGAAACTTCCAAGTGGCAAGAAACGCTATTGAAACTACCGCCTCTACAAGGACCCATCCTTGCGGGACATGCTCTGTATGTCCACAAATGAAACACAGTACATACCTTAATATATGTACTGCCAAAACTAGGCGTCAAATAAAACATACAAAGTGCAACAGTGAAAAAGTAATTTACCTCATCAGTTGCCCATGCCCATTGAAATATTTCGGGATGACGACCCGTTGCAGAACAATTGATGGGGGCCTCAACAGGACTCGGACAGCTGGGTTCTCGACACACAAAAGGCGAGTAACTTCCTCCACATTGGCGCCCAACATAAGTGAATTATCATAGTCTAGCTGAGACAAAATAGTCGCCTAGACTATCAACTGGCAGGTAGGTGGATCAAAGAAGAACAAAATGGGTCTCAAGCACCGGAGGAGACCAAAGCAAGTGTCAGCGATCATATTGGCATGCTCCTGAAACCTAAGATTAGAGTCGAACCAGACCCCTGGAATTTTTACTACCGGCTTAGGGGTGGGGGCACCACCCAGAGACACCAGCCACCAATGCTTGCTCCAGAGCCCCTCATCTCTCCCCACCAGCAGCACTTCTGACTTGTAGGCAGTAATTTGAAGGCAGTCGGTGGTCATCCAGTGCGCGACCGCTGCTAAGCTGCCCCAAAAGTGCATGGTGCACCAAGTGTGGTCATCAGAGAGGGCCACCACCAGCTGCGTATCATCAGTGTACAAGACCATGGTCAAGCCATAATCTCTTGCCACTGCCGCCAGGGGTTGAACATTGAGATTAATCAGGACAGGGCTTAATGCCAAGCCCTGAGGAACGCCCTGCTTCATCACATGAGCATGTGTGAGGGAAGGGGGGCTGAAAAATAAAATGATCTGTCAGATAGAAATGAACAAAACCAATCCAGGACCGGACCTACTACCCCCGCCTCCTGTAAGTGGTGAAGGAGTATCTGATGGGAGACCATGTCGAACATGGCGCTTAGGTCAAGCAGAATGAGAGGCGCATTTTGCTCCCTCATCCAGGATGGTCCGTAGATGTTCACTAACTGACAAAAGCGCGGAATCGGTACGATGACCCGGGTGGAAACCATTCTGGTAGCGGTCTAAGGCACTAATGTTGTTTAGATAGCCTGAGAGAATGTTATTAGTATGGGCCTCAGCAATTTTTCTGATTCAGGGCAGGAGAAATATGAGTCCAAAATTTTCCAGTTTAGTTGAGATCAGTGACGTTTCTTTCAGCAAGGGAACCACCCTTGCTTGTTCCATGACGGGGGCACAACCGCCGTCGTGAAGGAGGCCTTTATGATCTTATGTAAAGGTTTCAATAAGACAGGTAGCACATCTCTAAATTGGGTAGGCCTCATGCGATCTATAGGGGAACCTGATTTGACCTTCTTACTCAGAGTAAGAAATTCATCCTAGGAGATAGGAGGGAGGGCTGCCAGGGTAATGGTGGGCTGAGTTTCCCATGTGACTGCAGGGCCCATAGAGCCGATAGCAAAGGATTTATAGATGGCTTCAACTTTCTGAACATATAAAGTGGCCAGATCCTCAAATTGCTATTCCGACCTGATCCACGGAGTGGAAGAATCTTTACTGGGTTTGAAATCATTGAGTATTTTAAAAATGCATTTTACAGGATTTTTGCTAGACTTAATATTGTTACTGAGGTAGGCCGTTTGCACCTGATGTATGGCCTTGTGGTCGTGTTTAATCAGGGCCTGGTACAACAACACGACTTATCAAGGTGGTCCTGACATGGCTAGATGTAGCAGCTGCTCCCTCATGTGAGGCAGACTGGGTGCCTGACATTTCCTCCTTCGATCACGTGGAGAGGGGGTCTTTTAAAATCCAGATATGTAAAAATGTTGACTGTTAACAATCGCTTTTGTACAAGACCCCCCATGTCTCGCCCTCCATGTCTGGACTGTGAGGTATGTGGGATGCTGACCTTCTAAATGCCAAGGATCCTCTGTGCTCATCTATCTTGTTATGGTTATTGTATATTCGAAGTTGTTCAATATTGTACCAAATGCTCCTGTTGTAGTATACTTGACTCAGTGATGAATGTTTATTATGCACAGCAGATGGGATCTGCATAGCCTGCTTAATGAAAATGATTTACATCCATACCAATTTGTTACTAAGGCATGAGCATGTGATGAAAGTAAGTGATGTTGAAATGTCTTGTGACTCGTGTGTAGCTACTTGCATTGACACATATGCCACCAAATGCAATTCCCTGTCTCTTTCATTTGTATGTGAGACATTGTCTTTGATTTTAGATGTGTGTCTTCCTTTCCCAAGGTTTTGGATCATGAACCATCCTTTATGTGCATGTAGAATTGAAGCATGTTCAGTGTGTACTCTTATTACTCTAGACCTTTTTGACTACTGTAACTCCAAGTAGGACATTTTGATACCAAGTCCTCACTGTACAGGTAGGGATCCTACGTCATGCCCTGCTAACTGGCCTCAGTAAACAGTGGTGAGGAATGCCACAGGTCCACCTGGGACATGTAAACAGGCCCTAACAAAGCATACAGGGTCCCAAGATAGTTGTGGCCCAATGTATTGTAGTAACGTGTATGTGCAGACCTGGGTGCATGATAGGGATAGTATGGAAGGAATTCATTTGTCTGTGTCCTGCTCTGGATATGAGCTGGATCCTTCAAATGTTGTTATTACTGACACGTAAAACATCCCTTGCTAGTTGTTACTCCCCGTAGTGATCTGGCTACCTGCCCTGCGGTGAATATGGGATCATGAAGAGCAGCTTGTCAAAGCTGAGTACCTGAACCTTGCTCCCACAGGATGAGAAGATTTTGTCCCAACTCCCCAACTCCACTGCAGCTGATGTAATCAACTCGCAGTAAAGAGGGGGAAAGGGTAATGGGAGTAAAGAGAGACTGCCACTGCGGTGTCACTTCTTACTGAAAAACCTGACTGGGGCTTCCACACATCTGTAAACACAAAGCACAGAGTTACTACATCTCAATGCCCCTTCCTAACCTACCTGCTCTCTTAAACTAATGTTCCCTCTCTCTCATCCTTTCTCTGATTCCTTACAGCTCTTTTACCTATAAAAAAAGTGGAATTTACTTCTCTCATTTGTATCTTATTATTGTCATTTCTTTGCTGAAGATGCAATGTTAATCTTGTCAGTATTAGTTCAGTCTTGTTGTTTCCCTACTAGATGCTGGCTCAGCAAACTCAGGTTATCAGAGAGATAATAACGTTGGTAAGTATAAATATATATTTTTATATCTACTCATAATTTTCCTGTGTTGGCTTAACTGTTAGTAGAAAATTGAATTAGTTGCGCTGCAAAAGATTGTCCCAACTGCGTGCTTTATGCTCCAAAACGATAGTTCTAATATTTGGTTCTTTCTGAACTCCTGAATGATTCGTCATACTCAAAACTCACTGCCTGAACAAACATTGAAGAAGAACTTTAACAAAAGCTCACAAAATGTCCTTGTAGAACTGAATTGGGCTCTGCTTATCTCTTAAGATCTCTGAAGCTTGTATAAATTTGTGTGGGTTGAAGTGTTTGCAGTTCAAACAAAAGTATTGAAGTGACATTAAAATTGACTACAAACCAAAAATATATATTTAATGGTTATCGCTTGGTGTCAAGCAATATAAAACAGTGCAACCGCTACCTGAATGAATTTACAAACGTGTTTTTCTAGAAAGAGGGTCTACACGTTTCAGCCATGACGATCGTATTCCGATCTTGGACTTCCTCAGGACATAGATGATAATGCTACTGCAAAAAAGTGTGTGGGAAACAAAATCAAAATACTTTAATAACAGGTAGGTTGAAAATAACAGGTAGGTGGAACGTTACAACCTACAATCACCTGTGGTCTTAATTGCGAAGAATCTACAGGATTTGTCTCGTCCCCTGGGAACAAATAAGCACTGTGACATTCTATTCAATGTTAATACCTCAATCATATCAGAATGTACTCAAAAGAACTTTGTATCACTAATGGAGCTATTTCACTATATATGTTCCTATCATTTCTTAATCATTTGTGCATTCAAGATACTTATAAAGTTAATTTTCTTACCCGTTCATATACAGGCAAAGTCCTCACCACTTCTGGCAGCAGCTAAAGGCGTGAGGTCCTGCTCTGTTGGGTGTAAGAAATCTGATTCATGGACCTGTTTGAATATACCATCAAGCAATTTACCCCCCATTTAAAATTAACTCACTAGAAGCCTGAATCTGACAGATAGATGAGGGGTGAAAATGGCGCATCTAATTCTACAGAAAATGCCATGTTTTTAGGGTATTATACACTATCGACTGCCCTACTTAAAATACATATTGCGGGGACCAACGACCACTGTAGCAATCTCAGGCATTCCGTGGACACTGTTATAACAGATCTTTGAATAAACATCTATATTATGAAAAGGTATTTGGTGTACAGCAACCAAGATATACTGTGAGTCAGATATGTGAAATATGGATCTAACAATCGAGCTCTCCATCTGAATTGATTGACAAAGAGAGGCACTTTGTTTGGATGTATACTGTATAAACAAAACCATTTTGCAGACAATAGGTGAAAAGTATGGAAAAGTAAATTACACATGATCCTCCAGGATAAATGTAGTTTTGCAAAGAGATGTCGACTATGATTTGGGACACCCAATTTTGTACCCCTGTTTTAGTTTGTAAGCTGGTAACTGCGCAATGATGCACTTTTCGAGGCCACAAAATCAGCACAGTCACTGTTTTGCACTCTTTCAGAAAGGGAAAACTACATTTCCTATGAGTCTTTGGCTTATTGTAGTTCAATAATGAGGCATCTACACTGGTTTCGTGAAATGTAGCTTTGCAATGAATGGTGTCGATAATGTATTAGGACTATAGCTGGGTGCAGTTTGCGAAGAAGCGCTAGACGAAGCTACGCAAAGTACACTTCGCACTATGCGAGATACGCTTAGCACTACGCAAACTGCGTAGTACCCTGTTCGCACTGTGCAAGATGCCGTTTTCAATGATTGCTTAGTGCGGACAAGCATCCGGCTTTGTGCAATCATTGAAAACGGCATCTTACACAGTGCGAGCTGTAGTTTTCTGCCACTCGAGTAGATTTTTACTAGAGCGGCAGCTTTCTCAACGTGGGCTGGTAGTTTTTCATCACCAGCGGTCTCGAGCATACGCGACCACTCTCAATGAGAAACCTGACCTCCCCGTTTTGAAAATCTCTCCAGAAGGTTTATTTTCCATGCTCGCGTTCAGTTGGAAGGAAAAGGTCTCGCCTTAATGTCATTTTGCTTGCTCGCGGTCGCCAATTTGGCGTGGAGGACTGCGAGCAAGCAAAAAAATGACAGTTGCACTACGCTACCCTCTGCGTGTTTGCACTGTGCTACGTGCAGTTCACGTAGTGCAAAGTAGTACAAAACTTCGAAAACTATGCAAGCGTAGCATTTTGCCCTGGCCTAATTAGGACACCACATTGTCGCATTGTTCTCTGCGCAATGATACACTCAGAATGCCATGAGTTTAGTACAATCAAAGTGGTACTTCACCAGAATTTACTCAGTGAACACGACATTTCCCATAAACCTTCATGATATTGTAGTCTACTGATGTGTTTTCTATTCCCATCGTTCCTCACTGCGTGGTGACGTGTTCATGACATGACGAAATTAATGAAGTTAGATTCATCCACTCCTATAGTTAAACAGAATTTAAATAGCGTGCGCACTCTCCTGCTGGTTACTGCTTGGGACATCCAGAAGATGGTCCAGGGTACCTATGGAGAGGTACGTCAGGGAAAAATCTTTCGAACAGTCAATGGCCTGAAGTTAAGAATGAGGACTGTTTTCCAGGGCTCACCCTTTCCTAGACCAAAACGCTGTATCTATCACGATGAATGGGTGGGAAGATACCAGAATCTCCTTAAATTGCTTGGTACATGTTTGTGGCAAGATGGGAACATTACTTTTATTAGTGTTCTTGCGCTCTTTGGCTGAGATTGCTACAGCGGTCGTTGGTCCTCGCAATATGTAAATTAACTAGGGCAGTCGATAGGCCATCATACCCTTAACAATTGTCATTTTCTATAGAATCAGATGCACTATCTTCACCCTTCATCTATCTGTCAGATTCAGACTTCTTGTGAGTTGATTTTAAATGGGGGGTAAACTGATTGATGGTATATTCAAACATAACCATGAATCCAGATTTTTTACTACGCACAGAGCGGTGTCTCACGCCCTGAGCTGCTGCCAGGAGTGGTGAGGACTACGACCGTATATGAACGGGTAAGAAAATGAACTTTAAAAATATCTTGAATGCACCATTGATTAAGAAATGATAGGAACATATATAGTGAAATAGCTCCATTAGTGATACAAAGTTCTTTTGAGTACATACTGATATGATTGAGGTGTTAACATGGAATAGAATGTCACTGTGTTTATTTTTTTCAAGGTGACAAGACAAATCCTGTAGATTATTGCCATTGAAGACCACAGGTAATTGTAGGTTATTTTCAACCCACCTGTTATTAAAGTGTTTTGATTTTGTTTCACACACACTTTTTTGCAGTAGCATTATCATCTATGTCCTGAGGAAGGCCAATATCTGATTACGATTGTCATGGCTGAAACATGTAGACCCTCTTTCTAGACCAGCATGTTTGCAAATACATTCATATCATGTTTGCACTGTTTTTTATTGCTTGATACTAAGCTGTGACAAGTGGGACACAAAACCACAATGACTCGATGTTATGCTGAAAGGGTGTGTTATTTATTTGACCCAGTAAATACATGAAATAAGGTTCCTGCAAACTTTTGAGTACTACAATGAAACAATGAAGAAGCTCTTGGTAAGTTTCCTTTGAAACAGACTCTGTTAATTTCTTCACTAGGCTCTGGATTGGTCAGTGGAACAAAGGTGTCTTTAGAAAGCTTTAAGTGAACAGCTTGCTTCAGCGTTGTCTTCTCTTTGTTTGTATGTCTGTATTTATTCATCCCAAGAGTCCTTTTACTTATAATGTCCTTCCTTTTCTCGTTCCAGAAGAGAGTCCTGTGGGTGACTTTGCAATGCCCCTCGGAATGAGAAAACAAAAGAAACCAAGTAAGGAACTTAGTTGTCCTTAATTTAACAATACACAGTGCACCCCAAATCACCTGTGCTGGGAAGTGAAGTTGAGGCCAGTGTGGAAGGGAGAAAGGGAGGTGTAGGTTATGGGCCTCTATTGAGCATGAACATTAACGTTTTAACAGGGGGGGAGAAAGTGTGAGGTTGATCAAACCGAGCTTGTTGGGAAGAGAGGTGAGCATTCTACAAAACGAGTGCTGGCCGCTTACCTGGTGCCCCTACCTTCACCGTCTATTCCCATCCCGTTTACCAAAAATACACCCCGTACCTGGCTCAGCCATGTTTCTCCTGAAATGTGGCAGGCGTTGTCGCGGTTAAATGGGTCCCTTCTGCTGCGTTAGCCATCCGGTGTCTCTGCAGGCTCCCTGTCAGCAGGGATCTCCAGCTAGATGTGATGTTAGCTGTATTCGTTCCCCGGGTCACCCAGGTATACTTGTCTCCTGCAGACAGGTTAAATCCTCGAGGATGTTGGGCCTACCAGCTGCTACTGAGGAAGTATGTGGGTGGTGGGTCTTTCTGAGGACTTCCCTGTGTCGCCTCCTGTACTGTCTCTGCATCTTCTCCCGGATTTGCCTGTAGTTTCCTGTCTTCCGTCTTCTCCGGTTGAAAAAAGCCCTCCCTTATCGCTGATTGGACGCATCGATGACGTAGGAGGCATGTGAGCGCCTACCCTTCTCCCTACCCTGGAACTAGATGTGCCTTTGTTTCCTGGTTGTGAGTTTAACTCTTCTATCTTCCATCTCAGTGTCGGTGCACGGCTACGAAAATGAAGGAGATGGGGAAAGTGGAATAAATGCCAGGGAAATGTTTGTCCATTGTCTAGTTCATGTTCCCCTTCGCCCATGCCCTTCCATGTTCTCACACTATATTCTTGTCAGTATCATTTGTACTAGCGAATTACTCCTTGTAGGAGTATTATAGACCCACAGAATTCCTTGTCTCTTTTGACTTTGAATCATTGTACACATGCATCCCTCAACATGAGACCTTGGATCTCATATGATCACTACTCATCAACAGACAAATGGAGACTATTACACCTGTCACCTTCATCATGGAGTGTGCTAGGTTAGCTATGACTGAGTATTTCTTCAAATATGAAGAAAAATGTACCTACAAATATCGGGAACATCAATGGGGAGCTTTTTCACCCCCAGTCTAGCTAACCTGTTGTTCTGCTTGGGTTTTCGGATCAGATAGAACCTGCTCCTCAGAGCATCACTAACCCAGCCAGAACGTTACTCTCTCCCCTCCCTAGGGCCTATTCACGACAGGTATCTACCCCCTAAGGACAGGGAATTCCTAAGATACATACCATGTACCTCCTATAATATCAGCAATCAATGACCTCGCGGCTCCAGTCGAACCCAGTCACCTACCCAATCGGCAGCAGTAGCAATCAATGACCGCGCGGCTCCAGTCGAACCCAGTCACCTACCCAATCGGCAGCAGTAGCAATCAATGACCTCGCGGCTCCAGTCGAACCCAGTCACCTACCCAATCGGCAGCAGTAGCAATCAATGACCTCGCGGCTCCAGTCGAACCCAGTCACCTACCCAATCGGCAGCAGTAGCAACCAATGACCTCGCGGCTCCAGTCGAACCCAGTCACCTACCCAATCGGCAGCAATAGCAATCAATGACCTCGCGGCTCCAGTCGAACCCAGTCACCTACAAAATCGGCAGCAGTAGCAATCAATGACCTCGCGGCTCCAGTCGAACCCAGTCACCTACCCAATCGGCAGCAGTACCAATCAATGACCTTGCGGCTCCAGTCGAACCCAGTCACCTACCCAATCGGCAGCAGTAGCAATCAATGACCTCGCGGCTCCAGTCGAACCCAGTCACCTACCCAACCGGCAGCTTATCCTATGATTACCATTACATAAAGGGATCGATCTCACTATTCATCAGGGGTATAGTACTACGTTATTTCGGGATTACACAATGGTTGCCAAATTAGGTAATGTACCGCCTATCCCTCGATCTAAGAGCCCCTCTCTCCCTTATTCAGTTACCACTTACCTGACCAGGATTAGCATCTGTTCACATAGTAGCATCTGACTAGGAGAATAGGTTATCTTTTCATGAAAGGATAAAGAGCACACTATGTAAAGGTTATTATCTCATAGAAGCCACCTTCTCCCCCTTATTCAGACCCACATGGATGGGAGATGCATCCGTTCACCTGCACCTGACTGGAAGAAAGATTAGCCCCACTAGGGACAACAACAGCTACACACTGGTTCACTAAGTACTTTATTTCTCATCGTTACACATAAACACATAATACCACATTACAACACATAGCCTGCAAAGGAAAGTAAAAGATTAGGCTGTACACTCTAATAAGAAAGGGTCAACATCACCTTATTAATATGGAGTCCACAGTCAGCAGTCATCTAGGTTCCCTTCTCGTCTGGGCTTTTAGTTCGTCTTGAAGTCACACCTCTGCAATCACGGGTACACGGCGGCACCGCTATGTACTGTTCCCTTCACTCCTCTCTAAGCCCCTGGGACCTTTCTCTCATCAGCTACTCTCCTTTCCTGGCTGGTCTGCTAGGAGAGTGCATGTCTCTCGATTCTTCTCCGCCTTTGGACTGGTATCTGTCTTCCCTGGAATAAGTGATAGGTTTTCTACTGAAGACCAGATATCGCCTGCAAGACTAACTCCGCAACTACCTCGGGCTTCCACTAATATAGAAGCGTGTTTCTTCATGGAAAATTCCAGCCAGTAACCTGCCGCCCACCAAATTCTTGTACCTCCCCGTACCAAGGACACGTTCCCAGCTGGCCGGCCTGATGTTGTGTCTTCGGTATGAAGAAAAATACAATTCTTCGACAAGGGCCGGCCTGAACCGGTTCTCTCCAAGCGAACAACACCTCGTAACTAAAACATTACACTTGACCTAGAAGCATCCCAGGCTGCCGGGGCAGAAAGAAAGATGGAGTCTCTCCCGTTTGAGGCCTACCAGGCCCGAATTCAGCATAACTCCATGGAAAGTATACTAATACCTTAACTAAGGGGCGAATTATCCCTAATACTAACGAATCTATCCCCTAGTCTATATATATAAGCCCTAATCTAGAGAATAGGATACAGAATCATGTCGAAATGCCTTGTAAATAGGCTCTATCCACTATTCTAACCCATGTACCAGAATGATAAGAGACTGAAGTCACCATCAATCACCTTTCCTCCAAAAAGGGCCGGGAAAATCGAGCAGAACATTTCACCCTTGACTTCAGTCTATTATACATTTATTAAACGGAACTAACATCTGTGGAGGAATAATAGGAAACAAAACTAACTGATCTACGTCTAGTACCGGGGCTGCAGTATTGAAGTAGAGAAGGAATACACTGAATAAAGCAGCAGATAGCAATCAAAAAGCTAATAGTAATCAAAATACCCCCTAAAACTTGACGCAACATATGTAAATCAGGTAACCAATTAAAGAGCCAGTCAAACCAGCCCTGGTCAATGTGTTTTCTAACCTCTTCTGTCAGGTCGTGAAGTTTATCTATGTGAGCCTGAATGGATTTCGTATGATCAGATAGGTTAAAACAGCAAAGACCCTCAAAATCAGAACAGTCATGTCCATGTTTAAGCAAAAGGTAATCAATAGCCGCCCGGTTCTGCAAGATAGCTCTACGTTCACCCTGGGCGTCTAGTAATATGTCAGACAAAATCGTAGAAGTTTGATTAATGGATTTCACCATCCAGCAGGCCATTTTCTCAATAGACTTGGCATTATAGACCGCCAAAGCAGGAACACCAATAATTGAAAAGGCTAAACCAAGGTATTCAGATTTGGAATATAAATGCATAGATGAATCACAGTCCTCTTGTAGCATTACAGCATCTCGGATCACACGGGAATTAGCATGGGGATGTGAGGAAAACATCAATAAACTCAGTCTAGTAATGGCACAAGGGCCTCCGGAAATGTTCGCGGGAATATATGGCCAGGATGTATTACCACAAGAAAAGAGCCAACCAGAAGGTAACAACATTGTCCGGTAATGACTAGGAGTCACTACTAAACTCTAACAAGTCATATTATTTTGAACAGAAGTGCAAGATTTCAATGACCTCTGGAAGCAAAGAGTCCTTTCATGAGCCGTGAACGACGTAGCGCCTTTCAGTTTTAAACGTACACACTCAGAAAGAGCATTGGGATCACAAGTAAGGAAGAAGCATAAATCACCCTGCGTAATATTATAAGTTGTTATCTGGGACTGGATCAAGGGTGTTGAATCGGACATCTCAGTACATAAAGGGCAGTATTCATGTGTAGCAACATCTCCCAAAAGGACATTAGGACGGGCATTCGATACATTAAAAATGTGGGCCAAAGTCTCCAATGAAGCAGGGACAGCCACTAAACAAGTCGCTAGAATATCAGTCACCGACCGCATCGGCGTTAAGCAAAAATTAGGGGCATTGGTCACCCGCTTGGCCAAAGTGGTCCAAAAGTTCGACGATGAATCCCACGCAGCAAAGGAACGCGGCATCCGGGTTCTCAAATCAGCCCGGGTCGATAGGTTCTCGCCTCTCCCGTCGTAGCAGTCCAAAAGGAGTCCAACGCCGACACATCCTGCAGCAACAGTCCAGAGAATGATCTGAAAGAGGATCAAAAACAGGCATTATTCATTCTCGAAGGTAACATTTGTCAGCTGGGACAGCTTCCCAGCTATCTTTCCCTGGTCTCATAACAAGAATGGTGTTATCGTGACCGGTCGCAATTATTTCAGCCTGTTCAGGGGGATTCTTAGGCGATTGCACCCAAACTCTAGCTCCAGGATTATCTGTAGAGCCGAAACCTTTCTGTCCTCGTACAGTTAGCAACGTTGGGGCAGCGCCTTTTGTGATCTCACCACTGAAAACAGGCATTATCAACAATTGAGCAATCCGGTCAGTTTTATGAATCGGTACATCAATCTCACTGCTATTCAGCAGGAGCACCTTAATCTCTCCCTGATAGTCACTGTCAATGACTCCTCCGAGTACTTGAATGCCCTTTACAGCCAGCCCCGATCTGGGGGCGATTAATCCAAAATTTCCAGTGGGTATACAAACACCAACACCGGTTTCATTGATAACTCGATCTTTACTCTTTATCATAGTATCATTCATGGCATGCAAGTCTAAACCTGCCGACCCCGGGGTCGCTCTGCATGGAGCCAGTGCTCCGGGGGTAATTTCCCAGTATGTCACAGGGTCATTAACTTGATTGGGCTTCGCATTGACATTTGGAGGAAACAAACGCATCAATGGAGATTCAGCATTTAGAAAGGGACGATTATTCAAAATTAACAGTGCCTGGAACAAATAATCCCTCCAATTCTTATATCTGTCATCAGTCAATTTAGGCAGTTGATTTTTCAGCAAGCCATTTAGTTGTTCAATCAGACCAGTGGCCTGAGGATAATACGGTATATGAAACACCCATTCAATATAATTCTCCACACAAAATTCCTGCACCAATCTTCCACGAAAATGGGATGCATTATCAGATTGAATTTGGAAGGGGATACCATAATAGAGCATAATCAATTCCAATGTTTTGATTGTATTCACTTGGGTAGCTTGTTTACAGGGGAGGGCCACTAACAGGCCACTGTATGTATCCACAATGGTGCAAATGTATTGACAGTTTTTACTCATAGGAAGCGGGCCAATATAATCAATTTGCCAAATTTGAGCGGGCAGCTTCCCGCGATGTAAATGGCCTTTAACAATTTGAGGCACTTTCCGCTGTCTAGCATGCTGACAAATGGGACAATGCAAAATAATGTCTTTGATTAAATCTAGAGGAATATAAATTCCTCGATCAGCAGCCCACCTGCTAGTGGCTTTCTCTCCATAATGTCCTGCCTTCTGGTGGGCCCATTTCGCCAATCCTTCCATATCAGAATCCTGCATGTCCACCATTGCCTCAGCAATTTTAGATTGTTCATCTGCAATATTATGAAAAAATTTGTCAAGGGAATCTATTGGGGTATGAGCATCCACGTGAAAGATTGTAACAGTACTCTGCGGGAGCATGTCCCAAATCTCTTGCCATAATTCTTTCCCCCACAGTTCTTTTGAATGTAATTCCCAATTATGGGAATGCCAAGTTGGTAACCAGACTGCTAATCCATTGGCAGTAGACCAGGAATCAGTAAAAATATGACATGTACCAGGTAACTCTTGTTTCAGAACTTGATAAACAGCATAAAGCTCAGCAAATTGACTACTCTTTCCCTCACCTGTCGTACTCAGCAATCTTTGTGTGATCGGATTATAGGACACTGCTTTCCAATGTCTTTTTGTCCCTATGAATCTTGCTGAACCATCAGTAAACCAAACGTGGTTTCTGTCTTCCAGGGACAAATCATCAAATGGCCTTCCCCACTTGACAGGGGATTCCTGCACTAAAGGTACGGAGCATTCACTCTCTGTCTCAACCAATGGTGCCTGCGCCACCTGCTCATGCAAAGATGCAACTCCTTTCGGTCCCACACGTGCCCTGTCCAGTATGTACCACTTCCATTTAATCACACTCGCTTCCTGAGCATGTCCAATTCTGTGAGTTTTCGGCGAACTCAAAACCCACTGCATGATAGGAATTTCAGGTCGCAGAACCACATCATGTCCCAAAGTCAATTGCTCGGTATCTACCAGAGCCCAATAACATGCAAGCAACTGTTTCTCAAAAGGTGTATAACGCTCACCAGCATCAGGTAACTTTTTAGTCCAAAAACCTAACGGTACTTTACTTCTGCCTTGTTTCTGCCACAAACTTCAATTTGCATAAAGGCCTTGTACAGACACATTCAAGTCCACATCACCATCACACACAGGCCATAAATCTAAGGCATACTGGATCGCTTCTTTTGCCAAACTAAACGCATCTTGCTGTGGTTTGCCCCATTCAAACGCATTCTTTTTACGAGTGACTCGATACAAGGGGGCCAATATTTGACTCAAATGAGGAATATGCTGGCGCCAAAAACCAAATAAGCCGATGAAGCTTTGGGCTTCTTTCCTATTCCTCGGAACTGCAAAGTCAAGAATCTTTTGTTTTACTTGTGGGATTACCTCTCTGTGACCTTCATGCCAATTAATACCCAAAAATTTTACAGTCTGGGATGGACCTTGTAATTTATCCGGGTTGATTTCCCAACCTTTTTCACGTAAACATTCAAGAATTTTATCCAATTGGGTCTGAACTTCATCTTGTGTTTCACCTTGAATCAGAATATCATCAATATAATGACATATTTGAATTTTCGAATTTACAGGTACCTCAGCCAAATGCTCTGCCACCAGCCGGTGACATATCGTGGGGCTATGCACATAGCCCTGGGGAAGACTTCTAAACGTCATTTGACGTCCGTTCCATGTAAAACTGAATTGATCCTGGCATTCAGGGGCAATCGGGATTGAAAAGAAAGCATTAGCAATATCAATGGACGCATACCATGTACCTGGATGCTTTTGAATTCTTTCAATTAAGGTAACAATATCCGGTACTGCAACAGTTAAAGGGGGCGTATGTTTATTGAATTCTCGATAATCAACAGTCATGCGCCAAGAGTTATCACTCTTACGCACCGGCCAGACAGGATTATTCCAAGCAGAGGTAACTGGAGTTATAACCCCTGCATCCACCAAGTCTTGAATAGTGCTGCTAATTTCTTCATGGCCACCTGGGATACGATGCTGCTTCTGGCAAACCACTTTTGTCGCCTGGGGAATCTTTACGGGGGGCATTCTCAAACGACCAACCCGTACGGGTCTGGATGATATGTAATGTTTAGTTCCAAATTGATAACATCCATCATCCAAATATAAAGTCATTCCTTTCAAAATGTCAATTCCAATGATATACTCTACAAGGGGCACGACTAATACAGAATATTCATTTCTAGGAATTCTGCCTATTTTCATTTCAATTGTAGTTTGTATTGCGGGAGTTTCCTTCCCACCCAAACCAGTAATGGTAAAAAATTGGCCTTTAAATTTCTTTGATTTTCCATGAATAAGGGTGGCCTCCGCTCCTGTATCTACTAATGCTCGGGCCCTTTGAATATTACGATGTCTCCAAAAAATTTCAATATCAACATAGGGTCTATTATCTCGATGAGCCCATCTGTGTACGGGAGCTTGACCTACTTCCCAGTCATTTTTGCTGCGTTCTAACGCCCAGGACAAATCAGGATAGAGATTCTCACGTTTCTCAGGTATCAATATATCATGTTCATATCCATCTCCCTTACGAAATGGATTCCTATCCTCCTTATTGTATTGTGAATTTCGATCGGAAAATCTGTGTCGATCCTCCCTCCTCCTCAACTCAGGGGACTGATCCCTATCATCTCTACGTCGGTTGTTACCATAATCATCTCTCCCCCCTCTCTCTCTCTCTCTCTCCCCCGACGAGGGGACACATCACGCTCAAGCCGTCGATCATCACGACGATCGGAACGCACACGACGGGAGTCATCACCGCTGTCATCAGAGCATTCACGATCACACTCAGTCGTACGCACACGCCGGGCACCCTCCTTCCGGTCCAAACCGCGCTTGCGAAACAATTCCCACAAACGAGAAGTAGTTTCACCATCAATGTCCTCCCTCCTCACACCATCAGCCAAAAGTGCCATAAACATGTCACGTCTAGAAATTCTATTTTCACCCGGAGTACGAGTGTCAGACCGAGACTGTCGTTCAGGCTTAAACCAATCACCCAGCTCACCGAGCTGGCGTACAGATTCCAGCACCACAGATAAAGCATTACCAGTCTGATTGATCAATAAGGTCATCATGACCTGCTTATAAGCAACCGGGGAAGAACGAATAATACGATTCCGCACAGAAGACGTTAACAAACCATCAAGCAATCTGTCAGCAGTACTCAGAAAAACCGCAGTTTTCATCACCTCCTCTTTGAGACGCTGTGCAGCATCGCGTAGAGTATACCACGGCTTGCCATTCACAGGCCAGTCAGATTCAGTAGGGTACTTTTGATTACACCCCTCAGTCGCCAACTGAAGCAAACTGATTTGACCACCACCATTAAAATTACGAAAATGATCTTGTACAGTAGAATCCGAGCTCAAAGAACAGAATTTCAAAGAATCGCCAGCATCCAACATAATGCCAGCAGCGCCCAGTTCATAGAGGCGCACCATCCACGTAAGCAAGGTCTCACCAGCGTGCTGTCGAAAGCGCTGCAAAATATTACTAATCTCCTGTTGAGTAAAATCCTCCAAAGAATCCAAAGGAATACCGTTCAGATGACCGGGAGCCTGCTGCAACTTCCTACGAAAAACAGGATGTGCAGAGACCGCAGGAAGGGCACCAGAAGGAGCCCGATCAGTAAATTCGGGGGAACAATCCGCATGAGAAGTAGAAAGCGAATTCAAAGGGCGATCGCAGTCGCGGGAATCAACATCCGTAGCACAAGAAGCAGATTTAAGAACCCGTCCAGAGCGAGAAGACCCGCGATCCTTAGGCTCCTCATCCGAGGAAAGGGAATCACTCGAATTCCAGATATTACCATCCCACTCATCAGGATTCCAATCCAGTCCGGCTTTCGCCACGACCAGACGCACTTTCCGCTTAGAAACGCGACCCCGACGATGCTTGTATTTATAACGTGCAATCCGCACAGCCGCCCTTTCGGCGACAGTCTGGTACGTCTCAAGCTTGTCAGCAAGCAATTTATTTTGACAACGCAACAAAGTATGAGCATTCTGAATTTCAACAAACTTCCGTTCCATTTCCACATGCTCCCTCCGCAATTTCAACAACCTCTCATGTACAAGCCTGTACGCAGACAAAACAATCCAACCTCTGCGACCTAAACTAGGAAGCTCATCACCCTTCGCTACCGGCGCCTTCTGCAAACAGGAAATCACATCAGCCGGCTCCGCCAGCTCCAGACAAGAATTCCAATTTTCACTCAAACCAGTAGAATCAGCCCACTCGCGGGCCAAGGCCTCATAAGGTGTTGAATCCCAGCCGGGAATATCAACAGGCAACTTAAAAACAGATTTCGATTTTCTCAAGAACATTCTGAGAAAAGGAAACTAAACACACAAAAAGAAAACGAAACAACAAACGCAAGCACGTATACGCCGAGGACAAATAAAAAGACAACAACGCACACAGGTTTCGTAAACGGTTCGTGACGCCAAATGTTCTGCTTGGGTTTTCGGATCAGATAGAACCTGCTCCTCAGAGCATCACTAACCCAGCCAGAACGTTACTCTCTCCCCTCCCTAGGGCCTATTCACGACAGGTATCTACCCCCTAAGGACAGGGAATTCCTAAGATACATACCATGTACCTCCTATAATATCAGCAATCAATGACCTCGCGGCTCCAGTCGAACCCAGTCACCTACCCAATCGGCAGCAGTAGCAATCAATGACCTCGCGGCTCCAGTCGAACCCAGTCACCTACCCAATCGGCAGCAGTAGCAATCAATGACCTCGCGGCTCCAGTCGAACCCAGTCACCTACCCAATCGGCAGCAGTAGCAATCAATGACCTCGCGGCTCCAGTCGAACCCAGTCACCTACCCAATCGGCAGCAGTAGCAACCAATGACCTCGCGGCTCCAGTCGAACCCAGTCACCTACCCAATCGGCAGCAATAGCAATCAATGACCTCGCGGCTCCAGTCGAACCCAGTCACCTACCCAATCGGCAGCAGTAGCAATCAATGACCTCGCGGCTCCAGTCGAACCCAGTCACCTACCCAATCGGCAGCAGTAGCAATCAATGACCTCGCGGCTCCAGTCGAACCCAGTCACCTACCCAATCGGCAGCAGTAGCAATCAATGACCTCGCGCCTCCAGTCGAACCCAGTCACCTACCCAACCGGCAGCTTATCCTATGATTACCATTACATAAAGGGATCGATCTCACTATTCATCAGGGGTATAGTACTACGTTATTTCGGGATTACACAATGGTTGCCAAATTAGGTAATGTACCGCCTATCCCTCGATCTAGGAGCCCCTCTCTCCCTTATTCAGTTACCACTTACCTGACCAGGATTAGCATCTGTTCACATAGTAGCATCTGACTAGGAGAATAGGTTATCTTTTCATGAAAGGATAAAGAGCACACTATGTAAAGGTTATTATCTCATAGAAGCCACCCTCTCCCCCTTATTCAGACCCACATGGACGGGAGATGCATCCGTTCACCTGCACCTGACTGGAAGAAAGATTAGCCCCACTAGGGACAACAACAGCTACACACTGGTTCACTAAGTACTTTATTTCTCATCGTTACACATAAACACATAATACCACATTACAACACATAGCCTGCAAAGGAAAGTAAAAGATTAGGCTGTACACTCTAATAAGAAAGGGTCGACATCACCTTATTAATATGGAGTCCACAGTCAGCAGTCATCTAGGTTCCCTTCTCGTCTGGGCTTTTAGTTCGTCTTGAAGTCACACCTCTGCAATCACGGGTCCACGGCGGCACCGCTATGTACTGTTCCCTTCACTCCTCTCTAAGCCCCTGGGACCTTTCTCTCATCAGCTACTCTCCTTTCCTGGCTGGTCTGCTAGGAGAGTGCATGTCTCTCGATTCTTTTCCGCCTTTGGACTGGTATCTGTCTTCCCTGGAATAAGTGATAGGTTTTCTACTGACGACCAGATATCGCCTGCAAGACTAACTCCGCAACTACCTCGGGCTTCCACTAATATAGAAGCGTGTTTCTTCATGGAAAATTCCAGCCAGTAACCTGCCGCCCACCCAATTCTTGTACCTCCCCATACCAAGGACACGTTCCCAGCCGGCCGGCCTGATGTTGTGTCTTCGGTATGAAGAAAAATACAATTCTTCGACAAGGGCCGGCCTGAACCGGTTCTCTCCAAGCGAACAACACCTCGTAACTAAAACATTACACTTGACCTAGAAGCATCCCAGGCTGCCGGGCAGAAAGAAAGATGGAGTCTCTCCCGTTTGAGGCCTACCAGGCCCGAATTCAGCATAACTCCATGGAAAGTATACTAATACCTTAACTAAGGGGCGAATTATCCCTAATACTAACAAATCTATCCCCTAGTCTATATATATAAGCCCTAATCTAGAGAATAGGATACAGAATCATGTTGAAATGCCTTGTAAATAGGCTCTATCCACTATTCTAACCCATATACCAGAATGATAAGAGACTGAAGTCACCATCAATCACCTTTCCTCCAAAAAGGGCCGGGAAAATCGAGCAGAACACCTGTATGTTCAACCTTTTGAACAACAGCACATACTGACAGCTAACAACCCTTTCCATGAACGGATTATTTTAGGGAAACAATATATTGATTATATTTTTGTTGTCTGGAAGGGTGATGCCAACACCATCAACACTTTCCACACCTGGCTAAACACAAGAAATTAATTTCTTATTTTTAATGTGGAATACATTAAAGACAACTTGCCCTTACTGGTTCTTTGGATTTTTTCATTGTCTATGGGCTTAGGCAGTGAACTTTATACTAAACTCATGTCAAGAAATTCTCTACTGACATACAAAAGGTTTCACCCTAAGTCCCTACGCATGAACTTACCATTCAGCCATTTCCACCGGATTTGTGGGAATTGCTCGTCAAAAGAAAGTTATGAACACCATGCCAACATCCTGTCTCAAAAACTATAGGAGAAACACTATCCAAAATCAATCAATCAATCAGGACATTTATAGAGCGCACTACTCACCCGCCAGTCAAAAAGACTGACACAGCAGTTTAAGAAACGTGCTTCAAAATAACAACCGTGAACCACTGGTAGAACTCCCTGTTACAAAACCACCTATGACCAGATATACCAGTGTGAACACCTACAGTACTCTATCAACGAGGATTCAGTAAAGCATATACAAACAATTGCGCTTTCTAAATGTGTGAAAAGCGACGGTCCACTTACCCTTGTTTTCTTTCAAAAGAAGATCCAATTTACATGACTATCTAGTACTAGTGACACACTAGACCTAGAGTGGAAACTTCCAATTGGCAAGAAAAGCTATTGAAACTACCGCCTCTACAAGGACCCATCCTTGCGGGACATGCTCTGTATGTCCACAAATGAAACACAGTACATACCTTAATATATGTACTGCCAAAACTAGGCGTCAAATAAAACATACAAAGTGCAACAGTGAAAAAGTAATTTACCTCATCAGTTGCCCATGCCCATTGAAATATTTCGGGATGACGACCCGTTGCAGAACAATTGATGGGGGCCTCAACAGGACTCGGACAGCTGGGTTCTGGACACACAAAAGGCGAGTAACTTCCTCCCCATTGGCGCCCAACATAAGTGAATTATCATAGTCTAGCTGAGACAAAATAGTCGCCTAGACTATCAACTGGCAGGTAGGTGGATCAAAGAAGAACAAAATGGGTCTCAAGCCCCGGAGGAGACCAAAGCAAGTGTCAGCGATCATATTGGCATGCTCCTGAAACCCAAGATTAGAGTCGAACCAGACCCCTGGAATTTTTACTACCGGCTTAGGGGTGGGGGCACCACCCAGAGACACCAGCCACCAATGCTTGCTCCAGAGCCCCTCATCTCTCCCCACCAGCAGCACTTCTGACTTGTAGGCAGTAAGTTGAAGGCAGTCGGTGGTCATCCAGTGCGCGACCGCTGCTAAGCTGCCCCGAAAGTGCATGGTGCACCAAGTGTGGTCATCAGAGAGGGCCACCACCAGCTGCGTATCATCAGTGTACAAGACCATGGTCAAGCCATAATCTCTTGCCACTGCCGCCAGGGGTTGAACATTGAGATTAATCAGGACAGGGCTTAATGCCAAGCCCTGAGGAACGCCCTGCTTCATCACATGAGCATGTGTGAGGGAAGGGGGGCTGAAAAATAAAATGATCTGTCAGATAGAAAGGAACAAAACCAATCCAGGACCGGACCTACTACCCCCGCCTCCTGTAGGTGGTGAAGGAGTATCTGATGGGAGACCATGTCGAACGTGGCGCTTAGGTCGAGCAGAATGAGAGGCGCAGTTTGCTCCCTCATCCAGGATGGTCCGTAGATGTTCACTAACTGACAAAAGCGCGGACTCGGTACGATGACCCGGGTGGAAACCATTCTGGTAGCGGTCTAAGGCACTAATGTTGTTTAGATAGCCTGAGAGAATGTTATTAGTATGGGCCTCAGCAATTTTTGTGATCCAGGGCAGGAGAAATATGGGTCCAAAATTTTCCAGTTTAGTTGAGATCAGTGACGTTTCTTTCAGCAAGGGAACCACCCTTGCTTGTTCCATGACGGGGGCACAACCGCCGTCGTGAAGGAGGCCTTTATGATCTTACATAAAGGTTTCAATAAGACAGGTAGCACATCTCTGAATTGGGTAGGCCTCATGCGATCTATAGGGGAACCTGATTTGACCTTCTTACTCAGAGTAAGAAATTCATCCTAGGAGACAGGAGGGAGGGCTGCCAGGGTAATGGTGGGCCGAGTTTCTCATGTGACTGCAGGGCCCATAGAGCCGATAGCAAAGGATTTATAGATGGCTTCAACTTTCTGAACATATAAAGTGGCCAGATCCTCAAATTGCTATTCCGACCTGATCCACGGAGTGGAAGAATCTTTACTGGGTTTGAAATCATTGAGTATTTTAAAAATGCATTTTACAGGATTTTTGCTAGACTTAATATTGTTACTGAGGTAGGCCGTTTGCACCTGATGTATGGCCTTGTGGTCGTGTTTAATCACAGCCTGGTACAACAACACGACCTATCAAGGTGGTCCTGACATGGCTAGATGTAGCAGCTGCTCCCTCATGTGAGGCAGACTGGGTGCCTGAGATTTCCTCCTTCGATCACGTGGAGAGGGGGTCTTTTAGAATCCAGATATGTAAAAATGTTGACTGTTAACAATCGCTTTTGTACAAGACCCCCCATGTCTCGCCCTCCATGTCTGGACTGTGAGGTATGTGGGATGCTGACCTTCTAAATGCCAAGGATCCTCTGTGCTCATCTATCTTGTTATGGTTATTGTATATTCGAAGTTGTTCGATATTGTACCAAATGCTCCTGTTGTAGTATACTTGACTCAGTGATGAATGTTTATTATGCACAGCAGATGGGATCTGCATAGCCTGCTTAATGAAAATGATTTACATCCATACCAATTTGTTACTAAGGCATGAGCATGTGATGAAAGTAAGTGATGTTGAAATGTCTTGTGACTCGTGTGTAGCTACATGCATTGACACATATGCCACCAAATGCAATTCCCTGTCTCTTTCATTTGTATGTGAGACATTGTCTTTGATTTTAGATGTGTGTCTTCCTTTCCCAAGGTTTTGGATCATGAACCATCCTTTATGTGCATGTAGAATTGAAGCATGTTCAGTGTGTACTCTTCTTACTCCAGACCTTTTTGACTACTGTAACTCCAAGTAGGACATTTTGATACCAAGTCCTCACTGTACAGGTAGGGATCCTACGTCATGCCCTGCTAACTGGCCTCAGTAAACAGTGGTGAGGAATGCCACAGGTCCACCTGGGACATGTAAACAGGCCCTAACAAAGCATACAGGGTCCCAAGATAGTTGTGGCCCAATGTATTGTAGTAACGTGTATGTGCATGCAGACCTGGGTGCATGATAGGGATAGTATGGAAGGAGTTCATTTGTCTGTGTCCTGCTCTGGATATGAGCTGGATCCTTCAAATGTTGTTATTACTGACACGTAAAACATCCCTTGCTAGTTGTTACTCCCCGTAGTGATCTGGCTACCTGCCCTGCGGTGAATATGGGATCATGAAGAGCAGCTTGTCAAAGCTGAGTACCTGAACCTTGGTCCAACAGAATGAGAAGATTTTGTCCCAACTCCCCAACTCCACTGCAGCCGATGTAATCAACTCGCAGTAAAGAGGGGGAAAGGGTAATGGGAGTAAAGAGAGACTGCCACTGCGGTGTCACTTCTTACTGAAAAACCTGACTGGGGCTTCCACACATCTGTAAACACAAAGCACAGAGTTACTATATCTCAATGCCCCTTCCTAACCTACCTGCTCTCTTAAACTAATGTTCCCTCTCTCTCATCCTTTCTCTGATTCCTTACAGCTCTTTTACCTATAAAAAAAGTGGAATTTACTTCTCTCATTTGTATCTTATTATTGTCATTTCTTTGCTGAAGATGCAATGTTAATCTTGTCAGTATTAGTTCAGTCTTGTTGTTTCCCTACTAGATGCTGGCTCAGCAAACTCAGGTTATCAGAGAGATAATAACGTTGGTAAGTATAAATATATATTTTTATATCTACTCATAATTTTCCTGTGTTGGCTTAACTGTTAGTAGAAAATTGAATTAGTTGCGCTGCAAAAGATTGTCCCAACTGCGTGCTTTATGCTCCAAAACGATAGTTCTAATATTTGGTTCTTTCTGAACTCCTGAATGATTCGTCATACTCAAAACTCACTGCCTGAACAAACATTGAAGAAGAACTTTAACAAAAGCTCACAAAATGTCCTTGTAGAACTGAATTGGGCTCTGCTTATCTCCTAAGATCTCTGAAGCTTGTATAAATTTGTGTGGGTTGAAGTGTTTGCAGTTCAAACAAAAGTATTGAAGTGACATTAAAATTGACTACAAACCAAAAATATATATTTAATGGTTATCGCTTGGTGTCAAGCTATATAAAACAGTGCAACCGCTACCTGAATGAATTTACAAACCTGTTTTTCTAGAAAGAGGGTCTACACGTTTCAGCCATGACGATCGTATTCCGATCTTGGACTTCCTCAGGACATAGATGATAATGCTACTGCAAAAAAGTGTGTGTGAAACAAAATCAAAATACTTTAATAACAGGTAGGTTGAAAATAACAGGTAGGTGGAACGTTACAACCTACAATCACCTGTGGTCTTAATTGCGAAGAATCTACAGGATTTGTCTTGTCCCCTGGGAAAAAATAAGCACTGTGACATTCTATTCAATGTTAATACCTCAATCATATCAGTATGTACTCAAAAGAACTTGGTATCACTAATAGAGCTATTTCACTATATATGTTCCTATCATTTCTTAATCATTTGTGCATTCAAGATACTTATAAAGTCAATTTTCTTACCCGTTCATATACAGGCAAAGTCCTCACCACTTCTGGCAGCAGCTAAAGGCGTGAGGTCCTGCTCTGTTGGGTGTAAGAAATCTGATTCATGGACCTGTTTGAATATACCATCAAGCAATTTACCCCCCATTTAAAATTCACTCACTAGAAGCCTGAATCTGACAGATAGATGAGGGGTGAAAATGGCGCATCTAATTCTACAGAAAATGCCATGTTTTTAGGGTATTATACACTATCGACTGCCCTAGTTAATATACATATTGCGGGGACCAACGACCACTGTAGCAATCTCAGGCATTCCGTGGACACTGTTATAACAGATCTTTGAATAAACATCTATATTATGAAAAGGTATTTGGTGTACAGCAACCAAGATATACTGTGAGTCAGATATGTGAATTATGGATCTAACAATCGAGCTCTCCATCTGAATTGATTGACAAAGAAAGGCACTTTGTTTGGATGTATACTGTATAAACAAAACCATTTTGCAGACAATAGGTGAAAAGTATGGAAAAGTACATTACACATGATCCTCCAGGATAAATGTAGTTTTGCAAAGAGATGTCGACTATGATTTGGGACACCCAATTTTGTACCCCTGTTTTAGTTTGTAAGCTGGTAACTGCGCAATGATGCACTTTTCGAGGCCACAAAATCAACACAGTCACTGTTTTGCACTCTTTCAGAAAGGGAAAACTACATTTCCTATGAGTCTTTGGCTTATTGTAGTTCAATAATGAGGCATCTACACTGGTTTCGTGAAATGTAGCTTTGCAATGAATGGTGTCGATAATGTATTAGGACTATGGCTGGGTGCAGTTTGCGAAGAAGCGCTAGACGAAGCTACGCAAAGTACACTTCGCACTACGCGAGCTACGCTTAGCACTACGCAAACTGCATAGTACCCTGTTCGCACTGTGCAAGATGCCGTTTTCAATGATTGCTTAGTGCGGACAAGCATCCGACTTTGTGCAATCATTGAAAACGGCATCTTACACAGTGCGAGCTGTAGTTTTCTGCCACTCGAGTAGATTTTTACTAGAGCGGCAGCTTTCTCAACGTGGGCTGGTAGTTTTTCATCGCCAGCGGTCACGAGCATACGCGACCACTCTCAATGAGAAACCTGACCTCCCGTTTTGAAAATCTCTCCAGAAGGTTTATTTTCCATGCTCGCGATCAGTTGGAAGGAAAAGGTCTCGCCTTAATGTCATTTTGCTTGCTCGCGGTCGCCAATTTGGCGTGGAGGACTGCGAGCAAGCAAAAAATGACAGTTGCACTACGCTACCCTCTGCGTGTTTGCACTGTGCTACGTGCAGTTCACGTAGTGCAAAGTAGTACAAAACTTCGAAAACTATGCAAGCGTAGCATTTTGCACTGGCCTAAATAGGACACCACATTGTCGCATTGTTCTCTGCGCAATGATACGCTCAGAATGCCATGAGTTTAGTACAATCAAAGTGGTACTTCACCAGAATTTACTCAGTGAACACGACATTTCCCATAAACCTTCATGATATTGTAGTCTACTGATGTGTTTTCTACGGAGGTACGTGAGACTACATTTCCCATCGTTCCTCACTGCGTGGTGACGTGTTCATGACATGACGAAATTAATGAAGTTAGATTCATCCACTCCTATAGTTAAACAGAATTTAAATAGCGTGCGCACTCTCCTGCTGGTTACCGCTTGGGACATCCAGAAGATGGTCCAGGGTACCTATGGAGAGGTACGTCAGGGAAAAATCTTTGGAACAGTCAATGGCCTGAAGTTAAGAATGAGGACTGTTTTCCAGGGCTCACCCTTTCCTAGACCAAAACGCTGTATCTATCACGATGGATGGGTGGGAAGATACCAGAATCTCCTTAAATTGCTTGGTACATGTTTGTGGCAAGATGGGAACATTACTTTTATTAGAGTTCTTGCGCTCTTTGGCTGAGATTGCTACAGCGGTCGTTGGTCCTCGCAATATGTAAATTAACTAGGGCAGTCGATAGGCCATCATACCCTTAACAATTGTCATTTTCTATAGAATCAGATGCACTATCTTCACCCTTCATCTATCTGTCAGATTCAGACTTCTTGTGAGTTGATTTTAAATGGGGAGTAAACTGATTGATGGTATATTCAAACATAACCATGAATCCAGATTTTTTACTACGCACAGAGCGGTGTCTCACGCCCTGAGCTGCTGCCAGGAGTGGTGAGGACTACGACCGTATATGAACGGGTAAGAAAATGAACTTTAAAAATATCTTGAATGCACCAATGATTAAGAAATGATAGGAACATATATGGGGAATAGTTACTTTAGTGATACAACATTGTTTTGAGTACATACTGATATGATTGAGGTGTTAACATGGAATAGAATGTCACTGTGTTTATTTTTTTCAAGGTGACAAGACAAATCCTGTAGATTATTGCCATTGAAGACCACAGGTAATTGTAGGTTATTTTCAACCTACCTGTTATTAAAGTGTTTTGATTTTGTTTCACATACACTTTTTTGCAGTAGCATTATCATCTATGTCCTGAGGAAGGCCAATATCTGATTACGATTGTCATGGCTGAAACATGTAGACCCTCTTTCTAGACAAGCATGTTTGCAAATACATTCATATCATGTTTGCACTGTTTTTTATTGCTTGATACCAAGCTGTGACAAGTGGGACACAAAACCATAATGACTCGATGTTATGCTGAAAGGGTGTGTTATTTATTTGACCCAGTAAATACATGAAATAAGGTTCCTGCAAACTTTTGAGTACTACAATGAAACAATGAAGAATCTCTTGGTAAGTTTCCTTTGAAACAGTCTCTGTTAATTTCTTCACTAGGCTCTGGATTGGTCAGTGGAACAAAGGTGTCCTTAGAAAGCTTTAAGTGAACAGCTTGCTTCAGCGTTGTCTTCTCTTTGTTTGTATGTCTGTATTTATTCATTCCAAGAGTCCTTTTACTTATAATGTCCTTCCTTTTCTCGTTCCAGAAGAGAGTCCTGTGGGTGACTTTGCAATGCCCCTCGGAATGAGAAAACAAAAGAAACCAAGTAAGGAACTTAGTTGTCCTTAATTTAACAATACACAGTGCACCCCAAATCACCTGTGCTGGGAAGTGAAGTTGAGGCCAGTGTGGAAGGGAGAAAGGGAGGTGTAGGTTATGGGCCTATATCGGGCGTGAACATTAACATTTTAACAGGGGGGTAGAAAGGGTGAGGCTGATTTAACCGAGCTTGTTAGGAAGAGAGGTGAGCATTTTACAAAACAATTGCTGACCGCCTATCTGGTGCCCCTACCTTCACCGTCTAATCCCACCCCGTTTACCAAAAAAACACCCCATACCTGGCTCAGCCATGTTTCTCCTGAAACGTGGCAGGCGTTGTCTCGGTTAAAGGGGTCCCTTCTGCTGCTTTAGCCATTCAGCATCTCTTCAGGCTCCCTGTCAGCAGGGACCTCCAGCTGGATATGATTTTGGCTGTATTCGTTGCCTGGGTCACCCAGGTATACTTGTCTCCTGCAGACAGGTTAAATCCTCGAGAATGTTGGGCCTACCAGCTGCGACTGAGGAAGTATGCGGGTCGTGGGTCTTTCTGAGGACTTCCCTGTGTCGCCTCCTGTACTGTCTCTGCATCTTCTCCCGGATTTGCCTGTAGTTTCCTCTCTTCCGTCTTCTCTGGTTGTAAAAGCCCTCCCTTATCGCTGATTGGACGCAGCGATGATGTAGGAGGCATGTGAGCGCCAACCCTTCTCCCTACCCTGGAACTAGATGTGCCTTGGTTTCCTGGTTGTGAGTGTAATTCTTCCATCTCAGTGCTCGGTGCTCAGCTACGAAAATGAAGGAGATGGGGAAAGTGGAATAAATGCCATGGAAATGTTTGTCCGTTGTCTAGGTCCTGTTCCCCTATACCCATGCCCTTCTCTCCTTCACACAAGTAATAACCATTAAATATATTATTTCTGTTGGTAGTAAATTTTAATGTCACTTTAATGCCGTTGTTGGCACTGTAAACAGTTCACCCCACATAATTGTGTACATGCTTCAGAGATCTTAGGAGATCAGACCAACTGTCACTCTTGAAAATATCTGTGTGCTCCTCCCTCATAGTGAGGGGGTTGCAGCCCTTGGTTGCACTCAGAATTGCAACTAAGAGGAGATCCCAGATGATGAACCATGCCACTTCGGTGGGTGATGGGATTCCGTCCTGCTAAATAGGACTCCTTCCATGTTCTCACACTATATTCTTGTCAGTATCATTTGTACTAGCAAATTACTCCTTGTAGGAGTATTATAGACCCGCAAATTTCATACGTTTATAATAGTATTTAAGTGGGGATTGTGTCTGCGCAATTCTTGAAACTTTTCCCTGAGACCCTCTGTTACTTGGTATGTTCTTTTGGTATGAGCAGCTACGGCTGCGGGTCTTTTTAAAGTCTGCCACGTTATCTATTGACGTGCTAATTAAGCTCTACCAACTCACAATTTTCTAGAACCTGACAATGGATGACTTGACAGGCATATCATTTGATGACGATGTAGCCCACACTATGCTAACTAATACTCCTAGTATTATCGACTCCGTACAAAATGCCATGATTAATAGTGGTAATGATTGGTGTAAACTCTTGGTCTTAAAAAAATCACACACATGTACCACGATTCATGGAGCTACCATGACTGATTATCTTCATGGCAATTTTACTCCTATTGGGTTAATTATAACAAATGCTGCTAGTCTCTTTTTGCAAGATAAAACATTTCTCAAGGATTGGTCTTGAAAGCGTGGTGGTGAACGTGCGATTAGTTAATTTTAATCATAAGCACATCCAAGCACGTTGCTGACAACATTTTAATAGAAATAGAGACACTTGATGGACAGATTAAAACATCCTTGTCAACTAGTGTATATTAAAAGAACATAGAGGAAAACAACAAAACGACTAAGTAAAATAAGGATAGTATCCTACTGACAAAGATCAAGAAATTTAAGAAAGACCTGAAACATTTCTCTTTTGAAAGGGTATATCCATACACAACTGAGATTATGTTCCTTAGGAATACAACAAGAAGGGTAGACGATATGGCTCTAATTACTCCTCCTCTAGCTTAGATGGCTGGTCTAGTGACTCAGACTCAGCAGACCAAAGTGGACAACGAAGCAGGAGTCACGGTTGAAGCAACAGGCAACAATAGAGGAATTCACCAAGAGGTCATCAACAGCCCTAGTGGTGGCCACCGGCCCCATGGAATTTTCAGAACATGTTTTTCATCTGCAAATGTTACCGTACAACCAACAGCCTCAATTCTACCCGAATCAGCCATTTTTAGGCCAGGGCCAAGGACGGTCCCGCGGATATAGGAGAGGACAGCAGTTGCAGGGACCTCCAATAACAACCAGGGACCAGAACAGAAAGGAAAACCTAGTGGTCAACTTGAGTGATCTACAACAGTACTCAAAAGAGGACTGGAATTCGTCCCTATTAATATTAGGGACCCATTCCTCATTCAGTCGGAGCTGGCTCAATTCTTTAGAAAGATTTACCTCCACTACTTCTTTAAAGATAAAGAAGGAGACAGCACGTCTTATGACACTGAAGACACCAACAGTGGTCTCAATCTAGGTCTACCTTTAGGCCACGGAGTCACTTGGTTCCAGATCAAGTACTGACTTTCAAAAAAAGCAGTTAAACATGAATTCTCAATGATCAATACAACATCAAATCGCCAATACCAGAACCTTCAACGGAAGGAGAAGAAACACTTGTGATGCTCTCAAAGAATGCATCAATATTGATCACACCGGCTGAAAAGGGCGGTGCGATAGACATAATGGTTGGTTGGTTGATAGCTTTATTTCGATATGCAGATATCATAAAAGCATTACAAAAATATATAAAATAGCACATCGTAAAAAAACTGTACAAGTTAAAATTGAGTCAAGTAAAAAGTTTCTGAGTTATACAACAATACATTATTTAAAAGGAAATTAAATTGATATAGACAGTCTTTTTAAGCGAATCACCATGCCCATTTTAAGAATTTGGACACACCACAGACTATGGGGGAGGATGTGTCAGTTAATAAAATCCGTAACGCCTCCGTGTAGTTGCGAGTTCCCAGTTGCCTGCAGAGAGGTTTAAGCCAATATCTTCGTGGGCAGGTGTAGTCAGGGCACTCAAAAAAGAAATGAGCCACAGTTTCTGGCCTAGTTGTACATAATGAGCAGTATGGTGATGCTTGCGCGGGTGTATTCCATCTTGAGAGCAAGTCTCCTAAAGGTAAGGTGCCTACTCTAAACTTAATATAAAGTGTCCGGTCAACAGGGTTTGTGATTAGGTCCAAATAGGGCTCAAAGGGAACAACGTCTTTTATTTTCAAGTAGGCTGTGGTGGAGTTGCAGTGACGTGGGTTACTAATGAGCTGGGCAGAGACCCACTCCCAATATAGTTTTTTCAGGGTCGCCTTTGGCTGGGCAGATTGTGTAGTCCAGCAAGACCCCAAACCTAGGTCTCCCAGGAGATTTTTAATATCCCTGAGCCACTTAATCTTATTCCATCCACACATTCCCATCACCTCTGACAGCCCGTCCGCATATGTTTTCAATTCGGGAACACTCCACGGACGAGCCCATAGGAGGAGTGGCCGGAGGCGAGCCTGGTCTTTAACTGCTTTGCAACCCGTGTCCAAAAGCACCGGAACTGTTGGACTGCTCATCGGGATGGCCAGGAGGTCCTTCAGAAATGTATTCTCTGCCTTGGAGAGTACCTCCAGATTTCCAAGGCCCCATAGCTCTGCCCCGTAAAGAGATGCCGTGACAGCTCTGGCTTTATAAATATCAATTACTGGAGCTACACATTGCTTGGAAGAATTGCGGTACTCACTCAACAGTGCTCCCCTCACCCTTTTGTGACTAAGGGTCATTTTGTTGATATGGGGTGACCAGCTCATGACATCACTCATACGGATCCCCAAGTAATCAAATTCTGAGACTTTCTCAAGGGGAATAGAGTTTAGTACTGGAGGACGACCAAGCTTACGTGGAGGGTGCATGATAAAATATTTAGTTTTATCCATGTTTATGACCAACCCTCTTTTTGAGCAAAAGTCCTGAAAGCGGTTCAAAAGTTTCTGGAGGCCCTGGGGAGTTTTTGAAATGAGGAGGGTGTCGTCCGCAAACAACCAGATCAAGTACTGACTTTCAAAAAAAGCAGTTAAACATGAATTCTCAATGATCAATACAACATCAAATCGCCAATACCAGAACCTTCAACGGAAGGAGAAGAAACACTTGTGATGCTCTCAAAGAATGCATCAATATTGATCACACCGGCTGAAAAGGGCGGTGCGATAGTCATAATGAATAATGAATACCTCTGACTATCGCTTTTTGACAACACACAGATATCCGGTTTTATCGACAACTAACAATTGATCCAACGGCTTGGTAGTTTGGTCTGCCCTGTTCCCATGATGCACTGGGCCAGGGACAGACTAATTTGCATACAGCCAGGTTCTGAAACTGGGATGGTGCAATGAGCTAAAAAACGGTGTTGGATCTAGCCCTGATCTCTTGACTGGGTGAGAGTACTCTGCTTAATTCAGAGACTCTGTCCATCACCACCCCTTGTTGTAAATAATTTTGTCCACCCTAAGCGTGGAAGGGTATACTCAGATGTGAGTCCCTTGCTCATTGCACCATCAGGATTCAAGCAAGCCGGGCCGAAGACGCCTGAAATGGCAGAAACCGGTCCCCGGAAGCTTGTTTCCTTCCCAGTGTAAGAATTGGCTTTTGTAGTCTAGTCTGCCCTGTTCCCATGATGCACTGGGCCAGGGACAGACTAATTTGCATACAGCCAGGTTCTGAAACTGGGATAGTGCAATGAGCAAAAAAACGGTGGTGGATCTAGCCCTGATCTCTTGACTGGGTGAGAGTACTCTGCTTAATTCAGAGACTCTGTCCATCACCACCCCTTGTTGTAAATAATTTTGTCCACCCTAAGCGTGGAAGGGTATACTCAGATGTGAGTCCCTTGCTCATTGCACCATCAGGATTCAAGCAAGCCGGGCCGAAGACGCCTGAAATGGCAGAAACCGGTCCCCGGAAGCTTGTTTCCTTCCCAGTGTAAGAATTGGCTTTTGTAGTCTGGTCTGCCCTGTTCCCATGATGCACTGGGCCAGGGACAGACTAATTTGCATACAGCCAGGTTCTGAAACTGGGATGGTGCAATGAGCTAAAAAACGGTGTTGGATCTAGCCCTGATCTCTTGACTGGGTGAGAGTACTCTGCTTAATTCAGAGACTCTGTCCATCACCACTCCTTGTTGTAAATAATTTTGTCCACCCTAAGCGTGGAAGGGTATACTCAGATGTGAGTCCCTTGCTCATTGCACCATCAGGATTCAAGCAAGCCGGGCCGAATACGCCTGAAATGGCAGAAACCGGTCCCTGGAAGCTTGTTTCCTTCCCAGTGTAAGAATTGGCTTTTGTAGTCTGGTCTGCCCTGTTCCCATGATGCACTGGGCCAGGGACAGACTAATTTGCATACAGCCAGGTTCTGAAATTGGGATGGTGCAATGAGCTAAAAACGGTGTTGGATCTAGCCCTGATCTCTTGACTGGGTGAGAGTACTCTGCTTAATTCAGAGACTCTGTCCATCACCACCCCTTGTTGTAAATAATTTTGTCCACCCTAAGCGTGGAAGGGTATACTCAGATGTGAGTCCCTTGCTCATTGCACCATCAGGATTCAAGCAAGCCGGGCCGAAGACGCCTGAAATGGCAGAAACCGGTCCCCGGAAGCTTGTTTCCTTCCCAGTGTAAGAATTGGCTTTTGTAGTCTGGTCTGCCCTGTTCCCATGATGCACTGGGCCAGGGACAGACTAATTTGCATACAGCCAGGTTCTAAAACTGGGATGGTGCAATGAGCTAAAAAACGGTGTTGGATGTAGCCCTGATCTCTTGACTGGGTGAGAGTACTCTGCTTAATTCAGAGACTCTCTCCATCACCACCCCTTGTTGTAAATAATTTTGTCCACCCTAAGCGTGGAAGGGTATACTCAGATGTGAGTCCCTTGCTCATTGCACCATCAGGATTCAAGCAAGCCGGGCCGAAGACGCCTGAAATGGCAGAAACCGGTCCCCGGAAGCTTGTTTCCTTCCCAGTGTAAGAATTGGCTTTTGTAGTCTGGTCTGCACTGTTCCCATGATGCACTGGGCCAGGGACAGACTAATTTGCATACAGCCAGGTTCTGAAACTGGGATGGTGCAATGAGCTAAAAAACGGTGTTGGATCTAGCCCTGATCTCTTGACTGGGTGAGAGTACTCTGCTTAATTCAGAGACTCTGTCCATCACCACCCCTTGTTGTAAATAATAGGTATATACTCCTGGCAATATTTAAACTGGAAAGTTGTTATCGGAATTGTAATCGTTCCGTGTATTATCCTTTCAATGACAGGTCTTTCTGACATTGTCAATGGTAATCTCCCAAGTTTTTCAATGCTCAGAATCGTATAGTCTGCTCCTTTTTGTGCCAAACTGATTTGTTTATCAGTAAGGTTAAAGATATAGAATAA